>NC_139677.1:42346852-44764352 GCF_964106915.1 Podarcis gaigeae | reverse complement strand
TGATATCCCGCCTTTCACTCCCTTTAAGGAGTCTCAAAGCGGCTAACATTCTCCTTTCCCTTCCTCCCCCACAACAAACACTCTGTGAGGTGAGTGGGGCTGAGAGACTTCAAGGAAGTGTGACTGGCCCAAGGTCACCCAGCAGCTGCATGTGGAGGAGCGGAGACGCGAACCTGGTTCCCCAGGATTACGAGACTACCGCTCTTAACCACTACACCACACTGGCTAAACTATCACTGGTCTAAACTATCTAAATAGAAGACTGCAGCGTGGGCACAAACTCCCTGTAAGCTGACCTTATTTTACCCTTATAGCAGCAGCATAAATTCCCAAGATGATGTCACAATGTCAGAATTTTGAACATGCTCAATGGTGTAAATGTCACTGGAAGAAATTGATCAAACAGAAAGCTTACACAGTGGGTACAATTTGTATGGACAAATTCAGGTGTAGGTAGAATGCTAAGGTGGGTCTTGCAGGATAGGCAGACAGCATATTTCAAATATTCTTGAGTCTAAGCACCGCAGGAAGCACTATACGATTTAAGTTAAAACACCATAAGGAATGTGCAAAGCTCCTTTACAAGGAAGGCATATTAGATGTGTTCCAAGTGGACAATTTCCATTTTTTGCTACTCCTCTGCTCTAGGGTTTCACTGAATTTTCACATAAGAAAGGGATAGCCTTTGGTAGGAATAATCACAGAATAATTTCCTATAGGTACTGTTCTTATGGCTCTTCAAAACTAGAACAGGATTTTTCTCGTTGGTTTTCATTCTTACCTCTCGTTTAACAACAGCCTTTCTACAGACTGGACACAGAGGACCATTCCGGGAGAAGCGAAGGGGAAGTCGACGGGTACGATATTGGCATGTTGGCTCCTCACATCTCAGCCAACCCTAAAGAGAAAAAACAGTAAAAATAGATTTGTTTTCAAACTTTTCCCCAATCCAAACTGTTTTATATTATTTGATGCATGCTCAATATAGAATACAGCAGTTTTATTGAAGTATTGGGTTCCCAGGTAAAGAGCTTCAGAGACAGTTTAACGGCATGAGGGTTCAATGACACCAGATAATACATGAATGTGAACTACGAAAGATGATTAAAACTGCGTGAGTACATGTTTTGTCTGAGTCTCTATCCTGTTTCTCATGTCTAATTACCAGTATAGCTAATTTCCTCTGTGGACCAGTTAAAACTGGTAGGGGTATTGTTCTACAAATCAGTTTTAGCTACTATACTCATATGAAAGCCTTAGAAGTACACATATGATAAATTGTGACCACTAAAAGCAAAACACGTAGGTTAGCTGAAATGTGTCCAATGAAAACCAACTGCGGCTAGCTGACAGAATGTGTCTAATGAAAGCCATGCATGTATAGCTGACATATTCCAACCAATTAAATCTATTTAAGTAGTTTAGTAGGGTGGTACCAAATTAGAAAAAACCATGGATTTCACTTCTGGATTCCATTTGAACAAAGGTAAAACATTTTTTTATTCAGCATCTTCATTGTCAAAACCAGCACACTGTGAAAATCATGGACCCTACAGATGGGGTGATAGGAAATAGATAGTACTTCTAATGGTGGGCACATTGTGCTTCTTCTGGAGTTCTCTGGCCATGTTTGGTCCCTATCCTGCACTCAGCTCTCACCTGTAGCTCCTAGAAGCTGTCAGCATGCAACAGCAGCCACACCCCGGAAAACTGCTTCAACTAGCTGGCTAAACCAGGTGAGGGTAGCCGATGGGTCTCAGACCCTCGGTGAGTTGGGGACTTTCTCCTGCATGTGAAGACAGTCTCCAGAGAATTGAGCTGACAAGACCAATAGTGGGCTCAATGATCAAGAAGGCAGTTTCTGTATGTGCTATAGAAGGAAGGGAGGTGCAGATGGGGCTTGTCAACCTGGGAAGGTAGGAGAAGGAAAACTCTGGTCCTAAACCTCTGCCAACCTCCAGGATATCTTTGGGGAAAGAAAAGGCTAAGGAGTAAATCCAGAGTGGAGACCCTAAGGATGGCACCTTGTACACCTCCTTCCAGGAACTCCTGCAGCCAAGATGGTGACAGACATATTGATCTGCTTTCCTTTGGACCACAACAGTGAGGCCAAGAGGGGAACAAAGGTGACCACCATGAATGTAACAACTACCAGGGAATATTCCTGCTGTGTACTGTGGGGAAAGCTTTTGCCCGTATAGTTCTCAATAGATTACAGTCACTCACTGACAGGGTCTATACTGAGTCACAATGCTTCTTTACATCTCAAAGGTCAACTGTCAACATGATTTTCTCACTGCATCAGCTGCAGGAGAAATGCCAAGAGTAGAGATGCCTTTTGTACATCACCTTCCTACACCCAATGAAGGCCTTTGACATCAACAGCCAAAAAGGATTCTTCATACTGCTCAATAAGATAGGATGTCCATCTAAGCTCTACCAGATGATTGTGTCCTTCCACAAGAACATGCGTGGCACTGTCCAATATGATGGGTAATCCTTGAATGATTTCCCTATAAAGAGTGGTGGGAAACAGGGCTGTATTCTTGCCCGCAACTCTCTCTGGAGTATTATTCTCTCTGTTGCTCACTTATGTTTTCAGCTCGTTTGAAGACACGTACATCTATTCACTGATTCTTGATCAAAGAATTATCCACATACAGTAGCGATATTCAAGTACATCCTCCATCCAATAATTCTTGATCTTGAGTTTGCCTGAAGCCATTGAACAGGCCTCACTCAGGGCTTTGTAGGGTGCAATATTTTTATTTCTGGCCCCAAACATGGTGATTAGACCTTCAGCGATAAAGAAACCCATCCAGAGTAGACTGAGAATATTTTTCCAAGTCTGACTAATAAGTGACCAATTTAAACTATATGATACCTTTCATACTTGTTCCCAATTCTTCTTTAAAACAGATGAGGTATCCTGATCACATGCATGCTTTAAAAGGAATATTATTCTTTTAATCCCTAATCGAACAATGTTAATACATTGCAAATGTGTCTTCTAAAATAAGGAATGCTGTTTGGTACAATACCAGGTTTTCTGACCATGGAGGAGTGGGAAGAAGGAGCTAAGCTATACAAGAAACTGAAGCTATACAAGAAACTCTGGGAATCTGTTGAGCCGCCTTACTGGCTTGAGATCTCAGCAGGCTTATACCCTTTCAAGCACATCATCCGATCCAGGAGGACTAGAGCTATTAGAAACTATACAGGTAAGTAATAATAAACTTTATTGCGGTCCAACAACCCATAACATAGATACAGAATAAAATACAGACTCATATAGACAACCCCCCCAGGGAAGGGAGACCGAAGCGTTATTTGTTTAGTCATGGGTATGTTGATCTTTGATTCGTATGACTACTGAAAGAAACTTTGCCATGGCTACTGTGATATCACTGGACTTGTCGTCCAGAAGATATTTGATACAGTAGGCTTCAGATTGACCCGGCCAATTTGCCAATAGTGGTTTAATCAATAGTTCCCTTGCTTGATCATATTGTCCGTGTAGGTTTTAAACATCTAAGTAAAACTGCTTCATAGACTAGATCGCAGAAGCAGCTAATTGTTTTTGTTTTATATTGATGTCTGTCGATATTCATGGACTAGTCACTCACTAATGCACATTAGTAATAGTAATAGTAGTTTGGGGCTTTTCTTAAGAACTGTTACCCAATTAAACATCTTTACCTGATTAAAGTTATTAGTCTGGTCAATTAATCTATCAATTAAATTTGCATGTGGGTAAAAAAAAAGTTTTTAAACAAGCAGCACAGTTTTTCATTTGTAGATGATGCACAAGCGAGTTGCAGTAGGCATTTTAGGAAAGGCACTCCCTCTTCATACCTCTAGAAAGTCCTTGCATATGTAGTTTTATAAGCTCCTGTATTAACATTTTCTTTTTACATCTGCCAACCGATTAATTAGGGGGTATCTTTTTAGTTGTTTACAAATTTCTTTAATCAATTAATGTAGCCAGCCAATCAATCAATCAATTAAAAGTTGCAGCCCTAGTTTTGTCAAAGTAAGCATCATTTGTTGAAAGCAACAATTCAGTGTATGCTATTATTTGTGTTCAGTATAATTGATTCTTGATTCATGAAATTATAAGACATTGCCAATTCAAGCATTAGCGTTCTTGAATATCACTATGTGGATGTAGAATTAAAAACTTTTGAAAAATATATCAATAAATTAAAGTTAATGTACTAATTTCCAACAACTTATTCAGATTCTCACTATTAAAAGACATATCTACCTTGGATTTTTCTAGGGGTTTTCCACCCCCAACAGCCATATTCCTTTTCTTGATGTTTTTTTTAACCTATGTTTATCATAGTTGTTTTTAAACTCTTATCCTATTTAAAGAGTAATTTCCTACTTGGTACTTCAAGTACTTTGTTCGATCTAGACAGATGGGATCAAAGGGAATGCATAAGTATTATTGCTTATGTACAAAGTTCTTCAACTGTCTTCAGGATGACAGATCGACAACCAACACTAATACGATCTAACAATATCTCTTCATTTTCATATGGCATTGCATCACCATAGTAACTATGCACCTTTCATACTTTAAAAAGCTGTATTAAACCTTAGGGAATATATTAAATAAAGTAACAATGAAGTCCTTAAAGAGATGTTATAACTGCTTTCTTTATCTGAATGGTAGAAAACAACATAAGCCCATACCTACCTGACAGTATTCAAGCAAGTGAAAGTTTATTGAAAAGTGTGTTTATATCAACTCTAGTACTATTTAATACCAGATTGCAGCTGTAGGGCAGAATTTTGGGTCATGTATAAATGTCTAGAGCACCACACTGCATTATTTGAATTTTATTATTCTGTGAACTGTCCTGAGACCTCCAGGTATAGGGCAGTACTGTATATAAATTTAATCAATCAATCAATGCAATTTTTTTCTTTTACGTAATAAGCTTAAGCTATGACTCTACTACAGCGTATGGTGAATATATACATTCTTATAACATTCTTGACGTTCTGCTACTGTGACAGCAAAGAATCCACATCTTTCTAAGAGGCCAACATTTAAGAAAGTCAGTTATTCTATTTTACTATGGGCATATTCACAACTGAAGACCAATAGCCACTGTAATAAAAAAAAATCACATTCTTATTGACACACCCACAGATTGGCCTTCTCCCAATTCCTTTGAGATCATAGCCACAATTTGCATATCCAAAGAAAGCAAAGGTGCTCTCGCTTCTGAAAGTGGTACAGCAGGCGAGTCGGGAAGTGAAAAGATGTGTTGCTCCCTTTCCAGAATCAGCTGAGGCAAAGAAGGGGCTGCACACTGCATTGACATCTTCATTCAGTTACTCACTACAAGCACAATGTCTCATCCTTGACCAGTTCGGACCCCATAAGCATTTCAGAGAAAGTTACCTAAAACAGAGGAAGAAGGGGCATTCACCCCCCCATCCACATGCATGCTACAGTCAAATGCATCACTACAGTTGAGCTCTAAGATGACCCAAAGTGTTGCACCCTTTCCCACGACAGAGCAGAAGAATGCATGCTGACACTAAGATATCATATTTGCATATCTCATAAACCACCTATAGACTCTACCAACATAACTAGAGGTAAGAACAATGATCTGAAGTTCAAAGCCTTTTTGAAAAATTGGGATTTGCATAGCATTAAGCCAGCAATCTCATATGCTCTGGACTTCTTGTGTAATTTATGCAAGTTCTTACTTTTGGGGAGCATCCTTTAGCTTTGGGGGCTAGAAATAGGAGAGGGTTCCATGGAAACTCTAAGAATTCAATTTTATTTTAATCACATCTTTTGATGAAGAGGAACGTGGCGAGGAAAACAAACTGCAAGAACGATTCTGCTTTCCTAACTACTCTTCTAACTTCCAAGTGGACATGCTTAGAGCTGGGCTGAAAAAAATACTGCTTTAGGGTTCTCTGCTTTTTTAAAGGCAAGCTGTATGTACTGGTGTACATCACAGTGTTTCACTACCTGCAGAAATATGGTCAATAGAAGCTGGCCTGCACCTTGAAAAAACTTGATCTCGTTTTTTAATCTTTGTTCACCTACAATTTCAAACCAACAAAACACAAAAAACAAAAGCTAAAAACAGAATCGTACATAATTCTATGAGGCAGAAAACATTTGCTCATGATTGGTTAAATGATAACTGAAGTGTCATATATTTAATAATGCTAGCCTCCCACATGCAAGTCCTATAATACTTCTTGATGTTAGAAAACAGATTGTCTTGCTTTCTGCCTTTCACTTTAGGAACATTATAATATAAATTAAATTGTCAGCTTCCTTCTAACTGATAGATATGGTTGGATGTTGAAGGAACTTAGTTTTGCACTTAAGGTATAACTTCAACACTCCTGCAGTTTGTTAAAACAGGGCATGATAAGTCACCTGCAGGTTAGCAAACTATATCTTTGATACCAACATCAAGCATCCTTTCAATTCATGTAGAAAATAATGTAATTTGTCCTGACTTCCGAGCAATTATAATTAGCATTAAAGTGGTCTTTTCTTTTTTGTCACCTCTACATTCAATACTTATTTGCGCTTATTTGTACTTACTATCAGTTAATCTCTTCTATAATGATATCAATAACTGGTGGTATTATGCATGGAAATTGAACATGAAGATAAATGTGTGATCAGTGCTATCTTTATGCTTCTTGTTTTGATTTTATAATTAAGCTTCTGGTCTTGATTTGCTTTAAATAAAACTTTATCATACTCAACATATGCAGTGTGTTTCAAATGAATGTGCTGAAGTGCATTATTCTTAACCCATGTTTGATTAATATCCATTGTTTTTGGAAACCACACAAAGCCAATCATTTATTTCCTTGATTATACCATAACCAAAGAACTTTGCAATTCAATTTGAAATGAATGCTTTGCAGAACATGAAAATAAGGTTTAAACAAGCATGGTGGTATTAAAACTAATGAAAATTTCCACTCAAGTTCTAAATAACAAATATACACTGCAATGTGTGTATGTTGGAACAGATCACTGCAGTATACTGTATTCACAGTTGCCTAAATTAAGTGTAGATTGGGGACTGAACAGAATTCCATTTTGTTCCCATTACCTGAAATCAGCATTTAAATAAAATTGTCCTTAAACAATTCTGAACTATACTGAGCATGATCCAGCCCAAGCAACAGGATCAGAGAAGATATACGGAGGCTCCATGTGGGTGGAAGAATAACAAAGAATGTGTATTTCTTTTTTTTAAATGAATATTTATTAGCATTTTCAAAAACAAACATAACAAAAATAAAACAGAAAAAGTAACAAAAATACAAAAAAAGAAAAACTTAAAAAGAATAATTAAAAAAACATATAAGATTTCAAATGCTTATTTTCATATAACTTCTTTCTTAGACCTCCCCACACCTCCCCCTTTTGTATTCCAATTCCATTGTTATTCCAGCAAATTCTTATACTTATTTCTCAATCTCCGATTAGTAAATTTTTACATATTATAATATTACCTTTCCTCTTTCTTCCATTTCCTTAAATTATTTTTACAATTCTTATTTTCATTTTAATTTAACCATTCTAAAGACCAATTTTCATTTATCTAAACTTAAACATAAATACCTATACGTCATTTCTTACACTTAAGCATGTTTCTTAAAGTCGGCCAATTTCCCATCCACGGCTTTCCCAGCTTCTATTCAAATCATCAACACATTTCAACAAAGTAAGTTATAATTATATACCCTTTGGATAACCCAACTCCACCCTCCCTTTCCCGGTTTTGGTCCCCAATAGTTCATCATTTACTGTTAGCCTGGAGATCTCACGTCCGAGGATCTCAAATCACCCTCAGTTCCTCTTTACCAGCCTCTTTGCCAATCCTTGATGTTGAGTCCCAGGTGCTCGGAGGGGCTCCAACCCCTCAGGGTCCATGTTTTTCCCAGCTGATCGTCCATATTTAAAATTGACGCTTGTTCCAAAGCTAATTTCATCTTCCTCTCAAGTCCAAAAGCTCCCCATGTTCCATCGTCCCCTTTGGTCAGGTTTGTAATCCTTAGATCTTCATTTTCCATCTCAAGGCAGGTTTTCCATCTCAAACTTTTATTCTCCTTTGTTGTCTTCCTGTCTGGCCCCAGATTGTAACTCTCCTTTGACATCTGCAAAGTTAGAACACCTCCCTCCTTTTCTTCAATAGCAACATGTGTCTCTTTCTCCATATTCTCATGGCTCTCCGCTTTCTCTGGTTGTTCAGTTGTGTAAATTTCCTGCTTCCATTCCTTGTCAGTATCAACAATGTTATTTACTGCCAAGGCCAAAGTTTTCACGCTTGTAGTCAAAACATCGGTCTGGTTTTGTAATTTTCCCAGGAGAACAAGTATTCTATTGAGTTCAGTCTGGTTTTCCTTTCCTTCAGCCATTCTTGTAATGTCCCTTACCCCCCACAAGGGGGATTTTAGTAATTTAATGTCTTTCAGTTTAGACCCAGTAAACAAGTTAATTTGTATCCACTCTCTTATTTTCAAAAAGTTGCGGCAAATATAGCCAACAGAGGCGGCAGAACAAAGTTTCCTTTTTCCTTTCCTTTGACAGCTGATTTGACAGCTGTCAAACTCTTCAATACTTCATCACCCGGCTCTTTTCACTGGACGCCCCCGGGTTTGGGGGGGTGAAACTTTGACTCCCAAAGTTACTTTTATCCTCCGGTAACACTCTTGTAGTGTCAAACCGTGAAGGTTCAAAACTTTTAAAGAAAAAAAAAGAAGATTCTCTCGACCTTAGATAGCAAACTCTTTGCTTTAAAATATCTACAAAGGGGGGGGCGGACTTCCTTTTTAACCCCTCCCCGCTCGTTCCTAATTCATCAAAAAAATTCTTTAAATTCCGAATTCCGTATCTACTCACGGGTTCTTATTTTTAAGTCCGAATGTTCCAAGGAAAAAGTCAGCGCTTCTTCGACAATGGCGCGCGGCTTCGCTCCGCAGAAGTAGCAGTCTGCTCACAGCATCACGCCGTACCCCATCCCCGTTCCATAGCTTTTAAAAAGGCTCCTTCGCGGTTTGGGGGGCGCAAATGGTGCCCGCCGAGTCACCACGTTCGCAGGCATCTGCGCCTGTGATTTTTAAGGGTCCCCGTGTCGCCGTCGCAGACAAGACCCGATCCTGCGGAGCCGATTCCCTCCGGAGCTCGGAGGGAATCCGCCATTAGTCGATGGCTCTAACCTGGAAGTCAAAGAATGTGTATTTCATTTCAAACAAACACTGGCCTTGACCAAACACCCTAGAGACATAACTCACTGATCTTGCCCCCTTCCCAGCAGCAGAAAACTGCCACGTGCAAGCTATTCAACCATGGAACACAGACCATAATGACAACAATGGATGCAGCATATTCCTGGGAGAATATCCCCATGTTCCAAAAGGGGGGGGGAGACAAAGGTAACTACTGACTGGTCAGCTTGACATCCATACCAGAAAAGGGCCTAGAACAGATAATTAAATGTCTGGTCTATAGGCACTTAGAAAAGGATGCTGTGAATACTAAGATGTACATGGGTTTCTCAAAAACAAGTCATGCCAGACGAATCTCATTTCATTTTTGGATAAGAGTTACAAGCTTTGTGGATTAGGGGAATGCTGTGGACATAATGCATCTTGATTTCAGTACGGTTTTTGGCAACGTCCCCTAAGATATTCCTGTGGAGAAGCTGGTAAAATGTGGGCTGGACAAGGTAACTGTTAGGTGGATTTGTAGCTTGTTGACTGACCGAACCCCAATAATAATAGTAATAATTTTATTATTAATACCCCACCCATCTGGCTGGGTTTTCCTGGCCACTCTGGGCAGCTTCCAGCATTATTTGCTCATTATTGAGCAAAGAGTGCTCACTAATGTTTCCTCACCAACCTCGAAGAAAGGTGACAAGTGGGGTGCCACAGGGTTTTATCCTGGGCCTCTTGTTGCTCAATGTCTTTATAAATGGCATGGATGAAGGAATTGAGGGGATGCTCATTCATTTTGCAGATGACACCAAACTGGGAGATTAACACAAGTCAACAGTCTAATGCAGCAGGGGGGGGGCGGGTTATGTTATTCTAGGGTGCATCAACAGAACCACTGTATCCAGATCAAGGGAAGTAATAGTCCCGCTCTATTCTGCCTTGGGTCAGACTGCACCTGGAATACTGTGTCCAATTCTGGCCACCATAATTTAAGAAGGATATTGATAAGCTGGAATGTGTGCAGAGGAAATATGATAGCCATCTTCAAATATCTAAAGGGCTGTTGTCACATGAAGAAAGCTTGTTTTCTCCTATGCCGGAAGGTAGAATGAAAACCAATGGCTTCAAGTTACAAGAAAGGAGTTTCCAACTAAACATCAGGAAGAACTTTCTGACGGCAAGAGCTGCCTAAGTACTTCCTTACACTAGCACTACCCTATACTAGAGATGAAACAGCTTGAAACGTATTGTGACTCATTTAAGTCCAGCATCCTGTTCTCACAGTGGTCAACCTGATGCCTATGGGAAGCCTATAAGACCTGAGCGCACACTAGTATTTTCAATTACAGCAGACAAGAGCAAGCAATTTATCTAATCATATTTTTACATGGAAAAGTCACATTTTCCTAAATCGATACGATAAAGATTTTGTACTATATTACTTGCTTCAGGAACTGAACATTTCAGTTTTGGAGGTAGATAAAAATAGATGCAACTTGACTAATTAGGAAACAGGCTAAAAACCTGGAAAGTTATGGAGAACTATACAGAACTAATATATATTATGACATAGATGGCATAAAACCATTAAGGACCGAAGTAAAAGGATGAAATTAAGAAAAGTAGCAATCAAGCTATATGTCCTGACAGCAAGCTCTATACATACATGATCTCCAAGAAAAAGTACAGTACAAGAAATATTTCAAAAAAAATTCACGTTAAATTATATAATACTTTAGGAAGAAAAATATATACTGTTACCCTGAAAAGTGTGCACGGTTTTGTTCGAGCGCAGAGTGGAAGTTATAAGCACAAATCAGATTATTCCCTCTGGATCCTAACTTCTCCCACTCAATAATGAATAAGCTGAAAACATACTGTCTGAAGTGATTTGTCTGCTTACCGTTTAGCTGCTGTGCAAACATGTTATTTGTTGTCTTACGTTTTTAAAATGTACAATTTTTTACTGTGGCCAGTGGCTGTTTACACATCACATTAAACCATGGGTAGGCAAACGAAGGCCCAGGGGCCGGATCCGGCCCAATCGCTTTCTCAATCCGGCCCGCGGACGGTCCGGCAATCAGCGTGTTTTTACATGAGTAGAATGTGTCCTTTTATTTAAAATGCATTTCTGGGTTATTTGTGGGGCATAGAAATTCATTCATCCCCCCCCCAAAAAAATAGTCTGCCCCCCCACAAGGTCTGAGGGACAATGGACCGGCCCCCTGCTGAAAAAGTTTGCTGACCCCTGCATTAAACCATAGTTAATGTCTAACTATGGTTTAACAAAAATGAGCAAATGTTGCTCAAAAATCTCCACACTGCTTGTCCTACATTCCAGTTCATATTACTAATGAAAAAGAACTAAGGTGGTAGTTTTAAAGGATAGATATAGCAACAAACAACTGAGGGGGTTTTTTTTGGGGGGGGGAAGTAACATA
This sequence comes from Podarcis gaigeae, assembly GCF_964106915.1. Lineage (NCBI taxonomy): Eukaryota > Metazoa > Chordata > Lepidosauria > Squamata > Lacertidae > Podarcis > Podarcis gaigeae. Next base: position 44,752,680 of record NC_139677.1, on the reverse strand, counting down.
CTTTGTGTTGTGGGAGGGCTACCATGAAAACTGAAACACCATGACACTTAATGAATGCTTACTAATCTTTAGTATTATTAAGCTGGCATACTGACAGGTTGGTTCACTATTTTGTCCAACACATCCTTGACTTCCACAGAAACGGTTTACATCACAAAATACTGGAGTGCATATTAAACTGACATGTTTGAAAGATGAGGAACCAAGGAAGCATGAGGCCACAAACATAGTTGGTCATCATTCCCCAAAATGAATCTAGCCTGAGCTTCTGGATAGCCTCCTCATAAAAAGCTCTTTGGTTCTCAATTGGTTTTATAGCACGTAGCCGGATTTTCAGACACAAATGCCTGAAAAAAGAAAATGCATTTTCTTACAAGTCACATCTGATTCATAGAGAAAAGCAAGCTGCTGGTGACCAGCATGGGCTAAAACTTGTGTCCATGTGTGTGGACTGTGGGATTGGATATGTTTTGAATGTGCAGTGAAACATGCAAGTTTAAGACTACCATTATCTTGTTATGTATAAATACACTTAGTGTACTAGGTTCCTAATAATGCAAGTATTTCTATGTCATCTTTCAGGAATGTCTTTACTTGGATGAGTCTTCTGGGGAAGATTAAAAGAGAGACACTTTCCCACAAATATCTTAAAAATTTAAGTTATACACTGCTCAAGGTTTCCCTCCCTTTGTTCCCTAATATTGCGAATGATGCACTCCTTAAACAAAAATGAAAGCAATGACAGGAGAGTATGCCCATAAATCCACTCCGTACAAATGTTTGCCATACATTGTGTGAATCCATTATGTTTACCATTTTTAAATCATATACAGTGGTACCTCGGGTTAAGAACTTAATTCGTTCTGGTGGTCCGTTTTTAACCTGAAACTGTTCTTAACCTGAGGTACCACTTTAGCTAATGGGGCCTCCCGCTGCTGCCACGCTGCTGCTGCGCAATTTCTGTTCTCATCCTGAAGCAAAGTTCTTAACCCAAGGTAATATTTCCAGGTTAGCGGAGGCTGTAACCTGAAGCGTATGTAACCCGAAGCGTATGTAACTGTATTGGACTTACTTAAAATATTCTTATTCCAAGGGTCATTTTAAAATGGTACACTCTCCATGTTGAAGCTGCCTGTAAGTGCCTATTCTCCAGACAGTAGGCACAACCTTTAAAAGTCTCTTATCCTGTGCACTGGCACATGCAGTGTTTGTGAATGAGTAGTCACTCCCTGGAGGTGCCTGTACTGGAATGTAGATGGTGTAGGGGTAAGAGGTTTTTATAAATTATGCCCACTGCATGGAACACACTGATGTGGGTAAGTGCTGTTCAGCAGCCTCTACATGGGAGATGTAATGTTTAAATTAGCCCTCAAATTACCACTTCAAATATGGAATTAGTAGAGACTGCCTTGAAATCATTACTATTAAATCAACTTGCATTTGGGCTCCTTGTGCGCTTCCTTTGTTTCATTTCAACATTTATGTATCCCATGTTCAAACTTATCTCTGCAGTAATGAAAGCAACAAACATGCAACTTATATGGTAAAAGCTGGGACTTTCAATTTTCAAAGGCAGATATGGGGAACATGTGGCCATTGAGATGTTGTTGAACTCCACCTCGCATCATCCCTGAGCATTGTTCATGCTGCTTGGTGTTGATGGAAGTTCAGGAACATCCAGAGGGCAGTGAGTCCTCCATCTCTGTCTTAACTAGAGCCTGCATACTACACCAAAGACCGTCAAGAACAAACTAAGCTCTAAGTGACTTGTGCTTCTATCCAGATTATATCAATGCCTGGTTGCTGGAGTTTTTTTAGCTAATACAAACTTTTGACAGTTGATGTACCACATGATAAAATGTTTAAAGACTTATGTTGCCTATTTTCTATGAAGATTACTAAACACAATGGGAACACTATAGATATCATCTAGCATGAACAGATTTTTAAAAAGGTGATATTCACATTGTTTTCATCTAAGATTTCTCAGTTTTGTTCTGCTATAAAGCAATAAGTGAGCCACAGGGGGCTGAAGTAGTAGTTGTATGGTTCATGCTGAAAGACATGGAAGGAACAGAATCACAACTGAACATCAAGGAAATGTTTGAGCAAACAGGGGAAAAAAATGGAATATAAGAAAGTTACCAATGATCATGGAAAAAGATCAGCAGGGGGCAAAATGAAATTTGGCTGCCTAAGTGAGGGGAAAATATTCTCCAAAGAGGAGAACTATTATTAAATGTACAGGTTGTGTGCCCCAAAACGGATCAGAAAAAGTTTTATCAACCTTGCACTTGGTAGTTTTTCAAATGTTATGTTTGAAACATCAACATATGCTATATCTATACAACCGTGCAACCTCAGAAAACTACTAAAAGGAACAATGCAAAAGAAAAAGAGAGTTAATGTACAAATACTTTAAACAAAGCTATGAGCAAGACAGAAACACAAGCTACATTGTAGGTCAATCTATGAGTTTTAAATGTTATTAAAATTGATTTTTTTAAAACATCTCTTTAAATGTACAGTCACATGTCATTTCATACAAGTTATTTGAAACTTATTGATCTTCTCATTTGTGCAAAGACTGGGTTCTGCCATCAGTCTGGTGAAAGGATAATAGAGCACTCTAAACACTTATGATAGGTTAGATGCAAACAGTGGTCCTCATTTAAACAGATGTAATAGCACTACAAGTGTTTGCATTCCAACCTTTGCAATTGCATGTTATGCAATAAATTAACAAGCGTGTTCTGCTCTGCTTCACATCAAGGCCAATATCTCAGTCTTGTTGCTTTAATTTGCAATCAGAGTCTAAGCACCAGAAGATGCATCTAAGGTACATTAAAAAGGATGGGATACAAGTCTTCATAGCCTGCCACATTGTGCACAAAGAAAGCGAACAATTACCAGCAATTTTACTTTACCACTGTAGGACAATACCAATGCAGTTAAATTTGGCTCCATGCAAGCAACTGGGGAAAATATACTTAAAATGACTATATATGGAAAATTACATTTGAAAAAAAGCTCAATGGAGAATGTATATGTATTTCTGTATGGACAGATAAAATCTCTGGAAGTATATTCAAGTCTATTCTGAAAAATACCCTTCTATTCATCCTACTCAAAGCAGCATTCTCAGGCTATAATAGGTCACAACTAAGTACAGTACCTTCCTTCAAGAATAATTTTGCTTTGTCTGTCAGCTGTCAACAAAACACAAAGAACTCATACAGTCCAGTTATGTATTGTACATGTAAGAGAATCTAACAAAATACAAAGGCGGGGTGGGGGGAGAGAAATCAAAATTTCATGGCAGGTGCAGTTCCACGTTTGCTAAAGGAATTTCATAAACCATGTTTCATGTGTGGCTACTGAATTCCAAAAATAACTTTAATGGTTGCTCCAAAAGGAAAAGAAAAGAGAAAGACATCATGTACCAAAGCAATATTAACGTCACATTTCATATGTTGCTTATAGAACACTTTGCTGATCATTAAAAAAAAAAATAAAAGTTAAAAAGTTAAAGACATTACACAAGTCTGTGTTCTCGTAAAATGAGAAAGACCTTCTGGTGGCATTGAAAGAAAGGTCTCCGCAGTGGGCACCTCAAAACCAGTTTTTTTTAAAAGCATTTAAAAGCATTACCAAGCACTGTTTGTTCATTTAAGTTTAATTATTTTCTCTTTGAGAATGGTACTAATGAAACTGAATATCTTTCATGATTTCGGAGGACAGTTTGAACAGTCTGTAAACAAGACTGAGGGTAGACAAGTGAGCTGACTGAGCCAAGGGGTTGCTAGGTGATGCAGAATGCAAACCCACAAACTTGCTAAGGGTTATTTTGCTCTCATTCCGCTCTCACACAGCTTCTCCGAAGTTCCAGCCATTACCTTCCAGGTGACTAGCAATATTCCCCTTGCTCTTTAAAATTATTATGCTTTGCTAAAAATACAGAGTTCGGACGGGAAGAGAATATAAAGCACTTTTATTTATTTTTTTTACAAAATTACAAGAAATATAACCTCAAAAAGTGTTCATTGCTTTTTAAATGGGAAATATATTGTCCACATATGGTTTACAAGGACAAATGTTCACTATAACCTCTTTCACCCACCCCCATCCACTCCAAAAACTTGTGATTTTTTTTTCAAGTATCTGATCAGAGATTGTCCAGTAAGAGCACTTTATTAGATCATCAGTCAAAGGGTTTCACAAGCACTGAGAGCAATGGGCTCAAATGCAGCACATCAGTTTTAATAGACCACAGACTAATAGTAAACTGCAGATACTGCTGAGAACTTTCCATGCACTAAACTCTTGAAAAAGCACCATCTCTCCAGCTTAAATGCAGCTGCCTCTTTCAATGCCGCAAATGGGTAAATTTGACAAAAAAGCCACCATTAAGACTACATGAAAGGCTCAAGACAACATCCTTTCAATGCTTTGTACTTCAGTAATCAGATGTACTTACTCACCCCCTCCCCCAAACCCGATCAAGAACTATTTCTGAATGGTAGGAAATAATTCCACTTTGTACATCTTTTAGTTAATCAAGACTTTCTATTCAGCAATTTGACCTTTTGTTCAAAACAGGATTATCAGTTTTTTCGCCAGTTACCAAGGGCGACTCGCATGGTGAACATAATTGCAATAATTTGCAAAACACCATGGCAACCCACATTACAACTAGGTAAATACTGGTCTTTTGTGCTACATTGTTATTTTCAGAGATGCTGAAGTCAAAGAACGAATGACAAATGAACACAAAATTTATATTTGCTTTGTCTCAAAAGAGAAGAAAATTGATAACAAGAATTGGGGGGAAACCGACTACAGCTGTAATTTCTAACTTGATTAATTAGGATGGTAACAGTCCTTAACAGTATATTCAACAAACAGCCCTGACTTAGTCTCTCCACCCACCTCTCCCCCTCACTACAGTACTACCACTATCCCCCACCCCAGACAATTTTTCCCCTTTCTGCTAGGAGAACAACCAACCCCATTTGCTCTTTTCTTCATCTTAATGGAATCCTTAATTACAGAATATTGTCCTCCAGCTCTTCATTACACATTGAAAACTGAGTGAGGGAGAATACGAGTGCCAAAGCAGACAGGGTAGCTACAGCAGTCTTGTCTGCTTTTTTTTTTTTTTTTTTTGGACACAACAGGCCTAATGATGAGACGGCATTTTTCCCCTGGTATTAGCAGCTGTTCTACTGCAGACAATTAAGCACAAACTATTTAGCATTTCAGAAAGCCGCTTCTCGTCTTGGCAGTGTTAGGTAAGTGTGCATGCTAAAATGAACTTACAAGTTAAATACCAAAACATCTGATAGGAAGTCTCTACTTACACTGTAATTACCATTTTGGGTGCAATATCTGCAGCATTCCAACATTTCTCTATTAATACTATATGCAAGTGAATGTAAAATAGTAACACAGCCCACATGCAATTCATGTTTAATAAATTATTATTATCAATCATCATCACCATCATCTTAATATTGGTGTGCACCATGATTTGGCAAGTCCCTAAACATACCAAGAACCACATTTAGATATGTATTTTCTTACTCTAACACAGTGTTTTGCAACTGCTAATGTGATCCAGGAAGAGACAATTAGGGCTGAACATCTCTGCTTACGTAGGAAGCACATTTGAGGGCCTTGGATTATTGATCAGCTGATCTATTTCACACAGCAATTGTGAAAATAAGGATATTTGTTTATTTACCAACTTTACGTCTCACCCTTCCTCCCAAGGGAGCCCAGGGAGGCTTCTACATACATGTACCAAGATATATTGATATTTATGAATTGCAATATACTGACGTTTATACAGCACACTATTTCACAGGGACAATGCAAGGTGGCTGTTCAGCCTATAACTTGGTGGAACCTTTTGCCAACATGCAATGCATACCATTCACCCTGGAACATCACTCAAGCCCATGGTACAGAAAAGGCAAATGATTTCTCATCTCAGTTGTGCTCAGCTTGGAGCCAGGGATCAGCTGAACCTTCAGGTGCTCTCTGGCCCAACAGTCAAGCAGTGAGACTGGCTTGAGCAGAGAAGGACTGTGCATTGCCTCCCTCCCACCTTGCTCCAGTGGATCTGCACACTGCACTTTGTTGTTGGATATATTCCCTAATGGCATCAGCCATAACGCTAACCAAGGTCTAGGGGGGAGAAACCCAGCCAGATGGGTGGAGTATAATAATAATAATAATAATAATAATAATAATAATAACAACAACAACAACAACAACAATAATAATAATAATAATAATTTCATTTATTATCTACCCTACAACAAAAGTTTCTGGAGTGGGCTGCAACAATATAAAAATACAATATTGAAAATGGTTAAAACAAGTTATAAGCAGAAGGACAAGCACAGTTCTAAAACCATATTCCAGGTGTCAAAGGTAAGGATAAAGAGGTGGATCATATGAAGAAAGCTATACAGTGAAGGTGCCAGACATACCTCTGTGAAGAGGGAATTCTACAGCTTAGGAGCCGTCAGAGAGAATGTCCTCTCCTAGGCTGCCATCTCCCAGCCACCCAAGGGCAGTGTAACTTACATTGACCTTGAGAGAGTCTGTATGGAAGGAGGCTGTAGTTTAGATGGGGGTGGGGTGGGGAGGCTCAGTGGGTTAGGGCTTTAAACACTAATGTAAGCACCTGTAATTGGGCCAAAATGCAAATTGGCACCCAGTGCAGATATTTTTAAACAGGGGTTATAAGAGTTCTAAATGGAACCCCAGACAGTAACCTGGCTAGTGTGTTTTGGACCAGTTGAAGCTTCTGAGCTGTCTTCAAGGGCAGTCCCACACAGAGCACCTGTCCGTAATCCAACCTAAAAAGTTATAGCCACTGAAGCTACCTGAGCCTTCACCAACAATGTTGGATCCATGAGTGCCTCAGAGGAAGATCCATAAGTAACCTCTTAAAAACTGGTCCATCTTCTCAGCTCTTGGACCTAAGAACTCTGAACAAATAATACCTCTGTCTTTCATTTCAACCCCATTAACCGAGAAGGACTCCAAATTTCTTTTCCTGAGGCAGGAAGCCTTCAGAGCAAAAGAGTCTGCCCTCTTCTATTCCAAGGACTAGTTCATTGTAACAGAAAGCACAGCTAGCTGGTCCATGAAGCAGCCCTGAAGCAGGTTGTTTCAGGGTGCCACCCTCAGAGGAGGAAAGACAAGTGAAAGGTTGGTTCAGGGCTACACCTCCTGCAGCCTCACCGCCAACACCTGCACCAGCACTCACCCTGCACCATCATGCCTCTCCAACTGACACGGACAGAAAGTGGGCGCCGCTGCTCAGAGTTTTGCCTCTAGTGGCAAAATGTCCCAGGCCCCCCAATACAAAATTTAACTTTTTTAAACTTTTGTTTCATTTTCTAACACTTCATTTTCTGTTAAAATGGGGGGGGGGCTCTAAACAGTGTTCTCTAATATCATAATAAAGCTGGCATTCAAGAATATAGAGGGAGCTCTCCTGTCTCCAGGCTACTCATTCCCTATATTTGTAGAATGAGGACATACCTCACTGAGGACCACTCTACCCTTAACAATGTAGCCTAAAAACACCAGTATTCACTTCAGTCAATATAGAAGCTATGCATATCGAGACATGAGGGAAAGAGCTGGAAAACTGACAGTCCGTGTCTGTTTATGTGCATCTGCACCTCTGTTTTGTGAATTTACCATGGCAAACAGTTGCGGTAAAACCAATGCACCCAAGCTGCCATGTAAAGGGTGAAGAAATTCTCATATTTTCCTCCACATTAACTATTTTCAGCAGCAGGAACAGTTGCAGCTTCCCTTCTAAAACCAAAGCTGTATGAATCCCATACCTATTATTTGGGAAGTTAAATAGATCCATCAAAAAAGAAGAAGAAAGCAGCTGTGCTTTGTGCATAGCTGGGGAGGGGGACTTCCCAGGTACACAGAAGTATATTAGTTTGTAAATTGAAAGAAAAAGAATAAAAACAACAACAGAAGAGCTCAGTGAAAGACCTATGCTCAGTGACCTCCAGGGCTTAAAGAATGTTGAGGGCAGCTGAGCCATGAGATGTTGAGGGTGTCAGATGACAAAAAGGAAGCTGGAGGGAGGGAGGAACTGGCTTCTTTGAATATCTGAAAGCTTGTACTATCCTTGGGAGAGGGGATTAAGATGTGGGGTGGGGTGGACACATCCCATTGGACCTCTTTAAAAACTCTCCCCCCACTATATAGGTGGTTGTGGGGGGGAGGAACAATACACCTTTTCCCTTTCTCCCTCTCCAGATGTCCCCTCACCAACCCTAAACAAAGCTATAAGGTTCCTGATTCCAGGCCAACTGGAAGAGTTTGTAATAAGTGATCAAGATACTCTACAAAATGTTGAAGTGTCCCCCCCCCCCATAATAGTTTAATGCCTTTTCCCACGGCCACTTCCCCATGCATAATTTGCCAGTGTTCAATAAGATTACTAAATCTTAAACTATACAGATGTTATTTATTTATATATAACATATACCTAAAATAGAGTTTTCCTCTATTTTATCCTCACAACAACCCTGTGAGGTAGGTTAGACTGATGGTTTCTGAGCTAAACTGTTTCACTACATGTACTCTTTAGTTTGCTTCAGCAAATACTTTTCCTGTGTCCAATCCATATAACTTTTCTCACAGTGCCAAATATCCCTGCCATGAACCAATATTCATAAACCAATGTAAAATCTGAACACTATATTCTGTTTGTTTTTAACTTTCTATTGAAGCACACATACACTTTTTAAACTTCATTTGGGGAAGATGGCTAGGTGCAGTGTCCTGTAAAAGTAACAACAATACTTCATAGAGTACAACTGACTCTCTGGCCACTATAGTATTGGAATTATATCCAACTAAGTTCTAGTCAGAGTAGACCCATGCCCATTAATTTCAATTGTCTATTGTGAGTATGACTCACAATGGATACAAGTCTTACTGTGGAATCCTCACCAATTGGACTAATAATTCCTCTGAAGACTTGTGTTTTCCTGCCCTTTTCGTATCTTATAGAAAGGATACAATATTTTTACAACAATGGGTGTTTGGCCAACGTATTTTCATTACAAGGTCTGATTAGTCCAGTATGCCTAATCTGATCTGCCAGTATAGCTCATTGGGACCTACGTTCCAGGGCATACAGTTGGTCAAGTGGGATGGTCCATCCATTTGCATTTCCTGTTCACCCTGGGGACATTTAAGTGTCAAGGGCATGGGTCATTTTAGAGAACTCACTGTTTTCTGGAACAAACAGTCCAATACAGCCTGTGCTTATCCATGTCACCCACTATGTGAATGATCCTTCATAGAAGCAGTAGGTGTGACTTTCCAAACTGCTATTTGCTGTACAACACACTTAAAATCATGTTTGTGGGAGATGATCAGGTCTGCGGTCCCTCTTCTGCGAAGACAAAGCCAAGGCCTTATGGAAATATAGCCTGGCAACCACTAGTATCTAAGAACACCCAGAGATAAAGTTGCAGGTTTGAAGATTTAAGGAGGCTCTGCAGGAACTCTTAGGATGTCATTACTTTGACTGAGAATAAGCCACTGTGTTGTTTTCTCTCCTTATAGAGATTTGCAATAGGGTGGGACCCTGAAAACCTGAATGTAGGGGTTTTCCTTCAGAGGTTTGCAACTCTGTTTTTCCAGCACTAAAACTAAATAAATAATACTATGTAAATTGGGAGTAGGGATGTTTACCATCACTGCCTTACAATCTCATAGAATTTCAGAATTTGATTGTGCGAGTCTCATTTTTTAACAAAGCAATTGGACAACTCTGTGACTCCTGAAAAGGTGTAGCTCAAGGAAAACAGACATAGATAGTAGCTGCAAAATAAAAGGAAGAAGTTCTCTCTCCCTCTTCTTAAGTATATAAGCACAAGTGGCCTTCAACACAATTGCTTTTATAGTGTGTGATCCCAGATTTTTGACTGTATCATACTTGTAAGAAGGGTCATGTGTGCGAACTGGAACAGAGGGCATTGTACCCTTCCAAGAGTACTTTGATAGGGGCGTCCCTAAACATACTTCATCACAATAATGGCCATTTTGCTTTTTTATAAAACACAATGGGGGGGGGGGAAGGGGACAATGTAGCAATGTATACCAAAACTTCTTCACTTTGTCTGTCCATTGGGCTTATTTATCTAAGAAGGCACTGAAGGATGGTTGCGTGGTGTCCTGGCCTCATTAGAAACCATGAAAATGAAAGCAAGGACAAAATTTGGCAGTACCAATTACGTACATGCAAAGACACTTACCTGGCAGGGGAGACACCTTGATCACGCACATGCAAAGACATATGGAAAATACACTACTGATATCTAGTAACACAAAACCCCATGCTTTTGTAGAGCTTGGCAGTCACTCACACTCCACATAACAGTAGGGGACTCTGATTGCAGATTTCACTGCAGGACAAGACCCTAATGGCTTGGTCTTGCATCCACTAAAATGCAACAACAAAGATCCCATTAACTTTAATGGCCTAAGATAAGGGTATAAAATGAGTTACCTGGAATTCTCAGTCCCCTGACCAAGCACCAAGGAAATGGAACTCATAATTTCTCTAAGATATAAATGCACCATCAGAAGTAAAAGTACTAGCTAAATATGAACTATGTTCAGAACTTCAATATCATCAAGAAGGGTGATGTTTTAATATACCAATTAAACATTTTGTAATGCAGACCAGTCTCTGCTCTAAGTTTAAAGCTGTTCTTTTAAATATAGAGCATTTCCAACTCTTTGTGTTTACTTCAAAAATATGCCAAGCAAAAAAAATTATAAGCAGCAAAATCTTAATATACTGTTTGGTAAAGTTCAAGTCAGCCTTTGAAAAACACATTTATCTATCCAGTAAAGCTTGTGTTAATGCGATGTAAGAGTTTGGCAAATTCAACTCTAATGGAGCATAAAAGTGCTTTTGCTTGAAAGTGAGATCATTTTTAAAAATTCAAAGCATGATCACTTTTTCTTTTTTGCAGGAACAATCTGATACAAGCAGCAAAGCTTAAATAAACTAGAAACATTTCAAATGATCCATAAAGGATTAATAAGCACCACAGGAAGTCCTATAGGCTCAGCGTATACATTTTCCCATCTTTTTCTCCTGTGATGCACATGACATGAAATTCTAAGCAGAACTCAAGTTTCAAAGTCACTGAATGTTAAGGCCCACAAGCTTTAACAGTGCAGTGAAGCAGGGTCATCACCCTGCACTGCTTAATCTAAACAATAAGGGCACGATATTGTTAGCACACTAATGTTCCAAAATCATGACACCTAGAAAAAACTCATTTCTAGTGACAAATTGCGGGGGGGGGGTAGCAACAAACCAAAACAAAAAGGATAGCTGTAACAGTAACAGTGTAGCAAGCTACAACCCACTAATAAAAAGCAAAGCAAAATGACAGTTGTTATTTTGGCAGAGATAATCTATGCTGAAACACAAAACACATGCACACAATTTCTTTCAATACAATTTGCTTGTCTTCCCACTGACTTCTGTGATTACCACAGAAAGCAAGGTTCTAAACATATTTCAGCAGAATCTTCAATCAATAAGGGGGAAAAAATCCCCAGAGAGGTATGGGAAAATGCATTACAGTATTAGTAACTGCTTACAAAATATATTGGACTTACCAATATGCATACAACTGACAAGATGAGATACAACCTATTCCACCAAATGGCAAAAGTAGGTATTAAGTAGGTACAGGTAAGGTCAAATTGTATAATCTACCTGAAATTGTTGGAGGAGGAAGAGGAGGAGGAGGAGTTTGGACTTCACTCCCCTTAAGGAGTCTCAAAGAGGCTAACTATCTCCTTTTCCCTTTCTCCCTCACAACAAACACTCTGTGAGGTGAGTAAGGCTGAGAGACTTCAAAGATGTGGAACTAGCCCAAGGTCACCCAGCAGCTGCATGTGGAGGAGCAGGGAATCACACCTGGTTCACCAGATTACGAGTCTACTGCTCTTAACCACTACACCACACTGGCTATCCTGTAAGACATTGAAGTTTTAAAGTTCACTATCATAAAGATGTGTTTAGTTACAGGTAGGTAGCCGTATTGGTCTGCCATAGTCAAAACAAAATAAAAAAATTCCTTCCCAGTAGCACCTTAGGGTCTGGTGACTTCTGTTTCAGTGTATCTGAAGAAGTGTGCATGCACACGAAAGCTCATGCCGATAACAAACTTAGTTGGTCTCTAAGGTGCTACTGGAATAATTTTGTTTTATAAAGATGTGTGTGACACACAACTCTAGCTGTCCTTTCTATCTCAAGCCAAAAACATCATGGAAGTACTGAACCAGTGCCTGAAATCAATAATGAGCTGAATGTTGGCAAGTCAACTGAACTGGGGAAACATCAGCAATGGGAGTTACACTACCCTTGAAAAATCAGGTTTGGCAAAGTTTTGGTTGTAGCTGGGAATGCTTTTGCTGAGTTTTGGATGGTGATTAGTGACAGCCACCTATTGAAAAAACAAACTTGGCTGTGGTATACATGCCTCAGTTACATGAAAGCAGCTCTCCTGTATTGCACTCTTTGTGATGGACTCTCCTTCCTTGCAGGCTTTTAAGCAGAGGTCTGTCATGTATGATTTAGTTGATATTCCTGCATTTCAGGGGGTTGGACTAGATGCTTTAGCAAGCATGTTACTCCTTGTATGTCATGTCATCTGCCTGCTGGTCTCTTTGAGTGCCATTTAAGGTGCTGGTGATTATCTATAAAGTCCTGCAGTTTAAAGCCAGGTTGCTGTAAGGACCAGCTCAATGGATATGTTCTTGTCCAGGCTTCCTCAGCCTCGGCCCTCCAGATGTTTTGAGACTACAGTTCCCATCATCCCTGACCACTGGTCCTGCTAGCTAGGGATCATGGGAGTTGTAGGCCAAAAACATCTGGAGGGCCGAGGTTGAGGAAGCCTGTTCTTGTCCGTCCTGTCTGACGAAGTCAGAGAGGTCCTCTTTAGTGTCACCAGCTTGAGTTTCCGCAGTTGATCACCCCAAATCTTTTTGAGATAGTACAAGGTTCAGAGAGCATCAGAAAATATTCAGAAACAGCAATCTTGGATAAACAGCTTGACAATTACCAAAGTATTTGAATTGTGTCCTGAACATTAAATAACTAAATAAAATGCATTTTATAAATTTCTCAGGCGATATATTTATTTCACTCACAACAACATTTGTTGTCTACTCATTTTAGTAAACTCATGTTAGAAAAAATTGGCCAAGACAGAAATCAGAAGGCGATGGAAATCAACTTTTGGAATATTCCTTTTCCTTGGAAATCTCCATGTTATATACATATAGAAGTTAAAGAGTTATCAAATATTGTTTAATTGCTTTTTCCCAAAGAGAAACATTATCTAAAAGAATTGTTTTAAAAACAAACAAAATTCAGGGGCACCAAAATTGATATTGTGTCACAATGATAATGTTCAAGATGCAGTAGCTAAATCTGACAAGTAATTTAAGGAAGCTTCCCGGACAGAAACAAGTTTCTGAAAACATAAATAAAATATTAAATTTATTGCTGTATTTTGTGCAGTCTTGTTCAATTTCTTATTTCTGGTTTCAGACCTGTTTTGTTCTTAGAGCCAAATGACATTTAAAGAATTTCACATGCAGCTCTGGACTAATTAATCCATAGTTCTTAAGCCAATACTCCCATGCTCTAAATCTGCAGGCAATCGGATAGGTTCAGATATAATACATTATGACTTTATGTGCATGGCCTTGGCTCATCCTCCCTAACTCTGCTGAGCGGAGAGCAAAGAAAATGAATGAACTGAGATAACGGGTTGTATTCAACACTGCCATTTCACTCATACAACAGACTTCCACTTCTGCAACAGACCTTCCCCCATGTCTCTTCTGCAGTCCCTCAAAATCTGCTCCAAGGGATTGAGGGAAGGAAAGTCACATCGCACCAACAGAATGCCATCCGCACAGCATTGGATATCACCCAATATGCAGCAAGACTGTAAGAAATGTAAAGTTTAAACTGAATATGTTGACAGCTGTAGAGAAGAATGAAGAGACAAATACAGAAGAGCAACATTGTCAAAACAGGAAAGATCTGGAAAGTACAAGAAACAGGAATGGAAATGAGGAGATCAAAACGAGCAGGACAAGAGAGAGGAGGCTAATCTCTCTTGGAACAGAGTTCAAGTGCACTCACAGGAACTGAGTTAAGACCACTTGCTTCAAGTGAAATATGGGGAAACCCATTCAGATTGGCATGCCACCACAGCAGTCCCATATAGGGACATTACAGTACCCTAAGGGGTGAGTTACCAAATTATGAATGAAAGTTGCCAGGTCTCCCAAGCATTGGTGTAGATGATAAAAGGCACAGAACTACTGACTATTGTATCCAACTAAGTTTTACTCATAGTAAAATAATTAAAATTAATGAACCCACAATATAGTCATAGAATCAGAATACAGTGGTACCTCGGGTTACATACACTTCAAGTTACATATGCTTCAGGTTACAGACTCCGCTAACCCAGAAACATTACCTCGGGTTAAGAAATTTGCTTCAGGATGAGAACAGAAACAGTGCAGCGGCAGCAGGAGGCCCCATTAGCTAAAGTGGTGCTTCAGGTTAAGTACAGTTTCAAGTTAAGAACGGACCTCCAGAATGAATTAAATTCTTAACCCAAGGTACCACTGTAGAATGATAGAACTGCAGACCCCAAGGGTCATCTAGTCCAACCTCTTGCAATGCAGGAATCTTAATCCTGAGATTAAGAGTCTCATGCTCTACCAACTGAGCTATCCCCAAGGATAGCCATTTCCATTTATTTCAGTGGGTTTATCCTGAATATGTCTGATTGGTTAAAACCCTGTAATTTGGACCTTACAGGAAGTGTGACCACCATTTAGAACAGGCACATTCGCAGTCAACCAGTAAACTAAATCTGGACCGATTTTGGTTTATTTACCTTCATCCAGTCAACCTCTGACAGCAGACACGAATTTAGAGACTTGCCTGTCTCAGCTGGATTTCATGAGAAAGAAAAACAGAGCTGGGTTTCATTAGCCTGACATCATGTTCTATGAGACTTGCTAAGCTGAAAAGTAGTGATTGGCCCAAGATCATTCAGTGAAGTTCATGGGTTAGCATGGATATGAACCCCAGTTCTCTATGATCCAAATCCAGTATTTCAAAGGCACAGGTCAAAGCTAGAACCATCACAGAACTGCAAAATTTTAGAGTTTCTGTGAAGCTGTACTCTACTTGCATTCCTGCACAACTGCTCGTGGATATGCTAATGAATAAAGCTGGTAAAATGCTGCAACAGCATGGAGCAGAGAGAGGTAAAAGAAAGGAGCATCCCTAAATAGGGAGCAGGGGTGAGAAACTCACTCCTTGTACACATATTTGAAAAGCTGAATTGAATTTAAAAATAGAAATTAGCACCTTTTGATAGTGAAGTAGTTTGATATTTAATTGGCAGTGTGTATTAACAGGTTTTACACATGAAAAAAAGCAAGGGGGGAAATAAACTGACATTTTATGGTAGAGCAGTTAGCACACCATGTTGTTAAGGGGTTTTATTTTACACTGATTTGATCAACAGAAACAAGCCTCAAGCTCTCAACCAGAATCAGCACATATCCTTTTAAGTTCAACTAAGTATAATAAGAAATGAATTTTTCTTTTTATTTAGCAGGGCATTCTTGGTCTTCCAAATGACATCATCCAGGAGAATTGGCTCCTCTCTTACCCAGACAGCAATTCACCCCACTGCATACTGGCAGAAGATGTGAAAAATTATAACCAAAATAGTGAAACTGAACAAATAAAAGCAGCAACATTCAGGAGTCATAGACAAGTTTCCGATGTCCCTATCTATCCCCAGAAATTTATTTCTATGCCCACCAACTTTAGAAGAGCAGGTCAGAGTGTTCTTCATTCATTAGAAAGAACAGGAAGTCACAGAAATTCCATTCTGTACCAGGAGTAGTGATGAGTCCATCTGTCTAGGGCAGGCATGGCCAAACTTGGCCCTCCAGCTGTTTTGGGACTACAATTTCCATCATCCCTGGCCACAGGTCCTGTTAGCTAGGGATGATGGGAGTTGTAGTCCCAAAACATCTGGAGGGCAGAGTTTGACCATGCCTGGTCTAAGGTATGGATGAACAGTTCCACTCCTATGGAGAATATTATGATTACTGGCCCAGATTAGGTTTAAAAAATCCAATGAAAGATACAGGACTAGTTACTGGGATAACAACTTTGCTCTTCTAAGCAACCTTAGGTGGTCTGGCATGACAGTCTTACTAGGTCAGCAAAATACCACTCAACAGTTTGATAGCATAAAGTTGTATCCAACTGATGCTTCTCCCCATTCTACATTAAACTACACTCCTTGAGTTACTGGCTTGTGACAGTGAGCCTTCCAAAGGAAGACAGTGGCATACATAGTTACTAAACAACAAAGAGGAGGGTGTTCTTAGGTTCTCCAGGTTATCAACCTATCTGGAAACAGCCACCAACAGAAAAACACTTGGCTTTACTGTATAAGAAAGAAGAAACTTCTATGGAGATTGTGCACGGAAGCAATACCATGTCAAGAAGCTCAGCAAGCATCGTAGGAAGAATGGGACTGTACTTTCTCCCTCTAGAGACAAAGAAAGATGTTTGTGCTGAAGAGTTTATGTGAGAAGATAGCTTGGCTTGTCACCATCTTGGGCTGAATTTTTTCAAGTCCTTTGGTAGGAGAAAGTGACCCCCTTCCCCACCCAAAAAAGAGGGTTTGGGCTACTTGTGCCTTTTCTGCCATCTTTGATTCCACCAAAATCTCATCCAGTTGACTCCCAAACAACTGGTTCCAGAAGACTTGTAAGAAAGATGCACTTCTGAGCCTGGATCAATGTTCCAGGCTTTTAGGCACCAGTCCTTTATTTTGTCCACCGTTGCAGCCACAGACCTGGACCCAAACTAGATGAAATCTGTAGAATAGTTCGCTAGACAAGATATGTACAATTAGATCTTCCACAACCCATCCTTTACTGACTCAAGATCATTGACTCACAGAACTATCACCCAAGAAAACCCACCACTCCAGGAAACAAGTGATGCTGGTGGAAATTCTGCCTTTATTGAAGTCAACTGGAAATGGGAGCAAGTTTCTTTTCTCAGTTACTAATGTGGGACTCCCTTTAAGCTTAAGTCCCCTTCTACTCCCACTGGAACCTCCTCCTGCTGTATGATGCCATTCTCCTATGGATTCTGTCTGCTACAGGAGACAATCCCAAAGGACACAGTGCCTTGTGATCCAGAGAGAAAGAATGTACTATAGTGTCTTGTTAGTTTGGAAGATGCAATAAAATATTAAGGCACAGTACAAAACAGGGAGGGAGAATAAATACATTTTTACTTTTACTATTGGTAGTTACTTATTACCAATAAGGCAAAAACTATTAGATCTTTAAAAAACAAATGTGAATGTTTTCCCAAAGGCATTATTAACAATTAATAATCATTACACTGGTGCCTTGTTTACCTGACCTTCTGTAAATTCAGCTGCCTTGTAATTAGACCCATATTTCGCACATTTATATATTTGTATGCACAGATTTGACTCATTCATTCATCCATTAAAATTTGCTTGACAGACCTAGATGGATAATCAGGGTACAATTTGTATTTACTGGATTATAGAAAATTGCCCAAACTGTTAAGTTCAAGGAAAACGCATTCTTGTCTCTCTCTTGTGACTGATGTAAAAGCAATTACATATCAGAGGATGGCCCCAAGACACTCTGAAGGAGCAGCAAAGCTTTTACAATCTGGTGTCTTTAACAGTATTTTGTTCTTTAAAATGGTGACTGGTTTTAAAGACTATCTAAAAAGAAGAAACAAAAAGCCACCTAGCACATCTTGTCTAAGCAACGCATTACTCTGTAATTCAAATGGTAAAGTAATTTCCCAGAAAAGTTTAAATGTTGTATTTACTACTAACTTTGTCAAAAATGAAAAGATTAATTCTTTTATGTGTCAGCTTCTCTTCTACAAGACCTTAGGGTCTGCTGAAATGTGACATGTGGGGAGGATTTTTTTCTTTGAGAAAAGTAGATCTTTGCTTGAAGTAGTAAGAATCAACTAGTACCAATGATAGCACAATCAATGTTATTTCTCAAATAATATTGTTGTCATTGGCAAATTATGACTAACCAATAGGAGGGTCAAATTTAAATAGGTATGAGTGCCAAATGTCCCACTGAAAAGACAGAAAATGGTTTTGATGGTTGCAAGGCTCACTAGACGGACAAGTGGTCTTCTCCAATGCGCTACCTTCCTATGTCTAGACAGCAAAAACAGCAACAGCCTTGGTTACAACCCTTCCCTGCCCTGGCGCACATCAACTGTTTACCCACTTTGAAGGAGTACTGTAGGTTATATTAAATACCCCAAAGGCCCCCAAGACTTGTGTGTTGACAGCCTGCTCTAAGATTATATATGGGTCAAGTTATTAAATGGAATGTACCTTCAGCCACAAAAAGATTACTAGCAATTCTAAGAAATGTTCTGGACAGAAAAGAAATCCAACTTATTAGCAGATAAACGTATTAGAATGATTATTTTTTTTAATCTTTGCAAGAACTTGATCAGGGTATGAGGACGGTAGAGAGGATGAAAGAGTTGACAACAACGCCCCAAATTGCTAGTATAGTTACACGCTTTATTAAAGCAACTTGATGCTCATTTTATTGAATTATGAAACCTCAGCTACTTGGCATGGGTAAGGGTAGCACTCAAACAAGCATACAGAAATAATAGCAAAATGTAGCCCTGATAGAGGCTTTGGCCAGCTTTGGCATCTCAGTGATAAAAGATCTGGGAGTTAATTATATTGATGTCTTCCCAAAATTTATAGCCAGGCTGTTTACTCAGAGGGATAACAGTTTCTATTTTAAGGAAAAGGCTAACTCATGGAAGCCTTTCTGGAATTCATGCTATGGCTCAGTATCAGTTATGGGAACATTATCCAAGAAAAGGGGACTCCTCTAAATCATCAAATGGCACACAGGTCAAGATTAAGTATTTGACAAGGTGCAAGAGCAATTTATAACAGACTGACTTCATAAAACATTGTTTAAATGTTATGAAACCAGGAAAAAGATTTACAATGCAATCCTAACCAAGACTACTCAGAAGCAAGTCTTAATTAGTTCAATGGGATTTATTCCCAGGTAAGTGGGGACAGGATTGCAGCCTTGATCATGAGTTTATGTAGTAAATAAATAATGTGATTTGGTGTGTTTTTTCCAGAAAATAGGGCACTAAGAACTTATTCCCAGTCAGCTCTACCCTGCTACACAAATAGTCACTGTAAAGGGAGTGGGTCAGAAAGCATTGCCACACATATCTATAGAATATTGTGTTCAAATTGTTTCATATATATTACCTTAGTAATCCTTACAAAAACATAGAAGACAGTATTAAATACTCATGTGCTGCAGTAGACAGGATTGCCTAAGGTCACCTATTACGTTGGTGGTATTTGGATGAGATTTGGCTCAAAGATCATAGACTTTTAACACACTGCAATGTAGGAATCTCAGCTGAAGCATCCATGACAGATGGCTGTTAGGCACCACACTACACCAGTTCCCAATGATACACCATGAAGTCTAGAAGCCGAGAGTTAACAGTGCACAATGCACCTGGATTGGTGGGCACCAACAGTCATATCAAGGCTTTGTGAGATCTTATCTAAGAGAAAAAACTGGAACGTGGAAGGAGGCTGCCTTTAAGTATAATGCATTCAAAATATGGGAAATAGCAAGGTGTATCAGAAAGTGGGGAAAGGGAACATAAAGGTGTATCAGTGTCTAGTTTTTGGAAATATGAAGACATTGGTCATCATTTCCTTTTGTGGAAAGCAGAAGTCACGTGGAAGATATAACTTTATGATGAATAAATTCAATCTGTGCCAGCTGAAAGATTAATCTGAGATCAGGCTTTGAGGAAAATTCAGCGAGTGCTTTACAATCCTTTGCATGCAACTCAAGTAACCTTGCATCACAACAGGAACAACAGCACCATGGATCCTAGAGATGCATGTTATGCCAGGTGCACCCCTATTTAACAATGTACAATGTGGGCTACACTAAACATATAAACCCACAATACTAACTATTTCATTCACTTCCACATTCAGCTTCAAGATATAGTAGTACACTCAAAGCTCATATGAATTTCCTATATCACCTTAAGAAAAGCATCTTTATGTTCCCTTTCCCCACTTTCTTTCGTAGCTATTTTCTGACCTCCCATTTTGTTGCTGACAATCACTATTCAGTGACAGGTCACCCTACATTACAACTGATAGAAATACGAACTTTTATTTAGAAACATTGCATTATATTCAATCAACACACAAAAACCCAACCCCATTTCAATTTAATGGGCTGTATTAAGGGCTTTCCATGTTCACTCAAACTCCCAAATGCCAGAAAACCATAGCTGTTAAGGGGCATGACCTAAACAGATGCATTATTTCAGCGATACGGATATAGGATCCTAACCTGTGGTTAGTTCCAATGTCACCACTACCTTGGAGCTGGATGTCTGACAGTGACGGAGGGGTGAACCGCAACCCACACAAAACTATAGACTTCAAAAGGACCTGAGATTCAGCTTCATGACTGAGAGGGGACCTGAACCCTGGTATTCCAGGTCTAGTCGAACACTCTATGTCACACTGGCTCCCTTTATCAGTTCTATCTAGTGTATGTTTTGGAAAGGTGTTTGTCCGTCTGTTCTGTATGGATTCAAACACATCTCGATATATCATCACCAAAGTCGACACAAAGGTTCTTGAGATGGGGTGAATACATTATCTGGTAAAAACAGCATAGCTGTGTGACAATGCACACAAACACTACAAAACAAGATGGGTATTTGTAGTCAATCTCAAGAGCAAGTACTTTATGCTACAGATTGAATACTTTTTGTTAACAAAAATAATGTTTTTCTTAAAGGATTAATCTCTCAAGGAGCAGTAAGGAGATTTGAGAAGTTATACCTTAGCCTTTGTACTTTTCCAGCTGTTATGGACTGAACTTGGTGGCTATATTTATTTTTTTTAAAGAAATTAATGCCTATATAACGTATACATTTTTAAATGGGGACCGTATGCCACTCTGTCATGAGAATCAGTTATAGAAGCTATAAAGTGTACATGCCGGATACAGATCACCCACTTATAGCCACGCACTTCAGAACAAACTCCTCTAAAACCATACATATTTCATTGAAAGCTCAGGGTAACACTTCAAAAATGAACCAGCTAAACAAACTTCCAGTAGCACTTGACAGAGCTACACCTATTCTTCCCATTTCCAAAGCAGTACAGAATTAATTACCAGTTCTATGGATCTATTGTAAGTATAATAGACTAAAGAGCTATCACAGACACATTTATTGTAAAAGCACAATCCCAAGAGTGTCTAGTAGAGGGCCAAAACGATTAACACAAATGCTTTGTCAGATCAAAGATAAAACCTGCACCACCCAATTGAGGGATGAATTAGAACAGTGGGTTATCTTTCAAATTAACCAGGGCAGTTAGTGAGGAAAATTTCATGAAAGTGTAATTCTTAGCCTTTGTGAATCCACACAGCAGGCATTCTGCCAGCTGACAAGATGATGAAATTTTCATGCTTAAAAAAGCCTTCTTCATTCCCCAATTTAGATTAGCTAGTATTTCTTTCTTTTTTCTATTTGTTCTTCTGCAGAAATTGTTTAAAACCTAGATCAATCTTTCAAAAGAATAATGCAACCAAAAGAAAGAATAAAATCTTAGGATGTCGTCCTTTTTAAAAAAGCTCAATATGTGTACAGATAAAAAATGAAAAGTTAAAATTATTTGGAATGGTGGGGGGAATATTTAAGGAATTTATTACTGGAGAAGCCAAATAGTAAAAAAAAAGGGGGGGGAAGGAAAAAATAGTAAGATGTGCTATGGTTTAAGGGGAATATGTTTGCTAAAACAGCAAAAATGTTACTAGATCCCAGATCATTTCCCAAGCAAATACAATCTTGCAGTTTTCAATCAACATCATGGTATGGCTCACCCTAATGCAAGGGTAGTCAACCTTTTTATACCTACCACCCACTAATGCATCTTTCTGGATGGTTAAATTCCCTTACTGCCCACTAGTGCTCGATGGAAGGAGGATTCAGCTTGTGCCATAGAACCCCCTACCGCCCACCTAGAATCCTGAAACACCCACTAGTGGACGGTAGGGACCAGGTTGACAACCCCAGCCCTAATGCCTTGGCTTTTAGTAAGTACTTCAAAACAGCAAGTATGAGTGAACAATATGAACTGTATTGCCCAACTAAATCAAATAAAATAATCATACAGTCAGAGCCGTCTTATGCATGTCCAGCATCGTGGTGCAAAGCTCCCTCCGGTGCCCCCCCCCCGGTCTCCCAGAGTTTTTTAGGGAGGACAGCGCTGCGGGCGGGGCTGGAGGAGGCGGGCAGTGGCTGGAGGGCGGCTCCTCCGGTGGGGAAGAGGCAGAGGCTTGATGTGGCGCCTCCCGGCTCAACTGGCTGCTTCGTGCTGCGGTGGCCACGGCAGACGGAGGCTCCGGTTACTGCTTCGGCCGCGTCCAGCCTCTGCCTCTTCCCTGGCACCCTCCAGAACTTGGCACCCAGGCGACCAGCACTACTAGCCTCTATGGGTAGAACGCCCCTGCATACAGTCAAGGAGAAACTAAGCAGGACAGCTGGGGTGGGGTGAGGTGGAGATGTCACACTCCTTTGAGTGTGCAACCTGAGATATAGGAACAGACATCTCACCTAATGTGTTTTAATCACCTAGCTCTAGGAGGTTCCAAACTTTGGTCTGAACAGAACTCCTATGTGGTATTGATGATATAAACACTATGAAGAAGTAAAGAACTATCACCAAGCACTTTCAAAGAATCAAGTCACCTCAAATATAGACACAACATTTAGAAGGCTCCAATTCAGATGATAACTTCCCTCAACCTTGCTACTATAGATGCTACCAAGATGGTGGCGCGTGTGAACGCTGCGGCTGAGAGCTCCCTGGAGGGGAGTCAGGGTTTGTTAGGACGAATTATTTATAGCCGATATGAAATGCTGTTGTACAGGAATCATAACAAGACAGGGTTATTGTAATAATGAAAAGGTGTTGGGTTGGGGGAGAGTGGAGAACCATGCTCCTTGGAGCAAAGAGGAAAAATGAGGTAGAAGTAAGTGTCTGTGTGTACACCCACAGGTATTATGTACTATGACTCCTATCATCATCACCCTGAGCAATGGGGATTTTCTGGGCCCTATACGCTAAGTTGATTGCTAGTGGGGCAGAGGACCCTATCTATTGGCAAGAACAGCTGCTTATGAAACTAAACCTTGGCACATGGCTGGGATCTCACTGGCCCTGTGCTTTGCAGTGCACCCAGTTGCCCTATAAGCCAAGTTTAAAAACCCACACCATTTTAAGTTTTAAGAAACCTACTGCTGGAGCTACTGTGAAGTTGCACAATATTTACAGGAGTTGTAACTCAGGAATACACATTTTTAAAGAGTGCCGCTGATAAGAGTATTTCTGCACTCCACATTTCCATGCTTCTTCTTTTCCAGAGATAGAACATGGGGAGGCAGCTGAAATGTGAAGCTGTCCCTAATGCCTTGTTCCTCTGCAGTAGTCACCCTCTCTCTCCATTTTCATACTGCTGCTCCTAAAAGATACGGAGTAGGTATAGATAGCCACTGTTTGCACCCAGGTGTTTTCCATCAGCAAAGAGTAATTGGTTGCTCCTCTTTCACCCTACCAGCATTTCAATCTTTCTTGATCCCAGTTTTTGAAAATATTTCCGTGCACAACTTTCAGCACTGTGTTAGAGAGACTAAATCAGAAGTTACCTGGAACCATAGTGAAACTGTCAATAAGAATGCTTGTAAGCTTCTATGGAAGAAGAGGAAGGTAAAAATCTTTACATAGAGGCTAGGAATAAGAGCTGAGATGGAAGAAGGGTGTATGTGTGGATAATCCAACAAAGTGCAACCAATATTTAACCAAAGGTCTCAATGTGTGTTGAACCAAACTTGCTTTCTTTGGAGTGATTTGCAAAAATCTTTTCAAATTATCATGTTGACATTTATACAAATGATAAGGCCATTAAAATGTGTGGAGCTCTGACACCACGTGGTAGCATCTAATATAATGGTACATTGGTTTACAACCATCATCCATTCCGGAGATCTGCCTCCAAATTTTTTTTAAAAAATGGGTTGTAATCCAAAAAAAAGGTTGCAAACCAGGACATGCACTTCCAGTTTTGACGTGTTTGTAATCCAAAACATATGCAAACCAAGGCGTATGCAAACCAAAACACCACTGTATACAAATTGTTGCCTCATTCTGAAAAAAAATATGAACAAACATTTCTAAAAGGTTAGGAAATGTCCTAATTTAAAACAATTTATCACATTTTGGTGTTCTCACTAGATTTACATTGTTCATTAAATACAAACCAAATTCCGCTGCTTAAAATAATATTTGGTTTGCATGATTAAACTTTAATACTAACCACGGAAAGAACAAAGGCCTGTGAAATCAGTTCAGAGCCATTCATGTGAGTAGTCCTCAGAAAACCCTTAAAAAAATTCTTCATTATATGATTTTGAGTTGCTTAAATGTGAAGTACTTACCTTCAAAAGAAGCAATCCCTGATCTGAATTTACAACTCTCACAGAAATGCACATTAGAAAGCCTACACAATGCGAACACTGAAGTTAAAGGATTCCTTTCCCCAGGCCTTCTGAATTAGTACACAGTCCGATAACAAGGCCAAGCAAATTCTCTCATATGATTTGCAAATGTTTAGATCTAAAGAAATTGGTACATACAACCATATCTGAAGGAAGTTGCTTAAGCAATTACCTGGTTCAGACATGAGAAACCAGTTTAAGAAACCAAAATATCTTCAACTCAAGTAAGAAACATGAGAAGAAGGAAGAGGTGAGAGCATGCCAGCACACAGGTAGTTACTGGTTCAGTAAACCATGGTTTTATAGGATCAAGATGTTGGTGTCTGAACTGGGCCAGGATCAGGACAGGAAGGGGTGCTGCTCATATGAGGAACTCAATATAAACTTAAAGAACACAGTTACTCACACTGTAGTACTTTTTAATATGACTTCTTATATCCAGGTTTAGCTTGTTGTTAATTTGCATTAGGTACATTAGAGGAGATTCATGGCAATCTTTTTGGCTACACTGTTGCAAGCTGGCTTCGATCATCGGGCCCTACGGGTTTAAAAGACCAAAAATCAGTATAAACAGCTTTGCAAAAGGTCCTGTGCAAGTATAAAGTTCAAAGACAGACATTCTAAGGCAAAGTGGTATTCCTGTCCTAGTATTCTTCTTGTGGTTCTGACTGCACAGTCAGGATCTGACATGCCGCAGCAGAAATAATGTCTCACTGGAAGATTTACAACCTTTTTTAGCCGAACAGAATTTTCAGTCTGTCTACACAGATAAAAGCAAACTAATAAATTTCTCATTATGAAGAAATGCACTGAAGAGCAGTCAAGTTTCATACCACCCCCCTTTCTATTACTGCTTAAAAATCTGTACTTTTGTGATCCAAGCAACCACTCCCGCACTAACAACATTAAGCAATTCCAGGTGGAAGAGATTGCAGAGCTTGACATCCGCTCTTCTTACACTTAGCCCATCTGTAAGTTGTCAAGCCCCCATGCAATTAACTATCTTATTTACAGCTGTAATGAAACAAAGTCAAGGATTTACCAAGTATTACTGATCTGTGCCTGCCTTTTCCTCTCGCTTGCTTCCAAGAACTGCTTTGTTTTGATTCGAGGAACACAGAACATCTGCTGTTTGTCCAAATTAACTTAAAATAATTGCTTTTAATTTAGATACAGAATTTATTTGCTTTAACTCTCAAGGTTTTCACTTCTCCACAGCCTACTAATTTGCCAATAACTGGTACATGCATAACATTGCAATAGAGTTAAATAGTTGGCTCTGATTCAAGTTCTGATCCAAGGTCACAGATAGATTTTCTGGCAGCACTCCTTGACAGGAATGTACCCGATGACTTTTTATGTCTGATGTACAAAGACAGCAGGAAAGATAACATAGAAGAAACTTCTATATAAAAGGGAAGAGGGAAGTAAAAATACAAAACAGAAACTTCCAAAAAAAAAATGTTCTCTTCCAATTAGCTTGATTTAGGGTAGCCAAATGACACTGAATAGGCCTTATAAAGTAAGCAGTTCTAAGATGCTACATATGTGTAACACTTTGAAAAAGCACATGAGAATAGTATGGAAAACTGGATTTCGCATTAACATACAAATGCCCCTTATGGAAACTTAGAAAAATAACTGGCTCTTTTCCTCCTTATACCATCTCCTATATAGAGAATTTGTTCTCAAAATATAAATATCAGAATACTAACCGAACCATCAAAGACATTGTCATAAATGTTCTCTGTCCCACACTTTGGGCAAGCAAACTTGAATCTTTCACAGTCTTTATATTTCTCTTCATCAGTGAGCTGAACTGGCCCTCCAAACAAAACATCATTCTCCTCATCTTTATGATAATGGTGAGAGACTCTGAACTGTGAGGGATCCAGCCCTGGTAATAAGAAATATAAATTCAAAGTCCGAAGAAAGCAATTCATCTAAGTTGATACAGCTTCAAATAGGAATTACAAACTGTAAAATCCAAAGGAAGACTAAATCCTAAGGAAAAGGTGTTTTAAAAAAAGAGAAAAGAATACGTTTTCCCATTTTAAACTTAAGATGAAGAGCTGAGTAACATGAAGAAATTACTTATCTTTTCACACAAAATTGCTTTATAAATAAAACAAGCACAATGCATTATCTACCATGGGGAGTATGCAATAGAACATTTTGTTTACGAAGATGCTACTCCTAGAGAACAGCTTTATTGCTATTTTCTTAAGTTACACAGAGAATATTTGAATAAAATTGTGCATCTTTATTAGGAAAGTCTTTAAACCAGAATGGCATCATTAAAATGAAAGGGAGAATATAAAAACTCCATTAAAAGAAACCTGGTTGTACTGCTATTACCCACTCCTTCAAGACTGTACACAACTGCCAACTCAGACTTCAATGCAGTGGTCGATTTCATTTTGGCTCAGTGGTTAACAGCATGTAGGTTTCAATCTAATGCAGTTGTTAAAATTCAGCAGCAGTATTTAAAAAGTGCGAATTGAAGACAAAAAAGCACTTTTGGTTACCAGAACACAGAAAGTTTGGGAAATATGAGCAACAATTTATTACTGTACTAATGTGTTTTGTATTTAGAGATGCATTTTAAACAGCCGGTCAGGATCAAAGATAAAGGTAACTAATTTAACAGACCAGGATACAGAATAAGAATTTGTTTGAGTGTCATTATAATTGTTAAGCAATAGGTATGTCACCTTCAGGAGCGACAAAAAAAAAGTATTGCAAGAATGCTCACGTCATGAGGGCTTGCTTACTTATTTTATTTAAAACTTCCATTTGTGATAGGAAGAGAGTTGAATTTATCATTACTAATGAATAATTAAAAGTAAGGAATGCTTTTTACAGCGTAAGGAATATTAACACTGACACAGGGCACACCCTTGACAAATAGGGCATCTATTTTAGCTTAATAAATTTAGATAGGGATTATAGGGTTTTGACAAAATTAATTCCAGTTTAAATTTTAAAAATATTGGTGAAACAATATTTCAACAACTTGCTCTTTAAAAAAAGAGTGCTCATTGTTCAACTACTACTACTTCATACATTCACTATGACTTCCAGCCACATACTACCTTCGTTGGAGCAGTCTAAAAGTACCATTATTACTTCTGATACTATTCTGAAGTGGTTGATGGATTGAAGTCTGAAACGAATGCCCATTTCATCTACTTAATGTTTTAGAAAGTCATTATCATTAAAATATTTTATAACTGGGATGCTTGACAAATAGCATTTTTAGCAATTGAAAATAAATTCTGATTATCTTCCTAAGAGAGCACGCTTACAAAAAGAGTTTATTTGTAATGTAGAGGTGCTAAAGGAAAACTTACTGAATACCATTTTCTATCGTAATATTTTGCATCGTGTTAGAATTAATTAGAAAGGGGGGACTCTTAAAATATATTTAAGTAGTAATATTGAATAGAATCCCTCTCCTTTCATGCTGTAGCATGGATAGCCTTACTGAATAATATTAGAAAATATATATATTGGAATTGGAGATACAGAAACAAAGAGGTATAGGTAAGCCATCTGTCTTCGTTTATGAGAAGTTAAGATACAGTTTGTGTGAATCAGAACTCTACTGATATCAATGGAGCTCATCAATAGCAATTTGCACCAACCTTCATTTTAGCATTAATAATTATTTTGTCTGGAAACAACATAACCAACTGTGGTCCTGATTCAAGCCCACAGCAAACCAAGCAAATAAAGAGGTATAATTTTAAGGACACCAAAGTAAATACCTGGATTAATAATATTGTATTTTGTTCCACAGACAATTACTTGGTTCAAGGAATCCACTTTCAGCTTTAAGTTACAGAAATAAAAATAAAACAAAACTAACGATCAGTAAATTTCATGGAAGCAATACATCTTACCATTAGAGTCCTTAAAAAAAGAAAGAAAAGAGAAACCCCAAGACTTGTTTGAACTGATCTCTCTTGCTTATGAGTTAACCTGTCAAAATTAATTGTGAATTATTTTTTCATATACAGGCTTTTAATAATTAATTCACTTAGGATTCCCCAAATTAAGTAGAAAGGTAGAAGAATCTTCGATCACAAACTCATCTCTTACTTTAAAAGCCATTACGTTCTATTAACAGCACGAATAGTCTAACAAGCTTTCATATGATCATGCCTTGGGGAAAAGTGTAAAAAATTAAATTTCAGTTAATAAGTAATAATACTCAGGTTAAATGTAATTTTTATGTTTAAAGGAAATATTTTGTAAAGACTAAAGTTTCCATTTGCAGGGTGATTATTTCAAAATTAGTTATTTTAATAAATAAGCTAATACGGGGGGGGGGGGCACTCTTCCCCAGTCTTACTTGAGAGCTATGCAAGTTTAAAAGTTAATCACCCTGCTGCATAACTCATTAAAGCTTTTGAAAAATAAAAGGGAAATAGTGTCTAGTGCTGCCACCTAGAGGCTTCCAACCTGAATCTCTTTTTGAAAAACAGTTGTATAGTACTTTATAGCCCTGTTTGGTTAACAGTTAGACCACAAAGATTTAACTCTGCAAGCATTTTTCACTAACAATAGTTTCGCCCCACTATATTAAATGGGGCTTACTTCTGAGTAGACATGCATAGGATTACACGTCGATTATTTTTAGTTGGCTAAAACTGAAAGGTCAATAAAGTTATGCTGTGGATTACAGTCGTACTGAGCCATACAAAACAATGAAACAAAACACGATAAGGCTAGGCCAGGGATCGTTTGTTTTCTCTGCTCACCGGTGGGGAAGAGCAAAGCAGGCAAGATCAGTGAGCTTACAGTAAATCATTAATTACGATTTACAATGATGCGCAAACTGTGCCTACGTATTCTTGAAATGCTGAATCCTGATCTTGGTCAGAAGAATTTTCTAACATTATTATTTATAATTGCTATTAATTATTTCCCCCTTTAATTTATGCACTGCCTTACCTGAGGATGTGTGCGGGTGGGTCGGAATAATGAAAAATTAACAGCCTAAAATTTGCTGAACAGAGTTTACCTTGAGAATAAGTGATACAAACAGGCCTTGCTACCACTGCCTATGGGAAGTACAAAGCTGCACTTGGATCGTGACAAAAACAATGTATTATTGTTTCGTATTTTATAATTTACTTTTGGCTGCCTCGAGCATCATTTGGTGGAAAGACAAATTAAGCAAACAAACAAACAGCCGTGCATTGGGCCAACACTATCACTAGCAGTTGGAGAGTCTAAGATAAGCTTAAAGCATATGAAAACACTGATTCAAATAGTAGTTAACTCTGCTGAAGGTGGTGGTAAAGGTAAAGGTAAAGGAACCCCTGACCGTTAGGTCCAGTCGCGGACGACTGTGGTGGTAGCTGTGGACAACAGGGCTTGATTTTAAGTTGGCACAGCAATTGGGTCAGGACTCGTCCAATGCCACCATCTGCAATGAGACCAGCTGGGTATCCAGTGGATTTTGGGATAGTTTAGCCCCACCATGCGAACATTCTGTTTGGGGCTGTCTGCTGGTTGGGATACCACAAGAGAGGGCGGGTTGCCAGTGGCTAGCCAGCTCAGTTGGCAGAGCTGAGGGGTACCTTGGCTTATTACAAGTCCCCTACAGCACATCGTGCACAGCGGGAGGAGGCAGGGTTGGAATGCTCTGCCATACGCTAATTACTAATAAGTGGTAAGCGGGTGGCGCTGTGGGTTAAACCACAGAGCCTAGGACTTGCTGATCAGAAGGTCGGCGGTTCAAATCCCTGTGATGGGATGAGCTCCCATTCCTCGGTCCCAGCTCCTACCAACCTAGCAGTTTGAAAGCACATCAAAGTGCAAGTAGATAAATAGGTACCACTCCGGTGGGAAGGTAAACAGCATTTCCATGCGCTGCTTTGGATCGCCAGAAGTGGCTTAGTCATGCTGGCCACATGACCCGGAAGCTGTACACTGGCTCCCTCGGCCAATAAAGCGAGATGAGTACGCAACCCCAGTCGTCCGCGACTGGACCCAACGGTCAGGGGTCCCTTTACCTTTAATTACAAAGTAAATACTGAACTTCAATACTAACCTAGCCATGCTGCAATAAGGACAGAATCAATTCCATCTATGGGTTCACAAATACGAGCCACTACTGGATGGATCTGTTGCGACAGATAGTACTGAGTGTCAATAGCAAGATTCGGTTGTTTTTTCAGTTGTTCTGGAGCATATGCTCTCTGGCTAGCACTCAGATTTGATCCATCCTATACAAAGAAGAAACAAAAAAGAAAGGTTTATTGGTTTTCTTTAGTTATGTATACCTTTCTAAGTTCGTACTGGGCACACAACGTACAGCTAACAGTATTTACCGCACCGATAAACATTTTATTAAATTAAAATGAATCTGAACATTTTTACCTGGCAGATAATATACGACACGGTATCTCCAGCTTTCAGCTTTCTACCCTCTTGAGAATTTATCCACAGGGCAACATGGACATGAGGCAGACTTTTTTTGTCCGGGTAGTCCTGGGGATCCTTTGTCAATGCCTATATATATATATCAAAGAAAAAGAATACAGAGGAGAAATTGCTGGTGAAACTACTGCAAAATTCATCAACGTATGAAATAGCATAAATATTAGGTTCTGTATCTGTTGCTTTCCATAAACTGGCTTGTAAAATGAGATTATTTATTTTTACCTGGGCATTTCCTTCCCAGTTGCCATCTTGGGCAACAAACCTCATGAAGGATAGCAATGCAGACAGAAATTCAGAATGATGTTAAGAAGCTAAGGAGCAGATCCATCCCTTCTATCTTGGCTCAAATAATGGCTGACTCCCTCAGAAGAGATAAATGACGTCATTGATTAAAATAAATGGATAGGGAGAATGAGTAAAGTCAGATTCCTTCAGGAAACTTGGAAGGAGAGGAATTAAAGTCAACTTAAAATATATACTACAGGATAGAAAGGGAATGACCAAGTCAAAGAGGGTGCTTTTAAAATGGATGGCGCCGATTCATGAACAGTCCATCTATCAAGACCTCTCCATCAGTCATTACAGCAAAACAGAATCTCCATGGTCAGACCAAATATCAAATGTTGGGGATTTACAACAAAGGAGAGTACTGCTTTCAGATCCTGTTTGTAATGTTTAACCAACTGTATACATACCTGTTCCTCTTTCTGTTCAAACATGCCCCACCTACAGGGGTTGAGAAAAATGCTTGACCTGCTCAGAAATATATTGACTGAAATAAAGGGTGGGAAACCTGTCGGCTTCCAAAAGCTGTTGGGACTCCAAATCCCATCAGCCCAAGCCACCATAAACAGCGGTCAGGGATGATGGCAGCTGTAGTCCAACAACACCTGGAGGGCAACAGGTTCCCTAACTCTTATTTAAACTACTTATGCTTGAAATATGGGTTTATGAAAAGCAACATGCTGAGAAAGTGTGGCACTCCCTACTGTAAGCCTTAGTTCAGTTTGGAGGGGGAGGTTTGGGGGGGAGCAAAAAGACAGATATGTACGAGTTCGGCTTACACTAGACAAATCTTGCCTTCCTCTCTGATTAAAACTTGATTCTTTTTTTTTTTTTTACTTTCTTTGTTCCTGTCAGAATTTTAAAATGTTTTTAAGAAATGCTCTCTGCAATTGCTAAAAGATCAGCTACCATGAACACAAAAAATGGACACCAGGAGAGAATGGAATACATTCAAACAAATTAAGGCATAACAGTTAAAAAAACCGAAACTATTTACCTTGTTGATTTCAAATTGTTTTACTGGAACGCTGCCATTTGCCACATTTTCTCCAATTTGGATTAACCTCCTCTGAATGTTTTCTACAATTGCATCTCGGGGTTGGTCAGAAAGAATCTGACCAATTATATAGCTGTAAGAAAAGTTTAGTCATGTGAGAAAACACGTTTCTGAGAAACACACAGTATGCACCTGCAGCACACTATGTTCCTCAGAAATTACGGGAAGAATATTTTCCAATTACTTTTGTGTAGATATAAACAATTTCTTCAGGTGGAATACCAGGTTACCACTACAACTTTAAACTATTTCCATGGGGTGCACACTATCAATCCAAACATTAGTAATAATTAAGCTAACATTTATTTTCCTATTAAGCATTTTCCAAAACGCAAGTGTAAATTTATTCAAATATGCCACAAAAGGTTAACCAGTTTCCAATGGTTGTTTATTTATTTTCACATTTATACCCCACCTTTCCTCCAAGGAGTTCACAGTCGTGTACATAGTTGTCCTCCACCCCATTTTATCCTCACAATTCCTGTGAAGTAGGTTAGGCTAAGAGAATGGCCAAGGTCATGCAGTGAGCTGGATTGTTGAGTGGGGATTTGAACCCTGAGTCTCCCAGGTCTTAGTCCAACACTCTAACCACTTTACCACACCCAGTGGCGTAGCGTGGGGGGTGCAGGGGGGCTGGCTGCACTGGGCGCAACATCTGGGGGTTAGGGTTAGGGGGCGCAAATCCACGGGTTAGGGGGTGCAAATTACTTGCCTTGCCCTGGGTGCTGACAACCCACGCTACGCCACTGACCACACCACAGATTACCAAGGAGCTAAGAGGGGGTGGGGGCAGGCTCCCCATATCTTCTGTCATGGAGGGAATACTGATGAGTAATGCTGCAAACATCACCTGGATGGGGGCAGAACTAACAGTCCCTCCTTAATTCCCTACCACTGAGCTTTCCCTCTTATACCCAGACCTCAGGATGACCTGTGTAAGAAAGCTCCCTGCTACTTTTAGTAAGGCAATTCTAATTAAAGGTGCTATGAGTAGTGTGAACTCAAAAGCTAGGGGATTTCCAAATCAAATAGCAGTCCCAATTTGTAGGTGCTAAGACAGCAAAACACTATTGCTTTCCTCCTTAGAAAAGGGTGAATTTGATAAAGTGCGCCTCCCTCCTGGCCCCTCTAAAACCTTTATTTCATTAACAGTGTGTTATATCCAATTACGTTGCTCGGCTTATGGTAAGGCTTCCATCAGAGGAACGGGGAAGAAAGCTTAATTCAGTAACCTCTGCCCCTGAAAAACACAAACCTCCATAACAGATTTTGGAGGAGGAGGAGAGGTGCTGAGCCTACACGGAGATCTGGGAATCACTGAAAATTGCTTTCCTCCCTATCCTGCCAAAGGAAGCCTTACCATCAGCCAAGCGCCACCACTGGATGCAAACCAACATTTTTCTATTTAAAAGCAGCTGTGAATTGTAGATAACAGCAAAATCCAAGATTGGGGGGGGGGGGAGGTGTGTGCATGCGCACACACACCATATATTTGCAAACACCCAGACACAAACACATCACTTTTCCCAGAGTCATTTCTGCCTAACAGGAAAAGGCAGGAAGAAAACTTAGACCAGAAAAGATGACACACATTATCTATTCATATTTTGTTAGATTATATCCTGCATTTCCCCCCAAGGAAATCAGGACAGTGTGCATAGGTCCTTTCCCATTTCATCTGACATTAACTGCTCCATCATGCTGCCTCTCAATTTACTATGAGGTCAAGCATTTAAATCGGTTCCAATTTGACTGAATCAGTTTGTGCGGTAGCTGAATCCACCCGTCTTGGAATAACCTTCTGTAAAGCACCATCTTTGATCTAAAACATGTTTATTTAAAAGTAAATCCTGCTATTTCAGTAAACCTTGCTTTTAAATAAGTGTGCTTAAGATCATAGCCTTTGGGACAGAATTATGATACAGAGTTGTCACTTGCTTTGGGTAAACAGCTAGTGGATCTACACAGCAGCCATGGTGAGTGATCTAAGAAAGTAACTTACTTTCCCGTCTCTTTTGCAAGATCACACCAATCTCTACGCACAATGTCCAGTCCTTTAAGCTCTTGCTTGGTAATGTATTTTCCATCCCCTGTTGGCTCCACGACCAAAGCAGCATATTTTTTCTTTTTGAGCAATAAAAGGGACTTAAAGACTCCATCAATATCTATCTCCAACAACTTGTACAGCTTGTTCACTTCACTTTTTATCTGAAAATATATGAAGAAAAAAATAAATCACTTTCTTTACCACAGAGAAAAATACTTTGGAAACTGAGGTAGCAGAAAACTGAGGTAGAGAAAAATACTTTGGAAACCACGATTTTATAGTGATAGCAAACCCCAGACTTTGTAGAGAGATTAAAGTACTCTTAGTCCTATTTACCGCAGAATCTTTAAAACAACAATAACATATCTCTCTCTCTCTCTCTCTCTCTCTCTCTCTCTCTCTCTCTCTCACACACACACACACACACACACACACACACAAGAACACTGCTAATAGTCCCATGTTCCACTACCTCAAGCGTATCTGCCAGTAAGGCTATTAACAGTGACAATGAAAATGTTGCCACAGTGTGCAGCAGTTGTGAAAAAAAAATGAATTCCATACTACTGACCATGGGTTGGAATTTTGAGAAAGTGCTGTGAGCGCCAGTCACCAAAGGTCTACTGTGTGAGAGACAAAACAAAAACAGCTGCCACATTGAAAAGGGCCTCAAGAGACAAGACCACAAAATAAATGTGGGTATGCCCTCCCCATCAAAAGGCACCCATGCAAAAAAAAGGCACCCACACCAGCCACCAACACGTTCTCTCACAAAGGGCAGCTCACTGCACCGCTCCTCTGTTCAGAAGGGAAGGGAGGGCTGGGTGTCTAATCCTGGCATCCGATGAAATGTGTGCAAGCAGGAACTGAACAGGAAGAGCAGATGATCTCTTGTGCATTGTGGAATTTTGAGGGGATGTTTGCCGAGAACTTTCTCAGGCAGCCTAGGTGGTATGAGCAGGCATACTGGTGCTGGCGTACTACGATGGAAACTCATTCAGCTCTCTCTTCTCTCCCAACCTTATACTATATATATTAAAGTCTCACATTGAATATAACTGAGCTATAAAAGGGTTTTCTGCAGGAATGACTGCAGTAGAAATAAATGTGGCTCTCGGGGCACCTACCACTGGCACCTTCAGTAGCTACATGGTATTAATCAGCAGAAATTAAAGATATTTGTTAAGTAAATCCAGAAAGATGGATTTACCCACCCTGCCTCCCATGTCTTTTTTTAAAATCCAGGAAAGGTAACCTTAGGCTTAGAAGGCCCTTGAAATAAAACTGTTGCGGCCTCTTTGGGAAGCATAGGGGTTAGGGTTCTGAAATAGGTTGTAAAGTACACATTTGCTAACAGTGTGGAGAAAATAAAAGGAAAATATATTCCTGGCTGGCAGAGTCAAGAATTTAGTTGTTTAAAAGCCCCGAGTCCAAGCCACAGAAGCAATCCCAAAGGGGTGGTTTTGGAAACCACCTTTGCCAATGCTCCCAAAGATGGTCTTAAAATCATGGTTTTGTGTGATTGGACCCATGGTGCTTCCAGTGTGGAGCAAACGGCGGCAGCAGAGGATGAGGACCAGGGAGAAAAAAGGCTGTTTGAAGAGGAGCTTTGAGTTAAGAACCTACAGCCCTTGCTTATGCTTGGGCTTGGGCTTGCTCAGAGGAGTGTGCCTAGGATCTACCATCTGCCCCCAAAGGCACAACCCCCTCCCCGCCTGTTAAGAACAACAAGGACAAGGACCCACCACATGAACTGGGATCTCCAATGAGGTTTGGTAAGACTGATGGGATTGATAAGAGTTAACCCCCGTTGTTTGACACAAAACTGGGTTTAATGAGAAAGCATCTCCTTCTGGGATTTTTGCCTCGAGTGCATCAAGAGGATGCGGTCTCAGTCTCTTCCTAAGAGCTGGCATTTTCAGCAGCCCAGAGTTTCTGTGTACTTGGGAGGATGGCAGTCCCATAGCATTCACCCTTCCCAGTCCTATAAGGAGCAGGAGGGGAAGGAGTTGGGATGACGCCGAAGTTCTCCTTTCACCTGGCACTGTTGCACCTGTCCCTACTAGCCAGCATGAGAAACACAGAAAGCCGCTTCATGTGGAAGTCAGAACATGGGCCCATCCAGCTTCGTTCCCGTCTCCATGGAATGGCATGGCAACACCTCTAAGTTGCTGCCTTAGCCCCACACAGAGACACCAGGAATTGAACCTGGAACCTTTGGCATGCAAAGGTTTGCTGCAGCCGTCTAGAAAGTCTCTCCGCAGCTCTTTCCCTTGCCTTGCTGCTTGTCTAACAGGATGTCCCAACTCTGACAAACAGGCAGGTCAGCCACACCAGCTGTGGTCCGGTGCTTGTTAAATGCCTCAGCCTGCGAAAAGATCAAAGCTTGGAATACTGAGCTATCAGGAGCTCTGCACAACCTATTGCTCTGTGAGTTGTCTGGGTGAGCAGCGTTGCCTTTCCCTTGGGGGTCTGGATCATGTGTAAATCCAGGTGCAAGGTGTCATCCTGATGTTAAATAATACCCCCCAGGAGCCACAAGATTTTAATTAAAAATAAACAGATAAACAAAACATGGTTACCAAATTAATGTAGTCATAAATAATATAAAATAAGACACCAGCTGTCTTTAGCATAGAAGCATTTGATCACGTGATCTAGAGCAGTGTTTCCCAACCTTTGGTCTCCACCTGTTTAGGGACTACAATTCCCATCATTCCTGACCACTGGGTCTTGCTAGTTAGGGATCATGGGAGTTGTAGTCCAAAAACAGCTGGAGGCCAAAGGTTGGGAAACACTGATCTAGAGGGTATTCAGAGGGTCTCTCTCTATCAGCTAGAGAGAGTGAGGGGGATCTATTAATCAAAAGAATTATGGAGAGAATAGTATCCCCGCTTAACAGAATATTCCATATATGACAACATTTGGGTTACCTTTCTAACACAAATGGTATACAGACATCCCAAGATGTGCTATGTGAAATTAAGAAGACTAGCACATTACTAAGTTATTAAACAAAGTATCAACCTTATATGTACCTTGCAAAGCATATGTTAAGAAAATATATCCTTGTGGGAAGCCATTAGCAGGCCATATTACAGCAATTCAAATTATGCTAAATGCAGAAGAAAAAAAATTAAAGTAGGGGTGGAAATGTCATTGTGGAAAAAAGACAAGCAGAGATCAACAATTTGAGAAACACTGGCATATGTTAATACAATTTTTTTAGAAAGAAGCATTTTCATAAACATTCTCTATCAACTACCAAGTATTAAGCTTGCAGGTGCTAACAAGGTCGCTGTTCACTAGTTGTACTAAAACAAGGATTCTTAGCAATATAAAACTGCAACAAAGAAATGTATGGTGCTACAACAAAGCTTAAAATTATTTTACCTTGTTCCCCATTTTAAAGACTTCTTCCAAGTTGGTAATGTTTGTGTTTATCATAATGGAGTCTGTATCACCATAAATCACTTCCAGATTCATCTAGGGAGGGCATAAGGAAAGTAACATAGATTACACACCATGGTTTGGACACTGAAAACTGACATGTCAGAAATCTAACATAACATCTTTGACAAGAGGAGCAGAAAGTAGCTGCCATATATATGTACATGATTGCTACAGAAAGCATATATGGTTTATGGTACATGTGAAGCAACCCACTACAGAAAGACGAATAGTAAAACACAAACACACAACCCGGTGAGTACGGAGTATGCTGAGTGGATATAGAATTCTGATAAATGGTTGAGGGGAACCCCAAAACTGGGAGGGAAGATTAGGAATGGAATGTCTAGAAATCTGAGCAGCAACATTTTATTGCAAGTCCTCCTTGTAGCCATTGTACTGACATTGGTTCTGTTCACACAAAATATTATTTGTCTTTCTACAGTGGGTTGCTTCACGTGTACCAAAAACCATGGTTCGTGGTACATGGAATGAGCCCTGTACTTGAGCGTTCCCTCCTTTCCATACACACTGTTTAATTAGCTAGCTCCTAATAGCACAGTCTGCTATTACATCTTAATGGGACAACTGGTTTGTATTTGCCATGTAGGATTCTTTCCAGGGCAGGCACAAGAGACTTGCGTAATTTTGTAAAGCCATTGCCCCTGGCCTGCATCCAATGCTGCGCGTGCAGAATTCTGCTCACACAATAAGACTTCCTCTTCTGCTCTTTGCCTAACAGGCTCTCAAAATCTGCTCTGGAGGGTCCTCCAACCCTCTGGACCAGATTTTGAGGATGTGCAAGAGGGGGAGGGGGAAATTTCACTGAGCAAGCAGAAGTCTGCTGAAACAGCAATGTTAAATACAACCCTGTTTTACACCTCATGCTAACGCATTGCATGACAAAAGTGAAAAGGAGAACCCAAAGGTGCTTTCTACCTGCATAACTTCTGCAAATAGAATACGACTGCAGTACTGTTTGCACCAACTCATATGCAAGTGGTCACAGAACACCACAAGCAGTTATTTTATTTCTTCTCACAGATCCTTTGAGCCTACCCATAGAAAATAAAATATTGTATTCCTAAACTACAAGACAGAGAGGAAAGGGGTGGGGGTATCAGTCCCCCAAAAAGGACATTAGAATACATAGTTACTGGCCTGTGACTAAACTCTAATTAGCACTGTTACTAATTTATCCAAAATACTCAAACATAGGCTTCAAGCAGGGATTAGATCACATCTGCTTTCCCCCTTCCCACAAAAGGAGGGGGAGCTATAATCCACTAGGAAGGATAGCATTTGTAAACTAGACATCCCAAGAAGTGACTTCAATTATTTGGGCTACCATTTTCATATATATTTTTTTTAAAAAATAAGTCACTAGATATTCTATTTAAGGGTTGCTATATAATAATAAAAACATTGTTACTACCTTCTGTACCAGCTCCTTAGTATGCATCAAAATCTGGAAGAAGGAGAAGAAAAGATTGATTCTGATGAGATCACATTACAAAATAGTACATTACCATATACCAGTCAGGGAGTAAGCTTTAGATCTCTGGATTTACAAAATAAGGCAATACAGCTACCAAATCAATGTTTGACCATGGTAACTGTGTCCTGCTCACAACATTACAAAAAGCAAAACATGAAAACAGAACTCACTTAAAACAATGTAGCACAGATATATTTACTTTCTTCTTTCCTAGAGACGAACAGGGTACAATACTACCCAGCCTTGTCCACCTAGAAGTCAGAATGTTTGGGTTGTGTAAAGCCTAGGCTAAAATTTATACTTCTAAAAAACAGCAAGTTACCAACTAGTTTGTTATATGTACTATGCACACACATGCACACACACAAACATGTCTGTACATGGAGAAAAGCTTATACTTTTAAGAAAAATATCAGTTATTAACTGACTATAATGAAATTATAACTTTTTTATCCCAAAAGCTGGCCAGGCAATTTGATATATTGTTTTTTGGTTTTTTAATATTATTATTTCTAGCCCCCTGAATGTCATAGATTGGTAAATGGGAAGACATTTCTGACAGTGTTAGTCCTGTTAGCGAAACTAATGACTCATTATGGGGAATATTTTCAATTGTTCACAAGGGCAGCAGCAAATATAGGCAATTACAAGAGGGTCACAAGACAAGTAAAAGTTCATCTAGTGACAGGCGTAATATTAATATTACCTATTCCAATAGAAAATCACTTTTAAGTGCCAACAGTTAGGGAATAGGTTATGAAGGCTTGCTAAATTCATTAATAAATCAGTTGGCAGTTATCATATTTCACAGAAACACCTGCATATTTATCTTCTCATTACCAATTGGATGATGGAATTTTTTTCAAGCACATTTCAAAAATCTGCCAACTTCAAGTGTAAAAAAAATAAACTTTGTGGTTAATTTTTCCCTTAACAAAGTACAGCTGTTGAGAATAATTGTTCAAGATCTTACCCCGTAATGTCAACTGCAGCAGAACAAAGAGTATTTAATTAGCAAATCTATCCAGTAATTCAACACCTATTATATAAAATGCCTTTGTGATTTTATTCAGGATAATTTGCTAAGAGGGTTATTACTGACATTCAGATGAAATTCAAAAGTCCTACGCAAGTAGAGTCATAATAGCAGTAATGATCCCCCCAATCAGGAGATCCTGTGTCACACAAGGCTCTTTTGCAAGGCAGCAGCTGATTTCCTGACTTCTTAATTCCCGGGCTCAGCCCAGTGAGAGCCCTTCATGCCAATATTTCAGTCAGCAATACATGTTTAATGGGAATCTATTAAAATACCTAGAACAAAAGTGACTTTTTGTTAAGAATGACAGCACTACGATCATATCAATCATTAGCAGTTTTTAGAACTGTGGAATGAAATGGGAGTTTTATGATGAGATTGGGCAAAAGAAAGCGAGAGAATCAAAAAATTGCTCCTTATTGTTTTCTATGATGAACTATTTTGTATTTCACTTGAATTCACCTGTTCCTCACTGCAACATAATTTACAGAACAAGCTGCTTTTTGCTCCATCGTGGCTCATTCTTCTGTAATCCATGCAGTTTAAAAGATACATTGTAGCCGCTACATCATAAATTGTAGTTATTAGATTTTACCATGGCCCTTCATCTAAAAATGGCAACACATCCCTGAATGTGCCTGAATTCTGGACTCAAGTTTCATTGTAAGTTTTTAGTTCCTAATTCTTTTTCCTGTTCCTGATGCAGCATGGGAAATAATCTACACTATATAAAATCAACAAAATCAACTTTTAAAAATTTATTTTTGAAATGTAATAAATACTAAAAGTTTCTTTGAAATGTACTAGGTTAATATTAAATAACGTGGATAAAAGCACGTTAGCTCATACTTGTATTTAAGCACTAGTCTGGAAGCCATAAGTGATCAAGAATTCTATACAGGTGAGTGTGCAGGCTGATGGAGAATGGATGAACTACTCTACCCTTCCTCTGGTACTCTAGGTATGATGTTATTACGGTCAATTGGTATTAACATCCAGCAAAGCCCTGAGAGGATACGTAAGTTTTAGCAGATACCAAATTGTCATCAATGATGTGTCTGC
Source organism: Podarcis gaigeae (assembly GCF_964106915.1). NCBI lineage: Eukaryota > Metazoa > Chordata > Lepidosauria > Squamata > Lacertidae > Podarcis > Podarcis gaigeae. The sequence continues at coordinate 44,710,954 of NC_139677.1, read as the reverse complement.
CTTAATTCAGAGGGAAGGCAATTCCAAACAGTAGGTGTCATTACCAAGAATGTTCTCCCTCTTGTTGCCACCAAATAGTTTTCTACAGGTTGCAGCACAAGCTCATCAGCTGGTAGAAAGAAGGTGCTCCCCCATGTAGCAAAAACCAACTTGTTTTAGAGTTTTACAAGTCAAACATAAAACTTCAAACCAATTCATCCTGCCCCTTTCTGTCACTATTGGCAATTAAGCAAAAAAAGTAGGACCCCAGTGTCAATCCCCATGGATAAAGTTTAGGTACTGTCATGAATCATTCACCAGCTAACCATCAACAACAATGCTACTCAGAACTTAAATTATTTAACTTGGTGGTGGCGTTGTTAGGTACCTATTTAAGTCTCCCAAAGCCAAGTCAAAATACCCAATGTGTATGGATTCAGAAGAAGCAAACATTCTAAACCAAGATTGGCCTGGAGGTCTACTCTATGCCATTCCTCCCTTTTATCTGGTGACAAAGATACTCAAGAAGGCAGGAGAATGGTATTGGTTCCTAGAGCAGAGCTACTCACAACATCCATGGAAAAATATCACTCACCATCAAGTCATGTACCAGGGACCAATTTTTAACCAGCAGCTGCACATCTTCTGGCCAAAAAGCTGGTTTTGGTCTTGACTAACACTGTCACTAAGCAGGGACGGCTAATCTGTAGCTCTCCTGATGTTACTGGATTACAGCTGCCACCACCTGTCTATTGGCAATGCTGGCTGGAGTTGATGACAGTTGTATCATCATCATCATCACCATTATTCACAGGATAATATCAGAATATAAAACCACCAAATACCTAAGTTGTAGTTCAATAACAAATGGAGGGCCACTCTTCCTCTAAGGTTTTGCCAAATATCTTAACCCAGGAAAAGACATGCCCAGAAACCAATACTGAATCTTGGATCAGCCTCCCAGTGTCAGAGCAAGATATTCTAGAGTTTTGTACAATATCCAGCAACAATGTTGTTGAGAGTATTTAGCCCATCTTTGGCTGGCCAAGAGGTAGGTAGCAAATAAACACAGAAAACCTTAGTGTACGTAAAGAGGCCCTGAAGCCTTGGGGGGGGGGCTGCTTCCACATGATTATCACAAGCACCCTTAAGCCTTCACCTCCAGCAGGTATTATTGTCATGAAAAAAAGATTCCCACAGGTAAGTGCACCAGAAATGTATTGAATTCGTGGTGGTCTTTTGTAGGGAAGAGAACTTGATTGTACAATGAATTGACACTGGCATGGGCGGACTGGTCCATTCTGACCCCTTTGGCAGAGAAGATGCAGTCATTGCTCCTTTCTGAGAAGAGGGGGGGTAAACTGTGAGGTGGACACAACTTTAGCCAAGGGCTGTGAGGAAAAGCTCTATAGGGAAGAGCTTGTTCAATGAAGTCTCTGGTTGTTCTGCCTCTTCCCCTGGAGACACCCCCTTTCTCCCTTAAGGGTACCAAGTGAAACCAGCAATTTACCAGAAAAGGTTTCTGTAACTGGGCTAGCCCATGCAGGTATGGAAGGGAAAGTAGAGGAGAGAGACAGAGTGAGAGAAAGAGCACAAAATAGCACAAGCAAAACCTGCTTCCCTCTTAGTGGCAAGAAGGTAAGGAGCCTCTCAGCAAGCTGTCTCTGCCTCCTTAATGCATGGAAGAGGGAAGCCCAAAGGATGGAGAATGTCCCACAGTCTCTAACAGATAACGGTCATCCCAGTACCTTGTGACTAACAGGCAAAGCCAGGCTTTACTCAAAATATATAAAGCTGTAAGAAAATGTTTGAGCTGTTGGAGAAGGTTCATAGTATTTTAAAATGAAATACATGTGGGGTGGAATCCAATTGTTGCTTTGAAAATCTGAGTCCCTGAATTAAATTAGAAAATGCACTGCTGTAACCAAAATTAATTTTGATAGCATTTATCAACTTACTCCAGGAGTTATGGCTAAGGATGAACTCTTTAGAAGCTATTGAAAAAGTAACTATAGTAGGAAGCTGTTAGTCTCTGATCTTGCTTAGGTCACCACTAATAACCAGTAATTTAGGACTCCATGTGAAATATACATACATTTCAATATTTATCTTGCACGAGATTCATTTATTCAGGTAAAAAACCCTCACTCACTTGGTTCCTTTATATGTATTGTATATTACCCTGAGAAGTGGAATAATTTATTCACTTCTTAATTGCTAAAAGTCAGAATATACTGAAGATTAGCAAAACAAACAATGTTTAATCTTTGAACTTTACACTACAGGAAGCCATTCTGAATACTGGCTTGTCATAGGGAAATCGGATTAAAATTGTTCAGTTTTCCTACTCTTTCAATCCACCTACTCTGAACAGAAAGATACTGCTCTACAGGAATAGATTTTATTTCCTTTAATGGAAAAACCTTAATTACAAATCCAACTAAAACATACTTCCTCCATAAATCCATTACTGCAAGAGACATGCTGGGGATTTTTAAAAAATCCTTAATTTGTCATTTAGACCTACTGTTATCTCATTTGTACAGAATTCCAAATACTTTAGCATAAAAGCGGCTTTCCAAAACATTAATAATGTTTATGAATCCCTCAGTTCTTATCTACAATTTGGCAGGACGGTTATACTTCTTGTATTCAAAACAGATTTCTTTCTTTTTTTTAATTCGGAGGTCTAATAAACAGATTTCAAAACAAGTATTACAAGTTTTTCATTTCAGAACATTGTTCAACCACTTCCTAACTCTTTTATGGATTTTACATTACTAAAAGGTAAGATCATGGAAAGGTATGTGTCACAGAAAACTCTTTGAAACTTTCTACTGAAATTAACTATTTCATTTAAACAGAACAATGTAAATAAGGATGTTGTGGTGTGATGATGTGATAAAGGATGTGATGCTATTCATTTACTGTCCAAGTTAGTCTATATTGAATGAAATCTTAAAGTGAAAATCCAGTCAAAAGGGCCCACATCTAACTTCAGATATTCTTATCTTATACAGCTGAAGATTAGGACAGAAGCATTTTCCTGTGAAATATTGACCATGTAACTTCTAATAGTACATTTTAAAAAGTTATAATCCATGCTACACAGGTTAGAAAAACAGCTGCGGTCAAGTTAATAGGTCTTGAATAATTTCTATGTACAGGCAATTGGTAGTATTTTATCCCATTATTATCAGAAAAGAGTGGATAAAATTATTATTTATTGCCTATATAACACATTGAAGGTTCCCAGGCAATACACAAACAATTCATTAAAATATAACACAGCAGTGCCACATAAAAACCATGAAAGCATAATAAAACAGCAATTCAGCAGCAGAAGACGCCAACTCTCAAAAGTCAGCCATGTCCATAGGCCTGAAGGAAGAAATACATCCCTACTTGAAGTCTAAAAGCAGGTCATATGGGGGAGATGCCTCACACGTGCCAACACATAAATATAAAAAGTAGCAGTGTGAAGCATTTGTCTCTGATCCCAAGATGATAGTCTGTCCCCACTTAAGGCTGTAGAAATGATGATGATGATGCAATGGAAAACTGGCCCCATCTAGTGAAGCCTTCCTCCTGAGGTGGAAAGAGACACTCACTTGAAGTAGCATCATAAAAAGCCATTTAGGACTTCAAAAAGGTTAAGAACCAGCATTTAAAACTGAGCTTGGAAAGTAATTAGCAACCTTTAAAACTGGTGGTGCATTCTTAGCGGTTGATACCAACAACAACAAAAATCCATACTTAGCTCAAATAATGTTTCCCCCCCCCCCTCACTAGAGCAGATATAGCATGTACAAAATTGAAACTCAACTCATCACCTGACTGATTTGCACAGCTAATTAAGATGTGGTCAAACTCTGCATCAACCGATTAAGTATCTTTTCAGTAACAATTAAGAAAGAATGATTTTTTTCATTAACAAGAACAAGCACATAGCAGGCGTCAATGGAATCTTATAGCAATAGGGTTTATAAATCCAAACCATTAGGTTAATGGCTAAATGGTTTTCCTCTCTCTCCCCAGCCTTTAATTCACTGTTAATGAAACTTGGTACTTCTGACTATGGGTTCAATAGGGGTTTCCCCCCTCAGTTTTGACCACGAGTTTAGTATAAAATGAGCTCTGCTTCTGATTATGTTTCTCTTAGCAGATTAGTGAACTAGACTTTTGAGACCCTTTTAAAGTACGACAATTACTTTATTTTTAAAAACACACATGGGTGATTACACACAAATTGCAAAATGACGATTTGAACTTGAAACACAACAGAAAAGCAACAGTGTAGATTGAAGGGCGGTAGTATTGCAGTTTACTGTTAGAACTTTACTAAACATCTTTGCCAAGTCTGAGTTACTTGATAAATTCAACACAGCAGAAATCATAAAGCGATAAATTAGTTTCTCCTCCTCCTCCCAACTTCTTTTGGCTATTGGTGTCACATTCTTTTCTCAAACATTTGTCCACACAATACAGTAGCCAACAAACCTGATATAGGGCTGTTAAAGTCAGACAGCAAGGCACCACACAATGACCTTTAGAAAGAATGATACTAACAGGTGGTGGGTGCTTAATAATTGTATTATGCTTTAACAATGAGGGCAGCACACTATCTTCTTATCTGCACCAGGTACCTTAATACACATCACCCCAAAAGGAAGAAAGCAAAGCTACGAATAGCCTAATTGCCACACCCATCAAATTTATACTTCATGCATTTCTCCACTTCAAAAACTCATAGCTTTAAGTGCTGTCAGTTAATCTGAAACAGGGAAGTTATTTAACGCAAGAAAAGGACTAAATGTATATCCGAAACATATTATTAAAATCCTGAATGGAGGGAGGGAATCCCAAAAATCCCAAGTGATTGAATTAATTGCCCTTACTAATTAGATTTCCTACATCAGGCAGCTCAAGTTACAGTTTTCATTAACCTTTAACCCTGAAGCAAGTCAGTGTTTTGACAGCTGAAGAGCAGTGCAATCTTTTCCTCTCAAGCAGGCTTTGACCGTGACAGAGGAATTTTTTTTGGGGGGGGGGAGGTGTCACACCCAGACAAAAGTAGCCACTCAAGCAGCACATGATTGCTTTTTCCACTGACAATCCTGACTGGTTGCAAAATGGCAGACACCACCACTGTCCCTAGTCACCACCATCTCAGCTGTAGAGAGACCTATGCAAAAGGGAATTTCTGGTCTGAGCGACATGCCATTAGTATATAAGCACCCACTGCAAAGGGCCAAGCAGCAGATCAGTTTCCTGTCAGCTGCAGAAAGTGCTGACACTTAAGCTGTTTAAAGGCTTCTCATTCTTGATTTGACAAACAAAAAGGCAGGTTCAAGGACACACTGGCTTGTGAACTAGGCTACCATGTATGGTGTGTGTGTGTGTGTGTGTGTGTGTGGCCATACAGTCACCTCAGTTCAAGGCACCAATAAATGAAATTATCCAGAGAAGATATGCTCACATCAAAATCCAATTTCAGTCTTGTAGCAAACAAAGAACAAGCACAAGAAAGTCCTCAAAATGTTCATAATTTCTGTTCTTTGTTTTGTTTACACAGCCAGGTACCTGATCAAAGGCATTACACCATTAAATAGTACCAACAGAACCCATATGAGAGTAAGATTCCTCTTGAATAGCTGGTAGGCTGTTTGACAGATAAGTGTTAAGCGCAGAAGGAAGTGTACTGACCATGACACCAGCGTCAGTTTAACGCCAATCACTTGAACTCAAGCGATAGAAGCTACATAACACGGGAGGGAATGAGAATGCAACTGTCTCAGGGTTCAGGGGAGTAAAAAAACTGTCACCTCCCTCCCACTCCCCAATTGCTTGCTTGCCTGCTTCATTGTCCATCTGGCCTTGCCACTGCCACCACACCACTTCTTACACACCCACCTTGCACGGCTCTCCACCAGCCACTGCATGGCCTCCTGCCTCACTCTAGGAAAGGCCAAGGGGTTCCTGTCTCAAAGTGAGGCATTCTGGGTAATGTAGTCAGGGAAGTGCTGTACCCCACAAATGATCAGAGTTCTAGCTCATGAGGACAACTTGACAGGCTCTCCCACACCAGACATGCCCTCAGTGTAAAAACAGCATTGAAAGGGGCCAGCGTAAGGTTAACTTACGTGGTCCGGCTCTCCTCCGTCATACAATCCTGTGCACACTTATTAATCTGTGTCATTTGACACACTATATCTATGAAGATGATGATGATGATAATGATGATGATGATTTATATCCCACCCTTCCTTCCAAAGAAGCCAAGGGTGACAAACACACACACACAAATGATGAAACAATTAAAACATCAAAAAACAAAACGTATTTTAGGACGACACCAGCTTCACATGAGATTATGCCACTGGAGAAGAGTCATCCATTGGAAAAGATGAATGAATAATTTAAGTGGAAAACTTCAGCATCCACATTTGATCCTTGTTTCAAGAGAGAGAGAGAATTAGTAAAGGGGTGAACCTGAAGGGGGGAAAAGTTTTCAGCACACAAGTTAAATTAGCACAACCCAGAAGCCAGCTATTCTGCATATTCAAGTGTACAATTTACAGTTCTACAATGGTCTGCCTGTTGTTCAAGCATCTTACTTTGAATTCTTAAGACGGGGAAATGACTGTGGCAACCATTTCTGCAACTGAATCCATTCAATGTGTGTTCATGCTGAGAACTCTTCTTTTTACCTGGATCCAACACAAGTGAATTTTCTTTTTCTGCAATCCATGCATCATATGCAGGTGTGAAGGGCACTCCCCAGCCAAATGTACACGGAAGAGTTAATTCTTCATTGTCAAGCTGACACTTACAATTATTTCTACATTTCCGAGTGCCCATGCACACCGGTCTAGTATCTAGGCAGCTGTGCCCATTTCTGAGCTCTATGGAGCAGTTGCAGCAACAAGAGGCCACTCACCCTCCACCAGGTATGTACCTCCCCCTGATGGGATGCATGCAGAAACTACGCTTGCATGGAAGCTTCCTCTGCTCTTCAATCTCCTTCTGGTTCTGGGAGATAGTGGGGCAGGAGAGGGTGGGAGGCCCTCACTTGCTAAATCTGCATCTTCCTCTGATCCCTCCTGTGCGCCACCCTCCAGCTCTGAAGTTTCCCCTGCCTCTGACTGGTCTCCCAGCTAGCACAGGTCCCCATAAACCACTGGCCCTCTTTGCCAAGTCAGACTCTAGCCCTGCTTCTCCCGATGCACAGTTGTCAGCATCCTGCCAGTCCCTGACAGCAGGTGAATACAAAATCTTATTTAAACCAAGAGGGTGGGCGGAATGCCGCAATGCTAAAGTGTATTTTCCAGAATACACACACCCTTTTCATTTTATCTGAAATGGCCTTGAATACTAGATTGACTGGTAGTACCTTTATAGGTTTCTAGTGCCATTCTAAACAAGCTATCAAAAGCAAAAAGTAAATTCACAAGGTGCTGTATCCTCATAGCTTGATAATTAGTTATTTCATCTAGTGATAAAGCACAAAGACCCTCTCCTGCAGATTGCAGGATGCAAGCAGGACCATATTGGCGCAGGCAATCCTTAACATATTGTGCTCTTCAACGTTGAACTGCACATTTTGAATTGGAAGCCAATGAACTTGGTATAAAAGCAGAAGTACATGACTCAGCCCTCTGTATCCTCATCCTCAGGGAAAGAGTTCAGGAAGTTAGAAAATATATCTGACTGGGAGGAGAATGTAGCCTATGAGTCAGCCGTTGACAGGCATGCCCTCTCAGAAGCTGTAGCATCACAGGAGTCTGTGATGCCAGCACCTCTCTGGCTTCAAGAGGTTGCATTACTGTCATTAGACCCAAAGGACTCCAGCTGAGAGGCCATAATAGAACCATGGCCTCCCCTGCACCACTGGACTCCACAGCTCTGAAAACGGGCTGGCCCCTTTAAGAGTAGAGGCTTCCCTCGTCATCAGGAGTGGGGAAAGGAAGGCTCAGGCTGGGTTTGTTCATTGTTTGAGCACTGAACAGTTCCAAGTGGCACGTAGCCTTCCCAAACGCCACTTGGAACTATTCAGCATAGCTTGTTTGCCTTTCGGACTTTACTTCTGCTTTGTCTGAACTTGCCTGAACTGGAACCTGAGCTTTGTTCGACCATTGAGTGCTTCCTGGATCTGGAACTAGTTCTAGTGGAATGTGATTCGTTGGCCCTGGACTCTGTGCCCAGCCGAGGACCCTAGTTCAGCTAGAGCCCCATCCCCAAGCTGGCACCATTGCCTGAGACAGAACCAATCTGGGCGAGAGCCAAGTTCAAATCCCTCATTCAGCCATGAAGCTTATTAGCTGACCTTGGACCAGCCATGTTTTCTCAGCTAGACCTGCAGATGAAAACTGAATTTGATATTTGGAAGCAGCAGGTGAAGACTCAAATCATGCTGCCTCTTTGGTCCATCACTCTAACCTGAAGACACTCTTGCTTTCATATCGCTAAACACACAGAGATAAATGAAAGTTTGCTTCGTTTCATACCAACTGTAGTTAAAACTAGCACGATGTGTCGTTTTTTACACCATTATATAAACTCAAGGAACAAGCTGTTAGAATTTCAGCTTGTTCACTCTGCTTCTCGCTACATGCAACTATTACTAACTCTGAAACACTCGTCACAACGAAGCAACTAATGATAAAAAATGAAAAGGGAAAATAACCAGAGAAGGATTAACACCCTAGCTCAAAATTCAAATAAAGAAAACTTCTGCTTTTTATCACTCAAAAGTTCTGAATAAAATTCACTTAGCACTTGCAGATCATTTTAAAAGGAGTTTTGAAGACGCTTTCACATGCTCTAAAGACCGACATGAAAAGTGATACTATTCAACAGAGGACGCTTATTGTGGCTACAAAGAAATACAATACTCATAGCAGAATTCCTCAGATGCCTCCTACAAAAACACATTAACAAGACTAATGGGTCACATCCCTCTTTGTCAAGCTATACATGAAACTGCAACATCATCAATAAGCCTCAAATAAAATATATAAATGCATATAATGCTTGTGTACGTTTTCTTTGCAATACATGAAATGAGGGGCCACTACCTAGATCTTTATAATGATAGTATTCATTTAATTTTAATGGTAACTTTATTAGGCAGGCTCACTTCTCATCCTAAGTCATGGCTGACAGCTTCTGTGAATGACTAGATTGCTCCCTCTTCACTTCTCCAATAGTGTGAAACTTCTCCGCTAGTGTAAACAACAAACCCCAGTCCTTGGCTTAAGATCATGGTTTGTTTGGAGTAAAAGAAACCATTCTCTCTGGTTAAGAACAAATGCTCAGTGAAGGATTGTGGCTCATTTCCTTCTAGGAGAGCAGTGAAAGAGCCATTAACCATGACTTACAACGATGTGTGAACAAGGCCACCGAACAAGTAGAATGAGCATTTGCAGAGTTCTGCTGTTTGTGAATTCCACCATGCTCCCTTATTTTTCCATTTTCATGTCTCTAATTTCTATTCATTCTTTTATTTATATTTTATACATTTATTTACATTTCATGCATTCTTTATTCACACTTAATTTAGAACGATTTGCCAAACGTCATATCTATTGTGTGAACGTCATAGCCAAGTGGTGATCTGGGCTTTTCACATCCTGTCCCAACATTCTAGCCATTCTATCACAACCGATCTTAAAGTAACTGGAAATGAGAGAGCACCGTGGTAAACTTTGATCTAGGCCATTTATTCAATAGCATGGAAGAAATGACTTTCATGCCAACAACTGGTGTATAACATAGAGATATGTGCACAAAGACATGCTAAGGTTACTTTGATCATTTCAACATTCCAGGACCAGTATGTCATTGTTACACTGCAGCCATCAACATTGCTGTCATTCCCGAGCAAAGAATTTATTAGCATACTAAACTTCTGTTCCCCATGTGCAGATTTTCCTCTTGAACTGTGGCGACAGGCAAAATGCTTGAAATAAACACAAAGACTGCAATGTTGCATTCATTTAGGCTGCACAGGTGTGAAGTCATAGGATGTATGTGCAAAATATGAACAACCATCAAAAGGCCCATGGCTTTCTGCAGAACTGAAAAATTGTTAACCTAGGAGCAACACAAACAACCACACTGACCATAAGCATGTAATAGGCTACATAAAGCCTCAGGGGAATGAATGAATATTGGGATGCAATAGCTAAAACTTGTTGTAGCTTGTTCATAAAAATCAGTTTGGTTTTAGCCAATATACTTTTCTTAAAAATCACTGCCTCATCCTCATGTTGTAAGTGCACTATATTCCCCCCTGAAGTGTTTAGAAATTAGTGCTGCAGTTAACACTGGAGTAGCTAGTCACACTAAAAATTCAGCGACCAGACACTGCTCTGTGCTACAGGACGAGACTTGGAATTCAAGTGGAATTTCTGTGTTCCATCACAAACATGAAATTGTATACCACAAGACATAATTTAGTGCTGCAAGTTCATGAAACCTGTAACCTTTAAGTACACATAAAACCAGTACAGATAAGATGCCATTCCAACAGCATTATACCATTTGTTTTACACGCTTCATCCACGGCTCAACTCCATCACCACAACTCTTGTTAAAAATAATAATTGTAATTAATTGTGTTGTGTAGTGCTGGGCATTTGAGTCCCATTGGGACTAGGAACTTGTTCAACAATTATTGCCCACTGCGAACAGAACCAGGAGCTGGCAGAATTCCCAGCCTCAGGCTCTTAGCAGCTGCTGCTTCTACTCTTGGTTGTTTCCCTTTATTCTGCCTGTGCCCTCTTCACCCCATAAAATTCCCACAGCCAGAATGAATTGCTTTAAGCAGCCAAGAGGTACTGTATCATCTACTGCTCTCCATGGTCTCCTTACTACATATGCTACCGAACAGGTAGCAGCAAACATACATCTAAGGTAGTGTACAAGACAACTGTTACCACAGTAGTGGGAAACCAACAGTAACCGTAGCAGGAGAGAAAGAGCCAATGTTTGCCAGCAGCTGGCAAAGACCATTTTCCCAGTAAGACAACAAACTGAAGTGAAAATCTGCAGTCCCTTCAACCATCATAAAACATAGACATGGACATTGTGATTTGTCCTTTTACAAAATCTATACAAGCTCTTACAGTGGTACCTCAGGTTAAATACTTAATTTGTTCTGGAGGTCTGTTCTTAACCTGAAACTGTTCTTAACCTGCAGAACCACTTTAGCTAATGGGGCCTTCTACTGCTGCTGCGCCGCCAGAGCCTGTTCTTATCCTGTTCTGTTCTTATCCTGAAGCAAAGTTCTTAACCCGAAGCACTATTTCTGGGTTAGCGGAGTGTGTAACCTGAAGCGTATAACCTGAAGCGTATGTAACCCGAGGTACCACTGTATATGAATCTGTTGAACACAATGCTGGATCACAGAAAATCTTAGTAGTAGATTCCAGGAATTTGAAATTTTTTCTAGTCCTTCCTTACATAAACATTTTTTTAAAGAGATGGTACGGAAAATGTAACTCTGTTCCTCTTGCTCTTCACCCATCCATTCCAAACAAAAGAAGGCATGTGTGTGTGTGTGCTGTTGTTTGCTTCTAGCTGAAATGCTTTATCAAAAACATTAGCTCTGAAGAAATAATGAGTAATTGAAGAATTCACACATTAAAAGCCTAATCTCCAAACGAGAACCCCTGCAGCCAAATGGCAGGCCTCACTAGAAGCGAAATATTCCCAAACTGTATGCCATTGGGTCAGAAGCATCACATCATATGACATAAATAAATGAAATACAAAGCACAGAGCCATTACATCAAGTTCTATGAACTACAGACTATTAATAAACTATTAGTACCAACTGTTCTCAATATATATGTGTGTGTGTGAGAGAGAAACGACAGAACAGATGGACACAAAATATAGGACTTCACTTAGCAGAGAAAAGGCCAGGGACAAATACCAAGTTAGTACTGATACTTGATAAATGTGATAATCTACTATCATGCATACCTTACATGCTCCCCCAGTAAATGAAGTTGCCTGTCTTGGCAAAGAGTCATTTCCTCATTATGAAGATGGGACAATGGAGCACTGCAAGTTCATTTCTCAAACAATAATGCCAACTGTGTTCTTCCAGGACCTAGGAAAATACTCTGGGCTTAGACAACAAATGCTTAAAAAGAAGAAGACGACGACACTGGTGGCCATGACAAAATGACTGCTGTGCTTTAATTTAAAGCTTAGATCAATTTTAAAAAATTCTACATTGTGGACACTGGTTTAAAGAAAAAGAGCTGAACAGTGAAAAAATGGAAATAAGTGTTAGGAGGTGTAAGATTAGAACATATTACCAGAGCAAATAAATTTCTAGAACAATAAAAAGACAATGCTCACAGCTAGGGGAAAAAGTCACTAAAGTTACTCTGATGCTTTTAGAGGGACATCATTTTTAGCCCAGTCCTGTTGCATCATATAAAGGAGAAATAGAGAAACATTTTTTTTCCTTTGAAGGATCATTGACCCTGAGCCACAGGCCTTGTTGTCCTTCTATCTGGGTTACAACTACCCCCTCCCCTTCAGGCCCACACCCCAGTAAGAATGAGGTTCCATGGTCATTTTTGGTCCTCTACCCATCCCCTGCTCCTGCCCACATGATTCTGAGCAGCCTGCCTGCCTGCTTTACTTCTTCTGGGCTCATGAACCTCTCTGTGAGACCTACAGAGTCAGCTACAGCAGGAGAGCAAAGCAGAAAAGTGTTTACCTACCTTCTTGCCTGCCTGGTTAACCTGGTAGCCGGTATTGTGGGAGGGGGGAAGCAGCCTGGGGAGGAAAAGGGCTCCCCAACCCAATAGCAAAGCATTTTTGTTGCAATCTCATAATTACTTACAATTACATAATTAGAATTACTTGCTTCCAGGTAATACAGTAAAGAGTACTGGGCTGTTAAAATGCTGAATGTAAGGGTTTGTACCCAAATTTCCCCTGAACAGAGTTGCACTCAAGAAATGCTCCCACTGGTGCAAGCGGGGTGGCATTAGCCAATATCCCATTCCCACAGCAGCCATCTAACTGCCCTCAAAATCTGCTCCAGAGGATTGGGGGGACACTGCAGCACAATGGAGAAGGATGCTGGGGAGAGTGCAGGAATCAGGAAAAAAATGCTTCCATCTCTACCTACAGTGGGAGCCTCTGCTGGACCAGAGTCCATATGTTTGCAGGATAGCAGGTCTGTATCCAACCCAGTGTATGGAAATGAATGCTATGCCCGTCCGTATTAAAGACCTTTCTCCTCTGATACAATGTATGCCAACATATGGATACTCATACATTAATAGTACAGTCGTACCTTGGAAGTTGAACGGAATCCGTTCCGGAAGTCCGTTTGACTTCCAAAATGTTCGGAAACCCCAGTGTGGCTTCTGATTGGGCGCAGGAAGCTCCTGCAGCCAATCGGAAGCCACAGAAGACCCGTCGGACGTTCGTCTTCCAAAAATAGTTCGCAAACCGCAACACCGGGTTTGTGGCGTTCGGGAGCCAAAATATTCGACTTGCAAGGTGTTCAGGATCCAAAGCACGACTGTACTATGAAGTGGAAGTGGAAACTTGGTTCTTGGTCCTTATATTCAGATACCGTATTGGGTGTATCACACATTAAAAAAAAAAAAAAACATGCAAGGAAAGTAGTAATGAAAAGATGGAGTTGATTAGACCAGATAACAAATTATTGCAGTCTTCCTAGAAGTGAGTTGTATTTAAGTAACTAAAGCAGTTTTTAAAATTATTGCTCTGTCATCCTGACTCAGTGCCAGCAGTAGCTGCTTCACAAGACCTGTCAACACTGTTATTCAAAAGGGGCTTTTAGTGTAGCTTTAAAAAAACAACTAATGAGAATTGAAACAGAATATTTACAAGCATTCTTCACCCTGATCTGTTTTTCTTCCTAGCTTAAAGGAAAAAAATACTTCGGATTTTAACAAACAAAAAGTGACTTTGCAACTATAAAACAATACTTTAAACAGTAGAAGAGAAACAAAAGCCCACCCCCCCAAAAAAAAATTCCACCCCCCCAACCTCTGTCATGGATGCAGAGAAGTGGTGGGAGACACCAACTGGGGAAGCCCCAAGGGAAGAAGGCTCAGGATCAGGAGATTGGTGGTGGGACAATGGTGAATGGTCAGAGGGAAAAGAAACAGCAGAATGGAAGGAGGTGGTGTCGGAAGCGGTGGATGTTGGAAGAGGTAACAGGTTGGGTGAACAGGAAGAGGCTGTGGCAGAGGGCTGTTCAGACTCTGAGGCAGAAGCAGAGGCTGGAGTGGAGTGGGGCCAGGAGAGAGAGAAGGCGGCTGCTGAAGAAGCCAGGAGTCTCCCTCTCGTACTGCAACCAACTCCCCTTCCACCTGTTCTCCTAGAACACACAGATAAACGAAGAGGGCAGAGCATTTGCGACTGCTTGGGAAAGACCCTGAAGCGGTGGGAAGGTGGGGACTTTCAGTCCTCACAATTGCCTTGTTGGAGCAAGACCTACTGGGAAGAGTTGCTGGGATCACTAGGTCTGCACTGTTTTGGTCTCACTGACACCTTGGTTGTTGTTTTTTATTGCTGACCTACGCTTGACTCCAGCTCCTTACAAATACCTACCAAATGAAAATCATAAGCTGCCTTCTGTTACTGTTTTTCCTACAGGGATCAGGGGATCCATGGACAGGTTATCTCTGCCTACTTCAAAGCTTGAAGTGGATGCACTAGGATGCTAGATATGTACAAATGAGGTTCAGAAGATGGGAATTTGTGGTGGCCACTATAATTTGTTACATAAGGTAAGGTTAAAAAGATGGAAAGAACAAATCCTGCAAGCAGCAGTGTAATGAATCGAAGAAACAAGATTCCGTTACCAGGAGTCAATCATTCTTGGCTTATCCCAAAACTCGCTGGCTGGTGCTCAATTTACATGACACTAAATAATCCATAATGACTGTTTGTAGCAACTATAACAAAATTCAATGTCTATTCAAGCTAAAAGAAATCATGCCAGAACAGTGAACAACATTCAACTCAGAAGCTTCATGCTGTATCTATTTCCTAAACATATTTTCCTTAAGTGTGCTAACAGAACAAACAAGATTATTGACCCACAGGTTTCTCTCCTCTTTTAGCATCTGGTTTTGCCTATTCATTAACCAGTTTCAACTATATAAATCACAGAAGGTCACTGTAATGGCATACATCACTTGGGTAGGATAAACAGATAAAATGAGCCAAAGTTGCCTACGTCAACCACTGTTGCCAGAGAAGATATGAAGACAAAACTGGAAGTGGGATTTGTTGCGTTATTAGGACAGTCTCTCTAACTAGCACACCTTTAGCCAAGCAAAGCACTGTCTCCAAGATGGGAAGTATATCACTGAGTGGTTTCAAGTAATAACTGCAGGTGATGGGAAGGGCTGCGCCTATCCTACAGTAGATAACTCCTGAGAAGCACTTTGGCTGCATCAGTTTGTTTCTTCACTTCAGTGTAATGGCCGTGTAATGTAGGTTTTCAAAATCTCTGCTGCGAGCCCTTCAAGTGTTCAGTCTCTGTTGAAGGAACTGGTTGCATTGCAAATGAATTGCAGGGGTTTGCTGTGAAAGTAACAGGACTGTGTGGTGTGCTTTGGTGGGGTGAAGCAGACGTGCACATCCACCTCTCTATGTCCAACAGGCAACACAAATACGACAGCTAAAATAAAATCAGGAAGCTAATTCCTGGTGAGACCACTGCAAACCTAGCCACTCCCAGCTGCCAGAATCTAGCACTCAATCTAGAATCAACCAGTTATTTCAGGCTGTAGGCTAGGGGTACAAAAATTTTATCCATATGGAAAAAATAGATGTTGTGGAGACAGTTATGAAGAAACCCTTCTCAGAAGCCATATTCTTGTGTTACCCTAATCTTATGTACTGCGAGTGTACGTTTTCTCCTATTGGATTGAACTGCACAAAACCCATATTCTCAGTGAAGCTCTAATAATACAGGAAATTTTGTAAATCTCTAAAGTCATATCAACTTATACATAATTAGAACTCACATTTAGTGACCAGAAACGGCTTAATTTTTTCAATAAACACAAGATATATATCGCCATCTAGTGAAGAATCTGCATAATTACCACTCTACTACCATATACAATAATGCCAACTGTAAAACGAATACAACAGCATGCTTTCTTCTGCTTGAGATTTTCTGCTAAAGGCTAATATAGTTTGTACAAAGTTGCTGAAAGTCAAGCAGGGCTGTAATAAGCAAAACTTTGAATGGAACAATGGAAACTATTTAAATAGCAAAACTGGACACTTTCAGACCAGTGAAGTATATTTTGCAAGAAAACAATGTAAACTTTTAGAGTTAAGATTTTCCTATGCCAGGAGGTTCTTAAAAGCTAATTTCTGAACGTGTCTACTGCCTTCTGACCAATTTTGTAAATAAACTTCTTCCTTGTATATGATGTAGAAGCAAAGCCACAAGTCATAAAGTGTAGTTATCCCCTCATCTTTTTCCTAACTAGCACAAATCCACATAGAAGACTGTCTGGAATGTCTACATACGGTAATTCATTGTTCTGGCCTTAACCCCATTGAGAGCAAGCAACCCCACTGAGAGCATGTGAGTTTGTAAACTGATTTGAAAACCTTGGTTAAGTGGGGATGTGGATGGCATTAATGGTAGTTAAGGTTGATATGGACACAACTTTTAATAATTCTTAAGACCTCTGGAGCAGATACTCTACCACTCAACTACAGCCGTAGGCCAAGTCAATATGACTTACCAGCATGTTATTCAGCAAGGAAAAAGGTTTGGTTTTGGTAAATAATTCAGACATACTGGTGTATTGAAGGAGACAGAGGTATGCTGCACTTTTGCTCCAAAAGGATACAGCAAGCCATTATGTTCTAATTTAAGTGAGATTACTCACATAACAATAAATATCAGATTATTAGAGGTTTGGGAGCACAGTCAATAGTCCAGATTGCACCAAACACAACATACCCTTCTGGTTTTCTAAAGATTCAATCTGGCAGCTGAAGTATTTAGCACTTTCTGACCCTCACTAGCTATTATAATGTATTTCACCACTAACTAGGGCAGATGGTTTGACCAAATTTGCTAGGTCGTTTTTTTAAATAGGCAACATCAAGAGCCACTGCTGTGGTCTATAAATGCATGGCAACAGTAGCTCTATTCAGGAATGTGCAAAGGGCCACTTGGAGCATGTGGGTTAGTTCTACCCACTTCAGGATGGAGGCAAAGGCCACTCCACATTCTATGAGCAATACTGCACTGCTGCAAAAAGATGCAGAAAGGGGAGCACTGTCTTTACAACAACAAAGCTATAGTGTTTGGAGCTTTTCAGTTAGAAGAAAGGTAAGGAAGAGAACACGTAGATAGTGTATAAAATGATGCATATATGGGGCAAGTGAGTAGGGTTTTTTCCTGTGCCATAATACTAACAACCTGGGCTTATCAAATAAAACTGATTAACAGTGCAGAGTTAATTTATGGAATTCACTGCCACCAATGTGGCAATGGCTACTAGCTTATATGACTTTAAAAGATGATCTTACAAATTCATGCAGGTAAAGTCTATCAATGGCTTCAAGTTAGTTACATGGAGAATTCAGGTTTACAGACACAATACATGTCTCAGCAGTAGTTACTTGGAAGCAACAGAAGAAGAGGACCAAGGCTGCTTGATTAACAGATTCTTTGTTAATTCTAACATGAAATGATATGAACTAATTATGTAGATTAGAATGTAGTTATCCTTCAAATTTTGTACGCCTCTGAATTTTGCAATACAATTGTCAGCTTAAAAACTATTTTTAAAAAATCTATTATTTAACTGTTCACTTACATGGTTTGATAAGTGAAAGATTGCTGGATGTAGAGGCAGCATTGTTAAAGGAAGTTTGTGTTTTATTTTAAAAACTGAATACTGTAATGAAATATTAGTAACAAAAAGCATATTTTTATATGAAACACATTTAGACATGCGTATTTTGGAGAAAATGTTCAAAAGTACCTCTTTAAATACATATTTAATTTGCAACTTTTCTTTTTTATTGCAGGTTAATGCAGAAACTGGATGGGAAAACTTATGATGAATACATGTAAAAGGGGTCCGATCCAGCCGAGCTGTTCTTACCTTTTTATGCATTCTCATAAATGTTACAATTGACTCAAACATTCAGTAACCAAATTTGCACTCAGCATTAAACTTTGGTTCATAACCCATGATCCGAAGCTGGCTCGTTTCAAAACCAACCAGACTTTGTGATAAACGGCAATCTCTAGTTCACACGCAATGACAAGCAGAATTCACACAAGGGCAAAGTGAAACAAAACCCTTGTCCAGTCCATTTCTCAGCTGTGCACAAGAAGGAAATGGGAAGGGAAGGTCACGAGCCCATTATTCGCTGCCGACTCACCTCTCGGCCTTTGAAAGTCACCAAAGCGGCAAGTGGCTTTGCATAGAATCTACTGTAGGAAAACCCCAGACATCCATACATGCTGTTAGCTGTAAGCTTCAAAGCCTTCTGCCTGATATCATACTGCAAAGAAGAAATTAAGACCATCACAGCAAGTAGTTAAATATATAAATATAATCATATGTACTCAGTCACTTATAAGAGAGATGTTAAAATGCCGAGTGGCCATCTGGTAGAGGGGCAAAGGCTCCAGGTGAGCCAGTGAAATGGCAGAAGTGGGGAGAAGGGACTTGCCGCCCAGTGCTCCTGGTCGACTGAAGTCCAATCTACTTACTTATTTAGCAGTGACCCATTTAAATGCAGTCATCCGCGAGTGGCATGCATGTAAGTGGGGATGGGTGCCTGTCCTGTTAACTGCACTGGCAAATTTTATCTAGCTGCTCATTTTAGCCCCTTCTATAAGAAACAAGATAGGCTAGCCTAGCAGAAAATAAGAAACAGCAGCAAAAAAAAAAATATTGCCCTATATACTCATTTCTTACATTTAAAGATTAGCCTTGGAGAAGATGCGTATACAAACAAGCAGAATCTTGGTCTAGTTTTTCAACAATGGACATTTTCATTCTGTTAGAGATACCTGTAAGTAGAGGTCAGAATTTAAGTCTGGCTGTTTCATCAACTGTTTCACTTGACGCCTTCGTTCAACTAACTTCCTGATCTCTTTAGGCAAGATTCCCATTTCTAGCGATGAATCTGGCAATTCTGGAATTTCTTCTTCTCCATCCTGTGAAGTTATTAGTTTGACAAGTTAATACTACCAGAATAACCTAATTCCTGAAACTGCTGCTTCCACCCTGTCATATGAACAAGGATATGCCGCTGGGTTCTATCTCAAAGACCCTAATGGAGAAGACATCCCAACTAGGTCAGATAACCATTCCTTCCAGAACCATCGGCATTCAGATCGCTATCTACTCTCTGGAGGAATTTCCCCCGGTGGGTCTCTGTCTTGTGCCCAAATCATCTCATTCGGGAGATGACACCTACTTTCCCCAAGAAGGGAGCGTGAAAAACTGGCATATAAATAACCCAAAAGGTGTTTTCGTGATTAAGGGCCTAATCACCATCCCCTTGGGGAAAGTTGGCACTTCACACCCAACCAAGGACAAACTCGTGGTTCTAACCTAAAACTGCTAGCCTCTTTCGGTTCGCATGCCCCATCTATGAGCTGAAAGGAACCTAAATGGACACAGGATCTTGGTGCCGCAAGGAAACCATAAGCATGCATGAGGACCAGAGGCTGAAAGTGGCCCAAGTAACCTCAGACAGGTAACCATTAACACAAAAATGTGGATTTGTTTTTATTGGACTAGCAGAAGTTGAGTACACTCCTTTGACTTTTTCTCCTTTGGGAGAAAGAACAGGACACAAATTTAATGACTAAATAAACAGATAAAGAAAATAAATGGTATTGACAAAATATCTAGTGAAAACTTCAAAGTAGAGTGTAAGGTTCAACTGCACTATCCTGGGCTGGCCAAAGAATGTTCTGAAGGCACTTAACTCTGTTCTGCTGCAGATTCTAAGATAAGCCTGGTTCTGTAACCTAGTTACCCAGATTGGATACCACCTGAGAAGCATACAAAACCACTTTGAACACATGCAAAAAAGATCAAAGCCTTCCTTCTCTGCAACAGTTCTGCTGAACAATACTTGGACGATACAATGCCATCGTTGCCATCTCATAGGCATATAGGCAGATAAATCATGTAAAAAAATAGTTTATATACATATTTAATGAACTTTACAAGGACAGGGTGTAGAAAAAATGTTTCAGCAAGCAAGACTGATCCGGTTTTACATGGGAAAATGGGGAATAAGCTAAGCATGTAAGAAAACAAGGAGGGTCCATGTACACTTTTTAATGTCACAAAAATATTATGCAGCTGCTAAAAAGGAAAATATAATGAACTCCATGTCAAGGTGGAACCAATCTGATTTCATGAGATTATACACAATTTATAATGAAAAATTATACTATTAAACATGGTATCATGCAATACACTACAATTACTAAATACAGCCGCAATGTCTAAGGAGACTTCAATGTATTCTTGAATATAAACATATGATCTTTTTTAACAATCAAACATTAAAAGCTCCTGTCAAATTAAACACACACCTCTGTCTTTTTTGGCACACTTGAAGACACCCTGGTAACTGTTGTAAAACAGATGTTAAACTCTTGGATAATTGAAGGGTATAAGCTATTGAAGTCGAGGAGCAAGATGAACTTGTCATAAAAACCTGAAATTAAAAATACACACACACAAGATTCACATTACAATATATACCTACTATGGAGACTGTGAGAGACAAGTTACTTGCAGTACAGTGTAAAAGAACACCAGAACGCGAGTGAAGAGTCATTGGTGAGGGGGACATTTAAAGTCAGATTCCTTCAAAAGTACTCTGGTTTATTATGAAATCAATTTGTCCATGTGATTCTGTCAGCAGTCAGGTCTGAAAAACACTTGCATTATTTCAAAACACTACACTTCATCACCAGTCTATGGTACAGATATGTCAGAAGTGGAACGATCCAACCCTGTTAACTATCCAGGGATGAACAGATAGCTTCAGTGTTACTCTGGGATGCTTCTGCACAGTTGTCACCACAGAAAGGAGACACCATGTGAAACTGCAAGCATCCACTTATTAGCAGCAGCATAGAGGATTTTTATGCATGTACTCAGCATACAAAATGAAACGGATAAACCAGATTATCTAGATCCATCTCAAATCTGGCTTTAGGCCCGGTTATGGAACAGAGACTGCTTTGATCATCTTGGTGGATGATCTACACCAGGAACTGGACAAGGGTGTGTGTGCCCCTGTTGGTTCTGTTGGACCTCCCAATAGCATCCTTCTGGATCGCTGTCAGGGATGAAACTTAGGGACACTGTTTAACAGTGGCACTAGTAAGGACTTGAAGGTACAAGTTCTGAAGGTAGTGCTGGGGACTCCTGGTCGACTCCATGGCTGTTGACATGTGGGATACTTCAGGACTCCATCTTGTCCTCCATGCTATTGAACAAATACATGAGACCACTGGGAGAGGTCATACAGAATTGTGGGGTATGATGCCATCAGTATGCTGATGACACACAACTCTGTTCTAAATCAGTGTGTGATCTCAGTAATGGACTGGATAAGTTTAACTCAGGTAGGGACACGACAGCATATGAATCAATCTGGCTAACTTGACCCAACAATCCCCCCCCCCCCAGCTTACACACACAAACAAACCTCATTGCAGCCAACTAAACACAATCAATCACATCCTGGCTCCCACACCCAACCTCTCTCACTACCAAGGAAATAGAAAAAACAAACAGAGAACCTACCGAAATGACGCTGACATAAAAACCCCACTGTCAGGGGCTCAGGAGCAGAGGCACAGGGGAGAGAGGAAACAGAGAGCGAAGGGGAAGAATCTGAGGGCAGCGTAAGGAAGTATGACAGTGGCCCGAGAGATTCCATGAGCTTCTCCAGCGATTCAGAAGATTCCCAGAGGGGGGCGCCGATGGCCATGGCAAGGGGGGTCCCAGGGGAGACGCACCAGAAGCAAGGGGCCAGCGGGGACTCCCAAAGCAGCAGCGGGAGATCAGGACCAGTTCCCCCACCAGAGCGTAGTGGGGGGGAAGAGTCCCATGCATCAGGACCAGCGTCTCCTCCAGTAGGGAGAGGAGATGAGTCCGGGCTGACCACGCCTCTATCAGAGAGTGAGGGAACGGAGGGGAAGTCAGGTCCAGCTAGCCCCCCCGAAGGGGGAAGCAGTGACAGGAGCAGTGTAACGGTCAGGAGAAAGGTTGCCGGCTGGGCGCGCGCGCCAAGTTCAAATGTACAGGCACGCGGGACGGCAGAAAACCCGGATTGGGAACCAGGTCCTAAAGCCCGCCGGAGGCAGGGGGAAGACTCAGGGGACTCAGCGTCAGAAGAGTCTAGAAACAGCAAGACCCCAGTGGACAGACGGACCCAGAGGAGGAAAGAGCAAAGGAAGAGGTGGAGCAAGGCTAGAGTCTTAAACTGGTGTCTGGGGGGAGGAGATTCAGACGGAGCTTCAGCGGTCTAGAGTTGAGACGTAGAGCTGCGCGCCACGGCTTTGAAATCGAAACTGAACTTCAATACAGACTTTTGTATATAACAACGAACTGGCGTTGGTCCTTTGTGAGCTGGGACCTCGGGCAGCTCTGACACCCACGTACACACTAAGTATAAGAATATAAGTTTACCACTCTTCCCCCTCCTCTTCTTCCCCAACTTTATTCTGTATAAAACAATGCACATATTTTGTAAACTAAGGAAATCTATAATAAAATCATCATCATCATCATCATCATCATCTCAGGTAGGGACAGATGTGTTCCAGTTCAGTTGCAAGGCAGATGAGAGAACAGGGATTCAATCTGTGTTCAGTGGAGTTACACTCCACTTGAAGTCTCAAACTTGCAGTTTGGTTGGGTTCAGCCCTGAACCTGGATGCCCATATTTCAGTGGTGGCCAGGAATGCATTTGCACAATTATGGATCACGCACCCATTCCCTGAGATATCTGATCTGGCCACGGTGAAGCATGCTTAGTTACATCCTGGCTGGACTACTGCAACACACTCTCCATGGGGCTACCTTTCAAAAGTGTTTGGAAGCTTCAGCTGGTCCAAGTTACAGGTAGCATATTAGTCCCCTGTTAAACCAACTTCACCAGCTGCCAGTCCTTTTTCGGGCACAATTCAAATGCTGGTAATGACCTATAAAGCCTTATGTGGCATGGGTCATCTGAAAGATCTTATCTCCCTATGCAAACCTGCCTGGGCACTAAGATCCTCAGATGAAGACCTTGTCTTGTTCTCATCAACATCAAGAGGCACATTTGGTGGAGACATGAGGCTAAGAACTTCCTAAGTCAGACAGGCCTTTGAAAACTAACTTACATACAGGGTCCCATAGAAAAAAAGAAGGGGGTCAGACTGGGCCTGGACCAAAGGCCTGGTGGAACAGCTCCGTCTTGCAGGCCCTCCGGAAAGCTCTGGCCCTGGTCAAGGCCAGTCTAACCTCCTTGAGGCCCGGGACCTCCAAAGTACAGTCAAAGTAGCTTCACGTTGAGCATTTTCAGGTTGCGTTCCGCGGCAACCCGGAAGTAACAGAATGGGTTACAGTGATACCTCGGGTTACATATGCTTCAGGTTTCAGACTCCGCTAACCCAGAAACAGTACCTCGGGTTAAGAACTTTGCTTCAGGATGAGAACAGAAATTGTGCTCCGGCGGCGCAGCGGCAGCAGGAGGCCCCAATAGCTAAAGTGGTGCTTCAGGTTAAGAAGTTTCAGGTTAAGAACAGACCTCTGGACCGAATTAAGTACTTAACCTGAGGTACCACTGTACTTCCGGGTTTTGCCGTTTGTGCATGCACAGACGCTCAAAAGGATGTCATGCGCAGAAACAGCAAATCACGACCCACGCAGACGCGGGTTACGTTCCGCTCAGGATGTGAACGGGGCTCCGGAATGGATCCCGTTCACATCCAGAGGTACCACTGTATTATTGTTTGTGGACCGTAAGGTCCTCCGCGGGGCGTACCAACAGATACAGTCCTGTATTTTCATTATTGTTATTGTTTTTATTACTCTGTATTCTATAATGGTGTTTTTAAATGTTGCAAGCCAGCCAATTTACGCTGTGGCCTATTTCTGTCATTCCCCAGGTCATCCGTGCTAGGCAGTATTTTCCCCAGCCATGGAGACTAGTGCCCATCATTTTAATTATCTATGTGGAAACTTCAAAAGGAACTCTTGAGGGTGTGAGAGGTTGTCTACCAGCAGAAAGCTTCCTAAATGTCCAGCGTAAGGTCAATCTTATGGTGGCCTAATTTCTCTTTGAAGAGCAACAGTAGCCATTGGAGTAGGATTGAGGGGAAATTTAGGCCCAAGGTAGGAGGATCTAAGTTCAGGACATCATGTTGAGGATGTGGGCAAGTTGCAGCAGGTTCACTGTTTTGAGCAGTTGGAAGGGCCTGATCGTCTATTGAATCTTCTGGACTCTATCTGGACCGAGACACCTGATGTGTTGCCTGCAGGTGGTTCTTGAGCCAGCTGATTAAGAACGCATGTTATAGACACATCAGGGTGGTTTATAGGTCCTGGGTGGCCTGGGCAAGAGAAAGGCCCCAGCACAAGATGTTGTCCAGGTATGAGTAGAAACGTATGTCTTACAGATGGAGATGCACCATAAGGGCAAAGGGTCATAGCTGGTGAAGTAGTTGAAGCTCAAAGAAAAGCACTTTATGCCACCAACACTACTTTCACATCCTACAAGAGTGCCAATTGAAGGTGTACACACAAACCTTAAAGATACTCATATTTTAGGGGCAGTGAAGCCTCATCCAAGAAAAGTTGTAAACCCAAACCCCATATAAACAGGAATTCTATTTTGTCTGGATTATGCACCAGCATGTTACACCCCATCCAGTCCTTTATCAAAGACATACCTTAATTGAAAGACCCAATTATTCATCATCATTCTACATATTATATACACTTTACGTATTTGATATTAAATACAAATTCAAACACAATTGTTCTCTTCCCACATGCTCCAATATAAGCGGGGGGGGGGGGAGAATTACTGCCACACATCTCAGTTAGATCTAACTGCCATAAAGTACGCATTTTCCTCCTCCACATTCAAGAGGAGATGTACTATTCTCTAAATTAAAGCTAATGTTTGTTCCTGCATTCTCAAAATAGAAACAGCTATGGTATTTTCACAATGTGCAGCATAAGAAAAATCCCACTATCGTCATTTTTGTGCTTCGCTAGGAAAAAAAAGGAACAAGAAGTATAGGAAGACTTTAGAAAGGATTGTATGACTTATTTTAAAAGTAGTTTAGTGTATCTTCATCACCTTTCTTATTTGATCTACCATTTCAAGTAGTGAAGCTGCAGTTCTTACCCACTTTGGGATCCAAAACTAAACCTCCAGAATATGCTGCTTTTTTCCGACCTATCTTTGATTTGTTCTGATCACCTTCAATATCTTCATCATCTTCCAGCTGTATGAGACATAAGAATAAGCCAAAACTGAAGTTCTAATTATATGGAGACTTAGTGTGGACCGTGCTAGGCTAGACAGGCCCAGGGTCTGTCATTCTATGTACAGCACCACATATATAGATGTGCAGCAACAACCCAAAACCAAACACCTCTCCAGAATACCAACTTTCTGATGCTGTGGAAGAACAAAACAGTATTCTGGTTCAGACCTAATACTGAACAATAGCGTAGCATTATGAACATGAGGGACAAGCTTAGTGCTTAATTACTTCTCTGGTGCATGAAAATGAGGGGAAGAGGGAGGTCAGAAACTTCTACTGTCAGTTTTAAATTAACATGTTGAGTTTGAACATGGACAATTCTGGCTATCTGGCTCATTTAGAGTTATGATTAGTTCAAACAAGCCAAGGTTTTCAACTAACCAGAGTTAACAAAGTTCAGACTTAATGGGAAAGTCTGGTCTGTCTAAAACTAGACAACTCCGATTGTCACCCCCTGGCATAGATGAGAGGAGTTGGGGGGTGTCACAAGAGTTTGATCATCACAGCTTGTGCACATAACAGTAAATGTGCCTGCTATAAACCAAAAGTAAGAAATGTAGAGGAGCTGAAAAAAATTACTGACCTGCTTCTGCTGAGACTTTTTAAAGAGCTGCTTATCTGGCACAATATAATCTTTTTCATAGAATGCATGCAGGAGCAAGTATTCATTACGCTCTGCTCGCCCACCCATCAGCGTCCTGGACTGTAAGGAAATAAAAGCCAATTAGTTACAGGTTGAAACAGAAATCAAAACGCCAACAATGGTATTGCATTAATAGCATTTGCTTTAAATATTTTTCAGAAATTGTATTATTGGGCTTTAAGGCGTTTTGTCTTTGCTCTGCTTGGAATCTGTAACATCAATCTGCTCCCTTTGACTTGATCAACACATCTCTATTATGAACCTCCCGTCATGAGGCTTAATATATATATCCTTTTGTAAAGGAACCAGTTTTGTGAATAAGATTGTATATTCAAATCAGATATAATAACGGAGATGTAAATTTGCTAAGAAATGAAATTTACCATAACATTGCCAGCAATATTGGTAATCTGTAAGGCTAGTGGAAGAACATTGAGCTCACACATTATTTGTAAAATGTACTTGGCATCAGTCCAGGTGTTCTCCAGCATGTAAAGTAAATGACGGGAATCACTAAAAGAAGAAGAGGAAGAGGAAATTTTAATAAATTCCGCCACATGTTCTAAAGGCATGCAGATTCAAATCGTTATCACAATGCCCATAAAGCCAGAGCTCACAAATGATTGGTTACAGTGCAAAATTAAAACAAAACGGAACTCCCATTTTAACTGGAAAGAGTGTGAAAGAAAAAATAGGAGTAGCAGCAGCACCTGTACAATATTCCGGTAAGTCATGATTTCAAGAACTGTAGTAATATCATGACTGCACAGAAGTATCCATCAGGGGTTAGATTCAAACAGAGCCAGGCTCTGTTTGTTGCAAGAGATGTCACAAGGCCTTCTCTTTAGACCACCAGGGATGCGTCCCACTCTATTCTGCCTTGGAATACAGTTCTGGGAACCACACTTTAACAAGGATATTGACAAGCTGGAATGTGTGCAGAGGGCAACCAAGATGGTAAAGGGTCTAGAAACCAAGTGTCTCTTCCCATGCCCACAACTCTGTGCCTTAAGGTTGTGTAGGGGGTTCCTACTTGCAGTCCTACTGAAAAATGTAGCTTATCTGATGGGAACTATGAGCAGAGACTTCTCTGTAATGGCACCCTAGTTATGGAACTCCCATGGATGACCACAACACAGATGGGCTTCTGCTATATGGTTTTATTTATCTGTTTTCTTGTGCTTTTGGAAGCCAAAACTGGCCTGCTGTTAGTCACTAGTCAATACTTGTATCATTGTATCTACTGTTGTTTTTATTTTATTGATGATGTTTTACCTCAAGCATTTTATTCATATTGGTTTCATAGTTGTATGAAAACTGCTGTGGGGTTATAGATGATGGACCCCTAGCCAATAAATGATCTGTAGTTCCCAGGGCAGTGTTTAATTCCCTGTCTCTATTCTATAAGTGAATAAATTCCACCACTGTTTTAGCTAGGCCACCAACCTAGATGGCTTTAAAAGAGGATTAGAAAAATACATGGAGCAGAGGGTTATCAACGACCACCAGCCATTAAAGCTATGCTCTGCCTCCACAGTTGGGAGGCAATAATTATCCTGAATACCAGTTGTTGGAAACCACAGGAGAGAGTGCTCTTGGGCTTATATCCTACTTATGTGTTTCCAACAGGCAATCTGCTTGGCCACTGTGAGAAAAGGATGCTGGACAAGATGAACTGATCTAGTAGGCTCTGATGTTCTTATTGCTAATGGGATTGCTATAACAAGAAATGTATTTAGCAGCATACCTGTACATATTTCGTAACTCTTCAGATGGAATCGCCACTCTTTCCATTTTCAAAATTTGACCCACAAGCTCTGACAAATGGTAACTTTTGCAACGAATCAGCTCCTTTGCTGAAATTTCTACATCACAAATCATTCGGCCACAAGTTGCATTCTTTTCAGCAAATCCACTACGACCCTTAATTGCCATGAAAGAAAAATACATCTTCAGATTCTGTATCATTGCTATATTTCTGTTGTGGACTAATTATAACACAGTTTTTACATCACACAGAAGTTGCTTCTCTCTTGTCGCAAACACGAGAGAAAAGCTCGTCCAATGAGGGGACTTACAACTAACAAATTCATAGTTCTGACTTTATAGGTCTCTGCTTCATTAACACAAGAGAATTTTTTTTTTCTATCTAAGCCACACCAGTGTTGGCTCTTTACCTATCTTATTTTGAATGAGAACTTTTTCTGTTCTTAAAAAAAAGTTCAAGAATGCCAGGGCATCATCAAGACCAGGGCGTAAATCAGGGCATAAATCAAAAATCGCAAAGTAACAGGATAAAGGAAAACAGAAGGCTTTCATTCAATAGGGTGCCACAAGTCAAAAAACATTTTCCATATTGTGAAAACAAAACACATTGGGGAAATAGATGACACTTGTTAAATAGAGATATATATTCCTTATAATGTGTGTGGGACAGCACACCTGCGCATGTATACATATATAAGAATATGCACACACTGTTGGCACATATACCACTGAACAGTGTCAATGCCACAAGAATTTGGTTTTGCCAAGATTAATGGTATAGTGCAATCATCATGCAGATGCATTAAAATACCTAAACAATAACTATAGAAAAAAGCGAGCTGGTTAGTTTCTTTACCAGCACAGTACTAGAGTAAAGGGAAGTTTTCCTTCTGCACATATGTTTTCCCTCTGCACATAACTGTTGCATTATAGGGAAGCATTGCATCTCTTTCTACACATAACTGTGGCCTTATGGTAAGTCTTGCTATGGGAAGTATTGCTTCTTTTCTCTTGCATTCTGGGAACTCTCGCTCATGATCTTTTCTCTGTTTCTGCACACACTGTACGAACCTGTTCCAAACACCAAGACATTCCCTCATCGCTCCGTTCACCCTAAGTTCATGGTGACTTGTACTCCATGCATAGCTGACCACATCTATAGAACTTGATTATTGTATTCTTTCATGTTATGATCAATCATGCCTGTCAGGTTTCATGCCTGTCTAGTCCCAATCTCGTTTCCCAGCCTTTAATCTACCAGTGATTAATGTTCACATGTAATTCCCACCCCTCACATGTAATTCCCGCCTTGCATTTGCATTAACCAATAGGCAATGAGTTTCTTTGTGTTTGTATCAACCAATCAGCCACAACCACACCTGTGGCAATGTTTGTAATATTCAATAAAAGAGAGTTCCCAGGGCTTCCCCGGCAGACGCCTCTCACATGACACCTACTACTCGTCTCCCGTGATTTTCATTCCTACATCTGGTGACCCCGACGTGCCAGATCCCTTACGCAGCCTAGCCCCTGTACTTCACTCGACTGGAAAAGTCTCAGCGCGCTTACTTCGTGAGTATGGGGAACGATTTGACGAAATTGCAGAGAGAACATGCCAGGGAATTGTTTTCTCTAGTTAGGCAGCGGGTTGTGGGTGTTCATGTTTCCTTAAAAGAAATTGAACAACTACTTTGTGAAATCAATTGCCAGTATCCGTCCTACCCAGAGACTGGCTCTCTGGAGGTGGGGACTTGGCAAAAGATCGGGAAGACCCTCTTTGCAGAACCGAGGGCTCCGATTCATTGTCTGCTCACCTGGCAGAAATGTGCAGCTGCCGTTGCTAAATTAGGACCCCAGGTGTCTCCTTCGGCCCCTGCCCTTCTGGCTGTAGCAGACAATCCCCCCCCCTCCTTATCCTAAGCTTTTGCCTCCATTGCAGCCTTGCCAACCCCTCCCTACACCTCAGCCCACAAACCCATCCACCCCTCCCCTTCCTCCTTTGCCTGCTTTGCCTGCCACAACCCCTGTGTGCTCTCCTACAGGAGCTGTGCGCACCTCACTTTCTCTGGCTAGGCAGAAAGGAATTCTGTCCTTAGAGGAGGAATCTGTGTGGGCTGGGGAATTGCTTTCTGCTTTCCCTATTAGCTCTTTTGTTAATATTAAACAACAACATTCAGAGCCCTACCATCAATTTATAGATAGATTGAAAGAAGCAGTCACCAGGCAGGTTGATAATACTACCGCCCAGAATGAACTGATTAAAAATTTGGCTTTTGAAAATGCAAACACCGACTGTAAGAAGGCTTTGCAGTCAATCATTAACCGTCCTAAATACGATCCGGCTCAGATGATTCAATCCTGTGCGGAAACTGGCAACCAGAGCCATGCCATGTCCTTGCTTGCCGGAGCCAATCCAAATTTGGCAGCCAACCAAATGCTTTTATCTGCTGTTCAATATGTAGTTTTTGAAAGTGAATTTAAGCATAGCGCAGTAGCCCTGTCCCGTTGGATGCCCTTACTGTGTTTACTAATGGAGCCCCCTCCAGGGGGGTCGTTGCATGGCAACAAAATGATAAATGGCACAGCCTCTACACTCTTCCACAGAAGTTTGCCCAGCATTCTGAGCTGGCAGCTGCTGTTAAAGTTTTGCATCATTTCTCCACGCAGCCAATTCCATGACCCCATACGTGGCTTCCTTTAATGTTTCTTGTGTCCGTATGGTGAACTGCACAAAAACCAACTGTGTGAAAATGGGCAAGGATAATTTCAATTGCTCTGATTATGTAAATATTTCATATATATATAAATACACAGAGCTGCCTGACGGCTGGTTTTGGTCGTGTCCAGGCTTTACGTTTAATTACATTCCTGCAAACATCAGCCATGGCACACCTTGCTGCTTAAGCCGTATGTCTATTATTTTACCAAAAAAGCATCATTTATCCCGCTCTCGATATTGACGCTCTGTGCAATTGACTAATGATTATAACGATTTTGTTTTTCTCCTTAGCAGATCTGAATATTTCTCTCTAGCTGTCTCTCTTTTAGGAGTTCCTGGATTGGCTGTACGAAATAGCAGGAATATTAACTCTTTAGCTTGCTCCGCAGCAAAAGCCTTGAGTTCTACTTCACAAGCTCTTCACCTTTTGAATAAAGAACAGAGGGAATTGCGTCATGGACTCTTACCGCGCTGCTATCGATTATCTATTGATGCTCCATCATTACGGATGCGAACAAGTGGAAAATATGTGCTGTTTAATATCACTGACAATTCTAAGGCTATTCAAAAACAAATCTCTCATTTGCAAAATCTCACACATCACATTACACAGGATGTTGGTTTCCCTGCTTTCGGGGATTCTTTCACCCAGTGGCTTACCGCTTGGTTGCCGAACCTTACTTGGCTTCGTAGTCTTTTTCAATATGCCATTGTTATTATATGTATATTAATTTTGTTTTGCTGCTTCCTCCAATGCATTCCTGGCCTCATAAGTCTTTTCTCTCGGCTTCTCTCTCCCCCTCAGCCACCCAATAAAATCCTTGCTGCTTATTTTGCGAAATGGCAACACCAACAGTAAACCAAAGGGGAGATATGGGCAGATTTATTTCGAGCATGCGTTGGCAAACCACGTATCTCGTAGTATCTTCTGTCCCATCCTCCCTGGCGAACTTATTTTGGTCATTTGCTGGCACACCACTAATCCCGAAATATTTTTGCCTTATTTACCCAGTACGCCTCGCAAAAAAGAAAAGAAAGGGGGAGATAAAGGGAAGTTTTCCTTCTGCACATATGTTTTCCCTCTGCACATAACTGTTGCATTATAGGGAAGCATTGCATCTCTTTCTGCACATAACTGTGGCCTTATGGGAAGTCTTGCTATGGGAAGTATTGCTTCTTTTCTCTTGCATTCTGGGAACTCTCGCTCATGATCTTTTCTCTGTTTCTGCACACACTGTACAAACCTGTTCCAAACACCAAGACATTCCCTCATCGCTCCGTTCACCTTAAGTTCATGGTGACTTGTACTCCATGCATAGCTGACCACATCTATAGAACTTGATTATTGTATTCTTTCATGTTATGATCAATCATGCCTGTCAGGTTTCATGCCTGTCTAGTCCCAACCTCGTTTCCCAGCCTTTAATCTACCAGTGATTAATGTTCACATGTAATTCCCACCCCTCACATGTAATTCCCGCCTTGCATTTGCATTAACCAATAGGCAATGAGTTTCTTTGTGTTTGTATCAACCAATCAGCCACAACCACACCTGTGGCAATGTTTGTAATATTCAATAAAAGAGAGTTCCCGGGGCTTCCCCGGCAGACGCCTCTCACATGACACCTACTACTCGTCTCCCGTGATTTTCATTCCTACACTAGAGTATGTTGTAGCAATGTGAAGGGGGGGGTAGTCTGAGTAAAATCCTTTCTGAGTAGATAACAATTAACTATGCCACATGTAGAGAGCTTTATACAGCAGAACTAGAAAACCTTAACTATTCTCAAAGGAATGATTTGCCAGTCAAGCCAACATACATTTTCCCCACAATTTACCATACACAAAAACACCTCTGTTAGTCATTAATCTGTCAATAACTCCATCTAGTTGAGACAAGTAAACTAAATTTGCTTAGCTTTGTCTCATGGCTGAAATACGACTCTTAACAACACTACCAAAATCTAAATTGGAATGTTGTCATGATACATGACTATAGTCAAAACAATCAAGCAAGACATTCATTTTTAATCACATTCAATACAGCAATGCAACATAAGCAACATTTTACCCCAAGCTTTGGCATGTTTGATCTCCTCAGTCGACCTATCTTAGACCAATGTGGAACTTTGCAGAAGTTAATTCTCTGGAGAAGAAGTTCCAGATCAAACCCATAAATATTGTGTCCCTTAAAAAGAAAGAAAAGGAAACAAAAACAAGCAGTTATACATACCTACTCTTGTGTATTCAGCTTAAAACAACAGAGATGGCAAAGGTCCATACTATTTGAAGTCCTTCCTCTGATGTATCACATTATTAATGCTCATATGTATGAAGCAACACAAAGACATTCACATGTCACCAACTCCACTCTCACTCGGTCTGTCCTCAACTCCACTACCTATCATTCCTAGGTTTCTGCTACGCAGGTCCTGCCTACTCTGTCCTTTTCCTTCAGACATAGCATCATCATTAAGACCCTCATACCTACGGGACCGCCTCTCCTGGTATGCCCCACAGAGGAACTTACGGTCTTCAAATAAAAACATCCTGAAGGTCCCAGTCCACAGAGAGGTTAGGCTGGCCTCAACTAGAGCCAGGGCTTTTTCGGCTGCGGCTCCAATCTGGTGGAACGCTCTGTCACAAAAGACTAGGGCCCTGCAGGACTTGACATCTTTCCGCAGGGCCTGCAAGACAGAGCTGTTCCACCAGGCTTTTGGTCAGGGCACAGCCTGACTCCCTCCTCTGGCAATCTTTACAGAACTTTAGCTTAATGGTTGCCATCAATTTGATTTTAATTAATTTTTCTAATGAAATGTTTTTAGAATGTTGCGCTATTTTATTGTTGTTAGCCGCCCTGAGCCCAGCTTCGGTTGGGGAGTGCGGGATATAAATAATTTTTTTTATATTATTATTATTATTATTATTATTATTATTATTATTATTATCACTCTCTGCCTCTTACTTTCTATCATTCAGAGGTGAGCAACATGCGGTGCCCTGACACGTCTTGAAAGTGTACAATTTCTCCCAATTATCTGAGATAAAATTAATAGGCTGCCATAGGGGAAGGGGAAGGGAGGGAGGGAGAAAACACAGTAAAGTTAGAAAGAAATTACTTCCAACTGCTTCCCACATTTAGTAGCTGTATTGGTCTATATGCTTATTTGAAAGTAACCAAACTGTGCTCTACCTCTAAATAGCCCTGAACCAGATTAGGAACTGAGGTAGCTACGGGGGAAACTGAAGCAAGACAGTCAATATTCCAGATTACTCTGGCTCTATCCACCACCAACACAGAGCTCCCAGCAGATAACCCTCAAGAGACCACAACTCTTAACTAACTAACTAACTAACTAACTAACTAACTAACGTTGCCTAGTCTTCCTTTCATTTCTGAAAATCTCTTCTCATTTGGTCAAAACAGTGCCATTTGCCAATACCCCGTCTAAAAATCTTTTCCAGCCACCCCACTGGAGTCCTCCATTGCTGTAAGTCTCCATTAGTAACACATTATGTTAAAATATTAATCAACATTCCATCACCTTAAAGTAACGTAGCAAAAAATAATGTGTAAAAGGATCTCAGAAGCAGATATAAAAAGCCACTTACGACAATAACATCTGGATCAATTTTATGAACCTTTGCCAGAAAAAATCCCAGTAGTGTCCTCTCTGTTGTGGCAATCTCTATTTTAGCATTCTAAATAAACACAAAATTTAAATAATCCAAATGTTCAAAAAATTAAAAGTTTTGCACATCAACCCTATGCTTAATTATGCATGTTTAAATGAAACCAAGAACATTTAAGCACAAATAACAAAGTTTTAGAATTGTTATTATTCTTTAAACTTATTGGAAATCTTTATATACTATACAAAGATTATACAGAAACCCTTCCCGGCCCACTACAATAGAAAAGGACAGCTAAATTAGTGAGAAGCTGATAGCATTTTTTTCCTACACATTTTTCTTAATCCATTACGATGCAATTTGGAGGCAAATTGTTTTTACTGTTTAAATTGTTCTTAAATTTGTATTTTTAAATGGCTTTAACCTACCCTAGGAGCTTGCGGTGAACGGTCAGTAAGACATGAAATAAATAATAATATTATTATTTCATAAAGACCCAATTCATAACATCTCTCAGTTTAAGCTGAAATATGCTCCAATTCTGCAAGGACCCTTGTGGATGTAATTCCTAAGCATTTCTGATCACTGGTTTGATTATAAAATAGCCTATGCCTGCTTTATTTTACTTTACATTATGCATTGTGTCTCAGTTGTGAGAGTTTGCAATATTGGATGTTGTATCTGTACCAAGTATGGAAAATTTTAATTAATAAAGTATATATATTTTTTTTAAAAATAAGCTGAAATATGCACAACACTTGTATCTGAAAGCTTTGTCCTCATAATAACTTATTCCTCCTCAGTCAGCCATGATTTAAATATTTCTGTGTTAATTAACCAAAATTTCTTGTTACATCTGTATGAAACTTTAGTATGAAACTGAAGTTATCAAGTTTGGAATAACCTAGAATTTTAATGCAATTTCAAATCATGGCTACAGATTCTGTTTGTTCCCAACTTGGTAGCCGTACTTTTCCACTTGGGTCGTCACCGAAGATTATGATTAACCCAGGATATGTTCAATCATAGATACTGGGGGAGGAAAATATGGTGCAAAGTCAAGGAGATCAGGCACAAAGCTCATACATATCTTGGCTAGCCAAGATAAGATTACTTCCAAACCAGGCCAAAGTGCATGAAAGCTTTGTGCATGTTCAAAGCTTTTCCAAAGATGGAGACTACAGAACGCAAACCAATGTACAAGAAACACAAAGTTACCTTCTTCTTAACTACTTCTTTGAAGTCATATGGAAAAATGCAATCATTCGGTTTGGAAATAACTGCAAAGGAAACAACCAGGTCAATGAGAAATATACAATATGGAGCTTAGCTAAATGGCTTTATGTGCTGTAAGTGCTTTGGCTAGAACAATATTTATCATGAAAACAATGTATGGCTTGCAACAAATGTTGTTAAAATATACAGAAGCTTTCCATAGGGCAGGGAAATTAGGACAGACACCATTTTGAAAAACAAAAATTGTTTTCAAACCTTGATGACTACAATGCTACTTAATTTAGTTGTCTTCCTAGATTTCTGTGACATGTGGAAATGTAGAAATGCTCTCATATCAAACTACAGTCGTACCTTGGTTGTCGAACGCCTTGGCACTCGTCCATTTTGGCACCCAAATGCCGCAAACCCAGAAGTGAGTGTTCCGGTTTGTGAACTTTTTGGGAAGCTGAATGTCTGACACGGCTTCCAATTGAGTGCAAGAAGCTCCTGCAGCCAATCGGAAGCCGTGCCTTGGTTATCAAACGGAATTCCGGAACGGATTCCATTCACCAACCAAGGTACAACTGTAAAACTCTTCACTGCAGAATGACATAGGAACATAGGAGACTGCCTCATGCGAAGTTAGACAATTGATCCAACTAGTTCAATATTGCCTGCACTGACTGACAGTGGCTTTCCAAGGTTGAAGCAATGTTCTGCCAAGTCACATGTTCTGCCAAGTCACATTCAAGCTTTCATTTGTGCTGTCAATGTGGTAAATGGGAGAAAATAATTAAACACAAAGAGGTTCTACTTATACTTACCGCTGAAGTGAGTTTGAAAGGGAGGTATGGGTGGTGCTTTGTCCACACAAAATTTGTGATGTACTAAAGATGTAATAGCCATAATCTGCACAGACAAAAGTTTAAAAAAAGAATGAAAATGACACTAATGAGGTTAGTTAACCTTTTTAAACAAGCTCTCATCCATATGTTAAATTAAGCACATATTTAGTAAGCGGTTTAGCAAATCAAACCGTATGTCTCTGTTTAGTACTTGACTAGTTAGTAGGGCTATAATCCCTTTCTTGTCTGATAAACACATGAACAACTCATACTAATGAAAAGATGCAACAAACTCCTCCATCAGCAGTTTGTCAATAGCCTGGATCACATGTCACATTATTATTGTAAAACTGCGGAGGGGGGGAGGGAGAGACAGTATAAGAACAAATTTTGGGGCATTTACAGTTCTGGCAAGATCTCCAGGTCTTATGCTGCAAGCAGGTTGGTGCAATTCACTCCACATTCTGAAGTCCACTAGCAGAAGTATGCTTCCAGATCCATAGGATTTGAAATTAACAGCACATATAGCTAGAGAAGCCTTAGTTAGTTTAATTGTGGAGTTTCCCCCTGTACATAATAAAGTTCATGACTCACCTCATTCTGATGACTCTTTGTGTTCTGAACTGTCTTCATACTGAGAGACATGATCACAAGAGGCGGTGGAGGGAGATCTTTCACCACATTCACCAAGTCAGGCTTCTGGGCCACTAATTCTACCTTACACCAACTGACTGGCTGGTTCAAGAGCTCTGAGGTAACACAGAACATGCACATAAGTATACCCAATATTTAAACAATAATTACACTTATAACTTTTTCTCAACAAATTGAACATTTCAACACTAAGATTAAGCATAGCATAATACAGTGGTACCTCGGGTTACATACACTTCAGGTTACATACGCTTCAGGTTACAGACTCCGCTAACCCAGAAATAGTACCTCGGGTTAAGAACTTTGGTTCAGGATGAGAACAGAAATTGTGCAGCGGTGGCGCGGCAGCAGCAGGAGGCCCCATTAGCTAAAGTGGTGCTTCAGGTTAAGAAGAGTTTCAGGTTAAGTACGGACCTCCAGAATGAATTAAGTACTTAACCCGAGGTACCACAGTACAGTTATAACAAATATTTTTCATTCTACATTTCCCCTAGGTTTTGGTCTTACTACCTGAAATGAAACACACTAACCAAAGCACGTTAAACCCAGAAGCAACCCTAATCCTAACCCTATTCTTCTTGCTACACGCATGCTTAGACTCTAAGCCAGATAACGTTTTGACTGATGGCACCATCTCCTTAAAAGCCTCACTGAGTTCAATAGGATGTACTTCCCGGTAGAGGAGTGCAGCCTTACCATCACTGAAATAAAACAGTTTATTTTAACCCTCCTCCCAGATGGCCAGGGGCGGGGTGGGGATGTGAGAGTCCAACATTGCACACAGGCTCATGATAGTCCACGTAGCGCTAATTCATGATTAAGGATTATGTGAAAATCAGTCCATAGCAGCTCAGTCACAACTTATTTTACTTGGACTAGGACCTGAGCCATTTTAAGGTGGCCGTACCTTTATATTAAGCTATCACATACACAACAGCTAAATTACGACAGAACAACAGGTGCCATTTGGGGAACACGAGTAGATTTAACCTAGTATAGATTTAACCAAGTCTAAAGTAGTAAGATTAAAAATAAAATTAGTTTTACAAGACGATGACTGCTTGAAGGAGCATTCTTCACTTTGAAAATTTACAAATTCTAAAAAAAAAATTTCGTAACATTTCCCTTTTCAAGTTGGCAACCATTAAACAAGCTAAGCACTGCTCTAAACTCCACTCCATTTGCACATGCATACAAGGGATGCATAACATATTCTACATGAAATATTCATACGTGGGTCTTTTATTTCCAGCCAGCTTGGTCCTTTAATCTTCCTGCCCATCAAGAATAGTTCAAGACTAGAAGTGTTGGTTCCAAACACATGAGAAAATGTCTCTCCTTTCAGGTCTTGAGGAAGCCGACCGTATTCAGCCTGAGAATGGAAGCATTTCAAGCGAACCGTTACTATGTGTTGCAAGTCTTCCTAAATATCCTAACATGTAAAAACAGATATGTAAAAGGTGTGAAGTGGGTAATGGTGAGGCTTCAAAGGAACAACTGGGAGTTTAAAATGGGCTTCTGTTTTTCGTTAGCTGGAGGAAGCTGCACTCTTTCCCACCCATCAGCTGATGAGCAGCAGTTGTTCGCCTTGCTCATGGAAGCAGAAATGGTTCCCAATCAGTGGAAGGGCCTTCTCCCTCCCAGTGCTGCTCGTTGAGGTCACTTCATGCTGCTCCTTTCAACCTCCGATTTCAGAAGCTGAAGGAGGCAGCACAGGCGACTTGTCAATAGTAAGCGCTAAGCAGGATTGCCCTCTCCACGCATCACCTGATGGAAGGGGAGAAAAATCCTGCTTAGTCTGGCTGTACAAGAGAGCTCCTTGCAGGGAACTGTTTCATACACCTGAACCTGCTCAGCTTGAGGCTCCACCAACCCTCTGAGGAAAACATGGCAGGCACATCAGAGGTTGCAGGAAGAAAAAGCTCCATTGCGTGTGGGAATGCCCACTTGTGCTACAGAAATTGCCTAACCATCCTAGTTTCGGGACATTGTTTGTTGTTGTTTAGTCGTTTAATCATGTCCGACTCTTCATGACCCCATGGACCAGAGCACGCCAGGCACTCCTGTCTTCCACTGCCTCCCACAGTTTGGTCAAACTCATGCTGGTAGCTTCGAGAACACTGTCCAACCACCTTGTCCTCTGTCGTCTCCTTCTCCTTGTGCCCTCAATCTTTCCCAACATCAAGGTCTTTCAGGACATAGTAGACATTAAATCAGGCTGCCTCCAGCACACAGGAGGAAGTACATTCTAGTGTTCACCAAGGGGAAATGATATATATGTATTAAACCACGGACTTTAAAAATGCTTTCAAATCAGTCCAAACATGCATTGCTTGAAGTACTGAGTTTTCAGAGCAACAGTAAGGCAAGCAATAAGCTTTGACCACCATGCCCACTGCTTCCTCAAAGCAGTTAACTAGAAAATCTGGCTCCTCTTTACTTACTATAGGAGTTTGGGAAATATTAATTGGCCAAAGGTAGCTCAAGTTGAGCAACAGTCACACCATTTTAAAAACTCAATTAAGCATCAGAGTTTAGGATTCATAATCTTTCTTTTAAAAAATCATGTGCACTGAAAAGATATGCAAACCTCAGTGTGAGTGTCACTTTCAGAGAGACAACATAGAACTATTTACTCACCGAGTATCTAACTTCTAAGTAGTCAGATTTTGCAGGAACATCTGGTATCTCAAAAGCATAATTCTTTTCTACTTTCTATGCAAAATACAAATTGAGATATTCATCAGGCACTGATGTACTGTAAAAGTGTTTTCTCATTAAAACCAAATTTACTTTTAACATCAAAATCTCAACTGCGAGAACCACCATGTGAAAAACTTTCCCTGCTCCTAAAATATAACCTGCCGATTGTCAAGTTGTAGTTATTTAACTTAAATAAAACTCTGGATATTGTAGACGGTTAGAGTTTAAGTCATTTATCTATTCTCCTTCTAAAATAAACTCCCTAATATTTACAAAGGGATTCAGACATCTTATTACATTTGAATTGGCCCATTATCTCAGATAATAGATTGTTTCTTGCCCACATTGCATAATAAAAGAAGGCCTTCGGGGAATTGCCATATGTTCTATGTAAGCAACAGAACACAATTGGTGGCTTATAAAGTACGCTCACAATGAAAAACTAAATATTATGGTGATCTCTCACCACGGATTTCATAGAACTTCAATACATAAAAAGCATTGCAACTTCTTTGTGCCATAAAGCAAAGTAAGAGCCACTGGGCAATACAGGCGGCAACCATTTTGTGCAAAGGTTCCATTCCTGGTCCTCATGTGCACCAGGGGAGCATGCCTAAGGCTGTTCCGCTCTCTTCTGGGTCCAAAAGGACCCACGCATCAATTAAAGGTAAAGGTAAAGGGACCATTAGGTCCAGTCATGACCGACTCTGGGGTTGCGGCGATCATCTCGCTTTATTGGCCGAGGGAGTCGGCGTACAGCTTCCGGGTCATGTGGCCAGCATGACTAAGCCGCTTCTGGTGAACCAAAGCAGCGCACGGAAATGCTGTTTACCTTCCCGCCAGAGCGGTACCTATTTATCTACTTGCACTTCGAACTGCTAGGTTGGCAGGAGCCGGGACCGAGCAACGGGAGCTCACCCTGTGGCGGGGATTCGAACTGCCGACCTTCTGATCG
This sequence comes from Podarcis gaigeae, assembly GCF_964106915.1. Taxonomy (NCBI): domain Eukaryota; kingdom Metazoa; phylum Chordata; class Lepidosauria; order Squamata; family Lacertidae; genus Podarcis; species Podarcis gaigeae. The sequence goes on along the minus strand of NC_139677.1, from coordinate 44,670,247 downwards.
GCAAGTCCTAGGCTCTGTGGTTTAACCCACAGCGCCACCCACGTCCCTCAAGCATCAGTTGGACATGGGCAAAATAGTCACCACCTGTATACTCCTGATAACACAGTGGTAAGGAAAATAATTGTTTGCTTTTAAAAATATTTCAGTTTCCATTTTGAGAACACAAAAAAATAGAGACAAATAATGCTTAAGCAAGAGAACACATTATGCAACACCAATGTGGTTTTGTTGGGCTAATTCATAATACAAAAACTGGACAAAATACATTAGCTAACACCTGCCTTTCCTATGCAGCTCAGAATCAGCAAGATTGAGCAGGCTTTTTCCTACTCCCACAAGTAGGGCTTCTGTTAAGACGACTTTCAAGTATTACATGCAACAAGCATCCCATTATAAAACAAACAATGTTTACTTGCAAAACAAACCCGTTTCAAACAACTGGTTAAGAAGTTGTCTTGTTTAAAGCAAGCTTAGTTTGTTTCAATCCAGAACTCCTGGCTCACAATCAGTAAGCTAAGATTCTTTGAAATGAAAGTAACCTTGGCTTCCTCCCAGTTGTGTGGGAAGAGATAGAAGAGCAGAGGAAGCCCGACAATTTGTTCAGGCTCAAAAAACCCATCTGTGTAGTGCTAAGAACCACAGATGGGGAACCTGTGGCTCTCCAGATGCTGTGGGACTCCCACTCCATCAGTCAGCATGGCTGGGAATTGTAGTCCAGAAACATCCGGAGGGCTGTAGGTTCCCTAGTCCTGTGCTAAAACCATGAGTTTAGTGTTGTGGGAACCAACCCATTAACCTCAACCCCTGAAAGTATAATGGCTTCATTTTTAAAACAACTTATTAAAGCAGATAATTTGTAAATTTGTAAGTAGATGGTTGCTTCTAAAGGAACATGGTTTAAATATGAGACAGTATCATCTGCAACAGCAGGGATTCCTCAATCTGATGTTAGATGTTTAGATAAGATACACTACCAGTTTAATTAGTGCTATTTTTCTGGAAAGAAAGGTGCTGGAACGCATCATGAATGCCTCCCTTGTTCTCTTAGATTAGCAATGGCACCCACCTGAGAGGTGCCAGAACTGAGTTCTGGCTGAAAAAATGACCTGTGCAGACATCATGCACCTTTTTATATTTCCCTGTTACTTCTCTCCTGCCTGAAAAATGAGCGCCCTTCACAGTCAGAAAAATGAAACATGAAGGAGAAAAAGTTAAGACTAACCTTGGACTTGAACTTCATGATCTTGTGTTTTTCTGCAATCCTGTCATTAAATTCTTGATAAACATCCATCATAGTCACAGGATTCTCTGTCTCTTCACCAGAAGATAATTTAATTCGCTTCTGCAAAGATTAAAAAAACGGTATTTGCTACGTGTTGTTCTTGGTTAACATTTATAGAGCCATTACAGGCTAAGCCAGAGATAGTACCTATCCAAAGAAATGGAGGCAAAGGAAGGAGAGAGGGGTAACAAAGGATAAATGCGAGCAAAACAGTTTCACACACACTGGCTTCATTTTAGCTGGGGTTACAGAGTAAGGAATTAAAGCTAACCCAATGGCTTCACAGCACAGATGGATTTTAAAGTCAACGAAGTGGCACAACTTAGGTTTTCTAGAAACTATAAGAGACTGTAAAGATTGGGCACCAAAGCATGTAATCAGAGTGATAAAACCAGCAGCTTGGCACATAAATCTCTTTACTACCAACCCCCTTCCCATTTAATATTATTAGTTTCATTGGTTTGTTGTATAATATTGGCTGAAGTCATTTGATAAATACTCTCTTCCTTATCTCTGATTACAACCCATGTTACATAAAGGTATTCATACCTTCTACTATATATTTCAGAAAATGATTTCTCTATTTGTTCGTCCTCTATGCATTTGGACACATCTTGGGATATAGTTGCCAAACTCAGCACAAGGCTTTCCGAAATGGGGGCGGGGGTGGTTTATGTTGGTGTTGGGCCATTGACCACCATTCAAGATGGCGAACCAATATGTCACTTTGGCATGACTTCCCCCTTTTCAGGGCTCAAGTTCAACCATCTCTCAAGAGATCATCAACAAACTTGGTTTGAGAGCTCCCAAGGTGAAGCAGTGGTCTTTGTTGATGTTTGGATGTTGGATGCCCCTTTGATTCAAGATGGTAGACCAAAACACAACTGTGGCATGACGTAACCCTCAACCATCACACTATCCATTTAAAAAATCACAGTATTTGTTGGTTTCTAAAAATTCCAAGGCAGCACCAGGCACCTGCCACTAGTATTCCATAAATTTGTAATAATGCATTTTGCCTGAATAACTTTCCATAAACAGACAATTTATGACAGAGAAGTCTCCAGCATAAAAGGACGTACCGACTCACGTGGGAGTAGGTAAATAGTTCTCTCAATATTTTTTACTGTCACACAACAGCTCACATAGGACTGTGCCGATTCAATCCACACTTTACCAAAGAGAAATACCACTCCTAAAATGAAAAGGTAAAGACAGACAATGCACGTTAATCAAAACAGCTTAGCACAGCTGCTAATGGAAAAGCTGCAATACTAAGAATTACTGAATAAACACACTAATTCACCCATGGGAGCAGAATGATTTCCAATTTGTAGTCCCTAATTGACAGCTCCATCTGCTGAAAGTCAGTACTCCACAGTCAAGTGATTGCTTTAAGAGTCTTGTACTATGCAGGCACACATCACGATGGTATGCAAGGTATTAAATGCCACCTTGTTTCAAAAAGAGACTTGAAACTACGCCTCCCCATATCTTCTGTTACTTACCCCTCCTTATTCCTAGTACTCCTCATTTTTAATGCTGGTTTTAGTGCTTGGATATTATATTTTTATTTCGTTTCATTATTGTATTTTGCTTATTTTATTTTGCAAGCCACTTTGCTTATTTCTGCTGGAGGGGGGAAGCAGCAGGTTATACATTTTCCTAGACTGTACTATGACCATGCCCTATGCAGAGCAGACCCACTGAAATCAGTGAACTTAAATTTGTCACTATAAAACACTTCAATATACAGGCAAAGGAGATACAGGTATTGAAGATGTCTGTCATTAAATTTCTGGTATAACTTGGTATCTTAATATTGTGAGTACATTTGTTTTACATGAAATCAACGTGGATCCTGTTCTCCCCATTTCAATCTTCATTCAACCACAGGTCAGTACAAGTGCAGCAAGCTACCCAAAATGTTTGAAAATCCATTCTGAGGATGGCTGTCACATTCAAAGGACTATGGTCATGTGAATTATATCATAAGATGATTGAAAGAAGTAAGCAATGATGGCAAAAATGATTGGGCCGATACATTCAAAGACTAATGGTCCAAAGTGTCTCAACGGTTATTATACATAAAAACAGGCATTCACAACTTGCAGCTACAAATACTGAAATGCAGTTATCCTTGTGGACAGCTCAGAAGAGTTTCTCATCCCATAGAATACTAAACATTCCTACCACACAACAAAAATGAGTAAAGGCAAGGGCAGTTACAAAAACTATATCTCCACTAGCTAATGTTAATGTGATTTATAGCAGATATATGAAATCAAGAAATTAAGCCATTTGCAGTCTTACCCTCTAACCATTATGGGGTGGGTGTGCAGGAACTGTGTGAAATTCTTATTCGTCCTGGTATAATATGAATCCTTCACATAATACAGTTAATACCTCATTTGCTATAATGATTATGATTCTTTTAAACAAAAAGTAATGCCAAAATTTATTTTCCTCTACGTTACTAATTGAAACCAGGTGCAGTCTTTATTATTCATCCTTGAAAAGTTATGACGACAGGATCTCTTTTCATAATCAAGGAACAAGTCTTTTCATAATTATACACCATTCAGAAGCCACCGTGCAGAATCCAAGATAAAAGTAAAAACAAGAGTTTTTAGGGATAGGATTGCCCCCTTCCCATTAGTCCCCAGTTTCACCCAAACTTCAGTGATCATTAGCTACTTTCACAAAAATATTGGGTATATTCAGCGTTTAATCCCCTGCCCAAGATCTAAATGAATGTTTGTCTGGGAGGGGGAGCTGAACAAGCTGTAGCCATTAACCTTCATTTTACTCCTTCCTGAATCTGATGTGCATACAAATTAAGGTACATTATGGTAAAGCCCTAGAAATTAAAGGGAAAATTTATTTCTGATAAAAGGGAGCCTTTACCAGGGACCTGTGTGTGTGTCTGGAGCGGGGGAAGGAGCCGTTTGATGGCTGTGGTGGAGCCACTTGGCAGTGGGATCACTGCTGTTTACTGGTATGAGCAAAGGGGTGGCAAGCCAGCATCACCCACGTGGCCGCACGGTCCTGATCCCTCCACCGTCTCACCCCTTCCAGTAATCTGCAGCGACTCTGCTGCCATGAGGCTATTGATACAGCTCTACCCCACTGCACAAGCTGATTTAGGGCTACACTTATTATTGGGCTCTATCCAGATTATCAGTGGGTAAAATTCCACCCAGGGGACTGCCCCCCGGCAATTTTCACCAATTACCCCCTTCACCCCACAGTCTGTTGTGCCACCCTCTGCCACCCCTTCCCTCCAGCAGGAGCTTCTCCTGGATATAGAGCTCCTCTGAGAAAGGGAGAAAAAAGTACTGATCCAGCCCATTAAAAACAAGCAATGGCATTTAGCTTTTATGCCCTTCGGAAGATAGTCCTAAACATGTGTGGGAAAGCTGCACGGGGGAAATGGCTGAAGGGTTAAAGCACCTCCCCTCCACTGCAAATCAACGTCTTCCAACACATTGCAGCACTGAGGCCTCAGCCAGTCTTTTGAAACCTGAAGATACTAATATATAGATTTAAGTTTATGCCTAGTCAGTATCAAAGCAGATGTTTTTCTTGACGTTCAGACATAACAGACAATCAGCTTCAAGGAAAGTAGTGGACAATAAGCCCCTTTTGAAAAATGGTCCTTTATAACTTTGGTCAAAAGAAGGCAGGGAGAGTAAAGAGGAATTTTCTTATGTACAGTGGTATCTCGGTTTTTGGGGATGCGGGTGGCGCTGTGGGTAAAACCTCAGCTTACTAGCGAGAAGGTAAACGGCGTTCCGTGTGCTGTGCTGGCTCGCCAGATGCAGCTTGTCACGCTGGCCACGTGACCTGGAAGTGTCTGTGGACAGCGCTGGCCCCCGGCCTCTTAAGTGAGATGGGCGCACAGCCCTAGAGTTGGACACGACTGGCCCAGATGGGCAGGGGTACCTTTACCTATCTTGGTTTTTGAACTAAATCCGTTCTGGAAGTCCGTTCTTAAACCAAAGCTGTTCTTAAACCGAGAAGCGCTTTCCCTAATGAGGCCTCCCACCACCAGTGGGCTTCCACCATTCCGTTTCCGTTCGTAGACTGCGGTAAAGTTCGCTAACCGGAACACTACTTCCAGTTTTGCAGAGTTTGTATACCGAATAGTTCATAAACAGGGCTGTTCTTAAACCGAGGTACCACTGTATACATACCTGGTTGATTATACTGATCTTCATAAGCATCTAGCCAATAGAACCTGAAGATCTGCTCCCCATCTTCCCCATTTATTAAGGGCAACTGACTGGAATCCACTTGAATTTCAGAAGCTAGCTGCCCATCTTCTTCATCAATTCTGTCCCAACAAGAAACATCAGGGATGGGAGTGTTTCTGAAATACAAAACATGAGGAAGGGGGGGGGGGGAGGCATAGCTTTACATGTGAAGTGAGTATTTTAAAGGGTCATCTTTTCTTCAGAAGAACACTGAAGAAAAGCTTTTGATCGTCTTAGGTTTATTACTGCAAGTCAACTAACATCTTCTGAGAACATTTCTCCATCTCTATGAAGCCTTGAGAAGCTTTTCATACTGTTAGTGAACTTAGAAGAAAGCTAAAAGTGGAAACCAGAAGAAAAAGTCCCGAAGGATTTTTTTGAGTGCTTACAAGAAATATGAGCCTGTTTTCACAGAGTCCACTTGCTGTATTTGTCTATCTTCTGTTTTCACCTCTTCCTTCAGGATCGTGACCGATTCTTCTACAACTGCACCTTCCTCCATAGATTCATCAAAGTCCCCGTCATCAAAATCCATTATAGTCTGTTCATCTCCTGTAAGCATTATGCAGAGACTTTAAGACTCAATGTACTATATTTCAATGATTTTATTTATTTAGATTATTTTGGCAGTTATTTTTTTCACACAGCGATTTTAATATGGTTTCTATAAGAACATTAATATGTACAAATACAATATAAAATAAAGTCAAACATCATCAAATAAACTATCAACCACAGAGGTGAATGTAATTGAAAATACAAGGCGATGAACATTATTACCAAAATATAACAATTACCTATAGTAGCTTCCTCTTGTTTAGCTTTTTTCTGTTCTCCATTTTCAACCATTTGCATTCCATTTTCAGGTTCACTTCTCTCTTCTTTGACTACATCTGATCTAGCTGTGTAGACTGAATTCTTAGAATGAGATGAATTGGGTGAAGAAACTTCTTTTTTGACAGACGTGACAGGTTTTCTCACCTCAGAAGACGTTCTCTATAAGCACAAGTGATTTTAATTAAAAATCAGATTAGGGTGGCAAACCCCTGGCCTGGGGACTTCAGCTGGAATAGCAAGCCTTCAAGAGTAGCCTGCCAGTCGCTCATTACAATTTCCCTCCAGTGGCAGCACCACCACCACCAAAGGAAAAAATATCCTCCCCACCCCGCTCATCAGATGATCAGGATAGGCAGGGAGGACGCAGTTTCCATCAGAGCACTGGGCTGAGTGAAAAGGGAAGTTCTTCTCCCAGATATCCCAGAGGAGGAAGGGAAGCGCAAGTTTCATTCCAGCCAATGCACCTGTATTTCAAATAGGAACCCCCACACCTATTTTCAAAAGGGCTAGATGTAGGCAAGGCCTTTTAAACACTGTGCTCTACTACTATATCCTCTCCAAAGAATGCAAGTTGAAACATTAAGTTTATTTAAGTAGATTTGGGGTACAAAGCCACCATACAACTGATAGCCAAATGCATTTTTCCCATTCCAGCTGATATTAACTATACTGATTTTGCTAGCTTCGATTTTTTGTTTGTTCACACAGCAACAAATCAAACTAAGATTTTAAAATATCAAGAAGCATATGGAAGTTCTAAAGCAACAGACACATAAACTTCTCAGAAATCTTAACATTTCCATTTTGGAATATTACCTTGGACACTTGAGATTGCACAGAAAAGGGATTCAACGGTGTTCCAAAAAGCCTCTTTTTTTTTAGAACTACAACCGGTGGTGGTGCTAAGGGAACTGGCTACAAAGGAGAAAAACATTAGGCATCAGTCACTGCTGTAGCAGAACTTACAAAAGAAAGAGTCTGCTATGTTCCACATAAAAATGCATACACCCCTTATATCCCTTCCCCACACCGAACAGTCACCAGTTCTTTGAAGAAAGGGCAACCCTGGTACAGGATTTTAGTTATTATTGTATTTTTCCATGTATAAGACAATGCTTTTTGCTCAAAAAATTTAGGCAAAAATTGGGTGTCGTCTTATACATGGAGAGGGGGGACGTGTGATTAATGGCAGCAGCAAGCAGGAGATTGGCAGCGGTGATTGGGCAGGTGATTGGTGGTTGCAGCAAGGCCTGCTGGTGATTGGCTGTGGCTGCGGCAATTGAGCAGGCGATTGGCAGCTGTGGCAAGTGGGCGGGTGGGCTGTTGGTGGCAGCGAGCAGTGAGTGACTGGCAGAAGTGACCTCCCCCACCCACCAAAAAAAGCTAAACGACTTAATTTCTTAATTTGGGGTTTAAAAAAAATAGGGGTCATCTTATACATGGGGGTGTCTTATACAGTGGTACCTAGGGTTAAGTACTTAATTCATTCTGGAGGTCTGTTCTTAACCTGAAACTGTTCTTAACCTGAGGTACCACTTTAGCTAATGGGGCCTCCTGCTGCTGCCGCGCCGCTGAAGCACGATTTCTGTTCTCATCCTGAAGCAAAGTTCTTAACCCGAGGTACTATTTCTGGGTTAGCGGAGTCTGTAATCTGAAGCGTCTGTAACCTGAAGCATGGGTGGGGAAGCAGGTTCCAAAGCCACTCTCAATATGCTCCAGCATGCCCCGTTTCTCTCCATATCATTGGAGCACCAACAGTGAAGGAGGGACAAATGTGGAGCTTTTTGTGGTTGCAACAAATGCCCCCAGTACCAGATCTCATTTTCTGTGAAGAGAGAAGTCTACAATATTCTTTGGCCCCTAGTATGCCTTTACATGGACTATATGGTTGCAGTCCCTAATCCAGTTTATATTTTGTTCTCTTCCAAGCATTTTAAAAACATAAACTCTACACCTTGCTCCTCTACTACCCCCAGAACACACATGAATTCCTACCTCGGCATTTAGATCTTGCAAAATGTCTCCTAGCAAATCATCCTTAGACAGGTCAACAGCTTTCTGTGAAAGGAGATACATGTGCTAAGTAAACTGCTCATTGGAAAAAACAGGATCAACATTTACAACGAAAGTTAAGCAATCATGTGCTGCCCTTCTACAGCAGCTTTTTTCAAAACACAAACAGAGCAACAGATCTGAGGGCATATATATTTTTATTTGTCTAAATTTGGCAGACATATTTTTTGCTTATAATATAACTTACGTCAGCACTTTTCTTCCCAGTGCTGGCCATAAACATAGATTTTATAGTGTTTGGTTTTGATACCAGAGGCTTCTTCACATTTTTCTTGTCATTTGCAGAAGTTGTGTCTCTTCTTCCTAGCAGATAGATACAGTACCTTTAAATATCACAATCCTATTGATAAGTCAAAATCTATTAGTAATGACAACTGCAGATCAATATTCAAGATTGAATCATCCATTATTAGAAATGAACCATAAGGGACCAAGCAGCTGCATGTAAGTCACTTGCAAGTTACACTGCAAGTTCGCTTGAAAACTGATGTACAGTGCAATCTTGTGCTTTTCTACTCAGAAACGAGACCAACAGAGTTCAAGAGGGCTTACTCCAAGGTAAGTGGGCATAGAATTGCAGCCCTGGAGGTCTTACATAACTAAGTAAAGATCAGCAGTAAATCAGCAAGTAAAAGGTAAGGTATTAGAGGTGTGTGGGTTTTTTTTTAAAAAAAGAAAGATTCTCCACTTCAACCTGAAAACCCTGTGGGTTTTTTTAATGCTGAAAATTTAGCTCCTTTTAATATTCAGCTCAGCCTAAGAAAAATAAAGAATGTGTCAAATTATTGAAATTATACAAAGGAAACCACCTGGCACATGTTGATAATAAAGTCATGATGAAATAGAATTATTCATCAGTTTACTTGAAACTTGATGAGGACAGAGTGAAACCACACTTCAGTTATTTAAATGGCTGTTAAACTGTCACAAAATCAGCCCAACTATTCTTTTGAAATTGATCTTACCTACACGTAAGAGGGGGGTGGGAATGCTGCACACATTAACTTCTGTTAGTAACTATACAGTGTAACTATTCTCATTTTGTTATTTGTAGTTTGGAAATGAAAATCACTATTTTAAAAAATGTTAACTTATAATAGCCTTACCTTACATTTGACCACTTTGATGGGTATAAGTAGCCCTACTCCAGGGCCACATAACACCTATTCCACATTTGTAAGAACCTGGACATTTAATGAGGCATGACCTGCACTTTAGAACTCTCTGCCTATTGAGATCAAGCAAGCACCTTCACTTTACCCTTTTCAGGGCCTGCTAAAAACATTCTTGCTTACGACAAGCCTATGCAGGTGCTTAGAAAGTTGAGGTAATTTTAATCCATTTTTGCATTTTAACTACTGCATCTTGTAAAGTAGAGTCATATTTTTTCCTTGATTTTCTTGTCTTATCTTTTTGTAAACCATTTTGAGGTGTGTGTGTTTTTTTTATAATAAAGCAATGTATAATTTCTATGAAATAAACAAAAGGTCTGTTAATGTTTCAGTTGCCACTTCTCAGAGCATTTTCTTGAAATTACTTTCCCCCCCTTTCAACTTAACTTTCTATTGCTACTCTAAAAACATGAATGCTGATTGATTAAATTATTTATTTGTACAGCAACGCAGTGGAATTGCTTCCTGAAGCAGAAAAAGGACGCAGTTACCTGAACTGGCATTTGACACATTCAAACATTAAAAGCAAAACACCAGTAAGTATTTATTACAGATAAGAGCAATATAATGCATATGCTCTCTACTCTGTCCTTCTTGACATGGCCTCAAAGAGGCAATTTGAAGTGTCCACTACTGTTTCAGAATAACATCCGTTTAAGACAGCCTTTCTCAACCTGTGGGTCCCCAAATGTTGTTGAACTACAACTCCCATCACCCCCAGCTAGCAAGGCCAGAGCTCAGGGATGATGGGAGTTGTAGTCCAACAGCATCTGGGGACCAACAGGTTGAGAACCACTGGTTTAAGACATCATCCAAAGCCTGAACGCTCCTAGCAACGCCAGGGAAACTCCACTTTGTCCTTCAGCGATATAAAAATGTGTACCCTTTCAATGAGTTGCTATGTCTATTCTTCAGTCTAATTTTAATTAACTCCCTCTCAGGAAAGCTGCTAAAAAAAAAAGTTCACTCACTTTTCTTGCTGGAATCAAGAGCATCATCTTCCAACTCTTCATCGAAAATCTCCCTGCCATCTTCTACGTAGCCAACACCATCTATGTAGGGAAAGTGTCATACTTTAACCAACGGGCAGCAAACAAACCCAGACTCTATCTGGGTGTGAAGGTCAGCCAAGTTCCTCTTGATTTTCCATCATTTTGTAACTTGTATTTAGAGTGTCCTCTTGCCAACAAAAATATTGTTACAAATTCAACATGACCGCTTCATTTGTGACGAGTGTTTCTAAAATATGCATCAGCTCGGTCACTCAGGGGAGAAATCCAGCTTATAGATTCCACATGTATTGTCAACATTCTCATCTCCTGTTCCTTGATACATTAAATTAAGTTCTACTAAAAAACAATGACCTACTTTCTGCTTAGTAAGCTTAAATGTGAACATGCCCTCCGTGACGTATAATTTGTGGATCATAGCCCGAATGGCCCAACCAACATATGCTTTGGCTGCAATGGTGAAAACAGCAACCTAAGCATAGCAAGCTGGCCAGGAACAGCTAGACAGCTTGTGACTATCAACCTAACACCAACCCGACCATTTACTTTACTGAAAGCTTTTTACAGGGTTGTGCCAGCTTTTCACATATTCTAGTGGCCTACAGTAAGCACAATCAGCTCACAACAAGTGGCTGTTGTGGCCCCTCTATTAATACATCAGTTTTGAGGAAAATCCCACTCCCACCCTGAACACTATGGTCCAATTTCTGTTAACAATTTGCAAAGCCACAAGTTATTTTGCAGATCTCATCGATAAAAGCACTGTTCAGACCAGTTATTTTCATTTTTAAGCCTTGATATTATATTTTTATTATTATTATTATTATTATTATTATTATTATTATTATTATTATTTATATCCCGCCCATATGGCCGGGCCTCCCCAGCTACTATGGGCAGCTTCCAACAGGATATTAAAAACACAATAAACCATCAAACATTAAAAAATTCCCTAAACAGGGCTGCCTTCAGATGTCTTCTAAAAGTCATATGGTTGTTTATTTCCTTGACATGTGGTGGGAGGACGTTCCACGGGGCAGGCGCCACCACTGAGAAGGCCCTCTGCTTAATAAGTTCCTTTGGATGCACACAAGGAATTGGATTATCTCTATGGGATTTTTTTTTTTTTAAATTGCATATAGCAAAGATTATCCAAACCAAGGGAAGAATAGCTGTTTTAATGTCAGCACAAAGTCAAGAGTGAAAAATTAAATCCACTTCACAAACCATCATCCACAATCCAGTCATCATCCTGCCGTTCTCTGACAATCTTGGAGTATTGTTCTTCATCAATTTCATCATAAACACTTGTGAACTCTTCAACCTGTAATAAGAAGTTGGGAGCAACCATTGTAACTGTCCCTCTTTTCAAATGGGCCAGATAATAAAGTAAATGAATAAGTCAGATATGCAGACCTGGTCAGGACTTCTATTTATATAAAGATAACACTGATAAGCACATTTAATGAGTAAATTTAGGTACCTTTCTCTCTGTCTCTCACTCTCTCTCTCTCTCTCTCTCTCTCTCACACACACACACACACTCACACACAGTAGCACTTCCCCATTATGCATTTCCGTGGAACTAAAGCCAGAACATTTTAGTTACCTCATATTTTATTTTTTCACCACCTTTTGCTTTTTTCAAACGTTCCAATGCTTCTTGTCTCCCTTTTTTAACTTTCTTCTCACGACGTGAACGTGAAGATGTAAGGTTTGCAGAATCAGCTTCTGAAAGGCACAACAGTAGTTATTAACAAAGGTTAGAAACAGAGTGCACAACATTTAAATAAGCACACCATTATGATACCAATAATCAAATGCCATGGCCAATGAGAGAGGTTTTTAAATGTGAAATTAAGCAAAACCTGCGAATAACTTTTCCTGCAAAATTAAAAATTAAAAAAAAATTACTATATGTTTTGACAGAATGTTCTCCATTTCTTAAAATGAAAACATAAAAATTGACAACATAGTGAATAGCAATTAGTCAAACTCAGAAGCTGGTGATTAGCAATGAACTTTTCTCAGATAGCTAACTAAGGTAAAGGGACCCCTGACCATTAGGTCCAGTCGTGGCCGACTCTGGGGCTGCGGCGCTCATCTTGCTTTATTGGCTGAGGGAGCCGGCGTACAGCTTCCGAGTCATGTGGCCAGCATGACTAAGCCGCTTCTGGCGAACCAGAGCAGTGCATGGAAACACTGTTTACCTTCCTGCTGGAGCAATACCTATTTATCTACTTGCACTTTGACGTGCTTCCGAACTGATAGGTTGGCAGGAGCAGGGACCGAGCAATGGGAGCTCACTCCATCGCGGGGATTCAAACTGCCAACCATCCGATCGGCAAGTCCTAGGCTCTGTGGTTTAACCCACAGCGCCACCCGCGTCCCTTAGATAGTTAACTACACATAGCAAAAATCTATATATCTAATGCATAGTTCTCTAGTTAGTATGTTAACAATTTTCTGTGTCTCCATTTTTCTAACATAAAATTTAAATTTTGGCTGCATCCACTACAGCCCCCAGAAAAATCAGGTCAGAACATGGCTGTAGCCAGGATTTATGTTGGGGGAGGGGGCAGGATACCCATCTGTCACCATCCTCTGTCTGGCTGTTTAGCAGATTGGGAATGAAATGTCTCAGCAACAGCTGTTTTAAATTACTTTCTTTTGACCCCAAGTGCTCAGAAAAATCCATCAATTTTTTTCTACAATTTCTACTTTTAGTTAAGTATTGTTATTTATTTACTTGATGGGGGGGGCAGCTGCCTCCCCCTACGACACCCATAGGTCAGAAGCTGTTGGTGTGGCATGGGGAGGCATCTGGAAGGGGGAACTGTTCATACAAGCTGCCTCTGACTGACCCATGGTGGTCCCGCACTCCCCAAACCTTTCCTGAGGACCCCCTGAGCCCAGAGGATTTTCTGGGGGTGCAACAGGAATGAGGGACAGCAAAGCTACACTGTGCAAATGGTGTCAAGAGCTGTAGCAGGTGAGTTTGCATTACAGTTGTTATCCAGTGTAACAGAAAAGCCTTTTATTTAATTGTTTTGTCAATTATTTACAAGTATTTTAATAAAAATAATTTCCAAGTCTTGACGGTAACATTGAAACAATACAAAAGACTACAATTCTATACACAAATACCTAGGATGTGACTCCTACTGAACTCCATGTGGCCTATGTCTAAGTAAACTTGTACAGTGGTACCTCGGGTTAAGTACTTAATTCGTTCCGGAGGTCCGTTCTTAACCTGAAACTGTTCTTAACCTGAAGCACCACTTTAGCTAATGGGGCCTCCCTCTGCTGCCACGCCGCCAGAGCACGATTTCTGTTCTTATCCTGAAGCAAAGTTCTTAACCCGAAGTCCTATTTCTGGGTTAGCGGAGTCTGTAACCTGAAGCGTATGGAACCTGAAGCGTATGTAACCCGAAGTACCACTGTATGAGGATTGCACTGAGACAAAACATTCCAAAGCCCTAATCTTCCACAGTGGAGGAGAGTTGAATGTAGCAGGAGTCCCAACATATAACTCTGCTCAGCTGTTCCAACCAAAGGGAGCTTCACCAGCTGTGCCTGCCAAAAACACAGGAAGGCAGTAGCCAGAACAAACACAGGGTGTTTTGGGGGTGGAGCTGAGCTGACCAAAGCTCTAAACTAAAGCCTGTCTACCTATCTGCTATGGGCCCAAGTTGGGCCTCTCAGCTGGCACAGCAAAACAAAAACAAAAACCATCTTCCCAGGCCATGGTTTGACTTTGCATAATTTTTGAATCTGCTTTCATGGTTTGTCTCTTTCAGACAGGCCATGAATTGTAAGCCAAGGACAAGACTTGGTTGTGCTTCATGGTTTGTCTGGAGTGAGACAAATCACAGGCTCAGGTTTGGATGACATGCTGGGCCGGGCCATGGCTTGGCTTACAGCAGCAGGACCAGAGAAGAAGCAAAGTGCTCTGGGAGCCTACAGACTCTCATGCACCTGTGCTAAACCATGGTTTGGCTTAGCATTACATGCAAACCAGGTCTACTGTGTTGTTTACTCAGAAGTAGCCAGCTTGTATTTGCATTGCAGCATTAAGCATAATATGAAGTTTATAATAAATAAACAAGTCCTGCTTTAAAAAAACCACAAAAACTATAGCTACTCAAGACACCAGAAAATTAATCCTGAGAATATGACACTTTCACAAAACAAAGTAAAAGCAAATAAATGGATTTATATAGATGCTAAAATAAAATAAAAAAGTCTTCCCTGTGAATTGGCAGGGCTTCCATGTTAAATCCTTCAGATCAAACATTCTTGGTATTTTAACAGCTTCTGAGGTATCCATGGAGCACAAAATTAGCAGGGCCTACATTTTCACTTTTTTTACTAAATGAAACTTCATCTCCTCCAATTTCCAGCTTGTACGGACATATCACACATACACAAGAGTAGTGAAAAGTCTCTATGATGCATCAGGCCTTCACAGAGCTTTCAGGCAACATATGCTAGAGCCTAAGAATTTGAAATATTTATTCATTTCTATTTACATGAGCTATTCATATTTGAAAGAATAAATATTGTTAATTACCAACCCTAGCTTACAAAAAAATATATGTTTTAATCACTGTACAAGTGTCTTAACACTTTTTGTATTAAGAACTATTTAGTTCAATGTTGCTTTTGGAAGGCAACCTTATCTTGGTGCCTTGTCCCGCAGGTGACAGTCCCCCCATACAAAAATCTCCTCACATTCCCAACTGTTCAGGTAATATTTTCAGCCTTTGGCTCAAATTGCTTTTTAACAATAGCCCTATTCAGGCACAGGGGAAGGGCAGAAGGGCTAATCTCTGTTGCCATTTCAGTCACCTTCTGACTTACCTGACTGTCAGAAGCAGGCCACCTTTTTACTCATGAAAGCTTCCCACATATTTTAGAACCCTAATTATGTAAAGCTTTAAAATGCACAGGGAAGGCAGCCTAAACAGCAACAGAAGATATCCTAGCACCTTTATCCCTGCTGCTTGCGCACACACACACCCCACAGAGTTAATTCACACTTTACACTCAGAGAAGGTTACCATCTGCTGTTCAAGCAAGTAGGTTTGACACCCATCTAATCCAAGTTAAGTAACTAGTTAAGTAACTGTACTAGTTTAAGCATCATCAATGATTACTATTAATATATCCTTGCTGTCATTTATCAAAACAGAAATCTAAATGAAATTCATTTCTGTTTTGCTAATTTTATGGACCAAATTGCACATAAAAGTCTACATAAATGGGAGAATGTTATATTGAACTCTATGAGGCTTCTAAACAGAAAAGCTTAGGATTGTGCAGAAAAACCCCTAAAGATTTGTAGACATTAAAAGCAGGGTTTTGTTTGGTTTTTTTAAAAAAGTGAAGCCATTAAGACAGATGAATACATAAGTATTCATAAGCATAAAAATGAAGGGAAAGCTTTTTTTGCTGTTTGCAGACACAGCAATATCTGCCATCACTAAACAATTACAGTTATAGAACAGTACTAATTAGAAGTACTAGGAAAGTGTAAAACCTTAACATTAATCTTCTCTCCATGACAGATTACAATTGAAACGTATTTCCATGTATCACCATCATGTTCTCCATAAATGATTCCTTCTAAAAGCATTCAAAAGATCTTTGGGGAGAAAATCAAGGCTCATCTAAGTATTGCTGTCAGCTTTAAAACACAAAAAAGCATTTTCATTTTGAGCAATTATTACATACACTGCTGCAGGCTTGAAAATAGCCTCTTGCTTGATTGCCTGGAGGTGATTCGTGCCACAGACAATCAGGCTAGAAAGCAGTTGTCAACTAAGGGTAGCTGGCCCTCCCACCCCACCCATTTCCAGGTCATCAATATGCTTTCCCAATCTGGTGCCCTCCAGATGTTTTGAACTGCAATTCCTATCAGCCAGGACAGATGGTAATTGTAGTCCAAAACATCTGACGGGCACCAGGCCGGGAAATGCGTGGGCAGCCAGGCAAGTAATATTTGTGAACTACATGCTGACCTTGACAGAGGCCCCTCTTTGTTTGTGGAGCTCTCTCTCTCTTTCTCTGTCTCTGATGTGAAAGTTACAAGATTACATCCTTAGTAACTTTTATGAGCCCACATTTCAACAAACCAGATACTTTTTCAGGAGAGAAAAGGAATTTTCTACTGCATTTGCTCCATGCTTTATTGGACAGCAATGTTGCCAAGTCACTCCCCTCTCATTTCACCAAACCTTTGTGCTCTTCCCCATGTCCCCCCAATTTACACATAATATCTCACAAACCTGACTTTAAGACACTTCTTACCCAACTCCTCAGCAAAATAAAAACTCTTTCAAGTCACCAATTCTCTTTTTTTAACTTTAGAGAGGAGAACCTATGTCACCCTGAAGAGAACGGGGAAGCAGCAACAACATTTTTGTTCCATGCTTCCCTCACAACTCCCTTGTGAGGTAGCTAAACCAACTATTAGATCAGCCTCTGCCTCTGTTCGTTTGCCTTTCACAATTACCCTAACTCTATCCAGCCTGCCAGGTAGCTAGCTGCATCTTAAAAGAGCAATGCTGCAGGGGTGCTGTCACCAGTCACTGGCCATTTGGGGAAACAGCCCAAACTTAACAATACTTATTATATTATATTATATTATATTATAATATTATTATATTATTAGTATAATCTCTCTCACACACACAGACATACAAACACACAATTTCTAGTCCAATGCAAATAAAGACTCAGATAAGAATCTCCAATTCAAAGGTTTGTTAAGAGGAAGACATCCAATGGGCGCCTGCAAAGGTGTGTTTCTTTTAGATTCCTATTGAACCATGTACATCATTCAAATGAAAAATGTCAAGGTTTGTAAGTGGCGTTTTTGGTGGCAAATGAAAGCAAAGGTGCCACAGGAGGAAGAAACACTATCCCCACATACACCCCCGAGAGCAAGCACCATAGAAACCAGTGTGACTTACTTCCAGGTAAACGTACCAGTACATGACGTTGTCCCGCCTTTCTCTCTCCATGCAGGACGCATGCCCCCAAATCCACCTTCCCCGTTTGCAGTGGTTTAGCCTCAAGTCAAAAGACAAACAACCACGCGCGGTTGCAGCTTCTGCCGCCCGGGACTCCATACTTACCTGGCCCTGCGCTGCCTCCCTCCTTCGCCCCCTCGCTCCATTCCACCCCCGCCCCGCCGCCGCCTTCCTCGCAACCCGGCGCCCGCCCGACCCGACGGCGGCGTCTCCCTCTCACCTCCATGGCAGCCGTCGCCAGCCCCGTCGCGCGGGCTCTCGCTCAAATCCATGGCGGAGAGGGAGCCGACTGCCGCCCGCAGCGCCTCCAAGCCCGGCCCGCAACTCCACGCTCTCGCGCCAAAGCGCCTGAAAGTGGCGCGAGAAAAGAGACCCAAGTGCCCCGGCCAGGCGAGCAGCCAATCAGAGGCCGCGGTGACGACATCCGTCCTTCCTATTCCGCTTCAGGGTCGAAGGGAAAGAGCTATAAGAGTGGCTGAGCGGCACCTCGGCTGGCTGCTTCGGGGAGGCGGCGGGTTGGGGAGGAGGGAAGGGAGGGTGTGTGTGAATGCGCGCGCACGGCGATGGTGATGGAAAGCTGTGCATCGTTTTCTTCTTTGTACTTTCGTGCATTCCGAATGTGGTGGGATAAAAAGATACGGACAGGGGCGAATAATGGCTGCAGTATGTTTGCAAACCCTAGGTTACCTTTCTTCATGCCTAAAACAGGCAACTAGATTTGTAAATGTAATTAATGTCATTTCTTGCGCATCTTTGGACTTTTACTTCCCATGCTTGGAACGGGTTTGAATTCTTAGCTTTAAAGACTAAAATTTTGACTCTTATTTGGTTTATTTTTTTACCTGCCGATGCGTTGCTTGAATTGTGGTGATTTTATTATTTGTTTGTGGCAAGGGTGCCCATGTTTCCTTTAAATAATGTTTGGGTGCTTGCATTACATAATGTAAATAATAAGTATGGTAGAGCCTATTGCAGGGGGGTTATCTATAACTTCTGTTATATGTAGTTATATAGCAATTCTTGCTGCTAATTATTTCTAGCATAACTTAATGTGAAAATGGTTTTACAGTACAGTATATGGTACTAGTCCAGCTCTACATGCACACTATACCTTTAAAGCACATTCAAAGCACATTCCTTCCCTCAAAGAATAATAGGCACTGTGGTTTATCCGTCACCAGTACAATTCCCAGTAACTCTGAACAAACTACAATACCCAGAATTATTTGGGTCTGGGGAATGTGTTTTTAAAATATAGTCAGTGTGTATGCAACCTTATTAGGCCACTGTAAACAAGACAATGGCTTTCTTTCTAAAGAAAAGTGGCAGGTTCAACGAGGTTATTTCTGTCTAAATGGGGTAAACCTCCATTCCTGTGTGACACAGTCACAATTCTCCCCACACTCCTAAGTGTTTGTATTTTTAATAATAATAATAGACTAAACAAGCACATACATGCACCTGCACATTTAACATTTTGGCTACTTTTTCCTGGTGCTTTCACATTTGCCACCATGGACTCCTTTGGGAGGAAGGGCAGGGTAGAAATTTAATTTTAAAAATACTTATGGAACTGTATCATACTGAGTTGGACAACGGCCAGTGTTGTCTGCTCTTGACTGCAGCGGTCAGAGGTCTTTCCCATCACCTGCTATTTGATCTTTTTAACCGGAGCTGCTAGGAGTTGAACCTCAGACACAGAAACCTGCCATATGAGTCAGATCATTGGTTATCCAGCTCAATACTCCCCACCCTGACTGGCAGTGGCTCTCCAGGGTCTGACTCAACCCTACCTAGAGATGCTGAGAACTGAACCTGTGACCTTCTGTATGAAAAGCAGGTGCTCTGCCACTGAGCTACAGGCTTTCTTTCTGAAAGCTTCTACATATACACTTCCACTGTGCTATAGACATTGCCTACTGTAAATAAGGGACATGGGTGGCACTGTGGGTTAAACCACTGAGCCTAGGACTTGCCGATCAGAAGGTTGGAGGTTTGAATCCCCGCGACAGGGTGAGCTCCCGTTGCTCGGTCCCAGCTCCTGCCCACCTAGCAGTTCGAAAGCACGTCAAAGTGCAAGTAGATAAATAGGTACCGCTCCAGCGGGAAGGTAAACGGCATTTCCGTGCGCTGTTCTGGTTCGTCAGAAGTGGCTTAGTCATGCTGGCCACATGACTCCCACGCTGGCTCCCTTAGCCAATAAAGCGAGATGAGCGCCACAACCCCAGAGTCGGTCATGACTGGACCTAATGGTCAGGGGTCCTTACTGTAAATAAGGACATCCATCTCAATTCTGTGCTTGTGGGGGAAGTTGACAGGAAAGCCTTAGACATCTTGATAATTATTTAGTGCGTTTAGATCTGGACATGAATTGCTTTGTCTTTGCTGTTTTAAGGTTGTTTTTTATATACAGTATTATGCTTGTCTGTTTTTAGATGGTTTGGGTGAGGTTTTACACTGGCTCTGTGATTTTATGTTATTTGTATTGAGGTTGCCTTATGGATTGCATTGTATTTGCATAATTTATAGATTTCTGTAAACTCCCTTGGGAACTTTGATCAGTGGGTTGTTCTAGAAATGGCACAAATACATAAATGTTCACTCAGAAGCAGCTTATGCAACTTATGCCCAAGTAACTGTGCTTAAGCTTGCAGCTTTTGTCACAAATAATACAGTATTAGCTAGACTGGGGGCGCTGTCATGAAGACCCATAACACATATCAATGAAGTAGGCCATTCTTTAATAGAATTCATGACCTCATTTTAATACTGGGGGACTGAGGCAGAGAGACAGTACATTCAAGGCCATGTGATAGGTGCCCACATTTTGCAGGTCAAAGTTTGTTGTTAACAAGCTTAGTAAAAGTCTCATTTAGATCTTGTTCCATAGCCACTCAACCTCCTATGCAAACCTTTTAATTATTTTTGTGTATAAAATATGACATTGGAGTATTGAACCACACTCCTCTGCTCTTGCCAACTAAACTGTTTTTCTCATTCATTCAACACCAGAATGTTAACCAATGACACAGTTAATTTTACAAACTGAAACTGTTGCCATAGCTCCAGTTCAGCTTAAAAGAATAGCCTTTTTATCCTGGTTCTAAAGTTGTTTGTGCAACATACTTAATTATTTCTTTCTTACAACTTTAATTCAAAATAACCATGCTAGTTCCTCTCACTGTATAACTCCAGTTGAATCTCAATGGATTTTGCTTGGGTTTAAGTGCATATAAATGTTCAAAGGCTTGAGAAGGAGAAAAACTGCATGCAGACTTGGGTCGTCATATTGTAAATAGTCTTATCACCAGCAGCTTATGCTGACATGATCTTTAATCCTCGTCATACAGAACAGCTTGGCATAACCTTTGTCCACTTCTTTGAGGAGGGGGAAAAACACCCTGACGTTTTATCAGGTGACTCAGAACAACTTTAAACATGCTCAGTTTGTAAGTGAAAACCTCAGAAAGCAAAGTGAAAGAGGAGCACATTAGTAAGAATGGTGGGCCATCAAAAACGCAAAATAGAAGGAGCTGCAGCAATTCATTCCTACAAATGTCAGCGAAAGGTGAGTGATGCTTTTATTTCTCTCTGCTAAAAATAAATCAATCATACATGTAATTATAAAATCAGATAATTACTCATGAACAAGATTTTATTTATTTTAACATTTATAATCTGTACGTTTTGCCAAAAATGACTTGTGAAGTAGCAATGTAAAGATGCACATCTTTATTGATAGATATTACAGCAAATACAGCTTTAGGGTCTTAGACCACAATGACTGATTTCCACCACCACCTCTCAAAAGGGTGTACACATTATTTGAGGCTATAGTATATTGCAAGCTAAGGCACTAAAGTAAAATAGTGAGACAGTAGTTTAAATGTACAAAACTTAGTAGAAAAGTTACGATTACATTGTGGTAAACAGGCTGCAGTGGGTGATGTGACATCCCTCATTTTTTCAATATTCTTGTATGCCATTATGACTTAGTAAGCAAATTTTAGCACTTGCATTAAAAATTGGTAAGGCTGCCAGATGCCCAATGTGTCATGGGCCCCATGGAGACTTCTTGTTAGGGCTGGGCAGAAGCGGGGGGGAATAATGGGATGTGGAGCTGGATCCTGGGGAGGGACCCAGCTGTCTGGAAGGTTCTGAACTGGGTACTGAAGAGGTGCAGAGTGGATTGTCAGGGAAGATCTCTACTTTTGTCATCAGACATCCAGAGTACAGTGACAGAGCGACTTGACTTGATGCGGCACTGCCTTCTGCCTGCAAAGTGCTTCCCACCCCTAGTGGGGCACCTGAAGCTAGATCAGACAATGAGCCAATCTTGTCATTTCCACCTCCATTTGCAAGGATGCAGCAAAGGCAGTCCCAGCAAACCCATCCTGTATTCATAACAGTGTCTGCTTGCTTGCCCAGTCCTATGGCTTGGGATGGCAACTGCAGGAATGAATGTGCCCCCCTGCTCTTCAGAAAAGGCATATATGGATGGGGTATCAAGTTTTTGGACACTGCCTTAGCTTATGCCTAACTCCGCTCTGAACTTCTGAACCATGTAGCCTGATATATGGTTAAGCACTGAAGTAAATTTTGCAATAAAGCCTTTGGCAGCCACCAAACTATGACCATGTGTGGGAGCCAGAACACAATCAAATACTTTTTTTCAGGGGAGAAGCACCTGTTTGTTGTTTTATTGTGGTCATCCCTAGCTAAATACACGATGCTGCTGACTTCCTCACAAGGCTGTTGTTGTAAAGGATACTTAATACGATTTCTGTTTACTTAATGTAATAGGTTTCCATCTCATTTTCCTATGCAACTATATTCAAAGTGGCTAGCAATGACTCCAAACACTAAAACTATAAAATCACAATCTAAAACCACAAGAATGCAAGTTTTAAAAATACCATATCAGAGTCACAAAAAAGAAAACACTTGGAAAACAGCACCAGAATAGCCCAGTGAAAAATATGTCATTTCAGCAGTATCTATTAAAACCCAAAAGTCTGTATAAGCTGGTGAGTCTTAAGACCTGAAGGTGGGAAGAGAGAATATGATGGATCTCCCCAAGAATGGCATACCACAATTGTATATAAACTTAAATAAGGTGCTTTGACCATTCCGAAGTATTATATAATTGCTAAATATTCATCACCACCAATAATGCATTAGCTACAAGAATATGTTGCAGTTTTTCATATTTTTCCAACAACAAATTTTTGAGTAATGGGGCAGTTTGATTCCCCTGCAACAGAAATGCTTTATATTCATGCAGTGACTGAAAACTCTTGAGTAAAAAGGCTTTTATACAACAGAAACTCATTGGGAATTATTCTTTAGTTTGCAGAAGATTTCAGCCTTAATGATAAGACAAAAATAAGTAAAATGTTGGTCCTGATTCCCTCCCCACCCCCCAATATAGTGAATTTTGGTGAAGTTTTGTTACACTGTTTTGATTTGTTTTGTTACTCCTACATCTCACAAACTCTGAACTTCCTCCATAGTCCATTTTACCGGTATATGCCCTTTTTTGCTTTCTCTTCTGACTTTCCCCCCTTCTCCTCTGCATAAAGCCATCCTCTTTGTCTGAAGTGACATTTAAATAATACAGCTTATCTGTAAAGCTTTAGCTATGAGTCATTCTGCTACAGCTGGTTTAGCTTCCATTTCACTAAGGATGTTGTTTTTAGAGTCAAAGCAACTTCCACAACTAAAAGTGCTTTCAGAGATCTGCTTCCACTGGTACCCAAAGCTCCAGACAGGAAGCAAAAGTTCCCCCTAGGAAAATGCCATCTAGTACTGGATATTGACTGTGCCAGCAGTGGTTCATGCAGATCCTGCCAGTACATTTGCACTAGCAACAATAAGCATAATCAGCCCCATATGGATTGTGGGTGTTAGCCACTGCCTGGAAGTGTTTTGAGTTGCCTTTTTACTTTGTTGCAAAAGCTTAACATTTATCATGGCCTGGTATTAAGACTGAAATATCAGCTGCTCAGAGAAGTCAGACCGACTCACCACCCTTTCCTTAGTAGAGCCCTCCATCTTAGATCCTGCGCACCATACACTAAACCTGGTGAAATACCACTGCCCTCTTAGGAGTGGACCTCAGGCTCTTCCAGTGAACAGAAGAAACCTTTCCCAATTTGGGAAGTGTTATTCAACTAAATAACTACTATTCTAGCCTTCACCTCCTGGAAGGAGCTAGTGTCTGAAGAACAAGACACAGGTCCTTAAAGATGTAGTCACTTAAGGTCACTTAAGGGGATGGAGCTCCCAGAAAGACTCTGCTGGCTAGGCCATAAAACCCCGACCGTTGCTCCAGGCTAGAGCTGAGGTCATTTCTGTTACCTTAGTTGGGAAATTGCTGGCCATGGTCCTGAACTCACATCAAGAATCTGTGGGCCAATACCTGCAATTATGTCTAGAGTGCTGGACCTGACCTGTTTCAGATCAGTGCCAGCTTTGTGTCCTCTTGCTTGTGCTGTTGGATCTCTGGGATGATAGAATATTTCATGGATCAGGAGAATTCCATAGGTGGCTTTGTATTATATCTTGTAAAAAATAAATAAATATGGGTCTTTGAAGGGTATGAGTCCTGTAAGTCATGTGATGTGGTTTGGACACAAAAGATGGTCAAAACAACCATCTACTAGATTGTCCACTTATCAGACACATACCTGGAGCTCTACAAGTGCTACATGAAATTGCATGAACTGTCATAGATATCTAAGTAGATGTGTGGAAAGAAGGCAAAACCCCAAATACACTTCAGGTGTCTCTTATTTTTGTGATATATCAGTTATCCAGAATGCAGCTTCCATACCTATAAGTGCCATCTGTTAGAAATGGATACCATGACAGAGTTCTTCAGGCCCTAGTTGGTTTAATGTCTGTACTTCACTTGTTGCTCACCAGTTGCAGCCTGATTGGGATTAGCAAGCCTCCAGGAAATGCTAGCTCAGTTTTGCATCCAAGGTTTAGGTAGGCTGCTGGTTTAGATACACAGGCTGCTCTCTCTTTTTGTTTGGCTCTCTCTCTCCATGAAACACACTCTTTCTCTCTGGCCTACCTCAAATTTTCCACTTGCCTGCCTATCTGTGCTTGAGAACAGGAACTACATCCAACTGACTGTTGACTGGAGTATATAATGACATGAAAGCTTTGGGATTTGCTTGGGACTACATATGGACATGCCTTAGTTTGATTTCTTGGGCTATCTAGGGCTCATGGTTCTAGATGGATTCTTGCAAACACACCACAATTTCAAACATCTAAAGCAGCCATAATTTATTCAGTGGTATTTGTGAGCATGACAGATTTTAAAAATAAGTGGCACACAGCTACTGTATATTGCTTAGTAAACAATTCAGCTACTGAAGTGTGGATGATATTAGGAGTATGAACTGAGGACTGGCTACACAAGACCCTGCCTTATACTGAATCAGATCACTAGTCCATGTAGCTCAATATTGTTCATACAATCTCCAAGGTTACAGATGAGATCTTTTCCAGCTCCTCTACCTGGATATGCTGGAAATTAAGCTTGTGACCTTCTGAATGCAAAGCATTTATTGTATTAGTGTAGGCCTTCTACAGAGTTCAGGTTACATGTAAAAATAAAAATAATCATACATAATAATAATCACATGAATACTATTTATCTGAGGAGCTGTCCTTTCAGTACCTCAACACTGCTGATATTTGTACACATGAATGTAAAATTTTCCGTGTCAAGACTGCATTATTTTGCCAAGTTTGATCTGGACTGTTGAGTGTTCTAGCTCATAATTTTCCAAACACTAAAAGGTCTTTGGGGAGGAAATCATATTAGAATATTGTGCTTGGACATGAAATCATTCATCAGATCAGTTTAACATGTCAGCATTCAAAGGAAAAGTCCACCCATGTTGATTTAACTAAAAACTGTGAGAGTTGGCCTGATAAGAGGGTTAGGTTGCTTACTGAGAGGTGGTTGTAAGTAATCTGTTTTGCCTCACCATGCTGATTGTTAATACTGGTCTGGAATGTGCAAAATCCTAAATTAGATCCATTTTATATACTGGGCATTTTTGCATCCAATAATGCAAATGTGTATGAGCAATTAGCACATTTAATTCAGGAAAAATAAAGCAGGTCATGCATCCAAACGTGTACTGAAATAGAATATTAAGTCTTAAACCAATATTCTTCAAATAAATAAAGACTGCTTTTTGTTTTTGCAAAATCAGAAAAGATATAGCCATGTAGACATATATTTTGCAATAATGCTTTGAAGGAGATTTGTATAATGCAGAAATACATCTGTGTTTGTACCAAAAACTACAAAAGCACCATATAAAGAGTGTTGAGGAAGTGAGATGTTCTGCTGGCATTCATATCAGCCCGCCTCCCAGTATATATCACATAACTCAGTTAAAGTGGTACTATGATGACAGGAACCAACCAGAAAGCACCATGCAAATCAGAATACTGTATCCTGTACCAGCTGCTCTGTTGCTAGCTGGTTGTTATAGTGATAAACTGAGGCCTTGCCTCTTGGCTTCTCCTTGAAAGAAAAACCTTTAATTTCTCAAGGGAAGGAAAAGAAGCGAAGGGGGAGAAGGCGGGGGAGAGAATTACATGAGAAAGGAAAACATTATCTGACTGAGAAGAGAATAGCAGAGAGGGCATCACCGCAAGCAGCATTCACTGGCCATGCCAGTGCTTGCAACTAATGCTGAGTCAGAAACAGGTATCCCAACATCCCTTTCTAATGAGCTTCCTTCAGAAACCATGGAGGAGATAGAACACACATGTCCTCAGCCTCGACTGGTAAGTAAGAGACAAAAGGATACCTTTATTTGAGCTCTTTGGCTTATTAGGATGTAATGAAATCAGTACTTTATAGCCTGAATAGAAATTAGAAAACAGCTTCATCCATTTTAGCTCTTTGTGTTTATTGTCTATATTGTGAAAATGTGTATTACAAAGTATTAATTATATCTACTGCATTAAGAAAGACAATTTAGGGATTGTTGCATGTTTCTCTCTTTCAACTGAGTGTCTCGAGCTATGCAAAAATAAAATTAAAAAATGGTGCTTTCCCCATCCCTTTGTTAGGTTCAGATTGCAACAGAACTCTTCCTTTACTCCTTGCCTGTTCTTTGCCTTTCTGCTGATTTAAAAAATGAAATGGCAGGGAAGAAGGGATTTAATCATCAAAAAAGCAAAAACTGCCTTTTAGAGAAACACTGGAAAAGAATGTAACAGATCTCACTTTTTGTTTTGGTTTTCAGGGATTCCAGTGTGCACAAAATGGATGATATTACTTTCAAGCAGTTGAGAGCATATGAGTTGGGACAGTAGCATTAGGAGAAAATCTGCATTTCTTCAGTAATTAATCTATAGAAACTGTGTTTGTAAGGAAGCTAGCTGCATATAGAATTAAGCATCCCTTCCTCACTGCATGGAGGCTGTTCTGAATTAGACCAGCACCCACTTTGAATATTTTCATTACCATTGTTTCACATATACATTTTGTATCAATCAAAAATTTTCTCAGATTTTTTATAGGGGGGGAATAAAGAGTTCAGCTTGGTGATTCTCTGAAGTTGTTTGTTGCATAAATTATGCTTGAGATACTATAAGAGCTACTATGAAAGGTTTGCATTGTAAGAGATGAGTGCACTAGCAGATTATAATTAGGAAGGGTAAAGAAATGGCCTCTGATGTGTGTGAATAGGATTGGGTTTACTTCCAAAAGTAAGTAAGCTACACTACTAGGCCATCAGTGATGGGTATTCTGTGATGGGTACATGAAAAGGATATCTAGCTTAATCCTAACCACGCCGCAACAATCTAATACAAAGTACCCTGGGGGCTGCATACCGTTTTCCATAGCGATAAATACTTTCCCCATTTTCGTTTCCTAAAAAGTAATTTAATCACTCCCATCACTGCCTCCTGAGAAAGCAAAACTCAGGCAGCCAATTTGCCAAGCTGTCACTGTGACGTAGGCAGTAGTTTAATACTTTCCCATGGAGACTATTTAACACTGAGATGGAATAATAACTTTGATTTTTACCAGTGTTTAAACAATCATTTAATGCTTACATTCAGCTTTCTATTTTAGACGCTATTAAAATTCCATAATAATTGATGAACATGACTTAAATTAACTTTTTAATAGGGATGAGTTGGGTTTTTTTAAAAAATGTTTTGTTTAAAGCATGGAGATGGTTACAGACATTTTGCATTGAATCGTGCTTATGATAACTGTTAAAGAGTTTCCTGTTAAAACCTCATGCACAAGAAAAATATCCTGGAATATATTAGAATCCCTTTATCAGACAAGAAGAATGAAAATAATATATTGATTGATTGATTGATTGATTGTTTCTTTATATCCTGCCTTTCCTGCAAGGAGCTCAAGGTGGCATACATAGTTCTCCCTGTTCCCATTTTATCCTCACAATAACTCTATGATGTAGATTAGGCCAAGAGAAGTTGACTGGTCCAAAATTACCAAGTGAGCTTCATGGCTGAGTGTGGATTTGAACCAGGTCTAGTGTGAACTTGGTACTTGCATATGCATTTTGCCTACTGTTGTAGCATTCATCTGGGAATATTTATTGCTTCAAGAACTATATTAATATTACCAGAGTTTGTTTTCAATTTCCACAGCGTTTTGAATGAAAGACAGGAGTGACACTGTGTGAATCAAGATTTATGGAACACTTAAACTTCTAAAATGAGCATATGGTGGGACTGTACGTATTCCTATCCATAATCTAAGTCCTACATGAAATAAATGTGCTGTTAGCGAGGGTCAAGAAAATACAGCTTTCATTTGGTCAGGATTCAGCATAAAACATTTATTGAAGTGGTAGAGAATAAATAGGACAATGCAGGAATTGACTTTGTACATATATTGGAGTTGATTGATTGAAATTACCCCACATGAAAATTGTGGTCTGTGTTTGAAACCTCAAAATATAGACAACATAGAGAACTAGTAGGATTCTGGAAGAGTTCCCATGCCAACTGATTCTGGGCCCCTAAACTCAAAAGGATCAGAAAATTACAAGGCTCCCTCCCCTCCCTGTTCACTGAAGCAAGGTCTACAGGAGCAGATGGCCTACAATAACCCTAACAGATAAAAAAAGAATTAGAAAACAAATAAGGAATACAGAATTGTATATACTGTCCGTCTAATGTTAGATTCAGTTTAAAAACTTCAATCCCCACCATCTATTACAACTGGCCATTCTTCCTGGGGCTTTCACTTCCTGGGAAGTGAAATCCAGCATTTAGTCTTCACACCAGCTCTAGTGATCCTGGGGATATGTATATAAGAATATTTAGATGGTTGCCAGAGAAACACTAAAGTTGTGAGCTTTATTCAATTATGTTGGTTTCACATGGAAGTGCTTTCACACAAGCAGTTTGCCACACAAAATCTGAGGGGGCATAGTCACAAGAGAAGGCCACACCCCATGACAGAGGTAGCTAATGTGGTGGACAGCAGCTCCCATACAGCCCAACAACATCTGGCGGACACAATGATAGCTATTCCTGTCCTATGAATTTCAGAACATTTGAACTGGCCTCTGGGAGCTTGGAAGTTTATAGGCAATGTGCTAACAAAGTACTTCATTATCAGTCGTGTAGTTAGTTATTTAACAAAATTTATATACCACTTACAAAAGACCAGATCCAGGCACTTTTGGAAGAAACTGATTTTCTGGATCCATTTCAGTCGGGGTTTAGGCCTGGTTTAGGCAGAGAAACTGCTTTGGTCAACCTGTGTGATGACCTCTGTTGAGAAAGAGACAAGAGAACATGTCCTTGTTAATTCTTCTCAACCTCTCAGCGGCTTTCGATACAGTGGTGCCCCGCAAGACGAACGCCTCGCAAAACGAAAAACTCGCAAGACGAAAGAGTTTTCCGTTTTTGAGTCGTTCCGCAAGACGAATTTCCCTATGGGCTTGCTTCACAAGAAGAAAGCCCATAGGGAAATCTCCGGGGACCTCTTTTAAATGCTGGCGGTGGGGAGCAAAGCCTTTCGCTCCCCTCCGGCCTTCAGAAGAGGTCCAGGAAGGCCGGCGGGGGCCGAAAGGCTTTGCTCCCCACCGCCAGCATTTTAAAAGCGGTCCGGGATAGCAGGGAATTGCGCTGCGCTTTCCCGCTATCCCGGACCGCTTTTAAAATGCTGGCCGTCGGGAGCAAAGACTTTCGTCCACCGCCGGCCTTCAGAAGAGGTCCTGGACCTCTTCTGAAGGCCGGCGGGGGGCAAAAGTCTTTGCTCCCCTCCGCCTGCCTTCCCGGGATAGCAGAGAAGCGCAGCGCGTTTCTCCGCTATCCCGACGGCTTTTGAAGGCAGGCGGGGGGAGCAAAGACTTTCGCCCACCGCCGGCCTTCAGAAGAGGTCCAGGACCTCTTCTGAAGGCCGGCTGGGGGCGAAAGACTTTGCTCCCCCCCGCCTGCCTTCCCGGGACAGCAGAGACTTCTCCGCTGTCCCGGGGCGATCTTAAAATGCTGGCGGGCGGCAGCAAAGCCTCTGCTGTCCCGGGGCAATTTTAAAATGCTGGCAGGCGGCAGCGAAGCCTCCGCTGTCCCGGGGGCTTTTAAAATGCTGGGGGACGGCAGCGAAGGCTTCGCTGCCACCCGCCAGCATTTTAAAATCGCCCCGGGACAGCGGAGGCTTCGCTGCCGCCTGCCAGCATTTTAAAATCGCCCCGGGACAGCGGAGAAGTCTCCGCTGTCCCAGGGGCTTTTAAAATGCTGGCGGTCGGTAGCAAAGCCCTCCTGTCCCCGGAGCTTGCGGGGCGGGAGGTGGGGAGAAGGGCTTTTCTTCCCACCGCCAGCCTTCAGAACAGCCTTCTGAAGGCTGGCGGTGGGAAAAAAAAGCCCTCCCCCCCCCCAGCCTTCAGAAGAGGTCGGGGGACAGACTGTCCCCGGACCTGGTCTGAAGGCGGTTTCCATAGGAACGCATTGATTGATTGATGAGAGCCAACAAACTGAAACTCAATCCAGATAAAACTGAGGTACTGTTAGTGGGTGGTTCCCTAGACCAGATGGGTGGGAGATCACCTGCTCTTGATGGGGTTACACTTCCTCTGAAGGAGCAGGTTTGTAGCTTGGGGTACTCCTGGATCCCTTGCTATCACTCGAAGCTCAGGTGGCTTCAGTGGCCCGGAGTGCCTTCCATCAGCTTCAGCTGTTGGCCCAGCTTTGCCCCATCTGGACAGGGATAGCCTAACTACTGTTGTCTATGCTCTGGTAACCTCAAGGTGAGATTACCGCAATGTGTTATACGTAGGGCTGCCTCTGAAGACTGTTCAGAAACTTCAGCTAATGCAGAATTCAGCTGCCAGAGCAAGACAGATTGAACATATTACACTGATCCTGGTCCGACTGCACTGACTACTAATTAGTTTCTGGGCCAAATTCAAAGTTCTGGCTTTGACCTATAAAGCCTTAAATGGCTCAGGACCACAATACCTCAAGGACCGTCTATTTCCATATGAACCTACCCAGACCCCGGGATCATCTTCTAAGGCCCTCCTTCGTGTTCCTCCTCCTCAAGAGGTCTGGAGGGTGGCAACATGAGAACAGGCCTTCTCTGCAGTGGCTCCCTGCCTATGGAATGCCCTCCCCAGGGAAATTTGTCTGGTGCCTTCATTATACGCCTTTAGGCGCCAGGCAAAAACATTCCTTTTTAACCTAACCTTTGGTTGATTTGATTGTCATCCTATGCCCTTTTAAAATGTGGGTTTTGTTGGGGGAGGGTTATTGGGTAGTTGTTTTTATTTTGATTATATATTTTGTGGTTTTATATTTTGATTTTATTCTGTGAACAGCCCTGAGATCTCTAGGTATAGGGCAGTATATAAATTCAATAATAATAATAATAATAATAATAATAATAATAATTTATTATGTGTACCCTGCCCACTCTGGGCAGCTTCCAGCATATATGAAAATAATAATAATAATAATAATAATAATAATAATAATAATAATAATAATAATAATAATAAAATTTTATTTATATCCCGCCCTCCCCAGCCGAAGCTGGGCTCAGGGCGGCTAACAACAATCAAAATAATCCAACATTCTAAAAACATTCATTATAAAATTAATTAAAATCAAATTAAAATCAAATTAATGGCACCCATCAAGCAAAATGCTGTGCAGATTGCTAGAGGAGGGGGTCAGGCTGCGCCCTGACCAAAGGCCTGGTGGCCATAGCAAAATTAAACCTTAAAAAGCTTCCCTATACAGGGCTGCCTTCAGATGTCTCCTAAAATATATATAATTACTCATCTCCTTTACAACTGACGGGAGGATATTCCACAGGGTGGGCGCAGCTACCAAGAAGGCCCTCTGCCTGGTTCCCTGTAGCTTCACTTATCGCAGTGTGGGAACCGCCAGTTTCTAATCAGGTGTAGTAGAGCCACACATTCAACCCAAAATGGAAGCAAGAATAAGGTAGATACCAAAAGGGCAGAATATAAGCGTGTGTGTGTGTGTGTGTGTGTGTGTGTGTAGAACATTGTTTTCCATTTTTCTTCCTTGAGATAATTCATAAACCCTATGTACACCCAGAGATTTTGTGAGTAGAACTCACGTGTTTTAAGCTTCAATCTATGCAAAGCTACATATGTGGGAGTAAGTCCACTTGAATTCGGTGGGACTTAAATCTGAGTAGACAGGTATAGGCTTGCAGTGTTGCTCACTGGAGTGATGAGAGAATTTGTGTCCTGTTACAGAGCAGCAGAGGGAGCTTATGGAGCAAGGCAACAGGAATAGCTTAGATCAGAATTGGAAATGAACGAAGGCTTTTGAGCCTCTGCCTCCAGTCCACCTACCCTTGGCGCCATCCCCTTTTGGGGAATTAAAGTCCCTTAAAATGTGAACCCTCTGGCTGAAAATGGGTCCCTTCTGCATTCCATGACCTCCTACCTGGTGCACTCCCAGTGCCACTGAACCTGCAAGGGCAGACCCTCCAAGTGTCCCTATTTAGAAGCCGTCCCAGTTTCTGATTTGATTCCAGAATGTCCCACTTTTCCTTAGGATGTCCCTATCTTCATTAGAGAAATGTTGGAGGGTATGGAGTTATCGGAACCCCAAGCTGTCTGAAGGCAATTCTACATAGTGAATGTTTTTTTTTAAAAAAATGTTTATTTTTTATGTTTTTATATATGTTGAAAGCTGCCCGGAGTGGCTGGGGCAACCCAGTAAAATGTGTGGGATGCGGGTGGTGCTGTGGTCTAAACCACAGAGCCTAGGGCTTGCCAATCATAAGATTGGCGGTTCAAATCCCCGCAACGGGGTGAGCTCCCATTGTTCAGTTCCAGCTCCTGCCCACCTAGCAGTTCGAAAGGACATCAAGAGCAAGTAGATAAATAGGTACCGCTCCACCGGGAAGAAAAACGGCATTTCCATGCACTGCTCTGGTTCGCCAGAAGTGGCTTAGTCATGCTGGCCACAGGACCCGGAAGAAAACTTTGAAGCTAAAGGCTTGAAGACTATTCCCTCTGATAAGCTGTAATGCTAGCATAAACTGTTCAGTGTGTGGCAAAGGAAGGCATTTCAGAATTCCCAAGCATCCATAATCAAAAAGCTTTCCTTATTCTACCAAGCAAGGAGAGAGATGCAAGAGTGGGGGTGGGAGGGCAGAGAAACGACTAAAAAAAGGTCTATTTTCTTTAGGTTATCTCCCAGGAAACAGCCTTTTACTAGCTAAGTCAAGATTATCATCTTCTAGGCGTGGGACCATAGCCATTATTGTTTTAACATCTCTACCTTCCTCTTTATCCCAGCGTGAACCACATTGGACTGGATGTTGTGTAACTTGACCTTGCTTAGAAATAAAAAGGCAGTTTAGCACTCAACTATTACAAAGACACAAGGGGGAAAGACAGTGATTAGAAAATATAGGAAAGAGCCCAGACTGTATGATCATGTATAATAAAAAGGAAACACTGTACTACGTGGTCAGTCAGTTTCCACAAAACCCAACCCTTAAAGTTTGATTTAAGTGTACATTGCACATCAGAAGTAGTAGTACTAGGTATATGTAACAGATTTTACATGCTTAAAAATCCCTTTAATGTTACTTTCCCTACATGTTTATGTAACAGATAGCAGTGGTAATGAACAAGATGTTTTCTTTGCCCTAATTATTCAGTTCTCTTTTATGGCTCTCAAGACTTTTAAAGAGCAGTTAAAGGATATGATATGACACAAGTGCTCCGGAATAGACAGAAATATTTTAGTGCACGGAAAGACAGCACTAGCTCTTCTTATCTGGGCCATAGATTTTATTGGAATTAAAAGCTAAACAACACATTTGAGGAAAATCACATAGTACAGTGCTCCTGGTTCGCGTCATCTAAAAATGCAGAATGTCTAGAATGACCCGCCTCTTTTTTTATTAGAAAATGACATCCCTTCTTAAGCAGCTATTCAGACCCAATGGAATGGCTCCCAGAAGTCAATGTAGAGTTGAAATATCAAGTCTAAAATGGGATGTATCTGGTTCTTGTTAAGAAAGCTTTCTGTTCCTAAAGGACTGCTTTGAAAACATAAGCAAGAAAAATTGTGACTTTCTATAGTAACAGGAAGGATCAAGGGCTCTTGTAATCCTTCTCTTGTCTGAAAGGACAGGAGCAATTATTTTCATTTGTGTTGCTGTGAACAGTTCATGGAGGAGAAATATGCCGCAAAGTTGGTTACCTTGTCTGCAGCTACCTAGGACAAAACCATTTTGAGGAAAAGGATGTGGACTCTTGAAGGGGATGTGTGTATGGGCAAGCCCAGTTTATTCCCAGTCCCTGTTGGGCAGAACTGTTGGTTTTTCTGGGCGGCAAATTCACCCATCAAAGCATATCTCCAAATTAACAAGAAATAGGGGAAAGCATTGATGGTTAAGACACATCCTCTGCTGTTAACCCCCCTGCCTTCTGGAAAGGTTTTTTGGTGTTACAAGAAGCTCCAGGCACAAGAAGGGGAATAGAAAATATTGGTTGTGCAAACTGCCTTCTGTTGACACTGCCATTGGACACAACCAGCAGCAGAGCATATGCTCACACTGCCCAGGGCAGGTGTGCTCCGAGGGGGGCGTGGTGCAGAGGGTGCCCTCCCAGGCGCGGGAAAAGTACATTTCCGAGCACAGTTCAAAGTGTTGGTACTGACCTTTAAAGCCCTAAACAGCCTCGGTCCAGTATACCTGAAGGAGCGGTATACCCTCATTGTTCTGCCCAGACACTGAGTTCCAGTGCCGAGGGCCTTCTGGCGGTTCCCTCATTGCGAGAAGTGAGGTTACAGGGAACCAGACAGAGGGCCTTCTCAGTAGTGGCACCCGCCCTGTGGAATGCCCTCCCACCAGATGTCAAAGAGAAAAACAACTACCAGACTTTTAGAAGACATCTGAAGGCAGCCCTGTTTAGGGAAGCTTTTAATGTTTAACAGACTATTGTACAGTATTTTAATATTTTGTTGGAAGCCGCCCAGAGTGGCTGGGGAAACCCAGCCAGATGGACAGGGTATAAATAATACATCATCATCATCATCATTATTATTATTATTATTATTATTATTGCCACTCGGGGGCCCGGAGCAGTGTGCTCGCCCTGAAGCTGGGGGTGGAGCGAGCCGCCCATGGCGGACATTAGGTGTGCCGCCTGCCCGTGACTCCCAAGCCTCCTCCAAGCTGTCAAAACAAAGGGGGAAGGGAGGAATGCCGCCGGCAAAACGACACAGCTCCCCTCCTTACCCCGAAGGTTCTGGGTAGTCGTGGGAGTCGAGGACGGGCGGCGAGTCAAATGTCACCCCCCTCATTGAGGGCACTCAAGGCAGTCCTCCCCCACCTCCTCCCTTCCTACTCCCCTGGATACAACCCTTAATATTTGTCTCTAACAAGACCTTAAATTAGAGCTTTCCAAACTGTGTATCACAACACATGATTAGGGTGTCAGCTGCAGTGTGTAGGTGTGTCACATAAACACTCCCCACACTCCTCCCAGGACTGGAAAGGGGTTAGTTTAACCCTGGTTTGCTAGTAAAACTGAATTACTGTACTGCAAAATAATGCATGTCTAAAAAGTGTGTAACTAACATGAAAAGTTTGAAAAGCTCTGCCTTAAATGGTGCCCTCCAGATGCTGTTGGATTACAACTCCCATCCTTCTTGTTCATTGGCCATGCTGTCTGGGGCTGATGGGAATTGTAGTCCAGCAACATCTGAAGGCTACTACCTTGGTTACTCATGCCTTAAAATCCTTGGCTGTTAGTTTTGTTTTGTTCTTTTAAAGCTATGTTCAGAAATACTCTGCTGTGTACCTCTGAAAGATGCCAGTCTTACTATATTGACAGCTGTACAGAAGAAGCAAACATGGGGAAAATATCTATTGTAACCAGCATCCTAAGAATGAAGCCTCTCTCGCTCACAGCCTGAAGTCAGTGAGAGAGTGACTTGAAAGCGGCATGCATACTTCCAAAAGCTGGACTAAAAACGAACTCCTTCTAGGATGTTAAAAAATATATATGCAATTCTCTTCAAGACTGAAACAACATACTTTGTTCCTATATCAAGTGCTTCTGTGTGATGACAATGAGCAGAAAGGTCATGCACAGAGCAATAATTAACAATATGTTTTGGTCCACCCTACCCCAATCTGCCCTTCCCTGTCTCTAGACTTTGTCTGCACCTGCTCCGTTTGCAGGTGATACAAGCTGCCAGTGCAAAGCTCCCCATGAGAAGCTAACTATTGCTCAGGCCCGCCTTGGAACACCAGGTGAGTCTTCTGGATTTATGAAATATAAATCAATTTCATGGAATACAGCTTCGATACTTGCCCTTGCAGGTTGATAAGGAGTTTTACAGGAAAAACGTAAAAGATGTTTATTTAATTGCTTAGTTGTTTATTTAATTGTTTAGTCAATTGCTGCACATGCTTTTTATTGTACCTGTGTTAAAGTAAAAAAAAAAAGTGAAAGGTGAGATATCTGTAAGTGCTGACAACCTCAGCTGAATTTTGTGACTGTCTTTAGGTAGAAAAAGAGGTTTGGATCCAATATTTTTCAGTCCATTATACTGTATTTTCAGGAGAGTGAAGTTTAGGGAATGAGTCTTCCTCTAAGCACAGTTTTCTTTTCATGGACAAGGAAGAAAGTTTGCTACTTGTAGATCACATATATTAGATGTATTTCCCATGCTTCCAACTTGTACCAGTGAAAACTGACAGTTGCAATATTGGTCTGGAATTGTCAGTGTGTGAATGCTGACATTAATCTAATATGAGATAGTCATTATAATGTATGCATTTGTCTGTTCGTAGATTACAGAGAGTACATTTGTATAGACAGAGCATATGGACAGTGGGGAATAAAATTTGATCCTATCATAAAATGTTTGGGTGAAAGGGAGCAACTTCTATCTTAGCTAGAAACTCACTAAGCAGCAGTGGCATGCTGATATTAAAGCAAACCACCAAATATCTGAAATCTTCTACAATGAAGTATTATTGTTAGTTTTTTTATTAAAACAATCTGTATATGCTTCACATCTTAGGAGAGTTCTGCATTTTAGCTCTGCTATACACATATGGTCCAATGATATACACATAACTTACGTAAATTCTTCAGACTGGTAGCTTATTTCTACATTGCTGCTGTTCTTTTGTCCTAATCTGAACTAATTCACCAAATCTGGGAGTAGGGGTGCTTGAATGTACCCATTTTTTATTTTGAATACCTCACAGTAGTCTGACACAGATTTGAGGTACAGTTCTGCTTTGACCGGGACATTGTTTCCTTGCTCCCACAGTGGACAGACCTGTCAGAGTCTATGCAGATGGAATATTCGACCTCTTCCATGCTGGCCATGCTAGAGCTCTTATGCAAGCCAAAACTCTGTTTCCTAATAGCTACTTGTTGGTAGGAGGTAAGGCTAGCATTTGAACAAATATTATCATTGGGTTGATCATATCTGTGGTGCAGTCTTTACGAGCATGCTCAGGAGGTTGCTAGTTTGAACCCACCCAGAGGCAAAACACTGTGAAACCGCAGGAGGAGGAAGCTACTGCCCACATGTTGCGCTTTTGAGCTTCCCTTAGGCATCTGTTTAGCCACTGTGAGAAATGGGATCTTGAACCTTATACCTTTGATCTGATCTCCATATAATGTGTATTTAATTCCACCCCAATGCAAGTACATTATTGGCTGTGGATGTACGGTAGTTAATCTCAGATCTGATGGGAGCAAAATCAGGAAGAATTTTAAATTAAGATTTAATCAAGAATCAGTTTCTGATTCTTCTTTCTTAAATCCCATAGAACTATCATGATAGCATGAGGTGCACTGAAAAGCATCTTATCCAAGCTTCTGTGCTGGGGCATAATACTACTTTGTTCACCAGTTGCTGGCATTGAAGGATGGCAGTACTTGTAGTGGAAAGGAAGCTAAGAGACCCATAAATATATCTCAAACTGAGCCTCAGATGGCTAAGTGAGTTTTAGAAAAGTCTAATTATGGCAGAAAAGACACATGGAGCTATTGCTGATAGCAAATTACAAGAGACCTGCTATTTAAGCAGGGATTACATTCCTGGGAAACCAAAATTGAATATTCCCAGGAATATAGTGCAATGGTGGGTGGGTGGGATTGCCAAAGCCTCCCCCCAGATGCCACCCCCCTTCTGCCCCATTTTTTTTATTTTGTGAAGTGCATAAAGCTCAATGAGCACAAGTTAAATGCAAATAAAATTATTATTATTATTATTATTATTATTATTATTATTATTATTATTATTATTTATACCCCAGCCACTCTGGGCGGCTTCCAACAGAACACTAAAATACAATAACCTATTAAACATTAAAAGCTTCCCTAAACAGGGCTGCCTTCAGATGTCTTATGCCTTAAGCATGCTGGCCTACTATACATGGTGTATGTAATCAGAGAATCTGATTCTTTTCCAGTTGTGCTGCCAGATAATTTGAACTGCAGCCCAATCGCCTTTGATTAGCCTGTATCAAGGCACAGAGTTGATGCAACCATTTCTCGTTATATCTTGTTTGTAACATCTTTTTGGGGCGTTGTTTTGTTTTAATTTCACAGTCATGAACAAGTATGATTTAGTTTGACAATTTAACTGAGAAAAGATAGTTTTGAAGAATTTCTAACCAAACAGATGTACTACGTTTTACAGAGCCTGTGTTGTTCTGTTCTGATTTTTTTCATGTGTGTATGTCAGTTTGCAGTGATGATCTAACCCACGAGTTTAAAGGCTTCACTGTA
The DNA here is from genome assembly GCF_964106915.1 of Podarcis gaigeae. Classification (NCBI taxonomy): domain Eukaryota; kingdom Metazoa; phylum Chordata; class Lepidosauria; order Squamata; family Lacertidae; genus Podarcis; species Podarcis gaigeae. The sequence goes on along the minus strand of NC_139677.1, from coordinate 44,631,284 downwards.
ATGAATGAAGCAGAGAGGTATGAGGCCCTCAGACACTGCCGCTACGTTGATGAAGTAATCAGAGATGCTCCGTGGACACTCACACCGGAGTTTCTGGAAAAACATAAGGTGCCTTTCTCTCCTTGTTCAACAGATGAGGAAGGGGGGGGAAGCTTAATGAGGTTGCTGACTTTTGTTTAGAATATGAATCTGGCATGCATATAAAGCATGCCACTCTTCTGAACTGGGCCATTTCCTTCTTTCTCTTAGTTCCTTTCTGGTTCAAACTGTAATCCAAGCTAGAAATTAACTCCCACTCCTCTTTGACCTCCCATACCTGGCTGTGGCAATGGCAGCAGCAGCAAGGGATGTCTTTCCTCCCCTCTACTTTCCTTGAGATGCTACTGTGGTGGTGATGCAGGTGCTAAGGTTGGGAGGAATCCTCATTTTCCCAAGGGGCATTTCAAATGCATGTGAAGGGAGCAGGAAATGAGACCTCACTCTCTTTCTGTCACCACCAAATAAAGAAATAAAAAAAATGACAAAAGAGAAAGAAGCAGAAGCAGATAGATAAGTGGATTGAGGGCTCATTGGGGGCTGGAAAAGCAACTGAGACCCCATCACACTCCCTTGTTTTACAAGGAGCAGTGTTTGGCACAAATTTAAACATGCATACGTTAAAATGTCTGATCTATTTAAAGTCATGGGGTTATTAAAATTGATTTGCTGTAGGTATTGTAGTACCTAAATTTGGGGTTGCTTCAAACAGTGCAGTCTAATGACTCAAGAGCTTGATGTGCAAATTTACCTGTGTACACCGAGTGCACCGGCTTAAATGTTTCTCTTACTGTAGCACATCCAAGAAAATTTGGAAAATTTCCAGTACTCAGTTGAATGATAAGACTAACTACCTGGCCTTAACTAATACAGAATGCTTTTGCATTGCCAGTGTGGTGTTGTGGTTAAGAGCGGTAGTCTCGTAATCTGGGGAACCGGGTTCACGTCTCCGCTCCTCCACATGCAGCTGCTGGGTGACCTTGGGCCAGTCACACTTCTCTGAAGTCTCTCAGCCTCACTCACCTCACAGAATGTTTCTTGTGGGGGAGGAAGGGAAAGGAGAATGTTAGCCGCTTTGAGACTCCTGAAGGGGAGTGAAAGGCGGGATATCAAATCCTGCTTGGCAGGGGGTTGGACTCGATGGCCCTTGTGGTCTCTTCCAACTCTATGATTCTATGAACTCTTCTTCTATAAAAACACTGCTCAACAATAACAATAGATCATGGCCAATAATGTTACCGTAGGTGGTCACTCCACCTTTTTGGAATAGCCCCAATTTAGTGGCTGCCTTGCGTTTTCAAGCAAGCACTCTCAGATATTGTGAAATACTTTTCCTTCAGCAAGTTCACTGATTTTAACATAATAGCTAACTCAGGCATGGGAAACCTGTGACCATCCAAGTGTTGTTCAACTGCAACCCCCATCATCCCTGACCACTGGCCATGCTGGTTGGGGCTGATGGGAGTTGCAGTCCAACACCCACCTGGAGGGTGAAACACGTCTCATTGCTGAGCTAATCTGTGCAATCAGGTTCCTTATTGGTATCACTTACACAAATATAAAGCATTTCTCTAAAAGAAAGGTTCATAATTAAACCATAATCTCATGTGCTACATATTAATCACAACCACCGATTAACAATAGCCTAAAATGTGTTAAAGAAATATGCATTGCAGTAATAACCTAAGTTCATAGGAAAGCTGGTAAAAGCAAGTAAATAAGTTATGCTTTAAAATTAACAACCAAGCCTTTATCAAGGGTCAACCTAATTTCATTTCTTCATTTTTCCATGTATTCCAGATTGATTTTGTAGCCCATGATGACATTCCATATTCTTCTGCTGGTTCAGATGATGTTTACAAGCATATAAAGGAAGCAGGTGGGTGCCAGTGTATGCTTTCACTAGGTGTTTTTAAAGTGGGCAACCTTTTTTAGACTGAGGGCCACATTCCCTTCTGGGCCACATTCCAGGGGCCACAGAGACTAGAGGATAAAGTGGGCAGAGCAACAAGTGTAAATTTTGCCCTTGTAGGCTAGTTTCTACACAGAATCTTCTGAATTTTATGTGAGACAGTGAACTCACACTACATCCTCTTAAGGAGAATTGGAATCTTTCCACTATCTTTACTGGGGTCAATATTGATCCCAAGAGAACAAATTAAGTTCCTGTGTGATGACAGAAATATCTTTAATTTAAGTTGTTATCAGCACGATTAACAGTGCCGAAGAGCAAAGTATTTAAAGTTCCATCCCTGAGCTTTGTAGAGGACACTGCTCAGGTTGTTGTACCAAGATTTGCCTTACTGGAGAACAGAAGATTAGAAATAAGCAAATTATTACTTTTGATTGCTCAAGAATTCAAGGAAATTCAGTAAACAAACAAACAAACAAACAAATACATGATGTCCTGAATTGGGCAGATAGTTTGGCAAGTATTTAAATAAAATAAAAAAAATCAAGGGCCAGAATGAGGCCATTCTCAAACAAATGATTCTTATATGAAAGTTGGAGGTTAATCATTGCTCTTTTCCTTTTTCCTTTCTAATCAGGAATGTTTGTACCAACTCAGAGAACTGAGGGCATATCAACTTCAGATATTATTACAAGAATTGTACGTGATTATGATGTTTATGCCCGTCGCAACCTCCAGAGGGGATACACCGCTAAGGAGTTGAATGTCAGCTTTATTAATGTAAGTGCATTGGTCTCTTAAGTCATGTTCAACGTCGAAATTGGATTATAACCCACCTCCTGCCCAGAAGAGGGACATGCCAGAATAGGGACAAGGTCTAGGAAGCTCATATATATACACCCAGCTCTTCATCAGCCCAATGTCTACAGTCAGCCGTCATTCTAGACTGAGAAAACTGAATGCAAGTACCAAATTCTATCCACTAAACTAAGACACAACACCTTCCATTTGTTCCACCTACCCAAAGCTCCTCACACAGTTCTGCCTTTCCTATCAGCCAAGATAGCTAAAAGGAACCTCCATGTTCAGAATCAGTATGCCTCTGAATACCTGATTCTGGCGGGAAACAGCATGCTGTTGCCCTCATGCCCATCATGCAAGCTTCTCAGGCATATTTGCCTGGCCAATGTTGCTTAATAAAAGATGAAATTATTTATAGTGTTTCCAAACAGCTTTGCTATTAAAATACTCAGAAGTATCAAAAAAACTAAAGCCATGTGTGTTTAATAAGCACAAAGGATTAAAAAGAGCACAGCAGCAGTGAACAGAATGAAAGACCTGACCAGTATCAAAGTAGCCTGGTTCACGCATAAAGTTAAGCAATGGTTTGTGTAGCCACAAGTTGTCCCACAGACTAATAAATAAATTGTAGGTTGTTTTTCCAAAGTTCAGTTTGCTTCCCAGCTTCTCTTTGGGTGAGCATCTGGAGTAGCAAAAGATGGTAGTCCTCCATTCCATGTAGAGACACCCAACAGACATGCAATTGGAGTGTAGTTCAATACTGTCCATGACAGCATCCTCTACTACACCTAAAGCCAGCAGGTGGGCTCAGGTTGAGATTCTTACTTAAAGTACTATGTTGCACTAGTCACCCCATCATGCCTCTGCTATACTAGCCATCTACCCAACAGCTGCAGTGCTGGACTCATAAAGAGGACAAAGAGGCCACAATTTCAAAACAGGCTGCATGTAATAAATGGGTGCCTACTGGAGACAGATAACAGTTATTCCCTTCTCCACCAATGTGATGGTTTCTGTCTGTACCCTCTATAATCTGGAGCAATATAGTCTTGAACTAGCAGGACCTGGAACAAAATTATTTATTTTCATGTTTACCAGGAGAAGAAATACCGCTTTCAGAACCAGGTGGACAAAATGAAAGAAAAAGTGAAGAATGTGGAAGAAAAGTCGAAAGAGTTTGTGAACCGAGTGGAAGAAAGAAGTCATGATCTCATTCAGAAATGGGAAGAGAAGTCTAGAGAATTTATTGGGAACTTTTTAGAGCTGTTTGGGCCAGACGGAGCTTGGGTACATACTCTAAACTGTGCTTTATATTTACTTCCATCTCTGTTAATATCAGTGGAGGCTACAACAAGTTGCAGCAGGATTTACAACAGACTGGTTTTGCAAATTCTGTGCACTGTAAATATTAATATTAGGAAAACATACCTGATACACATTAGGAAACGTTTATAGTCTTTTTTCAGAGGCAGTGTGTAGTTAATTTGGACTTGGAAGATTTGAATAATATAGCCATAGATAAGCCACAGTATGACTATTTGAAGCTACTTTGTGTTGCCAGACCATTGATCAATCTAGTCTGGCTAGGTTGACCAAGTTTCTGACTTTATTGAGGAAAGTCCTCTGCTTGAAGGGGTGCCCACTCCAAGTCCAGTGTAATGATAATGAAACCATGAGAACAGCGGCACTAAAAATGCCCATCATCAGTTAGCACCTGGACAGCAGACCGAGAAGGGGCACAGCTCGCCCAGTCAGTCTTCCTCACTATGATGAGATATATTTAAATTAAGCAATTCATTGTCAATTTGCATTATATAGGCTTTGTGTTGTGTCTTCTTTTTTGGTGTTGTGCAAGAAACTACAAAGTCCAGCATCTATTCTGCTTAGCTATGACTTTTTAAAGTCTTGGGCCTTTTACCCAATATCCTTTTAATGGGATACAAGGAATTAAACCTGGGATCACACTTCTGCAAAGCATGCCCTTTGCCATCATTTTTTTTTTTTAACCACAAGCTAGGATTTAAAAAGCACTTTGCACACTAAAAGCTGCTATGTAAAGCACTAAGACTGGTCCTAAGGAGGTGCAGTTGTAGTGTATGACTGCACACTGACTTATAGACGGAAAGTTCAAAGAGGAAACAATTTTTGTTTCTTGTGTGATTGAGAGTGGCAGCAATGACAGAGCAAGGAACTAGAAGCAATTTTACATGAAGGCCTTTGTAGTGCCAAGCCACATAAAATTATCCACTGAAGAGTGAAATCAGAGGTGGCATTGTTCTAAAGAAAAGCTTAATGACAGTAAAGCCCATGTGTCCTGGGGGAGGGGGAAAATTAAGTCCATGTCAGCAACTGCAAAAGGTGAGCTTTTACATGATAACTTGCTATTACTGTCAAAATTGTTATTAACATTAATTTTCCATATCAGACATTGCTTTCAGTGTTGACATTGCATGTACAGGAATAGTTCCAAGCGTGCTAACTTCTCAGACCAGCAATGTGCATCCATTAATATGCTATTATTATAATAACTATTTGTGAAATAATACATTCTGTGCCCACATACAATTTCTAGAAGTTAGGCAAGGAGCGCACAGTCCACTTAAAATAAAAACGCCTATAAATTGTTCCACTACTGTTTTGCTTCTATTTTCCCAAATTAGTTCGTAGTAGTCTCTATAGCAGTAATTCCCAAGCTTTGTGCAAGAACACACCAATCTGCTGCTGAGACTGCTAGTGTGCTGAAAGAAAGAAAATACTTATTTTCCTTTCTGTTTGCTTTCCAGAAGCAGATGTTTCAAGAGCGGAGTGGGCGCATGCTTCAAGCCTTGTCTCCAAGGCAAAGCCCCACAAGCAGCCCAACACGAGGGCGTTCTCCATCACGGTCTCCATCTCCCCCTTCCCCCTGGCTCTTCAGAAAGGCTTCGCCTCCTTCCTCCCCAAAAGCCGCCTCAGCATCCATTAGCAGCATGAGTGAAGGAGATGAAGATGAAAAGTAAAAAAGGAAAGAGCAAGGTAATGAGTAAAAAGAGGAGGGAGGAACCACAATTGGTCCCACTAATTCAGAAGTCAAGTGGAAAGAATAAAGAGGGTAAATGAGGTATGAGATGTTTCTTGAAAAGGATGCAGCACCACACAGATAATGGAGCACAGAAGATCTCAGCTACAGCACAGATATTTGCTGAAGAGGGAACTGCCAGACCAACAGCACACAATGAAAGGATATGCAAACATTTGACTCATTTCTTAACAATTATCAACACTTCATTGTGTGGTTGCAGTTGTTGTTGCTTGAGCACCTTGAAGAGTTATGGGAAATCTGGCACTGAAGGGGAACCATGCGTCGTTTCAGACAAACAAAGCTGGTATATGGTATTAAGAGGCATTCCCTTTGGCTACACAAGATGCATCTACATTTGAACTCCATTGCGCATTTGCTAAAAGCTGAACTTTTGAAAATGAAGTACTGTCTGGAAACTGCAAAAGCTCCCACAATGCAAACAAGGGAGAACAATAAACTCCCCAATCAAACCATGTTTATAGAACTTAACCTGTCTTTCACAATGGACATACTTTGAATCTTTTAAGTTTGTTGAATGTTGCTTGTTGAGCAGACTTTTATGTAGGGCCAGTTTATTTTAATGTGAACACAAATTGTTTGGTCACCTCTTACTATGTTTTACTAATGCACCCAAAACTAATTTTCTTTTCTTTTTTTGTAAGAGTTTCCACCCTGATGTTGTTGAGAAAGCTATTTCATATCTGGGGAATTTTATTTATTTTTGATTAATCTATAAAAAGGCCAATGTCCAGGCTAGCCCCCAGTCATCTTGTATCCACAGGGTTAATTTTAAAATTATTTTCTCAACTAAGAATGTGACTAGAAACTGAACAAGTTAACTGTTAAGAGGTCAGCCTCACGGGATTGACTGAAATGCTTTTTCATTCCGGTTAAATGTTTTAATATGTAAATACCCAAGGGAATCCTATAGGAAAAAAAGATTACATTAGAACTGCCTCTTCATTACAGACCTTTGTAAAATTGGAAGGTTTTAACAGTTCCACAGTGAATTATGCATACAACTACATTTTATTCTATCCATGCATGAATCGGTTTTTAAAAGAAAATAAAACATGCCCCCTATTTTATGCCCAAGATTTATTCAGCAAATAGGTATTCAGAAGAACATATACGGTATATATTCCCTATATAAAGCCAGCCCATACCTTTATAACCTCCCTACAATAACTTCTGAAACATCTGCCACCAGCCTTTCTGAGTTCCTCCTTTGTTAAAAAGTGATATTACAAAGAGAATGACGTTGTTTGTGATCCTACAGCAGGCCTACATAATCTGTGACCCATTAAACTGAATGTAGTCTACCGACCATGTATCAGACCTTCTGTAAACCTCCTGGGTTTGCTTCCTGTCCCTGGAATGCAGGGGAATTGTTAGGCAGTTGACAAATAACAATATGTAGCTGGTTACGTTTAAGTTGTGCCCTACAGACAAATGAACTGGCTCACCTTTCATTAACCCTCTCCCTTTTCATTGCTATCTGTCAAACATCCAGATAATGATTATGTTAGGTACCAAGCTTTCTAGACATATATATATATATATATATATATGCTTTCGTAGATTTTCACGGGTACAGGAATGCAGGTTTTGGTGTCCTCGGGTGTCTTCCCGTGTAAAAGTTGGGGTGTCTAGGCGACGTTTCGACGAGGTCTCACTCGTCATCTTCAGGCTGGTGCTTTCGGCTTCTTGTTACTGGAACAGAGCGGGATCTCAATGTTTGAGTTCCTATAAATACTGTAGAGGGGGTGTGGTGTCTAGCCTCCAATGTTCTGGGCAGAGAGGAAGTTCCCAGGCTAGTGTGCCTTTTCTTCTTTTGTTCCTTAATTACTTGAGAGATACCTTGAGTGATTTCTTGAGTGATATCCTGAGTACCACTTAGGTGGGTCATTAGGTGTGGATTAGTTGCTAAAGTCTTTGTGTCTTGACCTCTTGAACTTTGTGAAGAGTTTTCCTGAGAAGATGGCTGTATTGCACTTAGTTGTGCTTTGGCTTGGCTTCGTGTATAGGGGCGAGCTGTGGTTTTGTGGCTTGTGTCAGCCAGATCTGTGTAGGGATTGCAGGGGGGTGCAGCATCCGGAGGTGCCACCATGGATTGGCTACTGGATGGTGTCAGTAATTCATCTGTGGAGAGGGTCTGGGTTTGGGTCTGGTGTGGTTGATTGGTGTTGGCGTTCTGTGTGCCTCTGGATCTGGTGTCAGTTTTTGTGGGGAGGGCTAATTTCCAGATGTCTGGCAAGCGGGATGTGTCGTCACGCTTGTTCATGTTGTGAGGGTGTTTCTCTATCTCGATGGCTTCCATGATTATTCTCTTGTGGTGATGTTCCGTGTTAAAGAGCAATTTGGAATCTGCAAAATTAATTTCGTGTCCTGTTTCTTTCATGTGTTGGAAAAGATATATATATATATATATATATATATAAAATCACACTCTATTGCAAGTTTAAGCTTTCAGTAACTAGAATGAAGAACAACACATAACCAGCTGGTCCAACCCATCATTCTCTCAGGATTTATCTACAGAATAGATCTATAGGACAAGAAGAATAAAATAACAATGCTGCACCAAGGAAAAATATATGTCAGAAAATACACATCAGTTGTGAATAGTTGTAAACTTTCTGTGTAACCATATGCCTGAATATCACATGCTACTGTTGAATCCCATTTCATTTACATTCAGATATTAGTTTGATGTCTCTCTCCCATACAAGATAATGTAGATGTTCAACCACAGACACTGGCATGTATGACAAATAGTTGCAGTTTTTATCTGACTATATGCAACTGTCCACACTGAACATATGAGCTGTGTATGTGCAGTTCACTACAGTGCCCCCCAGTACAACTAGAGCCACAGCTCTTCAGTATACTTGCACTAAGGCCTTATAGCTGTTCTTCAGCCTAGAGTCTCCAGATCTTGTTGGACTACAAATCCTATCATCCCAAAACAGCTTAACCAATGAGAGCAGTTGTAATCCAACAACATCCAAGGTTGAAGAACACCTCCAATAGCTATTTGAAGTCAGGTGGCGCTGTGGGTTAAAGCCTCAGCGCCTAGGACTTGCCGATCGAAAGGTTGGCGGTTCGAATCCCTGCGGCAGGGTGCGCTCCCGCTGCTCGGTCCCAGCGCCTGCCAACCTAGCAGTTCGAAAGCACCTCAAAGTGCAAGTAGATAAATAGGGACCGCTTACCAGCGGGAAGGTAAACGGCGTTTCCGTGTGCGGCTCTGGCTCGCCAGATGCAGCTTGTCACGCTGACCCGGAAGTGTCTCCGGACAGCGCTGGCCCCTGGCCTCTTAAGTGAGATGGGCGCACAACCCCAGAGTCTGTCAAGACTGGCCCGTACGGGCAGGGGTACCTTTACCTTTACCTTTAATGAAAAGCCATTGTGATAGGAATTTCCATACTTGTTTGTTGAACTCTCTAAAGCAAAGAATTTCCAGTGTGGATCCAGGACAGAATATAGAAACTAAAAAAGGTCACGATATCAATTTGTTACAAAAGCAACCCATTTGACGCTGGAATGGCTCTTGTAAATCTACTCCCATCATGCCTTTCAACACTTAGCAAAGAGGTGTTTTCACATAGCATAAAACTAGCTTGGAGTACTTTGATATTTAACTAGGGCTGAATTTGTGATCTCTGTCCATCTCTGAAGACCTGCTCCCCACACCTCCAAATTAGCAACCTAGGCATGCCTTTGTGGCTAGCAGGGCTTGTCTCTCTCAATGTTCGACTCAGAGTTCTGTATAAGAACTCTCCAGGCACCATGAGCTGTTTCTAGATGGTGAGGCTAAAAAACTCAAACACTAAAGCAACTGTAGGTGGTTCGCTTTCTGCCAAAAGAACACAAGGGAAGCTTTTTCTGTATATTTATCTTCTGGAGACAAATACAGTCTGCTTCTATTAACAACAAACTAGATACACAAGTCACCACATTTTCATTATTAGCAATGCCAAAGCCTATGGGGTAACAGACATCAATGCATGAGAGGGTGGTCTGATGAAAAACCTTCATCAGGCTTCCAAGGTGCTTACTCTCATGCCTTGTGGGGGCACTTGTTTCTATTTCATATCTATACAAATTCGAGTTTTTCTATCAGAAATAAATCAAGCTGCGGTCAGTTAGATCCTCACTGGTGTCACTCACCAAGAGCTCTGCTTACATGAGAAAGGAAAAGTTGAAATGTAAGGATATTTACTTTAGCAGGATCGGGGGTTAGTGGAAGAGATGTGGGAAGAATGTACAGTTGTGGGTCTTAATTCTCAAAGGGAAAAGCTAACCAGAACCACCATTTAATTTATACTGTACAGTACCTTACAAATGCAATTGATTTGCCCATCAGCAAAGCCTTATATATGTATATATGTACATAATGTCTTCAGTTGTAGATGAGCAGGAGTTTCTGTTTCCATGACAAAAACTTCAGTAAGCAATTCCCAGGTACGGCAGAGTATACAATCTTATCTTCAGCCACCAAGAAGGGTTTAAAAACTTTTGGGGGGAGCGGCATCATTGGCTTTTTAATTTTTTTAATTTTAACTAATATTGACTTGAATGTGTTCCAGGCTGTTTATGTGCCGAAAGATCCACGTGAAAGTAAATGAAGTACAATGAGAAGTGTATTTACTTTCTTTGTTTTGCTGTTGCTCTGGCTGATCCTTAACTCATGTGCATGCACACACACCAGAATTGGACCAATATGCCGATGGCTAAAGAGGGAGCTGCAAGATCATTAATCTGGAGTCAGCCCATTTTATGCGTGGCAAGCTGTAGCTTCAGTTGACAGAGCCCAAGCACCTGTGTTGCCTAATGTCTTTAGTATCTTTCATTTTTACCATTTAGGCTGCTTACACACATACATTTAAAGCACATGACTTTCTCCAAATTATCCTGGTAACCATAGTTTAACACACAGAGACCCCATCATATACCGAGCTGCAGGAAAGCTGTCTGCAGACAAGTACCAGCTCCTTTGGCCAGAAAGAGGAGATGTGTGGCGCACCCCAAAGTCTAATTCGACTAGATGTAACCACCCAGGGGTCCTTTACCTTTGACAGAGCTGCAGTTCCCAGCACCCTTAAACTATAGTTTCCAGGATTTTTTTTGGGGGGGAGTCATGTGCTTCACATGTGCTTTTAATGCATAGTGTATATGGTAAAAAGCTAGGGGTGCTAATGGTGTTATATAAAGATGTGCTTCGGCTGCATACACACCATACATTTAAAGGAATTATTTTCCCAGTTCCTTTCATTTCTGTTGGCAGTGGAGAGATGTTTCTTAAAACACATGGAGAGTCCAAACTTGTTTACTGGATTACAGCTACAGACAAGGAACACCAAGTATGGTCATGTCCAACAAGTTTTTACATTTTATCTTGAAGCTGCTATGTCTTCTAAATCAGAGCACACATAGTGTTCCCTTCAGCCAGGAAGTTTCCAGAAGGATGGGAGTATTTTACTTAGCTGTCAACTCATTTTGCAAGGCTACCAACAACAATCCATCACAAGTAGGTCTTCTCACCCCACACAATTTTCAGTGAAGTAACGGGCTGCAGAGGCTAAATTGCAGCATTATTATTATTATTATTATTATTTAAACAAAGTTGCATAGTGAGTGATAAATAAAAAGGTAAAGGTACCCCTGGCCATTAGGTCCAGTCGTGAATAACTCTGGGGTTGCACGCTCATCTCGCTTTACTGGCCAAGGGAGCCGGCATTTGTCGACAGACAGTTTTTCTGGGTCATGTGGCCAGCATGACTAAGCCGCTTCTGGCGAACCAGAGCAGCACACGGAAATGCCATTTACCTTCCCGCTGAGGTAGTACCTATTTATCTACTTGCACTTGATGTGCTTTTGAACTGCTAGGTGGGCAGGAGCTGGGACCAAACAACGGGAGCTCACCCTGTCACCGGGATTCGAATCGGCAAGCCCTAGGCTCTGTGGTTTAGACACCAAAGAATAAGAGAAGAATGGGTGAGCTGGGAAATCTAGCTGCTATTAGCCAACATGGCTGCAGGAATTATTGGGAATCTGATACAAGACAGCAACTACACTACCTAATTAGAGGAGTGTACTTGTCATCACCATGTTCTGTATGTGTATTTATAAATAAAGCAAATTTCACCAAGGTCCCTTAAGTCTCCAGACACTTTCACTGAAATGGAGACTTGTTATGGAATTGCCCCTGGAATACCTCACTGCATGGTAAAGTGAGGAATATGTTTTATTTCACATAAAAGATACCAACAACCACATGATAGAAGGGAGAATATATAGAATCAAAATAATCTAAGAAGCATGTAAAAGGTAGCATGGAGCCAATGTGTCTACCTACCCATTTTCAAAGCCAAACTATCAAACAATGTCTCACAGAAACACTCTTAGGCTTCTGGAACTAGTGAATTTCTAGAGCCTAAGCTCAAGGTGGATGTGAGCTTGACTTTTATACATTGATTCCTAATGTATTAGCCTAGTCTACCTCACTATTTCCTCTTCAAGTGCAAATACAATTTTCCGAAGAGAAAGACAACCAGATATTTAATTTATAAACGTTGCAAAATGCCGTAGAGCAATTTACAGGGGGAAAACTTTTATCACTGCTATATAAATCTCTGATCACGTTTCTCAAATTCTTTCATTAAAAAGTCAATGTAACAAATTAAATGCTAGTGATAAAAGCTATCATCCACTTATGAAAAGTAGATTCATTATCACATGCTTCCGATCACTAAAATGCTGATGGGCTGGAACACCAACAAGAGAATTTAGTCAAAGAACCTATATTGCGTCCTAAGGGGCTTTTTCTCAAATCCCACAGTATGGAAGAAGACAAAGGAGAGGATACCCTTTTAATAATATTCCAGGACTGTAAGAATGTTTGCTGTCCACAAATTTACAAGTCAAGGAGTTTCAGTTTTTGCAGACATTCCAGAAATCGGAGCACTGCAATTTACGATTAAGTAAGTCAAGTGTCAACAAAATCCTATTTATGCAAATCGGCAACAAATGTGATCTGATACTTATTTTAAGATGTAAAGCTATTCATCATTACGGAGGTGATTTATGCTGAGTTGACTTTTCTGATTTGGCTGTCTGAAGGGCCTCAGGTGTGCATAATGTTATTCAGAATAGAACCAATAAGGGGAGTTTTTTTTTTAATATTCATACTGTACCACAGATATGAATAAAGAGCTGCAAAAAATATTTCTTGCATAAGGATGATCATTAGCTTAATCAGGCTCTTTGTAAGTCAAGCGAATGCTAATCACAGTACAATCTTTGCCCAAGTAGTTAATATGTAGAAATAGTAGCTAGGATTCAAAAGGGACCACTTGTAATAGGAGAGGTCGCAGGACAAGGCACACTTCGTAGTTTACTTACCTTGGTCTGGCTTCCGTGCTGCCCATGGCTACCTGAACCAAGAACAGGCTAGCAAAGAAGCAAACAAGAAACCAATTTCATGTGCATTGCTTTCCATGTTATCTAGCTTAAATGTCTAACTATGGTCCATTTGAATACTACTCCTATAAGAAATTGGTAATGAATGCAGCTGAACCATGTTTAAAGTTTGAAAGATTCTTCAGTAGCAGAAATCATCGGCATATATTATAAAATGTTATTAATTCTAGATAAACTGTTGCTAAGGAATTCGAGCCTCAAGTAAGCCATTTTGATAAAAGTCCACGACATGATATTAGGCAGCTTTGTTTGCATCTGTGCTTATAACTAACAGTAATTTCACAAGCACAATCCTATAGATGCTGTCATTTGACAGTCATGCAGCCACATTTCTCATAGTACGCAGAGTGGCAGCAAATGCACCAGCTTGGGGGAAATTAAAAAACTTGTTTGTTTCTCCAGTTACCATGCATACCTGTTATGGGTGCTAGGAAAATGGGATATCCCAAGAAACAGAAGTGCTACCTGTGAAGATTCACAGCAATAAAAAGGTATCTACCGTTGCATTTTAATGGCTTTGATTCCATAGGATCAGCATAGCTAGAAACTTCCTATGGTTTTTATTTATTACTTAGGGCACCATGGCAATCAATAAACTATGAAAATAAGCATAGTCTGTTCTTTAAAAGGTAACCAATCAGCTAGACTATTTGTAATGGTTTTTCTAAAAAAAAATCAAACTATACATCAATTTCATATGCATTGCAGCTCCTCACCTCAATAAAAACAGAAAACTCCAGGAAGACAAAATGCATCTCTATTCAAATCCAATTATCAAAACAAAAATAATTTAGACACGAAAAACAATCCACTAAACACTCATAGCAATTAAGCTTCCTGAGGTTGAATTATAATTATTTCTTAACAGAAATGCTTAATAAACATTCCATCAGAATATATTACTCTCTGTGAAGTTAAATCTTATTCTGATTTACAGTATCTGGCAAAAGTCTAACTATGTCTAATTAAGGTTGATTAACCTCTTGGAAAATGAATTGCGCAGGAAAAGCTTTTTCTAGTTTAGTTTTGCCTCCACAGTCATTGGAACATCCTTGGATGTTTTAAAAAAAATAAACTTACAGTGTAATGCAAGCCATGCCTGCTCAGAAGCATGGCTTATTGAGTTCAACAGGGTTTCTTCCCAGATAAGTAGGTATAGGATTGCAGCCTTAAATTCTCCAGGCGTTACATAAATTAAAAACAAACCTAAAAAGATAGATTTATGGCACATATACCGGTAGTTTTTCACTGCAGGTTTTCTACTACTAGAGGTGCACTTTTTATGGATTTACTCAGAAGAAAGCCCTATTGAATTAAATGGGGCTCATCCCAGGTAAGTGGGCTTGGATTGCAGCCTTAGACACACAAGGAAACATTTTCTTTAGATCACAGCTTTGACACTGCTAAGGTGGTGATAATGGCCAATAAACTAACACAAAGACCAAGTTAGAAACTGTGGGTTATCCAGCCAAGGGGCGTGTGTGTATGTGTCTACCCACCCATGAACTAGTATTGGTCTAAACTATCCTAACCAGGGCTGGCTCAAGACATTTGCTGCCTGTGGGAAAGGACATGATGGCACCATTGCTAAGGCACATACAGAAGTCATTTGGATTGGCAGTTGAATCTTACTCCAATACTGGTGAAAGGAAATATTTCACCGCACTTGAGGACAGCCAGCTAGTATAGGGGATATAGGGCAGGCCACATGGCACTCACAGCTCTGTGCCCTCCCAGTCTCTCAGCACTTCCTGCCTGAGGCAGCTGCCTCACTCTGCCTCATCAGAGGGCCAGCCCTGGTGTTGCACAGGAATTGTGTTCATTTTTAAAAAACAGAAATGCTATGGGCTCCGGTGCCAGAAAGAAAGGAGCACACAACTATCAAATTTCAATAAGAAAAGGGAACTAAACTGTGGGGGCTGCCGGAAAGAGTGTAGATCATTATAGCATGGACCCCAGAAGTTAAGTTTACATGAACATACTTAATGGACTAGATGGTGCTTGGCCCCAGGAGCAATAATAATAATAATAATAATGAATCCTGCAAAACACAAAGCCTCAGAATGATGTAGGCCTTTTCAAGATGGGATGAAGAAGTACAGCATCTGTCTCCAGTAATGTCACACACACTTGTGACTCTAGGACTGTCATAGTAAACAACACTGCTTAAAAAAGACACAGGCAGGGCAAACAAGAACAGAAGGAAATATTTTTATCCAGCAACAAAATAGTACAAGTATGGTATAATTATTTGAAAAGGTAAGCTTTCCACAGCCACAGTGCCAATCCAAAACAGTGAATTCTCCATTACCTGTTCTCAGATTATTTTATCCAGTCACAGCTGCTGAGTCATACCTTCTGTACAGAAATATTAGCAAGCTCTTTATGCTGCCTGCTGCCTAGAGGTTGACATCCCTTGTGAGGTAGTGATTCAAAGGACGCCAAACTGTCGACTACTCTTACAGTCAGCCAGATGTCTTAGTCTGGTATATGGTTCAACCCATGTAGTTAGAACTTTCAGGCAATCTCATAATACTTTAAAAAAAAAAAATCTGAGGCAATTAGCTGAGAAAGTGTTCTTTGAAGAGAGCAGGTATACCTAGCCAGCTTGCAACTCTCTCATTTAAGGATATTGTTTTCGCTCACCTGTGATCGATTGTATGTTGGCTTCTTGTCTGATCTGCCCGCTTCTTCTTCCTGTTTGTGGAACAAAGGAAATTTCTTCGGGAGTTGTCCAGATGGCAGCTCCTTTGCTGCCCGTTAACAAAATGGCTGACAGGAGCTGAGGGAGCAGAACACCTAAATTTGCAGCTTCTTTTTGGCATGTATTGAGATAAGGGGCTTTCAAATGTTTTCACAAAAAATCTACTCTTTTAAATATGTGCAGGATTCCAATGTTTGCAGGTCTGAGGGGGAAAAACAACTTAGCAGTACTCTGACTTTGCCTTAGCATCAGAGCACTTTTCATAACAAAGTTCGTTCGCATTGTAACAAACTTACTTCAGGACTGTTTCCAACAACCAAGGCGTTTTATTGTTCTGGGGGTAGATACTGAAGCAGAAAATACTTACAGATTTCATCAGTTATAAAGGATGAAGACATTTATAAATTGCAGCTTTTCAAAGGGTAGCAAGGGACTAGACCCCATTTGTGTTTGAAAGAAGCCAGAATTTATACACACATGTACCTTTCATAATGTAAGAAGAGTCTGCTCTCATTGTGGTCAATCAGATGCCTATGGGAAGGTTTCAAGTATTTTGTATTTCAGTATTGGTATTTGACTACATGTCTCATTTTATTTAACCAAAATCCCGAGGATCTTGACAGAAAACTCAGATATACAGGGCAAATTTATACAATATGAATAATTTTATATATAGCCAATTTAGTTGTCAATAAGTGTGAGCCATCTCGATCTTAAAATGTTTACTTGGAAGTCCAGTTTTCAGTTGGTTAGCTTCAAAGCAAATTTGCTTCCTGTTGCAGCCAAAAAAAGCTATACATAAAACTGACAAAGAATCTCATTTTATTTTTTTATTGCACAGTGAAAAACAAGGAAGCAACATTTACAATTAAATGATGCATACTGCAGATCTGGAATTCTGACATTAGCTACAGGAAGCATTTAAGAAATCCATCTGCTTAGAACACCTCAAAAAGTGACTTTTTGAGAATTCCCTTCTTTTATACTGTAACCCAATCAAGTTCAAATGAATTTCCCTTACATAGAGTCAGAGCACTGGTCCATTTCAGTTCAGTTTTCTGGCAGTAAATTTCTTAAGGAGAGGTCATTCACATCACTTTTTCCTGTGACCTTTGTAGCTGGAGATTCCAGTGACTGAACCCAGGAAGTTCAGCATGCAGTGCATACATGTTGAGCCATGCTCCTCTCTCTTCCTGTTCAACCATTGCTACGAACTTTTCAACCCATTCTACCTGAATAAATATGCAGCAAATTGTTTTTCTTCTCCAAGTCTTGTTCTAATAAAACTAAAATACCATATAAATGGCTTTTGTAAGCAATCATCCTCAACTGACTTCACTACAAGGTAACTGCATTAAAACAAACTTATCTTTATTTCAGCAGGCCTACTCCAGAGTTAAAGTGGTTTATAAAGCAGATGTAAACTCTGGGTTCTACGGGATAACCTACAAATTGTGCACTTGGGAGACCAGTTTCAGCTGGGAAGGCAATGATGGAAGGAACTTTGTGATACTTCTAAGTCCTAGGCTCTCAGACTATTGTGGGGAGGGTTCCAAGACAGGTAACCTCTCCTCCCATACTTGCCAAGGTTTGGCACTGCTATTGCTGCTGCCCATAAGGAAGAAACGTCATAACTCTTGATAAACAGACCATAGATGGGCATGATAATCCTGAAGCATCCTGTTTCTTTGGCAGCTGAAGCTTAGTGTTCCAACCACTGCCAGCTCCATTTCCTATAAAACCTTTCCTATATGGAAAATATTTTCTGCCTCAGACATTCTTCCAGATGTCTTTGCTCCCAACACCCAGTGAGCAGCAGATAACTTTCTCCAATTCTGTTTGGATAGAAAATGCCAGAGTTCAAGGAGATGAGCTATATGGTGCACCCACATCCACCATAAAACTTCCCACAAAAACACATGTAAGGAGGGAAGAGAAGAACAGTAAGAGAGTATTATTTATGTGCTGCTTTTTGAGGACTGGGTGAGTTGAACACCCCCAGAGGACCCCAGATTTGGATGGGGTGCAGCTTCACTGACACATTGTCTTAGCCTAATATAGGGAAAATGAAATTCAAGAGGAACTGCTTCCAACATGTCTGTAGTTTTAGAACAGGATTGAAAAGGCTCTGCTATATTCCACTTCTAATGCCAGTAATAAATTAGTGGCCCAATACAGTCTTGCATTTAGAAGCAGGCTGCATACACACAATTTGCTGGATCGTCTTAGCATGTTCACACAAGAGTGAACTAGTGTTGGGTTATAGTGCAGAAGGTATAAAAAAATTAGGGCACAAGTTTGGGGATATTACCCAAAGTAACCTCTACCACCAACTTTTTGTATAATCTGTGAAAATGTATCATCCATCCAGCACCTTTCAGGGCCTTGTATCCAAATGCTTTTAAATAAATTAACAGCAAAAGGCAAGCAGTAAAAAAAAAAGGTATCAAAATTTGAGTATTACTAAAAATGCATACTGTATTCTACAAAGAAGCTGGATGAGGGAATCAGTTTTATTGCTTACCTCACTGGTATATTTTGAAGTTTAAGGCAGCCTTATTTATTTGTTAGCAATAAAATGGGCACAATATTTATCTCTTGTTTTTTAGGTTATTTTGTAGTTTGTAAGTCATTTGCAACTACTGTATATGTTTCAGTGAGTGTCTTTTACACAGCTGTGGCAAAGCTCAATTTTGACATGGCTGCTGGATTAATCTAAATCCTTCAATTAACTGTTCAGTAGAAAAACACACTTGTGTGTTTAAATCTCTTCGAGACAATAGCTCCCTTTTATTCCTCCCCAGAAACCGCTCTGTAAGGTTTCTTTACAGTCAATATATTCCAATATACTTCACAGTGTAGTGAAGTCAGGGAAGAGCAGAAGGTGCCTACTTAAAACTGCTAAAGCCATCAGTATTTCTGTGGCTTCCTAAGGGAATATATATGATAAAGAGTTAAGGGATACATTTCCTGCTTTAAAAGCTTTCCGTGTTAGTGATCCTCTCAGTTTATTTCACTCTAAAGTGACTTTCAAATCGTAATTAGAAAAAAGAAAAAGTTATCAGCAGACTCCATTCTTCAATCCCTTTGAATTCAATGTGGGTTGATTCATTTGTAACAGTTTCTACCCCCCCTTATTTTCCCCCAAGCATACTTGTAACATTCATGGAATTTGCCCCCCTCTTCTAATCAATGTGCTAGCTTATTATGCAAAGTCAATGTGATTTACAGACCTACTTTATTAGCTGCTGCATCAGCACACAAGAGAATAGAATTAGACACTAGTGTTCACTGCTGTGGGCAACATAGAGTGTCTACAACTGAGCAGTGATAGAGAAGAAAGTCTCCTTAGCCACCAAGGGCCCTAGGCATCATCTCTGATGCACCATTTTGCAAATAAGTATGTAACATTGGGAGGAAGAAGCTGATCCCATTATCTGGGATCCAATAGGTCTTTTTGATCCTGTAATCAAGAAACAGATAATGCACCACTGGAATTAGTCACAGGTTTGGTAAGAATGGTCTAGCCAGGGCTTTCAAATAGGCTTGTCTCACTTACCAAGGGTAAGACACAGTGGTAATAAGGACGGTACAACTACTGCTTGAGTTACTAAACTACATGGCCACATTTTACTGAAATCAAGAGTGCAAAGCATTGTGACCACTCAAAATGTGCTTAAGTATTATTATTGTTGTTGCTTGGTGTTTTGGAATTTTTTTGCAATAATTGATTCTAACCTAATTGTACTCATTACTGAATTGATTCCCCCCCCTGAACATACCTTCTAATGACTGCACCATTCCTATCTTGCCCAAGTTAAAAGCTAAGAAATAACAAACATCTTATTGATGGCAAATCCTACCCATCTCATTGTTAGATTAAGGTACCATGATATGACTTCCAAATAAGAGTGGCAGTCTTTACACACTAATAAACTAGGAGATCTATATGCTGGTCATATTTGTATGCAGTTATTATATTTTGTAATTTTATCAGTTTGACAATCATACTAAAGGTGATTTCCCCTTAATTGAATTTTGAGTCACTGAAAATTTACATAGATCTCATGTATGAGGATATTTTTCAGAGTTTAAAGATTGAACATATTGCTCAGAAAGACATATAAGTGCAAACACTGCAAACAGTCATAAACATGGTTAAAATTCATGCATATAATAGCCACTGATGCAAAGGTATGCAAACCCAGTAAGTTTAAAAGTAATGCTTTTCAGATGTCTCAGTTGGAATTGGGGTACTCAGATTTAATTGCCAATTAAGCATTCTACTGTGTTTGAATAAAGAATAGTATAGAAGCTTTTACAAGCTACTTGAAAATTTAAGTCAACATAACTTTCTCTTTGTCTTCCTTACAGACCAAACTGCATTTAATTAGAAATTCTGTTTCATATTCTGTCAAAACAATTCACATACAAATACAATACACAGACACCGAGGAATGTATTTTGGTGTTCTGATACCCTCACTCCTCACTCTAGCTTTGCTCCTGTGAAAAGGTGTTGCCAGAACCCATGCTTCTACTCTCTTTAGAGCCTTAGTATCAGATGCAGTAGTTGGGACAATGACTCGTTCAAGCAGGTCGTCAGCTTTCAGCATAATGCCCTTTCTTGGAAGAAATATTTTTTTTTAAGACAGTTATTTCAGTGTTTCAAATGTTTAGTCTACTAAGGTTTCACGTCATTTTTGAAATCCTTTTATGAATTATTTTAGTTTTACTATTAAATGGGTTTTAGTATCTAGCTGGATCCCCAAATGTTTACTGGCTTGATTCTTTATGTGCTTCCCTACAACAAAGTATATTTGTTGTGCTGAATCTCACATTCCAAATTAATTCTCTCTTCCTGGTCAGTAGGAATTGTTTCAGGTACCCAAAACTGATGAGCATGCTACTGTTCTTTATGGTATTTAAAAAAGAAAGCACCTCAGGACAGCTATTGCAAAGTTCCAGTGCTTTACAAGAAAGTTTGGTAAACACTAAAGAAATGAACTTTTAGAATTGTGGAAAGAATCACTTTGAAGTACAATAACTTTTGAAAGAACTAAGCATGTATACTGGTTTTGGTGACAAGACCAGAAGAGCTCCCATAGTTGTTTTCTAAATGTAGGATTACACAGTACCATATAAAAATGCAGCAATGTGAGTTTAAGCACACATTAAACTACAGTAGAATATGCGTGTTACATTATATTGCTGTGTAAGACACTACTGTCAAATAGAGAGTCAAAACAATTTTGCCAATTCTTACAAAGGACTAGAAACCGACCTTTAAAAAATAGTACCCTTTTAACTATACAATTGTATAATCTAACTGCAATCACAGTGCAATCCATTTTGTCACTTGTGACTCAACTAACCAAGCATGTTTTGGCAAAGTATTTATAATAATTCACACCAAAAATGCATGATGTCAGTCTTTGAAAATCTCCTCTGTTCTTGCTATTTCAGTCCCATAACAGGTCTTTCAGGGAAATATTGACTACTGTGGATTAGAGGATTTTGGGATTTGGAACAAAGCAGAGACTCATTTCTGAACGTAGGTGTTGCCATCCAGGTAGAAAACACTGGTGAGTTATCGATTCGCTTTATATTTGGAAGCATCCCTGGGTTCACTGCTAGGGTTGCTCCAGTCATCAGCTTCTGGGGTGGTCTTGTAATGTCGCCAGGCTGACTTATTGAAAACTGGAAGTCTTTCAAATGATTCACTGGAAAGAGCCTAAAGAAAGGGTAAAAAGTAACACAATCAAGTTTCGGGAACAGACTTATAAGGAGGACAAACCTGGAGTTTACATGCAGGATATAATATCCCAATATTTGTTAATTGGTGATGCTGTTTCATTTGGAAACATTTTGCTACCAGCCTTGGAGTTACTATAAAGAAGAGTTTAATTAAACAAAGGATGAGTGAACTTTGATATGAAAAGGATATTGCATATCTAGTTTCAAGGGTCAAGAATTGTGAAGAAATGTTTAGTTTTATGACATCAAAGGCAACATACAGCTTTACCTACTGTTGAATAATGCAAGGCCAATTATGTAAAGCTAAAGCCCTCTTTATGACTTCTAATACATATACTCAAAGCATGAAGCACAGCAGCTGAGTTCCTAGTTAGCCAGGGGCAGACTTTGGTAACATGGCACCCTGAGCGAAGACTAATTTTGCCCCAACACCAAATATTTCTTATTTTCACAATATTTCCTTTTGGACAGTTGTTACTGATTACTGAATACTGCTTTCTGAATTGCGACTTGCAACACACTGTCCCAAGACTCGCCTATCAAAGCACCATCTACAATCAGCTGGTGGCAGAATCACAAACTACTTCCTCACAAGAGCTTGCTGATCACCTCTCTTCTCCTCCCCTTCCCTTAACTTTTCATAAAGTTAGTGCACTTGAGAGCAGGTACAGAACAGAAGGCGGGGAGGGGGGCTCTCACTTTCTGTTCTGTGCATGCTCTGAAGTGCACTATGGCATAGTTGATGCAACTCATTTGCCCTCCTGACTGGGGCCTAACTTTGAGTAGGTACCCATATATAGAGTTGGCTTTATTGATGATGATGATGATTATTATTAGTGCCCCCTTGGCTCGGCACCCTGTATGGGAGAACCACCCACACCGTCCTAAATCCGGCACTGTGTTAGCCATGAAGCTTTTATGGTCAGCAGAAGAAAATACAGCTTTGCCAATAACACTCCCTTTAAAGGAGTCATTGTATTTACCTTCAAATAAATTACAGCATCAGTACCCACACCTTCCATTGAGTAAAGTTTGAGATCTCCTTGAAAGTATCTAGCATAAAGACGAGAGATTGGTAGACCATAACCATAGCCAGCCTAAAGAAAAAATGGATAATGTAAGATTTAAAAATGAAACAATTATACTTACAAAATGCCTTTGCTAAAATACTTCTCTCTGGTCTCTAATAACTGAGAATGACACCCCGCTCTGAATGCTGTCAACAAAGTAGCACAAGGGACAAAGGATTTGCCTCCTGTTCTACAGAATAGCATTTAAAGGGCAGCTTTCTTTGTCATTCATTATGTTTCACTGGAGGGTGAAGACTTTTCTTCGATTTCTGAACACATTTCCAGGTTGTTATACTTTTAATGTGTATTGGCTTTAAATATGAGTATTTTACTGCATGTCTGATTTCTCATTTTCTTTAGATTCTATTCTACAGAAAGTGAACCAAAAATATAGTAAATAAATGTATACTATAATGCCATTTTTTTCCTTTCAAAGTTTAGATTGCTTGAACATCAGTAAGCTTTCAGGTCATAGAAAATTTTTCTGAATTTGAGAAACAGTGAAAAATCACAATAGTACAAAGCCATTTTGACAACATGCACTAATGAACAGCAAATCTGATTGCAGAGACTTTAGGAGGATGTGAATTTTGTCTTGCTCCCAAGGATGCAGTTACATTAGCGGAACTGACAGTGATCTATAAGCCACCCAGGCAAGTTGATAGTCTTTCATGAATCTCTACAGTGGCGGTTAGTGCTGCAATATCCCAGTCACTGCTCAGTGGTACTGAGATTCTGATGGTAGTTTATTACTTGAGATTGTTATTCACAGCAGTCTCTACACATAGGAGATGCGAAAAAAGCGAGAGTTGGAACCGCATTCTTTGGTCAGTCTACTCTACTAGATCAATTATTGTTGATAGCATGAAGCAATGAAAGAAAGAAGAAAGTTGTAGAGAAAATAAGACTTGCAATTTTGTCAACAGAAAAAGTATTTCTAGATATATAACATCCTAACTGTGCTCCAAGTATGTTTGATAGAACACAATGCCTTTCAAATCAACAAAAAATAGCTACCATATAGACTACTTGCAAAGGAACCGAAGCAATTATATTCAAAGGATTCTTTTCTCATAGTATGGTCCACAAGGCAACTGGGACATGGCCACATCATGACCTAAAAGTGTGCAGTATATCACAGAGATTCTCCCTCACACTCTCAGCTCATTCATTAGAGCCATCTTCCATCTCTATGCTTCAAGTCAGAGCTGATGAATAAAACTTTTTTGATATGACCCCAAATCCATGCCATGTAATTGCACACAAAACTGACAGGCATCAATCCTTTAATATGGCTCTGTCTTCATTCCAGTACCCAAGAGTGAAACCCTATCAATTTAGGTTTCCAACATAATACTACAATTGTTTAAATATTGTAATTTAAAAAGTTTAATTTTATTTACCTTTATTACATTGTATTAGTATTCAACTAAATTTAACTCTGAGTATAAAAACCTGAAATTAATGAACATGACTAAGTTAGGTCTACTCTGACTAAAACTTAGCTGAATACCACCTACCACCACCCTTCTGTTCTCTAAGGAGTTCAGGTGCCATGTAAGATTCTCTCTCCCTCTGCCCCCACCCATTTTATTCTTGAAACAATTCTGAGAGAATTGCTTCACTACAAAAGAGTGACTGGCCCAAAGTCATCGTAAAGCTTCATGGGATTTTGTTTTTCTAAAAAAGTTAGGTTGCCTTTAAGGCTAGGACTTTATCAAATATAACTCAATAAAAGAAAGATATGAACACAACAAGTAATTAATAAAAGTCATTCAATCAATAAATATTAAAATACAATACAAAAATACAGCAAAAAGGCATGCCTCATCTATAAGAACTTTAATTTATTAAGCCAAATATTGAAACAAAATCCTGAGGAGTCTTTCCAACCTTTTGATATGGTAAAACAAGCAGCTAAATAAATAATCCTGAAGCATTCTGGAAAGATTTGACTCTCTTAGCTTTTCTTTTTTACCAATCCCATCATGTCTGAGAATATTTCTCTTCCAACCAGGCCACAAAAAGTAAACCATAGGACAAGCTTTGATTACAGTTCATGGTTTGTCTGGGCAGTGTCAGGACAACAAACAACAGGAGTAAAGTGGCTGTGATTTTCCTTCTGGGAGCCTGCACATTTCTTCATTTGTGCTAAGCTATTCCACCCTGATTATGTTTCATATCAGAATTTAAACTAACAGAGGACACCAAGTTAAATATCAACTTTCTATTGTTTAAAAATATGCAGAATCTGTAAATAACAAAGTTTGAGAGAAAGCCATCCCACTATAAATGTATTCAGCTATCATAGGAAACATCTAGTATACAGTGTACATAACCACATAATGCATCAAAAGAAATCATAAATATTCAGCACCTTATAGATGGAACTGTTTTTAGTTGACCATCATTATTATTTCATCTAGGATCTACTACAGATATACTGCATCAGTTGACAATCAAACAATAGCTTGTGTTGACTCCTATGTTTTTCAGACAAAGTTTGTGTCAGGAAAAGGCAAAAATAACATAAAGCTATGAGAAGTATTTTCTGGGAATAGTTAGCCTATCATTAGCCTACAGGACAGAACTTACCAAAGGTACAGCTCTTGATGGCTCCAAACTAGGCCTGGGGGCAGTTGAATACATATAGTTAAATAGGCGATCTATTTTTCTCAGTGGCACACCACCACCTTTATCACTTATCTATAGAAGAAAACCAAAGTTTCATTAAGACAAAATGCCCTCCAAGGACACTGTTTATACTATTAATAATAGAGAGGTAGTTACTTAACACTTGCATAAATACCAAAGGAAGTACCGTATTTTTCGCTACATAGGGTGCACTGGACCATAGGGCGCACCTAGTTTATAGGGGCGGAAATAAAGAAAAAAAATTATTCCCCCCCCCCCGGCTGTCTTGGCTTCCTCTTTAGCCACACACAACCTCTCCAGCCGGGAGAGGCTGTCCACGGCTTCGTTTTTAGCCCGAGCTTCCCCCGACCCCAGAACAGGTCCGGGAGCGGAGGCAAGGTTGCGCAGCCTTGCCGCCACTCCCGGAGTTTGCAGGCTGGGGGAGCGCTCCGAAGGTTTGTGGATAGCTGCCTGAAGCCCAGGGAGCGGAGTGGGAGTTGGCACTTCAGGCTGCAGGCTGCTATCTACAAGCCTTCGGAGCCCGGTGGGAACTCCCACGGGCTACGAAGGCTTGCGGATAGCTGCCCGAAGCCCGAAGCGCTGCGCTCCCCAGGCTTTGGGCTGCAGGCTGCTATCCGCAAGCCTTCGGAGCACGGCAGGCACTCCCGCGGCACTCCGAAGGCTTGCGGATAGCTTCCTGAAACCTGGAGAGCGAGAGGGGTTGGTGCGCACCAACCCCTCTCACTCTCCAGGCTTCAGCGAAAGCCTGCATTCACTCCATAGGACGCACACACTTTCCCCCTTCATTTTTGGAGGGGGAAAAGTGCCTCCTAAAGAGCGAAAAATATGGTATCTGTCTGTCCACAAGCAGCATTCACCATGTAAACTATGGGCTGACATCAGATGTACAGAATAGAGCCCTAGGGCTCAAAGTGAATTCAGGATCAGCTGTTCCAAATCTAAAAGGTTAGCTCCTCCTTGCTTTAAACTACACCAAAATTAAGTTTCCTTAGATTAGTAAACATTCTCCTGACTACAGAGTTGAAAGCACAGAGTAGGAATGAATGATATGGCCCATGCAAGAGGTGCCTGCTCAATTCAGAGAGTAGCTAAACACTATAAGGAAATGTGAAAGTGACTCTGACCTTCTAGTCAGAAGGACTGGAGTAGAGAGGATGGATTCCTTCCCAAGAGGGAAAAAAACACACCACCTCTCTATCTATCTATCTAACTATCTGCAACAAGAGTCATAATAATCTTTGAAGTTCTCTCCCTCTTTGTAAACTAGGCCTCTGACAAAGTAGTTGTCAAACAAACACACAGCTCTTATCCCATTACCACATAAAACCAGTGCTTTTTTCCTGGGGGGACACAGGAATACGCACACCCTTAAACATTTTGTGAATCTAAGTTGGGCCTCATTGAGGAGCAGTATTTCAGTATGAGTAGGAAAATGAGAGTACCCCTAAACATATTTTTTAAGAAAAAAAGCAGTGTATAAATCTGCTTTTCCCCAACTTGTTACAGCAAAAATTGTTTAGCAAATTTGTACCTTTATTGATAGATCTTCTTTACCCAAAGTGACTAAGGTTTTAACTGGTGGATAGCCTTCGCTTTTACCCTCATATAACTCCACTGTAGCTCGCATTGAGTTCTGAAAAAGAAAAAGAAGTGTTAACCAGGCAGAGGGCCTTCTCAGCAGTGGCACCCTCCCATCAGATGTCAGGGAAATAAAGAATTGCACAACTTTTAGAAAACATCTGAAGGGAAGTTTTTTATGTCTGACATTTTGTTATTTTTTGTATTTTGCTGGAAGCTGCCCTGAGTGGCTGGGGGAAACCCAGCCAGATGGGCAGGGCATAAACAATAGAATTATTATTAAAATTTCTGAAGCTTTTAATAAGCATTAAGTAACAATATTAGAAGATGTACAAACCTATGAGACCGCTTTTAAATTTCTTTATTTAAAAATATACTAAATTCACACAAAATTTACACATAGGATTAATAAAAAATAACATCTAACAAAGAAGTTGAGAAATGGTTTTATAGTAAAGCTTCTTGTGGGTAATGGATCACCAGCATACAAAGCAAGCTGCCCCAACACTGTACTGAATGGCAAATCCTACGCTGTGTATCAGTGGACTCGCAGAGCCCTGCAATGGCTTCAAAGTGTGTTCTTTTATTGGATATGTTCATTTGAGCTCAGTTGATTAATTTAAAATATAGATAGTAATCTGTATTAAGTGGCAGTAACGACAATGTTTGCTAGTATCAGTAACTGTTAAAACAGCCTCATCCCAGCAGACCCTACCTAATATCACACATGGTAACAGTGTACAATAACGACTATCCTTCCCTATGAACAGATATGCAGTAGGTTTCATATGTAGCCACAGTTGTCACATAAAAATCGACTACTTGGGAGAATAAAACACTTGCCACCAAAGAACTGTGTCAGTCTTCTATCACTAATTTTACCTGTTTACACCTTCACTTTCTAAAACTTCACCTTCTTTATGAAAGGAGAAGAGACCCATAATGTATTACACAAATTTCCTTTTTTCAATTACAGATTTCGCCTAACACATGAACACTGTGGAAGAATACAAGGAAGAATGACATGTTATTCTTCTAAATCAAGGCCATTTGTGCACACAAGGATCACAGGTAACATTTTACACAAAAATGGACAGATGCATCAATCTTTAAGACTATGCTTAGTCTCAGTATTTTTTCCAGTTCACTCAAAAGAGGAGGCAAGCAAAATTAGCCTCCTTCCCATGAGACAATTCTACTTACCTTGAACAATTCAAAAAGCATGTGAAACAGATGTGAGGGTACATAGACTACTTGAATAGGCTTGCCCGGTGCTTTAGCTAGAAAACAGAAACCATTTATATAACTGAAAATTCAATTTATGATGTCTTTAAATTACCATTTTCTAGCATAAGATATCATACTTTTTAATTTTTCTGATTTTTTCTTTTTTTACCTTTCTGATTCCTAGAAATATGAAACACCAAATATGTCAAGCCAGTGCAGAGTTGGTAGTCAAGACAGAGCACCTGTATGAACAAACCGAGAATGCTGCCCTATGCAGTAGCCTTCACTCGCACACTTAGCTCAGATTTTCCATGTTTAAAATAACTGTGGTTTCATCATATTTAGTTAATTACATTTTGTGATTTAAGAAGATCATGTGTCTCCATGACTATAGACTCAATTACCAGAATATAAAGCGAAATCCACAAATGCAAGAGAGCTTTACACTTGTGTTTCCTGAACTGAAGCTTCCATGTGGCATGGTAAACCATATTTTAATAGGAGGGAAAGCTTGAAA
The DNA here is from genome assembly GCF_964106915.1 of Podarcis gaigeae. NCBI lineage: Eukaryota > Metazoa > Chordata > Lepidosauria > Squamata > Lacertidae > Podarcis > Podarcis gaigeae. The sequence continues at coordinate 44,602,488 of NC_139677.1, read as the reverse complement.
AGCAGTTTGTACTATGGTAGAGGGATTTGTCACCAAAAAGCAAAACATTCATTTGGGCATGTTCAATCCTCTAACTGTCTAAAACCTCTTTGGCTCTTAAACTCTGAGATGTATTTTTAAAAATCCACCTGCTGCAGTCTTACTAGCTACTTTAAAAAAAAAATGTGGCCAAAAAAAGTTGGAAAACAGAATGCAGTGTTTCTTTCCAACTTTCCCTTGCTTTGGCTATACCCATAACTTTGGCACAGCTCTTAAGTCAAAATGAATGTTGCGATTAAATTTTATAAAATAAAATAAAATAAAAGATCCTTAGAACGCGCAAAGCCCAGATAGTTATAAGAATGCTAAAAAGCAATGAACTTCAGTGTTACCATTGAATTCTTCAATTTCCAACTCGGGTGATACCAGATAATACTGTTCACACAACATCTTAGCTGTTGCAAAGGCATCTGTGAGTGAAGAAAACAAAAACTTATAGAATTATGCAGTAATTGCAATATACGTATATTCTGTACTTCAAGAAGCTATTATTTTTTCTTATTTTTTTAGATTTCTTATTTTGGTCCTGTGAGGACCAAACTACATAAAAGTAATCAGATCCTCTGAGGTAAAAACAGGCTTCTAACTTAAATGGAGAAGCAGGAATGAAGAATGGGGAGTTCTGCCTCCTCCCTCTGTGTTATTTCTCAGATCAAAATTCTGCCCCCAAAGCTACTATTGGCTCCATGAGAGGAAAAACACATGCCCCATTCACCTTAACCACACATTTTTTTAAAAAACACATTCATTCCATTTTATTTACCCAAGGATAAATGAACAGCAGGGACGCAGGTGGCGCTGTGGGTTAAAGCCTCAGCGCCTAGGACTTGCCGATCGAAAGGTCGGCGGTTCGAATCCCTGCGGCGGGGTGCGCTCCCGCTGCTCGGTCCCAGCGCCTGCCAACCTAGCAGTTTGAAAGCACCTCCGGGTGCAAGTAGATAAATAGGGACCGCTTACCAGCGGGAAGGTAAACGGCGTTTCCGTGTGCGGCTCTGGCTTGCCAGAGCAGCGATGTCACGCTGGCCACGTGACCCGGAAGTGTCTCCGGACAGCGCTGGCCCCTGGCCTCTTAAGTGAGATGGGCGCACAACCCCAGAGTCTGTCAAGACTGGCCCGTACGGGCAGGGGTACCTTTACCTTTACCTTTTTAAATGAACAGCAACATAACTAATCCCTGCCAGAAGTGAGGCTCTACTTTTGCTCTGTAGCTTTAAGTCTTTGTTTTAAAACTACAATAAATTTTATTTTCATGTTTTGCCAGTTCTACATAGAAGGCATGTACAAAGCAAAGCATGTAATGTATTCCCTAGATTTAAGGAAGTATTTTCAAATTCAGTTCTTTCACCCATTCCCAAAAAGTAATGGTTAACCATGCCATCTATTTTTTTTTAAACCTACTCCAGCAATTATTAACAATTTTAGAGACTGTGCACAAAAATGTACTTGGCATCTTTCACTATCTGGAAGTAGAATTTAGGGAGATGATTCGAGAAAGAGAGTTGTATGATATTAAGCATTTAAAGTACAGCTTCATAGTTGACAAACCTATTTGAGCAAGCAAATGCATACCCAGCTTGTTTCCAGCGCACAGTGAATGATAATAATAAAACTGCAAATAATTGGGTTCCTTGGCTCCCATAAATATATCACATTGGAACAAAATATAAATAGAAAATTGAGGTAACTTCAGAAATGTCTTGAAGATATATTTTCTGTAACTTAACTATGCTATACCTCCATCTAGTGACAAGAAATATCAATACACTACAGAACAAGCTCTCTTCAATACCAATGGGTCTGTGCTATTTATTTGATTTATGTTTTTTAACATAAATAAATAACACGTCTCCTTCTGGAATTTCATGCTCCCTCCCTTTCTGGAACCAATTCTTTCCCTTCGCTTGTTAGTTTTAACCATGATTTAGTGTTACACCTGCATCACCACTGAATGGGACCCCCAAATTAACCAGAATTTTAAGTGAGTTTGCATATCTTGCTTTGGGAGAAGCCGACTACCCTTAACCATGGGTGGCATCAGTGCGTATATAAAGCTTACAAGGAAAAGGAGAGGCTACTGACTGTTAGATGAGGGATTTACCATTAGAAATGGTTCAAGGCATTACACATACACCTTGCAATCAAAGTTCCAAAAACAACTTGTGTTTACTCTTACCATCCACTACATCAGCTACATTACACGTAGGATCAATACTTCCAATATGTTTGGGATGAGCAGGATTAGTGACCCCACCAAAAAGTAGTGCTAAAATGAGAGGAAAGGTAGATATTAATTGAAATAACATTTTGTAAACAATTAAAGGGTAATGGAATCTAATGGTGAGTAACAGATCTTAAAGATTTTAAAAGGCAAAAAATACTACTGCTGTGCTGCATTTTGATCACAAAACTTTGCTTTTGATAGGTGTGAGATGGATATAAAAAACCCATCACCACCTAACATAGATAGGCAAGATGTGCATATGGCCATGTTTCCTGGTTTCCTTTTCTTTCATACTGATAAGCAGTAATTACCGTATTTTTCGCCCCATAGGGTGCACCGGCCCATAGGACGCACCTAGTTTTTTTGGGGTGAGATAAAGAAAAAAATATTATTTCCCCCCCAGGTGCGGGGCTGGGGCGGGGAAAGCCCGAGCTTCGCCCGATCACAGCCCCCAGAACAGGCTGCTATCCACAAGCCGTGGGAGAGCTGCGCGACTTCGCACAGCTCTCCCACGGCTAGCGGATAGCTTCCTGAAGCCTGGAGAGCGAGAGGGGTCGGTGCGCACTGACCCCCCTCGCTCTCCAGGCTTCAGTGAAAGCCTGCATTCGCCCCATAGGACGCACACACATTTCCCCTTCATTTTTGGAGGGGGGAAAGTGCATCCTATAGGGCGAAAAATACGGTATATTTAATTATTTAATTATATTTAACTTAATTTAAAATAAATGTGTAACTTACTTTTATTTTATTTTATTTTATTTTATTTTATTACTGCCACACAGTGTAGCATAACATAACAAATCGAACTGGTTTCTGGGTCAACAGAGATTATCACCTTGTCCCCACTGCATGAACAAAAAGGGAAGAAGGGTGTAAAAGCATTCACAAAACTTGGGACTTTCACTTGGCTCAACTCTAGAAAATATTGACTGACAGCTGCTGCAATCCCAGTCTGGGAAGCGGAGAAAGTACTAGCAATAATTATTTGGGAACATCTTGCTCAACATTGCTAGCAGCCAATATCCACTTATCTGAGAATAACCCCCACGGGACTCATGTATAGCCTTGTGCTATAAGCTATACATAGCCAAAGAGAGACAAAGGGTAAAGGAATTATCTAAACATTATTCAGTAAACTGAATGTGAACTGCAGTGTATTCAAGAATACAACAAAATATACAATCTGGAATAGCAACATGTGCTTTAAAGTTTTCTTGTATATTATTACAAGAAAATTACCGCTCTCTATGTGATGGTCTGCCTCCATCAGACTCATAGTTATTTTGGTATTTGGAAGCAGGGTTAGCTTTGCGCAATTCAGCATTTATGGAAGGATGTAAAAATTATTAATCTAGCCCCCAAATGCACAACTGTTACCAGGCCTGCTGCAATAGGACCTGTCACTCTTCACTAGCCCTATGTCTCACTAATTTCTGGCTGCCATTTGCTGCCACATGGCTCTAGGGCCTGTTCCAGCTAGCTATATTGTATTTCAGATCAAGGCTAGTCATAATTTTCTGTGAGTCCTTCCTCTGCATTTAACCTTCTTGCTTTCCACTTGAAAGCAAAGGAACAGGCTCAGCACTAAGTGGGATAGTGCTGGCTGGTGCTGATGGGAGCTGCAGTCCAAAACAGCAGGAGGGTGCCAGGTTGGCGAAAGCAGGGTCAATTGATTGGAAACATTTACAGTTGTTCAAACATCAGCAAACAAAAGCTATTTGCAATCACTGCAGCAATACTGATAAGGGGAATGATTTGCACAGAATAACTTCAGCAGTTGAGGTCAAGTCCATAATGCATTTGAACAGACTGATATTAAGCAAATGCTACTTTTATAGCTGCAAAAAAAATGTTCCTTCTGTGCATTTGCTAACTAGACTGTGGGTGGGAGTTAGCATAGTCACACTGACAAAACAATGAAGGCTAGATTTCCTTAACTGATAGGCGCTCAGATGCAAGTCATAGTTTGTTTTTTTCACAGCCTGCTGAGAACTGACTTGGCACTCAGCTCTTGGAGACACCCTGCATGGCACTGCTCTCTGACTGATGCACAGGCTGCAATACTATTTCATGCCAAAGCAAGCACAGACATCCATTTAGTGTCCCTTTCTGACTTCGCCAGATAACAGATGCAGAAACCTACCTTGTATCATTTTTTTAAAAAATCCATAACCTCAGTTATTTTCTGAGGAAACTGTTTTCCAGACTCCCTCACCCCACCCCAGTGTCAAGAAGCTAATAACAAAATATTCAGGAAAAGCCTGCTCGAGACAGGATGTTTCTTTTTCAATGCTCCAACACTGTCTTTCTCCTTATGCCAAATAAAACCCCAGTTCTTTCTCCCATCCCCCACTTATATCTGAGCTCCTTCATACCCAGATCCTTTTAAAAACTTAAGCAGCTCGAATGGCACAACAGCATGAAATGCTGCACACAACACGGTGAATGACACAAATTGTGTAAAGTTGTTCCAACTTCTTAAGTCTATTTGCTAGCCTAATGTTTGATGGTTGGACAGCGTTCTCGAAGCTACAAACATGAGTCTGACCAGACTGCGGGAGGCAGTGGAAGATAGGAGTGCCTGGTGTCCTCTGGTCCATGGGGTCACGAAGAGTCGGACATGACTAAACGACTAAACAACAACAACAACGTTTGACTTAACAGTATACAGAGTGGCGTAGTAGTTAGAGAAAGAGGAACTAACATTGGCCCTCCAGATGTTGTTGGTCTCCCATTAGCTTTAACCAGAATATCCAATGGTTAAGGGTGATGGGAGTTAGCTGCCCTTGAGTTAAGAGAGATGAGCTCGGACCTCGGATATCTAGGTTCAAATCCTCACAGTCACAAAGCTCATTGGTTGGGTTGAGTTTGCCCCAGTCCCATTCTCTCAACCTAAACTACTTCACAGAACTATTGTGAAGATAAAGGAAGGGGTGGGAGGAAGACCAGCTTTTGATTAAATGAACAGCAGATACTTACTGTGCTGGTTAATCAGCATGCGGAACGAGATGCGGTTGGTGTAGAACCTATCTAGGAAATACTGGATGTTACTGCTGACAAAAGGGTCAAAGCCATATTTTTCTTTGTATTCAATCACTCCTTGGGCCATGGTAGGAACAACATCATTGTGCCTGTTCCTGACTTTAATTAAGACATCTAAAAAGCTGGAGAGAGAGAAATCAGAAACAAGATGTGACAGTTAGCTACAAAATCTGCATCTTAGATGACACCATTAAAATTCATTCAGAACACAAAACTTTCAGTACCATCACATTGTACTAAAATATTTGGCTGCAGATGAATATTAGATTGGCTATTTCATATCATCATTTGAACATCTGCCTTCCTCACCTCTGCAACTCATGGCCTCAATCACCTGTCCACTTTCCTTCCAATCTTCCCTTTTCAAAGATCACCTCTTGCATTCATATTCTTTTGAACTATTCCCTGTTCCAATCTGCATTAGGCCCCTATGCTTTTCTGGGTTTTAAGGCCTTCTCATTCCCCTTTACCTACTTCTTTTTTAAGCCCTTCTGCAGACTGACTTTTCATCTGCCCCGCCCCTCTATAGCATTAGAACAGTTCATCCAATCACTACCCAGAGCCTTTAGCACAATATACCTTAGTACATCACATTGCAGATAGCATGCCAGAAAGTTTTATGTATTCCAAGAAAGCCAATCTGTTCATCAAGACCTGTTTAGAGCCACATGTGCATATTTTAAATTGTGCCGCTGCTAAATGTTTTGCTCATGCAAGTCAAAACAAAATAAAATAGCTATTCATGCCTCATAGTTGCACCACCAACATTCTTCACTTTGTGTAAGGAGCTGGAAAAATGGGAGAGAGATGTTTCAAAACATATAATCTGATTAAACCTCCCAGATCCAGAAGGACTCCAAAAGAGCAGCTGCTGAAGTTTGACTGTTTCCAAATTTGGCAGCATACAATAAAGTTATGATGGTTATGTTTAAGACCAAGGGACAAATGAAGCACAAATTTCTCTTAATATCATTATAGTTGGGGGGCCCTCTTCATTTTCTTGAAACTATTGGAGGCCATCAAGTTTGGGTTTGTTGCAGAAGTAATTCTGCCTGATCTTCTATACCAACTAATCTTACACTAGTAGGCTGGGCCCCACAAGTGCATCACACTCTGCAGTGCTGTGCAGTGGGTATGGAACTAGAGTGGTCCAGGTCAGGGTAGTCATACACTCTCAGTCTAATTACATTGCTGATCTCTCACAACTCATAAATCTACCTTTCATTTTCAGAACTAACCATGGCTAGCAATCTTTCTGCCCCAGTAATGCTTGCTAATCACCATTAGCTCAAACCATCTACTTCTATTTTTTTTTAAAAAAAATATTTATTAAATTTTTTGAATACAAATGCATAAATAATAAACAACATTACTTGTATCATAACATAATTTCATCACTTCTTTGGACTCCCTCACGTCTCCCGCTCCCACTTACATCGTTAAAAAGTTTTTTCAAGCAAATTATCATCTTGTTTACAATCTTATATCCGCTCATTTAAATACAGTCTAACAGTTCTCCAAAAGGTTTATATTTTCCTTAGTCTCACTTATCATCGAATTCAAATCTAATTTAGTGGTGGACAGTTATTTTGATCTAACATCCTTCTTAACATTCAACCAAATTACAATATTTTTGTAAATAAATCTTAAATTTCTTCCAGTCTTCTTCAATCCTCTCTTCTCCCAGGTCTCGGATTCTGCCAGTCATCTCGGCCAGTTGCATATAGTCCATCAGCTGCATCTGCCATTCTTCCAGTGTGGGTAGATCTTGAGTTTTCCAGTTCTTAGCGATGAGTATCCTTGCTGCCGTTGTTGCATACATAAAAAATGTTCGGTCCTTCTTTAGCACCTTCTGACCGACAATACCCAGAAGGAAGGCCTCTGGTTTCTTGGTGAAGGTATACTTAAATACCTTTTTCAACTCATTATATATCATTTCCCAGAAGGCCTTCACTTTAGGGCAAGTCCACCAGAGGTGAAAGAATGTTCCTTCACTTTCTTTACATTTCCAGCATTTATTTTCAGACAAATGGTATATTTTGGCAAGTTTAACTGGGGTCATGTACCATCTATATATCATTTTCATTACATTTTCCTTCAGAGCATTACATGCAGTGAAGTTCAGTCAAACCATCTACTTCTAAACACGACAACAAACTGTGGTTTGGCTTTAACCATGACTAGCGAAAATACTAGTGCAGACATTATAGTTAGCTTTGAAAATCGAAGGCGGTATACAAATAACATGTAAAAATGAGAGGCCTGCAGTAAGGGATACTGTCAAATAAATAATACTTATTTGTGCCATAAAAGCGAATGAAAGACTAAATATACTGGATAAAGATTAACTACTGTTTATCAACAAGCAATTGTTTGAGCTGTAACTAACTGAGCATAAACAGCTGAAAACAAAACACCAGTTGATATTTGAAGTATCAGAAATTCACGTTTTCTTCCACTTTTATAATTTACAACACAACTATTTACTTAACATGATAAATGCATGAAAAAAAGAATAACAAAAGGAGAGAGTTATGTTCAATTCCATCTATAATACTAAGCCAACCTTTTTATAAGTAACATAAAGAACAGAAGGACACTATTTTACATATTAAATTGATCACAGTAGAACACACATAGCTCATTTAGGGAGGAAATACATAGAACATTAGGCCATCTATATAAAGATAGCAGGTGATCAATTAGTAAAAACTAGCATGGAACTCTTTCAAGAAGAAGAGATCTGAAAACAGAAACATGCTGTTTCCAAGTACCATAAAAATGTTCAATTTTTTAAAGTTAAAGTGCATACAAGCATATTTAACTGCTATTACTACTTAAGGTTCCATACAAATATACCTGTAAACAGCAGCAGGTGCAAGTTTTATTTATTTCTTCCTCCCACCAGCACCTTAAAGGTCAAAGACATAGCTTATGAATCCAGTGCTGATTGCCTTTTCATCTTCATAACCCCCATCCCCCCCTGTTGAATCCCCGTTGAATCAGGTGGGCTGTCTGTTTTAGTTTCTTTCTTAAGTACTTTCCATGTTTATGGAGTCAAAACTTTCGTTTCCCACTTTTTGCAATTATAAAGTGTAAAATTCACACTGTTCAAACAGCTGTTTTACATTGCAAAATAATACTCAGATGACAAGGGTTGGATCCATGAGCCAGCCAACAAGCACTGTGCATAGCCCTGCTCCAAGAACATTGGAAAATGTCTTCTGGACTGAAAGAAGTGTCAATTAGCATTGCACAAATCCAACTTCTGTTACAAACTAGAAAACAAATTTCATCCAAAACTGATCCAGGGGAGAAGACTAAACATCTAGCCAACATGTGGTACACACACTACCAGAGTGGACTCACATCTAAAATTATCTATGGCTGTACACACCCCAACGTTCATTTAGCACTGGTACTGTTAGAAGTTGTACGACACAGATTATAAAACTACTGAAGGTTTGGCTGTTCATCTAATCCATAATTATGGTGAGGGGGACAAGAGGGATTAATGAGTACATAATGATTAAAAAGTAGGGAGTATTAAATAGGAACCACATTTGACTATACTCTCAAATACCCAAGACAGTAATAATAAACACAAGATTCATTGCTTGTGCCACACAATCCAGTCCTTGGCTAAGCAATCAGCATTAGAATCTCAGCCTTTTTCTTTTCAACAGGAACTACACTTGAAAGTGGGGCAGATTGTGTGCTATGTATTTCTTTCCTCTTCCTGTTACCAAGGAAAAACAGGAAGGTGCAAAAATCGAAATCTGTACAAATCTGCTTAAATTCATAGGTCTTCTCAGCAAGAATACCTGAAATCTAGCCTCCCAAGTGAAGCAGCATGGTTTCCTTTTGCAGGTCCAACTTGGAAGTGCTACCCTCATTTCCAATAATTACAAGTTTGAATATTCTAGTGACAATACTAAATATTTGCAAGGGGGGTTGGAATATGCTTGAGTCTATTATCTAAGTTACTTCCATTAACTATGCAAATTCCCACCCACATTTTTACCAGTTTTTCCCATTTTTCTTGTATCGGGAAGTTTTGCTAGTCTAGAGAGCTGCCATGATGTAAATATAACCTTTCCTATCAAGTAATAAAATCATGTCCATTTTCCTTGCAGGTACTTTTCTAACATACATTTCTGATTGTGAAAGAGTGCTCCTTTTTAAAAGGTATCTTACTTGCCATTTTCGTGTCTAATCAGCAATGCTTAAGTACCTCCGCAAATTCCTCATGCAGTTTTCAAATGATCCATTACTCTAAAAATAATAACTGAGAAATCTGAACAGTAACAACCTAATCCCAAACCTCAAAACCTTCAAATTGCACAAGGAGGGTTTTAACCTACTCACCTGGCTTGCTGATTGGACAAGCACTCCTTCTTGAAAATTATTTAATGCTTAAAAGCTTCAGCTAGATTAGATCCTGCTGATTCTATGAGGATCTGAGAGTTAAGGCCAGGAGAAGTCCATTTCTCTACTTCGCTGCTTCAAATGAAAAAAGAATTCCCTTTTTTTGTTCATGAGATCTAAGTATTAAAGGGCATCCTACTCCTCTAACATGTAGAGAAGTGGCAAATAAAGATACAATATAACAAAATAAAGTTTGCTTTCCTGATTTTTGCTCTGTATTATATAGACTACCTTCTAAGAAAGGCTAAGAAAAACACTCTCTTTTAGTAGTGGGAAAAATGGGTTTATTTTCAGGACTCCATTTCAACTTCAAGTATCATCAATGCGAATTTGTGCCATTTTATTCCTACATGTCCGCATATGATCCGCCTGGGTGTCACACTGTCTCTAAACATAACCTTATTGTTTACCTTGACCTTTTGGTTATTTTGTGAACCATACCTGTCCAATTAGATGACAGGGCATGGCTTTGAAGTTCATCATATCTGATGTTAGATGACACAGAAGAAAATAAAATATTATTTGTGAACTATATATACTCTGAAATATGGATTCTGCACAGTGTCAGATTTATGTATAAGCTAAACAACCTATAGCCTAGTGCCCCACTCTCTTGGGGACCCCCAAAAAATTTAAAGAAAAAAAATCTGGATGTACATTTCCAAAATGCAAGATAAAAAACAAATAAAATAAAACCTACATACAGCAACAGTGTTTTGTGTTGTGTAGTCTCCTATGATGTAAGCAATGGGCCCCGTCTGCTAGCCTGCTCCCTGAAATATCACTGGTTTGCTCATTTCTATATAAAGTGTGCCTACATTCTGCATGGACTGGTTGCACGGCAATATGTGCAAATGGCTTTAGATACCTATTAGGTCAATAAATCACCATATAGCATATATTCAACACAAAAAAATTATTGTAGACAAAGGACAGCTGGACATATAAAGGGCCCCATTACCTTCAGTAGCTTAGGGCCTCATCAAACCTAAATCCGGCCCAGATTCTGCACTTGTTCAGAGCCCCAAAGCTAATACTCTCATCATCTCCACAAAATAAAACCAATATTTTCCACTGCTTTTCAAAGACACAAATCCATTTCTTATGGGACTCCTGGTGTAATCTTATTTATCTCAGGAAATACACTCTCTCTCTTAAAGTCACTTTGCCAATTTAGCTGTACAAGCAATTGCAGAAGATGACTTCCAAGATGCATCCGGCTGAATATACAGTGCATTTCCTTTAGAAACAATGGCAGAATTTTCCTCTTTTTTTTTATTAAGGGGAGGTTACAACTTAACATTTTGCCTTCACCTTAAACTACAGCAGGCTGGAAATAACAAACAGATACATGATCAGTTCATTAGTATATACAATACAGCATTATTAAGAAACTAAAAGTCTTTTTCAATATAGTTATTTGTTCTAATAAAAAAAAAGTTTTCATGAAACAACAGCAAACTTTGTGAACTAAAATTCTGATTTCATCTACATTATGGCAGAAGATCATTATACTGCTTCCACAGAGTTGATTTGTTTGAAACAGCAGTCACTTACTTATCTAAAACATGTGGATCTTCAGGACTTTTATTTTCATATTCTAAAAGTTCAAGAAAGCTCTGCATATACCTGAAACACATAGGAAGAGCAAAATTAATGTAAAACCACCTAGCAAAAAAGCAAGAGATAAGCTAGAATCTTAACTAATAATGACTTGAAACACTGGAAGGCATTAGAACCTACAAAAATTGTCAACTAAAGAATGTTAGGTTAAAATATCTTTGAAATATGATGCAGATATTGTAAATTTTGTCCAGCAAAAATTAAGTAAATTAAAGGATTACTATTTAAATACTTGAACCAACTGATTCAGATTTCAATTTATTCACTTGTACTTAAAAGTATTTTAGACATAGACCTGACACCAGAAACCATTTGAAAGTGGAAAACTGTAGAGTTATTTATAACATATGCACTGTGTAGAAAACAATGTAGATATTGTTTCATATAGCAGGAAATTCTGCAGTTAATGCAAATCTTCTAAACCTGGAACGCTCCTCCAAGTCCCACCTCTCCTCTTTTATCAGAGCTTTGAAACTTACTGTTCTGCAGGACTTTTTATAATTGACTTCTGCTGCTTTTATCCTAGATTATTTGGGTTTGCAAGACATATTTTATCTTACTTTTAAGATTTGATTTTGTAAGCCACTATTGCTACAAAACAAAACATCTATTAAAGCAATAAAAATAAGCTTATAGTTTTCCACTCTTCTCAGTACAGTAAAGGGAAAACATTTTACATATTTTTATAGCATCTCTGCAAAAGCACATATCCCATTTAAGAAACAGACCAGGTTTAGCATCAAACTAACCTCAAATGCACTAGGTTTTCATCGCACAACTTTTAATACCATCTCTAACCAAAAAGAAGGGACGCAGGTGGCGCTGTGGGTTAAAGCCTCAGTGCCTAGGACTTGCCGATCGAAAGGTCGGCGGTTCGAATCCCTGCGGCGGGGTGCGCTCCCACTGCTCGGTCCCAGCGCCTGCCAACCTAGCAGTTCGAAAGCACCTCCGGGTGCAAGTAGATAAATAGGGACCGCTTACCAGCGGGAAGGTAAACGGCGTTTCCGTGTGCAGCTCTGGCTCGCCAGAGCAGCGATGTCATGCTGGCCACGTGACCCGGAAGTGTCTCCGGACAGCGCTGGCCCCTGGCCTCTTGAGTGAGATGGGCGCACAACCCCAGAGTCTGTCAAGACTGGCCCGTACGGGCAGGGGTACCTTTACCTTTACCTTTTAACCAAAAAGAAGCATTGGTATAATCCTATCTATACATGTCTAATTAGAAAAAAGTTCCACCAAGTTTAGTGAAACATACTTTCAGTTAAATGTGCGTAGGACTGGTGCCTAAGTAGGTGAAACCGCATTTGTTCACATTAATCCCCATTAACGTCTCACCCATTTCTCCCTTCTCTCTCTAGAGTTTTTTAGATGTAGCTTGTTAACAACACTTCCCCCTGCCACCATAGGTCTTCTTCATGGCCCAAAGAACTTCATGTACTGCAAAAACAAGTTACTCAAAAATATTCTTATACACACACACACACACCAAATTTAAATTTATTCTTAATGATGTCATTTTTGCTATCCCAGAACTCATGAAAGCGGAGGTGGAACATGTGAATTGAGAGAAAGGAAGAGAATTTGGAGCATGCAGATGGAGGGAAGAGAAATTAGAGCTTGTGGGTAAGGATGAAGTGGAATGTACAAGGTAGAGGAAGAGCCAAGGTATGTAGAATATGGAGCAGAAACCCAACCATTGAATTCTTATATGTAAGCTTGCTACACTTGCCTGAGCTGGACAGCTAGATTATTTTGCTTGTAAAATTCACCATGTTTGGTTCATATAGCTTTGTTGCCTGTTCTCTATACCTACCAGCTTTGGACTAGCTTAACTGAAGGTCTATTCAGCAAGTTGTCCGGCAGCAAGTTGACTTCTCTCATAGTGTTAGCAAGCCGCACAGGAAGTTCTTTCCGCAGGAACATATATGATGTTTTCTCACATGCATTATCACGTCCTATGGTTGAAAAGACAAACAGAATTTAGTTCCTCCACTCCCTCATTCTTCAGACATTCTTAGAAAATGTAAACATGATGTAAAGAAAAAAAATCCTTTATTTAGCCAGACGCTAGGTTTTGAGTGCAAGTTTCCTTCATGTTTATTAAATCTGAATTCAATACACAAACTACTTAACACCCACAGTAACCGCCAACACCAGCCTGATTGCACTAATCGAAGTGCATACCTGTATCTATCTTCTTATTATTTACCTAACTGTAAGCTAAACCGTGTCAAAAGACCTAAAGATGGAAGCACATTTGGCAATCATATATACATCTTTTCAAAATACTTTTGCATATAGTACATAAGTAAACTGAGTAACGAGATTGAATCCAATACTTTGGATTAATGTTCTTTTTAAAAAAATGGGGGGTGGGTTGGTGGTTCTAAATGATGCATTAGTATTTTTATTATTCTTAAACATTTATTTGATTCAATTCTCTTTGGTATTTGGAGCATTTTAGGAAGAGGCAGACCTATCTTTTTCCACTCACCTTTCTAACACAGTGGTGGGTTAGTGTCATAACATATGTGTTTGTATATGTATCTCTGCATGCTCTGCTATAGAATAGATGTTTTGTGCTGAGTTCGAGGGTGAGCATGGCAGAGAAAAGAAACACTGGGCAGTGTCCTGGTACGCTTAGGCACACTGGTCCAATTAAAATGTATGAAACTAATGGGCTTAACTGCGACCTTCATGCTCAGTGTTTTTAATGGGACTTTGGTGTGCTTGGCTTTGACCTCATTGCACCCTTACAGTACACTCCTATACAGACCTACGGTACTCATAAGTGGGGCTTATGCTCCGATAGGTGAGTCGGGATTGCAACCTTCAATCTATACACATTCAAATTAACAGAAAGTTGGTAAAGGTTTATTCATTGTTACTTAGTAGAGCAACTTGGATGTTCTAGACAGTAGCCAACAGCCAGACATCAAGGCTTCAGACTAGAGACTATACATATTTTCATTCCTCTCACCCCCTCCCTAAGAGTAGACAACTCCACAGTAATATTCAAAAAGGCCAGGTAAACTCACAGACCTGTGTTTTACCTGTAATGAGCTGTCAGTATTCCACTTTAGGCAAGAGAAAGATTGCAAATGTGTTAGTCATGGTCACAAAAGACAACCGCCTGCAAAATGAACAAGTGCTGCAAGGTACTGATTAAGTTATGTTCATGCAGCCCAGGAAATAATGTTAAAAGCATTGCTATGCATATAATAACTAAGATTTGCAATTTGAAAAATCCTTAAGTGTAGTGCAACTGGCACAATCAAGGTCATACTTTTTAAGGCAGTCCCATTATAATCAGTTCAACAGCACATCATTCAGCATCTATTCGCAGATAATGTACATTGGCAGGATACAGCCCAATCAGATTCCACCCCCCTTAAGTACTTAGTTTTTCTCACTCCTTTAAGGCACGCCTGACAATGGCTTGTTATAGCTTAGTAATTTTTTGTTTTAGATATGATCCTGCAAGTATTTATCGATGTATGTCTTTGCCTGTTCATCTGCATGCATGTACTTTTTTTTGGTAGATATATTTTTGTCAAGAATTGGAAAATGACAGCCATTATCTGTCACATAATTAATCTGTAAAAACTGTTTAGGACCACTAGAACAATCTGCAATCATTTATTTTTGCTTTACTAGCACAACTGACTTGGGACTCAACCAGCTATTCATCTGGTTAGACTGACCATTTCTGGCTACCACAAAGTGTCAAATTTTCATTCTATTTATTATTACAAGCATAGGTCAGAAGATGCTGATTCTTCTCTACCAGAATTTCAAGTCTTCCAAACTTCAAGAAGTAATCTACCACCACCAAGGCAAAATCACTGTTGAGGACACAAGAGACATTGGCACTGAATCATCAAGGTTGGCTCAGACTGTGTGCGCATCACAAACAGTATCCATTAATATCTGCTGGCAACCACTACTCTCTATAATAGCCAGGAAAGGTCTCATGGAATCACTTGCAAAAGTGAATCTCCCCTTGCTTCCTTAACTGTCTAAAAGCATCACACCAGTACCAATGTTAAGTACCAATGTTAATGCTAACCTGTCTTCCCTCTTAACAAGGATTTGAACCCATGGATTAAAACTGGTTACCAAACCCTTGTTAAAAGGGAACTAGCTAATACTAATGTAATGCTCTCCTGTTGTTAGGATTCATGGGGAAATATAGGGAGACTTTGCTCCTGAAAGGAGCTATATGACCCCTTCCACTTCTACTTAATTTCACCATGGTTAAGGGATCCAAGCTGATAAGCCTGCACTAGTCCAAAGTGATTAAGACAACACTAAAAAATTGGTATAAAAAAGGAAGATTGTTGAGCAAATTATTCTAGTTACAGTTGTAGTTACATAAGCCTTATTTTTATTTATTTTGTTCACCTTTTCTATTTAGTCTGTGCTATAGAGTTCTGCACAACTTTAAATGGAACTGCTCTCAAGAACATATGAGAACATAACAGTGAGTGACTTATAGATAGACTCCTAACTGAAATAAACAGAGTCAAAAATAGCCCCTAGCTGAACTCTATTAAACAGCCAGTTTACACCCTTCAATGTGAGAACTTATGCCCTGTAGTTACAGATTCAGTTAACCAGTTGCAGGTGGTTCGTTTTTTTAAGCTGTTCAAAAAGAAACCAAGTAAAAATATAACCTAAAGTAACCTGGAGCAAGACGTGAGATGGCACAACATTTCTGCCCCATCTGCCTTCTCACTAAGCAGTACACAACTGGATGGAAAGTTATCTACCATCCTGCATGTACTTGAGGCTTAACTACATGTTATCAATGAGATCTATGACTGGATCTTCCAATACAGGTACTGTTATTTTTACTCTGAAGGAGCCATGGGGGGAAGCCTTCAAATGGGAATATAGCAACTTCAGAGGAGGGAGCAAAATTTTAAATCAGGAAAACTGTGTATGGGAAAGAAAAAAATCACCCCCTTACCTCTCTGATCGAACTTTGCCCCAGATAAAAGTAAAAATAAAGAAGTTCAGCGATCCAGTCACAGAGATCCTTCTTAATGTGTAACTTATTCCTAACAATAAATTGTCTCACATGCTTCTTTATGAAGAGTCTGCATAATTTTTCCACCTTTGGCCCTCCAGATGTTGCTGGCCTACAACTTCCATCATGCTTGCTGTGGCTGAGGGGAGTTGTGGTTCAGAAACATCTAGGGCCAAAGGCTCTCCATACCTGCTTTGTAGGTCAGCCTATGTGCCCCTCTTGCCCGGTAATGCTGTCTGCTCCTACGATGGCTGTCCTCCAGATGTTTTAGAACTGCATGCAGCTGTACTAGCAGGGGCTGAGATGGTAAACCATGGTTTGTTCATATTAACTTTTGCTTGTTTTCATATCTAGTTCAAACCTGCCCCAGCCAACTAAGCATGGTTTCTTTAAGGCCAACACAGTTGGACCCATAGTTTTAAAGGTTGTGAATCTCAGCTTGCATTAATCATTATGTCCAAACTCAGTAACCTGGCTTAATGCTTATGTTTTTTATTGCTCCACTTCAAGCCACCTCCTGGCCTGGTTACAGACACACAAGGAGAAGGGTAGCTGAAAAACGAAAGTGTTTATGCAGCCAAGAGACTCCAGCCGACACTTTCATACACCTCCCCATTCCTCCTTACTCAGCCTGGAAACAGGTTCTTTTCCCTGCCCACCTCCTTGCTGACAAGCTCTCAGAGAAGAGCAGATCTTTTCAAGCTACTAAACTCCGGCTTTTCTAAATCACTGGCACGTTCTTAAATTTACTCATATCCTAGGACCTTTGTGACAACAATTCCAGGACTGATGTTGCAACAAAAAATAGTAAAACATGCAGAAATAAAGAGGTCACTGCTCTATGGCTACTAGAGTTGAATAGCTTTAAGAGTTTAATCTAGATAATACTATTAGTCTAGATCAGACTTCCTCAAACTCGACCCTCCAGATGTTTTGAGACTACAATTCCCATCATCCCTGACCACTGGTCCTGCTAGCTAGGGATCATGGGAGTTGTAGGCCAAAAACATCTGGAGGGCTGAGTTTGAGGAAGCCTGATCTAGATAATACTATTGAAAAATATATGATAAAAAAATATATAACTTCAGTGCTGACTTTGGGAACTAAAACTGCTAGCAATTGCTTTTAGCAATTCTCACCTATATAAGTAGCACTGTAGACAGGGTTTGGCATCTATTTTATAAGAGGGTACAAACAGATCGCTGTGGAAATTACTTGTTTCCTACTACTCTCTCTTTTGCCATCATATCTTTCTACAGGCAAGAAGAACATGAAGTCCAAGTCCTTACTCCATAATTAATAGGAGAGAATAGTGTTGAAACTCTTCTTATTCACAAGGATTGAGTTTTGCTTTTGTCTAGTTACCCAACACTCTCTTGGAATATTTAACCAAGCTCCTACTGATTTTAATGTACATGAACAGCATCCTTGAACTTTCTGCCCTTCCCAGAACTTATAAAGATGTAAAATTCTGCCATACAATGAATGTGTGCATATGTAAAAAACACATTCTTTACTCTGTAGCCAACACTAATGTCATCAGAAGTAAATAAAAAGGAAGGAAAGTATTTTTACTCACACATACATGTTTATTGCTTGACAACTAAACGCAAAACATGCCTACAATCGTGAATATTTTTCACAAAGAATTCATTCATGTGACAAGGTTTCCAAGAGATTACTGTCATATAAAACAAGCAAGTCACAGTAACAGGACAATATAAACTGTCAGTTTTATACTTAAATCCATTTTATAATTTTTGATTAAAAAACAAATGTAAAGCAATTTGATGTTCTTGTGAGAACTGATCTTCCATAATTAATGTGTTTAATTCAAAGCTACTAACCACATCAAGACAAGTATAGACAGTGCATTCTTCAATGTCTCTTACATAAAATGTTCACATTTTCAGTTTCACTTATGGTTTATCTGTTTTTCAAACTCACAGTAGATCCACTAAAATCAATGGGTTTGCTCTAATTAATATTGGCTATCTCACCATACGTTTTAAGTAAAGCTAAACAGGCCAATTAAAAATATTATAAATCAAGCAGCCAATTATGTTTGTTAATTTGCAAAGCTTTCTTAATTTATGATCCATAATGAATAATTTTGTTAGGAGAACAGTTATGAGCATTGGACAAAGATTGTTCAGTTACGATACTTGTCAAGGACACATGAAAATATCAATAAAAATACTTATATTATCTTTCAAAAGTACATGTGAAACTATACAACAGTAGTTACGTGGAGTGTTTGCTTTTGATCAGTCAGGGTAGTTTCATTTGAGTAGTACTGTATGCCAAACATTACAATACTGACCGTTGCACATGACAAGACAAATGAAACATGTTAATTCCTTTATCTTAACACATCTTGAAGAAGGTAAATAGCAAAGAGGATTAAGACACCAATAAAATGATCCAGCCCAGTTTTAAGCGTGCTAAAGCCCATTGATTTAAATGGACTAAGACTGACCTATCTCTGGACTGTTTGTTTTCAGCATCAATAGGTGAAAAAGTAGCATATGCATTTAAATACTTTTCTGCTTCTATGTATCCAGTGATCTGCTGCATTAACCAGCCAGTGAATAAAAACCACTTCACAAACATTACATTTTAAAGAGATAGTTAAAACACTGAATGTATGCACATAACTAATGTATCTTTAAAAATTCATTAATTATATAGAATGTTTGCCTATTCAAGTTCTCATGACAGCATTTAATGATTGAATGACCCGCTAGCTGAGGGAGAGGAATCCTTGCACTGATGGAACAATCTGCTTATCACTACACTGAAAACAACTCAATGATATCATTAGCAATGAAGTATTCACATAAGTTGTTAAACGTGCAAGCAAAATATTTTTTTTCAGTTTTTTCAGATGTCCTGCACAAATTGGTTATCTCAGGAGAACTCTGGACTGATTTTCTCCCATAGCTTTAGAAGAAAACTAACAGAAATAAAATCATCTAAGAGTAGTTTGAGGGTAACAGAACAAGTCTCAGTATAGGGCGAAGGTAGATGTGATGATAAATGTGTCTTGGAATTTAACATATACTTTACAAAAAGTGCAAATATAAGTTCCTGGGCTTAGGAACTTAGGAGTGGCTTAGAATTATTGGAACCTCAGAGGGTGATGACAAAAAAACCTCTCCTCTGAAAATGCAATTTGCATAGGGCAGTGGTTTTCAACCAGTGTGTGTAGCACCCTGGGATGCCTTGAATGATGGTCAACAGTGACATGGGCAACACTGACCTCTATCCCTCTTTCCTTCCCTCCCTTCTCTGATGTTCTCTCACATCTCTGCCTCCCAAAGGCTTCACAGCTGTTTATTGCAGTAGCCCTGGCTACAAGCTCTGCAGGCAAATGATGCATCTGTTGCTGGCCAAGGGGTGCTGGTTGCCAGGAGTTGAGGTGGCCTTGGAGTAAGCAAGCAAGTGGGTGAGGGGCCCCAGCCAGCCAGTCCACTAGACCTTGCTTCTGGGAATGGACGGACAAGTCCCATGCCCCTGTGGGGCAGTGTGAGGAGTCACCTCTTTTTGGAGGGGGGGCAACTCCTCTGAGGGGCGGCAGCAGCGGCTGTCCAAAGGACTCCCAAGGTGAAGGGAGAGGAGGCTGAGGGAACACTCTACAAGGGTGTCCGAAAAAGGGTGCGAGGCTGCCAGCTCTACAGGCAAGGGGTAACATAACTGGGCTCCTGAGCCCCACAGTTGTGCTGCAGAAAGAAGGTAGTTGGTCAAGGGAGCCGTGGATTCAAAAAGGTTGAAAACCTCTGGCACAGGAAGAAAATGGCTACTGGCTTCTGCAGTCTAACAGGTAGTATTTTGGTGTCTCACTTAATCATTTAACCTGAATTTGTGAGAGGAAATGTATGCGAGCCCTATTGAAATTAACATATACTGTATTGTGAAGTAGGTAAATTATACCAAATGCAGTTCATTAACACTGCCATGCTGAAATCCCATTGACTTCCAAGGGGGAAGTGATTCTGAAAAAAGCATTCCGAAAACTACTGGGCATCATCTCATCATCACTAAGGCAGAAAACAGATTGGCACAGTTGCTGGCAAAATCCGAAGAAAAATGGTTACATAAGAGACCTCTACTCTGGCTGCCAATTTGTTACAAAGCTGATTTTAAAGGGAAGGAAAACAACTACTTAGCTCAGTTTATCTCTGCTGAAAACAAGAAACTGCATGAGAGCATGCACCTAATCTTACATGTATAACCTCTGCTCAGTGACCTTGAAAAAGGACAAGTCCCAGGCAAGAATCCAGGGAGGAAATTCCGTCCAATACTCAAGAGGGGACTAAATCTAACTGCATCTATAATAATCGCCCAATACAAAAATTGCTAATATCCAAGAAACCTTTTAAAAATATTAAGTTATGCGAATATATAATTGAGCCTGCTAAAAATTGTGAATGAGCATTAATATATTTTGAAACAAATAAACAAGATACAATGTATCTTCTTCATCCATACCCCATTAACTAGAAATAGGCCTTCCAATGCAATGTTTATCTGTGCTATTTTTCAGTCTTAGGCTGGGATCCAAAGAACCATGTGGGAATCTTCCAGTTGTGCTACAAGGTCACCTAGTACTACCTTTCTAAGCAATGCCTTTCTATTCCAGAAGCTTGGGCAAACTTCAAGAGTGAATTTTAGTGCAGTTTGAGGAGCAGCAAGTAAGAAAATCAAACAGGGAAGCCTAGACAATACAGCTATCTAAGAGGCTCCTTGAATTCTAAACCTTTCATTTAAAATTCCAACTTCCCTGTTAATATAGCATTAATAATTAAAGTGAGTTAAAATAGTAACAGCAAAGCCCAGCAATGAGAAGCAGCAAGATATATTTAGAAAATGTTTTTGCAGTCACCTTTCTTATCTCCAATAAATGTTTAACTGAACACTTAATAAAACTAGAGAAGGAAGTCCAAGCCCTAAGTGACATGACTTCAATATTTTCCCAGAAGTTTAAAAAAAAGAATTTGGAAAGGTTGGCTGGCTGATTTTTTATGGCAACTTAGATGACATAATATTATTTAACATAATTTTCAACTTAGTCTGCTCTTCTGACATTTTATGAGTGTTTTAAACGTAATCTGCCCAAAGCCCTAAGGATAAAATATTCAAGTTTTTTGTTTTGGTTTGAAAAATATAGTGCATATATTTTCTTTTTTTGTATTTTAATCTGAGTGGGGATCATTTTTCCAGTCCAAGGGCTGCATTTCCCCTTGGACAATCATTCAGGGACCATATGCCAACAGCGAGTGTGGCCAAAGTGGACAAACACGCTGTCACGCACACCAATAGAAGCTTTTGTTTCAAGCCTAAAACCTGCAAGTGAGGAGGGGATACTGAGGGCTAGGCAGGAAGGTCCAACCGGCTGCATCTGGCCCATCAACAACCAGTCTGCCACATCTAATTTAATGGTTAATTAAGTAAACAGAAGCTCAGTGGTTAAATTCTGCAGAACTACAGGCCACAGGTGTTGCTGCATCAATGTTAAACCATTAATTTTATCTCAATTTTTCAATCAAAAATTTTCAGTATACAAGGGGCTTAAGTGCTACTGACAATGATTTGAGGAATTATTTAAAATTACATTACAGAATGATCCTGAATAACAATTTTATCTAGTTACTAACTTGCCTCCTTCCCATGCTTTCAGAGTTTAGGAACTCAAAAGGGGCATATGACAAGTTAATGTTCAAATAACCTAATCTAATCTTTAGATTGTGTTAGCACTAGAATGTTAGAACTTGAAGCCTTTACAAACAATTTTCACTATCTTTTTGCCATAATTGCACCCAATTTAGATAATGAAAACAGACCACACTTGGATTTCAAATTTTAAAGGATTTCAAAGGAACGGACCACTATGACGATCAACATTAATGTAATGTTTTAGGTCATAAAATATGTATTTTAGATGGTTTTGTCCTTTACTTAAATGCATTTACACTAAACATAAAATTAAAATATACTTGATGCCCCCACCATTTATTATTTTCATCAACGCGCACATAAAAATGCCTAATAAATACAGACACAATTCAGCATTCCTTGTGGACCATACAAATCTAAGTCATTGCAAACTATCTGAATACAGATAAGCATCTTGCTTCATATGTGATTAATAAATTTCTTAGTGAGAATTGCACACTGCTTTCATCACAAACATTTTAAAAAGCAATTATCGTTCCATGAATTGATTCTCAACTGCAGTTCCTGAACAAAAACATACAGAATACCTAAGTCTGGTTCTAGATCATATGAAATCACTGTGTCAATATGCCAACAAGTGGCCCCATTTTCCTCCCAAAATCAAAACCAGAACAAGACATCTTTGCTAGCTCCAAATATTCTATGCACATGACTCAAAACTGATTACCCAGAATTTGTTATCCTGTTATTTATTTATTTTCAAATTACATTCTGCACTGGGAAATATGCATGTAACCCACATGGAGGGATATATAACACCAACAGTAAGTTTTTAAGTGATAAATATATGTTTCTCTTTTAGATATAAAGACATTAGTCTTAGACATTTGTAGGGAAGTATTCCACATTGAACAAAATGCATCTTCAGGGATTACTATTTCCAAATCCCTTTTCCTCAAACCATTACTTCTCTGGACCTGAAGTATTAGTTTTTTCAATTTTGTGATGTCTGTCTTGGCCACAAACCATCACTATTGATTGATTACATGACTAATTTCAATAATAATAATAATTTTGCACCCCGCCCATCTGACTGGGTTGTCCAGCCATTCTGGGCAACAAAAACCAAGTTTTTGTCTTGGTTTATTATTCTTGTTACCTGATCATATAAAATTTCTGAGCCATTTAATGCCCTCTAAATTCAGAGAGGTCCTTTTGCCCCTAAATGAACAATATACATAAATAGCTGGTATTGATCTATTAATCACAATAGAATTACATAAATGGAGGGGGGGATCCTGAACATAGGAATGCTTTGTCGTCGTCGTCCCCCAAACTCTGAAAAATGGCTTTTACTCAGTGGTTATAGCAAAACTCTCGTTTCAATCATTTCAATACAGCTTCCCGCAATGCTTTCTATTTCATTTTATTAAGATTCAAATCCTTATACCATTCTTTAAACATATATAATTTAGCTCTGTGCTAATATTTAACACTCCTGAGAACTTCATGTCTCCTGCATTCAGTGGTTTACATAATGTGGAAAGCCCTATTCTAGCATTATCTCCTATTCCAAACAAACTTACCACAAAGCTTTTATCAAACTTGCAAAGTCAGCTTTTTCACTTATAAAGGAACACTTAGAAGTAGAAATAAGATTTCTTTTGGCTGAATGTACCATTTATCAGCTGCTGTTGTGCTTCAGTTTAATTTACATCAGTGTTCTCTAGACTAAATTTCACTGACCAAAACATTATTACGATTAATACTTTTTCAAGGGAGAAAGGGAGAGATAAAGAAAGAAAAATAAATCCATGTCCCTAAATATCTCACATATGGTAGATTTTCAAAAGTATTTTACAAATCTAGGGGAGCCAGTGCCTTGAAGTTTGATCCTAACCATACTGAATCATTTACAAAAATCTGATGCAGGTATATAATGAAAATGTTGTAGAGTATCAGACACTTAAAATTATATCTAGTTGTCTGCAAAAACTTTAAATGTAAAGGTAAAGGGACCCCTGACCATTAAGTCCACGTCCCGCAAAAACTTTATGCTTTATATAAAAAGGCAACACAACATATGAAACAATTTAACGCATTAAAGATAAAACAGGACCACAGGAATTCATAAGAAAACTACCTCTCTTAGGGAAAAAAAGCAATGACAAGAAAATCAACATCTCATTCAGCCTACAAAAGCAAGTCCAAACAAAACCTTACTATATCCCCTAAAAAAAAATCTAGTCAGGCAAGGGCTCAAGCTGGCTTCCCATAGAAGAGAGGATATAGAAAACAACAATGCTTGGCACAAATCATAGGTGTGGAACCTGTGGCCCTCCAGATGTTGCTCAACTACAACTCCCATCGCTCCTGACCACTGGCCATGCTGGTTGGGGTTTATAGGAATTTGTCTACATCACCTGTAGTCACAGGTTCCCCACCTCTGATGATATGCTGTCCAGTTGCTATGGTCAGCCTTCAACAGTTCCACTCATCATAGCTAATACAGGGCTGCTCTCTAGCAAGCATGACAAACGGCTAGTATCATCCACAACTTTGAAGATGCAGAGGGAGGCACAGATTGCCTCAGTAGTTGAGCAGCAACAAATTTGCAGCTGTGCAATAGGTTGGGGGCTGTTTGACAACTTCATGGACAAGACATCTGGAAAACTTTTGCCATGCTAAACTGACAACCCCTAATAAGACTTTCTTTCTCCGGGAAATGCCGTCTTAGGTGCTGCTCCTTGTAGGTGATCAAGCAGCAGCACATATCCACTTCCCTCTGCCTGAGTAGATAAAAGTAAAGGACCTCTGGATGGTTAAGTCCAGACAAAGGCGACTATGGGATGCGGCGCTCATCTCGCTTCAGGCTAAGGGAGCCAGCATTTGTCCACAGACAGCTTTCTGGGTCACGTGATCAGCATAACTAAACTGCTTCTGGCAGAACAGAACACCGTGACAGAAACCAGAGTGCACGGAAACACTGTTTACCTTCCTGTCGCAGTGGTACCTATTTATCTACTTGCACTGGTGTGCTTTTGAAGTGCGAGGTTGGCAGGAGCTGGGACAGAGTTCACCACCGCTGAGCAGATTCGAACCACCGACCTTCCAATCAGCAACCCCAAGAGGCTCCGTGGTTTAGACCACAGCAGCACCCACATCTGCCACCCGTGCCTGAGTACCTACTTACCAAGTAGTAGGAAAAAGCTGTACTGTAATTGTTTTAACATGCTAAGGTGAAGTGTTTGGAGTTCCACACCAGGAAGTGAAAACCATTTAGTTGCAAGCCCTTGCTTTTCAAAAAAGCTCAGTATTCCCAAGACACAAACCACAGCAATACAAAAACACAAAGTGCATACATGGCCAAGAAGAGGGAAATAAGATCCCAAGGTTTTCACATTACTATTGCTTTCTGGGAAGAATTTGCTTAACCTTCAAAACCCTTAGTGACTGACGCCTGCTGCGTGTCTCCCTGAGATGCTGATCTGTCAGCCAAGCATAATGTTTTGGTGAGGCTCTGAACAAAAGAGTAAATAATAAAATGAGAAAACAAAGAAAAATAATGAACTAGGCAAGGACACAAAATGCATTTGGAATTAGATTTGGGGAAAGGTTTAACAAAAAATGCCTTTGCCCACACTGGATAGTGCTTTGAAAAACGCAGGCTCACATTTTGCATACTAAGACCAAGTCACACAGAACTTGCTGTTGATGGGACTGCCCACTATTATCACTGCAGCAAGAACTAAAAAACAACAATCCTGCCCCATTGTAGTTTTCCTGTGGAGGCCAATAGAACACTTCCTTCCTCTCAGAATATATTCCCTTTCAGAATACTCCCAATAAGGACTGGTGGGGAACGTCCAGCTCATGTGCCTAATTATGATTGCCAGGCTGTTCCGGGCAAACCATGAACATGTTTCATCATATACAATGTCAGACATGAGGAAGTTCAAGCTGCAGCTAATAGGAAGAAGTATCAGATTTGTAAGTGTACTGCAACAGAGAAATGTGCCAAACTAAAGAAGTGCCAACTTTTTTTTTTGATAAAAATTAATAACTGGAAGAACACTTAAGAGTGTTCTTAATTTTTCCTTTGCAGCCACATCCTGAATTCAAGCCATGCCTGCAAAGAAACATTTTTCATATTCTTTTGCAGGTGTGATTTAAGTTCAGGCTGCATCTACAAAAGAATTCAAGCCACAGCTACCAAGGAAAAAAGTTCATTTGCAGGCCTAGCCTGGATGTAAACCACACCAGCAAAGGAAGAATAGGAAATGCATTTAGAATACACTCCCAGTTCTTCCTTTTTTAAGAGAATCATGGTGACATCAGGTGACTGACACCTGTCAGTCTTACCCACATGCCAAAGTGACCCACTACCAGTGTAGAATTACTGAACTGCAGAGTTGGGAGGGACCACAAGAGTCACCACCTCACTGAAGTTAAGAAGGTCTGGGTTCAGTCAGTGCCTGAACAGATGACAGCCCTCAAAACATTATACCTCGCCTTTGGGTCCATGATAGACAAAAGGCAGGATATACAGGTAAGCATATAGATAAATAAATTGCTAATCATGAAACCTTGTTTTGAAGTGAGCATTATTGTTCCAAAGTTAGTATTAAGTTGTCTAGATAGGATGGCACGGCAAATTGTGATTAGACAAAACCTGGAAATTTCAGTGGGCTTGAGCATGAGCCTTTGGGCCTGCTCCCAATAAGCCATGGTTTGGCGAATCAATTCAGAAGATCTGAATTGGCCCAAGAAATGTTCTGAAGACAGGCGATGCAGCTGCTGTTCAGTACCTGGGCAGGAAATCATCCACATACTTTACATATGCCACCTTGAGCTGCTGGGAGAATATAATGAATGCTTAAATAGACTGAGGCACTGACACTGGTCAACTTTTCCCTGGATCCTCCCCTTGTTTTCCTGGTAGGGAACTTGCCTGCAAGAGCTGCACCACACACAGAAATGAAGAGGTGGTGTTTCCTCCTCACATCCCTGTGTGTGGAGCTCCATCTGTTGAGCTTCTGCCTGCTCAGCAGCTGAACACTAACTTTCCTAACCATATTTACCAACTCAATACACCCCTAAAACATACACACACACCCCTCCTCCTGAAATGCAGTCGACTAATAGGTTTTATACACCAGTCCTTCTCCACTGGCACTTGACCCTATGGGGAAGCTCCTCAGAGCCCCTCCACCCCCCCCCTCAGGTCCTCAGTTACCCGGATTCTTCCGCTTGTTTTGGCGCCCCGTCCACAACATCCCCCCCCGCCCCACCTCCGGCCTTGCGAAAGGCAATTCAGTGACGTCACACAAACACACCGGGGCGGCGCAGCGGGCTTCCTTCTCCTGCCCCCCCCAGCCCCCCTCCCACCTCGCGTTCCTCACGGCTAGGAGCGAAAGAGCAGCAGCGGGAGGAGGAGGCGGCACCCGCCCTCCCGCGCTTGTTGTTTGGTTTGGCGCGGCGTGCAGGTGCCTCTCCGTCGTCACTCACCGAAGTCCAGGAACTGCTTGATGGAGAGCGGCGACGGGGAGAAGCGGGAGTAGTACTCGATCTGTTTGGGGATGGGGCTCTTCAGGAGCGCCCCGCACAGCCGCATGGCGCTGCTGGGTCGGTCGGCCGGCCGGCAGGTCGGTGGGTGGGTGAGGGAGACGGAGAGGAGCAGGAAGGAGAGGGGAAGGCGCGTGCGCGCGCACAGCAGCAGCGCCTGCAGGGCCCCTGGACGAACCGGCCGAGCAACTGCCTGGCGGCGCGTGCGGATACTCACGCACGCAAAACACCGCGGGCGCGCGGGAGGGGGCGGGGAGGCGAAGGCGCTCGCAACTGTCACTGCGGCCCAGCAGCCCCTCGCTGCCGGCCTAGCGGGAGGCGGCGGTATCGGCCTCCTTGCCCTCCACACGGACGCCCCCTCGTGTATCAAGGGGCCGGGCGCACCGCGCCTTCTTCCCGCTGCAGCCCGACCCGGCCGGTGTCTGCCGGCCGCTTGGTATCCCCCGGCCCGGCAGCGACGGCGAGCGCCCGCCTTCCGACCTTACGCGGCCTTCTGACTGGGCGACGAACAGCCAGCATTGCCGCCGCTGCCGCCTTCCTTTGCCTTTCTCGGTCGCCCGAGTAAGCGCCGCCTGCCATCACCATGACGCCCAAAGGCATGCGCACGCGCCGATGGGCGCCGGTTGGTTTCCGGGCCTACAGCTCGATTTGAAAATGAGGAGACAGGGGCACGTGTGGTTTCAGACCCATAACACGGATCGCTGCCTGAGGGCAAGATGCCCTTCTGCTTTTCTTTATTCTCCAAGAGCTTCTCCTGCTTCTTCACCCACAAACCCCACCACCACACTCAATGCTTAAGAGCAGGGATGAAGGATTTGTTGCCTTCCAGATCAGTTTTTCTCAACCTGGTAATGGGGTGTCCCACATGTTGTTGAACTACAACTCCCATCATCCATTGCCAGCAGGGGCAGCAGTCAGGGATGATGGTAGTCCAAACCTATGGCCAGAACTGAAATCATCATGTACACTACGGAAACCATGATCTACGTCATATCACACTCCTTCAGCTATCTTAAATATTACTGTCCATTTCTGGACTGTCTTAAAATTTCCTTCCCTTGAGCCAAAGTTTCGTAACAACCAACCCCTGATACGATTTTTAAAAAAGGAACAATTTCCCCTTAAGGGATACACTAGCCTGTGCTTTCTACAAGGATACTGACTGGCCCAAGAGAAAATAACATACATTATAGGCATGGAAACAGGCAGAGAAGGAAAGCAAAAGGAATCTAGCTAAGTCAAAGATGATTCCACTCTTGTACACATCCACCTGGTGTAAAGCAGGCTTAACGAAGAGAGGTGATGCATGGAACAATCTCGTGGGAGAAAGACTTAACAATTTGGTCATAAAAATTCCTTCCAGTAGCACCTTAAAGACCAACTAAGTTAGTTCTTGGTATGAGCTTTCGTGTGCATGCACACTTCTTCAGAAGTGCTCATACCAAGCTCATACCAAGAAAGTTCATACCAAGAAAGCTCATACCAAGAACTAACTTGGTTGGTCTTTAAGGTGCTACTGGAAAGAATTTTTTTGTTTTGACTATGGCAGACCAACACGGCTACCTATCTGTAACTGCAATTTGGGCATCTACAAGATGCACAGTTATAAGAAAGGAGCTTCCTAGATAATAATAATAATAATAATAATAATAATAATAATAATAATAATAATAATAATATTTTTTTATTTATACCCCGCCCTCCCCAGCCAAGGCTGGGCTCAGAGCAGCTTACAAACAATAATAAAAACAATAAGAATGATTACAACTTAAAAACAAAAATAAAATACAACATTAAAATAAAGGAATATTAAAATGTAGCCTTGTCACAGGAGGAGAAGGAAAAGAAAACAAAAGAGAGAGAGAGAGAGAGGGGGGGGGGGAGGGAATCAAATTGGCTCCAAGCCAAAGGCCAGGCGGAACAACTCTGTCTTACAGGCCCTGCGGAAAGAAATCAGATCCTGCAGGGTCCTGGTCTCATGAGGCAGAGCGTTCCACCAGGCCGGAGCCAGAGTTGAAAAGGCCCTGGCTCTGGTTGAAGCCAATCTAACTTCCTTAGGGCCCGGGACCACTAGGGTGTTGCTATTTATGGACCTTGAGGCTCTCCGTGGGGCATACCGGGAGAGGCAGTCCCGTAGGTACGAGGGTCCTAGGCCGTGAAGGGCTTTAAAGGTCAAAAGCAGCACCTTAAACCTGACCCTGTACTCCACCGGGAGCCAGTGCAGCTTGAAAAGCACTGGGTGAATATGCTCCCATGGCAGAGACCCCGTGAGGAGCCTCGCTGCAGCATTCTGTACCCGCTGGAGTTTCTGGGACAGCTTCAAGGGCAGACCCGCATAGAGCGAATTACAGTAGTCAAGCCTGGAGATGACCGTCGCATGGATCACTGTGGCCAAGTCAGGGCGGGAAAGGTAAGGGACCAACTGCTTGATTCGGCGAAGGTGGAAAAATGTCGCCTTGGCTGTTGCTGTAACCTGCGCCTCCATGGAAAGGGAGGCGTCAAGGATTACACCCAAACTCTTAACGGAAGGCAATGGCACTAATTGGGCCCCCGCAAGAGAAGGGAGTTGGTCCCTCATCCCCATGCCATCCCGACCTAGCCATAGGACCTCTGTCTTCGAAGGATTTAGTTTCAATCGGCTCCCACGAAACCATCCAGCCACAGCTTCCAAGCATCTGGTCAGTATGTTCAGGGTCGAGTCAGTGTGGCCATCCATCAGCAGATAGAGCTGAGTGTCATCAGCATATTGGTGACAGCCCAGCCCAAAGCTCCGGATAATCTGGGCAAGGGGGCGAATAAAGATGTTAAAAAGCATCGGGGAGAGAATTGCGCCCTGCGGCACTCCACATACCAAGGAGTGGCGCGATGACATTTCCCTCCCTAGTGCCACCCTCTGTCCCCGACCAGAGATAAAAGAGCACAACCAGTTATGGGCTAAGCCCTGTATCCCCACGTCTGCGAGGCGGTGGTCCAGAAGATCATGATCGACCATGTCAAAGGCTGCTGACAAATCTAAAAGGATCAGCAGTCCTGACCCACCTCGATCCAGTTGTCTACGGAGATCATCTGTTAGGGCAACCAGAGCCGTCTCCGTCCCAAAACCAGGACGGAAACCGGACTGAAATGGATCTAATGCCGATGTTTCCTCCAGAAACCTACCAAGCTGTTCAGCAACCGCTCTCTCAATTACCTTACCCAGGTATGGAAGATTTGAAACTGGGCGGTAATTGGATAGGTCTAAGGGATCTAATGAAGTTTTTTTTAAGAGTGGACACACCACTGAGTAGATCCATCCACCGTAAGGACAGGGCATGGACAGAAGGGACATGAAGTGCAAATTAACTCAAGTTCTGTAGCAAGGTGTATCAATACAACTTTCCCTCCTCAGAATGGCAGGGTAGTCATGATGGGTCCCTGGCCAGTGAAAACTGACAACCTGCTGACTAAGGTATCCATTGTGGAGAAAGGCAGTGGCACTTTCCTAGCAAACTCAGTCTAATTACTGATGAAAAATGCTTGCTGGAGGAAACCTTCAGGGGAAATTAATGGCTGGATAAGGATATACACCAAGGTTCTGGAGACTAAATAGGTATCTGCCTATTCACCTTGCTCTTGCTGCTGCTGTGGGAGGTCATTCAGCTTAAAACAATGTTGCCTCCTCTGTTGTTTCCAAGTACCCCAATGCACACAGTGAAGAATCATTAAATAGTTCTGAGGCATGTGTAGAATTCCAGTGAAAATGAACTTCTTGGTAATACATGAAATCCATAGCTCATACAATCCCCAGAAGAAGCATTTGAGTCCTGCTGTGGGACCAATTACCCCACTCAGCACGCAGCTTGAGTCATATGTTTTCTTGCAGAAAGTTAGGCAGACAAACTGACAAGATCCATTTCCAAATCTTTCAGTTCAGAAGAGTGATAAATACAAGCTTCGGATCTCCATGGTGGGACTGATTGGGCTGCTGTTGCTGAGGACTTGATCTGTAACAATGGATCTGGCCTTGGATGAAGCTTTGAGCCAATCTACATTCTAAAGAATACTCCCCAGAGGAAGAGGAACACCGGAGAATTGTGTGGGAGAACAACTGGGAAATGGTTGAGCAACACAACCGTGAGACTGCGCAAGGGAAACACACCTACACAATGGGAATGAACCAATTTGCCAATTTGATTGATGAAGAGTTTAATAAAAAGATGGTTAATAATAATAATAAATAAAGTTATTACTATACCCCACCCATCCGACTGGGTTTCCCAAGCCACTTTGGGCTTAGGTTCAGTCCTGAGTCATATTCAGTAATCATTGAATAATGTTTCTGGCAAACTCGAGGTCACTGGATTAAGTATGTTTTTAAGTGTATTTTTTTTAAAGAATGTTTTGATCTGTTTCTACTTTGTTTTTGTTTTTAAATTGTATATCCATTTGCTGCCCTGGGCTCCTTGAGGAGGAAGGATGGATATAAATTCAATTAATAATAATAATAATAATAATAATAATAATAATAATAATAATATGATGATGATGATGATGATGATGATGATGATGGACAAAGAAGACTATAAACTCCAACAGC
The DNA here is from genome assembly GCF_964106915.1 of Podarcis gaigeae. Lineage (NCBI taxonomy): Eukaryota > Metazoa > Chordata > Lepidosauria > Squamata > Lacertidae > Podarcis > Podarcis gaigeae. The sequence goes on along the minus strand of NC_139677.1, from coordinate 44,570,289 downwards.
AATCTCACAAGACTGCACACAGTGAGATGCCTGGTAGTTCTAGGAGAGCCCAGTGTGCAGTAGGAAGCAGGTAATTTGAATGCAAGTCCCACTACTGGGAGATGGTGAGATTACCTCCACAAGCAGAGCACAGCTTCTGGATGTCATGCCACCAATGATAAATTTGAGTGGAAAAATAAGAATTGGCAGGACAAGAACCTACATCTCCTTCTTCAGAGAACTACACCCTCATCCTGCCAACAGATGGGAGGGAGACACATAATGGAGCCCATCTAGTCTTCCTAGCCCCAGCCTATGATATGCTTCACCATAAAAATCTGAAGAGGCTCTATGCAGAGCTATCGCTCACTGATGCTTCTGTGGGTCTTGTTGAACTGTTGCTAAGAACATGCTTAAACTACACTGGTATTCACTCTTGCACAAGAGCACTCTGGCATAATGGAATCACAGAATGGATTTATTTAAAAAGAAAAATTAGAAGAAAAATCCAGTTTCAAATGGTTACTCATAAGTGCATCTCACTGATTTCAGTGAGGGTTATTTTCAAGTCAGTTTTCATAGGATTGCAGTCCCTAGTTCATGTTATTGGTGAGTTGAAATTATTGTGTGATACAGATTTTCCAGCATATATTTATTCTTGTGCTATTCCTGCCCCCAAACATAGCATTTCATAACTATGATAATTTATATACAAATATATGCTAGGTAGGTACAAAGTTTCTTGTCATGCTTTTTTTGTAGTTAAATAATCAGGATTATTTAATTATTTTCTGAACCAAACATTCAGGATGTCAGCTTGCCATCTGTAAGCTCTTAAGAAAACATTTTCTTCTTTCTAATAAAGCACTTGGTGGCCTTGCAAGCCGACAGTGGGCATTTGATGTAATAAACTTTGAGTAATAAATTTTAGAGTGATGTCAAAGTGGTTGAATTGTAGGTTAGATCAGAAAACAAGGAGCAAGTGCTGAACATTTTACTCCAGCTCTTGTCGAAACATTTAGATCATAACATCTTGATGAAAAGGTTGTTCTTAGAATTATTGTCATTCCCCTTGAGAATCATCAAGTTCAGACTCTCAAATATTGAGAACAGAAAATACATTTGAAAAGTTAACAATACTGACCAGTAACCTGGGGGTGGGGGTGGAGTGTGTAAGGAGTAGAGTCAGAGCAAGAAGAAAGAATTACAGTCTGAAACTGCATTTTACAAAATTACAGAAAAAGAGATAGAGAAACAAGATACCAGGGAATTATACAGTTGCCCATCTGGAGCATCTGTCTCTCACAAATTATATTTTCACAGTGTTCATTTTTCTCAACAATATTCTAAGAAAAACTGCTAGGAAAAGTACAGTTCTTTTCAGCTGGATTATAGCAATAGATGGTCAAAAGGTATAAGAGCCACCAGGAGATCACTTCTTGCCCATTTTCTGAAGAGAGGAGACAATGCCAACATTCACGCTCCCCCAACTTAAAAACCCATCACTGTTTTCAATCACTTATCCTTTTGCCTATGGTGCTTGAAAGATAGGAAGGATGCTGCTGAGAAGAAACTTCAGCTAAAATAATAATAAATACACAGTAAAAAAAAAAACCTTTCTCATTTTAGGCCTACCTGTAAGTCTGTACTTTATACATAAACTAACTCACCTCATCCCAGGTTATGTGTTGAATTTTGTTTTGTTGTTTTGTTGATTTTGGACCAGTTTTCCATTCTATCAATATCTTTTCGAAGTTTATTCTCATCCCTCCTCTTTTTGTGTCATCTGCAAAGTTGACAAGGATCTCCTCTAGCCCTTCATCTATGGTAAATCATGAAAATTAAGATAAATTACATCCACATTATTCCCACAGAAAGAGATATGATTAGTCCGGCAGGCTTTATTATTGAGCGCTGCTCTGGTTTCGCCAGAAGCGGCTTAGTCATGCTGGCCACATGACCCAAAAAAACTGTCTGCAGAAGCGGACAAATGCCAGCTCCCTCAGCCTTTAAAGCAAAATGAGCGCTGCAACCCCAGAGTTGTTCACGACTGGATTTAACTGTCAGGGGTCCCTTTACCTTTATGGTGGCTTCTACTAATCACTGCATTATTATCAATCTGCTTACAAACTGAAACCTTGCTCTAGTATCTCCCCTGGTATCAAAGTCAGACTGAGTGATCTGTTGTTTCCTGGATCTTTCTGTGCCTCTTTTGTAAACTGGAATCTTCGCTGGAAAACTGCCTCTACTCTCTGAGGTGAGGCAAGTACCTATGAGAAGCTATTAGAAAGCCTTTTGGGTAGTGGCGTCCCAATTACAGAACACTTTCCCCAAATAGATTGGCCTGGACCCAATACAGTTTGCTGACTCAGGAGAGATTCTACATACAAAAGATGATTGGCAGTTGAATCTTATTTGAACACTGGTGACAGGACAGTAGCCTTCATCATCACAGAGAGAGCTGACCTCTAACATCCCACCACCGCTTTCCACCCTCCACCCAATGCCCTAAGTGTTCACTCTGTTCTAATGGTAGGATCCTATTGATCTTTTGGTGCCAGGCCTATCTATATTTCTGGCCTTTTTAGATGCAATTGTAATCTTATGACCTACCGTATTTTATGCTGCTTGTGTGACTTCATGGCTTTAGCTTATGTAATGAGCAGACACTCTTGCCTTCTTTGCAAGGTGTAGGACCGCTGAGAGGTACAGGTTGTGTAATTTACGGACAAGTAACACTGCCACCATCTTCACTGTGTTACTAAAGACTGTGTACACAGTGCAGTTTAGTGTGCATTCAGTGCACTCCATATGCTGGTTGTTTCTGTGTTGTACAAATAACCACAACCCCAATCTAAACGTATGCTATTTCTTTCTATGATTTAATGCCTTTTATCCCAAACCAATTTTTATGCTAAAGGAGATTTTCAAAGTGAATGAATTTGCACTTCAGTCCACGCGTGCATGAACAAGAGTGCATGCAAACAGTAATTTTCTTGTGGGGGAGAGGAGTTTAGTTACCCACAAGTGAGGTGATGTGAATATCCAATCAGATATGATCCTGGGATTTTCCAGATCCAGCACGTATGAAGGATGACCTTTTTTTAATAGGGAAATAGCTCTTAAGATGAGTAAACACGATGATAAATCTCTCTTCACTTCCTGACAACTCCTTCTGTGTATTCAACGTGGTTTCAGCTTATTTACCTTTCTGGCTTCTCTCTGATGGAGAGGTGATTCTTAAAGGGCAGGGGTGTATCCAAGAGTTGACTAGGTTGACCCCCACAAAGGGCACAGGCCCAAGAGGGTGCAAAAAAGCATGTCTCTCCACTCTGGCTCGGGGAGTCCTGTCTGCCTGGCTCTTGCTCCCCAGGGCAGGCTGCTCCTCTGCTGCTCTGGGTGGCTAGACATGCCATTCTGCCTACTGTGGGCGCCTTTGCAGAGGAGCACAAGAAACACGGGAAAGGGGCACCTATACTGCACCTTGCTAAGGGCACAAGGGAGCCTAGATTCACCTCTGCGAAAGACACAGAGAGTTAGCTTTGCTTTGCACAGAAATATATAGATATAAAATTTACATTTCAACTGTTCTGTTCTTTTTTGCAAACTACCTCGGGAATGTAATTGAAGGGTGATATAAAATATTTACAATGCATGAATGATTAAGGAGGGGAGGAAGTTGGAATACCATTCTCTGATGGAGCTTCTTGAGCTACTAAATCCATATTTAGGTATGAATTTCACTCATTTGGCTTGCTTAACACCCAGTGACTTTTTCTCCTCCAAATGCTTGCATCTAAAATCTGTTTTATCGCCAACTAAATATCTATCCAGTTACCCTATCAGGGTGGATTTTTATTCTTGTCTAATTTCTACTTTCTGTATTACAAAACACATTGAAACATACAGAAACTTGCAATGTAAAGCAGATTAGCATGTTATCTTTAACCTTTTTTCTGATAGCTGTGACCTTTAAAAACACACACTATTTGCTGATACTCTGCCATGGATCTGGGGCTTCCTGCCAAACTAGTAAAGTCAGGAGCATGTAGTTCCTCGGGGACATGCAACAAAATGCAAATATTTATTAAAAGTGTGTGAGGTTCCTTAATTTTGCTCTTTTCTGGAAAGACACACACACAGTGCAAATACTAGCACATTTATTCGTCTTGAAGCAGGAGGAGTACAGAATACCAAAGGTGAAAGTTCACATCTAGTTTCCTTTTTCTTGCTCTGAACGAGTTTGATATAATTGAGACCATCACACTGTGTCTGCCCTTAAATGAAAATGATGAATATTTTTGTTCTTCATCTAACTATCCTGTGGAAGCTCAATCCCCAAAGTCCCCTTTATTTAAGTCATATATGCCCTACTATTTGCCGGAAGTTCTGCTGGCTGTGTGCCACCTGTAGATTTCACCCTCAGTTGCTGAAGACAGCTTCACTGTTCAGCCTGCCACATTAAAGCATCCTCTGTCCACTCCCTTTTGTCTCCTATTTCACTTTCTTAACTAAAAAGCATAATTTGTCTAAGTGATTTGCATTATTTCTATCTAAGAACAGAATTGCTAGAAAAGAGAAAAGTCATCAGGAATATAAATATTAGCATTATGGAGAGGCAGAAGAGCCGCAGAGCCTTTAAGCAGTATAATTTAAATGCACCTCCTGCCATCTTTTCAATGGCTACACAACATGGAAGTGTTTTTTAATCACCGTGCTCCAGACTCCGAGCTGAAACATCCAGCTGACATACAACTTCAAACCGTTTTGCCTCTCCGGCTAAGGAAAGCTTAGAAGTCTATTCCAAACAAAACAGGATTAAAGGTGAGAAGATGTGGTGTTTGCTTTGAAAATGAGCAAATCTAAAGTAGCGCAAATGGCTGATAGCTTGTGTTTATTTATAGCTTTTCCACTGTCACAGTAAAGACCAAATTCAGGGTGAAACTTCACTACATAACATTTAGTACAACACTAAGGAGAGGGAAAATGATGCTCACAACCATGTTGATGTACTCCTTGCAAGGAAACATGAAAAATATAGTGAAAATACAGTAAACTTCTCCTTATTCTGCATGTGTGCTAGGAGGAGGGTGGCCACTGCCAGACACCTCTCATTTTCTGCCTACTGTTCTTATGTTTGGATAAGTGGTAAGTGGTACTCAAAGTCTGGAAAGATGAAGAACTGGAATATAGCTATACCCACACCAGCAAGGACGCACACGGTGCTTCCAGACTATTCCTGTTTTCAGGTGGGGCTCAGTCCAATACTGGCACATTCAGGATGTACAATTAAAATTGATTTGACACTCTTGTGCAGCAAACCCACTTTCTTTTTGTGATAAGGAAAGTGCTAAGAAAATGTGCTGGGAAGTGTGGCCTGACACACCGTCATATACCTCCCTGCAAATAAATCAGAATGAATGCTCACTAAACAGGTGATGTCTGAAGTGACCATATACATCTGACTTTGTACCTGGTGGAGGCTGCTCCATTAGGGCAGATGGGGCACTACCCCCACCAACCTCTTTGTGCTCTCAGCCAACCCCGCTTTCTTTCAGTTGGGGGCGGGGGTCACTGTATGTCAGCATACTCCTAATTCCTCATATGATTCTATGATTCTATTGTGGTGGAGTCTCCTTCTTTGGAGGTCTTTAAGCAGAGGCTTGACAACCATATGTCAGGAGTGCTCTGATGGTGTTTCCTGCTTGGCAGGGGGTTGGACTCGATGGCCTTTGTGGTCTCTTCCAACTCTATGATTCTATGATTCCTTGGTCTCAGTGTTGCCTCTGGTAAAACTCAACAGGGAGAATGATAAGGACAAAATTAGAAATAGCTGGCTCTACATGTCATTGACTCTGCCTACATCCATTGTTGGTCTCCCTGCCTTCCAACCTACCAGTCCCAATGGCACCAGCCACCACTGATGTTACCCATGTTTCTCTCACTGGCATTGACATTGCCTCTTTTTCTGTCTCATGAGCGATACCAATTTCTTTGTAAAATTGGTCATTTCATGTCTACAACTGGAGCCAAGCTGATGCAGGATGCTAACTTGGGGTTCCACCAAAGATTATACTAGTGCACAGACTGGGCAAGCTGACTTCCAGCTTTTTTTAATTACTGAGGAACTCCTTAAATGTTACAGGTTCTTCTACAATCAGTAGGAAGATTAACATCCCTGATAATTGGCCATGATGACAGCAACAGAAAGGAATTGGAGTCCAACATCTGGAGGGCCACAGATGAGCCACCCTTTATTAAATAGTCCCATTATATTAATTGCCAAAATAAGCCTCTCCCTCACCAAGCTATTTGCTTTTGAATGGCCAGCCATTTTGAATTGCTTGGAGGAAGGCAGAGGCAAGTCTGGGGAGAAAAACCAAAGGGACAGGAGACAGACATGGCAAAAAGTGGAGACATTGAGTGGAAATTCTGTTAAGGACAACTGCTCAAGAAGTCCAGAGGCAACCCAGAACTTATAAAAATAGAAAGAGCTATGCAGGAAGTTCTATGATGAAACAGACATTTAATTATTTGTGTATATGAGAGGCTAGAGGTCCACCAGATGAAATTGAGATGGAAAAACCTTACTGGGTCTCCGAGCACCTCATTTAGGAAACTGATAAGAAGAAACGTTTGGATTTGATATCCTGCTTTATCACTATCCAAAGGAGTCTCAAAGTGGCTAACATTCTCCTTTCCCTTCCTCCCCCACAACAAACACTCTGTGAGGTGAGTGGGGCTGAGAGACTTCAAAGAAGTGTGACTGGCCCAAGGTCACCCAGCAGCTACATGTGGAGGAGCGGAGACGCAAACCCTGTTCACCAGATTACGAGTCTATCGCTCTTAACTACTACACCACACTGGCTCATAAATAAAACACAGTGTTTTATTTATAAAACACAGGGAGAATGTAGATATATTTTCCTGTTATCTATTTTGTGGAAAGGTGAGTGCATTGCCAGTCTTTCTTCAATTAAATGAGTATTTTGCGGTTCCCACAACACTTTCTTAGATTTCCAAGTGTGCTCCCAGTCTCAAAAGATTAGGGATCTCTGCTCTGTGTTCTGCTGTCTTCTCCCTTAGCTCGGGGCTTGTTTTATGATCAGCTCCTTGTACACCTTTTTACAAATAGCAAAAGAAGCCTTCCCACATTTCCTCCAAAGGGGTGATGATTTTGTCCCCATGTGGATTTAAACGGTACATTATGTTGCTTTGGGCCAAAAAACAGATGTGAAGACCATGTCCTACAAAAACATCATGCAATATTAGCATTGCAACAAATTTATTCACATACATACAGTGCTTTTTCTGGGGATACTCAAAGGTATGCAGTATTGGCACCTTAAAAAAAAAAAAGCACTGCATATGCCTTGTATGTTAAATATCTTACCAGAGGCAGTTGCCTGCCTCAAACAAATTTAGGCTACAATCCTATACTCAGTTACCTGTAACTAAGTCAAATTGATCTTGATGGGACTTTCCTTTGAGTAGACATGTGTAGGATTGCATTGTCAAGCTGCATGATAGACATGCTTTCATATTTAAGTTAACTGTGAATACGTCTTTAAAGCTTGTAGCTTTACATATTTCTTTTTGCAACTGAAAAGAAGAGTTGACGGGGGAAATGTTCACAGTCATGTTGTAATAATAGCTGTCTACTGTTTTAAAATGCACATTTTGTAATATGAATTTGAAGGGGCTTTGTCACCTTAAATCTGCCAAGATTCTTCACTGTTACTATTTTTTAAGGCATAAAGAAGAGAGTTAATTAAGCAGCTGTGGGTTTGGAAGGGGGTTGTTTAATTCTTTTTATTGAGTTATAATATTATATCAGGTCCATAATACATAGAGTGCTAAAAACGAACTGAAAAATATTAACATAATAAAAGAAAAACAATTGCAGTGCAGATTTAAAGTAAGAATTTATCTTTTGGAGATCATTTCAGATGTATGATAATTAAAATGTCTCTAACAAAATTAAATAATCTTTCTGTTTCATATTACAGTTCCAGGATGTAGAGGCACACAAGGAGGAGAAACGACCAAAGGAAAACAAGAATTTAAGAAACTCACATCAACTAGATCCATTAAAAAGCTGGAGGTGGAAAGCTCCATTGTCCCTGAATATTAACGTAAGTTACAAAATTGTACCAAAATAAATCGCATCCAAATAAATGTGTGTTTTTTCACATTGGCCTCTGAGTACTCTTAATTTAAATGCCAATTTTCCCAATAGTGTAATGTCCTATACTATTGTGTCCCAAGCATCTACGGTTTTAATATTAACATTTTTGAGGTTTACACGAATTTTTATAAGATGTTGATTATAAGTTGTATGTGCTGTATTTTCATATTTGGCATGTATTAATTTGATTTGAAATAAGTTAGTATTGTGAACTTCTAACTAAGTCTAAGATTATTATGTCTTCTCTGCAAAATTTTGTTATTAGATAGAAAATCATTTAATGTGACATATTTGAAACAAACTTTTTATGGGGAAAAACAACTTCACTAATATTTTTCTTCTGGAATCTTAATGAGTGTGTGCGTGTCTTTTCCTCATTCTACAAAACTTTTGTTAGATTTTGTTTTGATTTTTGCTCAAAACTTACATCCCACCCCATAAAGGGGTGGCGTTTTAATGCTTTATACTATTCTGTAATCCAAGTGAGTCAAACGGATTCTATAGTACCAAGTGGGAAGATTTGGACCTGTCACTGATTCAGAGAGTCCTTAAGCCACAGTTACAAACTGCCCTACAATATAAAAAGCAACAAACGTTGCAATCCTATACATGCTTAGTTGGGAGGGAACCCTGTTGTAAAGAATGAGACTTTCTTCTGAGCGAGACAGCACTGAAAACGAATTGTTGAAAAATCTTAAACAGGGGTAGCAGTTTGATTTCCCACATCCAGGATTAATAAAACTGTGTATTGATCAGAAACCATCAAACGATCAGTTAAAGCAAAACGAAGCATAAAGTCTGTTCACTTCCTTCCCCTTTCTGCCTTTAAACCTTATTAACAGATGAAACACTGAGCAGGTAGGAAATCCATAACAGTGAATTTAGTGTGCCATCTAGTGACCATTTATTTTGTCGCAGGAACCACATACATCTCTCCTGTAGTTAAGAAAAGCTGTTGGTCTTAGACCAGAGATCAGGGCCAGCTCACCCATGAGGCAAGGTGAGGTGACCACCTCAGACAGCAGGGTCCACCGGGTCAGCAGATCCTGATTTCAATCTTTCTTTCCCTGCTTGTTCCTAGTGTAGACCTTCCCTAAGCCCTCCTTTGCTAGCAAGTGGCGGGGTGTGTGGCGGCGGCACCGTTTTAGGGTCTGCCTCAGGTACCAAAAACTCTTGGAACGGGTCTGCCAGAGATACAGCACAGAAATGATTGGGCATCTAGTTGGCCACTGTGAGCATGGGATGCAGAGCTAGACGGGCCTTTTATTTGACCCAGAGGGTTCTTCTTCTTATGTTCTTGCATCTCCAGACTAAACTTCAGAATGCCCTGCACGGTCAAGAAGAAGACCTGAAATCAACCTTCTGTCTCCATTGTCACAAACTGCAGTTCTTATCGGCTCTGAGAAGACAGAACTGCAGCACAGACTGCTGTTACAATGACACAGCAGGACTTATTTCTGAGTAGACATCCATAGGATTGAACTGTATATTCAATATGCACCTCTACAATATGAATATGCATTCTACAGGAAATGGGCTAGGCTCATTCATCACAGAATTCTGAATTGTCTCTTGAGGATAATTGCCATTGGTTCTCACCTGTTGCGCCCAAATCTTCCCCTCTGGATGAAAAGGAGTAAGAAGGCCTCCTTGCCCCCGGAATTGTATTGCAGCTCATTCGTCTGTGAAGCTTATATTTGTAATCTGTATCTATATAGCCGGTGCAGGGGGTTTGCTGAAGCTGGATTGTCCATATAAAGCCACGGAGAGAATGTTTACTCTTCTCAAAAAAATAGGAAAGGGAAAAGGTTGCAATGAAGCACTTTAATTTATTGCTCTAAAGGACCCAGCACACAGCAAACTGCCTGTATCCAGAGCAACCAAATCACATATGAAAGATTTCTATTGTACATAGTACAGGGGTAGTGGCTGCTAGTGCCATTGACAACAGCAGGTAGGCTCATGGTAACAGGGCAATAGACAAAAGATAATGGAACTGGAATGCTGAATCCAAGGAGAAACAAACAATCCAGAGATAATGAGTGAGGAAAACTGAGGGTCGGAGGAAATTGCAAGAGAAATCTCCATGACTATATAGGCTAGCTCAGAGTTGCTGCTCGTACAGCACTATTGCTGCTTGACAGGCCTGCACGTGTACGATTGGTAATTGTGTTCCCTATGATATTGATATTCCATTTACAATCAGCACAACAAAATTATCAAGGCTCAGCTTCACAGGCGTCTCATCTCTTTGTTTGGTACAAAGCATAGCTGTGATCGGCCGCGTTCTATAGAACAAAGATCGCCCATTGGTCTGGAGCCAAAGGTTCCTTTCCTTTGAGAGAAGGAATCTTCCTCCATCCAACGAAGGAGAACTTCCACGGAAGGAAGCTGCTTCTATCAGAAGATCTTTGGATCCAAACTACTGTATTTTATAATGTGGTTAAAAAACAAACAAACCTAACTTCATTTGGTTTATAGAATTTATTACAAATCACAAAAAAGGAGATAGTAAACATCAGATATTATCTTTAACATCTCATCCCACCTGTGTATCATGTCTTATTTTAAAATAACAGAATGATAATTAATTTAAATATAATAAAAATATTACATCTGATGTTTTCCTATATACCAAGTAATTGTCTGCCACTTACGATAAGGGGCAAGACTAGAGAAGAAGTTGAACTTTTAGGACATGTGCTCCTTTTTTTGAAGTTCACACACTAGGCACACCGGTAGGTTTGCAAAAATACGTCCCGGCGTTTCTGTGGCAATTGCGCAATCGCAGTGCCAAGTTGAGTAGAACAAACCCTTTTAATGAAACCACAACACTGTTTCTGTCAGCCTGACTGTAAACGGTCCGTCAGGTACAACACAAATTTGCTAGATTTTAAATTCCCTGAAAATTCTGATATGAGGTCAGTAATGATAATGCTCCCAACCCTGTTAAAGGCTGTTTTTTATATGCCATGGTATAAATAATAATAATACTGCCAGCTTTTAGTTATGCCAAAATTACTTTACTGCTCCCCTGCCCTCTTTTATCTCTAGATGAATGCTTGACCATGGTACTATCAGGAGGAGAACTTTGGGATCAACATCCTGGGCCACACTCAGCAGAATGAGCAAGAGGACCTCCAAACGCAGCATATTTTGAAGTGAGACAAAATACATTATTATCGAAACAGCCCCCCACCCCAGGTAATTAAGTCGAGAGTGAAAAATTATCTAACTGCACTGCTGATGTTTGGATCTTGGTATGACATCGGGAGACAGATTGCTGGTGTTGGTCTTCATTCAGTGGATACTAGCTTTGCAACAGGAAAGAAACTGCCCAAGCCTAGCTTCTGTTTTAGAAAGGAGTTTCAGGCAATGGTAGCTTTTCCCCTCAGCAATAAGTTTGTTACCTTGAATGGCTGTATAACGGTCACAACGTTTCACTGCATTTATTTATGTTACACTCTGTGAACTCAAGAAGAGTCTTGAAGCTGGACCAGACCAAAGGTCCACCCAGTCCAGCAGCCTCTTTGTCCACAGTGACACAGCCACGTGTTTCCCGGAAGTCGATAAGCTGGGGGCAAAGGCATGAGCCTTCCCACACCAGCTCAGCAGTACATCACTATGCCGTGGTGGAGAATTTGGGTGGCTGGGGGTGTGGGGAGCCAAACCTGCACCTGGGGGGGGGGGGTCTCTACGCAGCTCCTTGGAAGACTGAAAATTACCAGTAATGCTATTAAGCAGGGATGTCAACGTGAATAAAATGGGGTGGGGGGCAGCTAAGCTCGACCCCACATAATCACATGATGTGGCATTTGCACACCATTTGAATGGCAGTGCCCATCAACTTTGGGGGGAGCCTTGCAGGGAGCCTGAGAGGCAACTAAGTGAAGTAATACACATCGCCATGTAAGAGTGACCTCCCCCTACGACACCATAAAGTCCAGAGTCTAAAATTACCTAAAAGGTAAAGGTAAAGGGACTCTTGACCATTAGGTCCAGTCATGGCCGACTCTGGGGTTGCAGCGCTCATCTCGCTTTATTGGCCGAGGGAGCCGGCGTACAGCTTCTGGGTCATGTGGCCAGCATGACTAAGCCGCTTCTGGTGAACCAGAGCAGCGCACGGAAATGCCGTTTACCTCCCCGCCGGAGCGGAACCTATTTATCTACTTGCACTTGCTTTTGAACTGCTAGGTTGGCAGGAGCAGGAAGGGAATTACGGGAGCTCACCCTGTCACGGGGATTCAAACCACCGACCTTCTGATCGGCAAGTCCTAGGCCCTGTGGTTTAACCCACAGTGCCAGCAGCACTGGTACCATCAACCTATTACCATGCTGTGGCTTGGGTTTCATATATACAGTGCCCTGGTTTGCACTCATAAAAATCTGTGATTGAAACTAAGAGCATAACAAATGTTTGTTTCCTGTAAAGGAAGTGCATGCAGTTTCATTTGCATTATAGGTATAATACAAATGAGCATCTGCATATTTGGAATCACAATGATGCAAACCAGATAGAGCATCTAAAACAGGCCTGAATATCTTGAATGCTTTTTAACATTTTAGCACCTTCTTGAAATCAGTCGTTTTAGTATGGGAACAGAGCTAAATACAGAATCAAGGTAAGTTGAAGCAATCACTGGGACAGTCTCTGAAAGTTCTTGAGCATACGAGAGGCTCACATGTGTATTTCATGAAAGAAGCTATACAGCAACCTAAATCACTTCAGCTCTTTTTCTAATCCCAAAGAAATGAATCCCTCTCTCATTAGGCTCCACATAGGTTCAGATGTTATACATTGTGGTAATTATTTCCAAATCACAAGTGCAAACACTCACCCTGATTGGAAAATTAGCAGATTTCAAACTCGGGTAATTTGTTCTTAATGAGGAACTTGTTGAACTGAATTTAACAATTAGCTCACTCCCTTTGCTGGCTGAATGTGATAGGGTTATGTGGAAGAGATCAAATATTCATCTAAGTGATTTCAGCCAAAAAGCGAGGGGAGGCGATCAAGGTTGTAATCTTACGAACACTTACTTGGGAGTAAGTGCCACTGAATTTAATGGGACCTATTTCTGAGTATACATACTTAGGATCCGGCTGCAGAAAAACTCAATACTCAGTACTTCTATTCCTCCAGTGCTATTATGAAGCAGCCGAGACTGTGATTCTAAAAGGAGGTGTATAGTTGATCATTCTTCAGACCTGAAGATGATAGAACAGAATAAGGATGGATGGATCTGCCAGTCTCACTTTTTCTCTCTTTCTTATTTTCACAGTCTGAAATTCAGTTCACCACATTTTTGTATCAGTTTCTGTCTTAAAAATATAAAAAAGTCATCACCAAAAATTACCAGCATTTTAAGGTGTATTTCCCTTAATATACACATTTGGATGCAATTTTCCCAACTAGAAGCACTTTCAATGCTTTTTTTCACGAATACATACATTGTTATACACACCTTCCCCTAATATTCACATTTTTTGGGCTGGAGATCTGCATTGCGTAATTTGGAAAGTATGGATTTTGAAAACTAACTGTGTGTAGGTAGATTTGCATTAAAATGCAAACTGACCCAAGTTTCTCTCCCTTCCCTGTAATAGAAGTACAGTTGACTGTGGGTGCAGATATTCTTTTTGGGGGGAGAAGTGAATCCCACTAACAGTAGCTGGTCACACAGGCTTTACAGGCATTTCAAGTACTACAAAAAAAGAAAAGAAAAAGCTTGTGTGGGACAAAAAAAAATGTGTTTCAACCCACTAGTCAGCATGTTCTGTCCTAACACCAATATCTCCAGAAAACTATAGTGTGTACCTAGCAAGAGGGGAAAAAGGAAGGGACTCCTGCACTTTGAAGAGTTGTGTGAAAAAGTGAATTTCAGCAAGTGTAACTTGCATGGCAAACTAAACCTGCTGGCATTCAGATTTCTACACAATCATTAAAACTGTAGGATATGTTTTCCCTCACACATCTGGCCCCCCTACGTGATTTTTTAACAGTACAATTTTATGCATGTTTATGCAGAAGAAAGTCCCAAAAGGGCCCGCTACCAAATAAATGTGCATAGGATTTCTTTGTAAGTCTAATTTAAGAGAGCAGCCAGTGCTGTGTGTAAGATTCTTGAAAATAAGTAGCAAGCTTCGGCCTAGTGTGGGCACAGTCCAATAAACCATATTTGTTAGATGAAGAACAGGGATGATGGTTCTACTTCATCTTTATTCATTCTCCCTCATCAGGAGTGGGAACCTTGTGACCTCCCACCCAGATGTTGCTAGAATACAACTTCCATCTGTTCTAACCAGCATGACCAATGGTTAGGGATTAAAGGAGCAGGATGTAAAAGTCTTTTCTACTTGTTTTATGAATGACATTTTATTGTTGATTTTATGCTGTTCACTGCCATGACATGTTGGAGGTATATAGAAATTTGCCAATAAATAAAATAGAATAATCTCATAAACCAATGAATTTAATGAAGCATTTATAGGGTTTATTAAGACACAGTTTAATCACAGTTCTTGGTTTCGACCCATGAGATTAAACCTGGATCAGATATAATGGGAAACTATGATTTAACAAGGTCTGGAAGACTTGCCAGAATGATGCAATGACCTTTTTCACACAGGTCCCTTGCATGAGAGGTTGCATTTTCAAGTAGCTACCTGGTCAGTGATTGTATGTATAAATCAGATCTTGCCTCTTGAGCCCAGGAGTTAAATTACAAGTAGGCATTCAGAATAGCACTTAAAGCAACATGTGTGGGGTGGTGCGGCTGCATAAGCACACGGGCTCTGCCCTCCATCATCAGCACCTGTCTCCAGCAGGAAAACCACCTCTATATGTGGAAGAAAACCAGGATTTCATAACCCTGATTTCCCAGGGTGTTAAAATGCACAGAAACCAGCACAGTCAGTCACCCTGGATGATACAGAGTACAACATGGAAATGGGGGAACCAGAACTAGCACACTCATGCACACTCTCTGCTCCTTGCATGTTCCTTGAAGCCCTAGGATCTGTGAGACCTTTGGTTTTCCCATGTTATTGGCTGGCAAAACGGAACCAGGAGCAAAGGAACTTAAACTATGGTGCATGTGTTTTTCTTTTACTGTGTTGTTATACACTCAAGGATATAGATACTAAGCACAGTTCAATAAACTGATATTTGTCCTAGGGCAACTCTGCCTGTTCTCAGCTCTTTGGCTTACTCTCCTGCTTCTTCTCGTAGCATTGGTGGCACCTAAGAAGGGGATGCTGACCTCCTGGTCCCTTCTTTTTTCTTGCCTATTCTCTGCCACATCCTAGTGCTGCTTCGGCATCCAATATTAGTCACATGCCATTCTGTGTGCCACCACAGCAATGCACAACTACAGGATCAGGATCAGTGTGTAGTAAAACTTGGATGACAGCTGTTGAGATAGTCTGAATCATTACTTCTACCCATCATAAAGGCAACAGAAAATACGTTTTTGTTTTTTCTAATGCAACAGCTTGGAATTTGGAACAAGGCTCCATAAAATGCACAATTTTCCAGCAGATTAAGCTACATTGTTCTATGACACCTGTGTAAAAATTAAACCATGCTACTTGGAGATAAGTTGTTCTCCAGTCCAATTTTTGTTTTACTTTTCTACATTTAAGGCTCAGTTAGCTTTAACCATCATGAGTAATAGCTACACTTATCACAACTTTTTTTTCCTTTTTACAATATCAGATGATTATGAGAAAGTTAGCTAAAGTTGACACTTGTGAGCTTTCCTTATAATAGTCCTCATTATGTCAAAGCATAGCATGCCATCACTGGATGTTTCCTTTAGCTAATGTGCAATGCACCAGTTTAGTTCTGGACACCCACTTCCCAGCCCTGAATGCCCGGCTCATGTGGATTTATTCCACCAGTGCCAATATTACATTGCCATGGAAAATGTATTGGTCAGAATCTTGGCTGTCCCAGTTAATATCTGATCAGCCCTTAAATTACTGGTGCTTACTTTTAAAAAATGTTGCCCTCCACACTGATCCTGCTGTTCTGTTTGTTTCCCTTAGTTTCCTGGTCTGAAACCACTGGAAGCTCCAGGTCATCGTTTCCTTTCCTGTAGACGACTCGTGAGATCAGAGTGATGAGAAACATTTCCATAATGAGTAGCTGTTGGTCCATATCTGGCAAATCGAAAGGGAACAACAGAGCAAGAGGTTTAAGGACCAGGAATGAAAATAAGGTGGGCTCAAACTTGGTTTCATTAAACTCTTGTAGTGGACAACTGTTGGAATGGGTAATGCTACTTGGAGCATCAGATGTCATGATCTCAATGACAGTTGGACTTTTACAGTGGCCCTGCAGAGGTGGAGTACATAATTTACAGAGGTGGAATACATTATAAGTGAATGTAGAAATGAACCCACTTTAGCCTGTCATAGAAACTGAAATCCAAGCAACTTACATGCTCCTCTTGCTGAAGAAGAAAGTGGAGGCACACAAGCAATTACCCCTTCCATAGCCAATATGTTGATGATGGTTGCCTGGAGCTGACTCAAAATGAGGGCAAACTACATAAACACACAGAAAAAGAAAATTGTCATGCTAAAAAAAAATCCCATTTTAGTGCAGAGTGAACGTGATTCAGTGAAAACTATATACATTTTCCACCTTAAATTAAAATAAAGAGGTAAATCCCCAAGAGGGGGATGACACCACAGAAGGTTCTCTGTTTGGAAGTAGCATGAGGGGGAGGGTGCTGTGCATTTAGGCTGATGTTGAAAGATGAATACTCATAGTGCATGTTTTCTCCTGGTGAAAGAACATGGTGCCCATGGAGAAGAATCCTGAGGAGTGAACTAGAGAATAGATGGCCCAAGAGAGGGGCAAGTTGCACATTCCTATATGTCATGTTTTGTTGTTTCTCCAGCCTTCCCCAATAGGGTGTCTTCCAGATGTGTTAGACAAAACATCTGGAGGCTACGTAGTTGTAGAAAGCTGCATTGTGCCCTCAGCGTAGACTTCTTCCACCTTGGTGGAAAGAACGTACTTGCACTTATCAAATTTTATGGACTTGATACAAACTGTGAAGATTTGTCTTGAGAGGCAGCCCAGAAACTGCCATCTCCTGTGTCCACCATGTTATCGGGTGGGGCACTGGAGGAGGAGGCATGGCTGATTGCCATGGCTACACCTTGCAATGGAACAGGGTAGGCTAGAAGGAAAACTAAAGTCCCTTATAAGAGCACACTCAGCAATGGACTGCCCAGGCTTAAAAGCGAGCTCAAGGCAGCATGCATGGCTTTCCCGCTGCTTGTTTTATCATTCCAACATTCTTGGGAAGTAAGATACTGATTGCCTTAAAACCAGGTCACCCAGAAAGTATTATTTGTTGTTTAGTCGTGTCTGACTCTTCGTGACCCCATGGACCAGAGCACGCCAGGCACTCCTGTCTTCCACTGCCTCCCGCAGTTTGCTCAAACTCATGTTGGTAGCTTTAAGAACACTGTCCAACCATCTCGTCCTCTGTTGTCCACTTCTCCTTGTGCCCTCAATCTTTCCCAACATCAGGGACTTTTCCAGGGAGTCTTCTCTTCTCATGAGGTGGCCAAAGTATTGGAGCCTCAGCTTCAGGATCTGTCCTTCCAGGGAGCACTCAGGGCTGATTTCCTTAAGAATGGATAGGTTTGTTCTTCTTGCAGTCCATGGGACTCTCAAGAGTCTCCTCCAGCACCAGAATTCAAAAGCATTAATTCTTCGGCAATCAGCCTTCTTTATGGTCCAGCTCTCACTTCCGTACATCACTACTGGGAAAACCGGACCTTTGTTGGCAAGGTGATGTCTCTGCTTTTTAAGATGCTGTCTAGGTTTGTCATTGCTTTTCTCCCAAGAAGCAGGCGTCTTTTAATTTTGTGGCTGCTGTCACCATCTGCAGTGATCATGGAGCCCAAGAAAGTAAAATCTCTCACTGCCTCCATTTCTTCGCCTTCTATTTGCTAGGAGGTGATGGGACCAGTGGCCATGATCTTAGTTTTTTTGATGTTGAGCTTCAAAGCATATTTTACGCTCTCCTCTTTCACCCTCATTAAAAGGTTCTTTAATTCCTCCTCACTTTCTGCCATCAAAGTTGTGTCATCTGCATATCTGAGGTTGTTGATATTTCTTCCAGCAATCTTAATTCCGGCTTGGGATTCATCCAGCCTAGCCTTTCGCATGATGAAAGTATTATAGTACAGTAGGAATCTGAACTCCTTCTCCCCAGTCCACCCCTTTACACCAGCTCTCTCCTTTGCATATTGGAGCAATTAAAAATAAATTGTGGGGCAATTAAAAATAAATTGTGGGTTGGGTCCAACTAAGTTGAATTTAGGTTCCATCAATGGGACAAATTAGCATCCCTACACACTATGACATGGGAGTAGATCCCATATAACCCAATTGGATTTACTCTGTTTGAAGTTGACATATATAGGAGAAACAGCACAAAATAAACTGTGGTGCTCTGAAACCATTTAAACAATCACATTTTTACCAGTACCTACCATAGTCTTTAGAAGTACGCCTTGGGCTTTAGTCTTGTATCACAGGATATGTCTTTGTTCTACACCACTTCCTTCCATGCAGGGAAAACGAACTCAGTGTGCGCTGCATTTTTACCATCCAAAACTTTAGGAAGACTGAAAACTCTAAATATTGCTCAGTTCTCCATTGTCACCCAAAAATGTTGAAAGAAACTTTCACAAAATAGGAGTTAGCTACAAAGAAGAGCTTTCATACTTCAAAGCCTTTAAGTAATAAAGTCTTTGATCTTGAATTCCTATTTTAGGTTTGCAGACCTGACTATAGAGCTGTCTTCCAGAAGCATTTCAAATGAAGGCCTGCAATGTAGTCTTAACTATCTCACCTGATAAAGTGCAAATTTAGGGATAATCTTCTTGCAGTTAAGGAGAGCGCGGACTCGCTGGAACATGATTCCGATTGGCCACAGGGCAATGATAGTAAGGACACCTATGAAGCAGTTAATCCAAATGGCAGCTCCGTTGGGAGATAACTGAAAAGGTACATTGAACAGATACACAGATTATATTCCACAGCAGGTCCTTTTCTGCTTCCAGAACAAACTTATTTGTATAACTCATATACACACTCAGCAGCACCAAAAGCATCCACACCACCCTCAGAGCAGACCTATTGAAATCAATACATTCAAGTTGGTGGGGAAGATTAAAAAACCTCTCATCTCCACGTCTACCCCCAACACCAATTCCCTCCTCCCTGCTGCTATTTCTGGAGTAGGGAACCTTTTCCAGCAACCTTCTGGGGCTCACATACGAGTGGTGGGTATGGCTGGGGAGCAAAGGTGCTTATGGCAACAAATACAAATTTTACCTTTGTAAAGTAGTTTTTACACATGCACCACTCTCTGTGCTCTGTTCAGACAAGCAAGAGGCTTTATCAGAGTTCAATTCCAGCCAAAACACAAACAAGGCCAGTGAGGGGTGTGGCTTGGGAAAGGGGGTGTGACTTAGGAGAGTTCCAAGGGCCAGAGATAGAAGCTAGGAGGGCCACATTTGCCTCCCGGAGGTTTCCCCCTATTAAATGCCATCACACATGTAACATTGCCTACAGTAGTTTGGCTCTGTTCCATGCATCTGCCAGTAACTAAGCAGGTCAGCTAAAGACATGTTTGTTTCAATTAGCTTTTCCAGTGGAATGGAAAGGTCTCTGCCCTAGGTATTTATTTTGAATTATTTAAAAACCTATATTTAGTTGGTTTTCTACTGTTATTACAGCTTTTTAGTTCTTTTTATTCTATGTTTGTATTCTGTGTCATAGCATAGCAAGACCATGGTGATTTATGCCTACATTCTGACTGGTACTTTTTAGTTCAAAACAGTTTTAGGTGTACAGATATTTCTTATCATTCTTTGTTAACTTTCAATAAATTCTTCAAACCTTTGCTTACATCAGAGGGACTGTAGTTTCCATTGGTCCAAAGTACTATTGATAGAAACATTAGCACAGGGCGGAGGAATGCAAACTGGAAAGTCCCCAGCTTCAGTAAAAATAGTGTTCGTCTGCCAAATTAAAAAAAGGGGGAAGGACAAATTCATAATCTCAAAGAAGATTGAGGTAGTAATCTTGATCCACTGACATGTATTGGGCTTTTGCCTTGGACAGTAAATATCCCTACCCGACGCCAAAACACCCCCCCCCATTACATCTTTCCTTCCTCTCTTTATTCTGATAGCCAACCTCCTTCTCTTTCCACCTCAGACACTCTCATTAATGAAGGCAAGCTGCTATTTAATGTACTCTGTGCTATATTAATGAACTTTGGCTTAATATAATTGCTCAATTAATACAGCCATAATTGCATAATAATGATATAATTATAGTGGCAATTTTACTCCTGCAAATAATTACAGAACTATAAACAGTACAAACGAGTGTACAAATGAGCTGGCAGATCACCTCTTTTTGCTTTCTTGAAGAAGCGAAGTGTTTGAGAACATGCAAGCTTCAGTAACATCTCTACCCTCTGTCAATTTAAGGACCAAATAATAAATAGAATCATAGAATCATAGAATTGTAGAGTTGGAAGGGACCCTGAATCTCATCTAGTCCAATCCCTGCAATGCAGGAATCTCAACTAGATCATGCATGACAGATGGCCACCCAACCTCTGCTTAAAAACCTCCAAGGAAGGAGAGTCCACCACCTCTTGTGGGAGTCTGTTCCATTGTCCAACAGCTCATACGTTCTTACAATCAGAATGTTTAGTCTGAATCTCATTTCTTGTAACTTGAAGCCATTGATTCTCATCCTACCCTCTGGAGCAGGAGAAAACAAGCTTACTCCATTCGACAGCTGTTTAGCTATTTGAAGATGGCTATCATATGTTTTCTCAGTCTCCTCTAGGCTAAACATACCCAGCTACCTCAGGGATGGTTTTAGGGTAGTGTAAGCAGTTTGGCCACCCTGGGTGCCGCACTGCAAGGAGTGCCACAACAATACTGTAGAGCGGAGCACCCAATTTTAGCGTTACATATGGTTTCTGTCATCAGATCTCCCATGGATTATTCATATTTTAATAATCCTGTGGCTCAAAGATGGTGAATCAGAGTAAGGAAGTGGTTTTAAAAGAGGGATGTGGAACCTCAGGCCTTGGGGCCTAAATGTGGTCCTCCAGTTCTTTCTACCTAGTGCTAGGAACTCTTCCCTGGCTCCCCGCTCACTGGCCCCGCATCACACCCTTGGTGTTTCTGCCTCACTGAAATGTGTTCTTGAACTCTGATGGTGCCTCTCGTTGGTCTGGGTGGAGGATAGAGAGGGGTGTGCGGGTGTGTGCAGAAACTAGCCTGCTGTACAAAGGTACAATTTACATTAATTGCCACACCCACATTTGACTCTGGCTCCACCCACTGCTGGCATGTGGCCCAGAAGGGAATGCCGCCCTTGCACCGAAGCTGACTTTCCAGCTACTTCCCACATCTTTTTTCATAGTCTAGATCCTCCATTCTAGGCAAGGGTTTTGCGTGTGGCCCATATGGAGCCAATAAGTTAGCACGGTCACGTTAACTCATGCTAACTAAAAACATGGAGAGGAAACAGAAGTAATCAGTGAGAGAAGGATAGGTTGCCTTTCTGTCTATTGCCCCCCACTGGTTCAACTAACTTATTGCAAATGTCTGTTCTTGTTTTAGGACCAACAGAGTGGATCTTGCAGTCCATCTACTCCAAACCCATGCTCAGTGCAGAGAATCCAGAGCTAGAGCATCTGTAAAAAGATGGCAGTCCAATCTCTGCATCCTAGAAGAATTCCAAGGCAGCACTCGGTCCAGATTCAGGTATATTTGGCTTTGAGCTTCCTTTAAGTATATGATCGAAACTAAAACACTGCTCAGTGGGGTATGCTACCTTGGGTTCCAGAATGGAAGGAAGGTGGTACGTCAGTGTAAGAAAACTGAGGTGAATGTGCTGACTTTAAACCACACCCTTTCCCTTTAATAATAACAACACTCTGATTATACCAAAGCCTTTCCAACTCAAATGTTTTGCAGATTTCCCTCCCTTCACCTTCAGAACTGGTTGGTTTTATAGAGAAACTCACCTATTGATGCGTATATGTGGGAGGCAAAGGCAACAGCAGCAGCAGGGGCCTGTGCTTATCTTGAAGCGGTCGTTCTCAAAGTGCCTGAGGAATAGTTTTTGACCCCCACATTCTTTAATCATCATGAGCAGGAACTTGTGGATGACAATAGCAAAAAATCTATGGGAAGGAGGGAAAGGCACCTACATGTTAATATTTACACGGCTGCTCTCCTGTCTATGCATTTGTCGCACATGACTGTCATGGCTGCAAGCTTGAGCTCAGAAGAGGAAGAGCTGGCTGAGGCCAGGTCTACTGTTCTGCTAGCTGAGGAATTGGAGAAGGCTGCTGATGCTGGTGGATTGGAGCCTGAGCCTGAGCCTGAGCAGGGACCCTCACAGGGGCTGTCCCCCAGTTTTGACTTGCCTGGGGAATTGAGTGCTTCTCACAGTAGCATAGCTGCTCAACAGGGCACCACTCAGGAGGTTACAAACAGAGAGAGTTGGCCCTTTAAGAGCCACAGTCTTCAGGCCTAAAGGATGGAGCCTGGAAGAAGTGGACTCATAAGACCTCAGTTCACCTTCAGCCTTTGTTGGCGCAAGTTGTTGTTGTTCACTTGGAGCTATCCATCGTGCAGTAACTACTGGGATGCCTTGAGTTGCCATTCCCTGAAAAACCTACCGTATTTTTTGCTCTATAAGACTCACTTTTTCCCTCCTCAAAAGTAAGGGGAAATGTGTGTGCGTCTTATGGAGCGAATGCAGGCTGCGCATCTATCCCAGAAGCCAGAACAGCAAGAGGGATTGCTGCTTTCACTGCACAGTGATTCCTCTTGCTGTTCTGGCTTCTGAGATTCAGAATATATTTTTTTCTTGTTTTCCTCCTCCAAAAACTAGGTGCGTCTTATGTTCTGGTGCGTCTTATAGAGCGAAAAATATGATGCCTTGTTTTTGAAAGAGTGAGACAACTTTGTTTTAGGAGAAATAGCGGGGGGGGGGCAATTTAAATATTCCCTTCCTCAGGGCCACTGCATCAGTCTAATTTGCATCACCCACAGCTGCTTTAGGGTTGTTGTTGTTGTTGTTTTCTTAAAAAAAAAAGAACAAAAAGCCAAAGGATGCAAACTATTTTCTCTTCCTTTACAGTATGTGTTACAGCTGACAAGCCTCATCACACAGATCTCCAACTTGGGTTATTTTCCTATATTGGTGTACTTCTTTTCAGCAGTTTTTGTTTGTTTTTAAAAAATAAACTGCAATGTGCCATTTAGAAAAGACTGATGAAATGCCACTCACAGGTCAGAATCTTGCTCTAAAGAATACGTTTGATAAATCAAAGGGGCTCTGCTGTTTCAATCCAGCTGCCAGTCAAAGGAGTCTGTGGACTTTTAAAGTGCACAAACTAAAGAATACATCCCCCCCCCCCCGCACACATTTAACATTCCATTCTTTTATCTAGTCGGTGCCATTATTAGTTTCTACACTATCATCAAAGTCTGAGTTAACAGTATATTCCCCTCACGCAAAACCCCCCCAAAAAAAACTGATAAAGGATTCTATTTTAACAAAAGGGCTGTTCCTACAAATACAAGATAACTATTTGTTTCCTTAATGCTGGAAACATTTTGCCTAAAAATGGAAACAGACGGGTAAATGCATATCTAAAAAGATAGAGAAAACATACACTGCTGCAGTGAAATCTGTAAACATTGTTGAGCGAGGAATCCACATCCCAATACATGACGTAGTGGCAATCACCTGGAAAGATAGAGGAACATTAGGGCAAAACCTATTTATTAACTAAGTAGATTTGGGGGCGGGGGAATCTATTATCTTCTAAGTGAATATCCCTTCAGTTCAGATTTAGACACAATTCAATATTATCTAGTCTTGAGTTAGGCATCAGATCAGAACATCAGATTAGAGCTCTTTCTAAAGAACTTTTCCTTCAGAAAACATCAGATGGAGAAGCCCTACCTGGGGAAGTTCAGTATCCAAGTGGAATCATAGGAAGTGGCATTGTAAGTTATCGTACTATTTGTCCAAGTAGGCCAGTATTGTCTATTTTGATTGGCAGCAGTAATCCATTGTTTTAACTCAGGGGTAGGAAGCCTATTTCAGCCTGAGGGCCACCTTCCCATGTGTGCAAGCTTCTGAGTGCTGCATGCCAGTGTTGGGTGTGGTAAAAGTGGATGTGGCCAGACACACCATTCTCTGTTTTCCATCCATCCAGGCAAGCAAGCAAACAAGAGATATTAACACACTTCAAGAGCACTTTTCAGGCACATGAAATCACTGAAAGAGAGCTGAGAGTAATGCCAGTGAGAGATATTGCCTGGGTGTGTGTCGCTTGGGCAGAGTCTTAATGGCTGGGTAGAGAGGGCTGGAGGGCCACATTTGGCCCCTGGGTCTGATGGTTCCCCACTCCAGTTTTAGCTGAAGATGCCAGGGATTGTACCTGAGAATTTCTGCATGCAAATAATGTATGCTACTGCCTGTCCCTAAGAGGAAGGTATTGCCAGAGACCCAGTAATAGGGTCGTCTCTGGATGCCTTTACGTGAATACTAAGAGGGTTTTCCATGCTTAGTTTAATTTAATAATCATAATCATAATCATAATAATTTATATCCCGCCCATCTGACCGGGTTTCCCCAGCCACTCAGGGTAGCTTATAACATATATAAAAACACAACAGAACATTAAATATTAAAAAACAAAATAGCCTATACAAGCAACAAACAAACCAATAAATCAATAGAAAACAACAACAACAACAACAACATAACTACAATCAGCTTGCTGTTATACTCAAATTAAAATAACCGCCAACCCCAACTAAACATATAACCCACACCAACCCGACAAAAACAAAATAGAGGAACCAAAATTAGAACTCTAAAACATTTAAAAACATTTTAGCCAGTTGCCCCAACCCAACTAATTTATTTATTCAACTTACTGGAGCAGCTGCATTTATCCAAATAAAAATGGATCTTTTGGAGGGTGGGATTTTGCGGTAGATATAGAAAACTTCCTCCACAAACACCAGGTCAGCAGTCAGTGTCATTAAAGTCAGGATAGCAAAGAGCAATATTCCTGTCAAATCAAGGCCTGAAAGGATAAAGAGTTGTGGCAAATTTAAACAACAAGCTGCAGCACATAAAGAAATGGAATACTTCAGCCTAGTAAAAGCAAGCAAGCATGCTTAATATAAGGTAAGCATATCCTTAATTCACAATCCAGGGCCTTAGAATCCATATTGGTATGGCTACAAGTTAACTATTCCCTTAGTAGACCGATTGCTGGTTAATTACTTGGATCAGTCAGTTTCATCACTGGGACTTAAGCTTGAGCAGAAAAAAATAGTTTGGGATTTTGAAATTGAGAGACCGTGGCAGTGTGTGTGTGTGTGTGTGTGTGTGTGTGTGTGTGTGTGAGAGAGAGAGAGAGAGAGAGAGAGAGAGAGAGAGAGAGAGAGGTGAATATTTCTAGCTGGTCTTAGCTGAAACTGGGGATAAAGGCTTGTTTGTCATCCAAACTTCTGAACAGTCATATCTTGGATCCTGAACGCCTTGGTACTCGAATGTTTTGATTCCTGAACGCCACAAACCCGGAAGTGAGCGTTCTGGTTTGCAAACGTTCTTTGGAACCCAAGTGTCTGGCGGTGCTTCCGGGGCTTCTGATTGGCTGCAGGAGCTTCCTGCAGCCAATCAGAAGCTGCACTTTGGTTTCCAAACGTTTTGGAAGTCGAATGGCCTTCTGGAACGGATTCCATTGGACTTCCTAGGTACAGCTGTATTAGGTATTTTTTTCTCCTGGTAGGGCTCATTTCCAGTTTCAGAGGCCCACCTCTAGGGGAAAAAACAGTTGAGGCATTGCTGTTACAGGGTGGAAAGGATTTAGAAACCCATATTACATACTCCATTATCAGTATGTATTAATACAAGAATGTGGGAAGAGACTAAACAATCAAGTTCCATAAAGGAAGAACAAGGAAGTATTGGTAGTGGCAAAACACTGCAGCAGTGCAGCAATGCATTGTGGAACTTAGGTAGAACTTAGGTCTTCACTCTATGGCTACAGAATGAGTACATAACTAGGGGTAGGACCACACAGCAACTACAGAACACTACAAAAGCAGCCACGACCATCTTAGGCCCACATTTAATAAACAAGCGCAGTTCCCCCATATTTATCACATGGTACATTGGCTGCCTGAATTCACTCCCCCTTTCTTTTACTTGGAGCTTTTCTGGCCAAAAATGTTCACATTAATGAAGCACCACGCCTATTTATTTTTGAAGTGCTTAAAATCACAAACACAGTTTTTTAATTTTAACGAGTAATTTAAAAAAATAAAGGAATAAAATTTGGTATAATCAGGAATAGTAGACTATGTACCTGTTTGGGTGCATGTGCAAAATAATTCAGTAACAAGTAGATAGATTTATAGACAGACATACAGACAGATGTACACTCTCCTCCCCACACCTTAAGCAATAGACTGCTGTCAAAGAGAGTCATAGTTCTCTCGTATTGCTAGTTAGCTGTGTCAATTACATCTAGAATCAGGAACAATTGTTCTACACAGTCATAATTATATCTGGGATTTGCTGTATGATATCTGTAAATTCATTGATGCAAATTCTTATCCATGGTAAGCTTCTGCATCAATCGAATCATACCTTCTTCCTTCATTGCTAGGGGCTTTATATTTTTCCATTTCGCTGCAGTTTGGAACTTTGCCACCATGAAAATATGAGCTCCTCCTAATCTGTGATATCTCTTCCTAGTCAGTAACACCCATCAAGATTGTTATGGAACCAAAGGGCAATCCCACATCTTTTTAACATGATGCTTTGTGAATGACCTTTTTTTTTTTTTTTAAAAAAAGGAATGCTTTGACATTGATTAATTGGCAGTAAACTGTGACTGTGATTCCAGATAAACAGACCCAGTGCTGTAACTACGGGGACTGATTCCAGGAAAAATGCAGCCCTCCCAGAAACCACCCTAGTGTTGCTCACAGCATTCCAGAACCTAATAAGTTCAGCTCATTAAAAAATAAATAAATATGCGGGCGAGTCTAAGTGCAGGTGTCCCACACTAAGGCTAGTTGTGCCTTTAGTGTCTATACACAACTACACATTCATTCCTGTACTACTGTCATATCATAGTTCAATAAGTTTTAAACTTTCCCTTTCCCTTGCCATTCTCTGTGTCCACATGACCCCATACTTGAGAACAGCAGGAAAGCTTTGACACTTAATTTCTAGCAGGTGGAACTGCTCATACAATGCAAAGGCAGAGGCACTGTGGGAAGTGCCTGTTTTGATCCACACACCTAAAGTTCCCCATTTCTGATCAGTGGGTATTGTGTCAGTTGCTCATTCCCATGAGAACAGTGACTAATAAATAGCATTATCATACATATTGCCCATTCCGCATTTGTTTCGTATGGCAGCACCTGCACTCCGGAACTCCTTGCCTATTGAAATCAATCAGGCACCTCCACTGTACTCTTTTTTGTGCCTGCTAAAAATATTCCTGATTAGAAAGCCAGCGTGGTGTAGTGGTTAAGAGCAGTAGTCTCGTAATCTGGGGAACTGGGTTCGCTTCCCCGCTCCTCCACATGCAGCTGCTGGGTGACCTTGGGCTAGTCACACTTCTCTGAAGTCTCTCAGCCCCACTCACCTCACAGAGTGTTTGTTGTGGGGGAGGAAGGGAAAGCAGAATGTTAGCCGCTTTGAGACTCCTTAAAGGGAGTGAAAGGCGGGATATCAGATCCAAACTCTTCTTAAACTAGCTTACCCAGATGCTTAGAAAGTTGAGGTGATTTTAATCTGTTTTAGTATTTTAACTTTTGTTTTATGTTTTTAAGTATGGTTGTAATTTTTATTTTATTTTATCATTTTATCATTTTGTAAAACGCTGTGAGTGGTGTTTTTTTTACAATCAAGCAGTATATACATTTTATGAAATAAATAAAATAATATTATCATAATCATCAACAATCATACAATCATATATCTGTTTGGAATTCTTCCTGCACGAGCCCTGCTAGAAGGAAGCATCTTTGTGTTTGTGGTTGAAACTCTTTTTAATTTTAAAGTTACAGGTGAATAAATTTGCCATTCAAAGTCATTATGCATTCATCAAGACTAGATTAAGTTTGCCTTTAAGCCTTTCTGATGAACATTAATGTGTCCTCCTCATTTCAAATGCCATTTAAAAAGTAGGTCAGTCCAGAACAACAGTGAAAGAAAAAGCTTCTCATTAACACACTCACACACTCACACACCAGTTTGATTAATCTGGTAAAAAAACAACAACCCAAAAAGGATTTATTCACACAGACTTACGTTGTTCTCAACAGTGAATAAACTTACTTTCTAATATTACTTGTGAGTATGGACGTTCATTTGCAGAACAGACAGGATCCAATGTCCCATTATTTCCCGCTTCTTCCATTTTAGGAACTTTCTTCAGGGACGCTTTCCCTTCTTTTCTCTCTAGCCCTCCCAGTTCAGATTCTTTTCTTTCTCTGAGTGCTGCAGCTGCAAGGAAGACTGAGATCAGCTTTCTGCTAGTTCCCTTTTGTTCTTCCAGTCAAGCTCTGCTGGCTGAGGTGACAGGCACCTCTGAAATCAGTGAAACACTGACTGTCCAAATGCTCTGCTACTTTCCTTCTACAGTTCCACAAGATAAGAAGCGGCAAAACAATAGTCAGGTGAGACACAGAGATCTGGCACTAGCAGCCAGGTCCTAAGAGGTCAAATAGAGAAAGAGACAGGGCGATGTGAGACTGAAAGGGCTGTCTCTTCTGGCCAGGATGTTTGGTATGCCACACCTTTTCCACCAACTGTTACCAGCTTCATTGCCCTCAGCAGGGTGCAATGTTGTAAACCGCAACCTGTTCTCATGGTACACAGTAACATGTGAAATGGTTCTGTATAAAAGATGACATTGTGCTTTGAACGTTTCCTTTTGCTCAGCCTTAACAATTGAACAATATACTGTACCATGCAGAAGGGTGTTGCTGGGGTGTGTTTTTTTGCAAGTGATACTATTTCAGTATTTGTTGTTATAAGTGGGAAAGACTGAGCAATAAATCAAAGGTGTACTTCAGATAATCTCGGCCCAGGAAACCCACTTTTTCACATCAACCCGTCTGCACGTCTGCCATCCCTGCACATCTACAATATAATCCCAATGCTTTGCAGAGGACCCTAATCTTAGAATATGTTCCATATTCCATTCTTACTGGGATGCACCTAAACATTTCTACAGCTATGCAGTGCCAGGGGACAAATGGCTAATATCAGACAAGTTGCCTTTTCGGGAAAGTTGCTCACCATTATAACTCTTTTCACTGAGAAACTGACAAGAAGGAACCACACTGGTTTCCCCAGAACACAGTTTGAAAAGCATTGTTTTAGCCACTATAGATTTAATGTTCAAATTCTTGCTAAAGTAAATGGATAAACTGATTTGGCTGTTGTACACCTGATGTGCAAGGGAGCCTGTTTATTTGTGGAGAAGCTTTCCTGCTACAGCAAGCTATTCATAATAGGGCCACTTGCTAAATCAAAATGTTTGCATACAAGCCACTCTACCTCTTCGCAGCCACTGCATGTGAGCGCAGGCAACTTCCAATTTATACGAGGGAGGGGGTTACGTTCCAAGGCTCCACATGTTTAAGTGAAATCGCATATATTTGAAACATCATTGAAAAAACCTGCAAACTCCCCATTCCGACCCTGCCCTGCCCCATTCCGCCTCTTTTTGTGCCTTTTTAGGTCACTTCCGGGTTCAGGGCAATGTGCACGTGTGCAATCACACACATATTGGGCATGCCTAAAACAGTTGCTGCCTGTATTATGAAGGGGAAAGCCTTCATCCATGACAGGCATACCTGAGCATAAGTTGTTCCATGAGAATCATGGCCTTATCATGTAAAACCTAAACACAAAAAAGAAGGCTTTGATGGTGAAATTTCTGTATAGAAGAGCAATAACTGAGAAACGTTCCACTTCAATGCATGATCACATAGGCCTGAATAAGATGATTCATTTCAGCTAGCACCCAGCATCAAATTTCATATATGCTTAGAATATTACTTAGAAAGTTGAGGTAATTTGAATCTATTTTAGTATTTTAACTTTGTATGTTTAAAGTAGGGTTGTGAATTTTTCTTGTTCTCACTGTTTTATCTTTCGTTAAACACTTTGAGGTTTTCTACAATCAAGTGGAGTTCATTTTTTATGAGATAAAGAACAAAATAAATAAATACATGTAAATACAGGAGGCAAATAAGCCTAAATAAGGCTGCAATGCTATACACACAAACCTGGCTCCGAGTATATCCCTTTGGACTCAATGCGACTTACTTTCAGGAGCCAGCATAGAATTGCCCTGTTAAATATTCTGAAACATGCTCCATTGTGTTCAATGGGACTTCCAACCAGGTGAGTATAAGATTTCCACATTAGAATTCATTTATATTTATGAAATAATTAGGCATGCATTAAAAAGATTCCCTCTAGAATCAAAGAGACTTCTTCTGACTTGAGATATGTTCTTTAGTTACTATATATACAGACAGACACCCACCCACCCACACCTGTTAGCAGATAAGCTATTCTGGTGTGTGGCGATTGACCTTTTCAACTACGCAGCCTTTCCTGATTGGGTTTAGGTGCTTAGCAGCATTAGGTATTTATATGGTCCTCATATCTGATGTAGCAAAGTACATTCTCTAGATAGTAAACCTTGATAACATCTCAGACTTTAGATAAGTTCAATATTTTTCTTTCTGCATCGAAGATTTCCGGGTGCCTCTACGTCCTTGTGGAATTGGAGAAGCTGAGTCTGTAACATGTATCTTTTTATGTTGTCTGTTTTGCACCCTGATTAGATCAGAGTTATTGTTAGATTTAAGGAAATCCTCAAATAAGTTAATTGGAAGATGTCAGATTGGGTTTGGTTTTGCTCTGTGCCTTCCTTGAGTGCTTCTGGAGGGATGTAAGTTTGAATTGTTCTAGTGTATCTCATTTGCCTGGGTGAGGAGGGGATGGAGATTTTTGCCTGGCTGGAATGAAGCCTTTTGTACAAAGATGCACATCCATTGCTGCGCAAAGTTTTGCCAATGGCTTTTCACACTGCTGGTATGGGGCCCCTGGAAGGGGATATGGTCCTCATGCTAAAAAAAAAGTTCCCTGTCCCTGATTTAAATTATGGTAATTATTTCTACATAGTAATCATTTTAAAATTTGTCCTCCTTTGTCCTCTTTCTTGACCACCCTAAAGACAAATCAGCTAAGAGTGAGAGTGGGGAACAGACATGGAATGCTGAAGGAGAGAGACTTGAAGGTTAGTATTATTATTATTATCATCCTCCTCCTCATTATTATTAAATTTGTATACCACCCTCTATCTGCAGGTCTCAGGGTGGTTCAAAACGTAAAAACACAATATAATAACACAAAATGCATAATAAAAATAAAAACAAGAAAAAACCCAGTAATCTCCCCTCTCCCCAACACACTGCCTGGTTCCTAAAGGTACCGGTATATAATGAAGGCGCCAGCCAAACCTCCCTGGGCAGAGCATTCCACAAATGAGAAGTCACTGCAGAGAAGGCCCATTCTTGTGATGCCACCCTCCAGACCTCTTGTGGAAGAGGCACACAAAGAAGGACCTCAGAAGATGATCTCCAGTAGGTTAATATAGAGAAAGGAAGATATTGAGGTAGACCCGTATGGAAATGGCCTCTTGACATTTGCAGGCAGAGAAATTGTGGGTCCCATTTCACCCTGTTTCTTCAGGGGGAAGGAGAAATTCTCCAATAGTTCCTCAGGGGTGGCATTCACCATTAGCAGTGACAATGGCACAGTATCTTTTGCTCTTCCTAAGATTTTATTTTGTTATAGTTCTTTCAATGCTGCTACAAGTGGTAGTAGCAGCTCTATTGGCAGCCTGGCCACCATTTTGTATTCCCCACAATGCCATGGGCCTAGCATTATTCTGGGGCATTGTGGAGGATAAAATGCTAGTCAGAATATTGGTACCCTTCTTGGGGCTGGGAGAAGTAAGAAAAAGTAAATATCCAAAATGTTCTTTAGGGAATGACTTGTGACAAATTTTGGGTCAGCTCTAATCAGAGCAGAGACAGCCTTGGAGAAGGCACACACTCCAGGCTGGGAAATATATGCCATGGAGAGAATATTTTGGCTGCTTAAAGGGCCTTTGAAGAGGCGAATCAGAGTTCCATCACTCCAAGAAGTAGTGATGGATAATTATGGTGGCATCATCAGGTAGGCGACTGCAGGACTGAATTTTCCAAATGCTTTTATTCAAACTGAATTAGTCAAAATGAGGGAAGTATTGTTTACACCGTAGCAAAGAGACTGATTCCTCAGCTGATTGGAACTCTGTTTTGACATTATTTGGATGGTAGTCAACCAAGTATTACAGCAGACTTAGTGAAATTTATGGGCCGACTTAGTCATGTTCATTATTTCAGTGGGTTTATTCTGAGTAAAACTTAGGTGAATACCACCCTTCGGTTCCTAATTTTTACCTACTGGATAATGTATTTTCCCCTTCTATCTGGAAATTGCCACAAATGCCTATCTGATATTCAGTCCCTTAACTAATTTTATAGGGTATGCATTAATGTCAAATGGAATGTTTTTAATCAACATATCAAACCCTAGGAATCTGGATTCTACAGGAGACGTCTGTATTTTAGCATGAAATAATGAGAATTAATATAGGAGTTCCAAGACCAAGAAATAAAAAAATTAATACCTGATAAGCAACTTCACATGTATTTTTTTTTACAGCACAAAATACATCTATAGTTGTGCATTTCTTATGTGTCTGGTTATGCACACAACCCTGTAATAGGACTCTTAATAGCAGTGGTTTCAAATGCATAAGTTCTACCTTATCCTAATGTAAATCTTAGAACACTGCCATTATGCTGCCAGCAGCGTTAATGTACAAGGTCCCTCCAAAGTGATGCATTAAGTAAACTGGGTGGAAATACACAAAGTAAGTAATGGAAAATCATTTGAATTGGAAAAAGCATTGACCTTCATATCAGCCTTTGCGATTCCATTGTATCTCAAAGCAGCTGTTTTCTTCTACATGCAGCTATTCTGTTTGTTGCCATTCAAAATATTTCATCTTCTTGAAATGCTCATTGTCAAAAATATTGTATAGAAATGCATTAAGCATGGAACTTGGCTCCTCAAACTGGAGGCAAAACAGACTTTTAGCATGAGGCCAGTGCCTGCTGCAAGATACACAAAGGCATGTGAGCACATGCATAGCATTTCTATACATGTGAAGGGAATTTTCAAATTTTATTATCTGCTGGGAATTGCCATGTGCTGTTTTGGAAGATCACACCATGCAATTGGAATGGGAAGACTGAAAAACCGTCATGCAC
Organism: Podarcis gaigeae; assembly: GCF_964106915.1. Taxonomy (NCBI): domain Eukaryota; kingdom Metazoa; phylum Chordata; class Lepidosauria; order Squamata; family Lacertidae; genus Podarcis; species Podarcis gaigeae. Next base: position 44,536,592 of record NC_139677.1, on the reverse strand, counting down.
AGAGTTGCAAGCAATTGTTCTTCAGCAATAATGGAAGGGAAAGAAGTATGAAACCAATAGGTTAGGTGCGCAGAGCCTTTGGACTTCCAGATGTTGAACTACAGCTCCCATCATCCCTGGACATTGGCCAGGCTCGCCAGGGCTCATGGGAGATGCAGTTCAGCAGCACCCACAGGTTCCCTACATCTGCAATTGGTAATCAAAGGTCCCCAAAACTTTTCAAACAAGACATTGTCGCATGGGAATGATTTTAAAAGCTATCAATTATAAACATCTTATAAAATGTTCATAGCCATCTTCTGAACTGATAAGCATTCCAAACAACTCATAAAGAAACAGATATATTTCACCAATAGGAGAATAAACAAAGAAGGCAAATGCAGAATATTAGAATCACAATTCTTCGTATAACAAATAGCATATTTTAGGAAGTGTCCAACTGGACCATATGTCAACAAAAATGAACATACCGGTAAGAAGAGCCTGCTGGATCAGGCCAGTGACCCATCTAGTCTAGCATGCTGTTCTCATAATAGCCAAACAGATGCCTGTAAGAAACCTGAACACAAGAGCATTCTACCCTGCCCTGTGGTTTCCAGCAACTGGTATTCATAAGCATTTACTGGTTCCAATCGTGGAGGCAAAACATAGCCATAATGGCTAGTAGCTGTTAATAGTTTATCCTCCCTGAGTGAGCCATCCAGGTTAGTGGTCATCACTGCTGGTGTGGGAACAAGTTCCTTAGTTTAACTATGGGCTGCATGAAGCAGGTGGCTCTGTGGTCTAAACCACCAATCCTCTTGGGCTTTCTGATCATAAAGTTGGCAGTGAGCCCTCATTGCTTTGTCCCAGCTCCTGCCAACCTAGCAGTCTGAAAGCATGCCAGCATGAGTATATAAATAGCTACTGCTGCAGTGGGAAGGTAAATGACGTTTCTGTGCTCTCTGGCACTTGTCACGGTGTCCTGTTGCACCAGAAGCGGTTTAGCCATGCTGGCCACCTGACCCAGAAAAGCTGTCTGCGGATAAATGCCGGCTCCCTTGTCCTGAAAATGGAGATGAAATCTGCACCCCATAGTCAAATTCAACTGGACTTAAACATCCAGGGGTCCTTTACTTTTACCTTTTGCATGAAGAAGTAGTTCCTTTTGTCTGTCCTGAATCTTCCAACTTTATTCTCCAGGACAGATTCTAGAGACGTTTCACTGCAAACCACAAAAATGAAAGCCCACCCCCCATCTTTGGTACTGTGGGATTGCTTTGGACCATCTAGTTGGCTTCATTTAGACATCTGGCCATGCAAAAAGGAGGCCGCTTGCCATTGCCATTCTGTCTTGGCCTTACTTCTGGAGTGCCTTGCTACAGTAGACTTCTCAGGCAAGCCAGAAAACAACAGAGATGCCAGTGGAGGTTAACTCTGTGGCAGAAATGAGTGCCTTTTACTCTGCCAGAGTGCCAGAACATTTGAAATCCCAAAAATGTCAACGGGATATCTGTGCTAAAGGGCAGTTTAGCAACTGAACGAGCAGATAAATAAATGGCTTTGTTGCCTGATCATTTTGCCCCTTAGGGTGACTTGCTCCATGCTGTTATCATGGCCATAAAACACTGTTGTGAATGCAAATATCCCATTGATTTAAACACCTTGCAGATTCCCAATGACCCTTGGTTTCTGCTTGTGTATATGCCCCTTGTTCCCTCTCTCATAATGTGTCTGGGATGAAAGCCCTGTTCTGTCTGTCTTCCATTGCCTTTTCTTTCCAGTGGCACCTATAATAACCTCTTTGCTTTATCTGTACCCTCTCAGTCATAATGTTGTCCTTCTCCTGCTTACTTGTTCCCCGATTACCACTGAATTCACATGCTATCTGATAAGTGCAGGTATCTTCTTTTCTCCCTTGTAAAAAAAAATTGGAAGCAGAAAGTGTTCCTAATTCTGTCAAGAAAATGACTTTCGATCCCCCTCCCTTGCATATTATTCTCGTGAGGGTCAGATGTGAATCGATTTCTGACGTGGGTTTTTTTCATGGCTGTAAAGTGGTAAAATGTGGAGTGCTTTGAAGTTAGAAATGTAATTGTGGAGACATAAAAATTGTATCTATAGCCATCACAGAGATATTTATCTCAAGATGACTGTCTCAGTGTCCTTCAGAGCAATAACTGCAACAGCCGAGAACATAACAGAGGGAGCTGAAATGTTATGACTCATTTACTTCTAACAAGTCTAATACACTTCAGTGAAAACGTATTGCACATGACATAAGGGACTCTCTGATATACTGGAACAAGCTTCAAAGGCCATTGAAATAAAATACCAGCCATTACTACTGCTCAAATATTCTTCAGTGTCTAAATTAGGCCACCAATACGAAAGATTGTAATTGCGTTATTCTCTCTGATTCCTTGTCGCTCAGAGAAATATCTATGTTTTGCACACTCTTTTGTCCAGGAGGAGTGAGGTAGATAAACCAGGCTCATAAAACATGTTATTTTTTATTGTCACGTGCAACATTACTATTGCAATGTCATTTAAGATGTTAAAATGTTCACACTTTAAATGCATAAAAATATCTGTAATGGCTTCCTCTGACTATGACAGAGAATTCAGAGGAAGGCGTTCAGGATGCTATGCAGAATGTCTTTGTGAATGGGGAAGCGGCGAACAATTAATGCTATGTAAACATTGCTGGCATAGGTTGTCTTTTTCTCAATTTGAATCAAAGCTGGTTTTGGGGGGAAACACATCAAAAATGCAGCATCGATAGATATGGATTGGGACTAATGTCATATGTACTCCGCTTCATTAACCAGTTGAGAGAGTGCACTGGATGAAGAGTAAACAGAAGAGGGTACACAGCTTAATTAACCTAAATTTGGGGGTCTCTCTCTTTCTCACTACAGTATGTACTTGGAAATAGGTGCAATACTCCCAGGTGTGCCATCTACGGGCCATCACTCTGGACACGACCAAACAGCAGCAATGGACACAGGAAGCAGCCTTAATTGAGATGAAGTGATTTGCCCTTCTACTCCAGTATTGTTTGGCTACCCGCAGTGGCTCTCCCCAGAGTCTTGGGCAAAAAGCCTTCCCATCGCATCCTTTTTGGTCCTTCTACCTGGAGATGTCATGGATCGAACCTGGGGGCTTCTGCATGCAAAATGTAGGTGCTCTACCACTCAGCTATGGTGCCTTCTCTGGCAACGTAAGCTGACTCTGCTTGGCAAGGTAAGCCACCTTCATATCGAAGCCATTAATTCAGCTCTCAGTCATCTGATCGTGCTTGCATCTTGAACCTCCAGCTCAGGTTAATGGTTTTAAATTCACAGGATCCCAAGGATGCTCTGTTGGTCAGCCCCTTACCATCTTCACAGGACTGATTCTCCCTGGTCCCTGTGGAAAAGCCCAAAAAGTTGTCCTGCTTTTCAATTTGTAGTGCAAACAAAGCCTTTGGTTTAGTCACCTGTTTCAGTTAGTCCTGCCACACCCAAACTCTCAGTGTCTCTCCCTTTTGTAGCCTTTTGTCCTTGTCCTCCCCTTAATTTGTCAAACATATTGTATGTGTGTGCGTGCATGCATTTGTATACATACACATACACTCTACAATTAATAAAAGATCATTAAATACAGACCATAATCACAAGATTATTTAAAGAAATGTTTCTTTTAAAATGCAATTCTCTTTTATGGCGAAAGTCCTAGAGATGCTGTAGCACATTCAAACACACACACACACACACACACACACACACACACACACAATCGGGTTTAAATGTGTTAAGAGTAATCACGGAAACTGTCACAGAGCTTAAGGGGGGGGGTGTTTGCCCAAATCAGGGTTCTATTCTTTGGCAGAAAGCAATACTGTAGTTTAAATTAGTGTGGTGCAGCTGAACCCTTATTTAAAATGTGTTCCACTGACATTGCACGAAGAGGGTGTCTTTGTTTAATAGCGCTGGCAGAACAGCACATTTTCCACCGAAACCCGTTGGAGTTTAGACCTTTTAATAGAAAGTGACAATTTAAATTGCCATGACAGTGGCCTAATGGTGCTTAAAACTATTACTAGCTGATGCTACAGTTGGCTCCAGACCAGTTTGTTAACGCTCAAGAAAAAGGTAGATGGGAGTGGGCAATTAAGCGATGAATAATTAGTCATTCCTTTGTTCTCGACTATAATACCATTAGTCAAAGATGAACTCATTTGCCTGTACTGTTAATTCCATTGTAGCTCTGGGCTAGTTAACTCTCAGGGCAAGGAAACCTGACCATTGGTCAGCACTTCCCCACCCCCACCCCATGCTTTCCCTTTCAGTGGACTGCCTGCAGTCTCTCTCACCCCTCCCCTTTTCTTGGCACATAAAATAGTATCAGTTTGTGCCATTTATTTGCTCGAGGTCTGGCCCAGCTACTGTTAAAAGACTTGTTGGCACTCCTGCTATTTCCCATTCAGGACGGCAGGAAATATAGGATGGGGGCACAAGGCAGTTTATATTTTAAGAAAAAGTCTTACAGTACAGTGGTACCTCTGGTTGCGAACAGGATCCGTTCCGGAGCCCCGTTCACAACCTGAAAGGAACGCAACCTGCATCTGCACGTTTGCTCACGCGCGGGTTGCAATTCGCCGCTTCTGTGCATGCTCGTGATGTCATTTTGTGCGTCTGCGCATGTGCGAGCGGCGAAAGCCGGAAGTAACCCTTTCCAGTACTTCCAGGTCGCCACGGGATGCAACCTGAAAATGCACAACCTGAAGCAAACGTAACATGAGGTATGACTATAGTAGGGTATGCAAGGAAACATTGTCTTCTCGGAGAGGCAGTCAGTGCAAGCACATCAGAATTTTTGCTGCTGGCTGCCAAAGCAATCAGAAATGCTTATATGAAGTATGAAGTCCTTTACAGCCGTTCTTCACTGTATGCATAATGAAGCTATGCTACTCTGCCGTAACGGATTCATTTCGTTTATACCTTGTACCATTCCGCACTTATTGGTGAGTTTCTCAACAAGTGCCAATTTCCAGACCTTATTATACCAATTCTTCAAAGAGGCTCCTTCCATATATATTTCCGGTGCCTAGTTACAACGGTCTTTTGCTGTGAAAAATAGTCGGTGGTTTAAAGCTTACACCTGCATTTTCCCCACCGAAAAGATTTAACAAAGCCAGTTCTGGGAATTTAGCCACCTTTTGTCCAGCAATTTTGTGGATTTCATTAAACATTCATCCCAAAATTTACCTAGCTTCCTACACGTCAACCACATTGTTGGAATGAGCTCCACTGCAGAACTTTTAGCCCTTAAGAAAAACAGTGTCTATCACCTCAAGTTTGAGATTTTGCTCTGGTATCAAGCTTGGATATATTTCAGTAGTTATATATATATTACAGGAACCCCCCCCCCACCCACCATATATATGGTACAACTGCGGCCTTTATGAGCCTTTAACGGCACAAACACCTTGCTAACTACCATGCTTGTGCCAGGCAGCACAGTCTACTTCATGCGCATCTGGAATGAGCTGAAAGTCAGGCATCCAATAATTTTTTTAGGCATACAGGTAATGTGCCGGAATCCTATGAACAGGGTCAGGAAAATTAACATATAACGGGCCATAAAAGGCACAGGATAGGCATAGAGAAAACTGTTCTTTAAATCCAATTTGCACATCTATTTTATTTAATTAATGCTAAAAAATAAGTGTTCAGAATCAATTGTGCATATTAAATATTTGATTATATGTGGTTTGATCAATTTAATATGCTAATAGAATACAGGCTTTAAACAAAACTGGAATTTACATCAGATATTTGAGTAGCAACAAATACTTAGTAGAGGGAACAAAGGGGAATGGTTACTGTGGTTAGATTATCATGCAGAACGGTAAACAAATCCCCACTTCTTCTATCTTTGATGTCCTGCCCAACTTTGCTCAGATCTCTTTAGACCATGTCCAAATTTTATCTGTAGCCATGGAAGATTAATATATGCTTTTTTTTAAAAAAAGAGATGGCTACTTTTGCCTCCGTTTTCAAATCTGGACTTCCCTGCCCAAAACTGGGCACAATAATTCACAGGGCACATTTTCTGACTCAAGTAAGATACCGTACTTTTCCATGTATAAGACTAGGTTTAAGACTAGGTCTGCGTCAATGGCTGGTGTTGATCGGCTGATGCTGTGGTAATTGGGCTGGCGATTGACAGCTTCTGCTGGCGAGGGGACAGACGTGAGATGGGGTTTTTGACACGTGCAGATGAGCGGTTTTCAGCAATCCCCCCCAAAGCTAACCCCCCCCCAAAGCTCAACAACTCTGAGCCATCTTCCCCCATTTTCTTAAATTTGAGTTCCCCAAAATAGGGGGCGTCTTCTACGTGGGGGTGTCTAATACACGGAAAAGTATGGTAATTACATTTTTAAATACTGCCACACTCATGAAAATAGTCAAACTTCAGTAGAGTCAGAATCACCTAGGAGCTATTTAATGTGAGACTGCCATCTTTCTGGCTGTTTGTTACAGTGGTACCTCAGGTTACAGACGCTTCAGGTTACAGACTCCACTAACCCAGAAAAAGTACCTTGGGTTAAGAACTTTGCTTCAGGGTGACAACAGAAATCGCATGGCGGCAGCGGGAGGCCCCATTAGCTAAAGTGATACCTCAGGTACCACTGTAGTGCAATGCATGTGGTTGTGTTTCCCTCATTATCCATCGCGAGCCTCTGACATGGCTCCCACAGGTCCACACTCTAACCATTACGCCACACTTGCTCATTAAAAAGAAACCTAGTGCATCTCACCATCGTAGGGGAAATGGTCCTGTGTGCCTCCTCAGTCTGTGGTGCTGGGTCGATGGGCAAATTCAGTGCCCCTCTTTTCTCCCTTCTTACGGTTCTTTAGCTTTAAACTAGACCTTGGACTGACAGGCCTACAAACAGAAGATTCCTTCACTGAAGAACATGCTCACTAGGGCATGGCCACCCTACTACCTACAGCAAGTCCCATTGAAGTCAATGGGATTTATTTCTACAGGGTTCTGCTGCATGCCCTATCGTTAAATGGAAATCTCTCCTAGGTTTTAGATGATAAAATGCCATTATCCTAACAGTTACTTGGGAGCATGTTTCATATACAGTGGTACCTTGGGTTACATACGCTTCAGGTTACATACGCTTCAGGTTACAGACTCCACTAACCCAGAAATAGTGCTTCAGGTTAAGAACTTTGCTTCAGGATGAGAACAGAAATCGTGCTCTGGTGGCGCGGCAGCAGCAGGAGGCCTCATTAGCTAAAGTGGTGCTTCAGGTTAAGAACTGTTTCAGGTTGAGAACAGACCTCCGGACCGAATTAAGTACTTAACCCGAGGGAAGGCCAAATGAGTCTTCTTCACACAAACAGCAGCTGAAATGGGAAGCTTTTGATAGGGGCAGGCTAAAATGTCCACAATGACTTAAAACTAAATAAAGGAAGCTGGCACAAGAGCAAAGGGCCCTTGGTGCGCATTTCTGTGCTGATACACACTGCATTGTGCTCAGAGACATGTGAAAATGTTATGAAGTAGGAAGTTCTTTAAACAGCATTATGACAATATCTGCTTTTCCAAACAAAAACAAGTGATGAATAGCAGCCCCTATAGTACAGAGATTATATTGTCTGTGTCTCATGTTTTTGTCTAGGATTAGTTGGAAAACTTCTTTCTTTTTAAGAGTGGTGTGGGGGAGATGTTACTTCAGTTTTTATCCTTTATTGCCACCTATTGGTGAAGGTTTCAGTCCACAATGATGAAACCTACTGTACAGATGAGCTGGACAGTTTTTTTTTACGTTTTCTCGATTACTCATATTCTGCAACATTCAACACTGCATTGTATAGCCCAGTGCAATGCACTTGAAGATTAAAACTAGGTAATTAAAACATCAATAAAGCTGTAAGAGCCAAGCCAATTATTTGAGAACATCGTCTGAAGGCCTCAGGTTGGTCAAGGCTCCTATAGCTCTGCTGCAGAAATAGCCAGTGTGCTCAGCACTTGAGGGTCACTTCCAATGCATGTTATTAACTTCCCAATTTTCCATATCATTCTGAAGCAGTCCTCTTCAGTTGTAACTAGAACTTTGCCCCTGAGAAATATTTGCAGATGCTGTGCTAGTTTTTTCCTTGTACTGTATGAGAACTGACAACCAATACTTTAAAGGTGAAGTAAAAAGCAAAATCCTGTATTTTTCTGTTTTGTTGTCTCATAGTATTTATTTATAATCTGTTATTTATTTGGCAAAATTGTTTGCTTGTTTGCTATGCATTAGGACACCTCTTAGGTATCATCACCAAAATCTGAGATCAAGGAGCAGGTTTTTGTGTATGTTTGGATGCAATTGGGACACCATTTTAAATCAAGAGAGTAGACTTTCAAAACTTCACCAATTATTTGGTTTTTTAGAATTTCTGAGCAACACTGGGTAGAAGGCTGCTGGTTTCTAATGTTTCATGGCTATTTAATTATGTTTTTATTTGATTTTGCAAGCTCTTCCAGGCTTTGCAGTACTGTAGCAATTAAATAATGTCCCATTCTGTAGACAATGGAATCTTAATTTTGCCAATCCTGCGACTTTGGAGGCAGTCCCTAGGCACTTTAAAGCTCATCTTTACATCAAGAGCTTTAGAAAAATAGTTAAAAAAAGGAATACAGTGGTACCTCTGGTTAAGAACTTAATTCGTTCCGGAGGTCCGTTCTTAACCTGAAACTGTTCTTAACCTGAGGTACCACTTTAGCTAATGGGGCCTCCCGCTGCCGGAGCACGATTTCTGTTCTCATCCAGAAGCAAAGTTCTTAACCCGAGGTACTATTTCTGGGTTAGCGGAGTCTGTAACCTGAAGCGTCTGTAACACATTTGTGTACAGAAACAAAATTCACTATTTAGAGAAAGGAACTGGTCGAATCCTAGTGTCAACATCAGTTTCATCACATAGTACGCAGTACCCTTTATGTACTGGGACGTGGGTCACGCTGTGGGTTAAACCACAGAGCCTAGGACTTGTCGATCAGAAGGTCAGCAGTTCGAATCCCCGCGACGGGGTGAGCTCCCGTAGCTCGGTCCCTGCTCCTGCCAACCTAGCAGTTCGAAAGCACATCAAAGTGCAAGTAGATAAATAGGTACCGCAGGAAGGTAAACGGCGTTTCCGTGCACTGCTCTGGTTTGCCAGAAGCGGCTTAGTCATGCTGGCCACATGACCTGGAAGCTGTACACCAGCCCCCTTGGCCAATAAAGCGAGCTGAGCGCCGCAACCCCAGTCGGCCACGACTGGACCTAATGGTCAGGGGTCCCTTTATCTTTACCTTACCCTTGAAGAGTGTCCCAGATTTAGTTCCTGACATCTCTGAATGTTCCAGGGAAATAATATTCTGCTCAGCTACCAAGTTTATTGTAAGAGGAAACAGCATGAATTTTAGTGGCAATATGTGAAAGAGTTAGCTTATCAAATGAATATTCATTAACAGGAAAATAGTCTGATTTTTATTTTTTTCACATTATCATCAAGTACACAATACAACGTTACACATCCCTATATAGGACTCTATTTCTTTTCTTTTTTCTCTTTTTACAAAGTGTACACAGGGAGGGACATATAGTATTTAACAAGCATTTTTACAGAACAATTATTTATATTATGTTCTCAGTTGGCTTTTTTTTAATGTACCATTTAAAACATGGAACTGAAACATCAATTTTATAGCATTCGCTAATCAAATAAAACTAGCCTGTAGCTATTATTACATTAACAATAACTAGTTTTGATTTGCTCTTTTTACAGATACATTGTACAAAATCCACTTCACTAAACTCTTAATTGCGTACGTTTCCAAAATTATGCTTCAAAACAAGTATTTACGATTCCAGATGATGTTAAAAAAATAGGAAGTGGGTCACTTTTTTGTTCTCAAGTTGAGTAACTGTCCAAGAAAAGAGGTTTTCAATATGGATAATACTTTTCAGCAGCAGACTGAGAATTTGAGGTTTACTAACTTTTTAACAGGTTTGAAAATAACTTTTGTAAATTATTTGGATATCTGGGCAGGACTTCAATGAAAATTGAGGCACCTAAGTTTCCACTGAATCAATGAGTACAAGTGCTTTTAGGACCAGGCTTTCAGGCCATTATCCCACAGTAAAGAAACCACCTAGAACCTTTTACAGGATTCTACACAAGCGCTGCTTACATCTACTAAAAGATAAAGAAATGGCCATGTGCATCTTGGAGCAGAAGTCATGAGTGCATTTGATTACTAGAGGTCCCCACTATCTATTCCAGGAGTTTGGTGAACATGCAACAGTCCAAACACAAAAGGTCAGAAACAAACATAGCTGCACATAAATCCGACACACTTAGGTTTGTATAAAACAAAATGTTTTATGTTAGCACATCAAGTGTTTATGTTTACATATGGCTGTCTCAAGTAATTCTTGTTTCCATTAAGCAAAACCAATCAACCCAGGAATACTGAGGTATTTATTTGAAGAAATGTACATTGTATTTTCTGGCCACATACCATAGGGATATTGTGTTTCTGATGAGAGGCGAAGGAAGCATAGAGCAAAAACTGTTCATTTGGAACTTGCGTCTCATCTCATTATATTTGACCAGTGTACTTTTGGGACCAAAACAGAAGGGAAGGGGTTGAAGAAGCCAACAAGCCAAACACACCAGACTAACATGTCATCCCTTACAGCATGCTTTGGAGTCCCCGCCCCACCCTGTTTTACTGCACTTTGCAAATTCGTAAGAGTACATTGTTTGCGTGAAGCAGGTTGTGGCAGCCTTAGCTTTCAGAGCACAGGTGATCATTGCAACATTTATCCAGAAGGGTATAAACAGATAAGGAAGAACTGGACAAACTCTAGATAATTACTACTTAATAAACTGATTGGAAGGACCACTACACGCTTGTTACTGAAACGATTCTTTAAGAAAAGCTGTGACATCTAATGTTTCACAGGGAGAAGGAGACAATTACTCCTCCTCGTAGCTCTCTGTGCTCCATCAAAATCTGCTCTGGAAGTTTGAGGACTCTCCACAGTAGATTTCGGAGGGGCTGCACTGGGGAGGAGGAATCAATGAAAACTGCCTTGTTTGCCTACTGTCATCAACTCCTTCCATCAGCTGAGGGAGAAACACTGGATATCACCCTGTGTTCCTAAGAGAGTAATAGAGAAAATATACAAAAAGTTGCTGGAAAACAAGTTCTTCATGAAGATAGCATCTGTTTCTATTCTTTTTTGCTCCATCTAATGTGCTCCCTTTATACAGTTTATACTCTTTGAAAAGCTGTCCAAGGCTGCTAGTGGATAGTTAAAAATATGATTGGACCAAATATTTCATGGAGTCTTGTAACAAAAATGATTTTTAATTTGGGGTAACCTTAACAACTGTCAATTGATCCTGCCAACAACTGAAACAAATGTATCCATATGCACTATGAATCAGCAATAAGTTTCAAAACACAAATGCATTTGTAATACAGAACCAAAAGAGAAGCACATAGTTAATATGTATGAACAAATGCCTGAAGTTTTAAATTCACACTTCCTGAAAATAAATGCTCCCAGCAACCAACTATTACTTATCATGGAAGAATTAAACATTATGTAAAAAGAACTCCAAATGATGGAGAATAGTAATGAGTAACTACTCAAATGAAGATTGTGTCACAAATTTTTAAATATCAGATGAAACAATAAGTGGGTCCTATGGTACAATGTTATCTTCTTACATTAATTTCCTCCAGTTTATTTTATACAATCTCTTTATGACGGCTTTATTAAGAGCAAATTAAAAAGATATCTTTAACTCATGACAAAACTGTTAATATGGTCACTGAATATGAACCATGTCAGTAAGGTAAATATTTCAGAGAACAAATGTGGTTGAAAAATTCATTTTGAGACAGGGTTTACTTTATTAAATGCAACTTTATTGTTGCTATCCTTCCTCATTTATTAAACGGAAGAGAATTCAGAACACACTAATGAACAAAATGTATAAAAGTCAACTAGAAGCAATAATCCTATCTGTATACAGCACTAAATCAAATGCACGCTAGTTTGTTTGTGTGATCTGCTTTATAATACAATTACTGCCTAGAAAGCGAATCTTTTACACACACCCTTCTAAATTCCATAGAATAAGGAGTCCTCACGGCAGCCCAATGTCTTTATGATGCCGCATAATGTGCTGGTTCTTCTCTGAAGGTCTTCTGAAGCCTTTTTTGCAGAACTCACAACGGTGAGGGTAGTCTTTTGTATGAATGGAAATAACATGCCGTTTGAAACCTGAGGCATCTGTAGTGCTATACTCACAGAACTCACACTGATAAACCTTTCTACCACTGTGTGTTTTCATGTGTTTTTTGAGTTCCATTTGCAGCTTGAAGCCCTTCTTACATCTCTTGCACCTGAACGGAAGATCCTTTGTGTGAACTGAGAGAATATGGCGACTTAGAACAAACGGATCTGCAATCTTAAAGTCACAATGTCTACACTGGTGCAATTTTTTGCCTTTGTGAACTGCAACATGTTTTTTCAGTTCTGAGGGCCTGTGAAAGCCTTTGTCACACATGTCACACTTATGGGGGTAATCCTTTGTGTGAACGGAAATTATGTGTCGCTTTAAATCACTCGAGTTTGAACTTTTGTGGTCACAGTGCAGACACTGATGTGTTTTGCTTTCTTGATGCATAATGATGTGCTGTTGCAGCTCTTTGGTATCTGAAAATATCTGAAAACAAATGTCACATTTGAAGGGCATTTCCTTACTGTGTCTAGTCTTTACGTGAGTTTTCAGGTTGGAAGAGTCAGCCGATCTATACTCACAATATTGGCACTGGTAGGGCTTTTCACCGGTGTGGATTCGCATGTGTTTCTTGAGCTCTGACGGATGCCGAAATCCTTTGCCACATTCCACACAAATGTGTGGAAAGTTCTTGCTGTGCACAGCCAGAAGGTGACGATTCAGTAATCCCTGCTCTGCTGTCTCATACTCGCAGAATTTGCACTTGTGCATTTTGTTTGCTGCCTTGTCCCTGTGCACCATCTTGTGTGTAAACAAAGCCCCTGCATGAGAGAAACTTTTCCCACATTCGTCACATTCAATTAGCTTCTCGGTCTTGGTAGTAAGCTTGTGGCTCTCTAGATGGTTATGCAAACTTAACTTTTTATTTGTAGTGTAATCGCAATCAGTACATCGGTATTTTTTCTTAGCAAGAAGGTGCTCAGGGTGGTTTTTCATGTGCCTTTTCAGGAAGCCTCTAGATTTAAACTTCTTCCCACAAATCATACAGGGGTAGACTGTCAAAGGATGGCCATCGGGCCCAATTATTATTGCTGTAAAATAAAAGCAAAACCCAAATCATGAAAATGGCACTCCTTAAACAGAAAAGAAATATGCTGATATGTGTATTAACAGCTATGTAAGTTGAAGTTATGCACTTCAAAATCTTGTTCATTTCAGTGACACAGTCAAGCACATACTTATTAGTGCAATCCTATATATGTCTGACTGAGTTAACAAGGCATATTCCCAGATAAGTAGGTAAAGGATTGCCGTCCCACTCACTGAAATCCATAGGATTTAAATATTGGCTGGCAATATTACCTCTGTTAAATTAAATTAGCCACAATAATGTGTCAGAACTAAAGCAAAATCATTCAACACAAATGGGGGAAGACTTGCAGCACTTCAGTATTTGGTAGCAATGTCAAGTGCTAACACATCCTTTAATTAAGCAAATTAAACCTGCATAAAGGAATACCTTGACATGTCAGTAACTGCAGAACCCAAGATCTCTTAAAGGTGCCTTGTAATAATAGGAGTCTTTGCAGTGGATGAATCAGGTTTGTCAGGTTTGAGGACAACTGTTTCCAAAAGAGTCCACCAGTACAGGAATTTCTAATTTTAAAACTGAGGATAACTATTTGTTCTCTGTTGCTTTGTACGGCTCTCAGATAAGTGAGTAAGCTACTAGAAATGTTAATATTAACTATAATCCAAAATAACAGTTGCAAACAGGTAGCATGAGATAAGAATTATATATAATCATTGTGCAATCAAAACAAATATGAGAAGCAAGTCAATCCAGACATAGAATACATGGAGCTTGATGAAATGTTTTATTATGTATTTTCATTTTGTATTCTTATGTTGTGAACCATCCTGTGATCTTTGAATGGTGGCATACAACAACAACAACAACAACAACAACAACAAACATGCTTCCACCACCGGAGCTATGCCAAAAGGGCAGAACTGTTATAGTAATCTCTCCGCTCCTTATGAACCATGCATGCGTATTACGTAACTCTTGGGGCTGCCAGGAAGGCAGTGCTTATAGCTGCTATAATAGGCCTATGCTTCCAATAAGAGCACAACAGATGCGTATATCCTCTCACATTTTATGCATCAGTCATTGACAGTAGTTGCAAGAGAATAATGTATCTAACAACTTCTTTTCTCCCTAAAAACGCTGGGGGTATGTTTGCATCAGTACGACTTCATAGGAGGTGTTGGGTAGGGTTTACTTTAACTGCTGCCTTCCTCAGCCAGTCCATGTGCTCTATCTTAGTGCAATTTCATTTTCTTTGCATTTTGGTTACCAGGGACTTGTGCATTCTTAAAGACAAAAACACTTGTGTTAACCCATCTTTACAATGAAGTGAGTCACATTTTGAGGATTTATAAGTAATTTATAAATTGATGTAATTCATTACACTGAGTCCACAAGAGATGTTTCTAAAAATTACAAGCTTTTTGTCTAACCCTCATCCCCACCCCAAAACAAAATGCCAGAAACTGATCCATCTTTTGGTAATATGTACTCTGTATTGAAGTAATGTACAGAGCATAGCCACGTATGCAATCTACATAATCTCCCACTATAATTAAGTGAGTGCAGGTTACTCTCCTTTGAGGTTCCAATCAACCAAGTTGTCTTCCAGGATACTCCAGTTCACCCTGCACTCCACCACCAAAAATTAGTTAGCATTCCAGTTCAATTCTCACTGAAATGTTTTTGGCTCTGGCCCACTCAAGCTTTTTCCCCATTAAAGGTTTGGTTTTGGGTGTGTGTGTATAGTTTTACAAACTTCAGGGCTCCCAAAACCTACTGGTATCTCCCTTTTGTGTGTGAATAGTGCTGTTTAGGCTATAGGTGGCACTGTGGGTTAAACCACAGAGCCTAGGGCTTGCTGATCGGAAGGTCGGTGGTTCGATTCCCCACGATGGGGTGAGCTCCCGTTGCTCGGTCCCAGCTCCTGTCAAGCTAGCAGTTTGAAAGCACGTCAAAGTGCAAGTAGATAAATAGGTACGGCTCAGGCGGGAAGGTAAACGGCGTTTCCGTGCGCTGCTCTGGTTCGCCAGAAGCGGCTTAGTCATGCTGGCCACATGACCCGGAAGCTGTATGCCAGCTCCCTCGGCCAGTAAAGCGAAATGAGCGCCACAATCCCGGAGTCGTCCGTGACTGGACCTAACAATCAGGGGTCCCTTTACCTTTACTTGGTGATTTACATTAATAGGTGTACACGGTGTGTCTAGGAATAATTTTCTGCCGAAACCTGACTTTTCAAGTAATTTATTTGTTCTTCCTGTTAACAGTTCTAAATTTGTGTACTTGTTATATAGTTAAAATACAAAACCACAAAAAGTATCCATCTACATGGTAGTGCTTTTAAAACCTTGAAAATGCTCAAAGAAAATGCATTTCTATTCTCTTTCTCTTGACAGGCAATCATCATAGTCACTAGAGTCGCTGTGTACTTACCTGTTTGATATTGTCTGGATTCCAACCTCCTCCTTTTCTTTGGTTTTTGTTTTGCTAGCCTTCCAAGACCAGCAGACTCATCTATGTGCAAGAGAGCACTAGCTGTTCCATTTCGGTTTTCAACTGCATCTGTGTTATTACCTAATGAAGGATTGAAGGTTACATATCATCAGCACTCTAAGGAATATTCAAAATAGAGAATTTATACATGGTAATAAAATATTAAGTTAGTAAATGGTTGTTCTGTGCCTTTTTGCAGTCAACCTGGGCACTGAATGAAGTCAGATTCACATTCAAATAGAAACCTTTGAATGCTGCTCCACACAGTGAGCCTCTTGCTACACTTGTTTGTGACTCAGACTATGGATTTCATCACCCTATCACAAACCAACATTGTTGGATAATAAAAAGATGCCAAAAGCAAACATTACCCATAAACTGCTCATGACCCAGCAGCCACCATGTGGCTGCTTGTTTGCACAAAATAGGAGTGGGAGCCAATTTCATTTGGCATGAGCTAACACTACAGGGAAGTGTCTTTTGATTTACAACATACCATAAGCTGCTGCCCAAGCTATCGGCATAAAGCTTTTAATATCATTCTCATCAATTTGCTGTTCGTGAACAGCTGCTGCGTCTTCCTCTCCTACAATTACCTCCATATATACCTCATCAGCAATTTCTGCAACATCTAAGAGAAGAAAAAACAATATAATACAAATTTTGTGTCATTTTAAACAAATTCTTAACCCTAAATAAAGGTCAAATACTTACTTAAATCTTCATCTTCATGCTGGGAATCATTTACTGTCATATAAACCATTTTTTCCCTTGGAATGCGAACACCGCTATTTTGATTCATTAATGTGTCTCCATTGTCATTTTCAGATTCACTTTCCACAATATCTACTGTGCCTCCTGGGTGGGGGGGGGGGGGAAAGTTGGTCAAAGTATTTTGTAAAAGCATGTTTCTACTAAATTATGGTTTAAATATAAGCAATAGAAAATAATCTACACTTTCCCCACACAACATCTGAAAGAAGCCCGAGTCAAATAAAAGGAGATACTATGAAAGGTTAAGACTCAGCAACTAATTTCCTGGAGATACGTTGAGAAGAACAAAGGATAGTGGGCCTAAACCTTAACTTCCACTTTCTATTGCTACCAGCCAACATGTCAGAAAGGCCAGATTCTTCACCATTTTTATTTCTAGTTTGGCAACTAGAGGGAAAGGAGGAGTCTTATGATAGCTCTCAAGAGCACAGCTTTTGTCCTTCGACCTCCAATTACTGATGTTTAGATTAAGTTTAAAAATAAAATAAAATAGAATGCTGTACCTAAGTCATCTTCCCCTGGATCAGCTTTGAAAATATACACCTTGATGACCTCTGGGCAAATGCCATCCATTTTACAAGGATCATTTTCTGACACAGTTTTTCTTGTCAGGTCAACAGAATCATCAGTTTCTGCCTTGACAGCATCATCCACTACAGAGAAAAACAATAAATGATCAATCCAACACAAACTGATTGCAGTAAGACAAAAATTTATCATTTCAATTGTAGAAATATTTTAGAATGCAGTAAAACTATAAATGACAGTAAAAGAAATGTTTATATGATTTATTATTCTAGTTACATGAAAACTAGTGAGATATGTTAAGAAGATAAATTCAAAATGCTCTCCTGCACTGCCTATTTCTCTTAATTAGCTAATAACCGTGACCAAACTTGAAAAATGTTAATAAATCAGGGAAGCAACATGGGGTGGGGAACTGGAACAGGCTGGTGGGCTGGATCATTATCTCTTCCACCCCTGGTGAACCAGCATTTCATGAAAGTTCTCACACTGGAGTTGGATCCTTAGCTGGCTCAGTCATGTACATTGGGCTTCACAAGACCTGACAACCAGCTGACTGACTGCAATTTATGGACTAGACCCACCGACCAGCTCACTGTGGGAATTCTGCAGACTTCTGTGCACAGTACTCACAAGCCCCAACAACCTGATTGCCAGAACTTTGTGAGCACTATACACTGGGCTTCGCAAGACCCACCAATCAGCTGACTGTGGGTGCTTGCGAACCCCTCTTTACACATCAGCTGATCAATGGTGCAGGCAAAGCCCTTTTGGCTTGTTCCTTCATCTGCCCCACACCCGATAAAATCAGGAGTAGGATAGGTGACTGTGGCTTGTCCAAACCGGTCTTGCAAGTCAAATGGAGAAGCCTGGTGAGCCTAATTAGGCCTGGGGGCTAGAGGATCCCACATGCCAAAGTCACAGAATAGCCGTGTTAAAAGTAAAATGTGAGTTTCTTTGTAGTGTGCCTTGGTAATAGTCAATTGCGAAACAATTAATCTGTAATTGCCTTGAGGAAAGCGGGGTGATTATAAATAGAAAAAAACTGATTTGAGGTTTTTGTTACAATCAAGCAGTATATAATTTTCATGAAATAAAATGAATAACTAAATTGTGCTCTCATGATCTATCAACAGACAGTGAAAATGCTGATGATGATGCCGCACAGCAGAATTCTACCTAGAAGTCTATATGATGTGGTACACACCTCTATTTGTGCCACAACAGCTGAAATGGAATTCTATGCAAGGCAAGCTCATACAGCCTGTCTCATCAATTTCCATTCCACCCTGCTTGCTACATCTTTTGTTTTTGCCAATACTAGGTTGCAACTTTACTGGGAATGGGATGGAGACACTGTGAGTTTGAGAACCACTGCCAAAGCCTCAGAACACTCCTTCTACAGTTTGCCGCATGGCACATTAAACAGATACATGAATTATGTAAAAAGTGGAGATTTAAATTTAGAAGCATGTTTTCATTTTGCTTGATAAACTGCTACAGACTGGCCAAGGCAACACCAAATTAGGCATCAAACTCATGACTTAAAAACTGGTAGAGCTTGTTTGGGAGGCTGAAAGCAAAGAATGAGGTAATAGGGAAACTTTCACTCGGCATAATTATTGTATAAGCATTCTCGTCAAATTATAAAGGGTGTGGATTTATATTTTGTCTGAAGAGAAGAACAAGTATATATAGTTTTAGAACAGACTAAGAATTTAGAACATTGATATATGAGAATACAGAGGTGGGATCTATTATCTTTATAAGAGGTAATAGCTGAGTAACATAAGGTTGCATCTTATATGCATAGCTATGCTAGTGCACTTTATTGATATCCTGTCCCTAGGCTATAAACAAACTCACCCATCCTACTATGCTTCTAGAAAGTTCTAAAAATTCTACTATGCATCATGCAGCATTACATTGGTGGAATCATGCTAGCTAAATAGCCTGACAATTATGAGAGTTCTCCTCAAACAATTCCCACCACCAGCTTTCTCTGCCTAGTGCTATGCCTTCAAATGACTTTGTGCATTGCTGCTATGTTGCATTTGACAAATGAATGCCATTTGTCAGCGCAGTATTACCAAGGTATAGTGCTGTGCTGACATAACATAACATAACATACAGGGTCAGGGTCATGTTACAGCAACCATCCTAAACCCTGCATCCCCTTTCTCATCCAGCTCATTCTCGGTTCTTCTTGACAAAGTGGTGGTGGGGATCAATCAAATCAAGACTCACAACCACTGAGTAATATGATGGTTGCCATCTTCTCTCCACCCCTCCCCAACTCACCAGCAGCTACTGAAATTACTACAAGTGTACTTAGCATAGATTAACACCACAGAAGTCCAAGGGATTAAAAGTGAAGCAATAGAAGTTCTCTGGATTAAGGAATTTGTAAATAAATTTGTGGCTTTTGAAATACTTCACCCAGACACTTACAGGAAATCATAAGGTAGTCTTCACAGTTGCCCTTGTCATTATCATGTTCCACAGGTATTCCACTGGCATCAATTACAGCTTCAGAGGCACAATCTGCTACCAAAACTTCAGAAACTACATCTTCTCCCAGAGAACCTGTGGCAATTTCTGCTTCTACAACATTGCTATGATCATGAACAACATGTTCCAATTGTCCAACATCAGGTACGTGCATTGACGCACTTGTGAGCACATGCTCAGGTATCGACATTGCTGAAGCTGTGATCTCAGAGGATAAAACATCTTCTGGAACAGTGCAGTGTGCTAAAGACACTTCCTCAGTGACATCAGTGTCCAGCACTGGTTCAGGCATAATAACAGTTTGAGATACATCAGTATCTTCCATGATATCTGGACACTCAACATCTTCTATAACAACGTCCTCAATTACATCCTGGATTACTACAGAATCAGGATCCTCTGGGACAAAGTTATGAACTGTTATGTCAGAATCCTCCACATCTGAGACATAGACTGTTTCCTGTATTTCAACAACAATCTCATTTCCATTCAAATGTGTTCCATCAGTTCCTGAAATACATAAAAATAATCAAAGTTACTGTGACAGTATAGTTTCAGGTTTCATGAAAATGAGATCTATTTATGACTTCTTTCCCCACACATCATATGCAAGTTCTTGGATTATTCCCTATGTGACATATTCCATATTGTTATAAAGTTTACAAGCTTCTTGTTAGCTCCTGCTGGTCTTATTGTGCCTTCAAAATCACAGAGGGTTAGAAGGACCTAGAATTCACTGAGAAAAAGTGTCAGGTGGATATGACTTTGTGGAAAGTATAGGAAGATGTTAAAACTGATAAAAAGAACAGAGAATTGAAAATGTATGCAAAGGTTAGGAAGCGCTAACCCAGTTGTAAACTATCTCAGTCTTCCCATTCTGTAACAACCTCCTACGCAGCCCGCATTATACTTGGTATCCAAAGAAAATAATCATTATTATTGTCTTATTCTAGAGAAATGGTAAACAACAATATTAGTACAGAAATACTTAAAAGATTATATAGTGCATTTTAGTGGTGGTTGGTAGTTCTTTTAGCATCAAGGTACTTCTCAAAACATGTTAACTATGGAACAGAATGAATTTAGACTTTCAGGCAGGAGAGTAGAGATTTTTTAAAAAAAAACCACAACCCAGTATGGTGTCATTCAGTAAAGACCAAATAGGCTACATCATGCATTTAGAGAAATCCATTTTAGACTGTCATACCTGTAGGATCAAAAAACGCATGTGGGTCATGTGGCTGTAGCTCAAGCCCATCTTCATCCATGGCCTTTATCTCTCATCAGTCAGAAATGTCTATAAAATAAAAATGAAGAAGCTCCAGTATTTATGTGGCATGCATATTGAACTCAGTTCATGGATGAAAAAATCCCAAGAGGGAAAAATATTCTCAAGAAAAGAGTCAATTCCTCAGGACCTGCCCCCTAGACTACAAAGTGATATGCACACACTGCTTGCTATATCCAGTGGGGGCAGGAAAATACAACTTTCAGGGCAAAACACTCCTACCTCACTGTATGTATTTGTTCATTCAAAATATCTTTTTGGCTCTCAGAAACAACATATATGAAAATGAATGATACAAAGCTGTATGAGATATATTAGAGAAGTTTGTATTAGCATTAGAAAGCTGCTCATTTACAGTCTTAAGAAATGGCAGTGTTAAGGTTTTCTTCAAAACTATTAAAAAAAAATATTGAAGAGGTCAGTTACAGTGGTACCTCTGGTTGGGGATGGGATCTGTTCCGGAGGGCCGGCCGGATCCTGAGGTTTTCACAACCGGAAGACTGCTTCTGCGCATGTATGTGTGGCAAAAACCTGTTAAAATACTTCTCAGTTTGCCACTTACGCATCATGAAGTTTACATAATGATAGCTTTACATAAGCGGAGGTACTACTGTACACTAAAGCTGTGGGGCCATCACCAAGAAGGTCTTGTTTCTTGTGCTCCACAGCCTAGTTTATCTTATTGACAGATATACAAACAGGACCTCCGAAAAAGATCTTGGGACAAGGGTGGGGAACCTGCGGCCCTTCTGATGCCTCAGAACTACAATGCCTATTGGCCCCAAGGCAAGCAGGGATAATGGGTGCTGTAATCCAGCAACATTTGGAGAGCCAAAGTTTTCCCAATCCTGTTTTAGGGCACAAGCTGGGCTGTACAGATAAAGGCAATCCTTAAGCAAACCTGAAAGATAAACATAGCACTTTGAATTGGGCCCAGAACCATACTGGTAATTATTGCAGCTGGTGTAGAAACAGTGTTAGATGAGAAGACTTTCTGGCCTCTATCTGTATGTATATACCACATTTTGCACCAACTAAATTTTCTGACCCATCATCAAAGGCAGCCCCCGTGGAAACAATATTACAGTAGTCCACTTTGGAGGACGCGAGTGCATGGGTAACTGAGGCCAGGTTTGACTCATCCTGAGCTGGTAGAGGCACTTCTGGCCACTGCCACTATATATGCATCTCTGGACAGGAATGAATCCAAGAGCACCCCCAAGCTGCACAACTGCTCTTTCAACAAAAGTGCAGCCCCATTTGGAACAGGTCTCACACCTCTATTTAGATCAGCCAACTTCTCAACCCACAGAACCTCTTATCTGAATTAGGTTTCTGCCTTCCTCCCCACCATCTCATCCCTTCCAATATGCATCCCGATATCTGGTCAGCCTTCTTGGGATGCATAGGTGGAAAAGAGAGACTGAGCTGAATGTCATCTGCATATCGATGTCAAGACAGGAGTTGGGAGCAGGTCAGCAATAACTCACAAGGTGTTAGTGAAGTTAACTCTTTATTGAAATAAACAAAAACAGCTCAGGCCCAGTGAGCACGGTAACTCTTCCCAGTAGGTCTTGGCCCAAATAGGCAGCTGGTGCCTTCCCCAAACTCCCTAAGTCTCATCTCCCCCAGGGTCCTTCCCAAGCAACCTAAGACTTCTTTGCCTTGCCTGTTTTTATTCCTCCCTCTTAACACCTCTTCGAGAGGGGGGGGGGCGGAGAACTTGCAGCCTGACTCATCTCTGCCTCTTGGCCCCCCTCCTCTCCAGCCTCCTCTTCTGCCTCTGGTTCTGGACTCTGCCACAGACTCTTCCTGCTCACCAAACCCTCTTACCTGTTCAGCTTCCGACACCTCCTCCTCCCAGCCTTCTCCCTCTGACCACCCATTGTTATCCCACCACCAATTCCCTGGCTCTGATCCTTCTTTCCCTGGGTGGTTTTCCAGCTGGTGCCTCCCACCACTCCTCTGCATCCAGCCAGATCATGACAACTGTTAATATTGCAACTCAGACCTCCCAATGACTTCTCCCAACTGTCTCCCATTGCTTCTAAATACTGAAGATAATACTGAGATAAAATAGAACCCTGAGGCATTTTGCATGTCATGAAGCAGAGCAGAAACCACATTCTTGGACCATTCAGGAAGAAGTGGAGCCACTGTAACATGGTGTCTCCAACTCAGACAGGAGGGGCAGAAGTATGTCATAGTAATGGTACGAAAAGCAGCTGAGTGGCAGCATTAGCAAAAGTTTATTGCTAATCATGAGCAATAAGTTGCTTTTTTAAGTAAATCAATGATTTATTCATAATGAAAATTTGAAATATTGAGATGCTAATGTGCAAGGAATAAACAGAAACTGTGTTTTTCAAACTGCATCCTTAGTCGCAAGCAAAACTACTCTACATGCATTTAAACACCCACAGAAGTTCGGGACAGTTAAAAGCTTTGGATTTGTTCATTGCACAAATGCTGTTGCGTCCAAAATAAGCTGAAATTAATTATTACCAAAGCATCCAGGGAAATTACCATGCACATTATTTTCTGCTTCTACTCACTCTGCAGAAAGTGGATACACACACACACACACGAATATATATATATTTACTCCAGAAAATCATTTTTCAATCTCATCTCCCTGCCTGATTGTCATATACACTTCAAAGGAGACTTTAGTAAATAATGTTTTTTTCCTCCCTAAAGCAAGTTGTACAACATTACTAGCCCTTTCCCACTGTCCCTAAAACTGAAAGATGTTCTCTATGAAATCCCCATTAGCTTTCAAGATGTTGATTTGAAAATTGCTTTTTATTGTTTCAGACACAGCAGATATATTGACTTTCAGTGGCCTTCCCGATTCACAGTAACCCGACCTGTCTACTTCACGTATTACAGTTAAGAAACACAAAAATCACTAATCCCACACCTTGAGGCACTTTGTCTGACATCCTAACACGGGAGTGAAACTCCCAGAGGCTGCACTGTGGGTTACCCAGAGAAAACTGCTTTTCCTTTTTAATTGGGTGAGCTTGAGCTGAAGACTGCAAAACTGTACTAAGCCTGCCTAGTGTGGCATTTTTAATTTGGTTTCTAGCGTTGCGCCACCTCTACCCCGCGAAAGTGTTAACACCCCATGGAAGATGTCAAGCGACCCCGCGTCCCCTTCACAATGAAGCCAGTTGGTCTTCCCCAGCATGGAGAGCCAGGCATCTATATTCCCTGGCATGAAGTATTATGTATACTGTATATGGTTTCCCCCACACTCCCTCAAAAAAAAAAGAGAGTCCCTTGAATAAACTCTGGCGCCAACTGGCACATGGCCCCCTTTGCAGAGGAGCCTGGGGGCGGTCGTGTGCGCTGCTCGTGCCCCATGGAGACGGGACATCGTTTAACCGCATTGTTGGCAGCGGAATCGCCTGGAAAAGCCGCCCAGCCCGTCAAAAGCTACGGCGGTGGGGCGGGAGACTGCGGGGCTGGAGCTGGCCCACGAGCAGCCGAGCAGGACAACTGGGCACAACACGGGGAAGGAGGGGAGGGGCGAGCCTCCCCCACTGGCGCCGTCTCCGCCCTGCCCTGCCCGTAATGGGGACTGTCTGGGGCCAGGAGCGATGAATTCAAGATGGCGGCCGGCACTCTCCCTCAGCCTCCCTTACCGCCGCCATCTTGTCTCCTCCTTGCAGACAGTCTCCCTCCGACTCGGCCCCGGCCCCGCTCGCTCCCTCAGCCCCGCGCCTCAGACCTGTTCCCCGCGCGCCTCGCGCCACCCCGCCGCCTCTTCCCTTCCTGGAAGTCGAGCTGCGGCCGCCTAGGCCCCGGAGCAGGGCCTCACGGCCCACTCCTGCAGGACGGAGCCCGGGCCCGCGGCCTAGCTGCGGCCTTCTCGGGGCCTGCACGTCGGCGGGCGCCGAGGCCTGGTCCCGCGCGGGGTAAGGGCCTAGCTGGGGCCTGTCCCGTGCTGCTTACCGGGCGGGGCGGCGGCGGCCTCTGCGCGGCCTTTCTGCGCGTAGCTGGGCCGATCTCGGTGGTAGAGCCGCAGCGGCGGGGCGGGCGGGAGCGGAGGGGAGGGAGGGGCCGAGCTCGGAGCTGAGTGGAAGCGGCCAAGCTCCCCGGGCCGGGCCGCCGTCAGCACGTCACGTCACTGCCCGAGAGAGACCCAGGGAAATGCGGAAGGGAGAAGCCGGCGCTGCTGCCGCCTGAGCCGCCTGCTCTTCAGGCCAGGAGCCGGGCCGGGCCGAGCGGGCGGGCGGAGGAGAAGGAACCGGGCCAGGGACGGGAAGATGAAGTGCAAGGGCGGCGGGTCTCTGCCAGCCCCTCCCGCTGCAGCTGCCGCTCCTGCCGCCGCCGCCGCCTCCTCCGTTCCAGCTCGGCGGTAAAATTCCGCTCCGGGCTCAGACTTGCTCAACTCGGCGCCGGGGAGCGGAGGGTGGTTTAGGCCTGGAAAATCCCCAACTTTTCGGGGTGGCTTCCCCGCAGGCACTGCCGGGGGCACCCCCGCCTCCCGGATTTCTCTTTTACCCCCCTCGATCGCCGAAGTTTATTCTGCTCACCGCATTGTTAAAAAGGAAGCGTTTATTGCATGCCGACATTTTTGGATTAAAATCTTTACTTATTCAGGCCCCGTTTCTCCCCCCCCCCCCACCTCGAGAACAATACATGTTTTTTGGGATGAAAGATTGAACAGGGAAATGCAGGAATCTTCTCAAGAATCGGTTTGTTAAAGGTCATAATCTTCCAAAAAAAAACCCCAACAAACTCAAAAAACCGTAGTGCCGTTTTTCTTTTAAAATGTTGATTTTAAAAATTCAAATAAATACGAGTTTAGCCAGCCAGTATAATTCATGTGATAATTGGGCATTTCAGGTATCGCCATAGCTTGCGTTCTGTTGTATCAGTTGGAAAAATTAGGTTATAAATTTTAATTTTCCCACTTGCAGTTTTAAGTTGTGAAGCACCTCTACATTTTTAAAGTGTTATAATTATTTAATATTTAAAAGAAGATATGTTACACAAGCTTTCCAATGTGTGTATCTTTTCCGACACAAGAAATGATGATAATGATATGGAGGGTTGCTGGTCTGTCACAATTAGAGCCAGCTCCCCAGCCATAGTGTACCACATGGTAGACACAGTGATGCCATATGTGCTTCTTAGAAACAACATTTTCTGTCGTAGTTTTAATTCTTCCCTTTAAACGCTGTCATTCTACTTGTGTAACACACATCTTCTTGTAGAACAGAACTTCCTCTCCCCTGCACCCCCTACTCTTAAAGTCTGCTTCAAGGGTTGGGGGGGGGGTGTCTCTGGAACAGATTTTGGGGGTATAAGGAGAGGTGGTTCCACTGTGCAGGTGGACCTCTGCGTGCAGTGCTGTATATACAATACTTTGTTTTGAGAAATACTGATGTCTAACGGCAGAGTTTGCCCATTTCCATTTAAAAATACTTATTCTGCCCTTTTTATGGGATTTGGCGGTATTAGCAAAGTTGGTGCTGCTGATACTATAGTATGCAAGGGAGAAAAGCACTAAGAGGAAGGCATGCTTGGCAAATGCACACTGTGATCAACTCCCGCCCGGAAACCAATGTCCCCACTGGAAAGACGTGTAGATCCAGAATAGGCCTCCACAGTCACTTACGGACTCATTGTTAAAACCGTGTTTATGGAAGACAATCTTACTCAGCTACGAGTGATCACCAAATGAGATTTCTGCAGATATTCAGTCTGTACTCATTTCCATCAGACACCTTAATTTCCACAGAGAAGTCTTTTAGCATACCATTCCTCAGTCTTAACTAGCAATGTTTTCCACAACTGTTATGGGCTTTTCTGTACTAAAGTGCAATCCTAGCCCCCAATTAGGTCACATAGTAACCTCCCAACTAGAGCATTCTCCCACATGCCAGCTGAGAGTGAGCTCTGCTGCTGGGGTAGGTTAAGATGCAGAAATTATGCTAGTGTAAAAGTAAAAAACAGGGCATGTCAAGGGCAGAATAAGGGAGGAACAGATACACTGCCCCCTGAAATCTCCCATCTGCTGGTCCTACCCATGGAATTTTGCCTATTTCACACCACCAAAAACACAGATGTAACAAATTTCACTCCACAGGAGTAAATGGTAGGATAGAAGGTGAAGGTTTACATACTGTCCCATTTATCCCAACCCAAAACATTTAGGATGTAGCTTCAGGAGATACGCCAGCATTTCTGCCCTATCAGGATTGCTCTTGTTTGAATATACTATTTTGTAAATTGGATTTTTCACTGTACTTAGTGACAAGTACTTTTCTATCTAAAGTTGCCCTGTGCAGGAGGGGGCAAACAGGTACACTTGCCCTGGGCCTTGGAGGGCTAAGCTAGCAGGGTGGGGTGGGGTGAGGTGCTAGGGGCCTGCCAGATTAGTGCTGTTATGCCAAGAATGCCTAATAATAATAATTTATACCCCGCCCATCTGGGTGGCTTCCAACAGAATATTAAAATACAATAGTCTATTAAACATTAAAAGCTTCCCTAAACAGGGCTGCCTTCAGATGTCTTCTAAAAGTCTGGTAGTTGTTTTTCTCTTTGACATCTGGTGGGTGTTCCACAGGGCGGGTGCCACTACCAAGAAGGCCCTCTGTCTGCTTCTCTATAACTTGGCTTCTCGCAGCAAGGGAACTGCTGAAGGTCAGCACTGGACCTCAGTGGCCGGGCAGAACGATGGAGGTGGAGACACTCCTTCAGGTATACTGGACCGAGGCCGTTTAGGGCTTTAAAGGTCAACACCAACACTTTGATTTGTGCTTGGAAACATACTGGGAGCCAGTGTAGGTCTTTCAATTTATGTGGTTTCAGTGGCCGCTCCTGGTCACCAGTCTAGCTGCCGCATTCTGGATTAGTTGTAGTTTCCGGGTCACCTTCAAAGGTAGCCCTGGTTCCTGGTTTGTTTCCCTAACCCTAACCTTTAAATCTATGTTGCCTGAGTCAAGGTACATTACTATAATTGGTTTAAAATTTCGTAGGATTGCCAGGAGCTAGATGGAACTGTCTTACCCTGGGACCATGGGCTTTGTGCTGTGGGCTGCCAGTTGCAATACACAGTTTAAAAGTTGAAAGGGGAGCATCCTTACACTATCAGAGGAGCATGGAGTGGGCTATGCCCAGGAAGCAAGGCTGAGAGCTTAAATTTCATTTCATGCTAGATCTATAGGCTATAGGGCAGGCATCCCCCAACTCAGCCCTCCAGATGTTTTGGGACTACAACTCCCATTATCCCTGACCTCTGGTCCTGTTAGCTAGGGATGATGGGAATTGTAGTCCCAAAAAACATGGAGGGCCGAGTTTGGGGATGCCTGCTATAGGGTATAAAATACTATTTGCTGTTGCAGTGCTGGATCTTCTTGAGAATACAAGAATCAAGCGCTTAAGAGTGTCTTCCACACGAGAATGCAGTTTGAGTTCTTTATAGATTTTCCTCCTGCGGGAAGAGACTAGCACATGTAGTTTAGGATAAGGATCAGGGAAAGGCATTTCAAATTCCTGTGCACAGGAGTTTGGAGGCACAAAATCCTTATGATTGTGGATGTGGACAATGGAAAGCAACAGCAAACATCTACAATCCTAGATGATTTTGTGCCTCCAAATAGCATTAGAATAACTTTCCATTCTTTGTCCTATCCACTTTGGAACACTGCAGACAACAGGAATAAAATCAACATGCAATGGCATAGTTAATTTATTCTTAACGGTTTTCCCTGCAACAACTTAGGATCAAACTGTTGAGGTATATGAATTTTGTACCAATAAGTGGGTTCAAATTCTATCCACAACACAATTTCCTAAGTGAACCCTGATATTCAGTGGCGTAGCGTGGGTTGTCAGCACCCGGGGCAAGGCAAGTAATTTGACCCCCTAACCCGTGGATTTGCGCCCGGTGCGGCCGGCCCCCCTGCACCCCCCACGCTACGCCACTGCTGATATTCACATGCTCTTCCAACTTAGGTGATCCATTGTAGATGGAAACCTATTCACATGACAATTCTAAACATGGATTTCTAAATACCATGTATTTTAATATTAATACAGACATACCTTACGTTGCGTTCTGCTCGTTGTGGACTTTCAGCTTACGAACGTGGCAAACCTGGAAGTGTTTACTTCCGGGTTCGCTGGCTGCACACACGCAGAAGCGCTCAATTGCACAGCACACATGCGCAGAAGAGGCACTCTAGTTGCGGACTTTTCGGGATGCGAATGGCACCCCAAAATGGATTAAGTTCACAACTAGAGGTTCCACTGTACTGTTTCAAGGGCATATGGATCACATATACAGTCACTTATCTAAGAAACTCAGTACTGCAGTTAAGTTCTTCTTTTTAGAGAATCTACTTTGACCATTATTAAAAGCAAATATTTTAAAGTGTGAACTGTCTCGCATTCCATGTGAACAATATTTTATGTCCTTGTGGTTTTAGAAACATCTACAAAGTAAGTAAAATCAGTGATTCTTAGTGATCTCAACTATAAATAGAAAAAATACAGTGACTTGCAGAAAGAAAATATTTGCTAGAAGCCTGAAAGCTAAACAATAGGGCAAGAAAGGGGACTGATCTTCCAAGGAGTGTTTATTATTATTTTTTCCACTGGTTCAACAATCTTTTCAGCTTTTTGCTACTCAAAGACTTGTAAGAATTAAATGAAAAAATAAGCAATATTTTTTATTTCAAAACAGATTGTGGGGTATTGTGTTACATTGTTTAAAGTTAGGTAAGCCAGCCCCAAAGAGAGTCTCAGACAAACTGACATAAATTAAACATGAGTCAAGTTTAGTTTTGCTGTAAGTGAGGATAATTAAATCCGTCTTTGCCAATTTCTTTTACACATTTATTGCAGATACCAACTAGAATTTCAGTTAAGAGGCTTGATTTTCAGTATAATGTGGACATTGTACAACAGCTTCCACTCTGAAAATGCACTCTCAGGTGTATGGAAACACTTCAGCTTTTACAAAGTGAAGCAATGCATTTCAGCTTTTCAGTCGTCATCTATTGTGGGCTTGATTGTCACTCCTCTTCTAATCTGTCCCCAGCCAATTAAACTGCAAAACAGAGAAAAAGTTGACAATTACTGGAAGTTGCATTTAAAAAGCTGTAAGTACCGTATATATTTTTAAAAAGTTATTCTGGACAAAGTGTGTCATAAAATGGTATGATGGCTTGTAGTTTATGAACAAAGCACACTTTTGTCAATAGCTGATGCTTTTATGCATGCTACTAGTAGTGGAGAGGCTCAATCCTGCCTTACATTTTGCAATCTTTTCTCCGGTTCTCATATATTAGAACTACTAATGGGCAAGAACCCACTCATCTAGGAATATCATTTTGACATTTTTAAAATTTCAAACCAACTTACCGCCAATGCTTCTCAACTCTTCGACTAAGGGCAATTTTTTCTCCTACTTCGGTGCACACAGGATTTGTTAGGACTATTTTGCCCAGATCAGCTTTCACTGCACTGACTCGTCCTCCAGTAGACAGCGATCCTATGTTTACCATTAGAACTTCATTTTTTGATAGTTTTTGCACCTGAAATAAGTGGTAAAGGAAAATCAGATACAACGCTTTTATCATTTAAGGTATATAAGCACCCTTTTCCAGTACTGAAAGATGAAGAATTTCAATTCTTCCCAGTATTTTTACATGGAAAGTGCCTAATAACCAACCTTTGCTGCTTTCTTGTCTCCTTCAGTGCGGACACCTAACAGTCGCCTCAGCAAGAAGTAGGAAATTTCAAGTTCTGTGAATATTTCGGGTAGAGCTCCAACTGCACCAAGAACTTGCCCCACCATTCGATCAGCTCGGCACAAAGTTGGATCAATCTTGGTGCCAACACCTAACAACAAAACACTTAAGTTACATCAAAAGCTATGTGACCAATAGATTCTCTCAAAATTTGCCATGCTGGCTAAACCACATATATAATTAAATTCCTTTTCAGAATTGGATATTTTATCCAATATCAAATATGTCATAACATCTAAATTTCAGATGAGGGACTCCCAAGTTGTCTCTTCAAGCGCACACTCCCCAGAGAGAAAGTGAGAGTGCTACATGCACTGCTGACAGTGAAACACCAACACTGAAGAAAAATCAGCCTCTTCAAATCACTTAAAGGGCAGAACAACTAAAGTGCTATAGTGATAGTTTTCTCCCCTCTCAGCCAAGAGGCACAGCTATTAGTGAACAGGCAAAAAACAAAGTACACTTCTTGCCCACAATTCTACATTCTGTAAAGCATCTACATGCATATTCTACAAGTTAACTGCAGTATTCAAATATTAGCTATGCAACTAAATATATGTGCTATGAATGTACATAGCTACCACCACCCAGCACATTCCTACGCAATATGTGTTAGAGAAGTTCTTGGAATAATCCTGTTAAGAAATCTCTCTTAATTAAGATGTTGGAACAGTTATGTTCATTTATAGATGCATTATTAATTTATGTTACACTTCCCACGGCTCTTAAATAGGTGTGGCATAAATATCAAATATAACTTACCAATAAGCCCTCCAGGCACAGCATACTGCAGATCATTGTGTTCTGCAAAGAGTGATACAATTTTGGAAAAGATGGGCTTGCACATAAGTTTTCCTTCACTGTCCTTCGATACAATGCCAGGTCTTACCTCAAGCTCCTGGCCTACCTATAAACAGAATAAAAGACAGAATATTAAATGAAAATAAAGGTGCTCTATGCCAGTAAGATGCTAGTTACCTAGTTTAGAAATAATAATTAAAAAAACCTGAAGGGTTACTCATAGTTGTATCAAGTTACAGACTTTATATCTGTAGTATCATAAAATTAACCTTGCTTCTATATAACAATTTTGTTTTTTGAGAGAGAAATGTTTATATGGGCAAAACCAAGAAGAGAATTAGGGTTTTCAAAACAGGGATGTGAAGACATGAGGCTTGGTTGAAAGAAACTAGTTTCAATATCCCAAGAAAGATTTTGGTCTTTTCATCAAGCCCTTCTATGGCTCATGACAAACTCCATCTGAAACAAAATGGAGCACCATGAATAGTTTGAGATTTAATATTAAAACCTCTTGTTCCAAGGATTTATTTTTTAAAAAATTACATGTCACATCTAAGCCTTGGGGCTCATATAAAAAAACCTTTTCGGATCCTGGTTATAAGTGCTATCAGGATACAATTTTAAACAATGTTTATTTCTTCCTCGGCATAAATGCAAGTTCTGTGGTTTGCCATGCAGCATCTGGGGAAGCAGCAGTGAAATAAGTATGGCATTACCTTTAATACACCTTTTAGAATACTACCGCCTGCTACACCTCCTTTCAGGTCATCAACTTCACATCCAGGCTTGTTGACATCAAAAGATCTAATAACTGAAGAGACACATCTAATCAGATACATTCAGTAAATGCCTGCGTCAATCTTTTACTCCCAACAATTTTTTCTTGCTCACCAAAGTATATACGTAATGCTGTTCCCATGTGACTGTGGCAAGCACACAAAACTTAAGGTGCAATTTTTACAAGTCACTGGACAGACTTAACACACAATAAATTATTTCAAGGGCCCTTTAATGCCTACCTATTGTTACAATGTACTGTTCAGATGAAAGTATAATGGAAATCTCATGGAGTGCTTCAAGCAAAGCAAAAAAAAAACTGCTATCAATTAAACCTAGAACTTTCAATCTTTAAACTGATTAGTTGAAGTTGTATCATTTGAAAGACTAGACAGATAAAACTGAAGAAGAGGAGTTTGGATTTGATATCCCGCTTTATCTCTACCCGAAGGAGTCTCAAAGCGGCTAACATTCACCTTTCCCTTCCTCCCCCACAACAAACACTCTGTGAGGTGAGTGGGGCTGAGAGACTTCAGAGAAGTGTGACTAGCCCAAGGTCACCCAGCAGCTGCATGTGGAGGAGCGGAGACGCGAACCCGGTTCCCCAGATTACAGGTTGGAGTAAGCTGTGAGCAAGGCATCTCAAGTCAGATAAAAGGTTACTTTAAGCTTCCAAGCATGCCTGTTTTTCTTCTCTCTTCTGAGAAATGAAACTGAACTAAGTAGGGACATGCCCAGAACTCCAGAAGGGATAAGGTACAGAGCAGGGAGATGGGTCTAGATTTGAATCTCAGTGAATTATTCTCCTAGAGCACTCCAATCACAGTGATCTGGGGAAGGGATTTGTCACATGTATCTCTGCCTTCCTCAATACAAGTCAATAGAGAGATCTCCACAAATCCAAGAAGGGCAGCAGTCCCCTACCCCTTGACATAACAGGGTCCTTGCTGGGGGTGACATTTACCCCACCCCAGTATTTCCTGGAGAGCCATACTTTTTTCCATAACCAGCCACAGCCCCCTTAAGATTCCTATTGTGTCCACCCTATACAGCTATCATTTTGAAATGTGGCAGGCTTCATCACCTCTCACAGGGCAAAGATGCCTGCAAATTGCATACAATTTTGGTGGAAAATATAAAAGTTAATAATTCAGCTTGTAACCTCCATCTTGGAATGGAGCCTACAAGCTGACTTTATGGCTGCAAAATTCCGCCTATGTTCCTCCTTCATCCCCCTCCATCCCTTCTGTGTGTAACATCTTGCCTGATGAAGAGTTCTAGGGAATTAAAAAAAAACACCTCTTTTGTGACATTTTGATAGGCCCCCCAAAAGCCTGTGGGTTTTGGAAGGTTTTTTAAACATCCATCATGAACTAGCGTGGTTACTTTTGGTTTTTTTACGTATTATTTATTCTTCAGTTTTTAAGTCTGAGCACTTGCACTACATATGCTTTACAATGGCATTCTAAATCTTATTTAATTCTAAATATTGTTTATCCAATGTTGTGAGCAAGGGGGTGAAAGTCTACATATATGTGGACAGGTCTGAAGCAGACATACCAATAAGCCTTGGTTCTGATGTGAAGTCTCTTAATGGCACTGGAATTTTCTTTACTATGTATTCGCAAACAACTTCAATGTTGTATTTCAGCTGTGCCGAGATTGGAATAATTGGAGCTCCTTCTGCAACAGTACCTATTTTCACAGAAAATAATGTATTAAAAGCACCAGTTATTATGTGACTTCTTCAAAAGTTAGCTACATCACAAGTAAGCTTTCTGCCTATTTTCTTTACAGTCTACAAAACAACACAGAACTGTTGGGCGAAGACACTTGCACCAAAAACTAAAGCTTGCTCTTCAATATGCATATGATTTAGCTATATTTTCAGTAGTGATATTCATCAGCAAACAGTCCACACAGTTTTGAGTTTGTAGAAGCAGAATAATCAATCTAAATTTTAAAAAATTAAAAAAACAAACCCTGGCTCATAGTAAAATCATCACAATCTGCAATAGTTTGAACCCTTGGAAACCAGATGTTTCAGAATGAATGTCCAAGATCCAAACAAACTAGTGTCCAAAGAAACTTTGGTCTTTCCTTCCTTTTCTGAACAAGAGCTTCTCACACCATGTGGCAAATTACTTTTTAAATGAAACAGATTTTTAAAAGCAATTTGCAACATGAGGTCTGCTACTAAAAAAAAAAAAAAAAAATTAATTCCACTAGGAGAAATGGAAAGCAGATTGTTAAGACTATCTAGAAAGCTAGAAAGTGAGGATTTAATTTTAAAATGTGAGACTTTAGTAAAGAAAAGAAAAGGGGTAATCATAATCCTACCCATTAGGTGCAACAATATTATCAAATCTATTGTGCTTTAGTCAAGGTTTGGCATTTGAATCTGAAAATACAATTGTTTTGGAAATCATGTGTGGATGTGGGTACAGAAAGAAAGGATATAATGCTTAGTACTTCTATTTGTTTACAAATCCTGGTTAAAATCAGTGTCGCTTATTTTTGAGTGCACATGGCGAGAATTGAGGATTGGGATGATTTTGCAAAAGAACACCACCGACTAAGAATCATTATTCTATTTTGAATTTAATTCGCCTCCCTTCTAATTCAGTCTATCTTGAAACATCATTCATTCCCGGCTTGCGAGCCCTGTCAGGGGCCCCTTACCTTTTTATTTGGGATTATTCTCACAGATTACCATAATCTGAGGACTTTTAAGAGACACATATTTCATATGTTCAAGATTACTGAATTTTCTTTTTGGGTGAGACTATTTGAAGCAATTTTTCAAAGACAGAATAATAAATACATCCAAGTATTTCACCCAACAGAATATTTTGAAATATTTGAAACTAGGAAAGGAACCATGGGAACCTGTGTGACTGAGGCAGGTAAAAAAACCCAATGACACAAGAGCCTGTGGTTGTAAAATGTGCCATCCACTCGGACATGAGAGTGGCTGGGGAGGCCCAGCCAGATGGGCGGGGTATAAATAATAAATTATTATTATTATTACATGGAAGAAGCCAAAAGGGACTAATTTCGACATTTTCACCAACACCAGCTCCCGATGTACATACAGTAGTGCCAAAATCAAACTGCCATTCTGAATCCCTGGTGTAGTGACTGTATACTGGCACAATGCCAATGGTCACCCAAGCCACTTAGAAGTGCAAGAGAGAAAGCTCTCTAAAATTTAAGCACTTTGCACTTAAGCCTTTCTTGTACTGCACAAACATACTAGATGGACCCTTTACTGTACCCATTACTTAGCATTCAAGAGGGGAGTCCTTGCATCCCATTTGCTCAAGGCCTGAGCCAAGGTTTACTCATGCTTATTTTCTAAAACCTTTTGCAGAATTTTACTAATTTTACTAATATATAGATTAATACACAAAGTGATGTTTTAAAACACGGTTAACTGCTAAACTCAGAATTTATGGTAAGTGTTTGCTTGTAATAAACTACTTGGCAGTGACTGGTTTTGTTCTAGAAACCTACCTTGTACAAAAGCTAGAATTTGCTCATACTGCTCCTTGGCTTGGCTTTCTTTTACCAAGTCAATCTTATTTTGTAGAATCAGAATGTGTTTCAGTTTCATGATTTCTATAGCAGCTAAGTGTTCAGAGGTCTGCGGCTGAGGACATGACTCATTGCCAGCTGGAAAGACAAAGGAACAAATAATTATGTATTGTTTTAGAGTATGGTCACTTTCCTTAATGAAAGATCACAATGATATGTCATCCTATTATTTCTGTGGGTCACAGTTCCTACACAGGAACAATCTAAACATCCAGCACTGAAAACATACAGAATTCATTGCATCTTAAATATGATTACAGAACTGTATTCATCAACAGTGAAAATACTAAACAGCTATTAAAAAGCAGAAGTACTGCATCAATACCATGTCAAATTTCTCCACTCCAATAGTTACCTATTAACAGCAGAGCTGCGTCCATGACAGCTGCTCCGTTTAACATAGTAGCCATCAAGATATCATGGCCAGGACAATCCACGAAAGAGACATGCCTATTGTGCAAGGAAGAGCAAAATAAGCAGCATTATTCTGAAGCAAAATAATAATTAGTCTAATTAAAATAATGGAAGGTTTACGAATATGCAATAACCACACATTAAAGCAAATATGCAGAAGATGAATAGTTTCAATAATATCTGCTTCTTGAAGCAACTGAAGAATTAAAAGTGACAACTTTTGCACTGTATAGATTTAAAAGCAGATACATTCCTCTTAGTTCTTAAAATGTACTCAAAATGAAGTCACACTATGTTTAATGGTGCTTACTCCCTAATCAATGTGCTTAGTTTGGAGCCTTAATCATCTGAGATATAGAGAGGTGCAGTTACTGGTTTGCTGGGCTTCCTCCTTCCATATATTGTGCAACTAATTTGCCCTACTTCCTCTCCCCCCCAAAACATGCTAAGGCAAAGAATCACACAACTGTAATAGGAGAAAGCCCAAACAGCCAATAGCTTCTTTCTTCTAGCAAAGAGCTGCTTTGCCATAGGCCAGGCATGGCCAAACTGGGCCCTCCAGCTGTTTTGGGACCACAATTCCCATCATCCCTGACCACTGGTCCTGTTAGGGATGATGGGAGTTGTAGTCCCAAAACAGCTGGCGGGCCAAGTTTGGCCATGCCTGCCATAGGCAAATCTGGTAACAGTTCCCGCCTTCCAAAGAACACAGGAATGACAAGGAGCAAGAAAGCACCTCAAGCCTCTTCTAGCTTCCTTATATTCTAGAGACAATCCTCAGAGTTTCAAAGTTCTTGCCATATAAGCAGTTCAACATGTAGCACTGCTCTTAGGACAGCTCATTAGTCCTCTTCTGCTGTCAAGACCAATACAGTGGTACCTCTAGATACGAACGGGATCTGTTCTGGAGCCCCGTTCGCATCTAGAAGCAAACGTAACTAGCGACGGCACGTCTGTGCGTCGCTTTTCACTGCTTCTGCACATGACGTCATTTTGAGTGTCTGCGCAACGGGTGAAACCAGGAAGTAACGTGCTCCGTTACTTCCGGGTTGCCGCGGAGCGCAACTTGAACACGCTCAACCCGAAGCGCATTCAACCCAAGGTATGACTGTATTGGTTGCAGACTTAATCAATACAGGTAAATAAATAAGAAAATCAGGTATTTCAAGTTTGAATTCCATATAAGCACATACCCACAGCAAAAACCACAACAAACTATGGGCCAATGCTAAATCATTTATGTTGAGCTTTTCATGTTACCTGACTAGTTTAAAATTCCCTTTGGTCCCAGAAATATCTGTTGGGAATTCGTCAGGTGTACTGCTCCCACAGGATCGGTAACATTCTGGTCGAGAACAACTTGGATCATCAAGTTTGTAAATCTGCAGAGAAAAAGTGAAAATGAAGGTTTAATTTACCATTGGTCAGCTGACTTTGCACTGAAGAATAGTGAGAGCGTGGCTTCAAACCAAAACAGGCAATTTTGTAATGACGTACCTTAGCATTGGCATAGCCCAGCTTGATAGTGATATTTCTCTCTAGTTCATTTTTGAATCTGACAGTATGAACTCCAGAAATAGCTTTTACTACTGTTGACTTTCCATGAGCTACATGGCCAATTGTACCTGGATTTTAAAAACAAATGTTTGTCAATTTCACAAAAATCCTCTACAGAGTAAAAATTCATCACTTTCTGCATATACCTTAGAAGTGCTAGTTTCTCCAGTTATCCCTATGTATCCAAACTAATAGATACCTCCATTTGTGAGGTCAGTAAATTCATTTGTTTATAATAGATCACAGGTCTAAAACAACCCCAAGACACATTTTTCCAACTCCAGGCTATATTATCTGTATACCAAACTTCATATTAAGTGAAGAGACAATACAGTGGTACCTCGGGTTACAGACGCTTCAGGTTACAGACGCTTCAGGTTACAGACTCTGCTAACCCAGAAATAGTACCTCGGGTTAAGAACTTTGCTTCAGGATGAGTACAGAAATCGCAAGGCGGCAGCAGGAGGCCCCATTAGCTAAAGTGGTACCTCAGGTTAAGAACATTTTCAGGTTAAGAATGGACCTCCAGAATGAATTAAGTTCTTAACCTGAGATACCACTGTAACTAATTTGATTTCAGAAAATCTTCTATGAAGAAACGTGATAGCTTCAGTTCAAAGTAAGAACCACTATAGAACATGTATGATGGGAAATGAAGGCTACTACTGGAAGTGCAGTATTACATAGAGAATGCATTCTTTTTGCCTAATGCTGAACTTTAAGGCAAAAGAATGCTATTTAGGTTTCTCAAATTAAGACTGATAAACTAGCAAACAAAGAAAAATGGGATAAAATAAAGCCATAGAGCAGATATGTTCCAGGATTAGACAATTTAGTAATAAGGATGGGACAAAGTAAGGTCAGTATTTTGATTTGCAGCCAAATAAGGAAACAATAATTTTGTCACATGCATTTAAGTCCTGTTAAACTCAATGGGTGTTAAGTACACCTAAATCTGTGCTGGATCGAGACTTTAATCTGGAAGACCTCAACTCTCTTAGCATTTTTTAAGGGTACCTCAGTTCACACAGAGACTCACGGTTTCAAGAGGCTATGCTATTAATATATTTCAACCTCTTCCAGTTAAATTTGTTTTTACTTACCTATATTAATTGTAGCTTGCCTACTGATGACTTCTGGTGACAGAGGTGTCAACTTAGTTACATCCTGCAGGAAAGAAATATTCTATTACTTCAAAAGACTTTGTTAACAAATACAGTTGCTAAAAAACCTGCAATTGTTTATATTAATTTTCTTTCAGAATACAGAGTGAAGAAACAGTAAAGTGTTTGCAATGGTGAACATAAAGGAATTCAAAACGAAGATTAACAAGATAGTTCAGCACTAGATAACTATTTGATTATATTTATTCCTTGTCTATGAAGATCTAAGGGCATGTTAAGCTATTATGAATGAAATAAACAATTTTGCAGAAAACATTGTTCCAACATCTCATTTTAATCAACAGCCAAGCTTGTGATATAAATGTATTTGGAATGCCTCCTGGGGAAAAAATCTGGATTTTTAAACCTGATTTTTAAAAATGCTGTTGGCAATATTTTAAAATGTGACATAAGTTTGGTTGTACAATGCTAAATCATTCATACTTAACTTACAATATTTGTCAAATGTTCATGTTATAAATTCTCTAATTAATTATACAGCCTGTCTACAGCACAAAGTGTTTTGCATGCTTTATTATTACTGTCTTCACGTGAAGGTATTTACGCCTATTTCATAGGTTAAAATCTCAGGCTAAGAAATGGGTCAGTTGCCCTAGGCTATTTGTTAACACAGCTAACCCCTGTGCTGCTGGAGAGGGTTAGGATGAAGTAAAGGTGACACTCTGGGGACTCTGATGTGGAAGGCTCTTGTCACTACACCCAGCTGGAACTATACTACTGGCAGTGTTCCCATCAGCTGCTGCCTGTGAAGCAGCCAGAAACAAGGTGTTTTGGGATGGAACAGTAGTGGCTTTGGAGCCACTGCATCGAAAACTCCACTGGTGGGGGTTAGATTTTTCTGTAAATTATTGAGCTCTGTAATTCCCAACTACACTTGAAGGTAAGAGAGATACCGCGCTGACAAACTCACAGTGTAGACAAGCAGCACAATCCATTGCCAGGTCAAGATCCAACCCATTTGCAATCAAACTTAAGACACGTTGCATTACACAAGATACCAAAAGATATAAAAGCATGCCACTGAGCAAAAGCAACATCCTCTGCTTTTTGCACGTTTTGACTATTGCCATCTTGCTTCTCGCCACAGAAGCAGGTAGGCAGCAAATAGCAGGAATATGACTTCATACCCAAATGAACCCACATATAAGTAAGGGACAAGTCTCCATTAACATACCCCTCCGATGATTTCTATCTACCCTGCTTTTAGTTATGCTATGGCAAGAGAGGTGAGAGGAGGAGGAGAGGGAACGCAATTGCATGACACCCCAAACTGTGGATGCATCAGAAAACTCTCATTTAGCTGTGGCAGGCTTCTAAACGCTGAATTTCAACTACACCCAGGCACTGTGCTTGGGACTGGCACTCAAATGACGAAGCGAAGCTGTCCCTCCAGAGGAGGAATGAAGCGTGCGGACGTGCAACAGATCCCCCAAAGCAGGATCCCCAGATCCCACCGCCCTTCCCGCCGAAGCTTTTGGCGTCCACCTTCTCCAAACGGCTCCCTCTCCCAGCCCAACCACGAGGAGCGCCTGTCCCCGCTTGGACGGAAGGGGAGGCGGCAGTAGGAGCCCCGACGGGAGTCGGCAAAGCCCACCAGCTCCCTTCCCACTCGCTGCCCCTGGGCTTCGCACGGGCTCCCGGGCAACGGCCAGCCCGCCGCCGCCTCGTGGGACGCTGCGCCCCGCGAGCCCACGAGCCCCCCGCCCTTCGAGACCCACTTCTCACCAAGGTACTCAGGTCCTGCCGGGAGAGGTGCGGCTGCCCCAGAGTCACTCCCGCCTCGTCCCCCGCCATCTTGCCTGAAAGGAAGTTAGGAGGCCAGTGAACCTGCCTGACCCCTCGCCACGAAACACAGCGGTTCTCTTGCCGTCGCCCCCCGGCCCAGGCGACGCCGACAAACGCAAAGGGAAACAAATTCGCCCCGCCGCCTCTTTCTAGCCCGCAGACTGGCTTCAAGGGGCTTCGGGGTTGGCTCAGGCATGGAAGAGGGCAGCCTTGGAAGGACCCCGGGCCTGGCTGATGCAACCGGCACTTGTGAGGAAAGGCGTGACTGCCATAGAGCGTCGCGGCTCCGCGTTCCCAAGCCCAGTGGGCGGGGCCGGAATGTGGAGAAGGGCGCGCGGGGGGGGGGGGCGTGTTGCGGGTTGTGACTGAATAAAAAAGGGACTGGAATGGTTGGTTCATCGCGGTTCCGTTTTAAGAGCCGCCTTTGAAGGATCTTACGTAGGTTTTCTGAGAGCGTTCAACATTCTGTTGCAGTGCAGCTGAATACAAGAGGAAATCCTACTTTTCCTTTTTACTTATTTTTTTTATTGATGGTAATTTTGAAAAATATATACAGAACATGCAACATAATAAAAAATACAGTAGGAAATAAAATATCCGAAGTTCATTATATGCTGTATACGCTTGCATTTATAAACAAAAAACCTTCATCCCTCTTCCATATGTTTAGGAGCAGGTGGGGCACATGGACCAAGGTAAGGAAATTACTTTTTAAAAAATGAACATAAAGTCTTTAACCAAGCTCTCACCTTCTTTACAGGGAAGACAATATGGACTCTGGTCTGCCAGAAAAAGTGCCACCATTCTAGTATAAAGACAAGAGTTTACATTGGCCTAATAATAATAATAATGGTTTTGTTGTTGTTTAGTCGTTTAGTCGTGTCCGACTCTTCATGACCCCATGGGCCAGAGCACGCCAGGCATTTCTGTCTTCCCGCATAATGGTTGGATATAGCTACTGTAATTATACTGGAAATGAGTGTTCAGCCCCACCAAAACAGCGTAAGCTACCATTTTTCCTATGAGAAAATGATTTAAATCCAGAATACAGTATGTTTCTCTAGAAGAGATGGACAGGCACTCCCATGCTTGGTGCACGAGAACCAATAAGAAGCGCTTTTTAAGCTATCAGCCTTTTTAACCTCTCTCTCCTGGCAAATAATCCGCTCTCCTTTTACTTTGTGAGGCAGGTCATTTCTGATAGGATCCCAGCAAGCCTCATTGTCCATCTTACTTGCCCATACTGGTGTCATACACTATAGCAGCAGCGTACACCCCACCTGTTTATCCAGTTTAGCTATTAATTGGAGTACATTTTATGTATACATGTGAGTATGAAATCCTTTTAAAGATATGAGCCACTTCTTCCCCATCCCAGCTTTTCTCCTTAGGGAAGGATATGCATTTAGCATGTTCTGGAATATTTAGCAACAGCGAATCTATTGGGTGGGACTAACTACAGTCCACTTCTTCAGATGCATATTCTGAGTATAAATGCATATAATTTGGGGGAAGGGAAAACTAAAGGTGTCAGCTGGAAATGAAATGTAGAAAAGTTGTTGCTAGCACAAATCCTGACACTGATAAACCAATTAACAGGTATAATGAGCACAGATCCATTTGTTTCTGTGGAATCTACAAATGACAGCTTTGAACTATTGATGTATTATAATGATTGGTTTCATGCTGCCATTTCCCTTCAAATTCATTTGGTCCAAGATGGCTACTCTTAAGTTACTGAGAGTCATAGGAGGCTTATATCATAGTAGGTAATCTTAAAGGCAAATCTGTACCACAGGTTTAATGTTTGTTATATATACGCTTTCCCAAGTGGACAGTTACTCTGCCATGGTATGCAAGTGTGCTATAGCAGCCATGAAGCTCAGTTATTTATTAAAATATTTATATCATAATAAACATCAAAGTGGTTTAGAATTTGTATATATACACCAGAGACCATCAACTAACTATGCAATGGAAA
This sequence comes from Podarcis gaigeae, assembly GCF_964106915.1. NCBI lineage: Eukaryota > Metazoa > Chordata > Lepidosauria > Squamata > Lacertidae > Podarcis > Podarcis gaigeae. Next base: position 44,493,773 of record NC_139677.1, on the reverse strand, counting down.
GATGCATATTTAATTGCTTGCAGAAGTCCGAAATGAATACAGCTTCAGGATTCTCATCAAACTACAGTTCCCAGGAGTCTTTGGGAGGAAGCCATGAAAATTAAACTGCTATATACGGAGCAATATTAACGTGCGTTTAGTGAGAAACGTTTCGTTCCCTTGCAAGCAGGCAGAGGGCTGCAGACTGATATGTTTGTATTACACAATGATAACTTGAGTTGGAAGTGCCCCTCCTGAAGTGCACAGTACAGAATATACGTGCTCAGGGAGGGAAGGAGGCAACTTCTTAACTAGGTCAATGCACGTCCTGTGCGCTAGGAAATGGAAACTAACGAAACCAAACGATGTCATGTACGCTTGGGCTTTTCTGCTGTTAACCGCCCTGTGATCCTCAAGACGAAGGGCCACACAGGCATTTAATAAACGATGGTGGAAGTTGATAAGGTGTGAAAACAGGAGGGGGGGAGGAAAGCCCATCCGGCGGCGGCGGCGGCGGCGGCGGCGGCGGCGGGTCCTGAGAAGCCCCGTGTAACGCCCGGGGAGCGACCGTGGGGGAGGCTGCATTTCGGCCCGGCTGAACGGGGCAGCGGCGCGGCGGCCGGAACTCCGCCGGGAGGCGGCTCCTCGTGCGGGGCGCTGCGCGAGGAGGGGCCAGTGTTGCGTGTGGGGTTGGCGGCTTTTGTGAGGCAGCGGCAGCACCGGCGAATGGGGCGGTCCTGCGAGAGCCGGCCGGGGAGCGCGCCTTGGGAAGGCGAAGGAGGCGGCGGCGGCGGCGGCGGCGGCGGCCTGAGCATCCCACTCCGCCTTGATGGAGGTTCCTCCTGTGCGTGTCCCTCTGCCTCTCCCACAGGTGGTGGCGGCGGCGGCGGAAGTGACGGCCGGTGCGGGGTGCTTGTCGTTGGGGGAAGATGGCGACTGTGGCTGTGCTAGGCAGTGAAGAAGGTAAACAAGTGTGAGAGGGAAGGGGAGAGGCAGGGACTCTGGGAGGGGGCGGGCGAGGCAGGGGCCGGCGAAAGCCGGTGCCTGGACGGTGCCGCCGAAGGAGGCCTCGCTCGCTCGCGCAGCCTCGGCCCCGGCAGGCGAGGAAGGGGCCCGGGCGCGATACCTCGGTCTCCGTGTAACCCCACTTCAGCCCCCCTGTGAGGCTCTCCTCCTCCTCTGTCTTTATGTCACCCAGAGACCCCCCCCTCTACAGGTTCAGCGGGAAGAGCTGTGTCTTCAGTGCTGCTGAAAGGTAGGTGAAGCTGCCCGAGGACCAGCCCCCCCCCCCTTATCTGTTCATGATGTTTGCTGCTCATTTTCTAGACCCAGTTAGGTCAAAGTCACTCCCGCTCCTCTCCTCCCTGAGATATAGTATTTTCTTCTTTTTTTTTCTGGCTTGCCCTCTCCTCCACCATGTTTGGGGCACATCAGTTGAGGTACTTCAATATACTTCCCATCTCCAGCTTTTGAAGGACAGCTGCTTTTGGGTGTAAGGCTTTTTTTTTGGGGGGGGGAGTAAAGGCAGTGGCTGTGATGGAACTGGAGGTTTTCGTGGTAGCATCATCCTAGTATCAGAGGTTCAAGGGTTTTTCAGTTGTTCCTGCTGCTAATTGGATAGTTGTGTAATGCCTCTGGGTTTCAGTTGAGTATCTTGCTCTCTCAGGTGTCTTTGTTTCTCTAAAAGAGGGCGGTATGATGAAGCTGTCTTTCCTCTTTCTAATTCCTCAGAAAAGTCACCCATGATGAACAGGGTGGGGAAGAAGATTGATATATGCCCTGGCCTTTGTGTATGTGAGCATGCTAGTGATGCTTCCAGGAACACAGCGCACTGAAGTCTTCTGTGCTTAAAATGCACATGGTAGGGATAACAGTGTCATACACTTCTTCTCCATTAATCTATATCCATGTTTTGATCTTTGGTTGCATGCAGCCCCTCCTTTAATACTTCACTTTGTGCTCGAGATAGTAAAGTGTTTGCCCGTTTATCTTAGTAAATATTACGCCATAGTGTTTTCGTTCTGTACCAGGTGTATCAGAGTCACCAGGGTACACAGTAATTTGCCACGATTCTGCACAATTTTGATACATTTGAGGCTTGATATGTAAAAATTTTATGGGATTTTATAGTCTCCAAAAACTATTTGCCTTCATCTTTGGTTTGAACACTTGTTTGTAAAAGTTGGATGGTATACGAGTGAAGAAATCTTCAAATAGTTCTTGAAGAAAAGAAGCTCTTTGTTTTGAGATGGTGTGTGCTTGTTACAACAAGCACTGCCTTAGAAGAAATATTCCTTTTTGAGTGTAAGAGAAAGAGCAGTGGTCTTTTTGAGATAACACTTGCCATAAGTCATTTTTTAACTACTCATATTAAAATAATTAGCATGAATATATGTATTTCGCAATTACTCAGGAACACCTTAGTCAATGAAAAGTTCTAAAGTTTAATAATATAATAGACCAACTAAATTGTGCGGTCCTGAGTTAAATGTACCAGCAAGGTGTCTAGTGCTGCTGAAAGATAACCTTACAAGCCTTGTTGTATAAATATTAGGTTAATTTTTTAACTTTGTTCACAGAGTGCCTCTAAAATATAGTAGTACCTTCTGAAACTCAGGCCTCAACTATCGAAGGCTGTGTTGAAATTTAAGTGTGGCTCTTACTGGACAAAATCCAGCACTGTTTACAGTGTTGAGTCTCTAGCCACATTACAAATTTGCACAAATACTAAGATGAAAGTTGAATACAGTATAGGAAATCGTTGAAATATGGAAGAAACTCCTAATTATATAAAAAATTAAAAGTTTATGGTGCATAGGATAAATCTTTTTGTACAATAATTTGTAGAGCCCATGGGTTTTCAGTTGGCTCTATTCAGAATTGTGTTGTCTTCTGTTAGTATCAATTTAATGTAGCTTTCAGAGATACCACCTGTCTGCTTGTTTATTTAGTTTGAGATCCTAATACCTTAACTTTAGTCCTTAATAATATACTATTAAATCAGCAATGTAAATATTATAGTATCAAAGTATTGCTCCTTTCATAGTAGAAGTGTGAAAATTTGCTCAAATGTAAAGTTTTGTAGCTGATCAAAATAGAATATAGGACCAATCCAAATCTGTCTTGTTTGGCAGTGATTGTCATTTTAAAAAATAGTTGTTTCTAGAAGCTTCTTATGGAAATCGCAAAATGTAGCCGTGAGAAATAAAATGAGCAACCCAAACTTCACCCTTAACGATAATCTGCTGCTTTTTATTATGCATATATTTTGCTTTGTAAATTGGTTAATGCTATAATTTCATTAGCGGCATTTACATGTACACAGATATGTGCAGTACAATTATTTTTTCTGAAACAAAAACAATTTACTGAACATTCTGCCTTACATCTGATTGTAGGCAAGAAATGAAGAGTAGTGTATTGTAGTTTACATACCATGGCAGCTTTGATTCCAACCCCATGGTAATGGAGGTTGAAATCTTTGTTTATTTACCAATGATTGTTTTCATACATGAACAGTCTGGTAGATGGTATGATTTTGCAAGCCATCTGCCATTAGTAGAATGTGTTCATTATATATTCTGTGAAATATCTCTCTTCAGTCACTGTATGTGCACTCACTGTTGTACATCACAGTATAATGTACTTCAGTTACCTTAATGAGTGGCAGTACTTTGGCCTTTCTTAATGTCTCAGACTGACAGCTTAATTAAACATTTTTGATCAGCATCATTGAGCATCTATCAGTGGCGGTGGCATCTTTTTTATAGCATTATCCTTGACTCTTCTTTTTGGTTGTATGGAGCAATGGTACTTGTGTCAAATTAACTGTTGCCCCTCAGGAGATGCTTGTTTGTTCCAGATTGTCTCCGCAAGAAAGGTAAAAAAAAAAAAAGGTGCATTTCTAACCATGCCTACTCAGAAGTAGTTTTAGAAACTGAGATATGAAAGTTAGGAGCTAAATGGCACCTTAAACCTAGGTTATGGGTGCAACAACGGAATGTCTAGGCACACTTTTTTATAACAAGAATACAAAGCTGAAAATGAATAAACTTCAGCTAAAATATTATGTGCATTTTTCACATGGTTTAGTCCTTCCCCTGCTCATCCCTCTAACATTCTTAAGAGGGTCTCTTCTCCAGTCTTCAGAGAGTAGCTGGAAGTGGGGAGGCAGAAAAAGGTCCTCCTTTCCTTCTACTCTACAGTTTTAATCTGAAATCTTTGGTGCAGTACTACGCCCAGAGCTCAGAAACTGCTGCCGCTAATGAAATTCCCTGTTGCAAAATGTGCAATGGGAGTTTTGAACACTACTCAGAAGTAAGTCCTATTGAATTCAATGAGTCTTACTCTTAGGTAAATGGCATTAGGATTACTATCTTAATCCTACTTTTATTAACTTTTAAGAAGCTGTAACTCTTGGTTAGCAGTTGTATTGAGGGAGTAACTCTGAGTCTCACATCTGTATCTTTGTTCACACACATTCCTCCAGGTTACTTTTGTGATTTGCATCCTATATGACATCAGTTCAACCAGTTGTGGCCTGGTTTATCCTATGTAACAAGCATTCATACCAAAGGGAATCATCAGAACATCAGAAATTATTGTGATCAATGTTACGTTTCTGCAGAAAATGAGATACGTTTAACTATGAATAAGTCTTTTGGTAATCTTCTTTCGACTAGTCATTGTTCATCTGAACTTCACTCTTCATAATAGCTCTCTGTTCCTTGTGTTTGGAAGCAACATCCTTTTCTAATTCGCCAGAAAGTAGAAAACAGTTATTCTAGATTTTATCAGTTACATACTGTGACTGGCCAAGAGTCTTGGTTACCTCTTTATTTACTAAAACATTTATCCAATCCATCCCAGTAGCCACCTAGAACACTGTAAACTACTGTTTTTCTGAGAAATTACATATATAAATTCAATATGCGGTGGTTTTCTCTGTATTGGGGGTGGGGAATCTGTAGCCCTCCAGAGGTTGCTGGTCTCCAACTCCCAAAATTCCTGGCTGTGTGCCATGTTGGCTGATGCTGATGGGAGTTGTAGTACACAACATTCAGAAGGTCACAGTTTCCCTACTCTTATACCAAATGTAGCTAACATTGACTTCTAAGTTGTCTTCAAAAGCACATGAAATAGCAGGTGTCTATGCAGATTCAGATGCTTAGTTATCACTTTCACAAAATTCATTGTATGCAAAATCAATGATACAGAAAGAGCAGTGGTAGAAGACTTAGTTTGGGTAAAGGGCAAACATGCTGATTCTGTGAAGTGTGAAATGCCAACCACATTTTTGTCGATTTTCCTGATGTTCATTCTTAAGCAGTAGTGCTTCTAGAATAGTGAGCCAATTCAGATTTCTTTTTCATAATATTTGAATGGTTTACATCAGTGTAACTAAGTATCAGTTGATATTTCAGGTTAAATGTTAGGGCCAAAAACATAAAAGCCTTTCTAAGTAATACCAGTTGCCTAAATAGTCATTCCAGAAAATGATTGCTACATCCAAATTCTGATTGGCCTTGTCCTTTGATAGGTGTGACTCACTCTGTATATATGACTTTCTTGTTTCTACCCCAAAATGAGCAGTTTCTCACCTTAACAGATCAGTTAATACCTGATATCTAATTTTAGTACAATTTTAGTATTATGTGGTGCTGAAGCACATATACTAGTACATAAGATGCATGTGCTGCAAATACAGAAGATAGTAAAAGGGTAAAATTGCATTGCATAATATAGAGATAGCTAACTTTTGGCCCTCTGTTAGACAGCATGGCCAATGGTCAGGGGTGATAAGATTGTAGACTAACAAGTATCTGACAAGCTATAGGTTCTCCACCCCTGGCATATTACAAAATAAGAACTGAAAAATGTGGATTGGTTTTCTTATCTGATAAGAAAATTTAAAGTGTAGGTGGTGTAGGGTTTGAGACTGTTGGGCATAGCAACTGCTGTTGATTGCGGTAGCAATCCCATTGTACTTTTGCTGTTACTAAACATACGTGGCTTATGGTGAACCATGAAGACACAATGGCTGCATTCACACACTACAATGATTAGGCAGAGTTACTGACTTATTATGGTATATTAGGAATGAACAACAATGTGCTTCTACACTCTGTTGATGGCTTCCACTTCACTTTTCTCCCAGTGCAAGAAACAAATTAGAAAGCTGCAGTTATGCTTGGCCACTGTGATAGTCACTTGGGATCATTGTTTGTTGCTTTCTTATAAAGAGCCATGATTCATAAACCAATACAAACCATGGTTTCAGGCCAGGCTGTAATTCTGGCATGTAAGGGAGCAACAAACCAGGATTCTGGGTTTGAATGTCATGGAAATTGAGACTTTGTGTCTTGTTTCTCCTGCTCACACTAGAGGTGGTATGAAGCAGGAATGAATGGGTAATATGCTCTTTGTTCCCAATAAATAAGCTAGCAACCCTGACATATTGTGATATGCAGGCATTGCTAACAAGGAGTAGATAAAATTAAGGACAAAGATTCTAAGAACAACTGTGCTTGAAGGTGGTCATTGGGGAATGATGATGTAGTCTTACAGAAATATTAAGTGGTATTATTATTTTGCTATACTACTGTGCTAAACGATATGAAGGTAAGAACCAGCCCATGTAAGGTTTTACAACGTAAGTTATAACTTTCTGAATTTGAATTCAAAGGTGCCCGCTTCTGTTTCAGAAATGCACTTCTTTACTACACTGCTTGCCTTTTGAATTTTTATTTGAGTAAGTGCTAGCAACCTTGGAAGAACTTGGAGAACTTGCCAACATTGTTTTTAAAACACAGTGAATTTAAGCTTTCTAAATTGATTGTCTGTTAGCAGTATTTACTCTCAGTGAGCCGCATATGTGTTAAAAGTAGAGGAGTTCTTCCAACATTTGACATGTTTAACTTGGTGTTGCAGAACAAATTAGCATGCTAAAGATGTCACTTTTTCTGATGGGGCCCATAACATGTCATGCTGCTTACAAGATGGATTATCTGCCTGTGCAAAGATTTTCCATGGCAGAATATACCATGTCTGTGTACAGGTGGAAATTGCCTGGTTGACATATGTTAAAATCCTGCCAAAGTCCACATTGCAAAAAGCATGATAAATTTCATTTTTTCCTTCAGGGAGGAGGGGATCCTGGAATGGAATGTCCCTCTCATTTGCTCCACTAGGCAGGTCAATATGCAAATTGGATCTCACTACCTCATGTGGGAGGCAACCTTCCAATTTTCTCTTGCCTAGTTCCACGCAGGTTGGGCGACAGATGTTTTCTGTCATGCCATTACGTTAGGAGAAGTCTTCATGAATTCATTCAAATTTAGAGCATACCAGCCAAATATATATTTTTTCTACAGCTCAGCTTGCTAGCCTGCTGTTCTTAGCAGATTCTTTGGCTTGGGAGTTTGGGGGAGCAAAGGTGGTCCATGGTGGCATACCTTTTCCCACCCCGATACAGGCTTGCTTCCTGGAGGCAGAGCTTCCTAGACATTTATAAGAAACAAAAAGAAAATCTTTAGCGATAGATTGTTGTGTCCCTTAGAGAACAATTTTTTTTTTACCATATTTTCAATGCAAATAGTAGACAGGTTTTGTTGTTGTTGTGTGTTTTTTGTGATGTTGCCATGAAGTGTCTGTTCCAGGTAACGTTGCTTGTGTTTTTAAGTCAGCATTTGAATTTTTTTTATAGGACATGGGGAGAGATGCAGTCTGAGTATATCACGGTACTTGAACAATACGGCTGCTACACCAAAATGATCTCCACCATGGCATATTGCCTATGCCATGGCATAGTATTGTTAAGCTGCAGCAGTCTCAGCTGAACTTCTGAATGACACTTTTGAAGAGTATAGTTCCATCTGCTTTAGGATCCTTTCATTTGTAAGAGCAAGAAATATCCTACCTTGCCACTTGCAAATAGCAAGACTGATTTTGTCTTCCAAGTTCAAACCTAACACTCTGCCCACTATGCTAGATCTCAGCCAATATAGGTAATGCAAGAGTTTGGAGATAAAAGAGCTTAAATGTTTACAGTTTTGAAATTTTGTTGTAAGTAATTTTCATGAACAGCTTCTCCCTTCTGCAAAGCAAAATTTCTTATTGGTTATTGATTTGTTAAAAAATAAAAGGCAATTAACAATATTCACAAAGCATGATAAACACAAGTTTTATATGTTTCTACATTTTCATGAATCTTTAGAAATCATAACATTTCTTTATTTACATTTTTCCCCAGGTGATTCATGGCAGGGGACGTGGAAGGATTTAGTTCCTCCATCCATGACACCAGCGTCTCTGCTGGGTTCAGAACACTGTATGAGGAGGGATTGCTTCTTGACGTCACTCTTGTTATTGAGGACCACCAGTTTCAGGCTCATAAGGCATTGCTTGCCACCCAAAGTGATTATTTCAGGATTATGTTCACTGCTGATATGAGGGAGCGAGATCAGGACAAAATCCATTTGAAAGGCCTAACTGCAACAGGCTTCAGCCATGTTCTCCAATTCATGTACTATGGAACCATTGAACTGAGTATGAGCACTGTTCATGAAATCCTGCAAGCTGCCATGTACGTCCAGCTTATTGAGGTGGTGAAGTTCTGCTGCTCCTTTCTATTAGCAAAAATATGCTTGGAAAACTGTGCAGAAATTATGAGACTTTTAGATGACTTTGGTGTAAACATCGAGGGCGTCAGAGAAAAGCTGGATTCCTTTTTGTTAGAAAACTTTGTGCCTCTCATGGCCAGACCTGACTTCTTGTCCTATCTGAGCTTTGAAAAGCTTATGACTTACTTGGATAATGATCGTCTGAGCAGATTCCCAGAGATAGAGCTCTACGAGGCTGTTCAGGCTTGGCTGCGGCATGATAGAAGACGCTGGAGGCATACCGACACCATCATTCAGAACATCAGGTTTTGTTTGATGACACCATCCAGTGTATTTGAAAAGGTTGGTGCGTTTGAAAGCAATAGATAGAATTCATCTTTACGTTTAGGGCAGCATGCTGTTAATAGGTAAAATTTCCAGAAATAGGAGGAGGGAAAAATAAGACACTGTTTTAGAAAATGGAACATTGAAGTCGTCAATGTCTGAAACAAGTGCCATCTAGCTTTTAGAACAAAACAAAACAAAACAAAACAAAACAAAATCCCCCAAATGCAAACTAGCAGGATTTACAGCCAGGAAAAAGGTAGGTTTGCAGCTTTTTCTGATTGTTAGTGATAGAGAAAACCTCATAAACAAGTACAGCAAGGTGATTGACAAGACGACATGTATTGTAATCAGTGAAACAAAATATATTCCTGCAGCGAGGAGGGGATCCTCGCATGGTTGTCCCTCCCACTTGTTCCACATACGCAAATTAGACAGATTTTAGCTCATGGTAGGAGGGTAATGCCTCCTGTTTCATTCCTGCCTTGCTGCAGTGCAGGTTGAGTAATAGTTATATGCTGCCGTCCTTAGCTTTCTGAGGAAAGGGTTGACTTTGTTGACCAATTCCCTGTGGGGGAAAAAGAGAATTGGTCAACAAAGTCCAATTTACAGAGAATTCAATGACAAGAATGTCTTGAGTCGTCTGCTCACAGCTGCCCTTTTTTGACTGATTCCTCACAAGAAGAGGCCAGAGGAGCAGAGGTTACCCATGGCGGTGGGCTGTCTCCCTCAGTGTATGCTCAAGTTTGCTAAGAGTTTCATCCCAGGAAGCCAGCAGAGGCTGTGGAGGAGGGGATGGCTGACCTGACGGAAAGGCAGTTAAGATGGATGCTGGCCTTGCCCCTGCCTTCCAGTTAGCCCATTGAGAGAGCTGAGGTTTTGGAGGGTCTGCAGACACTGAACTTTGTGTCATCCCCTCATCTAGTGATCGACAGCACAGCTCTCAACTCCCAAGTTTTGTTGGCAGATCTGACATATTGGTACAGGGCCTGGGGGTTGGTGTGGGCCCAGTCCCTCAGATGGCTTTTTGCGCCTGCTGTTTTCCGCTCAACCATGGCCTGGAGCCCAGCCCTAAGTCTTACCTCAGGTTTGGGCAGGAGAGAGGGCCTCACAGTGCACAATGCTCCCTTTAGTAGTGAGCTAAAGATTCCTCAGTGACGACTCCTGCATAGGCTCTTTCCTGCTGTTTTGGGGGCAGAGAGCTATTCCTCACCTTCCTCCTCTCCTGGCTGTAGTGATGCAGCAGCTGTTTCCAAATCTAGGCGGTGATCTAACCTTTGCAGGTATAGGGCCACCTCTGGGCAGCTGGAAGAGGACATCTTGGTGTCACTAAAATGCTGGGCCAGAAGAGAGGGAGCTGAGGCAGCTCAGAGGTCTGAAAGCAAGTCTATTCCTCTCCCTCAGTCTCCTATCAGCAGCCACAGATTGGTGGTGCCAGGCAGGGGCTGCAGAGCAGGCAACAAGCTTTCAGACTTGTGATCGGCTGTGGTTGAATTGGAGGAGGATGAAGCTGCTGTGTCTGCCATGGCTTCCAACAAGGAGGAGGGGGAATTACCAGCCAGTGTGGAGGAGGAGGCGTTTTCTGCACCTTTGTCTTGCTTGTTTTCTACCAAGGATTTTGCCCTCTTAAAAAGGCAAGTCATATCTTAGAGATCCCTGCTCCTAAGAACATGGGGTGGGAGGAGGGAGCCTCTGAAGTGAAACGTACCCAACCCTCCAATCTCATTTGATAACTTTTCCATCTGTTTTCAAGAAGGCTCTGCCAGCTCAATGGGCCTAAAAGGCTTTATACCTTTCAGTCTGATAGTACGGCTAAACTAATTCCTCCTCCTGGGTGCTGTTTAGTTTTGATGGCACAGAACTATAAAATTGTAGAGTTGAAAGAGACCTGGAAGATTGTGCAGTCCAACCATCTGCAGCGCAGGAATTCTGCCCACAGCCATCCCTGGTTGGATTTGAACCACCAACCTTCTGATTGACAGCCAGACACACTAACCCATTGCGCCACAGGAGGGCAGCAAGAACACTGGCAGCCAAGGACACAGATAAATTAGCTAGGAACACAGATGATAAGAGAGGACTGAGATCCTGCTGAGGCGTGCCCATGAAACTACTACATTGGAAATTAGGGTGACCACAGCCTCACTCTTGATGGCCAGGGCCTCCCTAAAATGGGCGAAGACTTCTGGAGGAGGTTCTGGCTAATAACTCCCACCTTCTCTAGGGAATTTGAAAGCTGGAGAGGACAGCTGCCTCTATGGCTGATGATAGCCTAGATGCCATGTAGTATGCTGCAAGGGCCATGGCAGTCAATGTAGCTATTAGGAAATACCTATGGTTTAAGATGTGGAACACAGATTCCAAGTGTAAGGTTAATCTAGTTACAGGCCCTTTTCTAGGGGGCAGGCTGTTTGGTGACCTCTTAGAGCCCTACTTGGTGGAAACTAAGAATAAAAAAAAAAGCTGTGGGGTGTCAGTTTGGGCGTAGCTCCTTTCAGCCCTCCAAGGGTGCCTATGGTTCTAAAGACAACAGATGCCCGCGGTACCAGTGGGGTGGACAGATTCTATCCCAGGCAACAGTAGAACCAGTTCTCCAATTCCAGAGGCTCTGGACAGAGTCAGGGAGGAAAGAAGGCAACTCAGTCCAGACTCCCTAAGTCAGCTGCAGGAACTTCCAGTTGAGGGTCGTCTGCGGTAGTTCTTCCTTTGTTGAAGAGAGATGACAACAGATCAGAGGGTTCTGCAAACTGTGAGGGAAGGGTATACTGTAGACTTTGCCTACTTACCTTATGACTACTTTGTGATTTCTCCCAGATCCAAAAAGGAAAATTACACCATCTGGTCTTTGCAGCCATTCAGCGCCTGATATCCATCAGTGTTATAGAGCTCTTGTCCCCAACAGAGCATTGCTACAGCTGCTACCCCATATTTATTCTTCGTATTCCCAAAGAAGAAAGGAGATTTCAGGGTCATACTGGGTTTGAAGAGGGTGAACAGGCACATCCAGAAATGCAGGTTCAGAATGGAAACCCTTCATACCATCATGGAGCATCTTATCAGCTGGGGGCTTCCTTGATAGCATTTCTATATCACACCAATACCAGTGTGGTCCAGCAAAACTCAAGAGTCTTCTACCTTTCCCATTGTCAGCCTTTCCAGAATTGACTGTGAAGAAAGCTACTTGCCCACACAGTTCAGTGTAAAATGTTTTATTGCTTCAAGACACAAGACCATTCAGACATATTATACACATAGTTAAGAGATGTTGGTACATCATAAACTATTCTACTAAGTACAGTAACTTGGTCTTAGAGGTTAAACTGAAGAGATCCAAATATACAGAGAGGTCCAAGTTTTGGGAGAGTTCCACCACCACCACCCACCACATTGCTGCTGAATGCAGCCTTGGTTTTATACCTGCTAATGCACGTTTAAACATTATTTGAGTCATGCCAGAGGCCTGTAGCCTTGAGCTGTTTCAAGAGGCCCACCATAGTTGACGTCCTAACCCTTAACAGAAATCAGTTGCAGAGGAAGGGCAACTCAAAACACTGACCAAGCAGTTCGTGCAATTTCGCATATATTCCCAAATTACACCAACACCCCTTCTGTTGGGCTGTTGCCTTGAAATATTTCAATTTGTGATACCTAATGGAAAAGTTGCAGACTTGTTCTTTTCTGCAGATACAGGCTTTGTAAATATATCTGCCAGCATAGACTCTGAAGAACAGTATTGGAACTTAACTAGGCCTTGCTGAATATGATCTTTCACATGATATGGGATATCAGTGTGCTTTGTTCTGGGGTTACACCGCTCAGCCTCAGTAGTAGAGGGCCTACTATTTTCTTGTTCTTCCTCTTGCTTTGAGCATAGCCAAAGAAACTGTTTTTATTATTTTTACCATCTCTTGCAAGCCTGATCTCATTCTAAGCTTTGGCCCACCTGTGTGCTCTTCCTTCATGATTTTCTTTCATTTCTTCATTTCTCATACATGCCCTTATTAAATCTCGGCCCATTTGTAAACTCCTTTGTGTAGCCACACTGTTTTCTTTAGATGCCTCCCATCTTTCTTTCTTGTTGGAATTGTGCATCCCCCCTCCCAATATTTCACCTTGAAGGAACTCCCATCCATCTTTGACTCCCTTCTCTTTGAGTATGTCTGACGATGGGATGTCACCTAGTAATTCCTTCAGCTTTTTGAAATCGGCCTTCTTTCTTCTGGAAAGTGCTTTTCCCAGTAGCTATTACATCAGCACATTGAGTGTCACAACTGGGGGAACTCTCAGCATGTAAGCAACTGTTCTTGTTTCACAAAGATTCAGTGATGCAGAAGTTGGTCCCCACGTTTTAACTCAAGTTTTCATAGGAGCCAGGATGTAATCTTACCTTCTTTCTGTCCCCATCCTAGATTGGACAAGGAGAGGGAATGGTGCTCTGGACTTAACAATGAGCACTGCATGTCTGTCTAAAGAGAACAAATCTTGCCTGTCTGACTCCCTGTTCATCTCCTTCCAGCCACAGACCATAGGAAAGAAGGTTTCAGCTGCTACACTTTCCAGATGGCTGACAGGATGCATTTCCAAGTGCTATGTGGTTTCTGATTTGGCCTTGCTGGCTGGGGTCACTACTCACTTCACTAGGAGTGCCTCTGCTTCAGCTATCTTTGACACTTTGGATATTTGTAGGGCAGCCACCTACTCTTCTCTGTCTATCTTTGTGAGACATTACAGGATCAATATCTATGTATCTGCCAAAGCTTCTTTCAGTAGGTGTGTATTACAACAGGTGGTTTCCTAGTTAGGGGTAGGGTCCACAGCTGGCTCCACCTGACAGTAGCTTTTGTGCATCCCATCCAAGGATTCCTTACTCCTGGTAGGAAATTGTGACATTGGACCTCCAATGAAGGTCCATTTTCTGCAGGGGATGGAGGTGATCCTACCCACTCTAGGCTAGTTTCGGCTATTCGTTGCAGCTTGGACAAATTCGTTTATATGCTGGGGTTTTTTAGTATTCTCCTCAGTTCAGTTTTGTATTGGGTTTTTTAATTGGATGTTCCTCTTCCTTAAGAGTTGCCGTTCTTGCCTTTTGTATCCATGGCATGCAGTGCTTTTGTCTGAGATTAACATACTTTCTTCTGAGCTGAATTACCTTGTCAACCGGAGGTGTTACCCTCTCTCCTTGAGGTAAGATCTGTCTAATTTGTATATTCCTGCCTGTGGAGCAAGTGGGAGGGGAAACCACCTGAGGATCCCCTTAATCCCCTGCAGAAAATGGACTTTTGGGAGGTCCACAATTGCACACAATGACTTCTTTTATAAAGTGGAAAATCAGAAATGCAAAAGTGTATTAGAAATATAGGTGTTACTTGATTTTATGTTTTTAATTCTACCCTTGATTTGATATTGTTAGCCCTACCCTTTTCTTTCTTGATTCCTATGGAATCAGTGGAGGATCTAGGTTGTTGTGCTCCAGAAGTAGAAATGAGCTCCGTCATGGCTCTTTATTTTTTTCAGCTGTTCCTGTCATTTGCGGCTGAAGTTTAAGGCAAATGGAAAAGAGTCTCCTCTTGCTGGGGCCTTTAGTACCAGTTCTCTTTCTGTTCCATCTCCTCTTTGTTGGAAGAGACAACTCTGATTATTATGGGGTTTAAAGCACTCCTGTATTTATTATCATTATTTATATTATTATCATTCTAAAAATATACATTTCAGGGGTCAAAAGCCAGGGTACAGAGGCACCTGTTCAGCGTTCTCAGAAAGCTGTATAATAATGGTGCAAGATGCACCTCTGTGGGAGGGGATTTCCACAGCTTAGGGGTTGCCTCAGAGAATGCCCTCTCCTGGGCTACCTTGTCTCTGAGCTTCCGAGGGCAGTGGAACAATCAATGAGGCCTCCCCTGCCAACACCCAAGTGTGTCTGTAGATTAGGAAGTGGTTTTTCAGGTGTTTGGGGCCTGAGTTGTTCTATTGCAGGAAGCTGAATTCTCAGTCTGCTTGGAAAGTTACTGTATAATACTGTTCCCCTTTTAGGTTTGGTCTTCTCCAATAACAGAGAAATGGGAAATGGTAAATGTTGGTTTATAAATGTATTTACAGTGGTAGCTTGGTTCTCAAACTTAATCCATTCCAGAAGTCCGTTCCAAAACCAAGGAGCGCTTTCCCATAGAAAGTTATGCAACATGGATTGATCTGTTTCAGACTTTTAATAACAATTCCCAAAACAGCAATTTAACATGAATTTTACTATCTAACAAGACCATTGATCCATAAAATGAAAGCAATGAACAATGTACTGCAGTCACACAATCAGTGAGTAGCGGAACTGGGTTCCACACAGTCACACAAAAAAGAGCCACAAAAACGCAAAATAAATAGCAAAAACAGATAGACCTCAGTGTAACACGCCAAACGGAAGTGTGGCACTCAAATTGGAAGTGTAACACTCAAAACGGAGAACGTTCAACTTCTGAAAAAAGTTCGCAAACCAGAACGGGTTTGCAGTGTTTGGGTTCCAAGTTCTTTGAAACCAAGGCATTTGAGAACCAAGGTACCACTGTATATACTTCCCTCTTGCAGAACATCAGGGAGGTGCACCATATAAAAACATTTAGAAACCGTACAAAACTCATTAAAATGACTGGCTGTTGTGTACTGGATTGAGGTCTGCATTCTTTACAGGGGCAAGGTTCCCTGAGGAATTAAGAGACCTTTGGAGAAGCTGGTTATTAGGAGAGCAGACTGCAGTTTCAATCCATCAGGAACAAAGCTTCTTATTCAGGAAGACTACCCAAGCAGTGGCAACTTTCCCCTAGGTCTAGATATGATATTTCAAGAGTTGGGCAAACTTTGATTCAAGGAAGCCCATCAGTATGGGGCAGGAAAATTGGGAAAACAGAGAAGAGGAAAAGGTTAGGTGGAATACCACCTCGACTTTGCAACTGTACATGGGTGGAATCCTGGCTGGGAGGAGGGGGAAGATCTCTTGGTGCCTAGTACTAAACAAGGATCAGCCAAATAACGAAGTAGATGGTTTTTCTTCTTCTTTATATTAAGAAAGGAAATATATTTTCAATAGCATTTTCCTCTGATGGCTGTACACAGCCTGTGTTATCTTGTACACAGAGTTCTGTTTAAACAGAAGTTCTAAAGTGTCAGTACCTTTGTGTAACCACTGCACTTGTTACCACCTGCCACAAGTACAAAACTATCATTAGGAAGATAGGGTTATATAAGATTCTGTAATAGTGACCCATCAAGTAAAGCTGTCATACCAGTTTGGCATTTTTCTTTGTATTAGGACTAAAATAGTTGTTCAAAAGAATATGCAAAATGTTTAAATCCATGTACATTTTGATACTGATATGCATTAGAAGAAACCTAATGATATGGTTGATTTTAAAATTAGGTTTTTAAGTCAGGTGTCCAGCCTTATACATTTGTATTTTCATGCTAAGCTGCATTAAATAATTTCTTAGGTTTAGACTTAAGTTCTGTGAGCCAATAGAGTGAAATAGAAGCCTTTAAAGACCAAACTAAACAACCAAGAACGACACGTATATTTTCTAACACTTATCCCTAATGCCACACTTTTGAAATTTATTAAATAAATGTGTTGTATTCTGATTGTTGTGTACTGTAGTCATTGGTTACAAACATTTGATGTATCTTTAAAACCTTATTTTGCTTTTCATACATTATTCTCTTTGTGGACTTGCTCACTTTTTATGTTAGATCAGTATATGTGTGTTTCTCATCCATATTTTCTGTTTCCATTTATATTACAGGCAGTTCACAACTTACATGTACTTAACTTGTGCACATTCAGATTTACACGCTTGACAAAAAAAAAAGTTAAAAAATTCAGAAGGGGGTGAGTTTCTGGGGAAAATTACTTTGGCAATCCTACTTCGCCATTGAATCCAGTGTGTTTTGACTAGACATGATTTTGGCTTTACGCATAACCCCTGTGTAAGTTGAGAGTCACCTGTATTTATTAGTCTAGTCTGTATCCAAAATATAGTTGTCTTGGTGTCAGTTCACAGCATAGTATCTTAATGAGATGCTTCCAGGCCTACATGTACATAACCCCTTGTGTCCCTGCCCTAGTTCTTAAAAGAAGAGAGGGACCTTCTTCTTCCAGTGGCCAAACTTTTTGTACTTTTTTATTTTACTGCTGTTCCTCAGCTAGTGATCTGTTGCTGTCACACAGAGTCCCAGCTTCTAGCAACCTTTGAGTATAGTCTCCAGTCCTTTCTCAAAATCCAGTTTGCCCTGGCAGTATCGGGAACTCTCAAGGAAATGCAAACGCTACATGAGTGAGGATTATTTGAAGGTGGGATGAAGAGAGAAAGGGCTAGATGCAAAAGCCAGAAGTTGATAGAAATAGGGACCCAGTGTGGCAGTGGTGCTTTTCTAAAAAAGCAATATCAAATAAGTTTAGGCAAAATCTCGAGCCTGGATTGCTTTCTCCTGTTTTTTGGTACAGGCAAAGAAGGCATTAGATGAATATGTATGATTTAATCCTTGGGATATTTCTCTTTTAGAGTTCATCTTCTAGAATAAGTAACCTGCTCAAGGAAGAGCAGTATATGTATGGAAGTTACTTCATAGTTGGGTGTTCCCTGGAATGAAAAGACTGCATCCACAATGCAAAACTGTGTAGTTATCCAGTCTACCTTTGTAGTTACCTCCATGTATCACCTAACAGTTAGTCCCTGACAGTTGGTATAACAGAGTTTCATAGCAAGTGGGAGGACTTGCTGGAAGTGGGTGTAACTGAATTCCAAACAACAGGTGTTTCATAACAAGGCCCAATCAGTTGAAGCATTCTTAGGACAACAATGCATTGTGGATTCATGGACTTCTTCCTTCCTCTCTTGCCAGGGGCGCCGACTTACCCCTTACATGGGGGGAGGGCATCATGTTATGCATCATGTAACGCGTCCATGATGCAGCACTGGGCGGGGAGGTGGCGGAGTGCGGCACTGGGCTCCAAGCTCCACCTCCTCCCCGCGGCATGCACCCAGCAGGGGCAGGACGTGTGGAGGGTGATCTTCACCCTTGCGCGTCCCAGCCCTGTCCTGGCTCCCAAGTGTGGGCTGGGGTGCACAAAGGGCATGTGGCAGCAGCGGGGGGGGGGGGTATCAGCCCCCTCAGTATTGGGGCTGGGTCCCCTGATTCAAAACATTGAGAGGGCTGGAGCCCCCAGCGCCCCATATACCTGGCGCCGGTGCCTCTTGCATGGGTAATCCTCCTTTTCAGGAGCTATGGTAGCAGCAGACTTGGCACCAAGCCACGGTTTGCAAACCTGCTTCTAACCAGTGTGTCAGGTTGAGTTTTTGTTTAAACTATAGTAAGGAAAACGTAGGTCTACCTGTAGTACTGAATTCAGTTAGTCTCCAAACTGAAAGAACAGGAGAAATGCCAAAGGAAGAGATGAAGCACTACAAGTCTCAATTAAGGTTAAATTGGCTTGTGTTACAGCGGAACCAAGCCTGTGCCAGTTATTTACTCAGAAGATGTGTATGCACAGATCTTCAGCTTGGCCTGTTCTTGTGTTTTAAGAACTGTGAATCAGAATAGCTGTCAGTCACAGAAGTCATCCAATTAGTGAAACAACAAATGCAGGGATAGGAGATAGGTTGAAAGTTTTGGAATGGTATTTATTGATAAGGAAGGGGTGATATTCAGTTACGTTTTAATGCAATTAATGGACCTAACTTAGTAATGCTTGTTAATTTTAATGGGCCAACACTGAGTAAAACTTAGCTGAATACCAAGCTGCTGTCTTCAATGTAATAAAAGGGGAGGGTGGGGAAGGAATCCTCAGGGTGGCTAACCTGTGGCCCGAAATATGTTTCTGAGGGTTATGCGTGAACAAGCCTAGACTAGTAATAGCCTTTGCTAACAAATGGCAATTAAGATATGAGGTAGGAAAGACTTTTGTCCTAAGAGAAGCCTGTCATGTTGAAAACAAATTCAACCAGGTTGAAAATGAGGATTCATAGCTGACTTTCATTTTACTGATAGCAAAGGGAGATTTCTCCAAATTTTATACTTCCAGAAGTATTAGATTTTATGAGGAAGTTGTTATTTTGTAGCCTGTCGGAGCAAGTTGTCTTGGAATGCAAATGTTCCTTAATGTTAGTTACAGCTTGTGGAGTGGGATGGTGTAAGTTCTGCCAAATTTATGTGAATGTTGACTAATCTTATGTTACTTGAACTGCCAATCATTATTCAGTTGCAAAGGATGAAGATTTGAGGATCTGTATTCAACTTTTTAGTTGCTTTATCCAAAATGTGTGCTGCTGCGTGTGTTTACATGTCCTCTTGTGGTAACTTTTCGTCTAAGCTACTACTTTGTTATGTTTTCCATGCAACTTTGACAAACTAAAAATTGGATATATTAGTAAACTAATAAAATCAAGAAAATGCACTTTGTCCAACCAGATGCCTCTAGGAAGTAGAACTTGCTGTTGCTCCTAGCAAACTAGTTGGCATACAGTACTCAATATATAGCCATCATGACTTTTAGCCATTAAATATTTTTTCTAATCTTTTAATGACTACTGGCATACATTGTGACAGTGAATTTCATAAGTTAGTTATGTGTTATGTGAAGTACTACCTTTTGTCTGTCCTGAGTCTCCTACCAATTCCATTCTAGTATTATGAAAGAGAAAAATTCATTCCGCAAAGTTTTTTGGAAGCAGTTTCAAGAGTGTGTGTGCTAAATTCCACTGTAAAAATCAAATGCACTCTAGAAACTTTCATAATGCAATAAACCAAGCTGATCAGATTACTCTAGTTTTCTGATTTGGTTTTTAACAAGGAAAAAAAAGTAAAGCATTTCAAATGTTTCTGTGATGATTTGTATTTGCAGTATTTAGTACAGGTTCGTAACCCTATTGATAAACCCAGTGTACATTTTTTCTTAGTCTAATGACTGTCTTGTGTTCACAGCCAAACTTCTGTTCACAGGTCATTCATTGTACCACTAAAATTGAAACAAAAATACTATCTATTTACTAGGGCTTCATTTGATGTTGCAGGAAAATAAAGTACCGTATTTTTCGCTCTATAAGATGCACCTAGTTTTTGGAGGAGGAAAACAAGAAAAAAAATATTGTGAATCTCAGAAGCCAGAACAGCAAGAGGGATCGCTGCACAGTGAAAGCAGCAATCCCTCTTGCTGTTCCGGCTTCTGGGATAGCTGTGCAGCCTGCATTCGCTCCATAAGGCACACACACATTTCCCCTTACTTTTAGGAGGGAAAAAGTGAGTCTTATAGAGCAAAAAATACGGTACTTCTAACATTGATTTCCAAACATGTGAATATATGGTATTCCATTGTATATGTATTTAAAATTGAGAGAAAGCGGGGCTAGCGTTTGGTCACAAAGGTTTAAAATGTGGTCATTGTTAGAGCATGTTTTTATCTTGATGCCTCTTTGTATATGACTGAAATGCACATAGCTCTAAATGGTTTGGTAGCTTGATTCTTTCGTTAAGATCAGTATGACTGTGGTTGTTAATGCATAACTTCCTTGAGTGTAAGATCACAGCATCCATGAGGCAGTGGTGAAAGGTCACTTAAGGATGTCATTTCCATGCTATTTGTTAGAAGCAGCAAATAAAGTCTTTCTTGTGAAAGTCTGTTCTGTAGCAGCAAGGTAAAAGCTCTTGGTGTAAATATGTAGCCTTGCTGTTAAACTTATCAAAAGTTTCCTATAGATCTTGGAAGGTAGAACTAACAGTTTTCCTCCTGCCTTAAAGCAGTCAGCTGTGTGACCAAAGCTTGTTGGGCTCAATGAACATCAGAACAGGTGGCAACCACTAGGTATATGCTTGCTGATTTGTTTGCAAGTGTGACAAAAGCCCACCGTGAAATGCATGGGCTTGCTGGCACGCCACTAGGAATTAACTGAAAGAGCTATTCAGCATTTGATGGCCTTTAAGGACTTTAGTAAGCATTAGAGCATTAGGAAGGTAGTGGAATTCCTTGCAGCAGTTCTCAACCTGTGGGTCCCCAGATGTTGTTGGACTACAACTCCCATCATCCCTGAGCTCTGGCCTTGCTAGCTAGGGGTGATGGGAGTTGTAGTTCACCAACATCTGGGGATCCACAGGTTGAGAAAGGCTGCTAGAGGCTATCTAAACCTGAATTGGATTCTAAGCATTTAAAAACTGCCATGGAAAAAGCAAGTTCTATTTAATCCTTTTTTGCCAGACATCTCAAGGTAATAGTTAAAAAGTTTTTGGGGAACAATCAATCAGATGCAAAAAAGAAAAAATATTTCATTAGTTATGAGTTTTGTTGAACATAGACAGGGCGGTTAGATAGGAAAGTGACAGAATAAGAGGTGCAGTTTGTCAGAAGGTTCAGCAGGCTCTGCTGGACTTAGGGGACTTATTGCTGTGATTAGGTTATGTTTTCCCCCTCATGATTCAATTGTGTAAAATTAGGCAGCATAGATTTCTTCCTCATACTGTTTTCCTTGGTCAATACACACGTGTGTTTTGCTCTGTCCTTAGGTGAAAACATCGGAATTTTATCGTTATTCCCGGCAGTTGCGGCATGAGGTGGAGCAAGCTATGAATTACTTCCATAGTGTGCACCAGCAGCCTTTGATGGAAATGAAATCAAATCGCATCCGTTCTGCCAAACCCCAGACTGCAGTGTTTAGAGGAATGATAGGACACAGCATGGTAAATAGTAAAATTCTTCTTCTGCACAAACCAAGGGTCTGGTGGGAGTTGGAAGGTCCACAAGTACCGTTACGACCAGACTGCCTTGCTATTGTTAATAACTTTGTATTCTTATTGGGCGGGGAAGAGTTGGGGCCAGATGGTGAATTTCATGCTTCTTCCAAAGTGTTCAGATATGATCCAAGACAAAATTCTTGGTTACGAATGGCAGATATGTCTGTACCACGCTCAGAATTTGCTGTTGGTGTTATTGGAAGATATATCTATGCAGTGGCTGGAAGGACAAGAGATGAGACATTTTATTCAACAGAGCGATACGATATCACAGAAGATAAGTGGGAATTTGTGGATCCCTATCCAGTCAATAAATATGGACATGAAGGAACTGTTCTTGGTAACAAGCTGTACATCACAGGCGGAATCACATCCTCGTCCACATCTAAGCAGGTGTGTGTATTTGATCCCAGTAAAGAAGGGACTGTGGAGCAGCGAACAAGGAGGACTCAAGTGGTGACTAATTGTTGGGAAAACAAATGCAAAATGAATTATGCAAGATGCTTTCACAAGATGCTTTCTTATAATGGCAAGCTTTATGTTTTTGGAGGCGTCTGTGTAATTCTGAGGGCCTCTTTTGAGTCTCAAGGGTGCCCTTCTACAGAGGTTTATGACCCAGACAGTGATCAGTGGACTATTTTGGCTTCTATGCCAATTGGTAGAAGTGGTCATGGTGTAGCTGTGTTGGAAAAACAGATAATGGTTCTTGGGGGCCTATGTTATAATGGTCACTACAGTGATTCAATTCTCACTTTTGATCCTGAAGATAATAAATGGAAAGAAGACGAATACCCAAGAATGCCCTGCAAGCTAGATGGCTTACAAGTTTGTAGCCTACACTTTCCTGAGTATGTGCTGGAACATGTTAGACGTTGCAGCTAAAGTTTAAAGAAACAAAACAAAACTATTTATAATTTGGTGGGATGGAGGGCTGGGGTAAGGGAAAGCAGATTTAAGCCCACTGAAAACAGTGTCTTGTGTAATATGCCACTTAAATTAATAAAGAGAAAAAAGAAGTGTACAGGGAATGCATCTACCAAGTTTATTAGGAATGCTAATACCTGTGGTTTCATACTGATTTTATTTTTTACATGCTATTACTGTGTTTTGAGAGGGGAAATTGTTCTTCCATTTCATGTGTTTTAACCCCATATACTATGTCCATTCTGTATGAGTGAAGACAACACATGCTTCAGGATGCACTAGAATACACTCTGTTTGCAAGGTGGGTCAAAAGCATTTATGTATTTTGCATTTTTATTTTTTAAACTGTCAGGATAAAATTCAGCAGCCTTACTAGAACAGAGCCTGACTTCCAATGTAGCAGTGAAAGGGGCCTTTCAATTTGTTCCTGTAATTACTTGTTGTTTAAATGTTATTTTTATTTCCATTTATGACTCCTCCCAATCAGGTTTGACACTCCTCATTTTGATATCAGTGACAATTTAAAATGGTTTTCTATTTATTTTTCTATTTCTATTCAATTTATTTTAATGTACAGTAGTTCCAGTAAGTCTGCTGAAAAAATAGGTTTTTGAAAAAAAGAACACTGAAGATTTTCTACTAAAATAAATTCTAGGCTGCATTTGTCTGCGTTGTGGTTTGTGAATAAAATATATCTATATATATACATACATGCATACACTGTAAGATCAAAATGAAATGCATATTTTTATGTGCAGCTGGAAGAGTCTATTTTTAACTAGTGGACAGATATGAGCTATATCTGTTTAATTTTAGCTCTTAATAGCACCCTTTCATGTATTTAAATTTGTTGGGTAACTGGAGGCCTCGTTCTTATCAATGTAAACTTATATTTGGTATATACTGATTGATTCAGTAACACTTGAACTCCTTTATAACCAGGTGATAAAAATGTCGAAGCTACCATTTTTGTTGTTTATAAAGTCAGATCCCAACCTATAGTCTTCAGTACTTGATTCTAGAAATACAAATCAGAAATGTTTATAACAATCACTGCCTCTGCTATTCTTGAAGGATGGTAGAGCTTTTTAGTTGGTGTTTATCGCAGAAGCATTGCAGCTGTACAGTTCTTTGCACTGATTGAGCTGCTGGGCTCAAAAGATGCCGAGTTAGGCAAACTTCTATTTTTTAAGCAAATTTAGAAAATAACCACTGGCTCCACAGTATACTTGTATGGAGGTCTGAGGATGTTGAGCAATTGTATCTTGTTGAGGTCACTTTCTTAACTATTAGACAACTATCTGCGTATCACTGAAAATAAATCTGAACAGAGTTCTGAGCTGCAATACTCAAGTTCCAGTAGCTGCCTGTGGAATATGGAGATGAGCCAATCTTGCCTGGGCAATGTAAGGCTCACTGATGCTTGGCAAACTGCTAAAATGTGGCTTCAGAAGAAATGCAAGTCCAACTGTTTGTGTAAAACATGGAGGAATTAACTGTACCATTTGTTCCAGTATCATGAACTGGAAATCACTGTAGAACATGTAGTTCATTTCGTATTCTGGGAGTTGAAGCTTATGCATGCTAGAAACCTCCACAACGGACACATTTGACTGTGTCTTGTTTCAGCTCCTGGATTACCGAGGCCCCAAAGTGGTGTTACTGTTCTGCATCAAACATGTAAACGTCTACCCAAAAATGTTTTAACATTTTTCTGTCTTTTTTCCTGACACATGGATCAAGATCTAAGCTGCACAATCTCACATGATGTGTCTCTCTGTGCATACAAAACAAGCACGTACGGAAAGAAGTTATAGCCCAACCCTTCTCTCCTAAACACCCCCCCCCCCCATATAAGCCATGGCCTCACATGTATTCTTCGCCTATCATCTTTAGTGTGACCAGTGAAATCAAAAGCTTTCACTTCTGGTTTTAAATGAACCCAAGTTCCTCACTGAACTTGGGGAAAATCTGGTTTGCTTGATCTATGGTTTGTTCAATGAAGTCAAGATCAACCCATGTTTATAATCCTTTAAAAACAAACAAACCAGTGTTCCTGGAACAGAGAACTAATACATTTAAAATATGTTTCCATTGAAGGGCATCCAAGGCTCACTGCTGCTCATGCATGCAACACTAAACAGTGATTTAGCATTATGTGTAAAATGGGCCAAAGTATCTCTGCACATGCAAAAGTAAACACGGGCACTTTGTTGTGAGAGTGTTTTCAAACACACAATCGTGTATAATGAAACTGATTATACCATGTGCTCTGCTGTGCATCTGAATCAGCCTGGGCGTCAAATAAGCTTTTAAAAAATGATTTACCCGGGTTTCTCAACCTTTGACGAAGACCAAATGTGCAGATTTAGAAGTCATTGCTTTGCATATGTGCCACTTCTCAGCTTCTGACTTGAACTAGGTATTTGGTTTTCATTGTTGCTTTCAGCATAAAAGGAAGTTAGGTCTGAAATGATTCACCAAATGTAAAGTATTGGAGAATTAATTACGGCAAGCCAAGAATGGAATGATAAGACTGTAAAAATATTTTAACCTGTTTAGAAATCTCTAGTGCTTGTGGTTATCAACCCTTTATTCTTCATTCCATCCCAATGCAACTGTTTAAGAAGCCCAATTCCGTACATGTTTTATTGGAAGCCCTAATGAATTGGGGCTTAACCTCAGTCTGCATGAAATTGCAGCCTTATTTTATTCAATTCCTATCTTGTTTACACTGGATTTGTTTAATTTGTTTGTTTTTATTATCATCGCCCCATGTACCAGGTTTGAAAAACCAAAACCAAGCATCTAGCAGTTTCAAATCTAAAGGATGGTATTCTTTTCTCTTGTATAAGGTTAAGAAATATTTGTCAACTTGGAGTGTGTGTCAGTGATATTTAGCCTAATATCTTGACTTTGCCTATGATGCCAGAAACAAATAGTATATTCTTAGAACTTCTGTGTATTACTTGAGTTTGTTTGCTTAATATAAGAGAAAAGAATGTACCAAAATTCTAGTTCTCTGGCATCAGGTACTTGCATCTTTTTCCTTTGATTCCCAACACATTTCCTATTATGGACTAGAATTTGTCAAGTACTAGGCAGACTAGTCTAGGCTCATAAAAAAAGGCTCAATACTTTGTTTAAGCCCAATGGTTTTCATTTGTACTGGTGCTTCAGCTACCTGTTTAACTGGTGCCAAAACAAGGGGCATGAAACATAAAAACTCCATACAGGCAGTAACCACAATCCAACACATACTTAAGCCCTCGGGTTCTGAAAGGAATTTGTTTAACATGAGCTTAAGTATACTGCATTATTACAGTTGTACCTTGGTTTTTGAACAACTTGGAACTTGAACGCCGCAAACCTGGAAGTAGGTGTTCCAGTTTGTGAACTTTGCCTCGGAAGCCAAACATCAGCTTCCGTTACCAATCAGAAGTTGCTCCTTGGTTTCTGAACATTTCAGAAGTCGAACTGACTTCTGGAACACATTCTGTTTGAAAACCAAGGTACGACTGTAAATATATATGGTCCATACGTTTCAGTAGAACGGGGGGCATGTGAGGTACATCAACTGTAGGGAAACAAAACTGGGAAAGAAGTGGCTGCTCTTAATGCTTTTTAAGGGACCAGTAGCTCTCCAAGGAGTTTACAGATGTTTTATACTAATGGAAAAGTTGACTCTAGCATTTTAGCGGTATATGCCAACCTAATAGATGAAAACGTTTGCAATCCTAATTTGAGCCTAGATAAAGCAGTGTTTGTGTTGACACAACTTTCCCCCCAAGCATGGTTGCTGAGAAAAAGGATAAAGCTAGAATTGGAAGGTTACAGCATACATAAAACTTGACTTATTTAGTATGATGCTGCTTAAGCCATTAGTCGCTGCTAGATACTAAGTCATTTAGAAACCATGCGGATGGGGTCCAACTTAAAAAACAATAATTGGGATGATACTGTAGAACTCCATCACTGTTAAGTCTTTTTGCTTGTTTCATAACAGTTAAAGGGAGAATACTTTCTTATTAAATCCTGGTCACAGAACTTGCTAATGTTCAGAATACTTTTATTCTGGAGAGAGCAAACATTGTGAATTCTGAACTGGAGAATGGGCAGTGTGGCATCGAGATTGCCCATACATGGTGTAAACTGTAAAAGCCAATTAAGGGTGAGCTTATGTCTCTGTAAAACAATATGTACTGTATCATTAAAGTAATAGGGATTGAAAATCTTAGTTTTCGTATAGTGTGATCTCTCATCAGTGACAGTTTTGTTCCAAATAGTGTAGCAAAGAGAAAAGCAGACAGAAATCTGGATTAATAATTCTGGATTGCTTTGGTGGACTTTTCAAAATTATAGTATTGAGTTAGGATCAGGATTCCAGTTATAATCTCAATAGCTGGTAATCTTTACTATTAATATTAATGCCACTGGAAGTCTGGAAAAGCGTACTAGTGTAAAGCAAACTATGGGTCTGCAAATGTTGTTGAATCACAACTCCCACAAACCCTGATCATTAAAATATGATGGCTGGGGCTGATGGAGATTGGGCATTTTAACAGCATGTGGAGAGCCACAGGTTTTCTGCATTCCTGGGGAAAAGGTTACCGGGCTGCAGTGGCATATCCCTATATGGCATAAATTCTGCTGTTGCTTTACTGTTGTTCTGAATGAGTTGGCAGAGGTTTCATGAACAACGGTCTTGACAAGTTAACTTGGAAAGCTATCTTCTAACTGTGCTGAATCAAATGGAAGTACTTTGTTCAAACATATACACAAACTCAAATGTGTGTGTTGGGGTACTTTTTCCAGGAACGTTCCCAGAGCTGCTATGAAATTCTGTGATCTGTCCTTTTTAACTTTCTAAAAACATTTTTTCTTCCCACCCGTTTCCAAACATTAACTTCTCTCATGCTGTGAATGCATTATGTTCAGTGATGCATATATACTCTATTCTGTTTTTAAACTAATGTGTAAAAATTGTATATATAAAAATGTAAATAAAATATTTTTAATCTTTAGGGTACTTTGTCCATTGTGTATTATACTTCAAGTTCTTCTTTTCTATGGGTCAAGAATGTTGACCTAACTCAAAAATTACTTTTTATTTAAAACATTCAGCCCAATTGATAAGCAAGCACAAATGACTGTATGTTAAAATGGACACTAGATTAAGATTGCAATTCACCAGGCAATATCCTGCTGTGTCATGCTCAGTGTAGACCCTGTGAAATAAATACTTATCCTGCAAAATAGATCTGCCCTGAATATGACTTAAAATGGAGATCATACACCAACTTTCTTTGTGCCCCCTTAGCTGTAATTCAGAAAGGGAAACTATTACTCTCTTTTCAAAGTGGTTCAAATGGGTTCTAAGGATAAATACCGTATTTTTCGCACCATAGGACGCACTTTTTCCCTCCTAAAAAGCAAGGGAAAATGTGTGTGCGTCCTATGGAGCGAATGCAGGGGGGAGGCAGGCGGGAAAAGCCCCCAAGAGCTCTTGCGGGCTTTTCCACAGGAGGGAGAAGGGACTGACTGGTTGCATCAGTCCCTTCTCCCACCTCCCAGAAAAGCCAGGAGAAGCCGCGATCTCTTTAAAGGGGTTGCGCGGCTTCTGCGGGCTTTTGGGAGAGGTGAGGGAATCCCCCCACCCCCCAGGAAAGCCAGGAGAAGCCGTGCAGCCCTTTTAAAGTGTCCACGGCTTCTGCCGGTTTTGCGGGAGGTGGGGGAATTCCCTCACCTCCCAGAAAAGCCAGGAGAAGCCGTGATCTCTTTAAAGGGGTTGCGCAGCTTCTGCGGGCTTTTGGGAGAGGTGAGGGAATCCCCCACCTCCCAGTAAAGCCAGGAAAGCCCTGCACAGTGTCTCCCGGCAAGGAGAGGTTGCGCGGGGCTAAAGAGGAAGCCAAAACAGCGAGCGGGATCCATCCTGCTCACTGCCTTGGCTTGTGCCATAGCCGAGTGCAACCCCTCCGGCAGGGAGAGGTTGTGCGCAGCCTGTACGCTGCTCTTTGGGGCTGGGGGGGAAAGATTTTTTTTCTTGATTCCCCCCCCCCTAAAAACTGGGTGCGCCCTATGGTCCGGTGCGCCCTATGGTGCGAAAAATACGGTAACTCTCATTCTCTCCCTATAGGTCATGTTTCCTTCCCTCTTATCTGCTAATGATACCACCGTCGTTACTTTAGCACAATAACTTGCTGCACCATGAATTTCCTAAAGCCAGACAGTAATTATTCACATGCTACTCATGTTCTTCATGTCTGCAGCATGATAGGAGAAAATTACACACATCAGGACAAATTATCTGTTTTCTACAATTCTGTAATTCAAACAGAAGAAATGGAAGGGAACATAAGTTTTATCATGGGTTAGTCTCCCCCAATATCTTCCACTCGTAGGGATCTGGCCCAGTTGTATAGCTTCACTGCCTCGTGCTCCCAGTCTTCATCTGACAAATGACTTTCATGGCTTGACTCTTCAGTGACTGTGGAGTCTGAATGATCACTTAACAACGATGAAGTTCTCAGCATCTGCTCCAAAATAACAAAGTATAGATTATTCTAAGAAGAAATCACAGCTTAGTTGTTTAGTCTCATACTCCTAAACAGAATCCATTGTATATGTTGCACTATAAGGTGGAATTCAGTGTGGGATGAGGGTGATCATTCCATCAGTGCAAGAATTTTTGCTTTCCAAATGGAACCATCTCTCTCCTCCCCTGTGCACTGTTCACAGAGCCAATTTGGGGGAAGTCATAGGGAAACACAAGGGGGGGGGGACCCTGTTGCACTAGCAGTTTTTGTTCATTTAGTTGAACCCACCCATAATAACAAACAAACAAACAACAGTCTTGGATTGGACACTTGAGCAGTGTCTGCACTAATATTCCTTCCTAGGCTATGTTGCAGCAACCAGGATGGTGTCCTTCAATAGGGGCCCTATTGCAGGTTTTGTTGCAGAATGTAACTTACTAAAGCAGAGCTTATTTTCTAAACCACGGAGCCTCTTGGGCTTGCCGATCAGAAGGTCAGCGGTTTGAATCCCCCCAACGGGGTGAGTTCCCATTGCTCTGTCCTAGCTCCTGCCAACCTAGCAGTTTGAATGCATGCCAGTGCAAGGAGATGAATAGGTACCACTGTGGTAGGAAAGTAAACGGCATTTCCATGCACTCTAGTTTCCGTCACAGTGTTCTGTTGCACCAGAAGCAGTTTAGTCCTGCTGGTCACATGACCCAGAAAGCTGTCTGTGGACAAATGCCGGCTCCCTTGGCCTGAAAGCGAGATGAGTGCCGCAACCCCATAGTCGCCTTTGACTGGACTTAACTGTCCAGGGGTCCTTTTGCATTGCCACTTAGTTAGAAGCCGATCTCACACACCGGGTATTTTTTTAGAAGGTCTATTACAATTAAGGACTGCAGCCAACCCCTTGAGATCTAGCAAGTGAGGTTGCTTACTAACATGTTAATTCCTGCATTTTTTGCATGCCAAAGCTACAAATGTGTTGTTTTAAAATTATGGAGATGGATTTCTAATATGTCTAAATGCCTTTTAATGAAATTAAAACAAAATAAAAATGATAGGATCAGTAAAATACAAACTTTTTTGGGCTCTTTATTTAGTGAGTTACACAAATGTTCTTCAGCATAGGTGATCAAGAACAATTAGTTAGACATAGTGTTATGCTGTTGTCCTCACTTTTCTGATGGCTTTTATGTAGAACAAGTAGAGTTACCCTGGTCATAATCTTAGAACTGTCTTATTAAGTTCATCCCAACGGGGGGAAATCAATAAAAGCTCTTTAAGACAGACTAGTAGAATCTTGCTCTGGCTTGCCAGAGCAGCGATGTCACGCTGGCCACGTGACCCGGAAGTGTCTCCGGACAGCGCTGGCCCCGGGCCTCTTAAGTGAGATGGGCGCACAACCCCAGAGTCTGTCAAGACTGGCCCGTACGGGCAGGGGTACCTTTACCTTTACCTTTAGTAGAATCTTAGCTGTGAGATTTATCAGCATTTGATCAGAAAATTTCTTTTTCTTTTAACATGCTCACCTCTCTTTGTTTCTCAAGGCTATAAGCCTTCCTCATTTTTGCATTCTTCTTCTGAGCTTGGTAAGAGCGACGCCCAGTTCTAGGTGCTGATTTTCTACTCAGTTTTGAGAAGATTGCAGTTGTGGGAATTTGTGGTGGAGTTCTGGGGGGAAAACAATGTTTTAAACAATTCCCCCACACAATTGTACAGAATTAAAATGTTATCAGCGTTCACTATAGAACAAGGAAATTCCTACTTTACAGTGTAATCCTAGGCATGCCTATTCAACAAACGGTCCCCAAGTTAATCTAGATTTAGTCCCAATTAAGTGAGCATAGGACTATAACTGTTAAAATGTTTTAATTGGTGCAGCATTAGGTTTCACCAGTATGAATGAGTAGTCATAACTGCGCTGTAATGCTTGCACATTTGTTGTCAGTATTAAACGAATATATTTTCCACTGACACAATGTAACATTTAAATCAACAAAACCAAAGCAACATGAAAATACACTTCTGTATCATATTATCAAAATACTGAAACTATCACAAATATCTTTTACATTGAAATCATGTTTAAAAAAATATTAATGGGAGCTGAGCCATTTAGCATTACATAGAAAGCCCTTTAAATACATAGCTGCTATAAAACTAAACATGATATGTAATTGTTTAGATCATAATATATAATAAAATAAAATAATGTATTAACTAAGAGCTGTAAGTGGACAGCTGAGGCCAGAGCAATGCTTATCTATATCCAGAAGGGGGAACACTTGCCTTCAAATAAACATGCCATTCCATATCAGTCATGGACATTGTCTTTACAGTGGTACCTCTGGATATGAATGGGATCCGTCCCGGAGCCCCCTTTGCATCCTGAGCAGAATGCAACCCATGTCTGCGTGGGTTGCGATTCGCCGCTTCTGCGCATGCGTGTGACATAATTTTGAGCGTCTGCGCATGCATGAGTGGCGAAACCCGGAGTTAACCCGTTCAGTTACTTCCGGGTCGCCACGGAATGCAACCTGAAAACGCTCAACCTGAAGCATATTTAACCCAAGGTATGCCTGTATTATTATTAATATTCTGTTGGGAGCCACCCAGAGTGGCTGGGGAAACCCAGCCAGCTGGGTGGGGAATAGTGTGTGTGTGTAAAATGTAGGCCATCTTGTTTAATGATTTCTCTCATTAAATATGCAGAATGCTCATTAAGCGTTTGCCGAAATTGGTTCTTCGGAATAATTCTATGACGGTCTGTGAAATGTGGTTGACTGCAACTTTTAATGTTTGAGCAGAAGGTTTCATAGCTCTTTATACCACTTATCTATGTAACCAGCAAGGGACGCAGGTGGCGCTGTGGGTTAAAGCCTCAGCGCCTAGGACTTGCCGATCGAAAGGTCGGCGGTTCGAATCCCTGCGGCGGGGTGCGCTCCCGCTGCTCGGTCCCAGCACCTGCCAACCTAGCAGTTTGAAAGCACCTCCGGGTGCAAGTAGATAAATAGGGACCGCTTACCAGCGGGAAGGTAAACGGCGTTTCCGTGTGCGGCTCTGGCTCGCCAGAGCAGCGATGTCACGCTGGCCACATGACCCGGAAGTGTCTCTGGACAGCGCTGGCCCCTGGCCTCTTAAGTGAGATGGGCGCACAACCCCAGAGTCTGTCAAGACTGGCCCGTACGGGCAGGGGTACCTTTACCTTTACCTTTATGTAACCAGCAGCATGGAATTTGGACTGTTGCAAATGAGCCATTTAGAGTTGTGGATATCCACAGCTGCTTTCCTAAAAAAGCCCCTCTTGAGCAACCTATTCTTCCCACAACACTCTTTCATATTCCCCATCCCCTTGTGCTTCTGGGCTGCAGCTGGCATAAAGTCTGCCTTGGTGGTAGGTCTCTGCCTGCTGTTGTGAGTTTAATGTGCCAGTGTATCTTGGGACTCTGATGGGAGAGTGGGATTTAAGAGTGATCCTGTTCTGTCTGCTGGGCATAAATTCTGGGACAGGATCATACTGAAACTGGTTTCCCAGAATGCAGGATCAGGCCTACGGTACACAATGTATCTCACAAGGCCTGCTGCTTTAGTGGCTTTGTGAATAGAAGAAGTGTGGCTGCCAGTCTTCCCTCATCTGTCTCAGGATATGGGAGTGCAGGTGCTACATATGTGTTTTATTATTATTAAAAAGCAACACACATTGGGTGGCCAAGGCAGAATGGAAACTAATTTCACACCATTTTATTTTCTATTTACACACACACACAAACAAGGGAAGAAACAAGGTCCAAATTATCAAACATGGCAGCTGATATGATATACCTAGAGTTTTTCAAACTGTGTCGCAACACATCAGTGTGTTGGCTGCAATGTGTAGGTGTGTCATGTGAACGCTCTCCGCACTCCTCACGGCTGGAAAGGGGTTAATTTAACCTGCAGTTTACTAGTAAAACTGAATTACTATGACGTGAAATGATGCATGTCTAAAAAGTGTGTCACCAACATGAGGAGTCTGGAAAGCTCTGATTTACCTGATTTGACAAATAGCCATGATTTGAGCACGACATGTTTCTTCATTCTGTGGCCTCAGCAGCAGAAATGGCAATTCCATCCTAAGTCTGGTAGATAGCTTCCCAGACTGTGCATAGTCCATGATGTCATACACAATCATTGATCTGGGAAAATCATGTAAAGACAGCCTTCTCCAGCAGTTATGTCTGCCACCATAGTATGCTGGAACCTCATCCATGAGATTGCTATACTAGACAGTCATGAAAGAACAATATGTATGAGAAAGTTGTATTAGGATTCTCTGGTTATCTTTTGTAAACTACCCCCTTTACTGCAATTCTTCCATTTTATCAGCCAAGAAAATAGATAGATAGATAGATAGATTCTTTATTGTCATTACACAAGTGCAACATTGCACAAGTGCAACGAAAATGAATCCTAAGTCTCCAATTCTGTGAAGTAAGTCCCTCTGATTGCAGTGGAACTTACTTCTAAAATATGTAGGGTTGCATTCTATATTATTACTGCTAACATAATATCTTCTATAGGATCTGTTGCCTGGATTGATTGTTTAACTGAATTTTACAAATACACAAATATAATTACAGTGTGTGTGGTAATATGCTGTTGCCTTGCTCTTACTAGTGTTGTATTTAAGTTGACTTTGGGGCTGTTCAGATCTTCCTCCAAATCTCTTCCCAAGTGAGACTGGAAGCAGGGTCTTGGACTCATTCATTCCCTCCTCGGTCTTTTTCATTATCAGATTAATTAATTAATTAATTATGGCATAAGGGGTGGAGAACTTAATCATTGCTTACTTGTACGTGGTCTCTTATTGTAGCCACATCCAACTCCTCTGTTATTCTGTATTTCTTATGCTGAAGTTCATCCTGCAGTATCTGATTATAATACGTCCGGTATCCCATTAACTTGCAAGCATCAACAGCCGCCTATCAATCATCAGAAAATACAGAAAGAGCTTCAGTGTCACTGTAACTCTACCCTAAATCATCATTCTGAAATCCCCATGCATTCAAGACAAAGCTCAGCCTGATCGTACCATTATAATCAAAAGTGCATCAATTTTGTATCTGAAAATTTTATAGGAGCTTGATGATGCATTTTCTAAGGCACGGTTCAGAAGCTTAGTGGAAAATAATCCTAGTCTCATGAAGGAAATGTAGCTGCATCCTGCTTTCCATCATGAGCTAAGTGTTACATGCACCCACATCAGTTTTTGAGAGGGAAAAACAGCATGAGTATGTTCTCCGTACAAAGTGTGTGCATCATACATTAAGTTTATAATATTCTTAATATTTTATTGTACACCACTCAGTATGTGAAGTGCAGGGTACAATTTCAAATAGTAAATTCAAACACAAGGTGAAGAAGTAGGTATTAATGGGGAGGGCAATCTGTACTGTGATGTCTTAGAACCAGTAACATTAAGAACTCAAAAAATTCTAATGAATCATAGAATTGTAGAGGTGAAGGGATCCCAAGGGTCATTTAGTCCAATCTCCTGCACTGCTGGAATCTCAAGTAAAGCATATGTTAGATAGCCATCTAACCTTGGCTTAAAAACATCCAAGGGAGGAGAGTCCACCACCTCCTGAGGGAGACCGTTCTACTGTCAAACGGGTCTTACTGTCAGAATGTCTTCTTGATGTTTAGTCGGAATCTCCTTTCTTTTAATTTGAAGCCATTGGTTCGAGTCCTACCCTCCAGAGCAGAAGAAAACAAACATGCTCCATCTTCCATTTGACAACTCATTAGGTATTTGAAGACAGCTATCTTGTCTCCTCTCTGTCTCTAATTTTCCAGGCTAATCATACCCAATTCTCTCAACTGTTCCTCATCAGGCTTGGTTTCTGGACCCTTGTTTTTGCTCTTATTGGAATTGTCTGCATTTGTGCCTTCAATATTTCACCTTTAAGAAACTCCCACCCATCTTGGACTCCCTTCTCTTTAAGTATTTCTGACTATGGCATTTCACTCAGTAGTTCCTTAAGATTTCTGAAATGAGCCTTCAAGTTCAGAGTGGGTATCCAACTATACTCAGCTTTTCCTTGCTTCTATATAATGAAACCCAAGAAACATGATCACTTCCTCCCAAGGTTCCCAGTACTTTGACTTCCTCACTGGCTAAATTAGGATCTCTGCTTGGCCTACTTAGGCCCATGGGCTGAGATCTCTGCATTGGAATTGTTGACCCTCATGATCCCTTCCAACCCTACAATTCTGATTCCTCACAGCTGGTGTAAAGTTATCATAATTAAAAACGGTAGCGTTTTAAATATAAAGAACAACTTATTATAGTATCAAGCTTAGGTAACAGATGATACAGAACATTAAAAAAAATATCCAATAGGTTACCTCACTTGTTGCTGTTATTACGCTTTTCCCAGTGATGTAATGGGTGTTTTGGTCTCTTGACTTGCAAAATATCTTGAACACAACGAAAGGGGGGAAATCAGATCCAGCTAATCTGAAGGGAGGGGAAACACCAGAACTTAATTACCTATTGTTATCAAACAGCTTATTTAATGTTTGGCAATGGAAGTGACTGTTTTCATTTTAGTACTAATTTAAATACTATGATTGGCGATGTTTTAAAAATCCATCTGTGGTTTTATTTAACAAAGACAATCCAACAAATTATATCCTTAATCCCAAACACATGTTAAGAGTATGTTCCCTTGAAAGGTATGGGATTAGCTCCAATCTGTGTGCAAATTCAGGTCTATGGGATGGATTTAACTAACCTGGTTCACTAGTGGAAGCCAGGGCAAGGATTCCCAATATTGCAGTGGGGCTTTGCGCTCCTCTTCCCCCAAATCTGCTCTGGATTAGTAGAACCCCCAGAATAGTGCATGAAGGAAGAAATGGTTGCATTGATAGATATGTAAATTATATGATATATGTAAATTATGTAATCAATATGGTATATGTTTATATGTATGTATAATGAAAAACCAATAAAAATTTATCTGACGAAAGAAATGAAATGCTTGCGTTGACAGAGTGATCAAATTAGCACCATGTTGAATTCTACCCTATGTGTGTAAAATGTTTTCCTTTCTGGATCTCTATCTGCTGGGAACAGAGAACACATTTTGCCTCACTGGACTAGAATTAAAATTGCAGCGCTAAACATATAGCTGACCAGTGAGTCTTGGCACATCTTGGGAGGAAGTAGTGAAAATAGATCTCGTGCTGTCCTCTGTTAACAGCAGCTCTGCCAATGCTGTCAAGTCAAGGGAACTCTATGGATGGGACTCAAGTGTGTTTAAGGCAACAATCTAGGACATAGTTATAAGGAAATAAGATCAAATGTATATGTTCAGTAAAATCACTTGGTAAAGTCTATATCATTTCAGACTATAAGCTGTCTAAATGCCTATCTATCTATCTACCTACACCTCCTGCATGTTGAAAATCAGCTTATCAAGCAGAAAGATATACTTAGGACTGCAGCCTTAGTTACTGTCATCAGTAAAAATACACTTGCTCAGAAGGAGTCTATATTGGTGTTTTTTCATAGTAAAGTATCACTATGAGATGCTTATGATTCTTGTATACTACTGTTCTTATGAAGCTACTGCCACACAAAGTAGAATAATATATTTGTTCATTTATCAATAGGAACAATTCATTCTCAATTACTCTTCTTTGGAAGAAACTTACTCCATTGGAATCACCCCTACATAGTAACATTTAAAAGGTGAAGAAAGAGACCATTAAACTAAACAAAATATATTAAACCAAGGCATGGAAATGTAGTACTTTTACCTGAATCGAACTCTGCACGTAAGAGTAGGGTCTTTAAGAAGTTCAGCCTCCAAAGGACACACTCTTTTCAAAATATCATGGGTAATGCAGTACTCCTGAAATAAATATATGTTTTGCTCAGAGAGTTTTCAACAAGCTTTATTTTAAAGCAGCATTTAAAATATCTCTATCTTGCAAAAAATAAATAAGTATATATGAAACAAATGAAATAAGGCATACTGAAGCAGTGATAATTAAAAAGAAAAAAGGAGGAACCCTCAGTGAGGAGGTTGGAAGTCATATGGAGAAATTAAGAATTTGTAAATTAAGAAAAAGACTTAAACAAAATAACTCTTTGTTAAGAATTTAAGGATTTGTATAAATAGGTTGTAATGTAAATTTTTTGTCATGTGGAAAATCAAGAAAAAGCAAAAAAAAAAAAAATCTCTACCTTGTTCTTCACTGTGAATAACAATTCTAGAGCAGATAACAATGAAATGTACATATGAAGGTAAAAAAAAATAAAGGACCCCTGGACGGTTAAGTCCAGTCAAAGGCGACTATAGGGTTGCGGCGCTCATCTCGCTTTCAGGCTGAGGGAGCTAGCGTTTGTCCACAGAGCTTTCCGGGTCATGTGGCCAACATGACTAAACTGCTTCAGGCGCAACAGAACACTGTAACGGAAACAAGAGTGCACGGAAATGCAACAATTTTACAGTAAAGGTAGAATATATTACAGTCACAACCCAGATCATGAGTAAAGGAAGAGGGAAGTATCAGCATGCTATGGAAGGGCAGGACTCCAACTCTGAAGTGTTTTAATTGACTTCAATTTTGTATTGTTGTAACTTGCCTGGTATAACTGTTTTTAAACAAACATCAATGTACAGAAGTAGAAATTATTTTTAATAAAAATTCTAAGGACAACCCCTCTTGTAAACAGCAACTACTCCCCAAAACAAAATAAGAAATAAACTGAGTGACCATAGAATGTTGAGAGTCTATATGGATGTAAATGGAAAATTGGAGGATAAGGTAATAGAATGGAGTATGCAGGAAGAATGCATGGCTAACTAGAACCCTGAATAGGAACATGGCACACTGCAACTTTCTGTTGAAGGCCCATTTATTTAGTCACCTTTTCAGTCTGAAAAAGAACAGGTGCCCGTCAACATCTAACTTCAACTAGAATGTTGAGGCATTGGCTATTACAAGGTCTGCAGCAAACCAACACATCTTCAGACAAATTAGAAAAAAGTAACGGGTCATTATTTGCTTATTTGGCTTGAAAGGCATGGAAGACTGGGAGTAATGAAGAGCAATGAAGCTTGCTTGTGTGTGTGTACCTCTGGTCACAGCCTGGTCCCTGGATAACCAGGTGGTAACAATGGCCAGGAGTGCTTTTTATCAACTTCAGTTTGTGCACCAACTTGTGCACAATCTAGAGTAACTGGGGTTGGCCTCATGCTTCAACCACATACAGGGTAATGTAATGCACTCTATATTTAGTTGCTCTGAAGATGGTTGGCAAACTTCAAACAAATGCAGCTACTACGGTTTTGACTCATATTATCTAATATAGTAGCCTTCTGCATTGGTTACCAATTTATTTCTGGCCTCAATTCACTGTGCTGGTTAGACCTTTAAAATCTTAAACCAGTTGTGGCCCACCTCTGAGCTTCTGAATTTGTACTGTTTTACTTTCAGGAGCAATAATTATTTCTGATGGGGAAATGGCCAAAAATCAATTCTTGCTGCTCAGTAATTTAGGATGCAGCAACTTTCTGGTGGGCTTTCCTCTTACAACACACAGCCCAGCCCCTCTGTGTTAGCAGATTTCTACTGCCAACAGTGACAGAGAGCATGAAAGCATTATCCCTGGGTCCCTGCTGGCTTTGGAATATTTGTGTATGTACTGTTACAAATAAAACAAATATATTCATGATACCTTGAGGGATACCCCTTGCAAGCCAGAGCTTGTTTCTATACCTCAATGCATCCATACAAAGGGAAACCACTTTAAAAATAGAGTTATAATGACACATTAAACTATAGGAGTACATCTAGTCAGCCCAAACCACATGCAAGAGCATACCGCTGCCCGAATTGTATGTTTCATGAGTCTATACAACCGTAGCCTTGTGTGACTCCACCACGCCTTCTGAATAGTTTTTGCTGCTGTGTCAGGATGAGACCTGGTGGAAAAAATTGCAAATCACCAGACTATAGTGATTGGAACTTAAAATTATTGCCAGAAATCAATTAAATCCCCACAAGCCCATACAGGGAGGAAGTTGCATAGCTGGGTACACTTGTTCTGGACCTCAGAGAGCTATGACAGCTAGCGCTGGTCCGCCAGGGGCCTGCCAAACTTATGCTGTTTGAGTTGATAACTTTACCCTAACAAGACTTTTATCCCCCAGGCCTCATACAAGCTCTGCGGCAGCCTGCACCCACATACTAGAAAGAGCTTCCCTGTTGCTTTCTGTTTTGCAGCTATTACAGACACAAAGTTTCTGACAATGTCTGAAACTCCCATTGTTCTAGATGCATTTTGAAACAGGGAATTTCATTAGTGCAAGCAGTTTGAGCTCTGGGGGCAGTACTGCGCCTAGGAATTCAGGTTAAACCTGCAGAGTGGAAGGAAAGGAAGACCTTTTTCTGCCTCCCCTTCCAGCTACTCTCTGAAGGATGGAGAAGAGACCCTCTTAAAAATATTAGGGGGGTGGGCAGGGGAAGGACTAGACCAAGTGAAAAATGAAAATGATTTAGCTGCAATTCATTCATTTACAGCTTTGTATTCTTGTTATAAAAAAGCACGCCTAAACATTTTGTTTTTGCCCCCATAACCTGGGTTTAAGGTGCCATTTAGCTCCTAGCTGTCACATCTCTGTTTCTAATACAGTGGTACCTTGGGTTACATACGCTTCAGGTTACATACGCTTCAGGTTATAGACTCCGCTAACCCAGAAATAGTACCTCGGGTTAAGAACTTTGCTTCAGGATGAGATCAGAAATCATGCGGCGGCACGGCAGCAGTGGGAAGCTCCATTAGCTAAAGTGATACCTCTACCTCAGGTTACGAACAGTTTCAGGTTAAGAACGGACCTCCTGAATGAATTAAGTACGTAACCAGAGGTACCACTGTACTGGTTTCTGACCATCAAAAAGGTGGCACCCTCCAACATTGATTAAACTGTGTTCTCCAGGCCAATGTTTGTGAGCCATAAAAGAACATATATTCTTCAGAAAACTGCTCACAAAACAAGTTGTTCTATTTGTTCAACCCTTGTTTGGGGGCCAGAGTCCACACAGATCCATATTCATATTTAAAGACTGATTAGCTTTTTCCCATGTCAGAAGCCGGCCGTTGGGACTTAAATCCGAGGTATGCTTCGACTAGGGACTCAGCTGCAAATAAAACGTTTTAAGCATGTTTCACGTGCAATATACAACATGACACGAGGTGGCAATGATGAACCTTATGGAAAACTCAATGTATTTTTTAAAAAGTATTTTCAGAGCGGCTTTTACATGTGTGTAAATCGTTTTCTTTTGCGTTTCCTTAAGAGTTGGGTGAGGCGGAAATTCAGCACGCGGGGAAAGCTACATTTACTGAGCGCCTGCCTCACATGCGGGTGGTAAAAGCCCCCACGGGAAAAGGTGCCAACCCACACGGCCACCTCCTTCTGCTCTATCCTTAACAAATTCACGGTAGAATTGGAAAAGCATAGCCCACTTTCAGCCCAGAGCCAGGCTCCCAGCCAGTGGCGTAGCGTGGGTTGTCAGCACCCGGGGCAAGGCAAATAATTTGCGCCCCCTAACCCGTGGATTTTAGTAGGGGCAGAGAGATGCGAGTGCGAGGGCGCCCCCCCCAGATGTTGCGCCCGGCCCCCCCTGCACCCCCCACGCTACGCCACTGCTCCCAGCTTATCCGACGCCCTTACCTCCGCTTTACTCTGCTGTCACTCTTGGATCCTGCCAGGTGAGAGCTCCTGCTCCATATCGTGGCCATCCTCGACTCAAGAGCCCGCAGGCGCCGCAGTCGAACTCCTTTCGCCGGTCGCCTAGCAACAGGGACGCACAACGCGACCGGAAGCCAAGTTGGGCACCGCCCACCATTCGCGCGCGACGTCTCTCCTCCCCCTTCCCTCGTGTCGCGCTGGTGCCTCTCTGGCGTCCGCCCGCGGCGCGTGGTTTGTGCGTCATTGCCGTCGCGCCGCACTCCAGCAGCGGCGCTGTCCTCGGCATGTTCAAGGTGAGAAAGTTTCACCGGTAGTTCTTGAGGAGGGAATTGAACGATATCACTGTGGTTAGTTTTCTTTCTCTTCCTCCGCACCCAGCCCCGGCTCTGTTTCGCCGCGCGCGACTTTCGAACTGTTTGTGTGTGTGCGCGCGCGCGCCCTTGCGCCGTTACGGTCGGCGCCGCGCTCGTATTACCGCGCGGTTGCCATGGAAACATGCCGGTTAATCGCGGCGGTTTTTTAAAAAAGGGGGTGTAGACGGAGGTTTGCACGCGCTGGTGTTAGCAGCCCCGCCCTCTTCAGTTTTGTCTTTTGTGTTGCCGTTTGGGCTCCGCGGGGTGGGGGTGGGGAGCGAGGCGGACCGGAGAGTGAACTGCTCTTCTAATTCCGAATCCTCCGCCCGTACACATAGGGAGCCCTCTCGATGTTGGGCCAATGCAATACGGAGTTCAACTCGTATTTCAGCCCTCGCGCAAATCACCTCTTCTCTCCCATTTAGAAAAGAATCTAAATGCGTTCTGGTGCTGTCGGCTCAATTAGATGTACAGTGGTACCTCAGGTTACATACGCTTCAGGTTACAGACTCCGCTAACCCAGAAATAGTGCTTCAGGTTAAGAACTTTGCTTCAGGATGAGAACAGAAATCGTGGAGGCCCCATTAGCTAAAGTGGTGCTTCAGGTTAAGAACAGTTTCAGGTTAAGAACGGATCTCTAGAACGAATTAAGTTCTTAACCCGAGGTACCACTGTACGCATATGGTGATCAAAAAAACCCAGTGATTATGTTCCCCTGTCGGTGTTCATTTCTTAGCAGAGTTCCTAGCAGGCTTTTTAAAATGACTAAATCGTATGCATTTCGATGGCGCTGACTCCCAAGCGAGTTTAGGATTGTAGTCTTGTGTTGTAGAGGGGCCATTTATAGTGCAATTCTGCACACGTCAAAATCAGAGGTAAATACCATCCCTACAGATAAGTGGCTGTAGGGATGCAGTCTTAGTTTGTAGCACAACCAGAGAATCCTTTATCACCTTCAAAGATGGAGGTTGCAGTCCTAACACCACTTCGTGTGGAGTGAACCCCATAGAATTCAGTAGGACTTCTGAGCCTATGTTTACATATGAATACCGGTAGATTAAGTAACTCATTATGAAGTGAACTGTAATGCACAGATGTTTTATTATGCCATAATAAATCCGTTGGTTTTTAAGCTGCCACAAGCCTCTTTGCTTTTGCTGTTTTGCATGGGATACTGTAGGGGCAAACAATATATGGAACTATTTTTTTATTTTTTTAAAGGAAGATGGTCTGCTATGTAATTTGTATTAGAATTCACAATGCCTACAAACCTGAGTGAAGTTTTGCTTCTGATACAGAGGGACAATGAAACTTATTTCAGATCTGTTATAGGAGTAACTACTCATCCCTCATCAGAGGAGCATTCATTGTTGATTTGTATGTTTCTTAAATGTTTCAGTTTATATTCAGGTATTTGAAAATACAGTACAGTAGTTGCTAGTTTTCTAGGGTTATACATCCTGCCTTTCTACAGGGGGAGCTATAGGACCAAGCTTTGTGAAACAGAAAGGTGTTTTGTATATTAATTAACAATGTAATTGTCAAAAAAATCATGACCTGTTTTTTCACTTAACTGTATTTGATATAATTCATATTCCTAACCAATTTGTGGAAGAAAAATGCATATGCTCTTGGATTTGAAGACTTTGTTATTCTATCTTCGTTGCTAATTTAACTGCTGTGGTTTCAGTACAATCAAGTAAATACATTTTGTGCAACAAAATAAATAATTCAATGGTAGTTTTGAACATGGTTGTAAAATAGAGGCTATTAAATGCCTTCCTTGTGATAAAACACTATGCACACTAGATAGTCTATGAATTAACAGTTAAAAGTATAAATTAAACTTTCTGGGCCATTTTCAGTACTCAGCATTTGCAGAGCTTTGTGTTCTACATTGTAATCATATGCATGTTTACAGAAAATTTCCCCCTCCCCAACTTCAGTGGTGCTTAATTCCAAATAAAAGTGCACTGGGTGGCAACCATAGAAAACCTGATGAAGATTGAAGTGTTGTTCTATTTTAGGCATCTGTTTATTTTAAGAGAACATGTTACTGATAGTATGATTTCTATTTGAAGTGTTCACTCAGATTCATCAATGCCATGTGGGAGCTCAAGTGTGCACATAAAGTTTCTTTGTCTCCCAAGTGTTCTCTTCCCCCCTGCCCCCGCCCAATTTATTATGGTAGACAAACAAGGATCTAGACAAACAAGGATCTGCACACACTGCTTTTCTTTCTCTTTAAGTGATGCCTGACCATTGCTCTGAATATGGGTGGCTTAAAATCCTTGGAAGAGCAATACAAATTGTTTGTAGTCCTTATGCCGTCAGACATTTATATAATTTGTGTGCTCTATTCATCTTGCCTCATTCCTAAATTTATTGGAGCAAACATGTTGGTATTGGTATTTACAGATTATCTCCAAAGAAGCTAATTTCCCTAACCTCTGAAGGTTAGTATGTTCTCTTCTTTGGTAATTAATATTTATTTATAACAATAAACAATTACAGAAATGATGGACAGTTTTATTTCTGATGGCAGCTGAGTGTCAGGAATTGAAAGCACAGCTTTTCAAGCTAGATTTCCGTGGAAGCTTATCAGAAAATATTGATTTGCCTCCACTGTGCTCCAGTTCAGGCTTAACTGAAAACAGAAATGTCATTGACATGCTATCCTCAAGAAATGCAGAAATACTGACAAAAATGTAGATTGGTAACAGTGGACAGGGTTCTCTAACTACACACTTCTGATAAACACCTGGCTTTTTTATCTGCATGTATATTAGGCGTATGGGATGTGCAGTATAATTCCACTTGAGCCCATAAAATATAAATGTTTTCATCATA
Source organism: Podarcis gaigeae (assembly GCF_964106915.1). NCBI lineage: Eukaryota > Metazoa > Chordata > Lepidosauria > Squamata > Lacertidae > Podarcis > Podarcis gaigeae. Next base: position 44,449,692 of record NC_139677.1, on the reverse strand, counting down.
TTTAGGTAAAGCAATTGATGGCTGCTCCTGCTAGTTTAAGCTTCCTTGCTGTACAAGTTTATGCTGCTGCTCCTGAGAGTGATGCATCTAAAAATAACTTACTGAAAGTTGATGAGGTAAGAGTCTGTTGTCTTTGTAAACAATTGTTTTCGGTTAGCCAGCACCCAGTTTCAATGTGGCCATTCTTAATTAAGAAGGTTCCTCTTTCTGGGGTGCAATTATTCTGCATACACATTGATGTCCTGAAGTAATGCAGTACTACTTAATGTTTATTATTGTAGAATAATTTGACAATAGCAAGTAACTTTGTGTTTTCTGTTGTTCACAGCTTTCACTCTATACTAGTCCATCACCAAAATCAAAGTATGTGGAAGATACGCATACACAGTTGGAGGAAGGTATCTGTTATGTGCGGCAATCTTTGGAGCCATACACAGCCTGGTTTCAGGTATAGCAGTATGTAATATGTCATTGAGAGTCCTGGCAACTGATGAATTCATATTAACATGAAGATCTCATTCCAGAACTTCCCATGAGTAGAACCAGTTCTCTTGCATACTAACTGTTGATACAGACGTCCCCATATCATCATTTTGCCAGGATATGCTGTCTTGAAGTAATTCTACCGTTTTCTAAATACAGATTTGCCTGACAAGCTATCTGACCTAGATTTTGTTTGGTTTCAGACACAAATTGGGTGTTAACACATGTTACTTAGCACCTGTAACAAATGTGCTTGAAAATGCCCAATTTGTTCTTTGTTGAAGGAAGTTATCTTAATGGAGTTTTCGGGTTGTAAGCTGAGTTAATAAAGTTAATAAAGTTATAAAGTTAATAGGAACTTTATAGAGTTTAAATTCATAATGAGACTAAGCTTTAACTGTTAATTATTTCAGATTGTGGAGATGCAAGTATAAGAATTCCACAAGCAGGTTGTAGTCCAGATAAGCTAATGGCCAGTGCATTTACATTTTAATCTCCCAGTCCTGTTACTGAAGCTTCCATACACCCCTCTGGTTTTAGGGCCCCCCAAGACCACCTGCAGTTTGGTGGTGCTGGCAGATTTTTTAAACAGGGTCATGCGCTGGATTCAGTCAAGGCCTGAGCCAGGGAAAAGGTTGGAGCCCACTGCCAGAGTTTTCTTCCTGCAGGGTGCCCCTTTGCTAGCAGCTTTTGTGGGGCACTTATAAAGCAGTGCCCCACCAAATTGACACCCCTGCTCTCTGCTTCCTTCTCTGCCTCTCATGGCTGTATGTTTAATTAGGCTTTAGTATTGTTGTTTTTAACCAAATAAACATAAGCCCTACACCTGAACTACTTTGGGGCCAGTTCTAGGGTGGTGCGGATGGTTCTGGATGGAGTGTCCTGATTTGAGACCGGGTGATTGTGGTCATGGCTGATGGGGCTGTGCACAGCCCTGTTTTTTTAACCTACCTTTAAAAACTAAGCCGACACGTGCCATGTTCCAGTAATATCCTGCTTGTGGTTCAGGTTGTTCTGGTTTAAATTGCATCTGTGGCACCATTCTTGGTACCACTTCCATGTTGCTTCCTGGTTGTGACTATTACTGGGAACAGTGACATGTGGTGAATTTTTTCTTCTTCTTCGTCAAACCTTTATTAGGCATTACAAGTATAAGCCATCATAAAACATCCATATATAAAATTTTAAAAGATATACAAATAAACAGCTATGTAAAATATATAACAACGAGGATTTTCATTGGGATTTCTCTATGAAAATTTTTGTAGGGGAACAGCTGGAGCCAGAGGCACCAGCTTGCAAGGGCGATGGGGCAGCACATCATGTGTGTGACATTGTGACATCCTGACGTTGCATGCATGAACATCGTGCCTTCCTCCCTAAGCTGGGCAGAGGCTTCCCAGGCTTTGGGAAGGAGGCATCAGGGTTCTGATAGGATGCTGGAGCCCTCCTGCCTCCTTCTCAAAGCTGGGATGGCTCTTGGACCCGTGAGCATCACACCTCCCACCCTAAGCTGGGCAGAAGCTTCCAAGGCTTTGGGAAGGAGGTGCATGGGACACATTTAGGGGACTAGCCTTGTCCCCCTAGACCACTGGCTGGGAGGTGCACTGTGTAGTGCTTGTGCGGGATTTGATCTCTTTCTTTGTTCCCACCCTGGCTAAGAAATTGGAAAGCAGCAGCCAGGACATTTGAGCATTTTGACTTCCTAAAGTCTCCTCTTGCCTTCCATATCAGAAAAAGGGAGAAGTGAGGGAAGCTACCTCAGTCAGGATTCAGGAATTGCTGCCTCAAATATGGGAATGGAGAGCTCCTCTTCCCCCTCCTCATGAGGTCAGTCTGATGAGTAGAGTGAGACATGAGCTTCCATGAGTTGTAAGGTTACAGAAATAGAGGAAGGGGCTAGAGCTAGTGCACTTGTCTGCTCCCCAACCCAAATCACAAACATGCAGATTATTTTACAACATTAAAGAAGGCTCTAGGTTGCCTTCTGGAAATAAAGTGTTTGGATTAGAGTGTTCCTTGTACAAATGACAGGACCATTTAGAGACACCTAGAAGTGAGGAATCACTAGCTTACATTCCTTCTTGTGTGTGTGGTAGACATTCTATATCAAGCCTGGTGTTATTATATACAGTATAATACGGTATATAGAGATATGATCTATATAGAAACCATTTTAAATTGCTGTGGAATACCTGTAATGCCACAAGGTGCTTACAAACGGCTTCGTGATCTTCTTTGATGAAAAACAGTAGCAATTATCACTGTTGTTCCCATCTCTAGGGTTTTTCTGACAAAGCCATGCCCAAAGTAGAAAAAGCAGCTGAATATGGCAGAGGTAAGATCCATTGATAGTTCCTACAACTAAATCAGATGTGGTTAAGTAGTAGCAAGATTATAAAAACAGTTCTGCATAATCTGTATGATTGCAGCCGTATTGAACATTGCTAAAGCAGTTGCCTCATTCTGCTCAAGGGGAAACTAGCCACGTAAGCTGCTTATTTCTGCCCTCTTAAAGGTCTCATTTATTATAGGCACATCACACCAAAGGTTACCCATAATGAGATCCTGTGGGGACCTAGACATACTGAGCCCATTACAGTGGTTGTTTTGTTGTCAGTATGCTGATTATAATTAACACAAAAGGCTTCCACCTTTTTTACTGCAATTTTCAAATCTTTGCCTAAGTTATGGGGGAATGTACTTTTCTCAGCTTAATGTAGTTTTTCACTGCAGCTCTTAATTCTCTCCTCTCCAAGAACATTATGGCAGTGATGGGTCTGATATGCTACATGGAGAGGCTGGGAGATGGGAAGCATTAGGGGGCAACAAGATACCTGAATTCTGTGTTAAGGCTATGTTGAAATAATAGGTTTTTATGCTCCTATACCTATACTGAAACATTAGAAGATATGCAGCCTTGGGTTCTCTTTCTCTCTGTAAAGGAACCCCTGTCTTCTCAGCATTTCCTGTTTAAACAAGGAAATGTTTCTGTTCTTTATTGTCATGACTTTCTAGATGTGCATTGTATTTCTCCATCTTGGCTGTACAGTGAGGCGAGGCACCAGTTAATTGCTGCATATTTATTTACTGCAATGTATTTGGTTTTATTGGAGCGTATTAGGCTCGGAACAATGTGGTTATAAGAAGATAAGAGACCTATTAGAAACGAAACAAAGGTCTTCCTTATTTATGCTGTTTCAAATAATGGTCAAACAAGAAAGGATTCAGTGAAAGTGCAAAACAAAAGATCTCAAAATTCATCTCTTCAGGGGCATAATGCACTTTGGACTTTGAACCATAAGCTAATAGTGAATAGGTTATGCAAAACAAAAGGATATTTATTTAGATAACATCACTGAGGATCAAATTAGACATTAACATGGAGTTGTCTGTAATGATCTTTTTACAAAAATGAACTATGGGAACTATGGATTCTAACCCTTCCCTCCATGCCATTTTCTTGCTAGCTCCCCCACTCCGTGTCATTTGCCCCTACTGGAAACAGTATAGTCATATACTACCTGTCCATGTATGTCATTAAAAAATAAAAATCCTTAAGCTAAAAGAATCCTATTATTTTTCTCTCTCTCAAACTGTTTAAATGATTTAAAAAACAGAAAGAATGACAAAATCCACCGTTGGGCAGTACTTTCATTAGGACCAGCCAAAATTGTAGCATGTTCTCAAAAACTCTTCATTTAGATTACATTTGCTTTTTAAAAATATTTATCGCTTAATACTGTACCTTGATCTAACTTCAGAGTACCAGTTCCCAATTACTCTGGCCCACTGTTCATAAATGCTTGTCAATCCCAGGGCTGCAGCTAACTAACCATGGATGATAGAAGGGCAGTCCTGTGCTTTGTACAACAGAACAGAATGCTTATTGCAAATGTATTTTTAAAGGGTGGAGAAAACTGCACATTAAAGGAATCTGATAAGCTACACCCTGAGGAATCGTCCCTTATTGCTGTATATCCTGTTTGATACCAGATAGGGTCAGAAAATGGTAAACGGTAAATAATTGTACATTTCTGAATCATAGCATTGTAGAATTGGAAGGAACCCTAAGGTCATCTTGTCCAACCCCTTGCAATGCAGGAATCTCATCTAAAGCATCCCTGACAGTTGGCCATCCGACCTCTGCTTAAGAACTTCCTATGAAGTGCACAGAGACTAAGGCATTGGTTCCAATTTTTGAAAGTCTTAATTTCATTTACTCAAGAACTTTCAATGAAGCAGCACATTCACATTTGCTCTGCAAGAATGGTTCCCAGAGATTGTTTCTTTGCCTAACTAGATGTCCATTCTAGTAGCACAAAGAGGACAAGGTGGAAGCTCCATAGTGCTCACTGGGGTTCCGCAGAGATCTTTTGGGCAAATTGCTACTCTCAGAACTTTCCTTTTAATTCTTATACTCTTAGCTCAATCTTTTGGTTATGTGACATAGTCTTGATTGCAGATATTCTTTGGATTGCAACATCAACTTGGAATGTTTCTTGAGCTTGCAAGATTCTTGCAGCATCTTTCAGATCCCCATCTGAATTCTTCTAGGTTTCAGGGTTTCAAGGTCTGTTCTGACTACATGACTCAAAGGCCATAATCTCTGTCCTTATCAGAGTGCCTTTAGGGTCTAGGCAAATTGGAACTGTTGTTCTGGAACATGCAGTTTCATCCCCCAAGGAATGTTGTTTTTCCTTAATCTGATGTTATTCTTAAAACAAAGTCCTGTTTTTAGCTGTGTGCAACTGGATCTTGTTTTCCCTGACCTTGGCAACCTTGCACAGCCACATTCCCCAAAATTCACCCATCCCCCTATTTATACAAATTAGAATTGAGTACATTAATTTTTTTTAGTAAGTATAACAGTGTATATGATTATGTTTACAGAACCTTCAGATTCATTTTGCAAAATAAAATCTGGCTTGATAAGGTGTGCGACAGGTACTAAAAAGCTGGGTAGAGCCAGGTTCAAATCCCCATATTGCCTCTCATCCTAACCCACCTCATAGAATTATTTTGAGAATAAAATGTGGGGAAGCTATGTATGCTATCCTGAGCTCCTTGGAGGAAAAGTGGGTTATAAGTGGATATTAAAAGTTGCTTGTAGTTGTAACCAATTATTTGTAGTTGGAAATATAAGTGCAAATAATACTTTTAAATTTAATTGAAATTATGAAAATATATACATACTAGTGTAATATGCTGTGGTCTGATTTTTATTTTAGAAGGCTACGAACTTCTCAAAAGCCCACCTCCAGGATTTTATCCAAGGCTTGGTGTCATAGGTTTTGCTGGTATTGTTGGCTTGTTTGTGGCTAGAGGTATGTGATAGTTTACAATTCCCCTCTTCAAATTCTATGTGATAATTTTCTCTTTCATTGACATAAATATTGATGTGCAATGGAGATTTAACTGTATCTTTTTAATGTGTGGAATCCTCATAATTGTAGAGAAGAATTTGGAATTATGTGGGCATGATTTGCTAAAGGCTTGGAAGCCAGGCTTGAGTTCTTTAGTCGTCAGTATATCTATGTTCTTTGCAATTCTGATCTTCAAATTCTAATCCACTACACAAATTCGATCCCACTAAACTATTATGTCTAATCAGATCCCATCGCTTAAACACTCTCCTCCAGATCTACTTTCTGTCAAAAGGACAGGTACCTATAACAAAATACTGTGCCATTTTGATAGCTTAGGCTGGCTGAAAAAATCGTGTTATAACTTGTGGATCACCTTGTTCAGCACATCATTTGTTGGATACAGACATTGTGAGAAGTACTATATATTCTTTGGCGCAGGTTCCAAAATAAAGAGGTTGGTGTATCCAGCAAGCTTCATGGGGATTGGTGCCGCTCTCTACTACCCGCAGCAAGCCATTACCCTTGCCAAGGTTAGTACTCTGGGAAATCACACAGTTCCTATTTGTATAGCTGTAAATATGGCTTGCAAATAGCAAATGCTCATCTGCTGTTGTATGTACAGTGGTACCTTGGTTTAAGAACAGTCCGGTTTAAGAACGATTTGGTTTACAAACTCCACAAAACCAGAAATAGTGTCCCAGTTTGAGAACTTTACCTCAGTCTAAGAATGGAAGCTGAATGGTGGAAGGGCACCGGCAGTGGGAGGCCTTGTTAGGGAAAGCGCGCCTCGGTTTAAGAATGGTTTTGGTTTAAGAACGGATTTCCAGAACTGATTAAGTTTGTAAACCGAGGTACCACTGTACTTTGTTTTAAAGGCAAGCACAGCTTATTTCTTACAATAGCCTGCATTACTAATACATGCAGTCTAAAATGCCAGAATGACACAACATAGGGTAGTCTACTTCTTTTGGTGTCTTTGTGTCAGCTAGGCAGGTTTTAAGGTTTTGCAGTGTTGCTGTATGAATTATCAGTGGTCAAAAGTCTTGTTTCCACACTTGTATTCCCCTCAGGATTGCCTTAGAATTCGTAGAATAGTCCTAGGTATGTATTTTTCTTAAAATTGTCTCTTGGTTGAGTGAATCCTTGTGATTGTTTGTTCATGTGAAATAAATCACTCTCATCCACTGAAAATGGTGAGGTTATCCTCCTTATCATAAGTAAAGCTGAAGAAGCAGCTGTTTTTGAGGCCCTCTCTAACTGTGTAAAGCAGTGCTTTTTTTCCTAGAAAAATAGGTGCTGGTGCTCACCTTGAAGTTGTCACTGTAAGTGTCACACTTTTTAACAACAACGACAAAAGATGTGCCAGTACTGCGTAACCTTGAGTACCCCTGGGGGGGCACTGGTGTAAACCCATCCCTCTCAAGTGTATTTGAAACAATTAAGTCCCACATTTTAGTGTGTTTGAAGCGTAAAACAATGCTATACGGAATGAGTACTGAAAGTAATATGCTTTGAAGTACAAAGACGTGGAGTACAGATGGAGCACAGTACAGTTTGTTTACAAGCTGGTGGCTTAGCCTTAAGTTAATGATTAATCAGGGTTCTTGCATATCATTTTTTGCAGCTGAAGTTTTGAGCAGATGTTTTCTAGATTTATCTTTGACCTTTCTTTAAGGATAACTAGTAGTTATCATATGCTTCTTTAAGTATTTTTCTAGACAATCTCTGCATTTTGTAAGGCTGGCTTTCTTATACAGCTTGTGTGGTTTCCGTCATGGTGTTCCATTGTGCCAGAAGCGGTTTAGTCCTGCTGGCCACATGACCCAGAAAGCTGTATGTGGACAAACACTGGCTCCCTCAGCCTGAAGCGAGATGAGTGCCACATCCCATAGTCGCCTTTGACTGGACTTAACTGTCCGGGGGTCCTTTACCTTTTTACTGGATTTGATCCAGTTAAATAAATTGAATAAAGGAACTTCATAAATGTAAAGTTTGCCACCACATGTACCACCACATCCCTTAGAAACCTCTAAAAAGACTGCCTTGACAGTGTGGGGTGCGGTTGCTGTGAGGAGCAGGGTACAGGAGCGTTTTCTTTCATTAGCTAATTTTAGTTATTTTGGGAAGTTTACTGCATTGCTGAAGAAGGCCCCTGAATCTCCTCCTTTCTCGGGGGTGCTACTGTGTTGGGGCGGGGGGAGAAGGAGACTGGGAAATTTCCTTCCATAAACCAACTTAATCTGCCAATATCTTTAGCACTGACATTTTTCTTGCAAGAACAGCTTTTTAAAAAAGTTGGTACTTGTGAATAGCTGTTGCATTGCTACAGTAGTTTGATTAAGCTCATAGAACTGATGTTGTCCTTGTTCAGAGGGCTCTAGGCCTGTACTGCATGGATAGCAATTGATCTTCCCTGCCGTTATTGGGCTGGGTCAATATTTTGCTGTAATGACCTATGGCTAGATACAGTAAAAGTAATTAAACTAGCATTTCTTCACAATTTTTTTAAAAAACCCTAAAAATAAAACAACACAGTGTTTCAAGTGGATGTTAATTTGACTGTTGTTATGAAATCTCTGATTTCTGAAAGGTAACTGGTTCTCAGCTGTACGACTGGAGTCTCCAAGCCTACATAAATATAGAATCACTCTGGAAAGATCCTCCCAAAAAGAAAAAATCTGCAAAAGCCAGTGACAAGGTATGACATTTGAGAATTTGTTGTGCTGTAGGTGTATCTCTGTTCTTGGCTGTTTTGTTTGAATTGCTGTGTTCTTTGTTTCTGTGCTATTCTCCTTATGCTTTTAGAGAATCAGAGCTGTGCAGGGATAAGTCCAATTAGTCCCATAGTTTCAAGTACCATGCTGTTGCTCCCAGAGTTCAAAACTCCCATTGTTCCAGGCGTGTTTTGCGAAAGGGATTTTCATTAGCCCAAGCAGTTTCTGAGCTCTGGGTGCAGTACTGTGCCTAAGATTTCAGATTAAAACTGCGGAGTGGAAGGAAAGGAGGACCTTTTTCTGCCTCCCCACTTTCAGTTACTCTCTGAAGACTGGAGAAGAGACCCTTTAAAGAATATTACAGGGGGTGGGCTGGGGAAGCATGGCTTTGTTTTTTGCAGCCTTCAGATGAAGACTAGACCATGTGAAAAATGAACATAAGATTTTAGCTGCAGTTCATTCATTTTCAGCTTTGTATCCTTGTTATAAAAAAGTGTGCCTAGATATTCCATTGTTGCGCCCCAAGCCTAGGTTTAAAGTGACATTTAGCTCCTTGCTTTCATATCTCAGTTTCTAACACTGATTGTTCCTACCTTCATATACTCATAATTAGGAAATGCAGTACACTACTAGAAATGCCATGCTCTTATAGGTTTGGGATTCAAGCAGCATGCTACTGCTGCTCTTAAAATATGTTTAATGGGAGATGCCGTGTAATATGCCATTTGAATCTTTTACATAGTATGCTGCTCATTCTTCAGGTTTGCGTGTTTATACAGTAGTTTGTTGCAGAAATAGGCTACAATCCTCTACATTCCATCAGTCAAAATTGTAGTTACGTTTCAGAGATGTCAGTGACATTTTTCAAGTTCTTGTATCCTTCTGCTGTTAATTGCATCATATCCTTTCCTAACCTCATTCCTCTCTTGTTCCTTTTGGTTAAACTACTTCAACATGTTAATTTCTGTTGATGGTATCTGACTCGCTGTAGGCCCCTTGAAATCCATGGATTTGTTAGTGATGATGGCCTTCAATCTATTTGTTTCAGTAAAGGTCCCCAAAATACATACTGAGGAGAAACTAACTTTAGATCATCCTCTAGAGATGGTATATGCCCAAAGAGTATGGAGTCTTATAATCAAATACTTTATTTTGTGGAGGCAAATTGTTTTGATAAAAAATTATTAAAACTTCAGTCTGTGATGTCTTTTTAAGGGTGATGCAGATAGTGACAAAACAGCAAAAGTACAAGAAGAAAAAGCAATAAAATAGAATTGTTCTATGGCTTCTCAATGAACAGGTAAGGTGCACTAACTATTCCATGGTTCCCATGAGAAAAATAAGAATAGCCCTAAAAGTAAAACTGGATTAGTTGTTAAGTTTGTTTTTTAAATTCTTCTGGCTCCAAATACATAATTTACTCAAATAGAACACTTGAGTGATGCAATTTTAAAACTATTAGCTGTTTTTATTACTTGTGTTATCTCTCCTGACCATTCCAAAGGTATGGTGATGTGCATAATATTTAACTACAGCAATTAAATGTTTTCAAAGGCTTAGAACTTTGTAAAATATAAATCAAGCTGGGGGTTTATCTCTAAAGCACCAGTTTGCAAACTCTGCTTAGGTGCATAGCTGAGTGGCAGAAAATCATGCTTTGAAATCCATGTTTGGAATAAAACAGTAAATACATTTCTGAAAGTAGTGTATTGGCTTGCACCCCTCTATAGCTATGATTCCTGTTCCCTCTTTGCCGGAGGAAGAAAAACTAATAAAATAGCTCCATTACTTCTCACCTGGCACATTGATTTGAAGCCCTTCTGCCATGTGTTCCCTCCAAGGGAGATGCGGAGAGTGCAGACATGAGAAAAATACTTCTCAGCAATGGCTCCCCACTTATGGTATACTCTCTCCAGGCAGTCACATTACTTATCTTTAGGTGGTAGGCAAAAACAATACTTTCCCATCAGGCCTTTGGTTTTTAATTATGTCTGGCCTTTGTCAGTGGGTGTGATGTTTTAGTCCTTTTTTCCAAAAATATGAATCAGTTTTAGATTTTGGTGCATTGTAGTTTATGCTGACTTTAATGTATGTTATTAATTTTTTGTTGTAAATGCATTGAAATTTTGTAATGAAAAACAACTAATAAGTTTGATAGATAATAATCATTTCAGAGTTTTCTAGAAGGTAAATCAGATTACTTGAAAATTGGACGGTTGCTGGCTAATGTGAAATATTATGTTATCTATAGAGTTTTTTATATGCACTAACAGCAAGAAAACTATGTGCTACTTTTTGGATCCCACCTCAAACAGTGTTGACATTTGGGGGAACTTAACAATTTTTTTAAAAAAGTTTTGAAAACTTGTAGTTCTGTTTAACTTATTATTGGATAATCTCCCCCCCCCCCCCGAAAAAAACACTACAACATCACATCTGCTGCTTGGAATACTTTTTAGTTACAAAAACAGCAACAATCTTGACTGACTGCAAAAACTAACTTTAAAACCCTTCTTTTGAATACAGATGGATTGAGAGCCTGCAGGAGATCAACACTTTTCTAAAAAAAGAACAGAATCTGTGTTGACTATGAGTACATTTTGTCTGTGGTTTGGCTCAACAAGAACAAGACTTACAATCTGTTTGAAAGCACCGTATCTGGATCTGAAGGGACACAGTCCTGTTATTTGCCAGCTTTGGACTTTAGGTCAGAGTTCAGCAAGATTACTCATAGATTTTGTCAGGACCTCGGTCTACGTCTGCAACCCTGAGCCCTGCTTACAAGGAAGTACTGGACTTAATGGGACTTAATTCTAAATAATTGCTTAGAAGTGTCCTGCAAGTTGCGTCTCAGAACTCCTCTTTCTGTTGTTACTATTTATAGGCTTAATTAAAATGAATGCCTGATTCCCCCCTTATGTTTGGTCATTTAATCAGCATCCATATATTAATCAGAATAAATTACATTCTTGGTCAGAACAAAGCTTAATTGTGTTACGGGTGGTGGTGGAGAAGCTAAACAACATATGAGCATTAAAGTTGTGCCCAGCAGTAGGCTAGCAAACTTGACAAAAGGCTCAGAAATACAATGGCCTTGTCTCTTCTCTGCGCCTTCCCCTTCCCCCTCCAAATCAAACTTTTCTGGATGACGAAGGTCAGTGGGAAGTGCATAATGGAATGTCTGTGAGATTCCCTCTATAGATGGATGGGAACAGAACTCTTTGTTTTTCTTTAGGGTTTTTTGCTTGCCTGAATGCACAGCTCAGTAAGGGTCAGAATGCTGCGCTGGTGAGAACTAGCTATAGCATAGCTAATGACTTCTTATCAGCCACTCAGGAAGGAGAACTATAAGACAAGGGAACGCAAACATTTTGTGTAGGGTTGGACACAATAGATGAGCTTTTTCTTGCTTACAGCCACATCACATCATTTCCAAGTGAAAACAGCCTAGCTGAATGGTGGCATGCTGGCAGGCTGCCCATTCTTTAGTTTCACATGCAAGAAGTTTGCAAATGCATTTCAGACATGTAAATGAAACAGCACAAGGCAGCATTGAGCATTTCTGTTCATGCCAAGAACATTGGACCAGCCGAATGGGAACACATTTCAATATTTGATGGGATTTTTCAAATATTGTAGGTATCCTGTATGAGTGTGTTGTGCTTCCTTTACAATTCAGGAAGAGGTTATGAGGCATGGGAAATCCTGTATTAATGTAGTATCTGTCCTATTAATAAGAGCAATTGTATGCCGGCTCTGTGAATACCTACATTACTCATGTCATGGCCTGAAAAAAAAGAGAAACTACACAATAGACTTCAGTCTTATCTGAGTAATCTGGTGCTGCTTCTACTGCAGCCTTTTTTCTTGTTAAAAGCCCTCTCTTCTCTCTTTTACATTGGGACACTGGTTCCTGTGTCTGTTTGCATGCCACTTGACTGCTAACAAATTACCTCATTAGTTCAGCTTGTTTCTGTAACAAACGTGCACTTAAATGTAGTTTTATGAACTTTACTTTAGACCCGCATCCACATACTAAGGGTTCATTAAAAAAAAAAAAAGCTTGCAAAACCATGTTCTATAATGGCTAAAATCTGGGGCATGTTCAGATCTAGAAAGTCATGTTGTCAAGATGCTTACTGAAAATGAGGCCTGGATGTCTCCAGGATGATAATAAGCAGGACATTAAGACAACCTCTTGTTTGCCCCCAGCATCTGGAATACTGCCTCTGGACAAGGAAGATTCATTTAGCTATCCTAACTAATGGTTAGTTAGGCTGTTCTTTTGCCCTCATGGTGCCAAGCGGTACTTGGAATGAATTAGATTTAGTGTATTTGTTTTACATAATAAATATAAAACGGGACACGGGTGGTGCTGTGGTCTAAACCACTGAGCCTCTTGGGCTTGCCAATCAGAAGGTTGGCAGTTCGAATCCCCGCGACGGGGGTGAGCTCCCGTCGTTCGGTCCCTGCTCCTGCCCACCTAGCAGTTCAAAAGCACGTGCAAGTCCAAGTAGATAAATAGGAACTGCTCTGGCAGGAAGGTAAACGGTGTTTCCGTGCGCTGCTCTGGTTCGCCAGAAGTGGCTTAGTCATGCTGGCCACATGACCTGGAAGCTGTCTGCAGACAAATGCTGGCTCCCTCGACCTATAGAGCGAGATGAGCGCGCAACCCCAGAGTCGTCCGCGACTGGACCTAACGGTCAGGAGTACCTTTACCTTTTAATAAATATAATAAAACCTACAAATTAAAATACCCAGCTGATACTACTGCTGGCATATAAAGTACCAACATGTGTTCAGGAGGAAGCATGTGTGGAGCAGATACTTATCTATCTCTAAATCTCAGCCTATGTAAAAACCAGATTTTTCAAAATCACCCTAAAACACAATTGGCTCTTGACTGTTTAGGGCAGCCAGATCAAATTCTACAGCACTTTTGTGATAGAGGTTTCTGGCATTTATCTATGCTAGTGTTTAGTGGAAGGGAGTTCCATAGTTCTAGGGTAGCCATTGAGAATGCTTATTGTTTATTAAATTTGCATACCACCCTTCATCTGTAGACCTCAGGGCTGTTCACAACATAAAAATACAAGATAAAAACACAAAATACATGATAAAAACAAGAGCAGCAACAAAAAAACCCAATAACCCCCCCATCCACTCCCACAAATATATTTAAAAGTGAATAGGATGTTAATCAGCCAAAGGTCTGGTTGAAGAGAAATGTTTTCGCCTGGCACCTAACAGTGCATAATGAAGGTACCAGCCTAACCTCCCTGGAGAGAGCATTCCACAAACGGGGAGCCACTGCAGAAAAGGCCCATTCTCATGTTGTCACCCTCCAAACTTCTTGTGGAGAGGGACACAAAGATGGACCTCAAAGGGTGTTCTCATGGTCTTCATAGGTCCATATGAACTTTGAGGTCCTGAGCCGTTTAAAGCTTTGTAGGTCAAAATCAGCTGTTTGGATTACTTGTGTGCATAGTAGTCGAGCACATTTCACAGAGTAGCAGAATGACCACACACTAGACAAATTATGGAAGACCCAACCTTGAAATGTTTTCCTGAACTAAACCAGGACAGCTGCATGTTTGCAAATTCTTCTGTGGTAGGGGGAGTGGGGCAGGCAGAGGGAATGCTCATGGCACTTAGCAAATGAGGATCAAAGGTTTATCCTGGTCGTCTCCCTGTTTTTGTGTGCAGACAAGTTGCGAGAGAGGTCAGCCACAGTTCACTTGCAGCTTGAGGCAGTGCAATATATTTTTTTTAAAAAAATATTTTTTATTAAGGATTTTCTTGTTTTACAGAAGTGTAGTGCCTCGTATTTTTTCTTCTTCTTCTTCTTCTTCCATGTACAAATCCGTTTCATTTGTTGAGGCATTAGGGGGAGAAGAAAACAGAAAGAAAAAAGAAAGGGGGGGTGGGGAGAGGGAGGATGGGTGGGGGTGGGGAGGCAGTGCAATATTGAACATTTACCACTTGGACCTGCTGACTTTATGAATTTGCACTTATTTAAATCCCGTAAGAGAAAATTATCCGACTGCATTTCAGAATGCATTTTCTCACCTCTTTAAAGCTAACGCTTGAAGGCTAACGAGGCAAGTCTCATTTCCTCTTACAGTATAACCACAGCAGCTCAATTTCCTGCTCTTGTGAAATGCTGTGGTATATTATCTGTCCATTCCAGCTCAAGACAACAATAAAGGAATACTTGGGTAACAACATGTTTTCTTTTGTTGCTTATATTCATTTAAGTGATTTATTTTTCTATGTAGGATCCTATTTCTCAGAATGCTGGGGCTAACCAAACTGACATGCTGACGTGATTATGAACTTCTCTAAATTCATATCCTGCTGAAGAAATCTGAACAGTGCTATAAACAGTTTCTGTGTCATTTCCCTTCCTTTTTGTTGCCAATAGCCGACACCTTGCGTTAAGAAAGGCTTGGCTGAATTATTCAAACATGCACCCACCATTGTTCTATTCATGTGCTGTCAGCTTGTAAAATGCAGTGGGAAATTCAGATTTCTGGTACTTTAATATTGGCTTAAGAGAGACAAGCTGTATATTGCCCTCGAGCGATTCTGGTTTTCATTTCCCCGCTTTTGTTCTTAAATATAGTAACAGTTGTTAAAGGACATGAGGCAGTGATATGAGCCTCCAGTGTCATAGCCACTTCCTGAGAGGCACTGTTAGCTTTCCTCTCATGTCTGCTGGTTGTCAGTCCAGAAGGCAAAGTGATATGAAGGTGGCATGGCAAACAAGTGCTGGGGTGGGGGGGGTGGGGAACCACACACTTTAAGTGAAAAGCAGGGGGATGACGGGGAACCTCAGGCCTTTCTAACTGGCCCTCAGGATTCTCCAGACCACACTGAGCAACACATCCTCCTTGAGTGTTTTTGTGTGATTGGAACGTGTTCTTCAACTCATAATCCCTTCTGTTTGCCTGGATAAAGATGACAGAGGGATATGTGTGTGTGTGTAGAAACTAGGCTACTGTACCAAGGTCAAACTCACACTGGTTACTCCATCAACTTTTGTCGCTAGCCCCAATCACACCTGGCACATGGCCCCTACAAGGTTGGCCAGAAAGGAGTGTGACTTTGAGCTGAAAAAGGTTCTGCAGTCCTGGTCTGCTGCTGATCACCCATCACAAAGTGGCTTTAGTGGTAATGTTTTCTTGATAGAGCAGGGATGGGCTGCAGGTTCTCCTGGTCCACAACCCCCATCACCCCAGCTCTTTAGACAGGCTGGCTGCAGTTAGTGGGAGCTGGGAATCCAACAACATTAAGAGTTGCAGGATACCCATCACAACCCAAGAGAGAGAGATACAGGAAGATGGCTATGAGAAAAGGTAGCATACATTTATCGTGTGTGTATGCCTTGCATGCTCCCCCCCCCTTTAATATATAAAAGGATACTAAAAGTGTTTTTCATTGCCTTAAAAAGACTTGTGCCTAGAGGTATAATGTATGAGAAATGTGGTTTGTAAGCTGAACAATAAAAGCTCTACAGGAAATGAGTCAGTGATGCCACATTTCCCAACTTGCTGACGTTAGCCAAATGAACTCAGATTACGTTCTTCGGTATCATTCTCAGACCGTGATTATAACAGAGTGCAATGGGGGCTTTCCTTGGAAATTCTTGCCAAAGCTACTGCTAACAGGAAATAACCGGTATTCTCTGACTCTTAAGAGGACAGTTGTATATACTGATTTTGGGGGGAGGTGGGGAGAACGGTAGGTTAAAAAGAAAAACAATACAGGAGGTGGAATGAACAAGTTTGTTGGCTTTTAAAAGGTAAAGGACAGTTAAGTCCAGTCATGAACGACTTGGGTTGCGACACTCATCTCGCTTTACTGGCCGAGGGAGCCGTTTGTCCACATACCGTTTTTCCGGGTCATGTGGCCAGCATGACTAAGCCGCTTCTGGCGAACCAGAGCAGTGCATGGAAACACCATTTACCTTCCCGCTGGAGCAGTACCTATTTACTTGCACTTTAATGTGCTTTCAAACTGCTAGGTTGAGAGGAGCTGGGACTGAACAACAGGAGCTCACCCCATCGCAGGGATTCAAACCGCCGACCTTCCGATCGGCAAGCCCAAGGCTCAGTGGTTTACACCACAGCGCCACCCATGTTGGCTTTTAGCAACCATTAAAGACAGGTATGTACACAGCACTGTTTTGCTTTCTTTACTGCTTCCCACTCAGAAATAACTAAGCGGCACTTGGGACTATGATTTACAAAAGGGTAACTGTTAGTACATTGCAGCAAGAACAAGTCTTGTGGCAGCCTTTTAAAGACTGCTCAAAACCAGACATTAACCCTGTCCTTCAGCTCATTAACTGATGACACCACCAGCGAAGTCAGCTGATGGGGGGGGGACCAAAGTCTTTGCAAACCTCCCCACAGTGATATCAATGAAATTTCATGGGTCTAAAATTGCATTATAAACAAGTGCATCAAAGAACCACTGAATAAAATATTACACCAGTTTGTGGTCGCTAGCATGAAAAACAGTTTATTTGCTTTTGAATGCAAATAATTAAGAAAAAACCCTACCAGTGTGTACACTGTACACATTTGAATGACACTTACAAGAATGAAGTTATATACAATATACATTTCAGGATCACAGGTGTACTGATGAGGGGATGGAGACAGACAAGTAACTTGACTCTGTAACTGTCACTGCCTGTGGGATTAGAGTCCCAAAACTCCAGCAAACAATCATATTTATGCCACTGGTAATAAAGCTTTTGAATTAGGGTCCATATTAACTTATTTCATTACTACAAGGTTGGATAGGAAACAGGAAGGACAGTCAAAAAAGAATTATTGGATGCAAATTGCTATTGTCCTGAGAGCTCAGCTCCTCACTCTTCAGCTGCCATTTTCATCAAGTACTCCTTGTCTATTTTGAAAAGTCTCCATCCTTCCTCAGACGACAGGTCAGAAGCTCCCCGTCTCTTGTAGAACCTGATAGAAGGCTCATTCCACTCAGCTACCAAGAAGTGCATACTGCTGCAACGACATTTGACAGCCACCTAGAGAAAGAAAATGGGCAGGAATAAGTAAGGTGCTGGGATGTGGTACTGCTTCTTTAAAAAAGTTCTATGTAGGGAATTTCCAGATGTGGTAGCAGTTACGTTGTTTCACTGAATCCCTACTTGATCTATTTTCTAGGTTCCCTAGTCCACTATAAATCTCTTGAAAACGAAGCGCTCTAGGATAAGTTACAGAAAACAATCCCAATGTGCTTCTTGAGCAGTTTGCAACCTTGAACAAATAATGTCAATATGCAACTGAAGCAGAAGGGGAACCCTAAATATCTGAATGGCCTGGTGGATATTGCAATATTTGCAAGTTCAAACATAGTGGTGTGCTACTGTACAATATTTCTTTGAAATAAGACACATGGTACTGAGCCACGCTACATTTGGTCATGTGGTTTACTGCTTATACCTCCTTTGAGAGGATGTTTTCAAGGTGGACTGGTCATCTGAACACTCCCATCATCAGAACAATGAGGCAGTGTGCTACCACAGAGTACTCTATCATGGGCTAGGCTGTCACAAAGAAGGCAGCACCATTAATCCAAGGAAGGATATTTAAAAGCAGCATGAGAGATATCCCAATAGGTGCAGGAAATGCTTTAATGACACAACTCTGCTGAAAACATGTAAAAAAAAATTACATGTTGGGACGTGTTTTAAATAAAAGTACTTCTTGTACCTATTGGGATACTGCTTTCTATGCTGTACTAATGCAAACTCAATCAAAGGCACACTTATCCATGGGCACTGCACAATCTGGAATAATTTCCCAACTAAGTGACTTTGGTTAAGTGATCATTTTAGAACACTTTTCCCATATCAGCTTCTTACCTGACTTAAATTCTTTAGAATTTCTGAACCAATGCCCAAACCTAAAAATAAAACAAGTGCAATTTTATTAGTCCTGTTTTTAGAAGAGTTGAATCAAACTTAATTGTAAAATGTTTCCTTAAAATTTAAATGGTACCTCTGAACTCATTCATGACAAAGAAGTCTTCAAGATACAGCAGTTTTCCAATCCATGGGTCATACGTGAAGTAATACATGGCAAAGCCCACAACACTGTATCCTGCAACAAAACATATTTACTTTACATACATGTGCATACATACAGAGTACCTTTTTAATAAAGCAACAAGTTAGTATATACGAAATATCACATGCTTGTGCCAAAATAGTCACTCCGAACATGCAAAATTAATCTTATGCTGCAATAAGCCAAGTTTAGCACTCATCATACATTATAATGAATTGCAGTTTAAGCAAGATAGGAATTCCTAGCAAGTTAAGGCCATCCTGGAAAGTTCTAAGACCCTCAAAAACCAGCATCATATTTTTTGGTCAGTTTCATGTTGTTCTTGCACATACACAGGAATTACGTAATTGCAACACCTGGCAAGTTGTGTCAACAATTACATCATAATTATAGTCTTTTGCTGGAGAGTCTCTGTACATACCCTATTGATACCACTTTGGAAAACAATTCAGGCTTCTACAATTTTACACGGCAGATCAGAATATTGTGACAAACATTTCAACTCTGCTTCCTTCTAGATTTTGGAACATAAAACTCCCAAAGCAAAAGCCCCTGAAGTTTGTTTTCCACGTTAATTGATGTCCATTTGCTTACAATGCAATCACTCTTTTTTTTTAAAGGACGAGACTACAGGATTGCCTTTGTGACAGCTAAGAGCAAATACAGCAGCTATTATTTTTCCAATATGAATATTTCAAGGAAATAGTGATTGCTTTCAAGTGTTTTCTGTTTCATTGCTTGCGTCATTCTCCTATGCTTCTGCTTGCAAAGGGAACAATTGTTCACTATCCTTACTACGTCCTAGTCAATATTCATATTTAGAGCTTCAATCTTGTTACATGTAATCCAAGGAACAGAGTTACATACAGGATTTCTGATCTACCGAGTGTTTTGCATATGCTTTTTTCTCTTTCTTTTTGAGGTACATGTTTTGGAATAGGATTTGACCCTGGAGACCTTACCTCATATATCATGATCATCTACTTTATTGTGTAACGGATCTTTTAGTTACCTCCCCGCCCATCCATGTACACGGAAGGGCCATGTACATGGCGAAGCTAGAGACTGTAACCTGAAGATTGGGGACAAATTAAAGAAAACATGTGATTCAACAGGATTACATAGTGATAAGTCAGGGTCAAACAAAAACAGCCATGTAATGAAGTGGAATTATAGTTTTGTTCTTTTACGATTATACCTGGTTCTCCATCACCTTCAGGATAACTGAACAATAAGATATCATTTGAAAAGTTCAGTAAGTTTTAGCATTCACCTTTGCAATGAAGTACAGCTAGTCTTACATATTATAAGCATTGTTATTTACATTCTGTGATTTTCTAATTATTTTAAAAAAAAGTTTCACCTTCAGCTGTCCAGTGTTCTTTTGGCACTTCTGCAACAAGGCAGTGGTAGAAGGGATGTTCTCCAAAGCCGTCCTCAAGTAGATCTACAGGATTACAATAAATGTATTATCTAGCTAGTTTTCCTACCCCCAGGTTGAATTGTCACAAAACTGTCCTGGTAGTCTTATTTTATATTACCTTTTTCAGTCAGTACCACTTGGTCCTCCATTTCTTCATATTTAGCAAGCTCCTGTCCAAAACAAAGCATGTATGTTTGGTTATATTTCACTGGACCAACTTCTGTTAACATATTTTGCACTTCTTTTTCTTGCGCCATGGACCATAATCTATATAGAAAAACCCATTTTATAGGTACTATCTGCTTCTCTTCTGAGAAGAGTGAAAATTCAGTAGGGAACTATACAGTTAATGGATTATCTACAGTATTGATTCTACACCCTGAAGGGACCTGAGGGAATTGCCTAAAGAAGATTAAGGAGGCAGCCCTTACACACATTGCCCCCAAAGCAGGCCCTTGAGACTTATTTCCAAATAAGGATGCATGGAATTGAGATGTTCCACTCCTGACATATATTAAGCATTTAAAATGACAGGAACGAAAGGGTTAACGATAATAATTCCAATTTATTTAAGAAATGCAAATTAATGCTAAACCTTGGGGGGGGGGATTCCCAAGTGAGATATGTGTTCCTCAATGTTTGTATCTAATGGGACATCCCATCAAAGGAATTAGACCAGATGAACAGCTGAATCACTTTCAAGTGCAGTTCTGGCGCTGGGTCCTTCCTTCCTTTTTTCTTTACAGCAGTCACTTGTGCAGAGGGTACAAACTGTCTGCAGCCTATTTCGCAACAGCAGGAAGAGGATGTTTTGCCAACTCAGGAGGGCAAAGGTGTCTGTACCCAGAAGGAAGTTATTTCGATTGCAGAACAAACAGTTCCCACCCTCAGGGGCCTACCTTTGCCCTTGAACTGTATGTGCTAAGATAGACAAGAACTGGACGGGGGTCGGTGGGCGGGGACTCCTGAAAGATCGAAAACACAAGATCGTTTTTTGCTTCCAGAGTAACTGCCATGTTGAGAAATTCTAGGCATGTTTACACTCCCAACGAATAGGATTGCAGTTTAAACTGGTGTGTCGCCGAGTGGGGAATTTCTCTCTCGCGCTATACACACGTCAAACGTTAGCATTTTGGTTTGCTACACAAACCGCCTAAAGCAGGTGCAGGCTTATCTAGGGGTAAAAAAACTAAGAGATCCGTGTCGTCCAGTCTCTTGCTTTTATCCCACCTTAACTAATTTTTGTTGAAAAAAAAGTCGGAAGGCGTGTGGTGGCAATTGATAAAAATGCCCTATTTTGGCGTGACTCGCTAAGCAGCGTCTCTGGTTGGCAAAGATAAAAGCGCGAAACCCTTCCTTCCCCCTCCGCCACCCAGGACGGCGCGCTCAGTTCAGAGAACAACTTTTATTATATATATTTCTAAAAAACAACAACTCAAGAGGCTCAAGAGGACAGGAGGCCAATGGAAGTGACTTTTGTTTTTCCACTCTTGTTCATTGCATCTGCTCGTTTCTTGCCTGCGCCTGGCCTGGCACAGAGCGAGATCTACCTTTATGAGGCGCAGGAGGTCGGCGCAGTCCTCGGGCCGCGCGGCGCGGATACAGAACGAGGCCATTTTCGGCGGCGTTTCCCTTTGCGTCCCCCGCCTCGCGTGAGTCCCCGATAGTTGAAGAGCAGGAGGAGCAGTTTCTTCATTCGCGTCCCGGGCGCGGCGTGGGCAGCTGCGGCGACGGCACAGGCACAGTCAGGCTGCCAGCATCCCGTAGCGGCTCTCGGAGCGAAACAGCAAAGCCACCGAACGAGGGCGCAGCGGACTCTACTCCGGGTGCCCGCCGAGCAGCCCCTATTTATGCCACCACCATCCCGACTCCCAGCCAATCACAAGTTGCCCCTCTATTCTCCCCCCACCCCCGCCGTTCCTCCTTCATCTCTTACCTCATCTTTCCAGGAAATGATGCCGGGTGGAAACTTCTGACTCATCAAGGCCCGAGGGAAAAGGCAAGCAAGGCTGTGCGGAGACCGCCACCTTCTGGAGCGAGCAACCCGCACATCACCGCGCCCTGGAGGGAGAGGAGAGGGCCTTTGTCTCAGGCTTCCTGACCTCCTTGCAACCCACCTTGAGGCACAGCCTTCCACAAAGGCTATGATCCCACCTACTGATGTATATGCTCACAAGGGAGGACTAAATATATATGGCAGTTTAGCATCCTATGCACACGTGTTTTTCACACCATCTGCACAGCATTGTTCTCATCCACGTGACAGCCCAAGCCCCGCCCCCCCATTTAATTCGGATTTTCCTGATCCCCAGTTGGGCTTATCCATTCCTCTGTTTGCCCCTCGCTTCCCCCAGGGCAGGGGTCTGCAACCTTTAAGACAAAAAGAGCCACTTGGACCCATTTCTGAAGAAGAAAAAAAACTGGGAGCCGCAAAACCATTGCGACATTTAAAACAAATATATCTCCAGAGCCGCGATCTGACAGCGGGTGGGAAGGTGACGTCGGGACAGTGCGTGACTAACGCACGCACCGCCCCCATGCGACATCACAGCCAGTACAGTGCCCGTCACAGTGGGGAGTGTCAGGGCGCACAATGCGCCTCCTCCCCTCGCTAGTATCCGCCCCGGAGCCGCGGCAAAGGTGTAAAAGAGCCACATGCGGCTCCGGAGCCGCGGGTTGCAGACCCCTGCCCCAGGGGAATCAGGACAAACAGCAATCAGCCCTTAATGTGATAAGATTTATCCAACATAAATCATATGCTACCCAACTATGAGGGTATTGAAGTTCATTTTGTGGGTGGGTTTTGGTTCTACCTGTGCACTGTGCGATAATGTTTTGCTAGGTGCCATCTATCACCACATCCCCTAGTTCTGTTGGCCAGGCACCTCTCCGTGGGCTGGTCACAGGCCACACAATTAAGACAAAAACAAAAACCTGCTTTGTGCAAGTCTGGTATATCGGAACACTTATTTGGTACACACCCTGCTTGGCACACACTCCACACACATGTACACAGGCAGGAAGCCTCAATGGCGACCTTCTGGAGGCTTCACCCGGAGCAAAAAAAACCAGCTAGCCCCACCCTCTCCAGCTATGGCACTGCCTAAAGGTACATATCTTATGTGACATCTCTCATTGTCTTTGCCTTTACTTCAAAGTAGCTGCCAGAGAAGGGCCACAATTTGATCAAGGAAGTGGTGCTGGGGAAAGGGAGGGGAGCAAAGAAACCTATGTCAGGTCCCCAGTCTGAATTGTCTCACAGAGGTTGCTATTAGCCCTGCTCAAAAAGGAATGCCACAGTTGAGTAGCTTTGGAGTAACAATTTTACAAGAACTCCAGAAACCACCTTGTGCGATTGGTCTGACTACCTCAGTATTGTCAATGCTGACTGGCTGTAGCTTTCCAGGGATTTTGTCTGGAGTCTTTCCCAACCCTGTTTGGAGGTGCCAGGAACAGAACCCTGGACCTTTTGCCTGCAAAGCCTGAGAATTTTTAACTTTGTTGTAACAGGTTGAACACCATCTTCTGTTAAGACTTGTTCCATCTAACTCCTTGCTTTAAGGAGACGAACAGAGAGGAATCAGTGTTATATGGTAATCTTCTTTCTAATAAATGTAGAAGCAGCGTGGCCATTTGTTTTTGTTTTTAGGCAGATGCAGGGGCCTCTAGGACTTTTTATAGGTTTATAAACAAATAAGTCAGATGGAAATTATGGCCAGTCACCATCTGGATTGTATTCCCCCCACCCCCGCCGTCTGGATTGTATTAACTATGGTTAGCCTCTCCCACATATATAAATGTATGGTCTGGGAAATAGGGTTGCAATATTTCAAAAAGTAAAATTCCTAACACCCACAAATTTATTGTGCTTTTTGGGTTTTTTTTGTGATTTTAAATTCACATTGGCCCCAGCCAGCATAACCGGTGGTTTGAGGTGTTTGGAGTGGTGGTTCAACAAAATCTGGAGGGGCATAGGTTGATCATCCTGATAGGTAAAAGAACAAAATTTATTAGAGAGCAGGAAAAATGACCTTGTATGTTTCTAATTACATGTGTGGGAGGGAAGAGAAAAAGAAATAAACTGCCACATCCCATGCATGCTTCGCCCAGAAGGGGAGGAGAAAACACAGCACAGAAAATCCAAAAACAGCATAAAAAAGCAGACATTTTCCCCAGTATCCTGGGAAAAAACACTACAGCCCATTAACTGGGGACCATGCTGGCAACAACACCCATCTGCCACCCACATACAGAGGCAAAAACTGAAAAATAACTGAGCACGTGGCCCCTGCGCATACACCTGCACCAATGGAAACACAATGCACACAATGCCACAGTGTTCCCATTCCATCAGCCACAGTGGCGTAGTTTCTAGTGTGGCCAGTCTCCAGACACCTCTCATGCAAGGATTCGGTTTCATTAAAGCTTTTCCTGAGCACTGTTTTCTGAGAGCAACACACGGTGGCTGTGTACCAGCTACCATTTAGTCTAGCTTCAATGAGCTCCCACCGCTGGTGTTTGCAACGGTTTTAAAAAAAGAAAATACACATGACTTTAGCCACAATCCATATCTATCCTATACAGTAGTTGCTTGACAAATACTGCTGTTTCATGCATTCTCTCCATCTGATTTGAAAAGGTAAGCCAACACGTTCCTGTCACAAGCTGAGATGTGTATGTTTGAGACAGCCGCTGCATGTGCACAGATGCCAGCTTCAAAAACAGGGTGTGGGACACAGCCGTGCTGTGTTTTAAGCTGCTAGTGTGCATATAGCCTCAAAGGGAAGGAAGAAGAGGCAACATAATACGAAGCATGAGCTTCAGCCCCACTAAGGAGGTGGTGGCAAATATGGCCTCATTTTGCCTTTTGCATGTATAGTAAGAAAGAAAAAGCCACCTCATTGTAGCCCACTACCATCCATATACAGTGGTACCTTGGTTTGCATATATTTTGGTTTGCATACATTTTGGATTACAAACACGTCAAACCCAGAAGTGCGTGTCCCGGTTTGCAACGGTTTTTTGGATTACAACCCATTTTTTTTGGATGATGAACAATTTTTTTTGGAGGGCCCATTGGCGAAAGCGCACCTTGGGTTACAAATGGACCTCTGGAACGGATTATGGTTGTAAACCAAGGTACTACTATATATACATACAGGGGAAATGATATTATAAAGCAGTTATGTAACTCAAGTGATGGCAGTAACTCAGTACATTTTAACCATCTCTTTGCAATTTCATTAGAGCAACAAACCCATTCTGTGTATTACAAATATCTTCTTGATTGCCTTAAGGATGCACAGAACGAAAAAGGAACAGTAGTGGAATCGGAAGGGCACCTACCCTGACATGCTACATGCTGAGCTTGCTCCAACAGCTACCTCTAGGAAGAGAAGAGGGAAGGGGAATTGCTACACCTTATGTAGGTAAGTGCATTTTCAGTTCTGCTTCTACCATCTGCAGTATACATTTAAAATAGCATCATACCATTTTAAACACTTTCTTCCAAATAATCCTGGGAAGTGTAGTCTGTTAAGGGTGCTGAGAGTTGTTAGGAGACCTCTTTCCCCCTGCACAGAGCTTCATTTTCCAGAGTGGTTTAACAATCAATTCCTCTTCCCAGGGAACTCTGGGAATTGTAGCTCTGTAAGGGAAATAGGGATCTCCTAACAGCCCTCTGCACCTTTAACAAACTATACTTCCCAGGATTCTTCGGGGGGGAAGCCATGACTGTTTAAAGTGGTATGGTACCAACTGAAATTTATGGTGCAGATGGGGCCTTAGGAATATGAACAGCATTATGGATAAAACAAGACCTGCCGGGTGTGTGGAATAGCCCATGTTTTACATGCAGAGGGACCTACCCAACACAAGAAAAGGACGAGTTAAGAGAAGTACTGTATGCACTAACTGTTTGGCTTCTGTACAGGTGCTAACCAGTCCTTTTGGCCTTCCTCTGGAAAACCGTGTGACGATCCGCTCACCCTGTTTTGCCTGACAGACCAGTCCTGTGAGTTAGCCACTGGACATGCCTTGTCCTGCTCCTTCCTTATCTCTTCCTTCCGGCCCCCTCCTCGCAAGTGACTGCCTCATATGCCCTTCACAGCAATGCCCATTTGATCTGTGAACCCTGAGACACCATCCCTCCTTGCAGTCCTGAGTGAGCAAACAATTAAGGGGCCCACTGCCATTCAACATGAGGGCAGTCGCCACTAAAACTGACAAGTATTCTATGAAGGAATTTCTGCTAACGTTGAAATACGTGTGGACGTGCTCATGAACAGCATGCTATAAAAACCGGATGCACATAACTCAAATAAACCAGTGCAGCTGCACTTGAGAACTGGGATGTGTGTGTGGGTGTCATATTAGGCCAATGTTGAGGATTAAGATATAAAAATGCTTAATCCACATTCCACAGCTAGGCTGCAGCCACGGATGATTTCACATGCTGCCCAGCCCATATCTTCATAGTTTATCTGAAAAAAACACACAACTATAATTCATAGCAAACAAATGAACACCATATCAGAAAACATATGCTTGTAACAGGAGGCATTTCTTTTGTGATACTTATCCCTAAATCTGGGAGCTATTCTCTCTCAAATAGGATTCTCCCATGCGAACTCAACCCCATGGCTCTGTTCTGAGGAATGGGGCTATTATTAGCAGGCCAGGACACTGGTCTGATTTGGGATTCAAACTAAATCAAACTAAAGGTCAGTTTAAACTGGACAACTAAATTGCACATTTGGTGATTTGGAATGGAAAGAGGAGTGGTCCTGGTCTGAATGGGGAAATAATGGGGATAGAGTCCCACAAGAGAAAGCTTGCTTTAAGTCATAGTAGTTCATCATGAAAGTGCTTCCACTGAAATAAATAAATAATAATAAAAAAAATAGTCCAGTAGCACCTTAGAGACCAACTAAGTTAGTTCTGGGTATAAGCTTTCACGTGCATGCACACTTCTTCAGATACCTGCATACACACGAAAGCTTATACCCAGAACTAACTTAGTTGGTCTCTGAGGTGCTACTGAACAATTTTTTTGTTTTTATTTATTTATTTCATCTGCGTCAGACCAACACGACTACCTACTGGAATCTTCCACTGAAAGTTAGCATTACATATCAGAGAGAAAAGCTAGCCTAGAAACTTGCTTTCTGATATGCAAATTTTATGTCCAGGTAGATTTGTTTTCAAAGTTCAGACTCAATCTGTTTTAAACACTGCCTGTAAAACACTCAAATGAGACAGACAACTAACATCAAATTTTGGAAAGTAGTTTGATGGGATGCATTTCTTTTGTAATAATACAAAAGTTCCTTCAGAAGAAAAGCAATGCTGAAAACACAACAGCAAAAAAATATGTATAGTGTGGCATGGGTTTTAATAAGTAGGAGAGGATTTATTAATTGCATTTTATCCCTTCATGTGCCTATATGCATGGGTTGAACAGAATTTAAAGTCCCATCCTTAGCAGAAAATTGAAACATAAGAATTAGGTTACAAAGTCTTCTTTTGGACAAGTCCAGTTGCGAAACAAGCTGAATCTCCCTTTTCAAAAAAATCAGACAACAGATTGGGAAGCAAGTTTAAAATATTATTTACTTACTTATAGTCATGCATTGGTTCTCAGCTACAACAGTAGTAAAAACTATACAGGTAAAATATTTATATTTACAGTAGAAACAGGCTTGGGCACATGCCTGAGCTGGAGCAACAGGAGGCATGTCTGCCCCCATCAAAGGTCAAAATGCGGGGAGAGGGGGAGAGAGAGAGAGAGAGAGAGAGAACAGGAAATTACTACAGTGTACGCTCTTTTCTCCTCTCTATCAATTATGTTTCTATGGTCTGAATCTCTGCCTGTCAGCAATACAGTGGTACCTCGGGTTACAAACGCTTCAGGCTATAGACATTTCAGGTTACAGACTCCGCTAACCCAGAAATAGTACCTCAGGTTAAGAACCTTGCTTCAGGATGAGAACAGAAATTGTGCTCTGGCGGCGCGGCAGCAGCAGGAGGCCCCATCAGCTAAAGCGGTGCTTCAAGAACAGTTTCAAGTTAAGTACGGACCTCCGGAACGAATTAAGTACTTAACCCGAGGTACCACTGTACAGCTCTGTGGTCCTAACCCGTTCTCATGCTAATTAGCAAAAAATATGCATTGTTAGATTTGGTTGCTAAATCTCTCACATATAGTTCCTTGGGATTTTACTCCCATGTTTGATGTATTGTCTGCTATGGCCTTCCCCACCCCCTCACTTTTAAATAAAAACATTCTGGGTTTGGCTGTGGGGATACAACTTAAATCACATCCTGCAAATAGAGCTTTGACAGTATATTGATATAAACATTATCAGCTTGAGCTACATTTGGGTAAACATGTATTTCATTACACTGTCAGAAGCATATATAGTGAAAGGATGTACAACCACTGCATTTTCAACTTAGCGTATTTTAAAAATTCTTATCCATCTACTTATTTGCAATGCTTCTGCTCTTTTCTTTGTTCACAATCTCAAAGAAAGATCATTCTTCCCCATTAACTTTCTTCCCTGTGGTAATGGCAACAACAGTGTTTAACAGTTAAACATATCCTCCATCCCAGTGTTTTGTAGAAAGCTCCTTCTTTCCAAATGTAGCAAAAAGTGACAATTTAGTTTTTTGGATTAACTATTTTTCCAGTATTAATTGCTATACAGTTTGGACTCAAATGCTGCCAAATACCCAATTAAAAGAAAAAGAAAGCAATTATTGTATTATAAAGCCACTAATTCTGCCTAAAATAGTTAACATGGGAAAGAAACTTTGGAAAGAGACAGAGGAAGTTAATCCAGAGAAATGGATGTTGGGGTATGTAAGAAATACTGCTACTAAAAATACATGTATAACAATAATCCCGTTGATATAAAAATCATGTCATGTGTTCTGTATTAATCCAGAATAACAACCTTGACCTTTCTGAAGCTGTGAGGATAGAACAGCAGAAGGGACAACACCACTGTTGTCTGGTGCCCATTGGGACTGATATGCTCTCTGAGAGGCAAACCACAATGACCATAATTATTTGAAGGAAGGGATGTGTTTCAATGGTGTTTTCAAGGTATATGTACACAGCCTCAAAATGGCTGCCATTTATGTCTGGGATGTGGAGCATACGGCTCTTGGGAATAACACTGCAATGGGGCAAAACCTCTATGGAGAACACCCCCCATTTTCTGAGATAAAATTATGGGATGAACCTTTCCTGGGCCAATTTTTGTTGTTTCAGTGTTTGAATAATAGAATTGTAGAATTGGAATGGATCCCAAGGTTAATCTAGTCCAACCCCCCCCCCCCATGCAGGAATCCTGAACACAGCCATCAATGGCTGAGGTTTGAAGGAGCCTTGCAGGCATCCTTCCTCCAGTGCTGTTCTGATTTGGTTTTAAAAACTGGATTTTATTGACTATATTGTATTGCATTTTATATGTAAACTTGCTTGATATGTCACACTGGAGTGAAAAGTGGTACAGTGGTACCTCAGGTTAAGAACTTAATTCGTTCCGGAGGTCCGTTCTTAACCTGAAACTGTTCTTAACCTGAAGCACCACTTTAGCTAATGGGGCCTCCCGCTGCCACCGCGACGCTGCTGCGCGATTTCTGTTCTCATCCTGAAGCAAAGTTCTTAAACCGAGGAGCTATTTCTGGGCATAGCTGTCAACTTTCAGATTTGAAAATAAGGGATCTGCAGCCTCACCTGTCCCAGGGACAGTCTACGGGATATCTAACAATCCGGGATAGCAGCGGGAAACGGCGCTGGACTAAGGGAATTTCCCGCAAAAAAAAGGGAAGGTTGACAGCTATGTTTCTGGGTTAGCAGAGTCTGTAACTTGAAGCGTTTGTAACCTGAAGCGTCTGTAACCCAAGGTACCACTGTATACAGTATATACAAAGTGGGAAATAAGAGCCCAATGCTGAAACCAATATGGTGCCCTCTGGATCTTGCTGGACTTCAACTCCCAGAACCTCCTGGCCATCCTGGCTGGGGTGGGGCTCATGGGAGTTGGAGTCCAATGGGAGGGCACCCTATTGCCTTCCCTTAAGGACTGAACTCCCAACTCCAGCCTTTATGCATGCGTTGAACGGGTGAGAAAAAGCCTAATTTTGAATCTAGCCCACTCTGGAGTAGATCCCGGCACTCTAAGCACACTGACTTGGGAGCAAGTTCCCACTGAGTGGCGTTGCGCTGCAAACTCGCCACTTGTGCCATTAATCCCTCCCCGCACGGCCCTGAACTCGCAAGCACAGCGGAGAATCAAGCCTAGCAGTATGCGGGGGGACGAAATCAACGAGAGCGGCTCCTCCGAATGTAATGGACGAACCCGACGCCTAAGCGCGGAGATAGGCCCTTGGGAGCAACTACTGCGGGGAAGAGGGGCGCGTTCTGCCGCAGAAACCAGCAACCCCTCCGAAGAGCTTGCCGGTCCAGGCGGCGGGGCCGAGTTCCTGTTCCAGGCGTGGCTGCTGCGTGCCTTGGTAGAGTGAGTCAGAGGGCTGCCAAGGCGGTTTCCCAAGTGCCGCAGGAAGGCGGGCTGCAGCCTGTGCAAGGAGCAGAATGTTGTCCCCGAGGTAAGGCAATTCCTGGCGGCATCGTCTACATCCAGCCGGCTCGGGGCGGGGAAGAGGGCTCCGCACAGGCAGGCGCGCGGCACTTCCAGGGCCGAGTGGCAGCGCCGAGGCGGGTTAATAGAAAGCCAGGCAGAGGCGACCGTTTAGGGAGAGCGGAGGCCCGCCCCTCCTTCCCCTTTCTCCCCGCTTCGGCCTGCGCCCTGTCGGAGAAACGCAGGCAGGACGGGAAGACCCGGCCGGAGCCAAGCATTGCTTTCGGACGTACGCCTTGTCTGGGGCCTCCTTTTCCTGGGAGACAAGCGCTAGACACGGCATACGGTCTCTGGGCTCCAGAGGACTAGCCTCGTGACAGCAGGAAGCAGCAAGAAGTGCAGTTTGAATCACGCTGACTCCGAAGTAAAGTCCTCCCTGGTTTCCCTGGAACTTAAGGTAAAGGTAAAGGTACCCCTGCCCGTACGGGCCAGTCTTGACAGACTCTGGGGTTGTGCGCCCATCTCACTCAAGAGGCCAGGGGCCAGCGCTGTCCGAAGACACTTCCGGGTCACGTGGCCAGCGTGACATCGCTGCTCTGGCGAGCCAGAGCTGCACACGGAAACGCCGTTTACCTTCCCGCTGGTAAGCGGTCCCTATTTATCTACTTGCACCCGGAGGTGCTTTCGAACTGCTAGGTTGGCAGGCGCTGGGACCGAGCAGCGGGAGTGCACCCCGCCGCAGGGATTCGAACCCCCGACCTTTCGATCGGCAAGTCCTAGGCGCTGAGGCTTTAACCCACAGCGCCACCTGCGTCCCATCCCTGGAACTTACACCTGCGTAAATGTGACTAGGATCGCGGACTTCAAAGACGACCCAATACTGTTAATCCCAGGAGAAGAATTTGGTGGGGTTGGGCACCAGTGAGTCACTCTGGACAGAGTCGTTGAGTGGAAGTTCTGCCACCCATTTTTGAGTATTTTAATGCAACGTTGGGCCAAGTATGAAAGTTAAAAGTTATTCTACACCCAACTGTGTATTCATAAAGTACCAGGGCACACAGGACAGGGGGTGCTTAGGCCAATAGCCTTGGCCAGTTTGTGCTTTTGCCTCCCCACCACTGACAGGCCAGCCCTGCAAGGTAGCATCTCCGCATGCTTCAGTGCTCCTTGCTTGTGCCTGGCAGGAGCACCTTGTTGAGAGAGGAACGGCCACTGCTGCTGAACCCATTCAACTTCCCTGCTGTCACATGAAAACCCCCTTGTGAGGCTAACTAAAGCTAGATGATACTAGGATGTGGGAAAGGTATCCCTATCTACAAAGGAAACCAGCAGATGTACCAAAGCCTATATTATCCAGGCTGGGGTAGATCATGAAAGGGAAAGACAGTTGGTCACCCCAGCAGGGTCAGTGGCATGACACATAGCAGGGATAGCAGGCGCAATATCTCTTCTGGTTTCAGCTGCAAGTTAGGAAAACCTTCACCTGTTGCATAACAGCCATGGAACATGCAATTGTACAGGAACCCACCTGGAGCAAGTAAATTAAGAACCCCACTGAGAAACAGCCAGGCGCATCCTGGTTAGTGCTGCCTTTCTATTGATCTGCATACAGAGGACAGCCCAAAGCAATGAGCAACAGTTAACAGCCAGAGCACAGAGTTCCCAACCTGGATGCACCAAAGGTGTTGTAAAGAAGAAGGGTGGTGGTGGTGGCCCCACCAGCTCAACCAGTTGGTGCTTCAGCCTCCTCCCTCATGGGGTGGGGTGGGAGGAAATGAGTGACTGCAAGTACACTTCTCCCTTCCTTGTTGCAGTGGCGCTCTTAGTGTGGTGACACCTTATTCTTCCTAGATCCAGACTTTGATTCTGCAAGACAAAAATGTTCTTTCCTGTTTGGCCAGCAGTGGCAATGCTGTCAGTGGCCCACAACTTTCCTGCATTTTAGCCTTTCAGCCAGCATTTCTGTTCTGGTAGTGATGCTTGCATACTTCCAGCCAGGTGGGACTTCTGCCATATCCTCTGGCTCCCATTTCATGGATCTCAAGTATAGGATTGCACCTTTAATGCCACCTATGATATCATACTCTTGACAGTATTCATTCTCCTTTTGATGCAGATGGTTTTCATTAAGCAAGGCGTGTCCTGCCCTGGCCAGGATGCTGACCTCCTCCACCAGTGGCTCCCAGGTTTCCCAGACTATGGAGGAAGGTAATGTAACTGGGCTGCAGGCAGGTGTGAGAGAGAATACGACCAGAAAGGTTGATCTGTTTGTTTAGTGGCATCTATAGCAGTAATCGCTGTAACTGGGCTTCTATTTATGTGGGAACTGTTTTCGAAACAAATATGTTCTTAGTGTAACTTTTCCCAGCAGTAAACAGAAAGTAAAAGCAACAAACACAGTGAGTTGTCATTAGAAGCACATCACTCCATAGCACCAAATTGCTTAGTGGAAGAAAACTGGACCCTCCAGAATGATACCCAGGGACCTTGAGGCCTCTCTGCATCAACATCCCCATTTACATGTGACAAGAAGGGAAACTATTTTTTTTATAAAATGGCCTTGCTCTATGGCTGCAATGGGTGAGGGGTGTCTCAATAATGTTGGGTGCCTCAGCAGCGCTTGACTTAGGGCAGTGCGGACAGTTCCCCTGCATGGGGAACCAAGTTGAGGGGACGCAAAATAATAACAATAACAACCACAATAAAACCCATCTATTATATGTAAGGGCTGTGTGCCAAATTTTGTCCCAGCTCAAGGTGCCATATTATTACCAAAGTCTAACACAGTCTAGCAAACCAGTCCTGTTATCTTAACTTTCCCACAATTTACAGTGACTGGCTAGTTCCATGCAGGCAGTGGCCTGCATCATCAACACCAGTTCCTTATAACATTTTATTATGCAATCCATAACAGATAAAAGTGCAAACACGTGTTTTGAATTAAGTAGTTGTTTAACCACGTCTGTTATTATTCTGTATACTGCAGCCTAGAATGTCTGCATTTGCAGGCAGACCCACCACTGATGAAATAAAATTTCTTTCTCTCTTACAATACCCCAGTCTAGCACATGGGAGACATTCTGTTCAGTTTTATCTATGATACACAATTTTGTTACCTTTTTTAATTTAGATTTTAGGAATCTTACTGAAAGTCATTGTGCTTTTATTATACTTTGTGTGATGTAACTATAATAATAGTTATGAGAAACGTGGAATAGAGGATGAAGATAAAGGAAGCAAACACAGCTATTGAGTACTTCAGTGCTATGTACATTTGGAAAACAAACAGAAGGACATCTTAACTTTAGCACAGAAATAAATGATCAGCACAACAGAATTAAATCATATGTTAGCACACTTGTGCATACACTTCTGCATTTTGTGACTGAGTCCAAAATGACCAGGAAAACTATGCAATTAGGGTTTTTGCCTTGTGTTTTACGACACTGATAATCTAAATGGCTTTTTCTACTTTACAGGACATTCACCCATTCATGTGAATAATGGTGTGTTGTGGTAACCTGTATTCATTTTAATATGGCTATATATCTGCTTCTATCTTGCTTCTAGCTTTCTTTTTTGGACGGTTAATGAAATATACACATTAATATTTTCTGGCACCAGTTGCAAGTTAGCGTTGTTGGTGGCACTAAATGGGTTCACGCTGCTAAGCAAATAAAGCATGTCTTTTAAATCAAAATATCATCTCCGTATGCCTGCATCTTGTGCTGTTATTTATGTTTACAATAAATCAGAAGACAAATACCCAGGGACTTGTACAGATTTATGTTGAATCTAGAACCCTGTATTCAAATAACTGGTGAGCAAGCTGTGCCTCTTAAATCCCTGGCTCATGATCTCCAGTTTTCCAAAGCTTTCTTAAGTCCATGTCCTTCCAGTGGTTCAAAGTGTCATTTACAGACCAACATAAGAAAAAGAGAGGTTGGTAAGCGTGACATTTTGTAATACTTTAGAAATAAATATGGGTCCAATCATACACATGCAACCTCTTATTCCTAGTCCCTGTGTGAGGATTTGCCTCAGTCCTACTTTTTTGTTTTGTTTTCCTTACTCAGCTCCATACCGTTGCTACCCACTTTTTCCTAATGTTCAAACTTCAGACCAATGACTTCTTTCCTCCATTTCCTTTAACAGTTTACCAGATGGGCCTATAGGGACATTGCTAGTCAACACCTAACCAATTATATGTACTTCCCTTAATAAGAGTTTGACAGAACAAAGGGCAGTAGCTCAGCGATAGCATATCTGCTTTGCAAGCAAAATGTTCTGGATTCAATCCCTGGCATCTCTAGGTAGGGCTGGGAAGGACTCCTGCCTGAACTCCTGGAGAGCCACTGCTACTCAAATGTTGATAGTACTAAGTTAGATGGACAAGTGGTATGACTCTATAAGGCATCCCCCTGTGCACTGTCTTAAAATACTTCATTTGTAGTAATTTGGAATGCTGTTTCCATATTTGCGCGTGAGGGTAATACAGCTTGTAACTATTCTTTCAGGCAGTCTTTCCCCAATTTGGACAGACGTAAGCAGAACAGATGTGTTGGGTGGGAAGCAATTTCACTCCTCAACAGTGGTGCAATATCCATGATTAAGGATGAATTATCTCTGTCTCTCAAGGGGCAAATAGCTTTCTGAAGGACAACCAGCTGGTGCTATGTGTCAATGAGTTGTGGTCAGCAATAGCATATCAGCTCACAGAAAGATAAGGAAAGCAAACAATACAGCTTGTATAGTTGAGCAACACCACTTTACAATATGAAAATTGGGTTGTTTTGATACCGTTAGGCTAATTACTGTGAATGAGCAGCACCAGACAATTATTGTGTTATTGGGGCCATCAAGAAAAAAAGAAGTCATATTCCTTGATAAATGGAAATATCTCCCTTTTTTGGGTTTAGGCAGTGGAGTAGCAGAGAAACGCTGTTGTTTGAATGTGGGAACAATGAAGAATCGCAGAGATACTGGGAGGTTTTTGAGCTTGAGTTTAGCTGTGCCAGAAGCAGCATGGAAGGAACTACAGGGGCCCACTCTATACAGTTGCTCTGTGGAAACCTGAGGATTAGTGATTGTGTTTCCCATTTTAAGGGTCAGCTTGTTTCCACTAAGCTCTGCTTGAATAAGATCATTAGTTTCCAATTCTCTCTTGTGCAAAGGAAACAAAAACCTTTGGTGCTGCTTCTGGAATCTCCTACCACTTGAGAAAGGAAAAGTGTTTAACAAGAAATGTTACTTCTTTTATAGCGCAAAAGAAATACAAGCATGTGTATAATGGCATATATATATTTTGGAAGACTGAATGTACTTGGGGAGGGAACATCTGATCCCTACAGTCCAGACATAGAAGGAACATCTGGTTGACGTGGCTTCCCTGCTTGTCCTACCGGGTTGATGGCAGAATAGTCTGTATGGGCTGGTTCCTACTGAGGGGTGATACTGATCCATAGGAAATATACCTGCAGCTCCCAAGGACATTCCTTCAGGAGTATTGACCACTGCTGTACAGATGTACTGTAAACACAGCCTATGGATGGAAGTCAGTGTTGGCCTTACCATGAGATGAAGTGAAGCTACTGTCTCAGATCATGGATTGAAAAACTGAGGGCAGCAAAAACGGGCCACTCCTTAAATTGCAAAATATCGCAGCCCGCCTCAAAAGTGTCATCCATCCAGTTTGTTCAATGCAAAGAGCATATGAAAGCTTGGTTCTGTTCATGGGTTTCCCTTATAATATCAGAACACACGAATACAGAAATTTATGAATGTAGACTGAGTAACTTAAACATTCATTTTAGAATGTGCAGGCTGTCTTGCTGGGTCAAATTTGACTTTCACAAAAAAAAAAAAATAGTCACAAGGATCAGTTGGATATTTTTGGTTGTAAAAAGATAAAAGCTGTCATAGTCTCCTGTAGTTATACTGGTGTATCCCCTGATAACAGGAATAAACTTCACCAGCTGTTGCTTTTCATCTTTTCTTTTGCATGACATTGCTTACTCTTCTGCTTCTTGGGAGGGTAGTAGTACCCTTTTGGTCAGTTAATGCATCAAATATTTCTGACTTTGTTGTGTTGCAGTGCGAAATAGATTGAGGGAGATAGTGGGAGCATCTACCAATTGGAGGTATGACACATGCAAAGCTTTCTTTGATTTTTTGATAGTTGCATTTCAGAATAAAGCAGACCTGATTGGAATGTCCTCTTTCAGAGATTTAACCAGCTGTCGTGAAACTCTGAGGGTCTTTGCCCCTACAGGAATGATGGTGATGATTATGATAATACTTCTCATAAATGTTAATAGTTTATATGCATTATCTTAGTATTCCTTTAAAAAAATCCTTCAGAGAAAGTAAATTATTATTATCCCTAAATTACAAAAATGATTTGAATCTGATAGTGCTTGCCTTAGGCTGTAACCAGGTTCAAGGTGGGCCCAAGATTTGAACTGGTGATTTTCCAGCTCAAAGATCTTGATCTTAACCATTATGCTACGTAACTCTATTCTAGTAAACGTGTATTACATTTTGCAACCTGTGTCCACCCGGAATCATCTGATTTGTTTTCCTCCAGAGACCATGTGCAAGCAATGAATGAAAGAAAAGCTTTACATACCCTCCTTGCAAAAAACCAAGCTGACCTGCCCCCTAGGAAAATGAGAGACAGCTATATAGAAGTTATCCTGCCTTTGGGAAGTCAACCTGAAATAAGAGAAAAATATCTGAACGTGCACAACTCTGTCAGGTAAAATCAGTTGCCTTTTTAATAGAATGAATATCTTCCTACTTGGTGCCTTACCATTTGCACTGTTATCTTATGTATCATTTTGACTTAAAAATCCCCCCCAACCTGGCTCTCCTAATTATTATATGTGAATTTTAAAGGATCAAACTATTGAGATGTTTAATGGTAAATTTTTAAACTTCAGATTGTACATTTTTTTAAAACACCGTCATAGAACTATGTTGGATTCGTCCCAGTATCTTGCAACGTAATCTTACCATGTACCATTTTAACCTTGGTAGGTTTGGCCGAATTCTTGAAGATCTTGATAGCTTAGGAGGTATGTAACAGCCATGCAGTTTCATTGATCTGGTAGTCAGATTAATTTGGGTAATTAGAATTCTGGGGTCAGATATTACACAGAACTGGGATGCGAGAGAAAGGCGTGTGAGTGACTCGGGCTTCCCCTTTTTTGCAGTTCCTGTGTAAATGCTCAAATAGTGAAGAGTGACATATGTGACCTAAATGAGTTGTGCTCATGAATGCCCTCAACCTGCAGGAGCTAGATGGGAAATCTTCCCTTGCTATGGCAAGGGTGGTGAATAGAGAGAATGGTTCCTTGATTTTTTGAGATCCTTAGAGAAGGCAGCCAGTCTGTGATGCAAAGCACGACTATCCAGAAATAAGAAACCTTTTCGCAAGCCAGGATTTGTGTTTTGGTGGTGCAGTGCATCCATTGGAGCTCTTCACATGACTGATTGAATGAACCCATTTTAATTATATTTGCAAATGAGACATTTTCATGCATGTTCCTTGTTTGAGCTTGTCAAGTGTTATTCTTGGAATGACACAAATACCACATTGTAAAATTTTTACTGCACTGCCTTTCATAAAAAAAAACTAAATACAGAGAATAAATCATGCAGTCTCTTTCATCCTTTCTCTACAGTTCTGATTTGTTATACACACACAAAGCATGAAGCTGGTCAGATGTCTCCTTTGTCGATTGTTACAGCGCTGGTGGATAAAATTGGTACGGTGTTGTTGGATCTGTTAAAAAACTTAATGCTTGAACTAGGAGCGCTTGCTGTGTTGGGTAAAAAGAGCTAGGCTTCATTTTGACATAAATGTTGTGGGGGGGAGGGCAGGAGATAACTGCTCCACCTCTTTTGGATAAGACTTTCTTCAGGCTGCCAGATGTTACAATAAATGTGCATTTGCTTCCAAAACAACACCTGTGTTTCCATGCCCCTACTTTCATTTTAACAACTTGTTATGTCTATTATGTCATGAGTTCCGCCTCCTCTGCTTCTCCCCCACACTCAAATCAGTGATGTGGAGCAGGGCAGTGCTGAAATATCAGGTCACACATTTCCCCATTTAGATACTGCCCCAAGAGGAAAGGAAGCAAAATGTGTTGCAGCCATGTTCTGTGGCAAATGTGCACTTCCTGTTGCATCTTGCTTGACCTGAAGAAGGTGCCTGGCAAACCTTTCTAGGGAGCATTCTACAGCTGGAGTCTGAGAAGGCTCCTCTCCCTAGTAGCCACCCAGCTCACTTCTCTTGCTGGTGGCACCCAGAGTAGGCCTTTAAGAAGGATCTTAAGGGGGGGAGGGCAAGGGCAGTCTTTTGGGTATCCTGGTCCCAAGCCATTAAGGGCTTTAAGGGTTAAAATGGGCACTTTTTCTGACTTGTAATAGATAACCAGAGGTAAGTTAGCTTTCTTGAGCTAGAGAAATTAAGTTTTTGTTTTCAGTTACTTATCTTTAGTGTCTATGCTCTGACTCCTCTTTGTTTGCTTTTAGGATTATGGAAGCAGGATATTCGTCCAGACTGTGATATCAAGTTTGTTGGGAATGTTTCATGGGTAGGAAGGACATCAATGGAAGTAAAGATGCACATGCTTCAGGTTGTAATTTTTCCATATAAAAAGTAATACACATTATGAGTGCCTGAGAGTTCTAAAACAAGGGCCTGGTTCACATATGGCATTAAACCACAGTTAGAAACAAACTCTGGTTTAATGTGAATGTGCACCCGCTGCTGAAAAGTTCTCTCTGTTCTGCTTTTGCACTTGTCTCATCACCAGGAAATCTGACATGTTGCGATGTTCCAACCCGGGCTTTTGGTTTGTTTCTCTCCAAACAAACCCTAGCTGGCAATTAAGGTTTGTTCTTGGGTTATTGCTTGCTTGTGTTTTGGGAGAAAGAAACCATGAGCCTGGGTTTGGGTGGAACAACAAGCCAAACACTGACTTGTTTTCTGATGGTGCAGCTGGAGAGAGAGAGAGTAACGCGGTGCCCTAGTTTCCAATAAACCATAGCTTGTATTTAGCTATAGTTTAATGTGGTGTGTAAACCAAGCCACTATGAAGGCAGAACATCAAGATCTTCATTACATTATTTGCAGGAACAAGACTAGTTTGCTAAAGATGATTTCCCTTCCATTGTTTTCTTTTAGTTTCACGATGGTGCCTATCATCCTGTATTAGATGCAACTTTTGTCATGGTGGCCCGTGATCCAGAAAACAAAAGGTAAGGCTTTCAGTAGACCATTGGGAATAATTGTACAGTGACAAGTGGTAAAGTCTTTTGCTGAAGGGAGGACAAAAGAGGAGAGAGCTGCTTGCCCAGTGGGGGCCGAGCTGTGACACAAGCTTCCTGACACCACTGCTGCTTACTGGAAAGTGGGGAGAGATCAGGGTTATGCCGGTGTACTGGTGGAAGTGCTGCATTGGCTCTGCTGGTGGGCTGCATAGCCTCCTCACCCCTCTCCTTCTTGGTAAGTGACAATGATGCCTCTGCCAGGAAGCTAACACTATAGCTCTGTCCCGCCTGGAAAGCTGCTTCTGGTGATAGTCAAACGCTGGTGCATTCATTTATTTCCTCCCCTTTATTCACAGACCAGCATTTGTGAACCCACTGATTCTTGAAAGTCCAGAAGAGGAAAAAATCTTTAAGGAAGGAGAAGGTATGTAATGCATTCCTTGGGGTTGTGAAGAGTTTCTGGTTGTGGTCCATTCTCCCATTTCATAAAGGGCATTTAAAGATGGATTTTCAGGGTTCTCCCTCCAGCTCTGCACTTAAAAGTATTGAATATGTGGAAGATCAACATGATTAATAGATACTAGGAGAAGGAATTTAATTGTCCCAGTTGGCTTGTAACAAGCCTGTCCACTCCATTTCACTTCCTTAAATATCCTTTTAAAGCCATGGAAGCCAGTGGCCATCATTATGATATGCTGGCCACTTCTGCAGGT
The DNA here is from genome assembly GCF_964106915.1 of Podarcis gaigeae. NCBI lineage: Eukaryota > Metazoa > Chordata > Lepidosauria > Squamata > Lacertidae > Podarcis > Podarcis gaigeae. Next base: position 44,409,022 of record NC_139677.1, on the reverse strand, counting down.
GAATTGTGCATTGGGTGAAGAAATATTTTCTTTTGCCTGCCCCAAACCTACCACTGATCAATTTATTTTGCTGACCCAATGTGTCATTATTAGTTTTGAAACAGGAGGGGGCTGGATACAGTTATTGGAAACTTATTTCCACCAAGTAATTTTCTGCTCATTTTCATTTACTTGGTTAGCAAACAAGACCAGAAGAGTTGATTCCAATAGGGCTTCCTTGCTAAAAATGGCTCCCACTGCAGAAGAAAGAAACATTGTACATGACATATTTCTTAATACACTGGACCCAAGGTAGGTGGCGTGGCAATGAATGCTTTTACAAACTTTACTTCTGTTTGGGTCTGAATCTTCTTAAAGGTGGCAACTTGTTATTCTATCATTTCTCAGCATGTACCTATTTCAGGCATTGAAAAAAGGGCTGCTCAGATGTTGTTTCCCCTTCTTTTGCCTTGTGCAGAAGTGAATGCCCAGGCCAGGAGATCCTGCATTTATTTATTTGCGTTTTATATCACTCTTCCTCCAGTTGGGAACCCAGAGAGGTACAGTGGTACCTCAGGTTACATACGCTTCAGGTTACAGACTCTGCTAACCCAGAAATAGTGCTTCAGGTTAAGAACTTTGCTTCAGGATGAGAACAGAAATCGGGCTCCGGCGGTGCGGCAGCAGCAGGAGGCCCCATTAGTTAAAGTGGTGCTTCAGGTTAAGAACAGTTTCAGGTTAAGTACGGACCTCCGGAACGAATTAAGTACTTAACCTGAGGTAGCACTGTATACCATATAATTAAAGTACTGGTACAAAAAGAATATTTACAGCCCTACTAAAAAACAAAATCTAAAAAAACTGAAGTGACTAACTCTGACCTTAGGTTCTCCTCTAACCCTGGGTCCTGAAACTGTTAGAGGAGGGATTGTCAGTATCACCCATCAGGAGACATTTGTGAAGGGTTTTTTTTATTACCCTTGTCTCTGGGCAGCATATGCAAGATTGTCCAAAATTATTCTCACTAGCCCCTCTCAAATAAGTTAGATCAGTGGTTCTCAAAGGGTGTGGCTGGAGAGGATTGCAAGTGTGGCAGGAAGATTCAAGGACAGTCGGTATTATATTTTGGGAATGATTCATGTTCTTATGTAGCTGCATTGTATTAGACTTTCTCGATGTTCCATGATCATATTATAAAGTAGCTGTCTTCTATGTTATAAATAAAGCACTGCTAGGAGTTGTTTTCTTTTTGTTTCCCAATGTATTTCGTATCAATAAAAAAATTTGGTGTGCCACAAGTAAATTTTTATTCTGAAAGTGTGGCCCAGAGAAAAAAGTTTGAGAACCACTGAGTTAGACTGAGAAGTTAACCCTGTGCAGTATGTTAGGCTGAGAGATATGGCCGACCTGAGGCTGCCAGTGAGTTTCATGGCTACGTGGGGATTTGAACCTGCTTCTCCCTGATCTTAGGCTGGCATTCTAACTATTGCACCACTTTGGCTCTAAGAGGTATCCCCCTGGCTCCCCACCAAGGTGACAAAAGCTGACCTGAGGTAACTCACACAGAAGCTATTCAAGGGGAAATTACACACTGATCCCTCCCCCCCAAAAAACCCTGGGATTGATGGGAAGCCATAAAATTATCAGAACCTTTAAAGAGGAAGAGCTTTATTTTAAAGTCCCGAAAAGCTTTAAACAGCTTTGTCCAGCAACTGGATATTTTTATTGCAAAAAACTGACCACAAAATAGGTCTTAAAAAACACAGGAGTGGATACATAGGCCATGTTGCAATGAGTGGATGCTGATTCCCCCCAGAAACAAAGGCCAGTGTACTTTTTGGCTGAGTGGATATTTGAATCCAGGCCTCTTCATTCCAAGTGCAGCACATTTAACCACATTTATTACACGCATCCTGGTTGGGACATTCACTATGCGTGTCACGGTGCAGTGACGATGATGTGTGTGAGCCTAAGGCCTGCTTGTTGTCTCACTATGTGGGAGACATGGGGGGAGTGACATTCAGACAACCTCAGGTGTAGGTTAAGCAGGGGCTTTGCTTCGTAACGTTGGGCTGAGACAGCATCTAAACTCTCCTCTTCTAATAGGACGGTGAGTTTTCGGAGTCGGCTGCTGCCACCCACCGCAGTGTGGATGGAAGATGCAAAACTGAAGGGTCTGGAAATCTGCCATCCTCAGGTATTTGCAGAGCTATAGCATGAATGTGTTAGGGGTGCGTTTTGTTTTGCTCTTGGTAAATAGATGTTTGACTCCTTATCCAAGCTGTGATATTGGATGGTGCTTCGGTTATATGATAGAAATTGCAATTTTTTTTCATTCTGAAGGTATCTATCCCTGTAAGTAAGTAAGTAAGTAAGTAAGTAAGTAAGTAAGTAAGTAGTCTTGATAGATTTTCGTAGTCACACAATTGGTTGTGAGTCACCTTCAAAAGTCAGCTTAATTTTTAATTGTAGCATTACAAGAAGGCTTCCTAGCTGTATTATTCTGAAGCTCTTTCCCACTGCAGAGGAGGTCCCACTAAGCATATCATGTGACCATTATTGGTTCATGGCTGCTGGCAGTGTATTTGCCAGAGATTTTGAGCAGCTTTCCAGTAAATGTTAGCACATCCGTTGACGTACTTAGGAAATCCATTTTTTATCCCTGCCCTCCTCCAGGCACTCCACCTCCATGTCATTGTGTATTACGGCCATGAAAGAGCATGCAATAACCTACGGACTAGGTTCAGGTCTTTGCCAATGTGTTTTTAGCAAAAGGTAGCAGCTGCTCAGTATATATTGCAGTCTTGTGCCCGTTCCTCTTCCTGTCCCCACTAATTGGTTACAGTCACAAAGTAAAGCTTGATAATAATTGCTGAGGAATATGTAAAATACCTCTTGCATATTGACATGTGATTAGAGCGTATTGAGAGCTAGATCGATGATATAATTCCATTGCTCTCTTTTCTTCCTCACCGCTTTAATCATTGATTTGCATTTCTCACTTGATCCAAAATGCTTTTATCACCAAAGCTACATATGTACTTTACATTCAAAGTACAAAGAATCATAGGAGCTGCATTTTACCCCCCACAGAGTTACAATTATCAGTCCTCAGCATCCTTTGGGGGTGAGGAATGTTGTTTGCATTTGCTTTAAACGTATACTGTGTTGGCAGCCCAAATTTCCCTGCTGTCACTGGACAAAATTTCCTCTATCACCAGCATAATTTGACTGGCACAAAAAGTTGGTAGTTCTCACTATCCTTCATTGCAGTTGGTTGGGCTGCAATGACTATTGGGAGTCCCTTCCACCTCTACAAATGGTATGATTCAGTGATACACAGTATATTGTATTCTATCCACAGATTATGCATTTTGTGCTTTTTGTTATGTTGCCAATAGCACAAATTGCTAATTACTTGTTTTATGGCTAGTTTGATGGAGAACCAGAAATAAATATACGTTTTAAGGCCACATTTTCTGTAAGGGTGCATCATTCACCACTGAATATTTTTGACTGTAGGAACGCAACATTTTCAATAGAATCTTTGGGGGATTTCTCATGAGGAAGGCATATGAACTTGGATGGGCTTGTGCCTACAGCTATGGGTAAGTTGCAGGATGGTAATATTTGTAGGTCTTAAAGCCTGGCGAGTCTTTTGGGAGGGTGTGGGTAGGGGAAGAGGGCTGGGGTTCACTTGGTTCCCCCCCCAGACTTCCTCCTTCCCGGCTATGAATGGGAAGAGCACCTTTCTCCTCTTGCACCCTCAGATCAGTACCATGTGAGCAGGGAAGAGGCCACGTAACCTTGTAAAGTGATTTGTTTTACAGATTCAGTACAGCAGCCTTCACCAATTTGGTGCATTCCAGATGTTGCCCGACTACAGCTGCCATTTCCCCTCACTATCGGGAGTGATGGCAGCAGCTAGTTGGGAGTTCCAACAACATCTGGGGGAGATCAGCTTGTGGAATGCAGCTGTAAAGTGATGCATCCAAAGACATTTGGGCTAATTTTCTAGGAGATAGTGAAATCTCATACAACAAATGAGTATCACTAAGTTGGACAGTGAAAAATGTCTTAGGAACTGCCAGCTGGTCTTACCCCTTTCTTTCATAAAACATAATTATTTAAAGTCTTTTCCTAATTGCAGGTGATAGCTATGCACAAAAATCAGCTTTTATGCAGTTTCTGATTTCTCATGTTTTTTCATGTTACTTACAACGCAGTGTTGCCCATGTTTCCCTTTTAAAAATGTATTATTTTCCCTCCACTCCAGAAACTCCCGGCCTTATGTGGTAGCTGTAGATGATATCATGTTTCAAAAACCAGTTGAAATTGGATCTTTGTTACTACTTTCTGCCCAGGTAATGGATTTATTCTACTGAAACCATTTTAATAGATCATACTGGTATAAATCATTTGGCTGTCCCTGAAAGTGAGCAAAAACAAGTCAGAGAAACACTGGTTTTCCTTTTCAAATATTAAAATGCTGTGTCTTCCTTGTTCACTTCTGAATTTGGAGGCCCACAGTAGCTCTTTTTTGTTTTAAAGGTATGCTATACTGAAAAAAATAATGCCCAGGTTCGAGTACACAGTGAGGTGTACGATCCAGCTACCAGAGTGCACCATACAACCAATGTATTCCACTTCACATTTATGTTAGAAAATGAGATACCAAGTATTGTTCCCAGAACATACGGCGGTGAGTACCTATTTTGGAAGCTTCACACAGTACATGATATTGCATGCTGCAGTGCAAAAGTAATGGTATTATAGGATCATGGGCCCAGGATTGATTCCTTTCTGTTCTGGTTGTCCCCCACCCCAGTACCCCTTTTCCTCTCTTATCACTTCTCCTTCTGGGTTCATTTAGGTAGCCTAGAGAAGAATTGTATAGTACCGTATTGGCCCAAATATAAGCCGCTCCCTTAAAATTTCACAGGCACTCATAGCCGTTCTGTTTTACCATATGTCTGTTTCAGCAGTGATATCGTAAAAGCCAATTTGTGTAAGGTTGCGAATTTAAGCTGCACTTTTAACTTTTCAGTCGGAATTTGGGAAAGTGACTTATATTCAGGCCAACATGGTAATTTGTGCATTCTGTTTTTTGTACTAACGTAGTTCAAACTGTGTGAATCTGGGTCCACAGTTCCTATCCTTTTTATTTTATTTTAAGGTATTAATCTGCCCACTTCTTCAGTCTGTGCTGTGTGAAGTAGCCTAAATGAAAGGAGGAACGATGAAAGTGTTCTCAATGAAGACAGAGTAAAACTTTTATTCCAACTTTGGAAACGGGCAGGCTAAACCCAGTGTGCAAGGAAAAAGTGTGAAAAATTGACTCGAGCATGTCTTACTAATTGACCACACAATCTTAGGAAGTTTGAGAAGGATCCGTATAGATGACTTAGTTGCTTTTTCTTGTCTTTCAGAATCCATGCTGTATTTGGATGGGAAGCGGCACTTTGATTCCGCCATGAAAGAAAACATAGCACCCTAGCAGTGTGCCACCTTTGGAAGGAGAGCGCCTTGGAAGCTTTAAGCATATTGCTTCTCCACAGGAGGTGGCAAAGCATTTCTGCCATTAAAAACAGTATGATCATGAATGCAGAAATACTCTAAAGCACTTACTTTTCTATCCATCTATTGTTTATTTCTATTTATACATAGTTTTTAGATTGATTTTTGTATTTCATATTGGTGTTTCATATATTTTATGTATTTTTAACGCCAAAAGACGAACAAACTATATATCATGACCATCACAGTGGTCATTTGCTTTGCAAAGTGAACAAAGGTAGCTCTGAAAGGTGGAGGGTGAAGGAAATGCAGTGTGGAATCCTGCCACTGAACATCTTTTGCATTGTTACTCAGAGGTGGTGATCAGTATACTATTTAAATTCATATGCTTTTCCTTAAATGTTTTCTACCACTGACTTCAGACTGATAAAAGCAGCTAAAGCTCCTGCACACTAATTGAAAAGGATTAGGCAGTTACATGGTGTGTCAAGGCCACATCAGGTCCATGAAGACCATTACCCTGCCTATCACAGTGGAACTTCCCGAATTAAGCAAGAACGTCTCTTGATTTCAGCCTTTGATAAACTCCTACCAGATATGGAAATATTTTACTGAATAATGTATTATATCCTATAATAAAAAAATCATACACTTGATTAAAATAATCTTATTACAAGCTACAAAAATATATTCCAGGTCGCTTCATATCATGTATGGTAGATCTACCTTCACGTTGAAAATGATTTGGCAAAGACGGTGTTCCAATTTGTGTTTCTAAACTGCGCATCAGTGAAGCCCGAGATTCCTTTTGGAGCTTTACCATTTTGTTTTTTCTTCTTTTCATAGATATTTATCTGTACCGGTTACATTCTGAAGTTTTGGGCTATTCAAAACGGAGAATGCAACTCCCCCTTGTGGCTATTTGAAGCATAACCATGCTTCTACTATGAATAGATTGAGATACTCATCATATTACTGGATGTAATCCTCCATCTGGGAATAGATACTTGACACTGTATTTTAGTGTTTAAATTATGCATTTAATTTGTAAAAATGTGAGTGTTTGGATTGTGCAGTTTCTGTAACTCATCTAACTTAAAAATACATCCCCAAAGTTTAAGTAACTGTGATAACTTTTTCCAGTGCTTTTTTTCCTGGGGAGACGCAGGAGGATGCATACTCCTAAACATTTTGTGAATCTTGCGTTTGGCCTCATTGAGGGGCAGTATTTCAATATGAGTAGAAAAATGAGAGTACCCCTAAACATTTTCTTTTTAAATAAAAAAAGCACTGGCTTTTTCACATTTGCTGTGTACTCTCTCAAAAACATTGTGTGCATAGATTGCGATTCAATAATTGAAGTTTAGGCTTAATTTGGAAACGAGTTCCATCTAGTCCTGTACCCTTTGCAAGAATATAAGCAGATGGCAGCACAAATGAACAATGATTACCTTCTTTTCATGCCCATCTTACACTCATTTGTTTTGACTGCGTTTTCAAAATAGTAATCATAGAATATGGGAGGTCTGAATTATGTAATCAATATATTGGAGTGGGCAACCTCCAGCCTGTGAGCTTCCTGCTTGCCCTGCAAGGCTGTTTTCCACAAACCATACACACCTACCTTCCTGTGATGTCAGGCAGAAATGCAGCTGCTTTCCCTGTAGAAAGCAGGGTTGATCAATCAGCTGATGAGTGTGTGTGTGTCCTTGGTTTCGGTGTGCGAGATTAATTTGCACACTTACTAAATTCTATGGAACACGATGCTTACTTCAGAGTAAACATGCGTTAGAAATAGTTGCGTTAGAAATAGTTATTAGTGTGACTAGCAGCATGAGACTTCCAACAGTGTAAGTAATTTTACATGGTAATATTTTAGCACTGCTTCACTGCTATTCTACTTTAGTAGAACAAGAAGCCTTATACACACTGAAGGAAACACTGGTACAAATCCACCAAGAAGCAACACACAAGCAATTATCAAAATTAGTGGAACTTTTATTGGCAGATTTTTAGCTGTGAATTGTAGAAGAAAGCAGTCAGTTCACTTTACCAAAATATTTCAGTTTTCCTGCAGGATCTGGAATTATCTGGATAAGGAGAAAAAAGTTACAATCAAAAGCAAAATAGTCTAATGTTTGTTATATATCTGCTGTATAAAGTGAACTAAGTCCTGTGCTGATGACTGGATGTATGTTAGACCCATCCATCCGCCAATGAGTTCCCCAAGATAACACAGGTACTCAAATACCCAACGGTACTTACAAATCTTCTCTTGGCCACCACATTCTCATAGCATCTTCAGGTTTGATCTAAACACATGCAGAAGGCATGGCTACAGCTATTAGTGTATTCCTGTTTTCATGTCACAATAGTTTGGTGATACAGAGTATCCTACACACTCATGTGCCCTACCTCTGGTAAGAACTACAGTTTCCTGGTAAGAACTACAGTTACACCAGTTCAGATATGGTAAACTAAGGGTGAGCAGCCTTGGCCCTCCATGCGTCTTATCTTTCCCTCTCCTCACTGGCCCTGCTCTCTAACAAGTGTTTTTGCTTGTCTGGAATGTGTCCATGATCTTTGATAATGCTTCTTGCTTGTATGGATTTTGTAATTTCTGACTGTGTTCTTCCCCTCACACACTGGTTATGGTGACACATACACCCCAATCATAATGTGAGCATAGGATTGCACTGATAAGCACCATGGATTTTTCTGGTACCAAGATGCACCTAATGTCTTCGGATTGTACCCAAAATCATAAGGGGGAAGACTGGAATCATTGGTGTCCTTCAGTAACATGTCTGGATAAAACAAACTACTGTAGGGATGTAGAACTGTCTTGAGAACGCATGCAGTGTTCTTTTGTGACCTGTCTACAATCGCACTTGTGATAAATCACATGTTATTCCATTGCTGCACTTGTCAACTCACTGGCCAAAAATCTCAGATTAATATCCTCAACTCTGATGTTTCTTAATTCTGAAAGTCTATAATGTAGAAATAAATGGCAAATACTTCTACAAAATGTTTATAAAGACTGCAGCCCTGTGCATACCTACTCAAAATTAACTCCAATTGAATTTAAGGGGACTTATTCCAAGTTAAATGTGCATAAGGCTGTAGCCTAAGTGGATGTATTCAGAGACTGGGAAATCTATTGACCAATGAAGATACTGTTATAAGTTAAGAGTGAGTGCAAAATTACTAGTACTTGTGATTTTTTGTATCTTACTGAAATACTATAGAGTTCTGGAGCAGGTTTTTGCACAACCATAATGCTATTCATGTAGCAGTTATCTAACATGCAAGCACCTTAAGGAAATACTTAGTCTTGATTTTTCCTTCACTGTGTAAAATCTTAGCAAGAAAAGCATATTGGAAAAGCTGACAGAGATAAGATGAAGAAGTAAAAGGCAAGGTTTCAAATGGCATTCAAATTGCCCATGCATTGCTTTTGGCCTGCTGATAACATTCCCCACATGACATACGATAAAAAAATTCAAATGGAGTATTCAAGGAAAAACTATGTTCCAATTATATTTATAAACACCAACTTACTGTTTCACTGCCTGGTCTCCAACCAGCAGGGCAAACTAAGAAGACAAGGAAAGGAGACATTAAGCTCACGGTTAAAAATAACCCTGCCTTCCTATTCCTTTTATTCTGTGGAACATGAAAGAAATAATTCATTTTCTGCAAGTACAAATCTATATATGATGAGGTAGCTGAATGAAGTAGGATTTAATCATAGACTGAGAACTTTTCAATTAGTTTTACAACTAATACCAGGAACCAGGCATCTTAGTATTGAAGACTGCTAGAAATGTTAAGACCAACAGTAATTTGTCAAAATATCTAACAGTCTCAGCTTTCTTACTTGCTATCTAGAAGAAATCTTTCTTTTCTGTGTAGGCAACTGAATGTTTAACCCTGCAGGAAATACCTTCTCCATGTTCGTCAGTATACTGGAATGCTTGTACTAAACGAAGAGTCTCATCTACAGATCTGCCAACAGGAAGATCATTCATTGTGATTTGTCGAAGATTTTTCTTGCCATCAATAATGAACAGGCCTCTGTGGAAACATAAATATAAGAGAAATTGGCAAGACAAATATCAATAACCTCATTCTGTGCATATATATATTACACCTGTCTGCGAAACACCTGTATCAACTCTTCATTGAAAGCCATACATTTTATTTCACTAGGGGATCTAACTATGCACGTCATAGATCCACTGAAATAACTAATTGCTAACCCAACTTGTAAGAACTGTGCTCTTGTTCTAGTCAAGTTTTTCTCTCCAATAGACTGCTGTTGTAAAATTAGCAATTCTGATCTTGCAGCTTTTTTAAACACAGATTTTTGTTGAATGTAACAATACAGCATCATGCAGGAAAAATATGACAATAATCTATAACTATCTGAGTAGCAGATAGAGAAGGAAATGGAATAGTTAACATTATACCTAAGAGCATGTCCTTGATCCTCTAGGTAAACTCCATAATCTTTTGAGATCTGGTGCGTCAAATCTGAAAGAAGTGGTATCTTTATTGGTCCCAGTCCTCCTTGCTTCCGAGCTGTATTAATCCTAGAGCAATGAAGATCACCAAATACTTCAGTGAGAACTATTCCATACCTGCACTATCAACTTAGTATCAGTCACAGTATCTACATGGTAGGTGGTGAATTTAATGGACCTGATCTAGTCTTTGCATCTCCCTCACCCTCTCCTGTGTGCACTTCTCCAGAAATGGAAGTTTCCTGACAACACATTCCTCCTGCCATTGACAGGCCTCCTGTAACCAGACAGCTATACTCATGGGATGGCTGCACTTACTTAACAGTCCCAAGTTTCCGATCAAGATTTCTGCCTTGTACAGAAAATGTAACAGCTACCAATAAGTTGTGTAAATGAAAGGAAAAAAGGACTTACCATGCTAAATGAGTGAACTGCGAGTCTACTGAGCAAGCAACCACTTCAGCACCTATTGCTCTGAATTCTTCAATTCTGTCACTAAAGGCAATGATCTCCGTTGGACATACAAATGTGCTAAATTTAGAGAGAGAGAGAAATGTAAATTTCTAAAAAGAACAGATCCCTACTTATAACTAATCACTAAAACAGAGATGAACTGCTTTCTACAATACACTCAATTTTCCAGCCCTTTATTATTATTATTATTATTAGTAGTAGTAGTAGTAGTAATAATAATAATAATAATAATAATATATGCCTGCCCATTTATAGCCTTCATTGGTCACTGAATCAAGGATGAGTTTAGGAAAATAAGTTTTACAACTTCTAAAACTCTAGCATCCTGTTCTAAACATTTTTGGCAGTGTATTTTATTCAACCATCTTGCAGTGCCAGAATAACTACATACTCTGTGATGTGTCCGCATAGCTGTTGATACGTGTCATCCTAAATACTTATATGGTGCTACAGCAAATATTTTGAGTGAACCACTAGACAGAAAATTCTATTTCCAGTCTGTAAGCAGCAGTTAAGTTCAACATTATTATGTTTGATAGAAAACAATCTTATTTGTCTCTCACTTCAAGAATCAATCAACTATATAATCTTCTTGTACTGAGGATGACAGCCATGATGATAAAGTCATATTATTAAGTGGGGATTCAGAACAAAATGCTGTGGCATATCCCCAGCCCCTAATACAAGTTATTCTGTTCAGGGCTTCAGCAAGCTGGGACTCTGTCCTTGTAGTGCAGCTTTGGGTATAAACATACAGGGGAAGGTTTCAGGAGGCTACTCAGATGATTTCTACAAAATTGGTGCAAGGCTCTGATTTTTATATGCTTACACAAACTCCTTAGGCCTATAGAAGTATTCATGTTTTTATAAGAAGAAAAAAGTCTAAACAGCCTGTTGAGGACTAAGCATGTTCAGTGGCCTACAGAAGCAGATTATCAAGGGGGGAAATTTACTTGCTAGAGACCATAACAATGGAAAGAGACACCTTTTCTTTCCCACCCTCTTGAAAGCTTTTTATGCAACCAGAAAGAAATTTGTTGGGTGGTGCAGACCCACAGTGCCTGGTAAATGGCAGTGGGACGGCTGCCAATTACCAGGAGGAGGGACGAAGTAGCAGGAAGATTGGTGTGATAGGGGCACACTGGTGCAGCCAATCCAGCATTCCTACCAGTGTTCCTGTACCACATCAACCTCCCCACCATTTCACTGCTCTTGTTAAACAGCAGTGGCCCGGTGGCCAGCAAACTGGAATTGCTGCACCACACCACTGGGTGAGCTTGCTTTTGCTTGCTACATAGTGCTACAGGGCTCTGCCCTGTATAGTGGGACATTTCTGGAGAGTAATGGCCCTGAGCATGAGTCCTTGCGGGGCTGTAATCCCATTTACAAGCTAACAGCTTGCATAGGGACTACTACCATATCTCTAGGAGGCCCTGTCCTGTTGTCCTACTCCAAAAAAAATCAGACCACACAAGTTCAGAATTAGAAGCATTGATGATCATTGCATGGGAGTAGCCAGGATTTATTGGGGGGGGGGAGGCAGGAATTATGTTGGGGGGTGGGGCAGAACCGAGTTATCGGCGATGCAATTGGTTACTTAGTTAGGTAATTTTATTTACTTGATGGGGGGCAGCTGCCCCCACCCATGGATCATTGTGAATTTCACACATATTACCCCAGTAAATCGAGAAAACACTTAGGATTATAATTTGTGGGATTTCCATAGCCACTTTCATAATTTTATATTTTCTAATTCTTCCTGTTAAATAAGCAATTTTTTTGGCCTAAAAATGAAAAGACTGCTATGATCAGCAAGCATTATATTGTGATATTATACATATATTTCATGTGTTTTGCTTACAAGTCAAGTGGATAAAAGAAGAAAACAAGGTATTTTCCTTCAAAATCCGTTAATTTCAACTCTTTAAACTCTCCATTGATGACTGCTGTTCCTTCCCAATAGGGTGCTGGTTCGGAAACTAAAAATGAAGGATACATTGTACTTTAATTCATTTTGCCTGATTGTGCTGGGATATAAATGCAATATTTCTCTTTGAATAGTTTAAAACATATAATGTTCATTTTAAAGAAGCAATGCTGGAAGAACTCAAATATTGGAAAAATTATTTCAGTTGCAGTTCTTATGACTTACAGTAAGTTACTGAGAACTGGTGTAGCAACAAACATACACTAATGCCATAGCACACATTTTTATTTATTTATTTATTTGCCGGTGATGTGTGCAACACAAATGTTTGGAACTATGCCAGCACAAATTTGGAAATTCATAGGATGGGTGAATGGAATGTTGGTACTAAGGTGTGCACTAAGAAATGGCAGCTAAAGGGATAGCTGCAGTGCTGAAGATTGGGATTTGAGGTTCTACGAAACTTGTTAACTCATACTTCACAAGGTTAGAGTATGATATCATCAGAAGAAACCAGCTGGATTCTGGCCAAAGGATGCTACTTCAGCATCCTATTCTAGTGGTAGCCAGACCTACACATATGGGAAGTCTGCAAATGGGACCCCAGTGACTAAGCACCCTCCCCATTCTGATTCCCAGCAGCTGATATTCAAAATATATTGCATCCGACAGTATCTTCAATGGCACTGTGAAAGTAGCAGTCTAAATCACAGTAATTAGTGCTTGGTGACACTGAAGATACCACTTGATGAAAAACATAATTGAGATATATAAAAAATGGACCCAACTGCAGCCCAAGTATGAAAACTAAAGAATGACTGTCCATTGATTAACAAAAATCTGTATCTACTCAGACGTAAACCCTACTGAATTAAATGTAAATACAGTATGTATATGAATTAGGATTGCAACCTAAAGACATATACACAAAGCACCTTCTTACTAGATCGGTTTATGATGACTATTTACAAAAATAGACAAGCCACTCTTGGAACTAAGTCACTATTGGATACAAAGCTTGCCTTCTTTGAAAATTGTCTAAAAAACAAACATGAAATCTGCCAGATTATTCAATCTTGCAGTTTTCTTACCAAGAGGTACTTAGGTGAAACTTTTTTGAAAAACAGCATATTAAGTTGATTGTTCTGTAGTACAGAATGCCACTCTTATCATTTCAGAATGCGGTAAAACACATGGCTACTCATTGAAGTACTGTGTTCAATGGGGCTAACTCCTAGGTAAGTAGGTGTAGGATTGCAGCCTTAAACTTCTTTTAAAAACCTCTCTGCACTTTCAAAGCAATAGCCTTTGTCTGACGTGTCCTTACCAAAAACATACACACACAAAACCCTCTAATCAACCGTGCACCGACAAGGAAAGTAAATATTTGAGACAAGAGGGTGGTGCTTCTTTTAAATTTAACCCATTCTCACTCTACCATTTGCGCTGGGGGGAAAGCCTTCAAAACTCTACCCAATTTGCAGGCAGAGAGCACTTTTCTTTGGCTTTAACCTGCTGTTCCTTTTTGGAAGGGGAGCTGAAGAAGAAACACGGATGAGGCCTGTGGCCACTTGATTCTGTTTTGCCTATTGCGGAATAATCACTTTTCTTCTTTGAAGGCCTCTCTCTCTCTCCCCCTCTTTTCTGCTGCAGGAGATCAACAACGACAAGAAGCCACGTTGCTGCAGCGACATCATTTCCCGTCCCACGTCCCCCCCAATTTCCCAGCAGCGTCTCTAACTAACACGGCACGTCCTGCGCGTCTCAGCAGCACTCGCGTGTTCCCCACTTCCCACCCCCGTAAATTCTCTTCCCCGCAAGGGAACAAAACTGGAGCGGGGGCTGTGGGTGGGTAGGTGGGGTTTTGCTTTGCACAATACCAACGTCGGGATGAACAATAACGAAGAGTAAAAAAAAAAGAAAACGGAGCAGGGAGGGGAAAAGGCTGGGCTGAGGGGCTCCTCCTGGCCGCCGCCCTGGCTTCTCCCTCAGCGCCGAGGATGAGGCGACGAGGCAGCCGCCTCTAGTCTCTCTCCCTCCCGCCTTCCCTCCCTCGCCTCGCCGGGCCTCTCCGGCACCTACTCTTGGCCTTGCTGAGGTGCAGTGAGTGGTCTCGGACGGGCACCCGCGACGCCTCGCCCGGGTACACCTGGCCCCCCGCGTAGTAGTGGCACTTCTCGTCGCCCGAGCCCTGCGCAGCCTCGGCGGTGGCCGCCTCCTCGGTCATGACCGCCGCCAGCACCAGCAGCACGCCAACGGCCAACGGCCGCGTCGCCAACCGTCGCGGGCGCCTCGCGCTCCCCGCCGCCCCCTGGCATTTTGCCGGTGTCCCGGCGCGCGGCGGCTCCATGGCACGTCTCGCTGGCCCCCGGCTAAGGGAGGAAAGAGAATGGCAGCGCCGAGGCCCGGCGGGAGGAAGAGGCAGGCGCGGGAGCCGGGGCTGCTTCTGGGGGCGGGACCCGACGGCCGACACTGACACGCCCGCCCTCTTCCCCTCGCGGCGGTTCCCCGCTTGTGCTCCGCTGAGGCGCAGTTGCGCATGTCCCGCTGGCTGCACCCTAGTCTGTGAGGGGGAATGCAGCCGCGGTACGGGAGGGAGCTTGGCCGCCCTCCAGGATGCGCCTCTGACCGTTGGGCATGCTGGCCCGGGCTGAGGGGATCCCAGCAACGCCTGGAGGGCCACGGGTTCTCATTCGTAACATCGGATGTGGCATAGCCACAGCATCGCATTCCGATCAGCAGCTGAATTGTTATACTTGTGTGGCATTTCCTCCCAGAGTAATCTTAAAAGCTACATTCCCAAAACTTTCTCTGGGAAAGGACACAGATGTCTGAAGAGCATCTGATTCACAGCTGCTTGCTCCTTTTTGGAACTGAATCGCTGGCCATGAAGGAAGCATAGAAACGTGTTACCATAACAAGGACAACAGCAGCAGCTCCTATTTGCATTCTCGTAAAGGGAAAGCAATGAAAGACCCAGCTTCTCATTAACATTAGATCACATGTCTAATTCACTTGACCAGAAACAGGTGATTTATTATCAATAAATGAAATCCAGGACATGGTATCACTATGCTGAATTATCAAGGACATGTTTTCACTTTTTTTTTTGCAATTGTTTGCTATCAATTATTTATTATCAATATATGAAATCCAGGACATGGTAACCCTGTGCTGAATTATCAAGGACAAATTTTCACTTTTTTGCAATTGTTTACTGGAAAATATGGGCAGAGGGGAATTCAGTGAAAAGCAGCAGCAGCAGCCAACTCCTGTGTGCACTTCGACTGCTGCCAATCCTGTTCTGCCATGCCCAATGCAGCTCATGCAGACCAAGCTAAAGTTTGGAGTCAAACTGTGTCAGCACACAGTTTTCCTCTACATACAACTTTGCTGACAGGAAGCCCTTTTGAAGCTGTCACCTCACTTAATGGCATCAGCTGATTGCTGTGTGGGCCCTGTGCATCTGCCAAAATGGCCTGAGGGGTGGTGGTGGGAGAGGTCAGAATCTGGAAAATGTGACCCACCCCTGGTTGTAGAGGTGATGCTTTTTCCTTATGTTGTGTGAAAGACAGAAAAGCAATTTTAAATGTACTTGTACAGTATTTGATTTTTAAAGTGATTAGTGACTGTGCAGGAAGGCATTTATAGCTTCATTTCATGCTTCTTGCGTTTTTGTGCCACTTGCGAACATGTTATGTATCTGACTCTCAATTTATAGTCCACCCACCATTTTTCTTGTATTGAACTACAGTCATAGGCGCCGACTCCATGGGGCCTGAGGGGGCCCGAGCCCCCTCAAAAATTTGTTTGGGGGGGCTCTGCCCCCCCAATAATTTAAGAAAATTATTAGTTATATTATGCTTTGTAAAATCACAAAATTATGTTGGTATTTTTTATTTTCCTTGTTTGACGATAGTTACCTTTTAAAATACATTCAGTAATGAGTTAAAACAAAGCCACTCCTGATCTAGAGAGGGGGTGGGGTTGCGGGCTCTCGACCCATCAACAATCTCGCGGGGCTGGCGTCAGCCCCGCGAGAAGCGGGGATTCCCCCTAGCTCATTAATATTCACCGCCCACGGCGGCAGCCAATCGGCTGCCGCAAAGGGCGGGCCCTCACAGGTTCACTTAAGGTCGGGGCAGCCTGGGGCTCGCCCCTTTCGTTCCCCCAGCAGCAGCGGTTTGGAGGTCTTGGCCCCCCCCAATATTTTTTATAAGTCGGTATGGGCCCCCGCCCCCCCCCCCAATATTTTTTATAAGTCGGCGCCCCTGACTACAGTGTATGTATTTGGGAATGTTTTCCTCTCTATGGAAGTGAGTTTTATAGAGGCAGATTTCCCTTTACCATGTCCCTTCTTCCCTCTCTTGTGAAACTAACAATGTTGAGGGGGAAACCTTAGCACTTTCATGGAGGCTTTGAGAGCACATGTCCATCTTACTTCTCTGCTGTTGTTACTGTTACTGCTCAGCAGAGCAGGCCGTTTTTTCCTACTTCAAAAATTATGTCTGCACAGCACACCAGTCTAGTTGCACACAGGAATACTTTTATCAACCAAGAAACTAGAGGCACAGGTGAATCTGATATGGTTTCCCCCTGACTTTGTCAATTTCACAGGAGAATAGGGGAGTAGGAGGAAACCATGAAGGAACTAGCAGTATTTCAGGCACATACAGGGCAGTCTGGCTGGTATTTAGGATAGGAATGTGGAGAGATGCCTTCTGAAGGCTTGTGACATTTCAGGCAGGAAAATAATGGTGATATGTTCATTAACTGAAAGGGAAAGTTGCCATATCAAAATTAAAACAGATTAAAATGCACATGCAATTTTGACCCTAGAAAGGATGAATAAAATTATCCATTAGATACTAAACATGTTGACATGGAAGCAAGTCTCAATGCTTCAGTGCAACTTGCTTTCAAGTACAGTGGTACCTTGGGTTACGTACACTTCAGGTTACATATGCTTCAGGTTATAGATTCCGCTAAACCAGAAATTTTACTTCGGGTTAAGAACTTTGCTTCAGGATGAGAACAGAAATCGTGCAGTGGCGGTGCAGCGGCAGCAGTGGGAGGCCCCATTAGCTAAAGTGGTGCTTCAGGTTAAGAACAGTTTCAGGTTAAGTACGGACCTCTGGAATGAATTAAGTACTTAACCTGAGGTACCACTGCATGTGCTAAACTATTCTTACGTGGCTTAGAATACAGGCAATCAAATTTCAAAACATTAGTTCTCATTGTATCTTTCCTAGCTTAGATTGTTCCGGTTCTAGTCATTTTGGCTCCCTTTCGTTACCTCGGTCCTCAGTGTCTTCTACCTTCCTTTCCATCTGTTATTGTTATACTCAGGGCTTCTGTCGAGGCTCAAAAGCAACAAATATTAATTCATTGCAAGATCAGTTTCATGCAATGTTGGGCTCAAGGAAACCTATGAGGGCTCATTCTATCCTTTGCCTCCTATCATTGCCTTTTCTGTGGTTGTTTGTTGACAGCAAGAGCTATCTTTAAGAGCCAGAGTGTCTGATCGCCAAGGATTTGTGAGGAATGGCAAAACCCCCAGTGTCCTAACACAAAGACAGCTTACTGATTTACTGCTACGCTCTGAAGAAGAGCTTCTCCACTTTTCCCATCTTGGAACAGTCAAGGTATTAATTTTCACTTCACTTGCTCTCTGTTCTGAACTGCAGGCCCAAAGCAGGGCTTGGGGGAGGGGTTGGGTACAGGGATACCAAAGAAGGATGTCAAAAACATCAGAATGGCCAATTCTACTGCTTTATTAAAGAAGATGTAGACTTAGCAGCAAAGCGGCCTGCTAGGCTTCCCAGCTTTTATAGATGCAGGATGGACACCAAAGCAAGGCAATTGCTTGTCCGCTCCCAAACAAATGAGCAGCATATGTCACTTTGTCAAGGACATATCACTTCACCTGACCAGATGTGGGCATAGGCAGCAAATACCCAAGTCTTACAGATGGTTCCCCTTTCTGGTCTCAGAACCCAGCACCCCAAGTCCACAGATAGGAGTATTTGCATTGAACTTCCCTCTTTAACCTAATACAGCTCTGTGCATGCCAGTCTGGTCGTAATTGCCTTCTCCTCTCTGTAACTGGCATTAGGGTCTTCTTATCGCTATCCAAAGGTCAAATTTAAATACTGCCAGTTTCTTTGACAAACTGCATAGTAATCAATCTTCCATTTTTGTAATATACCTTCCTTGACACTGTGATTGCTAATTCCCTCTGGTACAAGTATAATATATATGTAATCTGCCTTGTACAGAGTGACTGAACTAATGATCTGACCACTCTTCCTCCTGCATATGTGCATCTCCCTAATGTGTATAGACAAGGGACTCAGTTATACAGCTGCAAATACACCATTTTAAGTGTGTTTTAAGTGCAATATACAATGGAACATTTCCAATATCTTTTTTTTTTGTAGTATGGAAAACATTATGCCAAATGTAATATCTGGACTGCAACATGGCATTCATTGCCACTTTTTGGAGGCACTCACTGATATTTAACAATATTCTGCTGAAATTGCTAGCTAGCTCCTTTTATCTTCTCAAACTGAAAAGGGCATTTCAACAAATATATGGCACTGGCTGTCATATATGAGAGAAAATCTATAAAGCAGAGGGAGAGGGGATTTTCTACCAGGGAATAAAAAGAAATGTGGTTCCAAAGTGGTGTTATGCTCAGTAGAATGAACATGATGAAAATTACTAATTGGAAAAGTGAAATGTTCTGGCTCTCACTAAGACAGACTGGTGGGTAGAGTAATGTGCAGGGACTGCAAAGTGCCTGTAGAAAGGAATTCTGCACACATAAAGATTTGGCTTCCTGAGCAGCTTTTGATTTTACAGTCCTGCCTGGAAGCAACTTCTGGCAATATCAATTAGCTAAACCAATGCAAACATGGGCTGATTGAACAATGGTGACAGGTTATTATCATCTGCTTAGACATTCTTGTTCTGGTGACTGCTTTCCATCTTTTGGGTGATGAAAGTAAGTGTACTTCACAGTATAAGTCTGGTTATGATTCAGCTGAATATGATTCACAAAGGTGTTTAGTTTATTAGACTTATGATGTACCTGTTCAATACACCTTGGGGGAAAATGAGCATTAAGTAGTTATTTTAAAACCACAGTTCCATCTATCCATAATACAGTGGTACCTCGGGTTACAGATGCTTCAGGTTACAGACTCTGCTAACCCAGAAATACTACCTTGGGTTAAGAACTTTGCTTCAGGATGAGAACAGAAATCGTGTAGCGGCGGTGCAGCGGCAGCAGTGGGAGGCCCCTTTAGCTAAAGTGGTTTTTCAGGTTAAGAACAGTATCAGGTTAAGAACAGACCTCCAGAATGAATTAAGTTCTTAACCCGGGGTACCATTGTATATCTCTTTAGCACTGCTGAGGTATTGCTTCCTGCAATCAGTTGCAGATGGCATTGAAGTAATGGTTCCACACATATCAAGCAGTCCTTCTCCATGGCTAAGATCCTTCTATAATGCTTACTCAGAAGTCTGTCCTCTTCAGTTAAGATTCTTTTCAATATTGATTAAAAGCTCCCTATCCCTTTTATTGCTTCCTGTTCCATGTGGCTTTTAGGTTAGTGATGAATACCCTGTTAATTGCATCTGGAACAGTCACCTTCATTGCCTATTAATATCAGTTACTGTTTCCATGGAGTGCACTTTAAATACAGATTTTTCTTTCTTTCTGAATTCTTTCTGTAGCAAAAGAGTAGTATTTCACTATATAAAAATGAAAAGTAAAAAAATGATGAGAATAAATTGATAAAAATATAATCATAATTAAAACTTTATTTAAATGGAACACCAGTTCAAAGTAAAACAATGCCGTATCACATTCAGAAGGGAAAGTCCCCACAAATCACATTTGGTGGGGGAAATAGAAACTTCAGAGTGCAAACATCTGGGAGTAATAGTATCTGGTTTCTCCATAAAAGGGGAGTGGAAAAAAGGCAATTCCTTGCTAAACTGCCAGTGTGGCATTTGTCTGTGTGTATCCATAAAGAAGGCTGATCACCGAAGAATTGATGCTTTTGAATTATGATGCTGGAGGAGACTCTTGAGAGTACCATGGACTGCAAGAAGACCAAACCTATCCATTCTGAAGGAAATCAGCCCTGAGTGCTCACTGGAAGGACAGATCCTGAAGCTGAGGCTCCAATACTTTGGCCACCTTATGAGAAGAGAAGACTCCCTGGAAAAGACCCTGATGTTGGGAAAGACTGAGGGCACAAGGAGAAGGGGACGACAGAGGACGAGATGGTTGGACAGTGTTCCCGAAGCTACAAACATAAGTTTGACCAAACTGCAGGAGGCAGTGGAAGACAGGAGTGCCTGGCGTGCTCTGGTCCATGGGGTCACGAAGAGTCGGACACGACTAAACAACAACAAAATCTATCTATAGCTATAGTTTTTGCAGAGTGGATTTAACAGACCTCCCAATATTTGACTGCCACTTCACAATGCTTGTCAAATTAATCTGTCAAAATCAGCTCTGAGTCTTATAATTCTGAACTGAATTCATAGCACATGCATGTGTATGCATGTGTCTGAAAATATCTCTTTCATTTAAGAAATGCCCACCTGTGGGCTTGTGTGTGCATTAGACATGCTCTTGACTCCATTTGGAAATCTCAGATAATAGCATTTGCACAATGCTTTTGAGTTTCTAAGCAGGCACTCCACATATATTATCCTGTTTCTAAACCTTGCAACAAACCAAAGAGGTAGGTCAATATTATTATTCCTGTCTTGCATATGAAGAGGGTCAGGGCATAAGCAAAGAGAGCACACCTTGCCTAAAGACACCAAGTGAGTTCCTGGTAGTGGTGCGATTTTACAACAAGGACTTATTGAATCTTAGACACCTGCTTTACACCTAGGAACATGCAACAATTGGTTAGAACGTCAAATAACATATGTTACATAAGCAAGAATCAGTGTAACTATTTGAAAGTCCCTTGGGCTTAGGAGTGGGTTAGAGTTGTTTTTGGAAAGATGTAGATACCTTAAGAACCAGACCGCTATCAATTTTTTCAATAGGTGGCAGTGTTCTCCTACTTTCATACCTCGATGGCAGATTTCACAGCAGAAAAAACCCCCATGAAGATAATGGCCTGGATCCAAACTACCACATAACAACTGTGTTGTTCTGTTACAATATGCTCTAGGTGGAGCTGCCTTTGAAGATCTAAAAACTATAGCTGGTTCAGAATGCCACTGCCAGACTGTTGATATGTGGTGCGTGTGTTGTTATTTAGAGCATTTGACTCCATTGCTATTTAATCTGCTTTGCGTCCTGGTGCGTTTCTCAGCCCAAATCAAAGTGCTACTGGTTGTCTTTAAAGTTTAAAGACAACAAGTGGTACTTTGAATTCTGCTCAGAAACCACTCAGAGCCACTGCAAAGCTAAATGATTTGCGTCTGGAATACCTAAAGGTCTGGCTGTTCCTACATGGCTCTGTCTATCTATTAAGCTCTTATGAGGAGACTCTGGACCACACCTCAATGCTGCCTGAGATGTGCTTGTTGGTTATGGGGGACAAGTCTTCTCAGTGGTGGATCCTAAGGTCTGGAATCTTCCTCAAGAGGTTTGTTCAGCCCTTCCCTCCTAACCTTCAGGGAAACAGCCTTGTTTAGAAATGCCTTTTATATAGTTTTGTTTTTAAACGAATTACTTGTGGTTTTAAATTGATGCTATTGTTTTGTTCTGTTTACAACCTGTTTTGGGGACTCCATGTGGAGTAAAAAGAAGGATATGGCTATATAAATAAATGAAATAAATGAACAACTTCTGCACTCTTAAGGGTGTGTGTGTGTTTCTCATACAGCAGGGGGTGTGAACTTTTGGTCCTTTTGGCCATGCTTGCTGAAGCTGATGGGAGTTGTAGTTTAGCAACATCTGGAGGACCAAAGGTTCCCCACACCTTTCATACAGTATATGAGGGAATGGTTGTAACTCAGGGGCAGAGCTTTGGCCTGGCATGCAGAAGGCCCAAGTTCATTCCCAGGCATCTTCAGGTAGAGGTGGGAAAGAGTCCTGCCTGAAACTGGACAGCGAGCCATTGCCAGTCATGGTTAAAAAAACATGTACAAATGGTCTTAAGTTCAGTTTTCCACATTGTCAAATCAATTTTCAATTTTTTAAAAGTTCTCATGAAAATTTATCTACATTTTAGTGCAAATTTCTTCTCATACTCATTTTTTGTATGAAAAATAGCTTTACAGTGGTACCTCAGGCTATAGCCGCTTCAGGTTACAGACGCTTCAGGTTACAGACTCCACTAACCCAGAAATAGTACTTCGGGTTAAGAACTTTGCTTCAGGATGAGAACAGAAATGGCCGGAGGCTGCAGCGGGAGGCCCCATTAGCTAAAGTGGTACCTCAGGTTAAGAACAGTTTCAGGTTAAGAATGGGCCTCCTGAACGAATTAAGTTCTTAACCCGAGGTACCACTGTATATACAAGCAAGCAATTTCCTCTTATTTATTGCTTTTTGTATGCTATTTTCACTAATCTAACATTTTTATGTACAGTGGTGCCTCGCAAAATGAAATTAATTCGTTCTGTGAGTTTTTTCGTCTAGCGAATTTTTCATCTTGTGAAGCACGAAATCCCATAGGAATGCATTGAAATTCAATTAATGCATTCCTATGGTCAAAAAAAGTCCAAACAAAGCCAAATTTGGTACAAAAAGAGTTTATTAACTGCCCTTTAAAGTCACACATACTGTAAAGAGCATTTCAAAAATTGAAGGAACAATAAATTAAGTTTCTAAACATGACAGAAAAATATTTAAAATCAACGAAGTGTACAGTACATTTTCTAAGACTCTGGGGGACCACTCGAAGAAGGTTCCTCTTCCAGTCTTTGCTTCTTGCTGAAGAACCTGTCCATGGTCTGCTGCTTCATCCGCCTTTTCAGCACCTCCCTGAAAGGTGACATGACCGTCGTATCAAAAGTGTTCGCAAGGTCATGTGCCACGTGCTTGTTAGGGTGGTGCCGCTGTGCAAAAGCCTGCACATCCCTCCACTTCATGCAAATGTCCCTCAGTTCTTTGGAGGACAGCCGTTCCTCAGTTGCTTCCTCCTCTTCCAGCGAGGCCTGCTCCTGCGCAGCCTCTGCCTGCAGTTCAACCATCTCCTGGGTGGTCAGCTCGTGGTCGTGCTCCTCCACCAGCTCGCTGACGTCCTCTTCTGTGACCTCCAGGCCCATGGTCCTCCCCAAGGCAACAATGTCCTGCACCACTGTTGACTCTGGTGCATCAGAGTCACTTGGTGCCACACAGTCCGGCCACAGGCTGCGCCAAGCGCAATTCAAATTTCTCTGGCTGATCCCGTTCCAGGCCGTGGTGATCATCTTCAAGAAGGTGACGATGTCGAAGTGGTCCTTCCAGAATTTCCGCAGGGTGATGGTGGTGCAATCAGTCACCTCGAAGCATCACCTGAAAAGTTCCTTGGTGTAGAGTTTTTTGAAATTGGCGATGACCTGCTGATCCATCGGCTGGAGCAGTGGCATGATGTTAGGCGGCAGGAACATGATGCTGATGAAGCTGAACTCCTCCAACAAGTCCTCCTCAAGGCCTTTAGGATGAGCAGGAGCATTGTCCATCAGAAACAAAGCCTTCAGCAGCAGGTCGTTGTCCAGCAGGTACTGTCTGACAGCAGGGCCAAAAGCAAGATTAACCCAGTCCACAAACAGCACACGTGTGACCCAAGACTTACTGTTGGATCGCCACATGATACTCAGCTGCTCCTTGTCAACCTTGTGTTTCTTGAAGGCCCATGGGTTCTCTGAGTGGTACACCAGCAGGGGCTTGATCTTCAGGTTGCCGCTTGCGTTGGCACAGAAGAGCAGGGTCAGACAGTCCTTCATGGGCTTGTGGCCAGGCAACTTGGCCTCCTCCTGTGTGATGAAAGTCCTTTTGGGCATCCTCTTCCAAAACAGCCCGGTCTCGTCGCAGTTGAAGACCTGCTGTGGAACGTAGCCCTCCGTCTTCACAACCTCCAGGAACTCCGCTGCAAAGTTTTCAGCCGCAGGAACATCAGAACTGGCAGCCTCTCCATGCCTGGGCACGCTGTGGATTCCAGATCTTGTCTTGAACCGGTCAAACCAACCTCTGCTTGCCTTGAAGACTTCTGGCTCGCCTGAGGTTCCTGGCTGTTCCTGGACGAGGTCTGCATGCAAGGCCTTGGCCTTCTCACAAATGACGGCCTCAGTTACTGTGTCCCCTGCACGCTGCTTCTCTTCTAACCAGATGAGCAGCAACTTCTCGACCTCCTCCAGAACAGCTGGGCGGTTCTTCACGATCCTGTTGACTCCCTGGGCTGCATCAGTCGCAAGGATCTTCTCCCTCATCTTCAGGATGGTCCCGATGGTCGATGGATGCCTCCCGTACTCCCTGGCAAGGTCTGTCACACGCATTCCACCGTCGTGCTTCCAGATGATCTCCTTCTTCATTTCCAGCGTCACCTTCTCCTTCTTCCTCTCGCCGGCCTCTGCAGCAGCAGTCTTCTTGGGTCCCATGGCAGCACAGCTCCTACCTTCGTAAACTCAGGGGGGAAAAAAATCAGTGCTTCACATCCAAAAAATTCAAAAGCACCCAACCACCCACCACACAGAAATTCAAACCCACATTTTTTTTAAAAAAACACACAACATGGCCCAATGGTCACAGAAAATCATAAAAATGCAGAAAAAACCACACAAGCTCCCAGATTCTTGCAAACCCCTCCCCAACTGTTCCCCCAGCCACCTACCACACAGAAATTCAAACCCAGAAATTTTTTTAAACAACAGCAGAGTGGCCCAATGGTCACAAAAAATCATAAAAATTCAAAAAAAAAAAACACCACACAAGCTCCCAGATTCTTGCAAACCCCTCCTCAACTGTTTCCCCAGCCACCCACCGCATACAAATTCAAACCCAGAATTTTTTTTGTGGCCCAATGGTCACAAAAAATCATAAAAATTCAAAAAAAAAAACCCCACACAAGCTCCCAGATTCTTGCAAACCCCTCCTCAACTGTTCCCCCAGCCACCCACCACACAGAAATTCAAACCCAGATTTTTTTTTTTAAAAAAAAACAGCAGAGTGGCCCAATGGTCACAAAAAAATCATAAAAATGCAGAAAAAACCACACAAGCTCCCAGATTCTTGCAAACCCCTCCCCAACACCAAGTCCTTGAATTCCAAACACCCCAACCCAAAATCCAACCCCCCAAAAAAAGTTTTAAAAGTTTAACTTACCAAATGGCTGCAAAAGAAGTTTTGGAAAAGCTTCAAAAATCACCAAAGTCCTCAAAAACTTCAAAAAAGGCTACCACACCGCATGCTATGAGTTGCTCCTCGAAGTCAAGTCGCAACTGCACCTCTTCAAGCAATGCACCCTGGGTATTAACGGTTTTACGAAAAAGGAAACAAACTTGCAAGATGTTTTCGTCTTGCGAAGCAAGCCCACAGGGAAATTCGTCTTGCGAAGCACCTCAAAAAACGAAAAACTCTTTCGTCTAGCGAGTTTTTCGTCTTATGAGGCATTAGTCTTGCGGGGCACCACTGTACACTTTATCTTAGTATATACATCTATGTACACAGCACTTGACTGGAGAATAATATTACAAAATTCAAAGATGTGTAACTTTAGAAGGATGCCTTTGTTTTGGTTTGCAAATTGTTTTGGGAAGTGTGGATTAAGTAGGCTTGCCTTGAAATGCAAACTGAACTAAATTTCTCTCCCATCCCTGCCCCTGCCGAATGCAGCATAGCAAACTTCTTTTGCAACATGAGACACAGTTGCAAATGCAGCAGAATGAGAGGGCAGGAAGATGAGGGGATAAAATCAACCACACCACTGCAGGCACCATTTTTATAATGCTTTCCAAGATACGATGGGAGTGGGGAACCTTTAGCCCTCAGCATCCATCAGTTCTAGCCAGTAGAGCCAATAGCCATGGATGATGGGAGTGGGACTCCAACAACATCTGGAGAGGCACAGTTTTCCCACCCCTAATATAAAAACTCCCTGCACATAAAATAAAATAAAAACATTACACACCAGGAAGAATGGCTCTAGCCAAACACTTTCTCTGCTGAGAACTTTTTTTTTTTTTTTTTTTTTTACTAACGGGGAGTTGTTTTTACATTGGAAACATTGAAAAATGTGATTATAATTCATTCTACCGCCTTCAAACTCTTCCATCACATTCCAGTCTTCTTTTACAGCATGTCTACATCCAGCCTAAGGAGACTTTCTAAAGTGATGTGGCACAGGGTGGCAGAAAATATCTGAAGGCCAAAGAAAAGTAGTTGAAAAATTGCATTGGGCATGCCCCAACCCCAGGGCAAGCTAAAGCAGTACTTTGATCTATCTGTGTTATGTGATTATCCCATGATTATTTCAGAAGGGTGGGACTAGATTAGGGGTATGTGGAATCTAATGAAGTAAAAAGAGTTAAAATTGCGTATTTCCTAGAACAGACAGAGGGAGCAAAGGTGGCCAGAAAAGAAAGAAAGGGAACCAATGGAGACAAACCAAAAGCCACCATCTGGGGCATTTTAAATGTTAAGTGCTTGGCGTGGGATGCGTTTTAATTGGTCAGGAGAGGATATATTAATTGCAATTTATCCCTCCAGGTGCCCATGTGTGTTGGTTAAACAGAGTTACAAAATCCCATTCTTGGCAGCAAAATGAAAAGAATAGGAATTAGGCTGTAAAGTCTTGTTTTGATCAAGTCCAGCTATGAAGTAAGCTGGCTCCCCTTTCTTACCCCCACTTAATAAAGATTCAGACAACAACCTGGGAGGTAAGTATAAAAATATAATCTATTTACTTATAATCTTGCATTGGTTCACATCAAAGGCAGCAATAAAAACTATGCAGGCAAAACACTTACATTTACAATATAACCAGCTTCAGAGCACATCTGCCGCCTTGGCAGGTCACAGGAAGAGAGAGAGAGGAACAGGAAGTACTAAATGCTCCTTCCTCTCCAGAAGAGGAGGGGAAATGACATCACACAGAACCCTCTCTACCAATTGTCTTTCTATGGCCTATCAGCTCTGTGGACTTAGACCCTTCTCATGTTAACTAGCAAGAATATGCATTTGTTAGGTTTGGCTGCTAATCTCCCGCACTTGGAGCATCTAGGGAAGGGAGCAACCCCAAAACTGTGAGGACACAAAGTGGCTGGGTTGTTTTTTTTTTTGGGGGGGTAAGTTTCCATACATTCTCCTGGTGACTGGGATTGTGGAGGTAATGGATAAGTGAACACACATGGCCCTTTTGCTGTGAAGGACTAATGGCAACTTTCCCCTTCATGTGAGAATGCTGGCAAGTGACAACACTGGCAAGTGAACATGATTATTCATGCATCTGACAATCATTTATATTCTTTAGCTGTATAGCCAGTCTGTTAGCAGACTTCAATGTGTGAATAATGTATCCTGAACCATGACAAATGAGCAAAGCCTTTGCATCAAACTGAAATGTTTATGACTGTAGTATAAATTTGGCATTAAAATAGTGCGGTGGACTACCTTCTGTTATTACCTTTGCCAGAGTTTTTAGTCAACTGCATTGAGTAGTTAAGGCGCCACTGTTTCAAACCAAATTAATTTGCTTGAAAAAGCGGAAACCCCTGTTTGTATTTCCAGAAGGGAAATGAAATGTAGGTTTTACCCAAAGCTTTACAAGATAGAGAGAGCTACCCATTACTTACCCTTATCTTGTCTCAGCAGACAGTAACACTCAGACTTTGCCTTGCTACAGAAATTATCCTGGACTTTTAGAATGGATTTTTTAAAAAGCCTGAAGGAAACCAAGTCTACACATACAGTGAGGAACACTGATCTCCAGCAATGCTTCCACTTTCTGAAAACATCAGGAAAAAACAAAAAATCTGGTCAAAAGTACACGAGACTGAAAAGAACAAGATACATAAGAAAAAGATGAATCTAGACTTAAGCCTAACTACCCAAAAATATAACACATACTCTAAAAAATGTGATCCTGCATATGTAAGATGTAAATCCTACTAATTTACTCAGATGTAAATCCCATTGATTTCATTCAGGGTAACCCCCAAATAAATATTCATAGAACTACAGTCTATGCCTTGTTTTGACTGTATGGAACATACAAGCCAGTCAAACACTAGACAGCTTTATTTTAAATGATTTTGTGATGTATGCTGTACAGTATCCCTATTATACGCTACTTAGAAACCATCATATTTAGCTGTTTCTAAATTATAAAATAAATAAACAGAATGGTTGGGATTCAAAAGAAAGTCTACTCTGACACTGAATTTCTTACCCTCCCTTGAAGAAAGTCTTAGTAGTATCTACTAGAGGAAGTATTATTATACATTCAAATCATAGTGTGTGGCACTCATGTCACATGACCTGCCTCTACACAGGGCCAAGCTAGAAAGGAGTCACATTTATTGCATTTCTTCATTTGCCCCCACCATGGGAGGTATGGAGGGTGGTAACACAAGAATGGGCCTTTTCAGTGGTGGTTCCCCACTTGTGGAATACTCTCCCCAAGGAGGCTCACCAGGCACCATTGTTACATATCTTCAGGTACAAGGCAAAAATCTTCCTTTTCCATCAGGCCTTTGGCTTTTAATTATCTATGGGCTAATTTTTAATGAGTGTGATGTTTTTACTTAGTTTTTTTTAAATACAGTAATAGAATTGTCTTTTAGAGGGTTTGTTTTTGTAAAAATACTGGTTTAACTGTATGTATGCATTTGGTTTTTGCTTAAGATACTGAAAGTTGCTTTGACCCCAATGGCAAAAAAGGGAACCATTACATTTAATAAATAATGATAATAATTGCTCCACCCATTTTGCCTCCAGGCCCACCCACTTTTTGCTTCTGGCCCCACCACAGGCAGGCAGCCTTCAGATGGTCACCTGTGAGGGAAAGTGGCCTTCAGGCACTTAAAAGTTCCTCACCTCTCAGTGTACATGGTAGAGGAGAACAGGACAATAGCCACATCAAGCAAAATCCAGTGCCTTCCAACAAAATGAAGGACCCTCCTTGGTGGATTGGTGCAATGCTGCAAGCCAAAGTGCAAGTATTTACTCAAAACAATGATTGCAGGTGCCAATATTCATAGTCTAAGAAAGCCAAAAGATTCCTGATTATTTTATATTTGTGTAATTATGTTACTGCAGCGTGACAGGAAAATTAATTCACAGCTTTTTCTGGACAAAGTCAATGTGTTCTTTCATCCATTCTAAATACTACTTTTTGGCCAAATAATGTGCCCTCTTGCTATCAGCAAATTATTGGAAAAGTGCTGATTCTGAAAAGTGGTGAAAACATTTGCAGTACTAACATGTCTGTACTTGTATTACTACATTATAAAAGCATACAATTTGATCTAGTTCTAAGTGCCCTTAATAGTCCTGTTTGAGCAGCGTTCTAATATGCAGAATGGTATTCATTGATTTGGAATGATGTGTTTTGGGAAGTGAAATCCTGGGTAGTAATATTTCTTGATTCAATCTGCTTAAAGGAGGTAAAGACGTAAAGATTTGAATTTCTAATGGGAAAGCAGTTCGACTGAATGAGCATATTAAACTTTGCTTATGCAAGCTTTACTAAGCATTAGTTGTATAACTGAATAGTGATAATAAATCTGGAAATAGCTTTTCTTTATTAGTGTCACATACTGCAGTTAAAAGAATGGTAGAAAAATGGATGTGCACTGCCTCATAAAAAAAAGAAGGTCCAGGATGATCTTGTTTTCCATACTATTTATGACAGTCCCATGGCTCTGTTCCTAATTTTTGTATGTCCCGTTGCTTCCTGCTGAAACCCTGTAATTTGTTTGTTGTTGTTGCTTGTCCTGCTTTTGTTGCTTGGGAGTGGAAGAATGCCCCTCCAGATAGTAATATTATGCATACACTTGGTAAGCATCGCAGAACAACTAACAAAGTAGAATAGCACGTGGATGGTTCAGTCTAAACCCACCACCAGCACACAATTATTGCAGCTGCAACATGCTTCAGAATGTACCAATAAAACAGCAACAACATGCCAGTCTACCTTAGACAGAAATATGTAGCTCAGTTCATTTTTCTTCATTGAACAGTCAATGACAAAGGTATGTGTTTTTGTTTATAAATTGTCCTGTCCCAAAGGTTAGGTCCTTGGTATTCAATGTGATGTGCAAGACGGGAAGGTTGCAGCTGCCTCAGCGGCACCACCCAAACTTCAGGTGACGGACTGTTCTGCTGTTTTCCTGAGGTACGAATCAGAGGTACAGACTGAATGTCCTTCCAGAAAGGTTGTGTGGAGAGCAGTCTGACTCCTAAGCAGAAAAAAAGAGAACTACAATAAAATAAAAGCATGTCTCTCTCGTCACAGTGAGACACACGAGCCATTTTTAGTGAACTGACCCTTCTAAGTAATCAACCTTGATCCATCATTTGTTACGCTTTTGTCACTTTTAAAAGAAACCATCTCAGCCTATTCATATCTCATGCCAGATAATAATGGAAATAATCCTTAAGAACCACTTACAAAGGTACTTGCAGTGCAGTAGTTCAGTTTCCTTCCCCCACCTTTGAGTTAGTTAGAAATAGGGGGTGAGAAAAGGTAGATGAATTAAGCTCCATGGATTGATCTGATTTGTAAAAACCAAGTTCTATAAGATGGATAAGAAGATGCTCCTGAAAATATAAGTTTCAAGAGGGAAAAATAGTTATGTGCTGAAACACCCCCCCACCCCCAAAGAACTTTCCAGAGTACAATCTGAATGGTACCTCTCTTTGTGGACAACATTACAGAAGATGGTTCCATCTCTATCACTAGGGATCTATTTAATACCATGTAAACGTTTTGTTTGCCGTTCAGCTTTTAAGATGCTTTTATTATGAGGAGAATTAAAATTAATTCGCCACGTTATACAGTGTCTGTGCAAAAAGTAAAGAAAATGATCAGAGTCCTTAGACAATAGAGAATGAGTCATGACTAGAAAAAAAAGAAGACCACACGGCGGATTGTTTAATGTACCTAGCATAAGGGGAAAGTCTGCAGAGTGGAAGATTTACTGAACTACATAACATCAGCTTGAGTTACTATTATCAAAGCAGCACAGATGGCCAGACAAAGGAGCATATAATGAAATAAATAAGAGAGAAACACTCAGTGATTTTAGAACAGATGTTAGCAAGCTCCTTAAATATTTCTAGAATAAATCTGTTGAATGGCCTGCTGTCGTAATCAAAGCAATGTCATGGAGGATCTCAGGCTTACATTAGTCAAAGAACGGTGAGGTTAGATACTTGAAGTTTGGAGTACCTGCTATCACAGGTATGTGAGGTGTTTCTAATTCATTTAGCTACACAATGAGCTGGTTTGCACGGTATGTTAAGCCAAACTATGGCTAAGCAAAACCACACAATTATGGTGGGCGCTGGAGTGGAGCTCACAGCCCATTTTGGTGGTCCTGCCAGTGGATATTGCAGGGTGTGTGTGGATAGCTAGGACCCCAGGCATAAACTTCTCTGTTGTGGCACCATGTTTGTGGAACTCCGTACCTTTCAAGGTGTGCCGGGTGCCTTTGGTATTCACCTTTTTGGGGGATCAGCTTTAGATGTATTTATTCACTCTGGCTTTTGGAGACCTTTTAATGTCAGGTGCTGAGCCATCTGCTTCTGTGTTGTGGTTATGTCTTCTAATATGGAAATTTAATGTGTGTTCTTATTTAAATATTGTATCAATATAATTGTATCCAATGACTTTATCTGCAATGCAAAACACTGTGATCTTTAAGGGCCTACAAATGTAAATTCAATTCAATTTAAAAGTAATTTAAATGATGCAAAATAGTTTAAGATTCAGGATTCAGAATAAGTCACATAGCACATAACTGTGGAATTTGCTGTCACAATATATTGTGATAACCATTATCTTAAATGGCTGTAAGTGGGATTAAACAAATGAAAGTATCAATAACTACTAATGATGGCTGTACACTACTCTCCAATATCAGGCATGCCTCTGAATACCAGCTGATGGAGCAACAGCAGGATATTTACAGTTAACGCCAAAGTGGCCTAGGACCCTCATACTTATGGGACCGCCTCTCCTGGTATGCCCCACAGAGGACCTTACGGTACACAAACAATAACATCTTGGAGGTCCCAGGCCTCAAGGAGATTAGACTGGCCTCAAGCAAGGCCAAGGCTTTTTCAGCTGTGGCCCTGGCCTGGTGGACCGCTCTGTCGCAAGAGACCAGGGCCCTGCGGGATTTGACATCTTTCCGCAGGGACTGCAAGACGGAACTGTTCCAACAGGCCTTTGGTCGGTGCCTAGTCTGACCCCCATCTTCTTTTTTGTTATAAGACCCAGTGTGTAGGTGACCTCCCTAACCCTTTCCACCAGCTCATATAAGACCAGCACAAACAGTTGGGCCTGGTGAGCACTCAATGTTCCCCATCCCCTATAGTTATAATCCGTGGGTTGCCACCTGATTTTATTGATTTTAAGATGTATTTTAATCGATTGTTTGATTTATGTTTTTAATGTATCATACTTTGATGTTAGCTGCCCTGAGCCTGGTCCTGGCTGGGGAGGGCGGGGTATAAATAAATATGATTATTATTTTATTTTTTAATTATTATTATTTATTAAACTTTGTAGATGAACAAAGGCATAAAATAAAGAGTATGACTTCAGTCTAGAGAGCTACCATTGGTGTAAACCAAGTCTTCTGCATTGCACAGAGGGATGTCCAACTTCTGTTCTGTCACTTATCACCCCCCCCCCCCAGCAATAGCTCCATTGCATCACAAATCACTTTCAAAACTTCCTGGAGTTTCAAAAGTAGCTGATCAAGTAGTGTGCACAGCTGCTCTTAGGAAAACAGAGTCCCACTACCCAGCTGGAACCTGCCACATGGTTTTGGGGATCATATGTAAAATCATTTCTTAGCAGCTGAAAATGGTTTGACTCACATGGTGCTAATATTTCTTAATGACATTAACAGCACGGAAGGAACCATCTAAATGGGTAATAGGTTGCGATTTAATTGAGAAAGAGAAACACATGCATGCAGAGAGCTTTACATTTTAGCATTTTAACAAGACAAGCAACATTTGTTAAGGCCTATGAATTATCTTGAACATGAGGCTATTTAGTGTTTTATATTATACCAAGGAGTTTAGGAAAGATATTTAAAGTGTGGGTTTACAGTTCTGCTCACTTTAAGCATTGCCCCAAAATGCTTTAAATAGGCTCCTTAACTAAATTGTGATTTTTGAGATAAATATGTAAACAGAATAGGAAGTACAGAAGTACACAATACTGTATGCTTGGAATACCAATGAGAGAGAGAGAAAGAGAGAGAGAGAGAGAGAGAGAGAGAGAATGTATGCATGGGATCACATGTTCAGATGTTAAGACCTGAGCACATAAAGTAGGATCTCCATGAGGAAGAATCTGGTTCTTCTGTGATTAAACATTATGGCTTGTAGCAAGTTAAGAGACCCTGCTCTTGAAGGCAGAATAACTTTTATATCATATCTAGAAAGATCAACAATGGATGTCCATGTCAGGAGAACTAGGTCAGAATGTAAACATCAAGGGGGAGACAGAGCAGAAATCATTTTCAGTGGCACCTTGGGTTACAGACACTTCAGGTTACAGACGCTTCAGGTTACAGACTCCGCTAACCCAGAAATAGTATCTCGGGTTGAGAACTTTGCTTCAGGATAAGAACAGAAATTGCGCAGTGGCGGCATGACAGCCACAGGAGGCCCCATTAGCTAAAGTGGTGCTTCAGGTTAAGAACAGTTTCAGGTTAAGAACGGACCTCCAGAACGAATTAAGTTCTTAACCCGAGGTACCACTGTATTGGACAATTAAAATGCCTAGAGTCTCAGTTTAGGAAAAAATTGGGGTGATGCAAAACAATTTTTTGATGGACAGGTTGGCATCTATGAAAGTAAACATCCTTTCTGTGATTGATTCTAAAGTAAGTGGATATGTAGATACTCTTATGCAAAAACACAGACTAAGGCTTAGCTGTGTGTCCTATCAGCTTGAAAGTGGAGGCGGAAAGAGCTGTGTAAACCAACCTTCAAAATTGCTGAGCTTGCTTAATATAGTATTTGCAATTAGCATCCCTTTCATCATTACTAGCAACCTTATGAAACAAAAACATTTTCGCAGATAAAAGAAAAGCACTGGGAATATTTTCCACGTAACATCACTGCAGCTGGGTCATAGAGGACATAGTCTTTGAAAAATTGAACATAGCTGTCTAAAAGTAAGTGAGAGAAACATTACACATGAAGCAAGCTAAGACAAGAAGACACAACACTTCTATCTAATGACACCTTCACTCAAGGAAAAGAATCAAGTCTTGGAGAAAATGTAATTAAAAGTCAATATAGATCAAAAACAAAGATGAGACTTATGGGCCGAGAGATGATCCCCTTCAGTCCTTTCTTTCATGTATTCAGAGAATGTGTGAAGCAGGAGAAGGGGGTCCACAAGTTTGGGAAAGGAAACCCTATGCACCCATAGATTATTCCATGTGACCAGGAAACTGAACTGCAGCTGCATTCTTGCTGTCTTGCTGTGCACTGTGGTCTTCAGAAATAAGAGATACCCAGGCTTGAAGCCTGAAGCAGTCAGCAAATGCTGGACATTTCTCATCTCTGAATACTATATAGGTCCACAGCCTTTTCTCTCTGAAGTACTCTCTAGCTTACTACTTTGGCTGAATACCTGGTATGGATTGGTCTGCAGTCAATCTCCTTGAACCATTCTAGGAACAAATCCATCATGAACATTACATCCATGCTGAGAATTATTCCTTTGCTTATCAAATTTTGAAAGCAATGCTCTTTGTAATGCACATTAGAATGACCAGAATTTTGTGGTGCACGCACTTTGGATTTGCAATCTGTTTGCTTCCCGCTGTAAACCATAAATCTCTCTCCACAGTGCTGAACCTTCACTGAAAGAGGGATTGGTATGATTTTCTATATTGCTATTAAGAATTGTGCCGCGCAATCCTTTGATTGTTCATATGGAATTGGAAGTTCACTGGGGATTACCTGCAAATAAGTGTGCATAGGGTTGCTGTTGCATTTTATCTTCTATAGGTCATTGAAAGGTCGTCTACCCATAATAAGCAACTAGGTATATTGCAAGTAGGGAAGAACTTCCGAAGATCAAGGCTTATATCTGCCACTTTTAAAATGTGAGTTACTGTAGGATAACATAATGTACAACAGAAGGAGGATACACTGGCCCCATTTGACACAGTGAAGTACTTTAAAACCCTGTTTCAGTGTGAGAGTCTTATCCAGGTTTATAACTCAATAAGAGAAAAATGTTTATTTTGAATGGATTGTGTTTTCTGTATAATAGTGCCAGGTCTATCTTAAATCTGAGAATGTACTGTCAGACTAGATGTGATGACACATGCAGCTTGGCTCCTACTGAATGCATTTAAAATGGGACAGGGGTGATTGAAAGCATAGGAAGCAGGGAACTGAATCTCTTCTCCTGCTCATGCTGTTTGCCCTAGAACTGTTGTCCCTAGCATCCCCCAGTAGAGATTATTTCCATAATGACTCAGTCTGTATGTAACACTAAGCCAAACCACTGTTTAGTGTTAGAACGTGCCTGAAGAGCTCCACCCCAGTTCTGCTGCTGCTGTGCTACCAGGGACAAAGCCATGGTTTTTGTTTAGCATTGCATCTGAACCTGGGCTCATGAGTGGTAAATCAAGAACAAACCTGGGCTTGTCTGGAGTGAGTCAATGCACAGTTAAATGGGAGTAAGATTATTGAATTTAATTTAGAAGAAAGATGCATAGGATAGGCCTAGTTTTGATTGTGTATTCTGGATTGTGACCTGTCCATGCTCTGAATGTTTAAAGAAGCCATTCTTTCAAAGTGATCAGTACACAAGATGGTACTTTGTGCTCACATCAATAAAAAAAAAATATTCCACATGTAACACTCCTGATCTGACCGTAGTAAAAGCCAATGGCATAAAAGTGTCATGCAAATATAGTAAGATGACGATTAACAATAGATAATTAAGCATGTGGAATTCTTTGAAAAACAACAGTGGCACAAAGCTTTCTTGAGAGCCAACTGTTTAACCTGAACCAGTGTTTGCTTATAGAACTGATTTGGCTGCCTGCTTCATTTACACAATAGTAACGGGGCAACAGGAGTTTTTACTGGAAACGCCATAGCAATGGAACTATTTTCAGCTCCGTTTCCTCCATCCTTAACAATCTAACAAAACAGAAGAGCAAAGGAGTGTGATCGTGTTGCTATTCTTAGCCCCATTCCTAGACCTAGAGGAGTAATGATACATTAAAATATATACAAAGCAACCAGATAAAGATCAACAATGGCAAAAAACAAGCCTTCACTTATTTTGAAAAAATGATGGGAATGGAAAGCTCTGTGTGTGTGTGTGTGTGTGTGTGTGTGTATTTGTGCAAAGAAGTAAATGGGCACATTCTGTTCTATTGCGTGGGTGTGTATGCTCTGTACACTGAAGGTGTTTTAATCCTCTGATTCTCTCATTTTGCTGTTTTTGTACCTTTTTCTGATCGGAAGATTTGAATTCTTACTTATTTGTTGTTTGTGTTGTAGTTTTGGGTTAAGCCATTTCGAAACGTGTTTTATAAGGATCATTTTTCATGTTTGTCACTGTAATGTATTAGGATTTATATTGCTTTATCCTCCAGCAAACTTCCCTGTGGCCATTTCTAGTGAAGGGCAGTACAGAAATCTCAAAACAAATTAGACAAGTAAAATGCTGTTATTACTTTGGGGGCCCCCAGGCTGAAAACCCCAGGATGATGATGATGTTTCTGATGACAATGACAACAACCACCTTTTATAGGAGACTTACCAAATGAGACATATGGCACCGCGCTAAGCATGTTCCCTTGGAGTTCCCACTCAATTAAATGGGTTTTACTCATAGCAAGTGTGTTTGGCAGTGAAGCTGAGTTTCTTCTTCCTGCTAGCAGTCTGATTCTCATGCCCCCCCCCCCAAGTCTCTCACTTGAGGTCTATAGAACTAAAAGGAAAAAACTCAGGTACGTTTACTCAGAGATAAACTCCACTGAATGGAATGGGGCATCCTCCCTTGGAATAGTGTTTAAGAGTGTACAGTGATACCTCGGGTTACATACGCTTCAGGTTACATATGCTTCAGGTTACATACGCTTCTGGTTACAGACTCCACAAACCCAGAAATAGTACCTCGGGTTAAGAACTTTGCTTCAGGATGAGAACAGAAATCGTGCTCTGGCGGCACAGCCGCAGCAGGAGGCCCCATTAGCTAAAGTGGTGCTTCAGGTTAAGAACAGTTTCAGGTTAAGAACGGACCTCCGGAACGAATTAAGTACTTAATCCAAGGTACCACTGTAAGCTAATACTCTGAACTCAGGCATATTTATTTAGAAATAAGTGAGCCACTTTGTGTTACCATTGGCCTTGCTGGCTGGGGCCAGTGGGAGGTGGAGTCCACCATCATCTTGAGGGCCCCCCTGCTGACTACCTCTGGCTTTGGGTGTTTCTAGCCAATTTCCCATTCCGAAACACTATGCAGACTGAAACATTGGCATCCGTCAACATTTTCACTTCTCTGTATTTTGTAGTTCACTTCTCCAGCCAAGTAATGTGTACAAAAGCACACACCCTCAGAGAAACTGTGCATACAAAAATGCATGCATTAGTGAAGTAGCAAACAAAAATGCATTCCATTAGGGAAATTATAAATATCAGGGAACAATGTGCTTTGCAAAAAGGTGCGTATTAGGCAAAATTGTTTCCCAAACTGTGCACATTTGGAGAAATTTGCACTAAAGTGCTGGTGGATTTTTATGAGGATTTACGAATAAAGAAGAAGAAAAGCAAACAGATGTGGAAATGTGGAAGACTAGACTGAAATGGTTAGAAATGGAGAGAAACCAAAATTGACATACTTGCCTATCCGTACCGCTGATCTAGGTAATCAGTATATTGCCCAGAAACAGACACTGACAATTTTGAATGAGCAGAGATTTTTCAGCTGTGAAAAGGATTTAATCAACATATGGCTGGCAGTGGGAATGTCATTGCAGGGGAGATCCCCGCCTCTGAACTGCAGACATTCATTATACAGTGGTACCTCGGGTTAAGAACTTAATTCATTCTGGAGGTCTGTTCTTCATCTGAAACTGTTCTTAACTAGATGTGTGCTTTCGCTAATGGGGCCTCTTGCTGCCACTGCGCTGCCAGCACACAATTTTCATTCTCATCCTGGGGCAAAGATCTCAACTCGAGGTAACTCTTCCAGGTTAGTGGAAGCGTTTGTAACCTGAAGCGTTTGTAACTCAATGTACTACTGTACATCCTATGCTGCGATCCCTCTGCATTCAACTATTCATGCAAGGAGCTTCCTCTGTGCAACTGGAGGCTCCCTATACATGGCATAATAAATCTCTGTAGGTCAGGCCCAGTGATGTCACTCTTCCCAGGCACATTCATTGAACCCCCTTTTCACACTTTAAAAAGGGAGGAAGAGTTAACAGACAGTCTGAATTCCTTGTTTGGAGTTAGCCAAACAAGGAGTTCAGCCTTGGCAGGGCTCCTCAAGTTTTTCTTTGATGTTTAGCTGCCTGGTATAGAAATAGCTATGTCCTTCTACTATTCTCCATTTGTATATCTAAGCAAGTTTCAAAGTATTTGTTATGTTCATTATGCTTTTTAAAAAAGTGTATTTAAAGCTGCTATTTTTTAATTTTGCAAGGAAAGCAGCTATGAGGCATGATCTGATGCCTAGCTTGGAACCTATGGGCTAATCTTTTTTTGAGGGGGGAGGGAAGGAGGAAGGTGCTGCTGGTGGGAATTTTTGGCAGGAGATTGGAAAGGGGCTTCAGATTGAGCAGTGTGGTGTCCAATGGGGGTCCAATGGTACCTTGTCCTTCTAAACTGAAGCGGCCGTGTGAAGCACACTTTTCAAAAAGCAAGATGACCATAACCTATAGATTAGCCCTGTAAAACCAGTATTACAAAGACCCACACAAGTCACCAGTGGTCTCTCATTGGAAGAAATCTAAAGCCTGTTAGTTATGATGTTGGAATTTGTAAAGCCTTTTAACAAAATCGTGTCATTGTTCTTTTGAAGCCTTTATGTGATGTGTGGTCGTGCATTTTTTAAATCAATGCTGGTATACATATAGTTAACATGTGAGGCACTTTTTTTCTACTCACTGCAGGAATCCTTTAATATTTTTAAGAGATTGTTTCTCAGAAATTCCTTTCAAATTAGTAAAGGATTCCTGGAGTGAGTAAAGGAAAAGCATCTCACATTTGAACTACATATTTACCAGTGTTGATCCCAGGAGGATGAGGATTATAGAAAGCTGTCTTGTACAAAGTCAGATTTGTTTATTTATGCAGCCTAGTGTCATGTACTCTGACTGGCAGCCGCTCTCGAGGCTCAGAAACACAGTGACTGCTGATTCATCTTTTTCTAAACTGCAGATTGTAAATACAAGACCGGGCTGTGCTGTGAGATCCTCAAGCAGCTGGCCTTTTAAGCCTCACTGCCTGGTGGGGCGGACCAGTAGCCAATGCCTGGCCAGCCAGCAAGGCACTGCCCTCAAAGTGAGGCCTCTGATCGGCCTATTTATTGTTGCCCTCTTTGGTGAGAAGGGAGACCTCCCCTCAAATACTGGCTGAGGAGGGGAATTCCCCAGCAATGGCTAGGTGAGCAATGGCTTTGGCTGCTGGGGAAGAAGGTGGAGTGTGAGAGACTACAACCCCCCCCCTTCCGCGGAAGTGGTGAGCCATTCACTTATGTATGCTCCATTATACCACGTTAAAGGCACAGCCCTTTTCTCCCTGCTTATTTGAGCTTGTCAAAGAAATGGATATGGCAGTACATTCAGGCTCCTTTGAAGATGATAAAATAGTAAGCATGTATATAAGGGCAAAGATCTCACCAACTGCTGGAACAGTAAAGAGATAGATGGAAAGAACCAGCCAAACTAGATCAATTAGGTAGGCAGGTACGTTAAGGGAGATCCTGGCAGCAAAAAACGAGAGTTGATTGCAGAGTTAACCTGTGGCTAAGGCAATAACTAGACCCAATAGCAGAAGATAGCATGGTGAGCTCAAATAGTTGAACACGAAGAAACTATGACATCTAAGGTCAGGCTCTGATGCAGAAGTGACAGCAAGAAGCATCATATATCTAAGGCCTGCCATCCCAACAGGCCTGGACTTAGCACCTGGCTTATTTGGGCAGTTGTCAGGGTCTTTGCACAGGACTAGCCAATGACACATTTTTAATTTCACCACCACCTTTTATCCCAAGTCTGAGCAGTATCTGGAATCTCGATCTAGTTGCCATTTTAATTTCCTATCATAGTTTCTCTCTGGGGCACTTCAAGGAATGAAAATGTTGCTGCTTGGAGTTCTACTGTCACCAAGCAAGTCAGTCCAGGGGCCCAAGAGCAAAGAAGAGAGAGAGCCAAGCAGAAGGCACTAAAACCTGCATTTGAAGACACATTATTCTTTTGCCCAAAACCTACATGCCAATATTGGCGTCTCCCATTAGTTGCTCAGAACAGTTCAAACGTTACAGTTCAGAAATTTTTATTTCTTTATTTATTTCTAAGCCCTTTTGCTTCCCTGTTGACATTTGGACTGTCCTTGAGTCTCATTCAGATGAGGTCGCAAACCTGTTCTGTTCTGAAAGAAAAGGTCACGCAATGTGTTTCGCCAATGTTCTGTATCAGTCTAATCTCTTGCATGCTTTCATTGGTACACTGGCGTTATATCTCGGTGATCTGGAAAGAATGAGAAAAGAAAAGAAAGAAAAGGTGACATACTTTTCAAGGTTATACAAGCCAGAAAATACATAATGTAATTTGTTTTCTTTTTAAGGTGCATCCTAGTAACAGAGATTGATATAATAGCAAAAGGGGGAATGGAGGAAAAACATAGCCCTTGCTTATCAAATTACCATTTCTAGTATCAGACTTGCACTTAAAAATCTTTCCAGAGAATTCTCTGTAGCATTTCCACATCAAGTTCATTTACCCTTCTTTTCATTCAATAACCTTTTCTATGACTGGAAATATTTAATGTGTTATGTGACCAGCCGTTTTAAAGACAGAGCTGCAAATAACTTTATCCTTTGCTCTTTTGTCTATTCCTCCCCCACCCCCACAAGCCACCTAAGATGACGCTTGCAAAATTCCTGTTTTACTTGAATACCCTGCATCTTCCTTTAGCATCCAAATAACAATTACTTTCTCTTTGAAACAAAGCCCGCTAGAAAAAAAAATGTGACTGGAATGGCATCATCCCTGGGAGACAGAGCTGAATTGAAATTCTGTTTGCATAGGAACTTCTACAGAGGTTGCTATAGTGCTGCTGTTTGTCGTTCTGTAGTCAAAAGTCTATTTCTACACACAGATCTCCTTGTTCAGGAGGGTTTTTGCTTGACTATTGTTGAGTATTAGTGCAGGCTTGGCAGGGATATCTTAAAACAGATAATGTTCTTTTTAAATGCTGGGAGAAGACATTGAGTTTGTTTATGCCAGGAATGGAGAACCTGCCCCCCCTGCAGTTGTTGTTGGGCTACATCTCCCCCTATTCCCGACCATTGGCCAGGTTGCTTGGGGCTGATGGGAGTTGTAGTCCAGTGCCATCTGGAGGGGAGAAAGTTTCCCATCCCTGGTTTGGACAATCAGACTAAGACCTAACTCATACATTGTGA
Organism: Podarcis gaigeae; assembly: GCF_964106915.1. Classification (NCBI taxonomy): domain Eukaryota; kingdom Metazoa; phylum Chordata; class Lepidosauria; order Squamata; family Lacertidae; genus Podarcis; species Podarcis gaigeae. Next base: position 44,366,780 of record NC_139677.1, on the reverse strand, counting down.
ATGTTCACCATGAATGAGCATTATGAATTCAGATGTGAGTCCTTGTGATTGCCACCCAAGGATCCAAACAGTTTGAGCACCTCTCAGTGTGATGCTTAACTCATCTGCTTGGGTCTAGAGGCACTAACATGAGTTGGGTTGGGTTTAACTACTTCACAATCTTTGTGTTGGGTTGGCTTCATGCATATGGTTAGACAGCACTCCTATGTGTGGCATAGTGGTTAGGGTGTTGGATTAAGACCTGGGAGACTAGGCTTCGAATCCCCACTCAGCCAGGATACTGTCTCTCAGCCTGACCTATCTGACAGGATTGTTGTGAAGATAAAACGGGGAAATGGGAGAACCATGCATTCTACTTTGAGGTCCTTGGAGGAAAGGTGGGATATAAATGTAAATAATAATAATAATAATAATAATAATAATAATAATAATAATAATATAGCCTGCTGGAATGGCTGCTGGTGAATGTTGAGGGAGCAGCCTGATGGGAGCTGGTCTTTTAGCAGAGAATATGGAGAAGCTCTGGAGTCCCATGTCTTTTTTTCCTCAACAGTCACACACTTTAAATTTCATTTACTTTATATATCACAGGCTCTTTATTTCATTTGTACACGGTGAGTAATTTACATTCTATTATGGTTTGGGCCTGCACAAATTGTGGCCCACCACTGAACGCAACCCATCTGCCCTCAGTTGTGGCTTGCTGGGTGCTTCATAACCCTGATCCTTTTAGCAGGCTGCAAAAACAAGGGTCATTGAGCCACTGGTAAACTGCCATATGTGGTTTGTGGCTTATATCTGTGGGTCGTAAATGGCAAAGGGTTTATATTTATACTGATTTGGGTTTCATCCCTAAATGTGAAAAAATTGAATCAGTACTCCAAAAAATGTCAGGGTATTGAGAAATAGTTTTGCTAGAAAAGCAGATGGTGGGGTGGGTGGATGTTCAGCATCCTCCTTATGCTGCTGATTGAGTTCTGTGCACATGATCTGTACATATAAGAATCTTTGGCATTACCGCTAAAAAATCTTCTGCTTTATATTATGGGCTTTCAGGGTAGACAGATCTAGGCACCTTCAAATTAATGATGGATGGGGTAAAGAAATTTTATACATTAAAAAAAAAGTAATTAGATTTAAATTTAAGGTGTTTTAAACTTACATGAGCACTGGAAACTTGTTTTAAAATATATATAATATGTGAGGCATAATGTGAACAGGAAGCTGCACTTTGTCAAAACATAGGCATTATTTCTTTACCAAATATATTGGCAGCAAAACTGATGCCCTTGCCTATTCAAGGGAAGAATTAAAAGAAATTAAAATAATTAAAAGCAGTCAAAAACTGCATAATGATTTTGAATGATAATTATAAAGATATATTCAGTGTAATAGGGTGTATGTGGAGGGGTAGTACCTCTGGTGGGGGCATGTTGTGCCCTTCTGGGGTAGTCTGTCCACCTTTGGTCCCCACCCTGCACTCAGCTCTCACCTGTGGCTCCTAGAAGTTGTCTGTATGCGACAGCAGCCACGCCCTGGGAACAACTTCAACTGGCTGGCTAAACCTGGTGAGGCTATCCAAAAAGTTTCCAACCCTCAGTGACTTACGGGTTTCCCTTGCATGTGAGGACAGGCTCTGGCAGACTGAGCAGACGGGATCAATAGTGGGTCCAATGGTCAAGAAGATGGTTTCTGCATGTGTTGTAGAGGGAAGTGAGGGGCAGGTGGGGTTAACCAGGGGAGGTAACCCATCTAGGAGAAGGAAAACTCTGATTCTAAACCTCTGCTGCCTTGTGGGATATCTTCAAGGGAAGAAATAGCTAAGGAATAAATCCTACACAAATCTGGACTGAAATTTGTAAGACGGCACATCGTATACCTACTTCTGGCAACTCCTGCAGCCAAGCTTGTGCCAAATGTATTGCTCTGCTTTCCTTTGGACCACATCAGCGAAGCTGAGAGGGGACATCTTGTTGTTTGGGTATCTCAGGACCTCCATACACACTACCCAAGCTTGCACCCCGGAGGGGTCACTTTGGTGCTGCTGACGCAGCAGTTTAACTTGACCCTCGGAGGCACACTCCATTGTCTCTTCAATGTTAATAACCATATATTCTGGTATCGGTAATTCTGATACTGATACTCCTGAATCCAGAAAAGGTTAACAGTATATTGGAATGCAGAAAGCAAACAATTGATATTTTACTGCAGACTCAGCAGCAAAGGGTATAGTTATTCTCTTCTGTTAACTTTCAAGTACAGCTGCCTGAGAAGAAAACATTTTCGTGAAATATCCGAAAGTGTACCTATTGAGTTCTTATTTTAAATTATTTAACATTTTATAGCTTAAAACATTAATTTAAAATAAATCTTTAAAATTACATTATGGATGATTTTATACACCTCTATCATGTCTTCTCCTTACTTGTTTAAACTAAAAACCTCCAATGTTTTTCAGTCATTGGTCCTTTGTTCCTCTTCCTTCCCTCCTACCAGCCACAGTTGTTAGTGACATGTCATGGTAGGGAGGGCACTACAGAAACAATATTGTAAGGGAAAGACAGGTGCTAGTGACACAGAGCTTGGGGAGAAAAAACAATTTCCCATTGCTTTCTCTCTACCAGATGTGTTACTGCTGTGGAGGAAACTGTTCCTGGGGAATTTTTTAGAGTTAATGGAGCCATCAGTCTGTAGCAACAGAAAAGGTCCACCAGGATGAATGATATAAATGAAATACCATCACTCTTTACAAATTCAGTTGACATTTATCTTATTCCTGCTCCCCTCCTCCACAGAAGAAAAAGTAGAAAGGGTCACAGATTTTTTGTTTCCAAAATTAAAGAAAAAAAGATTGATAAGGAAGGCTTTATTTTTAATCTGAACAGTCAAAGGCCACATCTGATATTTATTTCTTTACATATGTAATATCTATGCCCAGCTTTTTTCTTTAAGCAGCTCCTGGTTTTGTACGTAGAGGGTTATTCAATTTTATTCCCATGAGGTTGTTAAACCGAAATAGAAGTTCTCAGCATCTCTGAACAGTGCTATGCAAAACAACTGCATTGAAATAATTTGTGTTACGTACAACTTTTTGTGTCATTTGTAAAAGCCAGTGAAGCCTTGTCACTAGAAGTTTGGGCTTTGGATCTTGGACTTCTGGGGACAAATTCCTGCTCATCTTGGAGTTTTCTTAGGAAGCTTAGGACAACATCACTGGACCTCACTGCAGTTCTTCAACTTACTGAAAACTATCTGCTTTAAATGGTGGATGTCAGAGCTGCCCGAGGTCCCAGCTCACAAAGGACCAACGCCAGTTCGTTGTTATATACAAAAGTCTTTATTGAAGTTCAGTTTCGATTTCAAAGCCGCGGCGCGCAGCTCTACGTCTTAAACCCTAGACCGCTGAAGCTCCGTCTGAATCTCCTCCCCCCAGACACCAGTTTAAGACTCTAGCCTTGCTCCACCTCCTCCTTTGCTCTTTCCCTGACAGTGGATCTCAGAAAGGATTGTAAAGCATTTTGTACACTTGAGATTTTACATCTGTTTCCAAAAAACCTGAAACAATCATGCAATAAATCATCCAGACAAAACAGATTTCTGAGGCAGACAGATCTCAGGCTGTGAAGAGACTTGGGGTACATTAAGATATGGGGAATATTGCATTAGTTTTCCAGATTATAATGCACTTCTGTCTCATTTTCTAATGCAATACCTGTTGTGTGAAGGAATGTGGGTGGTGCTATGGTCTAAACCACTGAGCCTCTTGGCTTGCTCTGCCCAGCTCCTGCCAACCTAGCAGTTCAAAGCACACCAGTGCAAGTAGATAAATAGGTACTGCTGCAGTGGGAAGGTAAACGGTGTTTCTGTGTGCTCTGGTTTCTGTCATGGTGTCCCATTGCACCAGAAGCGGTTTAGTCATGCTGGCCACATGACCCGGAAAGCTGTCTGTGGACAAACACTACCTCCCTCAGCCGGAAAGTGAGATGAGCGCTGCAACCTCATAGTTGCCTTTGACTGGACTTAACCATCCAGGGGTCTTTTACCTTTTACCTACCTGTGTGATGGAAGTATGGCTTTTTGATCAACATTCCAGCATGTCTTGCTGAGTTTTATTTACATCAGTGGAATCATATTCACTCTTGGTTTTAAAGAATATTGCTCTTCTTTTTTTGTATCTCTGTAAGTTGCTTTGAGTGTGGTGTTTTATGGAAAGATCGCTAATATATTTATTAATCATGATGGCTATTAATAAATATCACAAAACATTTCTTTGAAGTTAAAAGTATGTCACTAAGAGAAAAGTTATAATCATCATCATTGTTATTCTGAGGTGATATGCAGTGTTTGACTTACGTGTACTGTATGAGTTAGTTGGATATCATGTATCATTATTATTTTAATGAGTGGCTTTGAATTATAATGATATGCCCAATACAGGAAGTTTGAATGAATTGAATCCCATGGGAAAGTGAAGTCTGCATTTCAGGCATCAGTGTTTGAAACTCCCATTGTTCTAGGCGCATTTTGCGACAGGGAATTTCATTAGCGCGAGAAGTTTCTGAGCTCTGGGTGCAGATTTAAAACTGCATAGTGGAAGTAAAGGAGGACCCTTTTCCGCCTCCCCACTTCCAGCTACTCTCTGAAGACTGGAGAAGAGTCTCTCTTAAGAATATTAGGGGGGTGGGCAGAGAAAGGACTAGACCAAGTGAAAAATTAACATAATATTTTGGCAGCAGTTCATTCATTTTCAGCTTTGTATTCTTGTTATAAAAAAGTGCACCTAGACATTACTGTGTTATGCCCATAACCTAGGTTTAAGGTGCCTTTTAGCTCCTAGCTTTCATATCTCAGTTTCTAACACTGACAGGCATTTATTCAATGTGCAAATACAGAGTATGTGGCTTCAGCCACTAAAATCAGAAGCTGTTCTTTGGCATGAGGCCCTCATGGTGCCCATCTTCTTGTCACTGCAAACTTTGCTGCCGAAGCATTTTTCACACAGGAGGGAACTCTTCCCATTTTGATCTCTTTTCACTTGTTTCTCCCTTGTGTGCAGGAAATTGATTATCTCATTTTGAGGATAATTGACAGTGATTATTCTTAATCTAGCATCCGCCACAGTCCAATTCCCACTCCCTTTAATACTGTGTCTGGCTTTCTTTGTCACAGCTGCTTTCCAGAGAAGTAATCCACAACCTTGGGCAAAAGACCACAGTCTCTATAAACAAAAGTCAATACACGTGTGTTGTCATTGAAAAACTGAGCAACCGCTGTTTGAACTGTAGGTCGAGAATGGAGAAAGACACTTGTTCCAATGTAGCTGACTTGGCATGTTACACTGCACTTTGTTTGCAGAAAATGGGACTCAGGGGTTCCATTCATGAGCAAGAAAGGGAGCCAAGATGAGGACACTGACTAAGTTAATTCACTTTCTTTGACACCATCCTCTCAGTTATCACTCAACATACATGGGCTGTTGTCATTGAGAGGCAGGTGTGGAAGACATTTAATGACCCTATTATTGTTTTCTTTCTGCAACCTGTTCGCTGGATATCCAACACCCCCACTTCCTACCCTTCTTGAGCCCGGCTTCGGCTGGGGAGAGCAGGATATAAATAAAATTTATTATTATTATTATTCTTAAGAGATGTACCCCTCACTGTTATTTATAGGGATAGGCAAATAGGTCAATTTTGGTTTCTCTCAGTTTCTCACATTTCCAACCTTAAGTTCAGTTTTCCACATTTCCATATATCAGTCTGTGATTTTTTTTGTTATAAAAAGTTTTAAGGCAAATTCATCAGCATTTTTGTTTGCAGTTTTGCCAAATATTTACATTTTTTTTCCAGAGCATTGCCCCCTAATACAATGCATTTTTTCCCTATGTGGTGTATGCCATGCATGCATGCCTACACTACCCTAGTATATGCATTTTTGTACAAATTCCTGGCTTGAGGACTGCGCTGCAAAATTCAGAGAAGTGTGAATTTCAAAGGATGGCTGCATTCCAGTTCTTGTCGTTTTAGAAAGTGAGACGTTCACCTGTAAATGAGAATGGAATAGATTTTTTCCTCCATCCCTAGCGATTTATGCTGCTCCTGGTAGATATAGGTTATGCATATAGGACTTGGGCTTATGCAGGCCCTTCCATAAACAACCCTGCAGGGTCTACTCTACTGTGATTGGTATGCTCTTCAATATCTCAGGCTGAGGGCTTTTTTGTACTGCTCAAAATTCTTTAACTAAATAAAACACAGATCCTTGTGCCTAGAATGCATTTCATTTACTCTAGTAACAGCATCCCTGCTTATAGCTTCTCTTTTTTATTATTTAGTTGTTCCATTTATATTTTGTATTTCCTCCAAGGAGCTCAAGGGGGGCATAAATGGTTTTCCTACCCTCCTTGCATTGGGACAACAAGCTTGTGAGGCAGGTTAGGCTGAGAACAGTGACTGGCCCAAGGTCACCCATTGAGCTTCATGGCTGAATGGAGATTTGAATTTGGGTCTCCCCGGTCTCTGTCTAACATGGTAACAGCTGCACCACACTGGCTTTGAGATTCATTTTGATACCCCAGACAGAAAGGGAAACTGTGATTGCCCCAAGATTGCCATGGCAACATGCTGGATTAGTCACTTTCCAGAAAACAGCTAATGTGCCCCATGGAAGCTCTGTCACATCAACTATCTCTTCAAATGCAGTGCGCACTGGGCCTCTTGCCTGCCTGTCAAGTGCTCAGCTATGAGGGAGGGAGGGATAGAACAGTCTGGAGCAATTTCACAGGTGGGGACCTTTTTAAAACAGTATATACACTCAAATACTTTTATGAGATGTTCAGAGGACTGCCTTTCAAGCTTTAAAGTTTTTTTCCATCATAGATAACAGCCACTCCAAGCTGGTCCAACTTGGAATATAACCAATGACACCCCTGCAGATGATCTCAGGACCTGGGCCTAAGTGTTTCTGGGGTCATGAGCCATCTCCCCCCATCTCCAATAGGAGAGTATCCCATTACATGTAAAACATCTCCAGCCAGTTTGTTTGGGGTCAGTAAATTGCTACTGAGGTAGGGTTTTTTTTGGTTTGTTTTTTGGCATCACAATTTTATGTCATCAGCCTTAGGATATAGAAAATTAAAAATGAGCATTGGGATAGATAGGCTTTTAATGTAGTCATTATCAGATGGTAATATATTGGGGATGAAGTACAAACACATGGAAAAGCCAGTCATTTGTGCCAACTGCCTACAGTTTCCACATGTGATCAGAAATCTAAATAAACAGCTGCAATTCTCCTACACGTGTGAGTAGATGCTGGCTTCCCATGTAGCTGCCTGCTCGGTACTGTGTTAGTCAGTCTCTGGTAAATGGTTGTCTGAAGTTGCCCTAAGAATCTACAGGTCTTTCTGCCTGGTTCTCAGAACATGCTGCTAGCGCACATATTAATATCGCAGTGTTTTATATGACTGGATACATGTGGACTTACCCATTTTTTGAAATAAAACATTGTCAAGGCTCATAAGTTTAATTACAACTTTACTTGCAGAACTTTCTTCAAAACAAATAAAAAATTTGAGATTTGAGATTTTTTGAGGGTGGGGGAGTACTGTGACCCATTTGCCATAATGCACAAATCATCCGTGTGTGTGTGCTTTTATACCTGTGCACACACACTTTTAAAAAATCATGTACCTTCTGTGTGGACCAACACATTTTTTTCAGGCTATGTACCAATTCTATTTGGCTTAACAGGGGCGCCGACTTATAAAAAATATTGGGGGGGGGGCGGGGGCCCATACCGACTTATAAAAAATATTGGGGGGGCCCAAGACCTCCAAACCGCTGCTGCTGGGGGAACGAAAGGGTCGAGCCCCGGGCTGCCCCGACCTTAAGTGAACCTGTGAGGGCCCGCCCTTTGCGGCAGCCGATTGGCTGCCGCCGTGGGCGGTGAATATTAATGAGCTAGGGGGAATCCCCGCTTCTCGCGGGGCTGACGCCAGCCCCACGAGATTGTTGATGGGTCGAGAGCCCGCAACCCCACCCCCTCTCTAGATCGGGAGTGGCTTTGTTTTAACTCATTACTGAATGTATTTTAAAAGGTAACTATCGTCAAACAAGGAAAATAAAAAATACCAACATAATTTTGTGATTTTACAAAGCATAATATAACTAATAATTTTCTTAAATTATTGGGGGGGCAGAGCCCCCCCCAAACGAATTTTTGAGGGGGCTCGGGCCCCCTCAGGCCCCATGGAGTCGGCGCCTATCTGGCTTAAACACGTAAATACTGAATAACTGCCCTCAAGACCCAGATAAACTCTCTGTAAGCTTGCCCTTTATGTTCACACATGGTGGTTTCCAACAGTTATGTCACCCCTCTGTGGTGTCAAGAATTCAAACCCTCTCGTAAACTACTAGTTACCTATTAAGCACCTAACACACTGTAACACTGAGGAGGGAAAAAAGGCCACTTTCATTTTCTAAATGCCCCATACATGGTATGAAATTTAATCCCTCTGTGAATCATAATCTGCGATGCTCAGAATAGATCGACTATATATATCTAATGTTATTTTCAGGGACGTGAACAGGAAGGCTCCAGAGCTTGTACAGCCTGTGTTCAAGCATCTCTGTTGCGCCAAACAATTTAGGGCAATGTAGTCTGGATATAATTCTTCCCCTCCCCACTCCTCTCTAGCAGTTTACTGGGTGGATGTGTGGGCGTCTGTAGTGGAGGCGTCTTGGGCTTGCTAATGAAGCTAAGGACATGAATAATATTTGACTGCTGCTGCGTGATGCCTCTGAGAGCCGTATTCATTTGTCTCTGTAGTTATTTGAGAGCAAGCAGCCGGCGTGTGCAGGCGATCCAGTCCCTATCCTCGGCTTTCTCTTTCGTCGCTTCTTAATCTTCATTTATAGCACTATCTTAAAAGAAAATATGGAGCATATCTTTTGCTAAAAATAATTATATTGCGATTAGCTTTACTTAAAGGAGAATGGGATTTAAAAATAACACGATCGCTTTGACAGGATGGGTTTAATGTGTGATTCACATAAGAATTAGTAAGGCCATTTCCTTGATAGCCACCAGACCTTTCAGATGAAACCGTAACTGCAGCTGCCATCCAGAGACGGACTTTTAATTACTATTTTTGTAGCAGGGGAGGGGCAGGGAAGGGAGGGAAACCTAAACAATTATGTCTTAGGACTTATTGTTTTGTATTCTCTTTGTGTGTGCTAGAAATTAAAAAAACTGGCACCTTCAGAAGAGATTGAAAAGAAAGAGCAGAGAATGAAACAAGCTTATGTCTAATAAAGAACAAATTGCTTAAACCAGAGGGACTAATTTGACTGAAAAAATGTTGTTGTTTTAAAGGCATATACAGAAGCTGGTTTAATTAATTGCAATGATCCTGTTTCCTGTAGCTAAGACATATCAAACATGTCCAGAGATGTAATAAGGAAACAAAAGTCAAGATGGTGACGCTTTCTAGTTACGAGGAGCAATTTTTCACATTTGATTTTTGTGAAGGTTTTCTCTGTCTGCCCAAAGCTCAGTGTAAGGAACAGGAGGTGGATTAACAATGCAGAGGCACATTGTTCTTCTACCAGCCTGTTTATATGCTGCTACAAATTAAGGGTTTAGTGTCATGGAAACAGCTCCTTTATTTGGAAAGATACTGCACCACTATGAGAAGCAAACAGAGCATGCAAGAGTGAGAGAGAGTTGGATGGAGGGAGGCAATGTGTTGTCTACTCAGCCTAACATTATCTAACATGTTTTCCGATACTTTTGGAAAAGGGCAGAGGTTCTGAAATACTTGCTGCATTACTTTACAACCTATTATAAGTCATTTCTGCACTGGCAGGTGTCCCCTACACATGTGAAACATTTAGGGCAACTGTGCTCTCTATGTGTTGGCATGTGAAGAAAATATTATTATAGAAATACTGTATTGGTTTTCTTTTTCTTTTTCAAGAGCTGGCAGGGTTAAGCCACGTTATGAATTCCTGAAGTCTGTCAGGAAAAAAACTCTTATGAAATAAGAATTTAGAAACTAAGGTTACTGGGGCAACATTGTAGGCTTAACACAAGCTTGCGCTGTTCTTCTAGGTGCAATTTAATTAATGTGGTAATATAGATTTTTTTAAAATAATAATAATCCTGTTCCTTGTACAGTTTGTTTTATGCTGTTTTAAGCTGCTGAGTGTTAAGTTACTCTAAGGTCATGTTTTGTAACTCAAGCCTTCTTGAGTTCACTTAAAGAAAAAAGCAGGACAGGAGTATTTTTAAAAATTAATAAATAAAACCATTAGAACAGCAGAAATTGGAGGACATTACATTGGCATTCATATTAATGTCACATTTATGTGGTATTAAACTACTCCATCATCTACCAATATTTTTAACAAAATACCATGGGTTGCAGTTAATTTAAATTTGATAACACTTTTTTCTGTTACTAGCTAGCTTATATTATTATTTATTAAAAAGGTAGAATATTCAGTCAATTGTCTTCTTGGACTTGTCTTCTTGGACCTAGGAAGACCAGACTTCAAATACTAACTGAGCTATTAAGTTCACTGGATGACTTTGGGCCAGTCACGGTCTCTCAGCCTAACTTACCTCTCAGGGCTGTTGTGAGAAAATGTAGAGAGGGAGAACGATCTATGCCACCTTGAACTTCTTGAAGGAATGGTGGGATATAAATGTCATAATAATAAACTTTTTGAAAATGTGAAGTTATAAATATCACAGATTCTGTTTTTATGTCATTTATAGCATTTTCCTCAATAAGAAGTTATATACCTTTGTTCCCACAAGTTCTGTGATGGTGAACTACAGAAAGCACCATTTTGAATGCAACAGATCACATCTCTCTCTAGGGAGATTTTATGTAATTTCATATCAGCCATGGAAATGCAGGTCTTTTATTGTAGATGTATTTGATTTTTGATCTGGGGTGAGATCCAGCTTACAGTGATCTCAAGGTAGAGGAAGACTTGAGGCCCCACCATTTATTCATCTCCCTGAAACTCAGTCTGAGGGAAAACAATATATGGATTTTCTTGAGATAAGAGAATGTGTAGCTGAATCTCATAATTTCATCCCATAATTTCAGAGCTTTCTAGTGGTCACTCTGAACTTCTTCTTACATCATCAAAGACCAGTGAAGGAGACAGCTCAAGGCCACTCAGTGGCTTGACAGCACAAGGCTCTAAGAGAGAGCATTTCCTTTTTAAAGCTCCCTTCTCCCATCAGCTTGTGAACTGTGATTTGAGAATTTAAGGCTGTACTTGTAGTCTGTTAGCACAACATCTCTTTACATCAGATCTGTCCCTGCACCTGTGGATCCTGTGCCCTGCAATTCAGTAGCCCAATCCAGCTATTCAATGCACGTTACCCACAATTTTGGAAGCAAATTGCTCCAGGATGATGCTCTTGGGCTATTGTTCTCCACCCTCTGCACATACTGCAGACTTGGAACAGGATTGAAACTCAGTTGACCAATGGCCCAACTCAGTATAAAACTGCTTCCTTTGGTTCTGAATAAAAACAGGGCTCTCCTTTCCACCCCCAAATGTGAGTGTATTTCATCTTTGGACTGAAACAATGTATTCAAATAGCAAATTACCAAGTTCTATAAGGTTAATTCCTCCTGTCTCGTCTTTATAGAAGTCCATTTGCTTTTATATTACATTTTGAAAAAATGCAACACTTTATTTATCCTAATTTAGCATTTATGTGATTTGGCTGCATTAATAGGAAAACAGCATTTCTAGGTGAAAGCCCAGCAACCTTAGCAGATTGGGGCCGGAGGTGCCATCTTCTCAAGATGATTGAGGGCTCCTGACATGATGCCCTGACGTCAGACATGCATGATATCGGGAGGAGCCAGGGACTGGAGCTGAATGCCCTGTGAACATTGAGAAGGCCCACCCCCCTTTAAAAACATGGGGGGAGGGAGACAGTGCCTCTGCCCCTAGGATCTGGAGCCTATGATTGGGCCTCATACCAGTTACAGTACACCAAGCTAGACTTTAGCTGTTAAACAATGAGTCTGAAGGACACATACCTATGTGTGTATTTGAGAGGAAGTTAAAAAATAAACACATTGAACTAGCAGCAGACGACATGGTAGGATGTTGCCATTCACTTGACCCTTGGATCAGTCATGTCTCTGCTGCTTATTGAGAGGTAAAGAGAGGGGAGGCAGCAGTGTGGTTGGCATGGTGCAACTGCACCAGATTTGGCTTCTCCAGTGTGTTTGCAACATGCTGACCTTGCTGCTGCTCACACTATCCTTCTCTAGCTCCCGGTAAGTAGCAGTGATGCAATTGACTAGAGGTCAGGGGAGTAGTGGTGCTCAAACGTGCTGTCCGCTACTGCTTTGAGCTTCATCTTTTCACGCATAAAGGTACAGGGCCTGTAAACAAAGGCATCCCTACCGGACTCAACAGTTCTCATCTTTCCCTCTATAGTGGTACCTCGGGTTAAGAACTTAATTCCTTCCAGAGGTCCGTTCTTAACCTGAAACTGTTCTTAACCTGAGGTACCACCTTAGCTAATGGAGCCTCCTGCCGCTGCCGCACGGTTTCTGTTCTCATCCTGAAGCAAAGTTTTTAACCTGAGGTACTATTTCTGGGTTAGCGGAGTCTGTAACCTGAAGCATCTGTAACCCGAGGTACCTCTGTACTACAGCAAGCTGCACACCACGCCATTCTGGCGAATGAGAGGACCTTGCATGTCTTTCACCAGGTTCTTGAATGGCTTGAACACCACTAAGGTGGAGGTCTTAATAAAGTAGAAGGGGCTGTGTATAGACCTAGCCAGTCTCCTAGTACATTCCTTTCACATGCACCTGCCATATTGGTGGTGGAGAAATATACTGAGACTTGTGGGGATACTTCCATGTGGTACCACTAGTACTTGCATAGGGGAATAATAATAATAATAATAATAATAATAATAATAATAATAATAATAATAATGAATTTATTATTTATACCCCGCCCATCTGGCTGGGTTTCCTTAGCTACTCTGGGCAGCTTCCAACAAAAGATTAAAAATACATTAAAAGTGATGCCCATTTCATACTGTGATTTTACTGTGTACTACAGCTTTTATGCTTACACACATGTAAACATTGCTGTGATCTGCTATAGCTTACAGGTACATGAGCCAACACCCTGCTCTCTATGGGAAGCCTTCAGGAAGGACTTGAGTACAGCAGAGCTCTTATTTTGTTTGTGTTCTGTCTCTGTATTTATATGTGACGGATGACTTGTTGCTTACCTTTATTGATCTCTCCTTAGATCTGAAAACCCAAGAAAGGGTTAAGAAATACTGTCAAAGAATAGAAAGTGTTTGTTCTGAAATTGAATCACTGTGATGGAAAGCTTTCATTTGCCCCTTGTGAAAGCACAATAAATGCGATAGCTGTGACTTTTCTTGCCCAGAAAAGAGAAAAATGCCTTTTATTACAACTCCCTGTTCAGGAACTGAGATGGTGTGAATTGAAGGCTAGGCGCAATTGTCTGCTGCAATAACTCTGGCTTGGGAAGAGGTTTTAACTGTGTCTAGCTCCTTGGCTGCCTCTTCCCAATTTCCCTGTGCCATCCTAGGGGAAGAACTGGTTGAGTGTGTGCTCTGCATGCAGAAAGTCTCAGGTTCAATCCAGGGATGGGGAGAAATTCAATTTTGCTTGCATTTTAATGAGGAACTAACTAATTCACACTCCTTGAACCAATACGTGAACCGAAACACAATGATCCTTCAAAAGTTGCATAATACTACAGAAATTGCTTGCAGAAATGTTTAGAGAGGGTCAGTGTGGTGTAGTGGTTAGAGTGTGTTGAACTAGGACCTGGGAGACGAGGGTTCAAACCCCCCCACAGCCATGAAGGCTAGGAAAGGCTCATCTCTCAAAACTGGAGAGCTGCTGTCAGTCAGTCAGTGTTAACAGTACTGAGTCAGATGAACTAATGGTCTGAGTTGCTATAAGGCAGCTTCATCTGTTACTATGATCGGTGCAAGATATCAGTAAAGTAGGTGCAGATGGTACTTGGAAGTGTTACTGTCTTGTTTTTATTCCACCTCAGATACCCTCAAAATAGGAAATGCTAAATCAGGCATAGGCAAACTCGGCCCTCCACGTTTTGGGACTACAACTCCCATGATCCCTGACCATTGGTCCTGTTAGCTAGGGATCATGGGAGTTGTAGGCCAAAAACATCTGGAGGGCCGAGTTTGCCCATGCCTGTAAAATGAATTTAATTAAATGTTTGAATAGTGACTTAGTATGGCACTCACTGACCACTGAAGCAGATGGGAGAGCCCCACCAGCTCTACTGGGATTACAGCAGTGTAAGTTAAAAAGTGAAATAATGCCCCAAGAACCAAGTTAATTCTATGCACTCTTGTTCTTTTATTTAACTCTGAAATAAGCACACACATTTTGACAGTCAAGGACATCCTTTTAATTTGTAGTCCTCTCTGAGAGATTTGTGTTCATGAAGAGATGAATAGGTTTTACTTATTTATATTCACAGTTTTAGTCATGCATTATTTTGGCTCTGGAATATTGTTCTGTCTTTAATCATTCATAGCTGGAGATGAATAAATGACAGGGATAATTGATACAACTGTTGATTGTCAGACTGAACAAGGGTTCTGACTAGTTCCTGTTATAAAATGACTGCCTTGTTTGCCCAATGTTGAATTAGAATGGTGTAAGAAAACCACAAAGGAACTGTGTGGCAGTTGTTAGGACAGGACAGAGTTCCCATCTGAACTTTTTGTCTTGTAAGCAGGAACTGAACCCAAACCATTCAGGTTTCTCACTCCTTTCTTTTTCCAGTTGGACAGCACCATTCCATTGTTTACCTTATTTATTCTCACACCAAGTGGATGGATTAGCTCAGCATAGCAGCAGAATGACAGGGATGGAGCAAAAGACCCACAGCCTCCTGTTCAGGAGCCCACTCATTTCTTCTAAGTCATGGTTTGGCCTAGCATTTTGTGTGGCAAACTGTGCCAATATGTGCAGTATGTTTGTGGCTAAAATGTGGCTTTGAAATCTAGACTTGTTTTGTGTTCATAATCTTACAAGAGTTCAACTGGGTATGGAATTGGAGCAGGGCCTAATTACAATATTATGTCTTTGGCACCAAAGAAGAGAAAAAAGAAAGGATGTTTCACTCTTTAGTGTACGTGTGGCAACTTTTTCAGTTGCGAGTTCATATTATTTTTGAAATTACAGGGTTTATGGAAGAAAATATCATAGGTTTGCAACTTCTGGACAGTCTCAGGAAGCTGGGCCTCCTTAGTCACTTGAGATACGAGGAAGCGCATTTCATTTGTGTCCGACAAGGCGTTTCTTTTCCTGGCACAGAGACTGCAGATCGTACTTTAGGATGCAGGATTGCTGTCATCATTCATACTTTTTATCACCTCACCATTTGACTTCTGCAATATGTTCTGCATGGAACTATACCTTAAATCAAACCCAGCAATGATATGGAGATGGCCGGCTGTCTAGTAAAGAGTGTGACTCACTGGATGCCCATGAAATGTCCATGAAACCAATCTGATAGCAATGAAAGATTAGTAGCACAGTAAGATTTCTCATAAAAATCCAATTTCAGCAAAATATTTCTAATGTAAACAACTGCAGCGACAGAAGGAAATTGGAAGGGGGGAGGGGGACTAACTTTGGTGTGATGTTAAACATCTAGCTTATCTGCTGTAACTTGGCACATCACAGTTTCATTGATCTGCAGAATTCCGACATCAGGGCATAGCAGGCAGCGTGAACAAGAAGTGAGACTTAACCTTAAGTACTTCATCAGTATGCAGAATCAATATTGTATAGTCAGGGGCGGCACATTACAGTTCACAGCTTGAGGGAAAACGGGGAGTGTTGCTTGGTCCTTCTACTGCCATTGCTGTTGCCCCCACCTACCTGCTCCTGCCCCCACCTGCTCTGCTGCATTCGGCGCTGCCATTGGTGTCAATTTTGGGTGCATCCTCACTCTGCCTACTAGCTGGGCCAGCTCTGTTTATAGTATACCAAGATGCCAAAAATCTAGCTGGCAGTTCTACCCAATTTTTTTACCCATGTGGTCGTCATACTATGATTTGTGAAGCTTGGGCATCTGTAGCAAGAATGTCTGCTATGATAAACCACCATGAAAATCCTGTATATGTGTGATGGCCCTACTTTTCAGCAGCCGATACTGGGAGATGGGGAGCAGCAGAAGTGAGGTGTTGGACAATTTGGTGTGCCATTCAACCTGCTCTATAGAGAGCCACACTCACAGAGTTACAGTTCTCTGCAGCACTCAACAAATGACAGTGACCAGAGAACTTTGAGGGGTGAAATGTGCTTTGAAAGTATAGTGTGTTGACAGCTGCATTTGAAATATGTTTGCCAGTTAGCCTGTTCAACTTCTGCTCATAGTATGTGTACATGTGGGCTTGTTGCATTGTGCTTCACCTCAGACCAGGCATAGGCAAACTCGGCCCCCAGATGTTTTGGGACTACAACTCCCATCATCCCTAGCTAACAGGACCAGTGGTCAGGGATGATGGGAGTTGTAGTCCCAAAACATCTGGAGGGCCAAGTTTGCCAGTGCCTGCCTCAGACAGCAAAATGCCTTGGGCTAGCTCTGTTCTAGACTATCACAAAAACACATTAGTGCCATTACAATCTCTCACACCTGTGCATCAAAAGAGCACACTAATTAAAGAGCCATCAGAGATCATCCTTAAGACTGTGAAGAACTGAAAGCTGAACGTCTTTGTACTCACAACAAGGGCTGCTTGCAATAAATAAAAAATAAGTTTGCTTACTGAAAAAACCCCGCAACCCTCTCAATAATAGTGATTTGATTTTATAAACCACATAAAAAAATGACATTCTGAGGTACTAAACATCACATGGAAAGACTACTAAATTAAAAAACCATTTTTGTTTTCTTAAATGCAAAGTCTAATTATAAACAAGTTGGCCACGGTGATTGCATAGGTGCCGCTATGTTGTTATGTACTGAATTCTCTCTCCCAGTGTAATTTCTGACCTTTCGCGTTAAGTGCTCTTTTCATTTTATGTCTGGCGAACTTATTACATAAATAAGTTTGAAAAAAGAAAAAGAAAACCCCCACTAAAATAAACAAACATCAGGATTTCTGACTTTGAAAGAATGAGTGATAAGATTCCGGAGGCTCTGTTAAATGACAGAAAGTGCTTTTCGGTAGCACAACAATTCATCTAGAATTCATGAATAAATATCTCAGACCTGAATATGCAAAGCCTTTTCTTGAACACCAGTCAGTTGTCTTCTGATAAATTATTACTTTTTACTTTTCTTTTTGCTACAGCTAAATATTCTGTGCTCTGTGTGACCATTGTGATCTCTAAAATAAGCCCCTAGAGCCTTATTAATTTTAATGAAGGTGACAAGAGGGTAAGGTTGAGAATACCATTGCTTGCTCTTAAGAAATGTTGCTGTTCACCACACATGGTTTTCCCCTACCTCAAGCCAAGGTGCATGGTATTTAAGTGTGCCTGGCTATGATGGCACCTCAGACAGAAAATCTTTCTCTGGGAGTAAAAGAGAAAAATGGCAAATTAAATAACTAATAATTTGCTGCCCTTTCATGACACCCCAAAACAGCTCTAGAGATGGCCATCTCACTCTGCCTAATGATGGGGCCTGTTCTGAACAAGTGATGAGGAGAGGAAGTGTGAGTTCTACTTCCTCTTACTCTTGGGTCACATCTACACCATACATTTATAAAGCACCCTTTTACCACTTTAAGAGTCATGGCTTCCCCAATGAATCCTGGGAAATGTAGTTTGTTAAGGGTGCTGAGAACCCAGGGTTCTCTGTAGGCGTAGTGGATCTGCTGCCTGGCAGGAGTATGCATGTGCTGCTTGTCACCACAAGATCTACTTGGGAGAGGAGCTGCAGTTCAGCCTTTCCTAACCTGGTGGCTTTCAGATATTATTGGACTCCAATCTTATCATCACTTACCCTTTGTATTACCAGCTTGGGCTAATGAGAGCTGGAGTTCAGCAGTGTCTGAGGGCAATAGGCTGGAAAAGGCTGTTGCAGTCCATCATTTGAAAAGGCACAGGTTACCCAACGCTGCTGTTGGTGATCAAGGTAATATTTTAAATGACTATTCAGAATGACCTGGTTTGAGCGCTGCTTTTCTAGCAGTTAAGAAAAACACAAGCATTGTAGAATGTGTCAGCTTCTTTTCATACATTTTCCTTTCTGGTTTTACAAGAGACTAAAGCAAGTCCTTAAATGAGAAATGAAGGGCAAAATGACTAAGCAAATATAAAACCATGTGATGCTTCTTTAGGTGCAGAGCCATCCCAAATTACTCATCAGTCTTATTCAGGGTTAGGTGATTTTGTTAAAACGGCACAGCAATGAACATATTGGCTGCTAATAACAGCATCATACCTGTTACTTCTAAATGCTTTTATTCCACGGGTGAATGGATCAGACAGACCTGAGCCCTCAGTGAAATCCATGTTACATTAACTCTCAAACATTAATTTTCTATTGAAGTGTGTGTGGCAGGGGTGGTGGTGAGAGAACCCTACTCTATCTCAGTTGCATTTAGGTTTGAATATAATTAACTCGCAGCACACCTACAGAAGCACGTCAGGAATTTTAATTGTACCGAGAAAAGACAATAGTCACATTCCAGCTGGTGGTTACTGCTGAGGTGGCCTACCAGAGCGTTCTCTCAAGAGGGAGGGTAATTTCTTCACATATTGGGAGGTAGCCCTAGAGGCAAGAGGCACAGCATACAGCTGCCTACTTGTTGACTGGATAGTTGCCCCTGTGGATGTTAACAGCCTGTGCCTGAGCCAGGGGAGCTATCCAGTCAGCACCCTTGTACTTGTATGAAGGAGTGAGTTGGTGTTCCTCTCTGTCCTTGGTTGCTTCATAGTAAAGATAAAGGTAAAGGGACCCCTGACTGTTAGGTCCAGTCACGGACGATTCTGGGGTTGCGGCGCTCATCTCACTTTATTGGCCGAGGGAGCCGGTATACAGCTTCCAGGTCATGTGGCCAGCATGACAAAGCCGCTTCTGGCGAACCAGAGCAGCGCACGGAAACGCCGTTTACCTTCCCGCCGGAGGGGTACCTATTTATCTACTTGCACTTTGACGTGCTTTCGAACTGCTGTGTTGGCAGGAGCAGGGAGCGAGCAATGGGAGCTCACCCCGTCGTGGGGATTTGAACCGCCAACTTTCTGATTGGCAAGCCCAAGGAACTCAGTGGTTTAGACCACAGCACCACCCTTCACAGTAGCGACTGGCAATTTTGCTAGTGAACCACTTTGCTGGTCACTGCTGAACTCAACACATAGTAGAGATTAATTAAACCCTTTGGATTGTGCCCAACAGTTCTACTCACAGTAGACCCACCCACATTATAGGACCAAAGCTAGTCACATCTTTAATTTTCAGTGGTTCTTCCTTGTGTATGACTAATGTTGGATACAAGCCATTGTTTTTAATGAGGCCAGCATGGCTTACCGCAGTAGCAGTAGAATCATAGCTCAGCTGCAGGCAGTCATCAGTTTTATCCTAGGGCAGCCCTCAAGGTTGACCTCAGACCATGCCTTTCGCCTTGCACACAGCGGCTGTTGCTCCCTTGAGGTTTGTGCTGCCCTGAAACAAATGTAAACATGACAGCAAGGTGGCACCTGTGAGACTGGCAGCACTGGCTCTTCTATAAACAAGGCTAGTTGAACTGTTCTAGGCAATGGGATCTCGCCACCTTTCAAGGGTGATATTTTCCTGGGACAGCTACATTTCCCCCCAAGAAAACATTCCATAGAAAGTACTCTGACAAGTTTAAGGAATTAGTGTTCGAATGGATGGTACAGCAAGACTATTTAAAGCCCTAGCACTGCAGGATAGGAATTATGCGGCAAAATATCACCAGTCACCACTGGAGAGTGCTCCCTAGCCAAGGAGCTTCAAGGCTTCCTGGGTTGAGTTCAATCGGTGGAGCCAGAGCAGGTTACTACAAGTAAAACCTCTCAATTTTGTCAACTAGGCCTAAATTAGTGACCTTTTTGACACCAAAGGACCATAAACCTCTGGGAAGGTGTCCCACACAGGCCTAACTGAAGTGAAAGGAAAATATGCAGGCATTTTTTCCTCAGCTTTGCTTGTATTATTTTCTGTGGGGTGGCTTGCATGAGAATATGACAGTAGATTGTGCTTCCCGAGTCAGATGGCTAATCCACACCTCTGCTTGCCCTGCCTTTCCCACCTGGAAAACCCGTCTTTTTTCTGGATTGACATTTACTCCGACTTAGTGCTAAAGAGCAAGTTTCTTCAGGAAAAAACTGTGGGGCAAAGGCAAAACCACTTGGAAGTGTGCCAAGAAAGCCACTCAGACCCATGCTTTCTACAGACGGGACAAGTGGAAGTGTAGACAAGCCCAGAGTTGGTGTCTATGTTTGATGGTGCTGCCCTAAATGATACTCATAGTCTGCCAGCTCTGAATGCTGCTTCATCTTGCCTTATGTTAGCTGGGGTTGCCTCTGGCAGTAGCATTTTATTTTTTAAAATAATAATAAATAGGTTTCCCTTGGGTTGCCTGCCATGTCTTGGATTGCTGCTTCAGCCACAGCACTGCGGGTGGGGAAAAACACCCTCTGTTTGTGCCACTGCAGCTGAAACAGACCCATAGGATCTGACGGTTCTTTTTTTCTTTTAATCTTCCATATCACAATTCTTAGCCCAGGATGATCAACTATTCTGTGTAAATAGCTATTTCCAAAAGGACCTAAATCAAACTAGTTTTTATTGTCCTCTTGGGGGGAAATACGCTGTGCATTTTAAAAAGCTCATAGAATTGCTTCATATTTTATTCAGGTTTAGTACTTTTCATCTAAGATTTCGAAGCACTTCTCAAACATTAATTATAATTCCTATTTACAATTCCCTGTGAACTAGGCCTTATTTTACAGTGGAAAACCAAAGCACACTACAATGGCCAAGACACGTGACTAAAACTGCTTGCTGAGAGCGTGTCAGTCACAAAAGGCTTTGCAATGGCCTTTGGTTAATTCAGTATCGTTATGCCGAACTTTGTCTAAATTTTGTTTGTATGCTCAGTGAATGGTCCTGAGAAGGGCTGAATTAGCCATGATGTGAAGCCAAATGGGCTCTGATTCTGCAATTTTTGTATTTGAAGGGTCCTGCTTCCTTTTAAAAAACCCATCCTGTTCAGGAGAAGGTGTCTGCTTAGGAGGCCATGTGTCCTACTGTACAGAGGACTGTAAAAGCCGTATTAGCACCTTTCAGTGGTGGCTTTGAAACTTTGGGACAATTGCTCTACATAGGTGCATCTCACTTCAGCATTACAATCCTTTAGGAAAAGTGGGAAGTTATAGCTATTCTGCCCGGAAGTGGGGAGGGATAGTATGTGGAGCTCAGTTTGTATTGCACCTGTTGCTGTCTTAAGCTATTATTTTATTTTATGCTGTGCTTACTTTGTACTGATGTTTTAACTGGTTTTAGGGGCAGGGGAAGTATTGGTGTGTTTTAATATGTTGGACACATCCTCTCTGTGACCATACGGTGAAGGGCTGTATAGAAATATCCAAATAAATAAAATTGCAAGGCTGCCAGAGGATTGTCATCATATATATTTACATAAAATGTGTATTTTTGTTATTTTATGAAGGACACATATACAAATCAAACCATGTGCAATGAATACAACCGAAAAAACTGCAGTAAAGTGGCAGGTCATAGAATAACATGAAACAATAAAAGCATTTGAGAGGAAACTTACAGTGGCAGTTGTGTTGAGTGTTCCTTGCACTGTCTGCTGTTAACTCTCCTGTGCCAATGAGAGACGTGAGTTAATGGAGGAGCAAGATCATGTAAGTTTCTGTTTACAAAAATTTAAAAGGGGAACCATGCTCTGTTAGGAACATAGGTAAGCTCCTATGTACAGTTAAGTTTCTGTATACAAATGTCAAAAATGGAAAAGTATTCCCCATTTGGAACACCACGTTGGCTGAGGGTTACCTCTGTTACCTGTATGTTTGGTTGGAATGCTTTGCATGTGGAGAACTGCTAAGGCTGTATTTGGGAATGGTTATAGGGGGGAAAGAGAAAGTGTGGGTGCAACTTCTATTTCAGTTAATTTGATTAGTTGCTAACGATGTTGTGGAGTTTTATTGTATTTTTGCATATGAGTTTTATCAATCGTGCTTTTCACATTTAAGAGAATACAGTGGTACCTCGGGTTAAGAACTTAATTCATTCTGGAGGTCCGTTCTTAACCTGAAACTGTTCTTAACCTGAAGCACCACTTTAGCTAATGGGGCCTCCTGCTACTGCCATGCCGCCGGTGCACGATTTCTGTTCTCATCCTGAAGCAAAGTTATTAACCCGAGGTACTATTTCTGGGTTAGCGGAGTCTGTAACCTGAAGCGTATGTAACCTGAAGCGTATGTAACCCGAGGTACCACTGTATTTTGTTTTCTTTTTAATTATGGTGCTTTGCATGTGTATTTTGTATCTGACTTTCATCTGCAATGTACTATTTTGATACTTTGTAATGCCATATTTGATATTTTAAGTTGTAAACCACTTTGAGAGAAATATGTGTTTTCCATATAAAAGAGGCATAAAAAATTATCTGAAATATAAATACATACATGCATGCATGCATGCATAAATAAATAAAAAAAATAAGAACCCTATTATGGCCTACTGAAATATTTTAAATTTCAGTAGGCCGAAATAGGGTTCTTATTTTATTTATTTATTTATTTATTTTCCTTTTAAAATAAGGAAAACGAATAACCGTCTTCACTAATCCCCCAACAATTTTTTTGTTTTGTTAGTACCAATAGTACAGGTGTTCTGATGCCAGGTACAAATCTGGCTTTTTGTTCAGGTCTTTGGATATTTGTACCACTGATACTGATATGTTTTTTTAGTTGTATTTTTTCTAGGGGAAAAAAATCAGTGGAATATGATAAATTTTTTTTAGTGATTTTATTGTGAGTTGCCCAGAGATCCTAGGTTGCAAGGTGGGATACAAACAGCCTCATCAATCAATCAATCAATGAAATTTCATGGGTTTATATGAACCAATGTAGGCATGAATGGTCTGGTCTCTGCCAATTTCTAATTTAATTCTAGGCCATTTCTGTATTAACCTACTTTTTAAAATAAAAAGTCCACATGAAAATTATGTGTATTATTTAAGTATGAATTTTATCTCAATATATGCATTTCCAAACACATTTTGACCCAACTGCCCACATTTTAACGCATTTTAGTATGTTCTTTGAGCCGAGAACTGCCTTACGAATCTGAAGAAGTGCAAAACCTAAAGGATTTTTGATCCTTTAATTCTAATCCATGTATTTGTCCTAAAGATGTGAATTAGGTTGGTTCACGTAAAAATATGGATCGAACAAAGCTCTCCTCCATCTCTTGTGTAAATTGGGAGTTGATGCATTTGCGCTGCAAGGAGATGAATTGCTAGACAGGTGATTTATCTCACCACAGGGGAGATTTGTGCATTTCCCCTTGGCAGGGGTGAGTCTGGGTCAAGATCAAAGAAGTACAGGTGATTATAGATCAAGATCCAGGAGCAGTTCTTTGAGCCATAGCTGGGATGTGTTTACGACTGGGATATTAAAATTTCCAAATAGTTGGTTGATTTCTCTCCCCACCCAACATTGATTTAAATAGCTGCTGAACTTGGTAGCCCAAATTCATATGATTGCCAAAGTTTGACTCAAATCCTTTGCACTGTAATGGATGTTTATGCCAAATGTATACGAAAAGCTTGCAGAGAATAATTACAATCAAATTGTAATATGTTTTCTGGAATCAGAAAAAGATGACTAATTTGGAGCAATAAATACAATTGGGGGAAACAGATCTGCTTGTAGATATTTTACAAAGGAAAAAAGGATAAACTCATCAGATGAATTATTCAGAATGAATTATTTGTTCAGCTCTGATGGAATTTATTATAAACTCACAGATTTGCTTGCATGGAAGACATGAGAGAAACTATTGCTAATGCACATCCATGCAGTGAACAATTCTTCTTTTTCTTTGAACTGTATTTTTCTAAATATTATATTATGCCACAATCCAGGCAATCTACGCAGAGTTCGGTGTGTTGGTTTCAATGGGATTAGATATGCATTGGATTTTGGCCCTAGTTATTTTCTAATGGAAACAGTTAGTCTCAAACTAGAAGTCACCTGATGCTGTGTTACTGTGGGAAACTGATGCTGACTGCCAAATTGATAAGGTGCACATTCAGTCTGCATAGCTGGGTGGAACTCATTAACCTGCTTAGTTATATAGATAACAACAGAATTATGGTTGTAATCATTGTTGCTGTACCCCAACTATCAATGATACATGAAATATGAAGGTGCGAAGATCAGATTATGAACTGGCTAAACGTGGAGAAATTCTTTTGGGTGTGCGTGTGTATTCTGTTGTTGATTAACGTTAGGCTTTTGCTATAAAGCCCCCCAAATATGAAAGTTTGTGCCAAGAACAATGACCTCAGCTCTTTAGGAGCTTCTCCTTCCAGACCAGCCTATCCACTCCATAAGATCCATTTAGGGAAGCTCTTCTCCATTTATTAATGGCAGGTGGCCAAGGCAATACTAGCTGGGAAGCATGTGAGAGTCTTCACAGAGGTTGCACTGAAAAAATGTTTGTACCTATGCTCTTGGGTTTTATTATTATATCTTTGTTACTCAGGCAGACATCTTACCTGACAGAGTTTTTTAAAAAACGTATGTGACTCTTGTTGTATTTATTTTTTTACTGTTTTATTATTATTGGGTGATATGCAACCTTAATCATATTCAGAATAGACTAACTGCATTCAATGAACTTAAGTAAGTTAAGTCCATTGGTTTCAACGGATGATATCCAGCTAAGTGCTTCTGCTGGTGCAAGGATTTCTGCTTGCGCAACAGAACTTTGCCTCCCTCTCCTCTCCCTCTGTGTCCCTGTGCACCCTGTTCTGGGCTTTCCTCAAGAATGTGAGTGTAAAGGTACAGAATTGTATCAAAAAGAAATAAAAGAGGACTTTATTTACATGTTATCTGTTAAGCATCCCTGAAGGAGGAAAACAGATGCTTTCATTCTTGTTGTTTGTCAGAAGGGGAGCTCCCATGTGCTTGATGATTTGCAGCCATCACAAATGGGTGCTTATCAGGCACCCAGTGGGTGAGAATAAATGGCTGGCGTATCACATGCACACGACAAGCCTGCAGTAGAGGATAAGCACTGCTTATTAAAATACACTGCAGAACTCCGCATTGACAGAAACCGAGAGAATGCTACCATCAGAAAAGGCTTGCAAAATGCAGCACTCTTCCAATCTCATATACTCCTGACACTGACCTCCAATCTCTTCCCATTCTGACAGTCTCCCGAAAAATACAGATGGGCTGTTGCTGGATTCTGCTACTAATATTGCAGCAGCAGAAAGCGGCAACATGGAGGGAATTTTATAAGGCAGGAAAAAATGTGTATTCGGTTTGCTGCTCAGTTTGTATTTAGAGCCCTTAAATCCCTTTGGTAATGTCATAAAAATTACTTGTTGATGAATGACTGGCAATATCAAGGGTCTCCATTTCACAGATATTCGTGTCTTCTTTCAGTTCATTCATTCATTTCATTTGTATGCCGCTGTTCCACAAAACGAATCATGCTCAAAGCAGCTTACAACAAAGAAACACCAGAAGAACAATTTCGTAATAACATAACAAA
Source organism: Podarcis gaigeae (assembly GCF_964106915.1). NCBI lineage: Eukaryota > Metazoa > Chordata > Lepidosauria > Squamata > Lacertidae > Podarcis > Podarcis gaigeae. The sequence goes on along the minus strand of NC_139677.1, from coordinate 44,340,957 downwards.
ATAATAATATAGTAAAAAAATCATAATTACACAGAAAAATAAAAATATAACAACATACAAAAAGTCACATTTCAATACAATGAATATACCAAGATTATTTAAACACCATACAGCACCCAATAGCAAAAATAACAAGGGGGCACCACAGTTTTACCGTAGCCCTAGAAGCACCCACCCATGATGTTGCTCATCGTCTGTCTCCTGCAGAGGCTTCTTATAAGGCTCCCAAAAGCAAAGGGTGGGGTAGCTGGAAACACCGCTCCGATTATGTTGCTCTTTCAATGCTATCCTCCTTTTAAAAGACAAATGCCTGTCAGAATAACAGGTTGTTATGATTTGTGTCAGGGACATGGTCACTGTTGACACTGACTGGTAATTCTTAAGATACAACTTATGCATGTTGCACTTTCTGAAAAGAAGTCCCTGTTGCCTCTGAGAAATGCAAATTCTAATGCCATAGGGATGCTTCAGCAGAAAACAGGGCAAGGGGAGACATTGCCACCTTCCTCCTGTAAGTGAGCTTGGAACTGTTCCCCACATGGCCAAGACAGGAATGGAGAGCCTGTGGTCCTCCAGAGGTTGCTGGACTCCAGCTCCCATCCTCCCTAGCCAGCATGCCAATGGCCAGGGAGGGTGAGAAGTATAGTCCAACATCTTGGGATGTGGCACTGCCTGATAGGTTTTTCTGCTATGCATGTTTGCATTAGGAACACTCACATATCCATCTTTTCTGAGAGCATTGTGATAGACCAAAACATGGTTATCACTTAATTTTTGATAGCATAGAAGGCATAGGTAGGAAGTTTAACAGCCTAGAAATGCATTAACCTCATGCAGATTTTGTCCTACAAACCAGCAAGGGCTGGTAGAGACCATGCTGCTACAGCAGCTGTTTCTTAGGTCCATCCGCACAAATCCTAAAATTCTCCCTCAAACCATTTTGTGCCTGCAGAGAGGACTTTCATAAGCCCACAAGAAAGAAGTGTGCTGAATTAACTTTTAAGAACCAAATAAATCACCCAGATCTCCTGTTTTTTTGCTTTCTATCTTGGTGTGCCAGAACAATAGTTCCATATTGAAAATAGATATCATAATTCATCTCTTCAGGATGTCTTCTCTCCCCCCTTTAAAAAAAATTGCCCAATTGTTCTTATCCAATTGTATAATTATGATCTGATTTAAGAAGCCAGTTCTTACCTTTGTCTTCTACTAGACTCCCTGAAAACCATGCCAGTTGGACATATCAAGGAAACATTGAATGGGTTGGCTGGAAGAAAGTTCCATGGTTATAAACATTATATTCTGAGAGAGAATTCCCCAGTCCCCAAATATTAATAGATCAATTCACCCAGTAAAAACATATGGCTTTACTGCTGCACACCAAGTGAAATGTGAGTGGAGGAAAGACATATATTTTCAGCTTTGAGCTTGGATTTTCAGAGAAACCTTCCTTAGATTTGAGGGGTATCATTGCTTACAGGTCAGGATGACTCTTCCCAGACCACCCCCCCCCCAGAAAAAATATCACCAGAGAATTGTCAAGGAGAAGCAATTTCAGAAAGAAGTACTGCTGAAGAGAGGTTTCTCTGGGCCAGTAAATTTCCACATATATGCTCTTCAGAATTCTTCCCATATCTCTAGACATTCAGTGCCTCTAGAAAAAAGATTTGAGTGGCATGGGTTTTGCTTCCACTTATGATCTGAACGTAATGTTTGGAATTTATTTCTAGGTCTAGTTGATGGTAAACACACACACATAAAGCACAATCTTACCTTGCAGCGTGTGGCTTTGGATCACATTTGTATCTGAAGCAGCTGTGTCCATCTTCTGTTATACTTCAGCTTCCATTGAAAAGGTTGCTTGGGGCAGGGCTGAATTGGATAGATGGTTTTCTCTGCACAATGGCAAAGCTTTGAACTTGATGGTCCTTTGCTTCTTTCAAAACCTACAGTTCCTTCCATCGTGTACCATAAAGCAGGTACTTGGCAGGAGCAAGAAACAACAGCATCTTAGGTACCTGTAAGGCAGGGAATATCTTGAATATTATTATTACGAATTGCTACGAGGGCAGAACAATTAAGTTCAGAAGTGTCTGGGCCTGTAGGATGGAATTTCAATGCTAACCTCCTTGGTGGAGGAGAGAGGAGACGAGGCTGATATGGCGTGGGCAGCGCCAATCTGGTGTCACCACTTCTGGTGAAACCTTTGGGTGAGCTGAAATTCCAGAATTTGGCTCAGATGTTACACATCTTATAGCTGAGTCTGCTATGAACCTCTAGTCCTTTGAACATCTAGAAATTCAATCAAGCTTGGTTTATGTTAGATCAAGCATAAATAGGAGCAGAAATCCCTTCCTGTATACAGAGAAGCTGACTGTAAAATGTTGGTTGGCTCATACTATGATAATAAAGCTTCATCGCTGGCTGTACATAGTACTGATTGGCAATCATGAAGCTCCTTCACTCTGAAAGTGCCCCCCCCCCAGTATTAAAAATCCAAAATGATTGGCTTTTAAAGAAAGGTATTGAATAAATGTTCTAAATGACTAAACACCCTGAAAATCAACAGGGGACAGAGGGATGGGAAGATGAAATCTGCCCCCCCTCCCAAAGTCTGAAAGGAGATGCCAGCAAAAATCCATGCTAGAAAATCCATACTTGGTACATGGGCCAATAAAGGAATGAAGCTGGGGGAACGGCACAGCAGAAAAAGCTGTATGTTATTCTTGGGCATAAACCTATTTATTCCCATTGATGTGTGCTTAAATGGGTTGTCCAGTGGGACTGCAACAATTTCTTGCAGTTGTACAATTCTTTGTATAAAATTGATATAAACCAATACAAATATACCCAAAACACATTTTTTTAAATGTGTGCTTTATTTTTTTAAACCTGTATAAATAAATACAAAATGACAAAGAGGTTTATGTTTACTAAACATTGCATTTGATTGTATGACATTACACAGTGTCTGTCACAATAGGTTGACTTAAAATTGTGTCCCTTCAGCTGTTGGTGCATAATTACATAACTTTGTAGGATACAATTAGTCCTGAAGCTGCATCCAGCCACCCTTTTCAGTGAAACCCCTGAGTGCTTACAATTGCAAAAGAGTGTTAGGGGAGCCATTAAACCATAGTGGCTGAACTCTGGGAATTTTGCAAGGAAAACAAAGAGAGAAAGAGAGAGAAAGAGAGAAGAGAGTTTTTCTTTCAAGAGATAAAATCAATGCCAGGCTTACAAACACATTTCTTTCTTAGAATATGATTTCCTCCTCAGTGGCTGAGAAACCCACAAAACTTTCAAAGCAAAATAAAATAACGATAACAACTCATTTCATTACATTGCTTAGTCACCTGAGATTCCCTTCCTCCCCTTCATGCTCATAGAAAGCTTGGCAATGTATATATTTGATGCACATACACTGCACATGTACTTGAATCACATGTTAAAACTGCATTCCTGGATCTGCCCAACATAATAGCATCCAGAGCTACTCATGGGTATGAATTCAGCAAGGAGAGCACATGATAGTTGCAAGGTTCAGTCAGAGCTTTGCAAAGCAAACTTAACTATACACTATTTGGTCATTGTCACCATGTCCACAAACATGGACCAGGTGCTCTATGCTAGGGCAGCCCACATCTGAATATGCTGTCGGGTTTTAGTTTCACAGAGCATGAGGAGGAGGGATACAATCAGCCACTAAACGAAGCCCATGATTCCCCAAACAGTTCAACATTCTTACCCATGGAAGGTCAACTGTCAAGGTTCTAAAAGTGTACTTTGGTTTAAAATAAACTGGATTCACCAAATCTGGCCATTTAATAAACTAGTTTTCTTTTCAAGTAAGAGCTCCTCGTTTCTGACCAGCTCATCTGTGGGATTTCACCTCTTCTTTTAGAAGCCTATCACTTTCAAAAGACACACACACCAAAAACACACCTATGTATCAGAATCGTATGACTAATCAGAGTAAGCTGTTGAGGATTGCAGTAAATAAAGACAACTTATTCAGGTGAATTCAGTATCAAGTTCTAGACTGGTATCATAATTAACTACAGGCAACATGTGTCAGGCAATCAATGTTTGGACTATGAATTGTGACTGGCTGGTGATGCCATGTTCCACGGTTTAAGCTTCCATGGTTTAGGTTTTTTAAAAAAACTTTTTGTAACAAGGACCATGGTTCTTCTTCTATGGTGGTTTTTGAAAAGGTTCTCAATTAAAATCAGTTCACACACTGTGTACTACAGTAGCAGATGGTGTGGTGAGGTGGCCCTGCTCCCCTGATCATTGGTCCATCACATCAGTGCTGCTTACTGGGAGGCAAAGGGGAAGGGGTGAGGCAGCAAGGTCAGCATGGTACGAATGTGCTGTGGGAGCCAATTTGATGGTCCGGCCAGTACGTTTGCTCTTTGCCAACCTCACTGCCACTTTGCCCTTTACATGTTGTTAAGCAGCAATGACACAGCTATTGACTAGGTGACCAGAGGTGCCCCACCATGCCACCCACTATTGGTGTACTGTGACCAGTGAAGGCATTCACAGGGTGAAGGCAAAGGGAAAGCAATGTTGGAAGTGGGTGAACATTACCAGGACTCTGCACGCTACCTGTAGCTCATTACTGACTTATGTGATTCATCATCAATTCATAAATTACTCTAATCACAACTGATTACACATTGGAGGTAAAATTAAAAGTTCTCCCACATAGGAGGTTATGAATGCAACAACTTGCACCATGGAAGTGCCTGTGATGGAAGCTTCAGTGAAACCTTGGATCGTTAATGTATTATTTTTGTCACAGTCTCGCAAACCACCTAAAAACACACAAAAGACAATTGCTGATGAATCATGTCTCTAGCTTGTTAAAAAAAACAATACCCAAGGAAACCCCGAAGAGCCAAACTTGTTGAAAAGAAAGGCAGGGCTTAATTGTTATCAGGGCTCAGGTCCTCTCTGATACCTTGAAAATGAGTGCTTTCCAAGAACGACACCCCTTTGCAGAGATTCCAGAGCCCTATTCAGATATTTGTTTAACTGTATCTGTGGCAGGGCTCTGCAGGCAAACCCTGAACCTTCCACCCCGCCTCCCCATGTTGAATGGAAAGATCTGATGAGAGATTGCATGGCGGTTTATCAAAACGCAGTTATAGTCCTCCCCCCCAAACTCAGGGCCAAATGGGAAAGTTGGAGATGGAAAGGATGGAGCTGGAGTGTACAGCTCCATGGCCACTCTGTTGATACAATTAACAAACGCTTCTGATTTACACCCATGTCTGTTATTTGCATGGTGGACTGGAGGGCTGCATCTAAGCTTCCATTACACAAACACTGTAACTTCCTGGGTAGGTGACCAGGGCTCAGTCTTGCACTGTTTTGAGTCCTCGAGGCCAGATTCAACTAAGCTGTTGTGGTAGTGGAAACTGGTGCAAAGAGCCCCATTGAAACAACAGGATTTTCTGCCTCTCCCTGCCCCATGTGTCCCCATGCCCTCCCCAAATCTACCTGGGAGGGTCTGGAGAACCCCCATAACAGTCATGGGACAGGAAAAGGGAGATAGTTCCATCTGGTAAAGAGAAACACTTGCACTGATGGCAGAATTCCACCTTATGGAAGAATCCTGGAAGCCTTAGAGGAAAGCAAGAACATGCCTGTCTCTCGTCACTGACCAAGTGCAGTCTGTCACTGCACACTTAAGACAAAGGAGTAGAACTTCCATAGCTATTGGTATGGTTCCCCAGTAGACTTAGTCTTGGTGCCATTCTTTTTAGATATTAGAAGGCAGTGATCAGGGACGTAGGAGGTAATGAAGAGACTCTTGTACATGACTACAATGAAAATACTTTCCTACGTATGTTTGACTAGCATAGTCTATTATGGTTGAAGCCAAAGTTTAAAAATAGCCAGCCTTCATTCCCTTCTGAAGGGCAAAACTAGATTTATTAGTGGAACATACTGTATGTTGCATTCAGTTCTTCTTTGTCAAGTTCACACTACATCGCTGTAAAAGGGCTTCATGTTTTCAACAATTACTTTATAGTGACCTCGGTTTAAGAACAGCCCTGTTTACGAATGATTCGGTTTACGAATGATTCCGCAAAACCGGTAGTGTCCTGGTTTGCGAACTTTACCTCGGTCTAAGAACGAAATCTAAACAGTGGAAGGGCACCGGCGGCAGGAGGCCTCATTAGGGAAAGCGTGCCTCAGTTTAAGAACGGTTTCACTTTAAGAACGGACTTCCAGAACAGATTAAGTTTGTAAACGGAGGTACCACTGTCGTTGTCTTCCATTTCTAGTCATACTGAAAACTGAGAGCTTCCTGTGATTACTACTGCACTTGGCTGAGCAAATGGAAGACCAGTCTGCTACAAACAATGCTATCAGTCAACTCTTCTGAAATCTAGACCTAAAAATTAAATATTATTTTTGTATTTGTTTCCTGCTACTTCATTGCAAGAGAGGAGCAGGACTAGCACCAAGGGGTCTGCATCGCTCGGCAGATACTGAGACCTTAGCATTTAAGGAGGGCCCACTGTCAACCCATGACCCACTGTGGTGCAGATGCTTTTTCTCTTGAACAGTGGGACTAGGTCCTTCTGGTTGGTTATGGTTCTCCATCTTTAGCACTGCCACCTGGAACAGTGGTGGTGGTCACCTCCTTCACACAGAAGTAGGTGTGCCCTTCCCCTCTGGCTGGCTGCACTGGCTACTGCTTGTCACTGCCTAGAGCGATTGGATCAAGTCCTCTTGGGGAACACACTGCTGTTAGTGCTGTGCCATGCCACCAATTGCTTGGTTACTGTGGTTTCTTTCCTCTTCTCTCAACATAAGAGAAACAGGACCAGTGGTCCTTTTCCTCCCTGGAGAGATACCCATCATTCACCCACCAATCTAGTTGGCCAAGCAAGAACTGAAGACTGATTGGATGAGCCAGTGATGGGCCAGCAGCAACCGTTAATTGCAGCAGCAGTTGTGTGGAAAGGAGGAGTAGGTAGGCAAGTGGATCTTGCATCTTCTAGTTTCCAGCACCACTGCATCCATTTGAGCAGGTGAATCATTGGCAGCAGTGGGTAGCAGCCGCCAATGCTGTCTGCTCTCTGTTTCTGGGCAACAGCAGCTGGCGGTATTCCTACCAGTCATTGCTGCTGGATCACCAGGTGAGCAGCTAGCAGTGGTGGAGGGGAGCAGCAGTAGCTACCACCTGCATTCTGCCAGAATGAGGTGGGGAAGGAAGCGGATGCAGAATTGCTACTCCCTCTGATAGTGTGGAAAATGAGGTGGGGGACACCAGAGGGCATCTTGCCCAAGGTTCCCTCGAACCTGTACTGCAAATAGAGACATTGAATTAAAAAGGATCTGTTTCTAAACGAAAACACATTTTCACCCTAAACAACGGGCTGAACAAAACCCAATTGCAAAAGGCAGGCACGTTACTGAACAACTTCATTTCATGCAACTTCCTTCGCATGAATGAAAGGCAAAAAGAAACTGGTGGTGTTGGGACTAACTACTTTAATTCTATTCCAACAGCTTTGCCTGGATTGTAGGCATCATTTCCAACCCGAATGCTTTAGTACAGTCACCAGAGATGAGATGAACTTGCAGCCAATATGGCTATTTAAAAATAATGAGAAATTAGCATGCTATGTTGACTAGCTAGACTGACAGAATGGAAGATGATGGGCAATGCTAGAGGTGGAAATGTTTCTGCTCTAAGTCCTGGAAAAACAACACCTCCTCTTAGAAAATAACATGATCACTTTCCTCCTCTCAATTTACCTGGCAGTTGTTTTCTGCTTTCATGCTCTGTGGCCTCTAAATGATACCTTTTCTTTTTGGAAACCCCATCAAAGTTTTGCTGATGTTTCCTACTTGCTGGTTCATTACTCCTGCAGCCGAGATTTGTTTTCTTCACTGCTCAGAATTAACAATAGTTGTATGAATATAGAGGTTATGTATTTTATTCAATAATGGAATTCGCAAGGTTAACCTTTAGTTTCTGCTTGAGGGATCAGCAATACCACTGCAGTTTTCTCAACTGTGCTCTCATTAGTTGGTATTGCCAGGGGCTGAGCACAGCTTTTTACAACAAAGGACAGGTTGGAGAAGTTGATTCGAGGTCCTGGAAGACGCACCTTCTGGTGCTTCAAATTCCAAGCCACAGCTTCGGAATCTAAAGAGTATCTTGGAGACTCTTGCTCCTTCCAAGCTGGAACATAATGGGGGATAAGTGCCTGGCTCTGTTGGTACATCTTGGGTGGGAAGAGAAGGCCCCGTGAGGGAACTCTGAAGCTCAGGACTGGGCTGTTACCCCCTATTTAAAAGAGGAGAGAGTGAATCTGGCAGGCGGTCAAATTCCCCAATGCTTGAGAAGACTGGGTGGGTGCTATGCATAAGGGCAGTCTCAGAAGTGGCTTGATTCCTCTGGAATTCTCTGTGCCACAGCCTCAAATAGCTTTGAAAATAGCACAAGGCATTTCTGTTTAGAAAAGCATTTTGTAGTTTTAAAATGGTTTCTATAAGATGTGTACGTCTGAAGTCAAAAGGCAGTCTGCTGATGAAATGATTTTGTGGTGTTTGTGTTCATATTCTACTGATGCATGGCTAGGAATGCTGGAAAATTCTGTCAGAAATGGAAACAGGTGTGGAAATTTGAATGCTTGTTGGTCATAATTATTTACTGCATTGTTTTAGGTGTTTCCCTCCCATTGAAAAGCATTCAAATTAATTACATAACTAATTATGGTAGTTTCGGTCATAGCAGATGGTTAAATGAACAACGTAGGTTTTAGCAGAAGCCAAACTGCAGCAGAATGGAAACAGCACTGATGGCAAAAAAAGCATAGAAATCACTGCCTCCCCTTAAATCCCAACACATGGCTATACCTTGTTGTTTTATTATGGGTTTGTTGTATTTTAGCTGCTGCAAGCCACTCGGAGCAATGCAGATGCATTGGAAGACTGAAATACAAAAGTTTTAAATAAAGATATGGGGAGAAGTTATTTGTGGCTTTGAGGCTATCCCTACTGTAAGTTGTATCAAGCTTATGTAGAGGATGATATGGTCATATATTCCAGCAATGAATCAACCCATCAATAAACACTATGCAGCCATACCCTAAAGTGATGCTCACCCTGCATTCTTGGCAGCCCATGTAACATGTAACTCCCATGTAACATAAATAATCAGTCTGGCCTGCAACCTTCCACATATACCAGGAAAAAATAGTTTCTTTTAGAGAGCAGTGAGTATGCTACCGCCAGGATCCCCCTCCCATAGTATTTAATTTTAATGCAGGAACATAGGAAGCTGCCTTAAACTGGGTCAGACTATTTGTCCATCTGGCTCAGCACTGTCTAGTTGGTCTTCAGGATTTCAGGCAGCATTCTCTCCCAGTCTTATCTGGAGATGTTGAGGACTGAACCTGAGACCTTCAGCATGCAAAGCAGATGTTCTACCACTGAGCTATGATCCTCCCCCCCAAATAAGGTTGAACATGGTGCTTAGTTTTTGTTGTTTGAAGATGGGTTTCCTAAGTGAATTCTGACTTCTCTGAATTTCCCAGCCAAAACAAAACTAGTTTTGTCTCTGCTTTCACGATGGAAACAAGTCATTGACTTCAGCAGGGGTTATCTATTGGCAGGAGAATAAACATCAGAAGAACAGAAAATAGCACTTAGAAAACCCTACTGCTGCTGCACCAAGCACTGTCATATGAAGCCTCATAGGATGCTAAGAGACATTGGCACCTTTCCGTGTAACATCAAACCATTTAGTAGTCCTTAAGCTTTTACAGGCCTGGCCTCATTTAATAAGGTGGTTGGCATTTAGGGAAGAAAGATGTTTTTATTTGCTGGATAGATCTTCTTCAGGTTTTTGAACTCTAGTCTTCATCTAATTTGCATTGTTTCCCATAAAATGCTGGGCGTAAGTTTTGGATATGGATCATTTGCAGTGAAATTGTTCCAATTGCTCCAGTTTTTCTTCCTTCATTTCTCCCTAGACTCAGATCACTTGTAAATTGAGAATGAATTTGCACAAAGCCACTATAGGGAATAATATCTCCAGGAATACCAGTGTGAATGAACTTGCTTAGGCCAAGTAAATTAAGCTACCGGTAATTCTGCCTCCCCTGGAGTAAAATCTGCTCGGACCAATCAGTTAATAAATGGGTGTTGTAATGTTTTTAAATGAGTTTTTTGGTTAAAGGAATTATAATAGAGTAAACTTAAAAGCTTACTGTAACTGCTTTTTAAGTGATTAGCACTTAGGGTAAGTGGGTGATATTTTGAAAATGTAATGATGTGCCATAGAAGATCTAAGATCAGTGGCCACAATCCAACACAGAGTTGCTACTTTAAAGCCTCATTAATTCCAGTGAGATTTAAATGTCTGTATCTTTGGAATGGATTTATTTTGCTGTGTATCTGGAAGGCAAATTTAGAATCCAGCTTAAAAGCAAGTATGGAAAAATAATTGAAGCAAGTGTACAGATAAAAGATTTTGCTAGACCATAACCTGGGGTAGGAAGAACAAAATCACTTTCTATGTGATGGAAATAATTTAAAATTTTCAGCAAAAGAAATATATTTATCTTAAATTAAATTGTGCCATAGGGCTTCAGCTTCTGTTGGGGTGAATTTGTGAATGAAGAATTTGCTTGCCTCTTTAAAGTAGTTTGTATGTTCCAAAGTGGATCCACCAGCAGCAACAGGTCACAAAGGAAAGATACCAACCCATGGCAGACCCAAATACCAGCTTTGTCTCCACGCCTACTCAGACAAGAGTATTACAGGACCTAATAATGTCATCCATAACATCAGGGGTTCATTCAACTCATCTTCAGTATAATATATGACATCATCTATCAGCCATGCCATTCTGCATTCTAAATAAGACAAACACTCCGGTCGCTATGCAAAAGAATCAAAGGATACAAATCTGACATTAGAAATGATAAGTTCAAAAGCCAGCAGGGGAACATTTCAACCTCCTAGGACTTCAGTAAGTGACTTTCAGTGTCTATTCTGGAACAAACAACCTTCAAAGGGGGACGGCAATGTGAAACCGTTGAAGTTCACTACTTCATGAGGGTCAATGCACTCACTTGTGGACTAATCCAAGACAAAGAATTTTAAGCACCTACTTATAACAAAGCCACAATGTATGTAGTATTAATATCTGTTTTGTGAATTAGCGTTGTACTGCTTGTACTTTTCTGCATTTCATTCCCAATGACCTCCATGGTTTATAATTCCCTGTCCAAATTATGCAAGCCACACACCCACACCCACCCACCCACCCACCCATCCACCCACCCACACCCACACCTGCAGCTCAGGATTAAACTGCATGCCAGAGATTTTCAACCTTTTTGAGTCCGCGGCTCCCTTGACCAACTACATTCTTTCTGCGGCAACCCTGTAGGACTCAGGAGTTATGTCACCCCTTTCCTGCAGAGCTGGCGGTCTCTCACGCTTTTTCAAACACCCTCCCTTGAGGAGTGTTCCCTCAGCTTCCTCTCCTTTCCCCTCTCCTTGAGAGTCCTCTGGGCAGCTGCTGCCGCCACCCCTGCTCTCTGAACTGCCCCCTCTGCCCCAAAGAGAGGTGTCTCCTCACACCTCCTCACAGGGGCCTGGGATGCACCTCCTGGCCAGTCCCTGAGGCACCATTTGCCTGGGGAGCTAGTAGCCAGGGCTGCTGCAACAAGCTGCTGTGCAAGCTTTTGGGAGGCAGAGACACGAGAGGGTATCAGAGGAGGGAGGGAAGGAAAGAAAGAGGGACAGAGGCCAGTGTTGCCCATGACACCCCTGACCATCACTCAAGGCACCCTGGGGTGCTACGGCACACTGGTTGAAAACCACTGCTGTATGCAGCTGATGAATCATAGAAGGAAGGTACATTGCAGGTACATAGCAAGAAGGAAGGTACATTGCAACTTCCAGTTTCTACTGTATATTAATCAGAGTGTTTGTGCTCACAGTGGCTTGCCAAGCCTGGGCATTATGGTACTTTGTGTGCCTGTGTGTGATTTCCATTTTAGGAAGGAAAAAGGTTTGGCAGGGACGCAAATGTCTCCTGCTTGAGCACCTCTCAAGCTGGCAAGAATGACAAAATACTTTACATTGAAACAAAACATCTTAACTTGCGCATACATACAGATACCCAACAGCTGAACAGCAACAAAAGAAGCTCCTCCATCAAAGCGGAGCAGCAAGAATGGCTTGGATGGATATCTGGAAATGAACAAAAGAGACTTCACCAAATCACTAGTTTGTTTCAGCAAATGCTTCATGTGCTTATCCTCCAAGTTTGTCCAAACTGCAGGCAATCGGAAACATCTGTGATTGAGGAGAGACCACTTTTGTTAGCTAGACGTATGGGAGATAATTTGTGCACTCTTTTAAGTCCTTGACAGATACCATGGGGGAAATCGGAATGCTTATATACTGTATATAACATCTGGACACAGAAGCTCATTCTAACTTTTCCCTCTAACAAAAATATTCTTTATTATTGAAAGATTATTTGTGGAAGAGAGACCATTGGTTCACTTTCTTGGCTGTGGCATTAATAGCTCAATCCATTCTCTACACTAGCTCATAGGAACTGGCCTAAATGACCCAGTGCCAACAGAAGAGGGCAAATACACTCCTTGCCCTGATCTTGAGGTCAAAACTCATTCTCGGTGTTGGATCTGCAGCAGTCACTGGTACTGCCGCATAAGTGTTCTAGCACAACTTTTGCACAGCTCCAATGACCAAAAGGTGTTTTTTTTTTTTCAGGGCAGGTGCAGGGCTAAGAAACAGATCTATAAGAAGATCATAGGGTAAGACTGGAAGGTTGGCTGCCCGGTGCTGCCTGCCCAAAGCCAGTGCAATAATGTTGATGACTGGGGTGGGTGGGGGTGGCTTGCAGGTTACTATCCACAGGATATTTTCCTGTGCCATGGAAGCTACAGCAGCATCATAAGATTTGGTTTCTAACACTTTCATTAAAGCTTGTAAGGGGCAGTAGCATTGCTTTAGCTAAGATTGGGAAAGAGACACAAATATCTTAAAAACTCCTCTGGCATAGATCACTGCAATAATGTTAATAATTTATCTGTTAAATTGGTTTCCACCTGTCTCTAGTTTTCCATATCAAACATTTATTTCTTTATTTATTAAGGGCAGGGGTGGCGTCCATTGTTTTCCATTATTATCAGGACATAAACTTGATGCAACACTGAGAGTTCAAAAGCCACTTCTTTGAAAGTAGCCCCACTAATTTCCGTGACTCATGGTCTACAGTCGAGATTACTGAAATGGATATTACTGACAGAGGGTCGTAGCCCACATTACACGTTACGTAAAGCTGCTCATTGAACCTCATCGTGTATATTACTAGTGAATGGCCTGGAGTCAAGGCTATTATTTGAAAGAGCCCTAACATTCACATTTGCTTAATGAAATTTAGGCATCGGAGGCTTATTTCATGGATTTTTGTGGTGAAGTTCTTAATATATCCCTTCTCTATTCTGCCACTAGACCCCCTAGCATATTTAAGAGAGTGCTACAAAATCTAGCATCAGTAAACCAGGTCTCCTAAATGAGACAAACACATTCAGAAAGCGGAGCTGGATCAGAGAACAAGAATTGTCTCTGTGTTGTATACATATCATTATTTCCCTGTTTTCTTTAAAAAGAAAAAAAAGAAATGCTACAAAATCATGTTATCTTAAAAAATATACTGGGGGTTGATTACATTTTAAAACATCTCTTGATTCAGAAAAGAAGGCAACTGCAACATGACCCTACATTGACAGTGATTGCTGTATTTTACCCTTGCGTATGTATTTTTTAAAAAAATATTCTTGGCCTTTTGTGGTTGTTGTTGTTTAACAAACTTGCATATGCATTTCCATTCAGAAAAGGCGGCAGAGGGGGGGGGGGGAGGAAGCAACAAAAAGGGAAGTTAGATGTGATGGCTAAGATCCATAATAGCTGACTCACTGACTTGAGTTATTGCTGTATTGAAAGTTTCCTATAGCCTTGATGTCCAAAACGTACACTTAACGGCTCCTTCAGCCTTGACAGTTGACCTTTCAATGTGCTGGGATTTTGCCACAAGGGCAGGAACATCTGCAGGGCAAACATAAGCAGTTTGCTATTTAGTCACCAACCCAACTCTTCTACTCTCTTATCTCAGGCAGCAACCCAAACTGACACTCTCTTTGTATTGGGTGAATGTAAATTTCACTGTACTTTTTATGTGAAGGCCAATCAATGTATAGCTATTCCCCCCCCCCCCTTCACACACTGCTTTGGATGCTCCTGGTTTTAATTTGAAAACAGAGATCCAAACACCATTGTTTATATAATCAATATGATTTTCTTCTCTTGGTAAGATCTAGGGTGGCTTTTTTTTGTTTTGTTTTTGTTTTGTTTTTAAAAAGAAAAACAAACCAACTAAGTCAGACTGTTGTAATTTGGTCAACCACTCGGGTGCTATCCATATCCACCATTTCAACACATTCTATTTCCTCCCGGTTCTCAGGAGTTTTCTTCTCTTTCCTCTTTTTCTTGGATGGTGGCAGAAAAGTCAGTATCACAGGTAAAATGGCAAAGCAATGAAAGAAGGTGACTAATGCTATCAAAAACAAGCACCTGAACAGTGTACGGGTCAGATTTGAAGGCACAGCTGCGAGAGGAATCAGACCAACAATGTAGCAGAGGTAGCTCTGTAAAATAGCTACCCCATGCACCTCCAGGGCATTTTTCACCCATTTAGTTCTTGTGAAATCTTTGCCCAGGACAAACGTTGACAAGAGAGGTGCACAGTTGTCAACAGTATAATTAATCCCATAAATTAAGCACAGCACAGAAATGCAGTCCAGCTCTACTTTCCACAAGGTCATAAAACCTATAACTCCAAATTCGACTGAGGCAACAGTGAGCGTGAGCCACACATTGATGAGAGAGTCTGCCACCAGGAACGCAGAGAAGAAGAGGAGGAATAAAGCACTGATACAGGAGTTCTGCAAGGGGGCCCCCACGTACGAGGCGTAACGATCCATGTAGACAAACGAAGGGTTGAAGACAATGAACTTGACCTTGGATTTGAGGGAGAGCTTTCTTAAGGTTTCCAAGAGATGGTAAAGCTCTTGCCGTTTGGTGTCCATGGTCTTGGCCACCAAGAACATTCGAGAGGCCACAATGTCGACTTCGTTGTTGTACTTCTTGGAGAAAATGATATCCTCTGAAAAATGGGCAAATGGGGGCGCTTTCAGAAAGGAGTTCCTCAGCATATCTGTGAAATTCTTTTTGGGTAAACCCGTTGATATGTTGAGCTTTCTAAGGTAATTTAAGTAGCTCTCAAACCACGATATCCTCACAAACCCCTTGGTGTACTCTAGCATGTCATCTTGGACGGTCATGTTCCAGTATTCGATGGATTCATAGATATAAAACCCAATGACTGGACTGTAATTACTGAAGTATTTCTGCTGAGCAGCTGTATACTCCATGGTTCGTGTCGCAGTTGCTACAATGTTACTAATGTCTGACTCTTCGTTGACCTGCAGGTAGCCCATTAAGGCAAAGGAAATATAAATAAGGTAAAAGAGAACTACAAAAGGCTTGACATACGTGTTCGTTATCCAGTCACAGTAATAACGCTTGAGGAAACACACCAAGAGGTGGCTTTCGTAGCTGTTTGTCTCCTCTGACTCTGCCGTGTCCTCACTGAATTTGGCTGTCAGAAGAAACCTATACCAGGCAGGCTTCTCTTGCAAGACGTCTGGCTTTGGTACCTTTCTGCAGAAGATACTATGCTGGTAGTTGTTTTCTATGTAGCCAGTAAACACGAGGCTGGAACCATAAAAGGAGAGTACATAGAGGTAGTTGAAGAAAATTGCAATACAGGAATTGCAGCAGAAGAGCCTGGCTGCTTCAATGTTAGTGAAGGGGCTGGCACCTATCCCAAAAGTGACCAGGTACATGGCAGTAGTGAGAGAAAAGGAGAGCATGGAGTCTGCAAACACGGCGGCAGTTCTCTCTTTCACGTGTTGGTCTTCCCTCGTTTTCCTCCAGGAGGACAACATTTCAAAAGTTCCATATAATCCATGTCCTGGAATAAAGGAGAAAGCGACAGTTCAAATGCCATCATAAAGTCAGGAAGGGAGGACAAATCAGTAAAGGAGAATGTGTCCCAAGGTGCATTCATTTATATGTGCATATGGGTGTGGTTTTCATCAAGGGTTTTTAGAAATAATAATAAAACACACACACACACACACACACACACACACACACACAATGGAACCATAGCAATCAGGGCTGGTAATGCGCTGTGCTAGAAGGAAGCCACAGTTGTCGCTAGGAAGAATTATGCTAGTGAGGACAGTTATTCAATTCAAAACTAAATTATGCATTTTTCATGCCATGTCTTCACTTCATGAGTTATCAAAGTTAAGAGAACTTTAACTGAAATGGAAGTAAAACACTGAGCTTACCTATGAAGTCTATTTTATAAAAGACTGAAATATACTCGGAGTCGAGTGTGGATTTCATGCTCTTTATTCAGCTCATAGTAGTGAGGAATGAATGTTCCCCCAAATATCTGCTTTATATACATTATTTACACAATGGGCCGCACGTGATTGGCTAATTCTGGGATTCTCCCGTGGGCCAATCAGGTTGCGGATTCACTTCCACCTGGATCTGGATTGGGTGGCTCCTGTGGACCAATCAGACTGCTTCACTGTTCTAGGACCAATCAGACTGCTGCATTCTGAATCCTATTGTTCTAGGACCAATCAGACTGCTGAATTTTGGATCCTATTGTTCTAGGACCAATCAGACTGCTGCCTTTTGGATCCTATTCAACTCAGTACATAACAAAGACACAACACAGGGGGGTGTAATGGCACAGAAGATGATTTCCTTTCCTCCCCCATTGTTTGTTTGTGGCAGGTAAACTCCAATATTGTGGTCAGACTAAATTATGCAAATCAATACAAGCCCTGCAAATCTGCTTAATTTTAAGTATTATCAGAGAAAGCTCTGTGTGTGCAGTTGGAATGCAGATGGTTCTTTCCCTGCTTTTGTAGTGAATAGCAAAGTCCATGTAGTCTCGCAAATTTAAGCTACCTGTGGGTGTCTTTAAAGCAAGTTCCTAACCCTTATCATATTTCCCATGAATAACACTATGGGAGTATGACAGTCACACACACACACACATTTTGAGGGGCAGGGGATTTTTTTTTAAATTGCTTGACATTCTCATTTTGTAACTTGAGATACTGCTAAACTGATGGATCATTTGTAAAATGGCAGACAGCATGGATGGCTATGTTTGACAATTTATTGTTCAGTCTTAAATCCTTATTAAATCTTTTATTTGCCAGCTATTGCAGTAATTTTCTACAGCAAACTTAAATAATAAACAGGGAAGAAGACAGCCGTCTAAAAGCCTATTATTGATCAAAATTCTGGCAGCTAGTGACTTATATATCATTCTTATCTACATATGAAAATGAAACGATTTGGAAGCTTCTTATTCAACTCTATCAAATGCTTTTTCATATCAATAAAATTAAATGTTTCTTTTCTTTCTTCCTTCCTGTATATGTGCCACCTTTCAGGGCAAACCCCTTTCACAACAGCTCACACAAGCAATTTAAACATAAAAAGCATCTAGGTACAATACAGTTAAAAATAATATAAGACAAAACAGAGGAAATCCAAAAACAGCAGTAATAAAACACAACTCAGCACTTTAGGTAAAAGAATACTGGAATACTGGAGTGGGGGGTGGAGGAAAGAAAACAAAAGCCCTGCTCAAGACCCTGCTCATGGAAATATATCTGGGGAAAGCTGTGTTTTATTTTGTAGACTGAGCTACTAATTGTACTTTTCCCTGAAAGGAGACTTTCTAATGCCACATTTCCGTGTTTTTAAATGTTTTTTATTATATTGCCTTTTAATACTGTATTTTACTTTTTTGTTCTCTAATCTCTAATGGATCATTTGTTGATGGGCAGCTATATAAATCTAATAATAAATATTTTCCAAAATTAGAGTGGATTAGGAAGACCATATTTAGGTGGCAGCTTAATATGCACATGAAAAACCAGCAGGCTTTTCATTGAATCATTGAAAACCCTGCAGATTTTCAATCTGATAATACCAGAGTTCAAATTCAGATCTTTAGGTACTCTTAAACTAAAGGAAAACCCCTAGTGAGATTACGTAGAAGGTAATTTCACCTTTTGAAAGGTTCACTCTTGTCTTGGATAGCACAGAGGTGGCTGGGATCTGAAGGTACTCCCTGCAAATTTCCCAATATTTACAAGCGTAAGGTCTGTGATCCTGTCCATTTTGGATGCAGCAGGATCATCATCATTTGTTTTTCTGTCGTAAGAAACATGAATAGACATATAAAATGATATTTGGGTCCTATCTGCAGCGAGACTTCTGCTATTCATCTTCATTTTCCAAACTGCTTTATAGTTGTTTCCGCCAGGCAGGTCAAGACTGTCAATTTGTTAACTAGCACAGTGGCCCCATTAAGCTAATTGGGAGCGCTGAAACTCCCCAGACATAAAATCCTACAAAAAAGTGACTGACATCCTATTGTTAATTATGTTTTAAATAGTTGTGTTCTATTCTCAGTAGGGAAAACTATTAAGTTCACTTTCATTGTCTTTATAAAGGCATATTGACCTCTCTCCTTTTAAAAACCCACAACAGCTTGCTTAGTAAAAGAGGCATGGAGAGGTTTGTTCTCATAAGTGCTGTGGACAAGTCTGTCTGAGAATTCTATGTATCATCCACATGAATCTGGCTACTATTAAACAAAACATTCTGCAACCAAATCTCTGCATATTTTACATTTCTGGTGCCATGTTGCAGTCTGCTATAATTATGTACAAAGTCTTTGCCTAGTAACAAGGTATCACATTAAATCATTCAATTAATTGCAGAGATTTAAAAAAATAATAATTGCGAAATCACAAGTGGTTTCCCAAAGTGTGCAGGTTTATTTCCCCCTTCTTGTTTCAACAATGAAAAATGTCTTCCGTTTCTAACCCTGCATACACAAACTCTTGCACCTTTGCCTCATATTGATGAGCCATTTGTCTTTATTAGGATTTATTGGTCTTTTTAACGGATGTTCTTGATTGTTCCTTTTTCAGCTCCATGGAACATATTTCCTCCACGTTTCAGAATACTTCAGCTACAAATAATCCATTATCTGGGAAAAGAGGGAGAAATCTGACCTGCTGGGGGGGAGGGGAAAACGGTTTGGTAGCACAAGATGGACAAAAAGATTATGGTTAAAAAGAATGGCTAATCTGAGAGGAGTTTTTGCCGTCTGGAATGCTCAAGCATAGGAGAGCACTAGAAGAAGGACAGAAGCCCAGAGGAAGATTTAAAAAAATAGCAATCTAAGATATCTGACACATCTCTTCCTCTTCCTAGGACTGAGCATCAGTGTGTTTCCCACTCTGATGAATAAATTCAGCTCCAACTAAACAGACATTAAACACCAAGTAGTAACTTCATGGACACTTTTAGGTATCATTTAAGGAATACGTTTTGCACAGTCCGAGTGAACTGTTTCATTTTGAACCAGATATGGTTTCTTATGCTGAAAGGGTATCTCTTTCTGATTTGAGACCATGTTCTTACCCTGGGGCTGTAGAAGAGCAAAACATGATGCAGGTACAGGAGGCCAGCCAAATCTTTGAGTTATTCACAGATGCAGAGACCACAGAGTATATTGCCAGCTGTGCAGAACTGGCTGTAGGATAAGCACAACCAGCTTCCTTGAACTGATCCACGAATGAGGAAGCCTCAGAGAAGGGAGAAAGGGGCCCACACTGAACATCCTTTACTATTATCTTCCGAGAACATTGACGTGGAAGCCCATCCACTTCACCAGAAGGTTCTCCACAGAACAAAGGGAACTGCCATATGCAAAGCTGCAGTGTTCAGGAGGAGGAGTGCAGCCTGGCCTACAAAACTATCTTTTCTTTGTAGCTCATCAAGGAAAGACGATTTTTGTTGTTGTTGTAGTAAGGATTTTAATTTTTCCCAGATTTTAAATTGAATTGCAACAAAGTAGGAAAAGCTAGCAACAGCACCAGCAGATTTCTTTCCCCTCAATGAAATGCAAATTACTGTGCACTGGGGGGGTGGGGCGGACATGCATTTAAACAAAATTTGGTATTTTCCACCTTGATCCCATGACTGTTTATAGAGTTACAGGTGCATAGGACTGTGGCCTTATGAGGAATTTTCAGTGAGCTACCTGAATAGAACTAAACAGTTTTGAGCATGATTACATAAGCACTCTTCGAGCATTCTGATTGAGAGCTAACTTAGGAGTCTCAAAATGCACAGGAAGTACCTCAAGAACAGGATGTGCCCTCCATCATGGGAATGAAGCTAATATGCTTGGCCTGTGGCCCTTTCTTGTATGTTAAATCAACCTCATCAGAACATCTGAAACGGCCTATGGAGCAGTGTAATTCATATTTTTATTAGCATGGATCTGTTGCCTTGGATAGTTTTTATCATGTACCTCACTTTTCTTCTGAAGTGAAGGAATGGGGATTTGCAAGAAGAGTCAATATACAAACGTAGATATTTTTAAATAACCTCTTTTTGCAATTAAATTATATATAATGTAGTAGTAATCTGTTAGAGAAGTAGCATGATAATTTAAACAAACTTTCAGTGTCTCATTCTCAAAAATGTATTAAAGTATTTTGTGAATTCATCCTTTATTGATGAAGTTTGGGAAGACTCCATTGCGCATCAGTAATCCATTTTACAATGCATTGCTTATTTTACATTTATATATTTCCTTTTTTCCATCATGGAACTCTGGTTGGCAAACATGGGGTTCAAGTATATGTCTCTTCATCCTGGCCTTTGACACAACCTATTTTTTCTGGTTGCATTTTTTTTTTTTTTTTTGCAATTGTAAGTTTTTAAAACTGTATTTAATTGTTGCAAGCTAACCAGGGACCTTATGGTGAAGGGCAGGTAATAAATTAAAATGACAGCAGCAGCAACAATGTTACTTTTTTACACTCTACAAAATCAATAACCCTGAAGTTCAGGGAGATACTTCCAAGTCACACTGTTACCTTCTTTTATGGTAGCAAAATCAGATTGTCCCTTTTATTTTAAAAGACTGCTGCCCTTAGACAAAAGACTAATGCTTAACATTTTTGATGCAAACCTGAGGTAATGATGCTAATTATTTTGGACTACAATTCCTATCACCCTAGCTAGCGTGAGCTGGTTGAGGCTAATAGAAGTTTTAGTCTAGAACATCTGAAGGGTACCAGGTGGGCAAAGACAGATATAGTCTATCAGCTGAGGATAAAACACCACCTCACTGAACCATATCTAAATGTTTGCACATGTGGCTTCTTTAGCTGGAGCACTGTGAATATGATTATTTACTTTTTATATGCTTTTCCAAACTAAACCATTCCCGCGCCACTATAATTTGCTATGTCAGCTCTGGCACAGTTGAGGGACCCAAAGATTGGGCCCTTCAGGGCATCCACAGGGCTTAGGATGGAATAGACCTCTAAGCTTTTGGTGCTCTGCCCTCACCATAAATGCCTCACTTCATGGACTTTCCACTGAAGGACCACTGGTGGTAGCTTACCATCTGCATCACCACAGACAGGACATCCACTGCATCAGAGTTCACCTGCCAGCAGCGCTGTTCTCCAGCATGCATGTGAGAGTGTGTTAGGACTGAGGCCTAAAAAACTTTAGTTACTACTACTACTAATTTATTTCTTATACTCCACCTATCTGACTGGGTTGCCCAACCACTCTGGGTGGCTTCCAACAAAAATACAGGAAACAACCACCACCACCATTAAAAGCTTCCCAAAACAGGACTGCCTTCAGATGTCTATGAAAAATGATAGAGTTGTTTATCTCTTTGATAAACAGGGCAGTTGCAACTACCAAAACTACCAAAAAGGCCTTCTGTCTGGTTCTCTGTAGTTTCACCTGCAGTTGCAGTGATGGAACTGCCAGAGGGCCCTGGAACTGGACCTCAGCATCCGGGTTGAAGAGTGGGGATGAAGATGCTCCTTCAGGTATACTTCAGGTGGTGTCATCATGCAAATACATATTTGTTTTGTTTTCCGGAACATAGGGCTCATCCATACTTCTGCTTGTCTTGCTGCCTTCCCTCCCAGGAAAACCCGCAGTTTACTGATGAATCGGAACAAACGCCAATTGGTTTTTCTGTGGATTGATGTTTGTTCCGATTCAGTGGTAAACAAGTTTTCCTAGGGAAAGCAGCAGGGCAAATGAAAAAACTGCTGGTCATTCCCTCCCCCTGCTTCCACTCAACCCCAACATTCCTCACTCCAGAGAGCTCAGTTGTATCACTCCCCTCTGCTACTGGTCCAGAAGTCTGACCTCAGAGAGGGACAATGATGCCATTTCCTACACTGGCCACTCCCTTCCTCTTTACAGCTTCCTTTTGCAGCTCCAATCTTATATTCATCCCTGACTTAACATAAATGTGGCAAAAGGCCCCAGACATGTACATGGAGAGATGTACAGGTTGCTGTATTAATGAGGATGTAGAAGAGTTTGGATTTGATATCTCGCTTTATCACTACCCTAGCGAGTCTCAAAGCGGCTAACATTCTCCTTTCCCTTCCTCCCCCACAACAAACACTCTGTGAGATGAGTGGGGCTGAGAGACTTCAAAGAAGTGTGACTGGCCCAAGGTCACCCAGCAGCTGCATGTGGAGGAGCGGAGACGTGAACCCAGTTCCCCAGATTACGAGACTACTGCTCTTAACCACTACACCACACTGTAGAAAGATGGCAGGGATAGAATACTGAAGCAGAGGCGTATGAGTCCATGCATGTAGCTCATAAAATGCCTAATGTACGGATACATGAGTTAAAGAATGAAAAATGGGATAGTAACATGGAATGTGGAAAATAATAGTGTGTTGCTAGGCAACATGAGTGGTACTTGGGAAGGAAGACACATTTCATAATCCTGCCAGAAGGTTTGATTTTGCCCTTGCCCTTAGAGGTCTCTCCCTATTATTAGTATTATTATTGTTGTTGTTGTTGCTGTTGTTGTTAAAATTGGTATACTGCCCTTCATCTGAAGACCCCAGGGGGTGGTTCCTTACAAGAAAACCACAGCTAACCCTCTCAATTTTGGAAGTATTAATGCCCTCAGAAGGGGTGACACTGCTTGTGAATGTAATCCAATTCTGTCCAAAAACAAAAAGTTACAAGTGTAACTTTTTAAACCCCCCCCCCATTTTTTAACATAGTGTGCCCAACTCAAAATCTCCTGGAGTCATTTGCTTATAATTTGTCAGGCTTTAGCCATCCTGAAGGAGCTAGTATGTCTGGAAATTTCATTCATTCCTCTCAAAAGGAGAAGAAACTACAGTACAGTGGTACCTCGGGTTAAGTACTTAATTCGTTCTGGAGGTCTGTTCTTAACCTGAAACTGTTCTTAACCTGAAGCACTGCTTTAGCTAATGGGGCCTCCCACTGCTGCCAGAGCATGATTTCTGTTCTCATCCTGAAGCAAAGTTCTTAACCCCAGGTAATATTTATGGGTTAGCGTAGTCTGTAACCTAATGCATATGTAACCTGAAGCGTATGTAACCCGAGGTACCACTGTATAGCCATTTTTAAATTTACCAATACCGAATAGGGAGCAAATGAAGCACACTTGGGTGAATCCTGAGCTGAATTGAACAGGCTACAAAATGCCTCAGACTGAAGCGGACTATTTTTCAAAATGCTGAATCATAATCTAAACCAAATATTGTGAATGGTGCCCCCCTCCCCTACAATATCTATGTCTTTGTTATCCCGCCTAACCAACTAATGGGAGATGTATAAAGACAGTACATCTTCCACCTTGAGCTATAAAGTCATGGTTTTCTTAATGGGTTATAACAGGTCCCCAATAATGCACTCGAGTGTAGACAACCCAGAACTTGTGAATACAAATACATACATAAATAATGACTACCCAAGAGACAGCTGAAGCTATCAGGCAACCAGTGTGCCAAATCTATTATCTAGTTTTCCAGTATATTTGAATTCTGATCCAAATTCCAACAAGTATTCAAGATATTTGTAATTACGTTTGTTGGATCCAAGACCACTGAATCTGCCAGTATAAGTGTGTGTGTGTGTCTAATATCCTATGCTAAACACTAAATATGTGCTTGCTGAAGTGCTTTTGAA
Organism: Podarcis gaigeae; assembly: GCF_964106915.1. NCBI lineage: Eukaryota > Metazoa > Chordata > Lepidosauria > Squamata > Lacertidae > Podarcis > Podarcis gaigeae. Next base: position 44,316,684 of record NC_139677.1, on the reverse strand, counting down.
TTGCAGCTCTGATATCCTGCTAAGAAGCAGCTCCAAGTGCCTTAAAAGCAGCAAATCCATTCACAGCTTGCAACATATAACTTCGCTTAAGCTTGTGTGAATGAGTGCCATTCTTGCACGCTTTTAGGGAGTAGCCTTGGATAGTCCAAGATGAACATGGTGACGCTTTAGTTCAGGGGTGACCATCAGCCCCAGCCAGCATGTTCAATGGTCAGGAGTGATGGGATTTGTAGTCTGCAAAATCTGGAGGGCATTAGATCGACCACCCTTGCTCTTCTTGCCTGTTTATGTTGGTTTCATTGTCTTTTGTTGTGTGCTGTACTTCTGAATATTTTTAGATAGTTACTATGTGCCCCGAGCCATGGGAAGAAGGAAGATTAGAAATATAAATAAATTTTAGTCAGCAAACACACACATCCCACATACAATTCCCAATAGTCCTACTCATATTAAATTAGTTTACAGCAGAAATAAGATTTTAATTGACTGAGGGCTTATCCAAACTTTAGTCCAAAGGGATTTTTTTTGGTGTGAGTGTGTATGTGTGTGTGTATATGTGTGTGTGTGTGTGTGTGTGTGTGTGTGTACACAAATGCATATACCACAATCTCTCTGTAATCCCTTCCTAGTGTTATATCCCATTTCCAAGCAACAGAGATGAAGAGATTGTCTTATTCACAAAATTCCAAGATGTGAAATTGACATGACAGCTGATTTAAGCCTTAGTATATCTGAAGGCAGTGATAGAGAGGGGGGAGCAAACCTACCAAAAATATGGAGCCACAGGATCAGCAAAGCATCTTCATTTTTCTGTGTTTTACTATTAGAAAACCTGTAAATACTTTCATCATGTATGCAAGACAATTAGTCGTATCCATATGAGATTTGGTTCTGAGAATTTACTTGGCAAGAGGTACAATCTGGCCAAATAATTGAGAAATCTAAATGAAGAATGGCCACATTAATATAGTTTATATATTTTGTTTTTATTAACAAGGGTGCCTTTTGTGGGACATGACCACCCCCCCTACCCTTTATAGGTCTTCTTTTGGAAATTTACCTTGCAGTATTTACCTTGAAATTTACCTTGCAGGAGCTTCCAGACTGTCACTATTTTGGGGTGGGTTCCAGTCACATGGCAGCAAATTCAGGTTACATGGTTGTAAGGTAAAGGGTTAGGGTTTCTGTGAAGCTGAGAAGTGACACAGGCAATTATTACGTAAAGGTAAAGGCAAAGGGACCCCTGACCATTAAGTCCAGTCGCGGACGACTCTGGGGTTGCGGCGCTCATCTCGCTTTATTGGCCAAGGGAGCTGGCATACAGCTTCCAGGTCATGTGGCCGCATGACTAAGCTGCTTCTGGTGAAACCAGAGCAGCACACGGAAACGCCGTTTACCTTCCCGCCAGAGCGGTACCTATTTATCTACTTGCACTTTGACGTGCTTTCAAACTGCTAGGTTGGCAGGAGCAGGGATCGAGCAACGGGAGCTCACCCCGTCGAGGGGATATGAACTGCCCACCTTCTGATCGGCAAGCCCTAGGCTCAGTGGTTTAGACCACAGCGCCACATGGTTCTAGTCAGTGCTATTTTTCTAGAAAAAGAGGTGCCAGAACTCACCATGAATGCTTCCCCAGTTCTCTTAGAATGGCAGTGGCACCCACCTGAGAGGTGCTGGAACTGAGTTCCCGTGAGTTCTAGCTGAACAAAAACCCTGGTTATAAGTTGCTTGGAAGGTTTTGTGCAACAAATCTTCTTCTCTCAAATTTAAGAGTTTCTATAATAAGGAAAGTGATGGGGAAATGCACTCAAAAGTGCAGGAAAACACTTGCATTGATGCAATGTCACCTAACCTCCCTACAATCAAAGAATGAATGCTCAATAAACAGGTCATCTGGAAACATTTCCATTTTGAAGATTTAAACAAGGCTCCTCCCTAGAAGGCCAGAGACTATTGTTAGACGGAGCAGGCAGCATCTCTTGTGCATATGTGTGTCTATGAATGAGAGAGACATGTTACTGCATGCCTGTTTTGTGTAGTTGTGTATTAATGTGTAAGGCAGAGATGCTGCTCATACACTGTACATGTGTAAGGTGCTTGCACATGTGTGAAAGGTGGGGAGAGATGAGTGCTATTATATGTGAGAGAGAAGCAGGAGAGAACTATTGCCTCTGTGGGTGTGTAAGGGGAGCAGATCTATAAAAATCCTACTTATTCTGAAGCAACTGGAGGAGGGGAAAAGGCATTCTTACTCCCCTTTCTTTTCAGGCCTTAACGTTTGCAGTGAGCAGTTGTGTGCATGTGTATGAGACAGGGAGAGAAAGGAGAATCTGTCTCGGTTGTTATTATTGCATTTATATCCCACCCTTTTCTCTAAGGACCTCAAGATGGCACACATGAGTCTCCCCCTACTCCAGTAGTCCATGGTTCCCTTGACCAGCTACATTCTTTCTGTGGCAACCCTGAGGGGCTCAGGAGCCCAGTTATGTCACCCCTTGTCTGCGGAGCTGGCAGCCTCTCACCCTTTTTCAAACACACTCCCTTGTGGAGTGTTCCCTCAACCTCCCCTCCTTTCCCCTCTCTTTGGGAGTCCTCTGGGCACCTACTGCTGCTGTCCCTGGTCTCTGAGCTGCCCCCCACACCCTGAAGAGAGGTGTCTCTGAGAGGCACCATTCGCCTGCAGAGCGTATAGCCAGGGCTGCTGCAATAAAGAGCTGTACCAGCCGTTTGGAGGCAGAGACACGAGACGGCATCAGAGGAGGGTGGGAAGGAAAGAAGGACAGGTGCCAATGTTGCCTGTGGCACCCCGATCATCATTCCAGGCACCCCAGGTGCCATGGCACACGGGTTGAAAACCACTGCTCTACTCATTTGATCTCCCAAAGAAACCTGTGAAGTACATTAGGCAAAGAGACAGTGACTGGCCCAAGGTCAGCCAGTGAGCTTCATGGCTGAGTGGGGATTTGAACTATGATCTCCCAGGCCCTAGTCCAACACTCTAACACATGGGTAGGTAAACTAAGGCCTGGGGGCCAGATCCGGCCCAATCGCCTTCTAAATCCGGCCCATGGATGGTCCAGCAATCAGCATGTTTTAACATGAGTAGAATGTGTGCTTTTATTTAAAATGCATCTCTGGGTTATTTGCGGGGCATAGGAATTCATTCATTCCCCCCACCCCAAATATAGTCTGGCCCCCCACAGGTCTGAGGGACAGTAGACCGGCCCCCTGCTGAAAAAGTTTGCTGACCCCTGCTCTAACCAATATACCACATGTGTATTAGAAGAAGTACTGCATGTACATGTGCTTATGTAAGGGAGGCTGCCAGTTTGTCTGCGTGAAATGGTAAATGTAAAGGTAAAGGACCTCTGGATGGTTAAGTCCAGTCAAAGGCGACTATGGGGTTGTGGCGCTCATCTCGCTTCAGGCCGAGGGAGCAAGCATTTGTCCACAGACAGCTTTTCGGGTCATGCAGCCAGCATGACTAAACAGCTTTTGGCGCAACGGAACACTGTAACGGAAGCCAGAGTGCACAGAAACACCGTTTACCTTCCCACCACAGCAGTACCTATTTATCTACTTGCACTGGTAAGGGCAATGACAGGCCTAGACAGCATCTTGAGAAGTAGAGACATCACCTTGCCAACAAAGGTTCGTATAGTTAAAGCTATGGTTTTCCCAGTAGTGATGTATGGAAGTGAGAGCTGGACCATAAAGAAGGCTGATCGCCGAAGAATTGATGCTTTTGAATTATGGTGCTGGAGGAGACTCTTGAGAGTCCCATGGACTGCAAGAAGATCAAACCTCTCCATACTGAAGGAAATCAACCCTGAGTGCTCACTGGAAGGACAGATTGTGAAGCTGAGGCTCCAGTACTTTGGCCACCTCATGAGAAGAGAAGACTCCCTGGAGAAGACCCTGATGTTGGGAAAGATGGAGGGCACAAGGAGAAGGGGACGGCAGAGGACGAGATGGTTGGATAGTGTTTTCGAGGTTACCAGCATGAGTTTGAGCAAACTGCGGGAGGCAGTGGAGGACAGAGGTGCCTGGCGTTCTCTGGTCCATGGGGTCACGAAGAGTCGGACACGACTAAACGACTAAACAACAACAACAACAGGTTGGCAGGAGCAGGGACAGAGCAATGGGAGCTCACCCCTTTGGGTGGATTCGAACCGCCAACCTTCTGATCGGCAAGCCCAATAGGCTCAGTGGTTTAGACCACAGCGCCACCCGCGTCCCCTGCATGAAATGGAGGGAGGGATGATGATGATGCAGAGGAAAACGACTGAGGCTGAGAGACCATGGCTGTATGAAAGCTATACTGTGATATACAACACTGCTTAGGTGACATGGAGGTTAAAGTGGGCACCTTAACTTCCAAATGCAATTGATTCTGGTGCGCTCAAATCAATGTTTCAGTTTCAGAATAACCGAAAGGAGCTAGAGGAGAACCTTGCCTATTGAGAAAGCATGGGAGTTTTCAAACTTTGAACATAAGAAAGAAACAGGTATGGTTCCAGATGTTTTAAGGTACAGTGGTGATCCCTGCCACCACCCCCTGCAAGCAATAGTCTGGAGGGCAGAGCAACTTGAAGCGAGGGAAGGAATTGTGCAGCATTTTCCATCTCTCTCTGAATAATTTTATGCCACTCACTTTGGGCCTTGTCAGGTTAAAAGGTAAGCATGCTTATCTCCCCAGGAGTGGTCTGTGACATTAACAAGAAAGCTGACAGGAGAAGAGCACTGATTGTGAACAATGACAGGGCAAGCTCAGGAGGCAGAAAAGGCAGGATGGGGAAAGGGGCTAGGCTACACCTCATGAGCAAATGGACTGTGGCAAAGAGGCTGGGAAGATAGAAAATAACCTTAGCAATAGATGGGAATTCTGTTCACTTAACACATTTAAGTCAGGATCCATAGAATAATTTTATTTTGTTAATGTCAGCTGATGGTTTTTTCTTTCTTTCCCACCCTGCTATATTTACAAAAGAAAAGAAAAGAAAAGAATGAATGGCATGCGTAAGATAAGAGAAGCTAAAGAAGCAGATAATGAATATTGATGCTCAAAAAGGGGCAATATGGCAGAAGATACGAGTGAAGAGAGCCATGACTCCTCAAGTGGAATAAAAGTGTTTGAAAGGTGTGCTGCGGATGTGGCCTGTATTCTTGTTGGTGCCAGTTTAAAACATTTTTATTTGCCTAGGCATTTTAGATTATTAGATTTTCCACCATTCAATTGACTTTATTCCTCTTAAACTTGATTTTATTGCCAGTCTGTCTTGCAATGCTTCTACAGTTTCATAGTATACCACACTGAAATCCATTTTTGGAGGAATATTGATTTATAATTTTTAATAAATAAATATGAGAAGGGCACAGAAGGAAAAAGTGGGGTTGAGGGAGCCATATCTTTAGGAAAGGAGGCCTTTGAGGATGAGGAGGCATTTGAGGAAAGAACATGCAAAGTAAAGCAGATTTTGAAAAATGGCCAGGGAAACAAATATGAAAGAATAAAGAAAGGAAATAATTGACAGGGGAGTGGTTAAGAGAAACATATCTTTTAAAAAAATATGAAAGGAAATTAGATATAGCTCACAGACTGGGGTGCGGAAGACAATCTCAAAGTTCAAACTTGAAAATTCAAAACATTTGTGGCAAAATATTTTAAATGATCCAGTTTAATTTGTACCACACTTCCAAATAAGTGGCTAAATATAGGTTTATGTGAAGGCTGACTGTGTCTTTGACTGTGGAAAACCATAAAGCCAAGGAATGGGTTAACAACCATTGGTTTTAATGAAAATCTACTGTGACTGATAAAAGTGAAGAGGAAGAGCACTTACATTATACAGTAGTATGCTCAGTTGCCAGGCCAAATATTCTCACAAGCTGGTTCAAGCTGCCCATTCAGGTGACCTTTTCATTGTGCATTCACAATGATTTACATTCATGATGCTCTTGAAGTGGGCATACATTGATACGGTAGAGTGTGAGACTCATAATCTCAGAGTTGTGGGTTTGAGCCCCACATTGGGCAAAAGATTCCTGCATTGCAGGAGGTTGGACTAGATGATCCTCGTGGTCCTTTCCAACTCTACATTTTAGTGATCCTATGAATTTAGATGGAAGCACTTGGGCCCACACGGGCAGAGGTGGTGTGAACAGCACCTCTGAATGCAGTGCTCAGACTCTTTGAGTACACTTGGCACTTCAGGTTGCATGCCAATGAGAGGAGAGAAGGGGTAAAGAACTTATATATGTCTATGAAAAAACACACAGGTACCCTGTATCCATTTCAGAAGTGATAAAGCACCTAGAATACCCACCTCCCCACCATGGTCTTATTATATCTACTTCCTAGGATTTCAAATAGCACCATGTAATAATTGCCTGGGACACGGGTGGCGCTGTGGTCTAAACCACAGAGCCTAGGGCTTGCCGATCAGAAGGTTGGCGGTTTGGATCCTCACGACGGGGTGAGCTCCTGTTGCTTGGTCCCTGCTCCTGCCAACCTAGCAGTTCGAAAGCACGTCAAAGTGCAAGTAGATAAATAGGTACCGCTCTGGCAGGAAGGTAAATGGTGTTTCCGTGTGCTGCTCTGGTTCGCCAGAAGTGACTTAGTCATGCTGGCCACATGACCCGGAAGCTGTCTGCGAACAAAAGCCTGCTCCCTCGGCCAGTAAAGCGAGATGAGAGGCGCAACCCCAGAGTCGTCCGTGACTGGACTTAATGGTCAGGTGTACCTTTGCCTTTACCTTTATGTAATAATTGCCTGTGTCACTTCTCTGCTTCACAGAAGCAGTGAATGGAGGGAAATGGCTACCACTGAGTTATATTGGTTTATAACAGGGCTGTCCAACAGGTCACAGGTCTACTGGTTGATTTCCCTGGTGGATCCTGGTCAATTGCAGGATCCTCCCCCCCCAAAAAAAGCTCCCCAACTTTGGCTTCCCCCCCAAAATGCTCAACAACTATGACTTCCCAAAGTGGTTGTAGATAGCAGTCTCTTGGAAGCTGGAAAGCCCTGGTTTATAAAACAGGCTAATAATGGGATGCTGCCTGCAAGTCCAACTAGTTCCTCCTTTGCTCCCCACTGTCTTGGCCACCCCACATTCCCTTCTCCCCCAGCTGCCCTGATTGCTTTTCTCTTCCCTCCTGCCCCCCATCACTGCTGTTGTCCTACTTCTTTTTTAACCCTTTGATTGCAGGTGGTCTTCCTGACTGGACTGTACAACCCATGCCACTCATTTAATGTTTCAGACTTGAGATGAGTGTTTGCATTGTTGGTTTACTGTTGTATGTTATATGCAACTAAAAGTATATGTATGTGTGTGTGTGTGTGTATGACTAGAGTGAATTAGAAGGCAGGAATTTGGAAACCAGAGCTAGAGAACTGAAAGTGTAGAAAGGCAAGTAGAAAACTAAGAAAAAAAAACCACACAGGGCTGTTTGACATAAGGGTATGAAGGGTGAAGAGGGTTGTGTTTTTCGTATTGATTTAAAATAAAACACCCTTTTTTTGTCCTAGTAAATATGTAATTTATTGATACTAGTACTGAACGTTCTATTTTGCCCAAGATAAAGCCGTCTCTCTGGCTGAACTAATTCTCATTAAAGATTCTTTAGACCCTGCTCTGCATTGGTCCTTCACTCTGCTGTCTAGCTTTTGTCAGTTTTTATTAAGCCATGCAAAGCAGTGGAAGGATTCAAATGAACTGGGCAATTTTGCTCTGACAATTATTTAGAGTTAAATTGCTTGCTTGAAATGCATTCCTGGAGGGAACACAAATGTGGTTGTATCTGCTGTCGAACAATGAAAAGCTGAAAATGGCAAGACTTGCCATAGTTCATTTCAACCCATTTAAAAAGTGAGGATCCCAGTATATTCACTGCCTGTCAGTTAAGAATATGAAAATTTGTCCTCAGGCGACTGGTGTCTTGATCTCTCAATCCAGATGCCATTACAAAAATTACTCTATGCTGCATATTCTATGGATGGAGTTGATTTCATTCCTGCAGTGAATATTTCTATTTTCCCTAATGTAGGTTATTGGGAGCAGGGTAGGATATATGTTTTGCACAATCCACTTTGTTTTGATCAAGGTATTGTCACACCACATACAGTCCAATTTATGGAAGTGAAGGAAATCACGACTAGTCTTCCAACTATGATTGCTGCCTTTAGACTGTATGATATTTATCTTTCATTTTGAATGCAATCTGAAAATGGAATAAAGCAATTGTCGCCTCCAATTTGGACTTTCTTATTGTTCACTGAGCATCTTGTGTCCACATATGACTGCTGTGAAGGATGGCGCTGTAATACCTTCTCAGTTAAAAATGTAAGAGGGGATCAAGCATAGTAGGTGCACGCTTAATATTCAGTCTGAATATATTAAAACGAACAAACCAGGAAACACACCTGAAAGGTGTATAACACAACTACAAGATGTGATGAAGCCATATGAGATCACTTGTGCTAAAACACAAAGAAACATTATAAATTAAATTTCATCTGGGAAGCCTCTATCAAATCAGTGTGTTGAGCATTCCATGAGTAAGTAATGTTGTCACAACAGGGTGCCTTTATCCGGGGGTGCAAGGGGTGCAGTGCACCCGGGCGCCAAATTCTGGGGGGCGCCAATTGTATACCTACTACATACTGGTCCCTCTTGATCAGTGGCAGTGAAAAGCAATGGAGCGTAAGTCCCCGCCCCCTCCTCCGTAGCTCTTTTACTCCTACCGAGTCAGGAAACAATCGCTGGCCATTGGCTATGCTGGCTGGGGATGCTGGAAACTAGAGTCCAACTACCTCTGGAGGGCATGACATTGGCTACCACTGGCTAATGCCATTCACCCACCAGATGTGCTTGCAGAACGTATCTGACACAAGAGGAATATACCTTTGAACCATGCCTAACAGATTCCCAGTATGTCAAAGTGCTCTCCATTGTCCAAATCAGAAAAGAATGGCAATTCCTGCCACGGCAGCAAAATCTCCAAGGAGGCATAAAACCATCAGTTCCAGGATCAGAGTTGAATTAGTTTGCAAAGCCTGAAGCATAAGGAATGTAAGCAGTTTCATCATTTCTTTGCTTGAAAGCAAACACCTCTAGTTCAGCAGAGCATCCTTCAGTTATGTGATGCGCAAGATAAATCCATGATCTCAAACTGAAAATCAAACCATGATTATTATTGTTCCCTAGGCACATCCTGATAAAAATAAAAGCTAGTGGTAAGAATCAATGTATACTTAGTAAAAACTATAAGAATAGTATAATGTATATGCTATGTAAATACAGGTGTGTGTGGGGGGGTCCACATTGCTGCTCTTATTCACCAAGGCAACTGATTTTTTAATTTCAGTAAGAGGAGCTGTGCAAGTTTTTATTATAAAGCTAAGTACCAAAGCCAACCAGATTTTCCACAGAGAAGTATGCATTTGATTTTTCTTTATCTTGCATAACCCCCTGTGATGATGCATGTGTTTTCCACAGCAGCAGACAAAAACTGTGTTACGGAACAGCTTAGGCTCCATTCCATGTAAAGTATAAAAGAAAAAGATTTTAAGTATTACAAGTGTATCATATGGACTGGTGTTCAGAATGCAGTATGATATTAAGTAGAAATGGCTGAGTAAAAGCCACACTTAGGAGTTAACTGGCTTCAAAGCAAGCATAAGTCAACTGCCACAAATCTGAATTATTACTAAGGATTAGATAAACTGTGGTCCATATCCAAATGGCTTAGGCCAGCCTTCCCTAACCTGGTGCTGCTTTGAACTACAACTCCCATCAGCCTCAGCCAGCTGGGCTAGGCCTTCACATTGCCCTCTCTCCTTTGCTTCAAACTGAGCAATACTTCGGACAAACTAATACATACAGGTATACCCACAGCAATAATAGGATATGAGAGAATTACCTAACACAATGAAGGGAATCCCCAGGAAGGTAGAATTGTATTTCCCACCAGTCAGGTTAATGATTCCAGCTGCAGTGAGAGTGGCCAAACTCACAGTTAACAACCCAAGGAGGCCAAGCCAGGGCTTGCTGCGGACACAGTCTTGCATGGAACAGCAGAGCATAGCCAAGGTTACGACGAGGACCAGGCTTGTCATCAGGTAGCGTTCCGACACCCTACTTGTCTCTTGGAAGTCTTCTTGAAGCGATGATGAAGTTAGGGGATACATCGTGACGTTCTGGTTGGATTTCTGGAACAGTTTGACCGTGTCGCAAAAGTTGGATTCCCATTTCTCCGCCACCATGTCGTTCAGGGAGTTGATTGCCTGCAAATAGTAGGTGAGCTGCACAGCTTCGGCAGACTTCACCCGGTCCTTGCTGTGCACAGTGATGCCCCCAAGTTGGTGCCCATTGTACACTTCCCTGCCATCCTTTAAGTGCGTGATCGGATACGTGATAGCAAAATTAGTTTGATTAGACGAGCGCGCAGCCTTCAGTTCCTTCAGGACGTGCACAATGTCATCCACGATGCAAGACTTGTCATTATTTAGGATGCAGATATGGGCAAATGTATAATTGAAACCAGGTCTTTGTACTTGGATCCTGGTCACAGCAGAGTGCAACTACAAGAGAGAGAAAAATCAACACACATTATTTATCAGCTGATAATCTCTGCATTACAGCAAGCAGAACAGCAGCAGCAACAGCAGCTTCATCAACAGTCTGTCTCCTCTTATCTAACCAAGCCAGCAGGTTTTAATAACTGCAGTATTCATAAGGACCTGCTGAAAATGGAAAACATGCATTGAAGTATTATTCTCATCCCCCAAAACCATTTCCCATAACTCAATCAGGGGCTGGCATAAAGAAACACTGCATGCCTCATTTGGTAGCTCTCTTTCACTCACACACTCAGATATGAACCTACCTGGGCCCTGAGATCATCTGCTGAGGCCCTTCTTTGTGTGCCTCTTCCTTGAGAAGTCCTGAGGGTGGCAACATGAGAACGGGCCTTTTCTGCAGTGGCTCCCCGTCTGTGGAATGCTCTTCCCAAGGAAGTTCACCTGGCGCCTTCATTATACGCCTTTAGGCGCCAGGCAAAAACATTCGTTTTTAACCAGCTTTGGTTGATTTGATTGATATCCTATGCCCTTTTAAAATGGTTTTTTTTCCTGGGGGGGGGGAGGGTGTTATTGGGTTGTTGTTTTTATTTTGATTATATATTTTGTGGTTTTATATTTTGATTTTATTCTGTGAACTGCCCTGAGATCTCCAGGTATAGGGCAGTTTATAAATTCAAATAATAATAATACTGATAATATTCTCATCCAAACCCTGATAAGATACCATGTTTCAATTTGCAAGTTGTTTGTCTACTATAAGTAAAGGGGATGTAATATATCAAATCTATAACAAGTACTATATGTGTGTGTGTGCGTGCGTGTGCGCGCGCACACGAACACTTTTCCGTACCTGTTAAATAGAACACATTACTGGGAGCTATGTGTTAGATAGTGATGTGAGAAATTTTTAAAATAATTTATTAGAGACTGCCAATTCTAATATTTGGGTTAGAAACATACTACTCCCTGGGTAAAAATATATTGCTTCTGATTGGTCTCCAATGACTCTGCTGGGCTACCACCCTAAATTTGTTGCAAGTGAAGGCTTTACATAATTTTGCATCCTCAGAAAGAGCAAGGTGCATATCGATTGGTTGGGGATGCATATTGATACTTGCACTTCACACACAAATTTGCATATGCTAATCTACATGGAAATTTAGAAATAATTACTATAATTAGAAGTAAAATACTTTTCACTAGAGTGGAGATGGCCGTGACTAGGTGACCTGTATGCCTTCTGCTATCCAAGGCCAAATGTTGACAGGTAACTTCAAGGTCCCTGTGCTTCCTTCTTAGGTTTTCTTTAATCATTAAATGGGACTTCAAATAGAAGATGGTCCTCTGACAGCCTTCAAACAGAGGACTGTTTTCTGTAACGTAGGATGTACAGCACTGTAATAAGTGTACTGATCCACATTTGAAGGGTGTTCTGAACATCCGCTAAATACTCATCTTGCTGCCGACAGATGCACTTCCTTCTTTTTTGGCCAGCTACAGATTGGGGAAATTATCGGAACAGGCATTTGGAGAAGGAATAAGAAGATGAATTGCAGGTGTTGTTGCATTACTAGGGCTGGTCCTACCATTAGGCAGATGATGCAGCTGCCTCAGGCAGATGATAGGGTATAGGAAGTCCTGGGGAGCTGTGTGTGCCATGCAGCCTGCTTTGTGTCTAGTAAACTAGCCTGTTGCCCTCAGTTGGAATTGAGGATGCTGCAAAATCACCCATTTTGAATTAAGATTCAGCTCTCAGTTTCTGTATGTGTAAGGAAGCATGATGGGAGTTGGGGATGATGAGAAGGCTACCTTGTCATTTGCCTCAAGCAGCAAAATGTCTGAGGCCAGTCCTGGGTACTGTGCTAGATAGGGTATGACAAATCTCTAACCCCAGAAGTTGGAGGTATCACAGGCAAGTGGGAACATACTATTTCTTAGACTGGGAACATGATGTAATTCATTGTTTTGGAATAAAGTTGACAATATATGTACTAAGGTCACGAGCCATCATATTGATCTTGAACCTGCCTTGTTGTTGCTAAATTGCTTTGATAGTTTGACTGCATTGAGAAAGCTTTCAGCTGCTTTGTATAAGGTGTCTGTCATTCCTGCAGCTAGTCTGTGCAAAGATTCTTAACAGCAGCCGTTTTCAAATGTTAAGGAAGTTCCGCTAATGCAAAAATGGACTTTGGTAAATGGTCTATTGTGAAAATCAACTTTATGGAAGTATGGCATTTTTAAAGTATTTATTTAAAGATCTTTGACACACTTTGATCTCATTTAAAGCTGTGTTTGCCTAAATGTGTTTATTGATATGAATTGTAAGTCTATGAAGTATACATTGTGTTTCTTATGAAGTATCTGATATTTGTATTCTTATTTTGTGCTGCCAATCTCATTTCAGCATATTTTAAAATCTTCAGTGTGTGGGACATCCCACATGTGTCTTTGTTTTCTATCCCATTTTTCTCCATTGTTTTTATGCTGCTGAATCCCCAAGTCCCATTAAGATGGCAACATTTCTGAATTTTGCTACACTTTTTCTTTCAGACTTTGAAATGGGTTACTTGGGGAGATAAGAAACTGATTTTTAAATTTCCAAAAGAAAAGAAAAGAAAAGAAAAGAAAAGAAAAGAAAAGAAAAGAAAAGAAAAGAGAGCTAGCGTACAGTGGCTGTGTTCTCTTAATATGATTTAAAATCATGTTTAAATGAATTCTACTGCATGATAATACATTTACAACACAATCTTATGAACATTTATTCACAATTATGTTCCACTAAGCTTAATTTGACATTTTCTATGTGTGCACATAATTGCCATCTTCAGCTGCAATCCTAACAACAATTACTGGGGAGTAAGAACTGTTCAACATTATGTTACCTATTTCCAAGTATTAAGGTGGCGTTTGACGAATTAATAAAGCTTTTAATGGTTTTATTGAAACTCTCATTTTACCTATATATACTATATACCTGTGGCTCCCAGAAGCTGTCAGCATGCGACAGCAGCCACATCCCGAGAACAGCTTTGACTGGCCAGCTAAAGCAGGTGAGGTTAGCCAATGGGTGTCCAACCCTCAGTGAATTACAGACTTCCCCTTGCATGTGAAGATAGGCTCTGGTGGATTGAGTGAATGAGACCGATAGCAGGCCCAATGCTCAAGAAATGAGAGAAATGAGGGGCAGATGGGACTCAATCAAAGTGGGAAGGTAGCCCATCTAGGAGAAGGAAAAATCTGATGCTAAACCTCCACTGCCTTGTGGGATATATTCAGGAGAAGAAAAGACTCAGGAGTAAACCCTATACCAGGCACATCCAACTTCCAAGAGACTGCAAAAAAACTTGTTGAGCTTTTTTTGGGGAGGAGAAGCCAAAGTTGTTGAGCTATTTTTCTGGGGCATCAGGATCCCACGATTGACCAGGATCGACCAGGGACATCCCGAGATCAACCAGTAGATCACGATCGACCAGTTGGACCTGCCCTACTCAAATCTGGAGCAGAGTCTGCTTCTGGCAACTCGTGTAGCCAAGCTGGTGCCAAACATATTGCTGTGCTTTCCCTTGGACCACATCAGTGAGGCTGAGAGGGGGGGTCTTGTTGTCTGGGCAGCCCAAGACCGCCATACACACTGCCCAGGCTTGCGCTCTGCGAGGTCACTTCGGTGTTGCTAATGCAGTGGTTTGACTTCAACCCCAGAAGTGCACTCTGTTGTCTCTCAAGACAGATTCCAACAACCTATACTTTTGTATACCACCCTTGGATCCATACTAATGAAGGGTGGTTAACAAACTGAACTAATAAGTAAACAATAAGTCAGCAAGTAACATTGCCCTGGGATTGCCCCACGGCAATCCTATGCACACTTACCTGGGGGTAAGTCAAACAAACACTATGGGACGTTTTTGAGTAGGCCTGTATAGGCACGCATTGTAAGCTGCTTAATTGCTGTTGTATTTTGAGCCATTTTAGATGTGTGCTATTCTATTGTATTGCTTTTAGTAAAAGTTCCCTCAAATTGATAGAAAAGCCAGAATTTAATCTGAAGCCTTTGTTTTATTTGCTGCACCTGTTTCTGCTCTGATTATAGTACATTGCCTCTGTTTTTTTATATTGTATTTTTAGAACATTATTGTATTTTACTGTTGATTTAATTGTTAGCTGTCCTGAATGGTGAAGAAGCAATAGAAGGGTGGGATGGAATTTTCTTATTTTATATATACACACGCACACAGACAAATATAAATGTATGTATAAAATAAATGTGCATACTAATTCTCAGAATGCAATACTGCATAGATGGGGATGCAGAGTGATTAGCTGACAGAAGTCTGATCCTTGTGTGTCGATCTTAGAGTCTGTGTGGTAGAGGAGTTTGTGAAGGCAGCGTTGCCATCACAGAACATCACCTTTCCACTGCCAATCTACAAACTACAGACATCCCACCTATTAGCCTTTAGAGGAAATAGGGCTTGAGAGGGTTCATAGAATCATACAAATGTAGAGTTGGAAGGGACCCCATGGCCCATATAGTTCAACCCCCCAGCAATGCAGGAATATCAGATAGAGCATCCATGACAGATTACCACCCAATCTCTGTTTAGAAACCTCCAAGGAAGCAGAGTCCACAACCTCCTGAGGGAGACCATTCCACTGTTGAACAGCTCTTACTTCAGAAAGTTTTTCCTGATGTTTAGCCGGAATCTCCTTTCTTGTAACTTGAAGCCATTGGTTCAAGGACCATTTGGCCTTGGGCTTCAAGCTCAAAGGGAGCCTAAAATTCAAAACGCTTGCTGTTTTTTTTGGCATTTGCTATGTTTCACAATTCTTTTTTAAGCCCATCCAGCCAAACTGACACTCCCATACCTTAGAACTGCAAATTTAAGCAAATAAGAGATGTAGTTTGGTGAAAGACCTTTTTAAAAAAATTGAGATAAATTTTGTTATATTAAAGAGTTAAAAATGTTAATGACTTGATATAAGTCCTATCCACTTTCACTTTCACTGGCTATGAAGTAAACCTGTCCCCTGCTCTTTGCTGGGAACTCTGTGGCGGAGAAATTTGTGGATGGAAGTCATAGCTTGGAGTCCAGAGGTAGGCCTATCTGCCACTTCCTTTTCTTCTTTTAAAAAAAGGATGTTTGGGAACAAAAACCAGTGAAGGAGCAGAGGTCACCATAATACAATGTTGCCTTGGGTTACATACGCTTCAGGTTAAAGACTCCGCTAACCCAGAAATATTACCTCGGGTTAAGAACTTTGCTTCAGGATGAAAACAGAAATTCTGCTCCGGCAGCACAGCGGCAGTGGGAGGCCCCATTAGCTAAAGTGATGCTTCAGGTTAAGAACAGTTTCAGGTTAAGATAGGACCTCCGGAATGAATCAAGTACTTAACCTGAGGTACCACTGTATACACATTGTTGAAAACAATTTTCCTTAATTTTTGCATATTATTTTCACAAATGTATGTTCTAATACACATTTTCCCCAATGCATAAAATTATGAGATGTGTGAATTCTGAAGGAAAACTGGGCTTTCATTTGTGTATTGGATCAAGAAGTTCAAACTGGGTAGTTTCCCATCAACATGCAAACACAACTGAATTTCTCCCTTATCCCTAAGGTCAACCCACAACAAGGTCTGAGTGGAGAAGGAAAAACACTGGCCTAACCCTATCTGCTCTGTTCTAACCCATTCCCAGATTTTGAGCAGCTGGAACAAGACTGGATACAGAGCTTGAATTCCCAAACTGTCTGGGTGAAAAATAATTATTTAGCAATACTAGGTGTACCAGTAATTGCTGCCCTTCTCTCTGAAAGTGTTTGCAGCTGTATGACACAGCCTATTATGGCAAAATAGTAAAACTCCTATTGCTAGCATTTGCCAACACCTGCTGACTCATTATGATTAGGAAAACCCAGTAGATTTCAGACCTGGGGAGCTACTTCTCTCCCCCCCCCAAGTCCTCCCCATTGCGAACAGCTGCAAAGCTGCATTCAATTTTCACTCATTATTTCAGTCTCAATAATTCATTTTCCAAGGAATTCATTTCAATGCCCCTTTTCTTTGTCTGATATTAAACATGAAAGGTGCTATAAAAGTGAATTACTACATTACATGCTAATTCATTTGGACACAGTATATTAAAAGAATTCCCCAGGAAACTTTTTAGTTTAATGACAGTGGAAGATGCTTAATTGGGGCGGCATTAGTGTACACTTAATCAACACAGAATTGTTAAATGTGAATGCGGCGTTTGAAAATGGTGCCACGGAGCAGCTTGGGCTGATCAAGATTATTATTTTTTTAATTCCATATAATTGTTGTCAACAAAAAGAGTATTGTGTTTTTTTTTTAAAGAAGACTGGAAAGCACAGATTCAATGAATGATAAAATAACATCCATGAGGAACTTGTAACTGAGCTAAAAACAACAACACCCCAAACGGTTGGCATTGCTTAGTCATTGCTCATAATTTAGGAGCTCACTCAGTATAAATAACTTTAGACACAAGAACACTGCAATCTCAATAAAACACTGCAGCACTGAGGGTTGTACAACATTGCCTGGTGTCAGTATGTCACACAGTTTTCTTCCTGTCTCTGAGCAATTTCCCCCTTTTCCCCCCAAATGTATATTAGATTTTGTTTTTGTTTTAAAAATGTTAAGGGCTCAAAATAAAGAAAAGAATAGTTATCCTTGAAGAAATTGTGTCCCTATGTGAGGCAATGGTTTCTGCTGCTACGCAAAACCTCTTCTGTATTTTGTGAGAGAGCTGTTTTGCCCATTTCTCCCTCTCATTTACCTCAACAAATCCGAGGCTTTTAAGCTTAACAGAGTATGAGTGCAAGCGGTTGCAAGTTTGTGATTTGTTTATTTGCTACATTTATATGACACCCCATAGCAGAGTGAACATTATCGTTCCTTCCTTCCACTTGTAACAGATCTTTTAACATTCAGCTTCTTAGGATGGCCCGGAGTTCTAGTATTAGGAGAGGGGGGGAAACTTTCCAATTCATTTTCACCACATCATGCTTAATTTTACATGTCTCTATTGTGTCCCACGACACAGCAGCCACGAAATTAAGAGACGCCTGCTTCTTGGGAGAAAAGCAATGACAAACCTAGACAGCATCTTAAAAAGTAGAGACATCACCTTGCCAACAAAGGTCCATATAGTAAAATGTATGGTTTTCCCAGTAGTGATGTATGGAAGTGAGAGCTGGACCATAAAGAAGGCTGATCGCCGAAGAATTGATGCTTTTGAATTATGGGGCTGGAGGAGACTCTTGAGAGTCCCATGGACTGCAAGAAGAACAAACCTCTCCATTCTTAAGGAAATCAGCCCTGAGTGCTCACTGTAAGGACAGATCCTGAAGCTGAGGCTCCAATACTTTGGCCACCTCATGAGAAGAGAAGACTCCCTGGAAAAGACCCTGATGTTGGGAAAGATGGAGGGCACAAGGAGAAGGGGATGACAGAGAGCAAGATGGTTGGATAGTGTTCTCGAGGCTACTAGCATGACCAAACTGCGGGAGGCAGTGGAAGACAGGAGTGCCTGGCGTGCTCTGGTCCATGGGGTCACGAAGAGTCGGACATGACTAAACGACTAAACAACAACAACAACATTGTGTCCCAACTTGCTTGCTCTCCACCCCCCACTCCTAAACTCACCTGGAAATACAGCCCAAATGATACGAAAGGTTAGATTAATCACTGCCTGAAATAATTCACAGAAGGTGGATCCATTCCAATGTCATAATTTTAGTGGACAGAGGCAGAACGAGTGATTCCAGCTCCACTCCTTGAAGGAAAAGACCAAATGCACTTCAGAGGAGGGCGATCTACATATAGATGTCCCAGGAGTACTATAATTTCAATGAGTAATAAAGCATATGCATTAATGCGCGATTGCAACTCTGTAAACTTATTTTTAATTTTTCTAAAAATGGGATTTTGACATGGATAGCTACGAGAGAGAAAAATGGAGGAATAGACCTAGTTATCTCACTCTCTCTGCTAAAGTTGAATGGGATGCTGTCCTACTATAATCACACCTGTGCCTCTATTGTAAGTGGAACGTCTGCTGAGGCAGAGATGATCTGAGAAATTGTCCATTCTGCTACTATCATGTGGCTCCTTTAAAAGTATTCTCTCCAAGTAGCTGCTACTTAATTGACACAATACAAGGGATGTCTAGCAATGACAGCATGCAAGAACAGGAATAATGTTTGTACTGCAGAGGATTTTAAGGATAAAGCAGGGTGAGGTCGATGGAAATAATGAAAGCTTTGTGAAGGTGTCTAATGAGGAGGGGTCTGCTTCAGTGTATGGAAAAAAAACCCCAATCCTCGTGGTTTAAGACTCGCAAACATGTGGAGTATCAAAATATGGTTTGGTATATCCTGGTTACACACCAACCCTGTTACAGATGAGAGTAATAATCATAATAATTATGATCATCATCATCCAAGCTTAGTTACAGACTGAAGGCCACCAGAACTCACCCTAGGCCAGATAATTTGCACCAAACATTTGAATCTATTAAATATATATCATTCATTTCTTCTCATTTATCTTTCATCTCCAGGAGTGGTGACACTAATAGGTGTTAGTGATTGAAAGTGCACTCCAGGATAATTAACTGGCACAGATTAACATAGATTTGGGAGGGGAAAATGCATCACTTTGTATAAGCCTTTCCTGTGCAGCCTTGCTCGGAATCGGAAAATGGTCACAGTCCTCCACAGAAAAACCTTTTCAGCCCAGAGTTCCTAGTTGGATATAAAGATGGGAGGAACAGCGTTGCTTTCCAAGCCTGACACTTCCACCTGCTCCCAACTTGGGCAAACTGCCCTAGAGTAGGGCCTCTGCCCCTGTCTCCTCAATATACGCTGCTGTCAGAGTAACTGTAGGAAAACGCCCTGGGGGTGCCCCTGCAGCCCCTTGCTCTGAGCGTCCCCCGGTATGCGCAGCTCTGGAAAAGGCACTTTCCTTCTTCTCCAGTGCGCTTGAGCGACATATATCAAATGATACATGCACACTAATCTTCTAGCATTACACAGCAAGAAGCGTGAGACATTGTAGAGCTAATCTACACATTTATTTACACACTAAGTACAGTGGTACCTCGGGTTACAGACGCTTCAGGTTACGAACGCTTCAGGTTACAGACTCCACTAACCCAGAAATAGTGCTTCAGGTTAAGAACTTTGCTTCAGGATGAGAACAGAAATTGCACTGCAGCGGCAGTGGGAGGCCCCATTAGCTAAAGTGGTACCTCAGGTTAAGAACAGTTTCAGGTTAAGAATGGACCTCCAGAACGAATTAAGTTCTTAACCCGAGGTACCACTGTACAGACAAAGGAATTATGGTGTCCTCTCTCTCCAGCTCCGAGAGGGAAAGCAGACACAAGTAAAAGCAAAAGTACGGTACAATAGTATATACAGCGGAAGAGATAAGACTGCCTACCGTTCTCACATTCTTTTCCCAGACAGACATGTGATTTACACCAATCTCATCTGCAGCATCGGAGGCGTGAAATACTAACAGTAACTACATCAGGGATAGCCAATGTGGCCCCCTCCAGATGTTTTGGACTCCAACTTCCATCAGCCTCAGCCACCATGACCAACAGCCAGCATTTGTGGGAGTTGTAGTCCAGCATATTTTTGGGGGGGCACCACATTGGCTACTTCTGCACTAAATTAATCCAGGGCAGTGAGAGAAAGACCTGCTGTCCAGTCTTGCAAGCAGACAGGGCCACTTCCAGGTTTGAGAGGGCCTTGGGCA
Source organism: Podarcis gaigeae (assembly GCF_964106915.1). Lineage (NCBI taxonomy): Eukaryota > Metazoa > Chordata > Lepidosauria > Squamata > Lacertidae > Podarcis > Podarcis gaigeae. The sequence goes on along the minus strand of NC_139677.1, from coordinate 44,296,309 downwards.
AAGTGTCCTCTGGGCTTCTTCCTGCCACTGGCCATTGGCGGGCTTCTCTGGCTGCAGTGCCAGTGCACTAAGCAGCAATGGGCAGCTGGCTCTAGCCACTTCTTCAATGTTCCACAGCGCCCCAAACCTTAGGGACTTGGGGGTTCCCAATGAGCTAAGTAAAAAGGTAAAGGTACCCCTGCCCGTACGGGCCAGTCTTGACAGACTCTGGGGTTGTGCGCCCATCTCACTCAAGAGGCCAGGGGCCAGCGCTGTCCGGAGACACTTCCGGGTCACGTGGCCAGCGTGACATCGCTGCTCTGGCGAGCCAGAGCCGCACACGGAAACGCCGTTTACCTTCCCGCTGATAAGCGGTCCCTATTTATCTACTTGCACCCGGAGGTGCTTTCGAACTGCTAGGTTGGCAGGCGCTGGGACCGAGCAGCGGGAGCGCACCCCGCCGCAGGGATTCGAACCGCCGACCTTTCGATCGGCAAGTCCTAGGCGCTGAGGCTTTAACCCACAGCGCCACCTGCGTCCCTAATGAGCTAAGTACTGTTTTTCAAAAGCCAAGCTGTGAACCCCCTACTTTTTGAAAGTTTTGGTATATCTATGGTAGGTTTTCTTTTTATGTGAATGGTGCCATGGACTCCCTGAGTGGGTTATATGAACTCCTTGGGGTACAGAGATTCTTCAAAGGGTGTCTCAAGGCAGACATCAATAGTAGGCTCTCACATACGCCCACAAATGACAGGTGCTATTGTTGCTCCCGGCACTAGGAAAGTTTACCTAAGGAGCATCTTTCTTTAAAATGGCAGCTGCAAGCCTCGAGAGTCTGGCAAATACATTAGTCAACTCACACCGACATTTGCATAACTGGGTTTTTTAAAAAAATAAATTAAAAAGTCACATTGCCTTAGCAAAATGATGCTTAAAGCTGTTATCTAATTCATGCTAAATTATCTCTAAAATGTGCATTTGTAAAATATACATTGGCAAAAGAAGTGGGGATTGATTCACAGAAACTGAGATCAGACTGGGGCCTGTGATTATGTGGTGTTTCTCCATGGCAAGATCCCACAGGCTGGATGCAGGAACTATGGGAGTGAAACGTGTTCTTTCTTCTGATTATTTCCTGGCCCCATCTGTGTAGCACCTGTATTCAGATATTTACCGCAGCAGTGCAGGGTCTTGCTATAGGAATGAGTCATCTGCTACTAGCAGTAGGCATGAACAGGGCATGAGCCAAAGGATAAATAAGGGCATTAGTAATCTTGCAAATTCTCATCTCTCTAACAACTTTATTTACTCCACATATTTATATTTCTTAGGCTAGATGAGGTTTGCTTTTGTGGGAATCTCTTCATTCTTTCCCTAAGATTGTTTTTCATTCCAGTGTAAAGAAAAATAAGGTCTACATGGTGCTATCCCTTTGTTTCAAACAAGGACAATACACATCTCAGTTGTAAGGATAATCTGCCACTTCTGTGCTGAATGGGAAGAGGAGAGCAATATTTTATCTTCTAAGTGCTCAGCTTAGAGGTTGAGTGTCCAAGGGAGACAGAAAATTGAGAATGCAATCAGACTATAACATCGCACAAAGTATTGTGACATCACCCATTTTATTTACTACATTTTATATCCCACCTTTCCTTCAAGGAGCTAAAGGAAAAATCATGGTTCCACCCCTTCTCTTTTTTATCCTGACAACAACCATATGAGATAGGATAGGCAGAATGGCCAAAGATTACCTAGTAAGGTTCAGGGCTGAGTAGAGATTTGAGCCTGCACCTACCAATATTAGACCACAGCACAGTGACTCAGTTTATAGGGTTGTAACCTGATTAAATGGTTAAAATGTCTTTAATCATATGGATTTAAATCAATCATTGGTTTCATAAGCTTGCATATGGATAATAACAATGCTTCAGAAACAATAATTATATGTTTCTTTGCCTTACATAATGTAGTCATGTTCTCTTTCAATCAATCAATCAATCAATCAATCAATCAATCAGCATCTCTTTTAAAATGGCATTTGCCCCCTGCAGTATCTGTAAGTATTGGTATTAAAAACCATGTATTTAAAAACCTGTCATTAATAGGGGCTCCCATTTTTAGTGAATTAATAATTTTAACTGATGAATCAAATTGGTGAATTGATTAAACATTGCTTCCCTATCAATTTCACAAAATATATTTTGCAAAGGCCATTCCCCCCCCCCCAAAAAAAAATTTCCCTTTCCTTTTGTGTTGTAACTTTTAGATTGTATGCCTGAGGGCAAGGACTATCTTGTTACTGATCACGTTAAGCTACTCTGGGAGTCTTTTTCAGCTCAAGAATGGGATAAAAATCCTTCGTATAAATGAATAAAGACTACAAATGTGTATTTTTATCAGAAGTTGGTAACCCCATAAATATGTTTCTGTAGCAAACAGAAGCAGAATTTATATATGCACTTACGGTTCCTAGTTACTTAAACCTGATGAGTTCAAGATATTGTTTGCCTCCCTGATATTGCTTTCAAATGCTACCTTTGCTGGCTGGAGGAGAGTCCTAGGCTGATTGATTGACTGCTAAATTTGAATTGTTGTTGAATTATTGTTTATTTTTCAAAAATATATAAATATAAATAAAAAATCTCTATGGTGCTGTAGGGTTCCTTTATGACTAACACAGTGGGGCTTACCTCTGAGTAATATACTGCACAGTTATGAATCCACACTAGAAATCATGGTAGCAGAGACCCATTCGGACACAAGAGAGACACTTAGGTGCTAAGTATTAATACAACTGCAATGTTTAAGTGTCCACTGTTTCTTTGCAAAGCAGGAGGGCAGGGAGAGAACCAGAACAGGTCAAAAAGAACACAACCATTATCCCAGCGGAGAAACATTTGTGACAGCAGGGACCCCTTGGGAAACAAACTAAGATATTTTTTTTTCAGTTTAGTTAGAGGTTAACTATTTGTAAAACAGTGTTGCTTAAGTGTCCATAGCATTTTTGCAAGGGAACAGCAGAGGGTGTGGTAGTGGGGGGGAACCAGAACTTTGCCACACCCCTATGCCCTCTCATTGGCCATGCTCACGTGCCTTCTTAGTAGTCCCACCAGGTCTACTGAACTCCAGCCACCATCCCTACAGTCACCTGCGTCTCTGCACACTATGCAGCTGCATTGCAGCTACTGAGTTCCTGGCCCGTAAAAAGGTACCTACACTATCCCTGTTTCCTCCTGCTGGCCAGCACTTCCTGAAAAATTCATGCAGATGACTCCATTTCTGACATAATGCTTTTTCATATATATGCCCCCATAGCAATAACAATTCCAAGGGTATGCTTATGTACATTTTATTTCTGTTTAACTATCTATTTTGTGCTTTTATCCTGCACTACTATGTTGTGAACCACCTTGAGATCTTTGGATGATGAGTAGTACATAAATTTAATTAATAAATGATCTCGGCCCAGTATACCTGAAGGAGCATCTCCACCCACATTGTTCTGCCCGGATACTGAGGTCCAGCGCCGAAGGCCTTCTGGCGGTTCCCTCACTGCAAGAAGCGAAGTTACAGGGAAGCAGGCAGAGGGCCTTCTCGGTAGTGGCGCCTGCCCTGTGGAACACCCTCCCGCCAGATGTCAAAGAAATAAAGAACTATCTGACTTTTGGAAGACGTATGAAGGCAGCCCTGTTTAGGGAAGCTTTTAATGACTGATGTTTGAATGTATTTTTAATCTTTTATTGGAAGCCATCCATGATGGCTGGGAAAACCCAGCCAGATGGGCGGGATATAATTATTATTATTATTAACAACAACAATGATAATAATAACTGTTTGTTTATGAAAAGGCCTTAGAAATGTCATAACACCAGATGAATTCATGCCAGTTCGCCTGATAGACCAGATAAAGTTGATCAGCTTGTAACAATTGTGCTCCTACCAACAGGTTTCGACGCATCTCCCCACCTCCCACTTCCACCTCTACTTCTCTAACTCCATCACAATGCATTTGACAGATGTCCTGGCCAGCAAATCAAACAGTGTTTCATTAGTCTACTTTGCCCTGCCCCGCCGTGCTTCAGGACAGCCTTCCTCAACATGGGGTCCTTCAGATATTGTGGGACTGAAGCATTCATCATCCTTAACCATTGGTAAAGCCAGATGGGACTGATGGAAGTTGTAGTCTAAAGCATCCACAGGTCACCAGGTTTGGAGGATGCCCCAGGAGCACGATCCACCTTTTTAAAAAGTGTCACATGCACATACATTGAATATTGTTGTATTCCACACACCCCCCCTTTAAAGCACATCATTTTTAACAAACATGAAAAGTTGCTTTGGGGAGTAAGGAAATATGGCTTGGTGTAAATAGCAATGTAAATAGACAACTGGACCAGTTTCTCTCGGACTCTGCTTGGAAGAGAAGACTCTGTCTCTGGTTGTTTTTATTATTTTGCTGATGGCTCGGTCCTTCTCCAGGCTCTGCTATAGGGTGCTTATTTGAAAGAACACAGCTAAGGCTGAAGACAAATAGGTAGCAGTGGGGAGTCTGCAGATAAAAAGGGGGGAAGAACATCATTTTGATTCTCCCCAGTCCCATTAACAAGATCCTTCAAAACATAAAAGGGAAACGATCTGATTGCATTCACAAATGTCAAAGCACAATACACAAAGGTACAATATGCTTTAAAAAAAAAAATCCAAACAAAACATGAAGAGTATTGAAGTCTATGCTGTTCCTTTTAAGTAAACAAATTGCATGCATTTGCTCCGATGGGAGGTCAGGAGCATCCCTTTGCACAGTTACATAATCCCTGAAATCCTGTAAACCTGGTTGTACAATGTGGTGCTAAGATCAAATCTATGGCTGAAAAATAAAAGAAATAAAATTAACCCACCAAGTAAAACAACAGCAACACCCCCAAACCCTGATGAGGCTAAGCTGTCTAACACAAAAAGAGGTTTCTGTAGCTGAATCTGAAAGTTCATCAGCAAAACCCGAGCCCAAAGCAGATTTCAACTACTGTAATCCACGCCTGACTCAGAACAACAGAAAACACTCCCACTGATTTTCATGGGAGCTGGGTGCTCACTACCTCAGTCGCTCTTCTCTGTATCCTGAAACCATTTCCCCCCCACACCTGTTGGCTCAAAGGAAACACATGCATTTAAAAAATAAAGATGCACACCCATAGTGAGGAGATGATCTACGGCCAGGGGAAAGCACTCTAAACATGCTTCATAGCACTGCTTCACATACAACTGGCGTCAGGGGCTGGCACTGCTGGGCACTTGCTGAGGCCCACACTTGTGCTGATCTCCGGAGCCCCCTGCCCCTGCTTTTGCCAACCACACACCCTGCTTTGGTCCTCTGGCCCGGGAGGAGAGCATCAGCAAGAAACAGGAATGAGCAACAGGAACAAAAGCTGCCACAGCCAACTGATTTGTCTGCCTTTTTCCTCTGCAAGCGGAGGGAAAGCAACCAGATAATTGCAATGCAGAGGGGAGGGGCCCAAGGACCCCCCCCCAAAAAAAAACCCAACAACAACCTGGAGCCGACACATCACCAGAGGAATTGAGTTTACAATTGATAATAAATGACATAGCTATATCTTGGTAGGTATTCCAAAATTAGCCTTCATCTGGAATTAAGGACATTGGGATTACTTGGTTTATATAAAACTAATCCCAAATGGGGCAGTAGTGAAGTAGATATTTTCTGCGTTTCATACAACAGCCTGCCCATCCTCAACCCTGCAGTGTGTGTCTGTCTTCGACCGCTTCAAAAACATTTCAATTTGATTTCTCTCTCTCTTTTTGCTTCTCTTTTCAGAACATTGTACGTGGTGTTTTGTTTGGAAATATGGTACATTGTTACTCTAAATTATGCTGTGTCACTAGACATGTGGCAATAAATAGCTCGCCATATAAAATTAGCGTGATGGATATATTTTGTTCCAGCAGAGTGAGTAATCTGACAAAAATAGAGAAACGTTGCCGATATGACAGCCTGACACTTGTGACACTACGGCGGAACTATAAATTCTGTCCTCTGTTGTTTACAGATTGACTTTGAGGCCAAGGACAAAGAGCAACCTGTGGTTAGAAGAACGAGGGAGGGTGCTGCACGTAGGTAGGGTTAAAAACTCTTTTGGCAAGGAGGCATTTTTCTTTACGAAGCCACACACCCCTGGAGCCATGTCATTATACAAGAGTTGTTGCAGGAGAACCTCAGGGTCTCTCATTAAAGAGAAAAATTATCTCCTCGGAGCTTTGATGGGGGAGAAATGTTGCAAATGTCAGTGGCAGGCATCCCAGAAGACAAATCTTAAGAGGCTGTTTCAAAAACAAAATCTATTTTGGGGAATCTGCCCTAGTGAGTTCGTCAGCACCTGAGTTCAAGGAGGTCACTTAGGCTAGTGACTTCCTCCTGGCTTTCAGGAGCCTCATTGGTGGCTGGCAAAGCACAGAGAACGTATTAAAGGGGGGTTGTTTAGCTTCTTTCTGTGAGGGAGCTGGAACAGTGGAGCCCAAGGGAGGGGGAAAAACACTGATGATGCTAATAGTGACTTAGCACAAATCTTATTACGTACAACAGGGACCAGCAATAAGAAATGCAGCATATCCCCACCCTTTGGAATTCAGGTCTCTGCAAATTGTGCTTGTAGTTTGTTTAGGTTTGGATGTGTTTCCAGTTCCAGGAGGACGGGGAAGAAAAAAAAGACCCTTTATTCCATCCTACCTCTCTGGGGCAATCCCCTGCTGTGCTATATCATGCTAGAGGACTCAGATTTGGGGCAGTCTGCCAGCCTGGGAATCTCAGCATTTATAGCTGTATAGAGAAATGGTAATTTTGAGAATGGGAAAGGGGAAAAGGCTTTCTTTATTCTTCTTGAAACATCTCTGCTTGCTACAGAGAAAGGATGGTGATTTTTTTATACATATAAAAAAGTCACAGCTTGCATCCCTTATTATCAGTGGTTAGGGGGTTAAGCAGGGCAATTCCCTGTTTGCTCCCACCCATCCAGTTTCTCCACTCCCAAATCTGTCACCGCAACATTCCTTAGAGGGTCACAGGGCCTTGTCAGGCTTTTTTTTTTTTTAATATTTAAGGGGCATCTTTTCTTTTTAATTGCAAACTCAAATACCATCATACTTAGAGAGTCCCCAGTACTTTGTTTTGGTTGGGGCTGTTTCACTTCCAACTTAATAGGCACTCAGCCACTCAAGTTCACTGCCAGAATTAGTGACGGATATACAATACGTTGCGAATATTCAAAATCAGATTAAAGTTAACATTTACACGCTAATACTGACAAGCACAGATGACTTTGTTGAATGCCTGAAACCTTGCAGATACACCGGTAAGACCACCCCCTAAATATGATTGTTGCCATACAGCTGAGAACTGTAAAAACATACCTATTTTTGGCAATCCACAACATTCATATGGGATTCTCAGTACTCTTATGTGTGTGTTTGGAGATTCCTTCAAGTATATACAATTGCCTGGCATGGTGAGCTTATTAAATTTCTGTCCCACCCAGGGTAGCAAACACCGAAGTGGTGAAACAATACAGTTTTTTTAAAATTCTGATCATAGGCATGCAGGACTGGGTAGATCCATTTACTCGGATGGATCAACCTCCACTTTAAATTGCTATGTTTATGTATGGTTGCTAGCTTTAACATTTATGTATGTTTTAAAGTTAGTTGTAACTAGCCTAGAGCTTGCCCTGCAATTTGCTAACAAATTGAATATGTAATGATAACAGAACCCCTGCCATCTCCAAAAAAGGCTGGTGAATACTGCCAGCTAGAAGACAGTACTGAGCTAGATAGACTAATACTCCAAATTGCATGTTCTACAGGGGAGCCAACTTCTAAAGTAGATAGTGGGGCCCAGACATGATGTCCTGACATCATGTGTGTGGCATTGCGAGAAGCCAGGGGATGGAGTTGAACACCCTCTGAACATTGAGGGGGCCCAGCCCCCTCAAAAAATACATTGGGGTGGAGTGAAAGTGCTTTGGCCCCTAGGAGCTGGAGCCTATGGTGTTCTACATACTATCGGTTTCCCCTGCATGATTCATAGCATATAGGCCAATCACTACATGATGCTCATATGCAGTGGAGTGCAATTTATTTATGTCAATTGAGTATGAAAGAAGCATCACTATCCTAAACACATTTATAAGACTGCAAGGGTGGGTTGACAAAGCTGTCTGGGTGAGTCAGAAACTTACCCCTTTGTTAATGGTGCTCCACCATCTGATGATTGTCTCACCATATCTATCCTATCGTTTCTGAGGCTAAAATATTATACATTACTGAAAAGGCAGGAAAACACTTGCCACTAGTTGCCATCCAATTCAATATCACTCAGATGTTATATTTACAGGGTGATCCATTTGCACTATAGCTGGATTCACCATTTCCACATCTGGATAGGATGAGGGGCATTTTACAGCAAAGAGAAAAAAGGAAAAAAGGAAACCTTTACTGCATATCTTACTTCTACTTCAAGGACAGGTTATATCTTTTCAGCTGTCCATCTAGTACTTAAATATGGACTACAGTTATCCAAAAATGTTGACCATACTTCCATGGTGAAAATGCCATGAGATAAGGTCTCATTTCTCACCAAAAGCTGTTTTAATGAAACCAGTGGCCCATATAGGGGCTACCTTTGAAGGTGACTCGGAAACTACAACTAATCCAGAACGCAGCAGCCAGACTGGTGACTGGGAGCGGCCGCCGAGACCATATAACACCGGTCTTGAAAGACCTACATTGGCTCCCAGTATGTTTCCGAGCACAATTCAAAGTGTTGGTGCTGACCTTTAAAGCCCTAAACGGCCTCGGTCCAGTATATCTGAAGGAGCGTCTCCTCCCCCATCGTTCTGCCCGGACACTGAGGTCCAGCTCCGAGGGCCTTCTGGCGGTTCCCTCATTGCAAGAAGCAAAGCTACAGGGAACCAGGCAGAGGGCCTTCTCAGTAGTGGCGCCCACCCTGTGGAACGCCCTTCCAGCAGATGTCAAAGCGATAAACAACTACCTGACATTCAGAAGACATCTTAAGGCAGGGCTGTTCAGGGAAGTTTTTAACGTGTGATATTTTACTGATATTATACTGTATTTTTGGCTTTTATGGAAGCCGCCCAGAGTGGCTGGGGAGGCCCAGCCAGATGGGTGGGGTATAAATAATAAATTATTATTATTATTATTATTATTATTATTATTATTATTATTATTATTATTAAATTCTTTCTTACAAAAAAGATGCTCTGCATTAACCATGTCCTTTGTCATGCAGTTCTGAGATGTTTATGGCTCATTCCACAATGATATTGCACTTAATGCCTTAGCTTGGGGAATCAGATTTTTCATTGAAACAAAAAATAATTTTCTAGCATTCTTGATTTCAAGACGAAGCATGACAAGAGCAGAAACATTATGTTTCACACCTGATCCTTCAGGAAGGTGTTTAACTCCATTCAGAACAAAGTATTCACTGACTCCCAATATAAATTAGGGCTCCCACCCTCAATATCTCTGTCTCATCTCAATTGATCTTCAGTGAACCCAGTCCGCTGTAGTCCATTGCCTGATCTGTCAGTGGCATCAGGCATCTATTTAGGGCCTTACCACCTGACTTGGTTCTGCTGAAAAGAAGAAAAAGAGCTTGGTCATCATTATATTGATGATACCCTTTACCAAATCTCAGTGCAACCTGTTCAATCTCATGATTTTCTACACTTGATCTTAGGCAAAAGGCCAAGAAGATATTCCACTCTCATGATTTCTAACTCTAGCGTGATTTCTAGGGAATGATACATGATTTCAGAATGTCAAGAGTTGATAAAATCTACACTGGGAGTTGCAAAGCCAGCTCATGAGATAGGATACTGAAAGGATTCCATCAACATTGATTTTATTTTAGCATGGTATAAGGTATGGATAATATTTCCTTTTGTATTTATAGGGTATTTTACATATTTATATAGCAGGGGTTGTCTTCTGGAGAAAAAAGACCATAGCTTATTTACATATTATTTCACTTAAGCAGGTAATAATAGCTAATTGCCTAGGTTCAGCGCCAGGCCAAGAAATTTTGCTGCCTGAAGCAAAGGGCAAGATGGTACCATCCCCCATTCCACATATAGAAGCTGAGTGGACTGGCAGCTGAAATAGAGTTCAATTCTGCTATAATGGGACAGCATCTTCCACAATACTCAAGGGCAGTAGCAGGTTAGCTTAGGAATGCATAACAGTCTGTGTGATGCACACACCCTGCTTTATCCTCCAAAAGGGGAGGTGGGTGGAGGAAAGCTCCAGAGGGCTGCCTCACTTTGCCTAATGGTGGTGCCAGCTCAGCCTAGGATAGCACTTTGAGTGGGGAAGCACAGCTCCTGCATCATATGCAAGAGATGTTCCCAGTTATGTCATGGTGCACATATTCCTGCTGCCCATTAGGACCTGAGCAGAATTTACAGAAAGTCATAAAGGTAGGTGTGTAAACCAGGGCGAGCCCGTGGGTGTTATGTGTATGCGAAGCATTGAACGATTTCAGTCAGCATGGTAGCTGTTCAGTTGCAAACCGGTTTTTCAGCTGGGACATCATTGCAGTTACTAAACCATAACGACGCTTCCTGAAACATAGGCATATAGCAAGCTATATTATACTGCTGGCCAGTGATGGCACCAGAAAAAAGGGTGTTTTTGGAGGGAGGGCGGCACAGATGGGACAACGTATATTTCATGATGGGCAAATTATGTCACACATGTTAGCATCTCTGAAAGAAAAATAACAGTAGATGCTAATCAGAGTCCAGCAATGGGGGGCAAAAGCTCTTTTCTTGTGGGGGCATGTGCCTCACTGCCCCTGCCTGGTAACACCCATACTGCTGGTCCATCTAGTTCGAGTCTATGCTGATTGGCAACAGCTCACCTGGGTTTCAGAGAGGTAACATTTCTGGAGATGCCAAAGATTGAACCTGAGACATTCTGAATGCAAAGCAGATGATCTGCCGTTGATCTGCAGCCCTTCCCTTTATTTGTCTTCATGTCTGAATTGACAACCATTATTTATATACATGTAGGGAGGCTGTTGGACCAGGAGATGAGAGCACTGAGCAAAACAGAACATTAAAGCAGATAAGCCATTCTGGTTTGGTGTGATGCCTAAATAGGAGAGCAGGTGCAGAGGTCACCTGGTCAGAGGCCTCTCCTACTATGGTGAGATGTATTGTATTTCTGTTTAGCAGATTTCCAATTTTGCATTGCTACATAGAAATTATCATATGGAGATCTGTGTCCTCTTTTTGGCAACGTACATGTGAGCACCCTAAAGTACATCTAAGGTACTAGGGGGAAAGTTTGCTGAATGGAGATGAATGGTATGTGTGCAAGTTGTTTGTTTTTTTAAAAAATAGTTTTGTCATCGAATTATATATTTTAATGTCATGTAAGATAACCCCAGATCAACCCCAGTCCTCTCTCTCTCCCCTCTTTACATTACAACTTTCTGTATGTACTGTAGACATTTCTTTCTGGTATATTTAGCCATCTTAGATTAAGATTAAGATTAGTAGCACAATTATATGAATTGCTTTAAAATTCAAATCAGTGTTATAATGTGAATATTTAAAACTTTCTCACCTAAACTGAACTAGAACTGGAATGGAACTCACTATGTCAGTTTGCCATATCATCCTGTACTGAATTGAAGTGGAACCAAATAATAATAATAATAAACTTCATAATGGGTTCTGAACCAAAAAATGTGTAATGGTTTGCCCCCCAATTTTGACAAGACAGGTGAATGCGTTTTTCATGAAAAGCTAGAATATAGTGCCTAATATCCAATCAAGCTCAAAACCAGTTTTGTAGCATCCTGTTGAAATGTATGCATTTAGAAGCTATTTTCAAGTTTTAATCTGCTACTTACTGTTTAAAATATTTTAGCTGATTTATAGATTAGTTGGTTTAAAAGGAGATAATTTAAATGTGTGAAAACCTCAACAAAGATGCTTTTTTTGAAATAAAGAAGTCAAAGGAAATGTGTGGTACTAGTGGGAGTAAGGGAAGCTTTCAATTGTCAGAAGAAAAGGCCACATTTAATAGTTTGTTCTTCACAATCTTTCAATATCAGCCCTAGCTCTTTGAGGTAGATATATAGGCCCTGTGATTTGCCTTCCAAACTAGATTGTAGGAGAGATGCCACTATAAGATCTGGCAAGCCAATGGGCCATATTCATGTAGGGATTTTGTGCAAGCATAATTTGCCTGCTTTTTGTGTGCTTCAGGCTATTTTCAAATGTCAAATACCAAATGCTTCTTACTCTTATTGGGAGAAACTCATGTAGTGTGCAAGTGTGGCTTCACCATCATTTACATTATAAACCTACATGCAAGAAATTATCTTCCGTATGTAGACTTCAATCTTGGCTTTCATGAATTGTACTAGCCTCCAGTCAAGCAAGAAATCACCCTAATCCTAAACAGATACTCCCACTAGACTCTCAGAAGACTAAATGATACAATAGTCACCTGTCCCAGCAGAAAATGACTGGTTAATAAGTGTCTTGTTGATCTGCATCAAAGATAGGGGCCCAGCAAATGCAGCAGCCCCAGCCAGCATAACCAATATTCAGTGATGATGCAAATTGTAGTTCAACAACATCTGGAGGGTCCTGGGCTCCCTAGCCCTGCTCTAGATACACTACGGCAGCTTTGCTAAGCATTTTCAGGATTGTCAATGAGAAACACTGGTATACAGCTAAGGTTTAATGTGCCTCTTTTGGTCCCCTTAGATAACTTCACTGTTTTTTTTGTCATTATCCAGAATATCTATTTAGGCTAAGATAAAGGCACTAATTTTCTAGGCACCCTGAAATAAAACAAAGATTTTAGGCTGCAATTCTATACATACTTAGTATGTATGCAATTCTATACATACTTACTAAGAATAAGTTTCACTGAACTCAATGGGACTCGTGAATGAGTAGAAACATACAGGTCTGTGCTGTTACTTGCTTTCCGGTTTTCATTTCATCAGCTTTCAGTGCCACTAAATATTTGACAAAACTATACCCAAGTTCAGGGAGTTTCTTTTTTTTTAATGTTAAGACACTATCAGCTCAAGCTGCAATCCTAAACAAACTTACTAAGGAGTAAACTCCACTGAACTTGGTGGGACATACACAGGATTGTGTTTTCTCATTTAAAATCCCCTCTCAGCTAGTAGATGTCTTCTGTCAGGAACAGGGAACTTGCTAGATTTGGGAAAGAACACTGGTGTCTTTCCTAATCATTTTGCCTGTCAAAAAATAGAAACCAGTTGCAAAGCAGTAGCTGTTAACAGCAGCCCAAATATACTTGCAAGTGGAAGTCTGGAGCTTGGCTCTATGGTTATATTGAAATTTTAAAACAGACATGATTAACCAAAGTGAACAAAATAAATACACTGCAATCCTATCCCCCCCAATTTATTTTATCTTTTAGCAGCGAATGAGGAGTTTGTTTAGAAATCCTTGTTAAAAAAGAAAGGCAGAAATCAGCAGCGTCCAAACTGGGTCTGAGATATAAAGAGCATCTTCATTCCAGAGTTGCTAATATGAGCAAGCAATTCAGAGAGTGTGGCATGCTGAAATTTACTTTTCAGTGGTGAATGAGCTGCAGATGTAGCACTACCATCTGAGGTCCATCTTAAGCTAGGAGAGCCTTCAGCTGCTGATAAGAACATAGGAAGAACCTGCTGGATCAGGCCAATAGCCCATCTAGTCCAGCATCCTCTTCTCACAGTGGCCGACCAGATGCCTGTGGAAAACCAGCAAGCAGGATTTGAGCACAAGAGCCCTCTCCCCTCTCCTGTGGCTTCCAGCAACTGGTATTCAGAAGCATTGCTGCCTTCAAGTGTATTGGCAGAGCAGAGCTGTCATGGCTGGTAGGCTTCAATAGCCCTCTCCTCCATGATATAATCTCGCTGATCTTGGTTTGATCTCCATGGTTTTTTCCCCTTAAGGGTGACTCATTCTTGTAAAAATAGCCCTGTCCTTATGTCCCAAGACCATTAGCCACCCACAGGAAACAGTGCTCAAATCAAACAATCAACAGCCTCTCAACTCCTGGATTCTCATACTGATAGAGACAACTGCTTTGTATCAAAACATTACTAATTCTCCATCTAGTACTTAGGAGCAAACATAAGAAGCTGCCTTATACTAAGTTAGATCTCAGGTCCATGTAGATCAGTATTGACCGGCAGTGGTTCTCCAGAATGTCCTTCTTAGCCCTACCTGGAATCTTCTGCACCAGAAGCAGTTGTTCCACCCTGACCCTTCCTCATATTGCTTATAGAAGTGGGGATGACTTTTTCAAACATGAGATCTTCCTAAGATGGCGAGATAATAATTTTGATTGATGGGTTGCACCAGTAGTGCCATGGCCATCTTTCAGAGAAAAAAGGAGAAAGGAAAATAGGGGGACAGAACGTTTCTAGACAGACAGAAGACATAGGTGGAATAAAGACAAAACAATACATTCAATAATCTTATAGCCATTAGCTCCCTGTTATACTTTTGCCTATTAGGTAGTCAATGAAACATCTAATAAAACTGCCAAAACATTTGCAAAGCTAAGCAGGGTCCAGCATGGTTTAAAACTGGATGGGAGACTGCGTGTTGAGATTCCTGCATTGCAGGGGGCTGGACTAGATGAACCTCGGAGTCCCTTCCAATTCTACAATTCTTAATTTAGCTACAAGGTGGAACATTATGGGAACCAGATGATGTGCAGTGAAACCCCATGCATGTTTGCTTTAAAGCAAATCCCACTGTAGCCAATGGGGCTTACTCCCTAGAAAGTGGGTTTAGGATTACAGTTTAAATTCCTATAATCCTCTACCTGTTACCTCCTTTTGCTGCTCAACAATTCAACGCCACATGACCACAACATGTCAAGAATTTCATGTCCTGTCTCTCATTGCTTAAACCCAACTTCCCAGGATCCTTCAAGGGCTTAACCACACATTCACCTGAACATGGCACCAGCCCCAAAGAGAAGCGGTTAAAACAGAGGTTATTGCACAATGTATAGATGGCAACTATTCAATAACAGAGAACATTTGGCATGCCTAATGACTTCTAGCTAACTGCAAAAGTCCATGGTGTCAAAAGTGACTGTGGTGTATGGTTTACCACCATCTCATTAAATGAACAATAAACATTCAGTGGCCAAAGTCTGATTATAAATTAGATTGAACCGAACACTGATATAATTATCAATCTTTCTGACATAACTATCAGTTCTAAGTTGCACTGATAGATAATGTCGTGCGTAAAAAGGTTTTGGAAAAGATTCAGAGTCATTTGTGTCTCTCTTCTAGAGGTAGCAAACCAGGAGAACATCTATGCTAATCCTATGCCTACTTATAACAGAATGTATCTCAGGGAGAATAAAGGAATAGGGATTGACATCCCTATGGTTTCCTTATTGGCCAGAAATTTTTCTATGGGAAGAAACAAACTACATCACCTTTTTGATATTTCTGGGCTAGTATATCACTATTCAAATACAAATAATTAAATGTGAGATAAATGCTGGTATTACTGATTCTATTCTATCATGGAATGCTTAGCATATGGTTTGGTGGAACTTGCAAGACTATCTCTATGAATATGCATTTTCTCAGTTGAGGAGAGAGACTCTAAAGGTCAAAACATTTAAGATTACTTTGCAGTGTCTTCTGAAGACCTGTCAACATTTTTTTCTGTTTCCAGAAAATCACTGTCTGGCAATTCCCAAAAGAGGCAAGGGAAACATGCAGTGCAGTTGTTTAATGCTGAAAAGCGTGTACGGAGCTAGTCATAGCCACACCTCTAAAACAATTCTCCATGTTTCAGAAATTTGTTTTCCTCCCCTTCATCATATTGTTCTTCTTTCCACTCACCTGCAGCTCTTTCTCACGTTTTTATTCTAAACCTGTACTCAAAATGATTGGAGTCTATATTGTAATACAGACACGGAAATTATTCCTGACAAATTACGGCAGACTACTGAAATAGGTGGGACCGCTTATACCCAGGAAGGTAAAACCTAATGAAATACCATGCATTATATTACATAGCAAACATCTATAGAGTGACGCCATTAAAACAATATAGCCTTTCCTTTGATTTTGAAACTGTGTGTGAAAATAGCATGTGGAATGCCATAAAAGAAATAGATTTCAAACAAAACAACACCTGGCTTTGACAAACTTGCAAGAGCTGTTACAATACTAAGGTTGTGGTTTTTTTTTTTTTTAAATTTGTTCTATAGGAATTACGTCCAGAGCAGCCCACAACCGGTACTTTTACAAATCCCCTTAAATAAATTTTGAAGTTTAGGTTCAACTGCAGATCAGCAAAACTAACTGCCATTGCCTCAACTTGCACAATAGAAACAAGGGGGGGGGGGAAAGAGGTGGTGAGGGGACAATCCGTGTATAATACAGGCAGAATGTTTTTAAAGTGTCATTCCTTCATTCACAAAATCTTCCACACACACCCCACCACCACCTCCTCCTCCTCACCACCTCCCAAGATGAGAGGAAATCTCTACTCTGTTCTGCAACCAGGAGTCAACCCAACTGTTGCAGGGCTGTGACTTGGCAGCTGCATTCTCAGGGCAAGGAACAGTTACCCAGAGAGACACAGCCGCGTAGATAAATATATGATGCAGACACATCTGTTCACATTTAGAAGCAAATCTACCACGATTCAAGGAGTGGGGGTGCAGGAGAGAGGGGCGATTCACCTCTGCCTCTCTCCCCTCCACTACACACACACTCGCTCGCCCGGGCATTACCTTTAAGATCAGCTCGGTGTGGTGTTGGTCCAGCATGTTCGCCTTCACGAAGGAGGTAATGATGACCCTCCCGTACCTGCCCGGGGTATGCAGGTCGGAGTAGAGCCGGTGCTTGGACCGATTGACGGGGAAGAGGCTGTTGACCAGGTTCCTCTCGATCTTGGCCAGGCTGTGCTTGGGCGCCAGCAGGTGCTCGACGCTCTCTTCGATCTGGTACCTGCTGAAGCTGGCGCCCAGCAAGATGGAGATGAGGACGGGCGCGGAGGCGAAGAAGACCGGGTGGCTGGCGATGAAGTGGCCGAGTCTGGCGAAAGACGTTCTCAGCCCCCTGTGCAAGACCTGCCGCAACATCCTAGTGCAGAAGCAGCGCAGGAGGGCGAGGCGCGCGCGACGGGATCGGAGGCTCTGCCAGAGCCCAGACAAAACCATCGGGGAGCCCAGGCAGGCGGCGGCGGCGGCGGCGGCAGCTGCCCCTCCGGGCGGAAAGGGGCAGGCAACTCTGCCTCTCGCTCCCCGCCAGCCTCTCCGCGCACGGCGGGCGCTAGAGCTGCTCGCCTCCGTCCAGGAGGCTGCCGAGGGGAGTTTCCCGGCGCCTCATTGTCTGACTTTAAACAGCAACAAAGACTCTCCAGGGAAAAGGGCAACGGCGCCGAGGAAGCAACACCCAGAAGGGGGTGGGGGGGGGGGGAAGGAAGGAGACCCAGATCGGATGGGTGGCAACACCTCTTTGTTTCTCTGGAGGGTGGTTGCGCTTTCTGCCCAGCCAAGTGGGTGGGTGCCTCTTTTTTTGGAGGGGGTGTTTTTGTTCGTTGGTCCAGGAGAGGGGTGTGTGTGTGTGTGTGTGTGTGTGTGTGTAGATTGAAGTGGGGGTTTGACACACTTGCTGACTAATCTCAGTGGAGCTCCCGCTCCCCGGCTTGAAGAGAGAATGGTGGGGGGCAGGGATGGGGGAGGGAGATATAGATATATATTTAAAATAATAATAAAAATTTCGCACGCAGAAGCCCTCGACACCTGATCCTTTGGGAGGTGTTGGGATTTGTTGCTGCTGCTGCTGCTGCTCCTGCTCGGTTGTAGATCCACAGGAGATCGTGGGGCTCCGGCTGATTACACACCTGCAGAACTGAATGAATGGGTTTCCTCCCCCACCCGCGCCTCTAAACGATGACAGGAAAGAGACTCGCCTCTTCCTCAGTCCAAAAGCCCCAGGGGGAGAAACTCGCCGTTTCAAAGCACACGCTGCTGCTGCTGCTGCTGCTGCCGCCACTTGCGAGCGAGTTCAGGGGCAGTTTCCTCCCCGGCTTTTTCATGACAGTTGTTGAGCTTGAACAAATGACTAGCCAATGCCCAGGTGGCTGGGAGCAGGCGGCTAGGCGAAGCAGCGCTTCCTCGCCCCCATCTCCGCTGGCTCTCTCACGCGACTCAAGGATCCGAGGGGTTGCATGAAACACAACCCAGATGGGAGGGTTTTCTTTAAATAATAATACTAATTGAAAAGAGCCTTTATAGGTAACTTAGCTGGAAGTCTCGATCGCCGACTGCGAATCACCAGGGACGAATCCTCCTCCTCATCTTAACACACAGGGAGGTGGGTGGCTCCCTGCCTTCTTCTTCTTCGTGCCTGCCTCGGGGTTTTCTGCTCCGAGGACTGGATCCCCCACTTGGTTTTTGTTTTGCTTTGTTGGCGACCCGAGGCTACTTCAGGTCAGATCCATGTCGGCGACGCCGGCTTGTGCCGCCCGAGCGAAAGAGCTGCCCAGCCGCCTGAGGGAACGAGGGGAGCCGGGCGCGGAGCTGGGAGCGACGTGGCGCATGGCAAAGTTTCCCGGCTCACCTCTGGAGGAGTCCCCGAAGAAGCGCGCTTGGCAGAGGGCTGCTCCCCGCCGGGGCGAACGGCTCCCTCATGGCTTCGCGACCCGGATCAGCGCAGAGATACAGTTTTGTGTATTTCATTGGTGTCAAGCTGCCGCCTCTTCTCTCTTTGTCAGCGCATAGCGAAGGGATTCGCCGCTTCCCGGTGCCAGGAGCCACGGACGTCTGGGCAATTCCTCCAGCTCCCTCTTCGCTGGCGTCCCCGCTCCCCTCTCTCTGGCTCCTTTTCCCTCTCGCCGACTCTGCCTGCCTCTCTCTCTCTCTCTCTCTCCGCGCGTTGCTGCTTCGACGCTCTTCTCTGTGCGAGAGCAGAAACTGCCCAGTCTCCAGCCTAAATGGGCATGTGCGAGTGCTGCGCACATGCCCATTAAGAACGTGAAGCCGCCGCGAAGCCGGTGCCCTTAACCCTTTGCCCGGAGCTTGTCTCAGACTCCCCCTCTCCTTCGAAGGGGGCGCGACCAGGCGGGCGAGTTCGTGGGGTCGAGGAGCGCCTGCGCGGGCGCGCGCGCCTGGGTAGGTGGGCGGAAGGAGCAACTCAGCCCTCTGGAATCCCGCCAGGGAAAAGGAACCGTGAGGTCACTGGGATGAGTGGAAATGCCCCAAAACAAGGGGCGGGGCGAGAAGCCGTGGCGAAAGGGCAGCTCTCCCAGGAAAGGATGTGGAGAAAAGACCATCGAGTTTCAATGAAAGCCCGTTCTCCCCACAGGAGCATAGGGAGTTGCCTTATAGACCAAGCAAGGCCATTGGTCCATCTCACTTAGTGCTGTCTGCACTGACCGGCAGCAGCGCCCCAGGGATTCAGATTTAGATTCACATTCCCAGTCCAATCTAGATGCATCTGGGATTGAAATGGGGAACTGGGCTTAACCCCAGATATTGAATCTTGTGCCCAATTTCAGGTTAAAGGGAACCCTTAGCAATATGCCTTTGGTGGGCTCTGGGTTGGCCCAGTCCTCCCCACCAAGAGAAAGGAGTTGGCTCTTATATATTTCTAAAACCAAATACTAGGATTGGGAGAAGTTGGTTGTGCAAGTGGGCAGATGCAGCTGTTCATTCAAGGTCCTCCCTCTGGGCAGTGGGGTTTGGGCCTAGCATGTCTAGCAGTGGTCATCACTGCTTCTGTCCACTCTACCTGCTCACTCGCTGGGCTCAGGTCTCCTTGGCAAGAGTGAATGAGCAAGCAGATTCTCCTCAGAAAGAGGGGGCGTGATATATGTCAGAAGCTATGGCAGCCACTCCTTGTAATGACTGTTCTCTTAGGTCTTCCAGCCTTTTTCTACATTGAGAGAAAGAAACAGTGAAAGTGGGTGTGATCTGAGCAGCAGGCCTGCTCAGCTGTGGCCCTTTCCCAAAATCTTACCGTGGCACCTTCTGGAGGGGGGCACACAAGTGAGAAGAATAAGAGGTGGCACCTTCTGGCACAAGCAGCCAACTCTCCTTGCTTGGATTCCTGCACTCCTCCCCTCTGTGTCCTGGGCATACCCAACCTGTTGCACCTCTGAGGGTCAGAGATCAAGTGAGCGACCAGAAACAATGGCAAGTGTTCCTTGCAACCAACCACTTTTGTGGACACCTGAGCACCAACGACCTTGCAACACTTTGCCATCCGACTGAGAGATGGAGGTGTGGCTGTTGCTGTGCATGGCACAGAGGTGGGAAGGAACAAACAGAGAGCAGGCTTTCCCTACACAATCTCCTGAGTGATTGGGGCCTTCACAACTGCCTGATACATCTAAGCTTTGATGCATCAGCTAAACCCCACTAGCACCAGTGATTCCTCTCAGTATGTAGTTCTGCCCTTTAGTACCGGTACCTGGTTCTTGTTGTTGAACTTCTGGGTTCTACTAAAATAAATAGAGTATATCCTGCAAGCCTAAAGTCTGCTCATACTTCACATATAACTTAGGAAAGGAGGCCAGATAACATAAATATTTCTGGATTAGCTTCACTTCTTTCATGTTTTCCATCATGGCAATTTCTACATGGCAATACTGGGATTTAGTTGCCCCTTTCCTGTTCTTTGTTTGCTGTTATTGTTGTTGCCGTTCAGTCTTGTCCGACTCTTCATGACCCCATTGCTGTTATTAGTGAACAACTAAAAAAAATAAAGTCTTTGTTCAAGCTGTCTTGTTGATTTAGTTTAGCATGACCAAACATGCAGGCACATTATGTCATAGTATTTTATCAATTTCAGCAAATACTAAATTCCACAATTGTCTTATAGGGAACAGGATCACCACATGTGTAGAAGTGTTCCAGTCTTGGGGTATGTCATCCAATATTTATTGGACTATATCTGTATTTGTGTGTGTACATACTTTCTGTGGGCTAATATGTCAAATAAGGTTTAATCTTAAAATTAAGCTCTTGTATCTTAGGTACAATCTTAAATATACTTAATAGGGAGTAAATCCTACATAATTCAATTATTTTACTCTGAGAACATAATGGTGCCCTCTAGATGTTTTGGACTACAATTCCTATGACACACAGCAAGCAAAGTGCTCACTGGGGCTGGTGGGTATTGTAGTTCTGGAAGGCATCTGGTTGGCAAAAGTGGCATTAGGCCTTTCTTTTCTTAGGATGCATAATCTTTTTTTCTTTTTTTTCTGTGGCACCAGACTTTGGAACAGTCCCATGAGAGATGCACCAGCCCTTCTTCTTACTTTTTGACAGGCAGCAAATAATTTTTTTATTCCAGTAGACCCTGCAAGTATGTTGCTCTTAATGAAAATTTGACTGCATTTCTACATTTGCAGGTTTTGGGGTTTTTTTAACATTTGATATAATTTTATTCTTGTTTTATTGTTAATTTGTACCTTTCTGAATTGTAAGCCCCCTTATTCTTAATAAAAGTGGAAGTATCAATATCAAAAGTATCAGTATCATAAATGAATACATTTCAGGAAAACAGTCTTAAGTGCCTGTTACTTTTACATTCTTCCCTTTCCCCAGGTTAATCTGTTTTGCTTGTCTCAGGGAAACATTTTGTGTACCAATGATACTATATAAGTAAACTTTGACAGTTTCAGTTACAAATTTCACACTCCTTAGTTTGTCTAATAATAATTTGGATCCAAAGGTTTCATTCTTCTGACAGATGCAAGTCTTTTTGTTGGAAGAAGGAAACCTTTGGACCTGACAAGCGATGGAGAATGAAGAGAAATTCAGTTCGGTTCACATTGTAACATGAACCTACGTTATTTACACTTCGAGAAACAATATATGCCCCCTAAGACAGCTGTCCTTGAAAATCCGCAGTTCTCCAAATTTTGTAATGCAGTCCTCCAACCTAAACAAGTTACAAAAATGTGTATATTAAGAGAAAATTGTGCATATTAGTGGAGACAGAGTACAGTGAATGCTGTGTGTGTGTGTGTGTGTGTGTGTGTGTGTTGGTACATTCTAACTTCACACATTGATACTGGCAAGCCCTACTCTCTGCAGATATGTCTGATGGCCAAGTAAAGAGGCCATACACATGTACTCACATATGGTTGCGGAGCGCATGACCAGCAGAATATGTGTTTCAGGGAACATGTGGAATGAACTTGCCCATTACCCAATCTGTTCGTGTATAAACTAAAATGAGATCAGCACACCATCAAAAACCCAATGTTTAAGTTATAAATATTGACTCTTATAAACAAACACAGCATCATTACGAATCATAGAGAAGGAATTTGGTACATTTTAGAGGGCTGACCCATGTGTTCTGTGAAATGATTTGAAGAAAAAATACAAAAGTCCAAAGAAGCATAATTGATAACGCTGACCGAAATCCAGTTTCTGTATGGTTTCCTGAACCGTCACATGACCACCTCTGTGTGTGCTGAATGACAACCTGGGTGTGCTGAAGTGGTTGTGTGAATGTATCATTAGCATGATTGGGCTCCAACCCCTTTATTGTACTTCACTTTTATCATCTCTGGGAAAGGCAAAGTGTGCTAATGTAATCACAACTTAAGAGTTGCATGCTTCAGACACTCACTCCACAGAATATTATATCAGCAAAGCACTAGAACGTATGAAACACGTATAGCTAACCGTGGTTGTTCAAAATGTGATGGGAGACACGGCAGAAAGCATTTGTTCTGCATGTTTACTTGGAAATAAGTCCCATTGAGTTCAATGGGTGATGCGCCTTAGAAAGCATATAGAGATTTGAATTCCGCGGGGCCTATAATAAGGAAAGATTACTTCACTAAGGATATATGACAAGAAGGAGAATAGGATGTGGGGGGTGAGGAGACAGGAGAGGGAATAATAGAAAATAAAGAAAACAAAGCTTTTATGGAGACAGGTAAGGGAGGAAAAATGGAGAGACGGCAGCAGGTCTGTTCCATAATTGTTCCTATGGACATGGTGGATCCATCTGTCATTCCTTCCCCAGGGTTCTTCCAACAATACGACACTGAGAGCCACTGTTGTAAACAAATGAAACCATTATTATTACCAAGTACGCTAACATAGATTTGTCTCAGCAAATTAAAGCGCAACATATTGCATGTCAGATCCAGTGCCCATTAAAGCCATTCACAAAATATCCAGTGATTTGAGTGGCACAGCTTTTGCTCTGGTATGGAAAAAAAAATTGTTTCCTCATTAGACGATTCTTTGCACCTATTGAACAGAGGTCTAATAGCCAATCAGTTTCTCAATTGCCAGGTTCTGATGTTCAGCGTTAGATAACCTCAGTGTATCAATTTTCATAATTAATTCATAGTTAATTCTCATTACCACTGTATCAATATGCTAATTCCTCTCAATAAATTTCCAATTAACATTCACAGGCTTGGATGCTAATGAGCAAGATGTGGAAAGATGCAGTCACAGAAGTCAAGGGTATAGGTCTTTGTTTTCCTTTTCAGAAATGCAAGTGGCAGGATCATCGTCTTAGAATGAATTTAGCATTTGTCACTCTATACAGTTTATGGGTTAAATTAATATTGTGCTTAAATAAAAATGACATGTTGCTGAATATGCAGCTGTTAATTAACATAGCGCATATGACTAGGTTTGAGGGTAATTGCTATGTTTTTAGGAACAAAAGCAATTGCTGCAGTTGTCGTTCCAATGAATTCAAGAAACTAAAGGTTTTGGCTAGCAGTTAACGGGAAGGTCAGACTAGTAGTCCACCTAGCCCAGGAGTCAACAACCTTTTTCAGCCATGGGCCAGTCCACCGTCCCTCAGACCATGTGGTGCGACAGACTATATTTTTTGGTGGGGGGAATGAAAGAATTCCTATGCCCCACAAATAACCCAGAGATACATTTTAAATAAAAGCACACATTCTACTCATGGAAAAACATGCTGATTCCCGGACCATCCGTGGGCCGGATTGAGAAGGTGATTGGGCCGCATCTGGCCCCTGGACCTTAGGTTGCCTACCCCTGATCTAGCCCACAGTTTCCCAAACTTGGGTCTCCAGCTGTTTTTGGACTACAACTCCCATCATCCCTTGCTAGTAGGACCAGTAGTCCCAAAACAGCTAGAGACCCAAGTTTGGGAAACTCTGATCTAGCCCAATATTGTCTGCTCTGCTGGCAGCAGCTCTCTGGGTTCTGAAGCAAAGGTCTTTACCATCATCTGCTGTTTGTGCCAGACAGACAGTAGGACTTGAACCCGAGACCTCTGTGGCATGCAAAGCCTGTGCTCTATCACTCAGCCACGATCTGTCCTCCTAACACATTCCTATGTACAAACAGGGTTCAGAATAATCCAACTAGCATAGGGCTGTCATAGAGGATAAGGCTATCAATGATGGTCATGATGGCTATCTTCTACCTCTGCTGTAGAAGGGAGTATCCCTCTGTATACCAACTGCTGCAAATCACAAGGCACGGACTTTGGTACAGTGGTACCTCGGGTTAAGAACTTAATTTGTTCTGGAGGTCCGTTCTTAACCTGAAACTGTTCTTAACCTTAGGTACAACTTAGGCTAATGGGGCCTCCTGCTGCCACCGCATCACCCATGCGCAATTTTTGTTCTCATCCTGGGGCAACGTTCTTAACCCGAGGTACTATTTCTGGGTAAGCGGAGTCTGTAACCTGAAGCATCTGTAACCCGAGGTACCACTGTGATCTATTGTTATATGGCAGCCTGTGCAAGACCAAAAGTTGGTGCCCCCAAATGTATCTTCTCAATTATGGATCTTCTCAATTTTGCAACTCCTCGGCTCAGCACACTGTGTGGGAA
This sequence comes from Podarcis gaigeae, assembly GCF_964106915.1. Lineage (NCBI taxonomy): Eukaryota > Metazoa > Chordata > Lepidosauria > Squamata > Lacertidae > Podarcis > Podarcis gaigeae. The sequence goes on along the minus strand of NC_139677.1, from coordinate 44,271,407 downwards.
ATCCACCCGCACCATCCTAAATCCAGTACTGCTTCAGTGTGAACCCTTGTATTAAGATGAGGATAGCATGTATACAAAAAGAATCATAGAAAGAAACTTGTTTGTCTTCATTGTGCTTAGCATGTTGCCCGCGAGGAGGCAAAAGTCCTGGGTGGATAATTCTACAGGATTCCTTCTTTGTCCATGTCTAGGTATGCACATAGCAGGTCAATGGATCTGGCCTTCTTTTTCTGCATGTGGTGGGATCTTGTAGGAGGCTTACAGGTGTTTGATGCATGGCACTTGCCAACTGCACAGGCAAGAGACTCAGTGCCTGAGGGAGAAAAATCTAGTTCCTTCCTTTGTGAACTAGTCTTATGAGGTGGGCTAGGGAAAGAAAATATATGACAGAAAATCTACTTTACATTTTGCAACAAAACAGCTAGCCTGTTCATGGTTTATCTGTGGGGTCTTGAGTCCTATAAGTAACCCGGGGGTGTAATGGCAGTAACAGGAAACAGAAAGTACCATTAATATGAATTTCCTCAAACTTGGTTCCATTGTGTCAATGTTACTTCTTGTTACCTGTCAAATCTTGTCCCTGCCAGGTCCTTCATATAACAAGTAGCAGATACCAAGAAAGGTACTCAGATTTGGAGAATATATTTAAATTTAACTGATTTAATAAATGACTTAAAAGCAAAGTGGTTAATAAACAGAAAGTCTTTAAATGGCAATGGAGTTTTTAACTTCCAGAAGGAAAGAAAAAGATTCCTATTACTTATTCATTGTATTGCTTAGCAGATGCACACAATGTTTTACAAAACACATAATGACATCTCCTGTTCCTAGAGACCTTACAAACCTAATTAAGAACATGCAGAGATGGCAGTGCAGTGAGATGAGGGGAATGGGAAGAAGAAGTCTGACAATATGAAACGTGGTAAAGGATGGAAAGCAAGCAGTAAATAATGCAAAATAAGGGATGCTGAAATGATTTCACCACAAGTGAAGCATCACCAGATGTTATTTAATTTATATTATTTCATTTCTAGACTGTTCTTCAACCAAGTCTTCTGGGTGATTTAAAATGATCAATAAGATACAGAAATGCAATCCAATCTTATTAAAACTATCACAATGCAAATAACAGAAAACCTAGAAAGCAGCATAAAAGCAGCACAAGATCAGCAGAAAAACAGACTAGCAAGATCAATATTAAAAACCAGTAAGGGAGAAAAGCAATTAGTGGTCATATCTTAATTGCACTAAAAACATATAATTAAAAGGCCTGGGAAAATAAAAAGGTCTTCCCTTGGTGTTGAAAAGACAGGAATCCAGGCATGTGAGTTGAATTGCTTATAAGGCCTTCTTATGTTACTTTTCCCCTTATGGGAATGGCTTGAGTGACATAGCTCTTGGTGGTTTTTTATATTAATTAATTAATTGTTTTTATTTATTTATACATTGCCTTTCATCCAAAGATCACAGGGCAGTTTACAGTATAAAAACACAAAATACAGAACATAACAACAGCAGCAACAAAATACCCTACCCCCATAGTATTAGGAGAAGTAACACAATAAGGAAGTGTAGATAAGTACCGTATTTTTCGTTCTATAAGACGCACCAGACCACAAGACGCACCTAGTTTTTGGAGGAGGAAAACAAGAAAAAAAATATTCTGAATCTCAGAAGCCAGAACAGCAAGAGGGATCGCTGCGCAGTGAAAGCAGCAATCCCTCTTGCCGTTCTGGCTCTTGGGATAGCTGCACAGCCTGCATTCACTCCATAAGACACACACACACTTCCCCTTACTTTTTAGGAGAGAAAAAGTGGAGTCTTATAGAGCAAAAAATACGGTAAGTGTGGTGATGCATACCTTGAAGAGAATAATGTTACGGCTGGGCTGTGCAAAAATGGCCTCTTGAAAATGCCCCTTATTTGTGGGCAGAGAAACCGAGGGGACCATTTTGCTGAAGAACAATTTATCCATCAGTTTCTTGAGGGTGGGGCTTAGCAGCAGCAGCATTAGTAGCACAACCTCTTTCATTTCCTCTCCTCCCCCGTCCCAAGTTTTATTTTTCTGCTACATGCAGCAGCGACAGCAGCAACTCTGTGGGCAGCTTGGCCACCATTTTGCAACGAGCCAGATTTAGCATTGTTCTAGGGAGAAAATGCAGGAGAAAATGGCAGCTGCCCCAAAAAGTGATGGAAAATATTTGGAGAAATTTCTGCAAAGTACCTTTATTTTTCTGGGGGCGATGAGCAAAAGAAGAACTTCACAATTTTTCTCAGGAAAAAAAAGCCACCTGAGAAATTTTAGTTCAGCTCTAGTTAAGGAAGTTGAATACTTTTGAGAACTCAGGACTGTTGAGAAGTTTTTTGGGCATTGAAATTCCCCTGTCTCTTCAACTTCCATCAGGATTGCTAAGAGATCAGAGAAAAGGTTAGACTGTACAATGCAGCAGCCTGCAGAAAATACACCACGTCTGCCTTTTTTCTGTTTCTGACTAGAAAGCATTGTCTGCTCAGACAAAACGCCTATGACTACCTTCCATTTTGTAAACTTGGCACACATTCAAGTAGGGCCAGGCACTCCAGTTTGATAAACCTTTTTGTGGATATTAGGCCGGTTGGTAGGGCCAGATTTCTACTTTATCACAATTGAAAAACTGGTTTGAGCTTTAGGGACAATGAGGAATGGTGGGAGGCTCCCGCTGGAGGACTCCCTAGGGAAGCCTCGGAAGAGGAAGGCTTGGAACCAGGGGACTGGCAGTGGGACACAGAAGACAGGTCAGAGATTGAAGGGCAAGCAGTATGGTTGGATGCCAAACAAGCAACAGGCTTGAATGAGAGGAAGAAGAGAAGCTGTGGGGGCTAAAGCTGTAACAGATTCACAGGAGCCTGCCAGTTCTGCTGTGTTCAGCTCCCCTTTCCACTTGTTTCCAAGGGCTGAGAAATTTTTGCACGTAGCAGAAGAAAAAGCACAGATAGTGCAGCCCTCACGCTACCCTGGCGGAGTTTAAGACTGCAGGGAAAACAGCCGGATGGAGAGGAAACTTAGAGGGAAGTGGAAGGCCCAGATAGTCAGTTCTGGCAACTGTTTTACTGGAGCCAGTCTCGCCGTGCTTTCTCTGCTAGTATTCTGTTTCCTTGAATAAAGAATTAACTTTACAGCTCGGCTCTGAGTCTCCACGTTGACCTGCAGCTGAACCAGCCCTGTCAGTAGTGAATAGTGGATCAGTTAGGAAATAAAAAAAATCCTTCCAGTAGCACCTTAGAAACCAACTAAGTTTGTTATTGGTATGAGCTTTTGTGCGCATGCATACTTCTTCAGATACATGCACACAAAAACGCATACCAGTAACAAACTTAGTTGGTCTCTAAGGTGCCCTGGAAGCAATATTTTATTTTGTTTCGACTATGGCAGACCAACACGGCTACCTACCTGTAACTAGTTGGGAAATATTTAGATTCTGGACTCAGTGGTCTTACTGGAGCAGTGGAGAGACTCTTTAGAGCAGGTGTGGGGAATCTTTGGCCATGATGTTCCAGATAAAGTACAGCTCCTATCAGCCCAAGGAAATAACCAATAACCAAGGATGATGGGAGTTGTAGTTCAGCAATATCTGGAGGCCCCAAGCCTACTTTATATAGTGTTGCACATATGTGTTAAGCAGTCCTTGCTGGACTTGAGGGCCCTCCTCATTCTGCTGAGTGGGGCCTTGGACTTCTGCCCTAAAATCCTCCCCTGACAGCACCATTGTTAGCAAATTGCACCTTGTGAACTGACCCAAGTGAGGAGTGCAGTCCTTTGCCTGTGCTTCTGACACAAGGACCTTGCCCTCTCTCAAAGCAGCATCAGTGAGATTAACTTGCTCTATTCTCCCAACAGTTTTAGGAGGTTGATTAGGGTCACCCAGCAAGCTTCATAGCCAACAACAACAGTGATATTGTTAGCTGCTTGGGACTAGTTTTTCTTAGTGGGAAGGAAGGCAGCATATAAATCTGTTGAATATATACAAAAATAAATAAAGCAAAGCAAAAGCTGACCAGGGATCTGCATTTGGTTTTCCTACGCTTACATGCATATTGCCATGCATATTGGCAGGTGAAGTAGAGATGGCCCTCTTGGAATATCTCTCTAGTACGATGATAATATATTTAATTATTAATACCCCATGTTTTCTTTTCCTTGAGGAAACTCAAGTCTATAATCAAATACACAGAACTTATGTGGCCATACCAGACCACCCCCCTCCAAACTTTTTTGCTCAGGTAGGCTATGTGAAGGGTTTTGTTTTGTTTGAGGTTTTTCTGCAGTAGAAGAGGTTCCAGACCAGTGTTTTTAAAAGGCAATTGAGATGCTGATAGCAGAGCAAAAGCTATAAAGTTAACACCCATGGATGATGAATGTGGAGCATTCACACCTTTTTGTCTTATTCAGCATGCAATTAACACATAAAATGGAACGAGGGCTCTCACACCTCATTGTGAAGTGGATCATGCCTCAATAGGCAGGTTATCACTCAGTTGTTTCAGCACTCATTTGTGATCTTGTGGCACTCCTGAGGTGAGTGACTATTATAAATATGTGCAAACACCATAGATTTTCATTTTTATCTTTCTTTTATTTTTAAAAGGGCTGCATTTGATGCAGTAAATGCTGCTTTTTTTTTAACATGGGATAATTATCCTGATTTCTAGTTTCTGGATTTATTTTATATATGTATTAAAATCCACCTTTAGGGTGCTTCCCTTCCCAAGGCAGCTTACAAAGCATTCAGGAAAATGACAGTGATAAGATATCAAGTCATTAAAACAACAACATAAAGCAATATTAAGTACCTTTAAAATAACAGTAATCCATACAATTATGAAAAAAACACAGTACTGTTAAAACACCCAAAAGCAAAATGGGGTTTTTAAGAAGTTTTCAATGCTGTTTTAAAATACAGTGGTGTGTTTGGGTTTTATACAGGTTTCTAAGCATTGCTTGATATGTTGTTTTTTAATGAAATGGGATCCTTTGGGTGGAAGGGTTACGGTTATAGACAGATGTATGCAACCAAACCATACAACTCATGCCAGGACTTCCGCTTGTACAACTTCCCCTCTGTCTCTTTACCCCCAGTCTGTTCCAGGGGTTCTCTCAACACTCTCTAGCAGAATTGGAGTAGGGTGGGGAGAGGAAAGGTGAAGGTGGTTTCATTGCACAAGTGGAAGTCCTTGCACGAGTACAATGATTTTGTTGGAAATAACCCAATAAGTAAAAATAACCAAAGACTCCCTTTCCTCTACTTCTCTCTTATTTCATGAATGCGGGTAGCACAAATCAATCTTGGGCACCAGCAAGTGTCCTGGGCTACCCGCTGTTCAGCCAGGAAATTCCAGTTCGTAGTTCGCACTCTGAAACAAAGCAATTATATTCATATTTAGAAGTTCAGCGGTGAAGGGCAAGTACCTATGATAAGGAAAGGATTTGTCCTCAGATATAGCTCTGTAAATGCTAACTAGAAGTTTCTTGTTACTGTGGAAATTCCCATGCTCCCTTGTGGCTTCAATCACAGATGTTCTTTCTAGAATGATTATTTTGGAAGGAAGACGATGAGGATGTCTGAAACTTAACACTGATCTTTACTGCAAAGTTGGAAGAGTATGTCCCAAACTGAGAACATTGGCACTTTTCCATGAGTGAAATGCAGTTGGCATAAAATTTGCATGTGCCCAGTGGATTTTACTCATCCTTTCACACCTCCATTGGTTTGTTGTACTTCTGAAGCTTGAAAATGTTACCATGTATTGTGTGGGCATTTCATTTTTCAGAAATTTGCTATTTACGCGTATCTCCATTCCTGCATGCAGATGCTGATTCCTAAACAGTGAAATCAAGCCTCTGTATAGGGATGCATGCCATACATACTATGAGGATGGTGGATGAATGCAGGGAAACTGCAGCGTTTATCGTGCTGCATTCTTTTACTTCACCTATTCCAGGGTTGAATGTGTTTTCCTGACAGTCATCCAAAAGAGGGTGCAGTACTGATATCTCTCGAATCAATCTTTCTGCGTGTTCAGAAGTAGGCTTCTGAGATCATGTTAGAAATTATTGGATTTAGAATCAAGATAATCAAGTTATCTTTCCATTTACCTTGTTTCTCAACCTTTCAGGCACAATGGCATCACATTTTTAAAATCTTTATAGCTGATGTCATGATGGCTAGAGATTTTTTTTGGGTGGAAAGCTGAGGTTCTGAAAAGAAAGTGCTGTCTGCAAACAAATGTTCATCAAAAATGTACCCACTATACATTTATGAAGGTCCTATAAGAGAAGAATCTAGCCCCTGCTCATCACTTTAGTTTTGTATTTTCCCACCCTTGTTTTGCCATCTGCTCCTACTACAAGTCCTTTGGGATCATACACCATTCAAGACTCTAACTTAGTTGGCCTAGCTGGCTGGCTCTGATGTGATGGCTGCATTCATTTCTGCGACACCTTTCTAGGGACACATGCTGCTGGGGGCAAAAATGGGTGGAGTAATGATATAAATCTCATATTTGTATAGAAAGTTAGTTTCTACACACACTCACACTCCATCCTCCAGACAGACAGGCAAGAGACCTTGGCCCCTTCCAGATGTCCTTTCTGTTGCACATTCATGGTGACTTGTGCTCGTGATGCTATCAGGGTGATCACATGCAAACCTGAGCCTGCAGAAGCTTATGGGGCATCATTCTGTTTCATTTCCATTCAGTGTATATACCATGACTTCCTGATTAATTCGTACTTTTTTAAAAAAAACAAACCACCCCAATCCTCTGGTTTATTTTTGTTCCACTTTTGTTGTGCTATAACCCCTCTGGGCAGCAATAATGGGGAAGCATCTCAGAACAAACCGAAGGAGAATGAATCCACCACTAATGCGCTATTACTGGGTCAAGAACATGTTGCAAAATACATCTGCAGTAAAACACCAGTGTGGAGGGGCACATTATCAGAGTTCAAATATTCCAGGCAGACAAAAACACTCTCTGTGTGAAGCAGGGCCACTGGGGAGAGCTCTGAGGACCAGACAGAGAGATCAGGAGGGCTGCATTTGCAACCACCCTGGGAAAAAAAGGGACATCCCATTTTTTTTCTCACAAGAGGACAACAGCCAAAATGGCTGCCACAGCCTTGCGTAATTTTGGGCTGCACTATTTAGGGCATGGCACCCAAAACACATGTTTTGGGGTGCTGCACAAGATTGCTGCCCCCAAGCGATCCTTTCTGTGAACCTCCAGCTATAGGGCGGTATATAAACTTAATAAATAATAATAATAATATTTTTGGGGGCCATGCTCTTGTGCAGGTCACATGACTCACATGGGAGTGCAGCCGCAGAAGATGGTGTCTTGGTTTGAGTTTGCTTCATACTGGAAGTTATGTATTTGGCCCCCAGGCCTGAGGTTTCCTATCCCCGGCTTAATGACTGCGTCAGGCCTTACACACTTTCTATCATCATCATCATCATCATCATCATCATCATCATCATTTTATTTGTATGCCACCTTTCCATAGTTAAAACAGTGCTCAAGGCGGCTTACAACATGCCAAGATTTACATAATTACAAACATAACAGAAGTCATAAACAATAAATAAAACACATCAAAAAGTACACAACCAAATGGAAAACAATTTCCACATAAATCAAAATCTAACACTAAGAATAGAGCATTAATATCACAGTTTAAAATGGCATAGGTAAAAAAATAACAGCAATTTAAAAACAAAACAAAAAATGGGGCCCTCTCTGCCCAGCAGCAGCGGCAGCAGTCCTTTGTGGGGCCTGTTAGGCCCCGCCCCAAGCCAGGTGGAGAGAGGTAGGGAAGGGCCCTTCAGGCTCCCAGCAGGTCAGTCTCTGTCAATTGGGTGGACACCTGCACTGAAAAGTCCTCAGAAGGAACACACCATATTTTTAACAGACATATAGTGTATCACATTGTGTTAGGTAAGCCTGTGGCCTGGGGACCTATTATGCCTCTTCAGAATGCTATCCAGAAGTACGCTGGGCCACTTCAAGGCCCCTCCTGCTCACCATTCACATCTTTCATTATTTTAGAAGTAGACTAGGACTAGGACTGGATATCTCTTCCAATACAAGGCCCCCTCACAGAGAGAGAGCTGTTTCCCCCACATAGGACACAAGGCTACCCAAATCACAGGCTCCCTTTACTCTGATGTTAGCAGTCCTGTTTTCATAGTTTGAGTTTATCTGGGTCTTCCATGCCTTCCCTGCAACCCCAACCCAGCAACAGGCAAATTAAAAATTAGACTTGAAACCTTTTATTTGGGTGGGAGAAATGAAATACCTCCTGTCACTCTCCACCCCCGCCCCACACACTAAAATAAAGCTGATTCTCTGAAAAAGGCTTTCTATGCTGCAGCTAGTTCTGCAATACGGTATACAAAACCTTAGCTGTCCCACTGTGGTTTCTCCCCTTTTTCCATTTAAATAAGTATATAAAAAGGCAGCCAGCACCTGCTTCTTTATTGGGTACCGCTGGTAGTCATTCATTGGCAGCTCTTTAATGATTCAGGGTGATTACTAAGGGAAAGTAGCTGTGACTTATCTGTTATGGAATACGGTTGTGTGGTGTGTGTTTGTTGGCAAAGAATGCCCTAGGTGGTGAGAAATGCAGTTTCACGGTCTGTCTCCGAGACAGTCCATTAGCTGCTTCTCTGACAGCAACCATGCTAAAATTGGATTGGAGATCCTTTGATTGCACCACTAACACAGGCGGATTGGAAAAGCAGACCAGAAGCAGACCATTGTAATGGGACTTCAGTGCATTGGACGCAAGTGATTACATTTGCTAACATGCCGGCATAGAAAGCACACTTGGGCTTACGTGTGGATTATTTTTTAGTGGCTTTTACGCATCTGCCACCGTGTTAATATAGAAAGAAGCTTCTGGTACCCTGATAATTACTTAGAAAGTCTCAGGGTTCTCAAAATGTGAGCTGATCTTCTTATGGATCTTTGAAAAGTTAGAAAAGGACGGCATGAACACTTTCATTCCTTCTCACCCTTACACCCAATCCTAGCCGACGCAATGGCCAGCACCACTTCCTCTCCTCCCTCCACAGAAGGTTAACAGATTTAAGGGGTGGGCAGGACTAGAAGAGGGGGAGAATGTGCCCTTGTGGGGGGAGAAATCCTTGCCCTGATGAAATGTAAATTTTACCACTATGTTGAATACAAACCCAGAAGTCCTAGGCTCACTCTGCTACAGTGTAGGGCAAAGAAAGACACCTTGTCTGCAAAGCTAGAATGTCACTGCCATGCCAATTAGATGGGCCGGTGGCCTTGACTTGCAGCTTCTTATGTTCCTTGACCCAGGAGCTACTTTGTGGACATGCCTCCCATTTGTAGGGTTAGAATGAGCTTTGCTAGCTGCTAAGATGATCGTTGGAACATGGCGTAAGAATTCTTGCTCTAACAGTTGCCCCTGAGGCCTCGTGACAAAGTAGGCTTGCAGTAAATCAGGTGTAAACACAGCAGTTAGCCTTATGCAAAACAGTCAAGGACAAAAAAAAGAGAGAGTAAATGCATTCAGAGCTCCTTAGGCTCCAGCTTTTATCATCATATTAATATGGATTTACCCCTGAAGCTGTATTTCCCTCTTCATATTATTTCTTGTCTTTCTTGTCAGCATCTCAAACCATTTTGCATGTGAGTTGGCCATTTGCACCCAACTGCTAACAGATTCATAATGATTTGTGTCAAAAGGGTATTTTCCTGAATATTCAACAATATGAATAGCAATAAAACAAATTAAAGAAAACTCATGGAAATAACAATAAACAAACAAGAGGCTTGTGGTATGTGCTTTTCCCTATTCCGACATGTGCCTAAATGGTCCCAATGTACTGAAAAGTAACAGCTAATCCAAAAAGACAAGTCAATTTAGAGCTTTCATGCTATATTTTGAAAGGCAGGAAAGGAGCAGACGAGATAACATAACAGGTTCGCCTCGAAGGCAGGCCCATTCTGGCTGATGTTAATTAAATAGAGTTAAATAGGAGAGAGAAAGAGAGAGAAAGCTGAAGGAAAGGGGTTTATAGAAAGTGATAACTGCAAATATTTTGTCAAGGGCATGAATTTGTATCAAACAGCTGCTCGTATATTTAGAGAGACTAATTAATCTAAAATAGAGGCGTCATGCCTTCAAGAAAAGTACAATTCTTTCTAGACTGTAGTTGAAACACATATCCAAAAATTTGCACAGTAGTGATAAACCAAATCCCACTGAGATAGTTAACAAAATAAATAACCTATTAAATCTGTGAATAATCATGAAAAGTACCCTTCCTTTTAATCTTTCATCATCTCCTCAAAATTAATGCTGATGCCAAAGGATTGTGCAAGCCATTGCATGCACCTAAGGGAGCTCTGGGTTTCCACAAACAGTACCCCCAGCTTGAGTTTCCACAAACATTACCCCTATCCTACATGGAAAAACATTTTGAGGAGGCTACAAAAAGCTGTTATTCAATTCATATCATGACCCTTCTCCCCTGAAAGGACTATGAAGGCTCCAGTTACCAAAATTCTAAATCAGGAGTAGTGAACTGCTAGTTCATGTGTTGAGCCCAGGCTCCCAAGCATTTTATTTTCAACTCCCAGATCATCCACCGGTTTTGCTTTTGGGAACGGCAGCTGTTGGGTGAAGTTGGGGAGTGGTTGTGGCAGCATCTGATGTATTGTGGGGGTCTTTGCTGACACTTCTGTGTTGATGAGCACTGTTGCCTTAGAATTTCCAGCTCAGATTTCAGGTGATATTGGGTGATATCATTGTTTTTACTGCTCATTTTGCTTCCTTGCTCCTTCCTACATCCCCTCCAGACAGAAACGATTTCCCCTTATGTCCAGACTGCCTGCTGCTTGAAGAGAATGAATGAAAACGACAAACCCACATGCCTCCTATTGGTTTTAGAGGAGCCAGGAAGACTAATCCATGTTACCAATCAAACACCTTGGCATTTATGTTCTCCCAGTTCCATTGCTGTCTACCAGATTCCCTTAGTAGTGAACAACAGCAAAGCTGGATTAAATCAGGGGTCCACAAGAAGTCCTCAGCAGCGACCAACCTTGGGGAGGGTCTAAGCAGGCAGCAGACCTCTCCCATGTTCCCTTGGTAGGCTGCCTCTGAATTGGCTGGGGGAGATCCGTTTAGCAAGGGGGCAGTTGGGTAGGCAAACTAAGGCCCAGGGGCTGGATCCAGCCCAATCGCCTTCTAAATCCAGCCTGCAGGTGGTCTGGGAATGAGTGTGTTTTTACATGAGTAGAATGTCTGCTTTTATTTAAAATTCATCTCTGGGTTATTTGTGGGACATAGGAATTTGTTCATCCCCCCCCCCCAAAATATAGTCCCACAAGGTCTGAGGGACAGTGGACCAGCTCCCTGCTGAAAAATTTTGCTGACCCCTGGTTCAGCTAATAACCATTGATAGACTCACTCTGTTTTCTGGCAATTTGTTTCCTTAGCAATTTTTTTTAAAGGTAAACAAATCCAGTCGTGACCGACTCTGGGGTTGCGGCAATCATCTCGCTTTATTGGCCGAGGGAGCCGGCGTACAGCTTCCGGGTCATGTGGCCAGCATGACTAAACCACTTCTGGTGAACCAGAGCAGCGCACGGAAACACTGTTTACCTTCCCACCGGAGCGGTACCTATTTATCTACTTGCACTTTGGCGTGCTTTCGAACTGCTATGTTGGCAGGAGCAGGGACCGAGCAATGGGAGCTCACCCTGCCACAGGGATTTGAATCACGACCTTCTGATCAGCAAGTTCTAGGCTCTGTGGTTTAACCCACAGCGCCACCTGCGTCCCAGCAATTTGTTTACTGGGCTAGTAAAACAAACAAATGTTTTGCAGGCTCATTGGCAAGGATGGTATGATGTCCGTGTTCACCACGTGGAACCTCAGCCTTTTGACATGTCACTGCAAATCCTTCTCTAAATGTGTGTGTGTGTGTGTGTGTGTGTGTGTGTGTGTGGCAGAGTGGAAACCAGATTTTCTGCATGGTGAGCAGCTGTGCATGAATGGCTCACACTGCAGCATCACAAAAGGAAAGGGGAAGCCCTGTATGCATACAAATATTGGGCTTTCACGACGTTGAGTGGCTTCCACGCAACGAGATTTAAAGCAGCTACTTGGCAAAATGGCATGACGGCTTGTTCTTTCCTACCTGCACAAAGTCAACAATGTAATTTAAGTCAAAATGTTATTCTTCAAAGAAAAGAACACTTAACCTCAGACCACAACCTGCAATCAATAGTTTTGGTGGGAAACAAATAACTTGCTGCGAGGAAATTGACAAGTTTCTTCCCCTCCTTGTTTGTCCACTTCTCAGTCTGCTTCCATTTCAGTGACCATGAAAAAGAAAGAAAAAGAAAACAAATATAACTGAACTGGAATGTGGATTAAAAAAAACCAACAACAGAAAAAAGTCAGTACAGTGGGTACCTCGGGTTACATATGCTTCAGGTTACATACGCTTCAGGTTACAGACTCTGCTAACCCAGAAATATTACCTTGGGCTAAGAACTTTGCTTCAGGATGAGAACAGAAATCATGCCCCAGCAGAGTGGCGGCAGCAGCAGCGGGAGGCCCCATTAGCTAAAGTGGTGCTTCAGGTTAAGAACAGTTTCAGGTTAAGTACGGACCTCCGGAACGAATTAAGTTCTTAACCAGAGGTACCACTGTATTAATTGATTGGATATGTAGTTGACTAGAGCTAGTGTGGTACAGTGACTAGTAGGGGATTTAGTTTTGTTATGGGAAACTTTGGTTCAAATATCGGAAGCCCACCACTGCCCTAAGCTCTGCTCCCTCCAGACTTTGTTAGATTTCAACACCCACCAGCATGGCCAATGGTCAGACAGGTGGGAGCTTCATCTAATAGCATCTGAAAGGCACTGGGTCAGGAAAGTCTCAGGGTAGAGACGGAAAACCTGTGACTCTCCAGATGTTGATTGACTCCAGATCCCATCAGCCCCAGCCAGCTTGGTTAATGATCAGAATGGAGGGTCACAGGCTACTCATTCCTGCTGGGAAAACCACAATCTTACAGTTCAGTCTATCTCACAATGTGGTTATGGCTTCTGTGGAAAGTTGAGGCACAAATGGAACAAATATAGACATTTATTTTTTCAGTACCATGGATAGTTCTGCACGTAGGGTAGTAGAGTTCTTGCCGAAGAAAACTTATCTGGGATGCCAGCACTGAGCCAGAAATCCACAAAGCAGATCTATTCAAGTTCATAGGGCCAGCAATTAATTTTGTAGACTGTGAGTTTGCCAGAAAAATCACAAGTTGCCCAACCATATGAAATATGACTAATTGGTTATTTTACTGGACTGCTGTTGTTCAGCTGCTAATTTATATTTTGTCTTTTAAAATTATATTATATTTTAACTATACTCCTAGCCACTCTGTTATTATAAGTTTATGCTGGAGGTGTGGGATAAACAAATGAAAAACAAATGCTGCCTCTCTTACTATTTACAGATTGTCAGTTTTGCCTGGCGGAATGGGAAAGAAATTGGAGGTGGGGGTGGATGAGAAAGATATTACATCCCTTACTCCCTTTGGGAATGACAAGTCTGATATCTCACTATTGTCTTACTACTGACCTCTGTAAGTCATGCAGGGAGACTCTGGTTAACAGTTAAATATCAAGTAAATAAATATCTGCAGACTTACACTGCCATATACCTAAAATGTATTTAGTTTTACTATTCTCTGAATGTAAATAACAGATGTACAGAATTTATTTTTGGCTCAGCACCATCACACTTTAGTTCTTTCAGGCAGATGATATAATAATGTAAATTTAGTTGTTATGGAAGTTGCAAATGGCCTTGCTGAAAGTATTCTTCAGTCCTTGAAGTGCATATAGGGTATGTGTGTGTGTGTGTTCACAGGGCCCCAAGATATATATAGTATCTATCTATCTATCTATCTATCTATCTATCTATCTATCTATCATCTATCTATCTATCTATCTATCTATCATCTATCTATCTATCTATCTATCTATCTATCTATCATCTATCTATCTATCTATCTATCTATCTATCTATCTATCTATCATCTATCTATCTATCTATCTATCTATCTATCTATCTATCATCTATCTATCTATCTATCTATCTATCATCTATCTATCTATCATCTATCTATCTATTTATCCATCTATTTATCCATCTATCATCTATCTATCTATCTATCTATCTATCTATCTATCTATCTATCTATCTATCATCTATCTATCTATCTATATCTATCATCATCTATCTATCATCTATCTATCTATCTATCTATCTATCTATCTATCTATCTATCATCTATCTATCTATCTATCTATCTATCATCTATCTATCTATCTATCTATCTATCTATCTATCTATCTATCTATATCTATCATCTATCTATCTATCATCTATCTATCTATCATCTGTTTATCTATCTATCATCTATCTATCTATCTATCTATCTATCTATCTATCTATCTATCTATCATCTATCTATCTATCTATCTATCTATCATCTATCTATCTATCTATCATCTGTTTATCTATCTATCATCTATCTATCTATCTATCTATCTATCTATCTATCTATCTATCTATCTATCATCTATCTATCTATCTATCTATCTATCTATCTATCTATCATCTATCTATCTATCTATCTATCATCTATCTATCTATCTATCTATCTATCTATCTATCTATCATCTATCTATCTATTTATCCATCTATTTATCCATCTATCATCTATCTATCTATCATCTATCTATCTATCTATCTATCTATCTATCATCTATCTATCTATCTATATCTATCATCATCATCTATCTATCATCTATCTATCTATCTATCTATCTATCTATCATCTATCTATCTATCTATATCTATCATCATCTATCTATCATCTATCTATCTATCTATCTATCTATCTATCTATCATCTATCTATCTATCTATCTATCTATCTATCTATCTATCTATCTATCATCTATCTATCTATCATCTATCTATCTATCTATCTATCTATCTATCTATCTATCTATATCTATCATCTATCTATCTATCATCTATCTATCTATCATCTATCTATCTATCTATCTATCTATCTATCTATCTATCATCTATCTATCTATCTATCTATCTATCTATCTATCTATCTATCATCTATCTATCATCTATCTATCTATCTATCTATCATCTATCTATCTATCTATCTATCTATCTATCTATCTATCTATCTATCTATCATCTATCTATCTATCTATCTATCTATCTATCTATCTATCATCTATCTATCATCTATCTATCTATCTATTTATCCATCTATTTATCCATCTATCATCTATCTATCATCTATCTATCTATCTATCTATCTATCTATCTATCTATCATCTATCTATCTATCTATCTATCTATCTATCTATCATCTATCTATCTATCTATCTATCATCTATCTATCTATCTATCTATCTATCTATCTATCTATCTATCTATCATCTATCTATCTATCATCTATCTATCTATCTATCTATCTATCTATCTATCTATCTATCATCTATCTATCTATCTATCTATCTATCTATCATCTATCTATCTATCATCTATCTATCTATCTATCATCTATTTATCTATCATCTATCTATCATCTATCTATCTATCTATCTATCTATCTATCTATCTATCTATATCTATCTATCATCTATCTATCTATCTATCTATCTATCTATCTATCTATCTATCTATCATCTATCATCTATCTATCATCTATCTATCTATCTATCTATCTATCTATCTATCTATCTATCTATCTATCATCTATCATATCTAGTATATGTAGGGTATATAGTGCAGTGGTAGCCAATGTGGTCCCCTCCAAAGGTTGTTGGTCCACAGCTCCCACCATCCTTGACTATTTGTCCATGCTTGCTGGGACTGATGGGAGTTGTAGTTCAGAAAAACATATGGAGGGCACCACACTGGCTATCTTTGCTGTAGTGAATCTTGTCTCCAGTGCAAGTAGCTGAGCCAAGCAGTATGAAGGCTGTCCTATATATGAGAAATGTTTCCTTTCACAATAATGTACTTGACAAAATAGGAATTCTCCTGAAGGACGAAGCTCTAGGTTTGGCACATGTAAAAATATATCTAATAAACTGGACGTATGAGTTTATCAGCCGCAAACACTTGCTCATCTAGAACTTCTGTGGGTTTTTCTGATGTGTCTCCTAAGTCTGCTCTGTCATTGCCTCTGAAGCCTTGCTGAACAGTTTGTTCCCTCTGTTCATCAGTTTGTTCTTTAAGGCATTTCCTGATGTATAAAATCTTTTGTTCCTTCGCTATCCTTTCCTCATGTCATATGTATTCAAAGCTATTTTATGGTTATCTGATTTTCTTGTATCTTTCTCAAAGCACAGATTGGACATGACCTCCCAGCACCAAACACCCAGTGGGGAGTTGCATGGGCTCCATATGTGTGTTGGGTGGAGGAGTGTGCGTGTGTCTTTGTCAGGGGGAAAGATAAGGTAAAATCATGAATAAAATTAGCAATAATCCAATCATGGATTAGTATCAGTACACTTCAAGTCTAAAAGTAGCATTGAAAAATGGAACCAAGCGGGCCAGAGTGAACAATTAATATTATTAAACAATAACAGAATCAAAGGTGTTTCATGCAATGCTTATTTGTGCATAGGTTATGGATTGTAGATTTGTGGGGGATTTTCTGTTGCATGCTTGTTTTGCTGAAACCAAATGTATAGGTGTATGTGCTCAGAGTTTTTTTGCTGCTCTCTTGCTTGGTTTTCTTTGATGTGGAAAGTCTTGATAAATTGTTCTTAAAAATAAAAAGTTTCTTTGGAAAGGTAAAGTCTTTGTATGCTGGTGGAGCACAGATAAAGGTGAAGATTATCTAACCTCTTGGCACAGGGATTTCCACCTAGGGAAAGCTATACCCCACAAAGCAACGACCCATGGAAGAGAGCCATATTGGCCCATCTTAGAAGATGGGATTCACCTGGGAGGTGGTAGTCCTTCAAACAGATTGGTTCCAAGCAGGGCCGGATTTAGGTTTGATGAGACCCTAAGCTACTGAAGGTAATGGTGCCCTTTATATGTCCAGCTGTCCTTTGTCAACAACAAATTGTCACTGTTTTTTTGTGTTGAATATATGCTATGTGGTAATTTATGGACCCAAAAGGTATCTAAAGCCATTTGCACATAACAAAAGAACCAGTCCAGAAATGAGCAAACCAGTGATATTTTAGGGAGCAGGCTAGCAGGCGGGGCCCATTACTTACATCATAGGAGCCTACACAACACAAAACACTGTTGCTGTGTCTAGGTTTTATGTTATTTGTTTTTTATCTTATATTTTAGAAATGTACATCCAGTTTTTTCCCCTTTTAAATTTTTTTGGGGGCCCCCCAAGAGAGTGGGGCACTAGGCAATAGTTTGTTTAGCTTATACAGTGGTACCTCGGGTTAAGAACTTAATTCGTTCCAGAGGTCCGTACTTAACCTGAAACTGTTCTTAACCTGAGGTACCACTTTAGCTAATGGGGCCTCCCGCTGCTGCTGCTGCGCTGCCAGAGCACAATTTCTGTTCTTATCCCGAAGCAAAGTTCATAACCCGAGGTACTATTTCTGGGTTAGCGGAGTCTGTAACCTGAAGCGTATGTAACCCGAGGTACTACTGTACATAAATCTGGCACTGGTCCCAAGCTGCTTGGAGCTCTAAAGGTGATTACCAGCCCTTCAAATTGCATTCAGAAATGAATAAGCAGCCACTGTACAGGAACACAGGAAGCTGCCTTCTACCCAGTCTGGTCATTGGTCTGTGTCACTTAGTATTGTCCATACCTCCTGGCAGTGGCTCTTCAGGATTTTAGATGGGGCACATTTCCTGTCCTACCTGGAGGTGCCAGGATTGGAACCTCGGACCTTCTGTAGACAAAGTGGATGCTCCACTGCTGAGCTACAGGCCTCTCCCCTATTGATGTTATAATAAAAGGGTCACATGATCCTAACACTTGGTCCCAATAAAGATTTTAGCAGCAGCATTCTGCCTGTACCAAATGACATTTCAGGGTTTTTTCTTTCTTTCACGGACAATGAGCAAGTCCACTCAAGATGTAAATTATAAATGTTAATCCATGACCAGGCCTGAGTATATCAGCATAGATGCAGCTGTGTGAGCTTATATATGAGCTCCCTTGCCACACTTTACAATACTCAGAAGAAAGGAGCGCACTCATGCTCCTAATTTTTGCTACGTCTCATAAGGTGCAAAGCTGCCCAAGTTATCTTATGTAAGTCTCTTGAGACCTCTTGTTTGCTTCCTTTTGTAAACCTAGAATAATACTGTTTACTTACATGCCTTGTGGGCACGTCTGGAGTTTAATTAACAGATTATTTTACAGTGCTTCGTGTGTCACAGAATCCAAAGGAGGCAATAAATCCAAGACGATGTATTGTTTGTATACATTTCATCACATATATATTGGTTGGCAGAGAAACTACATGAAACAGAAGCCTTATCCTTTAAGCATCAGCTTTGCTGGTAATAATGAAAAGACCATTCAATGTGTATATCTATATGAAATCAAAAGAACAATTTTAAGACAGCTGGGGCAGGAGAGAGTTAAAATTATTTTTGATCTTCATACTCAGACTGCTGCTGAAAACTGTCCTATGGGCTATTTTCCTGTAAGCTTAGATTGAATATTGCAGAGAATAGTTTGGTTTTAAAGGATCAATGGCCATCACATACATGATCCTACAGAAATGGAAAAATATGGGGAGGGGGAACCATTTAATTGAATTAGCCATCAGAGAAAGGGTATCTTACAACTGTATGAGAATGGCTATTTGAATATAACAACAACAATGCAATCGTGGGACTGCTTGAAAAAGCCAAATTTCATCAGTGCCCCTCCATAGCATCTTCCTCAGTCTATGCTCTGGTACCCTCTAGGTTAGATTACTGCAATGCATAATGAAAGGGAATATTCCTAGCAGTGGCAGATTTTGGGCACTCAAATTTTAGCAGCACTTGGTGTGACACTAAAATTTGGCACCCCCTACCTCTCACGGTCCATTCTAGATCAGTGTTGCAGCGCTCCAAACTGGCCTTACCTTTCTCGCCCCGAGCTGGCCACAGTGATCCATGCGATGGTCACCTCCAGGCTTGATTACTGTAATTCGCTCTATGCTAAGGTTACCAGATTTTTTCCAGTGAATCCGGGGACACTTTTCAACTTCATTAGGAATGGTAGAAATTTGTATGGGGACTGATTTGTAAATCTGGGGACTGTCCCTGGGAAACACGGACATCTGGTAACCTTACTCTACGTGGGGCTGCCCTTGAAGCTGACTCAGAAACTCCAGTGGGTGCAGAATACCGCGGTGAGACTTCTTACGGGGTCCTTGCCGCGGGATCACATTCATCCAGTGCTTTACCAGCTGCACTGGCTCCTGGTGGAGTACAGGGTCAGGTTTAAGGTGCTGGCTTTGACCTTTAAAGCCCTATGCAGCCTAGGACCCTTGTACCTACAGGACCACCTCTCCTGGTATGCCCCACGGAGGACCTTAAGATCCATAAATAACAACACTTTGGAAGTCCTGAGCCCCAAGGAGGTTAGATTGGCCTCAACCAGGGCCAGGGCCTTTTCAGCTCTGGCTCTGGCCTGGTTGAACTCTCTGTCACAAGAGACTAGGGCCTTGCAGGATTTGACATCTTTCCACAGGGCCTACAAGATGGAGCTGTTCCACCTGGCCTTTGGGCTGGACTCAGTCTAACCCTCCCTCTAATTTATCTCTCTCTCTCTCTCTCTCTCTCTCTCTCTCTCTCTCTGTTTTGATGGAACCCCTTATATGGGATTTGGTATATAAATTTCCTTCGGCTCTTTTTGCTGGCCCATGTAGGACCAGCATGGTTGGCCCTGGTGAATATTTGACATTTTCTCCCCTTATGGCTTTGATCTATAGACTACCACTAAAACGAAACTGCATTTTAAGCTGCATTTTAAGCTGTATTCTAACTTATATTTTAATCAACTGTTTGGTTTTTAAAAAATGTTTTTACTGTATTTATATTTGGTGTTAGCCACACTGAGCCTGGTCTTGGCCGGAGCTATGAATCTCCCCCCCTGTCCGCATACTTCCTTCTCTGCAGGTGAAGGGGGGGAGATCTGCTCTGCCCTACAGTCCCTGCTGGAACATCAACCCATGGACCATAGGATTGCACTTACCTAGAAACAGAGATTTCTAGGTAGGGCTCCAGAGCCCGCTAGAAGGCTTTCACCGGAGCTACAACAGTATGAAATACTGATCGTTATTTTCTCTTGAGGAGAGTTTAGGCAAAAGGAGGAGGAGAAAACCATGTCTTTTTCCCTTTCAAAAAGAAGCTGCTCAAATGAACTAACATAGTCTATAAAGTAGAAAGGCTACATGAGTTTCCCATGGGAGGAAGTGCTACAAATCTGATGTTGGTCCCGTTCAGTCAAGTTCAAATTCTAATGTATGGAGTTCCTCATCCTGCTATTTATGGAATGTCTACATAGGTGTGTATATTGTATATGGTTAGCTACTGTAGGCTGTCACCTGACATACAATTTAAAAATAAATGTGTGAATCAAACAGTGTGCCTCCTCCTTTTTTATGTCTTTCCAATATGGGGAACTTTGCGGGAAACAGCAGAAAATCAGGAGTTCTCCTTGCTATCGTTTCTGTTAGCAAAGAATGGCTGTTGCCCTAGCTGTCACTGTTGGCTTACCAGCTATTTTAATCAGGAAGAAAAAGAAGGTGAATCACAGGAATTATTTCTAAAGTGGATTAGAGCCATGCCTTTAGGTACAGTTCAGAGCCCATCTAAGCATGGCACCAAACAATGATGCCAGATGCATAAAAGGCAGGTGCCAATATTTTTACAGGAAACAGATGCAAAAACTTGCACTTCTGCCTCCTCTAATATCTCCTAATCTCTAATGTCACCTGCTGGTTTAGACTTCCCATTATGGGGTGTGTGTGTGTGTTAGATCATTTTGAATCT
Source organism: Podarcis gaigeae (assembly GCF_964106915.1). Classification (NCBI taxonomy): domain Eukaryota; kingdom Metazoa; phylum Chordata; class Lepidosauria; order Squamata; family Lacertidae; genus Podarcis; species Podarcis gaigeae. The sequence continues at coordinate 44,250,296 of NC_139677.1, read as the reverse complement.
TTTTGGCTAGCAGCGATTATTGGAACTCTGGAAATTGTTCCTGTTCTCTTCATGACTATCTGCCTTTGCATCTTATGAAATCTGTAGCCTTACCAGCCTCTAATGACAATCAGTGCTATGGTAATTCTACAATGTGTGAGTTCTCCCTGTTCTTCTTTGTTTTGCTATTAGAGGGGAGAAAGCTAACGTAATCTACCTGCAAAATAATTTGCTATTATGTGTATTTCCAAAATGTCTCCAGCTGAGAACACCACTCTGAGCCTCTTAGATTACCAACCAAATATAGAAAGATCCTTATATATCTGCTTTTATGTAAGCTGAAAGGGATGGTAATTAGAAAGTACTGCAATGATGCCTAAACAAAGCCTCTTTTAACATTTGGGTAAAGATGGCTTCAAAAACTCCCAGGAGTTTGTTTTTTTACACTCCTGTTCATAGAGACACATGCTTAGAGTCAAATTCCTTTTTTCTGTTTTTAGAGGAAGGAGATAAAATTATTTATTAATAACATATTTTGGTGAATTCTTTTTTAACCCCCCCCCCAGAAAAACTAGAGTGGGGGCATAGACATAATATGGAACAGTTGCCCTTATTGTAGACAAAATGGTTAAATGCCGATTTCCCTTAAAAATAGCTCAAAAATGTCTTTTTTTCCAATTTTGCCAGAAAAGCTCAACAACTTTGGGGGGAAAAAAGGAAAAGAAAAGCTCAACAACTTTAGTATCTAGATTTTCACATTTTGAAATATTGCAACTCTAACCTAGATTGACCTCACGCTGAATCCATAAATGGACATTCCTAGCTATGTGAAAGTTCCTGAGTTGCATTTGCTGATTTATGATATATATTACTTAAGGCTGACTCACATGACCCTCTTTGCGTAGTCAACAGTGGAACGGTCATCATTACTTCACAATACATCCAGATTGAGACTCAATATGCCAATATAAATTTTCTAGGAGCTGAACCATGGTACACTAAATCGTGATCTAAGTGCCCAGACTCAGTCCCTACCTGTTCCTTTCCAATTAATGTGCTATGTGAATTGGGCTTGATTTGGCTTACAAGGCATAGGTTGCTTCCAGACTGTCACTATTTTGTGGGTGGGAATGTCACATGCCGGGAAATTCAGATTGAGCAATTGAAGTGAATTTTGTGCTCTTGTACACAAAGCTACTTTTTAAAAAAATTAAAAATGGACTTTTGTGGTAAGGAAAGTGATGGGGAAATCCACTCAAAAGTGTGGGATAGCAGTTCATTGATGTGACATTGTCCCTCTAATCAAATCAGGATCAATGGTCAATAAACAGGTCATCAGGAAGTGACCACAGGATATCTGGATTAAGTTTCCATATAGAATACTTCATCACAAAAATGATTTGAAGGGACAAAATTGTATTTCCCACCCTTCAGTGCTGGCCTAGTGAAAAAATGAGATGCTATTGATCTAGCATAACAACTTTGGAAAGATATGCATAATTTATTTGAAAATCCATAGTAAGGCAATACCTTTATTATTCAAACCAAAATGCCACAAAACAAAGAGTTATTCAGTTCATTATTTATATGTTGAACAAAGTGGGGATTGGGGGGAGCTGGCTATAAAAATAATAATGTTTACATTCTTTATATAAAATATAAATACCGCCCTCACAATGCAACAAGACTATAAGACACATGGAATTACATTACGCAACACACACAAAACAGCAGCAGCTAAGGAATTTTCGAATGCAGTGCAATTGAGCTGAATGCAGCCTTGAAATGCAGACAGGGCCATAGCTCTGGGGCAGACTGCCCCCCATGCAGTCTGTGGCCTCTCCAGACAGAGCTGGGAGGTACGCCTGTCTGAAATTCTGGAGGGTCAGTGGGTAGATGGTACAAAACTGGATGGACCAATTGTGTTAGGCAGCTTCCTACATTCCTAGGAATAAATGCATCTTCACAGTTTTGAAAACACTGACAGTGATGAGGTCATTGCATACGTCCCTGGGAAGAAGAGTTTCAAAGGTGTGGGAGAAAGCTCTACCCATAGTAGCTGTCAACCTAATGGCTGCTGCTGGCAGGCCAGAGAGCAGGGTCTTAGATGCTGCTTGGGCTGGCTCAGATGGAGGCACTGCTTCAGAGAATGTGGTCCCAAACCATTTAGAGCTGTTATGGCCAAAGATAGCACCTTGAATTGTGCACCTAGGAAAAAACAGGATGTGACCTTAAGGAGAAGTATGTATAGCAAGATATCATCATCATCATTATCATCATCATCATCATTATACCATCCTTTATCCAAAGATCACAGGGGGGGGGGGTTACATTATAAAGTTGTTGAACTTCAACTTCCAGCATCCCCAGCCAGAAGGTTCAATGGTCAAGGATAATGGGAGTTGCAGTCCGGAAATATCTGGAAAACCCAACTACTAGCCATCCTGGCCAGAGCAGATCACAAATTTGGGATGCAGGAAGTGGTAGCACTGGTCACAGGCTTAATATGGAGTGCAGTGAGTGGTAGCAAAAGTAATAGATCAGGCCCTCATTAGGTACTGTGATTAGATAAGGATTGTGGGGTGAAGAAACACACAATCTGGGTTCCCAATTTTTTTAAAAATAAAACACTATCAGTTCCCTAGATGCATCTCCAGGCTTAAGGGAAACACACCCAGGTCCCTTGTGTCAGAATTTTTACAGCAGGCAAAGGCCTAGGCAATCCAATCTACATGCAGAGTGAAAGCTGCTGATCCAAATCCTGGGTGAAAATAATATATAAGACATTAAAAAACCCAAGAGAGCTTGAAGCTTTGGCAGAACCACCCTCCCCCCCCAAACCCTGTAGCAATAGAATAGTTTGTTTGGAAGCAAGTGTCAGAGCATCCCTGGCAACAGTATAAGATGCCTGCAACTTTCCTTTCATTTATGCAGAAAACACATTGTGGAGGCAGTGTGATGGTACATTGATACAGCAGGCAAGGTCCGGTTTCCAAATATTTGCACCTGGAGGAAAAAGTCTTGCTTGGCTTGAATGTGTGTGAGAGAAGAGACAGAAAGAGGAAAGGAGGGAGACGAGAAAGAGAGAGCATTTTTTTGTGGCAGAGGCTGTGGCATTTCCAGCAAAATTTCTCTGAAGCTATTAATTGGTTTGTACATCTCTGCAGTGCAGTTAGAGTCCACCTCCCCCCACGACAACCATCCTTTTCAAAATATTTATTGTACTAGTAGTATTATGCATGGGTGGGACCAAGTATATAATATTTTCTTTGGCAACTAAGCCAGCTAACCGCCCACACAAAAATGGAACGCATTGGACCAATATTAACCTGCTGAATAAGATAAGGGCTTTAGAAATTCACTGCAACAGAGAAGAAATATGTGCCCTCAGGGCTGTCTCTCCGTACAATGAAATGAAATGTCCCTTTTAAAAGCTCAGTGTTGCACTAGACTGCCTACCCACATGTGTATCCAGGATACAGAGGACTACAATGCCCCTGGCGTAATTATTGTACACGGTCTTTGCCCTGAGATGCATGGGCGATCTGGAATGTTTTTCACACAGAAATTATCATTGCTGTTGATACATTCTTTTTCCTTGCAATTTAGGATAACACGGGGACCAAATTGGAGAGAAATGTTTTTTTCTCCCTTTCTCATGATACTTCAATTTGGCCCACCCAATGAAGCTGAATATTGGAAGCTTTAGGATGGCAAAACATTCAATATTTCTTCAAGTGGCACATAATTAAACTATGCCTGGAGACACCCAATCAGGTTGTGCATAGCAGTGACCGGAGGAGAAGTGACAGCTGGGAGGAACGCAGAGAGAGGAGAAGCCATGGTGCTTCCATAGCAGCACAACTGGATGCCTACATCTTCCCCAGCTGCAGCAAAACATGTCTCTCCCATATCATTCTCTACAGCTACAGCAGGCACTGTAACCTTCAACAGTTTTGACTTTCTCCTCAAAGGTGCATCCTCCATTATCTCCCTAGACAGACAGATACCAACCAACCAAGTAACGGCCACCAACTTGGATGGCTTTAAACACATGGAGGATAAGGCAATCAATGGCTACCAGGCTATAGATCAGTTCAGTATTAGAGGCTATATGCCAGTTGCTGGGGTTCAAAATGGGAAGAATGTCAATCTTGTGAGCTTCCCATAGGCATCTGGTTAGCTACAGGGAGATCAGAATGCTGGGCTGGATCCAGCAGGGCTCTTCTGATATTCTTAAGGCAGTGAAATTGCCAAAAGGAATTGGGGTGCAGAGATGCAAGAAACAAAGCTGCATTAAGGGTACTTGTAGCATTTTCTTCCTTAAAAAATGGTTATACTGTATTGCCCTCAAAGCTTACGAGGATAGATTCCCCCCCGCTCTATGAGGGGAGAACTGCACATTGTGAGAAAAACATGTGATCCCACCCTCTGCTTTTTCCTATAACGCTAATGCAGAGGAGTAGAAGACTTTTGCTACAGGGAAGAATTGGTGGGTGGGTAGGAAAGGTGTTTAACCATTTCTTACACATTACCCAAATTCCTATTTCCCTCTATTAGCCAGACTCTGAAACCAAAAGTATTTCTGTGGATCAACGAGGGAATTTCCTCCCAATGCAAATAGCAGCTGCGGAGAAAGGATTTTCCCCAGAATCACACCAGGGGAGGAAAGTTACAGTACTTCCGTCACCTGCACCTGCTGCGACTCACATAATTATCAGCCCCCATCGCATGATGATATTTGCATTTTGCTAAAAGGCATCCCTCAGCCTCCCTTGCAAACGTCACCCTGCCCCTCATTTTCATTACCTCCAGTTTGCCTAATTCAGTGCAGTATCCCATGTTCTTGTCATGTTCTTCGATTTGGTTTATCTATATCCATTACCCAGGGATGCTGCCTGAATCGTGAGTGGCTTTATACTGTGCTAAAATAGATGAATTGCTTTGTACTAGCCAATCGTATTCAGTTGGAAATGGACTTTCGAATACTAATAAATGAGTTTCAATAACACTGAAATAAATCCATATTGTGTGTGTGTGTGTGCGCGTGCGTGCGTGTGAGTGAGTGATTTGTGACCTTTTTTGTTTGCTTGTTTGAAGTCAGTGAGCACTCACCATTCTTCAGATATCCAGACAAGAGATCTGGATTAGATGGAATATGCAGTAGGGTTTTTCTACCTTCCTACATAAGATCATTCCTTATTTTTCTTGACAGTAGCTTGCATGGAACACATTTTTTTCAGCACTAAATGGTCGGTGTTCAATAAAACGCTGTGAGAAGATTGGCTCTTCTGAGCAAAAGTGAGAAAGTGATAGAGAAAGAGTCTGAAAACAATGGTGATGACTCCAATGGAATGCTGGACTTCTGCTTGTGTTTTCCTCTGTTTTCATCAAAATGGAATGTAGTTTGGGATTACTGTGGCCAATTGCTATGCAATTGCTTGCCAGGGACAACAGTCATTGTCAAGGGGTACCAAGGATGGGGGAGAAATTAGACTTGATTCACACCTAAAGAATCTATCTAATTCACACCTTCCAAAACCAAACTGAAACAGAGCATCTCTTTGATATTTGCACTTCTCTCAATTTTGCAATGCAGTTATCCAGCCACGTAATGTACACAAATGCATATAACTAGAGTAAAATGTACATAAAATTGCATATATCATGAAGATAACATACAAAAATGTGTTGGGGGAAACTGCATGCAAACATGCATACACCCGGAGAAATTAACACCCAAGTTATGATGAATATTCATGAGGACTTTTTTAAAAAAATGCAAATGGATATCAACATGTAGAGAACCGAAGACTGGGAAAACGAGAGAAACTAAAATGGAAACGTTTGCCCATCCCTAGGTGTTCCATGAGTTGCTTAAGCAAGGTCTATCCACAGATTTCTGGATTGTTGGTTTGATTCTTTTTCAGTACATAAAGAAAAAAGAAAAAGAAATTTGGCCAGTTGCAACAACGTTTTCAGTCTTTGTATTTGGAAAATATTTTTAATTGGTCCAAAATCTCCCACCCATTAGCCTAATGAAGTATGTAACACATGCTGCTGTTCAATTTATTTGCAGAGTATGAGAACTGCAGGACAATTTCCTAACACCATGATAATTGTGTTTTTCACAGGCCTCAAAGTGGGTCTCATATCATCAGTTCAATATAAAGGGTTCTGGGCCTTTGTGAAACCAGCAAATATAAAAATAGAAGAAATAATTATGCAAAACAACATCCATTATGGAGATGGGCGGTTGAGTTTGTTCAGGGTGGCCAGCGCACCATTCTGATGATTTAAGTATATTCAAGTACATCCTCTGGGAAAATGGGGTGCAAAGTATCTGCTGTTCTGTAGGAAAAGCAATAAGCCCTGGGTCACTGTGTCATGTACATCTTGCTTTAACAAATCTTCCTGAATTCTGTCCCTGTGTATTAACCGCAAAGAACAGCGAGGGGACAAAATGAAACACAATTAATTATTTCAAAGGAAAGAACCAAATGAACAACTAAGCACAGAATGCTGATGGGCAACACAATAATCTTTTTGGCACTTTGAAATAATAGTCATTTGGAGTCCTTGGAAGGAAGGAGCGATCCAGAGATGAAAAGTCAACTACACCTTAGTGTATCCTATGAATATAAGAAATGAGAATGAACCTATACTTTATAAGGTGATTTGGAAAAGCAATTTTAAACACCATTAAAGCCCAAAGTCTATTACATCCAGCCGTTCCTTATGCTGAGTAACCAAAAGAACATCATTTGTTGAGTAATTAAATAGGCATTCCTTCTTTTCCAAACATCTATATAGTGCTGGCAAGAAAACATCTTTATTTTAATGGTTACCCTGCTTGAATTTTAATACCATGGGAAGTCACTAATAGTTGAGATTAGAAAGACTGCTAGCCTCAGCCTGCTGAAGACACAATCTTTGGACTCAGCTTTTTTGGGTACAGTATTCCTTTTCTTGCTCTTTACCCAAAAAATACAAAAGAGTAATGCTTCCCTCCTTTTCCACTGGTCTAGAGGATGCCAAGGCTTCGCCTCAGCTGTTGTTTACATAACAAAAAGTGTGCACATTAATTGCACACATCCAATTAATGTCAGATCACGTTTCATCCTCAAATTCTGAAGAACAGGAAGGAATTTCCAGACTGGTCGACAGACTTGATAACAACATCTGTGCTCCAGTCAGGATTGACCATTCCCAGGAGATACCTATGCCTTGTCTTTCTTCTTTCTTATGCAAAGCAGAGAGACATTCTACCTAACATGCAAGGGGTGGGGTGGGGGAAATCCTCTAGAACTACACAACCAATCAGATCATGTATTACCTCAGGAAAGATCATGCTTCTCCGATTGCTAAGCAACACCTCCACCCACCCCAAGCTAGACTGAATTAATCCTTATGTTACAAAGGGCTGTTGAACCTCCAGCACTGCTTTGTATTTTTAATAGAATGTCAAGGTCCACCTGCCAGAGCCAGGTGTAAAACAGGAGCTCGGGGGTGTGGACATACATAAGATTTAGGAACAGGGTTCTTCTCAACACATGCTCAATCCAGGAATTTGATTTTTATTTCAAGCACTGGAACCGAGGTGACGGCCTGCCCCTTCTTATTAAAAACCTCCACTACTGATTCCTTGCTATAGTCTTAGCAGCATAATTTAGAAGCAGCCAGGAGTCAGGAACCTTTGCTGATCTAAATCACCAAGAGATCTACCACTAGATCCTGATCCACTTTCTGCTCCCCTAGTTTATAGGATGAGGCCATTTGTTTCTTGGCATTACTATGCCTACAGCTTTATTCATGTCTGGAAGCTTTTGAAAAGAACTTTCTGTAATAAAGTACTTCTTATCCTTTCTGTAACTGAAATGTCTCATTCCTTTTTTATGTATGATCATTCTGGACTTAATTTATAAGGTGTCATGTATTACTCACTTATAGTTCTTGGCTCTGATTAAAGGTTCTATATCATCTTTCACACTTCAGATTTTTTTTTTTGTATAAATTGCCATAAAATAATATTTAAATCACTCACTTGATCTAGTGTATTTGACATTCAATTGCCTTTTTTCCCTTTTACATAATAATTGTACTTAGCATTAGTATTTCATGCATAAAATCATTTATTGGAAACTTGCAATTGGAAAAAATAGATTAGATGATGATATAAATTTATTGGTAGAAACGAATAAAAATAGAAAAGCACCCCCCATTTCTGCCCTCCAATCACGCCAAATGTTCCTTTGGTATTGGGGATTTCAGATATTTTATTGGAAGACGGTACGTGATGGTATAAGCTGTAGCCTGCAGTGTGAGAGGGAGGCAAACTAGCCAGCCCAGCCCTTCCTTTTTCTTAACTTCATCACTGCCAGCATGTGTCCCCTGCCAGCCTTTTCTGGACGCCTCTACTATGTGAAGTGAATAACAAGGTCTCAGACTGGTGTGGCAACAGTGGCACTGCCGCCAAAGAGTGCTGCCCACTCTTGACAGATTCTTCAGTTATTCCAAGGAAATCAGAACCAGCTGGTCAGGCACCCCCATGGAGCTGGCGTCCTGGCAGCGGCATCGCTGTGCAGCAGTGGGGCAAGCTGGCGGTGCAGTGGAGGCAATGCAGATTTGGCATTCCTGCCAGTGCTTCCGGGCTACTCCAACCTCACTGCTGTCCTGCAGCACCCCTGCGCTGTGCTGGCAAGTGGCAGTGGCAAAGTGTCCCTGGCCCTTGGTCCTGAAGCAAGTGGGGAAAGAGCTGTCTGTCCTCTCAGAATTAAAACATGATTTCTGCAGAGGCTTTCTGGCTGAGGAGCAACAGCATCACTTATGTTTTCTGGTTAGAATGCAGCACTACAGATCTCTCTCTCTCCCCTCCCAGGTTTGGCTGAAAACTTTAAAGACTGCAGACAGGAGTCTGAGAGGTCTCTGGTTGCCGATTGCTGTCAGGTTTATAGATGCATTCCTGTAGAACGCCTAAGCAAGTCGTTTCTGTTCTCTGCAGGATGCCACTTCTAGCTGTAAAACCCCACTATGTTAAAGTGATGGCAGAGACCCTGCTTAAACTGACAAAGGCCTTGGAATTCTGATAAAAGTTGGAATCCTTGTTTTTTTTTCTCACACCCACACTGCCTTCTCCCCATGTGCTCTCTGGAAAAAACAAAAAACAGATGCTTACATAAGGTACTGCAGCATTAGCTCTCCTATACCCAAAACTATAAGAGTTTATCTTGCTGTTGCAGAGGTCAGATACAATTATGTCGAATCCTTTCCAGAGAAGTACACATTCTTTTAAAATGTCTTCATTTCCCAAGGGGTGCAAAAGAGGGAGGAACTACCTTGGAGCTTTAGGGACGTAGGAAGCCACCTTATCCCGAAAAGAGATGGGGAAGAAATTCAATTTTGTTTGCACTTAATGATAAGCTCTACCTGATTCACATTTCTCAAATGTAGGTGAGCTGTAACAAAGCTATACTTCAACATTTGCACTTCTCTAAATCTCGTGATGCAGTTCTCCAACCAATGGGCAAGAAGATGCATATATTAGGGAGAAATGTACATAAAAATGCATATATTAATAAAAATAATGTTTGCATTAGGGAAAGTTGCTTTCAAAAATTTGCATATTAGTCAAAATTTCATATAAAAATGTGTTTTTAGGAAGGAATTTCCACTCAAACTGCTCACAGCGGAGGCCCTGCAGAGACTGTGGTGTCTTTATGATATATGGTTTATTTACATCTATCTACAACCTGAGCCTACGATGGAGAAGTTTACAGCATTAAGAGGTCTTGCCTCTCCCATAGGTGCATCATAGTTTCAAACAACTATCAGTATCAAGCTCTGCTTTGCTTCTGCTGTGCACAACTCCTACTCTAAACGTCTGCCTCACATCACTTCTTCACCCTACTTCTCTAATCTTAGGCTTTATCTTTAGCTGAAAGGGCCCCCACCCTTTGCCATCTCACCATAAAGAAGGCTGATCGCCGAAGAATTGATGCTTTTGAATTATGGTGCTGGAGGAGACTCTTGAGAGTCCCATGGACTGCAAGAAGATCAAACCTCTCCATTCTGAAGGAAATCAGCCCTGAGTGCTCACTGGAAGGACAGATTGTGAAGCTGAGGCTCCAGTACTTTGGCCACCTCATGAGAAGAGAAGACTCCCTGGAGAAGACCCTGATGTTGGGAAAGATGGAGGGCACAAGGAGAAGGGGGCGACAGAGGACGAGATGGTTGGATAGTGTTTTCAAGGTTACCAGCATGAGTTTGACCAAACTGCGGGAGGCAGTGGAGGACAGAGGTGCCTGTCGTTCTCTGGTCCATGGGGTCACGAAGAGTCGGACACGACTAAATGACTAAACAACAACAACAAGTTTCCTTTGATGCTTTGTGTTCTTCTTAATGGCCCATCCCCAGGCTATCTCCTCACACAGGAGATCAGCCTAGCCGAATTAGCCCTTAAGAGGATTAACATTGTATAGCACACAGCTCAATATACATGGGTCTGGCCTAATGCACACGAGTCTAATATACACGGGTCTAGCTATTCCCCAGTTTTAACACACCAAGCATAGATTCAACTCTGATACAATCATAGTGGTCTAGTATCCACAGACTCATAGCAATACAGTGAACCTCAATAGGCAGGGAGTTCGTAGAGTGCATGGGGCAATATAATTTATATGAAGCCCTACAGCACACCTAAATGTGAAAACTAACACTGTAGGTTTGAAGAAAAAGAAAGAAAGAAAGAAAGAAAGAAAGACATGACAGAGATAATGCATTATTTTGTTAGATTGTCTGTCCATTGTAATGCCTTTAATGAAAACTACACATTAAAAAGAATGCATGAGAGAGTGCAGCTGAAATCTCATTTCCCATGGATGTGATTTCATATTAGGAGAATGATCTAAGTCACTGGACCTTCCAAGAAAGAGAGGAATCAACAGACAGTGACATTCTCTTTGCTAAGTGGTAACTGTCTTTTCCACTGAAAATCAGAGCCATATTTTAGAGGAGACAGAGTGAAATCCCTGCCGTGAATGTGGGAGATTAAATGGAAATAGTTTAGAGCCAAAAATGGACTTGTGGCACATTGCTATACTTGCTCTGTGTTTATCTACGCACCCCAGAGGCTCCTCAAGGCTGCCATATACTCACATTCCAGGTTTTACTGGGCGGGATTGTTGCTGCAAGTGCTTTGATTCCTTTTCATCATATCAGCTTGTCCTTTATCCTGTCCCACCAATCTCCTTTTATAAACTCACCACTAGGGCTTTTAGCTCCAAGTTCTTATTTCTGTTTCCCCAAACTGTTTGCTCTGTGAGTGGGATGCGATGTGTCTCTTGACAACTCCTCTCTGTCTCTCCTGCTTCCCTCAGCTTCCCTGTTTCTGGTTCCTTGTTGGGCTCACACCTCCCACTCAACATTTCTGCTTTATCTCCGCATGCTGATAGGAGAGGCCTTCTCTCCAGCCCAACCTGATCTATTGCTAGTGGACCTCCTGCAAAGACATCAACAAAAATGGCAACACTTCTGCATCCTCCTCTCACACGTATTTGAAAATCCACTTGTATTTTAGGGCTGTCAACTCTGGCAGGGAAAATAGTGGTAGAGATTGCATTTTAAGAAAAAGAGTATATCATCTGACTTAAAGGAAACAAAGAATGAAGGGCAATTTTGCTCCCATGGGTCCAGAGATACAGTTATTGAAACTAACATCAATGGTAAACCTGAGTGTCTGGGCCACTAAAATCTAAAAAGCCATTGTCTTGCAAAAATGTAGGGGATTCACAGGATGGAGGTCCAACCTTCTACTATGCATACTGGGACAGCCTCTTCATCCAATTGGGAAGAGATGGAGCTTAATCTGCTTGTGCACATCCATGTGCCATGCTCCATGTGGTTCCCAATAAATGTTTTTGCTTCACTCCTGCAGAAATATTCCTGGTGGGAGCTTCTAGGATAATCAGGTTAAGGTTTCCAAACAATGCATTCATGACAAAAGATGTACTTTAAACATAAGCCAGATTTATACCTGACTTAATGTATTTGCCAATTGATCTGCATCATAAAAGTACTGGGAATCAACAGTGTATCAGTCCCACAACAAACACAACGGGACTTACTTCTGAGTAAAAAAAGGTAAAAGGTAAAGGACCCCTGGACAGTTAAGTCCAGTCAAAGGCGACTATGGGGTTGCGACACTCATCTCACTTCAGGCCAAGGAAGCAGGTGTTTGTCCACAGACAGCTTTCCGGGTCATGTGGCCAGCATGACTAAATTGCTACTGGCACATGGAGGACTGTGACGAGTGCCAGGGTGCATGGAAATGCCATTTACCTTCCTGCCACAGTGGTACCTATTATCTATTTGCACTGGCATACTTTCGAACTGCTAGGTTGGCAGGAGCTGGGACAGAGCAACAGGAGCTCACCCTGTCGCGGGGATTCAAACCGCAGACCGTCTGATCAGCAAGCCCAAGAGGCTTAGTGGTTTAGACCACAGTGCTACCCACTGAGTAGACTTGTGTAAAATAGGGAATTCTAGTCTGAGGTAGCCATGGAAAAATTGAAGCTGGGGGGGGGGGGGAGTTGTCTTTATTCTGGATAAATTAATCCAGAACACTTTTGTCTCTGGCTCTGCCCACCACTGGCTCTGGATCCAGTCATAGCTGGCCTGCAGCCCCTAACAAATTATCTCTGAGGAAATGTAGAGTCCAACAGACAAAAGATTGCCCACACATGCTTTAGAGCAGGCTTCCTCAACCTCAGCCCTCCAGATGTTTTTGGCCTGCAACTCCCATGATTCCTAGCTAGCAGGATGGTCTGGGATGATGGAAATTGTAGACTCAAAACATTTGGAGGGCCGAGATTGAGGAAGCCTGCTTTAGAGTATGGGAACAGGACAGAAATTTAGCAGAACAAAGGACACAAGTAGACTTCCTGTGGAGGGAGTCAATTGGCTCAATTCATATGAAATATTTTTGTGTTGACATTATCATATTACACATGGTTACAAGGGTTTCAAAGATATTATGCTATTTCCTTTGGCCTGTATATTTTCACTTCCTTCAGTGAATAAAGACAACTTCAATTATTTCACATGCAGAGCAATTACCTAAGGTTTATTTATGTGCTTATAGGTTTTGGCTTCCATGATGCACAAGGATGTTAGACTTTGCAGTCATTTTACATCAGCTTCAACAGTCAGATTTCCATACTCCAGGATGGTATTGCCTATCAATTGATGTGAGTTCATTTCCCTTGTCCTGGTTCCTAAAAGGAGCATAAAGCCAGTCTTGATATATGACAAGACGGCCTGCCCCCTCCCTGCAACTGTTTAATGTTGTTGATTTCTTTTCCATAAGTCTCTTTCAAATAAGGCCTAAGTAGTCTTATGCTACCATTCTAGTCAAGTTACATCTGACAGATATGGGATTCACCCTGCTGCTCCTTATTAAGCACATGTCCCACTCTGTCAACATAATTTAAGTGCAAGGAATATATTACATGGGTGAAGTAAATTAAATCCCTTGCTTCTCTCCTGGCCCTTCCTAGAACATTAACTCTGCCTTCCAGCTTCAAGCATACAGTACTTGATTGATTCTTTGCTTTAAGAGACAGTAGCAAATTCTGGCTTATCCCTTGGACTACAGCAAGGGTAGGAACTAGACAAATTTCTTAAATGAAGTTAAGATTGAAAAATTAGAAACGGAGAGAAACCAATACTGATGTATTTGCCCATACCAAACTACAACGTAAGAGATGAGGGAAGTGGGAATCCACGATATCTGGAGGGTACCAGTTTGCCTGTCCCTGGTGTGATGAATATGTGTCACTTTAACTTTTCGGCCTGCAAAACTACCATTTGTGCACCTAAGCTCAGGAGACAATACTTTAGGTGCAACACGCCTTAGTTCTCCACCAGACACAGTGGAACTGCTGTTCCAGATTCTGCTTGAGACTAATAGCTCTCGCCAAAGATATTAACCCACAATGCAGTTGCCAAGGCATGCTTTAGATTTTCAGTGGTGCTATTACTGATAGGCTTTGTTGGTGCAGATAATATTATCTATTACACATAGCAAGAAGAGTCACAGCAAAATATTAGGTTTTTTATAATAATTTTATTGAGTTTTCCATATTTATCATAACCATATTCTATTACATAATTCTATAGCCTAAAACATTGCTCAAACTGAGCATCGACCTCCTTCCTCCTCCTCTTTCTGACTTTCGAACCTCTTTACTAAAAGTTGGCAAAGTTAACAGAGAAGATCCGGAATCAGTGCGACGAACTGTTTCAAAAGGACTGGAGCAAATTTATATTTTATATGAAAGAACATTGTAAACATCTGAAGACGTTTGTCGGTTTGAGTTCAAATGTTTTGTAATGCGAAAATAAGAAACTGATTCACATAGAATGAGGTGAAATATAAAAAGATGATAGAAGGTAAAAAAGTGGTTATAGGAATGCCAAAATATTAGGTATTTAAAAGTGATATAATCTCTAGTCATGTTTTTCGCCTCAAGTGATTCCAGTCACCTGAGGGTGAGGGGAGAAAGGATGTGCTTGACACCTCTGCCTCCTCTGTTGTATTCCTGATGTTCCCACCTTCCCCTTGGCCTTCACACTTTGGGGTGGGGTGCAAGGAGAAGGCTCTTTTTATGGAGTTTCCCAGTGTGATTTAGACTCCTATATGATTAGGGCTCTAATCACGCTGTTAATCACGAGCCCCTTGAATTAATGTAGATTAAAATATTATAGAGAAAATAGTCAGCTCACGATGCAGCAGATCGGAATTTGATCGCACTTTTAAAAATGATTCCTGCCCTGCCCACACCCAGTTTTAGACAGACATCATTTGGACTGGGACACTGGTTTCATCCACTTCCTGCAGATGAAACCTGAGAGACACTGAGGAAGAGCTTATTGTTTTGTGACAACAATAAATTATTGCACCTGACAGGAACAGAAAGTTGTAGACCACTCTGAGATAATGACAGAGGGTTGGCTTTGTTGCCAGGAAGATAACAAGGAGGCAATATTTGAATCAGAGACATTTTTCAGGGAACAGGATGTTCAATCACTGTAAATGTATAGGCAAGTATGAAATATTGATAGACGTAAGATGAATTTAAGACCATTTACCAAAATATTTCAACCATAGAGTTGTATCCAACTAAGTTCTACTCAGAGTAGATCCACTGAAATTAATGGAGCTATATTAGTTGTGTTTATTAATTTCAATGGGTATACTCTGAGTAGGGCTAGCATTGGATATAACCCATAATCTCAACAACCTTTTTTGCACTTGAGGTAAAACTATATCACAAACTTTTGGAAATCTTTCTCTGTCGTACTTTTAATCATCATGTCTGTAATCCAAAGCTATGATTTTCCATGAAGGCATATGGCAGCAGCATAGTTGGGGGTGGGGAGGAGGGGTGGGGTGCACTGGGCACCACTTACGCAGGGGGCAGCACTTACGCAGGGCCTGCAGCGCACCCGAGTCATGCGTCTCTCCTAGGAGTGACACAGTGGCTCTGGCTGGAGGCCCTCAGCTGGAGGGTGGCTGAGGGAGAGGTAGCGGGCAAACTCCATGCAGGCTTCGCCCAGAGTGCCCTGCCCGGCTTGTCCCACCCCCATGGGCAGCTCATCCCGCTGCATATGGTCTATCGCCATGGGTCACAATGTGAGGTTCTTCCTTTATATGCACATAGCTAAGTTTTGCCCAGTGTCCTGTGTTTGAGGGATGTGTTTTTGAAAAATGGCGATTCATCATTTGCTTCAGAACTACGGTAGTTGTTTCGACCTTTTCTCCATTTGGGCAACTGATTACACTGAGCCACTTTAGGCTTTACAACATTGATTAAAAGCAATTCAGGCTCTATGTTCTCAGAGCTGATAAGATGTATTAATGAGCATTTGTTCCTTTATTTTTATTTTAAAATATCTGGATACCATTTTTTAATTAAAACTCACAAAGCGGTGTACAGCATGATGCAACAATTATCACCCCTCCCCCAGCACCTATAGTAAATCCAGAAATTAAGAACAGACTGGCAGTAATGTCAGCACTGAGTCAGACATAGGTCAGCAAGAAAGGAAGCAAATCTCTGAGGCCAGTGATGAAGTTAACACTTTATTCAAGGAAACAAAATAATACAACTCTGCCTAGTGGTCTCAGCAACCCTTCCCAGTATGTCTTGCCCCTATGGAGCAGTTGCCAGGACTGAAGGTCCCTGCCTTCCACCCTCTCTAAGTCTCCTCCTTTACTGGATGTTTCCCAAGCAGTCTCAAACTGTGTCTGCTCACCTCTGACCTCTGTTCTGCTCTTCTCATTACTCTGTATATTCTTGGAAACTGAGGGGAGAGGAGCTTGTTTCAGCAAGAGGGGGAGACTCCCTGGCTTCTTCAGCAGTCTCTTGATTCCCCCACTCCGCTTCAGCCTCAGAGTCTGAAGTGCTCTCTGTCACAGGCTCTTCTTGCTTACTAAACCCTGTTGCTGCTTCAGCTTCCGACACCTCCTCTCAAGCCATCTTCTCCCTCTGAGCTCTCATTGGTGTCCCACCACCAATCCCCTGGCTCTGAGCCTTCCTCCTCTGGAGTTTCCCTCAGGGGTTCCCTGGCTGGTGCCTCCCACCACTCCTCTTCATCCAGCCAGTTAATACCACCAAGGAGAATAAGTGAGCTTTTGACAGGTATCAGAATGCCATCAGAGAGGAGGGGGTTCCACAGAGATGGGCCACAGCAGAAAAGGCCCTTCGCCTACCCAGATGTTGCAAGATGGACCTCTGCCAGGTCTCATTAGCTGACCTGCTGACCAGTTGGAAACACGTGCCTGACTTGTAACAGAAGGTGGTGCATCTCAGGAAGAAATGCTCTGCCTCACCTTAACTCCTTCTTACCCTCACAGTTCCAGTGGTGTCTTATGACCTTAGAAGTTCTCATAAATGCTGTCCCAGTTACTCCAATGGAGAAAGCAGAAGCGTGTTGTCCTCAGTAGCTGCAACGCGCCATTGGGCCTAGTAGATATCAAACAAAGGAAGAAGAAAGGACCAGGCACTCTCCAGATTCCTGAGCCACGTAAAGTTCATTGCATGGCACAAGGAATTTGATGTAGAATGTGGGAGCTGGGGTGAAAGGAACGTGCATCCAAGGTTGAACCCCACATTGGGATAAGCAACAACTTGTGCCTCGCTACCACCTTTGGGATCTGCTCTAGTTGGTGCAGCAGCTCATAGGACTGGACCCATTTTAACATAGCCTGACCTTAAACAAGACCCACTTTCTGTTTTACACTGCTAATTTAAGCCACAAATCAATAGAACTGCTTGCTGAATTTTGGTCACTTAGCTTCAATGCGAATGAGAATTAGAGAGTCATGGGCAGAAAAGGTGATTTCTCTTGGCATTTAAAGATGGGATTTTCATTTGAATTGCACATTACTTGTATATCTGTTGGAATCTTTCACCCAGAGTGTGAATGACTTATTTTTGCACAGCTATTCAAGGCAGTTTCCCCCCTTATCCCTAGCCTTAAATGTCAGTTAATTTGTCATGTTTATGGCAGATGGGGGAAATGATGTCGAACACAGCTGTCACCCTCTGTGTTTGGCCTTGGCAGTTTTTCTGCAAAGAATGAATCTTCCAGCTTGTTTACCCTCCAGCCCTTAGTTAGCCGAAACTGCCTTTTACTCAGCTGCAATTAAGAGGGCATCTGAGACTTTGTGAATTCCTTAGTCCATTAGTTTGAGCTTAGCCTAATTACGCTGGGTAAAGCTTGTTTCTGTTCTTTTAATTACCTAAATTCGGTTTATTCAAAGAGGGACCTGGCTGGGTTAGTTCCAAATTTGCCACTTTACAAGTTCAGACTAAGAAAAATGATCTTTCAAAACTTTGCAAAAAGCAGTTTCATAGGAATTTCTAAGCTCCCCCGCCCGTACCTTTTAAAAAATTTAAGACACAACCCACCATGAATTTCTTTTATACAGCGCTCATTGATATGAATAGGAGCAAGGCAAGAGAAGTACTAGGTCCTTCAGTGAGGTTGGCAAAGGGGACTCACTGTTGAAATGTGGCAATGTTTTTTTCCCCCCTTGGTTTACAAAGCGATGGCGGCACTTTGTTTTCTGCCAAGTGCTGTACTAACTCTGTTCATTTCAGTTTACCTTGAGTGATTTGGGATTAGCACATTGGGAATGATCAGCTTGTGTGGGAGAGGAAAGATGAGTCAGGGGTGAAATCATGGAAGTTTATAAAATAATGCATGGCATGGATAAATACTCTCCCCCCTAATGACACTAGAACTTCTGGACTTCCAATGAAGCTGACTGTTGGAAGACTGGAACTCGCTCCCATGGGAAGCAGTGATGGCCACCAGCTTGAATGGTCTAAAAAAGACTTAGACAAATTCATGGAGGAAACGGCTACCATGAACTACTAGTCATGATGCTATGTTATGCCTTATCTCCACAGTTGGAGGCAGTTTCTGGAATCCACAGGAGGGGAGAGGGCTGATGTGCTCAAATCCTGCTTGAGGTTTTCCCATAGTAAGGTTACCAGACGTCCCCATTCCCTGGGGACAGTCCCCAAATTTACAAATAAGTCTCCATGCAAAATCCATTGAAGTTGAAAAGTGTCCCCGGATTAATTGAAAAAAAATCTGGTAACCTTATCCCATAGGCATCTAGCTGGCCACTGTAAGAACCAGGTGGACCACTGGCCCAATCCTGCAAGCTCTTCTTATGTTGTGTTCTTAAGCATTGGAAACATGCAGAAGCTGTGTGTTTGCCTGCTGTTTCTTCTCAAGTTATCCTTATTTTACTGTGTTTTATTTATTAGACAACTTTGCTGGGGGAACACAGGCTGTTATGTTGTCATGTTTGTGAATGAGGATCTCTGCTAGTGTAAGGAAGCTCAACTGGATATTAAGGTGTAGCGTAAAGGTAAAGGGACCCCTGACCATTAGGTCCAGTCGTGACCGACTCTGGGGTTGCAGCGCTTATCTCGCTTTATTGGCTGCGGGAGCCGGCGTACAGCTTCCGGGTCATGTGCCCAGCATGACTAAGCTGTTTCTGGTGAACCAGAGCAGCACATGGAAACGCCGTTTACCTTCCCGCCGGAGCGGTACCTATTTAGCTACTTGCACTTCGTGCTTTCGAACTGCTAGGTTGGCAGGAGCAGGGACCGAGCAACAAGAGCTCACCCCGTCATGGGGATTCGAACCGCCGACCTTCTGATCGGCAAGTCCTAGGCTCTGTGGTTTAACCCACAGCGCCACCAGCATCCCATGGTGTAGTGTACCAGGACTATATTCTCATCCTAGGATTGATTCTGACTTCCACTGGCTAAAATTAATTTTGTATTTTTGAGAGGAGCCACCGTGTTTGTGTGTGTTTGCGGTGGGCATGGTGATGGAGCAGGGATGAACAAATGTGCCTCAGCTTGTTCCAACAACCATTAACACTTTTCTATTCCACTGCAATTGGTTAATTTTGAACAAGTCTGTGTTTTGTTTTCTTGTCCCCTGCTGCGGAAATATACATATTTTCACATATCTCACAGCACACAACAGTCATGCATATCTCAGCCATCAACAATCAATTATCTTCCCTGTGTGCTCCCTTCCAAGTTAATGACTTTCTAGAGGGGTAGCCCTGTTAATCTTTTGTATTAAAAAACAAGAGTCTTGTGGCACCTTGAAAACAAAGTTAATGAAGTAAGCTACCGTATGTTTGAAATTCTAATGATGTCTACTTGGAAGTAAGTCTCAGTGAATTCAGTGGATCTTACTCCTAGGTGGGTGGGATTAGGATTGCAGTGTGAGAGCCAGTGTGGTGTAGTGGTTAAGAGTGGTAGTCTCGTAATCCTGGGGAACCAGGTTCGCGTCTCCGCTCCTCCACATGCAGCTGCTGGGTGACCTTGGGCCAGTCACACTTCCTTGAAGTCTCTCAGCCCCACTCACCTCACAGAGTGTTTGTTGTGGGGGAGGAAGGGAAAGGAGAATGTTAGCCGCTTTGAGACTCCTTAAAGGGAGTGAAAGGTGGGATATCAAATCCAAACTCTTCTTCTTCTTCTTCTTTTAGCCTCTCTTTCTCACTTAGCCATATATGGTTTTTTTAATTGCAACATCTTACTTCATAAATGCAAGTTTTAGACATGCATGTGTCTGCTGAAGCCTATCATTCCACCATTATTTATATTTTAAGTGTTTGTAATAAACATTCATTTATTTTTATTTTATTTAACAAAATTTATATATCACTTTTTTGTATATCAGATTCAGGGATTCCTGGATGAAATGGATTATCAGATTAAAGCAGCAAATTTAACCCCATTTACCTGGGAGTAAGCCATGTTGAAGTCAGTGGTACTTACATCTGAGTAGATATGGCTAGGATTGCAGCTTTAGTAGATACAGGCTGCCTCTAGCAGTGAATAACAACAATGAGCAACACAAGCACAGAGAGTGCAATGAGACCGAGTGTTTGGGGGGGGGGGAGGGAGGCTTGGTTAATTTCATTGTACACAGGTTGTGCATTGACAATAAAGGTATTATTATTATTATTATTGTCAACAAACAATGCTTCAGAAAAAGGAAAAGCAAGAATACAATTGTATATTACTGGATATATATAAATCATATGGGTAGGACATGGGTGGCGTTGTGGTCTAAACCACTGAGCCTCTTGGGCTTGCCGATCAGAAGGTCAGCATTGGGGTGAGCTCCCGTTGAGCTCTCTGAGCCTCTGCCAGCCTAGCAGTTTGAAAGCATACCAGTACAAGTAGATAAAAAGGTACTGCTGTGGTAGGAAGGTAAATGGTCTTTCTGTGCGCTCTGGCTTCCGTCACAGTGTTCCATTGCACCAGAAGTGGTTTAGTCATGCTGGTCACATGACCCAGAAAGCTATGTGTGGACAAATGCCAGCTTCCTCAGCCTGAAAGCGGAGATGAGATCTGCACCCCATAGTCAAATTCAACTGGTCTTAACTGTCCTTTACCTTTTTACCCTAACATTTATAAATAATATACATTGTAAATAAATGAGCATATCATTTATGCATAATGTATGCGTGTTAAAAAAAAGAACACTTTTGTTGTTGAGAACTACGCCAAAAAGCATCCATAGCAAGACTCTGTGCCATGATGAGTGTCAAATAGGTGGATGGAAGGAAATCTGTTTTCAAAACATTCCTAAAGTGAGAGCAGGTTGGCCACTGTGAATAGGAGCTGAGTTTGACTCTGAAGCAACTCTGCACCGCCCCTACCTGGGTCCATTGGCAAGGCAGGTCTGGCCAGTGAGGGGCCCTTCTGAGTATAACCTGGCCAATTGCTGATGCCAGGAGTGAAGTAACCAGAAGCCCACCTGTTTGTGTTTTGCTTAGAGTAATGCACATACCTGGCCATTGTATCCATTGTGTTTGCAGCCTGGGATTATGGACAAGTTTTTGAATTCTTTTGGGTCTTGATTCTCCCATAGCCACAACCTAGGATTCAAGCAGAAATCAGGCATGGCTCTGACCCTCTGCCTTCCCAACCTGCTGCCTTGCTTCCAGCTTCTAGCTTGCATAACTCTCAACTCTGGTCTTTGTCATTCTAATGACCAGTCTGAGGGAAGGGAACCCACACAGAGCTTCTCCCTTTGTTTCCTTAATGGTCCATTACCACACCGGGAAGCTAGCCTTGCTGTTTCAGGAAATGAATCTGTGTTGGATCCAGGAATCACAAGAGTATTGCCATAAAACCTACCCCCTCTGTCCCAAATGCATAACAGCATTTATATATATGTAAGCTTTCAACAAATGCAACTTTCAGAGAAGTGTGAAATTTGGTGGTTCACTAAATTCCGCACATTAATTCCAAGCAGTGCAGATCAGGTCCTTTTGCATAAGAACGTGCAAAGATTCAATTCCTCATCACTACTTTCGCTCATTTTCCTTCAATGAGACTGAACTGATTTAAATCTCTTCAGTTATCACATGGTGTTGATCAGACCTGGGTTTAGCTTCCAGAGGGCTATTTCATTCTGCTAACCCTGAAATTATGGAGAATACAAGCAGAGCTGCATGGCAGCTCATGTGCTATTAAACTTATCTACTTGACTGGTCTAGGATATATGCTGTGACATCTGATACATTTGAATAATTTGAAGTTTGATAAATAGGACTTTTGCTTACATATAGTTAGTGCAGGACATTTAGTGAATTTAGATGCCGATCTTTGACTTTCCTGAGAGGTATTTACTCTGAGGCCCTGACTGTTCTGAATGTAATGTGATTTGGATCTTGATCAGCCTTGATGATGGAGCAGTACATTTAAGGAGGAAATCTGGACAATTAACTTGACAAATTTTCCATGCCAGCTTTCTTAAAAAACGTATATGAAGTATTACCTGTCCAGTCATGAGTAATTTCCGCAGATGACAAATCAGTCCAAGACAGGCAGCTTGTGTTTAACACTTTGGTTTATGATTTTGAAGACTCTGACATGACTGATTATGCTAAGGCCTGGAGCAATTTACTGAATTAATGAATTAATTACTAATACATGAGAGTGATTAATTGAGATGCTTCTTTGGATCTTATTCAGCGTAATGAAGCTTGAGCAATGACAGGTGCAGACTTATGGGCTAGATTCTGTGGCTTTTACTCACGTGAACATCCAGTAAAGGAAATTAGTTTCCATGCAGACAGTGGTGTTGAATCAGGCCTTGTGTGATTAAATAGAAGGAAATGCTTGGGGACATCATCTTAAACTCCCTGCAATTGGTCAGGAATTTGCCATTAGGTTAATGAAGGCATGGTTCTGTTCTCAGGTGGATTAATAAATGTTGTTAAGACAGATTCTTATGATTGTTTTTCTCCCTTCAGAAATTCACCTTTTCGGGGTCATTTCACACATTACCTTTCCTAACAAGGAATTAATCTCTGTGCCAGTGGGGGGAAGTTGAAAGCACGCACACACCATAGTATATGAATACTAACGGAGCATTTTTCCTATGCTGGTATGCACACTCAGTGGCTACCTAGTTTTGGTACTTGGGATAAAAGATTTGGGGAAGGGCCATAGCCCAGTCATATATCATGTTCCCTCACATATAGAAGGTCCCAGGTCCAAACTGCTTCAGTGGGTGGTGGATACTCTGAAGCTATATCAGTAGAGCCTGGGCTGCCATCTGTCAGGGAGAGCAATGGGCAAATCTGACAATGATAATTTCCTCTCAGTTTCTCATTTTTTACATTCTTAAGCTCACTTCTCCAGATTTCCTCATCAGTTTGATATCTATCTATCTATCTATCTATCTATCTATCTATCTATCTATCATCTATCTATCTATCTATCTATCATCTATCTATCTATCTATCTATCTATCTATCTATCTATCTATCATCTATCTATCTATCTATCTACTCATGAAAATTCACCAGTATTTTAGTGCAAATTTCTCCCAATATACACACTTTGGCAAAGCAATTTCCCACAATATGATGCATTTTTATATGTTATTTCCTATAATCTGTGCATTCCTATGCACACTTTACCCGGGTATATGCAGTTTTGTACACATTACCTGTCTGGAGAACTGCACTACAAAATTCAGAGACGTGCAAATTTTGAAGGCTGAATGTGTTTCGATTCATGTATTGTTTCAGAAAATATGAATTATGTTGGGTCACCTTTGAATGCAAACTGAATCACATTTGTCCCCTATCCCTAGACAGGGATGCTGTTGTTGCAGGTTTCTGGAAGAAGCAGGGGGTTGGACTAGGCAATCTCCACAGCACCTCTCAAGTCTAATATTCTGTGCATCTAGATTTTTCTTATTATAGCTCAAGCCTTTCAACAGATTTACAATAACATCACTCTGTAAATTGCAAGTGCTCTCTCCATATTCTAGTATGTTCTTTATGACCTCACCCAGTTGCTTGCTTATCAGTTTACATTACTTTATAACAACCTGACTTCAACACGAAGCTAAGCTTTGACTAAATTGGGTGTCCTTTTAAAGGAAACATAATTAAATAAGGAGCTGTCCTCTCCAATCTCAGTGATTGAAAAGGAAGTCTACATGCTTGCTGAATATACTGGACAAGATTATTACAGTAAACATTGGCTTTCATTTATATGTTGATTGAGCTTCACAAAGCACTGGTTTATAAACACAATTACACATAGCTCAAGACGGTTTTTGGCACAATGACTGCAAAGTCAACTAGACTATATGTGAAATGTTAACACAAAATTTTGGCCTATAGTCATTCGAAGCTTTTGAAGCTCAGTAGAAGTAGGAAAAAAAGGTGGCAGGTTTTCAGCTATGAACCCCATCACTGGAGGCTCTGCACAAGAGCTTCTGCTTGCACAAGGAGACTTCCCCCCATCTCCTTCCCTGTGTTTCCCAAAAATGGCATGAGGGGATTGGGAGAATGCCCCCAAAACCACCCATGGGGGGAGGGGAGAGGGATCATTCTGTCTGGCAAGCTGAGATGCTTATGTATGTAGATGGAATGTTTGCAATAGCACAACACTAAATTCCACCCTATGTAAACTACTATCGTCCTATAATCCAATCTCAGTGAATTGTATGAAGTGGTGGCTTTGCGTTTGTGCAGGAGTGGAATACCTCTGCCCCCAGGGCCAAATTTGGCCTGCCACAGGTTGTTGGGGTATATTTCTGTGTGCATTCACCAGGGAAGCTTCAGTCAAGCTCACCACAGGAAACAGATGTTTAGCAGAGTTTGCTTTTACTTGGCACACGCGCACGCGCGCACACACACACACACACACACTATATACAGTTGTTGCACATAGACATCTTTCTCTGATCCCAGAGAAAGTTCTTTGCTTCAAAAGTTCTTGCTGTTCCAAAGTTCACAGCAAGTCCTTTGTTCAGCTGCTTGCAGCTCTGTGCAAAGTGTTCCACTTCCTTCCACGATTCCAGTCAGTCTCTGTTGCTTAGATCTCTCATACTTTCCCAGCCAGCAGACTACTGAATACTGTAACTTCTGCTCCTTATCTACATAGGGACTATGTGCAACTTCTGCCTAGCAGCAGTGATAAGACAGTCAGAAGAGTCAGACAAATGCATTGGGGGGAATGAGTCAGCATTACCAACTCATGTGGAATTAACCCATTAAACATCTTCCTTGACACAGGTCCCAGTTGGGCCCACAAACCACGGCCACTGTGGCCTATACCTGACATCATATGTGATGTCAAGTATTGGTCAGTTAGAGTGGTGGCTGGATTGGCAGCGCAACTAAGTTCACTGTAGAGGAAAGGGGTGGAACACTCTCCCGAGAGAGATGCACCTAGCAGCATCACTACCGTCCTTTAGACACCAAGGCATTTCACTCCTAATAGAGGTTCATCTTTTAGGTTTAAGACAAATCTTTTGCAGAGAGTGACAAATAAATAAATAAATAAATAAATAAATAAATAAATAATATAAATAAGAACAAGGAAAAAAATATGTATGTGTCCAGGTCAGGACCAATGATATTCCAATGATCAGGTTACAGAAGATGCAGAAGGGGTTTCTCTGTGGCTGTTTTTCTGTTAAAGGTAAAGGTAAAGGTACCCCTGCCCGTACGGGCCAGTCTTGACAGACTCTGGGGTTGTGCGCCCATCTCACTTAAGAGGCCAGGGGCCAGCGCTGTCCGGAGACACTTCCGGGTCATGTGGCCAGCGTGACATCGCTGCTCTGGCGAGCCAGAGCCGCACACGGAAACGCCGTTTACCTTCCCGGTGGTAAGCGGTCCCTATTTATCTACTTGCACCCGGAGGTGCTTTCGAACTGCTAGGTTGGCAGGCGCTGGGACCGAGCAGCGGGAGCGCATCCCGCCGCAGGGATTCGAACCGCCGACCTTTCGATCGGCAAGTCCTAGGCGCTGAGGCTTTAACCCACAGCGCCACCTGCGTCCCATGGGTTTTTTTTTAGGGAACATCTTTCCCATCGCTGTCCACCAGAGTCTGATATGCAGATAAGGTTTCGTGGCTGCTTCTCCTATGACTGAAATGTCTTCCTCACCAAAGCCTGGGCATCTTTTAGATCTCAGGGAAGCTCACACAGGAGAGTAAAAATATATTTATTCAAGAAAAAAATATAAACAGCTTAGTCAGAAAAAACTCTAAGCGGTGTACATAATAAGAAATTATTATCAATAGAAGGTAGATAAAAGCCGCAACGCTGTGCATTTCAAAGCGTAGTACAGCCTGCAATCTGTGAAGCAGTTGCCCTCTTCATTTAGGTGATTTCAGAAGCTGTCTTGATTGATGTTGCCTGTTTGAGTAGCATTTTTTTTAAAATGCGAGTGCAAGGCAGGTTTTCAGCTCTCTGTTATAAAATTCACTTTGACTTCAATACCCATCCTGCGGTTTGGGACAAGCGGGTTACCTTGTACAGAGCGGCAAGATGCTGTCAAGTAGTTTTTCATATTCAGAACAACAAGAACTCAGATATTCAGACTGAAAGCTGGAATTCAGACCTCATGATGTGCTGAACTCTCTTCAGCAGGAGATTTCTCACAGACTTTAAGTGTGTCTTGCTGTTGTCTGAAACCAAAAGACACATTTCCTAATCTTATTCAGACTTCTTCTTGCTTCTTACAAATGTAATTGGCTCCGTTATCAGTTGTCACATAGTACTTCACAACACAAAAAGTAAATAGAAATTGAAACAGATATTTTGATAACATTATTTATTTAGGGTTGAATCCAGATTTAGCCATACTTAGTAAAAACCCATTAAAATTAATGGGACAACCTTTGGAGCCCTTCAAAGGGGGCTCTTGGGAGACAGGTTTCCATCAGTCTTCTTCATCCAGCTGGTCTGAGCTTTCCTTGGGAGGCTCTTGGGCTGGTGGCTCCCAGCCTTCCTCTTCAGCCAACCAGGCCCTGACACAAGGAGGGCTGGGAAAGAGACCTTTGCCTGAAATCCTAGAGAGTTCCTGCCAACCATTGCAGACAATACTGACCTAGGTAGACCAATGGTCTGACTCAGTATAAGGCACCTTCCTATGTTTGTATATCCAGGTAGTGTATCCACAGCAGTGACCAGGGGAGGAATGATAGCTGGGAGCAGCAGAGAGAAGAAACACCCCTATCAGCACAACCGGATGCCTTCATCTTCCCAACCTGCAACAAAATATGTCTCTCCAGTATCAGTCTCTACAGCCACAGCAGGTGCTGTAACTCTCCAGCACTTTGACGTTACTCCTGAAGGCGCACTCTTCCATTGTCTCCCAAGACAGATGGATGCCAACTACAGTGGTACCTCGGGTTAAGTACTTAATTCGTTCCGGAGGTCCGTTCTTAACCTGAAACTGTTCATAACCTGAAGCACCACTTTAGCTAATGGGGCCTCCTACTGCTGCCACGCCACCGGAGCATGATTTCTGTTCTCATCCTGAAGGAAAGTTGTTAACCCGAGGTACTATTTCTGGGTTAGTGGAGTATGTAACCTGAAGCATATGTAACCTGAAGTGTATGTAACCCGAGGTACCACTGTATTTCAAAAATGAATTTCAGGGGCTGGCACAAGAACATAATAGTTAAAGAAATGCTTAAATAAGTAAAGGTATCTAATATACAACTCCTCACACTGAAGACATCATATTATGCACCATCTTAGCATCATATTGTATAGCCCAAGGGTGAGTTCGGAGGCTGTGGCGGAGGATGAGTAAAGTCAGAACGCTATAATGACACACTGCTGTAAGTTATTTCCCCCCAGGATGAAACAACACACCTTTTAATGCAGAATTAAAAGTAAGAGAATATCTGGGACACCCCCATCTCACTGATAGGATTTCCCAGGTGGATAAATAAGTATTTGCCATGGGTGTCTGGTTTTTGGTTTGTTTTAAATGCATTGCCTGTTCTTTGTGCTTTTCTGTTGTTTTATTGAGATGATTGTGTTGAAGGCAATTAAATAGCAACAACAACAACATCAAGCCTACATCTTTGATTCCCCCTTTCCCCTTGTCGTTAGGGACAAAAATATATGTCATGTCACCTAGAAACTAGAAATCTCAGATAAAACTGTGACAATAAATGGAAAAGTTAATGAGTTTCCCTTGCATGTCTATTTCTGCAGAAAAGTTCTACAAAAAAATTCACAATAGAAATAGTTATTTTGGAACAACTATCGTAGAGTTTAGGATAAGATACTGTATTTTCCTAGCCCGCTCTAAATGATTGCAGTTCACTAGACAACAGTTGCCTAATTTCATGCTTATAAGGAATTTGTCTAGATAGACTTACATAGCTATTTAAGCTGCAATCTTATACCTGCTTGCCTGGGAGAATGCTCCATTGAAACCAGAGACACTTATTTCTGAGTAGATGTGCCCAGGCCTGTACTATTAGAGCTTGAAACATTTAGCAAGCCTATGAAATTTGGCACACTTTCGCCCCTTTACTACTCATCTTTTGCAAGCGAACCTTTACTTCAAAAACGTGATGGGTTTTGTCTGATTTGTTGTTGTATCTCCTGAAAGTTTTGATTTTGCCAGCTGTCAGCTATGAAATCTCTGAAGTGGTCAACTGTCAATTGTTATCAGTGTGTGTCAGCTTTCAAATAAAAATCATAAACATTATGACATGTCAAATGCCATAAAGCACCGTCCAGTAACAAAGTTTGGAATCAGATATAATTGGGCATCAAATGCAAATATATAATATTCAGAGTCAACATTTGCAGACGAGGTTTCTGTCCTCACATCCAGGTCATGAGGTATGGTCTGAAGGCATGGGATGCAGCAACCTTGCTAAAGCTAGGGAGTTTTGGTTTGGCCGGTGCCTGAAGAAGTTTGTAAAAGGTAAAGGTAAAGGTACCCCTGCCCGTACGGGCCAGTCTTGACAGACTCTGGGGTTGTGCGCCCATCTCACTCAAGAGGCCAGGGGCCAGCGCTGTCCAAAGACACTTCCGGGTCACGTGGCCAGCGTGACAAAGCTGCATCTGGCGAGCCAGAGCCGCACACGGAAACGCCGTTTACCTTCCCGGTGGTAAGCGGTCCCTATTTATCTACTTGCACCCGGAGGTGCTTTCGAACTGCTAGGTTGGCAGGCGCTGGGACCGAGCAGCGGGAGCGCACCCCGCCGCAGGGATTCGAACCGCCGACCTTTCGATCGGCAAGTCCTAGGCGCTGAGGCTTTAACCCACAGCGCCACCTGTGTCCCGAAGAAGTTTGTACCTATAGTCAATACTGTGCTGGAAGGGAAAGCAGGATATAAATTTAACAACTTCCTCTATTTCTGATGCTCAGAATGTGAGCGCCATTTGTTGCCAAAATGGCACTGCTCATATACACAAGTGAGGTATCAGAAGGCTTGAACAGCAGCAGCCCTGGGGCGGGAGAGCCCTAAAGGAGTGAACCCTTTAAAAAAGGAGTCCAAAAAAGACTGAACATGCTCAGTGACCACAGAGTGCAGATTGGAGAGAAAGAAAACTGGTGTGTGTGTGTGTGTGTGTGTGAGAGAGAGAGAGAGAGAGAGAGAGAGAGAGAGAGAGAATGGAATGGCTGGAATCCTGAACTGGGTGTACTCCACACTGAAATATTTTGTTGGAGTGTCTCCACTGTAACTCGTTGTAGTTCTAACATAGTTGCAAATGTAGTTTGAGTGTCACCTTATTTAGTGAGCAATCACAAGCAGCAACTTGGGGAGGCTTTCTGCGTGTGTGGTCAATGTGTGGCGAGCTTCAACTGGCTCGGAAACACTTGAGACACAACCCTGTCATGCTAAATGCCATCGGGATTTTCCCTTGGTCTTCATCTCTTTTGTCCTTGTGGCCTTCTTGCCATGTAATTTTTTTCTCATTTTTGACCTCATCAACGATACAGAGAAGGTAGAGCACCCAGACCCGATCATGTTGTACTCCTTGCATAGTAGCATTACCCAACATTAATCTTAGTCTCCTTTTTAAAAAATGCCTAAATAGATTTGAGGAGAGGTCACTGATCTGTCTGCATAAGGGACAAGTTTAAATGAATAAATAGCATTTTTAGTAAGTAATTCTTTGTACAAAATCAGTAAATTATGTCTGGATCATGGGTTAACAAGCAAAATCACTCACGATCAGCACTCTCCAAAGGGCTTGTGCCCTTGGGAGAATGTATATATATATATTTTTAAAAATCAAGCATTGTGGAGATGATGATATTTTTATGGATTTCTTGTCTACCTTTCCATAAGGTCTCAGGATGGGTTGCAGCAATATAAACTATACTGAGTCCTGGCCAAAATATATTCTTATTCTGATGATTACTAAATTTATATACCACTCAGAAGCCATTCTGGAAAGGAGCCATTTACAAACATAAAACCAATTATAAAAAATATGTAGTCACAAATAATTACCGGTACACAAGAAAACAATTAAATTAATATTAAAAGAAAGATTAAATAAAACATCCACATTCTATGAGAGTCACTATTGGACGGCTATATTGAAATCAGGAATATTTGATGGGTTGAAATGCATGAGGAGGCATGAGGGTTGGAGCAATGCAACCTAAGAGATCGGGTGGCACATACAACACATATAAATCACCTTTTCTTTACCAGTCTAGCTGAGTCCCAAGATAGAGAAACCCATGGGCTGGACTTGGTCACAAAGCTTCCTGGTCTCTTCAAATGCTAGCTGAATGCCAGCTGAAATGGAGGTGGACATGTCTTTGTAAGCTCCACAAGCGCTGGGGAAGACTGATAAGCATCAGAGGCTTCAATGCTGGTTGGTAGCTTCCAGGATGGTGAGATGGAGCCAAGAAGATATGTGGAGCCTATGAGGAGGTGCACTAGTTGGAAAGGTTTTATGGGCCAAATCTGGTCTGTAGGCTGCCAGTTAACTTAATATTCATGAAGGTTAATATGAAACTGGGGGGAACGTATGTAGTGAGCCATATGCAGTGTGAGCTAGCCAGAATTTATCACTATATCCCTCTTTTCCATGCAGTGCTGTAGCCACAAAAACAATAGAAGCATTTCACTGGGCTAAGAGCTGCTTTTTGCTTTCCTCAATGATAAACAAGGGAAAATGCAGTCAATCTACTAAGGTCGTATACATTCCCATTAAACATTAAAAGCTGAGTTCTCTGGTTAGTGTTCCAATAAATTTAATGAGGAGCAACTAGTGTTTTCTCCCAAGCAGATTGGTGATTATCAGCTGAGCCTGACAGGTCGGCTAATGGACTAATAAAATTTATTCTGCTATGAAGAAGACCCTCAGTGGACAACAACATATTTCTGTTTATAATCTATCTGTATGGATGATTTCAAGTACTTCCCTAAGTATGCTCTAAGCAATAGTGGGTCTGAAATAACATGCAATTCAGTTCATAAGTAGGTTCAGTCCTAAAAAAGTGATTTTTTTTTAGATGAAAATCCACAGAAGATTGTAGGAAGAAGTCATCCCTATCTAAGAAATATTTAGATATAATTAGCATACAAACCATAAAAGCGTGTTTCCTAATATACTGTCTCAATAAGTGTTTGGTACATGCTTACAAACTACACATTGAGGCACACACTGAAGCATCTGGAAGCAGGTGCTATCCTACACGGCTGTGATCTAGCACCCTTGCACAGTATAGTCCATTGGGCCCGTGTCGGCTAGCTAATCTTGGGTTGCCACCTGGAGTGCGAGTTTCCTGGTTTTCGAGACGAGGCATGCGTTGGGAAGAGCTTGTTCCATTGCTGAGGGAGAAAGTCGCCATGTTTGGCCCTCCTGACATCCTTATTCTTCAATTAGGGGAAAATGACCTTGTTAACAGAAGAAGTGCAGACTTGTCGTGGAACATAAAAAGAGATTTGGATGAGATTGCTGCCTTGTGTCCTGGAACAACGGTGTTCTGGTCCTCCTTCCTGAAGAGAATTGTTTGGCGCGGTGCGCAGAACTGTATGGCCATTGAAAAATCCAAGAAACTCTTAAATCATGCAATAGCCCGTTGGGTGCGCTTTATCAATGGCCGAGTCATTTCTCACGACCATATCCGGATTGGCGATCAGGCCTTGTACCGGAATGATGGGGTTCATCTTTCAGACCAAGGGAATGACACTTGGTTAAATAGCATCATCAGCAGCATCAGGGATTGGTTACAGCTGTGAGGGTATTGGCGGCGAGCCTTTTGGGCTCGGGTGGCGGTTAGGCATTGGAATAATGTGTTGTGGTGTGTCGAAGGGCTAGGTGTGACCATCGCCTGCGCCTTCAATTTTGGGTATTCCGTTAAAGGAATCCAGCAGTCGTGTATTCTGTCCGATGCCTGTGTGGCAGGAGGCCATGGCACAACCCTTGGTGACATCAGGGGAGAGCTTATAGTTGGATTAGCATCAACAGGCTCCACCTACTGGTGAATAAACCCCCCTGTTTTAGACTCACCCCTCTCTGAGGGGGTGGAGTCAGCTGACGTAATCCAATGCCTAAGCCAATACCTTTTCACTTGCTGTAATCAATAAAGTTGTGGCCTTTTCTTGCCCATTAACCTTATATCACGTGTCCTTGTGTTTTCATTCCACTTCGCGGGGATCGGGTCCTCGAACCACAACTGAAAGCTGAATTACAGGCAAGAAATTCAGCAGTTGACCTGCTTTTGCTGTTGGAATGCTGTACAGACCTATTTTGCCAGGACAGATCCCATTGATGCATTCTATTCATATTTTTTAAAGGGTTTGATTTTTAGCAGCACCTAGAGATTACAACTAAGTCCAAAAACAAATAGCATCTTAATTAGAATTTTAATTAAGGCTGCAATCATAAACATACTAACTCTAACATAAAACCTATTGAAATCAATGTAATATATCACAGTGCTTGCCAAATATGTTTTGTATCATAGCATTAATGTGAAATACAGATATGTTTCTGTTTGATAAAGTTCAAATATACCCCTTCTTTGTTCCCCACCAAGTTTCTTTTCTGATTCCACCACTAGAAGGATCAAATGCATTTGAAGGCAGAGAGACCCAGAACCTCTCCGATGATTGGCAGGAGGTTGAGACTGTCAAGTAAGAAAGGCTATTGGAGTCAAGGTGGATTGGAGTTTTATGAGTGTACTATATTCTTAATTTGGCTGCTCACCAGTTCTTAGTCATTGTTCCTTCCTTATTCACAAGTACATATGGTGGTGATCAACTAATTATACAACACTGAAAGGGACACTGCACATGTTCATATTTTTTGCCCACTAAAATACATAAAAATGCACCTGAAAAGTAGGCAACAGCCTTCATGTTCTCCTGACCATGTACAGTGGTACCTTGGGTTAAGTACTTAATTTGTTCTGGAGGTCCGTTCTGAAACTGTTCTTAACCTGAAACACCACTTTAGCTAAAGGGCCTCCTGCTGCCGCTGCACCGCCGGAGCATGATTTCTGTTCTCATCCTGAAGCAAAGTTTTTAACTCGAGGTATTATTTCTGGGTTAGCGGAGTCTGTAACCTGAAGCATATGTAACCCAAGGTACCACTGTATATAAGAAGAGCTCTGCTGGATCAGGCCAAAGGACCATCGAATCCCACATCCTGTCTCATAGTGGTCAACCAGATACGTATGAGAAACCTGAAAGGAG
Source organism: Podarcis gaigeae (assembly GCF_964106915.1). Taxonomy (NCBI): domain Eukaryota; kingdom Metazoa; phylum Chordata; class Lepidosauria; order Squamata; family Lacertidae; genus Podarcis; species Podarcis gaigeae. Next base: position 44,216,751 of record NC_139677.1, on the reverse strand, counting down.
GACCTCTCCTTACTTGTGATTCCAATATAATCCTATTTGTCTAATCCTCCTTTAAACCTATCCAACTTGGGAGCCATCATTACACCCTGTAGAAGCAAAATAAGCCCCCCCCCACTTTTTTAAAAATAAAAAACCTTTTCCAGGGTCCCTTAAGGGAAGAAATAAATGGCCATAACATGTAGACACTGGAAGAAGGTAAGTTTTATCTCTTAGGAGATCAATGTTCCGTTATTATTTCTACTACAGCACATGGAGGAAGCAAGAAATACTGCAGTGATTAGGACAAATTGGGATTGATGTGAGTTGAAGTTAACAGTCATGAACTTGGCCTTGGGCTTGATTTTGCCTACCGCCAAATGTACTCTCCCGATCCAGTGAAGTATGTAAGCAAGAATTTCACTTTAGGAGCCAGAAAAGCTGCTGTCCGATAGATGCTCAGGATGCCAAAGTTCTCTTTTGCTGTTGGCACACAGGCAAAAGCAGCAGGGTTAAGTGAGCATTCATTTCTCCAGCCGAAGATTGCTGTATCTTTTGCCACAAATGCTCTTAAACTGCGAAGAAGGTTAATTGCGACAAGCATTCCAATACAAAGGAATTCACTTCTGTTCCTGCAAAAAGCAGGACAGCCACTATGAGAATTATTAAGCTGAGCCACCTCACTGTAAATAAAATGGTTATGGACTGTGCCCTTTCATGCTCACAGATTATATCACTACCCACCCACCCTCCTCCTGAGCTGTGTCTTCCGGTTTCTGAGCAGCATTTGTTGTGACTCACTAGCAGAGACTAAGGGAATGAGCAGCCCTAGAGTTTGAAAGAACTCTGCATAGGCTACATAAAGGAGGAGGACACTTGTAATGGTTCTCACAAGTCTAAACTTTGCTGTCTGTGGAACAAATGTTCACTCCAATACTCTTACTGCATGTGGTAGTCAATCAGGAACACTGCCAGATCTTCCAGATTATTTCTTGCCTTCAGTCTCCTAAATACAAGGGATTTGCTTCAGGGCAGGAGGAGCGGACAATAGGGCTGCTGGTAATCCAGGCCAAAGTAAGGTTGGCTATTATATACTTTAGAACAAGGATAGCCAATGTAGTGCCTTCCAAATATTCCTGGACTGTAGGTCCCATCTATCCTGGCCATTGGTCCTGCTGGCTGGGGCAGATGGGAGCTGGAGTCCAGCAACATCTGGGGAGTATCCCTGGGGCTTGGGTGTAACTGATTTTATTGAAGACTTAAGTTGTGTTGTGGAGTAAATTGCTTAAAAGGATAGCAGGATATGAATTTTCCAATGAATAAATAGAGCAGGGATGGGCAGCCTGTGACCTTTTAGAAGTTGTTGGGCTAAATCCCATCATCTCTAACCATTGGGCCCTGCTGGCTGGAGCAGGTGGAGAGTCAAAGAACATTTGGGAGATGACAGGTTATCCATCCTGCTTGGGTGGTGCTCCTAGTGTATTATGAGCTAGTGAAGTTTGCATTAGAGGCATAGTTTCACTGCCACCACCTTCCTCCACCTCCCATTGTGTTTAAAGGTGCCTATTTCTTGAAGTGAGGGACGCGGGTAGCGCTGCGGGTTAAACCACAGAGCCTAGGATTGCTGATCAGATGATCGGCGGTTTGAATCCCCGCGATGGGGTGAGCTCCCATTGCTCGGTCCCTGCTCCTGCCAACCTAGCAGTTCAAAAGCATGTCAAAGTGCAAGTAGATAAATAGGTACCGCTCTGGCGGGAAGGTAAATGGCATTTCTGTGCGCTGCTCTGGTTCGCCAGAAGCGGCTTAGTCATGCTGGCCATATGACCCAGAAGCTGTACGCCGGCTCCCTCGGCCAATAAAGCGAGATGAGCGCCACAACCCCCGAGTCGTCCACGACTGCACCTAATGGTTAGGGATCCCTTTACCTTTTATCTCTTGAAGTACCTTCGAAAGATTTCCAGGACGTAGCTTGAATGATGAGGAAGGCAAGAGCATTTCCCTCAATTTTTTATTTTTTTTGCATAGCATCTTAGACCTTTCCAGTGAGGAGGAGGAAGTGTGTGTGTGTGTGTGCGCGCGCATGCACAGAGTTAGGTGCCAGGCCGCACTTCTTGTGTGCATTTGGTTCAGATGTTAAAATGACTGCACTTAGGTATGGGGCAGAGCTTGTTGCCATTTGGCCTATGCATGCATATTCTATTTCCTTGAACAACTGGAAAGGGCTCCTGTGCGATGGAAACAGGTCATATTCCTCCCTTGCTGCATGGCTGTCGTCTCCACCACTGCTGAACCTCCTCAGGGTGGGAAGGGAGCCAACTTTAAAAACAAAACAAAATTATGAACATGTCTGGTGTTAGATGTTGAGGATGATGTCTGGAAGAAATGAAGAGCAGGGATATTACGGACAGAGGGAGAGGCAAAATTCTTAGCCAAGGGAGAAGACCAGTGAGCTATGTAGGGCACTGATGACTCAGTGTCAAATCACAAATACAATCAGTGGCATTGTAGCCATTTGAAAATGTAACTACATGGAGACTGACTGCTCCACCTGGCAAGCCATTTGTCTGAGACTGCCCTGTATGGATAATGAACAATTGGGAGCATTTGGAGCCGCCATCTGGATGTCCCCATCTTTTTAGATTGATAAAGTAAGTTTGCTTCCATCCCTGATGCTAAAAGACCCAGGAAAAACAGTAGATGTGATATTAATAAATATAACAGCAATACATATTACCATGGCTTTGCTGCATGGCCTGAGGCAAGCCAATTAACTGACCTCTGCTGGGTTTCCCGCCTTCTATAATGCTAGCCTAATGATAAATTCCCTTCCTTGCAGGATTGTTGTGGGGCCCCACTTCATTAATATTTGCAAAGAGCTTAGGTGGAAGGTGGAGGAGAAAAGTAGATTCAACTTTCTTGCACAATAGCTTTAAGGCTCTATCTAGATAATATGAAAGTTCTGTCAGTGTCCTTAAGTGCAGGGATTTCTTAACCCAGATTGCCAGTGGTTGAGGATGGGGAGAATACAAATTGGAACATTAGTGATGGGTTCAGAGGGCTTTAACCTTTTGTCCCCCCGCTCCAAATCTGGTCCCAGTTGTGATTCCCTGCATGCTAGAAACTTCCATAGGGGAAAAAGCTCTCACTTAATTAAATGTGTGCCTGTTTTCCTTATGCAAATTACTGGCATGGCAGGTCACAATATAAAGTGTCCTGTACTCCTATGCTAAAGTTCCACATCTCTCTCTCTCACACACATCAATTTGCGTAAAAAAAACCCTCAACTCTAAGTAACAGTACGTTGTTTCTAAAAAGTTCAAAAAATGTTAACATGATGTCACAGTATCCTCCTTGCTCAAGGCGGATCTGAAAAGCCATTCATACCCCCCCCCGCCCCGTTTCCACACAGACAAAAGGAAGAGATTGGCTGTTAACAGTTTGGTTAGATTTATCATATTGTTTCTCCCCCTCCACCCAACATAGCTCCATTTCTTGGACAGATTTACGACTGATTTAAACATCCCTGTACTTCATTGAGCATCCCTTTCCAGGTGACATTTAAGTATAGAATGAACACACATAGGTCAGGGCAGGAACTGTGACCACATTCCCGCCAGATATGCATTTATTCTACCTCCAGAGGTCATCTCATCACTTGATAACATAGGTGAACATAGTGCTTCCTTTGAAAAGTGCTACGTTTGAGATGATGTCAAGAGATACAAAATCCTTGCCTGTGGTATTTCATCTGTGGAAGTTCTAACAGTATTGGCTTGGGTTCCGTAAAAATAAAATAAAAGCAGAGGCCTTCACACATCATTTATGTGAAAGGTATTCCATTAGTATGATCAAGGAGCAGAAGGGTTGCACTTCTGGCCTCGCCCACAAGGACATATATAGCACCCCTCAAACCACCCCTGATGCTCAGAGGTATTTGCAAAGGGAAAAACTGTGTACATGGACCTCTGCACACATAGAGTTCCCTGGGAGCAGGAACTTCGATCACAGGGTTTTACAGTTGCCAAGAAAGCCAACACACACAGGGGTGTGCATTAGGGGTGTGCAAGAGTTGTTTTGTCTTCCAGAAAAGTTCGAGGTTCAGTCCAAAGTATTTTGGATGCTGTCCAGTTCTGCTACGAGTTTGAATATAAATTGCAATTCATAAAAACAAAGCTTTGTGCCTCCCACTTTTACTTTTATTGGGAGCAGGAGAAAATCTGTAACTTCCCCCCTGAAATTTGAAGGTTGATTAGTTCCTCCTGAGTTGATAAAATCTGCCAAATTGCAGACCAATGGGTCCAGGAGTTTCTACTGGGCATTTTCAAAATATGATTCTCATCCTTGAACATGGCTTTTAAATATTTTGTCAGGATTCAATGAAATTTACAGGCATGGTAGCCCCTCCTGAAGGGACAAATTCTGAAAAAAAATCAGAAGGTAGGTACAGTAGTTTTCCTGTAGGAACAATCTCTACCATTTGGGGTGATTACAAAAGGATTCACTTAATCTTCTCTATTGTTTTGTGTACAATTTGTATGGAAACATCATATATAAGAGAAATGACCTTGGGAAAGAAATATGCCAAGTTTCAGACAAACAGATGGAGGAGTTTTTGTGCTGGACACCTTTAAAATTATTTAGAAAGTAACTTGTCTAATTTGTTGGTCCTTAGGGAAGAATTGGATGAAATTTCCAAGCATGGGAATTCTGAGAAGATTTATCTTGCCAGTTCTCAGAAAGGTGGCTAAAGCATTTTTTCTACATGGGCACCCTTAAGTAGTGGTCAAAAAGGATTCACAATCTTGCTATTGGGTTATGGGCAATTTGTGTGAAAACTACACAATGACCCCTAGGTAAAAAACCTGTCAAATTACAGAAAAATAGGCCAAGGTGTTTTTTTTTGGTGTGTTTTCTAACTTTAAAGTTCTTTGGGAGGTAGATGGGGAGAACTACAAATAAATTGTTTCCTTTCCTTTGGTTTTGTGGGCAAATATTTTATTATGAAAATGCCAAATATTATAGAGGTACCCCTGGGAAAGTAACCTTCACATTTCGATGGGTGCAGGGGCTAAAGAGTTATGATGAATGGGAAAAAACAGCTTCAGGCTTCTGTTGTGCTAAACATCACATAAAAGTAAATCTGATTTGACTTGATGTATAGGTATATGGCACAGAGACAGAAGGACTTGAATGTCCAGGATTTTCCAAGCAAGTACCACTAGCAGAATCAGCAAAGAGTACAGAATGGACAACAACAATCTGATAGATTGTTTCAACACCCCTTCAGTAATGCACTGTGATTTGAGAACTCTGGTAAAATCACCTCTCTGATTAAAAGCATGACCTGCCCGTCAAAAGAGAGTTCTTCCCCCTCTCCCGATCCTGCTGTTTTCCTTATGTTGTTAACCTAGGGAGAAATGTTTCAGTTTTTGCATGTACATCCAAAACTCTGAAGCACACCAAAGAACTTGGAAGGTTCTTGTTTCCATTTGGAGCAAGCTCCAAATCTTGCTGAAGTGGCCCCACTACAGTTATTGATTTAGGATTTGTCCAATTCTTTTGAATAGCTCTAGTGTACATATATAGGCTTCACCTATGCAGGTTTCCATGCCTGATGCATGACTGGTTGGAAGGAGCTGCATGACCTTGTGGGTGAGGACAGTACCAAAGTCTCACTGCTTCATGGTTGCATGGAGACTCCTTCATGTTAGCAACATTTGAAGGGTGCTCCAATTTCTTTCAAACAAACCAACATTCATGCATGAAAGCAGGGATAGGCAAACTCGGCCCTCCAGATGTTTTGGGACTACAACTCCCATCATCCCTAGCTAACAGGACCAGTGGTCAGGGATGATGGGAGTTGTAGTCCCAAAGCATCTGGAGGGCCGAGTTTGCCTATCCCTGCATGAAAGTGTCAATGACTAGAGACTAGTTATAGATGTCTAACTTCTGCGGATAACAACTGCTGTAGATTCTTGTTGCTCAGATCAGGTTTGGACCATCATATTTAGCTATTCCCAAGGATATGCTCCAGCCTGATGGCTCTGCAGCATGGTTGAAACATAATACCTTTTCGGCTGGGACTGCAGTTGTCTCAACCAATCACACATTTGTTGGCCATGTTATGATGGTTTTAGAATATTTTGCGTGAATAAGCTCTTTCTTGAATGGGTAAAACTTATAGGACGGAAAGTACATGCTTGCATTCCAATCTTAAACCTATTTAATCAGAAGTAAGCAAAAATGTTTGGAATCAGCTTTACTGCCAAGTGCCTAGGACCGCAGCTTCACACTTACTTGGGAGTAAGTCCCATACAAGTCAAGCCGACTTCTGGATAAGGAGAGGGGTGCACATGCACTTCGGACCACTGCTTTGGCTACAATCCTAACCACACTTACCATGAAGTAGGCCCCATTCAATTCAATAAAACTTCTCTGTAGATATGATTAGGGCCCTGTTGCTACTTACTGAATGTTGCAATCTGAATTTGGCCATGTTGGAAAAGAATGGCATAATGGAGCTAGCACTACTTTCTTTAATAGGCTAATGGGGATGTGTGCAGAATCTCAAGATGGAAACACATTTCTCAAGGCAATTTTCCAGTATCATAGATACACAAATGCCACCTATTGCTATGAACAGCAGCCCCACCCCCACCCCAGTACAGTATTCTGGCTTTGATGCATCTGAGAATAATAGGAAACGGAAAACAGGAGGCAGGATCTATTTTCTTCTCACTTCAGCTTTCCAGGCATTCATTTGAAATGGATGAAAATAACAAGGTATTTTGGCACCCGGGGCTACAATTTGGGAGAGGGGGTGGAGAGCTCCTTGGAAAGGCTTTGTTCTCCGTCTAAGGGATGAGCAGGAGGACTGGCACAGAGCAGGGCTTGATTAGTATTGAGCAGAGGTATCTCTCTTGATGAGTCGGTGGCACGTCTCTGATTACTCACTCCTTTCTGCCAAGTCCTTGCAAAGCATGGACTGCATGTCCGGTGCCAAACAACCTCCTTAAATATTAATCACCAACCACAGTGCGCAAATCTAGCACCCAAAAAGGCATACGGAGGAGGTGGTTGGGTAGCCGTGGGATGCTGGTTTTGCTGGAGTGGTGGCAGGAACTGAAAATGGCGGCCAAAGATTGCAAAACATGACATCTACTAAAGAATTTGGTAGCAGCTAATGAATTAGGGTGGCCATGGGCCATACATAGAGGACAGTCCTTTATTTCAAAGGCTGACTGGTCCAAGTCTGGTTTAAAGAGAGCTATGCATAAGAAGGAAGAGCAGGAGCCTTAAGGCTGCCCATCAACCATCAGAACCAGGACAACAGACAGAGCACACAAAGTATTTCCCACTAGGGTGAAATGTATTGTAGTTCTAATCTTGCATCTATGCTTATACATTATTATATGCAACTTTTCTACAAATCTGTATGCTCTTTTCAGTGACCAGTTTGCTCCTTTTGGGGGAACAATGCTTAAGTAGCCATTCTCTACACAATACAGCTATTTTCTACAGAATGCAGCATTATAATGGAATTAGACAAATTCAGATAAGCCTATCAATGGCGGCTAGTCATGAAATGAACAGTGGACCCTCCAGATACGAACTTAATTCGTGCCAGGGGTCCTTAAAGGTAAAGGTAAAGGGACCCCTGACCATTAGGTCCAGTCGTGACTGACTCTGGGGTTGCGGCGCTCATCTCGCTTTATTGGCCGAGGGAGCCGGCGTACAGCTTCCAGGTCATGTGGCCAGCATGACTAAGCCACTTCTGGCGAACCAGAGCAGCACACGGAAACACTGTTTACCTTCCCACTGGAGCAGTACCTATTTATCTACTTGCACTTTGACGTGCTTTCGAACTGCTAGGTTGGCAGGAGCAGGGACCAAGCAACTGGAGCTCACCCCGTCGCAGGGATTCGAACCGCCGACCTTCTGATCAGCAAGTCCTAGGCTCTGTGGTTTAACCCACAGCGCCATGTACCCCCAAAGGTCCGCAACATGAGGTGCCACTTCTGCGCACATGCATGGAGCGATAGAGTGCTTCTGTGCATGTGTGCATGGCGAAACCTGGAAGTATGCAGTGTTCGCAACCTGAAAGTTACGTTACCCAAAGGTAACGTAACCCGAGGGTCCATTGTATATAGAACCTCCAGAGTGATAGGCAGTATGCTTCTGAATATCTCTTGCTGGGGGAAAATAGCAGGAGAGGCCAAAGGCTTTAATTCCCAGCTCTAGTGCACATCTATTCATGTTTAGGAAAGTACTCCATGCTTGAGAGGAGAGCAATCTAATAGCCCCGCTAGACCAGCATATACAGTGGTACATACGCTTCAGGTTACATACTCTGCTAACCCAGAAATATTACCTCGGGTTAAGAACTTTGCTTCAGGATGAGAACAGAAATCGTGCAGCAGCAGCAGGAGGCCCCATTAGCTAAAGTGGTGCTTCAGGTTAAGAACAGTTTCAGGTTAAGAACGGACCTCTGGAATGAATTAAGTACTTAACCCGAGGTACCACTGTACCAGCATAACATCAACAGAGCTTAGTTTGTATCCTATGCACTCCTAGTGGACATGAAGATCACAGGACATCAAAGCAGAGAGGGCAAAGCAACACAAACAGCTGCTCTCCCAGCATCCATGGCAATGTTGCATACACCAACTAATCTGGGAGCAGCATGTGAATGATGCCCCCACATCAGCCATGCAAGGAAGGAGACAATCAAAGCACGGGGACAGGGTAACATCCCACGATGTGGCACCAGCCCATCATACATACAACAAACAACTTGCATGACATAAGGACACCAGAGCAGCACTCACTGTATCAGGAAAGCACTCTGGTGCAGGCATGCAAATATGCTCGATATTATTGTGGGCATTTGTATAATGATTGCCTCTATTTAAAAAGGGCCTGAAAACTCCCTAAAAGCCAAGGGAGAACCATGTGAATCCCCTCTGCACCCCCTAGGTGGAAGGAAATTGAGTGGAGGTTCCCGCCCAAGTAAAACTCAACAAACGGCTGCAACAGGTCTCCCAATTCAGTCTATTAGCTTCACCTCTCTCTCAGTTTTCTGACAGCACTTTCCCCGCCTATGCCGGCAAAGCAGTTCAGGAGGTGGACAGAAAAACAGACAGACTTGCAGACATGTGGGATATTATTACAGGAGACCAATACATTTGTGAGGATGGATTTCTTTCTGAAAATGCTGTCAAGTCAATATCATCCATGCAACCTTCCCTCCTCTCATTTTTGTGGCTCGCTGTTAAATACAAACATCAACATCACTTACCCATTTAGCTCATGCTTTGACTCTGATACAATCAGTGCTCCTGTCCCACCTCGTCACAAATGGGCTTGCTGCAGATTCAATCTATAAGAGTGCTGCACTCTGTTAAACATCTAACAGACTGGGCAGGTGTTGTTGTTTTTTTAAAGGCTTTGTTGATGTAAAACAATACCTTCTCTTCTGGTGGCTAAGAAGAGACAAAGCTCAGGGATGGAGTATACACACTGCATGCAAAAAGTCCCAGGTGCAGTCTTAGCATCTTGAGGTAAGGCTGGAAAAGACTCTCCTTGCAACTCTAGAGAGCTGCTACCACTTGGCACGGAAAATATTGAGCTGGATGGCCCAGTGGTCTGACTTTGCCTCCTCCAGACTTGGAAAACTGAATACATTAATAGCACCCTCTCTTGAAAGTAAGTGCCCTTGAGCATCACACTGCTTCCTTCCTAGCAAGTGTACTTAAGATTGCAGAGTTGATATTATTTATTTATATCATATTTATAAAACACCTGCAATCAGCCAGGTGTTATCCATTACACAAAAATAAACAGTTTGTGCTCCAGTAGGCTCAAAAGGATGAGCAAAGTGGGTCAAAGGAGTTATATTTGTCTATATTTGTGCTGATCCAGCTTCTTATTCTTATTCTTATTCTTATTCTTATTCTTATTTTTATTCTTATTCTTATTTTTATTCTTATTCTTATTCTTATTCTTAGTCTTAGTCTTAGTCTTATTATTTAACAGTAACTCTAATATGCAACGAACCTCCCTTCCTCTTATAGGCTTATCCTATTCAATTCAGGGATAGAAACTATATTCTTCTTCACTTGCTTATAGAGTTGCTTCCTCCATTGAAGTGAATGTGGCAGCCAGCAGGGACAAGATCACATCTGGGGTTCTGTGTTTCTATCGGGCTGCAATATGTGTAAATTCAGAAGGCTTCTTAACTGCATCAAGTGAAACCTTAAAGACCATTATTTAAAAGCCCATAAAGAGGAACAGTCTTGTATTCCCTCCCTCTTAGTTATCTTTTCAGAATGGATTTAGAGCTAGAATGGATGGAATGATATGGATGTATTCCAGGGTTCCAGGTATAAAGAAAGAAAAGAAGTCTGACGCATAGCTGCTTTTAAATGTCATTTATTTTGAAGTCCACGTATTTTGAACCTCCCTAACCAATCCAGTTATTTTAGTGCCACATTTCAAATCACTCTATTTTTTCCAATTTCTAAGAAACCAATTGTCACTTCCAGATTTCCTAGCCATGAGTTTAATACGCTCTGGGGCCATGAAGAAACTTTATGGAAATCTAGGTGAGCTACAAATTAAAGTTCAGCTTCAGGGCACACAAGTTCTCTTTCGATGGGACTCCAGAGTATACAATATGTAGGTCTGCAAATCTCTACCCATCAGAATACATAACAGTAAAATGGAAGTATGGGAAAGTTGATATGTCACTTTAGAAGCCCTGCTGGTTTTAAAGAATAACATTTCCTGCTCTGCCCAGTTATAGCCCATTCCAAAAATCAGCTCTATGGAAAATCTGGATTTCTTCCATTGCATGGTCAACCTTCTCACTCCAAGATAATACTAACACTGTTTGATTATTTGTTGCATTTATATCTCATATTTTTCTGCAGGAGCTCCAGGTGGAACACATTGTTCTTCCCCTCCTCATTTAATTCCCACAACAACCCTGTGAGGGTTAGCCTGAGAGACAGTGAGTGGTCTAGGATCACCCATTGAGCTTCATGGTCAAGTGGGGATTTGAACCCTGGTCTCCCACGTCGTAGTCTGATACTCTAACCCCTACACCACACTATCTCTCCATTACTTAAGACTTATTTCCTTGCTTTACCCTGGAAAATAATTCTCATGGCATTTCACAACATAAAATATAATAAAGTAATAAAACAGTTAAAACAATTAAATCCAAATTTCTCCTCGCTGGCCAGAGTGACTTTATACCTGCTATGTATATTCAGCAGTCTTATGGTGAATGATTGACTGACCATAACAAAAAGCAGTCATCTTCTAATATGGTTAATAGCTAGCAGTGGAATAAATTTGGAACGGACTACTTAACAGTGTTATTTATGGTGAGAACTCACAACCTTCCCATCTACGTCTAGTTTGCAACTGTGTGTGTAGACAGTAGTCAGTCAGGACCATCCTGTTGTGGTGGGCAATCAGAACAGAAGGTCCACTCACATGAACACTGGGGAAGTGGTGTTTGTGGCTTGGTGTGGCCATGGTGGATGGGCAACATAGGCTAATGAGGGTCCCTCCTCCTTTGTCAGTTGCGCTGGCTCCTGGAACTCACTCGTTGGTTGTACTGCCAATTGCAGGACAGTCTAGGGACATGGCTTGGCCTGTTTAATCCCATTCTGCTGCCATGCGTCTTATTGCTACCCGTGTTGTATTCAGTCACCTTCTGCCCTTGGCTTCATGTATCCTTTGTCCACACGAAAAGTCCTGCTGTATCAAACCAAAGGTATCTACTCCAGCATCCTGCTCAACACAGCGGCTAATGGAAAAGCTGTAAGCAGGCCATGAAGTCAATAGAGCTCTCCCAACAAATGGTGCTCAAAGGCATATGCCCTATGCGGCCTAGGACCCTCGTACCTACAGGACCGCCTCTCCTGGTATGCCCCATGGAGGACCTTAAGGTCCATAAATAACCATAAATAATAACAATCCAGCCTCAAGGAGGTTAGATTGGTCTCAACTAGGGTCAGGGCCTTTTCAGCACAGGCCCTGACTTGGTGGAACACTCTGTCACAATAGACCAGGGCCCTGTGGGATTTGACATCTTTCTGCAGGGCTTGCAAGATGGAGCTGTTCCACCTGGCCTTTGGCTTAGACTCACTCTGACCCCTTATATGGGATTTGGTATATAAACTTTCCCTTGGCTTTTTTGCTGGCCCCTGTAGGACCAGTTTGGATAACTGGCTCGGGTGAATATCTGATGTTTCCTCCCTTTATGGTCTTGATTTATGGGCTACTACTAAAATGAGGCTGCATTTTAAGCTGTATTCTAAACTGTATTTTAATTAACTGTCCCCCCCATTATGTTTTATTGTAATTTATATTTGGTGTTAGCCGCCCTGAGCCCAGGGAGGGTGGGGTATAAATAAAAAAATATTATTATTAATTATTATTATTATATTCCTTCTGACCATGGAGGCTGCATATAGCCATCGTGATTAGGAGCCATTGATAGCTTAAAAAGTGGGGAGGAGGAATTAGACAGAATCATGGAGGATAAGGCTATCTAAACTAATCTTGATCACCACATCTTGTGGTTGCAAATTCTATACATTAATTGTGCGCTGTGCAAATTACTTTTTGCCTGTCCTGACGCTTCTGCCAATCAGCTTCATTATGAGAAAGAAAGAAAAACTCTATATCTACACCCTGTGTAATTTTATGCACGAGACTGTAGGGTGTGAGATGCCATGTAATTTCATCACTGCTGTTTGTCAGAGCCTACAAATCTCTAGCCTTGGTCTAGACCAGCCTTTCCCCACCCTGATATACTCTGGATGTTGCTGGACTCCAGCTCCCATCAGTCCCAGTCAGGATGGCCAATGGTCAGAGATAAGAGGACTTGTGGTCTAACTCATCTGGAGGGGATCAGGTTGGGGAAGCCTGGTCTAGACACATTTTGGGTGGCACTCGGACTCTGATCTGAACTTGCTCCTTTGATACCGGATTCACGGAATCCAGCAGCAACAACAAAGTATAACTTAATTGTAAACTCGCTGGCATATTTAACTTGCAATCAAGCCTCTGTAAGTTTCTTCGAAGCACAAGGATATATCATTAAACTTTGATTTCCTCGAGAGAACTGAAAGTTACAAAAAGCAAAAGGAATAATATTAAATATGGAAACCAAGACACAGATCCAGCAACAAACAAAAGTCTTAAGCAACCTTTAAGCCCCATGGAAATATTTCCAAGACCTTTACACCAAGAAGGATGAGTCTTAAAACCCCAAACATAGCTGTCATTTTTCTTTTTCAGCTGCAGTGTAGCCTTTGGATAGCTGAACAATTATTTACAGTCATCTCTCAGGAATTTCAAAAACAATTTTAGAAATACCTGCTACTCTTCCAATGATCTCAATTCAGGGAGTAGTGCTGTTTTCTCTCTGTGGGTAATGAAACTTTAATGATATTTCCCAGCAGGGGCCTAGTTGAATCATGCAAAGAAGGGGAGAGGGATTCCCAACAGAAAGCTCTGAAATTAGAAAACTTTCAACACATTCTTGGTTCTATCATCTTTGTTAGCTACAAACCAATTTGTTTTAGCCAATTTTTAATCAATTTCCCCTTTGATTAGTTAATTTTAAACTTTTCAAACTTTTCTTTTTATATATATCACTCTATATCTTCAGGGACACGGGTGGCACTGTGGGTTAAATAACAGAGCCTAGGACTTGCCGATCAGAAGGTCGGCAGTTCGAATCCCCGCAATGGCGTGAGCTCTCGTTGCTCGGTCCCTGCTCCTGCCAACCTAGCAGTTTGAAAGCACGTCAAAGTGCAAGTAGATAAATAGGTACTGCTCCAGCGGGAAGGTAAACGCTGTTTCCGTGCACTGCTCTGGTTCGCCAGAAGCGGCTTAGTCATGCTGGCTACATGACCTGGAAGCTGTATGCCGGCTCCATCAGCCAGTAAAGCAAGATGAGCACCGCAACCCCAGAGTCGGTCATGACTGGACCTAATGGTCCTTTTTACTATATCCTCAGTGCTCACCTCTTCCTCCTGGTGCCATCACTGCCCTTTCACATGCCCTCTCTGCTCAGTGGGGAGAAGAAGGGGAGCAGGTTGTTGCTCCTTCTTCAATAAGAACTCACTTGCTTGGAGGAGACAATGTAAGAGGCCGTGACAGCAAGGAGGATGACTAGTTCAGGGCCTCTAGTAACATGTGGTCTACAGAGGTGCCCAGTAATGCTAACACTGACACTGTTTGTCTGTCATAACAGCTTGTAAAGCTGTTTTGCCTCTGAGTAGATTCTTAGCAGGGGTGTGCATCAGATTTGGACAAATCCCGAATCCAAGGTTGAGTGTCTTGGAGGAATTTGGGGCCTGTCCAAGGTGAAGCAAGATTGTTACAAAACTGCATGAATCGAAGCAGCGATCGCTGAAGCACTTAGTGGTGCCTCAGTGATCCAGACAATTTAAAAAATGCTGCAGATGAGTGTCTGCTAAAAGTGAAACTATGTCTCTAAGTTTATAGTATAAGGAAAATGCCATGGTGTTGAGGAAGAGCAGGGGGAGAGGGAGCCGCTTTGCAAAATTGAAACTTAGCTCCCTAGCTTAAGGAAAAGGCCGGGATCAGGAGGAGGAGCTCCCTACCTTGTAATCAGAAGAAATTGTTTTTAGCAGGGCTCTTCAATCCCTTTGCTTGGGGAGAGGGAACAACTTCGCAAGAGTGAAATTTACATATCTAAACTCAAGGAAGATGCCAGGATGGAGAGGGCAGATGGCAGAGGGGAAGCTCCATGATAATGGGTCATTCCACTTTATAACCAGAGGGGATGATTTTGCCTGTAAAGTGAATCCCTTTTAGTTCTTTGCTTGGGAGCTTTTACTGCTGCCACACAACCCTGCTAAACAGCTGTTTGGAGAGAAGATTTATTGCAGAGGGCTCCCCACTTAAGTGCATTTTGTTTATGCCAACAGGGGACCGGAACATTGTCCCTGTGAAAGTGGGGAGTAGCCTGTAGTCAAAACCAAATCTTGTGGTTGGTGCATACTTCCAGTCCTTAGTATACTTCCCCTGCCGTCATAGCACTTTCCACTCCATCATATCTGTAAGCCAGGGCCACCCCTTCTTATCTGCTGCCTTTGTGCTTTCTGCTGCAACCCTTTCCCCCTGTAGGTTTTGTGGCAAAGCTTTCCTTGCAGCAAGATAAAAAACGCTCTGGGCCTTGCCACTGAAGTAAAAAGCTTAACTGTAAAGAAAAAAACTGGGTACCAATTTCCACAAACAGAGAGCTTACGTGGCTAGGTGTATCCGGGTTAGCTGAATTAAAAATCAAAATCAAAACCACTGCTTCTCACTCGCCCACTTTCAGTATTTAGGAACTTAAAGTCTGTGCACAGAGTGTTGGCTAAAACAGCTTTGGTTTGTACATTCAACTTGCTTTGGTGCACTGCAGATCAGTTAACTCTCCCCCTCTTTTCTGTATATGTTGGAGCAATGCCTATGCAGTACCTGATGTCTGCATATAGCACACAGCAGGGAATACCATCAGAGCAGTTGCTACATGGAGATCAACAGTGAGAGCCAGAAGGGAAATTTATTAGGGCAGGTAAGCCTCGGTTTCCTCCCGCGCCCCACCTCATCCATTTTGTAGGAAGAAACGTCCATCAGGCTTCACCACCAACCATATTCATCTGGCATTTCCTGCTCCATGGGTCTATACAGAAATAATCTGGCTGCTGCCACTATGTTCAAGACTTGGAACACATAGGCAAATGCAAGGAACTTTTCCGCACTGTGGATTAGGCGAAATGCCAGAAAACAAACAGACATCATAGCACAGAGTAATGGCAGGTATTCTTAGAATATTTTGCTCTATGCCTTTTAGTGAAAATACTTTGAAATCTCTCCATCCTCTAGTAGTGGTTAGGAGACCACCAGCATGTTTAAACAGCAGCAACAATGACAACAAGATACACTAAGACGTGTCTTTCAAAGCAGTCCGTACATTTTAACTCTCCCAAAGCAGCTATCAGATAAAGCAGCTTGCATATCAACGGAGTGATTAATATTTCCAATATTTCAGTATTACATTCATCTTGATATCAGTCCTTTCCATCGGTGGCAGGTAGTGGGGTAGGACAATGGTGGACCTCTGCCTGTGCATTTGTGCAGTATTGACCCTTGCTGGGAAAGTGCACTGCTGGGAAAGTGCACTGCAATGAGTCCTATGCTGATTTGCTCCTGCATGGCTAGCAGGGCGAACGGATGGCTAATGCCCATCATTTTTGCACTGTGTTCTTGTACTGGTGTATTGAGCTAGGGATGAGGAAGCAGTATTTTCTGCTACTATTTTTCTGTTGCTATTTAATACTTTGGAGATGCCATTACGTAGATGCACAAATGGTACCATAACCATACCTCTCCTCCTTATAGGAGACTCTGAGCAGTTCTGAGTCCTATTGTGTCCAAAGGGACAGATTCCTGTTCCCTGAGCATCCCATGCTTTGTCAAAGTAGCCACAAGGCCAGAAGGCCCAGAATGTCAAACATTTCCACAGCTGTTAATTCCACTCACCGCAGGGATCTTCGGACCATTCTCTTTCACTGCAGTCACCTTCTCATCTCAAGCTTCATTGGTCCCTATCTGTGGCTAGAAGAGAGAAAGTATAAAGAAAGGTCAGGGGTTAAAAAAGGGCAAATCCTTATTTGTCAGAAGAACACATGATCGTTGGGGGCTTCTTGATTGTGCTCTGCTCACTTTCATGAGCTTCTCAAGAGCAAATTTAAGGAAAGGGAGAAGAACTTTGTTTATGATTGGATACAAAGTGCTGTTGATTTACCTGAGCCATTGCTAAGGTTAGAAACAATTACAATTTTATTAGCACCATTAGTTCCTTCTGGGGGATTCTCCAAAGTGCCTTTGGCTAAATGGCCCCTGCCACAAATGTTTACATTGTCACTTTTCCATCAAGTTCTCAATCATGAGAAGTTACTGCAGAAAGAAATCAATGGCTGGAGTTGCAGCTGCCAGCTACACAGCTTTGTACAATGCAAAATACTTGGCCTAAGCATGGGGGGTGGGGTGGGGCAAAGCTTGTTGTAGAGAAGGTTCAAAATGGAGATGGGGAACCTATGCCTTCCACTTGCTGGACTACATCTATTTTTTTTATAATATTTTTTATTGAGTTTATGAAATACAGAAAAAAGAATAGAGAACAGATTATAAGGATAAAATAGAAAGGTTACAAATTTTCATGTTCTTTTTTCCAAGTCTACTGGACTTCCCCGCATCCTCCCAACCCTGCATTCTCTGTAATACAGAACATCAGCAATTTGTTAACTTGTTTCAATACTTGTTGTATCCTTCATTTTATCATGTTACCCAATTTCAAATGTGTTATAACCCAAATCATGTACATTTTCATTTAAACACAATAAAGTTGTTTCATTATTCTACCTCTGACTTCTTGTACCTTAATTTCCATTTCTTTAGTTTAACATTGCTGAAGCTAGAATTTCCTAAAAGGTGCATTTTTTAACATTCATACAGCTTATAATGTTTTTTTCCAAATAGTCCTTAAATTTTTTCCAGTCCTCCTCAATTGTTTCTTCTCCCAAGTCTCGGATTCTGCCAGTCATTTCGGCCAGTTCCATATAGTCCATCAACTGCGTGTGCCATTCCTCCAGTGTGGGTAGATCTTGTGTCTTCCAATGCTTTGCAATCAGGATCCTTGCTGCTGTAGTGGCGTACATAAAAAAAGTTCTATCTTTCTTAAGCACTCTCTGGTCCACCATGCCCAGGAGGAAGGCCTCCGGTTTCTTAGGTAAGGTAAATCTAAGTACCTTTTTTAGTTCATTATGAATCATCTCCCAAAAGGCCTTCACTTTCGGGCAGGTCCACCAGAGGTGAAAGAATGTCCCTTCCGCCTCTTTACATTTCCAACATTTATTATCAGACAGGTGATATATTTTAGCAAGCTTGACTGGGGTCATGTACCACCGGTATATCATTTTCATAATGTTTTCCTTCAAGGCACTACATGCCGTAAATTTCATTCCGGTGTTCCATAACCTTTCCCAGTCTTCAAACATAATGTTATGCCCCAAATCCTGCGCCCACTTTATCATGGCGGATTTGACTGTCTCATCCTGAGTATTCCATTTAAGCAGCAAGTTATACATTCTCGAAAGTAGTTTATTTTTTGGCTCTAACAGTTCTGTCTCTAGTTTCGATTTTTCCACCTGGAATCCAACCTTCTTGTCCACTTTAAAAACCTCTTGAATTTGTGCATAGTGCAACCAATCTCGCACCTTGTTTTTTAGCTTTTCCAAGCTCTGCAACCTCCAATTGTCTCCAATTTTTTCAATTATTTCCCCATATTTAGGCCAATTGGCTTCCATGTTAAGTCTCTTACGTGCCTTGGCCTCCACCGGTGAGAGCCACCTCGGAGTCTTACTCTCCAATAAGTCTTTATATTTTGTCCAGACCATCAAAATTGCTCTTCTGACAATGTGGTTTTTAAACAGATTGTGCACTTTAACCTTGTCATACCACAAATACGCATGCCACCCAAAAGCATTGTCAAACCCTTCCAGATCTAGGACATCAGTGTTTTCCAGTAAAATCCAGTCTTTCAACCAGCAGAAGGCTGCAGATTCATAATATAACCTCAAGTCTGGCAGGGCAAATCCCCCTCTTTCTTTCGCATCAGTTAATATTTTAAACTTTATTCGGGGCTTTTTGCCCTGCCAAACAAACTTGGAAATATCCTTCTGCCACTTTCCAAAACATTCCACCTTGTCCACGATCTGTAGGGCCTGAAACAAAAATAACATTTTCGGCAGTACATTCATCTTTATAGCTGCTATTCGGCCCAGCAAGGAAAGTTTCAATCTTGACCATGTTTCCAAATCTCTTTTGATTTCTGACCAACATTTCTCGTAGTTATCCTTAAACAAATTCAAATTTTTGGAGGTCAGATACACCCCTAGGTATTTTACTTTTTTAACCACATTTAGTTCTGTTTCTTTCAGGAACTCATCTGTTTCTGTAGTTGTCAAATTTTTTGCTAGAACCTTAGTTTTTTGCTTGTTCAGCTTAAATCCCGCCACCCGACCAAAGTCAGAAATTAATTCTAACACTCTTTTAGTACTAGAGACTGGCTCCTGTAGTGTTAATACCAGGTCATCTGCAAATGCTTTCAATTTATATTGTTTCACTCCGACCTCAATTCCCTGTACCAACCGGTCCTTTCTAATCATGTTCAATAGTATCTCCAGAACTGAAATAAACAATAGGGGGATAGAGGGCACCCCTGCCGTGTCCCTTTTTCAATTTTAAACTCCTCTGTCACCACATTGTTTACTATCAATTTGGCTTTTTGTTCTGAATATATTGCTTCTATTCCATTTTCAAACCCCCGCCCCACTCCCATCCCTTCCAAGTTTCTCTTCATAAACATCCAAGAGATATTGTCGAAGGCTTTCTCCGCATCAATAAAGATTAACACCGCTCTAGTGTTAAGATTTGTTTGTAGAAGTTCCAGAATGTCGATAATGTTTCTTGTGTTATCAAACAAATGCCCACTAGGGAGAAAGCCGGCCTAGTCCTTATGGATCACTTCATTAAGCACTTTTTTAAACCTACTTGCCACTTGCTGGACTACATCTAATGCCACCCCTGTCAAATGACTATTAGCCATGTAGGCTGAGTCTGAGGAGAATTGAGAGGAGTCACACAAATCTATTACGATATTCATTTCCACTGTCATGTGACATTTTCCATTCTGCTGTGTTTCATTTTGTGTCCATTGATGCAGAAATACATGTATTTTTAATGTATTTTTACACAGCACAAAATAGGCACCTATATCTCAACCATCCACAGATATTTACAAATCAATTACCTTCCCTGCATGTTCTCTTTCAAAGTTAAGGACTTTCCAGAGGGGTAGCCCTGTTAGTCCTTTGAGGCAAAAACAATAAAGACCCTGAAAGACAAAGTTAATGAAGTGGCTAATGCCCTCTTACCAAACTATCTATGGCTGGATGTCTACCTGTTCATGTCTACTCAGAAATAAGTTCGCTTGAACACAGTCTTTCTTCCAGGTAAGCAAAGCTGGGTGTCATGAACTAGCAGGACAACAGGAAGAGGATCACAACAAGGGGTGTAGCCGGGACTGGGACACACCGGGGCGAGCAGGGGAGAGGGAAGGAAGTACTCACAGGATGACAGGATGAAGAAGGGATGGGGGACAGTGCACAGGACATGGAGCAGCATGACCCATCACCAGAGCCATAGGGGCCCCTGTCTCCACAGCAGGCTCTGAGGCATAGGGAGCAGCAGGAGGGGTACTCTAGGAGGCTGAGGGTCCACAGCCCAGCTCCCAATCTGGCCAGGTGGGGCTTGCTAGCTCTGGGAGAATGAGTGTGATTCCTCAGCTGGAGTAGGCTTGGAACAGGTGAGGGTCACCTGCCTCATCAAGCCCAGATGCTGCAATCAGCATGCAAACTACAAAAGAGAAGCAGAGCTGAGGTGCTGTGTCTGTTCAACTGCCTTTGTTGATGGGTCTTGATTTGGATACTGCTGGATCTCTATGGGGCTGTGCTTTGGGTTTGACTCTGGACTGTATTCCAACTGCTGGACTTCAGACTTGGCTACTTGGATTGATCCTGGACTGCGTTTCCAGACCCTTGGATTTGGCATACTGACTTGCTGCCAGGTAGGCCCCAGGGTTTAGGACATTAGGACTGCAGCAACTCTCACAACTTTGCTTTCACAGTTCAGTATAAACTTCTCATTCTAGCTCATTTCCTGAGGCATCAGGGAGGGACAGTCAAGAAAACTTCAGAGAGGAAAGGAAAGGCATTTTAAATTTAGTTTTGCTTTTAAAATGAAGATTTTGGGTGATGAAAAATGGGCAGTTGAAGTGGGTTCTTCCCACTTTAAGATGCTAAGACTTTAACTGAAGAGCAGTGATAAAATCCTAACTGCACTTACCTGGGAGTAAACCTCAAGGAATTCAATGGGATTTACTTCTGAGTAGATATAAGAAGTGAACTCTTAGTGCTTATAGGATTCCTTTGGCAACAAGCAACACTTCAGAAATAGGAAAAGCAAATAGCCAGCTGCATACGTCAATGAATATGTAAATAACATATATTACAAAACAATTTATATCTATTTTTTTGTATGTTTGCATGTTAAAAAAATTGTAGAGAATTAAGGTGAATGGCTTTCACAGCAAGGGTAGGGGTCAAATGGGTAGACGGAAGGAAATTGGTTTGAGTCCATTTTTAATGGATTCCTTTGACGTTCTCCTTCCCTCATGTCTTACGATGGGTGGACACAAATAGTGGTACTTATTTCACCTTTGTTATTATGTACTGCATGGGGTAAGTTTGGTATCAATTAACTACTTGCATAAGGATTCCTGTAGCCATTTCATTGATTGTAGTTGCTCTTCATCCAAATGGCAAAATAGCTGTGACTAGCTCTGTGATAAGTTTATCATACCGAAGTTTTTCTGCACAGTCATGTACCCAGATAACTGTGTGGTGAAACTATGTGCTTCCTTCTTTGGTGAGCCAGCTTTAATGTCTACTTTCAGGTTGTGGTTGTTGTTTAACAATGCAATTTTAAAAGTGTTTTTGAATAACACTTTTCCCCCTGAAATACAGCTATGAAATTGCCACCGAGGAATAAGATTTCCTCAGGTTTTAGATTTTGAGGTGTGAAGGGTAGTATTCAGCTACTGAATTTTTCATGGTATTACTATGCTTGAGAGTTGTTTTCCAAGATACAGCACCATTTGGCACTTAGAGTGATTGCAAATTACTGTAGGTTGGATGGAGCAGATGGACTGGAAAGCACATCTTAATTTGTATCATTGTTTTGCATTTAATGCAGAAAGCCAGTGTACTTGCCGTTGGCAGTTTAGTATTTACCATATTTGGGCTGGGGAACCTTTTGACCTCCAGATGTTAAGCTACAACTACCATCACCCTGATCATTGGTGAGGGTGGCTGGCGTTGATGGGAAATGGAGTCCAACAACCTCAGGCGGCCCAGAGGTTCCCAAAATGGAAAGCCTAAAATTGATGAATGATTTCTGGCAAAGATGTTTTGTTATCACAGGATATCCTAGGAGACAGAAACTGATCTTTGAATAAAATAATTGATGATTATGCTCATCATCATTAAAACACAACTTTTCTGTCTGGGTAGTACATATGCATATGAATATATTATTGAAAAGAAATTAATAAAGGGAGGAGGCAGGAGAAAATATAAGCTTAATGTAATTAAAAATAGCCTCAAAGTTCAACTCGAGGGTATTATTTAACCAGGGAAGCTGTTTCTCAGAAGGACTTTAACTGCCCTGGCTTTTTGATCTTCATGCAGAATTAACTACGACTCATCAAAATTTCATGGCCTATAAACTACACCACTTCATCTTTGTACCACCCAGATGAAATACCAAAGTGTGACCATGGCATTTAGCAATACAGTGGTCCCTCTGGTTATGAACTTAATTTGTTCCAAAGGTCTGTTCTTAACCTGAAACCGTTCTTAACCTGAGGTACCACTTTAGCTAATGGGGCCTGCCGCTGCACTACTTCCAGGTTTGCAGAGTCTGTAACCCGAGGTGTTTGTAACCCAAGGTACCACTGTAAACTACTGGCGGGTGGGGGGTAGAAATTTGTGATGGGTGTGTGTAGGGAAAGGTTATAGTGCAGAGGAGAAAGTAATTATGCCTAACATGTAAGATGGAATTAACAGTCTAAGGAATTGTAGAAAGCTCTGACAAGTAATTAAAGGAAGAAATATCTTTTCATAAATTATATGGGGTAATAAATGAATTCACTGATCAAGGCCTTATAGTCACAATGCACTATAATCCTGTACATGGATATTACAGTAGTGGGGCCCCGTATGGAGCTACATCTAAAAGTTCATGCCCCTCAACTGCCCTGTTTAAATTGGGACATCCTGTTTTTGGGCTCTGGACTCTCATGCAGGTCATGGGACTGTGCCGCCTATGTGCACAGAGAAGGCTCCTTCAGATTATTTCCCCATAATGGGGGGGGGGGGCAGAGCCAGAAGGGAATCTAAACAGTGGGGCTGATGCCAACAAATGGAATTACATGACAACTGAGCACCTGAAATGGGCTCCTGTCTTGGCTGGAACTAGGTCAGAAGATCTTCAAAATGCTTTCCAACCTCACCACGCTTTCCCCTGTTCCGCAAGCCCAAGCTGAATATGTATCAAATGTGTCTCTTTAAAAAGCTGCCATGTTTATTTATGTACTTGTTAAACCAAAAGATTCAGCTACTGATGCTGATAAATGTAATCTCTAACCATCTTCAAAGGACCAGCCCAAGCTGTAAAAAATCATGGATGACATGCTAGCTTGCTTAAGCCCAGATGAATGAGAGATTTTGTACAAGGTGCTTTGCGATGAATTTTTCATGTTCAACAGCTAGTCTCTTGAGCTGGAGTTCTAGCTGTCAAATCAACCACTGGCATTCCATCTATGCCACTTAATAACCTGGAAGGGGACAGTAGCGGCATATTCAGCACAGAACCCATTGAAGTACAAATTACAAATCCACGGCATTGTGTGGCATTTAGAACATTTGTGTATGTAAGTCACACATAATCCATGATCAGTCTGAAAATAGTAAATGAGCTTGTCTCTCCGGTTGAAAAAGAATAGGGTATGGACTACCATAGCAAATTAGCAACTTGAAAACGGATGTATGTCCTCTGAGTGCTGAAAGCTTTGAACTGGAACAGTTGAATATTACACCCCACTCTCCGGAGATTTAAAAGCAATTGCAGTACAAGAATAGCTGCTTATTAAGAAAGCTTTTAAAAAATGATGTTAATGGTCTATACTCCTGGGCTAAAACAATTACCAAGCTGTGATCTAACTAATAGCTTTTTATTAATTAAGATCCTTGAGCAGAATTTGCATGAATAACGTCCTTCCTATCTTGCTAAACAAAAAGTTATAGGAGACGGTGCTTTCTAATCAGATGAAAAATAAGTTTGCCTAGGTCCCTAAGAGTGCATTCAGAATATCTGCCTACGCAGAACACTTGAACTCTGAATACGTAGAAATAAACCTAAAATTAGACAGAACATAAAATAATAAACACATCAAATGGCATTCATTTGGCTCACATGCACCACTCCAAGTCAAGTGCTGTTTTATTTACAAACTAGGCAACTGATGTATATTAAGATGGTAGCTGAATGATAAATGGATCCAAGGAATCACTTTATATTTTGAGAGTAATTACCTACTTACTCCCATGTGCCTACAAGTAAAGCAACTTTGAAGTCCATTTGTCAGGTAGCTAGCAAATGTACTCGCAGCCTAGCAAAGGGCTGTGTGACAGCGTCCCGATGATCATTCAGCAAGTTTTGTTTCTCTTTTTTTTTAGAAAAAGAATAGGAAGAGAGCATACACACTGCCCCCCCCCATGTCTTAAGTAGTGGGAGATTCAATTGCTTGAACCTAGAACTCAATCTGTGTATCACTGAAACTTGAACTCATTCATTAAATTGCTTGTGGAGGTCTTTGCACTGAAATGTGTTTGAAGAGACTGTGGCCACACTGAGAATTGGGCATGCTCAGAAGAGTCTGCAGATTTGGGGCAATGACAACTTGGAATTGTTGATGAAGCGTGACACCTTGAATTGTTGACGAAATCTTGCAGTCAACACCTGCAAACCGAATCTGCGCAATTTATATCCCCTATTTTGTGAAATGGTAACAGCCTAGTTTAAAAATAAGAATTTATTGACCAAATTGTATAAAGTCACACCGCCAATCAATTCAATGAAAGCTGAAGGCAAGGTTAAAAAAATTCAGCATCAGTTGATGCATTTTTATATTCACTAAAATGTTTTAGTTAGTTAAGCCAAAGCAATCACAAAAAGATGGACTAACATGTATGCCATTCTCGTATCCCTAAGAGATTCTGGAACTTTCTGAGGAAATGGTCTGGTGAAAGCCTAAGAACAAATTATATGTGGATGTGGACAAGGTGCTTGGATAGGTCAAGTCGGCCACTTGTGTTCTGGATACTTGTCCCCCTTGGCTGATAAAAACCAGCAGGCAGGGGAGAGTTGGCTGGGCCAGGGAGGTGATTAATGCCTCCTTGCAATATGAGGTTATCCCTGCCTGCTTGAATGAGGTTGGGTAAGGTCTGTCTATCCAGCTATCTTTAACTGTTGACTTTTCAAATAAATATTTTCATATAATGAATGTTTACCATATTTGGGAAGTCTTGAATACTTCTTAAAAATTGATATGTGAATATAAGATGTCAATATGACGATGTATGTCTGTGTTTGGACTGGCACAACCAAATTTGTTCATAAAAAAATGGATAAATGCAATTTGAAAAGCCTTCTGTTGTCATGTTGAATTTTGATCTAGCACTTGCTATCCAGGAGCTCTGGCTTGCTGTAATGCAAAGCATTTACCAAGCCAATTAATATTAGAAAACTCTGGCAAAGTTTCCAGTCAAGGTACTGCAGCAGCATTTGCTTCTTTCGGTTATTTTTAAATTATATATCAGTGAAATTAAATGCATTTCTAAACCCATTACTTGCAGTAATTAATGAATCATGAACTCCTTGAATATGGAATTTTTCTCTAGTGTATTTATCAAAGGACTGCTTCAAACATAAAATATCTGACCCACCCTTCTCAGATCAATATATTTCAGTTGGCTAGGACTGAATGGATATTTCTCTTTAACACACGCGCACACACGAAGCTGGACAATGATACTGTGTTATTGTGCCTCTTTAAAGCGGGTAACACAGGTGGAAAATCTTGGAGGGAATAAGTTGGAGCAAGTTTTAGCATTTGCTACATGAAGAAAAGTATTATGGGCAGATCAATTCAGTGGGAGTGCTGCTTTTATACTAAAGTTTGATTTAAAATGGCAATTTAAGTGAGCAATAGTTTGGAGCAGTAATGTTCACATTCATACGATCTACAGGGGAAAATTGGTTCTGGCAGGGTGAGCACCTTATTTCAGTTTCCAAAAGCAATCCGGTGCTAAAGTGGGGTGAAATACTATTAGCCTGAAACTTCAAATATACCCATCATATGCATGATATTGCAGTGTGTGTAGAATGGCTAATCCAGGGCACCATGTTCTGTTCACTATGATACTTGTGTGCAAATTGACTCCCTCTTGCAATGACTGTGAGAGAGCTCCTATTCCTCACAAGAGCTTATCTACAGACTAAAACAGCAGTCAGCAACCTTTTTCAGCCGAGGGCCGGTCCACCGTCCCTCAGACCATGTGGTGGGCTGGACTATATTTTGAAATAAAAGATGAACGAATTCCTATGCCCCACAAATAACCCAGAGGTGCATTTTAAATAAAAGGACACATTCTACTCATGTAAAAACACACTGATTCCCGGACCGTCTGCGGGCTGGATTGAGAGGGCGATTGGGCCGCATCCAACCCCTGGGCCTCAGGTTGCCTACCCCTGGACTAAAATGCCCAGGAAACTTCCTATGGTGGCCTTAACACAGCATAAGCGGACAAGACTGGTGCTGTCTCTTCCCAGGCTGCATCCTTTAAACACACACATACACCAGCCACAGTCATGGGTTGGTTTTTTTTAAAAAAAAATCTATCCTCGCATCTCTATAGGAGGCTGAAGGTGGCTGTAATGACCATGGAACAGTTCTAAGGGCATTGTGCTGAACTAGAAAGGGACTCTTTGTATTCCTGCTGATATTTGCTGGGTATAATGATTCTGGAAATGCCTTTTAATTCTCCCCAGTAATCTAGTTCAGAGTTATGATTGCAATTTGGAACCAATGATTCTCTAAAGAATCTTAGCTCTTTGTAATTGGACTGATGATTCAGTTCAGTTCCAGCGATTCTGGCAAGACTCTCGTTTCAAAGTGTGGTTCCAAGGCATGAGAGCATGGACAACGAAGACTTGCCTGTAATTTTTATATAGACTGACTCTCACAATTAGTCCCTGTCACATAAAGGCATAATATAGCTTATATGTGAGAAAGTGAGTCTTGCTTTTATTGTTTGGCAGAGGAGAAAAGGTTTATACTGAAATATAAAAGGGTCATTCAGCTCTTCATCTTTTTTTAAAAAATAGTTTTCAGTTTTGTTTGCTTTTAGTATAAAATGTAAACTGTTGCTTCAGATGTTAGGAGGCTAGTATCCAGTGCTTTGGGTTAAGAGTTCAAATCCAACCTTGAAGACTGTTGAAGTAGATCAGGTACCCCCAACCTTTGGCCCTCCAGATGTTTTGGACTACAATTCCCATCATCACTGACCACTGGTCCTGTTAGCTAGGGATCATGGGAGTTGTAGGCCAAAACATTTGGAGGGCCACAGGTTGGGGATGCTTGAAGTACATAGATGGACTACTAGATCAAAGGGATCTGAGTTCAAATCCTTTCTCATTGGGTGTTTTTGGGCAAAGCACCATCCCTCCCCACAGTCTAAGTTATGTTGCAGCTTGCTGCGAGTGCAAGGTGTGACTACCTTATGCACTTTGGGAGGAAGAGTGTGTTGTATGTGAGATAAATATATAACAGTCCAGCACAGAAGCAACAGTTAGATGTTACATCCTTTGATATCACAGGAGAAAATGAACCCGTGTGTGTGTGTGTGTGTGTGTGTGTGTATCATTTATATATTGCCTTTCTGCCAAGGCCTCTAGGTAAAAGGTAAAGGTACCCCTGCCCGTACGGGCCAGTCTTGACAGACTCTGGGGTTGTGCGCCCATCTCACTTAAGAGGCCAGGGGCCAGCGCTGTCCGGAGACACTTCCGGGTCACGTGGCCAGCGTGACAAAGCTGCATCTGGCGAGCCAGAGCTGCACACGGAAACGCCGTTTACCTTCCCGCTGGTAAGCGGTCCCTATTTATCTACTTGCACCCGGAGGTGCTTTCGAACTGCTAGGTTGGCAGGCGCTGGGACCGAGCAGCGAGAGCGCACCCCGCCGCAGGGATTCGAACCGCCGACCTTTCAATCGGCAAGTCCTAGGCGCTGAGGCTTTAACCCACAGTGCCACCTGCGTCCGCCAAGGCCTCTACCCATCCCCAATAAACTAAAAGCAGCTTCCAACAGTAACATACGCATATAATAAAACCAACTACACAAAATCCATTAAACAACATAAAAAGGTGATCTTGCTATGCTTACAGGCAGACTTATTGCCATTTTGGCTCTGCTTTCTTTTTTATAAAACGATTTTTATTAATTTTACATATAATCACAATACGTAACATCGTATCCTCTTATTAACTGTCTTGGCTCAACCAAGCCTAAACGACTTCCCTCCCTCCCGCCTAATGGTTTACAAAATTAAATTTTGCATTTTTGCATTTCACTTCCTTTCCTATCCTTGTTATATCATTACTTAAGATCTTATATTACTCAACCTGAATAGGTAACTAATTCATCTTGCAAATCTTCAAATAGCCCCGCTAATGATGTTAATCGCTTACAGTTGTCTTTCAAATATAATATAAATTGGTTCCAGTCTTTTTGGAATACTTGATCTTGCTGGTTCCGGATTCTTCCTGTCAGTTTTGCCAGTTCTGCAAAGTCCATCATTTTCATCTGCTTTCATGGCTATCTGGCCAGCAAATTTGAATTTGTTTGAAAAAGCCGAGAAGATCGGGACTCTTCAGAGTTGTGGATCCAACTCCCATTGGCCCCGGTCAGCATAGCTAATGGTCAGGGATGCTGATAATTTTAGTTCTTAACATCTGGAGGGAACCCTGTCCTATCACCTTTAGCTTGAATGTTACACAGCTCAAACTACATGTTATGCTGCACACACTCCCTATCCCTTAAGTCTTCTATTTGAAACACCACCTGCAAGAGCCCCTGATCAAATAATGTCAATGAAAATTGTTTGCCTCTGAAGCTATTTGCTCCAGGAAGGAAGCAGTTTTGGGTTGCAGTAGCTGCTCCCCACCCCCCTGCTCCCAGTTCAAATACCAGCCAGCTTTAATGGTGAAGTGGTTTTTCATCAGGATCATGGCGTGCAAGCAAATGCTAGAGAAACTCCTCCCGGGTATGCCGCAGTCCCAATCCTCTTTAGGCCCTGTTGCTGCTATAAGTAAGTAGAAACCAGCCAGAAAAGAAAAAAAGAAACGCTAATGTAATGTGAGGTTTGACCGTGAGAGTGCTGCTGCACACGGCAGACTTGAATATATTACCTGATTATCACAGCAATCTTCGTGGGCCAATTGTAGTCTCAAATGAAGTCGGGTACTTTGCCACTGATTTTACCAAGTCAGATGAGCTTCTTCCTGCATAGCATCCTGTGGCTTAACAAAAATGCCTTCATGGGATGTTAATGCTTTCACTGATTAGGTCACAGTAGTTAGAATAACAGATTGGAATGGGAACATTTTCAGAAGGCTATGGGCAACGTAATGTTTTCCATTACAGGCAAAGCACGACTCATCTGTTTGTCTTTTAAAGCCCCTTGCCGAGATCCAAATGTTGCTGCTACAGTTCAGCCCTCCTTCTGTGTGAGCTCCAGAGGGAAAGCACCTCTTCTGAATACTATTTTGCTTGTCTGAAAAATCCTGCAGATTTAATTGACTGCATTCAAATTCGATTGACAAATGCACAGGTATCACACTGTCTTTGCCCCCCACCAACATGCACCACAAACAGTCCCAAAATGTAAGAAGACTCTTTTTGGGATCAGACAAAAAGGCCTGTCCAGTCTATCATTATTTCAATGGCTAGTCTGATATCTCCTTCACATCTTGCTTGGGAAGCCCACAAATATGGCACGATGCAACTGGCTACCTCTTCTTGCAAGTCCCAGCAAACCAGTAGTATCTTAATTTGTAGCTCCTGCATTTATGAAATGTAAAACGTTTTGAAGACACATGCTCATCCACTGGTTCAACTGTGTTTCCTGGTGGCTAACTCTTGGATAGCTTGTTGACAATGTAGTGCCACAGGGATATGATCCCGAACAGGCTGGTGGATCAAAGTCATTGGCCGCAATCTACATCAAACTCGGCACCAGATTTAGGGAAGGTGGTTCCCTCACACAGGGTGCTAAGCTAAGAGGGCACAAAATTGAGAAGATCCATAACTGAGATCTAATTTTTTGCCATATTACTAAAGATTACCAGACTCCACCGCTGATCAAACTCAAGTTTGGATAGTGGCAAGATACTCGTTGACATCACTGGTACATCATCTCATTTCACCGATAACGAGGGCTGCCATACGTCCAGTATTTCAAAGGCAGAAGTGACGTTCAGTGAGAATTTCCAGAAGGAAAGAGAGCTTGACAATTTTGGCAACCCTACCCATAACACACATCTCACCCCAGCACTGTGTTTGGGAGGGTATACAAAGTGCTTTTCCTCCCTGCAGGAGTGCTGAAGTGGGAGACACTTTTCCTACTCCCACTGCTGTAATGGGGATGAAAGGAAAATGTATTCAAATATCTTTGTCTTTGAAGAGCATCACTGCTCCCTCTAGTACAGCACCATTGCCAGAAGGCCTTGAAAAAGAGGTGCTGCTCCTTCCTGTTTCCTCCATCTTCTAATAATGGTGCCTTGCCAGGCAAAGAGGGCTACTTTTCAAAGGTAAAAAGACCAAAAGTGGATGATAGGCCACCAAAAGCTTCAGGCCACAGAGTTGCTCCCTTCATTAAATGTTTGTGTTATCATTACCTCTACTATCTCCACCCATGTCACAAGCGCCAGAGATGAGTGCAACATTTCCCAACCCCTTGAATGAAGGAATATATGTGAGACAGGTTGCAGCAGAGCACAGCGACCCATATGGATTTAGCAAGAAAAGAAATCCAGGAATGAAATATTTCTACTGAGTATAAGCATTGCAACATTGCTTATTCATGCTCAGTCCTCAGTTTTGTTTTTTAAAAAGGGTGGCTTCACAGCTTACCAAAGAAAGATCATGTGTGGATGAGCCAAGTTATAAATTTTTTTTTGGGGGGGAGCCTGATTTTCTTTTAGAAAACAATTTCCTAAACATTGACTGCAATGGTTATAGAAAATTGTGCATTTGCAGCATTTGTGGTTTCAGTAAAATTGGATGAATGCTGTTTCAGGAGTGGCTGGCTTTATTTAGGTTTGCAAACAAAACAGCTGCTGCGAGTCCAGACCCATAATCTTTCCAGCCTATTGCTCAGGAACCCTTAGACAATATCCAAGGCCATGTGGGAGTCATACATTCATGAGCAGCTCCCACACAGCTATGAGACTGATTAAATGACCCACTGCCATGGGCCTGAGCCAGTTGTGTGGGTTTTCCCCAAGCTTTGTACCAAACTCTACTTCTTGTAACCCTCCCTCCCTCCCCCCATTTCCCTATGTCCCTCCCTTTCTTTGATTTAATATAGCAACCTGCTCCTGGTTCTGTATGGAGTAAAATTGATCCATATAATGTGAGTTTCATGGGTAAATTATTAATTATCACGATGTAAATTTTGAGTTGGCCTTTGGCTATTTTCTCTAAATATGCTCCGTGCTTGCATACAAGGTTGAATAAACCTGCACGGCTCTCTCCAGCTGTCTTGGCAAAAGTATTACCTGTGGAAGCCAATGAACCATTTATTATACATTACTCTTACTGTGCCCACAGTGAGACCTCTTAAAATGTAGCTGAGGAGAGATTAAGAATATACTTATTAAATTACGCTGCTGTGGTATTATAAATGAAATTATATTGTGCTAAATGATGTGGGCTGTTTGTTTTTTTGAAAATGGGTAATCTAAAAATAAAAAGACGGCAGGAGGCCAGCCGTTTTCATTCTGTCGCTTGCTTAAAACTGGAAGGAGTTGATGCCGTTCTTGAAGATCTGCTTTGAGTTTTATTCTCGTCTTGTGCTTCAGGAATATGGTCAGAAGAGCTCTTCTGCATCAGAAGCAGCTCTGGTCTGTGTTTTATGGTAGCTATCCAGGTTCATTAGTAGTGGTGGATGGTGAGGTGGGGTGAAGAAGTCATTGCCAGACTTCCTTGCCGTTGAGTTGCTGCTTCTTACTGGGCACAAGAGGGGTAAGGGTTTGCACCCTGCTGATCTCACTGCCATCTCACCCATCCCAGCATGCAGCAGTGACTCGTTGCTACTGTTCAGTGATGTAGTGGAGGGAAACATAAAGGTAAAGGTACCATTAGGTCCAGTCGTGACTGACTCTGGGGTTGCGGCAGTGGCAGCACGACTAAGCCACTTCTGGTGAACCAGAGCAGCGCACGGAAATGCCGTTTACCTTCCCGCTGAAGCGGTACCTATTTATCTACTTGCACTTTGATTTGCTTTTGAACTGCTAGGTTGGCAGGAGCAGGGACCGAGCAACGGGAGCTCACACCGTCACAGGGATTCGAACCGCCAACCTTGTGATTGGCAAGTCCTAGGCTCTGCGGTTTAACCCACAGCGCCACCCGCGTCCCTTGGAGGGGAACATATTTTAGTCAAAAGATCAATTACTTCAGATCTGAGGTATTTCAGAACGCTTTGGCGAATAGCATCTGGACCTGGTTACTTTTTATTTTTACTTGAATCAAAAAGTTCCAAAACTTCTTTTGTCACCTCTGCACAATTTAGCTTTGCAAAAGTATGTCACCATTGTTGTATTTGAATAAAAATAAGCATTCTAAAAATTGACAATTACAGGTAATCAATTTTCTGCCCCCTTTAAACCCCAGTAGTTGCAGAACCTTTGCCATATGTAGTTTTTCACATTCTCATGCACACTTCCGTCTGTGTCCCTTGCGTGTGTTTCCCATTTATTTGCCAGCTCCACCTAGGCGCTCATTGCTAATTAATTCCCGACTGTCCTGCAGAATTACATCCTCAGCATATCCATAAGAAATCTTAATGAGGATGCAGGTAGTAAATTACTAAGAAGCATTTTGTCTAATAAACCCATTCCCTCCCAAGACGGCAGATATGTTGTAGGGATGTGTTATATAAATCAGGGTATGCCAAATCCAATCCACTGCTATGCTGGAAGGATGCTACCAGTGCAAGAGGCAAAAAGCAGGATTTTGGTGTAGTGGTAGTTCTGTATAAGAGGTCGGCCCCATCACTGGTGATGGTTTAAGGAAATAGATGGTCAGAGCTATTTTTTTTCTAGAAAGAGGTGCCAGAACTCACTTCCCTTGTTCTCTTATAATGGCAATGCTACCCACCTGAGAGGTGTCGGAACTGAGTTCTGGCAAGTTCTGGCTGGAAAAAAGCCTGGGGGGTGGTACAAATAAAAGGACATCCATTTGAGTCAATCAGTCTCAAGCTAACTGCTTCCCAACCTCCCTGCCATATCATAGGGTAGGAGTCCAACTAACTGAAGAACCCATGATGCTCAGCATGAGAAGCCATTAAGAGCCAACAAGGGAACACCAATGCCATATAAACAAGCTGTGCATCATTCCTGTGTATCTGTAGTCTTTGAAACACATTCTAAAGGAGCAACATAGAAAAATCAGGCAATTGCAACAAAACTGAATATGCTCTTTGTACACTAGGGAAATCCCATCTCTAGAATTTTGCTTTGCGGCTGGTTATAGTGCAGCACTGTCTAAGCTACGGTGTAACTGCGGCTGGCGTACTTGGACCACAGATCTGCCAAGCCCTACAGTTGCTCCAATTTCCTATTTGACACGAAATGGTTTGATGTAAATGATATGATGACAGAAGAGAAGAAAGAAGTGGAAAGGAAGAGAATTTTAAAATGAATAGCCAAAGACATCAAGAGAAATGACAAGGCCTTCATGAGCTATCCCAGGGAATGAGAGAAGAATTTTAAGAAGATAACCCAGTCCACTAACTAGACTGGGGGAAGACAGTGGATCAGGAGTGAAAAAAACCAGGGGCCAATAAATTATGTATCGCTATTGACCTCATTAGCTGAATAATTCATTTGTTGAACAACACCAAACTAAGCTGCAGCTGAAGGAAAATTCAGCAAATAAAAATAGAATCTGTGATGGAACAAGATCAAGTCAAAATCTGACTCCACTAGGGATGTGGGATAATGAGAAGCTGCCTAATTCAGACTATACTCGAACCAGTAAATGAACCAAAACAAATTAGCCTTCAAAATTCTCATTTCTCTGAATTTTGCAATGTGGTTCCAGGGTCAAACAGTGTGTGATTAGGGATGACAGTGTAAAGATGAATACATTAGTAAAATCAACATACAAGCATAAATTCCTGCTTACAAAAAATGTGTACATTAGTCAATATTGTATACAAAAATGTGTTTCAATTCACACTAAAATGCTGATGAATTTTCATGAATTTAAATGAATTCGTGCAGAAACATGGAGAATTACATTTATGTTTGAAAAAACAAAACAAAACAAAATAAAATTTACAATATGTCCATCCCTAGTCTCCTTTAATCAAAACTTTCTTAGAACTAAGTTTGAGATCCACATGCATTAGTCTGTAGTGTTAGTATTGCATCATTCCTGTGTATTTGTGGCCTTTGAATCACACTCTAAAGGAGGATTAGTGTTTCCCAACCTTGTGCCTCCAGATGTTTTTGGCCTACAACTCCCATCATCCCTGACCACTGGTCTTGCTAGCTAGGGATGATGGGAGTTGTAGGCCAAAAACATCTGGAGGCACAAGGTTGGGAAACACTGGATTAGACAACTGCAGCAAAACTGAACATGTTCTTTCAATTTAGAG
Organism: Podarcis gaigeae; assembly: GCF_964106915.1. Lineage (NCBI taxonomy): Eukaryota > Metazoa > Chordata > Lepidosauria > Squamata > Lacertidae > Podarcis > Podarcis gaigeae. Next base: position 44,182,057 of record NC_139677.1, on the reverse strand, counting down.
GTTAATGGGGGGAAGGTTGATCCTAGAACTGTGCTTTATGGATAAGAGTAGTACAGCACTGTCCAAGATTGAAAGGTCAGAAAAAGAGGGCGCCTGACACAAATTGCAGGACATGGCCACATCTAGAAGGGATGCCCCCAAAGTGTCCTGAAAACATTCAAGTATGAGCTGGTAACAAAAATATATAATCCATTTTCAGACATGTAAGAAGAATGTGTGAGGGCTAAGGACGGGGGAGGAATCCATCACACTTTGATTCCAAAATGGACCCACCTGAATCAGTCCTAGAGAATTATGACCTGCAGTGACTTCTAGACCGCTTCAGAATATACAGCATTATTTTATGAGGTGATTCATTCCATATATATATATATATATATATATGCTTTCGTAGATTTTCACGGGTACAGGAATGCAGGTTTTGGTGTCCTCGGGTGTCTTCCCGTGTAAAAGTTGGGGTGTCTAGGCGACGTTTCGACGAGGTCTCACTCGTCATCTTCAAGATGACGAGTGAGACCTCGTCGAAACGTCGCCTAGACACCCCAACTTTTACACGGGAAGACACCCGAGGACACCAAAACCTGCATATATATATATATATATATATATATATCCTTTAAACGTTGCCCACCTAGTCACCCCCTGACTGAAGTGGCTAGTGCTACTGCTTTGTATTGGTGCTTTAAAATATATATAAATATAAAATGAGATGCTGGTAAGCATCTGTTGATAAGAACATAAGAGCCTGCTGAATCAGCTTCCTGTTCTTATAGTGCTCAGAACCATCACCACCATTACAAAGGGATTCCATATTCCTAAGGACCTATTTATGGATTTCCCTCATCCTCTAATGCTATTGTTCCCTGTATTAACTCAGCCATTCATTGCATCCCATAGGCATCCCATGGCAATGTGGAGAAATGTGGCCAGTGTGGGGAAATTTCAGCAAAGCTCCCCTGCAGGAGGTTTGGCACAACCTCACCTTTCCACCAAAGCTTACTGAAGACACACAGAAAGTCTTCTCCCAGCTCAAACAAACTCTTATGAGGGTATACAATCTTTGTATAACCTGGTCCAAAGTAAAATAGAGCTCTGTAAGTCATAACATGTCCCCCACCTTCCACTTTAAACTGGGGTAGGCACACATTTAAAGACAAGGGTCTGTCCTGGTCACATCTAATTTGGCTCTGGAATGATTGAATTGTCACCCTCTATTGAGGCCTAGATGGGGCTGTGAATGCTCACCCCCTTGACCAATTAGACACCCTTTCTTTAGGCCCCTCCTGCTGGAATAGGGCGGTGGCTGATGCACAGGCTTTCCTGTTTGTCCAGAAGGGAGGATTCTCCACTTAGGTCGTCAGCGGAAACTTGAGATGCAGGTAGAATATACCGAGTGGCTTACCTGCAAAGGAGGCAAAGCATATCCAGAGAAAACTCAGGGGTCAAGACCTCTCTTATGAAGCTCATGCATGCCCACCCTAATCCTGAGGTATGGCTGGGCACTGATTTAATCCAGAGCTCTTCCATTATTAATAGCTTTGAAGAGATGCTTCTAAAACTAAACAAATCCCCAAATCAGCCTTTAAATCTGACTGCTCTGCTCTTACATTACAGCAGAGTCAGAAACCTTGTTTAAGCAGTAGATCTCTTAGTCATGGGATTGTTGCAAAACTTGCACGCTGCCAATTGGCGAATTGCAATTTCGTAGCTTTTGGGCAAAGATTTGTCCTTTGAGCTCTGACGAAGTGCATTTTGAATGCCTGCTTGTGTCTCGTTTCACAAACTGCGTCTGCTTGGTTGTCTCCTTGAATGGCAGGCTTTGAGAGATTAGTCTTGCTTCTTTCCTGTTTTGCTACGATTCATCACTTGCAAATCTGCTGCTACCGAAATTAAGGATTGGCAGGCAACCCTGCGGAACTGTTTGTGCTATGCTTTATTTACCAAGAACAAATAATCTCTGCAAGATACCAGCTTCTCTGGGCTTCTTATGGAAAACATATCCTAAAAATAGAGTTGATTACTTACAAATGGACAAATTTGCCAACTCTGCCTTTTTGGGTGCAGAGGATCCCAGCAATTGCTTTTGGTTCCAGAATGGGGATGGAATGGCCTGTTGTAGCAAATGACTAACTGCTCTGTGGCACTTAAAGGGTAAGAAATGTATTGCGGCATAAGCTTTCTGGAATAAAGCCCACTTTTATTCATTTATTTAATTCCATCTCTGAATCACTTCTCATAAAACATCTCAGATTCATGAAATGTTACGCATCTGCCAGCTGAGGCTAGCACTTGATGCACACAATGGAAGGGAGATCTGATTTCAAGCCCCACAAAAGCTTTAGCCACATCCAGAATTGTTTGTTAAGGTGCCATAGGACTCTTGGGCTTGTTTGTGGTTTGGTTCTTTGATACAAGCCTTTGAACACCTTTCTAAACAATGCTACTGACATTTGCAGTAAGAAAAATAGATGCACAAGCAATGAGGTATCAGAGGAACATGGTGGTGATGAGAGAGCCAAAGACTAAAGTTAATTGCTATGTCTCCTGAAATAGCCATGATGTCACCTCAACCATGCTCTGCTGCTCAGTGGCCACTGCAGGCTGGAAACATGCTATGCTATTTGTACTCGGGCTGTAGCTGCCACTGGACCTTAGAAATGTCACACCAAAGGCCTATCTAGTGCAGCATTCGGTTTCCACAATGGGCACTGCACCTTTTGTTAACCCAGAAGGGTTGACCCAGAGACTCATCATGGTCTTCAAGAATGCTCATCATGGGGGCCTTCTCTAGGGCTGCCATGTGTTCGGTTTCATCGCTCAGAAAATGGTGTCCGGGTGGATTTTTGCTGAATTGGTAAAATGTCTGGGGAAACCCAGACGTATGGCAAGTTGGGCTATTTTAATTTTTAAAAATTCTTTTAAAATAAAGGAAAAGCTCCAAAATGAAGGGAATGTGCACGAAAGGTTTGAGATGATAATGAATTTTAGTGTTTTGTTGGAAGCCGCCCAGAGTGGCTGGGGAAACCCAGCCAGATGGGCGGGGTATAAATAATAAGTTATGATGATGATGATGATGATGATGATGAGAAGACACCTTAGGAGAGACACTTGGTGCTCTAGTTGCAGCAAGTTGATGGGCTGGTGCTGTAACACACACGGGAGGGTTTGATCCAAGAACACCTCTGCTAATGGAGCAGGACGGCCTTTGATCCCATGGATGTCCCCACTAAGGGATGAAGAGGGGAGGCAATGTTTTCTAGTCCCCCTCCCCTATGCAACCTCCCGTGCCCCTGATAATCAGTCCTGGACAGTTTGTGGGATCTTCCATAATATGGAGGAAGATGCACGTAGGGAGATGTCCACAGGTTGAAGGGAGAATCAGCACTAGTAACCTTCCCTTCTCTTCTGTCCTGTGGATCACCAGCGCTTCTATGACTGCAGTGGCACCAGCTGGATTCCACCCATGCACATTGCAATATGCTGCTATCAAGAAGAACAGGGCTGAGGGGAAAGAGGGGGAATTCCACCCTCTGCTGGGAAAACACATACCTTCTTGTCAGTCTGTTTGGTTCCTCGTGCTTGTAATAAATAAGGAAACTGAGACCTACCTAAGCCTGAGTTTTCATGAACAGCTGCCTCTGTGTTCAGGGAAAACAGCAGAAGGTCACACAGTGAATCGCTACCTATTTAATTTACATTTTGTTAACTGAAACCTTCACGTGGGACCGCCCTTCTGACAATTCCCACATTGGCAGATAGGGAATTCATCTGCAAAACTGAAGAGGAAGATGGTCTCCCTGCTGCTAAATCTGATTTCCCATCATGCACAGCACTAAAACACTTCACACTTGGCACAGGGCCAACACCACAAGCTGGTAAATTACACCATGATGCATCTCTGAGAGTCCAGAGCATTTTGCACTACAAAGGAAGATTTGATTTACAGACATCTGAACTACAAGGTCCCTTCCAACCTTCTGAATATTCCCCGGCCAAATAAACTTGGATTAGAAGTCTGAACTGAACAGTACTCTGAGGAAAATCTGAGTCTTATGCAGCATATACTTCAGCGTGATTTTAAATTTTTAATTTAATTTTATAAGTATTGGAGCAAACTGTAGTATGGCTAAGGTACTGTGTATGCCCATACATGCCTACTCAGAAGTAAGTCTCATTGAGCTCCAAGGGACTTATTCCCAGGCAAGTGTGTGCAGCAGGCGTGGTTAACCAATGGCCCTCCAGATGTTTATGGACTACAACTGCTATCATCCCTGACTGTTTACTAGGCTGTCTGAGACTGATGGGAGTTGGAGTCCAGCAACATCTGGAATGCCGCAGGCAGGTCACTCCTTGTGAATAGGATTGCAGCCCTGAATTCCCACCCCACCCTCACCCCCTTGTACAAATAATTCTCTTTTATACTTCATGCTAATCGCCTTTGCCTAAATGTCCTGTACTGCTTGAGCCAGAATGTGTTTAAATGACTTATTGTCCTTTGGGAGCTAAACTTAAGCCTCCTTGTGAGCTTGATCTCTTCTGGGAGAAATGACACATAAAGAAATATGGAATTCAATATCAGTTCTGCTTATCGGGTTGGTCTAACACTCCAGAAGAATGTATGTGCACTGCAAGAGCTCTCACATTCTTAATTCTACCTTTCCTCCTGCAACAATCTGAAAGCATCCAGTCTATGAAGTATCAAGAACAGAACAGTTCAGCCAAATAGGACTTCTTGGCAATGAATTCCCAAGAGTAACATTTACACTGCCTATTTAAATCACATTTAAGCTAACGGTTACATTGCGGATGCATGGAAAGTGGTCAAAGTACCTCGAGCAAATGGGTTATGGAGAATGTTGATTTTTACAATGTTCCTTCCATCCATCAGTGTACCGACTTCCTGGCTGTTTTGTACTTTTTATTGTGGTTTTGGTTTTTATGCTAATGCTTTGATTTATGATTTTGGTTGGATTGTTTTATCATTTTCTTTTATTGTTAGTAGCCTTTAATTTTTTTGGGGGGTGGGGTGGGGTGGGGTGGAAGAGGCTGGGATATTATATATCAGAATGGAAAGATGTGTTCTTCATTTTGCTAGCACATAATTCCTGTCCCTGGAAGAGTGGCGAAGTATTTTCTCCTCTTCTAGTAATTTAATCCCCCCCCCCCAGTTAATGCTCCTCTGTACAGTAAATCTTAACAGTATGGCTCTGTGTCACTCATTGGTGCTTTGTATGATTACATGTCATAATAGCTACTCCTATGCAAGATCAACGACCTCTGCTTAATTAGTCCTCTTTTGTTTGTTGAGTTATGATTATATTGTGCTTGTAAGAGAATGTGGCCAGATACTTGATCGCTTTCTCATCATAATATAATAAATCCCAAATTGGTTAATAACACTGTCCAATTGGCGGTAAGTCAATAGGGAAAAAAGAGAGAACACGATGGATTATTTCCTCCTATGCATCATCTCTAATGTTTTAAAACAGACCTAGTTACATTGCATATTGACAAGTTCAAAAAGGTGAGAAGACCTCGTGTACATGTTTAGAAATGCAATTTGTCAGCAACCAAAGAACATTATGTGGTAAAAGCAATATATTAAATTGACTGATGTGCATGGAAATGGACTGAATCCAATAGGGAATGTGTGAACTGATGTCATTGTCAAAAAACCAGAGCCCAAATAGTGGAAAACTGAGAATTTGGCCCAGGACAGTCTTGAAATGAATAATGTTAGACATAGTTAGTATTTGTCGATACTGTCAGGGAGCTTTCTTAGAATTTAAATTTATAGTAATGGTTGAAGAAGATGGAAAAGAAGAAGGTTGCACCAAATGTTGATATCAAATGGGACAAAAGGGCAATTTCCTCAATCTGTTTAATGGTTATTATATGCATGTGACATAAATACTACCCTGTGCATATTGTTCTGGTCCCCATTCCAAGCTAGAGCTATATACTTGAGGCCCTTAACCCCTCTAACCCCACTACTTTGCTAAGAGAGGGAGCGGGGGGGGGGGGCAATTGCTCGCTTCCTGTTCCCCATTTCTTTCTAAAAGCTGGATAGATTTTAGCCCATTTAAAATGTTCCTCATGCATGTATTGAAGCCGCTCTTATACATTGCGGAAATTGTAGCTGTTGTTTTTAGCTGAATTGATCATGAACATTGCAATGATTAAATGCTCTATCCATGCAGTGGTTCTAATCTGATGCTCCCTCCCACGACTGCTATTAATCTTATTTATTTATATATTTTAAAGAAAAGTGGTCCTAATCATGGATCTCAATCTAGATGCATCCTTGTTTTTTTCCTCTCTTGGCGATGCTCTCCATTTCTCTGCTTCTCCCTTGGCTTTCTCTCGGCTTCTTGAGGGATCTTGTTTAATTTCCCCTGTCTGACTAGCTCTTGAAGAAATACACGTTTATATTCCTTTTGCAATTTTCTAGAACTGCTGAAGAGCTGGTCTGAAGAGTACACCTACCACAGAAGTGCTTCATCTTGCTGATGGAGGAGAGTCAATCTCTTTGATGAGCACAGCAATAAGAACTCAAACAATGCTCTTCTATCCCATTTTCTTGGCTCCAGTGAAGTAGAGAATTTGTTGTGAGAGGAAGCATTTGTTTCTGCTCGTAATGTTGGAATAGGCACTGCCTGCAATACCATTGGATTGTGGCATTGTTCCTGCTTCCTATATTTACGCCAAAACCTGTGGAGCGGAATGGTGATCAGGTGCTTATTTTGTTCCGTCACAGACACTTTGGCACAAGGCATTAAGATGGATGACAGATAATATAATGTGGTGAACAAAGTTCTTCAGAAGCCAGCATTTTGCCACAAGGTGCACACAGTGATATAGATGAGTAATCAATAAGTTCTGCTCTCTTCTCAAGATACGATTTATAAAATGTTTCTAGGCTAGAACTACATTGATAACATCTGTATATATTTTTAAAATTTGCTGTCACTAGGCATAAATGGCTTAAAGGGAACATGATTTGGATAGTGAAAAGTGGGTAGTGATTTTGATTGAAATGCAAATTATGATCTTGAATTACCAGAAACAATATAAACAGAGTGGAATGTGCAATTTGCACATTATAAGTGTCAAACTGCAGGTTGCACACTGCTGTGTGTTTACTTTTGCTGTTTTTTTTAAAACATACAAACAAAAACATCTTGGGAGGCTGCCTTCTATAGTGCGAACAGTAGTGATGGGAAGGACTGGTTAACAACGCCAGCTTGCCACATCATCATCTTAAATCTCTTTGTAGCCCACTCATACATACGGATGGGGTATGTCACCCCCTTTTTAAAGCTGTACAAGAGGTTTGCAGAATAAATATGTTCAGAGGACCTAATGCAATTGAGATCAGTGTTCCTGTTGTCTCCTTAGGAAATTTTAGTAGAAGGCTGTCATCAGGCTACAATGGTAGGAAATGGTACACCAGCCAAAATTCTTTCTATTAATGATATTTGTTGCATCTTGTCAGCTGTGCGAGCTGATTTTTAAACACCTTAAAAAATAAACCCTCCTTTATAATACATGGAGTAAACTTGCTAACATAGTGATCAGTATTTCAAATACTCACATCTATCCTGTTGTGTGTGTGTGTGGGGGGTTTGACATGGAAAGGTAACTGTCCCATTCTGAGAGACAACACATAGATAAAAACCAAATCACCTTCAATATAAGTGGGTTGGATTTAGTTGGTGACAAATGGAGGTGTAAGTGGCGCATAAACTGTAAGTGACAGACTAATGCAACACACTTGCTTTTGGCACCTGCCAAATGCCATCTTTGGGTAACTTTAACCGCTCTGTGGCACTCATTTTATAACGCTCTTAAAACATTTTGTCACAGCTGAAGGCCCCTCTGATATTTAAGCAGATGATACAGAAAGCAAGCTCACTGGTTATATTAATTTTATACTTAATTTGGGGGACATGATCTAGCAGTGTGCACAACTGGAACTGGAATGCAAATACTCACCCATGAAGGAGTATCAATCTCTGATTTCCCTCTTTTTTGCAGCAGTTTTCACTCCTGCATTACCTCACACACCATTGGGGTCCTCTGTCTAGCTAGAAAGAGTGGGCGGGGGTGGGAAATACATTTTTGATCACTTTTTGAAAAGCTAAACAGATAGTCTTCTGGGAACCATGCTAATGGAAGGCAGGGCATCTGTGATAACATAACTTATAGTGATTACACACTGAGATGTTGGTATGTTTTAGTGTGTGTGTGTGAGCAAGAGAAAGTATGTGCGTCTTTACAACGACAACGAAAGGATATGGGAAAGGACATCATTTATTTTTCATCCTAGTGCTTTTCCCGGTATTGGGATTGAAAAACAGAAAATGGATTTCAACAAGGAAACTTCTTGACAAATTGCAAGTGTCAAGAACTTAGAGCTGTGTTCGTTTTTCTCACAAAAAAACGCAACACAGCAGGGGCAGGATGTTATCACACATAATGCTAAAAACACTTTCCAACTTCTTATTGCTATTTGTGTGCACATGTAAATGTGGGGTGGAGAGTATAAAGGAGCCATTAATATATATTGTAACCCAAGTAGGTTTTTAATCATTCACACTGCTGTGTCAGGAAATGCGAAAAGCATTTTTAGTGTCCTGGCTAAAGGCCTTCTTTTATATATAAAAGGTAAAGGGACTCCTGATTGTTAGGTCCAGTCACGGATGACTCTGGGGTTGCAGCGCTTATCTCGCTTTACTGGCCGAGCAAGCCGGCATACAGCCAGTCATGACTAAGCCACTTCTGGCGAACCAGAGCAGCGCACAGAAACGCTGTTCACCTTCCTGCCCAAGTGGTACCTATTTATCTACTTGCACTTTGACGTGCTTTCGAACTGCTAGGTGGACAGGAGCAGGGACCAAACAATGGGAGGTCACCCCGTCACGGGGATTTGAACCTCTGACCTTCTGATCGGCAAACCCTAGGCTTTGTGGTTTAACCCACAGCACCACCCGCACCCCTTTTCTTGTATATATAGCTCAGTATGAACAGTATATAAGATAATTGTTTTTAAAAATCAGGTTCATTCCAGAAGTTGCCTTATACTCGGTCAGATCCTTGGTCCATCTATGTTACCACTGCTTACACTGACTGACAATGACTTTCAAGGGTTTCAGAAAGGGCTTTCTTCTAGCCCTGCCTGGAGGTACCATGGATTGAACCTGGAACCTTTTGCATGCAGTGCAAATGTTATACCACTGAGCTACTGCCAGAATAATCATACTGCATTCCAATATTTAGGATGCACAATGCCAACATTAATATCAGCCTATTCCACCACCCCAGCAAATATCCAACTATTACTAAAACCATACATAAAATTATACAGTACAGTTCAGTTCAATTTATTGTCTCTAGCGAACAGCCATTACACACATGAAAATATCAAGAATTCAACTACGAATAGTGGTTGACATTTCTACTCCCCGACCTTTACAGGATAAATCATTTCCCATTCCCCCTTTTATTACACAAATTTGTAAAGCCTTTGCAAGAAGTTTGGATGCTTGAAAGGATATATACCTCTCCACATCGGACAGCAAAAAACAGATCTTTGCAAGAGATGTCCTTCTCTTCTGCAATCTTAACAATGGATGGATGTAATTGTTTCTAAGATAGTTATAAAAAAGGCATTTGAGGAGTACGTGAGTTATGTCTTCTATAGACAGTGAGTTGCACTGGCAAACTGTATCCTCCTTAGGAACTCCTTTGTGTTGTACTGTCCAATCTGCTAAAGGAAGGACGTTCAGTCTTGCCTGAGTAAAGGATACCCTCATTTTAACATTGGGCAAATCTGCTAGATATCTTGGCAGGGATGGGTACAATGGAATAAAAAAAGTATACAATTTGTTCGATCGGCAGATCTTGATCTCAGCAGTTTGTGATTGCATCTTGGCATCTTGAAACCTTTGGAGTATTAATTCTTTAGCTTTCTCAAAACCCTGCGTCACAAGAAAGGAGGCAGAGAGTCCCAACCACATGGCAGCAGATTGCATTTCATGATTCCATGAGTTTAGGGTCATGTCTTCCCAAATTGTCGTGAGGGATTCTGACACATGCTTAAAAATAGTTTTTAACCAAAAAAGCAAAGCTAGTCTAAGGGCTTTGGCTTTAATGGGCATTACAGCTAGTTCTGTGCAGAGTTGTGTTATTTTTGTAGAGTTAGGGACTGACAAGAGTCTGCACAAAAACTTGTTTTGTGCTCTCTCCAGTGAATAAATTGATATAGTTCTTCCAGGTGTCACATGTGTAGGATGGTAGCCATGCCCAAAGAGAATATTACATAGGTGGAATTCTTTGCAGCAACCAAGAGCAAAACATGCAGGGATTTAAGCCCATCATCCACTATAACGGCAGATATAATGACTATATGTACTACAGTACAGAATATTAATATTAATAATAATAATAATAATAATAATAATAATAATAATAATACATTATTTATGCCCCGCCCATCTGGCTGGGCTTCCCCAGCCACTCTGGGCAGCTTCCAAAAGAATATTAAAATACTGTGATACATCAAACATTAAAAGCTTCCCTAAACAGGGCTGCCTTCAGATGTCTTCTAAAAGTCTGGTAGTTGTTGTTCTCTTTGACATCTGGTGGGAGGGCGTTCCACAGGGAGGGTGCCACTACTGAGAAGGCCCTCTGCCTGGTTCCCTGTAACTTGGCTTCTCGCAGTGAGGGAACCGCCAGAAGGCCCTCGGAGCTGGACCTCAGTGTCTGGGCAGAACAATGGGGGAGGAGACGCTCCTTCAGGTATACTGGACCGAGGCCCTTTAGGGCTTTAAATGTCAGCACCAACACTTTGAATTATGCTCGGAAACATACTGGGAGCCAATGTAGGTCTTTCAAGACCAGTGTTATATGGTCTCGGCGGCCGCTCCCAGCCACCAGTCTGGCTGCTGCGTTCTGGATTAGTTGTAGTTTCCGGGTCACCTTCAAAGGTAGCCCCACATAGAGCACATTGCAGTAGTCCAAGCGGGAGATAACCAGAGCATGCACCACTCTGGTGAGGCAGTCCGCAGGTAGATAGGATCTCAGCCTGCGTACCAGATGGAGCTGGTACACAGCTGCCCTGGACATGGATTTAACCTGTGCCTCCATGGACAGCTGTGAGTCCAAAATGACTCCCAGGCTGTGCACCTGGTCCTTCAGGGGCACAGTTACCCCGTTCAGGACCAGGGAATCCTCCACACCTGCCCACCTCCTGTCCCCCAGAAACAGTACTTCTGTCTTGTCAGGATTCGATCTCAATCTGTTAGCCACCATCCATCCTCCAACCCCTCCAGACACTCACACAGGACCGTCACCGCCTTCACTGGTTCTGATTTGAAAGAGAGGTAGAGCTGGAGATCATCAACCAGTGCGACCAAGGCAGTTTCAGTCTCGTGATGAGGCCTGAATCCCGACTGGAAGGGATCCAAATGGTCCGCTTCTTCCAAGCATGCCTGGAGTTGTTCAGCAACCACTCGCTCAATCACCTTGCCCAAGAATGGAAGATTTGAGACTGGGTGATAGTTGGCCATTGTGGCCGCATCTAAAGATGTTTTTTTAAGAAGCAGCTTAATAACCGCCTCTTTCAGCGGGTCTGGGAAGGCTCCCTCACGGAGGGAAGCATTCACCATCCCACGAAGCCCATCGCCCAGCCCTTCCCAGCTAGCTTTATAAGCCAGGATGGGCAAGGATCAAGGAGACAGGTTGGTTTCACTCGTCCAAGCAGCCTGTCCACATCCTCAGAGGTAACAGATTGGAATTGATCCACGCAATTTGACTAGACAGGACTCTAGCACTCTTCCGCCCCGGTCCTGCTCCCACGGTGGCATCAACCTCTTCCCGAATCTGAGCGACTTTATCTGCAAAAGACAATTTTGCAGAAGACAATTCTCTGGTCAAAGAGCTTGAGGATCTTTTGTTTGAAGGGTTGTCCAGTCCATGTCTGGTTAAAAAAGTGAGAGCAGCAGATAGGGATGGAAAGACTAAAAAATGCTCTGAATTGAAACAGAAAGCATTGAGGGGGGGGAATGAATCTGTGTACAAGTTGGATTGAATTTGAAAGAAATAGATGGCAAGCTTCTTTCAGCAACTCTGGTAAAAGAATGGAAAAACAGAAGATGGAAAGTAGAATTTTTCAGGAAAGATAAGGACAGAGAAGTATGGTTGACATGGGATAGATGGATTTGGGTGTGGATTAAGGACTGTATAATAATCAAATAATTATGGACTGATGCTCTAATACAAAAATACAGTGAAGAAGTCTTGGAGGAAAAAGATAGATTGAATGTTTCCTAATACTTGAGGCAGTTGTGATGCTGGAGCGGAGGAGAACTATTGTAGAGTATTATAATCTTATTTGTAAAACTTTCCTTGGACTTCTTGCACTGAAAGAATTAAATGAACCGGAGCACCCCGGAATGAAGACTGGAAAATCACCTAGCAGAGGTGGAGCAATACTAATTTGGACTGAACATTTGACTATTTTGAAGAGCTATTGTATATATAACAGAGATGGATAGTTGGAAGTCCTTTTTACCATTTTCTTTCCTTTCTGTTCTTTTCTTTCTTTCTTTCTTTCTTTTTTCTTTTTTCTTTCTTTCATACTTCCTATTGCTCTTTCTTTATTCTTCCCTTCTCTTTAGATTAGGAGTCTTGAGGTTGCCCACTATAGTGAGATGCTTATTGTTCTATTTAAACGATAGTAATTATTTTAAAATTTGCTCCTGGGCAGATTCTATGCAAATTGGTCTCCTCTGTTGTCCTTTTATTTGGTGGCCACCTTCACTGAGAGCCGGGCTTCCAGACCAGAATGTTGAACTTTCAAAGCTTGTGGCTCAAGTTCAACTCCCCCCCCCCTTTGCAAATTAACCGTGGCATCGAATGGTGCCTTTTGATTTTCCTACACAGTTGATCTACTTGAAGACAAATGAGCTGTACAAAAGCTAAGTGCTAGGAAACAATCAATTTTACTTGCCGAGCTTGCAGTCCCGTTCTCCCTGTTTCAAAACACAAACTCCCCTTGGCACAATACAGCCTACCTGCTTGTGACAGTGATGCTTACAATCTTTGCAGTACCAGCGTTGAATGGTTCTCAATAGTGGGAGTGAGCCTTAAGTTGGCAGGTTGGCTACCTTGGACCCAATCCAAATTTTAATTTGAAGAGCAGGGCTGAAATGAGGCAGTTGGGCCCGTGTCAGTAAAACAAATACAGCTATTCTCTTGGCTCTGGGCTCTTGTTTACAAAAGCATTAAAATAATTTCCCCCAAATGGCAGTGATCCAACAACACTAAAAAAATCAATGGATGCTGCTGCAATCACAGTTGGGATCAAAAACTATAATGACCATTCTCTTAATATTAACAGATACTGTTCTCATTTTATAATTGTTTCATATTAATAGTATCTTTAACTTCATCACCTTTCATATTTCTTATTACTATTACAGTACAAAACTTGGGCTCACGCCTTCTCTTTCCTCCACCAGTGTGGCTGTGAGGAGGAGTTCAGGAGCTTCCATTTTTGATTCACTGCAGTTAATTAAGTTTAAACTGCAGCAATTGTGATTAATATTAACTGTTGTTTGTGGAAACAAGTCAGCTTTAGAGTTATGATTTGAAGTTGCTTTGTTTTAGACAAACCATTGTTAGGATTATCCAGGTTCGGATGACACGACTCGCCTCGGTGAATAAAAGAGAATCAAAAACTTCTCTTTGCCGCTGCATCAGAAAAAGGTAGGGGAGGGGGGAATACACAAAGCTAAGGCTTGTAGAAAGTCATTCCCACCATGCTGAGCCATGTTTTATGAACATGCTTAAGCCATGTTCTATGCTTTCTGCAAGGTTCATAATCTAAGACTGATCTGCTGTGTGGAAAGACCTGGCTATTTCCGAAGTGGTTGAGCTTTCAAAGTTTACAACCACAAGAAGATGGCTGCAGTAAAACAGCTGTTAGGGGGTCGCCGGGGGCAAGGATCCCCTAAAATTACTGGGTGCCAGATACTCCCCATAATTTCTGAAATTAGTCAGTGTGGATGTTGATGCATGGATTCAGCAAGGCCTAAAAAAGAAGCCAGCTTCCAGGAGTTTTACTTAGAGAGGTGCCATCAAAGAACAAAGATAGGTGATGGCAGAGTCATTACCCTGACAAAGGTGAGACATTCAGCATCAGACAAGAAGTGAGGCGGAGTTGCTCCCCCATTGGTGTGTTAGTCAGTAAAAGACATAGCAAAGTTGCGAGGGGGAAATTGCCAAGGTTACAGTGGGCAAGATGTCCTCACAAGGAGGATGCTCTTTTTGCACAAGGCTTGAGTTGTGTTGGAGCAAGGGTTTGGGGGAAGAAGAGAGAGCCAGCACCTCCATGTGGGGCTGACTGGGTGAGGCTGCAAACAGATATTGAGGAGCATGGCTGGCTTCTGTTTGCTGAAGCTATCCAAGGAACAACAAGAGGCACCCTTGTGGTGTAACTCCCTCCACCTAAACTCAGGTGTGAAGGTGAAGGTAAAGGTAAAGGGACCCCTGACCGTTAAGTCCAGTCGTGGACAACTCTGGGGTTTACTGGCTCGCTTTACTGGCTGAGGGAGCCGGTGTTTGTCCGCAGACAGCTTCTGGGTCATGTGGCCAGCATGGCTAAGCTGCTTCTGGCGAACCAGAGCAGGTGTAAATGTGTGTAAATAAACCACATATCTTAAAGACACTACAGTCTCCACTGTGCCTCATTGCAAAGGAACACAATCCCTGGTTAAGTGCCAAGACCCCTGGAACTTGATAGAGATTGGGGTGGCTGGTAGCACAACGTTTTCATTTAATCTACAAGCAGAAAATATTTGAACAACGTTTTGGTCACAGGAATTTATTTGTGCCAGGAATGTGTAATGCTTAGTTCTTATGCCATGGATGTCAATTCCTTCTCCTCCTCCCCACCCACTCTCCCATCAATTCCCAGAAATATTTTGTTGCAGTCTGTTTCGTGTTAGTTATTGGATAGTTGCCATGGTTTCCAATGGAAGAAGCATGTAATTATTGCATACAGCTGGTCTGACAAAAATTCTGCATGGTACTTTGTAGTAACTTGATAAATTGAATCCTCTTTGTAGGAGGAAGATGAAAGGGTTTAAAGGAATAACCCATAAAATGTCTGAAGCAAGGAGAGCATGCTGCAGGGATATTGATTAGGGGAAATAAGCCTACCTCCAGCTCAACATGTCTTAGTGTAAATTTCAAAGTGGAAAGGATGTAAAGATTAAAGATGTGCTTCATTTTTACCATGCACCAGTCAGGGATTTCCAAATGGTGGGTCAGGGCTGAATAAAAAGTCACCTGTAAGTAAGGATGGACTGGAATTTTGCCCAGTCCATACTTTAAGAGGCTCTGATGTCATTCACACCTGCCAAATTAATACAACGCTGGGAACAAAATTACCCTTCCAGTTTTGCACTTCTCCACTTCTCGGCTAAAAGGGGGGGTGTGCCAAGATGCCAAAGAATACATATTTTAGGGTAAAATGCAATACCTTTACAAATGTGTATGCTGAGATACAATGCTATTTTGTTTTAAACTGGTGTGTGTGTGTGTGTGTGTGTGTGTGTGTGTGTATATATATATATATATTCCTATATATGCTTTCGTAGATTTTCACGGGTACAGGAATGCAGGTTTTGGTGTCCTCGGGTGTCTTCCCGTGTAAAAGTTGGGGTGTCTAGGCGACGTTTCGACGAGGTCTCACTCGTCATCTTCAGGCTGGTGCTTTCGGCTTCTTGTTACTGGAACAGAGCGGGATCTCAATGTTTGAGTTCCTATAAATACTGTAGAGGGGGTGTGGTGTCTAGCCTCCAATGTTCTGGGCAGAGAGGAAGTTCCCAGGCTAGTGTGCCTTTTATTCTTTTGTTCCTTAATTACTTGAGAGATACCTTGAGTGATTTCTTGAGTGATATCCTGAGTACCACTTAGGTGGGTCATTAGGTGTGGATTAGTTGCTAAAGTCTTTGTGTCTTGACCTCTTGAACTTTGTGAAGAGTTTTCCTGAGAAGATGGCTGTATTGCACTTAGTTGTGCTTTGGCTTGGCTTCGTGTATAGGGGCGAGCTGTGGTTTTGTGGCTTGTGTCAGCCAGATCTGTGTAGGGATTGCAGGGGGGTGCAGCATCCGGAGGTGCCACCATGGATTGGCTACTGGATGGTGTCAGTAATTCATCTGTGGAGAGGGTCTGGGTTTGGGTCAACACCAATCAACCACACCAGACCCAAACCCAGACCCTCTCCACAGATGAATTACTGACACCATCCAGTAGCCAATCCATGGTGGCACCTCCGGATGCTGCACCCCCCTGCAATCCCTACACAGATCTGGCTGACACAAGCCACAAAACCACAGCTCGCCCCTATACACGAAGCCAAGCCAAAGCACAACTAAGTGCAATACAGCCATCTTCTCAGGAAAACTCTTCACAAAGTTCAAGAGGTCAAGACACAAAGACTTTAGCAACTAATCCACACCTAATGACCCACCTAAGTGGTACTCAGGATATCACTCAAGAAATCACTCAAGGTATCTCTCAAGTAATTAAGGAACAAAAGAATAAAAGGCACACTAGCCTGGGAACTTCCTCTCTGCCCAGAACATTGGAGGCTAGACACCACACCCCCTCTACAGTATTTATAGGAACTCAAACATTGAGATCCCGCTCTGTTCCAGTAACAAGAAGCCGAAAGCACCAGCCTGAAGATGACGAGTGAGACCTCGTCGAAACGTCGCCTAGACACCCCAACTTTTACACGGGAAGACACCCGAGGACACCAAAACCTGCATTCCTATATATATATATATATATATATATATATTCCTTCATTGTATGGGGTGGACTAAATACCCTTGGGGTCCCTTCCAACCCTACAATTCTACAATTCTATGATTTAAGTATACATTTTTATATGGATTAAAGATAATCATCATAGATTAATGCAGAAGCAGGGTGGAACAGACCTAAATGGACACAAGTAAAATTGAGGTATAAAGTGGGCACCTTTGTCATTCTAAAGAACGAGGGGGGGTGTTCATGGGGAGTTCCAGCACCTCTTTTTCTAGAAAAACAACACTGGAAAGGCTGATAATCATTAATTCCGTTTTATCATATTTACCTAGGCCAGTAAGAGCCACTTAAATCCAACGTCTGTACACAAGAAAACAAAATTACACCAAGCCATTGCTCACTAATAACAACTGGGGAAATATTTGCATCTTTGAGTTCAGTTGACCTTCCAACTTATATAAAAGTTTAAGAAAGGACAAGCCAAGATAAAAATATAAGATTATTATTTAATGACAACATATTGGATGTATATCTGAAGAAGTGTGCATGCACACGAAAGCTCATACCAAGAACTAACTTAGTTGGTCTTTAAGGTGCTACTGGAAGGAATTTTTTTTGTTTTAACATATTGGATGATATACACTTCATATTAAGAGTACATCCATTGACAAGTGTCCATTCATTTTAATGTGTCTCCTCTAACTTTAGATATTATCCCTAAGTCTGATTCCTCATTGTGTTGCCAGTCCTTTCACTTTTTAAAGAATTAATTTTTGTACTTTGTATTTGTTATGACAATTACGTATTGACAATGAACTGAAAGCCGAAGAGCTGCAGTAAGACTGTGCACTGCAGGTAGTAATTCTTCCTCACTGAGTTGTGTGAGGAATTGGATCTCAGAGCCTCTCATCAATTCTGTCCACTCTTCTTCATCTTCCATGCTCTCCGACTTCACTCTGAAAGTTTTAATTTGTCACCTAGAGTTAACTAATTAGGAAGTTGTCACTTTTTTGGCCTTTCATCAACAGGGCACACTACAGGAAATATGAGCTGAAAGTGTAATTTGTTCATTACACATTGCAAAACTGCCAACCGCTTCTGTCCTTTGGGAGTTTTATTTACTTCTTTCAAAAGCAGCCACCAATCTCCTACATGAGTGTTAATCTTCTTTGTCCCTTTGATATACTCACCTCCTAATAAATTAATCACATCTCTTGCTTTCTGTTAACCATGTGAGGCATCAGAGGTCATAAGTAGGTCAGCAGATGAAAATTGAGAGAGTTGGCATCAAAAACCCAGAGGGAACTATTTTAAACTTTCAAAACACAGAGAGCTTGCAACCATTTAAGCCTATCTGCTAGATAACTGTAACGAGGCAATAAGCTGCTGCTGCTGCTATACTGAAACCTGCTTCCCAATTTTTTGAAATACTTCTTCCTCTGTGTTTTATCATTTCTTTATCATTTTGGATACAGGAATAAGTTTACCTTGTTGTTGCAAAGTTGTCGAAGATGGTTCATGTGTCCTCCCCACCCCACATTAAACATTTATCCAGTGCTCTTCAGCCTCCCCAGGTGCCCATGTTTCATCATCTGAAAAAAGCCCCATGAAATCTACTTGCAGGATTTAATTGATGTGTGGGAAGCTGGGGAGGCTTGGTCCTGGTTTTGTTTTTAATGGAAATGTTTTCTATTTCTTTTTTAAAAAATATTTCTGGATTTATTTCTTCAAAAGTTAAAATGCTTTTAATGGAAATGCTTCATCTCAAACTCCTCAACAACAAACAGCTGTCAGGCACAAAGCAGGCAGCCTTCCTAGTATTTTGTGCTTACATGAAGGTCCAGCCTAGGATATCACAGAGGTTGCACCTGGGTAGGCTGCAGGGAGCAAATCACCAGGGGGATGATTTGCACAATGAGAGAAAGGACTGAAAGCCCGTAACCATTAAGGTAAGCACAGCAAAAATCCTGCACCCTGTGAATGAAAATTTCACTGAAATTCGATAATTTTCAAAGGCAGAATAAACTGCATTTGTGGGTTGCTAAATAACTGTGTGCCAGCTCTGGACAAATCCTGGATCTTGAACTGAATTGGGCTGATCCAGGTCGATCCAGAATTTGCCTGGAACAGGTTGAAACAGCCGTTGATTTCCAGAGTGATAAGGGTATATCAAAGTGTGGGTCGGTGGTGGTCAGCTTTAATCAGGATTTGAATCCCTATTTCAACATGCAGTTGACAGCAGAGAGAGGGAGAAGGGAATGCAGGCAGAACCTCTCACTTCTCCTTCACCCCTCACTAACCAATCACATGTTTAACTAGGGATTAAACACCTATTTAATCTTAGGAACATGGAAGGCCCCCAGTTAGTTTTGAAGTTAGGCTCAGGTCTACTTGGATTGAATGTGGTCTGAGGTGCCAAATAGGGTCCTGAACTGGATCAATGTTGTCATCATCATAGTGCTTTGCTGTTTCGAAGTCCATTTGTTCAGAACTTTTGAGATAAAGCCACAATATTCTACATAAATTTCTACATACAGCCTCTACTGAACCCATCTAACAGCCCCCTCCATAAGCTACAGTTTTTTTATTGGAAAAGGGAAGACTGCAGAGATCCATGTCGCTTTGCTGGAAGGAACCCAACAGGAGAAGACAACGCCTACTCCACATACAGTGTTCCCCCAGAATTGTTTTCCTAAGGACCTTCCCAATTTCTTCTTTTCTCTCTTCAGACAATGTACAAAGAGTTATTCAGTTTTATTCCCACAATAACTCTGCAGGTGTATTAAATTTATGAGGTTTAACATTCAGAATGGTTGAAGCAACATATTTCCAATGTCTACTGGAGATTTTATTTCATTGAGATTTTATAGCCAGGGTAGATTGCAATACATGGATTGGGTACTCATAGCTATAGTCTAGCTTTCACAATGAGCAGATGAGTTAATAAAGCTGGGTCTGGACTGTACCAATTTGCATGGCAGATGGCATCTTACATGAAGGAATGAGGAGTGGGGAGAGTGAGAACCAGAACCCATCCCACAGAAAACTAGCACACCGGTGAAAAGGCTAAGCTACAATGCTGTTCACTGACCTATTGTTCAGGATTATTATTTTTTAATATGGAAGACTACTCAGTCACCTGAGTCTCCACCTTCAGTCTGAAGAGCCACAATCCAGACACAACCTTCCCTCTTCCATCTCCTGCTTATGAGAAGTTGGCTTTTGAGAATAGGGCGCTATTTTCAAGAATGGTGAAAATAGAGACATCCCATGCAAGACATCCCAAGGAATGTTGGCAGAGAGAATAACTAAGAGCTGTAATGTCACCTTCCCTGGTTAAAAACGGGAAAGGTTGAACAACAACAACTGTCTTATTTATGATGATTTATATTGATGAGGATGATGATTTTATTATTTACACCCTGCCACTCTGGGCGGCTCCCAACAAAATATTAAAAACACAATAAATCACAGATCATTTAAAACTTCCCTATACTGTACAGGGCTGCTTTCAGATGTCTTTTAAAAGGCGCATGGTTATTTATCTGTTTGACATCTGATTGGAGGGCGTTGTTTATTGTGGAAAAACAATGGGCCACAAATTTGAGTGTGTGTGTGTGTGTGTGTGTGTGTGTGTGTGAATAATTCACACAAAGTAAATCTGAAATGGAATGGAATCCTTCAACTGTTTATCTGTAGTCCCTACAAGGTTGGGGAAAACCTGACAAACAAACCAGGGAACATGATTTGTGTTGGTGGAAGGGGCAGATGCCTATAATAATTACAATAAAACCGAATAATAATAATAATAATAATAATAATAGTAATAATAATAATAATAATGGGAACTGCTGCATCAAGGCTTTAACTAAATGACCAGTGATACCACTGAAAGTCTGTGATCCATCACAGCCTTTTAAAAAGGATTTTTTTCTGGGACTATGACAGTATTATGCTGGGACTATGACAGTATCCCAGACTAGACTCCCAGTCCGGTTTTGAATCTAGTTCAATGTGCTCATTTTCCTTTAAAGCCCTTTGTGATTTAGGACTAAGTACTTTTTTATATTTTCCTGTCTATACATCAAGAATTTCTGTAGAGGGCTTTCTACCAGTACCCTCACCAATTGAAGTGAGATGGGTAGCTACAGAAGATAGGGCCTTCTTTGTGGTGACACCCCAGCAAAGAGCATAAGGCCCATCTTGTCCAGCAGTCTGTATTTACAAGTGTCCAACCTGTGTGAAGCCCTCAAGCAGGAACCGAGTGCAACAGCACTCTCTCTCTATGGGATTCCCACTGACTGGTAACTGTGGAATCAGCTTTTTAGGCTGCAATCTTATTCACACATACCTAGGACTTACTTCTCAGCAGGCATGCATAGTAATCTGCTGTTACTGAGCTGGCACATATAGGATCGCACAGTTAGTTGCATTAGGTTTATAACAACAGTGCTTTATTTCCATGCTTGTCAATCAACCACCTGCCCCTCTCCAAAACTCCCTGCACCCCATTAAAAAGTAAAAACACAGGTACCAAAAATATTGGCCAATCATGGCTATTACAAACTTCATTAAATAATGAAAGCTGAAAATCATGGTTCTGTTCTGAAACAGTTTCACTGCCTGATGAGGTGCTTCCCCAATCAGTTCAGGGTGCTAATGGTTATCATTAAAGTTTGTGGCAGCTCAGGCCCTCTTGGATATCTAAAAGTTGTCTTTTCTCATGTCTGCTTTCCTGTGCATTAAGATCTTTGGGTTTCT
The DNA here is from genome assembly GCF_964106915.1 of Podarcis gaigeae. Classification (NCBI taxonomy): domain Eukaryota; kingdom Metazoa; phylum Chordata; class Lepidosauria; order Squamata; family Lacertidae; genus Podarcis; species Podarcis gaigeae. The sequence continues at coordinate 44,160,454 of NC_139677.1, read as the reverse complement.
GATGTTAGGTGGGTGGCAATTGCAGAGAGGGCCTCTATGGAATACTCTCACCATAGAGGCTCTCCAGCTCATATATATCTTCCATCACAGAGCTTCAGTATGCTGATGACAACGTAGTGTGCATACGCTCAGAGGATGGCCTCCAAACCACCCTAAATATCTTTGCAGAAGCTTATGAAAAGCTTGGCCTATCACTCAACATCCAAAAAAACAAAGTGCTGCACCAACAAATACAAAATAACCCCTCTGCAGCGCCACAAATCCAACTCAATGGTGTAACGTTGGAAAATGTCGATCACTTCTCTTGCCTAGGCAGTTATCTTCCACAAGGCCCAACATTGATGCCGAAATCCAGCATCGCCTGAGCTCTGTGAGCGCGGCTTTCTCCTGATTGAAGTGCAGAGTGTTTGAGGACCGGGACATTCGCAGGGAAACCAAAATGCTTGTTTACAAAGTTATTGTACTACCAACTTTACTATATGCTTGTGAAATATGGACCACTTATAAATGCCATCTCCAGCTCCTTGAAAGATTCCATCAACAGTGTCTCCAAAAATTTTTACACATCACTTGGGAAGACAGGCAAACTAATATCAGTGTACTGGAAGAAGCAAAGATCACCAGTGTAGAAGCAGTGATTCTTCAACATCAACTTCGTTGGACTGCTCATGTTGTGTGGATGCCTGATTATCGTCTTCCAAAGCAACTACTCTATTCCAAACTTAAAAATGTAAAGCGTAATGCTGGTGGTCAACAAAAGAGGTTTAAAGACTGTCTCAAGGCATATTTTTAAAAAATGTAGTATAAACACTGGTCTGCGAGAACCCCAGTTGGAGAACAGCCTTTACCAAAGGTGTCATGGGCTTTGAAGACACTCGAACTCAGGACACAAGGGAGAAACGTGCTAGGAGGAAGGCACGCTTGGCAAATCCACACCATGATCAACTCCTGCCAGGAAGCCAATGTCCCCATTGTGGAAGAACGTGTGGATCCAGAATTGGCTTCCACAGTCACTTACAGACTCATTGTTAAAACCGTGTTTATGGAAGACAATCTTACTCGGTTACGAGTGATCGCCAAAGAAGAAGAAGATATCTTTGGTGCCAAATAACTTTTTATTTTCCCTAAATCAAACAGTGGACCAAACTATGTGTTGGGTTAATCACATGGCTTGCCTTTAATGAAGGATTTTCCTTCCAATCTGGACTAGGATTGAACAGATAATCAGACCCGCCAAGTGTGTCTATTTTCTAGGGACCTCCCTGATTTAGAGAAGCCACCTCAGTTTCTGATTTGATCCTGGAGTGTTCTACTGTTTCTTAGGAAGTCCCTATTTTCATAGGAGAAATGTTGGAGGGTATGGGGTTATCTGACCCCTGAGCCGTCTTAAGGCAATCCTGTATAGGGAAGGTTTTAAAAAATGTTTTATTATGTTTCTAGATACGTTGGAAGCTGCTCAGAGTGGGCAGGCAACCCAGTAAGATGTGTGGGGTAGAAATAGCAAAGTTATCATTATGGAGTGGGACGTCCCTATTTTCATCAGAGAAATGTTGGTGGGTATGAGAGAGATATCTCTTCCCCCACTGTGCCCTGCCACAACCTCCTTCGCCTTCCATTATCTGTGATCAAGCCCATTCTTGATTGAGCCCAAAGCAGAGCAAAGATTAATTGCCTCCTCTTCCTGCTCAGTATTAGGATCCTGATCTTTGCGAAAGGAAAATTCTACACTTAAGAGGAAATTTCTTTTTGAATGTAACATGTGGTTTGGTCCTGAGGTTTTTTCTTCTTCTTGCAGCTGATTCCCTGCTGCTGCTGCTGTTTTTCTTCTGATTGTGCAGTTTGTATGTGCCATTTGGACATGGTTTTGTTGCTTGTTTTAAAGTTTCAGATTTTAATGAGAGCTAGCATGGTGGTTAGTGTCAGACTAGGGCCAGGAAGACCTGGGTTCCAATCCACACTCAGCTTTAAAACCTAGTGGACTACTCTTTCTCTCTTTCTCAGTTTAATGTAGTTTACAAGATTGTTGTGACAGAAAATTTGGAGGATGGGGGGTGGGGAGAACAATGTTTGCCACCCTGAACTCCTGGGGTGGGGGGAGGAATGTAATAAATAATTAAAATATACAAACCCATGCAGCTACTGCATTTAGAAAAACTCTACTGCAAGATCTGAAGCAGGAATATTTGTTTCCGTGCAGAAACTAGCCTCCCCCTCCTTCCCCAACCATTTTCTCGTTCCTTACCTGTGGCTGTTTCTGAGGGGAAAGCATTCAGCAGGGCTCATCATTGTCCTTTATGCTTCAGGCATCCACTGTTTTGTTTCTTGGGGTTGCTATATGGGGTGAAACCTGGCACCCCAAAGATGGCTGCTGCTAAGACCCTCTCCCTAGAATAGCATCACAGAATCGGCTTGTCTCATGCTCAGTTTCAATCCTGCTGCAGCCATAGGAAGACTTTCTGTCACACCACTACGTTGATTTCACAGACAGATTGGAACCGAAGGAGTCCAGGCACCAATGAGGCAACGCTTCGCTTAGGAAATACCAGGGTTTCCCTAGCAACAGGTTGAAAGCTTAGAATTATAGCTAGGAAACCATGGGGTTTCCCTAGCTACGGACAGCTACTGACGAGCGTAAGAGCATCACTCAGCTCAGCCTGGCAATGCAAAAGCACACTCAAACATTTGCTTTCCCCTCCTCTCCTTGCTGCAATATACGAACAGAGCAAGTAGTAATCCATGTTTCCATGGATTTTGGAAGCAACGTAGAAGAGGTGTGTCTGTGAAGATGTTTTGCAGCAGAATCTGGGCTCCCAAACTGCAAATTTCTGATGGAAACAGCCGGCTCGAGGAGCTAGGAGTATGGCTGAGTGGTTAACTCTCCATGCCCATCAAAAAGTTTGAAAGGTAAGAGAAAACTTCATGCATGCTGCCAAGAGGATGCTTGCTTCGGGTGTTTCCAGGTAGCTAGTGTGGCAAAATGGCCTGCATTGTATGTGGCACCACCACATGGTGAGCTTCTCAAAGCTATATAAAAGGGTTTCCTCAGCATTCAGCACTGCCCACTCCCAGTTCGAGATGGGAACTCCCCACCCCACCTCTTCAATTTTGTTAATGTTGGTGAAAATATTTTTCACTTGCCCCAAAATTCCTGAGCGGGGTGGTTCAGATTTGTCTCAGATTTCACTTCAGACAAAATTCAGTGGCAATTTGGCAATGCACAGCTCTATTCAGACATAGCACATGGAGTGGAAATTCTTTATAGAGAAAACCAATGAATATTTATTCGGGGAAAAGTATCCATGCTTTCAGCAGCATATATAACACAAATGCATACAAAACTGAAGCCTTAGACTGCGACCCTGTTCTCTCATTTACCTCAGAGCAAACAAAGTTGTATTATATGAGAATTGTGTAAAGATTGTGAATTTTCTTTGAGATTTTTTTTTAAGTGGTGTTTAGCCTAAGTAGAATATTGTAGCTTTACAGTTACAGATCCCCCTTTATTCTGAATGGCAATGGCTGATCTTGATTTATTCTAGGATGGGGGAAGTACAACCTTGAGACTCTCTCTCTCTCTCTCTCTCTCTCTCTCTCTCTCTCTCTCTCTCTCACACACACACACACACACACACACACACACTGTCTGCAGCTGCTTCCTGTAACCCAAGAGTGGGGAACTGTGGACACCCAGACAGTAACTGTTGGACTACAGTGTGCTGGCTGAGGCTGATGGGAAATTTATTAGATTGGCTTGCAAGCAGGTTCTGGTTTAATCAATTTCACCCTTCAGATGCAAGAGAGGAGGAGCCTTTCAAGGTCCCACTGCCCTTTTTTTAAAAAGGACTACTTGAGCATTCATTATTTAATTTAGTTCTAAAAACACTTATTTGTACCCCAACCTTCATTATTTGATTTCAGGGCACTGTAGAGCATTTGTGCTTGTGTCTAGTGTATCACCTATCCTTTCATTATAACAAAAATATATATGCAAAACTTTAAAAATGGTTCCAAGACTAGTCTGGATTCTGTGATGTGAGTTGTCATGACTATTGGGCTCAGACCACAACAAACATAGCAAAATGCCTGTGTGTGTATTGTAATAGGACTGATCGTGCTTCTTGAGGTGAGTTCCAGTTTTCCTAGGCTACAGCTTGAAGTGCTAGGGATGGATGTTCTTATGAAAGCTTCCAGAAATTGATTTATCTAGCCCCATACTGGCTACACGGGCTGGAGGCAGCTCTCAGAGTATTAAACAGGGTTGTTTCCCAGCCCTGCCCGAAGATGCTAAGGACTAAAACCTGGTACCCTTTTGCAAACAAAACAGGCTATGTGCTCTACAGCTAAACTAGGCCTCCTTCCCCCCACCCCAAATTTGTAGAACCAGTTTGCTAAGAAATCACAGTAGAAAACCTCCTTCCTTGGAGGTTTTTCAGCAGAGGTTGGATGGCCATTTGTCATGGATACTTTATCTGAGGTTCCTGCACTGCAGGGGCTTGGATTAGATGGCCCTTGGGGTCCCTTCCAAAGCTATGGTTCTATGGATGACTGTGTGCGCTGCAGGCAATAAAACAGCTCTAAAATACCACCTCCAAGGCTACAGTCCTATGCACACTTTCCTGGGCGCAAGCCCCAGTGGGACCACGCATACAACTGAACTGTCTTTCTCTGAAATGCTGTTTCTTGTGCAAAGCCTAGGTAAGATTCGAAATGAAGCTAGGTTTCCTTTGTTATTGAAGCTTCTTAGGCTTCAGTGAGAAGCCTTGTGAGCATACAGCTTTTCTGAGGGACAGCCCTTCCACATCTACCAGTAACCTTGTGAATCCATTATTCAGGAGGTTCCCCGTTAAGGTGCATCTAATGGGAACCAAATTCTCTTTTGTCTGTTGAATTGTCCTTTTGAATGAAAAACGAGATTGATTTTGACACTTAAAAAATATATCTGCTCTCACTAAGGCGCCTCCTGCTTTGGATAAGAAATGGGTCTGGAGAATTCTGCTTCAAATTCTTCAGCATATCAGAACTGTAGAAATATTCTAAAATGAGATGGAAAACAACATAGCTGTGGGTCATAAATATTTTCTAAATGACAAGCTCTCAGGTCGTTTGCTCATCAAGATGGTGCAATGTCCTTGACTTGCTTTGAAGATTGTAGATGTTACATTGGAGGGCATTTTGATCAGAGATGATGCACTGATACCCAAGCTGTGTTGTATAATTAATACTATCAGGTGTTCAAATGAAGAATAACTATGAAAACTACTCATGTGACAGAATCAGGATGCTCAAATAGAATTATCATTTGTAATATTTTGTAGGAGAAAGAGTAGATCTTTTTAAGGCTATGCTGAAGTCTCCTGTTTTTAGTTAGCTATAGCAGCTGAGGATAGTTTGGTGGGGATATATTTCCCCCAAATGTTTTCATTCTCTTTCTCCAGAACACTTTTGATGTACGAATATTTACTTTCCTTCGTCAGCAGGATGTTGGAGGGTATGCTTCCTTTTGGTAGATGTGAGAAAGGGCTCCGCATGTGTAACTACGCGGTACAAGGATTGAGTCTGATGAGGCCAGGATCCCTACCTGCTTGCATAGCATCTCTATGCACATATGTTCACACATGTAAAGCCACTTCTCATGCATGCAATGCGTGTGGATAGTTTTGAGGAGGAGTGGTCTGCAGACATGAAAGCTGTGGGCGGGGGGACAAGGCTATTCCACGCTGCTCTATTATCCCCCTCCTCTACGTACTCACATTATTTAAACACATGGGGAAACCCTCTGATATTATTGTCACATGGAACTCATTTGAAGGTTATAATAAATGTTCCATGATCTCTTGCAGTCTCACCCAAATCATAGTAAATTGAGCTGGAATCCTATCATTATTTTCCAGTACATATAAGGTGAAGATGTCATGTCGGACATCAGTGTCAGTCTTTCTTGGAAATGCATCATCCTTCTAGAAAATGTAAAATATGGAATCATCTGAAAATATTACTCCAAAGTCACTTTTAAGCACTGGGTCCCATTGGTTAATCACTCTATATTTTTGCTAGTTTTGTGTTGCCTAATTCATGTTATCTAACATCTGTAATTGTTAGTGGTTTTCTAAAAAAAAATGTAAAGCTTAACCCTAACATGCATACAAATAATTCTTTTGTATGGCTGTGATCCTATACCCTTTTACCTGGGAGTAAATCCCATTGAAACTCTTAGATCTTACTTCCAAGTAAACATGCTTGTGCTGTCTGTTACCTATGTTTCAGTTTAATTAACACAGGACTTAATTAAATATTACAAAGCAGAGTTTAATCTTTGATTTATTGTTTGAATAGTTACATTAATCTGTCACAAATAAATCAGGCTTCACTAGGGCTTAACACTGCAGGCTTGCCTTGTTAGTTTAATAATTTAACATCCACTGCCGGGAACAAAGAAGAGCGTTGGCGGTCTGTTTCATAGATCTTTCATTTTAGGCTTTAATCTTGTAGATCACACATTAGCTAGTTGCTGGGGAAATTATGGTGCTGGCCATGAGTAACTGAGCTCTCCGTTTTAAAAGCACGTTTAATTAGCAGTTCAGACCCCATAAATATGGAGTTTCCTTCTCCTCAGCTGTGAAGGAGGCAATACAAAAGATTGCTAAACTGTAAAACGTGCTCTAATCTCTCATTTTGGTTAATGCTTACGGAGGATAATATTAGCTTTCTATACTATCTCAGGGTTAAGTTTTCCTAAAAGTCTCCAGCTGATGTGCTTAAACACTATTACAGTCCAGTCCTATGCATATCTGCTTCTTGTAGACTACAATGGAAATTGCTCCCAAGTAAATGTGTGTTGAACTGCAGCCTTAATGGCTCAAATATCATTATGTTATACCCACCTTTCCGACATGCAGCTCCCAAATGACTTGTGCAGATCTCCATGTCAAAGAAACACTGGGCTCCGTTCTGAATTCTGCAGCATGGCATTTTTTTCACCTGAGTTATACCTGTTAAGAACTTGTAGGAAACCTATTCACAAAGTCAGGTTGATATGCTCCATTGACAAAGCAGTTTTATGGAATGGCAGATGGTATGGGGAATATCTCAACACTGCCTCTGGACAGTTCTATTGGACTAGCTCATCACTTTCCATGACTGTCCCCCAGTACCACTTGTTTGTACAGTGGTACCTCGGGTTAAGAACTTAATTTGTTCTGGAGGTCCATTCTTAACCTGAAACTGTTCTTAACCTAAAGCACCACTTTAGCTAATGGGGCCTCCTACTGCAGCCGCGCCGCCGGAGCATAATTTCTGTTCTCATCCTGAAGCAAAGTTCTTAACCTGAGGTACTATTTCTGGGTTAGCGGAGTCTGTAACCTGAAGCGTATGTAACCCGAGGTACCACTGTATTTGAAACCGCATCTGGTATAACTTTCTTTCCTATTCAAGGGCCCCAGTACAATAGCACATGTACAGCAGAGGAAGACAACATGTCCACTGGGTGGTTAAAAAAAGCTGGGATCTGACCCATTAGCTAATGGGTGGGGAAGAGGGTGCAGGGACTGAGTCTTGCCCCCAGAACCCTCCTGACTAGTTCTGTGCTCTGGCTTTTTTTTGCTGGGGTATGCACATTAATTTGCAAGCAGCATCTTTTTGGCATGTGCTATTCCCTATCCAGTGCACTGGGAAGCCTACTTCTGCTCCAGTGGAATGAAGTGATTTCACAAATGGCTGGAGGCACACGTCTGTAAAAAGTTAAAAACTTAGACTTTCAGTTTACACGTATTTCAACAGGCATCCATGTTGTTCTGAGAAAAGTATAAAAATTAACATTGATTTTGCTATATATCCAGTCTGCTGATTTACTGGTTGTTTAGAACACCGAGGGGGGGGCATTGAGCACATTTTTCTAGAGCTAAAAAAGTATCATCTTGTTCGGAGAGAATGCTCAGGTTTTGAAAGGTAATTACAGAAACAATTTGACACTAACAACAACTACCACCCAACAAGTAAAACTACAAATTGATACCAGAAAATAAAACAGACTTCACTTTTTTGTCCACCGTGGGATTATTGAAAATTTGTAGGACAGAGAATAGAGAAGGTAGCAGAAAATAGTAATTATTTAAATATTTTCATTAGTATTAAAATATCCAGGGGGAATTTCCGAAAATGAGGCACTTTGTTCTGGATCTTAGGCAAGTTAATCGTGGGGGTTTTTTGGCATTTTTTTTGGGGGGGGGGGTTCCAACAACTTTTGTGGTGTCTTGGTTTTTACTTTATGAAATATGGCATAATTCATAGATTAATTATAAAATAATGTTTGACAGGCCTTATTTTCACAGATTTATTCTGGGAAGTGGGAAACTCCACAGGCAAATGCTCTGGGGCTGGGTTGCTTGGACCCTTAATAAATGTAGGTACCTTAGTCATTAAGGAGGAAATCCCACCCGTAACCAGAACCCCAGTATCAAATCTGATCCTGGGAAAGGTACAGATAGGATTTCCACACATATTTATTTTGGGCTTGCTTTGGGGCAAATAAATGGAGCTTGTCTTGGCTTTTGTATTTCCACTCACATTCATAAATTTCAATTATAGTTCCATTGAAAATCAATGTATAGAGAGCACAGAAAAATTTCTGAAGTTATTTTAAGGTCTGAGAAATGGCTTGCTTCTAGCCAGAAATGAATAAGCTGCAGAGTGAAATAGCACTCTTTATACATAGGTACATACACCAATATACCCTCCTGTCCCCGCTCTTCTACCTTTCTAAGGAATGCAGATGTCTTTCCTCATAAGACTTAGTTCTAGTGATTGCCATTCATAACTATTTGCAAAGGTAGGCAAGATCATTGCTAAGTATCCAATACACTGTTCACCCCACCACAACAGAGAGGAAAATTCTAATTTCCACCAAATACCACAATTATATGACCTTCCTCATTCCAGTCGTGCCTGAGGCCACCGCTACATTCCTCTCACCACACAGCAAAGGTGATGGAAAATCAACATTGATTTACCAGTTTCATTCTTCTGCTGAACATAAGGCACAACTCCTGTGCAACCCCCCTGGTCCCAATTCTCATAAAGTTCTTGTTCTCATCCCACTTGTCTGTTACTCCAGCACCAGAATGATGAGAACATTTCTTCACGATCCCTCACCTTCCTCCATCATTGCAGAATTTGGCATTTTGTTATTTAGATCTGTAAGGCAAGACTATAACATCGAGGGAGCTTCCAGATTAGGAAAAATTCAGTTTGGTTCATATTTTAATGCAGACCTAACTATATAAATTCAACAACAACAACAACAACAACAACAACAACAACAACAACAACAACAACAACAACAACACAACTGGTGCTTCCCCAAACTCAACAGCAGGGTTTCTAAAACTTCGGTCTCCAGATGTTTTTGGACTACAATTCCCTTCATCCCTGACCACTGGTCCTGCTAGCTAGGGAGGGTGGGACTTGGGTCTCCAGTTGTTTTTGGACTACAAGTTTGGGAGACTCTGCTCCACATGAAGCAAAATGCAGTTATCCTTCAAAATTTGCACATCTCTAAATTTTGCAGAGCAGTTCTCCAACTCAAAAATTGCATATATTAGGGGAATGTGTTCATAAAAGTGCATATATTGGTAAAATGCAAAAAAAAAAAATGCATTAAAGTTGAGGAAGTTGCTTGCAAAAGTATGTGCATTAGGGGAAATTGCACGCCAAGATCTTCATGTTAGGAGAGATATATACTAAAATGCTGATGAATTTTTGTGATGACTTTTTTTTGGGGGGGGGGCAGTGAGATCACCAGTTGATGCAGTAATGTGGGAAATTGAACATAACACTTGAAAGCCAAAATTGACAGAGTTTCCATCCCCATTTCAGATGGGGGTAAGATACTGTAAAGGAGTCCTTGAGATAATGCGAATTGGTTTGCTGTTTTTCATATCAGATCTCCTTCAGTTGCTGGTACTCAGGGAGTTTAAAATGTAGTTGTGCTTTATGCAGGTGATGCAAGCCACAGAGAAAGTCAGCAGTGGTTAAATCATACTGAAGCAGTGCTTCAACTGTGCTTTATTCAACCAAGTTTTACTCAACAGAGTTTGAGTGCACAGCTAAGCTCTTAAGTCCTGCTCATTTCCATAGGGTTTAAGTGTGCCTAACATTCTCTGGACTGTACCCAATGAAAACATTGCTGAAAATACTTCCCTCCTGGAGTCCTAAAGGCTTTAAACATTATGGGCAATGCTGTGGGTTGGATTAGCTGGACCCCATTCAGTAAATTATCCATTGTATTAAGGCTGCCTTACATAAATAGCTCCTAAACATATTGTCCTGAGGTAGCTATGCCAGTGATATTTTGACTTTGTTTGGGAATCGTTTTTAGACTGCAACTAATGCTCCAAATGCCCTTGTCTGTCCTGTAGCAGAAGCGTGAGGCAGGTCAAGATTCAGAAAACAATTTTTTCCCCCGTGTGAAAAGCATGCACCATTCCTACAAATTCCATGAAGCAATTGAGGCAAGAGTTTTGTTATTGTTTTAAAAGAGATCTATCTATAAATTAAGAGAATGCTCATTTTTGATCCGCAAATTCTGTGGCCAAACCCAAAGTGAGTGTGGAGCACCTTCCACCAACAGCAGCCAAGGTGGCTGGGTGGAGCTGCCTTCTTGGCACCAGCCTTGCTGCAATTTACCTGGTTGGGTCTGGGCAGGGTGAAGGCGAGAGCAGGGCTGTGCGCACCCACCACTCTGGCAGCCCTGCTCGTGCATCTGCTCAACCCCAAGCACACCACTGTCCTCTGTGTCACAAGTCAATCCATGTAAGCTGCAATGGTGCTGGTGTCATGAATGTGGCTCTGCCCTGTTGAGAGCCAGTGTGGTGTAGTGGTTAAGAGCGGTGGACTCATAATCTGGAGAACCTGGTTCGCGTCTCTGCTCCTCCACATGCAGCTGCTGGGTGACCTTGGGCCAGTCACACTTCTCTGAAGTCTCTCAGCCCCACTCACCTCACAGAGTGTTTGTTGTGAGGGAGGAAGAGAAAGAAGAATGTTAGCTGCTTTGAGACTCCTTTGGGTAGTGATAAAGCGGGGTATCAAATCCAAACTACTACTACTACTACTACTACTACTCCTTCTTCTTCTTCTTCCTCTTCTTCTTCTATTACTGTCTTCTCCATCCTCAGATTATTGCTTCCTACCTTTCAGCAAAGACTCACTTTCATATCACTGGTACATGCAGTGCTTTTTTCCCTTAAAAAAATGAAAAAAATGTTTAGGGGTACTCTCATTTTCCTACTCATATTGAAATACTGCCCTTCAATGAGGCCAAACTTAGATTCACAAAATGTTTAGGGGTATGTGTAGCCCTGCGTCCCCTCAGAAAAAACAGCACTGGGCACATGTATCCCTTTACCCAGGCCTTTTGGTTGAGTCGATATTACTCCCCTTTAGTACAGTGGTACCTCGGGTTACAGACTCTTCAGGTTACAGAGGCTTCAGGTTGTAGACTCCGCTAACCCAGAAATAATACCTTGGGTTAAGAACTTTGCTTCAGGATGAGAACAGAAATCGCACGGCGGCAGTGGGACGCCCCATTAGTTAAAGTGGTGCTTCAGGTTAAGAACAGTTTCAGGTTAAGAACAGACCTCCAGAACGAATTAAGTTCTTAACCCGAGGTACCACTGTACTGCTGTTCAGTGCTGCTGTTTTGTTCTCTTTGCCATCGTTAGTTTTTGTAGTTTCATGTTATGATTTTGACATCATTTGGATTTGTTTTCATGGTGGCATTTTTGTAATCTACCCTGGGACTGCTTGGTGAAGGGTGCAAGTGTAAGTGATCCGTAAATAATCAATTGGTTCAACTCATTTGCATGAGGCAGATTAAGAAGTAAACGTTACCTGTAAGAAAGCAAGTAAGCACACCCCTGCAATCGCCTCTCCCCTGTGAAAGAGCTCTGTGATCAGCTGACAAGGAACAGAAGGTTAAAAAGCAATTTATCATAGGTGTTATTTCCTGATATGATCAGTTGCACTTTCGCCTGGCTAAAAAAGAATCGTGACAATTGAATTCGGGAAGGAATGGCTTGACCTTTAAGAACTGATTATTGTTGTCAGCCTAAAAAATATGAAAGCAAAGAAGGGAAATTTATTCTCATTTCGCCTGCATCTAACACTGTAACACAGTTACACAGCATAATTTTCATAAGGCCTACAGTTCGGATTTGTGCTAATATTGTGGAACTGGCTGTCATATTATCTGCTTGGTGGTTGCATTTGGAAACCAAAAGTTGTTCTTTTTCTCTGGGTATTTTTACAGACTTGGAAAAACAGAACAAGAAGCAACAGAAAGCAGCTAAAATGGCTGAAAACAGAGGCTGCTTTCAAGCCATGTGGATAAGGAATTTTTCTTCACAGCTCTCCACTCTGTTTTGGCTAAGCTGCTGCACACAAATGCTGCACTGCCACAGGGATCCATGAAGCCAGCCTTCATATGGAAACCATTTTGTTTGGGCGTGTTTTGAGGATCGATGGGAGGATCTCTCTTTTTTCATTCTTTTCCTATTCTCATTTTTCCAGTCTTCAATCCAGTTCTCCACATATCTGCAGCAGTTTTGACTCATTGATACAGTTTCCTGAATATAATCCAATTTTAAAAGTTATTTTAACTAAATATTCATTTTTCTGCATACTTTCACTAGTATATGCATTTTTGTAAATGTTGGTTCAAAAAGTTTAGTTAAGTGCAAATGTCAAAAGATGGCTGTGTTTTGGTTCTCATGTTGTTTCATAAAGAGCAAATTTGATAGATTCACCTTTAAATGCAAACTGAATAGAATTTCTCCCCCTTTATAGTTCTGATTATGATTTAAAATCTTTCCATGGGGGGCGGAGAAATGTTGCAACTCACCCTCAAAGCCCTTCATAGCAGTCAAATCAGAATCAAGATAGCTATACATCCCAAAAAGCTGGAATTAGGTTTATTTCAGTAGAAATAAAAAGAGAGCTTCACCACATTCACTCTCCAGGGAGGAGAACAAAATGGCAGTATTAAATTTTAGAATAGATTCACTATAAATTCACTGAAATTCTTGTCTACCTCAATGGAACAGATAACCCAGGGGTAGGCAACCTAAGGCCCGTGGGCCGAATGCGGCCCAATCGCCTTCTCAATCCGGCCCGGGAATCAGCGTGTTTTTACATGAGTAGAATGTGTGCTTTTATTTAAAATGCATCTCTGGGTTATTTGTGGGGCATAGGAATTCGTTCATTTATTTTTTTCAAAATATTGTCTGGCCCACTACATGGTCTGAGGGACAGTGGACTAGCCAACAGCTTAAACAGGTTGCTGACCCCTGAGATAACCGGTAAAAGGGGCATGTAGAGAACACAGCATAATATTGAAGAACACATTAACTTTTTGCCTTCCCTCCATGAAATGTTACCACTCTTTTTTTCCAGTATTTGCTGGCCTAATTTTGATAGATTTTTAATGCAGTTTACTTCGCCACAGTTTTATGACAGAAGATATCAGTTGAGGCAATAAATGGTAGAGCTGAATTTCTTTGAAAATTGATTTGAAAATGGTGTTTGAATTTGAGTTTGGCATAATTTAATTTGAAAATGGAGCCTAACTTTCTTTAAGTGCCAATAGGCAGCCATTATTAGTTGCACTGTTCAGAGGCACAAAAAGATCAGGAGAAAGCAACCAGTCTATTGGAGTTTTTCTTTTGATGTTTTGGCAGTTCGTATAAGAGATGATGATTGGACTGTTAGACATCAGATTCTGTGTTGAAGGGCTGACCGCCAAATTTAGTCACTCTGGAAAGTTTTGTTATTGGTCTTCTTATTGAGGGTCTCCTGTTCAGCAGCCCCAACCAACACAGCCAATGACGTGAGTTGATAGGAGTTGTAGATAAAAAGAAAATATCAAGGGAACAAGGTTGGGCAAGGGTGCATTAGCCCTTTTCAGGTGTTATTTCACATGGGCAATAAATATGCACAGGCTCACTAATGTGACCTTTGCGCATTTATTTTAAAAATCTGTAGATTGTTACAAGCAAAAATGCCAGCAGCATTAGGGTAAGGTAAAGGACCCCTGGATGGTTAAGTCCAGTCAAAGGCGACTATGGGGTTGCAATGCTCATCTCGCTTTGAGGCTGAGGGAGTCGGCATTTGTCCACAGACAGCTTTCCGGGTCAGCATGACTAAACCGCTTCTGGCACACCAGAACATTGTGACAAAAACCAGAGTGCATGGAAATGCTGTTTACCTTCCCCGCCACAGCGGTACCTATTTATCTACTTGCACTGGAATGCTTTCGAACTGCTAGGTTGGCAGGAGCTGGGACAGAGCAACAGGAGCACACCCCATCATGCGGATTCAAACCACTGACCTTCAACAGTACAGTCAAACCTTGGTTCCTGAATGCCTTTGTTATTGTCCGTTTTTGGTAATATTGAAAATTATAAATATTTTTGTAAAAAAATATGTAAATTGCTCCTGAACATTGTATGCACAAAGAGCTATTTACACATGATCTAGAAGTGCCATTCACATGTACAGGGCCCCCTCTACAGTCATTGCCTGCTGCCCTGCTTCCACACTCAATTTATTAACAGAAAATGAGAGAACTATTCTAGTCCAAGTGTAGAGAATTCTGGGGTAGATGGACACCCCTGACATCTAAATCTTGGCTTGGCTTTTCAGAAACAGCAAGAAGGGTCCTTATTTTTCCATTTTGTTTTCCATTCATCTGGTCAACATACAACCACTGAATATATATAAGCCTGAAGGTAGTAAGCCATTGCAATAATTCATAGAAAGTATCTGACAATAGTATTCTCTGATGATGTATTTTTGTGACAGGCAGCAGAGAAAGCGAGATATATGACTAATATGTTCTCCTAATGGCTGCAAAGTTAGATAAAGGAGCTCAGTTTTCATGACAACAATTTTCACTGTACATAAGATAACCTCGAACCTGGGTAACAAACAAACAAACAAACAAAACTGTCCTGTATTAAAACATTACCATCTGACGCTCTGTGATTTCACAGGCTATCTTCCTTCTTCCACGACAATCAGCACTGTCATACAATGAATTGTAATATACCAGGTATTAGAATAAACACATATTATATTTTGCATGATAAAACAGAGACACTAACCATTTGGGATTTACTGGAAGCAGGATGAAGAAAGTCAAAATCCAAAATCTTGCTTCCATTTCAAAACAGGATTGGGATGCTCCCTGTTGCTAGTAAACATGTAGACCTTAATTTTCATTGATACCATCATACTTTGAATGAAAATAACTGTGAATAAGAATGATTTATAAGGCACCCAGCAGGGCTGAACCAAAGTATCTCAAAATACTTTTTTAAGAATAAAAATTTTCTGAGATTTTTCTATTTTTCGCCACCACTCATAGAAAAAGAAGGCAACTTTCCAGAACTTTCTGCAGAAAAAGTCCACCATTTTTTTAATGGCAGCTGCCACCCTCTGCCCACATACACAATGCCTCTGGACGATGCTAAGTCTGGGGCTTTGTCAAAGTGTATAAATGACTGTACACCGATGACATAATCCTATGTATCTGTAGTCAGAACTATGTCCCATTGAGTTTAATGGGGATTGTTCTCAGGTAAGCACATACAGGGTTGCAGCCTTTGTGTGTAATTCTATAGTTAAACTATTATTTGACCACAATTGCATTTTGCATATACGTGGGTTTCTACTTTTGCTTTATTGTTCTATTTAACCAGTTTAGGGATGCCATCTTACAATAATTTCAAAGCAGTATTTTGGATTTATGTGATAATGGCTTTCTCTCTGAATTACATTACTGATGAATTTTGGATGCAACTCTGTAACCTCAGTTTAAGATCATTTATGATGAACCAATAAGAGATTTGTGAATGGAAGCAACTTATACTTCATGTATCAAATTACAGATGTAGGTGCACATCTGGATGCACATTGCCAGTTGCTTTTCCATACTTACCCAAGCCTCATTTGAATAGCTATGTCTCGTAAGATGCAAAGAAATTTGCAATGTGTCTGTATCTGGGGCTGCCAGTGGTTATTTACAACTATTTCTCTGTAATTATACAGAGATCTGTCCCAACACTTCTGACTTTATCCTCACCATATTCAGCCTCTATATCCTACAAAAGCAATACCTTGCCAGGTTTGCTTTTGCAGAGCTGCAAAACACTGGGCTAGGAGAGCACTGGTACAATCATTTTCTCTGATAACATGCTAGACCTGTCAATGTCAATAGAGCTCTTCCTCTTCCCCCTTTGCCCACCATGGTGCTTGCTCTCCCTTCCCTCCTCAGTCCATCTTGGTGCTGTGGTGGGATCAAAGACATTGCTTTTTCTTTCAGCAAATGCTTGTCTGCAGCATTATTTTGATGTCTGGATTACCATGCTACCATGAAAGAGACTCTTTGACTTGTGCTACCTTACAGAGATCTCACAAGCCTAACATACATCTAAGGCATCCCAGTTCAGTTTAGGATTTGGGATTCACCCCTGCTTATAACTGCTGTGTATCTCCATCACTTCTGGAACCTTCTATTACTTGTCCTTTGTTGAATGAAAGAAGGAAAACATTTCTTAAATGGTTCAGTTGGAGCTGTATCCTTCTTGCAGTCAAATTTTGTTATGTGACTCTTGAATTCTAGTTAGAGTCAACTTAAGCGAATGCCTTTCAAAAAGTTGAGTAGATAACAGAAGGTAACATTTGTATAGAGATACATCCCCAGGGAACTATTCCAAATGTTTCCTGTGGGTGTATTGAAAGGAATCTTATGGGGTCTGGCATCCAGAAGAAACTTCTATTTTTAATGTACTCTCTCTTTTTAAAAGGAAGAAGAAAGGGGCCAGCTTTTTTGTTGTTGCACTGTTGTCCTTTTCCTGCTCTGCAGGATTCACAGTTATTAATTAATACAGCAATGCCATTTATAAGCCAGCACCCACACAAATGACTGTGAAGCATTTGGCACAGAATTAAGGAGCAGTTGGCAACCCTATTTTTGTCAAACATAGCAAGCTCAATCACCTTCTTTACTTTTCAGTGTATGAATTGAGCTGCAGGATGGCTTCCGATTGCTGTTGCCAGGCCACCTGTCCCTTATAGAGCAGCATCAGTCATTATTTCCAAAAATACCAATGCAGCTTAGGTCAGATACTTGGCTGTAATGGTAGGAAAGCCTTAAAAATTTACGATCTCATGGAGTCACACAACAGAAGCACGAGCTCTATTAATGAATGTGGTTTGGCAGTCTAAAACCACACACAGGAAATAAGGGTTCACAGCCAAAACCGGAATGGTCCAGCTAAATCTATATTTCATAGGCTTTTTGTATACCTAAGGCTATTAAATAAGTTCACTTGAGGTTCTGTTATTGGAATATCAGAATGAATCCTGATCACAAAGATGGATTTTATTTGTAAGGGTTCTTTGTACTTGTGCCTGCCCTTTTTACTCCCAGCTTTCTGTTTTCAGCTTTTTGGCAGGAGTGCTGGTAGCAGAAAGTTCCATTAGTTTCTCTGTTAAGTGACCCACACTAGACTTTGAGCTGTTGCAAAACGGTGGGCAGCTATTCTGGGATCAGAGAGCACATAATGGAATTGAAGTCACAGGGCAGCACAGGTGGAAGAGTTGAGGTCCTGCTGAACTGAAGTGAGGCTCCTCATATAATTTCTAGTTGTGGGAGTAGCTTGCCATAAATGTAACCAAAGCAGATTGCAAGAGTAACAAGTAACTCACATTGTTTTGGTTTCAAACGGCGACGTGGATCACATCAAATTCATGTGTGGGTGTGTGTCACATTTTACAGTAGGGAAAGACACTTGTTTCCTGCAGTTCTACTTCACCTCTTGACAATACCATGCTATGCAGCAATGGGGCATTACAGGTCAACAACTTTTTGAAGTGTGCTTCTGTGCTTGTGACTGAATGCATGGTGGCTTGGGGTCAAGGCTACTACAGGCTGTGAGCAAAAGAATGAAGTGCCATTGTGGAAAGAAACAGAGCACAGTATTCAAAACAGCTAGAAAATTATTCACTATATATAGGAAGATGAAATGCTTGTTTCAGTGGCAAAGTGCTATTGAATACCAGTTGCTGGATATCACAGGAGGAGAGTGTGCTCTTGTGCTTGATTCCTACTTGTGGGTTTGCCACAGGCATCTGGTTGGCCACTGTGAAAACGGGATGCTGAACTAGATGGGCCATTGGCCTGATCCAGCAGCCCTCTTCTTACGCTTTTATGCTGGGTGGAACAAGGCAACCTTTCCATACTCATGTTTTGTTGTTGTTGTTCTTTAGTCGTGTCTGACTCTTCGTGACCCCATGGACCAAAGCACACCAGGCACTCCTGTCTTCCACTGCCTCCCGCAGTTTGGTCATGTTTGTAGCTTCAAGAACACTGTCCAACCATCTTGTCATCTGTTGTCCCCTTCTCCTTGTGCCCTCCATCTTTCCCAACATCAGGGTCTTTTCCAGGGGTCTTCTCTTCTCATGAGGTGGCCAAAGTCTTCACGATCCTCAGCTTCACGATCTGTCCTTCCAGTGAGCACTCAGGGCTGATTTCCTTGCAGTCCATAGGGCTCTCAAGAGTCTCCCCCAGCACCATAATTCAAAAGCATCAATTCTTTGGCAATCAGCCTTCTTTATGGTCCAACTCTCACTTCCATACATCACTACTGGGAAAACCGTAGCTTTTACTATACTCAACTTTAAAATGGTCTCTTCTAAGAAAATGTTGAAAGTGGGAACTTTCAATAGTGAAATGGTCATGGGTGGTACACTGCTGAACTATAGGAGTGGTAACAAAACTCCTTAAAGGAGGGACATTTGCTTACAATATTGCTGCATGCCACCCCAATGTCTGAGCGGTGTGAGATTCTAGAGGTTTCAGACACTGACCCAGGGCTTGTGCTGTCTTCAGGAATGAAGCACAGTGGAGACTGTGGTATCTTTAGGACATATGGGTTTCTTTATGCATATACAGAACCTGCTAGATGATGGAGGGGTTCACAGCATCAACACCACAAAAGGGTTTTGTTTCTCCCATAGTCACAGCCTTGGATTCAAAAAGAATTCAATTATTGCTCTGGCTCTCTCTCTCTCTTTCTCTCTAGGTTGCTGCTTCACTTCTAGGTCACATCACTGCAGTTCAACTCTAAACTCAAGCTTTGCCCTTCTAACTAGCTATGACTTGAGGGAGCACCTCCACCCATTTGCCCTCTCACACAGAGCCCCCTTCCATTAATGGCTCATTGCTCAGGCGATAACCTCAACACAGGAAGCTAGCATGGCTTATATTTTAACACTTGCTGGATCCAGGCATTAGAAGGGTCTCACATACAGCCTACTTCCTGCCCCCACAATCTCATAACACAATATATATATTCACACAAAGCATCACCAAATGACTTATGCTGAAAAAATATACATATATACATTGTATCAAAGGAGGGGAAAATAATATAAAACATTAATATTTCATACAACATAGTGGGGGCAGGGGCGGTGAACCAGCCATCCCATAACAGTAATAGAAAATGTTGGCAGCACACATAAACAAAACAAAGCTCTCCCTGACTAAACAGGAGATAAAAATACAAAACCAACACCAACAGCACTCCTCCCTATCCCAAAAATAATTCATGTCAACCTCATTTTGTTTTAAATCGCCCCACTCAGAAGTCATCAAGTTAAGCTGCTGCACATCAGTGTGTGTTTGGGGTTTGTGGATTGTCCAGAGGCTCTCCTTTCCCCACATGGAAAGCAACAGCAAAAACAGAGTAGGGAGATGGCAAAAGTTCACCTGCTCTGCAGTTGCCCCAGCTGCTGTTCCTCTCCTGCAACCGTTGGGGTTCATGTACTTTCCCCCAAAGGAAAACATTAATTCCTAGTGGTATTTCCCATTACAAGAATACGCCTCGATCTGTGTTGTCACTGAAATGCCCTTCAAGGGGATGCACTGCAGGGAACTGTGAGAGGCGTGGTTTCAAGCCTTCTGTGTAGGAAATTACTTTTCCAGCAATAAACCTTCCATCAGGATCGGCACAATATGATGATACCTCATGGCATCCGAGACACAGAAAACCTTGGGGGCAACTTGACTGACATGCACAGTCTGTTTTGACTTCACTGTGCCAAAGCAAAATGAAACAAATGATGCCTTATCCTTCAAAGAGGATATACAACTCTGAATATGTAGAACTTGTAGCAGTTTAGTTTTTTTTAAAAAAACAGAGCTCTGAGTTCCTCTCATTTCCTTCCTATTTCCAAGGTGTATTAAAAATGGGCCTGTTGAGGCCTTATTTATAAAGCCAGAATCCTGCCAGTCAGCTGTTTGCCAATAAGGAGAAGCAGGAGCGATAGAGTCTAAATCCAGCCCATGAATTAAAACTTGAATTCACTTCATTTTTTTTTCATTTTTTAAAAATATTTTTTATTCAATTTTTTAAACACATACAAAAAAGACAAGCACAACACATAATAAAGACAAACTAAAACAAAAACAAACATGTATAATTTCACAATCTTATTTTCGTATACCTTCTTTCATCCGACTTCCCCATACCTCCCTTTCACTGCATCCTTATTTTACAATTTTTTAGCAACCCGTCAATCCATTTATCCATTTAATTCCCTTTCATTAAGTTTTCCTTAATTTATTAGTTACAGCTGTAATTCTCTACTTCTTACCCCTTGACATCTAACCCTCCTCAATTTTACAACAATTTTTGAGATACATTTTAAATTTCTTCCAGTCTTCTTCCACTGTCTTTTCCCCCTCAAACTTGAATTCACTTCAGAGGAGATGGCTGATGCAAAATGACATTGCTGGGAAAGCTCACTTGGTGGAGCAGGAGACTCTTAATTTCAGGGTCATGGATCCAAGCCCCACACTGGGCAAAAGATTTCTGCAAAGCAGGAGGTTGGATTAAATGATCCTCATGGTCCCTTCCAACTCTACAGTTCTATGATTCTATGACCATTTTTTCTGTCTTGAAATAGAACTTAATAAAATGATAATCAAATAGTAAGAAACCTGTCAGGGAGGGCTGAAAGGCTGTTGGGCTTTTCCACACTTTTGCCTTCATAATTACCTCTTGTGTACAGAGAAAGCTTCCTATTAACTGGGATGCATTTACTAATGAGAATTCAGCTGCCAGCCCATAGCAAATCTTTTCACTACTGGGGGAAAATGTGTTCTTTTAACAGCTAAGGCATTGATTTTTGTTTGTGTTTTCATCCATCATGAGGCTGTGGTATGCCAAGAATTCCACACTTCATATCAGCCCCAAAGATACAAATGACATGATTTCCATTTATTTATTTATTTTATTTTATTTAGCTGCTTCTGTGAAAATCAAGATTACAGCCTCATGTGTCCTCTTTCCCCCCCCCTAAGGATCCCTTATGCTTCAATTAAGGCCATTTGCTTCATTATATATCTCTTGCTGCATGTGAGAAGCAGCTAGGAATCTGGAGAGAAAGCAGCTCTTTGAAATAAGATGCTGCTGCTGGGGTGCTTTAATCGGGGAAGGTCCAAAGCGTTGGCTCAATGAATCCAACGCAAGTGGGAATAAGACACAGCCCATTTCAATTACTGAAAAGGATTTTATTTATTGGGGGTGGGGAGATCTTCCTGGCTTTTATCTTACAAAATTATTTTATGATTGGGGTATGAACAGAAGAGGGTTTGTGGGCACTACCTTAATAGTTCTAGCAATGCTGCCAACCCCTTCCCTTTTCTTGGCCTCTTGATCTCAACAGCTAGTCTTGGAATGGCTAGGAAATACCTGAAAAGTGGATTTCCTCTGCTAAAGATCATATTGTCTAGATGTCTGGGTGAAGACCGGCTACAGTTTGAGTGAGACAGAGAGAGACACACTGAAGCGAGTTGGGGGGTCATGTAAGCATCTCCTTAGAGATCTGATGTAGAAGCAGTGGATTTCGGCTGCCTTTTGGAAGGTTTCAGCTTTGCGCCCAGCTATGCTCAACTTGTATATCTGTAAATAAAAAGAAGTATAAGAAAGTGTCGCTATGCCTCCCTTGACCCAAACCTGGTTAAGCACTGCACTGACTTGGAAAAGTGGAGTGTGTAACAATTTCTACTATGGGTGAAAAGTGTGGGGTGCATTTTAATAGGTAGGTGAGGATATATTAATTGCAGTTAATCCACCCAGGGCCCCATGTGTGTGGGTTGAACAGAGTTTCAAAATCCAAACATTGGCAGCAAAATTAAAAACATTGGAATTAGGTGCATGGCCAAAGCGGGATACCTGGGATTGGGATTGGAAGCTGGGGTGGCTTTTGTAAACCTGGGATGTCCTCCTTAAAATGATACAGTTGTGTGGTGTGCGTTCCCCTATGGCCCTTCCTTGAGTCATTTTGCATGGCTGGAATGTGTTCTTGAGCCCAGTAACATTGTTTGAGAGTTTGGATGGGAGATAGGGAGGGTTGTGTGAGTGTGTGTAGAAGCTAGTGTTCTGATACAACTGTAAAATATATATATTTGTTGCAAGGCCCACTTTTGCCCCTGGCCTTGCCCACCGCTAACCAGAAGGTTCTCCAAAACTGAAGATTACCCTCATGCCTGATTTAGAGGCTTTCCTCTGTAATTGCCTTCTATCTTGCTGTTGTCACCGACTTCATTCCTGTGGATATAAAAGTCGCATGAGAACGTAACTGTATCAGGTGGAGATTTACCACCACCTATACCTTCACCAGGAAAGGCATCGCCTAAATGAAAGGTGCAGGAGCATTGGGGTGGCGAAGGCTTCTCCCTTGTGGTCTACCAATGTGGCTCTCGGGACTTGAAAGGATTTTCTTTCTACTGCTTTTATGATAGTTTGTTTGTGTCCATGTCTGGAGTTCTACAGAGTTTTCTAGAAAATGATATAATCCAATTTTCTCCCAGCAACATTACACTGAGAATTGCAGGTGCATTTGCAAAACTAATTTCTTCCTTTATAATACAAATTGGCTTTCCATAACTTGTCAAGCATGCATACTAACTGAGACTACAGACAGGCCATCTGCTGCATGTCTCAGAAGTTCCACTGAGTTCAGTGGAACTTACTCCTTGGTCAGTGTGTGCATATGATCAGATGGCAATCATTTACTACTTGCACCAGACATACTTATTACTTGGGGAGTAAGCTCAATTGAACAACAGGAGTTACTTCTGGGTAAACATGCATAAGATTGCACTATACAAAGTAAACACATCCCAGTTTAATGGTATTCTCTGTGAATTCTATATTTGAAACACTATTCATTCCGTAATAGATGTATTTTGATACTGCATTGTGAATACTGGAATGCCCATATTGCAATCTTTCCTGGAAGAGCTGTAGATTTTGCAATGCAAATATGAGAAGAGGAAATAATTTTAAGGGCCAGCAGAATCTTTAAAAAATATCCCGAGGTGCTAGATAAAATGCAGTAATCAAAGAATGGGGAGAATCCTTGGCTATTTGTATGTCAGGTTTGATCCCACTTCTATGTGTTTGTAAGCAGGTCCTGCTGCATTTGAAATATGCTTTATTCTTTTCTGTTTTTGCATTTGAGTCAAAGGTAGTGTGGTTATTTCCATCACTGGGATGATTTCACAGTTTTGTATAGAAAAAAACATTTTCTGGGGGAAAGGTGCATCTCCATGCTGGTGCAGCTCCAGACATTTCCCTGCCTCGCTCGGATGGCATCCTTAGGAGGAAGGATGACTCATCACATTTTGAGAGGGAGGCTGTTTGCCCATTGAAATTAGTGCAGCAGCTGTTGGAAGGGATTTGAAATATTGTCCTCAGGTGATTTTTGAAAAAAAGAAAGAAAGGAAGAAACCTCCTTACACTGCAGGGCCAAGAAATGCAGTAATCCTAGAGAAGCAGCATACATCTGTGCAAAGACTGGCAAGTAAATGTCATTTTAGTTATGCTATGGGTGAAATTCAGACACAGAAACACTTTGGGAAGCATAGCTTAGATGGTGGGATGACAGAGTGATATGGTGGCAGCCATGCCGTGGACGGCTGGAGAAAAAGGAAGAAAATGTAATGTTCTCTCTCTCTCTCTCTCTCTCTCTCTCTCTCTCTCTCTCTCTCACACACACACACACACACACACGGAGAAAGAGAATTTGGAATAATGCAGAGAGATAAAAAAATCCTGCAGTTGACTACCAAAAGTTGGATCACAAAACTAGAAAGTGGAATTAAAGCTGGGAGTGAAAGGTCTTTGCATGGGATCCATGTTGCTGAATTTATATAGACTTGAATGTATGGAACATGGGAAGCTGTTTTATATTAGGTCAGACCACTGGCCCATCTTTAATCTCAGTATATTCCCAACCTGGTGCTTTCTAGATGCTATTGATCATTCTTGACCATTTGCCATACTGGCTGTGGCTGGTGGACGTAACAATCTGGAAGCATATGGAGGCCACAGCCTTGTGTTAACACTGTCTGGCAGTGGCTTTTGAAGGTTTCAGAGAGGAATCCTTCCCACCCCTACCTGGTCAATGGTACAGACTGCATCAGGGACCTCCTATATGTAGAGAATTGCTATATCTTGTGCATGGGACAAGAGCGCTAATGGTCAAAATTATCTTGAGGCTTCCGCATCAAAGTGTATTCCACACTTTGCCTAACACAATCGGCTGCTATACATCATGGCATATAATTCACAGAAATTCAAAGGGCCTATGGATCTCAGTAGGGAAAGTTTACAATCCCATTGCAACCTGCTAAAGATGGGAAAGATATTGAAAACGGTAGGTGATAGATGGAGAGAGAAATGTTTAGGTTTGGTTGACACTGCAAAATTCAGCTCCCCTATAAATATTAGATAATTGGATTTCTGGGCAAGGAAAATGTGTAGATCTATGGTACTTTGATACACAAAGTATATATGCTATGACATTTGATACAGTACTTCTTAAAATAATATGCAGATTGGAAAATTGTATTTTATAAGATGTTCAAGACTGGCTAGATGGAAGACATTTTGCTGAAAGGCAAATCTAATTCAGCCTTTGCCAGTGTTGTAAAGGAAATACTGGCATTTCCCCTAATATAGTACACTTTAGCCTGCTATTTTCAGTAATATGTACGTTTATATGCACTTTACACTAGTTGGCTGGAGAGCTGCATTGCAAAATTCAAAAATGTGCAAATTTTGAAGGATGGCTTTGAACGGTGTTTCCAAAAACGAGAATTGAATACATGCACCTTTAAATGCAATCTGAGTCATATTTCCCCCACTCCTAGGACCTGCAAATCATAAATGCAGAGTGGGGGAAAGGTGTGAAGGAAGCAAAGGAACCGAACATGGTTGACACACAGGAACTGAACATGGTTAATGCACCAAATATTTAACAAAGTTCAGAAATAAAAACGGAACAGTGGAGACTTCCTAATGCCTGAGACTGACTTTAGACACAAACTAGATAATTAGGAATTTTAAAATCTGTAGATAAATTCTGATGGCTATTTTGGAAAGAAGTAACCAGAAGAGTCCTTCATCGTCCAATTCATTAATATTTTCCCTAGTGACCAAGAGATAAGGGTGTTGGGAGTGTGTTGATAAATTGTGCAAATGAAACTGACCTAATAGGTGTTACTAATATATCAGAAATTTATGCATCAAAAAATGTGTGACCTCTGGAGGTCTACATCTAACAGATGTAGATAATATTGAAGTGGAGCATCAAGTTATACATTCTGGGATAAAATAAGTTCAGGAAGCTGAATTTGACTATTGGCTCATTTAGATTTGCAAAATGTGCACCAGCATTTGTTTCATCCCTAAATATTGTATACCCTCTTTCTAGAATACATTGAGTTCTCAGTGTTCTTTATTCACTGGGAGAGTTAAAATCATTGCTGAGAACCACAGAGATGACAGAAGGTTATCTCACCGCAACCTCTGCGTCTGCCAGCACAGAATATCAACAGTGCTGCCAGCTTGAGGGATTTTGTGTCTTGCACTTTTTCAAGCATCCTGCTGTAGCTGTCTTCTTCCTGGGCTGCTCACTATCAAGTGCATCAACTGAGAAGGTACTTGCTATTAGCACAGCAGATGTCACAATGACTGACAGGTGGGCTTACCTCTCCATAGGGAATAAGGAGGAGCTCGCCCATCTTTTATTGTGATTTTTGCAAAAGTTAAGTTTGCAGCCAGCATCCCAGGCTAAACAGGGGGAATTAAATCAAGGCAGGGTGGAAAGTGGAATTATATCATCCACTTAAATTTTGATAGCTTTCTATCTTTAGGGTAGCAGCTAGAGGTGAGTTAAAGCCAGCTTTATGTATTGTTTCACAAGCCTTTCAGGAGCCGGTTTGTAATGTCTATCGAGAGCATCTCCTCACTCATAACCGCAACAAAGCTTTTCTTGTAATACAAAGCCCAGGCCTCTGTTACCAATGTATTAATATGTCCCTAATAACATTTACCCTTCTCCTCTATCTTTCCAACAATACTCTCAGATTTGAAATGGAATCCATGCAATACATTTTAAGCCACCTTCAAAGACAAAACAGGATATCTGTTGTGGTATGTCAAAGCATGAAGTAAGACAGACACTCAAAAATGATAGCTAAGGACTGCACTCCATGTTATGAATTCCCAGCATGGGACTATTTCCACAAATTATCCTGGTGTCCAAAAATATACAGTGAAAGTATTAATTGTACATAATTAGCTCTGAGACAGACCTGGATGCTGATAAGATTCTGCCAGGGATTTAAGCTCCAATATAATCAGATCTGGAAGCTCCTTTTCAATTCTCAGTTTTACTATCCAATTGTTTTTGGTCAGAAATTTCTCAGACTCAAGGCTTTAAGTGGTGAAGGCGAAGAGGCACCCAGGAGGTTTCCTTTTACATAATGCATCAGCAAAATGCATTATGCAAAAAGTAAGAAAATTACTGTTATCATACATGAATGAGACAAACACTATCTGGGTTTTGATCCAATATTAACAATGTCCACAACTGAGCCCAGAGGAGTTATATACAAATCTACTGCAGACATAAGGGACCTGTTGCCGGTAGCAGCCGGCAGAGTGGCGAGGGTGGAGCTGCTCAGCTGATGTGTTTTGCCCAAGCTGTTAGTCACTGCCAGTTACTGAGGGAGAATGTAAGGCTTTTAAATTTACTACTTCTGAATAGTATTATGAGCTGAAAAGTTCAGGTTTTCTTCTTATTATAAGGTTGCTTAAAATGTTTTACATTTAAATAGAATTGCTGATGGATTTAACTGAACTGAATGGGAAGAAGAAATAGAAAAGTTTTCTGAAAGGCAGACACTGTGGATCAGTTGTCGGGATGAGGGCATAAGCAAAATTACTGATATCTGACCAGCATCACAGAGCTGATATCTATAGCATCACCAATGCTCAGGTAAAAAGGTAAAGGCAAATGGGAAATTGGGTACCTGACAGGGCATGACTCAAGGTTGCAGTTTTAGATAGGACATGGAGACAGGATGTGGGTCTGTCATATTAAGACATGAAAAAGGAGAAGTTGGTTAGTTTTGGACCATCGGCAGAATTGGGTGTGGGGAACGGGCTAAGGTGTGATCATGAAATGAGGTCTGGGAAGATGGTAGTTCTATGCTGGTACTAATTTTAAAGCAGGATGAGGCAGTTGACTGGCCCCCTCAATGTTAAGAGGGCATTCTGCTCTGCGCCTGGCTACTCGTAACGTCACTCGTGTGTGATGTCAGGACGTCATGTTAGCCCCTTCAGTTTGAGAAAATGGTGCTTCTGCTCAGGATCTTTGGGACTATACATTCAGAGAGCAAAATGTCACTGTGAGAACTGGTCCAAAGATGTTTCATTTTAAAAAGCAAATTATGCAACCAATGCATGTTATCTATTTCTGTTTTCAAATGGTGATGCCTGTTTTTGAAAAGAGCTGTTCAGAATCCAGTCATTTTTTCATGAGAAAGTCATAGTTACTGCATCTTAGTTTAGAACATATGATCACAAATGTTGCAGCACCAGCAACCGTTCATCTACCTATGCAAATTCATTGGACATGAATATTTTTAACATCCAAAGGTTATTGCAGTGAGAAGATCCTAAAAAATACTGCTGATTGGGGTGAAAAGGGATCAGGCGTGGTAACCTTCAGTTTGCACTGTAAAAATACATCTGGGATATCTACTACTTTAGGGAGTCTTATCCATAGTGATTTAATATCCCGGCCCCCCTATCACCATCCATTTTATGGTTCATCCATGAGCAAGTGTACCAAGTCTAAACACTTTTCAGTTATCTATATTTCAGATCAGCAGTAAGCTCCCTGCTCTTAGTTGGCCCACAGAGCCATTTAGGATACAAAGCTGGTAATAAATTCTTGAATTCTATGTCACCCTTTCCACTAGTTATTGTAGTTGCAAGGGTACAAGTGCATGCTGCTATAATCAAGCAGAGTTGATGTTTCTTCAGTACAGAGCCGAATTGAATTTATAACCGAGAGTTGTTATCCATCAAAAATGATTCATATGAATAGCTTGAATCCAGAAAAGGTCCTTGTTTATTTTGATATTCACACACAAGCATGTGTTCTTTTATGAGTTTTTTCCTGTAAGCAAATCTCTTAAATGTTTTGTTTACAGTATGTCAAAGAGAGTGATGGAGATATTTGCCATTTGTCCAGCAAAACATGCCGCACAGAATATACGAGCAGATCTGATTAGTCATTCAACAGTGTTATGAGTTTTTGGGTCTTATGAGAATTTTTTTTCTCCTAATGTTGATTTACTCCTGAATTTTTCCTGAATTGGGGAAAATTTGAAAGGCTATGACCAGGTCAACAACCAGCACGAATTTTTGCAAATGAATAAAAATAAACAAACTGAAGATGTCCCTTTTTCTTCAGGTTTTGGAAACTGATAGGCTGAGAGCTGTGGGTCTGCTGCTGGTGAGTTCTATTGGTTTCTTTTTTTACACGTGGTCATTGGTCATATGTTTTTATGATATTTAATGCTTTTTGCTCATATGTTGTATTTTATCTTGAATATTGCATATCTCCCTAGGAACCCTTGGGTTAAAGAGTGCTTCAGAAATGAATGAATAAATAATAAAGGCGATGACTTACAGAAATGGGCAAAAGGGTCGCAATGTAACAATGATTGGTGAAGTCATTGTGGTCCAGCTTGTAGCAGCACTACAAGGATTTTGTGTAGAAAGATTTCCCAAACAGGACTACCAGTGAAGGGGAGGGCAATGTGGAGTACACACCATACACTGGATAAGAGTTACTTTACTTTCTGGAGACCATATTGTGCAACTTTCATTTCACATTTGAATCGTGGCAGTGTACAGCTGCTGAAAAATGTTCATTGCCTAAGCTGTCATGAAAAACACTGTAGTGTCATCAGTGCAATGTTTAAAAGAATGTGTTAGTGCCAACTGATGTCAGCTCTTGCAGGTTATGACATTTTTATGGGTACCTGAGCAGGAGGAATGAAATCTATTGCAAAAATGAAAATACTAGCAGCATCAGGAACAAACTAAAGAGGTATTTACTATACTAAGGAAAGCACAGCAGTGATGCTACTGCCAGGCTGGGGGTTCCAGGGAAATCAAAGACCCATCATGATTTCTGCAGCAGGATCCATTTCTTCGGCTGCCCAAGAATTATCCCCACCCTTTGTGTGGATAAGAAACCAGGGGAAAAAATATAGAGTTACGCAAGCATTAACTATGGCCTCAGAAACAGCTTCAGCATGACCTAGGAAGTCAAGAGAGAGACTTCAGGGTCATTTTGAATACATTTTGGGCTGGGCGGGGGATTTGAATCTGGATCCATTCAGTGTTACTCTGACATGCTAATCACTACAATAAGCCTTTGTAGATGACTCCTTTCCTGTATAGTTCCATTTTAGTATAGTATGAGAGACCAGTTACTAAAAAAAATAAATGGCAGAATGCCAGTGCTATATTGTAAAGGTTAATGGGCAATTAGCCTTTACAATTAGCCAAGTTACATGGACCCAGAGCTATGGATCATTATGGCCCATTTAACGAAAGAAACACCCTTCTTCCAATCATTGCTTAAAAACTACACAAGATGGAAAAGATAATGGTGTTCGTGCCAGTTCAGCATGACCAATGGCAAATACAGGGGTAAGAATAACCCTATTCTACAATAACAGTTGCACAATATCCCAGCTCCTTAACTAGGAATCCAATTAAGCAGATTACAAAGGGGAGGAAATTATAATTATCAGTTCAATTAAAATGATCACCATTAGGATTTAATATTCTCATTTTGTAAAAATTTGCTGGTTTGCAAAGAAATTAAAGCTCAAGTTAAGCAATTAAAGCCCATGTTCTCCAGAGATTGATTCTCTGAAAGTTCTGGTACATCTAATGCCTCATCCCATGTAGTTTTAGATTATTGCCACTTTTAAGAAATGTATTGCTGTTTTGAAATTCCATTAATATGCTTTCAGTGGGAGAGTTACAACCCAACACATTGTCGAGCTAAGCATGTTTTAGGCCATTGAAATCAATGAGGCATGCCTAGCACTGCATTAGGATTAGGCAGCAAAGCACCTATCTAAATCTCTCCTGTTGAAATAGATGTGTCCTGAACGTGCTTAACTGGCTAAAGGAGTTGTAGTTCAGCGCTCTAGCACACGCTTTGCATACTAGAGGCCCTCATGTTAATACCTGGTATCCCTAGACAGGATTGGAAGAGGCTTCTATCTTAGCAGTGCTTGCCTGTCTATGTAAACAACATAGAGCTAGATGTATCATTGGTTTGACTTAACATCAAGTAGCTTCCTAATCGTGATACACATTTTTGTAGCAAATTGTATTTAAATGCCACTCAAAATAGAGGAAGTGTGGGCAGTTTTCATGTACTTCAGTTGGATCAGAGGGCAAAGGAGTCAGAAATAACATTAGTGGCATTTTCTGTCTTTAGGAGTAAAGCCAGGGGTACCATCACCAAGTAATATATCACACCCTTTCAGGCAGAGGGCTCTTCATGCTGTCTCATTTTTACTTTTCCATTTTTGGTGCATCTGGAATTGCAACAAAGTTACTGCACTAGTGCAATTCTTTATTAAATCATTTCCAGAAGTTGTGCTCACTTCCCAACATGAGATAGTATAGGAGCTTATGCAGAGTGACTTTCCCTTTGGGTGTACATTCTCTGTGCTAAAATAAATAAATTGGTTTGGGGTTTTTTTTGGTTTTTTTTGCCTGATCTGAAATAGAAATTCCTCTTGTGTTTGCAACGAGAGGACTTGAACACACAAACACACACTTCTATATTTTGGGACCAATCAGATTAGCATTGGTGGAATGAGGAAGTAATTAATCAGGTAGAAAGAATCAGGCAGAAGGAACTTTTTTATAGGGAATAGTGATGAGAAATTCCACATCTGTGGACTTTCTGGTACTGTTAAATTATTTTGTTAAAACTAGAATTTTCTACAGTAGTGGAGCGTGTGGGATAATCGCTAGGAATGGCAAAACACAGGCTGATTACACAAGAATATTGGCAAAACTGTCTGAACCCACATAAAATGTGAATGAATGAGGCACAGTTCATCAGGAAGAGTCCACAGTCTTTCACATGAGGAAAGAGTAAAAAATTACAGTACTTCTTTTTTAACTCTAGGAATAGATAACATTTTGATGGTTACCTTTGAAAATTCCTTATGTGTTTGGATTTTTAAAAATGTCATTCATTTGAAATTGCGCATTACTGTATTTTGATTATGCGACTGAATTTTCCTTATTGTAAACTGCTATGAGATCTGTGGGTTATAAGCGGTCTATAAATGGGCTGAATAAATTAGTGTGGAAGCTGTTTGTTTCTTATGGAATAGACATATTCAGTGACTACCCAGTGTTTTACATGAGGTTAAATTGATGTGATGCCTATCAAGTGTTGCTCCTTTTTATTAGGGATGGAGGAGAGTTTCACTTGGTTGTCCGTTTTACGTGAACTGACTTAATCTGCACCTCCAGGACTAATACATGGATCAGAACTGCATTATCTCTTTAGATTTAGCACTTCCCCAAATTTTGTGAGACAAACACAAAAACAAACATGGATGTGGAAGGGGGGAAATGCATTTTAGGGGGAAAATATGTTTAGAAATGCATATATTGAGGGTTTTTTCCCTTCAAAAATGCTGCCAATTAATGGGAAGACAGGACAGCACAGAGATCTGAATGATTAGTTTGTGAAATTGACATGGAGCAAAAATAGACTGGTCTGTCCATCCCTGCTTAATAAATTCAACAAATTTGCTTACATCTACTGGGAACAACAGCAAAGCCGCCCTTACAAAACCAACTAGAATTAGCAACATCTTCATTGCCTCTTTTTTCTGCCGGTGGTTTTGTACAATGGTCAATGTGTGGTTTCTTATGAATATATTTGCTGCCTATCTATGCAGCAGTAACCCCTAATAATGATAGTAATAATAATTTTATTATTTATATCCCGCCCTTCTAGCTGGGTTGCCCCAGCCAATCTCGGCAGCTTCCAACGCATAATAAGAACATAATAAAACGTCAAACACTAAAAACTTCCCAATACAAGGCTGCCTTCAGATGTCTTCTAAAAGTTGTGTAGTTCTTTATCTCATTGACATCTGATGGGAGGATGTTCCACAGGGAATTCAGAGGAACTTACCTGTGAATATATATTGAAATGCAGTCAAAGCTGTGCATATACCCCCCCCCTCATTTTTTTAAACAACACAAAACTAGGTATTTGTATCGTATCTTTTTTTTCCCCCATGGAGGAAAAACAGCTGGGGGCAATTTTATGCAGAAAGCCAGTAAAGGGGGAAAGGTTTGAACCCCACTCCTTTTTTCTTTTTCCCAAGTCTTCTGAGGCAGATTGCAACTGCCTCTTGTAAAGGGGTGTTAGTGACCTGAGGAAACCAGAGTTCTATCTAGCTCAGTGTTTATTTTAATTTGGCCCTCAGATAAACATTCCCTGTTGTGGTTAGTAAGGCAAAAATATTTCACCTTCCTGTGCCAATGGTACATAAAAGTGCCACTTATATCTCTATTCCAGACAATTTCAAGCGTGTGTTCTGCAGTACCAGCAGCTTGCAAAGTGCGGCCCAACCTGACCAGATTTAAAGCTGCCATAAGTCATTTTATCAGCATTGTATAATGTTGGAGTGCATGATAAACACTGCTTATGCAAGACATTTATAAAGATGACTTAAACGCAATCCCTTTTGTGTTTCTACATATAGGCCTTCCAATAAGATTTGTTACGATTATGCGGAGCCGCTTAAATTGAGACAAAACTAACTTTGAGCAACGTAATTCAAAAATGTCCATTTTTTATAAAAACAACAACAGAAATCTATACCACACCTTAAAATATCTCTGAATATGTTCAAGGCGTCAACACCAAATACTTTCAATGCCCATCCAGCACTGCATAAGGACAGCAATTGTTTTTCTTCCCACTTAGGATACTTCAACATGATTAAAGAAGCCACCTCTATGCATTCACTGCTCTTGCATAATTGCCTTTTCAATGTCAATAGGGTAAAGAACAGATGGAATGAGGAATACTTAGAGCAGGCAGGTTTGCTGCAGTGGGGGTAGTACTGCTGATGGGCAACAGTGGTTTAAATTGGAGGTTTTCAACCTTTTTGAATCCACAGCTCCCTTGACCAGCTACATTCTTTCTGTGGCAACCCGGTAGGGCTCAGTAGCCCAGTTATGTCACCCCTTTCCTGCAGAGCTGGCAGCCTCTCACCCTTTTTCAAACACCCTCCCTTGTGGAGTGTTCCCCCAGCCTCCTCTCTCCTATCCCTTCTCCTGGGGAGTCCTCTGGGCAGCTGCTGCTGGTATCTGAGGTGCTTCTCAGATGCACCATTTACCTGCAGAGCTTATAGCCAGGGCTGCTGCAATAAACAGCTGTGCAAGCCTTGGGAAGGCAGAAACATGAGAGGGCATCAGAGGAGGGAGGGAAGGAAATAGGGACAGAGGCCTGTGTAGCCCATGGCCCCCGTGATCACCATTCAAGGCATCCCAGGGTGCCATGGCACACTGGTTGAAAACCACTGGTTGTAATACCTATATGGCTACACGTGTTCTCTAGTATGGACAAAGGAAAGTACATAGCTCCAGAAAATAAAACAATATTGAACAAAGTATCATGGAAATTGTTCAACATTTTTGTCAGGAGGGGAAGAGGGGGCAGCGTTGCTGACATCCATCCCATTATTCTTCTCTAATTTTTAAATTCAGTTTCAGTCTGAACATAAATACATCTGAGTAAAAGACAGAAATAGATAAAGGCATATATAAACAAACAAGGGGATGGAAAAGCACAGGAAACAGAAGGAAAGGATAAGGAAAGGATAGACTGCAATTATTTGCAATCAACATACTGCGAAGTGAGCAATGTAATGTTTCCATAGGTCAATTAAATTATTTTTGACATTATACAGGTTATTACAAGGTGTAAATAGTCCAAGATGCCACCCATAGTTTCCCATCTTACCAGTCTTTTCTTTTTTTAACAACCATAACATCATATTTGGAATAAACACACTTTGCCCCCTTTCTGATTCTCTTTGTGATATTTCCTGACCCACATACTTAGGATTCTGTTACACACACACACACACACACACACACACGTATGCATAACATTTTGCAGCAGACTAAACCTTAGCACATAGGGTTCAGTTCCAGTTTACAGCAGAAAACTGAGCAGAGCTGACTGGCTTGTAGGAGAAATTGTGTAGACAAGCAACTCTGCATTAAAAGGTAGAGAAATGGGGCTGCTCAATTCTCCCAATTAATAGAACTTTTAAGTGCTTGACTTTGGCTGGACTATGCCCCAACTTTGCTCCCCCTCTCTTAAAAAGCAGAATCCTCCTTGCTTCTGCCTGGAAGCAGGCAGGTTGGTTGCAACTTTGCTTGATCATACCAAGCAAGAAAACTAATAGAGACAAACATTCCCTCCAACCCATACTCATCTTACCTCTAGAGCAATGTAAATCAAATGCTCTCTGCCGGGCTGATAAATTCTTGCCTAAATAGAAGCCTGCTCTTACTGTACAGAAGGTGGCTAGAATAAGCTGGCAGCTGCTTAAGATTGCAGTAAAGATAGACATGAAGCATTAAGTTGAAGTTGTGCTGTCCTGATAAAGCTGATCCTTGGCATGGGGACATGTTCTTAAGGCTATTTAGCCATTTGTGAGATTAAGGAACTTTTGAAGCTAATGAATCATCAGTAATAGTGTATTCTCTTAGGTTACTGGAATTTCCACCATTCTCCTGAATGACTGCAGGCAAATCAGCACCATTGCAATATCCAGAAGACACATGCAGAACTTGTAAGAGGCTGTATTGTTTTAAAATATGCTTTGTTGGCCTCTTAGGCTGCTGTAACATAAGAGGACATCTAATGAGAAGGCTCACTTGTGGGAACCTTTTCTAAGGCAATGCTTGATAGACAAAATGTTGAATCAAATGGACTACTTGTTTGCCCAGAATAGTAATTCCTAGGGCGTAAGCAGAAGCCATCTCTTGAAACAGATGGTCCAGTCCCATATCTCCTGAACTAATGGGAATATTGAGGGCTGTGGGCACTTCTAGGAACTTGTAAGGAAATATCTATGGGCACAAGAGCTGGTTCTCCAGGGGCAGCTCTATAATTGAGCAGAGTGGGCACCTCAGGTGCATATGGTATGTGATAGAGAGCTGTGGCAGGTCTCTAGAGGACAGAGCTGTGTGTGATGTCTAGGGATGAGGGAGAAATGCATTTCAGGTCACACTTCTTAATGCACACCTAATTTGTATTTTCCAAATCAGTATATGAACTGAAACAGGGTTATCCTTCAAAATGCTGTGAATTTTGCAGTTTTCCAGCCAAAACACTTGCAGAAAAATGCATATGCTGGGGAAAGTGTGTGTAAAAATGTATGCATTTTGCTTATTTACATGCACAGGGTGGGATGGTGGCAAGGCCATCTAAACACACCAGTTGAGCCAATCTGTAGTGATGCCAGTATTGAGATAGTGGGTTCATGGCTTCGCCCCACAACACCAGCCGCTACTGCACAAAGTGCCCACAGCCCACTTATTGGGACGCACAAAACTGCACTATGTTTGTCCAGGATTATAATTGCAGTTTAAAACTAATTATACTGGTTAGGCATCTCACAAATGAACAAGTTCTCTGGCCATTGAGAATCATGCTGCTTTTATTTCTAGCTTCTGATGATAAAATGGCTTGCTACTGAGATTCCAGACTCTTATGGAATGCATCACACACACAAATTCTACCTGAAGCCATCCTTGGGGAGTACATTAAAGAGAGTGCTTGTGCCTGCCGCTATGCTGGTCCTCT
This sequence comes from Podarcis gaigeae, assembly GCF_964106915.1. Classification (NCBI taxonomy): domain Eukaryota; kingdom Metazoa; phylum Chordata; class Lepidosauria; order Squamata; family Lacertidae; genus Podarcis; species Podarcis gaigeae. The sequence goes on along the minus strand of NC_139677.1, from coordinate 44,124,076 downwards.
TTGGCTGGTAATCCTAGTCCAGTCCTTCCCTTCAGATGAGGCTTTCATTTTTTGACAAGAGTCTGTTAAAAAAGAAATTGTTGGGGGTTGGGGAGTGGCCGTTCCATTGATAGGTTGGACATCCTCATAATAAAAAAGATTTTTGACAGAACTTTATGAATAGTAAAAAAAGAGGGACCTTTTGAAGGACAGCTAGTTCTTTTATCTGTTTCATCTGACAGATGGATATGACTTAAGATGTCATGTAAATGAATGTGTGCAATAAAGGTATCATTTTAATGACATGCTACTTGAAGGCAACTGACAAGAATAAATTACCTTTCTCTTTTGATGTAAAGGGATGATAACCTCTTGCTGGAAGTCAAATTCCCCATTGCGCTGGGGTGGGGAATCATTGTTTAAAGATGAGCTTATAACAATGCTCATAATAATGTGAACTGTTAGGCCTGTGGATATATGGAAAAGGCTATGCAACGGAGTAATCCTATGCTCACATCATGCCAGGACAGGAGAGGTACTGTTGCTACACTGACAGAATGGCACCCGGATCTGATGTGTACTCGGCCTGAGGGGAGAGAAGATAATTAAACAAATAACCAGACAATACAGAAGGGGTTATGATGGACATCCTACTGTTGCCCACCAATCAGGGACGATGCCTTGCCTGTGAGTGAACATTTATAGGATTGGACTGTAAGTCCCATAGTGAATGGGGATAACACAATAGTAATATTGTGCTCCATTCCATAAATATAGGAATGATTTGGTCAGTGAGGAGGATCATGGCAATAGCCTCCTGGCAGGGTTGAGGTAATGACAAGAAGGCGGCTTTGTGAATGCACTGGTGAGAGAACCAGAATGGCTATGCCACTGGGCCCACACATCTCTGACCTATGACAGCAGATGCTCCTGAGTAAATCTAGTCTTGAAAATATTACATTGGCTTGCTTATTTCTCCATTTAAAATCAGTACTTGAAAAACCCATAGCTTCTGGTTCTGATACCCACTGGCGGAGGAAGAGGAGTGTGGGGGGAGTGCACCCGGGGACTGTGGTTAGGACTGCTGAGAGTTGGCCCCTGTTCCCCTCACAGAACTTCAATTTCCAGAGTTCTCTTGGAAGAGTGGATTGCTTGTTAACAGGGCTAGTCCAATACATTTTGACACCCAAGGCAAACCACAAAATGGCACCCTCCCCACCAGGTAAGAAGGGGTGAGTGAAGATCTACATCAGGAACAAGAGGTGGGGCATACAGATCTACATTGGGACCTGCTGCTCCTGTAGATTCTGCTGTCTGAGGCAGTTATCTCAACTTGCCTCATGGATGGGGAAGCCCGACATGTTAAACCACTTTGGGAATTATAGCTCTGTGAAGGGAATTTGGGTCTCCGAACAACTCTCAACTCTCAGGAGAGCGCAAACTTGTTGCCAAAAACCATGTTGTTCCTTCACAGATGTGAGCAGGCCCACCTGCTCCGATGGATTGTGAGCTTGCAATATTAATATTCCTACAAGGCAAGAGAGTCTCATGAGTGAGCACATCACACTTTGTCTTTAAAACCTTGACAGGAAGAGCAGGGAAACTTATTGGGACCTCTTTGGCACTTGTATCCAGTTCTGCACTTCACTCCTTAATTGTTTCTCCTGAGTGCTGTGTTAGCTGCTGAGCCTGCACCATAACTTACCTGAATAAAGGCATCCTGCTTGCTTCTAGGTAAGTGCCCTTCCACCTGTGTGTGTTGGGTGGGAGCCAGGAGAATAGCATCTTTTCTTCTGAATTCTTGTATTTCAGTTCCACTCGAAAACTTTTCAGATTCAGGCCTGTGTGTGAAAATAATATCTACCTTGTCCATCCCTGGAGGGTCTAATTCTTTGTAGAAAGCAGATTGTAGGCGTAATGGAGGACTGGGAATATGAAAAGAGAAGAACATGTAGGGCAAGTGAAGAAGATGATGATGATGATGAAGATGATGATGATGATGATGAAGAAGAAGAAGGGTTTTGTTTCATTGAGATGTCCTCAATCATGTTTTCAGTCTATGTTCTTAATTAAGGTGATGGTAAATAAAATCAGTGCTTCAAGAGTTCTTAACATGTTCCAAGTACTTTCTCTGAACACTGTTCCACAAGTCCTACCAAATCACCAGAGTCAAAGGCTTTTAATATCAAGGGTGTCTTTACACAGAATGACTATATGTTTCAGCTTCACTCTAAATCTCTTCAGACCTGGGCGCCTTACAGAGCACCCTTTCAAGGGCATTTTCTTATAGACAAGTAGAAATCCTAATTCATGATTTGTTGTGATGGAAGAGCCTTGGGAGATCCCAGTTGTAACTGGAAGTGAAATTATGCCTTGTATACAGTTTTGCTGGCTTTGCTTGAAAATGGAACATAATTCTTAGTTATTCTTTATTTTTCTGCTAAACTCTACCCCCCTTTGTGATAAACAAGCTCTGTCAACTGTGGACGTAACCAAATAACCTTCTCCATTCATCATACTAATTTGACTTAATGAGCAGAGGCCTAAAGCTGGAAGACTTGTTGTCTACTCAGTACATTATTGGAGTGTAGCTCCTTAAGGTAATTAGTACAGTCTGCAATTATTAGGTCTGTTAGGTACTGTATTTATCATAAAGATTTAGTGCTACAAAAACTCTGCTTCCTGAAATGGTTATACTGTTCAATAAGAACTGCAGTTTTAAATCTCAACGTATCCAGGGAGTTAATAAATGCAGTGTTTAAAGACCTCTTATCTGATGCCTTGCTTAATCAAGGAGATCTGAATTATTGGCACATTATGTTATGAAGTTAAAAGGTGTTTGATTAGAGGCAGCATAATAACAATTACATCCTGCAGCAGGGATCATCAGCTAGAAGTTCCTGGGCCAAATCTGGTTCCTTGAGCAATACAAGATGGAGCCCCAAGTATCAGCCCAGAGCAAGGTGTGTGGATACAGTGGTGACTTTTGTGAGATTCCATTGAGAAGAGGCAGGTCCTTTGCCCATCTCCACCCTCTCCTCCTTAACATGGCCCGGTTGTAAAACTAGTTAACCAAGCTCCTAAGAGTTACTTAAAGCTGGTGTTTGGCTTTCTTTGATAAGAAGCCTAAGTTCCATTTACAGCACAATCTCCAGAGCAGTTTTGCACTGAAACCAAAAGAGAGGAGGGAATTCAAATCTTGGATTTGTGCAGCTGATCTTGACTGATATCCTCTTTTCTCCCAAAGGGAGAAATTTATTTTTAGGAACAGTGGAGTATCGGCACTGAGATCTGCTCTATGGAGGTGAGAAATGGCTTTCTCCTCCAGATGCCATCAACCACCTGCTTGTCCTAAGATAAACATTGTTCTGCAACAATTCAGCTCAAAAGCCTTCCCAGTTATTGGAAAAAGCTAACAGTTTCCATTGGTTTTTAAAACTATGTAGCCTATGCAAAGAAATAGCAAAAGTGATGGACTTATTACAAAAACTTGCTTGGGTGACCTTAGGCAAACCTCATGGTAGATATAAATTGGTGCAAGTAGACACTTTGGGGAGCAAAGTCTCTCACATGCTACCTTAGGGAAAGTATAATGTGCTTCAAACAGTTTCCTAATTGTAATCCCCTCCTGCGATTTTTCCAAAACATTTTTCATTCACCAATGGAATCTTATGCACTCAACTCCTATTAAAAACAATCTGATAACCTACTGATAAATAGTGAACACAAACCTGCTGCTCCTGAATTGCATTTGGGGAATTCTTTATTAACAGTACAAACTTATAGGTGTCACTTCTGAAGTAAGTTCTGTTGGGTCCAATGGGGCTTACTCCCAGGTAATTGGGTATAGGATTTCAGCCAAATGAATCTAAAAATTACAGAGCTCATATATGTTTCTAAAATTGATCAAGGCTTATTCTTAAATGCTTCATCCGTTTTACAGGCAAAATTAGTTTGGAATGCTAATTTTAAAGCTATAGTTATTAAACACAAAACATTCAAATATTATCAGTGCTGGGATTACAGATTTTCCCATTATCAGTCAATCTGTGCCGTTTGCTGGCTTCCAGCAAATAAAAAATAAAATCCTCTTTCAAGAAAATAACAGAGGTATAGCCTGAAGGGAACAGAGTTGTTTACATTTATCACAGGAATACTTTTCCTGGGTGCTAACAGAATTTTAAAGAGATAAGTAGAAGAAGGGGGGGGGGCAATTGTATCACTTTTACAATACTAAATTTACTAATACTAAATTTACAGCACTGTCCTAAGCATGCCTATTCAAAAGAATATTTTGCTGGGTTTAGTGGGCCTTACTCCCAGATAAATATGTTTAGGATTTCAGTCTTGCTTTTCTACCACCTCTTTGTAGGCCAGCAGCACAGGGTGGTATGGAAGGAAGAAGAATCAGCAAAAATTGCATTGAATTGAACATCCATTCTAGGAAACCTCCACTCACTGGTTTGAAAGGTCTTCCTTTAGTGGAAGGGCATGACAGCCCAATGTTAGAAGAAGAATTTAATCCAAGGAATAGTCTATTTGATTACAAAACCTTGTTCTCTTCTTGGCATTTGACTACAACACCATACAACACCATTCACTGTTTTAGCTTTAGGTCTTCTTTCCCTGTCATTGAAACATCTAATCATAGAAAGCTGAGGTTTTAAGAGGCTATCGCTTCATCACTGGAGTGTTTGACTAGAAGACTACAACAATTTTCTGACATTCATGAAACTCTGAGGGCCAATGTTCTGTTCTATTAAAGAAGAAGCAATAACTGATTTCATCAGTTTTGTGGAATATCACTATAATTTCTGAGTGGCTTTCATATTTGTAGAGGATTTGTAGAAGTCCTTCTAATAAAGCTCTTAATCACCACTTCTTGATTCAAAATGTTATTTTGTTAGGAACTGCAAATAGAATTTACCAGCACTTAGATGCTTAAACAGAGACATGCAAATTAAACTAGCTTTCCCACCCTGTGGAATATATTTTGCCTTACGGGCATCCACATGGTGTTAAGTTTAGTGCTGTTTTAAGTGTATGGATGCATGTGCGATGTCTGTTTTCTCTAAATAGCATTTCAGTAAATGCAGCATGCTGCCACCTTCTGCTGTATTAATACTGCAGCAAGCCTGTATTAATGGCAAATGTTGACACTCTAGAAGCAGTTGAAGTGCTGCAGTTAATTTACAGCCCTATGAGAAATGCAGTTCCTTCACTGAAACCAAAAGAGGCGCCACTGAAAAATAAATACTCTTCCTCTACATAGCATTGAAATATATGTTGTATGTCAGAATGGCATAATGCTTATTTACTATTAGCTCATCTCCCTGACTTTATCAAGAGGTTCCTCAATGAGAAGATCAGTCATGGCTGACAAATTTTCTGGAAAAGAATTAGCCTACTACTGCTTCCCTCAATAACCCTTTGTAATGCACAAGTTGCTTAAGGTATGGTCTAGGTCACTCTGAGCAATGATAAGACCCAGCAAGTGGGACTGATGCACCACCTATGCTAAGACCTGAACTAAAACTCCATTCTGAAATGTTTGATCATTTAATTTTTGTTTTATTATTTCCACCCCACTTCCTTGTTTAAAATTAACCAAATATGAGTCTCTGCAGTAGAAGGAGTATCTAACAGCATAAAGGTTGAAAAGCACTGGATTGTTTTATGAATATACAGGACTATGCTTGTGTAACTTAGCTTAGCCTGGAACTTAAGTGATAATTAACATGTTCCATTAATGTCTGTGGGACCCAAGTTCAACTAACCTAGTCTGGATGTAAGTCATATAGAGTGGATATTGGTGGGAAATGGCATGGGGTACAAGAGACATTGCCTAGCAATGATTGCATGTATTTGTGGGTGAGTTTCCAAGTCCCTACACTTGTTGTTGTTGTTGTTGTTGTTTTGGATGTTGGCCCACATGTTAGCAGCATCTGGCACATTTTGTTTTGTGTGGCTTGATTCACCTGACTCCATAGGAGCAGTTTAGTTTGCATCCACTTTAAAGAACTGCACCAATACTCCTTATTGTCTAAACAAAAAAAAATTCCTTCCAGTAGCACCTTAAAGACCAACTAAGTCAGTTCTTGGTATGAGCTTTCGTGTGCATGCACACTTCTTCAGATACACAGATACTTCAGATTGTCTGACTCTCACATGTGGCTGTTTTAAACCAATATATTGTATGCAAGCACCATTTAATTCAACTGTGACACCTGCCTAAAAATTAAATGTTTGCCATCAGCCTCAACAGAAGGGACGCAGGTGGCGCTGTGGGTTAAAGCCTCAGCGCCTAGGACTTGCCGATCGAAAGGTCGGCGGTTCGAATCCCTGCGGCGGGGTGCGCTCCCGCTGCTTGGTCCCAGCGCCTGCCAACCTAGCAGTTCGAAAGCACCTCCGGGTGCAAGTAGATAAATAGGGACCGCTTACCAGCGGGAAGGTAAACGGCGTTTCCGTGTGCGGCTCTGGCTCGCCAGAGCAGCGATGTCACGCTGGCCATGTGACCCGGAAGTGTCTCCGGACAGCGCTGGCCCCCGGCCTCTTGAGTGAGATGGGCGCACAACCCCAGAGTCTGTCAAGACTGGCCCGTACGGGCAGGGGTACCTTTACCTTTACCTATCAGCCTCAACAGCAAGAATGTAGCTTCACCAGTTCATTTTGAAAGACCTCAGAGATTTCTGTCTGCAACTATTGCAATGCTCAGGGTTTCCTGCTAAAAGTGCTTCTTATCAGTCTATCAGGTGTTGTTATAATTGTTGTTTTTTCAATAGGCACCATCCTTGTGTAATAAACGACATCTTATCTACATTTGCATCTTGGCGAGTATCCTTGGTTTTGACCTATGTCAGTGAGGCTGGCTTATCGCAGAAGGGTAGATGGTAGTGAAATGTTGTTCCTCTCTATTTCTGACTCTATTCATCAGGCTAGCTTTATAGCGGGTTGACGGAAAGTCACAAAAGTAATCTTTCATTCTCCTCTAGAGCCGTTTCCCCACCCACCAGTTGCTCTTGGTGTTTTTGCAAGGGATGCATTGAAATAATACCAGACTTATTTATAGCTTCATCTTTCATGGTAACTAAAAAGGCTGGGTTATTGTGACATCGACCTTAAATTAAGCCTGTTGTGTTGTCACTGTTGTTTCAGTGCAAGATAGCAAAAATGTCACATTTTCAGCATAGGTTCCTTAAAAGTTACACTCCCAACAGGAATTTCTTTCTTTCATTGCACCAGAAGTTCAGCACTAATATGTGGGGTCTGACTGCTGGGAACACAACAGTATGGACCACCCCTTGCCACTCTTCTTCTCACCAGCCCAGATCTCCATATGTCAGAGCTATGGTGTGTGGGAACTACTATGGTATGATTCTGGTATTGTACAACTACTGTTTTAAATCAGAACCAGTGAAGGCGGTGAAGGTCCTGTGTGAGTGTCTGGAGGCGGTTGGAGGATGGATGGCGGCTAACAGATTGAGGGTGAATCCTGACACGACAGAAGTATTGTTTTTGGGGGACAGGAGGCGGGCAGGTGTGGAGGATTCCCTGGTCCTCAATGGGGTAACTGTGCACCTGAAGGACCAGGTGCGCAGCCTGGGAGTCATTTTGGACTCACAGCTGTCCATGGAGGCACAGGTCAAATCTGTGTCCAGGGCAGCTGTTTACCAGCTCCATCTGGTACGTAGGCTGAGACCCTATCTGCCTGCAGACTGTCTCGCCAGAGTGGTGCATGCTCTGGTTATCTCCTGCTTGGACTACTGCAATGTGCTCTGCGTGGGGCTACTTTTGAAGGTGACCCGGAAACTACAACTAATCCAGAATGCGGCAGCTAGACTGGTGACTGGGAGCGGCCGCCGAGACCATATAACACCGGTCTTGAAAGACCTACTTTGGCTCCCAGTATGTTTCCAAGCACAATTCAAAGTGTTGGTGCTGACCTTTAAAGCCCTAAATGGCTTCAGTCCAGTATATCTGAAGGAGCGTCTCCTCCCCCATCGTTCTGCCCGGACACTGAGGTCCAGCGCCGAGGGCTTTCTGGCGGTTCCCTCACTGCGAAAGGCCAAGTTACAGGGAACCAGGCAGAGGGCCTTCTCGGTAGTGGCGCCTGCCCTGTGGAACGCCCTCCCATCAGATGTCAAAACGATAAACAACTACCTGACATTCAGAAGACATCTGAAGGCAGCCCTGGTCAGGGAAGTTTTTAATATGTGACATTTTAGTGTATTTTTCATCTTTGTTGGAAAAGAGTGGCTGGGTACAAATAAATTATTATTATTATTATTATTATTATTATTATTATTATTATTATACTCAAAAAACGCAGAGTGGATTTCTAAACATTACAGTGCAGCAGAACCTTTTTGTAGAAAGGGTTGTGGTGCTTGCAGCTATCTCTGAAGACCCTTCTACTTCACTAGAGATGGGGAAACTGTGGACCTCAAGCTATTGCTGGACTCCACCTCTCAGGAGTCCCAGCCAGCATGGCTAAAGGTCAGGGTGATGGGAGCTGTAGTACAGGAACATTTGGAAGCCACAGGTCTCTGAACTCCATAGAGTTGGAAGGGACCCTGAGGATCATCTAGTCCAACCCCCTGCAATGCAGGAATATGCAGCTGTCCCATACAAGGATCAGACCTGCAACCTTGGTGTTATCAGCACCATGCTCTAACCAACTGAGCTATTCAGAGATGTTGGCTCTTTGTCATTGGCAATCTATCTGGCACATCCAGGTAATAATAAACTGAATAGATGTTTACCCACATACCATGAAAATAAGTTGCCTTTCTGAACCTGCCCTGACATGAGAGTATCCTTTATCGTTAAGTAATTTCAGATAATTCAGTGTTATACTGAGTCAGACTATCTACCTTAGTATTGCTTACACTGACTGGCAGCACCTCTCCAGGGTTTCAGGCAGGAGCCTTGCCCAGTCCTAGGGGCCTTATGCATGCAAATCTGATGTTCTACTAATAAGGCAAGGCCCTTCCCTATGTGTGGATGAGAAGGTGTAGGTTATTTTGTAGCATTTTACTGTACTGTTATATCCAGTCTACAGCAAAGATGTCTGATTCTTGGCTTGAGGTAGGATGGGGAGGGAGAGACTACACAAAAGAAAAATCTGCAGTGCCTGTCAGACGAGCCCTTTTCTGCTGTAAGTGACACTCCTCTCTTTTCACTCGTGAAGATCCGTAGAAAATAAATAATGTGCCAGAGCTTTATGTAAACAAATTCAAAACAACGAGCTATCTGATTGTGTGCCTTAACAAGAAGTCTAATTAAAAGCTTTGTTTAAAAGCAATCAAGAACCCGAGGGTGGGGGATTTTTCTCAATCCATACACCATTCAAATCGAGAAATCCCAGGGCTTCACCTTCTAAGTCAAAATAAAATCCTTGAACAAGCATACATTTACTTTCTGAATCAGGCAGCAATACAGTTAATTGTTTCTTCAATTAACCCTCTGCCCTGAAAAATAGGATTACGCTGCATATACAATCAGTAGATGTGCTGCCATCATATTGTCAACCCTGCCCCCAACTGATAATTGCAAGGGTTTTTGTTAGTCCTTTTGTAAATTGAGAATGGTTCCCTCTGAGCACAGTGTAGTAATTTTAGAAGCTTTGATTGAAGTGTATTGTTTCCCCTGCCAAATTAATTGGATGCAAAACATCAAGGAAGCCAGTTATAGAAACATGACTTTAGCAAATTATGTTAGACTAGGAAAACATCTCCTCACTGTCCTTCCATGTATGGACCATGCTCATTGCCCTCAGGTCCAGCCCACTCCACCACATTCAGTTGCTGAGAAAGCGCTTCCAGTAGACACATCGCCTGCATCTCCAGTGAGTTGCTAACTATCTTACTGTGTGAGATGATTCATTCCTGAAACCCCGGGAGTCATAGCGAGACAGTGTAGAAAATTTTGGATGGTGTGGCAAGCCAGTGCTGCTCATTCGATCTTCTGCCGGGTGAGTCACTGCTGCTTATTTGGAAGGACAAGGGGACAAGCAAGGTGGCAGAGAGATCGGTGCAGTGCAGATGCACCAGCAGAGCCAATCTGGTGCTGCTGTGTTTACACCGCACCAACCTCCCTGCCACCTCCCCACCTCCTTCCTGGTATGCAGCAGCGGCCCAGCTGCTAGGAGCTGAGGTCAGCTCTGCCATCCTACCCCACTGTGTGCTACTGAGTGTAGACAACGTTAAGCTTGATGGGCCAATGATCCCAGGATTGGCCCAAGAAATTTTGTTGCCTAATGCAAAGGACAAGATGGTGTATCTCCTCCTACCATTCAACATACAGAAGCCAGATGAACTAGCGGTTGGATGTTATTTTGACACAGCTAATGGGATTGTATCTTCACCTCACTTGAGGGAAGGAGGCTAGGTTAGAACAGGCTGCAGGGAAAGGGCAAGTAGTTTGAGGAGGAAAGGGTAGGGGGCTGCCACCTCTGCCTAGAGCATCTGCTTCCTGAGCTTGTGGCCTTACTCTGGCTAGGGATGGAACCAGCCCTGAATGGTCCTGTTTCTTACATTTCTTGTTTCTAATCTTACCAACATGTCCTGTTCTCAGACCTAATCCAGGGGCACACCAATTTATGACTTCCCTCTTGGGACTCAGTCTAGTTCTCACTCTTTTCTACGTTGTACCATTTTATTTTATTTTTTTCAAAGTTTTATTGGTTTTCACAAGTTCAAAACACACACACACACACACACACACACACACACACACAAACATGCATGCATGCATCCTGTTTAGGTAACATTATTAAGTGACTTCCTCAAATCCCCTTGGTTGAATTTCATTATATCTCATTTTTAACAGTTTTTCAAAATCGATTTTCTCAAAAAATTAACTTGGTCACTTAACATCTTTCATCCTTTCTATTTTGACTTTAAACATATTAAATCTTATCCTTACATATTTAACTCCTAAGCCTATCTATTTATTTGCAAGCTTTTCCAATTAAGTTATCTTAACATATTTAGCTAAGTAGTCTTTAAATTTCTTCCATTCTTCCTGGTACTCCTCCTCCTTCTGGTCGCAGACTCTTCCAGTCATGTCGGCCAGCTCCGAAAAATCCATCATCCTCATCTGCTAATCTTCCACTGTTGGTACTTCCTATGTTTTCCAATTCTTCGCTAACAAAATTCTTGCTGCAGTTGTGACATACAAAAATAATTTAACATTGGGCATTTCCAAACCTATTATTCCAAGAAGAAAAGCCTCTGGTTTCTTAGTAAATGTATATTTCAACATTTTTTTCAGTTCATTATAAATCTTTTCCCAGAAGTCTTTCACCTTGGGGCAAGTCCACCAGATATGGTAAAAGGTACCCTCCTTTTCTTTACATTTCTAGCATAGATTATCACTGTTGTGATAAATTGTGCTAACTTTACAGGGGTCAAGTACCATCTATACATCATTTTCATTATATTTTCCTTTAACATTGTACATGCAGTGAACTTGACCCCTTTCCTCCACAACCTTTCCCAATCTTCAAACATTATATTATGTCCCACATCTCTTGCCCAATCTATCATTACTGATTTAACTTGCTTATCCTTTGTATGCCATTCCAACAATAAATTATACATTTTAGACAGATTTTTAACTTTGGAATCCAACAACTCCATTTCCAACTTAGATTTTTCTGAAGCAAACCCATTTTTCTTATCTAATTTGTACAATTCATTAATTTGGTGATAATGGAACCAATTTAGCTTATCTTTAATTTGGTCACATGGTTTTTATCCTCCAATAACAAATCTGAATATCTCAACCACTTGGTATCCATATTTAACTTTTTCTAGGCCTTCACTTCCATTGGTGAAAGCCATCTGGGTGTCTTCCTTTCCAAGAGATCTTTATATTTTATCCATGCATTATACAAAGATTTTCTAATTACATGGTTTTAAAAGCATTATGGGTAAAGACCTTGTCATACCGTAGATATGCATGCCATCCGAACACATTGTCAAATCCCTCCAAATCTAAAACATCAGTATCTTCTAATTGTATCCATTCCTTAATCCAGCAAAGTGCAGCTGCTTCAAAGTATATTTTCAAATCTGGCAGGGAAAATCCCCCTCTTTCTTTAGAATCTGTAAGTAATTTATATTTAATTCTGGGCTTTTCCCCTGCTGGATGAATCTAGATAGAACTTTCTGCCATTCTTTAAAATGTTTCACATTATCTATAATTGGGAGGGCTTGGAACAGAAATAACATCTTCGGCAAAACATTGATCTTAACCACTGAAATCCGGCCCATAAGTGACAGTTTTAAATTTGACCATATCTCTAGATCTCTATTTATTTCATTCCATAACTTCTCATAGTTATCTTTATATAAATTCAGATTGTTCCCAGACAAGTTCACTCCCACATACTTAACTTTTTTCACAAATTCTAGGCCCTTCTTTTCTTGTAATAGTTTTCTTTCATCATTATCCAGGTTTCTCTCTAATACTTTGGTTTTGCTCTTCTACGTTGTACCATTTTAGACTGCAGGAGGGATGCGGGTGGCACTGTCAGTTAAACCACAGAGCCTAGGACTTAGTCATGCTGGCCACATGACCCGGAAGCTGTACGCCGGCTCCCTCGGCCAATAAAGCGAGATGAGCAACCCCAGAGTCGGTCACGACTGGACTTAATGGTCAGGGGTCCCTTTGCCTTTTAAAGGCTCATGAGACTGAAATGTTCTAATGTAGTCTTCTTCTTGACAAGCTAGCTTTCAATGTGGAGGTAGATCAAACTCATAGGATGATGGAGTTGGAAGGGACCCAAAGGGTCAACTAGTCCATTCTTTTTAAAATGTGATTATTCTTCTTGCTCAAATGGGTAGCATTTTGCTGAGTCAGTGTTTTCTTCTTGTCTATGACTTATGAACTTTGTTTAGATAGCAGGTATTGATTTGTCTTTTAATGCACCTGTCAATTTCATGGTGTCACCTTCCGCCTGAGAAGCAATTGTTATTTTGTGGCACCAACAGGTATCAATCTGTCACCTCTTTTCATTATATTTCATTCCTTTATGAGCTGCACTCTTCTCCTCAGTTTTTTCTGAACTGCAGTATGTACTGTAACCTCCAGGCTAAGTGTGTCTTCATAACTCACACCCCGAGCGCTAAATCATTTATGTTCCTCTCAGCTGCAGCCCCTTCTGCCTTCACCATTCTCTCTATGAAAGCTCAAATGGAACAGCAAACAATGTCAGAAACAGATGACTCTCATTATAACTCGTGCCTGGTTATAGACTATTATACTTCAGAACTCCCAATGGATTTACTGTAGGGATCCAATTTTTGCTAAGTCCTGCTGACCATCACAGGCTTTTAATTCTAAAATCCATACTAATATTAGCCACAGGGACAATATTAGCTATCTGGAAATATGCAAAGACACACTCTCCTGCTGTTTTGCATGAGTAACAGAAGAAGAAATTCCAAAAAGCCTATTCTTCTTTCAATGAGACTTGATGTCACCAGGCTGAGACAAATGAGATATGGGAGCCACTGTCCCTGTGTGGCTTCACCAAAGTATATACAATTTATATATTAAGATTCAGGACAAATCATGGACAATAATCTAGCCAGGGAAGCTTGGTGAAATAGGACATAGAAAACAAAAAGGACCACTTAGGAAGAAGCTACCTGAGGGAAGGGAGAATTTTAGATGTTGGTTTTGCAGTCTACATCTATACAGAGTAAGTGTAGGTTTTTGTGGACTCAATGGGAAAAGATTGACAATTGGCTTTCATGTTGCCTGGCCCTGTGGCCACTTCCCAATAGATACATCTCACATGCCAAGGAACAAGGGAGAATGGTGTTACTGTGAAGGCTTTCTTTCTTTATGGACAAGCATGAGTCTCCTCCCAAAACAGGTAATCAAGTGAAATGGGCCTAGCAGCAGTTTTGGAACAAAGGAATTTAAACCAAGAAGTGCAGAGTTTAAAACTTCAATGTCAAATTAAAACTCAGTAAAAGCCAAGTAGAATGGGCATGTTTATGCTGCCTGACGAAAGGTCAACAGAGATGAGGTCATTGTAACCTCTCTAGGGAGGGAATTCCATAACTAGGGTGCTGCCACAGAAAAGGTCCTCTCCCACATTCCTGCCAACCAGATTTCTTATGGTGTCCAGGGCCTGAGAGCATTTTACTACCTGAAGCAGAGAAAAGGGACCATCTCCACATTAGTCAAGGTATGGAATTAAACATGGTGCTAAAACTAACATTCAGCTTGCCAAATTGAATGACCTCCCTCTCCTCCCTCATGTGCTCTTCTGGTGTTCTCCAACTAACCCCAGAGCAAATTTTAGTGGAGTTTGGGGCACAAGGTGAGAGAAGGAAACCCCATTGTGCAAGTGGAAGTGGTCAAGGTACATATAGTAGGACCTCTTTAGACCAAGACACAGAAATTCAGTATCTCACTTAGCTATTAGGTTACTTAGCTAAAATTTTCATGAGAGTTCACCATATGTGCTTTTGTAGCACAGTCCAGAAAGCAGTGCCCAGAAGTTATATTGTTTATAAAATTGCTAAAAAGTTGAACCACTGTTTATTTTCCCCCCCTGTTCTATATCTTATCTTAAACCTTGAGGATATTCTTATGTTCTCCTGCAAACAAAGAAATGGACACGCTGGTGATTTTCTAGGCAGTTCACAGATAAGGAACTGCAGGCGAATACTTTGCGGTATATGTAAAACTGAACTACATTATTTCAGTACAAACTCAGATATCCAGGTAAAACAATGATATTTAAAACTTTCAGTGGCACAGCTATTTAAATTTGATCTAGGGGGAAGGTGAACCTTATATCAAATAAAATCCCACAAAATAAATGCAAATCTCTTTTTAATTCCCATTTTCCTTTCAAAAGACTGGGGGATATCCAAGATCAAAATATGTATAGCATAGACTCAAAACAATTGAAATAGATGGTGGCATATGGCAAACTTAGGATATGGATCAGCTCTGTGTGGGAAACGAATAATAAGGTGAACTGGAGTGATTCAGGTATCTTTCACCCTCTCCTGAGTCTTCTTGTTGTTGTTTATTCATTTAGTCGTGTCCGACTCTTTGTGACCCCATGGACCAGAGCACACCAGGCACTCCTGTCTTCCACTGCCTCCCGCAGTTTGGTCAAACTCATGTTGGTAGCTTTGAGAACACTGTCCAACCATCTCGTCCTCTGTCGTCCCCTTCTCCTTGTGCCCTCAATCTTTCCCAACATCAGGGTCTTTTCCAGGGAGTCTTCTCTTCTCATGAGGTGGCCAAAGTATTGGAGCCTCAGCTCAGGATCTCCTGAGTCTTACCACAATGCTAATTCTCTCCCCAAGTCAGAACAGGGTTCCAGGAGAAGCTCCTTTTATGGGCAAAGTGGGGTCTAGTTCGGACCCCCATCCCCACCGGCGCATGCGCACCCACCCACCCACCCACCTCCAAAGCCATGGGCCAGTCTATGTCCCATCACCCAGAGTAACTCAGAAACAGCAGAATTTTTAAAACAAGGCATAAATACAGACACAAGGCAAAAGTTGGGGAACACGCACACCCTAGTATATGTGGCAGATATGCTATAGCATATATATGGTATGCATATTAAATTTATGGCTAGTTGTTTGGAGTTTGGCCCATAAAAGGAGTGCAGCTGGCCTCCCATCAGCTGCATCACTATGCTTACTGGGAGGGATAGTGGGAGAGGCGAGGAGAGTGGTGCTGTGCAATTCCAGTGGAGGAGCCAATCCAGTGCTCCCACCCACTCTGAATGCACTGCACTGTTCTCCTGCTGCCCCACAGCCTCCTCATTGGCTGCCCCTGGAGCTCTCAGATCTGTGTTACGTGTTATTTCAGAGTTTGTGATTGCACACCTCAAAAACAAACAAAATCAAATTGTTTGAAAATCAGCAGAGGTTTCCAGGATATTACAGCAGTACATCGCATGGACATTGACGGTTACAGTAAGTATGACTATTGCCCCCAAAGCATAGACATTGCATAAAGCCAAGATTTAGCATGGAGGCTGATAGTCACCCAGATGTCTCAAAAGGCTGGGAAGAAAAATACCTTGTTGGCCTTGATTGTCATCATCAACAAATTAAAAGCAAAGAAATGGGCTCTCTTGCTGAAAGCACATCAGGCACACGAGAGTCTTCAAGAATTCCCTTTTCATTAACTACAGGCCTATTTCTCTAGCCGTTCCATTGGCACTCAGATAATGGCACTTGGAGTTGGGGGGGCAGGAATCCATTTGTTGTGAATAAGAACATGATCTTGATTGTTACCTTTAAAATGTTTCAGCAAGTAAACATCAAGATACTTAAATTACTGTTCAGTATTTCCACTGCCTAGGCAAAACAATTCCTTGCTGAAAAGTGGAGCTCACTGTCCTGATATATAAATTGCTGTGCCTGAAAGCACAATAGAAAATTCATTCTGTGCTATCACAGAGGCAATTCAGACAATGCCACTAAAATTTACCTTCCACAGGTTAAAGAGACACAATTGAGGTTTTCACAGAGATGAAAGATAAACAGAAATGCATTCTGGTGTACAAATCTTATTAAACCCCAAGAAAAAGTAAATACAGCACCCCCCCCCCCCACTTTGAATGGCTATTTTCTTTCATCTGCAGTAACATTTTGCTGATGTGCTCTGTGCTTCCTGTTGATGTATAGTCAATGCATTTGGCTGTGCACTGGAACGAAGTGCCAAATGTGGCGATTACTGTGCTTGTACTATAAGCGCAACCAGCAACGAGTGCAATATAACATAAATTAAATGTGTATCACAATTTCTATGCCCTGGAGAAAAGCTGAGCAAAGTTATCCAGTGATTACACTTCTATCAGCATGTCATTAACAACTCCAGATGGCAGTACTTTAACTGCAAAGATTGCCAGGTGTAATGAGGGGGCTAAAAATAACTAAATAGCAAAGTGTGACCTGATGACAAACTGATTTGCAAAAGGAGGTTCTTAGTACCAAGTAACACTGGGCTGTGGAGGGTTTTTTTGGAAATGCATGGGAAAAACAGTAACCAAAAAAATAACATTTCAAGTGATTATTGTGTGTGCATATATTATTTTTTTAAAGTTCAATATAAAATCCCTTGTATTTTCTTAATGGATCTGCAGGCCTTTCCCCTCTCCAAATGCTTTATGTGTTTTCTCTTGTTTCCCTCACAAGGAATAATGCTTAGGAAACAGATGCTGGGCTTACTTTCAAAACAGCAGTAATGTTGGTTGGCGTATTCTGTGAATACAACGATATCCTATTGAATTTCTCTCTTCTGCAACATGAAAGCAATTTTAATAAAGATGTTGATGATGAGAAGATTCAAATTCAGCCTCAGTATTCTATTTCCTTCTTGGCAAAATGACTTAATGGCTTCAGCTGACCACAATCAATGGCAAGGTGGGGCAAGGGTCTGACCATGAGCTTCTGAATTTCCAATTAGTTCATCAATGCCAACTTTGAATTTGAAGAGTGCACAGTGTAACAGGCCACAAGAGAAGGACTCGGCCCTGTCAACCGTTCCATTGCAAGGCATTTCTGCAACCACAAAGGAGAGTGTTTAGCAAAGTATACCAAAACAGAGAGAATAGCCATTGATTGCAGGTTGGATCTCAGACACACTTTGGCATGCTGCCTCATGTCACAGAGATTTGCCAATGGCAGTGAGTTGAAAATGAGAGACACTTCAGTCAGCTGCAGGGAGTGTTTCCAATAATAGAACATGAAAACCATTTAGTACCTAACCTCAGGTTCTCTTTCACACACATGCACACACGCTATTTAGCAATGGAAAATGGTAAAATATGTATCTCTAATGAAAGAAGGATTACTTATACAGTTGTGCTGGTCCCGGGGGCTAACCGAGAGGCGAGGTTCGAGTCCAGTCCGAGGTCGATGGTGCAAAATGAAGGCAGTCCATAGAAGTCGAAGCTGGGTGCAGGGCAGGGCGTCGGGCGAGGTCAGGAGCTCCGGAAGGAAAGCAGGTCAGGGATCAGGCTGGAACTGACAACCAACTATGTTGCTCCCGCAACTTGGGACTGGGGCTGGCTGGCTTTTATCTGCCCCGAGGCATAAAGGTAAAGGTAAAGGTACCCCTGCCCATACGGGCCAGTCTTGACAGACTCTGGGGTTGTGCGCCCATCTCACTTAAGAGGCCAGGGGCCAGCGCTGTCCGGAGACACTTCCGGGTCACGTGGCCAGCGTGACATCGCTGCTCTGGCGAGCCAGAGCCGCACACGGAAACGCCATTTACCTTCCCGCTGGTAAGCGGTCCCTATTTATCTACTTGCACCCGGAGGTGCTTTCGAACTGCTAGGTTGGCAGGCGCTGGGACCGAGCAGCGGGAGCGCACCCCGCCGCAGGGATTCGAACCGCCGACCTTTCGATCGGCAAGTCCTAGGCGCTGAGGCTTTAACCCACAGCGCCACCTGCGTCCCTTCGCCCTGAGGCATAGGGCGGCCCTAATCCTCTGGAGACTTGCCTCTCCTGGCCTGGAGGCAAGCACTCCTCCTGCGGGAACTTAGTTCCCTCCGCCTCTCTGCCCTGAGCCTCTGCAGCTCAAGAGAGGCTGGAGGGTTACCGGACCCAGAGGCAACCTCAGCTTCCTCTGACGGGGCTGAGAACGGAGCACCTGCAGGCAATGGGTCCTCCATCCCCTCAGGAGCCAGAGCAGACTCAGCTGATGCCTGCTCTGAGGATCCAGCACAGGTGAGGACCCTTCAGGCTCATGCCCCAGCCCCGGCTCAGCTGGATCTGGAGGCGGGGAATCCTGTGCAGGCTGGGATTCCTCAGGTTCAGCATCCGAATCCGATTCCCAGGCCATCACAACAGTGTTGCTGATTTGTTTTTAGCCACCATCTCTTGTTCTAGATCTGTTTTAAAGTAGATTGCTCTTTTGAAGGGACACAGATATTCATGAAGGGTAGTTCTGCTGCCCACAATCTGTCCCCACCAAGATCTCCATCCCACTCTGGTCTTCCACCTGCCCATTTCTGCCACAAAGATTTCATGGCTGGACAGGTACTATATTCTATATCACCTAGATAAAATGTATTGATAGTGTTATGTGCACACCACTTCTCCAAGCAGTGTGAACTCCAGTATGTATTTAGATCCTGCTTCTTTTGAATGAGATCACTGGAGAATTGTGGTTCTGTTGAGATGTATAGAGAAAGAGAGGCTGAGTGTAGGTTGACTTCAAAAGATTTCCCAAAATCAGCCTCCTCTTTTAGATTCCTTGAGGAACTTCCAGCACTGCCGGGCCTTACAGAAAGTAACTCATCCATCTGTCCTTCTCACTGCCTGACCTCAGTCTGAATTCAAAACTCAAGTCTTTCCTTTCCTCTCTTCTTCTAACCATACAGAGCACAAAAGGATGGATAATTTCCCTCCTTTTTGGCCTATACTCAAAGGTATCAGCTGAGCCAATAACCATCCATTGTGCCTGGGCAAGACCTAACCAAACTACAAACATACAGAGTTATTGGGGAGATCCTTGAGATAACATTCAGACCTCCCACCCTATTTAGTTGAATGGGCATGTTTTTGTTACACAATGTGGCAGCTGTGTTTGTTGACCTCAAATTTCAATTCACACTCCACCCACACTTTATTGCTGATAGCATTAGATTCCTCAGGTCATTGCTCAGTGCTGGTTTGCGAGAGGATTCATAATGTAGAATAAACTTTTCCCCCCAATGAACAATGATCCAAGAAAGCCATCATTCTGCCAAAAGGCAAAAGACCAGACAGTTGTAATATTACCTGAGCACCAGGTTTTCATTGCTGAATTTTTCTACTAGATCATGTGGCTATGTGCATGCAGTTACACAGAGAAAGTCTTATGGGACTTGGGCTGCATGCATAGGGCAGGAATAGCCAACATGGTGCTCTCCACATTACTGCACATTAGCCATGCCAGCTGGAGCTGATGGGATTTGTAGTCCAACACATCTGGAGAGCACCATGTTGGTTTTTCCTGCCAGAGTGAGCAAGTAGCCACTTGCATGCTGGACAAGTATAGCAGTGGCTTCAAACATGATGGCCAGCTCTCATATGGTAAACACTAATCATTTAGACTGTCATGTAACATATGAAACCATATGATGACATTTTACTGTGTGAGTTAACCTTAGTGTACTTTTCTCTGAGGCCTGATTCATGAGAGGAGTGGCATGACTGCAGCTTCCCCAGTTCCTGATAGAAGAAGCAGGGGTGCATGGCAAGAACCACAGCATGTGTTGTTAGGGTTGATCTATCTTAGTATATCACTTTATACTAAGAATTCTCAAACCAATTTATAATATATAATGCAATAAAACATGATAAAGACATATTAAAACAATATTCTTTTTTGGAATAACTGCAATCGTAAACAGAAACACCCTAAATCCTGGACGAAGTAACTGCATTCATTGATTCAGTTCTTTGTTCATGACAGAATAACTGTAGCAACAATATCATTATAGCTGCTCTTATGCTCAGGAAAATAACAACAACAACAACAATTATTTTATTATTTATACCCCACCCATCTGATGGTGAAATGATAGGAAAGAGGGTTCCAGCATTGGGAGGAGCTGTTACAGAGAAGTCCCATTCTCTGGTCACTCTCCTCCAAACTTATTTTGTGGGTGGAACTCTAGGAAAGACCTCATATGATGATTGCAGTGACCCATTTGAATTGAACCCAGAAACCAATTGGCAGTTATTGCAGTCAGGTCCAAACCAGTGTTATATATTCATGACTTCCTATTTTCATTAATAGACTGGCTGCCATGTTCTGTGTCCAATACAACAAAAGAACTTACTTTCCTATTATCACCAACCACTTTTTTGGCAAAGGATTATGCTTTATACTACTAGGCTTGCAAAGGTCATATAAAACCCCACCCTCTCTTGTCATAGCCATGCAAAAGTAACCAGTAAATATTTTTGGTCTGAGTGTGATGAACATATCCATGTTAATTAAGAAAGGGTGTTTTTTATATGATTTCTTCTTGGGCTTTTGCTCACTACTTTGATTCTGCTTTTCTTCTGCCTTCTCTGTTCCCATAGAATGCCAAGAAACTTTCCCTGAATAGCCAGCACAAACAGTGCTGCCCAAGAACATTTTCATCTATATTTTTCAAGTCTTTTCCTAGCCCAAACATAATTCATATCCCCGCTCTCCTAAAATAGGGTCATGTCACCATGTTCTTTCCAGCTACTCATCCCTTGCACAGTTTTGGGTGTGCTTTTTGTGAGGAAGGTAAGATTAGAACCACACATGGCTCACATTATCCTTTTTAGTTC
The DNA here is from genome assembly GCF_964106915.1 of Podarcis gaigeae. Taxonomy (NCBI): domain Eukaryota; kingdom Metazoa; phylum Chordata; class Lepidosauria; order Squamata; family Lacertidae; genus Podarcis; species Podarcis gaigeae. The sequence continues at coordinate 44,102,783 of NC_139677.1, read as the reverse complement.
TGGAAAATGGTAGGAGCTTTTCCAAGAAGGACTCATTATGGTCTCTGTCTTGCTTACATTCTGTCATAACAGTCTTCTGCACTTACAGGAACAGGCTTCCAAGTAGACAGATATGCATAGAGATGTGATAAAATTGCTAGCCTAAGAAGCATTGTACAACACAAATGTATTGTGCCATTCACCTGAACGATATTCCTGCAAAAACATCTCATGATTTAAGTAGAATGGCTGTGATTTATTTGGTGGATGTAAGCAAGTTGCCAGTGTTAGGTGGATTTGTAGCTGGTTGACTGACCAAACCCAAAGAGTGCTTTGCTAATGGTTCATTGTCATCCTGGAAAAACGGGACAAGTGTTCTGTCCTGGGCCCATTGTTGTTCAACATCTTTATAAACAACTTGGATGAAGGGGTTGAGGGGATGCTCATCAAATTTGCAGATGACACCAAACTGGGAGAGATAGCCAATTTCATGAGATTCAAGATAACCTTAACAGATTGGAGAACTGGGCCCAAACTAGCAAAATGAATTCCTAAAGGGACAGATGGGCAACCAAGATGATCAAGGGTCTGGAAATCAAGCCTTGTGAGGAACAGTTGAGGTAGTTGGGTATGTTTAGTCTGTGAAAGAGGAGACTGAGAAGAAATATGCTAGCCATCTTCAAATAACTAAAGGGCTGTCACATAGAAGATGGAGCAAGTTTTCTCTTGCTCTGGAGGCTAGGACCCTAACCAATGGCTTCAAGTTACGAGAAAGGAGATTCTGACTAAACTTCAGGAAGAACTTTCTGACAGGAAGAGCTGTTCAACAGTGGAATGGACTCCCTTGGGAGGCAGTGGACTCTCCTTCATTGGAGGTTTTTAAGCAGAGGTTGGATGATCATCTGTCATGGATGCTTAAGTTGAGATTCATGCATTGCAGGAAATTAGTGAAGATGATCCTTGGGGTCCCATCCAGCTCACCAATTCTATGATTGTGATAGATAGATAGATAGATAGATAGATAGATAGATAGATAGAGATAGAGAGATAGATAAATATCCAACTAGCCATTTTTACTCAAAACAGTAATCACTCACAATATTTATGCTTAGGAAGAATAAAATATTTATTCTGTATAAATAAAATATTTATACTGTGAAGTGCTGCTGACTGCTTTTTAGACCCACATACTCTATTAGTATACTGTATTCCATATATTTTGGTGGTAACCAAACAAAAGAAGAGTGTTAAGATTACATTTGACTACTCTGGACAGTGCAAAGTATAATGAATTTTAGTTTGTTTCTTAGTTATAGTTTATCAGTCATCTCATGTGATGAGCCCTGAGGTGACATTCAGTAGAACACCAGGGAAAATATTTTGATGACGGTCAATAAAAGGTCGTACTATCAGGGTCACACATAGTTCTGGTCTGTACAGTGGTACCTCAGGTTACATACACTTCAGGTTACAGGCTCCGCTAACCCAGAAATAGTACCTTGGGTTAAGAACTTTGCTTCAGGATAAGAACAGAAATCGTGCTCCGGCGGCGTGGCAGCAGTGGAAGGCCCCATTAGCTAAAGTGGTGCTTCAGGTTAAGAACTGTTTCAGATTAAGTACGGACTTCTGGAACAAATTAAGTACTTAACCCGAGGTACCACTGTACTAGAGATAGATGAATCTATTTCTGGTCTGCATCAGCTCTTCATGTGTTCTGACTTTAGTCTATTCCATTTTCTTTTTCCCTTAGTTTATTTACATTTAAATATGTATTTTAAATAAACTGGCTATTAAATCCATTTTTGAGCCACAGCTGCATTGCAATATTTAGACAACCAATCCACATATTCATCAGAGAAGGTCAAGTTCAGGTGAGTTAGAATTAGAATCCACAAAGATCAAATTCCTGAGGCACCTCTAGTCAGTCAGTATCAGCTTCTGTCCAAGATGGTCAGAAGACAAGGAGATTAAATTTGAAGTGAGATTCTGTGCAAGGAGCAATGCTAAGAGTCTAGACCCAGATGGATTTATGCAATGATAGGGTGGCATAGAAGTCAACAACAGCCACAAGACCGATGCTGATGGATGATTTTCTGCAGTACTCATGCAAAGTTTTCAGGATCAAGATGCCAGCTTGTGTTCCTCGCTGCCTACCAATTTGATCTGGATTCACCAATAAGTTAGAAGAGGCCTGTTGCTGGATATTTGACAATCAAATGACCTATTTACAATATCCCCAGTCTGGAAGTACCCTTATACAAGGTCATACTCTGATGAAGATCCTTCTGATAAAAATTATAAAATTCTAATTATACAGGGCTTAGAGAAAAGGCAAGGGCTGCCACTTCAATAGGAGACCATAGATACTGGTGTGTATCTTCTTTCATATCTGGATAGGTAACAATGGCAAGGGCTCTTCATTCAAGGCCCTTAAATTTTACAACCTGATCAATTTCGTATATATCTGCTGTAGTCCATGTATCCCATATTACTAGCACTGAGTCCCAGGCTCCCTTTAAAATACTCTATCAGCTCATTATAACAGTGATTTTCCATCACCTGCTAAGATGTAGAACAATTTATGAGATTGTCAAGTTCCAATTTGATGTAGCAAATCGTTTTCATTTCTCATTATGGGCAAGCATTTTAAGGAGACTTACTTCACTGTTCTCTTACCTCAGTATTAATTCATTTTATGCAGTGTGAGGGAAAACACCGGAACAATTTCAGGCAAAGTCCACCGATACACACAGAGCTACCAGAATGCTGTAGATGGTCACCATAGTGACTGCATATTTTTTCAAAAATTAAAAGGAAAGATAATTCATATTTGTCCTCTTGGAAACATGCAGATTGGAATTTTAAGAAGCACCTAATTTTAGGAATAGGATCAATTGATAGGGAGCATTCTGCCTTTCAGTGGTATTTCAGTTTCTCAATAGATAACGTAAACTATACATAATTTTTTGACAAGCAAAGCAAAAACGGGTATAATTGACTATTGATTAGACACGCTGGAAACCTTTGAAAACTCATGCATGAAAAATCAGTTTTCAGTGTCAACAGAAGGCATAATGTTCAATATATAAAATGACATTTGACAAGGCTCTGAAGAACATCTTGCCTACCAAAAAAAGCCAAGCATTCTTCAGAAATGTTAACACTGATGCAGGCTGCCATAGGCAGACTTGACATGCCTCCTTTGGAAGTGCCTCTTTGGAAGCAAGTACAATCGCAAGTTCATTTGGTTCTGGATAAATTATTGGGTTTCGGGTTTAATCAGTTATATACAGCTGCATACCTATCAAACTGGGAGCTGTCAGAAGGGTAGGAAAGATGATTGTGTTAGACCACTCTAATGCCACAGCAAATAATCTTGCAATTTTGGTAGCCCCAGGCCACACCAAGCATAGAAGGTTGGATGCAGGGTCTTCTGCAGCTGCCAACCCACAAGAAAGTCCTGTTTAACAACCAGAAAAAGAAAAATGCTTTCAGGAGATTTGGAGTAACTTTTTGGAACTTGAAGACCAAAGGAACCTAGACATACAACACAGAAACTGGAACTGGATTTTGCAACTCTGTGCAGTTATCTGTTTATTAAATTCTTTCTCAACTGTCTTATTTACCTCCTCATTCACATGACTTGATAAATGGTTAAAGGCATAAGGAGAATTGTTACGTTGCATTAAAAAAATAGAAAACTTGAATAAACCATGATGAAAAATTCACTTTAAAATCAATTTAAAAGTAAAATTTAGAAGCAGTCTGCTCCAGGATGCAGTCTGTGGGATGGATAGATTCATGGGTTGTCTCTATACTGGAAAGAGGTTACTGTTTACAGATAAAGTGTGTATGGATCTTATGCATGTAAAAGCTACTCCTTTAAACACAGTATTAATTTTTTTCCCTAAAGAAAAAATAATGGGGAGTGAAACCCTCCCCACCTGCCTTGTGGTATACTTCATTTCTTTAAGCCAAGAGTGGGGGGACCTTACATGCAGGGGCCAGATGCAAGAACCCTCCCCCTAGCCACAGCCCTTCTGTAGCTACACCTCCTTCCAACAAGCTACTGCTCCTCACCGGTCTTGCTACAAATCCTCCATTAATATTTTTGCCTGGCTGGAATGTGTCCTTGAGTTCTGACAATGATTCCTGTTTTTCTGTGTCATGAACTGGCAGAACAACTGGGAAAAGGATCCCAGTGAGGGGTGGGACTGGGACACACTGGGGCAAGCAGGCCGTGGGGAAGGGAGTACTCACAGGGTGATGGAGAATGGTGAGGAGCTGGGGGTCAGTGCACCTGAGCAGCAAGACCCATCACCAGAGCCGGAGGGGGCCCTGTCTCTATGAACGTGGTGGGCTCTGAGGTGTAGGGGGCAGTGAGTGGGGCACTCCAGGTGGCTGAGGGCCCACAGCCCAGCTCACTAGCTGGCCTGTTGAGGCTTGCTAGTTCTGGGAGGAGGGGTGTGATTTCTCAGTTGGAATAGGCTTGGAACAGGTGAGGGTCACATGTGTCATCAAGCCCAGGTGCTGCAATCAGCATGCAAGGTATAAAAGGGAAGCAGAGCTGAGGTGCTGTGTCTCTTCAACTGTCCATATTGATGGACCTTGGTTTGGGTGCTCCTGGACCTCTATGGGACTGTGCTTTGGGTTTGACTTTGGACTGTCTCCTGACTGTTGGACTTCAGACTTGACTACTTGGATTGACCCTGGACTGTGTTTCCTGTACTTTGGATTTTGCTTGTGTGGCTTGACCCCAGGACTTTGGACTTGCTGCCAGGTAGGCCAGGGGTTCAGGACAGTCTGGTTGGAGGATAGAGAAGCGGGAGGGGAATCTAGCCTCCTGAAGAAAGGTAGCTATTCTATTCATTGCTCTGTCAGCTTGTTTCTGGCCCTGCCTACTACTGACAAGTGACACACAATGCTTTAAGCAATTTCCTTTCAGTCAGCTTATTTTTGAAACTTGTAAGTAACAGTGAGGGTTATGTTCCTGCCTCTCTCCACCAGGCCTAGGACAGGCCCTGATGGACTACAAAAGGACTGTTGCTGCCCAACAGAGAGTACTCTCATTCTTTCAAACTGCTTTTTAATTGTATTTTTAATTTTTTAAAAATAGTTTTTATGTCTTGGTGGGCTTATTTGCCTCTTTCTGTTTATATTTTGATTATTTTGTGTTTTTTATATAGTGATTTTATCTTGTGAACCACCCTGAGACCTGGGGGTATAGGGCAGTATATAAATTTTAATAATAATAGCAAGGAAACACTTAAAGCCCCAACTACTATCAGCTGCAGCCAGCATGGCCAATGGTCACAATGATGGGAGCTGGAGTCCAAAAAAACCTGGAGGGCCATACATTTTCTCCCCCCCCCCAAGTTAGAGCAATAGAGAAAGAGGTGCAGCAGAGGAAGGGTTTTACATCACTTCCCCATGTCCTCATTTTCATGTCAAGGAGCTACTTTGGTGTGAATGAGGCATACACAAGGATGGCTGTGTACTTTGGCCCTCAGGCCCTTGGTGACGAGGTATAAGTTGGAGAATGTTCATAGTGATGCACTGCACATATGAGTTGGGCATTATTTGCATATATTGTCCTCATACGTCTCTAATATCCTCTCATCATAGTGTTTTCCTGGCAAAGACAGATTTTCTTTTCATTTATTTAATGGTACTTGGTTCTCCTTACTCTTGTCTAACCACAGGAACACATTATGGCTTACAGTATGGGAAAGGGAAACGTGGTAGGTTGGTTACTTACGAGTCACTTGTACTTATGAAGACAGGTTTGTATAGATTCCCATTGGCTAGTTTCAGACAGATGCCTTACTTAACCCATTGTGAAGTCTGCCTGGCCTACTCTTGTTTTGCAAGACACTCTAGAGTGATTCTGCAGTGTTGTCTGCAGAAGCCTCTGAGCCCTCAGCACCAAGCTTTGAACATTTCAAGTAGCTATATTACCTTTTCCTATTCTATGAATTCCAGCTAACAATGATCTTTTCTTTGGGAGGAAGGAAAGGGGTCTCCATCAGTCAGCACTCCAGGACTTCTTGGAACTCTATGAAATGGCCCCTGAGTGCCCATTCACACCAGCTTCTGAAGAAACTCTTCTTGCTGGCTTAATTTCTTGTTGATTGCAATGCATAGCAACTAGTCATATAAATAATTTGACCACCCATCTAAGGCCCCAAACTATAGATGACATTAATGATTTAGTTCTATCCTTGAGTGTAGCCCACTGAAAAATAAAAAATAAATTCCCAGTGTTTTCAAGGTGATTTAGATTGGGACCTTAGAAAAGGCAGCAAGGAGCTGGAAGGGGTAGTAAGGGGGCTTTCTCCCCTGCTGCAATCCTGATTTGGATCAGGGTCTCCACACCTGCAATTTACATTGCAATAAAAAAATTTCTCTGAAACAAGCATGGCCTGTACTTGCTGTATGGAGCCACAATTTGGATAGGGACCCCAGAATGGGGCAAAGTGTTAAAGCCCAGCCCCCTCCACACTACAGAATCGATTCAAATCACACCCTCTGCGTTGGCATTTTATGGAAGGAAAGCTCTCCACATAAGGGCAGAACGATGCCATTAATGCTTGCGGGCAATTGTGCTACAGTCTTGAACGTGGATATTCTGCTCCTTATGGGTGAAACTACTTATGCCCACAACTAGTTGCCATGTGTGGGTGTGAATTATGTTTTTAAAGCAAAGCTTGCAATAAACTCGTCAAAGGTCATATAAATTGCCCATTATAGGCCATGGGATGGGGTTGGAAACGTGAAGTGCTGAGGAGCACTAAAAGCTTTTGACATTAAATCTGTCGCAGTCTGCCAGCAGGCACCCGTGTCATTGACATGGGCACCTCATTATTATTATTTTGCTTACCCACCAAAATTCATTTACGCCAGTCGATTTTTCTATTTGTTCAACACAAGTGTTGCGCTTACTACAGAGGTTGCAAATTAATTCCCTTGGGTTTCTAATGCTTAATCAGAGCTTCAGGTTCAGTAAGAGTGGTTTTGCAGCAGTGTATTCATTTAGCTGAAACTCTCTAGCATATAGTTCCATACATCAGCAAATCGGGGCAAGTTGGAGTTCCGGAGTCCCAGAAAATTCCTGTGGATTTAATTAGAATTCACTTTATCTATCTGATACTGCCAACTTTATACAAGGCAATTTGAAATATCCTTATATATCAACATGTTCTGTTTTAAATATGCCATTTTACCAGGTGGTTGTCTTGAATCCTTGGATTGGTTTTCTTTGAGTTTAGATATGCTTGGAGTTATTTTAAGAGTACTTGGTGTGCATATAAATAGGATGCATTGCTACAGCCAAGAATAAAAAATCACTGTAAAAGGCAATGATTTTTATATAAGTGGCATGTTATGGTAGTAAATTCAAAACATGATGTATGCAGCCATCTGACTAGTGAGAATAAATGTCTTATACTGAACTAAATTGGAATGTTGAATTTCTTTTTAAAATAATGCTTTAATAGGATGAGAAGCTTCTGGGTCCTTTTCTTGCACCACCATTGCCTTTTGCATGAAATATAATCCACCACAATTCAACTATTGTTGTCAGGATTCTTCCATCAGCACCACACCCCCAGTCTTGCGGATGAAATTAAGTCCTTGTTCTGCTATTTTGCCATCCACTTTTTAAATCTACTTTTTATTTATTATTTTCTTTGCAATGTCTTTTTGACGTGTTTACTGCTCTTTTTACAGGAATACAATTGTAGACTTTAAATTGTTTTTTTAAAAATATATTTTACAATTGGTTTAATACACTTTGTGAGGACTCATCCTGGGGGGGAAAGGGTGAGCTCAATATAAAACTGTTGATTGAATGAACAATCAAATGAACCGCATAAAAATGTAACGGTTTGATGGTGGTTCTTTTGTATAACCAGCTTTTATGTTGGTTTTGAAGTGAGGGGAACCTATTAAGTTTGGAACCTATTAAGTTTCATACCTCAGGAGAAAACAGGTCATGAAAGGAGAAGGGCCTCCTTAAAGCGACATGGCGGGGAATGCCTTCCACCAAATGGGCTGGCAAAGCAGGGATGGAGCTGGATGTGGAGGAAGGAGCTTTTCATGGCTGGAATGGATAAGCTTCAGTTCTACTGAGGACAACATGAAAATGAGGCTGGCTGGTGCAGGAGGGAGTGCACTTTCAGCCTGCACCAGCCAGCCCCATTTTCATGTAGGCCACAGACACTGGGATGAAGAAAAGGTCTTCTGTGATCCTCCTACACCCCACTCAATTTGTCAACTTTAGAAAATCAATTTCTTTTTTTTAATTGACTGCTTCCATCAGTACTCCATTGTAATGACAAAAAGGATTTTTGAGAGGAGCATCTGAAATCTGTCCATTATTATTATTTTTAAAAAATAGTTTTACAGGTTATACCCATGGTCCCTTCCTGTGATAACAAATGGCTTTTTGTGACAGTGTGCATGGGTTGCTAAACAATAACAATGCCACAATTGCTGAAGCTACTGGAAACCAAGGTTTTGGTTGTGTTAGTGGTTGATAAGCTTGAGGCTAGCATTCTTTACTCCTCAGTGAGAAAAACAGCAACACAGTTGAATTGTAAAGTGTTGAATGATGTAGCACGAAAGAGAAGAGATAGGGATGATGCAGTTGTATCATAAAGCACCTATATATTTCATGATATTGTGCACTTATTTTTATTTTATAGTATCTTAGAGTTGGAAGGGACACAAGGGTCATCTAGTCGAACCCCCAGCAATGCAGGAATCTCAGCTACAGCAGCCATGACAGCTGGCCATCCAACCTCTGCTTAAAAACCTCCAAGGAAAGAGAGTCCACCACCTCTCGCAGGAGTCCGTTCCACTGCCAAACAGCTCTTACTGTCAGGATGTTTTTCCGAAAGTTTAGTCAGAATTTCCTTTCTTGTAACTTGAAGCCATTGCCTCGAGTCCTACCCTGCAGGGCAGGAGAAAACAAGCTTGGTCCCTCTTCCATGTGACAGCCCTTAAGATATTTGAAGATGGCTGTCATATCTCCTCTGTCTCCTCTTCTCCAGGCTAAGCATACCTAACTCCTTCAAATGCTCCCCGTAAGGCTTAGTTTCCAGACCCTTGATCATTCTCTGAACACGTTCCAGCTTGTTAACATCCTTCTTAAATTGTGGTGGACACAGTATTCCAAGCATGGTCTGACCAAGGCAGAATAGAGTGGTACTGTTACTTCCCTTGATCTGGACACTATACTTCTGTTGATGCAGCCTAGAATAGCAGTAGCGTTTTTTGCTGCTGCATCACACTGTTGACTCCTATTAAGCTTGTGGTCCACCAAGACTCCTAGATCCTTTTCATGAGGATCATTTGCAGTCAGCTTTCAAGCTCTATTGCGTAATGATTACACAGTTGTAGCACAGTGCTGAAATGTGCTTGGCCATACACTATCCTTACACTCCATTGAACCCTAAACTCCACATATCTAAGGTAAATGTAGTTTTAATGATATAATAGAGTGGAATCCATATTTTTTGTCAGGTGATGGTGCAGCTGAAAATTATACAGGATCCATATTTCCATTAGTGCTATTCCTTAAACAAAATCTCTTCAGTGCAGTGTGATTTTTACACCCACAATTGGATCTAAACATATCCCCTGCAACCTTCAGTACTGACTGTGAAACAGATGTGATTTGTTTGACTTTAGGGCTGGAGTTTCAATTTCAAATTCTGTGACCTGTGCAATCAAGGTACAGATCTGCAATCTGTCCAGCAATTTTTAATGGCATTGACTGATATCGTGATGTAACCAATGTGAACTGACTATATCTACATTTTTGTTTCATAGTCCTGCAAAAACACCTTTGCACCAGTTTTCATCCTAAAGTTCTGCTGAGTCCACACCTAAGACATACCCTTAAATATTTCTCCAATGAAAATAGGGACGTCCCATTTCATAATGATAATTTTATTATTTATACCCCACACATTTTATTGGCTTGCCCTAACCACTCTGGGCAGCTTTCAACATATATAAAAACATAGTAAAACATTAAACATTTTTTAAAAACTTCCCTATACAGGATTGCCTTCAGATGGCTCAGGGGTCAGATAATTCGATACAGTACTCTCCAACATTTCTCCAATGAAAATATGGATGTCCTAAGGAAAACTGGGACATTTCAGGATCAAATCAGAAACCGGGACTGCTTCTCTAAATCAAGGGCATCCCTGGAAAACAGGGACACTTGGAGGATCTGCCAGAAAATAGCCATTTGTTATTTGTCAGTGGAGCAAATGGCCCACTATTTGCTTCCTGGTTTGGAGTCTTCTATAGATGCAGCTTGTTTCTAGTAATGTGCACGGATCTTCAGAGTATCCATAATGATTTTGCAGAGGCTTTCTTGTAGGGGATGGGAACCTCAGGCCCTCCACATCTCTCAATATGGCCCCGGGTCTCTCCTTAAGCCTGGCCTCACATGCTATTCAGCGAGTTCCCTTCCCTGCTCCTGTACATGCAGAGAATTGTGGCCTATAGAAGTTTGCAGCACTGGCAATTATATAATAGCCCTGTGCACTTAGCTTGTGTGTTTGCTGAGCTCAGTTTGCTGAATGTGGCATCGTTTGGGAATCTTTGGAACATTAGAATGCTTACTATTCAGTGCTTTGCAACTGGCATTAAAATTCCTGGGAAAGATATTGACTTCAATTTTACTTTTCCTATGCCCTCCCCTATGTTTTGTCACAGACTTGTTTGAATTGCTGTTGGATGAATTATAATGATAAGAATTGATCAAAATTATTTGGGCAACCATTTGCTATGAACCATGCATCACATTAACTAGGTCATTGTGGTTAATAAAATGCAGTAGTAAAGTAGAGAATGAAAGTTTTTTGAAGTATATGGACCTACTTTGCAGTAAAAAGAAAAGTCCATTATTCTTGTTATAGAGTATTATAGTATTAGGTTTTAAAATCAATGCTAATCGAGTCTAAATTAAAGGTGGTAACAGGTTAATAGTTCAGACATAAGTCTAATTCAGGATTAAGAAAGGTGTTAGTAGACCTGTTTCATATTATGCTTCCTTTAAATTTGTGAGAGAACTTTCTGTCATGGTGCATATTAAGCAATTCTTAATGTAACACTTATGAAATACGTATTTCCATGACATTTTATTTTAATTACTGAGCATATGCACATTTTTCAGATGGAATTTCTGGATCATGCAGAGTGTTTGAATTTGTGCACTGAAAAAAAGAGTTGTGTGAGGTTAGTTTCCTTACCATGACAACAGTATTTGGGATCAGTGAAAACTTCATTTTCCTCAAGTAGAAAACACAAATGATCAACCTTATGGCCCTGTAAGGTATTGCAAATAATGAAATACTCATTCAAATGTGCTGCCTCCTCAGAGGAAAAGGAATATTTTCAGCATCAATAAAATGCATACAAAGATGCCTGTCTTCCACCCAACTACCAAACCAGTATTTTTACCATTTATAAAATGTTATATTAACAAATATGTGAGAGGTCTATTTAAAAAAAAACATACTCATTATGTTTTGGGAAATTGCATAAGGATGCATTGAATTTTAAAAAATGCATAGATTTCCTCTGCTTTGTGGAATGTGTGTGCACTAAACATTGGTACTGAATTACTGGGAAAATGTGTTCTCTATACTCGTGTACATGAAAGCAAGAGTCATTCACGCTGTGCAAACATACTCAAACATGTCCCACAGTGTTCCATGGGGCTTACTCCCTAGTGAGTGTGTTTAGAATTGTATCGTAACACTCTAGAAAAGGGGAGGAATGGTTACATGTTTAATGATCTTTCCATTATAGATATATGGTACTTTTTTTTGAAAATCATAGAATTGTAGAGTTGGAAGGGATTGCAAGGGTCATCTGGTTCAACTGCAGGAATCTCAACTCAATCATACATGACAGTCATCCAACCTCTGCTTAAAACCCACCAAGGAAGCAGTGGCGGAGCTGGCTGCATGGGCGCCCAGAGCAGCAACCATGCCGTGCACCTAGGGGAGGGCGGGGTGATGCGCCGTGTGGGGGCGGGGCAATCCTCCATGCATGGCAGTGGCATGGTCCTCCTGCCTTTTTGCCACCCCCCTCAGAGATGGCACCTGGGGCAGACCGCAACCCCCTTCCTACGCCCCTGCATGGAAGGAGAGTCCACCACCTTCCGAGTGAGTCCATTCCACTGTCAAACAGCTGTGACTGTCAGAAAATTCTTCCTGAAGTTTACAATACTAATGGATACAATAAACTCCTCCACTACAAGAAATGCTGCAAAACCAATTTCTTCAAGTCAGCCGACGGTCTTGCTCCTTGCACAGTTGCTTGCATCTCCTTTGTAGCTTACCTTAGCTGCCTCCACCACTCTGTCACAGAGATATCAAAAACATTATGTGCGCAATCAATCTGAAATGGCAGCGATAAAGGGTGAAGCACTGGTGCTCCCAGTTCTCCGCTTTGTCACTGCCACTTCCCCCTACCACCTCTGCCATCTCAGAAGCACTGCTCCTGCATGCCGTGCATATAAAATAGCCTCGGTATAGAAAGAAAGGTGTGTTTAATTCAAATTCAAGTTGCTGTTGGGGAGGGTATGCTCTCCTGACCAATATGGTAAAATGGCAATCAAGCTGTTGTTGGTGTGAGCAGTGATAATGGTTATGCACCGGAAAGGCAGCAAAGGTGAGCAGCTGATGTCGAGAGGGTTCATATTGGATCTGAAGGCATTTTGTGCCTCTTCGGGTCTTGCCTAAAGCTGCAAAGTCCAATAGATTGGGATATTGAATGAGTGTTCTCTTTAAAAAGGGCCATTGGGTGGCTTCCAAACAACTATCAAACAAAGCTGATGAGAATGACCAATGATGAAATATTCTTAGTGGATGAAACGTCCTTGCCACACACTTGCGTCACCACAGAGTTCTTTTCAATGTGCTCCACTTTTGGAATGGAACAATTAGCTTCTGCTTTAAAATACCTACCTCAAAACTGTGGATGCAGATGCTATTCACTGGAAACAAAGAGAGGGATGGAGGGAGAGAAAGAAAGGGAAATAAGAAATCAGATGGACTTCAGAGTGTTCGAGAAAATAATGTTACCTGTTTGAGGCAAGCTAAGTTAGCACACCTGCCTGCACAGAGAGGGCATCAATAGCTATTGATGTGGTCGTCTTGATGTCTGTTTGCATTCTGACAAATCAAACTGCTTGCAATATGATCGCAAAGGCTTCCTGTGAAAGAGAAACCACGGATTTCAGCCTGAGGGAAGGGAAAGTTTACCAGGAAAGAGGAACCTTATCTTCTATATCAGAAAAATATATTTTTCTTTCATTTTTTAAAATGCCTGTAAGTGAATAGCAGACTGGTTGTACTCATGAGTTATGATAGCTTGGTGGGAATAGGATTGTTGGGAATCAAACCCAGCATGGTTCAGAGTGCCCCCCATGGTCTTTGATTCCCAGTTCAACTATTGGGTAAGGTTGATTTGATTCCTCCCTTGTTCCTGATGTAGGTCTCCACTCACCCTTTCTTCCCTGGTGGTGGGGAGGAGCGGTGCCATTTTGTGTTTTACCTCAGGTGCCAAAATGTATTGGGCCAGCCCTGGATTAGGCCAAGAGTCACCCTTTGAGCTTCATGGCTGACTGAGGATTCAAACTCTGGTCTCCCTTGTCTTAGTTCAACACTTTAACCACTACACCACACTAGATCGCACAGGAGAAAATACCCTTAACAGCAAAGAAAGGCAATTCTATTTATTAGCATTTAAAAATTATGTTTGTTTTAAAATAAACATGCACATGTGTTGTTATTTTTTAATGTTCTATATCCTGGAGTTGAATATAATTGTTTCTGTATCCGACAGAAGTCTTTGCTTAGATGCCTGCTGTAGCTATCTATGGGCTGTCAGATTATTATGGAATGAACATAAGCTGGTGACAGGTAGATGGTTGGAAATAAGAGTTTGGAAGCTGAAGCTTTGATAACAGTGGCAGAAAAGTGTCAACAGAAAATGCAGAGAAGTCCCAGGTGAATTGCCACACCTGCTATATAAAGAAAGAGGATTAAACTTGCATTTCTCTTTAGTGCACTGACCTAGAAAAACTTGTTAATTTTTGCTTCATAGTTACTGGAATTCAAATGTGATCTGTGGTATAAGGAGAACCTTAATATTTTAGGAATTTTTTTTTAATGATTTTTAAAGGCTGAATGTTCAGAAAGAAATTTCCTTCCTTTGCAGCACAATGTGAAAAATTGTCACAATCTCACGTTCAGCTGAATCCTGACTTTTGAGGTTAGAACTGTTCTCAAATCAGCACCAGTTGTGTGCTGCAGAGTCATCTGTTTTCTGGAAAGTGAAGCCTATCTCAAATTTGAAGCCACAGAAAGGTTTCAAGTGGGACCACTGTGTACTTAATGATGAAGCACTTTAACATTTGAATGAGAGAAAAGTATCTTGTAACACATAAGGATGTGACACGCTCAATGCTGCAGTTGGCTGGAGATCCACATCCACTACCACATGTGTGTGTCAGCAAATTTGAGTTTAACCTCATGGTCATATGGTGGGTACATTGAAAACATGGCAGTAAAATACTAATGTGAGGGGCACTCCATGAGGAGAGGGAAAGAGGAAGCATTGTAGAGCAGGAACCTTTTGAGTGGGCAATATAACCAGAAGTGTGGCTGAACACCTTAAACATTATGTTAGAATTTTATTTTATTTCTTTAAAACTGATTTCCTGCTCATGAATGTGCAATCTATGCTCCCCAGTCAGCTTCTAGCCCACTGCTTAATACATTGTCCAATAACATAACCGTCCACTGAGTAGCCAAGGAGCAGGAAGTAGTGGGTGGGTGGGTGGACACAAGACAAATGCAATTGTTTGTTTATTCCCCACTTTTCCCTCAAGGGGACTTTTTTTCCTGCAGTGCAGCCCCCTTTTAAACACTCCCAGCTGTTCCCCAGTAAGGGAGATTGTGAGTCGAGGACCCGCCACCCACGTAGAGATAAATAAGACACAAGGACACGGTATTTTAGGTTAATGGGTTAAGTAAGGCAACAACTTTATTGGTTACAGCATGTGAGTGGTATTGGGTTAGGCATTGGATCAAACAATCTATACATGATTCCATCCTGCTCAGCGGAGAGTCATTTGAGGATTAACAACTAGTGGGAGGAGCTTATTGATGCAAATACAACTGGAAGCTTCCCCTGATGTCACCAGGGGTCGTGCCATGGCCCTAGCCACCAGCAGATCATCGGACACAACCACTGGATCCCTTTAACAGAATAGCCAAACAAGAGGAGGGGTAGGTGATGGCCACAACCTGCCCTTCAACACACTACACATATTCCAATGCCTAACCACCAATACCAGAAAGTTGTGACGATTTGCTACAAGGTAGGCGAAAAGCCAAGAGGCTGGTGGCAATTTGCCAAATGAATAACAATTCCTACCAGGCCCCCTGGGCAACCACGGCAACCAGCCAATGTTCATAGCAAGGTCAAAAGCAAAGAAATGACCTAAAGGGAGGGAGGGAGGGTGATCCATTGAAAACAGGAAAAGAATAGAGGCTCAGCACTGCCGCGGCCGCTTAAATGTGGCCAAACCCTGCCCACACACCAGCCCTATTGGCTAGCTGAAAGGGCTTGGCACGGCAGCTAGGCAGAGCTGACACAGGAGGCCAACTACTCCCCCCTGCCAGCTCCCACTCACAACCCTTCCCCTCTGGAAAGAGGAGAGGCCTTGCAGGGAAAATGGAGATGTATCCTCCCCTTCCCACAATTCTGATGGAAGTCACACCCACCCCACCCGCAAGCTGCTACTAATCTTAGGGAAAAGCTAAACAACAGTGTGGGGCTGATCATCACGGGGATCAGAGGGGAGGGAATCTTTAGCCACATCTTTAGCTTTTTTTATCTCAATCACTCCTTTTTTTGTCTTACTTGATTGTATAAAAATAATATTCCTTGAAGATATATATATTACAAATTAATCTGACCCAATTACAGCAGTTCTAGTTGTAATATAATCTTAATCTGTGTTGACAGAATGTATTGGGCATGGCTTTCCCTTGGATGGAAAAAGGGAGTTGATTTTCATGCATATCACAAAATGCATTGCTTGTTTTGCAATGTTCAGGGAACGAACAATTTACATCCAAATTCACTTTGTTTTATGTACATAGTGAACCATTCAAAAGCACCCTTTGGATCAAATGACAAGGACTTCAAACTTTGGATGTTCAAGTACTTGCTTTTTGCTGAATTGATTTATGTATTTATATTATGTTTATGGATGGATTCAGTTGTGTAAATCCCATCAACAGACTGCAGCGGCTGCCATTTCATATGCTATTTCTTAGAAGTAGGTGTCAACTGTTTTTCTTCTGGATTCATGTTTAGCATTTTCCTCTGAGAAAGACCGTGGATGTAGAAAGCATGTTGATTAACCAATTGGTAATCGACCATATTTCACCCATTGGCTTTACTTTCTGTCCACTCACCTGCTGTGTGATGTTGCTCACCTCTGTTTTCCAACACATCCTGGAAGCTACTTGGAGGTGGAAAACAAACTTCAGACAGGGACTGAAGTTATCAGCTTCTCCGCTATATGTAACACACACACCCTCCCCAAATTATTAGGATTAGGCCCTTGGCAATGAGTCTTAGGTCAACTCGTTTGCACTGCTAGATATGGGCATGGATCTAGACTAAGGCTGACACTCTAAACCTGGGAGTAAGCCCTATGGAATTCAGTAGAACCTATTCCTGACTAGGTATGGTTAGGATTTCATGTTGCTCTTAGGTCCCATTGAAATCAGTCTGAAAAGTCAACCATAGCTAGCTTAAACCTCATTAATTTCAATGGTACCTAAATATAATTTAGTTTGGATGCAACTCATCACAATGTTCAAATTACTACTTGTGAAGGTTTGATGAAAGAGATACTGTAAAGTTTCAGACTAAAGCACAGAACTTCCCCGCTTTTGTTGCACGTGGGGGAACAACCAAGGCCTGTGAAGAAGTTTGTTAAAATTCACATATCTTTGAAAGGAAGGTGTGTGATGAAACTTCACAGCTTTTACTGGTGCTGTTTTCAGGTATCACCTTGATTTGAAGCAATCTGAAGCCTGAAGCAAAGCTGCACAAGATCTAACAGAAACTTCCAGCCAAACGCTTTGAACCCTATTCAGTGAGTTTTGGGTGGACTTAAATTAATCAGAATAATAACTGAATTAAAAATTTATGCTAGAATCCACAGTGGTATTCTTTGATACCGTCCATGTTTCTTCCTGCTCTAGGCAACAGGGTGAATTTAATAAGGTAAAGGGGTTACAAAGGCATGAATAACATTGCTGTGCAATCCTGTGCATGTTTTGTTGTAATGCACCCTACATGGGGCTGGCTGCTTGCTTGCCCCCCACCCCTGAGATTTATAACTTGCTTGCTTGTAATAAAACCTCAAGGTGGTTTACAAAAAGAGTAAAACAATAAAATTATTGGTAAAAACATTTATTTAAACCATTCAAATAATTAAAAACACAGATTAAAACATATGTAAACATTCTACTTATCTAGGCAAAAATGTGCACAAGATTCCTGCCTTGCAGGGGGTTAGAATAGATGGCGCTTGGGGTCTCTTCCAGCTCTGCAATTCTTGGATTCTATGATACTGTGTTTTTAGCAGCTTCCAAAAAGAGGACTATGGAGGCACATGCCTGATGTCAATAGGCAGGAAGTTCCAAAGTAAAAGACTGATTTCTTACAAATGAAGGAATGAGTGTTACGTAGCACCTGTAACAGAGGCAGTTCCATAAAAGGGAAGTGGCTTTGGTGGCCCTCAGGGACCTGCATAATGGAGTGCTTTCAGGCACAATTGAGGAGCCACAGATCAGACCATAGTAATGCTTGGAAGAGACACTGAAGACTTTCCCTCATCTCTTTAGCTTCATCTTGACTGTCAGCCAAGCAGAGGTTCCCGCCAAGTTACCTAGAGGGTTTGCTAGAAGGCACTGCTCATCCTAAAACCCCCTCCATTTGGCCTTTGAGGGGGGAAATGTCTTGAAGTTAAAGCCTCGGGGGGAGTTTTCCAGAGTCTTGTTTCCATTGTCTGAGGTATTTTTTTTAGTTCTCATTGCCACACACTTGAAAAGAAAACAAAATAGAAGCAGCCGAGAAGCATCCTTACTGAAATGCTCACACATTTCCCCACTCACTCCAACAAACAAGGCTTCCCCAATCTCAGCAACAAATCACTGAACTTAAATAATTATTATTGAAGAATATTAGCCTGGGTGTTTCATGGAGCTAGTCAAAGTCAAAGGGCAGACAAGAACAGGACCTTGGACAGCTCCTATATAAGGCAGCTACAGGATGGTGCTGTCTCTGCAGGGAGCCAGCCAAAAGTGGCCAGCATGGTGCAGTGGTGTTGAGGAACCACCCTTGTTGTGTTGCTGCTTACCTGGATGGATGAGGGGTGGGGCAGGGCAGCAGAGAAGGCAGGGCTGCATGGCAGCATGAGTGGAACCAAGCTGGTGTTCCTGCTTTTGCACCCACACAGCCCTGGTCCATCACCTTCCCACCTCATCATGGTAGTGATGCTGCCGCCAGGAGGGTGGTTCCACTAAACTTAATCATCTAGTGTGACAGCACTACACTTTGGAACTCCATTCCTATTGATATCAAGCAGGCACCTTCGTTGTATTCTGTTCAGCACCTGCTAAAAAGATTTCTGTTTAGACAAGCCTACCAAGATGCTTAGAAGGCTGGTGTGAATTTTGACCTGTGTTAGTATTCTAACTTTTTGTAATATTTTCTTGATTTTCTCGCTTTATCTTTCGTAAACCACTTTGAGATTGTATTTTTACAACTGAGTGGTATACAAGGTATCAGTAGGCTTGGGAGAACAATTCCTTGCCCCAACTATGGTATTGAAATCCAACCTTTAAGACAGCAGTAAGAAGGCTAATTTGCAACAACTATGAACATTGCCATTATTTCTTCTCTCTTGGCAGTCTAAATATTACCGCTAATAAGAATCACAGAAGGGAATTATAATCACTTTGCAAAGTTAGCATGCTCTCTGCTTGTTACTACTAATCTTAGCAGGATTTCATTTTATTAGGTTCCTGTGAAATTGTAACTTAGGTTAATTCTCCTTTTTGAAGTAGTATATGATCCATTGCTTGGGTCATTCTACCTGTGGGCTATGACTGGCAACTGGATGCGGTAAGTTCAGTGGCACTTACCCATTGTTAGCTGCAAGAAGGACGTGTGCCAGAGGATTCTTGCTTTTGGATAGCTGAAAATGAGATGAAAGCGCTGGGCTGTAATTATTCCATATTCTCCTGTCATTGCTTTAAAAAAAAGTTTGAAACTTCCACCAGTGCTTATGGAACTCTCATGTAAACAAAGGTGGCTGACGGCTGGTTATTGCTTCTGCTTCTGCTGATGAAATGGGCTAGGCTGCTTCTTTTGCTGAGTGCTTGTTTTCTCTGCTGCAGTACTATTTTCATGTGCTGTTTTTGATATTTTTGTGGCTTTTTAAAGCAAGTGCTACTATTAGTGGCTTTGGTTTCATCAAATAAAAGTGGCTTACTATTTTAATATATAAATAAAAAGAAAAGTAGCCATTTGTTGAAAATGTTTTCAGTGTTGGATATTTTACTGTTTTATATATGTTGTAAGCTGCCCAGAGCAGCTGCGGGAACCCAGTCAGATGGGCGGGGTATAAATAATAAAATTATTATTTATTATTATCACAGCTGTCAGCTTTGTGGCTTGGTTCAGAATGTCTGGTTTCAACCAGTCAAATCAGTGAATTCCACCAAAATCAGTTATTAGAAGTGTAAGTAGCACTGATGGATTTCTGTCTTCAAACTATGGTGCAATCCTACACAGCTTTACCAAGAAGGCAATACAACTGTCTTCAAAGATATTTTGCTGTCATGGTAGGATGGGCTAATCTGTCAATGTTGGTTTCTCCCAGATTCTCATTTTTCCAATCTTAAATTCAATTCTCCATATTTCCACAACAATTTGCAGGTTGTTTTTTTTTTAATGTACTCATGAAAATTTGCCAGAATTTTATCACTGCCGTTGACTCTTATAAATTTTCAGTGCCAGCTGAAAACTTACTAAATTGCCCCATCTTTTATGTGAGGATTGCTGCTGTGTTGTGCTGTGTTGTGTTGTGTTGTGCTGTGCTGTGCTGTGCTGTGTTGTGTTTTTAACATGCTCCATTTTGTCTGAAGGTGTATCCTGCATTTGATTTTAATGTAACACACTCTGGGATTGTTTTGTCAGTGAAGGGCAGGTAGGACATATTTAAAAGAAATTAATTTTTAAAAATGCCTTGGAAAAGAGATGGCAGTTTAATAGCACCTCTTTCATCTTGGCATTGAAAATCCTCTCATAGCATTTTGGATATTGGCTGGCTGAAATGAAGAAGGCCAAATATATGACACGATGGAGTGTAGTGAAGAGACATATGCAAATGTTGTCAGACTTTTAACTTCCTGGCTGATTAGTACAAATGCATCGTGCAGTGTTTGCCTTGCGGCGAGGATTGTGGGGAAGAAAGAAAAAAAGGCATTCAAAATGTTTTTTTATGGTCCCCATGCTAATGGTGTATATGCAGCTGTGCCCATTTCAATCACATATTAGTGCCTAATCAAAAGGTATTGTATTCCATTTAGCTTAATTTCAGCTGCTGTGTGTTGTGCTGCCTGCCTTGTTCCAGCTCATCATAGGATTAGATGACTCACTGGGCATGGAGACATCTTGGTATTCAAAGCAATGCCTTTTCCTGTAGTCATTTCTCACCCACATACAAAACAGAGTGTCATTCACAATTAGCATTTTAACGTGATTAAAACCAGGCTGACACAAACAGCAATCTATGGCACTCCTTTAACTTATGGAAGGAAAACTCAATGTTCTACTGTTGCACGCTCCAACTATTATTTCTGTTTTTGCAAACACCATTGCATTAACTCAAATATATATATAGTGCTCTGTCGACCAAGAAAGAACTCACTGGTGATTTAACCATATTTTACAATAAAGAGCCATGTAGTGAAAGTGTTTGGCCATGTAGTGAAAGGAAAGGAAAAGAAACGAGCCTAGAACACCCATGGGAGAATCTGGTGAGAAAAAATTAGATCCATAATTTTATTGTCCCAACAGGTATAGGAGATGGCTACTGCAACAGCTAATTTAGACCAAGTACCTCTTGAGTAAGCTTAGAAGTCACTGGGTAAGAAAAAATCCTTGTGAATGAGTAACTGATTAAGAAACAGGGAGCAGAGAATACGAATAAATGGACAGTTCACCCAATGGATGTTAAAAGTGGGGTCTCCCAAGGATTATGATTGGGACCGATATATTTTGTCTCAACATAAATGATCTAGAGTTAGGGGTGAGCAGTAGCCAAGTCGGTTGATGACATTTAATTTGCTTACAACAGTAAAATGATTGTGAAGAGTTTCCAAAGGATCTCTCAAAATTGAGTGAATGGGCCATCAAAAGGCAAATGCAATTCAGTGTAAGCTAGTGTAGTTTGATGATATATTTGGGGGGCAAAATAATATACATTTCAGATGTACATTCATGGGGCCTGAAGTGGTAGTGATTGACCAGGAAGGAATCTCACTGAATCAATCAAAATATAAAAGCATTGTTCTAGCCCACTTCTGACCTACAATAGAGCAGGGGGTGAATTCTGATGGGTGCTCCTTTGCAAGTAGCTTCTCTGAGAGTGACCTTTCTGCTTAGAATTCCCTTGCCAATGAGTGCCCTGCACCAGACAGCAAGGAAAGAGTCAGGAGGGGCTCTTACCTTCTCCCAGAAATGCAACCAGTGCTCAGGGCAAGCCTTTCCCAGCTGATGTCTACCTCTCCTCCTGCCTGATGCCCTGCCCACTAAGAGCCAGAGAATATTCTCGGCCATCCAGCCTGACCTGAAGTTATCTGTAGCTCTCTGTACCCAACTCGTCCGATGCCCAAGTCCCTCTGAATAGTCACCGTTTGGCTTGGGACTCAGTCAAATCTGGTGTACAGTTCTATTTTCCGAAGAACCGTCATAGGCTTGAAAGGAGTAAAATATGCAGTGTGGTCCAAAAGCTCTGAGGTTGCATTCATTTTTGGTATTAATTTTCCAGAAAAATTTCAGCTGATATCTGCACTGTCATTCAAGCAAGCTTTGCTGTTACACTAATTCCAGCAAAGAGAAGCATTAGTCGCTCTCATAATCTTTATACTGTGTGTGTGAGCATGCAGGTGACTAGGAAAATTTGTACCTCTTATGTCTCCTTATAGCTGAAATAGAAATTAAGATGTGAAATATATATATATATTCTCCCATTTTAAGCTTTAGCTAAATGTACACTGTCTAATCAAGCTATTGCATCATTTCATCAATTTTCTTCATGTCTCACATATCTCACTATCTGCTCCTTGCTAAGTTTTACTTTTAGGTGAAGTCAAACAATCACAAACATGCCCCCTTTCAGATACAGTTTTGTGTTAGCTTTTAGTAGGTTGGGGATGCTTGGATATTAATGTGCAGTACTTTGAACTTGGTCTTGAAATTTGTCCAGATTTGCCTGTCTGATAAATTACGAGCTGGAAAATCATTGCCAGCTTGTTTGCTGAGTTATTTTACATGCTACAAAATTCTCTGCCAGATCACCAAACCTGGGTTGCCTGGGGTTGATAATATCCAGCAGCAAGGACTCTTAATAAAGTGAAAGGGAAACCTGTGACCCCCTAATCCTAGAGGTTAAAAGGGATGAGACACATTGGAGACAAAAATGAAATTTTATGTATACACACTCAATGAGGGCTACAATCTTAATTGTTACCCTGATAGCGCACAGCACTTAGTTTCCATCAAAATCACTTTTAAAAAGTAATTAAGAACTTTACTTAAAACTTCCACTGTAAACCTGTTTCTAATTAATCCAATTCTTCCTAGAATGGCTATGTGGTCTACTAAACCATTAAATTATTTCCAGCCCCCTTCTACAATCTTTTGTTTCCCCTCAAGGAAATACAGTAATTTGAACTGTCCTGCCTAGCAAACTCCTAACCACTTAGCTAATCCCTAATGAAGCCTTTTCTATGCCCAATCTAAGCCCCATCTGATAGTTTAGCTGTTGGGTTTAACTTTTTACTCACTCCTGATTAGCGGACACTCCACCCAGACCTGATTGGCTACTGGGTTTCAAGGAGAAGGACCCAAGGTCCATTTGTCACAGGCATGGCTTGGGGACTTTTCTTCTAAAAGCACCTTGTGGACAGCTAAATGGGTCATGTCATTTGCAAGCATCATCTAACTGGGAGAGAAGTCATTGTTATGGGCGCACTTAGGCCAAGGGGGTCTCTCCGGCCCCTTCGCCCTGGCCTTAAATTTGGCCCTGTGACTTTATTAGTGAAGAACTCAAAAACCTTTGGTGATAGCTAACTCCAATAAATGCCCCCATATCCCTTTATCTCTCCGTCCCTCACCCTCTCTAATCTTCCAAATGGATTCATAGCATTTAGGAGTTAAGGCCTGTAATAGAAATCTAGTGTTAATTGATTTGAGACTTTCCAGTAGATAGACAAACAAAATACGTCCATTTGGGGCCATGGAAGTATCAGGGATTTTGTTAAAGTTCATCCTCACCAGCTGTCATCTTTTAATATGAAGTCACTTAACCTCTGCCAGAATTCCTTGCTGCTTTTAGACTGAATGATCCTAGACAGATGCCCTGGCAATGGATGTGCAAACCGAAACAAGAATATTTATCTTCAGCTACTGCAGCTCCATATAATCCATCTTTCGCAGGTGCAGTTCCTCAGATGGTTTGGGGGAATATTAATCTATGTTCCCACGGCAATGTGATGTGTGATTCTTTTTCTGTGCAATGTCATAGGCGCTGAAAAAATGCAAACTATTATTCTATTGGAAACAGCAGTGGCAACCAGATAACTCCAGTGACATTGCAATTACATAGCTGTGTAATCCCATGATTGACAGGAAAATAATGGTTACTAAAGGGCTGTTTGGTTTTAAAAGAGAATTGTGTTTACTTAGATAAAGACTGTTTTCAGAGGCAGGGGCAATCGGAAGCCTTTCAGTTAGAAAATTTATTGAAAGATATTGTTTATTGCTATTATTCCATTGAACATTTTGCTAAATGGCTGGTGCCTTTAACAAATGGCATCTCATCCTTTGTTATCTTGTTTTCATGCCTGGATATTTAATGTAGGTAGTGCAGCACAGAGAGGGGGAAATCCATTAGCAGTGACACAGATGATATTTTAGAAGGAAAAGTCTTGTGGTGCCACGACTGCAAAGAGCATAGAGTGGAGGAGCTAACCTAGCCTACTCTCAAAAATTTCGTGGAAAGAAAAGGGGACATAGCATTAACATCCTTACTGAACTCATCCTACATTTCTTTCTCTCTCTGCTCCATAATACTAGGACTTAGAATCACCCAATAAAGCTGGGTGGAACGAGTCAAAGAGCAGATAAAAGGAAGTATTTTTTTCATGCAGCAGGTCAGTTTTATTTATTTTTATTCATTTAAACAACCTACTCTGTCCATATAGTCTTACAGTGAATGGCAACATTTTAAAAAATACAATACAACAATATTTCATTGAGATACAACTTAGTGTGACAACAGATCATATGCTAACCACATAACTGCAACAGCCAAATCAGGGGGTGGTGCCTTAGTCAAATGTTTGGATGGTTTTGCACCACACTGACATTACAGCTTTGTTGGTGTGACTCATTGGTGCTGCATAGCTTTTTGTTATTATTTTTAAAAGGCTTTATTTATTTTGAAAACATAGAAAGAGAAGCAAACGATGTTTGTTTTACATTGTACACCAAGTAGCACATAAAAGAAACCATTGCTTGCAATGCACAAAAACAACATAACCAAAACCATTAATAATAACTTCAAGGACAATGGATGCTCCTGCCATGTAGATTCCCCCTAAACCATAAGTGGAAGAAGTAAAAGCACATATTTAATATTATTACTGTCCAAAAACAATCGTAATCATGAAAAGGAAGTCCAAGCCTATGGAATGTATATAATGAGTTTAAGCTTTCTGAATTCTTGCGTAATATAGAGGAGGGTTCCTACTGTATTTTGTCATGTTAACAAAACTAACAAAAGCATACAGAATTTTAACAAATTTGTCTGTCTTCGAATAACCACACTCTAAGTGTCTGTATCAGCTTTTCCATGAGTGCAGGGTACCACACCTTGTGGTGCCAATACTCATACCCATCCCTCCTATGGTTGGCAATAGTTGAACATGCTGCATAGTTAAACCATGGGATTTGCTGTTATAAGGTGAGTGAGAGTGAACAGGAATGGCTTTAAAGGAAGCTTAGACAAATCAGTGATGAATAAGATTATCAATGGCTACTAGCCATGATCTTGCCTTGAGCACTAGAGGCAGTATGCCTCTGGATATTCTCGTTGCTGGGGAACATGAGCAAGAGAGTGTCATTGCCCTCCTGCTGCTTGTGGGCTTCCCATAGACATCTGGTTGGCCATTGTGGGAAGACGATGCTGGACTAGATGGTGCTTTTGTCTGAGCTAGTAGGACTCTTCTTACAATCTTATCAGTTCTCCAGCCCTGCCCCCTCCACTATTATTGAAGATTCTTCCATTCTTGCTTAATGCTGTATTCATTTATTTCCCAACAGTTCTATATTCCACTAATGTAAAAACAAATCGTGTTTCATACATACAGGGTGTCAGTAAGCTCTCCACAGACAAAGCAGTGTTTTCAAGAGATGTGGCAGCTTGTTTTCAGATGTTACATTTCTGGAAACTGCAAGCAGGCGATTGTGTCTCAGGAGGACTTGGTTGCCTGTTCAAAGGGATATCTGGATACTCCTAATGTGTGAACCAGCCCGAATGGTTTGCCTGGAATGGACAGGTATATTTTTAAAAATGTTATTGGATTATAGTCAAATAGACTAGAGATTGACAGTCTATCCCTGGTATGTCAGTTCTTCATATATTAATTCATTAGTCCTTCCTTTTTCTTCTTTACACATTATGTATCTCACAGATGATAGACAGAGAGAGCGAGAGAGAGAGAGAAAGAGAAAGAGAGAGAGCGCATTTAAGCAAGAATTTAAATACATGTTTTATCTCAGTGAAACTTATTATGCCCTATATCATAGAGCTTTTGAGATGAGAATGGTATCACAAAAGTTGGAGAAGTGAAAAATCCAAAGGATAATTGTGTTTTGATCCATATTTGTCTGGTAGGTATGAATTTGGTTGCTTCACTTAAAAAATGTGGACATAATGATATTCTTCTCCATCCCTAAAATATACAGTTTCAAGAATGCTGTGGAATGGAGTGTAAGTCACATATTTATGAGTTTTGCCTCATACATGGTGATCCTCCTCCTCTGAGAGAGGATTTAACCAATCTGGTACTTCTCGCTTCACTAGGTTACTATTTTCAATTGCCATCCATTGTGCAGGGGTGGGGGGTGAATTAAGCATTTCTTCTGATGTAAGTTCTTAAGCCTTTCTACTCCATTTATTTTGCCCTTAGGATACTATTTATAAAGCATCCTCCCTGTGATATAAATTCTGCAAAGTACAGTCGGCTATCACCTCTGAGTCTCAATGTTCCATAAAGAATACCATCCATAACACTCTCATCTCTGAATGTAACATTAGTCTGAAACTTGCTTTTATATACTAGTTCTCCACATGCTATTTTATTCTTTCTGTACATTTAGTGGCACATTTTGACATTGCTTGGAAAGTGGAACAAAGCATTTTATATACATTAGCAAAATTATAGCTCTTAAATCTCCTCTTCTATTTTCTTGATAGCTAAAGGGAGCCAAAAGCCTGTTTGAAAACATTTGAATAGAAAAGTTAGGGAGGGCAGTCTGGAGAAGAATAATCAGCCTAAAACAGGATACTAGAAACTAATAGCATTACTTTTACTAATGATGTTGTAGCATTGAGTTAATGGAATGGTCTTAAACATGAAGCCTCTGAGCCCCTCTCTCTCACACCTGGCCATGAGGGTAGGAAGGGCAGTTACCCTCTTTCTCCCTTTCAAAGTGGGAAAGGAGCTTGGAAGTGTGACACTCTGTCCGGCTTCTTCTTTCAGCTCTCTATACGCTTTTCAAGGCTCAGAATCTAGCAAGATCCCTTGGAAAAGTGAAGTGTGTGTTCTCTCTCTCTCACTCTCATTCTGTCTCTTGTTGGTGGACTACTCTCAGGAAACTGGGACAGGGTATCAATAGGCCTCACTCAAAACCCCCAAAGTGTCTAGGTGCCTAAAAAGCTAGGCAACCCCTGGTCTGAGCACTTGTGGTCACCAAAAAATAAGCAATAAAGCCTGAGCTGGGCAGTTTATGAAACAATCCAGAAGAACACAATAGGACTGATAAATTGATTCATGCCAACTCTGGACTTTTGGCTACCTTTG
This sequence comes from Podarcis gaigeae, assembly GCF_964106915.1. Lineage (NCBI taxonomy): Eukaryota > Metazoa > Chordata > Lepidosauria > Squamata > Lacertidae > Podarcis > Podarcis gaigeae. The sequence continues at coordinate 44,075,307 of NC_139677.1, read as the reverse complement.
AGAATAGCATGACCTTGCTGCAATAGCTACGAGAGAGAGAGAGAGAGAGAGAGAGAGAGAGAGAGAGAGAGAGAGAGGTGGCCTATGTACACTGTGCAAAGCACCGGAATTAATATTAATCCAGCTGTGCAGATGAAAGTAAGTGATGTCTTACGCAGTCATAACGTGCTCTCTCTCTGGAGTTTCACTTTAATCCTCAAGCAATAATGTCTGACATAGCATTTGCTTTATTCATTGAAACGTTACATGGAGTTCAACAGTCTGAAGGGCTTTTTCCACAATGCACTCATCTTTCTTCATCTCTGCGTCATTTTGTCGTTAGTCTCGGAATTTGGTCCTTTGTGATATTTGTCCTTTCTGGTACCCTAAAGCATGCTGTGGGGGTGGGGCATTTTCTCACTTGTTTTGATTGCTTCATCTGGAAACCCCACTTTCCATTTTGCCTTATTTACATTTTGGGAATGTAATGGGAATAGGAAACTGGAGCAAAAATTGTGGATGACCTTTTAGACTCTCAGAGTGGCTCAGTTTAAGAATCCTGAAATCAACAGGCCCCTCCTTTATTGTGATCAATGTCACTGTTTTTCTTTTAATCAACATCACTATCCAGCACTTTGACAGGAATGTTTTGCAACCCCAACCAACCTTCCAGGTGTGGGGGATGGGTTTTTTTTTGCATAAACTGTGCTGCAGCTGTTGGATTAGCATTGGTGAGACCTGACTTCAAATCCCCATTCAGCCACGAAGCTCTCTGGGTGATTTTTGGCTAGCCACCCTTCTCCACCCAAGCCCAATGGGGTTGTTGTGAATATAAAATCAGGATGGGGAATGGGAGAAGGACCTTAAGCTTCAGGAAGGAAAGCTGAGATATAAATGTAATAAATAAATAAATGGACACTTCAGTGTTGTCACAAAAAGCTTCCCCAACTCTCACCTGGCCATAGAGATGACTCGGCAAAGACCCTTCATCAGTGGCGAAGTGGTGTACACAGACACTTGCAAAGTTACATGGATCAGGGCCACTGTGTTTTCCAAACCAACTGTTATTTGAATCCCCAAAAGCATTTTTCAATAGCCGCTGTCTCCACTATTGCATTTCCCTGTGAACATTCCTTCTAGAATATAAACTGACTATTGTATAGAAGTGCAACGGCACAAGGCATCGATATATTGATTTTCTAAAGATGTGCACTTGGGGTTAAAAAATTAAAGCATCGAATGAATAGCATGCTTTGGGTTGCCACTACTTTAACCATGTTGTGACGCATCAAGAGCCATGTTATATTGATAGCTATTTATTTAAAAACAAGTAAAGGGTACTTATCACTTTATGCCTTTGAGAGGGAAGATTACCCTTCACCCTCATAAGGCCCTTCACTCCCTCTCCCTCTCTCCCGCGCGCTCTCTCTCTCTCTCTCTCTCTCTCTCTCACACACACACACACACATAACCTCCCTTGAAAACAAAGAAGAAGTGTCCCAAACTGGGGTAAGTCTGTGTTTCTAGGCCAGGAATGCTGCCAAAATGACTGAAAGCTTGTAGAAAAACAGCCAAAATATTTTCTGAACAAATACAGAGATAAATTTAGCTTCCAGCAAAAATAGGTACACTTGTATGTCATGCAAGACTTCAGGGGGAAATACAGCCTGGTCCACCCTGTATCATTTCACAAATAATTCAGCTACTGTTTTCTTCCACACAATGTTAATCTCCAAAACAATTTATTGCTCGTAAGTGGTTCCTGCTTATACTATCTGTCTGTGTGCTCTGTCCATCATATACATTTATTCTGTTCGAGTGTTACCAGAGCAGCATGGTATTGAGTTATGCGGAACAATGAAACATGGCACTCCAATTATATATTAGGCTTGTGGAGCAAGTGGATAGAGAAAAAATTCCCTCATCTCGCATAATACTACAACCTGGGACATCCTATTGCTGGCATCCATTTGGTCTCAGGAGACAATGGAGGAGTGTGCCTTTGTTTCAAACCATTGGAGTGCCTGCTGTGGCTGTAGAGACTGAGGCAGGATAGACATGTTTTGTTGCAGCTGGGGCAGATGAGGGCATCTGGTTGTGCTGCTGCAGATGCACCATAACATTTCTTTTCTCTGTGCTCCTCCCAGCAGCCATTTCCCCTCTCATCACTGCTGTGGATACATGACCTGTTTGTCTCCAAACACAGATGTTGTATGCAAGGGATTTCCACATGGCGGGGTTGATGTTGCCAGCCTTCATGTCATGTTTGCAGACATCTTGATAACACAGAGTTAGTCTGCCAGCAAGCCTGGTGCCTGAATCCAGCTTCCCATAAAGCATGTGCTTGTGGATCCTGTCATCTTCCATTCTGTGCACATGGGAATCACAGGTGGGAAGAATACATTTCCGAGCACAATTCAAAGTGTTGGTGCTGACCTTTAAATCCCTAAATAACCTCGGCCCAGTATACCTGAAGGAGTGTCTCCACCCCCATCGTTCTGCCCGGACACTGAGGTCCAGCACCAAGGGCCTTCTGGCAGTTCCCTCACTGCGAGAAGCCAAGTTACAGGGAACCAGGCAGAGGGCCTTCTCGGTAGTGTTAGCCACTTTGAGACTCCTTTGGGTAGTCATAAAGCAGGTTATCACATCCAAACTCTTCTCTCTAAGTGGAAGGAGCGGACATAAAATAGCTCAGGCAGGATCGAACATTTTCAGTGTCTATGGAATGCCAACTCACGCTTGATGTAGGGAAATGTGAAACATGGAGAGTGGAAATTGAATAGAATATTGTGGGAAAGGGCATGACTGGCATCGTGAAGAGTCCACACTGCAACATTTTGCAGAACCTACTTGTATGTATGCATAATGTATGATCCATGTCCATGTACAGCCTTAGACCTGACCTTCCTTGGTTTTTCTCTGTCCTATGAGAACATACAGACTTCTCTCTGAAGAATGCCATCTCCCTATGCAAGCAATGAACAGTTCAACAGAGAAATGCACTGACAAATAAAAGAAGGATATCCCATCTGGCTCTTTGTTCAGCCAGTTTAATGCACAGCTCCTTTCCATTAATGCAGATTCTTGCTTGTGATTCTGTGTTGTAAGCCTAATTACTCTCAATTTATTTGCTCAGCCCTGCATTTGCTATCTGCTGTTCCATAAATATGAAATTATCTAAATCCTTTTATATCTGGCTGCAATACCTAATTATTCCTCATTTGTTTTTATTCTCTCCCAATTTAGCATCATCTGTAAAGTTGAAGATCATATTTTTGTATCATAATAAGAGCTCTGAGATGCTAAGGAAGGAAGAAAAAAGTTCCATTTTCTCCTCCCGTTCTCTCAGAAAAAAAAGTAACAAGTGAGAGCTGTATGAAATGATAATGAAAGGAATGAACACAAGAGTCAAATAAATTAAGGAGAAGTTAAAGAACCACATCAGATAACGTGAGATATTACTGTGACTCGCACCCATATAAAGGCCATAATAAAGTATGGCACAGAAACACTGTATTTGGTGAATTGAGAGGCCAGTTGTATGAGTGAGGCAGTTCCTTCAGGTGGCACATATTGAGGGACAGGCTAGCAGTCCCATAAATAAGCCAGTCTTGCACCCTTGATGATGCCCAGGTGCTGTGGAGGAGGATGCCCTCTTCCCAGTGTTGATGTATCATTCAGCTGCCAATCCAGCTGTATTCGACATGCTAAATGAGAGGGTGCCATGTTGTCCCTTTGCCCCAGGCAACAAAATGTCTCTCCGTTCAATCTAAATGAGAAATGTTGTCTCTAAGATCGCCTTCTCCTTTCATTCATAAAAGAAGAAACTTCCATGTGCAACTGGAGGCAGGCAAGCTCTGCACACAGAATAAAATCTAAAAGAGTGAGGCTGGCAGGCTAGGAACTGAAATTGGTTTTTAAAAAAAAAATAATAGCAATAATCTCCAAATGTTCCACATTCACACTTGTTGCTGCCTTTAACAGGAAAGATAATGAGCCATATTTTATCCATTGTTTCCTCCGTCTGGCTCACTATTTTTAAAAACATTGTAAAATCAAAAAAGTTAAAAGGGTTATCTGGCCAATAGCAAGATCAATGATCTCTCCAGCAGAATGCAAAGTTCTGCCAGGGAACATTCCAGCTTAGTCCACACAGCAGCCTCATCCAGGTGCAGGTGTGACAAATTTCTGCCAAGAGGCTTATTACTATCATCATTCTTAAGACTATCCTCTCTCTTCTCTTCTCTCAGGTGCAGAACCCGGCACCTGTGTTAAATTGCCATCTCATACTGGTCTAACAGCTCTGGCTTCAATCTCTGTGAACATTAACCTCGAGAGGAGCCCAAGGGGAAGCAGGATGTGTTTTGATGAAGGCTGCTTTGTTTTCTTTGTGAATCAGGCACGGAAGCAAAGCTTGCTTCCCACATTAACCCAAGTGGGCTGAGGACGAAGACAGATGCTTATTTTCCTTTGACATTTCCTTGCCAATGCCACCTTGAAAGGTTTATCTGAAAATTAGCTAGCACAGGGATTAGCCTTATTCAGCAACTTTGTTGTGAATCAGATTTTACAAAATAAATGAACATTGGATATAAAACCAATCTATAATAATTATCACCCTAGTTATCTCGTCAGGTTCATTGCTTGGGTCCAGGTCAAGATACCATGGAAACTATTCAAGCTATATTGTTGAAAAGTCAGAGTCCTCTCAGATTTCCTTATAAATAACAAAGTGCCCATCCGCCCTATAGATTTAATGCTGCACTTTAAACAGCCATGGCTTCTCTCAAAGAGTGCTGGGAAGTGTAGCTTGGCGCTGAGAGTTGGCAGAAGACTGCTATTCCCCTCACAGGGCTGCAGTTTGCAGAGTGGTTTAACAACCAGTCCCTCTTCCCAGAAGACTAGGGAATTGTGGCTGTACGAGATAAATAGGGGTCTTCTAAGAATTCTAAACATCATTAACAAGCGGCACTTCCCAGGTTTCTGTGGGCGGAGCCATGACTCTTGATAGTGCTACAACACAATAAAATGCTGCTGCTCACCATACTAGGTTCCCAAACAGGGTTAGGATTCTCACACTGACTATTTGTGAAAGACTACTATGGCAAATGTGATGGATGTAATGTGGGGGAACGGGGGGCCTCCTTATACTTGGATACATGATTAGAAGATAGAAGAAACTAAGAAGTCCATCAGATCTAGTAGGCTGGAAAGGTGACCATAAAAAACAGCCTTGTTGGATCAGCTCAAAGGCCCACCTACTCCAGCATCTTGTTCTCACAGTGGCCAACTAGATGCCTCTGGGAAGCCATCAAGCCAGGACCAGGGCAGAGCAAATCTGTAATTCCCAGCCGTTGGTATGCAGTGATACTGTAATATATCATCCCGAGTAATGTGTGTTTCAGGTATAACAATAACGTGGCTGCTCTATAAGCAAGAGCAGTATAGATATATTAATATCAATTAACCTATCTGTATTATCATGCAGTATTATCAAAGATTACACTCACAGAACATCTAGTATTGATTATAGGAAAATGCTGCCCCATCTTTTGCTGCACTGATTTGCAAAAGCATACAACGTGTCACACAGTTTCTCTTTCCTTATAGAAATATTTTTAGAATTAAGCTGTACAAACATTATTTTGAATCTATTGTAAGTAAAGTGTGCTTGAAAACCTACACATGCAAGTGAGGCCACAAAAACAAACAATTAAAAAATTGCAAAAGAAAAAAAAATGCTAAATTTGTACATCTTGTTTATTGCTTCAAATTATGGAGTAATTTGAGAACTCTGTGAAGTCAACTTGGATCCTGCAAGGCAGACCTAATCTATGTACATAATTTAGATTTTATTGAGTTTAGAATGATATAATAAAACGCTGAAATCAACAAGATAGAGAGATAAGATTGATTCATGTAGGCTCAGGCTACATATTTTGGGGGGGGGGGAATCTACAAAAGCAAATTAGGAAATTTTAATAAGCTGGAGAATATTATCAAAAGCAGGTCCAACAAGCCCACTGGAAAACTCAATGCAGTGCCATTTGCATTCACGCTCCAAATTCTTATCTTGCTTTTTTCTTATCAACGTGGCATTTTCATTCCAGCGGAAGATATTTTAGGTTCCGTTTCAGCGTTACTTTCCTCACTGAAGTTACAATTCAGTCTGGGTAAGTGAGATAAATTTTGCTGGTCAACTGTGCAGTATTAATTCCTCCACTGGCTATTTGCCAGGTAAGCAACATTCCCCCCCTCCAACTATATTTTCTAGTTCTGACATTCTCTTGTTTAGGCTAGCATAATTCTTTTTTAGAATTCTTTAAACCCATTCCTGTTTATAATGGAACATTATACAAGGGTAATCACAAGACTGACAGTGGAATAAGTCTGTTTGAAGTTTCTGGGTCACTCCTTTTTTGAATTTCATTCTGGTAGGCGGGATTAGCAGCTAAAAATTACCATTGTAATAGCAAAAGCCAAACAAATGTAGGAAGCCAAGTTTATTGTCACATCTTAAGAATGAGGCCAGCTAGGAATAGCCATTTTTATTACAGAATAATAAATCTCACTAAAAATAACAACAGAGCCTATAGTCTCTGACGTGATCTATTTTTATGCAGATGCAGATGCAGCTTGCCAGGTGGGGCAGAGCCACTGCCCTAGGTTCCTGGCAGGTGGGTGTCACTGTTGCTCACCTGGAGAGTGAGGGATGAGATGGTGGTGAAGTTGACAGGGTGGAAACACACCAGCAGGAGTGCCATGTTGGTTCTGGCAGTGCATTTGCACTGTGCCAACCTCCCTGCCACTTTGCACCGCCCAGTAAGACACAGTGGCTCACCTGCCAAGAAGTTGGTTCAGTGGCTCTGTCTCATCCAGGAAGCCACTTCTGGTTTTTTGTGTTATCTCAGGCTGCAGTTTGAAACCTATGAACTAGGGAATAAGCCCTACTGAATACAGTGGGACTTCTGAACAGTCACCAAAATGGTTCCTCACAGGAATATTAATCAACAGTGGCAGTCTTCTGTTCCTGCTGAGTTCACATTGCCCCAGAGTCTCATTTCTACTGAACAACACATCTGAATCTGTATTGGCTCCGACTGCAGTTGTTTTAAACGAATCTATTTCTCAAGCAGCATGAATCTTTCTCTTTGGGCACCATGTACGGCTATTAGAACATGGTTAAACAATTCAGGCCTAACTAGCATTAGGCCATTAAGAATAGTTGACATATTTCAACTATTCTTTAAGGGTTTTGTAAGAGCGATATTTTGGAATTTTCACAAGTTGTTTCATGGTTTTCTTTTGTTTTTAAAGGTATAAATGAACAGTTGTAGTTAAGTGGGGTTAATTGGGCTTCGTTTAGCATGGTGAAGCTCATTACAGCAGCAAAAGCATAATGTAGGAGAATTAATTGTCCAATGCTGTGTGTCTGAAAATAAATAGATCTTAGGAACACTAGGTACATTTGAAATTTTGAGATTGTATTGTGGGGTGGGTCCCAAACACAAAATGGCTGCCATGAGGGCGTGGCAGAACACATTCTGACTGTCGTGGGGTGTGGCATAAATGAGCATAAAAGAGACAGAACCACAATGGGAAAATAGGCACCTATATCAGCCACAGCCACACTCAAAGAGAGAAGGACTTTGCATCTCTTCTCTGCTCAGAATAGAAGAGTGGATGGATATCCAATCTTGGCATCCATTGAAAGATGGACGGCAGGGGGGTGTTCAGAGTAGGAGCCATCAAGCCAGTGCAAACAGAATCTTCACAGGAAGAGCAATGAATCTCTTTTGCGTTGTGAATTGATTATCTAATGCAATATTTTAAGCATCACAGTGACAGAAAAAGAACGGCTTGTAAAGAAATGTTTGTAGTAAGCATTAAGCATTCCCATAAAAAAAAAGTCTGGTTCCAAACATGAGATGATATAACAGCACTGTCTAGTTTACACCTGCATCTTTGTCATCAGAGGACTACAGGATCCATGTGATGAATTATTGTAGATGAACTATGAAAGATCTAACCCAACAGAGAGAATTCATATAAACTTTATTCAGCTAAGCACCATATATCTCAATGTAGTGAGTCGACTCATTCAGCTGCCACCAGTCGAGTGTTGAGAAAAGAATCATGGGATGCACATGCATATGTGAACCAGCTCTTAGTGACTGGCTTTTCAAAGAAATTAAGCTTCCCAGTAGCCTTCTCTGCTTGGCTCACTTTGTGCATGGACCTGACATTGTACCAGCAACAGGAGCTATTGATATAAGATCTGCCAAAATCTCAGCTGCCATTGTCACGTCTCTGCCTCTCCCATCCTTGCATCTAATTGCTTCATTCCATTGGCTCTTGTGTTTCTTTTTATATTGATCTCATTAGCATTCCGCAAGAGTTCCCTGCTGTCAGCTTTCTTGTTTGCCTTTTGCTGTTACTGTGGCTCTATTTTCTTTGTTCACTTTTCTGTCATGTTTCATCTTACCTGTCTGTTGCGAGTACTTTATGTACCATTTTTTAACACTGTGCTTCCTTTTATGAATCTCGATTTTTCCAATATTTAAGTCATTTTGCTCATGCTACATCTGGATTCCAGTTTGTGTCTGGTGTCCGTTGGACATCAGACTCAGCACTTGGACCATTAATCTAGGTCAGTATTGTCAACTCTGGCTGGCAGTGAATATCCAGGATTCCAAACAGGATTCTCTCCCAGCCCTGCCTAGAGAAGCCAGAGATTGAAACTGAGAGCTTCTCCATGCAAAACAGGGGCTCTGCCACTGAGCTATGGTCCTCCCTAATTCAAGGGGCCTCATTCAAGTCACCACAACCTGTAGGCGGCACCAAACTGAATAAGCAATATCTTAAAGACCTTGTTTATTTAAGTTTTGAGGTCTTTATAAAAGTCCCAGAGCTAGAAGAACAAATCATAATGGTGATAACAGGGTGTTTTATTCATGTAGCAGATTTTTGAAGAGCAAGAGTTAGGAATAAAGCAACAATAAGCAGATGGAGTCAAATGGGTGGAAGGAGTTGGAAATATAAGAAATGTAATAAAAAGCATGATGTCCTTAAAACTGAAGAGATTAGAAGACAAATGAGATCCAAAAACAGACAGAATTTCAAAACTGTAATAAGCCAGATCAATGACTGGTGAATGAAGAACAAAGAAAATGTTTGCAGCTCCCAATATTTGTACTTCTGTTATGCTCTTTGATTCACAAATAGCCATTTATTACAGCGTGTTTGTGTGCTTTTTTCTGTGAATTTTATACTAGGAACTGGCTTCCCTTAGGCTATTAACTGGCAAAGGGGCCCAAATGAAATTGATCCTTTTGGACTTGGTAATTCACACTTTCTGAAACAATGCGTGAAATGAAACACAGCCATCTTTCAAAACTTCTGTTTATCCAAGTTTTGTGATGCAATTCTTCAGCCAAGCAACGTGTACACAAATGCATATACTAAAAAGTGTACAAAAATACATTTATTAGTGAAAATAGCTTGCAAAAATGTGTATATTAGGGAACATTGTAGACACAAATGTGTACATTAGGAGAAATTCACACTAAAATACAGATGAATTTTCATGAGGATTTTGTTTTTTTTAAGATCATGAACTAATGTAGAAATGTGGAGAACGGAAAACTGGAAAACAGGAAACTGAGAGAGATAGAAACTGACACATTTCTGACCTGGGCAGCTGTTAGATGGGCAGTGGTGGCTTTTGGGGGGGGGCACTCTGAGAAAAGGATCCTGGACTAGATGGGCCATTGGCCTGATCCAGTAGGGTCTTATGTTGTGGTACTGAGCTTTGTTAACTTCTGGTGTGAAGACTTATGTGAGTTTGCTGTAACAGAGACACAGATCCTTACACTCAAGGAGCAAGAGCTATGCAAGAATCTAGATTCATGGTTTAGGGTGGTAGTGAATTAGACAAATAATGAACATGGCTATTCTTAAAGTCCGTACTTACTGGGTATGTTAGCTAATAAAATATAACTAGAAATTAATCAAATAGTACAACATTCAATGAAATTTGAGGAAACGGCATTTGCTTCAAGTCTGAAAATGTAGGTCCAAGGAATTTTTCCAAAAAATAGGCAATAATAAGTTGGAGAGAGAATGTGTGATGTTTGGTTTCATGTTGGAAGAGTAGCATTCTAAGACTAAGGTCTCATTACGTTATTTTGACCTCCCCCACCCACCCCTGGTCCCCGGGTACAGGATTTCTAAAGAAACCCCCAAAGGCTACATCTGGAAGGCTGAAATATATGTTCACCTAGAGATGATATTAGATGCTTTATGATTATACCAGAACACACCGTTACATAAAGCACTTTGACAAGACACCTCATGCAGATTAATTACATTCCAGGATTCTAAGGGGAACATGCATTTAAAAGGACTTGGGAGTGATTTTTCATATCATATTAAAGGACAAGAAAAAAGTATCAAAGGACTAGAGGGTGCCTGATCCAGTTCTTGTATTTTAAGAGATGTGTCAACAGAGAATTCAGGAAAGAATATCAGATCTCTACATCTGACTTATGTTGTCTCAAGATATTACTTTTCAGAAGGATAATGTAGAATTTAGAAATGTATAAGGAAGAAAGCTCATTGCTGATATATGAAAGAACCTCCGGATCTTATGAGTATGCTTGATTCCTCTATGGAAATCTTTAATGGCTCAATAAAAGTAAGCAATAGAATATATATTTTAACAGACCTTGAGAGCTAAAATACAGTAATAAAACCTTCCATCTATAGTAGATTATTCCCCCCCCCCCAAAAAAAAATCTTACTGATGTAGAAATCCTTGGCCATGTAATCTTTTCTGATGATTTCCGCCCCATCATGCATCAAGGTTAGCAAGTGGACTCTTTGCAACTGGGGAAGCAGGGAATAGGCAGATATGAACTGTGGTCTAGGCTCCATCTATATCTGAATGGACATGGAATTAGCTAAGATCAAGGTGGAGAGAGGTAGCATAAGAAGAGGATCAAATACCTATTCTTGCAGTGGCCAACCAGATGCTTATGAGGCTAAGTTAGTAAGTGCTCCTCTCCTCAAAGCTGTTCACAATGTGCTTTGGTACTAGTTTCTGATCGGCAGCACTCAGGAAACTATGTGCTGGTGATGCATGCAGGCTACAGCAGAAGCAGAAACAATTCTAGTAAAAACAGTAAAAGTGAGTGATATTGAATATGAGTGGGACCTGCAACAAACAATTGTTATGTAGAGAGATCCTGTTCAGTGTTCCAGTCGGTCAACCCTCATGCTTGATACCCCAATCCAGTTTAAAAGCAAAATGGGCCATCAAACAAATAAGGCAGTGGTTTTTACATACTAGAGAGACTTCCTAGATATGCATAAATATTTTAAAATCTTTTTTTTAAAAAAAATCTTAAATGTATGTAATTTTTTCTGGGGGGACGCAGGGCTACACAAACCCCTAAACATTTTATGAATCTAAGTTTGGCCTCAAGGGGCAATATTTCAATATGAGTAGGAAAATGAGAGTACCCCTAAACATTTTTTTAGAAAAAAAGCACTGGTAATAACCCATTAGTTTCCAGACTTAATGGATTAAACAAACCTCCTCCTCCATTGGTGATCACTTGTAGCTGAGTAAGATTGCCTTCCATGAACACGGTCTTAACAGTGAGTCTGTAAGTGAATATGGAGACCAATTCTGGATCTACACATCCTTCCACAGTGGGGACATAGGTTTCCTTGTGAGAGTTGATCATGATGAGGGTTTGCCCAACATGCCTTGCTCTTACCTTGTTTCTCCTTTTTGTCCTGAGTTCGAGTGTCCTTAAAGTCCAAACCAGGCAGATTTCAGGCAGATAAATGCATCTTTCCCATCCTTAGCCTTCCTGCATTGGGGCATTGGGTAGAAAGGTCTAATCCAGGTTTCCTCAACCTCAGCCCTCCAGATGTTTTTGGCCTACAACTCCCATGATCCCTAACTAGCAGGACAAGTGGTCAGGGATGCTGGTAATTGTAGTCTCAAAACATCTGTAGGGCCAAGGTTGAGGAAGCCTGGTCTAATCCTTATACAGTGGTACCTCAGGTTAAGCACTTAATTCGTTCTGGAGGTCTGTTCTTAACCTGAAACTGTTCTTAACCTGAAGCACCACTTTAGCTAATGGGGCCTCCTGCTGCCGCTGCACCGCCGCTGCACGATTTCTGTTCTCATCCTGAAGCAAAGTTCTTAACCCGAGGTAATATTTCTGGGTTAGCGGAGTCTGTAACCTGAAGCGTCTGTAACCCGAGGTACCACTGTAGTAAACACTGATCCTGTCCTCCACACAATTGGGAGCACTGAGTATTCAGCCAAGCCTGCTCACAATCTGCACCAGACCTTTGCACAAAGAGTGGTAATAGGGCTGGGAGGTGATTTTCCTGTAGCCCCTCCAAATATACAACTTAAGATGTCAGCTGTTGCTGGCTAGCGTTCATACATTAAAAACACTTGATAAATTTAATCTTGCCAGAGAGTCTTGTTCCTGAGGGTCCTGATGTAACAAATTTGCACCCATGATTCCTGGGGCGGCAAATGATACAGGGCTGTTTGCCTGCTTCCATACATGGCTCTTCTTCTCTGAGTCATCTTGACACAAAAAAGTTTGCAGTGTGAAATCGGGAGCATGTCATTTTTCAGAGTTCTCTAATCAGACACTTCCCTTAGACTTGCTTGAATACAAGTGCTACACACTGCGTTTGCTTTGCTTGTGGCTGGTATTTCCCCGGAAATATTTTTGTTCCCTTGTTTATACTTACTTTGATGATCATTCTCAAATATTTGTTCCCCTCCCCTAGACTTCTCTCAGAGGTGTGCCCCTATTGAAAGGAAAACTGTTCATACAGGAATGGACATATCTGTCTAGTTCTGGCCTGTATCATATGTGTTTGTTCATAACTCCTCCTCTCCATCCTGTTTGCACATCTATCTGCATTTTTAAAATACAAAAATCCACACTTAAACACATATGTAATTACATATTTAATCACAAACTACTTATTTGACTCCATATAAACATTTCTAAAGTTATTTATTTATTGCTTTTGGGTACCTTTTGTTCAGCCAAAAACATTATTGTCAAATTCAGAGAAGTGTGAAATCTGAAGGATAATTAATGTGATCCCTGTGTCAGTCTGGGAGGTGCAAATTAGATCAGTTTCACTTTGAAAATATGAACCAAATGAAATTCTTGTCTATCCCTGTTCTCATGTAGTTACGGTATGCCAAAGCAGCAGCACTAGCTGTGTCTCAGGAGATGAGCCAGTCATGAAAAGCTAAGCATTGTTATCACTCAACAGTAAAAAGATGGTGTGGGCAGTAGCTGTGTGGATTCAGATTTATTTGAGGCTAACTCTTAATATCCCCCCCAAATGTGCTGTTTACCCTTCAGATCCAGAAAGGAAGTGATGAGCTTTCCTTCTTTTGTAACTTTAAAATAAAGCACATAAAGGAAAACATTGTCCTCATGGCTCAATAGATTAAACCTTGAAATGACACTTGAGAAGCAAGAGCTGTAGATAAACATACCTTTGTTTTATAAGAATTCGCAGATAGTAGCTTGGGGGATTTCCTATGTGGAGTTTGTTTCCACTTTTTCCGTTTATGAGCTTCAGAAATGTTTTAAGCCAGAAGGGCTGAGGCATGGAAAACCAATATGGAGCCCTTCAAATAATTTGAACTGAAACTCACTACATCCCCAAGTGTTAGCTATGCTGGCTGGCACTGTTGGACTTTGGAAAACACCATGCTGGTCTGAGGGCTGTTGGGTTGTGCTAATATTGTGTGAGCGGTTTGTTTGTTTGATTGTTTTATTTGCAATCTGTTGTAAGCTGCCGAAAGAATTTTTCAGTGGAAACATGAAATACACACCTGTAAATTAAATAAATATGCATATTAATAATAATAAATACATATCTTTCCATGGGTTTGAAAAGCAACTTGCAGGCAAGTCATGTGTGGAATTGATGCTGGCCTCATTTCCTACTTCAACAGCCCTTGTTTAAAATAAAAGATTGAGAAGAAGAAGAAGAGTTTGGATTTGATATCCTGCTTTATCACTACCCTAAGGAGTCTCAAAGCAGCTAACATTCTCCTTTCCCTTCCTCCCCCACAACAAACACTCTGTGAGGTGAGTGGGACTGAGAGACTTCAGAGAAGTGTGACTAGCCCAAGGTCACCCAGCAGCTGCATGTGGAGGAGCGGAGACGCGAACCTGGTTCACCAGATTACAAGTCCACCGCTACACCACTACACCATGCTGGCTCTCTTTTAGGCACTCAACCTAGACACCCAAGGGCAAAAGCATGTAGAAGGACAGGGGTCCCCAGTCTCACTGGCTGTGCCTGCTTCTCCCCTGACCTTGGCATGTTTAGCCTGCAGATCTGAGGGGGACTTGTAAGTGCCCTTACAAGCCTCATAATCAAGATCCCTGTCAATGGCAATATGCAGAACATGATGGATCCATCCGTTCCTGCAACTTCTTGGTCATTATTGTGTGATCACAGTGACAATTTTGGAAGCTGCTGCTGCTGTTGTCTTAGCTATTGTGGTGTGGTGCTGCTTTCAAAGTATTGCACAGGTGGAGCCTGAGTGGATATTTCATACATGAATTTCACTGAAGTGATCAAACCTTCATGTCGACTGCCTGGGCACCTGCACTTGAACTCAGGATGAAAGGGAGAAATGAGCTAAGAGCAAGGCATGTTTGGCAAACCCTCACCATGATCAACTCCCACCCGGAAACCTATGTCCCCGCTATGGAAGGACATGTGGATCCAGAATTGGCCTCCGCAACACTTATGGACTCACTTTTAAAACTGTGTTTATGGAAGATAATCTTACTCGGCTACAAGTGATTGCCAAAGAAGAGAAGAAAGATTATGTAATAACTACAAAAGCAAAAAGAATACGATAAATGTTTGCGAAGAGGCTGTAGCTGGCACCTGTTGTGTGCCAATTCACCAGCAGCCCACAAGAGTCAAATGGCACACCAGCCCAATCACAACTTCCTCCCACATCCTGCTGTGTAGAAGAAAAAGGGAGCAGGACATCTGGTCCTAGATTGGAAGGAATATATGAACAGTGTATCAGATACAGTGGGGCCCAAATTAACATGCAGTTAGGGGAGACTATGAATGAGATTACTAGCTGCACACACACACACACACACACACACACACACACAATTCCCATCATGTTGCGTGTTCAAGAGTGACTGTCTGCTGTTGGAAGGTTTCATGTACTCTGGGTTCAAAAGCACATACCCCATGGGGATAGGAGCCTTGTCTGCTGCGAGACAACTGCCCTTGGATGTGCGAAGGGCAATGGAGATGTAGGTAGCAAGTTTTTTTGTACAGACTTACAATTTGCCCTGGAATTTGCACAGTGCAGAGTGGTGTATAAATAATTTAAATAAAAGGCATACATTTTCCAATTCTGATATTTTATTTTGTGAGATAGGGTGGCCAGACCTATATGGGGTGACTTTTACTTGGAATCTATATGTGGCTACCTCGTCTATTTATATAATGGCATCATACTTGCTGTTATTTGCTACTGGAAAGAATGAAACAAAACCAAAAACTGTTCATTTTTCAGTTCACCTAGGCTAGTTTCTTTCTGAATGTACCCATATTTCTGTCTGCTACAGTACCCTGTGGTACATCTAGCTCCTATAACAGGCATATTTCTCCCACATCTGCCTTTTATCCCAACCATGCAACTAGATCAAGCTTGGCATTCACAACCTCTATTTATCCACAACCTCTCTTTATCACTCTTTTGAATCTATAGGGTGCAGTTCTATTAAAAACGAGATGACATAAATGGACATACACAAGAGGTAGGAGTCTAATTCTGTCATTCACTGTGGTGAGCAGCAGAGATGCCTTATCACCAGGGGTCAGCAAACCTTTTCAGCAGGGGGCTGGTCCACTGTCCCTCAGACCTTGTGGGGGGCAGACTATATTTTTTTGGGGGGAGAATGAATTCCTATGCCCCACAAATAACCCAGAGATGTGTTTTAAATAAAAGCACCAGACAGGTGCTACAAATAATCCAGAGATGAATTTTAAATAAAAGGACACATTCTACTCATGTAAAAACACACTGATTCCCGGACCGACTGTGGGTCAGATTTAGAAGGCAATTGGGCCGGATCCGGCCCCTGGGCCTTTGTTTGCCTACCCATGCCTTATCACCGTGGCTTCATACAACAACTCCATTCCTTCATCCATGAGGCCAACATGACAAAAGAGAGCAAAAAAGTAAAGAGCTATGCATCCCATTTGCAAGAAGTGTCAAGAACAATCATGCTATATTTTTTAATCAATGGAACCTAATGTTTGATCATAAATTCCAATTCAGTCCAAGCTAGTGTGTTTACCCTTTACATGTAACATTCATTTACACATTTTTAACAGAATTGTGGCAAATGCATAGGTCACTCACCTTTGAGCTTTCGTAAAGTCTGTATCTGTTGTTTATCTGTGTTCGGGTTCAACTCCAGCAGCTCTCCATCTGTTTGCTGTCTGTTTTCTAAACAGAGGCAGCATCCTGAGGGGCACAGAAGACAGGCAACAATTAACACTGCAGCAGACTAGAGAGGAGGCAGTTTTCAGTGGAACTGAATTATATTTTTCTGTACAGATACCCCTATTTTCCATATGTTTTTATTGTGTGCAATGTTGTGATTTCAATCTCTAAAACAGATGATATGCTGCGGGGTTTTGTTGACTCACAGCACTTGTTCCACATAGACAAGCACTTGCAGCAGACCCTGCCATCTGCATTGCTAAAATTAAGGGGTGCCAGGGGCACAGCCCCCCCTTTCACTTCTTTCTCTGTGCTGGAGCAGGGGAGTCTCAGGGTTGTATTCAATTAAGTCCCACTCATAGTAGGTCCACTGAAGTTAATGAAACTAAGTGAGTAATGTATATGAACTTCAATAGGTTTACTCTCAGTAGGACTAGCATGGATCCTCACATTTTATGCTGTTAGAGCAAAGTTTTATGCTACAGTAGGGATGGATGGATCTGTCCATTTTGGTTATTATCATTCCTGATTTTTTCCAGTCTTAAATTTAGTTCTGCGCAGTTTTTCTACAATCTGTGGGATATATATATGTATGAAAATTCACCAGCATTTGAATGCTCATATGTCCTAATACACCCTTTTGCATGCAATTTCCCCTAATACAAGGTGTTTTTGTATATTATTTTTACTAATATATTATGCATACTTTCCCCTAATAGATGCACTTTTAAAAACATGGTTTGCTTGCAGAACTGCACCACAAAATTCAAGTAAGTGAAAATTTCAGAGGATGCCTATGTTTCAGTACCATATTTTTTGCTCTATAAGACACACCAGACCATAAGACGCACATAGTTTTTGGAAGAGGAAAACAAGAAAAAAAGTATTCTGAATCCCAGAAGCCAGAACAGCAAGAGGGATCGCTGTGCAGCAAAAGCAGCAATCCCTCTTGCTGTTCTGGTTTCTGGGATAGCTGCGCAGCCTGCATTTGCTCCATAACACGCACACACATTTCCCCTTACTTTTTAGGAGGGAAAAAGTGAGTCTTATAGAGCAAAAAATACGGTACTTTCTTAAGTGATAATTTGACAGGTTCACTTGTAAATGGAAACCGAATCAAATTTCTTCCTCCTCCCTAGTCTACATTTTATTGAAGCCTATTAAAGGAGCACCTAATACAGTCACGTATAATGTGAGGACAAAGGAAGACTTCATGGAGATATGTAAGTTAAGGTGTGGAACAGGAAGCCACCTGTGCAGTTCATAATATGATTATTTCATGAGGCTTTGTTTGGGATGTCTGTTCTAAAATTAGATCCACGGAATCCCCAGTTTGCTGCTACAATAGAGTTGTGAGTATGAAAGAAATAGATATTCTCGGTTCTGCTCCTAAGCCTCCCAACATTACTAATGGGATAATATTAAAGCCTTTCAGCCTATACCAAGGCACCAGATAGGGCTGCCCTCTCTTCTTTATTATTTAAGTTGGCATCAGAATCCCTAGCTTGTGCAATTCAGCAAAACCTCGCAATTAAAGAAAGGAATAACATTTAAAGACTCTGATATTTCCCTCTGTGCTAATGATGCCACAGTATTTGTTGATGACCCTGACAACTTCAGTCATAGCTTTAACTGATTTGAGTCACAAATTTGATAGCCTTTGGGGATCAGAATTAATGCCAGAACTAACATGCACCTTTTCAATCAGAATTGGCATATACCTCTTCACCTCTTTTATGTTTCTGGGCTTCAGTATCCAAACCAGAGGCCTAATATATGTAGGAAACAAGGTCAAAGAATGGCTCACACCTTGCTACAAAAAAATATGACTTGGATAGATAGGCTATGTAATCTGTAAACATCTGGGGTAAGATTAATGTCATGAAAATGAATGTGGTACAATGCTTAACTTGTTTTTTTATATGGCTTACCAATATACATCTCGGGTTCCTAGTTTACACATATCAATAAGGCCTTTTGTAAGGCCTTATATGGTGCAGTAGAGCACCCCACATTTTCATTATATAAACTTCAGCTTTTGATCTAAGGAGATTTTAACTTCCCCAAACTCTCTATAGAGCTTTTCTCCTTTCCCAAGTACATAAATGCCACAGCCAGAATCCTCATATCAACATCAGCCTAGACAATATTAGAATAGCCCTTTCTACATTGATGGGGTGGACAGCCCGTAGTTTCAGGTATATTCACAACTTTTCTGATAAACATCCGATACCCTCCACCCCCGTATCCTAGACTGCCAACACATTATTGAGCCTTCCATCGATGCAAGGGAAATAACACTTTGGCATAATCCAGAACTAAAAAATTGCTGGTCTCACAGTTTTGTAAAAGACTAGGGCAGATAATCAAATTCTCACTTTGGATCAATAAACAGACAAGGAAAGTAATTTTGTCCCCTTTTCTTACTTTGAAGAAACATACAGATCACCTGATACCTCCCAGTGATATTATTAACAGTTGAAAAGTGTATTAGTTTCTTTGGATTGTATCCAATGAAGTTTTCTCATTAGTACACGGGTTTCCAAACAGTGTGCTATGGCACCCCGGGTGGCTTGAATGATGGTCGGGGTGCCATGGGCAACACTGGCATCTGTCCCTCTTTCCTTTCCTTCCTCCCTGATGCCCTCTTGTGCCTCTGCCTCCCAAAGGATTGCACAGCTGTTTGTTGCAGAAGCCCTGGCTACAAACTCCATAGGTTAATGGTGCCTCTGGAGTTGGCTGGGGGAGCTGGTTGCCACGAGCTGAGTGAGGCAGCCTCAGAGGAAGCAAGCAAGTGGGCAAGGGAGCCCAGCCAGATAGTCCATCAGCCCTTGCTGCTGGGAATGGACAGACAAGTCCCAGGCCCCAGTGGGCCAGTGTGAGGAAGCACTTCTCTTTTGGGCAGGGAGGCAGCTCAACGACCAGGGGCTGCAGGAGCGGCTGCCCAGAGGACTCCCAAGGAGAAGAGATGAGGCTGAGGGAACACTCCACAAGGGAGGGTGTTCGAAAAAGCATGAGAGGCTGCCAGCTCTGCAGGAAAGGGGTGACATAACTGGGCTCCTGAGCCCCACAGGGTTGCCACAGAAATAATGTAGTTGGTCAAGAGAGCTGTGGACTTTAAAAGGTTGAAAACCTCCGCATTAGAAGTCCTTGAGCTAACAGGGTTACTTTGTTGGATACAACCCTTAATTTGGTCATGCTGCCTGCAGTGTTTCTAAACTGCCCCCTCCTCATATTAATTAGGGGGATCTCCTTCCCAACACTCCTCAAGCCAACTATAGTTTTTAACCGTTGACTTGTGGATGGAACTAAATGTTATACAACATCCATGTGTGCAGAATGGAACAAGGAGCTGGATAATCAAACTCTTCCAAATCAATGGAAGGCTATGCTCTCATCAATTAAAATCTAAACCCTAGTTTGAGATGGCCCTGCAGAAATTATTATATCTCCTTTATAATTATGTAAGAAAAATATGGTTTCCTTCTCCAGTTGCTGGTGATGTCAGTGACAGAGAATGCTCCTTAACATATATGATGTGGCACTGTTCTTCAGTTTTTCAATTCTGAGGTCATTGTCTGTAGATACCTCCCTATGGTGTATTTTATGACATCATATCACTGAGCAGATGGGTGCCAGAGTCTACAAATATCCAGAGGGCCATTGGTTGCTCATCTGTCTCATGGGCCCAACCTTGAATTTGGGTCAGCATAAGTTCTCCTCACTCTTCTCCCTCTAATGGATGAGGATAAAAATCTTAACAGCTAAGACTTTGTCAAATACTGACAAACTATTGGGACCTACCAGGAACATGTAAAAAGCCTCCTTAGATAATTTGCTAGGAATATGGAAATTCTTACAGGTTCCTTTGGAATTCTTTGGATTTATTTATTTTATTAAATTTATTCATAGCTCCTCGCCAGGGCTCCTAATTCAGGCCTGCACAGGGCTTCTACTAGCTTACGTTTTTACTGTGGTCAGAAGAGGAGCCTGGAGGCTGGACTGAACTGAACTGAGTGCATTTAAGGGAATAGTAGGCAATTAATTCACTGTGCCTGAGTTCAACACAGTGTAAAGTCTGGTATTAAATGTTGATTTGTGTTTTTCTCATTCCTTGTAACCAGAACTTATTAAATAGAAAATCATTTTCTTATACTTGCTTTTTCTCATTGCTTCATAGACATTTCACTTACACATTATTTCATAACTATGCAAAACAAATGAAGAGATAATGAGGAGACAGAAGGGTGCGATGAAATGCAATTGTTGGGAAATAATGTCAGACAATAGAAGAATATTGCCTAAGTGTTCTTTCCTTGTTATTAGTGAGGAATCTAGTAAGGGAAACATGCCATGCTACTTTTGTGGGGAAAGAATGTACGAGAGACTCATTTAGCACAACTTTCGTGCCTCAAGAGAGCAAAGTGTCAATGTAGCAAGAAAATAGCAAGTGCAGCATTTTCATGCATAACTTTGCAAAGGAAGTTTCACTTCCCCTTACAATGCTGTAGCTGGACTTCTGTAGATGTCTGTTTCTACTGCTGTGGCAGTGATTGCAGACAGACACTCAGATGTGGATCAGCTTCTTCTGCGCAGCTTTATGTGACTAAATTCAAGCACATCTCTCTTCATGCACCCCTCCCGCATTGAATGGAATGAGATTTTCTGAATAGACCCATCATGTGATGCATTCCAAGCTTGGTACCATCTGCTGTCACAAACTCAGCTTGATTTAAAAAAGACCGTCATTCAAGGCCATCACTTGCTGAAACCCCTTTGGAAAACGGTGTTCCACTGGAATCCCTGATGCAAAAAACAACATTGGAACAAAGACTGGTTGCCCGAATGCTTCCTGCAGAGGATGTGTGGGATGCTACAACAAAAAAACCAGCAAACTCAGTTGTGTGCTTAAACACAGGTGCAGGAAATCTTTGGCCCTCCAGATGTTGCTGAATTACAATTTCCATTATCCCTGGCCATTAGCCATGCTTGCTGGGTAGTTCTGCAACATCTGGATGACCAAAGGATCCCTATACCTGGCTTGAACTGATGTTGTGTGGGACAGCTAATGCAGATGTTTGATAATGGCTTGGAAGCATTAGTAGCCCATAGACTGGAGAATCAACAGCCTACTTCAACAGGTTTTATTGGGTATATTCAGGCAATACAGCATTGGTACAATATTTTACAAATTACTTCCATCCCAGTAAAGAATCTATTCCTCTGCATTACACATCACTCTCCAATCTCAGGTGTGTTTGTTTTTAAATGCTTCCTC
This sequence comes from Podarcis gaigeae, assembly GCF_964106915.1. Taxonomy (NCBI): domain Eukaryota; kingdom Metazoa; phylum Chordata; class Lepidosauria; order Squamata; family Lacertidae; genus Podarcis; species Podarcis gaigeae. Next base: position 44,053,489 of record NC_139677.1, on the reverse strand, counting down.
TCTGTCCTTCCCTATGTGCATATAGCCCATATAGCCTTTTGGAAAACACCTAATGAATTTATCTTCATATTTCAGGGAGGCCACTGAGGCAGAGATTTATTGACACCACAGTTGTGGCAGAACCAAGAAATAAATCAGTGCCTCTAAGTGGAGGACCAATGCCTTAATTACAAAGAGCAGCCATTTTTTCTGTTGTCAGCAACGTTTACACCATTTCCAACTTGGGTAAGAAAAATTAATGAAACCCTATGAACTGCCTTCCAAAGATTCTTTAGCAAGATGTAAAGGGTAATGTGACCTGACACTGCTTAATCTCAAATGCTCCTGAAAACTTTCCCTTCTACTAAGTGATTGTGTGCTGGCTGCTTTTCCATCTAAGAAACTCATTCAATTTTCTTCCAACGTTGGATTTTTCTTCCTGTGGCTTTTCCCCCCGCTGAGTTTCCCACCTCGGGGATTTCACCAATCCTTAGACTGCTAGCCGTTTTGCTGCAGCTGAAGATATTTCATCTGTGCTACAATCAAAAGGGATGGCCTGTGTCTCGATAATGTCTAACAATCTTTTCAGTTTAAGAGAACAGTCTGTCATCCCCAAATAGAAGGGAGCAATTTTTCCCTAATATTCTTTTTCTTTTTGGAAGGGGGGGAAAAAAGGTCTGTTGTGAACTCAGATCCTCTCATTTGATCAGGTTCATTGCTAGCAAAAAGCCTGCTGAGCTGAAATAAACATTCTGTGTGCGGCACTGAGAGGGTGACAAGAGGAAAAATAAAGAACGTAAGAAGAGCCTGCTGAATCTGGCAAATGGCCCATTTAGTCCAACATCCTGTTCTCACAATGGCCAACTGGATGCCTGTGGGAAGTCCGCAAGCAGGATATGAGTGCAACAGTACTCTCCCTTCATGTGGGGAAGTCTCCTGCCCATTTAATAGTTGTGTCAAAGATGGAGTCAGAGTTGTCAACAGTTCCTTAGAAGAAATCTGCATATTGTGAAAGGGCAACAAATTGTTTAAGCCTGGTGGAACACTCTGCCACAAGAGATTAGGGCGCTGTGAGATTTGACATCTTTCCACAGGGCCTGCAAGATGGAGTTGTTCCGCCAGGCTCAGCCTGACTCCCCTTCTCTTTTTGTATAAGAACTAGTATGAAAGAGGCCTCCCAGCATTCTCACAGGCCCATATAAGAACAGCGTAAACAGTTGGGCCTGATGAACATTTACTGTTCCGAACTCTAATCCTGTGGAAAGCATAATAATAATAATAATAATTTATTTGTACCCCGCAGCCACTCTGGGCGGCTTCCAACAAAGATCAAAAATACATTAAAATGTCACACATTAAAAACTCCCCTGAACAGGGCTGCCTTCAGATGTCTTCTAAATGTCAGGTAGTTGTTTATCTCTTTCACATCTGATGGGAGGGCATTCCACAGGGCGGGTGCCACTACCGAGAAGGCTCTCTGCCTGGTTCCCAGTAGCTTTGCTTCTCACAGCAAGGGAACCACCAGAAGGCCCTCGGCGCTGGACATCAGCATCCTGGCAGAATGATGGGGGTGGAGATGCTCCTTCAGGTATACTGGGCCGAGATTTTAATTTGATACTGACTTGTTTTTAGGAGGTAATTTAATTACCAATGTTATATATTTGATGTTAGCCGACCTGAGTCCAGTCTCAGGCGGGGAGGGCAGGAGACTAATACAAGTTTGTTGTTGTTGTTGTTGTTGTTGTTGTTGTTGTTGTTGTTGTTGTTGTCAAAGGGCAACAAATTGTTAAGCCATCTAATTTATTGTTATATTTATTCTTATATTTATATTCTTTATTTATTCTTATTCTTGTTGCTTGTTCTTATTAGGGAGAGGTGATGCATTTGTGGAATTTTCCATCTCACGTGCTAAAATAACTTCACCAGCCTTTTTCTGCATACCCAAGTGGACTGGGAAGCATCTTTGGCTATTTACATATTACCAGCTTTAAATGCAACTAGGTCTTTCTGCCCATGGGTAACTTCCTGTGTTCTATAGGTGGTGGTTCCTCGGTGCGACCAAAGACTCCTGGCATTTTTTTCAAAATATTCATTGCTTCCACAAACTTTACAAAAGCTGGGCTATGTCATTATAGGAAGAGATGATGGATTTGCCATTGCCGATTGTTTTGTCACTTAAGTGAGCCTTGTGAAACCTGTGCTTTGATGATTATGCATCATTTTTGAACCCCCTTTTGACTTAATGTAATTGAATTGCTGCACTGAAATCAGTTTGAAGCTAATTTAGACTATTTCTAAAATCTCTGTTGCCGTTTGCATAAATCAGTGTAAGGGCATAGTCGTAAAAAAAAAAACCCCAACCACCATCATTAGTTGGAAATTGCCACTTCTGAAATCAGAAGATTAATGCTCAGATAGAAGTCCTGGAACTACAGCAGTCAAATGGAGTTCCAATTAAAAATTAGAGCTTTGAGAGTCTGGGACCACCTGCTTGCTGAGTATCTTGCTATCTTATAGATATTGATATAGATATGGAAAGGGTTATGAGTTATTGGTCATATTGAGATTAGGATAAGTAAACTTAAAATTGAAAATAAGCAAGAGAGAGTTTTAAATCGCTTTTACTGCTCTTTAGTTTTACTAGATTAAGGTGAAATAGCTAGTGCCTTTTTTGTAGCAAAGTCTGGAGTCATTTTTTGGTTACATTTCTGAATATTTCAGCACTTTTCTTTTTTAGTATCAGTGCCTCACAATCAGGTGAAGAAGTAGGGGTAGTCTTTTAGTTGCTAGCACAATATTTCCTCTACTAACATCTGTCAGGTGCAAAGCTTCAATATACAATGCCCAGAGCTTTAAAGGGCCTAGCAAGGCTATAAAGGATGGGAGCAAAAGCACTGTTATAATTTGTTAACAATGTGCCTTCTAAAACGTGCAGACACTGACAAGGGTAAGCTTGAGGATTTAACAGACCACGTGACTAAGGATAGACAAATCTGTCAGTTTAAGTTTCTAATTTTTCAAAATCTTAAATTCAGTTCTCTACATGAAAATACATCAGCATCTTATTGCAAATGCTCCCACTGCCTACATTCAAATGCATTTTTGCCCAGTACACACATTTTTGCAAAGCATTTTTGTAAGCCATTTGCCCTAATATCTGCATCTTTATGCACACTTTGCACATGCATTTTTGTACAGATTAATTGGCTGGAGAATGGCATAACAAAATCTGGAGAAGTGTGAATTTCAAAGGATGACTGTGTTTTAGCTCACATGTTGCTTTGGAAAGTGTGAATTGGGTAGACTGGCCTTTAAATGTGAACTGGATCAAATTTCTCTAACATCTGTATACACAGAACATGCTTTGTGTGCAGAAGATCCCAGCTTCCATTCCTGGTGTCCCCAGGTAGGACTGAAGGAGACTTGATACAACAGAACACTATAAAGAAAAGAACACAGAATGAGAAAAAGGACAAGATCTTGGAGAAAATCAAAGATTGTGAGAAGAAGTTAAGATCGAGACCGAAGTCCAAAGAGATTTTGAGAGAAATTAAACTTTACCAAGCACAATATTCTAAAATGATAAATCAGGAAGTGGAGTGGAAAGTTAAGCTAATGAAACAAAGATCATTTGAATCGGCAAATAAATGTGGGAAACTGTTAGCATGGCAGTTGAAAAAGAGACAAAAATTAAATACGGTCACAAATTTAGAGATAGAAGGAAGAAATATTCAGAATCCAATGGAGATCAGAAAGTGTTTCCAGAGATATTTCAAACAATTATACACCCAAGGGCCGCAAAATGAGGTTGAGATAGAACAATTTTTGACAAGGAATGGTCTATCAAAGCTGTCTCAAGAAAACAGAACAATCCTGAACTACAAAATAACACAACAAGAGATTGAAGAAGCCATTCAGAACATGCAATTGGGCAAATCTCCAGGGCCAGATGGGCTTACCTCCAAATATTATAAGACATTGAAAGACTATCTGATACATCCATTAATGGAGGTTTGCAATGAAATTATGGAGGGGAAGAAGGCACTGGAGTCATGGAAAGAAGCTTTCATAACATTGATACCTAAACTAGAAACTGAAAAGACACAACTTAAGAATTACCGCCCCATCTCCCTCCTAAATGTGGATTACAAAATATTTGCAGACATTTTAGCAAGCAGATTTTAAAAAGTTTTAAATGAAGTAATTCACAAGGACCAGGCAGGCTTTCTCCCAGGTAGACATTTGTTTGCTAACACAAGGAACATTATTGACATTTTGGAGCTTTTGCAAACAAATATTAATACAAAAGCAGGGTTAATATTTATAGATGCGGAGAAGGCCTTTGATAACATCTCATGGAAGTTTATGAAGAAAAATTTGGAAAGGATGGGAGTGGGACGGGGATTTGAGAATGGGATAGAGGCAATTTATTCAGAACAAAAGGCTAAATTGATAGTGAACAATGTGGTGACGGAAGAGTTCAAAATCGAAAAAGGAACACGACAAGGTTGCCCTATCTCCCCTTTGTTATTTATTTCGGTCCTGGAGGTGCTCTTGAATATGATTAGAGGAGACCGGTTGGTGGAAGGAATTCAGGTCGGAGCGAAACAGTATAAACTTAAAGCATTTGCAGATGACCTAGTTTTGACCCTACAGGAGCCAGAATCTAGCACGAAAGGGGTATTACAATTGATTCAGGAGTTTGGTCGGGTGGCGGGATTTAAACTCAACAAGCAGAAAACTAAGGTATTGGGAAAAAATTTAACACCTTCAGAATCAGAAAGGTTTCAGAAAGAGACAGAGTTAAACGTGGTTAAAAAAGTAAGATACCTAGGGGTAAACATAACAGCGAAAAACATGAGTCTATTTAAGGATAACTATGAAAAGTGTTGGTCTGAAATCAAAAGGTATTTAGAAGTTTGGTCAAGATTGAAACTTTCCTTGTCAGGACGAATTGCTGCTATAAAGATGAATGTATTGCCAAAAATGCTGTTTTTGTTCCAGACTTTACAGATTGTGGATAAAACGGAGTGTTTTGGGAGGTGGCAAAGAGATATTTCCAAATTTGTCTGGCAGGGCAAAAAGCCCAAAATTAAGTTCAAGATACTAACTGATGCTAAAGAAAGAGGGGCCTTTCCCTGCCAGACTTAAAGTTGTACTATGAATCAGCAGCTTTCTGCTGGTTGAAGGACTGGCTGCTTCTTGAAAACACTGAGGTTTTGGATCTGGAAGGTTTTAACAATGCTTATGGATGGCATGCATATTTGTGGTATGACAAGGTTAAAAGTCATAAGGCTTTCAAGAACCATATTGTTAGGAAAGCAGTGTTTAATGTCTGGATAAAATATAAAGACTTATTGGAAAATAAGACCCCAAGGTGGTTATCATCAATGGAAGCTAAGGCCCGGAAAAGACTCAATATGGAGGCCAAATGGCCGAAATATTGGGAAATAATAGAAAAAGATGGAGATAATTGGAGGTTGCAGAGTTTGGGAAATGATATATAACGAGTTGAAAAAGGTATTTAAGTATACCTTCCCTAAGAAACCAGAGGCCTTTCTTTTAGGCATTGTCGGCCAGAGGGTGTTAAAGAAGGATTGGACATTTTTTATGTATGCAACAACAGCAGCAAGGATACTTCTCGCCAAGCACTGGAAAACCCAAGATTTGCCCACACTGGAAGAATGGCAGATGCAACTGATAGACTATATGGAGCTAGCAGAAATGACTGGCAGAATCTGGGACCTGGGAGAAGAGGCTGTGGAGGAGGACTGGAAGAAATTTAAGGACTATCTGCAAAAATACTGTAAATTGTATGAGTGTTAAGAAGGATGTAAGATTATTAACAATACGGCACCATCAAGTTAGTTAAAAGAAATATGAAGATAAATGAAAACATAAGAAAAGACAAATTTTGGATAAATATTATGCTAAAATTAAGCTTTTAAGGTTTGGGTAAAATTATCTAAAACTAGGGACACAATATTGGAAATTATAATATAAGAATTGAAACAAGGTGATAAATTGCTGGGTTAAGTTTGAAAAACGTAGAACGCAGGAACGAGAGATGTGAGGAAGTCCAAAGAAGTGAAGAAAATATGGTCATTGTAAAGTTATATTGTTGTTTTGTTTTTGTTTTTTTATTGTATTAAGAAAATCTTTAATAAATATCTTATAAAAAAAAAAAAGACTGAAGAAGACTCATCAGATGAAGCTGGAGAGTCACTTCTCCACAATGCTGAACTGTATCCACAAAATGGATGACACAATTCAGTTTTATTCAATACTAAATCAACCACAAATGCCAGCCACAACAGAAAATAATTATCAAGCAGTGACGGCATCTTCATTTGGAAGTGAGAGCTGGACCTTTCTTGCCAACCCAGGCCAAAGATTCACTAATGAAAGTTTAAGACTGTCACTTCAGATGCCTTAGTACCATCTTGTCTGCACTAGCACATCTGGAGCTTGTTGCATTAGATGGTTTTTTTAAATCCTCAATTAAGAGACAAGCTAGTGCTCTTAAAAATATACTTATGTACCGAAGAACATGGGAATGGGCAGTTAAAGTACCTTACTGTTTATGAGGCATAGAGGTTAGGGCATTCTACAGTTAGTAGAATACTACAGTTAGTATTGTGTTCAGTTACAATGAATCTCCCATCTCTTTCAAATGCAGTCATGGAAAGGTGGTGCAGCAAACTGGGTGTATCTTTGTTGCTTATATGGTGTTAGATCAGGTGCCTTAAAGTAGATCAGGTGCCTTAATGTACATTTCCCATGTTCTGGTGATTGAGTGAATTTGTAAAAGAGTGCATTCCAACATGGGGATTATTGTGATAGTTTTCCTGGTTATAATGCTAGTGATTGTGTCCCTGTCTCTAGCATCCCTTTTACACTGTATTGCCTATTACCTTATGCAACAGTGGCTTTTTTTTTTTACCACTATACCACAATGTCATACTAAATTTAATTTGCACCAGTGGGCATAGTGCAGCTAAAGAGATGTCATTGGACATCTCACCACCCTCATCCTTCATACGCATGTGCATTTCCATTCTCCCATGAAAATGGTGAGAAAGAGTTGTATGCCAGGATACTGCCCCAAAATTTGTCCATGGTTTCCCAGCTTATCAAGATTGCAAATGGGTTTTTCCTGGAAGCAATTAACATGGAAATCAGTGTTAAACTTCCATTGGATTTCCCTCGATTTCCAAAACTGGCTTTTAGGTCCTGTGAAAGATCACATAAATCGGGGGGGGGGGGGAATCAGATAGGAAGCACTGGGGAAATGGACGAAAGTATTGCTTGAATGCAGCCTTAAAGTAAACACTGAAGGGCTTTGTTTTGTTTTTGAACCTAGAAAACAGGTACTCACAGTTCATTCTAGAATATTTTGATGTGCAATTGCTGGAGTTTAAAAAACGCTTTCTGCTCTGTTGGCTGGAAAGAAATCAGGAAGGTCTGTTTTTAAAAAAACCACACCCAAATACTGATGCTATGCAACCCAGAATGATTCCCTTGCAAAGGTTAATAGGTTTGTGTCTGCTGCTTTGGGCTACATAGCTCCAAAAGATAAGGAGCAATTTCAACTTATTTTTCCTGCTAGATGGCTGACTGAGGTCATTTGGAGCCTGTGCAAGGTTAGCTTACCGCAGATGTAATAAAGCCCAAAGCACTTATCGAAGTGGAAAGAGAGTTGAAGTCTCTCAAAATCAGTGTTCCTTTTAAGAAAGTCCTGACATAATCTGGGGTGACAACTAACCTCAGTGAAGGGTGCTGAGAGTTAGACAACTCTGCATACCACTTTAAAGAGTCGTGGCTTCCCCAAAAGAATTCTGGGTAGTAGCTGTAGTTTGTTAAGGGTGCTGAGAGTTGTCAGGCAACCCCTATTCCCTGCACAGAGCTACATTGTCCAGTTGCCTATAAATAAGAATTGATTTTCGAACTGGTCTGGAATTGTAGCTGTTGAAAGTGGTATCATAGTGCTTTAAATGTCTAGTGTGAATGGGACCTCAGTTTGCATCTATACATATAAATTAACATGTGGAACCTTATGGGCCAGACCATTGGTCCATCTGGCAAAGTATTGCATACACTGACAGGAAACAGCTTAGTTGGGATAATTTCCACAGGTCTACCTGGGCTTGCTGGGGACTGAACCTGGCAAAGCTCTACCACCGAGCTATGGCCCCCCGCTCCCCTAACAGTTTTATATGCAAATACTATGCAAGTCTGTGCCCTCATTTTCTGGCAATAAAGTGGCTGTCACCCTACTGAACACATAAAATTCATGACCAATGTGATGGGGGTGAAGACTCTTCCTCGTTCTCAATTTCCCTCAAGATGACTCAACTCACATGTTAATACAGTGAAAGGAAACCCCCCCCCCAAGCTGCTCATTTGTAATAGTGATGTTATTATTCACTCTTTTTCGCTCTTTGGATGGATGTTAGAAGGAGGCACTTGTGGGTATAATATCCATATGAATTAGCCCTGTTGAAGAATCCTACCTTAGTAATTCATATGGGGTTGTTCTTTAAGAATGTTAGAATGATTTCAGGGCTGTTCTCATCAATCCCAGAACATTTGTATCATTCTTACAATTCTTGTAATCTACATACTAATTCAGAAAGGGCCTTAATGAAATTTGAATAGGCTAAATGAAAATGTCAAGGGCTACAATCCTATAGGTATTTACCTAGGAGTAAGCTTTGTTGAATACAGTGGGAGTTGTCTCTGAGTTAATAATGATAGGCTTGAGCTGCAAAACTAGTCAGAAGCAGATGGGTGGAGCCAGTATGTTAGTTTCCCACAGGTGGATTGCTGTTGGTTACTGGGAGGGAAGGGATAAATGGCAAGTCGGTGGGAAGGTTGACAAAGTGCAAATGCAGAAGTGCCAGATTGGCTCCACTGGTAATTTTGTGCCACACTGAACTCCCCATCACCACATCTCTCCTTGTCTCAGCATCAACCCACTTACTGGGAAGATAAGTGTACTGTCTCCACCACACCTGGTGAGACACTTCTGCAACTGGTGCAATGCAGTCCTATTCATGTTTGCTTGGAAGTCCTATCTAGCTCCATGAGATTTACTTTACAGCATCCTTGAAACACTGTGCATAGTCTTAATTATGCAAATCATGCACACATTGCTGCTTGAGCTGACTTGATCCACCATAGAACTATAAAGAACTATTTTTGAATGTTCAAATAAGTTTGGGAGCAGATCAGTGGTCTACTCCAGCCTTCTTAAACTTTTGAGAGAATGTTTGCTGCTCCACTTATACGTTGAACCAAAGCATATTTACTTGTGAATAAATTCACTGATATTGAAGATCAATGAAACTTACTTCTAAGTAAGTGCATTTAGGATCTAAGTCTTGTTCTTTAGCCCCCTCTTCCCATATTTTCACGTTTTCATTAATTGCACTTATCATTGTCATTAGTCTTAATGGGTGCCTTGAAAGTTTGATAAGAACTTGGAAGATCTCTATAACTCATTAATGAATAATAAAATCAGTCTTTCAACACAAGCTTCATCTATACATGGATACAGCAATTTGCTATTCCTCTGAAACAGGCTGATTATTACTTATGTCTTTCATGTGGCACACTTATATGTAATGAAGGATAAATGGGTCAATAATTTCCCTGGCCAAAGTAGGAAAATATACCCTTGTGAAATCTGGAGCATTTCACTACCTTGTTAAAAATATAGTCATCATGAAAATACACCAGCATTTCAATGTAAATCTCTCCTAATATCCACATTATTGTTTGCAATTTTGCCTAATATATATTTTTGCAAAGCATATTCTCCCCAATATAATGCATTTTAATGTGTTATTTTCACTAATAGCTTTATGCACACTTTACATTAGTATATGCATTTTTGTAACAGGAACATCTCGGGAGCCGCATATCCTCTACACCTACTTTACACCTATGTATCTTGGCCACTGATGGAAAAGCTGCTTTTGGGTCTCTGGGGCTTGCTGTGACAAGAGGTACCATCCCACAACATATTCCAGTGAGCTAAGAGGCACTTTTGTCTCTTTAGCTCTAAAAATTTACAGTTGCAATATATTTTAAAGAAACCAGCTAGTTTATTTTCAGCACTGGGCATATAGAAAATTCTCCATTTTAGCCTCTAGCTGTAATAAATTGGTTTGACATGGAATAAAATTATGATCGCTGCATTTGAATACAGTATAGTCTGAAAAGCACATGACAATGTTTAACAAAAGTGAAAAAGCTTCTAGTAGCACAGTTAAGTCAAAGTTACTACAGTGGTACCTCGGGTTACAGACGCTTAAGGTTACAGACACTTCAGGTTACAGACTCCGCTAACCCAGAAATAGTACCTCGAGTTAAGAACTTTGCTTCAGGATGAGAACAGAAATCGTGCAGCAGCGGTGCAGCGGCAGCGGGAGGCCCCATTAGCTAAAGTGGTGCTTCAAGTTAAGAACAGTTTCAGGTTAAGAACGAACCTCTGGAACGAATTAAGTTCTTAACCTGAGGTACCACTGTATAAGGAAACTATAGGAACCAACTGAAGGTGAAGACGGACATAATAGATTACTGTATTAAAATAAAAGGTGGATGCATAATTGGACATACATTTACAGACACAGCAGCACATTTGGAATTTAACATAGTGTGACACTGAAGAGAAACAAATAGGACTTTTTTCAGTTGCAATAGCCAAATTATCTTTAGATCTGAGTCCAGGGGATTTGGGGGACACAATCTAACTTGCGTGTACTGAAACCCTGGTGTTGAAAGTTACAAGGAGAAATCCAAACCTCTGGCCAACAGCAGTAGGTCTTAGTGGAATGATGCAGGGCCAGCTCAGGATGTTTTGCTGCTAGCTGCAAAACACGTCCTCCATTGTGTGCTCACCATGCACCTTTGAACATTTGAAAGGCATCAGGTTGAGGAATGCTTCAACAGTCTAATCCGGAGGTTGCGAGTGAGGCTTTGCTAGTCCAAACAGGATTGCAGTTGACTCACCATCCTTCATTTGCACCTGAGCAGCGTGGGAATGACTGAGCAAAGAGCACTTTGCTAGCCCTTTAAGAACTACACTGCTCTGCTTTTCCAGGTTATCATGCTCTGCGGTCCTTACTACATAAAACATGACACCGTTACTGCAAATATCAGTATCTTTTTCCACTTCAAACAAGGAGCAACATGGCAGAGCTTTGTTCGCTGTTACAGAAGAAAATACAACATTGAAAAAATAAACAGCTTCAGAAAACGGTAGTACAAAGAGCAGCAAATACTTGCAACCTGTGTGCTTCTTCTACTACTCCATCCTCCCCTTTCCAGGTTGCAGTCTTTCAAATGGATCTTAGCAACAGAAAATGCCTGCATTGACCCTTCATGCATTTCTCCCAAAAATAATTCTAGCATGAATATAAATAAGTACTTTTGTAGTGAGGGAAACAAATTGAGGCCTGCTATTAGCTGAACCACAAACAACTGTGAGGAAAAGAAATGAAGGCCTACTATTAGCTAATGTTTCAACAGAGACTTAACTGTTTTGTCCAAGCCTGCAATGGAGTTCAGGCTTGCATGTTGAGCATGCTGCTTTGTGGTAGATAGATGTGGGCAACTTACAACCATCAGGAGCAACACAGCAACACCTGCTTTATCAGGAAGATTTGGGGCATCACATGGCAGGACAGAGTCTCAAACAAAGATGTGCTGTCCCAAACCCACATTCCCAGCATGTTTGCACTCCTGTCTTAGTGGCTTCTACGCTGGCTGGGTCAAGTCCACAGAATGGAAGATGGCAGGATCCCCAAGTTACACGCTCTAAAGGGAGCTGGCTTCAGGCACCAGGCCCATTGGCAGACTAGCTCTGTGTTACAAAGATGTCTTCAAAAGTGACTTGAAAACTGGCAACATTAACCCTGCCATATAGGAATTCCTTACAGATGACCACAATGCCTGAAGAGACTCAGTCGGGTCACATATCCACATCAATGTTCACTGGGAAGAGCACAGAAAGAAGAAACACCATGGTATACCTGCATCAGCACAACCAGATGCCTTCATCTGCTCCAGCTTCAATTAAACATGTCTCTCCCATATTGGTCCCTGCAGCCACAGCAGAAACTGTAACTCTCCAGTGGTTTGACGTCGGCCCCAAAGGCACGTCCCTCAAATGTCTCCTGAGACAGATGGATGCCAACCCCCAAAGTTCCCATTGTGAAACATCAACCTACCATAGTGGCCTATCCATGTAAATTAAATAATGACCAGCCATCTGCCATGATGCTGTCAGAAATGAAATAACTGTTCCCACTCAATAGCCCTCAAATGTTGTTTCACTCCTCTTCATGGCAGGATCAGCCACAAAGAGAAACGGTTTCTGGGCTTAAAACCAAGTGGTGATCCACTAATAGATGCATCAACTAAACTGCAATTTCAGGTGCATATTGACCAAGAAGAGTGTAGATACAGGGAGGGGAAACCAGATGTTGCTGGGCTTTAGCTATCTTTGACCAGGCTAGCTAGGGCTACTGGGAGTGTGAATCCAGCAATATATGAAGGACCAGAGAGGTTCTCGGATTAAATTTATAATTCGGTGTTATGGTTCTTAATAAGAAGTTCAATATATCATAAGTTTCAACAGGAAAGAAAATAGCTCACATTCGGTGACTGGTCCTTTCCTTATAAATGCTCTAGTGTCCCTGATTAAGGTTTTTTCTTTTTAATATTACTGCTTACCAGTGTCCCCAAAGGAATACTATTTTCTTGTGAATCATAGCAGGCTTTCAGTTTTCACATGAATCACAGCAGGGCTAGGGCACCTAATAGCTGTGACTAGCTCTGGGAAAGTGTTTCCCATATTATATATTATTTTGCTTTCCACATTCTTTGTTAAACTCTGGCTCCTTAATGGTAAATTAATACAGACCAACTAAAGTAATTTGAGTAAGTGTACATTAATATCACTAAATCAAAGGAGGATTTGGCAGTGTGAGTTGAGTTCTTGAGGCTGGGGAGATGTGTGGAATCCAAAACGTCAGAGATCTCCTGGCAGTTTTCTAACTTCCTTTTCATTCCTAGCATCTTTTTCTTCTTATTCTTCTTCCTTTTTGAGGGGGACAGATTCAAAACAAAAATAGTATTTTATTCCAGTTAAGGGAGGGGGAGGCTTACCTGGGGTGAGGGCTGTCTGGTTTGCTGACCAACCACCGTGGCTTTACCTGTGATACAGAATTAATTAAGTAAAGCTTTTTTTCAAAACAGGTTTGTTCTTAAGGAACCTTTGACAGGGTTGTTGCTACCTCTCTTGAATGGGGGTGAGCTTGCCACACCCCATTTCCTTAAGGGCAGGCATAGGCAAACTCAGCCCTCCAGATGTTTTGGGACTACATCACCATGATCCCTAGCTAACAGGACCAGTGGTCAGGGATGATGGGCATTGTAGTCCCAAAAAATCTGGAGGGCCGAGTTTGCCTATGCCTGCTTTAGGGGATGCCTTGGGTGGTTTATCCCATGTGAAGAGCAGAGTGGACAATCTGTTGCCAGGTTTCTCAAAAGGCTGCACCCTAGACTCGCCTTTCTTTGTTTCAGTGACCTTTATAGTGTGGACTTTCCTAGCTGCCTTTCTGGGGCTGAGTAGGAATTTGAAGGAGAGTCCTGATTGACTTTAAAACCCCTACATGCCATTTTGAAATACAGGCTCTGAGGTTACATTTTTGAGGAGTCTTGTTTTCCAAGGATCAGAAGGAAAATGTGTTGCCATTTCCCAGTGATGGACAGCTGCTTGTCTGTGTTGATGCACTTGGGTAGTTGCTCTAAAGACTATTGAATATTATTACATCAAGTACAGACTATTTATTAAAGCTTAGTCAAGGCTTTGATTTCAATCCATGGCTGTTATTGTGCCGCAGTGCAAATGGGAAGAGCCAGTGCATGATATATTCCCCAGGCAAGACAATTTTTGAAGTTCCAGATGGATGACACATTAATTAACTTCGTTTTCTTCATCTTCTCAACTGAGAAGTATACCTTTTCTTCCCTTAGAACATTCAGCTGCAATTTGAAAGCAGCCAGCTGCAAATAATACCATGAAAAACTGTGGCTTAGGTGTTTCATGGTGTGACTGATGTTGCGCTTTCTATTCCAGATGGAAGTCTGCAGTCTCATTTCTCTGATTTGCCCTATACTGTGATATGCTATTAAGTACAGGATAAGGCTAGGCCATAGCCATGGGAAATGAACACTACTGGACTGAGTATATTTATAGCCCCTTTCTTTGAAATCTGCTACCCGATTGAAGATCTGTGTGGTGGACATTCATTTGGTATAGCTTTTCATTGAATCATTGATCGCAAAGACCACAGGACTCCTGGATGTATACTGCCCCCAAAGAGCAGGACTAGCCATCCATGTGCCTTTGACTTAGACACCCATCACATGCCATAACACAGAGAAAGTGCCAGGATGTCTCATCTAATATAGATACAAGAAACATTAGCAGGAGGATTCGCTGTGATTCATCCCAAGGTTCAAGGAAGTACACATTTCATGTTGAAAAAGTCACATATTTAGCAGGAAATGGTGTGCAAATTGATGCTAGCAGAATACAGGTTATCTCAATATACCACAAGGATTTTCAGAAATGTTGAATTTTGTGGGAATCTTTCTCAAGAAAAACTTGCAGTGAACATAGGGTACAAAATTTGGTCAAGGAATTTGAAAAGCTGATGCAACTAATAACAATAACAACATTTAACGCACTGAAATGTTTTTATGAAGGACAACCCAAAATGTCAACAGGTGCCCTTGGGGGGGGGAGCAGATAGAATGTGGGACGTTGAAAGAGGAAACTTGCCTAATTTGCACTGCTGAAACAATACATGAACTGAAATGCAGTTATCCCTCAAAATTCACACTTTTCTTAATTTTGTGATACACATCTCCACCCCTGAAAATGTGTACAAATATATCATGGGGAAGTGTGCAAATTAGGCAAAATTGCAAACCAAATGTGTACATTGGGAGAAAGCCACACTAAAATACTGGCATGTTCTTGTGATGACTTAAAAAATGCATACTGGTGCACAAATGCGATGAACTAAAGTTAAGATTTGAGAAAGTGGGAGTGATCAAAATGGACCAATTTATCCTTCTCTTGCCAACGTGCTCCGAAAAAGAAGTTTTTGCTTCAATTTTTTGCTGCACTAAAATGTTGTGTCTTCATCTATGAAAGGCCAGTTGTCAAAGGAACTGCCCATAAACTTCTGGTTTCTTTTGATAACAAGAGAGCTGGCAGGCATTTCTCTTAGTTTCCAGAGACTCTGTTTTCCAGCTTCAGCAATATGGAGTATAAAACAGGAGAAAGATCTGGTAGCAGGCGACACATTATCCAGGACATTTGACAGCACTCCTGGAGAAAATTATGACAAAATTGACTTTTCATCAACTTGAAAAAGAAAAGGCGTACAGACACAATATATATATATATAAAAGAAATGGAAAGAATTTGCAGAAGCCACAGCAAATGGCATCATCCAACAGCAAGTAAATGAAAGGTAGCTTGCTAGCCAGGTTACTACATACAGTACCTGCCTCATATTTTAAATTTAAAACAGCACTGTCTGTAATTGATGAGAAATTGTTCCAAGGTGATAGGCTGGGAGTGCCCCAAATGGCATGCTTCAGAGAACACATGAGGGACATCTGGACATTGAAAATTGTAACACAAGAGCCAACAATGTGCTGCAGTGGTCTGAATGAATCTGCATATTGGGCAGATGGTAAAAAGGTGACCCATGCCAGAAATGCCAGCCTAGGCCCATGTGGATAAACAGTGACAAATTAGAGGCATGTACAAACTGAGTGGTGACATCTTTATGCACTCTGGCAAATATTACCTGTAGGTTTAAAAAGCAGCAGAGAGTCTTGTGGCACCTTAAAAGACTAAGAGATTTATGGCGACATTAGCTTTCATGGACTGGACAATGCTTCATCAGATGAATGAAGTGTTATCATCAGTTGGAAAAGATATCACTAGAGTGACTCAGAAACTACAACTAATCCACACTGCAGCAGCTAGACTGATGACTGGGAGTAGCCGCTAGGACCATATAACACCAGTTCTAAAGGACTTCACTGGCTCCCAGTATGTTTCCGAGCACAATTCAAAGTGTTGGCCTGACCTTTAAAGCCCTAAATGGCCTTGGCCCAGTATACCTGAAGGAGCATCTCCCATAGTTCAGCCCAGACACTGAAGTCCTTCTCCGAGGATCTTCTGGTGGTTCCCTCACTGTGAGAAGTGAAGTTGCAAGGAAGCAGGCAGAGGACCTCATTGGTGCCCTCCTGTGGAATGCCCTTCCATCAGATGTCAAGGAGATAAAGAACTACACAACTTTTAGAAGACATCTGAAGGCAGCCCTGCATCAGGCAGTTTTTAATGTATGATGTTTTATTGCATTTTTATATATTGGAAGCTGCCCAGAGTAGTTGGGGAAACGCAGCCAGATGGGCAGGGTATATTTATTAGACCCAAATGAAGCAGAACGCCTCATGCAGTTTCCTCTCAAGGAACAGGGGTGAGATTTCATATGACTGAGATTGTACTACAGGCTTGGGTTGCCTCTAAAAGGTTGCCTCTGAACTCTTCATCTTCAGCATCCCAGCAACTCACCCTTTGAGCAATGCAGGCTTTGCCAGTTGCCATTCAGGGCTGAATGGGAATTTCTTTACTACACTCTGATTGGCTTTGGCCACACTCGCCCCTGCCTGTGCACCATACTTCTCTGAATTCAGTTGGATTGTGGTGGGTTTGGGTTTTGATCTGGCTGCATGGTGTGGGCGGGTAAGTGGTTTAAGACACTGCTTCTCAAGCTATTTGATGTGACGGACCGGCATTCTTCCCCCCCCCCCCACTCATGTGCCCACCCAACCCTCTGTGTCCCACCCAACCCGGGCTTTGGTGGAGTCACTGCAGACTGGAAGCCAATAGCAGATCCTCCAAGTGTCCCTATTTTCCAGGGATATCCCTGATTTAGAGAAGCTGTCCCAGTTTCTGTTTTGTTCCTGGAATGTCCTACTTTTCCTTAGTTTGTCCCTGTTTTCATTGGGGAAATGTTGGAGTGTATGGACTTATTTGACCCCCGAGCTGTCTGAAGGCAATCCTGTATAGGGATGTTTTATGTTTTATTATATTTTTATATACGTTGGAAGCTTCCCAGAGTGGCTGTGGCAACCTAGTAAGATGTGTGGGGTATAAATAGTAAAATGATCATTATGGAATGGGACGTCCCTATTTTCATCAAATAAATGGTTGGAGGGTATCAGCACCAGTCCATGGAATGCCACTTTGAGTACCACTTAATTACAGCATGGTCAACAACTTGAGGCATGTTAGATTGTTGACTGGCTTATGGGACCTCTTGGTCTGGTGCTTTCAGGGCCTGGCATATGCCACCTGCTGAGAACTGAGCAATGTGGGGGGTGGCACACTCCTGGCTTCCCTTTATGGGAAGAGCATAGTTGCCTCCCGTCATGCCACCTTGAGTACTGGAGATCAGCCCTTAGCTGCAAGCCCTTAGCTTGCCTGGGTGGGTATTCTCTGTCTGCATTTGTTGTGTGAGATTGTCTCAATATCTTCCTTGTTATGCTTCTATAAACATAACCTTTTAACCAGTGCTTTTCTTCTAAAAAAATACCGGTGCTGTTACAGCATACCGCTGAGTATCCCCAGAAAAAAAGCACTGTTTTTACCAATTCCTGTTCTCAACTCAGGGTTCAGGGTGTGAGACAAGGAGTTCTCAAACCGATTTCCATGTTCCATAAACACATGGATGCAACAAAAATAACTGAAAAACTCTGGTAGGAGTCCCCACCACCAGGGCATGAGGTGCCTTTTCTCAGTTGATAGGACCCCAGCTAAGGTATTTCACATCCTTTGCCCAAGGGATGCTTGCTACATGGTTGAAAACCCTTGGGCAGCATCCTCTGTCTTGGTCCCCCACATCCCACCCTCAGGCACTTGCCTCTTTCTTTCTTTTGTCTTATGCAGAATACAAATTAGCAAATGAAATGGAGACCTCTTTCTTTTCTCTCCATTTCTAGTTAAGCTTGCTGTGTGTGGTAGTTATAGCATATTTCTTTAGAACTACACTGTGTAACAATGTCAGGAGAGAAAAGCCACTCTGAAATGTTAAAAGGACTACAGTGTGCCAAAAATGTGCCAAGTGAATATCTGTTCTGTAGGAGGGCGAGGGGGGAATTAATTGGTAGCCTGTTTCTCAAACAGGTTTTTGTGACACCCCGTCTCTATTCCACACACGATGTGTGCATAATATTTTATGACTGGAGCACTGCATAGATTTACATAATGTGTTTTTAAGCGAAAGAGCTGCCGAGGCACTGATGACAATACCTTGCGATTATATCTTCTCTTGCTGTCAATTATTCTTAAAGCATTCCAATGCGTGAAGCTTTAGGTCAATATAATGAATTTCAAAGTGACAACCAGGTACGAAGAAGCATTATCGCTGCGGGGGGCTTAGAAAAAGGGAGTATTTTTCCTTTTGCCCTTTTCCTCCTCCTAAAAGGAATGTTCCTCTAATCGTCATTTTCTCTTAGGAGAGTCCTTTATGCACATTTAATGTGGAATCACGATGGAAATCTTTACAAGTCCATGGGCTCTCATCTTCCACTTTGGTGGATAACGATGAAGGGAGGAGGAACTTGAGTTTAATTTTTAATAAGACACGAACACAATGAAACGAGAAGCTAGAGGCGAGAGTTGCTTACAAGTATTTGATAAGATAGATTTTAGTCTCATCATGTACAGTGGCAGTAAATGTCACTTGGTGTGTATTTTCCCCAGGATTTTATTGTACACACACATATTTGACTCTATTAACAGGAAACATGGTGCTTAGTTGTTTTCAGCTTAAGAATAATTTTATTTATTCATACACTCTCAGAAACCACATAGGTGTGCTATGCGAACATGAATACAGAAGCCCAGAGAAAGGAAGATGCATTTCCTTGGGGCATGCTACTTCATACATATCTGACAAGGTCAATGCAATGCATTTCTAAGTGACAATTTGTGGGTTCATGTGTGTATTTGGGGTTTTTAATAGTGTTATGAGTTGGGAGGGGCGTGGGCTGTATGCTGAGACCTGATACTTGCCTTCCCCCCCCCCCCCCGCCTTCTAATTCTTCGAATAGCCAAGCTAGCTTCCTGGTGAGTTGATGGGGAACAAAGGAAGGGGCTCTGTGAGAGACAGCAAATGGGTGGGGCCCCCTCCTTGACTTCATGGATAGTTATAAGGACAAAGTCAGAGTTGAGTAGTAGAGAGTTTGGAGTGGTGTGAGCTAGAAGCAAAGCAGCAAGCTGGGAGTGGAGAGAGACAGAGTCTTGTTTGATTTCTGTTTGAATCCAAGGCTGTGGCTTATGAGGGAAGCGAGACCCTCTTAGGGTGTTAATGCTGTGAACCCCTCCATTGTAGACTAAGGTTATATATGTGTGTAAATAAACCATATATCATATAGACACCGCAGTCTCTGCTGTACTGCATTCTGAAGAAACACGAACCCTGGGTAAGAGCCCAGAATCCCTGCACCGCTCAGAGGGATGGCATGCAAAAATATTATTTATGCTGCATGATACAAATTACTTCATTGGCATTTTAAATTCAGTTTCTATTGTGTGTGTTTCTTACACAGAAATCCAGCGTTGACAGGGGCCTTGTATTCCAACCTCCTGCTTGATGCAAGAAACCTGAACCAAGAACAGCCTGAGCAGCCTCTTCCTCACCAAAGAGAAGTCCACTCTTGCTCAGGTAATTGTTTCCATTCTTGAACTATGCTCACTGCTAAATTTTTTCCTAAATTTCAAGTAAACTCTACCCTCCTGTAATTCTAATAAATCTAGCCCTAGACTACAGAGATCAAGCCTTTCCCTTCTATGTAGGACATTATTTCAAATATTTGAAGAGTGCTTTCATGCACATCCTCATTCTTTTTTTCCTGCAGGCTAAGCATACTCAAGGGACGCGGGTAGCGCTGTGGGTCAAACCACAGAGCCTAGGACTTGTTGATCAGAAGGTCAGTGGTTCGAATCCCCACAATGGGGTGAGCTCCCGTTGCTCGGTCCCAGCTCCTGCCAGCCTAGCAGTTCGAAAGCACGTCAAAGTGCAAGTAGATAAATAGGTACCACTCTGGCGGGAAGGTAAACGGCATTTCCATGTGCTGCTCTGGTTCGCCAGAAGCAGCTTAGTCATGCTGGCCACATGACCCGGAAGCTGTATGCCGGCTCCCTCGGCCAATAAAGCGAGATGAGCGCCGCAACCCCAGAGTCGGGCACGACTGGACCTAATGGTCAGGGGTCCCTTTACCTTTACCTTTAAGCATACTCAGTATACTTGAGCATATCTGTTCTCCTCCTCCTCCAAAACTGTTCTAATTTTGTCACATCCTTCTTAAAGTGCAGTGGCCAGAACTGGACACAAGACACAGGACTCCAGATAAGGTCTAGCTAATGCAGAATAAAGTGGTTCCATTACAGTACTTCCCATGACTTGAAAACTGCATCTAAAATTGCAGTAGCCTATCTTTTTACAGCTACAAGACATGGCTGATTCATGTTCAGCTTGTGACTGAATGCAATCTCAAGATCCTTTTCACATATACTACTGTCAAGCCAGGTATACAAGGTGTACTGTTGTACACCTTGCTCTGTTTGTGGGCCAAAAAACAATGTGAACTGGAGTGATGCTCCCAGAGTCTAAGCACTTTTCCAACACTGTTTTCCAACCAGCTGTCAAGCCATCTGATGGTGTTATCAGCTAGCCCTCATTTAAGTTGCTAGTTAACCAAAATATCATAGGCAATTTGGGCAAATGCTCTGATAAAATGAAGAAAAATGACATCCACAGCATTCCCACAATCCCAAGTGAGTAACTTGATAAAAAAGAGAGAGAAACCATTTGCCTTGTAGGGCTTCTTCATTGACAAATCCATGCTCCCAATCACTGCCTTGTTATTAATATACTTGCAGATGGAAAGCTTCATAATCTGTTCTGGTATCTTCCCTGTATCGACTGCTCTGTATTTTCCTGGATCTTCCTTTTTGGAGATTGGGACATTTTTGCTATCTGCAGTCCTGGGACCCTCTGCTCATTCTCCAGGCGTCTTTATAGATGATAGGCTGTGGTTTTGAGAACATATCTCTGGGGAATTATTTTTGAAATGAAAACAACAATAACATGCCTTAAATCAGAGGTGGTCAATGTGATCCCCTCCATGCATTCAACTCCATCTCCCATAAGCTCATCCAGCATGGGATGATGGGAATTGTAATCCTACAACACCTGGAGTTGTAGACCAATACATTGGCTACCACTGCCTATATTAAAGTTCTCAGGTATTATTAAACATAGGAAGCTGCTTTATACAAAGTCAGATGAGTGGATACCCAGCTCAATATTGTATACACTGATTGGTAGCTGCCTTCCAGAGTTTCAATATCTGGGATCCTGGGAAATGAAATTGTGGCCTTCTGACTGCAAAACATTTGCTCACCTAATAAGCAATGCTTTCAGAACAGTGGATTTAAGGCACCATATGATTTGGCATGGGAAAAGACATTTTCAAAAAGGGTGTAAAATAGTGCCCATTTTTATGCTCAAGCATACACCTTATGGCCTCAGTAATCACACTGCATTTTCCTAACCCAAACCCAGCATAATAGCGACGTTAACGAGAGCAGAGAAGCTGCACCTATTTATACTGTTCTCCTCCTTCTAATGTTAGGCTAAAATTATTTGTCTGATAAAAGTGCACATTCATACTGCAGAAGTTACAGTTAAATGAATATTAACTGCCAGTTCCCTTGTGGGAGGCTTGTTTGGTATTCTCTCTACATCCCAAATTGGCAACAATCTCCATGAAAGGCATTGAGATCTTCATTTGCATGGTTTTGAGAAAGCTGAAAAGAAGCTCTCAGAGTTTAGTATGAGCAACCCTTTCCTGGTTACCTCACAGAGTGTTTGGGTATCTGTGGCTGCTACGCTTCATCAAAGCAGCTTTTCATATACACCAAGAACTGACAGGAATTCTTTGTCGGGGACAGCATCCTTGCTTACCTGAATCATGAGTAGGGAGGATAGAGAAATTTTGCAAAAATCAAACATGAATGTGAGCTCTGCAGCAGCTTGCTCATTTGCCTACCAGGTGAGCATCAGTGATCTTTATTGATACTGGTTTTCAAAATCCACACAAAATTAATGGCACTGTTTTTGAACCCAGTACTCTATTCGTTGTCATTGTTTCGGAGTTACTGTCAGATCAGCTCTGCAAAAAAATTGTATTCCTCTGAACTCTGCTCCACTGAGGTGATGCTGGTAGGCGTTAAAATTCAGTGCCATGTTTCTTATCCTGCCTTCCTACCTATAAAGCCCTCTATTACATGATAGTGGGAGGGAGGGAGGGGTTAATGGGTGTAAGCTAGTAATGTTCAATGGTAGTAGCTTTAATAGGAAATGCATTTTAAAAGAAAGAATGATTCTCTGAGCTTTTCAGAACCATCATTGTACAAAAAGGTGTGTCAGCTTCACTGTTGCAAAACACCAAGGAACAATCCAGCCAGCACAGTTCACCAAGGCTCTGCATCATTTTATTTTGTGTTTGTGTGGGGTGTGGGGAACATAACCACAACCATGTACTTTTGTCCTTCCTTTCACTACCATCAGTGAGCATCATCCTGTCCATCACGCCTGCTGGAACGCACACACAAAATGACCAATTTAAAAAATACTGCTGTTCTCTCTGCATTTTGCAGCAATTGCCCTTGCGAACTTTTCTTCTGCATGTGGCCATTCACAGCTATGAAAAAGGATGGTTATGGGAGATGGCTGGATTTGTTATTGTGTTTCAGCGGAGTCCCTCCCCACCCACCCACAAGGATGTCTTGTTGATGATCTGTGTCATTTACACACAGACAATTGTTTTAAATCTTTTGTCTCCCCACCCCATGTAAATAAATCTGAAAGTAAAACTGCCTGGGCGCAATGGCTACTTGATGATGGCCAATGAATAACAATAGCAGGACTGCAAATAGGGGAATATATAGGGATGTAATGGCATCTGTTTTGTAGCAGCTGATCACGCCATCGTCAGGGGAATAGAAAACAACACTCTTATTTTCACAAATCATCATACCAGGGCTGATCATACGAATTTAACAAAATGCAAACCACAGTGGATCAAGTTTGAATAATGATATTGCAATCGAAAGATGAACAGGTACAGAGAGCAGTGAGCTACATGCCTAATTGCGAGTCACTTTAAAGGGGAGGGGGTTGCTCTCTAAACAGAATTCCAGCTATTAAAAAATTTCCATTTGTATAAAGTGTGACAAGCTTTTGAACTGTGTGGTTATATGCATTCCTTCATGGTGTGAAGCCATCTTGCCCTTCTCCAAGGGAGAGGGGTGCAGCTTGCTTAATGCAACTACCATAGTCCATAATGGGCCAATGCACAAAGGCTGCCACAGACAGGGTCAGCCCAAGACATTTTGCTGCCTGAGGCAACAGATAAGATGGTGCCCACCTCATTCCACATACAGGAGCTGAGTAGTTTAGGATGTGAAGAAAGAGCCCATGTGCCATACCCAACCCAGTCATACAATAGAGAGGAGTGCTGGCTCGAGCCCAGCATCTGCCACTTGAGGTGGTTGCCTCACTCTGCCTAATGATAGAGCCAACCCTGGCGACTAAAAATAGCTGCCTGTGTCAACTCCTCACTCCTCTCCCCATAATGTTTAGGCAGACAGGATGTTGCTTCCCTACAGAAGTTGCTCATCAGGAGAATGATTAAGCTGAAACAATTCAAGGGGAAAAGGTGAGAACTTGATATTGGGTTGCTGTTTCATATCTGAGAGCTTTTCACGTATTTCCTTTCATAACAGAATAAATGTATGTACAGTGGTACCTTGTGTTAAGTACTTAATTTGTTCCGGAGGTCCGTACTTAACTTGAAACTGTTCTTAACCTGAAGCACCACTTTAGCTAATGGGGCCTCCTGCTGCTGTTGTGCCACCGGAGCACGATTTCTGTTCTCATCCTGAAGCAAAGTTCTTAACCTGAAGCACTATTTCTGGGTTAGTGGAGTCTGTAACCTGAAGCGTATGTAACTTGAAGCGTATGTAACCCGAGGTACCACTGTAAAGGATTGGGACTGTGCCAGATGGCCCCGTCACTAATGGCAAGCACTCCATTGGCCCTGACACCTACATCAGCAAAGGTGTGCTGTGCACATACAGCTCTATGAACATAGGTGCTGCGCATGAGCAAACTCTGAATGTGCAGGATTCCCAGTTGCATGAAGTATGCATGTGCATGCAGCTGTATGAAGGAAAGGGCCCATTTTCAGAGCTTTGACTATGCAAGGATATTGGAGACAGGCCAAAATCCTGCTTCATCCCTCTACTACGTGCTCACTATATATATGGAGGAAGTCTGGTGGGCCTCTCCAAGCTGAGTGAGTGGGTGGTAAAATGGCAAAGGCAATTCACACTAGTGAAAGAATTATGGAAATAATATTGGAATGAATGAAATGGAGGACATGCTATTGAATAGTGATGAAAGCTGGATCACTATCCCAACATCATTTAACCTTTGAGAATCAAATGGGCTGCTATGGGTTAAAAAAATCTTATTTTCATCCAGCTATGTTTTAATGGGCTTCTTAACATTTGACATATTTTGCATAACGTTCACATTATACCCTTGAAACCACTGATAGCGGCTGTTTTGGGGCAGCAAAAGGTAGAGAACTGGAACCCATAGCAACAGCCCAAATTTTGTCTGCATTGCAGGCAATTCAACTTCTAGTGTTATTTATAATATAGGCTGTTTCTAATTACAAAATAAACAGTAATAGGAGCTCTGGGGCTATTTTGTTGCAGTAAGAAACAAAGTAATCTGCATAATATCTAGAACCTTGCCTTCAATTGAAGCCATAACCATGAAAAAGGGTTAGGCTGGTACCTTTGGTATAAACCTCAATAGAAAATGCATTAAAGTAGTCTCTGACATCATCTGTCTTCTCCAGCAAAGATGGGGGGGGGGGATCCACCTTATTCTTACAAGAGAGAATTCACACGAACAGGAAAAGATATAGAAGAGCATTAAAACTGAAAGGACAAAAATATAGCAGCCATTTCACTAGATTTTCATGGTATTTAAAAACCATCAGAGAAATAGTGGGAGGAACCAGCTAGGGAACCCCCAATGGAAAAAGGCTTATAAAAAAGACTTATAAAAAATATTGGAGGGGCCCAAGACCTCCAAACCGCTGCTGCTGGAGGAACGAAAGGGGCGAGCCCCGGGCTGCCCCGACCTTAAGTGAACCTGTGAGGGCCCGCCCTTTGCGGCAGCTGATTGGCTGCCACCGTGGGCGGTGAATATTAATGAGCTAGGGGGAATCCCCGCTTCTCGCGGGGCTGATGGGTCGAGAGCCCGCAACCCCACCCCCTCTCTAGATCGGGAGTGGCTTTGTTTTAACTCATTAAAGGTAAAGGTAAAGGTACCCCTGCCCGTACGGGCCAGTCTTGACAAACTCTGGGGTTGTGCGCCCATCTCACTTAAGAGGCCAGGGGCCAGTGCTGTCCGGAGACACTTCCGGGTCACGTGGCCAGCGTAACATCGCTGCTCTGGCGAGCCAGAGCCGCACACGGAAACGCCGTTTACCTTCCCGCTGGTAAGCGGTCCCTATTTATCTACTTGCACCCGGAGGTGCTTTCGAACTGCTAGGTTGGCAGGCGCTGGGACCGAGCAGCGGGAGCGCACACCACCGCAGGGATTCAAACCACCGACCTTTCGATCGGCAAGTCCTAGGCGCTGAGGCTTTAACCCACAGCGCCACCTGCGTCCCATTTTAACTCATTACTGAATGTATTTTAAAAGGTAACTATCGTCAAACAAGGAAAATAAAAAATACCAACATAATTTTGTGATTTTACAAAGCATAATATAACTAATAATTTTCTTAAATTATTGGGGGGGCGGAGCCCCCCCAAATGAATTTTTGAGGGGGCTCAGGCCCCATGGAGTCGGCGCCTATGCATCAGGGCAAGGCTTCTAATGTACGCATGCCCCCATCACCTCTAAAGGGCATATATTAGAAAGGAGTGCACATGGGTAAGGTATCATTGTGTGATGGCATCACCAACCGAAGCTATGCATTTCAACATGTGCCTAGGCTTATTTCAAATTTTGAAGAGACAATGGCTGCCGCTGCCCTCTCTTGCCTTTGCACATTCATTTTTACACTGGAAAACTTGCTGGAAAATCAAGTGATTTCATGCATCAAGCATGCATGACCATCTCTGAACATCTTCAGTGGGGGGGTGATGGTTTTGTTTCTGGTGGATTTGGATGGTGGGGGACAAGGTGGACTGAGTGAGCTTTTAATTAGTCTAATGGGGTTTATGCTTTTCACATTCCTTTTGCCTTGAGCGTTCAGCATGGGTCAGCCTGCAAATCAAATCAAGTATGAGTCTTGGGATAATGCTTCCCTTTCCACTGTTTTCACATGCATGTCCAGTTTTCATTGAATATGTCACTTTGATATGCCCTAGTGATTGTTCGGGTTAGAAACAGTTTGCCCTTGTGTAGCTGTTAGTCTATCTGATTTCAGCATTCTTACCAAGTTCACTGCTTGGTCACACACTACAGTTACATAGCATTGTCTAATTATTGCTGTTACTGAGCTTCTGAAAATATTGGTCCCATAACTTTGGTCTGGTCCTTGCTTCCATAAGGCAAATTAGGAACTGCTGTGTTCTGAATTGCTGATTAAGTGCTCCTTATGCATATCTAGGCTGAGCTTTCATGTTTATTTAGTGATTTTAGTTGGAAACACTGTGAAATTGATTTAGCATGAAATAAAAGGAAGGCGGGAGATAGTAACACACATACTATTTTAAAATGCTCATGTTTTCTTGTAGCATTTCTCAGCTAAGGAAAGGCAAAGGAATTTGCATGTTCTTCAACTTTAGACAACCTGCTTAAAGCCAAAACTTTTTATAAATGGGTAAATGCAACAACCACATAAATACAGTCATACCTCAGGTTGAAGTAGCTTCGGGATAAGTATTTTTGGGTTGCATGCTGCGGCGACCCAGAAGTAACGGAGCGCGTTACTTCCGGGTTTCTCTGCTCATGCATGCACAGACGGTCAAAATGATGTCACGCGCATGCGCAGAAGCAGTAAATGGCGACCCGCGCACGCGCAGACGCACGGATGCAGGTTGCGTTCGCTTCTGCATACAAATGGGGCTCCGGAACGGATCCCATTCACATCCAGAGGGGTACCACTTTACTTACAAATCCCCTACATGGTAGTGCATATGGTGTTCACCACTACTAAAAGGGAAATGTTCTGTGCCTGTCTATGAGGTAATACAGACTTTAGATATTACATAGGAGGGAGAGCAGGCACTCGAAATGAAATGTAGTTCCTCTTTTTTATCAATAGTTTATTAGGGTATTCACAGTACTACAATAAAACAGTGCAGGCCCTTGTTCCTTCCCCCTGCTGGCTCCCCTCCCTCCTTCTTCCCTCATGGCTCTTTTTGTTGTTGTTACAGCATTTTCATTTCTGATGTTCCATTGTTTGGTGTGATATCACATCCTCAAACAAGAGTTTGAATAAATGGATATCAGTACTCTGCTTGCCTCCCTGATGCACAACCAGCCGTGTTTTGTGTAAAATGGAAGCTTTACTTCTCATTCTATAATTTATTCTCTGGTGCAATGATTACATCAAAGACTAAAACACTGCAATTATCAGTACTCAGTTATGTAATACTTTCAGTTTACAGTGGTACCTCAGGTTAAGAACGTAATTTGTTCTGGAAGTCTGTTCTCATCCTGAAGCAAAGTTCTTAACCTGAGGTAATATTTCTGGGTTAGCGGAGTCTGTAACCTGAAGTGTATGTAACCTGAAGTGTATGTAACCTGAGGTACCACTGTATAAACTTCCTTGTATTTCTGGGCCTCTATGGGTGATATATTTCTACTTAGAATGCAGGGATATTTATCATTCACTTGCTGTCCACACTTCAGAACTGTTCTTCAGGCTTCTTTCTGTTTCAGAGACATTGTATTTTCCAAGCACTGGGAGTTTCATATAGAGGAAAATAAGGATTCTTCTGATTCATGGGTGTCTTGGAAGGGGGGCAGGGAGAATTTGCTCTTCCCAAAGTGAGCTATAATCCCCAAATGGGGGACATTTATTCCTAATCTCTCCTTCCTGTTTCTTAACCAGTTACTGTTCCACAAGAAGACCACTCCTAGCTTTATTCCCATCCCATGCCTGCTGATCCTACCCAAGAGTCTTTGGTGAGGTACTTTGTGGAAAGCTTTTGGATCGTCCAAGTAGACATTTTTTTACTGGATCACTTCTTTATGTGTGTTGACACTCTCAAAGAATTCTAAAAAGGTTAATGAGACAGGTCTTACTATTGCAGAAGCCATGCTTGTTCTACTTCAGCAAAACTTGGTTTTTCTATCTGCTTGATAATTCTGTCTCTGACAATACTTTCCACCAGTTTTCCTCAAACTGACATTAAGCTAACTGTCATGAACTGGCAGGACAGTGGAGAGGAGGAAGATGATCCCTGCAAGGGATGTAGCCATGACAGGAACACCTGGACAAGCTGGTGATGGAGAAGGAGGAGAAGTTGGTGTAGAAGGTACTCATGGGGCAACAGAGGGGATGGGGGTCAGTGAACAGGAACCAGAGCAGCAGGGCCCATCACCAGAGCCAGAGGGGCCTGTTTTCCCAAACACAGTGGGCTCTGTGGCATAAGAAGCAATAGGAGGCTATGGCAGGCAAGAGCCCACAGCCCAGCTCCCTAGCTGGCCAGGTGGGGCTCACCCGGAGTAGGCTTGGAACAGGTGAGGGCCACATGCTTCATCAAGCCCAGATGCTGCAATCAGCATGCAAGGTATAGAAGGGAAGCAGAGCTGATGTGCTGTGTCTGGTCAACTTCCCACATTGGTTGGACCATGGCTTGGATGTTCCAGGGAGCTCTTTGGAACTCTGCTTCTTTGGGACTGACCTCCATATGCCCTGATCCTGGGATGGGCTGCAGAGGCAGGAACCTGGTTTGACAGGACTTTGCACCTGTAGGCCTACCTGCCTGCTGGACTATGCATTACCATCTGCTGTAGGATTATGTATACCAGGGAGACTTGCTGCCATATATCTGTGGTTTCAGGACACTAACTTACCTGTAGTTTTCTTTTAAAAAATGGGTGTTACATTGACTACTTTTCAGTTCTCGGGTACAGAAAGAGATATTAGGGACTAGTTACATATTTCTATTAGCAGATCAGCAGCAGGAAAGCAAGGTTCATAGTGTCAATGAAGTTTTATATAAGGCATATATGTCTTGATGTAAACATGGTCCTGCTCACATGAATATGATGCCAAGAGGAAGAGGAATATAATCACTGTCTTATTAGGAAGATTTCTGGCATGCAGGATTTCTTCCCTGTCCTATTTGAATATAATGAAATGGGACATATTTGTAAGAGATCATGTGGGAGGCAAGGTTAAATGAGAACATTTTAGGTGGATGCAATTTGCTATAGCTGTTGATTAAATATACCAGCAATGCTGTGTTATAAATATAGCTGTAGGCCTTTTCTGCACTCCAAACAAGTTATTAAACTGTGAAATGGAGGTTCAAAAAAAGAAGAGTAGTAATGATTTTGAAATGTTGCTTACACTCAAAAAATGTGCTTGGCAGAACAGAATTCTAGAGTTTAGGAAGGCCTGGGACTAAAGAGGCTTGTAAATCCCATAACTGCAAATGGGCAGTTCAAAAAGTTGGCTTAGGCCAGACAGTTAAATGAAAATTGAATTTATTTATTAATGGGAATTAATAAATATATTTATGAACAAAAAAAACCTGACTTCCATTGACATCTCTGAAAGTGCATGTAGTCCTGTAAAAAAAGCCTGACTAATTAATCCTGCTTGATATGACTCTGTAGCAATATTTATAAAAGTACAGGAGGTCTCAGACTGATAGTAAGTGGATAAGAGCACTGATTTGTAGTTAAAAAGATGGATAGGTATTTTAAAAAGCCTCTGCATATGGTTCAAAATACATTGACCTTTAGAGACTCGAGTGAGAAGTTCTACTTCTGTTCATTCCCTCCATTATTAAGGCCTGCTACTTACCCTGACAATCTGTCCATTGCAGTTACATCTGATTACAGCAGCAACAACATGAAGAGCCTTTCAGGATCGCCCTATCATTGGGTAGAGAGAGGTGGCTGCCTCAGGCAGCAGATGGTGGATGCTGTCCCATTCACTGATGTTTAGGTAAAATTCACCAGCCAGCCTAGTTGGAGATGCCACTGTGAAAGTAGGAAAGAGGCCTTGGTCCTCTTATGCCACTTCTTTGCACCACTACCTTGCAGAGTTGGCCAGCTGAGTTAAGCACCAATTCACACATTGTGCACAGGGTTCCAAGGATGCAGCCCAATATGCACACGTAAAGGTAAAGGTAAAGGTAAAGGGACCCCTGACCATTAGGTCCAGTCGTGGCCGACTCTGGGGTTGCGGCGCTCATCTCGCCTTATTGGCCAAGGGAGCCGGTGTACAGCTTCCGGGTCATGTGGCCAGCATGATTAAGCCGCTTCTGGCGAACCAGAGCAGCACACAGAAATGCCGTTTACCTTCCCACCGGAGCGGTACCTATTTATCTACTTGCACTTTGAGGTGCTTTTGAACTGCTAGGGTGGCAGGAGCAGGAACTGAGCAACGGGAGCTCACCCCGTCGTGGGGATTCGAAGTGCCGACCTTTTGATTGGCAAGTCCTAGGCTCTGTGGTTTAACCCACAGCGCCACCCGCATCCCCAATATGCACACTTACTTGGGAGTAAATCCCATGGAGCTTGGGAGGACTTCCAAACAAGGATCGCATTGCAGTAGTTGCAGTAGTGTCTCACCAAGTGGCTGCACTGGTTGAAACATGGGTGATGGCTAAAATATATGTTATAATAGCATTTTTCCATGCAATATATCCAAATCCATCTGGTAATCAACTTTACTTCTAAAACACGACCCTACAGAATAAACACATAGTCTGACTGTAGGGAGACCACAACAAGACAGCAAAGCATGGGTGGCCTGAAAGCATTGCGTATCTACTTTAATTTGATTTTAAGTGAAGGCAAAGTGGCCAAAGGGTAAAAAGTGGAGTGAAAGGACCTTTTCTTTTAAAAAAAAATACCCAGCTCTAGTTCCACATCATGCTGTTTGCAGGTCAAACTCGTTGAACTGAAGCTGTTTAGTTCTGCAGCGAGGCTAGAGCAATATAGCGCAAATAAAATGCATTTACAGAGGCATCCCAAGTGTGGGAGTGGAGAGTGGCCTGGAAAATCTACCACCACACTGCTCCTTAGCAGCCCAGAGCAGAGGGCAAGCAGCATTTGCGCTTTACCATTAAGTCAGCTCCGGTCCAAGCCCCCATTACCCCTCCCTCTGGGAATGGCACAATTTTACATGCAGAGCACCCAGAGCTGGGTCTGCCTCTACCCTTATAATGACACATTTGGACGGCTTGTGATTGTTCCTGTGGTTGGAACATGGTCAGGAGTAGCCTTCTACCTTCCACACTTTCCATGGGCACAGTGGCATCTCTGCCGGACGGGCACCTTGCCTGTCTTCTGATGTCTCCCAGCAGCAAATATCATGGCGCTAGGATTGCTTGTCACTCAGCTCTCAATTCTGTTCAATTTGCATTTAAAGGCAAACCTACTTTAATCCACACTTTCTGAAGCAAGAACAGAAATCCTTTGGAAGTAACACCAGCTGAATTTTGTCCTGCAGTTCTTCAGCTAAGGAATGTGTAAATAATAATAATAATAATAATAATAATAATAATAGTAATAATAATAATATACTAGGGTAAGGTCTGCATTAAAAAAATCACATATTAGTGGAAATGATGGTCAAAAATGCATTGTGTTATCAGAAATTGGTTTGCGGTAGGCATGTAGGTTGTTGTGGTAGGCATAATAGCTTGTGGAAATTAAAATGCTGATGAATTTTCATGGGGACTTTAAAAAAATAAATAAATCAGTGCTGTGGAAATGTGAAGACTGGAAAAAATGAGAAAATGATAGATTTGCCCGTCTCTGCCTGCAGTTCTGTACACACTTACCTAGGAGTAAGTCTCAGTACAGTGAAGTCAGGGCAGCTTATATATGAGTTGATTTGCATAGGGTTACTCTGTACGTGTAGCATTATGTTATCATGGGAAGTGTGTTTTATATTTCTCATACTGATAACAGATTTCAACCAGTAATCAAGAAGAAAAATTCCCTTTTCTGCTATGTTTGTAAAAAACGAAAAATAAATAAAGCACTCTGTAGGGTGTTTACATTTTAGAATAAATTGAAAAGCATTTGCTTAAACTTCCACAAATCAAAACAGTTGTCACTTCAACTGAATAGACTGGCAGCAGATTTTTTTACTTCCTCCTTATAATTAAGAAGCCACTATATGATACCATGTTGCAGCCTAGAAGACTGTACTGTTTTTTTCACTTGACTAAATGGTAGCTTTATACAGTTTTATATATTAAAGGGACAAATTGCAGTGACATAAAAACTGCTGCAACTGTGCGTTAGAAGCAAGTCTGCAATCTTTTAATGTAACGATGATTTCCATTACCATTAATATTAACATTTAATGTTTATTGTCTTCACTATTTTATGCATTAGTTTGAAAACCTTACCTAGTGTTCACTGCAGGCATGACTAGGCATTGTGGATGAAAATTATTTCTATTTTTTCTTGTTCATCTACAATTGCTTATCAGCAAACTTACAACAAAGCTCATTTGTATTGGTACAAAAGCTGTCTCATAAAATCTATTTTCTAAATAGATAGGGATTTTCTATTGTAATTGCCAGCTGCTGGCAATGAAAGAGTATCAGGGACTGCTTGCTCATGAGTAGACACCTTACTCTGGGCCCTTATTAATTTATTTAAGATTACAGGGCAGTTTAAAATATAAAAACACAAAAATGCATACCACAGTAACAAAAATACATACCATAACAACAAACAAAAACGATACCCCCCATTCAGTTTATTAGGCCATAGATTGTATAATTTGCCTAAAGTCTGGGAGAAAGCAAATGTTTTTTCCTG
The DNA here is from genome assembly GCF_964106915.1 of Podarcis gaigeae. Lineage (NCBI taxonomy): Eukaryota > Metazoa > Chordata > Lepidosauria > Squamata > Lacertidae > Podarcis > Podarcis gaigeae. Next base: position 44,020,280 of record NC_139677.1, on the reverse strand, counting down.
GCACCTATGTAATGTAATGTGCCATCCCTCTTTGGCCTTGACCAGAAGCTTCCGGTGCTTTTGAGGTCAAGGTGTGGTGGGTTCCACCTGCTCCATTGACATTTCCAGAGGTTCTTCCTTGGGTATCAACACAGAGGGCCCCTCAAGGAGATCCTCAGCATTGGAGTCAGAGATCCTCCCTGCTCCTCAAGGTGTTCGGCCAGTGGAGTGTCCAGTTTGTCTCCTGAGGATTCTGTGACTGGCACCATATCAGAACTAGACATGATAGCTAATTCACAATTTTCTGGTAATGTCATTGAATGACTCATTGATACCGGGGGGGGGGGGATATTAGGAGCAAAGTAAATTATTCTTTATTAGTCTAAATGGAGTTGCATCGGTTAGCAGAGTAATTAGTTTCTAAACAATGGTTTCTTCTTCTTCCTTTAAGCCATGCTGTCTGATCTGGAAGCTTTGTTCCACAATTCTGGATGTGTGGTACTGCAAGGCTGTTAGAAGGAAAAGATACCCTGTGGGCTTTAGCCAGTGGTTGCTTTGCCATAGTGAAAAGTGCTTCTGCTCTCACAAGATGGAGACCCCATTTTCACGAATCCCCACTGAACGTGACTTTTTCTTGCAGGTAAAGTCAGTGTAATACTGTAGGTGTGTGGTTGTATGTTAAATACATTTTTTCTTGACAAAGCCAGCCAGGGGCTGCCTTTGTATCAGGGCAATGGCACAGGGTGTGTGTGGCATTAACCATTTCCCCATGTACCATGGCCTCAATTTATGCCCATTTGTAAACTGCTCTGGGGTGTTCTCTCTCCACCCCGCCCCCCCCGCTATCAAGTGGTGTTTGGATTTTACTAAATAAAATAAAAGCCTGATCCTAAGCACACTCCAGGACACAGTTCTGCTGAGCCCTGCCCACAATTAAACCTGCTTCTATATCATTAGGAGCAGTAGCCTTGATTGTGAAAGATATTTTATTAAGAGCCAAACATATATAACTAAATAGAAGTCAATTGAATTTTTCAGTTCCTCTATCATCCATGTAATCCATCTTGCTTAAAAATGCAGTTAAATGTTTATTTGAACCTATTGAACCCTATTAAATGTTACATCTTCATTTGGGAAAGCCATCCTTGACTGAATTAAACTGTTTCCATCCCTGATTAGCTGATTAAGAGACAAGGAAGAGAAATACACTCCTCCAGGCAGCCTCTTTATTGAGCATTCATCCTGATTTGCTTGTTTGCTGGGAGGTTATATGACAATGAACATCCATCCTGAACTGATTGCCTGATGCTGATATGCCTTCCCAATAATCGATCATTTATTTCACACTTTTCAATGAATTTACCTATCACTTTCCTAACAGCAAAACACTGATGGATTTATTGTGCTGGGGTGAGAGAGTGCTTTAAATCCATTTCAAACTGCAAAATTAAATGCAAATTTTTGGTATGCACCTGAAAGTCTCCCACTAAATCTCATGAAAATTTATCAGAATCTCAGTACCAAGTTCTCCAATTAAACACATTTTCCTTTGCAATTTTGCCTTCTCAATATTTTTGCTAATTCCCCTATATTTTGTATGCTACTTTCACTGATATACTGCATTTGTATCCCCCCCCCCCATATTTGCATTTTTGTACCCATTACTGGCTGGAGAACTGCAATGCAAAATTCAGAGAACTGTGAATTTTGAAGGACAGCTGTGTTTAGGTTCACATAGTGTTTCAGAAAGTGTGAGATTTGAATTTCTGCTTTATCCCCACAACCTAAGAATTCACTTGCCCTTAATGCATTTCATATATTGCTATTGTTGTTGTTACAAGTACCCCCAGAACAGTTTCCATGTACTCAACGAAACGGTGTATAACACAAAATAGCAAATCTCTAACATGTGGCTCAGCCTTAAAACATTGGCTTTTAGCTTTTTCCCCTACATTGAGTGAGTGGTGGTGGTGGGCTCATTAAGGACTAAGAGTTGGTTTGTTCTTTGGACGATCCAGTTTTGAGCATCTAATCCAAGATCACAAAGGCATTTGAGAAATGAGCACACTCCAAGACCCAGTATTTGTACCTTGGTCATAAGGGCATCCATTTAGAATTTATAATGAAGATGTGAATAAAGCATAACTGAAAGCTTTTTATATTCCCCAAACAGGCTAAGCTGATGCAAGTATATTTAAAAAAAAAACCAACCACGTAAAGCTAGAGAAAAGAATCTCATTCTGCTCAGTGATTTTCAAATCACGCAAATTATCTGTCTTATTTGTAAAGTGCTAATAATACAGGAAACCCAGAGGGAAGGGGGAAAGGGCTGAAGAAGAGAAATCAATTCTACCAGCTAATTTTCCCGCTAATCAGTTCATCCATTTTTAAAATATTTTTTTTTCTTACAAAAGATGCTGCCTTGATTTGAAATTTGTGGCAACTGTATTAAACATTAAAGTGGGTTTTCCTATGGACACAAACTTCAATGCCAGCAGCCTTCTGTTGCCTTTCAAGGTCACTTGAAGGAATATGAATCTGTTCAAACTGGGCACTATGTTTCTATCTGTATGCTTATTACCATTTAATTATACATTCTGCCCTCTAACGGATAATTAAAACTGTTTCAAAGCTTTTAGCTGTCACAAGATTTGTTTTCGTAAACAGAAGCTTTGCGGCATTTCCTTGAGCGCTTTCCTTTTCAGACACCACATAAAGAGGCAAATCAATGTAATCTTAGAGGAATGCTCACTGGCAGAACCAATCGCTTCCTGTGTCCTCCTCATGCGGTGGCAATTTAAATGTTTTGGGCTCCCAGCAGAGATAGCCACCATGGTGCAAGGCTTTGTACAGCCAAGAAAGAAAGAAAGAAACCATCGCTCACGAAAGAACATTTTGCATTGCAAAGGAGACGTTGGATCTCAAGGAGCAAATCCTCCTCAGATTGGCTTGGGGCTTTTGTGATTCCCACCCCACCCCAAACTGGGGAAAGTCACAAAGGTCTGTGAGCAAACCAATGGGTCTAGAAAGGGGTTGACTTGCCACCCAACAGTACTCCTTCCCCCACAACCACCCAGCCCCAAAACACACTATCACCTTCTCCAAGGCACTGTACATTTAAAGCTGCATCATATCACTTTAGTTTCATCCTGTATTGCAAGTTCTGCATTGAGCAGGGGCTTGGAGGGGAGGTCCTCCAAGATCTAGTCCAACTCTATTATTCTATGCTGATGAATGGTGGTTGCAGATGCTCCCCCTGGAAGGTTTTCCATGAGGGATGCATCTCTCAGGCTGAAAACATCTCCCCACCTCTCATATAGTAGTGAGCAGGCAAGTGGCAAGGAGGAAGGGGTCTTACCCACTTGTAGGGGCCCAGAGTACCCCCATCAGTTCCTTTAATAATAATAATAATAATAATTAATAATAATTAATTTATTATTTATACCCCGCCCATGTGGCTGAGTTTCCCCAGCCACTCTGGGCGGCTTCCAATCAAATGTTAAAAACAATACAGCATTAAATATTAAAAACTTCCCTAAACAGGGCTGCCTTCAGATGTATTTTAAAGAGAAGATAGCTGCTTATTTCCTTCACATCTGAAGGGAGGGTGGTTCCACAGGGCGGGCGCCACTACCGAGAAGGCCCTCTGTCTGGTTCCCTGTAGCCTCACTTCTTGCAATGAAGGAACCGCCAGAAGGCCCTCAGTGCTGGAACTCAGTGTCTGGGCTGAATGATGGGGGTGGAGATGTTCCTTCAGGTATACAGGACTGAGGCTGTTTAGGGCTTTAAAGGTCAGCACCAACACTTTGAATTGTGGTAGGAAACGTACTGGGAGCCAATGCAGATCTCTCAGGGCCGGTGTGCTTAAGTGCTCGCAAGCACTCCTGATTCATTGTGGCTGCTACAACTGCTCAACAATGCTTCCCCATCCTAGCAGCTCCTAGCTATTCCTGTACCAGTAGCAGCAGCCCTCTAACTAACACAACCTCTCGATCTCTGGCATCACACCTCTGTTGTTGTTGTTGCTGTTGGAAGTCTGGCAGATATTCCATTTATGCTTGGAAGATTTTTCCTCACATAAGTTCTGTAGCTGAGGGAAGTACATTCCACCCACTCAGACTGCAGATCTGACACTGAAATGGAAATCTGCCACATCTTCTTTTTTTTTTAAAAAAACAACGTTTTATTTTCATCATTCTCAGCAACACAGCCACTTTGCAGTGGCGTTCAACGTACAAAAATGTAGGTACAGATGTATTTAAGCTCATTTAAAACTTGCAAATTGATTACTTGGAAAACATTATAGTTTGCAAAATGGAAACATGAGGAGTCTAGTGTATTTTAAAAAGTTGGGAAGTGCCTATGCATTCTAACAGCAAAATAATTTGAAGCCATTACTGTCACAACTTACAGTTCTTCCTCATCTGTTTCATTTTCAATTAAGTTGAATGCATACAAAAGTTTGAATTAAATTTCAGTGCCAGCTGAAAAAAGGGCATCCCAGCTGGGAGGGGGGAAGTATGTCTGCCCCAATTCCAGAATGGCTCTTGTCTTTCAGAAGAATCTCTCAACTATTTCCTGGTCATCCCCCAAAAATGATGTAGCAATTAGTTCCCATGGCAACATACCAGCCATAGTTTATTTATCAAAGAATGTGCTAGACCAGCAGTCCATCTGCCCTATTAAGAATTTCTTTCTAACTCCCAGCCTCAAAACAATAGTATTTGATGATCATTCCCCATGCATGTACCTTGACATGATGCAGACCTGCCAAACGCATGGCTTGTGTAAACCAACACCTGCACAGGGAAATGGCAGACCTGGCCATTGTAATCTGCATGAGCCCAGCAGCTCAAAGCACCCTGCTGCAACCATGTAAACAGCAATTACTGTATAGTCGATGTGATTTAGAGACACTCTTCCAAACAAATAGCACCAGTATAGGGGGAGCTCAGTATGAATACAGGTCTGATGGCATTATTACAAGGATGCAAAAATTTGATGCAATGGATCCTCCTTTACTAAGCTTCTTTAAACATGCATCCAGCCTTATCTATAAATGTAAAATTAAAATTGTTTTCTGTTCTGCTGTGTCTCGCCCCCTCCCCCCCACCCCCGCAAATTAGTTCAGCCCTTTCTGAGCATTAGGCCAGGTTTGGGGTGTTCATGGGTCCATCTTCGCTGCTGGAGGTTCAGGTAGCCTCAGTGGCTAGGACTGCCTTTTGCCTGCTGCTACAGGTACACTAACTACGGGATTCATGAACTGCTAAGAATCAGTTCTTACAATGCACTTTATGTGGGCCTACTGTTGGGCCTGGTTCAGAGGTACCTGCTGGGTCAAAATGCTGCAGCTAGACTGGTGGTGAAGATAAGCAACCAATAGCACATAACCCTGGTTCTTAAAACCTTGCATTAGCTACCCAAATGCTACCAGGCCATGTGCATGGTTATTGTATTAATTTACAAGGCTCTTAACAACTGGCAGTCAGTGTACCTTAAGGAACACCTTGTGCCTTATATCCATGTCTGACCACTGAGGTCTTTGAGGGAGTCCCTGTGAATGGTGCTCCATGGTTCACATTCATCAGCATTCTGGACCTTCGTGCTTTCCAGCTTTGTGGAACTCCCTTCCAGTTCACACCAGATTTTGAGTACGCTAATGTTATGGTTAATTTTCACTGATTTTATCTTTCACACTTGTTTTGCAACCTTATTATACACCACTCACAAACTATGGTGCTAAGCAGTATATAAATTATGAAGTAAATGAAATGAAATGAAAGTATGCAATGTTGCTTAGTGTAAAATAGTTCCCACTGTTATTTATTTCATAAAATTTATATACCACTTAATTGTTTAAAAACCACGCCTCTCAAAGTGGTTCATCAAAAGCAGTTTTTTAATAGCATCTTTTCATAAAGAGAAGAAAAAGCTGATAAGGAGTCAAGAATATGTGTTTTGCTGTTCTTTGTAATATGGATACAAGTTATTTACCTTTCCCTTACCATACGCACTTTCCCACATAAAGCTAATGCACTTTATGTGGATCAAGTCCCCATACAACCCACATGGCCCAGGCTAAAGTTCAGATCCAAGAATTCAAACCACTTGAATGCCTCTAACTCAAATGAAGCTAGCAAGGGCCAAATCCAGAGAATCAGTCCAAAGGTTATAGACTGGAACACTGTACAAAACCCAAACTCAATCCATTGGCAGCATCAGCTACTGTTTCTCTCCATAGGGCTAATCCAAGCCTTGCTTGGAATCCAGGCAGAGTGCAGCTGCTCCAGCTTTGTTGGATCAGATTTGATTCCAACACAGGTGCAGCTAAGCAGGGCTGGCAACAAGTCCTGACATATAGGAACACAGCCAGTTGAAGAGTTCGACCCCATAAATGCCACAGTTAAGTGTATTAGCCACTAAGATGTTATAGGACTGTTTTCTGCTGAAGCATAGCTGCCCTTCAGAAACTGAAGCACTAGAAAAGCTGTGCAGAACTAAATCTAGGCCAAATAGCTCCACTAAAACCACCACTTTCATGGGACCGTTCATTCTTTGTTACTTGAGATAGAGATATTAAAATAGATACTGAGATAGATTTAGAAGGACTAGAGATGTAAAGGCCTGGCAAAATGATAGCAAAACAGGGGAACATGCCCCCATTTTTCACCCCCACCCCCATTTTTCCATTTCTATTTTTTTTTGGGGGGGCGGGCTTTGCATCTCTATTTCAGACCAACGAATCTGACTATAATTTGTTTCAAACTGCTTTTAATGTATTTCTACATTGTTATGACCTGCCAATATGAGGTGGCAGAGGGCCTTCTAGTAAAAGCTTTGCCCCCACTTCAAGTGGTAGCTTGGCTGGTCTTAGCTCCTTGGAAATGGGCCAACAGTGGCTGCCATATTGTTTTCTCATAGAATACAACATACTGAGTCATGCCATTGGTCCATCGAGCTCATTATTGTCTATACCTCTTGGCAGTAGCTCTCCGGGGTTCCAGGTGGGTCGTTCCCAGCCCTACCTAGTGATCTCAGGAATTGATTCTTGTATTTTCTTCATGCAAAGCAGATGCTCTACACTGAGCTGTGGTGCATCACATTTACCTCTTCACACAGAGAACTCCCAAGATTGTGGAACCTTGGTTGCACAGGGTCCCAGAAAATGGGGAAACCTCCATGTGAAGAAGTATTTGTGTGTAGGCTTCCCCATCTTACCTTGCCACAGTAGCCCAACAACAGTGGTTTTAGAACTGGGGAGCTCTTTCAGTGCTAAATGCATGAAAAGGGCTGGAAATGAAAGAAAACAGAAAGATCCTATAAGATCTCTTTTGGTCAAATTTGGGATCATGGGGCAGATCCAGGTTTCAGCTTTCAGCTGCAATGCATTACAAAATGAGTTTGCTATATCGGTGACTAATTTCTGCAGAAAGCTTTTTATCTAGATGAAACTAGATGGAGCACTATGATACACACATACACACATGTTACTTTAACAATGACCTAAAACTCTCTTACATTATTGTTAGAGAACCATGCATGTACTCTATACGTGGCAGCCTGCTTCCTTCTCCTTCAAAGCATTTTGATATAAGACACACAAATAATGGCACTTTTCATGCATCCCTTCTCTTGACTATAGGTTGTACCTCTCTCAAGTTCACTGCTAGTTTTAATCCTAGGAAACCTTGACCAGCTGATATTTCAGCAGTTAATGGAAGCTCATTTTTCCATGGTATCTTGAGGTTTGGCTCTATTCAGCTTTCACAAGGACTCTTTGGTCTTTTGTTAGAACACATAAATAACGACCTTCAGAGATTCTGACGATCAATACACATGAGCTTTCATTACAGCTTCTTCAGTGAATTAATCAAATTACATGGGACAAATGATTAGCTGCATTATCGTCACCTTTTCTGTTAGGACAATTTGTATATCTTAGAACACCGACTTTGAGTCCTAGTGGATCATTACTCCTTGTGATGGTCACATCCCAGTCAACTAGGCCCTGCCTTGCCTGCAGAAGGGAGACCTGGCTACAGCAAAGTGGACTCCTCTGCTCAGCCTACCTTACCCTGTTAAGCAACTTCCTGCCACCAGATAAAGGGAGATTTTTCTACAAACCTGCCCCTTTATCAGCCAGCTTAAAAAACCTTCCTGGAGTCTCCCTGAAGCCGTCTTCTCCCATTGCCCCAGAATGATGCTATGGTCAGACCAGAATTGACCAGATCACCACTGCTGCTGCCACCAGACCCACCCACATAGGAGGGAGCCCTTTAGAAGGCATTTTGCCAAGTCCCCTTCAACCTCATGCTAGCCCATAAAAGCTAACTGTATCTGGGGGAAATGTGAAAAGAAGGCCCTCTTGCACATGCTGCATTCATACGTCAGGTTTGTCTGATTCCTCCTATAAAATTGCCATGTCTTGTTTGACATTATTGAGCTAAATGGAACTGTCTGCTTGTTTTTGAAGCAGACCAGGTCATTTCCCTTTCCATGTCCTTGTGTATCATAGACCAATTACACGTCAAGAAAAGGCCACAACCAGTTCCTTTATACTGCACAAAATCTCAATATCTTTAGCATGGGAGACTTAGGTTACTAAAAAATATCCATCCTGATAGTAATGGAATAATTGGGAAAAGCCATGGCCTATGAGTAGTTTTGTGGTGTGCCATGCAATTCTCAGAAGCTGAGCAGCAAAGAAGTGTGAGAACGTGTGTGCCCCCTGACTTCTACCACAAAATGGTGGGCAAAAAGGACTTGATTGTGCAGTGGGTAGCCCATGCAAAACATAATAAATGCTCCTACTGTGCATTTACTTCCCATTCAATGACAAAAAATTGTTCTAGGCTAAAACAACGTAGAGTGAAATCTGAAAGGCATTTGAGGAGCAAAACTGTGTCTGTCAGTAGTTGGTCCTTCTAAAAGCCCCTTTAAAGCCACATTCAAATGATGACAGCAACTTTTTTCTGCTGCCATTTTTAGCTTCTGTTATGTTTGCCCATACATTATCTCCCTCACCACCACCCCTGCCACCCCTTCCTGGGAAGATGGCCCATTCTTATGCCCTTGTTCAGGCTGCAAGTGAAAATGAATTTGATAGCCTGACCTCATTATCCAAGGTCAGGATCGAAATTGGCACATTTATCAGTCTCTGCTCAAAAAAAGGCCAAAGTCTAGAATTATGGAACCGTGATACTTTGGGGATAGGCTGTCAACATTTCATGATGGAGTTTGTACAGTTCTGCCTGTATGTCTGTGACTAATCTGTTGCTGAATTATTCTTCTATCCACAAAATCATTTTTCCTTCCCACCCCCCACCCCAGTCCTTCAGTACTATTTCACACACCCACAAACCACAGACTTGGGCTTTAACTCGGTTCTTCTGCTGGAGATGAGATCCGCAACCAAAATACTTTCAGATTTATTTGGCTAATGATTACAAATCATTGCCACATTTTAAAAGTTCCCTTTACCATGCGTATCTTGAAAAGTATACAAACAGCCTTGCGCTTTTTTGCAAATATATATGGTAGTCTTGCTTTAGGGCTAAAATGTCCTTGAAAGACTTTTTACAAAATGTATTCAATAACGAAATGCAGAATTGATGCGGTGGTAAAGCGGGGGGTGGGGTGGGAGCCTGCATCAACTAAAAAGGGCACTGTATGCTAATAAGCAAATGTGAATCCTTATCAAGAACTGTTTCTCTAAATGGCAAAGAATCACTTTCCCTTTTTAGGGCTTGTAATGATTTTAAGACCTAAAATAAATGCAGCAGCTTGGGCATTAAACAATCATTAATGCGTCTCATGGGCAGAATCGTTTGCTATTGTGCTAACTTAAAGATGTAATGTGTTTGGATTTGATGAATAATGTCATTTGAAGTTTGAACTCTTATGTGTCTGCATATTGATGGGGCAGAGCCATTTATGGCTGGCAACTAGCAAAATGTCCAGTGCTTCCCACAATATAGTTTAAGCAACTTATTTCTTAAAAAAAATATACAAGAGTGGCCTGTCCTTCTGGGAGGGTCAAACACCTTAGATCAAATGCTTTGAAGCATGTCACAATTTGAATTCTTCGGAGCACATCTAGTTGTGCAGCACCTTGGACAGCAGCCAGAGAGGACACTACAGTGGTACCTCAGGTTATATATGCTTCAGGTTACATACGCTTCAGGTTACAGACTCCGCTAACCCAGAAATAGTGCTTCAGGTTAAGAACTTTGCTTCAGGTTGAGAACAGAAATCGTGCTCTGGCGGCGCAGCAGCAGCAGGAGGCCCCATTAGCTAAAGTGGTGCTTCAGGTTAAGAACAGTTTCAGGTTAAGAACGGACCTCCGGAACGAATTAAGTACTTAACCTGAGGTACCACTGTACTGGACTAGATGATCCCTTTTGGTATAGGGCAACCTATAGCTCTCTCTCATAATAACAGGTCTTAGAAGTCATTCAGTTAAATTAGCCATAGTTTTGGAACATATAAAAGACTGTGCTATATCATACAGCATTTAAGTTAAGAGAAAATTTGTTACCACAAGGTATTGTTTGACCTGCTAGAATTCATGGATGAATTTGTATAGCCCATGTAAGTCATTATGCCCCACCTTAGTTTGACTACTCCTTTACATAGTACAGATGTGCCATATAAACTTTTGTTCCTTTCTTCGTGGTGAGGAATGAGTGGAGAAAAGCCAGGGCCATCAATGGCCCCTTACGGCAGTGGATGATATTGAATGTGAGGTCTGCTGCTGAAATCTACAGAAAATGAATAAACTAGAACAAGTCAGTGCAACTTGTGACCCAGAAGGTTGAACCTCTCTCACCTTGAATGGTGGCCCACCAGAAACTTGAAAGCCCTGTATTTTCTGCCTGTTTTGGACTGTAAAAAACTAAAGTAGGAGGTAAAGTGTCTCTGTGTGGAAGGGAAGTCAAGCACCTAGTAGGTCAGAGTACATGGCTGGTGGGCCAGGTTCCCTCAGTGGATCACAAACTGAACTAGATTTGGAGCATGTGATGCCTTCTTACACAACAAGCATATCTAATGCTCATCAGAATACTCTCTTTTTCTTGCATGTCTTCACCACGATCTGCCACAGAACGCAAGCTGGACACAAGAGTAAGTGAGTATGACATACTTATTGATTTCTCTTCGCTTATACATGCATTTTACAGCCGGAGTATTGGCCCTTGGGGAAAAGCCACAGCAATCAATTTAATTAGGAGGCTTTCAGAAATCATGTCTCTCCCATGTCTCTCCCCATTAACCTTAATGAACCCCAAGACATGTTTATAGTGCATTTCCCCTTCGAAGGCTTCTGTACGGCAAGCATCAAAACGCCTCACTATAATGAGTGGGATCTGTGGTTTCCTTTCCCCTTTAAGGTTTTCTTTGATGGTGTTAAGCTAGAGCAGATTTGAACATTAAAAGGTCAGGTGGCTTTCAGCTTTGCTTCAAAAGGAGCCCCAACCACAACTTTTATGAGCCTTTGATATGAGGTGACGAAGAAGAGTGATTTGGCCTAGAGGTGAGCCTGGGAAATCGGACAGTCTCCACCTGAAAAGTTGTGGAAGTTCACGTCAATCTTCTTTTAAATCAAACAGAAGAAACTTTGAGGACAGTTCAGATGGATTATTCAGGATCAGAGTAGATTTGATGCTAACTGTACAGTTGTCATTATTAATAGTGGCAGTAAATCTAACTCCTCCCTCCTCCAAAATGTCCGATGTCACAATGTGTCCTGTGGCAAAATATTTATTTTATTTCACAACATTTATATACTGCCCGATTGTCATACAGCCTCAAAGGAGTTTACAAAAAGCATAAACTATGAAATTATCAGTTAAAGCTTAAAATAAAATAAAATTAGACATAAACTAAAACCAGATTAAAAAACATGACAGCTTCTACACATACTTATCACAGAGTCCCATTTAATAACAGTAACTTAACATGCAGGACTAATGAACTGGTCAGAGATAGAGTTGTTCCTGGAGAGGACTCACATGTCAGCTGCCTCACTCTTCCCATAAATGGTACTCCATCACATAACAGCAGGTTCCTTTTTGTGTCTATTTGTGTGTGTGTGTGTGTGTGTGTGTGTGTGTGTGTTTTGAATTGAAGGATTTTAAAATTATATGTCTCTCTGTGATGGTTGCTCTTTAAACATGGCTTAGTTAACCCATCAAAATAGCATGGAAGTTCAGAATGCCCTGGCAAAGAAGAAGATTCCTTGGATTAAGCATTAGGAAGTTTTTTGAACTCTTAAGAGCAGTGAGAGGCTAGATAGACACTTGCAAAAAGGGCAGTTGGTATTTGCTATGCAGGATAAAGATCAGATGATATGAGCATCGTTTCCTTTCCAGCTCTCATCTCATCACAAGATCTTTGCATCTGCAGTGCTTCCTATTTATTAAGATCTTAACTGCAATATATTAATAATGGATTCTTTATGCTTTGAGGGACTTTTCTAGTTCATTTATTTTTCATGCTGTATTTTAGGAGTTGTATAAGTGTTATTATATTTTTACCATATGTAACTTTTGTTTATTATATTGCCATCCACTGAATTTCCCCCTTGGGAAAGCACAGCAGGATACAAATTAGGTTATATTTTAAAATATAAATAATTTTGTGTGCAAACAAACACATAACTCTTCTCATCGGTTTGATAACTGTAAAATGCCTGAACTCTTCCATCCACCCAAACATATATTGGAAGACTGATGTTTCCAGATAAGTGCTCTGGTCCATGGGGTCATGAAGAGTCGGATACGACTAAACAACAACAAATGGGCATGATGCAATGATGGTTGTGGACTGTGACATCCCCTTTGAGAACACTTAAGGCTACAATCCTATACCCACTTATCTTGGAGTAAGTCACACTAAGCTCAGTGGACTTACTTCTGAGTAGACATGTCTCAGATTGCCCTGTAATCCTGACTTTAAGTTCTTCCTATGGAAATAGATAGAACCCGTACTGCAGCCCTCTACAGGCTCACTGTTGAATTCAGTGGGTTTTACTTCTGAGTAGACATGCATCCATTTGCACTATTACGTTCTTAATTATGGCTGGCCTATGGCCATTGCTGTTTCCCAGAAAAGCAATGCACTACCTAGTAGAAAATTCCAGCTTATCAGAGCTATATTCCAAATTGTCCAAAGATTTGGTCAGCGATACCAACAGTTCAATGAATTTATAATTACTAGGGGGGGGGGGCTGAAACAGGATATTTTAAGGTTGTCTCATTTCCCCATCCTTTGGGCAACCCCAACAAAAACAATATGTGTTTTACTTTACTATAAACTGCTGGCCCATCAAGAAAGCAGGTAAATGAGCACAAAATATCTGAATCCAAAACTGTAATGGTTTCCAGCCTCTTAGTACATGCAAATGGCTATACTTCACTGGTCGGCTAAGGCCATTACCTCAACAAAAGAACTGGTTTGGTAGCCTTTTCTACTAGATGCTAAACCTCCCTGGATAAGGTAGGTTCACAGGCCTGGAAGTAACCTGTGGATATCACCCAGACTGTTCCCCAAACCATAGATAGACACACAGAACCATACATAGATGGTTTGAGGGTTTTTGTTTCTTATCAAGTGGTATATAATTTTTATGAAATAAAATAAATAATAAAATAGAGAAATAGTTCTTATGCCTATATCATTGGCTAGTGCAGTAATTTCTGTGCTCTTTCCCCCACAGACCACTGGAAAGTTGCTGGGGGGGCTTGAGGGACCATTTAATGGTTTTCCTACTTACTGTAGCAATTGTAATGCCTTGTGCTCGATACCATATGATTTCCTATTGCATTTTTATATACATGTTCTTTGGGAACCCCTAGGCTAGTGGCCACCTAAAAATGCCATCTAATAACAATTTTTCAATGTATGCAATTTATTTTTGTCAATGTATACAGTTTTTGGGTTGTTGTTGTTGTTTTGTATTGTATTCCATTGTCAGAGCTACTGTCCTTGAGATCGCATGAAGGACAAATGTAAATCTTGGTGTATGCGATAACATGTACTGCTGTAGCATCTTCTAGTGTGACTATCTCTAATTAGTAAATTAATACTCTGCCATTTGAAATAATCACACTCCACCGATAAATAGGAAACAAAGCACAGACATTGCCTACAATTCTGGGGACTGTTCAGCTGCTAACATGCCTCTCCCATAACTCTTTTGACTCTGTTAAGATAATCATGTACCATCTGCTTCTTGCCTCAGGCTGGCTGTGATGTGTGTTCAGGACAAATAAAAAGGACAATCAAAGGTATGCACCCTGCCCCTGGTAAACACTGGGATCATCTTGCAATCTTTTTAAAACCAAAAATCTATAATATTTTCATTTGAATCTCTTCATCGGTATAGCTAGCATTCTTACACAAAAACCAAAAAAAAATGGACTTCTTTAAAGATGTAAAAAATGACAAACAGCTGACATTTCTTTCTAATACTCCTTTAAGTATGTGTTGCTGCAAGCGATGGAAATGTCCCTCAGTCCTCTGAGGCCATTTTGTCTCTGCCAGGGTGGGTACCTTAAGGGACCTTTACTATGATGACAACTGAACTTTTAAACTTAGATTACTCACACATTTTGGTTCACATGTGCAGATTAACTTCTAAGCAAATTAAAATTTGCCCCCAGGAAGAAATGACCCTCTTGCGCGTGCCCCAGAATGTAACTTCCAATTAAGGATAGGCCAGTCATAGAAAGAGAAAGTGTGTGTCTACAAGCATATACAACCTGGGCAGTCTCTATATTTAGAGTACCTTATGAATGTATGTGGGTGGGACGCAGGTGGCGCTGTGGGTTAAACCACAGAGCCTAGGACTTGCCGATCAGAAGGTTGGCGGTTTGAATCCCCGTGATGGGGTGAGCTCCCATTGCTCGGTCCCTGCTCCTGCTAACCTAGCAGTTCAAAAGCATGTCAAAGTGCAAGTAGATAAATAGGTACCGCTCCGGTGGAAAGGTAAACAGCGTTTCCGTGTGCTGCTCTGGTTCGCCAGCAGCTGCTTAGTCATGTTGGCCACATGACCCAGAAGCTGTATGCCGGCTCCCTTGGTCAATAAAGCGAGATGAGCGCCGCAACCCCAGAGTCGGCCACGACTGGACCTAATGGTCAGGGGTCCCTTTACCTTTTTACCTATGAGTGTATGGAGTTTGTGGCAGGGAACAGTGAGGAAATTCCTAATTTACTTTCCTTTATTATTATTAAATCTTTATTAATTTGAATTTTAAAAATATCAAAATGCAACGACATTTAATACAGACACAAAGCGAGAAAGTAAAGAAGAAAGAAAATAAAAAGAGAAAAAAGAGAAGGAAAAAACAAAAAAACACACATAATACTATACATTTCATATATGTAAATGCCATATCATATTTACAAACTCACAAAAAAGAACAAAAACATTACTGTGAATTAGCTAAAAAAAGGCTTCCAAATATTTTCATTTACTATATCTATTCTTTCCTTTATAATGCACAGTCTCAAATTAACTTAATTATTTCCGTACATCCAAACATAATCTGATTTACTTTCCAAGCATTTGTTGAAAACAGGTCCAAGTATGGTAAACTGGAGAGATAATTTATGAACAAAAAGATATTTGAAAAGCTATGGAATGCCTTCCCAAGCCAAAATGTGGATTCTCATGTGATCAAGTTCAATATACTGCTATAAAAAATGAAGCACAGTTCTTCCCCGTGTGATCTTAATGTGTATAGTATGCTATATTTTTAAAATATTCCTCCATTTCAAGAGAGAGAGAGAGAGAGAGAGAGAGAGAGAGAGAAAGCTTCAAGTAATGCTACATAGTACAATATTTCAAATCAATGGAGAAAATTGCCTTCTGAAAGTAGATAACAAAGAGGCAAAAGCCACCTATGAAGCAAAATAAGGCCATAAAACAAAGTTATGCTGGGAGTAGATCACATCGCTTCCCTCTGCAAGACGGCTGCATAGAATGGATAGGTCTGTTTTATAGAAGAGCAATTATAGGAGAAGCACAAAGGAGTGTGGAGACAAAATGCACCCAGATGGGAAGACTGGGTGTCCTGGATACATTCTGGGATATTGAAAAAGTTCACTTGCTTTTTGACAAATGTGATGGCTATTGCTCAGAACAGAATAGTTCCTTTGAGGGAAGTTAACCATGGTGCCAAAATATGTAAAAAGAACACAAATGACAGAATATTCTCAGTTTAGTAAACAGACTGTGGGGATAGATCGCATTCATTAGTAATCTCAGTCAGAGATTGTTGGGGTGGATTTTGAGCTCGCTGTCAGAAATCTGAGCAGCTCAGTATGGGTGTAAAAGTTGAATTATTAGAGTTTTGCTACTCCTTGGTAATCAGAGGACTTGTTATGAAAACAAGACTGGGCACACAACATACATTTAAAGCACCCAACCACACCCAAAAGAACTGTGGAGACTAGTTTATTAAGGGTGCTTGGACTTTTGTAGCTCTGTGAAGAGGAAATGTGCTTTAAATGTATGGTGTCTTCCAGACTATTTCACAAGACTATTGAGCAAGACTCAAGCACACACGGTTGCATAATTCAGGTCACATAATTCAGGTCGCATAATTAAAGTGAATTTGGCATTGTTGAGCCACAAATACCATTCCAAAGAAAACCAAACATTTTGTGGTAAGGAAAGTGACTTGAAAATGTATGGGGAATTGTGGGATAACAATTGCTTGACATGATGTCATATAACTTCCCACAAAAAAAATAACAAAATGAATGCTCAATAAGCAGCCAACATTGTATAGTCATCGTCTCCAACAAATCAGGATAAGTGTTCAATAAAAAGGTTATTTGGTGGTGACCTAAGAGGAGGTTTTCAGTGAATGATAGAAACAAAAGCATATTGCACTTTTAAAACATAAAAATAGCCTCTTAAAAAGCAAGCTAATAGAATTAGTCACTGTGGTTCTTGAAATTGGCATGTATATAAGTAATTTCTGTTATTTGTAAATGCTCCTTATTAAAGGGAAAGTAGTGTTAATTATAAGCATCAACGATGTGATTACTTCTAAAAGTGATCTTTCTGTTGTTGATAGTGTAATTTGCTGCCTGATTGAAGGCGATCAACATCAAATGTTGAAACTTAAATCTGACCTTCAGACAAGATGTTCATAATAATTATTGTTACCAGAAAATTTAAATGTTGTGCTGCTATATACTTCTATTTATTCATTTGTCTGATAAATTTTTAACCCACCCTTCATCCAAGGGTCTCAGGGAAGTTACATAACCACCAAAACCACAATCAATGAAGTACTAAAACGGAAAATAGCATAACCACAAAATCAGCATCTAACCTCAGACGCCCCACAATGGCTCTCATTAACATGGCAGACTGAAATCATGGAAGGTGTATTTTTATTTGGTGGTGAAATGCAACAGCATCAGCCCAAATCATGCTTCCGAGGGCATTATACAAGCTGGCTGCACCACCATGGAGAAGGTCCCATCTCAAGCCACCACCTAATGTATCTTCCCTAATGGTGGAGCCACAAGGAAGGTCTGCCCTCCAGATCTAAGAGCTTAGGCCAACTAATATTGGGAAGGGTGTTTCTACAGATACTTGGGTCCCAAGTCATTTATTGCTCTAAAGGTTAGCACCAACACTTTAAGTTCAGCCAAGAGAAATATAAGCAACTAAAGGAGCAGTTCTATAATGTGCTTGTTGGTGCAAGGAAAAAAAATAGGTATAAAAGGAGAATTCCTAGATGCCAATATCCAAGTCTGAGGCAAGTACTCCTTGGTGAGAGAACCCCGGAAAAGATTTAAAATTAAAAATATGCAGCAAAATAAAGCCTGGAATTGTAGGCTGTTATAGACCTTTAAATATGCCCTTGAGAATTCCAAAACTTCCCCAGCATAGGGAAAAGACCACACATTCGGTAAGTTTAAAATTGGTTTACTTACAAACTCTTCAAAGGTCTGGCTCATGTGCTTTTCCATACAGCATTCAGAAAAAGTTGCACAGGCAGTAAAGCTTGTCTTAGTTTCAAAGTGGTAGGAGTTTCTAAATTATTGGTATAGAATCTCAAGAGTGGCTTTTGAGAGCCATGCAGCCTGAGCTGGAACAACTAGCTTAGCACTTTCACACACTGAACCTCCAGGTAGACTGGAGAGTGAACAAATAGGCTTTATTACCCCCTCAAGGTTAAGGGGAATGACCTAGCTAAGCCTGGCAGGACAGCTTACTCTATGGTCTTAATCTCTGTATGCATTAAGCCAGTGTTTCCCAACCTTGTGCCTCCAGATGTTTTTGGCCTACAACTCCCATCATCCCTGACCACTGGTCTTGCTAGCTAGGGATGATGGGAGTTGTAGGCCAAAAACATCTGGAGGCACAAGGTTGGGAAACACTGCATTAAGCAGACTTAAGCATGTTGGTTATACGAGGCTGCTTATCATACAGTGCCAGACTAACAGTGGTTAGGAGAAGGGTCATAGGTATGTGGCAAAACACCTGCTTTGCATGCAAAAGTCAAAGAACTCCCATAATTCCCTGGGAAGTGAGATTGGTTGCTAAACCATACTGGAAATTGTAATTCTGTGAGGGGAACACGGATCTCCTAATAATTCTCTCAGCACCTTTAACAAAAGACATTTCATAGGGTTCTTTGGAGGAAGCCATGAGAACCAGTGTGGTGTAGTGGTTAAGAGCGGTGGACTCGTAATCTGGTGAACCGGGTTCACTTCCCCGCTCCTCCACATGTAGCTGCTGGGTGACCTTGGGCTAGTCACACTTCTCTAAAGTCTCTCAGCCCCACTCACCTCACAGAGTGTTTGTTGTGGGGGAGGAATGGAAAGGAGAATGTTAGCTGTTTTGAGACTCCTTCGGGTAGTGATAAAGCGGGATATCAAATCCAAACTCCTCCTCCTCCCCTCCTCCTCCTCCTCCTCCTCCTCCTCCTCCTCCTCCTCCTCCTTCTTCTTCTTCTTCTTCTTCTTCTTCTTCTGGTATCATGGTGCTTTTAAAAATGTTTAGGGCAGTTGTGACTAGGAAGGTAGGTGTAGGATTGCAGTCAAAGTCATACCCTTGGGCTTAGAACCCACTGTTGCTGCCTGGTAATCTCTGCCATTATGTTCATACAAAACCATCATCCAAAACCATCTCCCTATTTAAAGTCTAGGAAACAGTGAGATGGCCTCAGGTGGAAAGTGAAATAGGAAACAAATCAAGAAGCCCAGTAATCAGAAGAATCAAGCACTGTGCCATTTCATGCATGAAGGAAAAATCTGTAAATGCAAACCAAGTGGAAAGAATTCCAGGTGTGTGAGCTGTGCCACTCACTTGGAACCGAAGAGGAAATTAATCTTTTTTATATCCTAGTCACAATCTCCTTTCATCAGCCAGGTCATGCCATTGATAGAAAGCCAAGGTTGATACCAACTGACATCGGCAGCTCCTTCTTCTACACATGCTGTCCTCAAGTCAAAATCCAGGTGCAACTGCTAGGGAGAAAACACCCAGCTGCTTTATACATGCAGTATAGCAATGCCTCCGCTTTAATTAGTATGACAAGGGAAATACCCTCCTGTCTGTCACAGAATGTGAATCTTCAGGCATGAATATGTATTGTTTTCTTTGGAGTTTCTTAGACATGATTCCTTTTTAGATATTCAGAAGGTTCTTCTCTTGAGATGATTGCATAGTTTGTGTAGCTGAAGGTACTTGCTTAGCAGCCTTGATAGCTGGTGGCTTCTAGCTACCACCCACCCCCATCTGCTTGGTAAACAGCAGACATGAACAACTGGAAGATAGAAGGGGAAGAGTCTGCGATTTGCAGCTGTTTGGTGTCAAGGCTCTTTGAGCATGTAGCTGCTGCTAATCCTTCTAGAGGAATCAACTCCATTTAAAATATTTTTGTTTGTTTGTTTGTTTGTTTGTTTGTTTGTTTGTTTTTGTGAGTTTAATACACCCACACCCACCCCACCCCGCCACCGCCTTTCAGGACACATAGCTTTTGCAAGGTGGCTTACAGAAAATGATTTCCCCCAAAACATATAAAACACATCAAAGTAGGGGGGTGGGGAGGGAGGGACACAACTTCAAAACTGAAGGAAAAAACATTAGCATTTAAACATTTTCCATCACAGCAGATGAAACAAGAACCAGAATAAAACCATTAAATAAAATTCAATATGAAAAGTGTGCAGTAGAACAGATATATTACTTTTTTCAGCCACTAAAACTAGCTGAAGGGGAAATAGAATAAAATGTTTTCAAAGTACTTTTATGCACCTCCAGGAAAGGAGGTCCTATAGATCTGGGGCCATCCCTGAGAGGGCCAGTCCCTGGCGTCCTGGAAACAGGTCTGGAAAAAAAGACTGGAAAAGTTATTTCCACCTTCAGCAAAATAATTTCAGCAGCTTGTGTTGGTGCAGCTCAATGCTCTTAATGCCTGCTCTTCTTCCACTGCAATGATCAATAAGATTAGCAGTGTCAGGATTCTTGCCTGAATAAAAAGAGATTACCCAAGAAAGATTGCTCCACCCTGGCAGGGAAGCTTCTCTATGAAATTCTGCTCCGCAAAAAAACTTTTTTTTTTACCACTTAGGGAAAAGGTACACAATAAACACCAATTGCTGAGACATTAAGTTGTTGCTGGCTGAATCACTGCCATGTGTGTCATATCTGAAGGTAACATCAGATACTCTTCATTTAAAAGTGTCAGGAAATTACTACAGCAGAACCTCCAGCCGATACAAAATGCTTTAGATTAGAGAAGTCACCTTCTGTGTGTTTTTTATGCTGACCTTAATGGATGGCAAAAAGAAAGAGGATGATGAAGTGCCATAAATTTGCAAAATACTTCGCCGATGTGCAATGATCATATATAATGTTTTTCTTCCAGCCCCGCCATTTTTTAATATGGTGACATAGCAGTGTTCATCACAGGGCTGTATCTCTAGTCAGATGAACTCAAGTGCAAGAATCTATGTGAGGGCACTGGAGGAGTTTCATAGAACACACCTGAAAGCAAACTGATCTTCATTCTCACCTTCTGAACAGATCTGCAAATTGGAACATACTCTGACTCCAGCTTTCTTTATCCAAACTTACTGTGTGATGACAAGGTCTGAGCAGGCTGCCTTTGTGTTTCACATTCTCCTTTTAAGACTAGATAATTTTTTCTTTGGCGGTCACTGGTAGATTTGGAGATACTGCAATCTCTAACTTGTTTTTGCGGAATTTGTGAGAGGACTCTATGATTCTATGATCTCGGCAGCTATGGGGGAGTTGCTGTTAAGGAGATGTTGGTAATGTTCTTTCCAGCGCAGTGCAATAGCTTCTTTATCTTTTAGAAGTGTGGTAGCATCTGCTGAGCGTAGGGGGCATATGCCATGATTTATTGGCCCACAGATGGTCTTTGTGGCTTTAAAGAAACTCTGTGCATCATGAGAAGCAATGGAGGCAGCCATTGTTTCACACCATTGCCTGCAAGGGACAAGACAATTTACATCTTCAGGCCGGGATGGACTTTGGAAATATTTCATAATATGGCACCCTGTGAGGTGCTAAAATTTGGTGTCCCCAAATTATGGATCTTCTCAATTTTGTGCCATCCTCCTTGACCCACAAGGGGTGGAAGAGATAAGCACCTGGCCCACCACTGAGATCCAGTTCCCCACCCCTGGAATACTTAAGGACAACCCCCTTGGCCCAGCAAGAAAAAAAGGGGGAATAATCAACTCCCCTGGACCATGCAGATATAAATAGAAATTGGACAGGACAGACTTGGGCGGGAGGACCAAATGTGAGATGAACTGGAAATAGACTGATCCATCCATTCCTGCTCTGTGTAATTTTACTGCTTATTTAATCAGCTCTGTCAGAAAAGTCCACTCTTCTCAGTCCCTGAAGGAGAGAAGCATCAACACAAAGAAGTGAGCATTGCTTTTTTCTGCCAAAGAAAGGAGAAATAAAAACAAGAGCAAGAGGGCAAATCTAAATTACTCTGTGACTACATGTTGTTTTGAATTGTAAGCTTGGACGTGAGGCACTAAATAAATATAAACTCAGATTGTAGCCAAGGATGACTAAAGCATCAACATATGGTTAGTGGTCATGGAAGGATGAAACTCTTGAAATAGGTGATCTTGACTAGGATTCCAATACTCAACAGAATATTTTTCCCCTCATACAAGAGGTTTGAATCAAAATCTCACCAAAAATATTTTTTCCTCATACAAGAGGTTTGAATCAAAATCTCACCAAAATGGGATGATATAAGGGTTTGTTTTGTATATTTTTACAAAATGCTTAAAACAGGCATGGGCCTCCCAGATGTGGCTCAGCTACAACTCCCATCAGCCCCAGCAAGCATGGAGGATGGGATTTGTAGCTCAGCAACATCCAGAGGGGCAACTGTTCCCCAGACTTGGCTTAAAGGGTCCACAAATCATTCAGGGGTCCCCTGTGTGGCACCTGTTGGCACCAGAGCATCCTCAGCCACAGTTTTTCAACTGTGGCACCAGGTCAAAAATGGTTGGGGTTCCCAACAGTAACTGATATTGCAAAATGAGCTCTTCCACATCTTGATTTCCTGATTTCCTGATGTGTCTGTGTTCATGTTAACACCTAAGGGGAGAGTAAAATTTTGGGGAATGTAGTATCAGAGAGCCCTGCTGAGTAGAATGTCATTCTTTGCTGTGCTAGTTATGCAAATGATGTAAAATGACTGGAGTAAATATTGAAGAATAAATGTGAAGAGCAGGACAGAGGTTCCACCAATTAGTTGAAAGAATTTCACTTGTAGCCTGGTAACACCATCACGGGATAAGCTGTTCAGATTATGAATGACTGGATTGATCCAGATTCAAATCAGTTGTCACCATGGCAATCAAATGGGAAGGTGCACTGTGGGTGACTCCCCCTCCTACAGAAGAAAAGTGGCTGGCTTCATTCAGTTAGGATGGAAAGGAATCATAAATGTTTATGTCCATAAGTCTTCTTTGAAAGATGAATGTTGACTCAAATATTAGTGAATGGTCAAAGTTCAGATGTTGCAGAAGATGGGAGGAGGACTTCTAGGAAACTCTTTTAGTGGATTTGAGTCACAGCAACATATTGAAATAGTATTTCATGGATTTGCATTTGATGATCCAATTTTGCAGTATGGATCTGTGTGTCAACAGAATGGAGTGGAACTCTTTCCCCATGCACACAAGCCCTATTAATGTCATTGTCGTCATCCATTGCTCAGTTAGGTGAGTGAATTAAGCTGACATCTCTTCAATCAGGAATTAGAAACTGGAAATGTTGCTACAGACTCAAAGACTCATTGTTTCATATAATTTACTTTCACTCCATGGAGGCTTCCCATCTGCTGAGACAACATAACACCAGTCCTAAAAGACCTACATTGGCTCCCAGTACGTTTCCGAGCACAATTCAAAGTGTTGGTGCTGACCTTTAAAGCCCTAAATGGCCTTGGCCCAGTATACCAGAAGTGTCTCCACCCCCATTGTTCTGCCCAGACACTGAGGTTCAGCACCGAGGGCCTTCTGGTGGTTCCCTCCCTGCAAGAAGTGATGTTACAGGGAACCAGGCAGAGGGCCTTCTCAGTGGTGGTGCCTGCCCTGTGGAACACCCTCCCATCAGATGTCAAGGAAATAAACAACTACCTGACTTTTAGAAGACATCTGAAGGCAGCACTGTTTAGGGAAGTTTTTTATGTTTGAAGTTTTATTCTGTTTAAAATTCTGTTGGGAGCCGCCCAGAGTAGCTGGGGAAACCCAGCCAGATAATAAATTATTATTATTATTATTATTATTATTATTATTATCCTTCAAAATATTCTTGAGGAGTCTCATTTTCAGAAGACGAATCATTGAATTCATTGGCACCTAAAGCCTGACATTCAAGACCAATCTTCTCAAGAGGCTGGAAGATATGACATACGATAATTCAATCTCATGACTCAGCAAAGGAAGAAAAACCCTCTGTGTGTGTGGACACATATACACACTTTTACATAAAATATTCTTCTGCATTCTTTTGCCATCAAGTCAGAAATAATTTCCTCTCATAGCAGGCTAGCACTCGTATTTGTATATTTTCCTGTTTAATTATTGCTTTTCTTCTTAGTTCCCAAATGTCTTGAGAACAGTGCAGATTTACTAACCTGACTTCTCTCAATGTTTATCAGCATTTTCAATCTTACTAGATATGGATCTGCAAGCAGAAAATGCCTCCCAGTTGCTTTGCCATCCCCAACTCTTTTTTCAATGGTGTCTGTACTTATAAATTAAGTAACAAAATCCTTAGTAGCAAAACAGGACTTGGTAATCACAAGATAGTTGAAGGGACTAGAGCATGTACCAAATGGGCAAATTTTAGAGTCCTTCAAAAGGGGGAGGTCTAAGCAACTTAAGGTACAATCTTCCCAGTACTTGTACCAGCAATAGTCACCAGAACAGGATATTGGAATGATGTTGCCGCTTTCAACCTGTGACCCCATCAGACCCAGATGCTGCGTGTCAGTGAACGTTATCCCTTCAGGCTAGGAATGGGCAGATTTGTTTACTTCTGTTGCCTCCATGTCTCTTTTTTCCCAATCTAAAATCCAGTTTTGTACATTTCTGCAGCAAAATTCATATATATATACAGTGGTACCTCTGGTTACATACGCTTCAGGTTACATACGCTTCAGGCTACAGACTCCGCTAACCCAGAAATAGTACCTTGGGTTAAGAACTTTGCTTCAGGATGAGAACAGAAATTGTGCTCCAGCGGCGCAGCAGCAGTGGGAGGCCCCATTAGCTAAAGTGGTGCTTCAGGTTAAGATCAGTTTAAGGTTAAGAACGGACCTCCGGAACGAATTAAGTATGTAACGAGAGGTACCACTGTATATGAAACTGATAAAAACCCACCACCATTTTGGTGCAAAATTCTCCTACGTTTTGAGTCATGTGGGGTTTTTTTGTTTTTTGTTTGCCATGGAAACCCAAAGAGGCTCTGAGAAAGCAACTTGAGAAAACCTGGAGCCCAGTTGTGAATATTGCACAAGAGCCTTGGATAAATGCTCTCTTGGATGGTTGATCACCCAACCCCATTAATCATTTCTTGTCTCTTTCTGGCTTCCCATTAGATTTCTGCATGGCAGGATGTCATCCCTCACTTTTCAAAGGGTCAGGAATAGTTTTTCATTGCCACATTTTGATGAGATGTCTTTCATGATACCGTATATTAAGGGGAATAGATCTTCCTTGTGCTTTTTCTTCGTTAGGAGGTTGGAGTCTCAGACTCTGTGTCAATTTATCTTGTTGTGTTTCAGAGACTCTCACAGCTCTCTTGCGTACCTGCCCTGCACCTTGCAACTAAGCACCTTGCAAGACAGGCAGCAAGGTGGATACATCAACTCTTTTTTTTAATCATAATGTTCTTACATTCACTTTGGGCTAGCCTCACCAGCAACATTGCAGATCAGATATGAGATTCATTTATTAGCTTCCTTTTGAAACACAGTTCTCATTATAGATTTCTGAGTCATCCAGAGAGATGATCTACAATCTGCAGTTTGTCTCTGCTCAGGCAGAATTCTTGTTGGTTGAAGCATTACAGGAGTCATTCCTAGTAAAAGGAAGAATACATTTTCCAACATTCTTCAAAATTTCCCAACCCTCCTCTGGCACTATTATCTTTCTAATGTCTCTGCGTTACACATTTACACACCCTGTTGTATCTTCTGCATGCATGGATGTTTACAAACAGGGCCGTCTTACCCATAGGCACTAGGGGTGCGGGGCACCCGGGTGCCGGGCTCTCAGGAGCACCAGGCTGAGAGTCTGGGGCCCAAGAGTTGAGTCCAGGGAAGAGCCCGCCTGTCTGTCAGAGCTACGCGGTGGGCTCTCCTGCTGTGGGCGGCTCTGTGCCGCGAGTTCGGGGGGTGACCAAGCCAGTGAGACACTGAAACTGCTGGCTGGCTCCGCCCTCCTGCACACCTGGGACAAGGCAACCTGGGGGGCGGGGCGCCGGGCAGATCTTTGCACCCTGGTGCCACATATGTTTAAGACAGCCCTGTTTACAAACAGGGATGCAGTATACATCCACATATATTCCATGTGAGTTAAAGTCTGCAATGCTAGATGTATGTTTTGCCAATAAAGAGAGAAAGGGACAGAGAAATCATAGAGGTCTAGTCCTTTACATTTCCTAGCCTGCTAAAGGGCAAACCTGATAAAAGGATAGACTGCCAAGTCAGAGACCAATTGCTAAGGTCGTATCATCAACAATTTATATGCTCACACCAAAATCAGGTATTGCGGGATCATGCCTGGCACCAGCAGATGTGCCTTCAGTGACCTGGCCTGTTCACTATATGGTGGGTCCATGTGGCAGTGTACCGATACCATCATCCACTCCGCTTTGAAGCCAAGTTCAGCTCCCATCCATGATGGCTGCTGGCCACCCTCTCCAGTCTTTGGTGCGGTGTCTTGGGCATTCTTTCTAGAGCCAGGTATGCTGGGCTGGAAAATGCCAGCCTCACCATTGCCGTTTGCCATGGTATCCAAAATAATGCCAAGCAAATTGTTCCATCAGGACAAGGATTTATGCTTGCGCACCACAACTTTCCCCCTTTTCCTCGCCTTGTGTGACCCTGAAATCTGTTCTAGCGGTTCTCCCAACACTCTGGATCAGTTTCGAGGAGGATCCAGGATGCAAATTGGGGGAGAATGGGGGAAGTTCCATTGTGCAATTGGCAGTCCTTGCACTGATAGGACACCTTTGTTGGGTAGGGTCCTATGGGTTTGGGGGCTCCATGAAGGCCCAGAAAATGACTGGGGAAAGGTAGGTCAGGAAGTTTAAAAATACAACTCTGTACTCATGACTCTTCATGGATAATTAAACTACTTTGTGCCACTGCGTCTAAACATAAAAATAAGCATAGTAGTTTTGCAAACCAAGAGAGAGAGAGAGAGAGAAGAGGCGAAAGGCCCTAGGAATACAGTAGCACAAGGCAAATGCTGGCAGTCCCTTTGAGAAAACTCAAAAGTTGTGGCATTTATTGCTTTGCAAAGTGAAGAGGACAATCCAGTCTCCAGCTGCATCTTTTCCTCTGCCTCCCACATGTGCTGCTTTAACCCCCCCCCCCACACACACACACTTCCATTCTCAAGACATGGACTGAATTGTTTCCCAGGTGCACAATATATATTCATCATCAGTGTAATAAGGTTCATTTTTGTAGACTAAACTTCACATCTTGATGCTTCTCTCCACCCCCCATTTTTCTTGCTGATCACAATAATCTGAAAATATACAAATCAGATGGTTAGCAGCTCTAACAGATGACAATTGGGATGGCAGAGACCTTCCGAAACTGTGTGCTTCACACCTGCTAACAATATTGCGGAATTATGAATGGTTGTTTTTCCCGTCGCTACATAAATATTTAAGATGTGTTATTTCTTATTACAAGGCACCGCCAACACTTATAAATGCACAGCAATCTTTCACCACCCTTTCCCTTGTATCAACATTATCTTGTCAAACTTTGTTTCTAATCAGGATAGCATTATATGTTTTGCATATTGAAATACTTGGAAGCCTTCATATTGTTTTCATTCATGGCCTGCTTGCAGTAACACAACTGAAAGGCACAGTTTCACGGAACAGTAACCTGCAAGTATTGTACCAATAGATTTTCATTAGTCGGTGACATCCAGCTTGCAGAGAAGAATTAGCCTGCATCCTTTGGAACCAAATAATGTTGCTTCTGGCATCATCATCTCAGACAGAGTGGCCTATGGGGCCCTCATTTCTGTTTGATTTAGCTGACATTGACCACCCCTTTTTAGAATCATTTGTGTCTCCTTCACCAGTCTCATGCTATATTAAGTATATGAATTACTTATTTAAAATAAATATAGCGTTTTAAACGCCCCCATCGATCCACGTTTTGGGAAACCTTTGAACGGCTCCCTTTTTAAAAAGAAAACATCGTTTTAAATAATTCTGAGCTTTAAATTATTCAGTATCTTTCTCCTTATCCCCATCCCGCCAGCACGCTGATAGAAGCTCTGGAGCGGACATATCAGCATTTCATGAGATATTATTGTATTCAAATTCATACAGAACCAAATACCCCTCTGTCCAAATAGCCACACTCTCTGACCTCTCTTAATTCATTTAGCACATGTACAATAATCACCTGAAGCTTGCTTTGAATGCTGCCTGCTCAAATCACTCAAAGGAAGGAGAGTTTTTCTTTTTCTTCAACACTCCCAAGACACCCTAAGGAAGACTCACGTACCTTGTTGACGTGTTAACACTAAACTATGGTTCAGTATGAGGTGAAATGCCCCTGAGCAAAGCCTTAAACAATTTTAACCCACTCATCAGCACAACATAAGAACATAAGAGCTGGATCAGGCCAGTCGTCCTATTCACAGCGGCCAAGCAGATGTTTATGGGAAGCTTGTAAACAGGACTTGAGTGCGACAGCACTGTACCCTCCTGCAGTTTCTTGTAACTGGTATTCAGAAGCATACATATTGCCTCCGACAGTGGAGGACAAGTGCTTTCAGGGTGGCTAACAAACCCTATGACAAACCTAGACAGCAGATTAAAAAGCAGAGACATCACCTTGCCAACAAAGGTCTGTATAGTTAAAGCTATGGTTTTCCCAGTAGTGATGTATGGAAGTGAGAGCTGGACCATAAAGAAGGCTGATCGCTGAAGAATTGATGCTTTTTAATTATGGAGAGTCCCATGGACTGCAAGAAGATCAAACCAATCCATTCTTAAGGAAATCAGCCCAGAGTGCTCACTGGAAGGACAGATCATGAAGCTGAGGCTCCAATACTTTGGCCACCTCATGAGAAGAGAAGACTCCCTGGAAAAGACCCTGATGTTGGGAAAGATGGAGGGCACAAGCAGAAGGGAACAACAGAGGACGAGATGGTTGGACGGTGTTCTCGAAGCTACTAACATGAGTTTGACCAAACTGCGGGAGGCAATGGAAGACAGGAGTCCTGGCGTGTTCTGGTCCATGGGGTCACGAAGAGTCGGACACGACTAAACGACTAAACAACAACAACAACAAACAAACAAACAAACAAACCCCAAGGTTCTCCCTCACCTTTTTAAAAAAAAATAAATAAATCATGAGGCAGGTTAGAGATGCAGTGATCACCACAGTGTACTTTGCATTTTAAGGAGCATAGGAAACTGGCTTATACCATGTCAGGCTATTTGTCAATCAAGACCAATAAATGACTGACAGGGTATCTTGCAGAGGTCTTTTCCCTCACCAGCTACATTTTGAAATGCCAGCGATTGAACCTGGGAGATTCTGCATGCAAATTGTGTGCTCTGCCACTGTGTGAGGATTGCACGCCCTTAACTTTAAAAAGATTTTTAGCCTAGTGATTTTCTTCATTTCCTATTTATGTTTTCTCTTGTCATATTGGACTTTTAAAAAAAGTATATCCAGTTCGAGGATCATCATTAGTGGAAAATGCTATAGCAGAGACTAATAAATGTAATTAACATGGATATTTAAACGTTTGCTTGGAAAATAATTGGCATTGACTAGGAAAAATACAATTATGAAAAGTTATTCAGCCATATATATATATATATATATAGTTTCATTATCTTAAACGTCTTTAATCCTTTAACTAAGGCATTATCCATGCACAATGAAGCAAGAGTTCAAGACTTTCTAAGCATGCAGTTTATTATCACGGCAGATCACTTTTTTTTCATTATAGCATTTTGTTCTTTTTAAATTAAATGAATGAAATGACTACAGGCTGTGCGAATGTAAGCCTACAAAATTAAACCTTCATCCTTCTAATTACTTAATGTTATTTGAGAGCCAATGCAATCCACTCTTTTAATGTTTACATTTTATTTTCTTGACAATTTCAGAGGGAGACAAGGCAAATTAGTTGAATCCCAAAACTTTGATTGGGAAAAGTAGGATTTAAAGGAGTTGTCTAAAAAATGAATTAAGGAGCAATTTCCTTGGTAATAAGTCTGAGGCCTAGATACAGCTACATAAAGCCAATTAAAAGATGAAAGGGTGATGGCATACCCTGACCTGAGGCGGTTTATATAAGACAAAAAGCAGAGGAGGCTGTTGAAGGCCCATCTGTGGACTGAATGACCAGATGATAGAGGAGATCAGGAGAGGGAGAGTGAAACCCTACTGAAGGAAAACAGGAAACGGGGGTGTTTAGAAGAACACAACAAGACCCATATATTGGCCTTACATTTCCTCCTCCTGAATATCTAGATAAAAGTACCAGACAGAAATGGGCCAAGAATCTTATTGAATAAATTTTTGGGCAATTTGATCGCAATACTTTTGCTCCACTTTGCGCAGAGTGGAGGCAAACGACATGTGACACCAGAAAATGTGTGTCTTTTTATATTTTTAAGAAAAGTTTTAAATGACTCTTGCTCCAGAAGGAAAAAAGACTCCAAAATCACCAGTTGCAAAATGCCCCTTTTATTAGGACCAACAAAAAAAGTCAGAAAAATGTCACAGAACTGTCACTTGCCGTATTTCTGTTTTTGTTTAATTATGGAACAACAAGGTTACTCTTTTTTCTTTCTTTTTTGTAAATACCGTATATGTACTTGTATATAATGTTGCTTTCACTCACCACAACCTTTTGTGTAGGACCTTAAGACTATAATAATATTAACAGGTTTTCAGGATTAAACCCCACTGAAAAAAATCAATTATTTCTGAGTAAAAATGCATAGGATTGTACTATAATGTTTTTGTTTGCCCTCCAGCTTATTAAGGACCATGCAGTTCTTCTATGACTGAAGTGACTTTTGAATCTCTCTCTCTCTCTCTCTCTCTCTCTCTCTCTCTCTCTCTCTCTCTCTCCTGAGTTCATTTAATGATTTATCTGCTGAACAAAAATGCTTCTAATTTTCCCCACAACATTATTTATTACATTTTTATACCACCCTATACCCAAAGAAGGGACGCAGGTGGCGCTGTGGGTTAAAGCCTCAGTGCCTAGGACTTGCCGATCGAAAGGTCGGCGGTTCGAATCCCTGCGGCGGGGTGCGCTCCCGCTGCTCGGTCCCAGCGCCTGCCAACCTAGCAGTTCGAAAGCACCTCCGGGTGCAAGTAGATAAATAGGGACCGCTTACCAGCGGGAAGGTAAACGGCGTTTCCGTGTGCGGCTCTGGCTCGCCAGATGCAGCTTTGTCACGCTGGCCACGTGACCCAGAAGTGTCTCCGGACAGCGCTGGCCCCCGGCCTCTTGAGTGAGATGGGCGCACAACCCCAGAGTCTGTCAAGACTGGCCCGTACGGGCAGGGGTACCTTTACCTTTACCTTTACCTATACCCAAAGAATTCAGGGCACTTCACAACAAAAGTCACCTAGGAGACACCCTTTTATATAGCCCAGATGGGGCAGGTAAGCCTTACTGAGGCCAAGGTGATATGCTTAGATGTGAAATTTGTTTGATGAACGTATTATGCTTCCTAAAACATGTGGATAATGTTATGTCCAGGTGTAGAAGAATGAAAATTGTAATCCTAGCAGCTGTCCCTCCATATTGTAAGCCACCTTCAGCATGGTTTGAACTCTGGAAAGAGCATACAAATTATGCATTTATGTATGTATGTATGCATTTATGTATGTATGTATGCATGTTTAGAGTAAACCATGCCCATATTTCCTGTATCTTATGGCAAGTGTGGCCCTGATCTTTCCTTTGCACTCAAAAGTCAGCACTTTTTAAATTCACCATGCACAGCAAGAGTCAGACAAAGTGCAGATTCAAAAAGTGCCATCTGCCAAAGGAATGATTAGGCATGCACTTAGAGTGTATTCCCAGTTCTTCCTTTGCATTCATGGCTTGAATTCCAGCCATTCAAACTGGGCTACAAAGGAAGAGTCTTCCATTGCAGCTGTGGCTCAAACTTCCTGTCGTTTGACATCATAAGATGCCAGACAATTGGCACATGGCTCACCTGTCCAAGTGGCCTGTTGAGAGTTGCCTGCTTCTGGATTCCACCCTCCAGTTGGGTGCACTTCTCCATACCTGCACAAGGGGGGGGGGGAGGGATAAAGAAATGGTGGCAATCATTTTTGCTGCCCATAGCAACCGCATCACTACTCACCAATTTCATCATTACTCAACTTTCTTTTACTGTATTTTTGGTTTTTATGGAAGCCGCCCAGAGTGGCTGGGGAGGCCCAGCCAGATGGGCGGGGTATAAATAATAAATTATTATTATTATTATTATTATTATTATTATTATTATTATTATTATTATTATTCAGTGGTGCATAGAAAGCACTGGTTGCTGTTGTTGTTGTTGTTGTTGTTGTATAAATAAAATTTGTATACCACCCGTCATCTGAAGATCACAGGGTGGTTCGCAACATAAAAATAGAAAATGAGATAAATACAAATGTGACCCAAATCTTATTTTCTTTCTTGGGGGATGCAGTTCCTCCTTTTAGGTGCTGTGTCAAGTGACAAGTGGCCTTGTTTATACTGAACCCATTCATTTCAATGTTTTTTATACTACCTTAAAAGTATGTAGGCTCTGCAAATGGAGAGGAATGGGAACTGGTTTCTTTCAACATGTTTCAGTGTTTGTTCTAGTGAAATTCATTGAGCACTTTTATAATACTGTAGTAGTAAATTCCCTGCTAAGAAAAAAAAATGCCACATTTTTCATTCTTCAGAGAGTCAGCTAGGGAAACATCAGATAAGTACATATTGCAGAATCAGTGGCTGCACAAAATGGTCAATCCATTTATTTTAATTTTATGTTATTATTGGCTTCACAAAATGGCCAGAGAATATTGTATGCAAGGAAACAACAGCACTTGGTTCCTACAGCCCAGCAGTTAGGAGGACTACTGTGTGATATTCTAGTTGCTATCTGTGTTGGATTTGAAACTGATTCTACATGTGTGATTATCGTTGTTTTGTTTATAAATTGCTTTCATACATGCAGTTGTTTTATTTTAGATGTTTTATTGTATTGTAAGCCACTCTGAGTTGCCTCATATGAAGCAATTCAGAAACGAAATGATTATGATTATGATTATTCAAGTCCTGCTATGGGAGATGTGTCCATGGCCAATATTTTCAGTTCAATGTACAGTTGCTGTGCATAAACAGCACCCAGCAAAACATAATGAAACAAAAAAACAGATTAACATTAAATTGTGAGAATATTGCCTAAAACTGAAACAGCAGGAAGGAGGACAAATCCACATCTTTAAAATGGATGCTCCTATTTGGGGATTGTATTGGGGAATTGCAAGGAGTCTTCCAAGTGCAAATGGCTTTTCTCATTTATGTTTTAGATTAGAATCACTCGAAATTGTTAGGAAGAACAGAGTAAGGGGTTGGCATTTATTTGGATTAGTTAATCTAGATTTCTTTAAGGGGGAAAAATTAACATTTTGTGAATGCCTCCTTACTGATTAATGCGAGCTTCAGCTTTTTGAAGGCTTTCCCTGGAGACATGCTGATATGTGAGAGGATGAGCAGACAAATTCCTCCTTTCCCTCCCACCCACCCTGCACACTTGAATTTTACATTATTTTCCTGTGATGCCTTCTCTGAAAAGAAAACTTAAAATGGTCCTGCTCAAAACTGCACAGCTATCTCAGGCTGCTGTTTCCTAGGCAACATAACTAAGTGGAAGCAGCAGTCCACGCATCTTTTCTTACTGTGTCGAAGCTCAGCTGAGTCAGACTCATCATTATTATTTATTAAGCATCCCAGAGTGAGAAGCACATTACAGGCATAAGATAAACCCAAGTCACAATATGAAAAAAGGCTAATCACATAGCCTGATCCCCCAATATCTCTGGAATGACAAGAGCAATTCACATTACAAAAGGCTCTGCAGTGACAAATGGGCGCGCTCTAGCCAAAAAACAACATTTATGGTTTGCTTTGTTTCCCCTTTTATTAAGTCAATTAGTATATTTATTTCTTCAAATGTAAACAAAGGAGAAGAGTGCTCCTTATTTTTCCTTAGAGAGTTGTTACGGGGATTAAAGAAATTATGGCAACTCATATTTAATCAGAGGATATAAATAATATGGTGCCTTTGTGTTGGTAAGAAAAGCAATCTGTACAAGCAAAGTATCAGTAATCATCCCACTTCCCCCTTTCTGTGAACCAGCTCTGAAGTTACATACAGCCTGGCATTCGCTAAGACCAAGGACCATGTCAGATGTGAGCATTTTGCACTGGGGAGCATGTGCATGAATACTGCCATGAGCCATGTGGACGTGTCATGGAGGGGGTAGGTGGATCAGAAGGAAGTGTGGGAGGACTTTGAAGAACTGGAGTCTGATGGTCCTGGGGAAAGTCCCAGCAGGTTGGGGAAGGCCTCAAGAAGCATCGAGGCTGGAGGAAGAGGTCACAGAACCAAAGACCACGGAGCTGGATCCCACAGAGAGACTGAGTGGGTTGGGAGGGCAAATTCCTTCTTCTGTGCCTTCACAGCCTGATCCCTCCCAGTTCAGAGGCATCTGCAGCATAAACACCCTGATTACTTTACTTCTGCCCTCAGGGGAAGCAGTGGATGGCACATAAGGTACTGAGCAGGTCTCCGTCTCTGTCCCATTGGCCACTTAGGCCCAACCTACATGAAGGAATGCCCATTTGCATGCCCAGTCCAGGGACATCTCTGATTTGCAACGCTAAAGATTTCCATGCCCCTCTCTTCAAAAGTAAGGAATGGGAAGGGGTCACCAGTTGGATCAATAGCTTAGGTACCCAAGCCATACAATCTACCTGCTGTGACTTGCCTGTGTCTCACACTGATTTGCGCATTAAAGATTTTGGCAGAAACCAAATTCCAAGTTTGAGTTCTTCATCCACCAAGAGCCAGGACAGAAACATGTACAATATGGAGGTCTTGCCTGCAAAATTCATGAAAGCAGCGACTCAGTGAAGGGTTCTTCCTGACCGTTCAAAGTTTGCTGTCCACAGAGCTGCACTGCACACATGCGCTCTCATGCGTTTATCAGTATCTCACAACCTGACCTAACTCGTAGGGTTATCATGAAGATAAGAGAGCAATCCCAAGAAGGCTCCAACAAGCAACAGCAGGATACAAATTTGATTTTAAAAACAATCAGATATGAACAGCATTGCACCATCGCTATCCTGGCCCGAGGACACAGAGAAGAAAAACTCACATGGATTGGCACAGAAAGATAAATGGAAAGAACCAGGGGGAAGGGAATGGCCATTTAAGCAGCAGTGGTACCTAAACTCAAACAATAAAGAGCCAGGCAGTCAATGTGTGAGTGCTCAGTCTCCAGGGCTGTCTCGTCTTTCTCTTCTTTGATGTTCAACTTGACAGGACTTTGATTGCTTGATTTTACTGAAGAGGGAATGCTGAAACAGTGCACTGTACTTGTAGCGCTTACTCTTAGCTAGTTCTACAGCTGATTCAAGGGGAGGGGAGGTGGCAATAATTCCTCTTGTTTCTCAGCTTCAGATATCGCTGGGGTACTCCAGGTCCTTATTGCTTGGCAGCATTTTTATGTTGGCACAGCTCCTTCAGGAAGAGAAAAATGAGGAGGGCGGGGAGACAGGAGACAATTACTGCTCCATAATTTCTGTGCAGCTTTTCGTGTGTGTGTGTGTATGTGTGTGTGTGTGTGTGTGTGTGTGTGATGTCATTCTCATGTGAAAGTCTTTGAACAGATCAGCCAGAGTATGCCAAAACCCCATGCTGGCCTCTGCACAAAACACCCACAAGTCAATTTTTTCTTGTTGGCAGCTTGGGTGGCATGGGTGGCAAATATTTTGGGGGCCACATTCCTTTATAGGCAACCTGTCAGGGGCCATATAGCAGTGGTGCATAGAGCCAGATTCAAAAGTGGGTGGTGCAATGAATACAATTATTTACTTTCTACAGTAGATTACAGTCCACACACACACACACCACTTGCCTCCTTCCAAGCAAATGGAATTTGCCGCAGTTTAATAACACATTACAACCCAACAAAAACATTCAAGAAAGGGTATTGCCATGGGTGGGTGTGACCTGAGGAGGGGTGGCCCAGGGAGGGTCCCAAAGGGCAAACAGAAGAACTAGGGGGCAGATTTGGCCTGCTCTGCATTGTGATGATTCTTTTATGTTGAAACCAGACAACTTTCTGAATTGAGTTCTTCAAAATGAGGACTAGTCCCTTATGGAGAAGAAACACACAGCTACACTAGATTGTATAGGGCACCACCCTGAACTCCTCAAGATAGCAATAGTCTTCCTCAATTTTATAGCGGGCACCAAGGAAGACCAACTTTCATTAGTACTTCAGTCTGTGGGAAATGTAATCCTTTTCTCCCTAACAAATGCCAAAAAATCATCCCTGAAATGATTTGCTATTAGCTTTAAGGCCTCTGGCAGGGCCTTTCCTCTTGTGAAACACACTTCATGCTGATGAGGTATTAGAGGTAATACTAAGATCATTATCATTATTAAAATGTCTAATCTGCCTGTCTTTTAAAAGGATCCCAGGGAAGCAGAAAACAAAGCAGCAAAATAGTGAAATTCTAAATATATATTTTTTTAAAAAAAAACATTTAAATCATTTACGAACATCTAAAAGCATTTTAAAATGTTAATCATCATCATCGCCATCATAATTTATTGTAGCAGCGGCCCAAAGGTGTATGTAACCATCACCATCATCCATTGCTCTACTTTGCTTTTTGCCAGGATTTCATCTTCACACAGCAAAGCCAATATCTACGTGCTGCATTTTAAAAGGACTGTGTTATCCCAAACTGATGGACACAAGAGTGACTTATGCAGCTGGAAGAAGCTTGCTCATTGACAGAAAGAGGTTTTAATAGCTGTCAAAGCCTAGACTGATTACGGAAATCCTGATGGATCCTTGTCTCCTTAGTGCATCCCAGACTCTTCCTAAATGGCACCGAAATGTATAATCCAAAGCTCACCCAAGCCCAAATGTTCTGTATCAATATTCACCACAGCAAGTGTCATTTTGTACAAAACACTTTCCTACTCCCCCGCCCCCTTCATTTTTAAGTCTCTGGCGGATTTCTTTGCATAAGGACCAAGAGCCGGCTGGTTATCTCTTCCCGCCATTCGGCTGGCTCTCTTGATGTCGAGATAGTGTCACTGCCAAATAGTGGCAGGCATCCCTCCCTGTGGTAAAGAAAGATAAGCATCTCCTACTAACAGAAGCCTTTTTCTTTCCCTCCGGTATGCAAAGCTCATGTCCTATTTGTGGAGAGGGTACCTGAGCAATCTGTTCTCGGGGGAAGGTGCTTTGCAGTTAATCCTCTCAGAAGCACATTCAAAAGTCAAAGGCAGTAGCTTAATGTGGGTGGCTATATTTTAATATCTGTCATTACTGATGCATTTGAGAGAACTCCCCCCCACACACACTTTTTACAGCTCCTTTTCATGTCCGTGCATTGTTTGTGTAAGTACAAAGTAGTGGCACAGACAGGTAATTTGAGACTTTTCACTTCAAAATGTGGTAATCCACGTGGCTGCATTTGGACGGCTCTCCTACTTATTCTGCTCAGCAGATCCCTGGATTTTTGCCTCCCAGAAGAGTGCAAGAGATGTGCCAATGAGCCCAGCAATTGGAAGCAAAGACAAAACAAAAGCAACAACTATGCACAGTTATACAGGCTCATCAGAGCTTCCACTGAAGAAGTGAAGGAAAAACCTTTCATGGCTATCATTTTAGTGACTTGTTTCACATGGCAGATTTACTAATGGAGGTCTTCTTCACACACCCCAACCTGTGTCAGCGACTCTGATGCCCTGATTTATTGTACCTAGTCTTACAAACCATGGAGCATTTGTGCAAAAGCTGCATTTATTGCCATCTCCTCACAGTTCACACAAAAAGCCAGGCAAAATCATAGGACCAATGCACACTCATAGCACGGTCCACACAAATGATGCACCCAGTGTTTACTGTAGGGTTGGTGCTCCTTCTTAGCACTCTTTCTCTCTGTGTCTCTGTGTCTCTCTCTCTCTTTTGGTATCAGGATGCTATCGCAGACATCAAAATGCCAGGCTGTATTCCCCACTCCACCTCATTTAATCAGGATTCATCTTTCCTAGGGGTAAAAGGAAATCAAAAACCCCATTGCCAATTAAATCCCTTCCTGGAAGCACCCTAGATAACAATATGCAAAGCCCTGCAAAACACCCCACTTCTTGTCTTTACTGGTACCCATACATCTGTTTCAGGAGCTAATGTGAAATGAGGACAGTTTGCATATAGACACACTTTGGATAACACAAGAAGTTCCCGGTGCTAGTCACTCAGACTTATCATAGCCGAGTACAGTGGTACCTCGGGTTACATACGCTTCAGGTTACATACACTTCAGGTTACAGACTCCGCTAACCCAGAAATAGTACCTCGGGTTAAGAACTTTGCTTCAGGATGAGAACAGAAATCGGGCTTCGGTGGCGCGGCGGCAGCGGGAAGTCCCATTAGCTAAAGTGGTGCTTCAGGTTAAGAACAGTTTCAGGTTAAGTACAGACCTCTGAAACGAATTAAGTACTTAACCCGAGGTACCACTGTATTGATTTGTTTTGTTTGTTTGCTCTTTTCAGAACTAGTTTTACTTTAATATACATTATTTGTTCAGTATCACCAAAGAAGAAGGGACAAATATTTATGGAAAGATGTAGAATGAATACACTTTCTCATGAACCTGAAAAAGATTCCATTGTTGACATACTCCTTGGTTGTTAATTTGTGCTAGCTGCAGCTTTTTATTGTGGTATGTTTTTATGTGTTTTATAGTAAACTGCCTTGGGCAAGATTCCATTAAAGACAGAAATGCAATAAAGACATAGAGTACAATCAATCAATAAGTTGTCCTGTTCTACCTTACATAAGAGAATTCCCAGGTAAAATTTTCCCATGTCTAACTTCCCTTCAAACAAATCAGGATGATTGCTTAGCAAATGGGTCACCGGGAAGCCCCAATGCTAGACTCTGTTGGAAATCCTGGAACTAGTAGTTCTGGTCCCATCTCTTGTAAAAAAAGAAGCTTCATAAATAACCCTAGTCATGACTTCCCTAAGGCCCATGTATAGGCCACATCTTCTTCCTCATTGTGAATATTGCCCGGTGAAGACACATCTTCACTAGAGTCCTCTCTACACTTCCATGTAGGTGCTGCTGCTACCAGAGTGGAGGATTTTGCAGGCTTAAATGATTCCACCAAGTCCAGAAACGTTAGCTCCACTCACTTATTCTGGCCCATGAGAGCTGAGACATCACCAATGGGCCCTTAGCCTCTTTTGCCATGTCCTCCTCAGTATGAACAGCAGGGTCCTCTCAGCTGCACATTGGCTTGTTTTCGCTCACACATGGGAGCGAGCATCTGATGTGGAAAATGGGGAATCTCTGGCAAAGTATCTCTGGCTGATCACACTGAAGAGAGAGGATTAAAAAGCTTTTCACCTGTGTCTCTCTTTGGGGAACATGACTCGGCGAACTAAATCTGTCTCAACAAAAAAAATTCCTTCCAGTAGCACCTTAAAGACCAACTAAGTTAGTTCTTGGTATGAGCTTTCGTGTGCATGCACACTTCTTCAGATACACTGAAACAGAAGTTTCCAGACCCTTCTATATAGTGAGAAGGTGGGGAGGGGTATTACTCAGAAGGGTGGTGGGAATGGGTGATTGGCAGATAGCTGTGATGAGCCTGTTGACGACTCTTAACGACTGCAATAGGTCTTACAGGAAAAAGCAAGGGGTGAGAAGGTGAAAAATGGCTTTGTCATGTATAAATCTGTCTCAGGCTGGGATAGTGCCTTTTGTTGTTACTGTCAAAAAGCATTCTGGCACACTCAGCAGCACGAGCATGTCTACTGAGGAGTAGGGATGGGAGGCTCTGTCAGCTTCAGGTCTCTCAGTTTCTCATTTCTGCAATCTTAAATTCAGTTCTCCATATTTCTGCAGCAATTTGCATTAAAAAAAAATCCTCATGACACTTCACCAGCATTTTTGCGCAAGTGCCTCCTAAAGTACATTTCTGTATGCGGTTTTGACTAATTTAACACACTTTTGCAAGTGATTTCCCCTTATCTAAGACATTTTTGTATATTTTTCACTAATATGTTCATTTTTATGCATACCTTTCTCTCATATGTGCATTTTGTGTTTCATTTATCATTGTTTCAAAAAGGGCAAAGTTGATATATTTACCTTTAAATGTGACCTGCATAGAAACCACCCCCACCCCCCATTTTTATTGAGGAGTATAGCTCACTGCTTTCAATAGGGCTTGTTCTCAGGTAAATAAGCACAGGATTGCAATCTCATGCTGGTTTCTATGGGACTGTTTCCTGAATATGTTTATCCCGCAGATTGCATCAACATAAAGACCTATTGTAAATCCTGTTGATAGTCCAGGAACAGGGAATTTTAGGGGGTAAACACAATAAAGGAATCAATGATCACATTTCTGTCAGCCCATTGTTAACAAATCATATGGCAGGACACAGCTATCTAGGTATAATGGAGATCTAAAAATAGAAACACCATTATATAAGCCAGCTGCAAGCTCATTCCATTTCTAAACATAGTCTTCTCTGCAAAGGCCAAGCTGACAGTGTGTGTTTGCCACTAATGCCAATTAATCGGATGACTCACACCGATCAGCTAATAAAAATGAAATATGTATGTTGAAGGGACAATACAAAAAGAAGCCTGTTTATTGGAAACATTGATGAGGACTGAAAATTAGATTTAAGGATAACTGCAGAAAGATTAAAATCTAAGGGACAAGACAACACAATGTTGCATATTCTAGTCATGTGTCATGAAGTATAACTACTAACTTGTATAAAAATAAAGCTGCTATTAGTGAACTGTTTACAACCATCTTTTTTGTGCTATTTAACAAAAGATGCTAAACAAATTTCCACAGCTCAAAAATGGAACAGCTTAGAATGATTTTTAAAAAAATAAAAACTCATAAGTAGCTATCGGTAACAAACTAAGCAGAATTCTGCTTTATATATTCTACAAAGTCCTGTGTGTGTTTATTGGGTTATGGCTATACCATAATATGTAAAATACATAAACACTTTGAAACATGTATTCGGTGCTTTTTTTTCTTAAGTGTTTAGGGGTACTCTCATTTTCCTACTCATATTGAAATACTGCCCCTCAATGAGGCCAAACTTCACAAAATGTTTATGCGTACCCCCCCCCCCCCCCAGAAAAAAGCACTGTATGTATTTAATGGGAGAATTATGCCCTTTGTTGTCTTCAGATATTGTCTTCAGATTTAAATAATTTTGAGCATTTGAGGTTTAAGGCTGCAATTCAATCCACTTTTACATGGGAGTAAGCTCCACTGAAAACAATCAGACTTAACATCTGAGTAGACATATAGAGGATTGAACTAAGGCTGCATACACACCATAGAATTGAAGCACATGCCTTTCTCTGAAGAATCCTGGGAAATGCAGTTTACCTTTCACAGAGCTACAATTACCAGTTCCCTAAAACTCCATTTCCCATGATTCTTTGTGGGGAGGCCAAATATATGGTGTGTATGCAGCCTAAGTCTCATTGATTTAAAAAAAAAATCAGTTCAGCTCTTGTGGTGCTTAGAAACACACAAAATCTTTAATCATACCAAAGAGCAGCAAAGTTAAAACAATCTGATGTAAAATGCAGAAAAATAACTCCTCCCTCCCTCCCTCATTTTATTTATATGCTGCCTTTCCATTCACAAGGCAGCTTACAGCATATTTCTTTTTAGCTAATTACAAACATAGCCAAAGTTGTCATAAACAGTAAATAAAACACATCAAAAATCACACAACCAAATTGAATGGTTTCCACATAACTCTTAATAATATCTAAAAAACAAAGATCCACAATATTAATCTCAATAACAGCACTAACTTCCCCCTTCCCTCAACAAAACACCAGCCCAAGAGTCTCTTCAGCAGCCTCAGCTTTTGCAGCTGGAGTCAATCAAGGCCCCACCCTCCCAGGCTAGGTGAGGAAAGGCCTGCAAGGCAGGGAGCAGGTGTTTTGGGACTCACAGCTAATAAAAGACAATTCAAAGGTCTAAAGAGAACTATAAGTGTCTCAGCCTGGTCCCAAAAAAGACATAGCAGTAGACCTGAGCCTCCCTTAAGAAAGGATTCCATATATGAGGAGCCACAAGTCAAAATGGTCCCATCCCTGGTCACCACCTGCCTGATCTCAGAAGGCAGGAGACTGTGGAGAAGGGCCTCTGACATCTATCTGCAAAGGAGGCAGATCTGGGAGAAGATGTTCCCAAGTCTTTTCAGGTAAGCAGCACAGATTTGAATTCTGCTTAGAAATGGGCCAGCTCACTGTGAAATTGTTTCAAAAACTGGTGAGATGTGTTCTCGAAGGCCAGTCCCAATTAGCAACTGTGTTCTGAACTAACTGGAAAGTCTTCACTGGAAGCCCCATGCATAATACATTAGAGAATTAAATCTAATTAAAATGGGAGAGCACCCCATGTGATGTTATTTTACAGAAGAAAGAACAATGGAAAACCCTAATTGTGTGAATCTTGTATGATCACCAGGAGCTACTTGGTCTGAATGCCTATTTCAGGCCAGAATACATACCGCTATAGCTTTTCCTTTCTACTGGTTATGGTACATGACAATCTGGATTGACTTTTTGGATTTATTGTGGAATGAAGCAGCTGGCTCAGGCAATTGATTTTGCAGGGCACCACACTGATAGTTAATCAGTTCATTGTGACTGTATTTTTACTCCCAGTGAAATGTGTCGTATTTCTGCTTCAGTTGCCAACATTTGACTAGCCTTGACTTGGGGTGAGGGTACCATTTATGAAGAGGTGAAGCTTTCAGCACAGCAGAGAGTAGGGGAGGCTGGTCTGTGATTAGGGCAAGTGA
Source organism: Podarcis gaigeae (assembly GCF_964106915.1). NCBI lineage: Eukaryota > Metazoa > Chordata > Lepidosauria > Squamata > Lacertidae > Podarcis > Podarcis gaigeae. Next base: position 43,977,355 of record NC_139677.1, on the reverse strand, counting down.
GAGGCAGGTGGAGCTCTGCCCTGCCAAGATCAGTCTGCCTCCAGCTGGTCCTCACTTGCCCTAATCACAGACCAGCCTCCCCTACTCTCTGCTGTGAAGACCTTACAACCAGACCTGGGTATGCCACTAGCTGTCAGTTTCCTTTTTGTTGTCAGGAAAATGGCCGCTTCTCATTAATTTGGATGATTTCGTCAGGCTGACGTAGCTGTGCTTCAAGGCCAGGGATTAGGCCTCCTAATAGGGAGGTGGTTCCAGTTGCATAGCCACATGGGAATGCATGTACACAAAAGTACTGGAAAGTTCTTGCTTCAAAGCCTTCTGACTGGTTTAGGGGACCTACCCAGTTGCTTTGCTGTTTACTATAAAGCTAGCCTTATTGTGGGGGGGAAGGCTGTGCATCTCTCTTTCATCTTGTCTCTTCGCAACACCATGCCTTTCATGCTATGGATTATAGCAGCCTTTCTCAACCTTGGGTCCCCAGATGTTGTTGGATTACAACTCCCATCATCCCTGGCTGCTGACCCTTCTCACTAGCAATGCTGGGAGTTGTAGTCCAACAATACCTGGGGACCCAAGTCTGGATTATAGGAATAATTTGTTGTATGCATAAGGTTAGCTTTGTTATTGTAGTCTGATTTATAATTCCCAATTACTCTTGTCAGTTGGATTTTCTGTTTGTACTTTTTATGAGTACTTGGGGTCCTATTTTATACTGGTAGGGTTCCCCCCCCTTTTTAATGTATCTACCTCAATTTCATTTGTATCTGTCTGTTTGGGTTGAGCCTTGGTACTGAATCCACCATTAACCTTTTGGTTGCCTGCTACGGAGTAAGTGCTAAACCTAAGGTTCAGGGAGTAGAACATCCTATTTTTACCATTTGTTTCCCTTGACTCTCAAGGTTGTCCAATAAGATTTGGGAGTCTCCCAACCCAGGCTGGCTGAACAGAAGTGGTGGCAGTGTACCTTGCAGGGTTGGTGTTAGACCCTGACAATTAGTCCCTGCTCTAACACCAGGGTCTGGGTCCCAGGTTTGGGGAACCAGTCCTTGATGCTCCTTAAGTGTCAAGGACTTTTGTAGAACTCAACAGAGAGATGGGTGGGATAAAAGCGGAATTAATTGGCTCCACCTGCAGTTGACATTGCCTTCTGGCCTAGCAGTCAAATGAGCACTGACCTTCACTGGCAGACCACTGGGATACGTGGTCTTCTAGACCCTCCTTCCTTGTATTTTATATTTATTTCCCTGATAGAGAGATTATAAGGTTGAATATACTGATGAGCGGCTCTGACATTACAGCACTGAGAAGTCAAATTAACTTTGCAATGGTAGAGACCATAGCATCCATTGTTCACTTTGACATGCCACGCGAGTCTCAGGTTTCTTGCCCTTCTTCCTTCAAAAAAGGGTTCAACTTCTTTTTGAACTGAGATTCTCAATCCAGATGCCCCCGTGGTTTGAAAATAAATCATTTGCTAACAATATTAGATAGCATTTTGATAGGGGAGTCTTCCTGGCTTGGCAAACATATATTTTTGTCTCACTCCATTCAGAACAACCCATCTTAGCTTTTGCAGTCTGCTCTGCTCCAAACTGCTTAGTGTTCATTTTATTCCTCCAACACCCTGCAGGTCCAGTAAATCCTAATCTTAACCATTTTGCCAAGTTCCTCACACAAAAAATAGCATTCTTTCTCACTCTCTAGCTGTAGAACTGATTCAGCTGTTTCCTTTGACAGATTTACAGTAATTAAAGAAAAACCTTACTTTACCTTTCCACAGCAAATCTCTTGCAACTGATTGTAGGTGGAACGATAACCTCCTCAGCCAGAGGGCAATGTGGTTATCAGCAAAAGGGCTCAACCATATGCACCCAGGGCCACACTACACAGGAACATAAGAAGCTATCTTGCAAAAAGTCATTGGTTCATCTAATTCAGTATTGTTGGCACTGACTGGTAGAGAGCAGTCTTCCCCAAACTATCTAGATGCTAGGATTCAAACCCAGGACCTTTCCCATGCAAAGCAGCTGCTCTACCACCAAGCTACAATGGCAACTGGCAACATCACTTCCACATGATTTAAGCATGGAGCTGCCACAATCACACAGACCGTGTGGGCCTGATTTATACAGTAAAAGAAACATGTGAATACAAAACCAGTGTACCTGCACCTTCCTTCCAAGAACTGTTATCCTAGTCTAACAACCAGCCAGTATCACTCAGGTCCTCACCAGACATCATTTTCTTTGAGCATTCATGATTTGTGTTCCTGATAGTATCAGATCAGTTACGCATGGCCCTGCTTGGGCCTGCAAAAGTTTTGGAGTGGTTATCCTGCTTTGTTTCCAATTGGTGCATCTCCTGTAGCTTCCTGCTAAAATTCTGGAACTTTTTATACCATGTATGTTCTAGGGTTGGGTGGATTTAAGACACAATTGGACTAATTCATGGAGGATAAGGCTATCAGTGGCTACTAGCCATGAAGGCTATGCTCTGCCATCCACAGTTTAGGCAGTATGCCAGTTGTTGAAAACAGCAGGAAAAGAGACTGCTGCTGCACTTAGGACCTGCTTGTAAGTGAGGACAGAAATGTGAGAACAGTTGGACCAGATCCAGCAGGCTCTTCTTGTGTAGTTGTGTAGGGTGTTTCTTATGCCACTTCTGTTGCACTGTAGTGCAAGAGTGTCCCTCCAGACAGCAATAATGTGCAATGTTGGGGAACAACTTAGAAAGTGGAACGATGTATGAACAATCCACCAAGTCCTCGTGGGAATTCAGTAACACTTTTGTGAATATTTATCCCACCTTACATATGCTTGGATGCAATTTTTCCTTATCCTGTATATACATTTCTGCAAAGCAATATCCCTTAGTTCAATTCCTTTTTATTTTAGTTTCACTAATGTGTGCATTTTAATGTACATTTTGATCCAGAATATGAATTTCTTTACATATTAGTTGGTTGTAAAATGGCAAAATTCAGAGATGTCTGCATTTCAAAGGAGGCCTGTGTTTCAGTTTGTGTATTTTAGAAAGTCTGAGTTAAGTAGGTTTGCAATTCAGTGTGAACCAAATCAAATTTATCGCCCATCTCTAGTCAAGAGGGTATTCTGGAATTCCAGATCATATCTGGTTTGGCCTTCAAAGTAAAACTGCTAGCAGTGCTGCGGTGATTGTTACATTAATAAATAATAATAATTTTGTGTTTTTATATTGTGATTTTATCCTATGATCCACCCTGAGACCTGTAGGTATAGGGTGGTATACATATTTTAATAATAAAAATAAATAAGGGTAGAAAGAAAAGCATATTATTATTATAGTCTGCCTATACTGCAAATCCAGGAGATTTGCTGTGGGTTCTTTTTGCCTCCCAGTGCTGAATGATCCAAGATTAGATGCAATGTAATGGTAGATTTCCCTATGTGCCGCCCTCTCAGACCACAGTGTGTCACTAGAGTGAATATGAGGCTGACATGAGCACAGGGGAGGGAAATCAATAAGACTGCTTTTGCCTGCTTGTCCAGCTTGAAACTAAGTAATGTAATGAATACAACTTATTTGTGCAGTGCAGAATATTTTCAGGTGCCTTGGAATAAATGCAGTGACCTATGCTACTCTCTTCACAATCCATATCAATGCCAGATGAGCACAGCAAAAGTACAAATGATGGGAAGGAAATTGTTGCATGAGGCATTTACTCCTGGTAATTTGCCTTGGGCAGGAAATAGACTTTCCTTCAGTGATGTGGACAGAGCTGCCCCTGAATGATCACTTTTATTGAGCAAAATCCCTATAGCAACAGACTCTGCGGCAAAATAATGTCGTGCCTTATTTCATTCTCTCAGATTGCTCGATCTCCTCCTTTAAATCACCTGCATTTCAGAATCGGGATGCTTGGATTTACAAAGTGCATTTTTGGTTAGGAGTTTGCAAAATACTCTGGTTTTATAAATTGGCTGTCTCAAACAGTGTATGGTTTCAGTCCATCTTCCAATCTGTTTTTCTGAATTTTTTAAAAGCCCGGGATAGGAGTGTGCATGTGTGTATGTGTGTATTAATGTGAAACAAAACCCCGACATACACATCTGAGGAAGCTTAGGACACCTGGCCATAAATCATAGGAGTTTTATTGGCAAATGTAACTAATAGAGTCAAGGCACAAGCTTCATTGTACACTAGCTGAGGGCAAGCTTCCCATTAAAAAGGTAAGAAGGTAAGAGTTGGAAAGGTGGCAAGATCACTGACAGTTGTCACCTGTCTGCAGCCAAGGTTTCCTATAAACAAGAAAGGCAAGTCAAAGGATAGGCAAGAAAAGGAGGGAAGAAATAACTCACTGTATTAGGACCACTTCTTTCCAGATGAACCTACCCTGACCCTGAGATTATCTTCTGAGGACCTTCTTCGTGTGCCTTGTGTGGAGAGTGGCAACACAAGAATAGGCCTTTCCTGCAGTGGCTCCCCATTTGTGGATTGCTGTCCGCAGTGATATTCACCCAGTGCCTTCATTGCACACTTTTAGGCACCAGGCAGAAACGTTCCTCTTTAACCAAGCCTTTGGCTGATTGACATCCCATGCCCCTTTAAAATGCATATACAAATTTTAATAATAATAGAGAGCAATGCAAGTTCCCAATGCACCATGCTGGAAGGAGCTTGGATGAGGTGCAGGTCTCCCACTGCCCAGCCCTGCACAACTCTGTCAGCCTCCACTAGCGAGGCAGTTCCAGAAGTCCTGGAGGAATCCCAGTGGTGAAGAGCACCCCAATGGAGATGTGGTGGGGCAACTGCTAACGGGTAATGTATCCCAGGGCATATCCACCAGCAGTAGCAAGCAGAAAACACCAAAATGCTGTTATCTGCTGGATCCTGAGCCAGACCTGCTATCACACGATGTCAATATGGCCAATCCAGACCTCCTTGCTGCATCAGCCTGGGAGATAGCACAGCCAAGAGATATTTTTTTCCTTCCCACCCCCTTCTTATTTTTCACCCAGGGCAACATGAGTGGAGGGGCTATGGATACAACAGTGGCCACACCACTCTATCAAACCCTGCCACTTCTGGCCAGGGGGTTGGATTGATCTCTTTGTCCTGCTACTCCTTTACAAGGCAGCACAGTAGGCAAAACCACCATCTTGAGGGCAGTAGAGCAGTGTGGACATAAGCAGGCATACCTCATTCACAACCCTTCACTTTCAAGTACATAGTGCACCTGGTCAGTCACCACACTTTGTGCCTTTCCAATGAAAATCAGAGTAATAGTGGTACAAAACCTGGTAAATTAAATTCATCTGGATCCCATTGAAAGATTTCTCCTTGATTATATACCTTCAAGGCTACATGTGGGAAACTATTTTAGAAGTCTTCCCATAACTTAGAAAAGCCTTGCACTTTCTAGTGTGCACTTCATGTGTTTGTCATGTGGGGGGGGGGCATACAAGTGTGCAGCCCTCATCTATAGTGTGAATCAATATTTTTATGATATAATTCTTCCTAGCCTATGCTCTGGTCCTTAACAGGACTTTCCTCAAAAACATAGCTACTGCTTGCTATTCATGCTAATGCTCTCGGGGAGTAACAATTTCAGCTGCTATTTCTTTCCGTTCTTCTTAATAGCTGTGCATTTGTTATTCCACCTACACCTGGTATGGTTGGAAATATATCCTTCCAAATCCCCAAAGAAATCAGACCATGTGTTTTCTATATTCAGTTTTGTTGTTTTTTTAAGAGAGAAAGAGGAGAGAGAGATGGGTGAAACATTTTAATTGCCTAGAATGCATGGATTTTACGAAAGCCCGTTATTTGTCTTCCCTGAGATGTAGGGGTACTTTAGCTAATCAATTATGGTTTGGGGAATTCAGTATTTGCAAATTATAATACAAATGGACTTGATCTGAACCCACCCAGACTAAGGTGCACATCAGAAGGAATTTTGCATGTATTTGACTGTTGCAACACAGTTTGAGCTCAAGGAAAAAAATCAAAATGCATTTTGAGGTAAAATACATTTATAAATGCATATTTTGAGAGAAATCACTTTTAAAAATACTGTTTAAATGGACACTTTAATATGGATATTATAATATATATTTTTTAAAAAAAATATGGAGGCTCATGTGGAAGCAAAATAGGCTATGAGTGACCAAATGCAAAAGTGACACGGTCAGGGAATAAACTGAGCTGTCCATCCCTATTGGGGTTTTTCTTTTTAAATGGTTTTTAAAGTGACACATGGTAAGAAGTAGTCAAAGCTGATCGTAGTTTATATAGCTAACAATAGAAAGAGAAATCGAGATTTTAAGAGGAAAAATATGGCAAAGGGCTGTAGTACAGTGGTACCTCGGGTTAAGAACTTAATTCGTTCCAGAGGTCCGTTCTTAACCTGAAACTGTTCTTAACCTAAGGTACCACTTTAGCTAATGGGGCCTCCCGCTGCTGCCGCGCCGCTGAAGCACGATTTCTGTTCTCATCCTGAAGCAAAGTTCTTAACCCAAGGTAATATTTCTGGGTTAGCAGAGTCTGTAACCTGAAGTGTCTGTAACCTGAAGTGTATGTAACCCAAGGTACCACTGAACTACCAAAGTAACACCAATAGAATAGTCTAATTATGAAATTCATGTGTTTCATTTTTATTTTCAGAACTGAAAGTTGAATCCTATGCTTATAGGTAGACAGACAATTTGCAGTCATTTTGGCTGTTCTTTGGTGCTTTGGTGTTAGAAATATATCAGTATTTTAGATGCAGAGAGAATGGTAAGCAAAGGGCCAAGGCCAATAACAGTTTTTCTGACAGCCCACACTTGGTTCAAAACAGAGCGGTGGAAGTTAGTGTATCTAAATCTAACCCTGTTCAATGTTTAACAATAAGTGCTTTGACAGAGCATATTATCCTGAATAGAGGACTAGCTTAGGTACAGAAATGTTAATTATTTAAAGGTACCCTTAACATCTCATTGAAACTAGCAATATAGTCTGCCTAGAGCTGAAACAAATTTGCCCCCAATTTTTTTTTCTTCAAAATTATATTCCTTGATTTTGATGCCATAGATTTTCTGGAGCACATTTAGCAGGTGTGTGATAACCATGTATCAGCATTTAACATCCAAATATTCTGCAGTAGCCATCAATATTTGAGAGTATCTAACAGCTGCTCGGCAGCGGGAATCAAAATTCAATATTTGACAACTAACAATCAATATTGAGTGGAATATGGCAGCTGGCATCATGTAGTACCATTAAGTACTTTAATTGACAGCATCTCATCGTTGCAGTGTTTGCGACAATGCTTGGCAACTGACTTGTGGGAGAATTGGGTAAAACTTTTATTACTCTCAGCCAGCCAGTCCGTCAAGGATTGCCAAATTTTGATGTCACATTTCAGTGCTGAAGGTCATTTAGGGCCACCCTTGGGGAACTGACAGAATGATCCTACGCATGCTTACTTGGAAGTAAGAAGTCCCATTTGTGTTCCAAGTAAACACATTTAGGATTGCAGCCAAAACAGTATCTGTTTACTATCATTTCCCCTCAAATGTGGAATTGTTTGTTGTTGTTGTTTAGTCGTTTAGTCGTGTCCGACTCTTTGTGACCCCATGGACCACAGCACGCCAGGCACTCCTGTCTTCCACTGCCTCCCACAGTTTGTGGGAGAGTACAAATAAAGAACCCAGTTGAGTAGAGTCCTCCTGGTCATTAGAAGATGGGAATCAGGAGAAAACCCAGGTAGTTTTCACCCTTTCCACCAAGCAAACCACTCAGAGGATTGGTAGAGCAGCCCTTCAAGGACAAATTAACTTTAAAAAGAGACACTATGGTTGATATACTGTGTTTACTTTGGTCCATCATTAGACTACAGAGTGTTATGCACTGACCTTTTTCCTGAAGCAGCTAAGTATGAAAGCACATTAGAAATTCTATGGTGGTATCTTTAAAGCAACAAAGTAATATATTCCCTGGTTTTGCAAAAAAGAAAAAGAAACACTTTAGAGGAGGAGAGCTGATGAAAGATAAGCAAAGCTGGATTGTTGGCTTGGTGCAATTACATGTAATCAGTTGGGATTTATGGCTCAGTTTATTCATTTACAATGGCAGCATGTGTAGTCTTAAAGTATCTAGATGATTAATAGCAGATGTAAACTGTGGTACTTACTGTATAAGCCATTATTAAAGCCATTAACAGCATTGTTCAAAGATGGGATCACAGTATGTCAGCAAGAGGAGGAAAAAAACAGGTAGCTGTGAATCACAACTACTATTCTTGCAAGTTATTTTTAATAATAATAATATATTTCTCAACAAACTATATTAAGTGTTATGAACCCAGGGACTAAGCTCCATTGAATTCATCGGGACTTGCTTCTAAGTAGACAGCAGCCATGTGTAGGATTTGGCTACCCATAATCAAAGTTACACATCTCTGTTGAAGATCAAAAAGGAGATTACCTTTTATAAATCTGAAGATTTGGTTTTTGTAAGAACCACCTCCACAGTTGACGGTTGTTGTTTTTTACTTATTATTTAAAACAGCACCATCCTGTTTTCTATTCAGAATTCTTGAGGCAGTTTACAACAAAGTTAAAATACAATAAAGCATCAAACAGCACTAAAATATAACAGAAGGCCAGATGACCTGCTCATTGAGCATTCATCCTGATTTGCTTGTGTGGTAGTTATACGTATTCCCTTTAATTTATCTCACACATTCTGTTTAGTCAACCAACTCATAATCTGCCTACTATCTCTGTCTAGTATCTTTACTAAATTTCTTCACTTTAACACAGATACAATATCCCAGATACTGTAATAGCCACCCCCATGTAAATGGGTTTTTATTTTTCCAGGTACAATGACCAGATGAAAGGTTTTGTGCTGCCAGATAATATTCATTGACAATATCAAAGGTCAATATTCATTAACAATTGCTAAGGGTGAAATACTGGACAGGCTCAAATGCTATACTTTAATGGTGCAACTCTGAAGTCTTTTTTTTAAAAAAAACCAAGCTCTGCTGACTGCTGTATATTTTTAACTGCATGGTATAAATTCATTAGTGCTAAAAGGATTTGATGCTTACTGTACACTCACATTCTTTTAGCACGTACTACCCGTTTTCATTTGGGTAACTTATTTTCTAGGGTATTAAGATAAGCATGTAATTAATAAAGAAGCCTTGTATAGAGTTTGAATTGAATTCAGATGATGGATAGCACTGCTATTTCTGTCAAGTTCCAGGCATTAGCTGCTTTTTGAGATACAGTGTAAGAAGGCAATCTGAAACATTTATGTTTGAGCTCCCACATCTGTGGCTGAAGTGATGGTCTCTGGATCCTTGCTGTCAGGACTGTCGCCAACATTACAAAGCAGAATAAGGTAGCACTCAATTGCTAACATGGAGCCGTTTCCCTTGCAATACATGAAGGCCTTCTCACTTGTTTGTTAAGCAGAGGGTAAGTGTAAGCAAACATTAGCCTACTTCACAAATGTTCCTCCATGAATTCGTGAGTGGTTAGAGTGTCAGACTAGGACCTGCAAGACCAGAGTTCAAATCCAGACTATATGAAGCTCCTTGAGTAACCTTATGCCAGTTACCAGCCACCAGCCTAACCTGTCTTACAGGGTTGATAAAATTTAAAAATTAATAATAAGTGGCAGGGGGTGTGGGGCCATGTTCACTGGCTCCACCCCTCACATAGCCATCCCAGGGAGCCTATGCATGTTCAGCTGAGTCCATGTAGGCTGTTCCACGTGATCAGAAGCCCTGATCATACAAGGTGCTCAGCTGAATGGGCCTTTCAGCTGACCTTCCACTAATGAGAAGCTGGAGCAAAGAGGGTAGGCAACATTGTGGTAAACCCAGCGGCTATGGCCCTGCTCCTTCCTTCATGCATCCATGAATGCATGAGAAGCAGTGGTACTGCTCGTGTGTGACGTCATGCACACACTGCATGACATCACACAAGTCTCCCAATGCCGTGCAGGCCAGTGCAGTCTTCCGCTATATATGATATAAATATTATATTAATTCATTTTAAAATGTGCATCTATACTTATGAATTGCCATGTCATCTTTTTAATGCAGATTGATGTCCCTTCGGTTTTGGCAGTGCCTCTTCTCCCTTTTTGTCTATGCGTAAATGGCTACCCTGAGAAGAGGCTATTGCTCGCTCCCCCTCTTGTTCTGCAGAAATATCATTGTGCATCATGTATGGGCATGAGCAGTGCCACCATGCTGGCTGAGACCTTTAAGCTAGGAGAGGGCAACCTGTGCCCCTTTAGCTGTGGCTGGACTCCCAATTCCCATCAGCCCCAGTCAGCATAACCCTGAGGGCAGATCTACACTCACAGTTTTTAACATTAAGCAGTGCTATTTTTCTAGAAAAAGAGGTGCCAGAACTCACCATGAACACTTTCCTTGTTCTCTTATAATGAGTTCTGGCTGGGGGAAAAAGCCCTGACATTAAGGAAGGGTTTTGATATATGGACGTATATGGACACATGACTACCTACTATTCATGCACATAATGCGTTATTAAAATGTGACACTGGAGCTGCAAGCAACCAGCAGTAGGGAGACAGTGTTTTTATGGGGGGAAACAAAGGTAAGAAACGCTTTAATTAACAAGTATGCCCTATCACGTTTTAGAATGATATATCTAATATCATTCTAATAATGTTAAACAGATCAGTGTAGATCCAGCTTCAGACAGGGATGGTGGGAGTTGTAGTCCAACAACATCTAGAGGCCCATGGGTTCCCCACCCCTGTAACACTGTTAGCTGCTATGTAATCCTAGTGGCTTGTTGGATTAAGTCTGATTCTAGTTGCTGATTGAACTTGGAAGGATGTGCTCCATTATACCTCACAAGGAGAACGGCCAGCCAGCTTCATTGGAACGTCTTGACAGAGTTCATGAAAATAAATCCTGTGACAACTGGACTGCGTTTCCTGTCCACTGTTGCACTTGGACTTCATTATAAGCTCATTGCTAATCTTTGCATTTTGCCAATGGGTGAGATTCAATGGAAGCATTTCTGCTCATGCGAAGAAACTGGGCCCCTGTCCAATGTTTTCTGAGGGTAATTTGCTGCTGCTGCTCCAACAGCCGATGTAGTAAGTTACCGCTCTGTTAAAATGTGGCTTATCCCTGTTGATGCCGCAGTGAGAAAAGACACTGGGGAAGAACCTTGTTGTTGTCAATGGTTCCCTTGCACATGCATAAACCATTCTTTATGATCACCTTCAGTATTTGCTTGTTGAATGATGGCCTTTTTGAAAAGTTCCATTCCAGACTAGGGACAAGATCAATACGTATCTTTCAAGCTGAATTTTCAGTACCGCATCTTCAACGGATTTCACATTCCAATCATTTTTAGCATAGATCTTTCTAGGAATAAAGTGGAGCTATGTATTGAACCTCCATTCATTCACAACAGAGAGGCTGACCGCAGATAAACATGCACAGTTTAACACACTTTAGTCCCAGTGCAATCGATGGCACTTAAACAAGTGTGCCCAGATTAAAACTACTGCTTCCACATCATGATATGCAGGGCCAAATTAGCTGAAAACAGGCCTAGCCAGCCCAGCATTCTAGTCTCATAATGACCAACCAGATACCTATGAGAATCCCAGAAGCAAGACATTCACTCTCTCCTGGTATTCAGGGGCATACTGCCTCTGCCACTGGAATGGATATATAGCCATTGATAGCCTTATCCTCAATTAATTTGCCTGATCTCCTTTCAAAGCCATCCAACTTGGTGGCCATCTCTATATCTGAGGTAGTGAATCCCATCCGAGAGAGATTACTGTGGGCTTCAGTTGGTACAAAATGTTTAGCTGCTATTTTGTAATGTTTTATTAGTTTCAATAGGCTTGAAACTAGAGAACACAGCTGGATAAGTAATATCGAAGTGTATCAGATATCCTATATATATATATATATATATATATATATATATATATATATATGCAGTTGGGGGATATCAGGACCGTGGCATTGTGGGAAGGTGAGTTTGACATGGGTCCTTAAGAGTATCCTTATGATGCTCTGTATCTCTGGCAGTCACTAGGAAGACCAATTTACCTGAGCATCTAAATGGATTGTTAGCTGCCATCACTTGCTGAATACAGAGCAGCAACTTGGCTAAAAGACCCGAGGCAAGGATATGCAGTGAGCTAATACAGGTTGTTCAGAATCCCCTTGGATCAAACCACACCAGCTGTACTTTAAACAGTTTGATTTATTAACAAAACATACAGAGCATGGGATTGCACTCAGTGCAACCTTTTATTTTTCATTTAAGCTAACTTCTAAACTTGCCTTACTTCCCAACGTAGGCAGGTAGCTTCTGCTACATGCTGTAGGATTATTTCAGCCTAAAACCAGCAGTATTGTGTTCCTTCCTCCTGGAAGATGAACATTGTGAACTTCATGTATCTTCCCCAGCTAAACTCCAGCTGAAAACTCTGAGTTCAGGATGTAGTATCCCTTTATATGTCTTGGCTTCCCCCAAAGAATCCTGAGAACTGGAATCTTTGCAGAGTGCAGAGAGTTGTTAGGAGACTACTGTCTCCCTCACATAGCTAAAATTCCCAGAGTTCCCTGGGGATGAGGGAATGATCATTAAACTTCTCTATAGCTCTGTGAGTCTAACAACTCTCAGCAGTGTTAAACCACAGTTCCCAGGATTCTTTTGGGATAAGTCATGTCTTCTTAAAGGGGTATGATATTTGAATGTATAGCGCAGATGAGGTCTTAAACATTTTGGGCATTTTAACGTTTAACCTTCCCAATTTTGCGTGAAAAGGCACTGTAACCCTCCACCCCTGTTGTGGTCTCGGTCCCAATGATGAGCACGTACATCTGCAGAGAGAAACCATCCACTGGCTCAATGGGAAGCTGGAGCAAGTAGTGGGCATAGGAACCATGGCAATAGCAGTGGTTTACAAAGCAGATTTTTGAGGGCATGAGATGGTAGAAGTCACCTTCTGTGAGCAGGACGCTGCTTATGGGAGACACTCCCTCCAGCAGGAGGAAGTTAGGATCTAAGTCATGGTGGTTCATGCTCCCTGTTTCGATGGTGTTGAGAAGTTCTGTCGTCCTGATAGAAGCCCAGCTAGCAACCTCCCAGGAATGTTTTCCCCCCAGCAAGCTCTATAAGTCAAAAGAAACTGACCTCCTTCTGGCAATATTGAAACAGAAAAATCTGTCCCTTGGAGTTCTACATGTCACAGCAGTTTTAGCCTCCAACACTTAGTAGAAGGGCACAAAGACATCCTGGGAGCCTGGAGTGGCGAATAGTCAGTTTAATGAGCCATTGTGACAATTGTGAACGATGAAGACAGGAAAAGCCTACAGAGAGAGGGATGTTTCTAAGACAGGATGTCCGTAATAATGCTAAATGCGATGACTGGTTTGCCCACAGGCATGTTCTTGGGCACTTTTTCAAACACGTAGCAACAGATATACACTTCTCTGTGATTGCCTTTCATTCTTTCTCAAAACAGTAGGAAGTGCTCTGTTCTGGTTCCATTACCCATCACATTTCTTTTCCTGTATTTCCTGTGTGATGTGCCAAATTCTAGCTCTGGAACCATCAATACAACGGGAAGTTGTGGAACTCTTCCTTGGGACACATTTCCTTTAAAGAAATAACATCATTTCCTTGCAAGAGGTTTTGGTAATTGAGGGTTAAACTGCACACAATATTAATCTGTGTAATTTCCTGTCACAATGTTTGTTTGTTTGGGCCTGCAGCAGCTGCTATTTGCAGTTAAACAATCAGGATCAGTCTTGCACCATCCTCCTTGTGGCCCTGACAGGAATCGCAGCTACAAAACTACTGATTGCATTTGAAAAAAGGCTTCAGTTGACATCAGTTGACCAGGTGCTATTTGAAGCTGAAAACAGTTACTTGTAACATCAAACCATCTTTTTAATGTAATGTGTAGTTTGGCCCTGAGTCTGGAATTTACTACTCTTTCTGCCCAATAAAAAACAGGCACTTTCAAACAGATGGATAGAGCAGCTTAGGTAATATAGGCAATATACTAATGAGTGGCAGTGGAGAACATTCTGTATTTGTAGTCCTAATCTAAAACTAAATTCTAAAGATGGTTTGATAAATATTATTTTCAAATGAGGCTTCTGCATTCTCCATAAGCTATTTTGATGACATGAGTTGACATTTGATGTCAATATTCTTTTATCTAACATGGGGTAGGAAACCTCAATCCTGGGGCTCAAATACAGCCTTCCAGGCGCCTCTAACTAGCCACCTGGATTCTCCCCAATCCAATCTCTTCCTAGTCACACACCCTTATCCTAAGCCATCTCCCTCTCTGGCCCTGCTCTGCACCTCCCTTGAGTGTTTTTGCATGGCTGAACTGTGTCCTTAAATGCTTTCATGCTTCTTGTTTGCCTGGAGGAAAGGTAAAGGGGCAAGTGTGAGTGTGCAAAGACATTAGCCATACCTTACAAATGTAAAATTCACATTGGGTCAGATGTTTTGGTTGTGTTCCACATTTGCCACTAGCATGTGGCCTCCAGAAGTTTGCCCAGTAGGAAGCACAACCCTCAGAGGAAAAGGGTTCCCCATCCCTGGTTTAACCAGTGAGCTCTTCCATACTCAGATAAACCTTGCAGCTTTTAATCATTTTACTTTTTCATGACCATGGAATATTAAAACAGTAAGGATTCAAGTTCAAGGTCACAGTGCTTATGACTCACCTACAGACTCAAAGTAAGAGCTAGTGTTATATCTATATAGAAGTTGGGGAAAGCATGAACAATAAGCTGTGGTTTTTTTAAATTTAATTTTTTATATTTTTTATATTTTTTATTTTTTTTAAAAAAAAAAAAAACCTTTGCAATTGCCTATATTGTTGACTGCCTTTTGCACATTTTCCAACCATGAGTAGCATTTCTAAACAATTTTTCTAGAGCCATGCTATAAGCCGAGGCAGGAAGCGTAAATCAAGGGCCCCTGGTGACATTTTGAGTGTCAGGCACTCTCCTTCTAAAATGAGTCTGGGACACAAAACACTACGTTAAAATATATACTTGATTGTAACGGCAGAGCTTTACTATAGACATCGCTGAGAATAAAATGTCTGACCTATCTTTACATATCGATCATCACAGCATCCCTTTGAGATGAGTTCAGCTGAGGTAGGCCAACGCACCTGAGGCCACTGAGTGAACTTCAGGGCTGAGTGGGGATTTAATCAGGATTTCTCAGATTGCTATCAAACCAGCAACTAAACAACAACAACAGCAAAACAACAACAACCAAAATCTGAATAACCAGTTTATGCCAATTATTGTATGTGTAGTTTACTACTTATACTTATATAACATGCTGAGCAGTGAGCTATGTCCCATAGCTGATTCTACAGCTCGTAAACATTTCACAGAATCATAGAGTTGGAAGGGACCCCAGGGGGCATCTCGTCCCTTGACACAGCAGTCAGTGAAATACAGCCTCCACCCATTAAACAGACTATTAGGAAGGGCTGCTCCAACTACAGAAATCCCCTTCATGAATTTCTCAACATGAAGGGCAAAGCAACTTCAAAGAGCAGTGGGATCCTGCTTTAGCCCTGCCCCTGATGTCAAGAGGATCCACCAACCCTGCCCCCAACATCCACACATCCACGTGGACCTCTGAAGTAGAAACTTCAATGTCTAAAATCCCTGGTAGAGGACACGGATCCAGAGATCACACTAAGGGTGGCCAAATTCTGTGTGACTGCCATAAAACTTAGGGAACAAGCTGTGCTACCATAATGACTAAGGCCTTAAATGACAATTTTAGGTTATATTTTAATGATTAAGATTTAACTTATATATTTTTAAATGCTGTTATAACTATATTGTCTCTGTTATACCCAATTGCAAATTCAAATGTATCAGTATCGTGTTTTATGACTTCCCTGATATTGTATGTGAGCTGGAACAGGTCTGTGACTGAAATAATAAATTTGTTGTCTGAAGTAGGAAAGCTTTTGCATGTAGTCCACCCCATGAGCAGGTGTTTCCTCAGATTCTGGAATCCTGATCACGCAAGAATCCAGGGTAGCCTTCATATGTTTGTAGAGGTCTACACACCAAGTTTCTCCCTCCAGATCTGCACATGGATGTGGGGAGGTTGGTAGCAGGAAGAGCTATACAATGTCAGGAGCAGGGTCACGGTCAGGGTGCCGTGCTGCTGTGCCTTGAGCACAGTTTGGAACAAATGGCTGTGAAAAGCCACAAAAAGGCTGGGGAAAGTTGTATATTTGGAGCTTTTCACCCTAAAACATTTCACAGGCACAAATTTACCACAGCCTGAATAGTTACCTTATAACTAGGGACCAAACTAGGTGTGACAATATAGGTGTGTCTTTAACCTCTGCATGGCTGAAATGTTGAAATAAATAGCCAGCATGGGGAGAATAAAGCCTGATCAAGGACCATGACATGGGGGAGCTTTGACCTCTCCATGGTCCTGCTCAGAATACTCCATGACACATATGCACAGGTGCTGTTCACAATGGGAAGAAAATGCTCATTGCAAATAGCAGGCATGGGGCCCCTGATTAGCACTGTCACTTACGCATCACCAAAAAGGGCAGAATGCATGATTAAAAAAGGAGGGATCAAAAAAAGAAACAGATTTGGATCAACGTATAAGTATGGATGCAATAGTATATATGTATAAATGCAAGTTTAGAAGTGATTACTATGCATTCAAATTGAAACACATCTTATCATAGTTTGGAAGACTGGCCAGATGACTGGTGTTCCTGTTTAGACTTCTGTCCAGATGCTAACTGCAAGGCCGTTGTCTTCTTTGTTAGGGTTGATTATCATTAAACTGGAATTGAGTAGACAATCCTGCAAATAGAGGATGCCTTCAAACAGAGGACTGTTCTCTAAAGCAGGACAAATGGCTATACTAGATACAATTCCAGCTGGAATCATCGCAGGAGCAAAATAATTAAAACTACCCTCCACCTCATGCAGTGGTTCTAACTTTCACCCCAACGAAAGTTTTTTGGTTTTTTTTAAAGCCACAAAAGTGACCACACAGATGTTGAGAATTCCATTCCTCCCGTGCTGCAGATGTGTGTTTGGGATTGTTACATGTCACATGGCTGTTTACAATCCAGCACTGATTGTTGGAGTCTTGTGAGGGGAAATTGAGATACGCTGTTTCCGCTCTGTATAGCTTTTGCTTTTGCAGTTCTCTCTCCGAGGAAGAAAGACACAGAGAAGAGCCATGTTTTCTTTGTTCTGTTACGTTTGATTTAATTTGCAATAAATTAGGCTTAGTTGTTACTCCTTAAGGCTGAGCTTCCGTTTTGAACTATGCTTGTCGTGTGCTCATGACGAGAGACCAGAGGAATGAATCCTGGGCCATGCTGAGTTGTGGGGAGGAACCAGGCCTCGGTGTTATCACCCAACAACAGGGCCCACATATGTCAATAGACTCATGCCTAGTTTGGCTGTAAATAACAACTTAGAAAGAAATACACAAAACTGGCATTGACAAAGAGTAACCATGATGGATTATTTTGTTTACTGATTCATCTTTCAAGGGATTTTATTTTCTAGATCACAATGGCCTAGTCGGGTCAGTTCCTCCTGACATATTAATGATAAATGCCCTTGAAAATGATCTCAACAATATACATCCTTCCCAGTAGTCTTGTTTTGCCAACCGCAGTGCCAGACTGATAAAAAAAAAATTATGCTAAAGACTGTTTGAGACCATTCACTTAATGGCTGGCTATGCTATCCTTAATACTTGAAGTGATGCAGCTAAGCTAACCTGAATATTTGAAGAGGCATAACTCACCCTAAATGTTGCAGCTTAAAAGAATCACTATAAATCTGCACAGATTATAGCCGTGGAATATAAGGGAGAAACTCATTGAGAGGAAAGCTGAATCCACATTTCTTAAACCTTTCTACTGTGTAATCTACTAAACAATACTTCTGCAATTTTATGAAAAATGCAAATGTTTAAACCAAAAGACAGGAAAGCAGGCATTATCAATACACTTGCTTGACTTTTCACTTGATGTGTAAGGTAAATTCATAATTAGATATAATTTTTGTGAATTTTGAGATTCGTAGTTCAACACTTGGGAGCTTAACATCCATCATCACCTTGCAAATCTTGTTTAATGTGGAGCTGACTATAATCATTAAAAGCTAGATTTGTTTTCTGTACTTTCAATTACTAGGTTTTTAAGAGCAAGCAAATTATTGTGCAAAACCCCATTCCAACATGGTTTCATTAAACAATCCACCCAGAATGTCAATATTACAGTTCAATGCTGCTTTTGTATTGATTAGTTGACAGGGCATGCCCATGTAGCTAGAATCGGCACATCCAGCCCTTAAAAACTGCAGAAACATAGGATTCTCCAAACATTAAGCAATGGTCATCTAGTTCTATATTGTCTATACCAGGGGCCAAGAACCTCTTTTTTTTCTGCTGAGAGTTGCATTTCTGCAGGAGGAGGAATGGTTCCCCCAGTGGAGCAGAGTTGCAACAATGGGCTTCCAGCAGCAGTGAGACTGCTGCATCCTGGGAGGGAAGGGTGCCAAGGTCAGGACTGTGTGGACACACTGGTGGAAACATTACAGTGCTTCTGAGGGTGTATCTGCTCAGCCCTGACCTCACCACCACCTCGTCTCTTTCCCCTTTACAACTAGTACACAGCAACAATGCTGTTGCCAGAAAGCTGCTGTTGTGGCTCTGTCCCACCAGGAGAGCCACCCCTGCTTGGGTGGAATGTGTTGGGAGTTGCATGCTGGCAGTGGGCGGGGCCAAAAGGTGACAGAATCAAAATTAGGCAGATACCCCTTCTCTCTTCCCCTGTCCTCTCTGTAACCCCCCTTTCCTCTCTTTTCTTTCAGCTGTGTTTCTCCCCTCTTTGTCAGCCACATAAAAATTAGACCCTGGGCCATGTGAAATTAGATTGGTGTAACATGGAGCCTAGGGGACGCGGGTGGCGCTGTGGGTTAAACCACAGAGCTTAGGGCTTGCCAATCAGAAGGTCGGCGGTTCGAATCCCCACAACGGGGTGAGCTCCCATTGCTCGGTGCCTGCTCCTGCCAACCTAGCAGTTCGAAAGCACATCAAAGTGCAAGTAGATAAATAGGTACCGCTCCAGTGGGAAGCTAAACGGTGTTTCCGTGCGCTGCTCTGGTTCGCCAGAAGCGGCTTTGTCATGCTGGCCACATGACCCGGAAGCTGTATGCCTGCTCCCTCGGCCAATAAAGCGAGATGATCGCCACAACCCCAGAATCATCCGTGACTGGACTTAATGGTCAGGGTTCCCTTTACCTTTATGTTTAACATGGAGCCTGGTGTACACTTACTGTCCGGAGTTACAGAGTGAGCCTTATCTGGAGAACTATAAACTGCCACTGCACTATGGCCTATCACACTCTACCATGCCACACTCTACTGTGGATAGGTCCAGCTTGGAATGGGTCTGACTGCTCCACTCCTGTACTCCCTGTGTCCACATGTGAAGGTTTTTTAATGTAGACAATGAAAAAGGGGGTTTCCTGTTATGAAAGCCCAAAGTCAGTGTGACACACACTTAAATGGATTACAATGTATTTAAAGAGTATAGTCAACTATGGGATATGGGTTGAGCTGGATGAACATGTGGGGGTGACCTCTAGCCCAGTGTCTCTTTTTGTTAAAGAAGGGGGTTTGGACAAGAGAAATCAAGATGGCTGCTGGGGATTATCTTGATGGCCTGTCCAAGTGTTTAAAGAAAGAGCATGAGAAGGAGCTACCTAGCATCAGTTTGGATAGGCTGTGACCTTAAGATGGGCTCTTTTAAAAATTCAATCTTTATTGTTTTGAAATCAACACATAAACACACAAAGCTTAGAAAAGGGAAAAAAGGAAAAGAAAACAGAACAAAAGAAACACAATACATCTCTTACAAACAAAAAGAAATAGAACAATACATCTCGAATGCACAAAAATATTCCAGCCATCAACTTCCAACTTCCTTGATATGGGTTCTTTGTTTCCTTACTTACTTGCATCTATTTTTCAAAAAATTTAATCTTTAGTAAATCTTGTTTGTATTCTTTATACCATATTCAATTCCTAGAGTTATTCAAAGCATTCTAAAGTTTTTATATGGGGACACTGTTCTTTTAAATATTGTCTATAGATCTCCCATTCCCTTTTAAACCTGAGTCGATCGATCTCTGATCTTTTCCATCATGTCTGCTAGTTCCATGTATTCAAGTGTTTTTACTTGCCACTCCTCTTTTGATGGAATTTTATCTCCTTTCCATCCCTTGGCAATCATCATCCTCGCTGCCCTTGTTGCATACAAAAAGATCCTTCTTTTCCCCCTTGGGATGTCTGATGCCATTATGCCTAAGAGGAAGGCTTCCGGTTTTTTATTGAACGTTATTTTGAACAGTTTTTAAAAATTCATTATTATATAAGTTCCAAAAGCTCTTTATTTTTTGTAACCCCACCACATGTGGTACATCAGTCCCTCTAACTCTCTATGCCTCCAGCATAAATTTGAGTTGGTTCTGTACATTTTGGACAGTTTGCTGGGGGTGATGTGCCACCTCTTTAGCATCTTCATAAAGTAAAACTTTAAGATGGGCTTTTTAATGGCATCAAATAAATACTTACAATTTGCATTCAATTCCTTGAAAATTGAAAACTGATTTATTGATAATGGACTCACTCTATGATTTAGTAGTAATAATAATAATAATAATAATATAATAATACCTTTATTGTCAATGTACAACCTATGTACAATGAAATTAACTGCAGTAGTAGTAGTAAGGGGGAACAGTCGGGTATTATTTAATGTGGCAATTACATGGGTAGCTTGTCTTCCTTGCTATTCTAAATGAACTATGATCACAACTAATAGGCAAGTGGCTCAAATGCAGGAAAGATGTGTTACTTTTGAGCTGCAGAGCCTCTCACTTCCATGCTAATAAAATGGCATTGTAGGAGATGTCAAGTAACTATGGCAAGCTTCTCTTCAAGTGCATTTCCCATTAAAAGGCTGACAAAAATGGTCTACGAGGAGTCATCATCTTACTCAAGTGAAACAGACATGTTGCCAATTGAGAAGGGTGCCTTGGACAGCAGCTTATAGTAAAATGGTTTGGGGGGTAGAGAGAGGCACAGCTGGCTCTTGTGGCAGAATAATATGGAAAACTATTTCCCACCACTGCATTTCCATGTTGAATGTTTGCCTGTTCAAGGCAAAGGGAAATAAAGATGGCAATGGCTAGCCAGATAAGGTGCATTGTCTTTAAGAAGCACAATGGGGACCTGCAACAAAATACTGCAGCATATCCTCATCTGCAAACAGGAACGCTCCTGCTCAGGGTTCCAGTCAGTCATGGCTTCATCAGAAATGTGGTAAACCATAAGGGGCTCAAGCAGGCCCCGCCCATTTCTGTTCTAACTGACACCCAGCATTCTGAGGCTACTGAGTTTGCTCAGTTTTCAGCATGTTGTTTTGCCCCAGGGCTTTTTTAATAGGTTATTTTGTACTTCTATAACCACTGGAGTTTCACCGAGCATGCTTATACCTTCTCCTTGTTTCCTGGTGGCCCCATCTTGGCTCTTTCTGATGCTGCGCCTCCATCTGAGTTTGCTATTAGAGTGATCTGTGGACAAGTATGGGAATGAATATTTACAATCAGTTTTCATTAAATGACAATAGGTAATATTACCCCCCAAATGTTATTTAGCTATACCATCTGAATAGCAAATAAAGAAATAGATATAGTACTCCTACATCAGAATTTGCCGCAATCCAGAGGAATATTTCAGGCCCAGAAGTTTAAGTGTGTTTCAACTAGAATGGTTTCCTCACTTATTTTAACAAAGGTAGGAATTTTCCCTTGAACACTTTCTTTGCTGTGAAAATTTTAGTGCCCTTCTTTAAAATGAATGGTGGTTCCATGTGCAAACTGCAGGATCTATTTATTTAAATAAGCATGTAAGAACCTCTAAATTTGAGGTGATTTGATGCAAGAAAGTTGGGTGTGACTAACAGCCTAATACTGTTTATATTTACAGTGGAACCTCAGGTTACAGATGCTTCAGGTTACAGATGCTTCAGGTTACAGACTCCACTAACCCAGAAATAGTACCTCGGGTTAAGAACTTTGCTTCAGGATGAGAACAGAAATCGTGCTCTGGCGGCACGGCTGCAGCAGGAGGCCCCATTAGCTCAAGTGGTACCTCAGGTTAAGAACAGTTTCAGGTTAAGAACAGACCTCCAGAACGAATTCAGTTCTTAACCCGAGGTACCACTGTACTTGAAAGCAAGCCACATTTATTTCAATGAAATTTGCTTCTAAGGTGACATGTTTAGAATTACTTACTAACTCTCATTGTAATCTCATTCACTATCATGGAAAAATTAAAAACCAGTTTAACTTGTTTTTTAGGATGAAATCTGCAAGCATAGCATCTCCTCCAAAGTAGATAAAGCTTATAACATGAGGTTGTTGTGCTGGGCACTTTTCACGTTTCTTAAAGGAATCATCTATAAGTTTTGTTATTTGTTTTTAAATTTGGTTTGGCAGAATTAGATGAAATTTCCACACTTGTTACTTCTTTTAAAGGAATGAATCCTACCAAGCTTCAGATGGATAGATGCAGCAGTTTCCCCACAAGGGCACTATTTACAGTCTGGGGGTGGTTCAAGAAAGGATTCACTTAATCTCCCCTACTTTTTGTGAGCAATTTGAATGAAAAATGAGTGAGGAGCCTCTAGGTGAGAAACCTGTCAAATTGCAGGTAATTGGTCTTATGCTGGGCACCTTTAAAGTCGATGGGGGAAGAATACTAAAAGAGACTCGCTTCCCTCCCTGTGGTTTTGTCGATTTAATTATGAAAAGGGGCATGCATAATAAAGGTACCCCATGGAAAGTAACTTGCAAAATTTCAGGAGGATTCATGCAAGGGCTAGGGAGTTATGATAAATGGACGGGGGGGGGGGGGGAGCTTTCAGGCTTGTGTTCTGCTGAATTAGCACCAAAAGCTGATTTGACTGGGCATGTTGGCACAGAAGTGGATGTTCTAAGCAAGCCCCACTAGCAGAAAGAGTGCAGAACAAACAAGAACTAGGTGAAACAGTCACCTTTAGGGAAGGGATATTGAAATAGTGTTATTGGTAAAGGTAAAGATAAATGGACCCCTGACCATTAGGTCCAGTCATGGCCGACTCTGGGGTTGTGGTGCTCATCTTGCTTTATTGGCCGAGGGAGCCGGCGTACAGCTTCCGGCTCATGTGGCCAGCATGACTAAGTGGCTTCTGGCAAACCAGAGCAGCGCACGGAAACGCCGTTTACCTTCCCGCCATAGTGGTACCTATTTATCTACTTGCACTTTGACGTGCTTTCGAACGGCAGGAGCAGGGACCAAGCAACGGGAGCTCACCCCGTCGCGGGGATTCAAACTGCCGACCTTCTGATCGGCAAGTCCTAGGCACTGTGGTTTAACCCACAGCGCCCCCCGCGTCCCCAGTGTTATTGGAGACCATGGTAAAATCATTGCCTCTTATTAAAAGCCTGACCTGTCAGTCACAAGAGAGTTGTCCTTCCTCCACTATGACATTTGTTATTGTGGTGAGCCCTGGGAGCAATATTTTATTTTTTTAAAGCACACTGCCTACAGAGTTTCTACTCTATCCAAATCTCTAAATCACCCTGCATCACTTTAGAGATCCCTGCTTTAGTTCAGAGTGCTTTGCAGAGCTCTAGCTCTGGCTCCGGCAAGCCCTGAATCTGTCTGAAGTAGTTTTCAGATCAGGGTTCAGGAGTCACCTGATGCACATCTCCAACAAGTACACAAAGAGAAAGTCAAATCAAATATTTAGCGACCATTTTCTAGAATGGGACCCATAATCCTACATAAAAGCACTGACCTATGTCCAATTATGGTCCCCCCCCCCCCACCTTCTCCAAAGCAGCTGGAAAAGCCATTACACCTGATGGCAATCAAAAAGAAGCAGCAGTGCTGATCCGACTAACATTTAGAAAATCTTTCATTAAATGATTTAACTGGGTAAAGACTAAAAAAATTGCTTCTCTTTCAAAAGAACTGCATGGCAGGATTTTAATTAAAGTGAATTAATATGGTATTTTCATTAATAATGCAGTGAAAAAGAACAAATCATGTGAAGGGAATTTAAGGAGGAAAAATACCCCTCAATTCTTTCCTTGCCCGACTGATTCTCACTTTTCTTCCATAACCCCTTTTGTTACTCAGTGTAAATAGTTGATTAAAAATCCCCCAAAGTATTAACAGATGAGTAGCCTTACAGAATTATTCTGAAATATATCTTCTCTCATGTTAATCATTTTTTGAGCTACTTGGTTTTTGCCTATTCATTTCCTTCTGAAAAACCATATTGTTGACCCTATAAGAACAAAGACAGCAGTCCTAGACCCACTTCCCTGGGAGTAACACATGTATTGTAGGAGCACCGATAAAGAACTTTTGTCCCCGATGCATAGATGCATAGCCCATTGCTAGATATACATCTCCATATCCAGCAAAACAGGTGTCCAGCCAGTGCATAGGGTGTGATGGAAATGAAGATATATATCTGCATTCTGCACATAGAGAGCTACTTCTGTGTGCAGTTCTCACTAGTTGATTGGGACGTTTGCCTTACTTTGCTCTTGAAGGTTTTCAGAACCCATTTTCACATTTTCTCTGCCTTCCCTTTGAGCTAAACCTGAGCTTTCCCCCATGTCTTAAGTCAATATTCTATTGGCAGCGCAGCCTGCCCAAAAGGCAATCTCCCTTTCCCTGAGTCGGCAGAACTACTTAAGCTTTCTCTTCAATGCTTATTGTTAGAAGGAAACTTCAACAGATTGTTGAGATAGGTCCTTAGCCCCCTTACTCTATGACATCATCCACTTCAAAGGGCTTCCTCTCTTGATAAGAAGGGAGTTTAATCAATGTGGCTGTCTGGAGACAGCCTTCTGGCCTTTTGACTGCTTGACTGACCAGTTTCCATGGATACCTGCTACCGACAGCCTTGGCCCAGCTGAGACACAGACATAATTTTGCTTTCCATGAACAATGAAACTAAATCCTTAGGTCACAAGTAACTCAAGACCAATTCATGGAGGAGAGGGCTATCGAGGGCTACTCGCATGGTGGCTTTTTCCACGCCACCTTCTCTGAGCTGCTTTATAGGGCTGGGATCATTTTCAGAAGGCCATTCCGGTGGGGTAACCCAAAAGGGGCAATTCTAATTCAGGTTCAGTTGTTGGCAATGTTTCAACATCCACTTCTTTATTTCTCCAGGCTTTTGGTTATTAACTGCGCCTTTTGACAGAGTTTATTGTCTGCTGCATTGTTTTTTAAAGGTTGCCTTTTATAACCTTAATGGCTATATTATAATATTTGCATTGTGTTTCAAGATTGCTGCTAGCTGTCCTGGGCTCCATAGAAATAAATAAGAGAGGAAAATATAGAGCATGTAAAAATATCCCAATCCACAATACAATCATGTAAACAAAATGGTACTGTAGGAGTTAAGGTTAAAATCTGATGCATAGTTCTACTCCTTACATTCGGTACGATTGTAGACTAATTAATATCATATATGCATCATTTCTGAGATCAGAGATTCTCATGTAACATGTCGCCTTGCTTCTTTTTAACTGCAAGCTTTGATAATATATTGAATAGGACCTATGCTTTGGTTAGGATGATCACTGGGGAATCTAAAATGTCTTATTTTAAATTGGATCAAGCGGTTTGATTAGCGAAACAGGATCCTACTGCAGGAGTTTTGAACAACGGCTATGTTCTATCTTTGAAGCTGGGAAACGAGAGCCATTTTGCTGTTGTACATTTTCCCAATGTGCCACTGTAATCTTCGGTAACTCCAGTTCCTACAATTAGAAACATCTTTTTAAAAATAAATATGCACTAACATGGTGTGAAGCTGAGGGGAAAGGTGAATAATTCAAAAACAAGAGCTGTGTGGATATGTGAGCAGCTGTTCAAATCAAAAGCACTTTGCAGTACAGTCATACCTTGGAAGTCGAATGGAATCCGTTCCAGAAGTCCGTTCGATTTCCAAAGCATTTGACTTCCAAATTGCGGCTTCTGATTGGCTGCAGGAAGGTCCTGCAGCCAATTGGAAGCCGTGGAAGCCCTGTCGGAAGTTCGGTTTACAAAAGAACGTTCGAAATCTGGAACAGGCACTTCCGGGTTTTGATCATTCGGGAGCCAAAACGTCCGAGTTCTGGGGTGTTCGACAACCAAGGTACAACTGTATTGCAAAGGTTTAGAGGTGCAGTTCTGTACTATAAAGCAGGAGTTCCCAAACTCTGGACTGTGATCCACCAGTGGTCCACAAGCTTCATTCAGGTGGTCTGTGGCAACATGTGGCAGGTCTGTGAAGAACGCTTACAGTTTGAATCATATGGAATATAAAAAAGAAATGAAAATGCACTTAAAAAGCATATGGCATCTAGAATTGTGCAATTGTTGCATGAGTAGGCAGGATGATAATCATTAAGCGCTTCAGAAATTTTCAAGTGGTCGATGTGGAAAATAAGTTTAGAAACCACTGCCGTTGATGTTTTCCACAGAGAAGGTATTAACAGTTGTAAGTGGTCCAGCCAACGCATGAAGTTAACATTGTCATTTTTAAAGTTTGTGATTGGCCACCCATAATGCATTCCTATACATACACACTTAGAAGTCCCATTGTGCTCAGTGGGGCTTACTCCCAGATAAATGTGAATAGGAATTCAGCCTTAAACTTTCTCCCGTTGAAATGATCTGCAAAGCCACCATTATTTCTTCAGTGTCATGAAATGAGCAGACCTCATAGAATAAACAAACTATAACAGAAACGTCAGGTGCATGTTGAGAATCTATTGGAAAAGTCCATTTGAGTTGATTTAAAATTCTGAGCAAATGGATGTGTAAATGGGTCTTACGTGTGAACATATCAGAATCTGTGCTAGGCATTTGGTAAAGTAATAGCCATAGGAAAATATAATGAATTCGGAGGAAGCATACTGCACAACATTTAAATGCATCCTTGTATTTGGAACCTGAATGCTATCCAAACATAAGTTCCATGTATTATTGCTGTGCATACACACCAGGGAAACTCCTACAAACAATCAGAAACCCTCTTCTAAAGCTCAATTTTTAAATTGGACAAGGCAGAGGGTACCAAGAGGAGTATTTAAGCACAGTGCCCATGGCTGCCATATTGTGGGTCCTAGTCTTACCTTCTGATGCAGCTGCATGGGCTACTAAGTATAACTGTGTGTGTATGTCATATATTCTTCCTGTTCACCCATGACACATAAAATAATAGCATTGAGAATGGCCTTGCAACAGTTACTTGTTTCTTATTTTAGACTTGCGTACTCTGCCCCCCCACCCCGCCGCCATGAACTCAAAGCGGCTTACACCATGAAAACACACATAGAAATATATCCACTATAAAACTACACACACTCCATAAAAATGAATATCGCAAGAGAAGATGACTGAGTCATGGTTTCTGGAAAGCTTTTATTATATTATATAGTTTACAAAATCACTCTACTTCAACAAATTAGCAGTCATTTCCATTCCCTTAAAAATAAATGCGCAGGAAAAAAATTGTATACAACAATCATTCAGAACACATATGTTTTAATCCTGTACTATTTATTCCTGAAGTAGTTATGTAACGACGACAAAAATGGCAGGAAAAATGAGAAGCCTGCTACAACTCTTTAATCCTTTACATTGCCTTCAGCAGCAGGAATGCTGCTCCTTTCACAGTGCACCTACAACAGTCTGAGTATGTGTAAAGGCATTCCTAATTATGCTTACTCAGAAGTAAGTCCTGTTATTGAATTCAATGGGGCTTACTGTCAAATAAGTGGGGTTAGCCTAACCCACAGCTCCTATTTGGAATCAATGGGACAGGTTATTTGTGACTTAATCCCATTAATTTCAGTGGAAACTTAAGTGCAACTAACTTTGTCTACATCCAGCCCTGACTATATATATAAATGTACTGAATGTTTTATATGTGCCTAAACCACTGCAGGTGCAACCAAATCCCTAAAGAATGCTGGTCTCTAGGGTGCAGGGAGTGGGTGGGTTCCTGAATCTGAACTATACATTTCACAGTTCTTTTACTTAATGAGTTTAACATCCAGGATCTACAACCAATGGGCAGAATCAGCATGGTTACAGGAAAGATCAGAATGTGGAGTCAGATATTTGCTTTTTGCTGTTATAGCAGCGGTTCCCTGCTGAAGAGAGAAATCTGCTTTTGCTTGGGTCCTAGTTCCTATTTGCAGTAAGACATTATTAGCCAAAGTTTGAGCAGAGGCGGGTGGCTGAAAGTTATGGGGTGGGAGGGGTAAGAATTGAAATTAGCAAAGCGAACAAGAAAGAATTCCTCTTTCCTTTCTGGTCTTAGTAACCCATTTTTGCCTCAGACTTAGAATTAAGATTTATGTACCCTTACACAGACACTGTTCCACATTCTTCTGCCTAGAGGAATGTGGAAATAGTGCTAGCATACAATATGCATATCTGCATTCCAGGAAGGACAGAACACAGGAAGCCCATACCTGAAGTCCAGACCAGATCATCACATGCATCTTTTATCACCAGGGAAGAAACAGCTCAGAGGGTTAGTGGAATTTTGAACAGGAAAAACAGCAGAGTAGGAAAGGATAAAGCAACCACATTTTAATCTTCTCTTCCTTCAAAGCTATTTTTGATCAAGGGGGGAAAATAATAGAAAATATATGTGATAGAAAGTTTTGGATGTTTTCCCTCCACTTAAAACAGCATCATGGCCACTACACCTAGTTTGTCCACTATGGCCTTCTGTAAAGCGCAAGTGTGCCATTTAAACCTTGTTAACTTAAGCCTGCAATATCACTACACTTACATGTGAGTAAGGCCCAATGAATATAGTGGGACAAGCTTCAGAATAAAGATACATACAGATAAACCTGCTTAAATCACAGAGTAGAATGTATTTATGAAAATAACCCATAAGAAACTATCCATCTGCATACATTTCTCTGAAAAGATCTGCCCTTTTTTATACTCTGTATTTTGAATAGTTTCTATATCCTGAACAAGCAATTAAATAGTAGATCTGGGCAGGTCACCCACAGATATCAGGGCACACGAAACAACAAATCTAGTCCCTGGTTGGCCAAGGCTGTTCTGAAGCAGCGGTAGCTCATTAACAGTCTGGAACTGTCCCAATAAGGGTGTGATTCCAGCAGGTGACTTTTTCAACATAGGACACTGGAGAGATCACTACCAAACCTCGCTACCAAACCCGACAGGAGTCTCCACCTCGATTCATTGTTGTTGATTCTGGGCAGTTGAAAGCTTTCTGGAACTCCTCAAAATTACTCATAGCACCAATAACTCTGCAGGGGAGGGAGAAAAGAAATATAAGTGGACTCTTCTCCAGACTTTTGGAGATGTTGTTTCTTCAGATTCATGAGGTATCCAGTTTGGACACTGTGTTCTATCACAGCTCGAATGGGATGCAGCTGTGTTGATCTATACAGTGGTACCTTGGGTTACAGATGCTTCAGGTTACAGACTCTGCTAACCCAGAAGTAGTACCTCAGGTTAAGAACTTTGCTTCAAGATGAGAACAGAAATTGTGTGGCAGCGGGGCAGCGGCAGCTAAAGTGGTACCTCAGGTTAAGAACAGTTTCAGGTTAGGACCTCCAGAATGAATTAAGTTCTTAACCCGAGGTACCTCTGTATATTATATGTACAGGGTGAGTCCTTTAAAAGAGGCCCCATGGATACAGAGTACACATGTTCCACGGGGCTTCTTTTAAAAGACTCACCCCTGCATATGTTATATACATGTTTATCTGTGAGAATGCCATAGCCCTCTCAGCCACTTCAATCTGCTGAACTGGCACTGTTATAGGTCCCCCATAATACCTATTCTGTGTGGCTAATAAATTGATATTTTAGTTTCTTCACTGTACTCTTTTTAGTGCCTGCTAAAAACATTTTTATTTAGACTAGCTTACCCAGATATGTAGAATGTTGGTGAGTGTTTTCATCTGTTTTTCATTTATGGTTAATTTTAATTTTTTGTATGTTTCACATATTTATTTTTGCCAAAAAAAAATTCTCTTTGTAAACCACTTTGACAATTTTTACAACCAAGCAGTGTGTGTGTGTGTGTGTGTGTGTGTTCTCTCTCTCTCTCTCTCTCTCTCTCTCTCTCTCTCTCTCTCTCTCACACACACACACACACACACACAGCAGTATGTATACCCAATAAAAAAAAAATATTCTGACAGCTGAAAAGTAATGCAACTTTTAGCTTTTAATTAGAAATGCAAACTATCTTGCAAAGAACTGTTCCAATATAAACTTCTAAAGCACAGCAGGAACCCCCAACACAGCATGTAATAAAAACAATTTAAAATGCACAATCCTGCATGCTTGAGTGGTGGTCCAAGCTGATGCCTGAGCCAGGTTGCTTCATGGAAGGGCCACCTCTGTCAGGAGTATTTAGCTTTTACCCATTCTATATTCATAGGGAAAGTTTATGCAATGATTTGTTGTTGTTTCTTAAAGAGAGCATTTGCATAGAGAGAGCCCCAGCAACTACAGTTAGCAATCCTAACACCTGAGTTTTGTCCCAACAGAAGAACAGCATCCTGTTCTCACAAGGGCCAACCAGATGCCTGTGAGAAACCAGCAATCAGGACCGGAACACAAGAGCATTCTCCCCTTCTGCTGTTTCCAGCAACTGGCATTCAGAAGCATTGGTACCTCTCATCATGGAGTCCAAGCACAGCCATCATGGTTTGTAAACGTCAAATCCTTGAATTTGGCTTATCCTTTATTCAAGATCACAAGCTGCAACATTCCCTCAGAGGAGTTGCTCCACCCCTTGGGTCATTTTGGTTGCCATTTTCTGAACCTTTCCTAACTCTACAAAATCCTTTTTGAGGCACCCAGACCTGTACACAGTATTCAGGGCCAGATTTAGGTTTGATGAGGCCCTAAGCTACTGAAAGTAACAGGCCCTTTATATGTCCAGCTGTCCTTTGTCAACAACAAATTGTCGCTGTTTTTTTGTGCTGAATATATGCTATATGGTAATTTATGGACCTAATAGGTATCTAAAGCCATTTTGCACATAACAAATAGGAGCCTACACAACACAAAACACTGTTGCTGTACGTTGGTTTTATTTTATTTGTTTTTTATCTTATATTTTGGAAATGTACATCCAGGTTTTTTTCCTTCAAATTTTTTTGGGGCCCCCAAGAGAGCCCTAAGCTATAGTTTGTTTAGCTTATACTTAAATCCGGCACTGACAGTATTCCAAATGCAGTCATATCTTATATTTGGAGGCTTTATTATCCATGGCTTTGTTTTCAATTGCTTTCCTAATGTTCTCTAGCATGGAATTTGCCTTTCTCGCAGCTGCCACTCATTAGGTCAGTGCCTTCATTAAGCTATCAGCTACAGCTCCCAAGGTCTCATTCATCCAACCACCAGTTGGAATCCAGAGAAAAAAGGCAACAGGGTCTTCCCAGTAGCATTCATTGTTAAATGTACATTTTAGCTACCTTTTATTAATCTGCTTCATAAAGTAAACAACACTAATATTGTCAATCACCTTTTGAACCACACTTTAGACATGTGCTTAATCATACTTGTTACCCCTTGTCTGAACTGCCTTCAGATCAGCAATCTCATCTTGGCGATGAGGTGACCAGAACTGCACACAATATTCTTGACGAGGGCACATTGCTAATTGGTCTAATGGCATTATAATCTTCTCTGTGTTATGCATTGATATCCGGCTTGTTCATTGCCTGAGGCAGCATATTAAACAAGGATCTCAACACTAGTGCCCCTAATTTTAGCCTGATCTTTTCCCCTGAGTTATTAACGTATTACCTACATAATAGTGATTTCTTTGTGCTTAATTTAAATTACACTGTGGGTTCATTCAGTCTAAGACCCACTCAGAACAGACCCACTGAAATTAATAAACGCAACAGTTAAATTTCAGTGGGTCTACTCTGAGTAATACCTAGTTGAATACTACCCTGCATCCCACCCATACACACACACACACACAATTGGTATGGTACCTCTCAAATATTATTGTACCATAATTGAATTGTGTTGGTTCTGTGCTAAACTCTTATTGTGCCCAGGAAGTATGTGTTTGCAGGGCTCTGAATTGAACCAAGTGTATATTTGGGTGTTGAATGATTTGATAATAAAAAATAAACTTTACTGTGGAACACCTGTTGGATGTATAATACTACATTTGGAAAGGGTAAGGGTACAAAACCAGAACATATGCTCATAAATTCAACATCAAACAGGTAAAGTGCCTGGTCACTGAAGAGAAAAAGAAATACCGTATTTTTCGCTCCATAGGATGCACTTTTCCCCTCTTAAAAACTAAGGGGGAAAGTCTGTGCGTCCTATGGAATGAATGCAGGGGGGGGAGGCAGGCAGGAAAAGCCCCCAAGAGCCACACACAAGCTTTGCGGGCTTTTCCTCAGGAGGGAGAAGGGACTGATGCAGCCAGTTAGTCCCTTCTCCCTCCTCGTAGAAAAGGGTGCGCGGCTCCTGTGGGCTTTTGCGGGAGGTGGGGGAATTGCCATAGCCGCACGCAGCCTCTCCAGCCAGGAGAGGCTGCACAAGGCTAAAGAAGCCAAGGCAGCGAGTGCGATCCATCCCGTTCGCTGTCTTGACTTCCTCTTTAGCTGCGCACAACCTCTCCAGCCGAGAGAGGCTGTGCGGGGCTATGGCTTCTTTATCCCCGCACAGCCTCTCTCGGCTGGAGAGGCTGCGCAAGACTAAAGAGGAAGTCAAGACAGCGAACGGGATGGATCCCGCTCGCTGTCTTGGCTTCTTTGCTCTTTGGGGCTGGAAACCCTGGCTTCCCCCGCAGCCCCGAGAAGCTCTGGGAGATGCAGACAGGCTGCGTGCAGCCTGTCTGCTGCTCTTTGGGGCGGGGGGGGGGGGGCGAAATATTTTTTTTCTTGATTTCCCCGTCTAAAAACTAGGTGCATCTTGTGGTCCGGTGCATCCTATAGAGCGAAAAATCCGGTACTATATTGGATACCAACTTTCTATCAACAGAACAGAGTTCACATTTATGGATCAGGTTGTTTCTGCCTCCCACTTTGCTCTGTGGGCCCATTGTTTGCCCTCCCTGGTATGGGTTGGAAAGGGTTGGAAACTGGGTGCATAAGGGGGAGGGGACTGCTGCAAAGTTGAAAGGAATTGCACTCTCCCTTGTGAATGGAGGATCAACATAGGATCCAACCCCTGATGTTGTCATCTACTCTATTAAATACCTCAATGAATAATAGTGTTACTATTGTGGGGTAGAGAGACACACTTTAAAATACCTGAACTGAGGAGGGCTGTGGGCTCCAGTGTAGATTTGCTCTCTTGCACCTTCTGGTCTAAAGGCATTGCATCTCACCTAAGATTTAAAAACAGCAACAACAAGCCAGTGAATTTATCTCTACCTAAAATCCTAAATATAGTTCATTTATTTCTTTTATTTTAAATATTACTCAACCAATCGTCACCAAAAGATTCCAGAGTCACATACATAAACAGTTGTGGGCTCCAAACATTTTTTTCCATCACTTTATTTTTACATGGAAGATTTTTCTGTTCTGTAAATTCATAAATTGCAATGCATGGATGCCAACTGTAAATGCAACCTTGGCTATTTAGCTTTGTTTACTAAATACAAGTAAAATAAACATGCTAAATTAGATCACTCTAGGACACCAGGAAATGTTCAAATGCTAACTGAAAAATTTCCCATGCACAGTTAAGGAATTTCCCTACTCATTTTTCCCCGCGAAACACACATTACTGGAACAAAAATATGAATAAAACTATTCACGTGCCATCAATACGATGTAAAGATAAACCAATCAACGTAGAGAACAAGGCAAGAGGCAATCAAAACACCAAAAATTAAAAAGCGTTTTAATCAATCTGTTTACAACTGGTATTGTAGGACCAGACAAGTGTGAACAGAACAGTGTCAGCTAAAATATTCAAGAGCAGCCTTGTGCACACTTATACATGCCCATGTAACTGTACAAGAGGGTTGAAATTCCTGTGAGTGAGGACAGAGTCATGGGGCAGAGCTGCCTCATGAGCCTGCTGGAAGCAACATCACTGCCACTTAACCGGGAGCAGGGAGAGGCGTGGAAGTGCACAGGTGGGAGCATCAAATTGGCTCCACCACAATCAGGAAGCATGAACTCCAAGCATGTCATGGCTCCAGGTCACATTTGGACCAAAACAAACCATGATCCTCCATTTTGGCTTAATGCTAAGCCAGGGTTCTGTTACTCTCACAGGAGGAACAAAGCAAGAGCCATGGTAGGCCCATCAATTACGGTTTACTATGAAGTGCAAAAGCAGCCAATCTCTGAGTAGGTATGGTTTGTGCTTATAAAGGAGAAAGTGGGAAGCGAGAGAAAGAGAAGGAAAAGAGATGGCAGCTTGCTCCCCCCAGATCTACACTCCAAGAAAAGCTGTGAATTAAGAAAGTTCTTTTTGTAATCAAGCAGAATTGTCTATTCACCACTAAGCGAGCAGCTAAATACATACATCCATTCTGAAAGGGCATCTTGTACTACTCACATGAGCGTAACTTAGAAAGAAGAGCTGATTGTGGGTGAAGTCAATGCCTGGTAATAGGGCCTCTTCCTCTCCTTGTCTCTTTTCTTTGATCCACTTCCTATAGGCCTGATGAGAAGCACAATGAACACATTTAACTAGGTGCAAATTTCATCAACCCTTGTTACTCAATGTGGGGAGTGTGTGTGTGTGTGTGTGTGTGTGTGAGAGAGAGAGAGAGAGAGAGAGAGAGAGAGAGAGAGAGAGAGAGCTTAGAAGCAAAAAGAGCTGCCTACCCTGAAAGCCTCTCGCAAACCTCCATTATCTGCAATGTTTTCTGACAAAGTCCTCTTTCCTTTGACCTGGTAGAATGAAAGAATATCAAGAATCCAAATTGTTTATATTTGCAAATTGCTTAGAAGTCACTTTGGAAATTAAGAGGTGCATAAAATAAAATAATAATAATAATTTTCAAAATAATTATACTCTACTCCATAGCTTAGTCCCCATAGCCAACTGGTTTCCATGATATTGTAAAAGATAGTATATATTATCATCCATCACTGTTCTTGCACTTACATTCAAGCCCGCTTTCTTCCAATAATAGTTGTTGTACTGATTGACCATACATTTTGTTTTCTCTTTAAATTGCTCTTCAGAGTCCAAAGACCACCAGGGATCCAAATTTCCATTTTTGTCATATTTGCGGCCTGCAATTTTTTTCAGAAAGGATTTTTTTTAATATACAATTAACGTGAACATGAGGATTAAGCAAATAAAACCAGACACATTTCTTAAACCACCCTGCACATGTTTGCTTATATGAATCTACTATTATAGAGATTGGTAAAACTACCCATTTCTTGCTCTTGTGGACATTTCCCACCAGGGAAGGGTATAACATTATGAGTTACATTCACTTAAAAGACTCCATCTAAGGAAGAAATTTGGGGTACTCAGTGTTTCTTTGGCAAAAAAATAAAATAAACAAGATGCTGGGACTCTTGATAAAAGTGTCGTTGGTATCAACATAAAATGGCTGCCATGGGCAGCAAAAAGAAAGAGGTACTCTGTATCACTGAGTACTGTCACAGACACAAAAAAGCATTGGACATATTCTTCCCAATTTGCATTATAAAGCATTTTATTCCCCCCCCCCCCCTCTTAGGCTTCTTCAGAGAATCTACAAAAAAACTTCAGAAGTTTTCAAGCTTTCTCCCCCAAAAATAAAAAGAAACGAGACAAGGGGAGATTGCCCTCAGCCTTCCCTGACAAAGTTACCCTTTGAGGGGGCTTGACAACTGATGGCAGTGACAGCTTGGCAAGGTCTCCTTGCACCACCATACAAATCCTCACGATACATTTGAAACATAACTTCTCCCAAAGAATCCTGGGGACTACAGTTTCCCCCCATTACAGAGTTACCAACGCCAGCCTCTTTAACAATATACAGTACATAAGTGTCAACTTTCAGATTTGAAAATAAGGGATCAGCAGCCTTGAAAATAAGGGCTCAGCACCCTCACCTGAGTCTACGGGATATCTAACAATCCGGGATAGCAGCGGGAAGCAGCAGGAAACGGCGCTGGAATAAGGGAATTTCCCGCAAAAAAAGGGTAGGTTGACAGCTATGATACAGTACCCAGGATCCTCTGTGGTACGTCATGTACATTGGATGTGCTTTAAATGTATGTCAGTGGATCTGTCAGTAGTTATCTTTTCTAGTCAATAAATAAGCCATCTGTTTGAGTACTCACCGTTATTATCAAATCCATGGGTAAACTCATGCCCAACAATTACTCCAATAGCACCATAGCTTAAAGACCTGTAGAAGAAAGGAGAGCTTTCCTTTGATATGTACACACTCACATAAATTTCGTAAGACTGTACTGTGCAACAGAATGCAGTTATTTGGGCATCAAGAATTTAAAAACAAAGGCATTTTGTCCAAAAGACAGAGGGAAAGAGAAAAAGGAAAATGCTGTTTAATGCAGGGGTGATGAACATTTTTAAAGGCAAGGAGTACATTCCTTCATGGAGAACATTTCAAGGGGGCTGTGTGCCAGAGGCAGACATGAGCAGAGCAACAGGTGCGACTCTTGATACAGTAGGCTACATTCCTGCTCTGCAAAAGTCAGAGATTTTCTATACACAGAAGCCCAAACATTCCTCCATGCAGGCAAGCGAGAGCATTTTCAAGGACACATTTTAGCCAGATAATCATTTATAAACACACAAATTATTTATAGTCTAGCCAACCAATAAAAATATGTTGGTTGTGCCTAATGAGCGCTTTTGTATTGATTTGTTTGTTATTCTTGCTTATTTCTAGGGTACCAACCACAGCTAGTGCTCTGTATGTAACACTAAAAAAACAAAACAATAGAGGCCTTGCCCTCTGGTTTACAACTTAGTCTAGATACACAAAGGGGAAGAAGAGAGGAGTAGAAAGGGAGGTGTTCAAGATCAGTGAAATGCCAGTGCTAAGAGATGAGTTTCTATCAGTGTTTAAATACACCAACGGTAGAAGCCAGATGGATGCCATGAGATAAAGAATTGCAATGGCAGGTAGCAGCAGGGGAGAATGGATGAAGTCCTGGAACGACAGATATAATTAGGGGGGGTTATTAAGGGTCAATGTACCAAAGGAGCGATGAAAGAAGCGGGGTGGGGGGGAGCACAGACAGATAAAAGAGCCTAGAGAGATGTGGAAAGAATGAAGTCATTTTGTAGGCAACTGAAGACATTTAAATAGAATACAGGAAGGAAAAGGAAGCTAAGGAATAAAGCAGGATTTCTTGGTCCTATGTATATCTTTAGAAGAGAACAATAGAAATAGTATTTTAATCCAGATTGGCATTTACAAAACAAAATTAATTTAACTGGCTTTTTAATTTCAGCTGCTCTACAGAAACTTGAAGCATTTCTTAGTTAGCTGAGGCAACATAATAAATAGTCAGTTAATAATATAAACGAGTTAGTAGGGAAGCTGTGACCCTCTAGATGTTGTTGCACTCAACTCTCAGCATACTCAGCCAGCATGGCCAGTGGTCCAGGAAAATCGGAATTGTAGTCCAACACCACCTAGAAAACCACAAGTCCCCCACCCAAATATACAGACGTTGTTTTAGAAGAGGAGGCTGAGATTTCAAAAGCATCTCTCACAAGATTTAGCAATCCAAAACATGCCTTCTGAGTAATGTCTAAAACCTGAAGTCTGGTTTCATTTTAACCCTACTTTTTTCTTTTGTTATGCCCTCCATGAAACATAGCTGGCATGTAATAAAATGCTTCATACTGATATGTTGTTTTTTTTCCTATCAGTGCAAAATTCCATTATAGGCCTGAGGTTAAAATTATACATTCTGTGACAAGTTTATTATTTTATATTGCATCGTAGACAGGTGTGGCATAAGATATGGAATACAATCTTAAGAGTTAGACTGTTCAAGTTTTGATAATATCAAGCGGTGTGCCTAGAATATAAAACCAACCCAGATCTCAGCATCTTTCTTTGTGACTGAGAAATATTGGAACAACGGCACAATACCCACTGCATGATCTGTATGAGAAACGCCGTTGTGCTCATGTCCTGCTTGTGGGTTTCACATGGATCCTGGACTTGGGCAGTGTATACACTAACCCATTAGTAGCAGAACATTGGAGTTTTTCCTCAGTCTAGAATTGCTAATGCTTGTCCTCAAAATGGTGTTCTCAATTCAGATTGATTCTAGATCCTGCTGCCCACAAGAGAGGGTGTGGTTACTTGATGTGTATTTGCAAGTGATGATTGCCATCTAAGTATACACCCACCAACAACATCACTGGGCATGTGTGGGTGAATCTTCCATTACTGGGACCACCTACATCTGCGTTATGCACAATGAATCTGCTATGAGCTTTTCTTTTCAGAATGAAATGGGTTTCTCGAGAAGGATTTTTCAGTGGCAAAAAAAGAATCAAGAGATCTCGACTGTGTGCAGCAAAAATAGTCTCCATCTGGGGATAGCTCAGTTGGTACAGCATGAGTTTGAGCCCCACATTGGGCAAAAGATTCCTGCATTGCAGGAGGTTGTGCTAGATGGTCCCTTCCAACTCTAGAATAATTCCCAGAGGGATTGATTGTAAAACCACCCTGGGAACTGTAGCTTCTGGGAGGAGAATAGGAGTCTCCTAACAACTCTCTGCACCCTTAACAAACCACAGCTCCCAGAACTCTTTGGGGGAAGCCATGACTGTTTAAAGTGGCATCATGGCGCCTTCAAAAAGAAATGGTGTGAGTGTAGCCTTTATGTGCATAGAAACCCCTGACATTTGCATGGCTGGAATGTAGCTTGCTGTACAAAAGTAAGAGTCACTTCCCTTGATCCTCACACTTTTGCCTCTGGCCTTGCTCACTACTTTCATGTGGCTGGTGAGGGAACATAGTCGTCAGGCAGTCATAGGTTCTGACCCCTGCAGTACAACAAAAACTACACATATCTCCTGATTTTCCAACTTTCTCAAGAATTTCTAATATACCGATTTCATTTGGCAAATTATTTGCCAGTTCATTTCCCTTTAAGTTCCTTTTATTTATTTTTTCATACCTATACATACATCATTTTAGTTTTAAGACTTTGCTTTTACCTGGGATATTCTTTTCCCCAAAAGAATGGCTTCTGGAGCTCTCCTGCTGGGAATCCTATGATTTAAAAAAAGAGAGAGGCGTAGTAAATTCAGGCCAACTGAGTTCTGAAGCCAGGGCTTTTCTAAGTCTTTTCAGATACTTCCCACCCAGATGGTTAACATGACCATATATGAATCAGGAACACTGCATTGGCTTACAAATGGACCAGATGCTAAGGCCAGGCAGGCAAAATTTAAAACACATTTAATAAAAGCATTAGCTAATTTTTTAGTTTTTTCACCCCTTTTTTTGTAAAATAGATAGCAGTTTAAAAAATCAGCAGAGCTAATGCTTAAGTGAGTGGGTTTTTTAGTAACACAGAGAAGCAGTGGTGGCACCATTATATCTGTGGGATGACTTGTAGCTGTTTTTCCTTCAAAACAAAAATTAAGCCTCCTTTTTGAAAAGACTGATCACATAATGTATAGTCTGCTCCTGATATAAAGAGCTTGCGGTTGCTGATTAAAAGGAATATTGAACTCTTCTAATCTCCCACCTGTCAAAGACAGCAAACTAATTGATCGATTAAATATATTTATATACTACCCTTCATCAGTTTACAGAATGGAAGTATCAATAAGCAATAAAACCGTGCAACAAAAGCAACCTGCAGATAAAAACAGAGCCATCAGCAAGCTTTTAAAATGCGTAAAAGACTTCAAAGCCCCAGACGTGTTATGTTAACCCTTCAAGAAAATCACAACTGCTCAGAGTGTTCTCATCTCCTTCGGATGTCAGAGGATGGGGCTTAAAGCCACTTTTGGACCTAAGAATAATCATTCCTATAATCTGCTTTCTTTTGTATACCGTATTTTTCGGCCCATAGGGCGCACCTAGTTTTTTGGGGGGGAAATAAAGAAAAAAAATTATTTCCCCCCCCCCGGCCCGAGCTTCCCCAGCCCCCAGAACAGGCAGCTCTCCGCAAGCCCTGGGAGAGCTGCGGGAAGCCCAAAGCCTGGGGGCGCTGAGCTCAGCACGCCCCCAGGCTTCGGGGTGCAGGCAGCTCTCCCACGGCTTTGCGGATAGCTTCCTGAAGCCTGGAGAGCGAAAGGGGTCGGTGCGCACCAACCCCTCTCGCTCTCCAGGCTTCAGTGAAAACCTGCATTCGCCCCATAGGACGCACACACATTTCCCCTTCATTTTTGGAGGGGAAAAAGTGCGTCCTATAGGGCAAAAATACAGTATTTGCTGCTTCTTTTACAACTATGCAATTTCCCCCTGTTTCATCCACCCTCCTCTTGTCTTCCTGCTCCACCTTTCTCTGTTGTTTATATAGAGAAGGAACAATCCTTCCCATCCTTTTCTTCCCCTGGACTCCTTCCAGCCAGTTATCATGAGCTGAAAGCCAAACTGCTTTGTCGCTCTCAGATGCATCACAGCTTCCACAGTTGAAGGTGGCCAGGCACTCCCACCTATCATCTCTCAGGAAAGGAAATGGGCAAATACTTCTGCTTTAGGTGACACCTGAGGCAGTTCTCCTTGGTGGTGAGCTTTAAAGGGCAGCAGACTAAAGAGCAGAGGAAACTGAGTTACTGGTGTCCTAATAAGTGATCAAATAGCAGCAGAGAGCATAACCTAAACAGTCTCTACTTGCCATACCTGGTTCTGTATTACAGGCTTTCAATGTCATATCATATTATATGCATCCATGGAAGGATTCTACATAATTTGATTTCGCATTTAGTTCAATAAAGGTATTTCTTTGGTTTCCTCTTCTCTCTATTTTTTTATTTATTGCTGCTAATACACCAGAAAAAAATCCATTGAAACAAAACACCATGCTGCAAGTGAGCCAGACAATGATTCACTTGCCTAAATGGGTTAGACGGTGGCCATTGCACATCCACACACAGTTTGCGAAGTGTCCCTGTGATTGATTCATCGTGTTCTTAACTTTCAGGTCAATGGATTTCCTAGACTTCAGGATTGGGTGTGAACTGGGCACATGAAGAGGAAATCGTATGACTGCTTTGCCATATGCCAAACTATGTACAGACCCTGTTAAGAAGTCTGCAGGATCTCATATTACAGTACTTGGCTTTGGCTTTCAGCAAATGTTAGCAGAGGAAACCCATGCCTTAAAAGTACTCTCTTTAAGGGATAGAACAAAAACACCCCCTATAACTTGCAGTCTACAGCTTACAGGGGTTAGCAAACTTTTTCAGGAGGGAGCCAGTCCACTGTCCCTCAGACCTTGTGGGGGGCCGGATTATACTTTGAAAAGAAAGAAAATGAACTAATTCCCCACAAATAACCCAGAGGTGCATTTTAAATAAAAGCACACATTCTACTCATGTAAAAACATGCTGATTCCCAGACCATCTGCGGGCCAGATTTGGAAGGCGATTGGGCCAGATCCGGCTCCCAAGCCCTAGTTTGCCTACCCATGGCTTAGGGCTAAGAGTTAGCATTGTTAGAGATGATTGTTTCAATGCACACACATTTGCTTTTCAAAGAGCCCAGCTAGCCTTGCCTCCATAATCCCCTTAAGAAGAGAAAAAATCCTCACCAGCAAGCGATTGATTTATTAAGCTGATGGAGCCATTTCTAAAAATTGATGGAACATCCTCCTATTGGGACGGGAGGCTTTCAGCACTTTCCTTACAGCATCATTTCAAGGGATACACTAAATGTAACTCATGTTGAGTGAAGCAACAAGCAGCATGTTCCTTTGGCCTGCCCATCTGCTATCTGCCGGCTGCTGTTTCCCTGCTGCCTTTGCCACCTGTTTTGGCACTGATGTATGAGACAGGCAAATTGCAGAAACTTATATTCTGGGGATCGCAGTATCTCTAATGGTCTATGGTTGTTTGGAACTTGTCAAATAAGCTGATTTCTATGCTGTAAAAACAATTTAATTATACTAGTGTGGAGAGCAAGGCTTCCTTGATTTATTTATTTTTAAACCATAGCCTATCTGGAAGTGTGAATTTTTATTTCTGCCATGTGTGCTGTTTAGTATCTCAGCTTCATAGCACACAACCATTCTAACTAAATACATATTTTTTACCCAGTAGAATAACTATATATATATTAAGGTCTAGGCAGTGTGGGTTTCATTTTAAGGAGTTTTCTCTCACAGCTCTGTGGAGGATTTTAGAGAGTGTCGCCATCACATCATCTGTTAGTGGTAAGCTAAGGATCCATAATTGCTGTTTTGATGTTGGACTTCCAATATTATTATTATTATTTATTAAATTTATATGCCACCCTTCATCCAAAGAGTACAGAGTGGTTTATAGTATGAAAACACAAAGTACATAATATGCAATATCTAGGGCAGAATGAGATGGAGTTTGAAGGCATCCCCTTCAATCCATTCTGAAAACTGCCTGGAGTAAACCCACTTTTACACAACCAGAATCTCAGTTACAACTGGAAAATCATAACCCACGTTTTTATATTATTATTAATCATCATAATCATTTATAAAGTGTCATTTGGGAAAGAGCCAGGGCAGCGGGGGCAAGCTGATAAGCACAAACCATGCCAGAAACTGTGAGCTCTGCATTGCACATCATGCATGCTCTGCTGATTTTTTCCATTAAAAATCTTCTCTTTTTCACTAATTAGTGACTATTTTTCAGCAAAGCTACATGTTAGATGTTTTCCGCAGAGTCTGTGCTTGCCACCAGTAAGCTTCTGAATGTTGCCTCTGCACACTCTGTTGATTTCATTAATAGTAAATAGATTACTCCATTATGGAAAGGTACCATTTAAAAATGGAAAGGGCATATAGTAAAATGTACCTTAATGCTTTCTTGAAGTGCTGTATAGGTGCTTGCAGACATGTATCCACACCTACAGCTCAGATGGTTCACAAATCAAATCCTGAGATTCATTTCTTGTAATAGGTCTTCAAATATCATTTAACTGTTTAGAGTAGCCAAATTAATTTTGACTTAAGTGAAATTAGTTGGGTGATCTAATGAAGGTTGCATTTAAGATTGATTAGTTCATTGATTACTTGGCTAATCAAACTCATTAAACTTTAATTTTGCTTAAATGTCTACCAGCGAAATAACATGCCCTATATCTTGTGAAAACAATCCATCAAACATAATTAGCAATAGTACATTTTGAAAAATAAATGCATTAATGAATATTAACATTAGCAGATATTTAGTGAATATAAAAAGTTACAAACCAAGACCTGAAGTTTAACAAACTGATTATGGAGGGGCAGATCAATAATGCCCTTGTGAATTTGGCTGGTAATTAAAAGAAAAAAAGAGAAAAAAAGTGGAATGAAGGAACCTGAATTCTTATGAGACATGGATATCTTTAAATCAGGGTTCAGGAACCTGTGGTACTCCAGATGTTATTGGATTCCAACTCCCATCAGACATCTGACGTAATATATGGTGCGATATGGTCATCTGCAGCTTCTTGCCCAGCCTCCAAGGAAGACTTGTGTAGAGTACATTACAGTAATCCCCTGTTGAAGTTACCAGTGCATGGATCACTGTGGTAAGCCTATCCCTATAAAGGAAGCTGGGGGAAAAGCAGTCCATATCATGTAGGCCATTTGTGCCTCCATTGCTAGTGCTAGGATGCTAAGAGCACCCTAGACTGCTCACTTGCTCTTTCAGAGGAAATCAAGGAAATCCAGAAAAAGCAAATTCCCTAACATACATGTGCAAGGGTACACAAAACATCTGAGAGAAGTTAGTACTAATGAGGAGAATGAGGAGTGCAAACAGAATCAGAAAAGGAACATATAAGGCAATGATACGAAATAATAATATAAGAACTCAATGAATGATGTAATAAAATGGAAAATCTATGGAAGCATATTTCTTGTGCAAAACTCCCTATATTAGCATAACTGACTGACTCTCACACACACAGGATGAAACCTTTAAAATTAGTCAGAAAGGCCAGGAGGAGGAACACTACAAAGATCAAGCTCAGAAACAAAAGGATGAGAAATAGATACGAAAGAGTAACTTTCAATCTTTAGGAAAATAGGAACAGCTTGAATCTTTTAATTAGCAAGCCTGCTTGAACATGTAAATTCCAGAACGACTCTGCCCATTAGCCATAAGAAAGCTGGTGAGCTGTTTTTAAAGTGCTTTCTAATCAATAAGCTTCTGATTAGCCAGATTATTTATGTACGGGTGGGGGGACCCTGCAAAAAAGTCCAGCAACTATGCGATAATCCCCTCCTTTCTAACTGGGAAGAATGCTGCCATGTACGTCTCTTAATATTTACTTGGCTACCCTTCTAGAACCTCTATGACAAATACATGCCCAATTTGATATGCACATATTTTAATGTAATTTAAATAGGCATTTGTACAAAAAAAAATGAGGAGGCATTCAAAACTAATTTTAACCTTTTTAATCTCACTAAAAGAGAAACTGGACCATACTGAGCAATTATTTCACTGTCTCACTAGTTTAG
The DNA here is from genome assembly GCF_964106915.1 of Podarcis gaigeae. Taxonomy (NCBI): domain Eukaryota; kingdom Metazoa; phylum Chordata; class Lepidosauria; order Squamata; family Lacertidae; genus Podarcis; species Podarcis gaigeae. The sequence continues at coordinate 43,932,576 of NC_139677.1, read as the reverse complement.
GGCAGAAATTCATCCACAATAACTTCGTTTCCCGAAAGTATAAATCCCTGTGGGAGAAAAACATGGGGCGTGGGATCACACCCACAGCATACATTTAAAGCACATGATTTCCCCCAATGAATCCTGGAAACTGTAGTTTACCTTGCATAGAGCTACAATTCCCAGCACACTTCACATACTACAGTTTTCAGGATTCTTTGGAGAAAGCCAGATGCTCTGAATGTGCTTTAAATGTATGTCATGGAGGGATCGAGTGAGGTCTTAAGGCAAAATATTTGGGCTTAACCTTCAGCTGCTCTGACCTGAATATCCACATTTGAGCAATTGAAGGAGAAAGCCAGAATGTTTTGTTTTAAGACTTTAATATCTTTGTTTTATTAGTCAATATAGTAAATATCTCCTGCTAACCTAGCAGTTTGAAAGCACAAAATGCAAGTAGATAAATAGGTGCTGCTCCAGCAGGAAGGTAAACGGCATTTCTGTGCGCTGCTCTGGTTCACCAGAAGTGGCTTAGTCATGCTGGCCACATGACCCAGAAGCTGTACGGCGGCTCCCTCGGCCAATAAAGTGAGATGAGCGCCGCAACCCCAGAGTCGTCCACGACTGGACCTAATGGTCAGGGGTCCCTTTACCTTTATAGTAAAGATATGGTTGTAGTGATTAACTACATCCTTTCAGGATCCAAAGAAAACTTTGGTCGAAGTGCTTCTTGATGCTCTGAAGACCAGTAATACATAGATGGAAGCCCTATCGCACAATTGTTATGTGATATAAATCATGCCTGCGTACATACAAGAGTCGAGCCATACTTTTAGAATATTTTTTAAACAACCAAATGTTTAGGGTTGCCATATTTCAAAAACTAAAATTCCTGACACCTGCAAAAAAATGGTTTGGGTTTTTTTTTAGATTTTGGGGGGGAACAACCCCAAATTGTTGATTTTTTTTTATTTTAAGCTTTTTTAGCTGTTTCCGCTGCTTTTTCCAGCACGTTGCCGTACATCTGGGTTTTCCTCGCATTTACCGCTTTGGCAAAATCCCCCCAACACCATTTTTACACCCCAAAACCAGGACATGTCAGGAATTTTCCTGACGTATGGCAAGCCTACACACTTTGTGTACAGTTGTCAGTATACCAAAGTTAGCAGTGAAAACCTCCTCTTCATATGCAGATGTTCCATTCAACAGGTCATATGAGTGCCTGATTGTGTGGAGGATGCAGGGAGGAGTGTCAGCCGTTGGTCTTTCTATAGGGGTCCCAATATGTGGTAGTTTTTTTTAAAAAAAGGTGATGAGGTTGATCTGCCCCAGTCTGTATGTGAACATACCATACACACAACTTACAAATATATATGGCATAGATATATGTCAAGGAAATGTTTTGCCAAAGCCATTTGGTCACCTTTATGTCAAAACGACTGGTTATATTCTGTGTTAAGTTTAAACTCCCGGGGGGGGGGGGTGCTGGCATGTTGCTGTTAACACAGAATTGGTAGTACAGGAAGCAGTTGCTCCAACAAGAATAAACTATTTGAATCAACACCCTGTTTCTTCTTCCCTAGAGATTAATAAGAACCTAATAAGAGCCTATCTAGTCCAGCATCTTGTTCTCACAGTGGCCAACAAGATCCTTGTGGGAAACCCATGAGCAGAACCCCAGTACAAAAGCACTCCCCACTTCCCCAGTGTGGTGTTGTGGTTAAGAGTGGTACATTCGTAATCTGGTGAACCGGGTTCGCATCTCCACTCCTCCACATGCAGCTGCTGGGTGACCTTGGGCTAGTCACACTGCTCTGAAGTTTCTCAGCCCCGCCCACCTCACAGAGTGTTTGTTGTGGGGGAGGAAGGGAAAGGAGAATGTTAGCTGCTTTGAGACTCCTTAAGGTAAAGGTAAAGGGACCCCTGACCATTAGGTCCAGTTGTGGCCGACTCTGGGGTTGCGGTGCTCATCTCGCTTTATTGGCCGAGGGAGCCAGCGTACAGCTTCCGGGTCATGTGGCCAGCATGACTAAGCCGCTTCTGGCGAACCAGAGCAGTGCACGGAAATGACGTTTACCTTCCCGCTGGAGCAGTACCTATTTATCTACTTGCACTTTGACGTGCTTTCAAACTGCTAGGTTGGCAGGAGCAGGGACCGAGCAACAGGCGCTCACCCCGTCGCGGGGATTCGAACCGCCGAAATTCTGATTGGCAAGTCCTAGGCTCTGTGGTTTAACCCACAGCGCCACCCGCGTCCCTCAGGGTAGTGATAAAGTGAGATATCAAATCCAAACTCCTCTTCTTCTCTTCTTCCCGCAGTTTCCAGCAACTGGTATGTATAATCATAGCCCTGATGCAAGCAAGCACACAGAAATATGCTGCTTGCGTGCCTATATAGAGCAATAGACAACTCTAAATAAGTGCAGTTCATGCCACATGGATTTGTTGACTCTTGAAAACAGCAGGTAGCAAGATCTCAAGGTCAAACACTAGCGATACAAAAAGGTCAGAAGGAGAGATGCACGGAACAACTGCTTGTATGCCCATGACTGATTGGTTACGTTTGACAGGTCTCGGCTTCTTGATGCTGTTAGACACAGCTAGCTGTGAAATCCCAGACCAGGAACCCTGACTCTCCTTTTCATTTTTTCTTTTGGGACAGCTTTGTTTAATCTGCTATAGCATGGCAGCTCTGGGGTCCAGATCATACCAAAATGAAAAAGAACTTAAACAAAATACCAGAGGATTCAGTCTTGACTAATCAGAGAGAAACATTTCGTGCTGTGAATCTGCATACAAGCACTTGTGCTGAAGTTAGCAGGGGCAGCCAGTTTTCTCAATCAAAGAAACCAGTAAAATCAGTCTTAAATAACCTTAAAGAAGTAAAAATAAAAATGGAGAAATGCCATAATAAAATAAGACATAGAAAAGTAAGAAAAAACCCCAACTTCAGAATAAAATAATTTCCTTATTGAAACCAAAGTTTGAAGAGTTAATTGTGCACAACAAATTCGGTACTAAATAATACTGCTCAATTCTGCCTAGCTAAAACCTAGAAACTTTGTTAATTGAGCAGCATATAAATACTTTATTTAAAACACCAACAGGAACAATACTGATTTTATGAGCCTGAACAAAATCAGAGAATTTATCAAGCTTAAAGTCACATGGTTTCAATGCCAAACAAGGTGCAATAATCAATGACTAACTACTTCACAGATCCATGCCTTCATGTCTTCTGTCTGTTTCTAGCAACATAATTCCTTTAAGCAGAATTTTATTTTTAAAATAAAAATTAATTTTAAAAAATACACTATCCAGGTATTTGGAAGCTTAGCATGCCTGCATTAAAGGACCTCTCCGTCTGTGATGAAAGTTGGCTTTGTAATCTGCAGCAGCTCCCATAATACTAACAGCAGCCCGATCCTATGCATGTTTTTTTTCAGAAGCACATAAAGTTGAGCCAACTTTTTTCAGAAGACTGAGGGTTGTATTCAACACTGCATGCATGATGTTCCACTTCTGAAGTGGGACTTCCCCTTTCTCTTCTCTCCCTGCACGCCCCCAATTTTTTCTCAATCCATAGACCCACCTGGAGGAAAGGGCAGGACAAGTGGAAGCTACTGCTCCTTTTCTTGCCCCATTGCTCTTCCCTAATACAGACAGAAAGGAGCAAGGAGAAAGAGCATCAAGGTATGGGAGTCTGGAATTGGTAGTAGGTCTCCTGATGAGCTATAGACATCAGCAACAGCTGCACCACGATGCTTAACCCCTGATGTTGTTCCTGGAAACACCCAAGGATGTGATGGTGGCTGGTACCCAAAAACCTTAATAAACCTGAAAAACACTTTGCATAATTGTTTTCATGCTGCACTAGCCTTGTCTCTATAGGAACCACATGGTGTGTGCAGGTACCATGTTACTTTCCAAAGCAATAAGCTTCTTCCTGGTGGGACAGAAAGTGTTATGGCATGGGGCCATGTAATCTGCCTACTCTAGTTGGCTCCTGTATGGGGCCATTACGTGATCACTTTGGAGCAACTCCTAAACTGCAGTAGTAATGTATTAATAGGCCCTTAGAGTCACAACGGCACCAGCTAGCAATTGGCACAGGGGTAAGAGAAGATGAGACTTTGATATTTGAGGAAGCAAAGGGGATACCTTTTTTCCCATGTAAGTAATGTGGTTGTAATTTTAATCAATGTACATTTTACTCACTGATCTGATTTGTCGATGAACTGTAAAAGGCATTGACGGTAGTTGGACTTGTAAACCACCTGCAGAAATAGTGAGAGCAAGTTAGAGTTGATGGTTTTGCGAACAAGACAAACAAACAAAAATAGTGAACTCTGTAAATTGAGACCAGAATATTTAAAAAATCATCACCACTGCTTTCATGACTTTATGGCTTATGTTCAAAGAGTGGCCGTAGAGCACATCCTTTGCATGCAGAAGACCCCAGGTTCAGTTACCTGACATCTCTAGTTAAAAGGACCAGGCAGAAGATGGGAAAAACCCCTGCCTGAGACCATGAAGAAACATGGGCAAGTCAGTGTAGAGAATGCTGAGCTACATGGATCCAACGGTCTGGTTCAGTTTAAGGCAGTTTCATCTGGTTATCCATTCCCCACTCTCTGTACACACTTGCAGCTGCCTGAATATCACATGGACTTGCACTCCAGACATCACTAACAACAACAGTGCACTGCACCCACATCCTGTATCAGCACAATGTGCAATTAGAACACCCACTCCCTTTGGCACAAAAATCTATTCCTGGTTGTCAGTGTCCCTCCCTGCATGTCTTCTTTCAAATAACTCTTCAAAAAAAGGGTCCCACAGCCTAGCACACTCTCCATTCCTCTGGTCAAACCCTTCATTCTTTATGTTCACCCATGGTAAAAATTGTGCTGAAGCTCAGTCAGAAATGTGTTTTGAATATCAGGACGGAATCCAGGGAGTCCCCTCCTTTCCCTACACACACACACACACACACACACACACACACACACCTTTTTTTTCTTCACAATCCATTTCCCTCGTGGCCTTCTTTGTCCTTCTTTCCCCCTCCTTCTAGCACAACACTGTTCCTGACCAGGCTTCACCATCGCAAGCACACTGCAGCATCATACTGACTAAGTAACATCTGGGGAAGTGTAGATTTGTTTCTGAATTGGAACATTTAAAATTAAATATGTGCATTAGGAAACCATATTTGAAAGTCCTTGTTGTTTCAACCATTTGATGGCACCCTGTCTCTCATGATTGAGAATAAATGCAAATAAATCAATTAACACCAGAATCAATGAATGGGAACGTCTAATAAATCTTCTAAGGGCTAAGCTGCTCAGAAAATTACTTAAGGGCTGTCATAGGCTATCACTTCAGTAACTTTGCTTTTTACTTTCTCTGTAAAGAGAAGAATTAGTCTCTCTCTGTCTTTTTAGCCTGAAAGTCCTTTGGGGAGCAAGTGCTTGAGAATGAAGAATTTTTTTGAAAAAATACTTTAAAAATTTGTTTCTGCATTACTGTAGCCAAGGTAGTTTACAACCTATAAAAATATCCAACAAAAATCATCTTGTCATCTATAGCAATTCAAAATATAACTAAAAGCAAATAAGCAAAATTCAAAATATATGTAATGAAGGCACCAGGCATGCCTCCCTGGGGAGAACATTCCACAGATGGGGAGCCACTGCAGAAAAGGCAGTTCTCATGTTGCTGTCCTCCAGACCTGTCACAGAGGAGGCACACGAAGAAGGGTCTTAGGTGATGATCACAGGGTCTGGGTCCGTTCATATGGGTAGAGGAGGTCCTTGAGATATTGCAGTCCTGATCCATTTAATGCTTTATAGATCAAAACGAACTCTTTGAATTGGGCCTAGAAACTAACTGGCAGCCAGTGTACTAAGGCTGGGATTGGCTTTATACAATGTCTTGCCCTGGTGAGCAACTTGGCCACTGAATTCAGCACCAGCTGAAGTTTCCAAATTGTCTTTAGAAACAGCTCCACATATAACACAGTGCAGTAATCTAACCTAGATGTTACCAGAGCATAGATGACATATGTTAGGCTATCCCTGTCTAGATAGGGCCACAGCTGAGCCACCAGCCAAAGCTGATAGAAGGCACTCCACACCACTGAGGCCCCCTAAGCCTCAAGAAACAGTTTACTCATTTCTGTATATTTTTGAAAAAGCTGGAAAACTGGAAATTAATGAATTGAAACATCACAGAACACTATCATATGAATATCTTACATATCCATTATTATCGACTGAAAATAATAATTGTCCTACCAGAATTGAGAAAGAATTGATTTATGTCTCTTACACACAAGGAGAAAATGATAAGATGGCAGATATATATTTTTTGACAGATAATAGAAGCCAGAAGATGACTGACATCTATGCTGAGGAGTTGGGAGAAAACATTTAGCAGGGTTGACTGCATTCCAATTTCAGAGTCATTTATGGCAGCAGCCAAATAAACTAATTTGAAATGCAGTAGTAGAGGCGCTTATAAAGAGGTGCCCTCACACAGGACAAAAATGAATGACTTTTGCAATGACCTGCAGGGAAACATTTGAGACACTGGACATTTTTATTGGAAATTTAAAATGCCATTGCATTTCAAGTCTCTACCATGGTCTCAACCTTTGACACTATCTCTTTTATTCATATCTGCTTCCACCGTCTCAAAGCTTTCTCTGTTTCTAAGTTCTTGCACAAAGAGTTCTACCAGATTTCATCAAGAGACCTGAGTTCTGTCCTATGAGTCTTCTTCAAGCGACAAACATTCAGGACACTTTAAGCAAAGTATCAAGTCTTCCAAATGTTTATTGGTTTGCATTTTTTACATTTTTCATCGGTGTAACAAAATATATTTTTCATCCCGAAATATTCATATGTACTATTGGGCAAACAGGCAGGAAGATTCTATTTTATTTTTATTCATTAGATATTTTTATACTCTGCCTTTCCTCCAATCCAGAGCAGAAGCAGGCTTCACATCAGTGCTCATTAAACACTAGAGATTGTGGTATCTTGGCTTAGTTAGTACGGTGTGCTTTTTTCCTTTCCCCCCTTTTCTTCCTTTACTATATTTTATTGGTTTTCAAAGGGGTGTTTTTCTTAAGAATCAGCCTTATCTATGTTTCTGAAACTCACTTTACTTGAAGACCTCAATTTACTTACTTTGCCCTAACCCATAAGAGCAGGGAATAGCTAACTCGGGCATATCAAGAATGCCAATTGCTCAGACAGGCCCTTAATTCACCACGAGGCCCCTTGTAAAACCATCTGAAAGTTGTCATAGGTCTGTTTCATGCAGACAAACTTTGGCATACGTAATCATTCCCATGAAAGAAACAACTTCCACACGTCTACTAGCAGGTGAACTGATGCCTGTATTTCACTGCATGGATGTGCTATCCAATTCCATTCCAATCTCCCCATCTGTGCATGCAACAAACTAGGTAGCTTAGAAATTTGTGTGTACATTGTAAACAGATGTTGAAACTGGTGTAGGGAAGGGACAAGGGACTTCAGTCCTGGAAGCTGAATATGACTCTGCAATGCTCTGTTTCCCAGTTCTCAGGGTATTCCTCATGCCATCTCTCCTTCCCAGTTCACCCACCCACAGCATTCCTACTCTGTGCCCTCCTCACCTGCTTCTGCCTGGCTGGAGTGTGTCCCTGAGCTGCACTCAAGCCTCTTCCTTGCCTGGATGGAGGGATCAAGTGTGTGTAGAATCACTTGGCTTATATGTGGCTGAAATATAGACTATATGAACCCTCTTGGACCCACAACTGGCAGAGGATGCGTTGGTGGTGGTGCTGCCACTGGGGGCTGCCCAGTTGGCACTGACCCATCACAGGGCTTTCTCAGTGGTGGCGCCCTGGTTGTGGAGTACACTCCTGAGTGAGGTGCACCTGTCCTCATCACGATTTAAGTTTCAGGAGCAATTTGAAAACATTTCTGTTTCCCAGCATTTGGTAGTAGAAGAATACTGCTGTTCCTGGAAACCCTGAGATCACTGAGTGGAATAATGTTTTTATGTATACCTGCTTTTAGGTAGTTTTAGAAATGTTAGAATTAATTATAGAATTGTAATATTTGAAGAGACCCCGAGGGTCATCCAGTCCAGCCCCCTGCAATGCAGAAATAAATATGACTAATTCAGGTCCATTGATTTCAATAGGTTTGTGCTGAGTAAAACTTAGTTGAATACCACCTAGCATCTTTTTAGTGACTTAACAGTGCAATCCTAGGCATCTCTACTCAGAAGTAAGTCACACTGAGTTCAGTGTCACTTACCACCAGGTAAGCCAGTATGGGATTGCAACCTTAGTGTAGGTGATTTGGCATATTCTTGACATATTCAACAAATGGAGCCAGATTCTGACTTTTCATGCTTGCTTCCCTATAATTAGAGTTGGAACACATCCCAGAATAATTTTGCATGGACAGATTTTTAAATATAGGTTGCTAACAAATTATGTTAAATTTCTAGCTTAATACAGAGCAAGCAGCTTATGTGAAGAGACTTATTTGTACAGCTCTAATTAAACTGATATCTTTTCAGAATTTTACTGCAGGTTTCCAGGCTTGGTCTTGAAAATATTTTATGAAGAGAAATTTGCTTGCAGTAAATCCAAAATTACAGATTGCAGAACGTATTCAACAAACATGTACAGGTGGTTATCTATATATAGCTTCCCCCCTCCATCCATATATTAGTCCCTAAAATATGCTGCTTCATTGTTACACCAGTTTCGTCACACACTAGCAAACCTAACCATGTCTCCTCCTCAGATGTAAGTCCTATTGAATTTGGTGGTTCTTACTCTAGGGTAAGTGAGACTAGGATGCAGCCTAAGCCTACAGTGAGGCAAAAGACAGCTGACAAAGAAACCCATCAGAAGGAAGCAATGAGGACATGTTTACTTACAAGGGGAGAGAGATAGCAGTCCCCCCATGTTAGCTCCAAAATGCAGCTGTAGCTGATCAGCAAGTAGTTTATTCATGGCATATAACTGCAATACATACAACTCACCTATATACAGTCGTACCTTGCAAGTCGAACAGAATCTGTTCTGGAAGTCTGTTCGACTTCCAAATCGTGGCTTCTGATTGGCGGCAGGAAGCTCCTACCGCCAATCAGAAGCTGCGAAAGCCCCGTCGGACGTTCAGCTTCCAATAGAACGTTCAAAAACCAGAACACTCACTTCCAGTTTTCAATCGTTCGGGAGCCAGAACATTTGACTCCCAAGGCATTCGGTAGCCGAGGTACGACTGTACTTAAAGTCAGAAGTGAAAGACACTTGTAGTAATATATTTTCAAAAAATATGGCCTGTCCTACTTTCACTGTTCCAGTACTTCAGGCCTTCCGTAGGTGATAAAATATTGTGGAACCTGTTCTGCAGTCATGAATATTTAGACCACATCACTAATGTGGTGGGTCTGTGAGGTCTTCCACTGGTGCCCACGAAGCCTCTAAGTCTTCCCACTCATGGCCTCTTCAGTAATGAGGTGGTGAGGGAAGTCACCCAAGTACATTTTGAAGGTGGAAGTTGGAAGAACACTCTGCCATTTATTCTTGAATTCCTATGTGCTTTTCAAGGATCATAAATTCTGCTGGATCCAACTTTTACCCAGGAAAACTGTGTGGTGGGTGGGGGGGTGCGTGCGCACACACACACACACACACACACAGGTGCACAAGAGTGCATTCTTTCTGTTTCTTAGTGGGGGTTGGGACAATCTGGACAGGGAGAAATGACTAGAGTGGGGTGTTGCCCCCAGCACCACTCAAAATCTAAAAGTGCCCCCAGAACTAAAAAGGTTGGCGAGTCCCAATTTAGACTCTTTGCTTCCGTTGCATTAATTGGCCCCTTGAAACTCAAACAGTCTCTATCTTTCATTGGGGCTCGAGGGCAAGCCCATAGAAGATAATGATGTCAGAGCTGAGAGATGGGAAGTGATTATGTTCACGTCACACACACAGCATATCAATGGACTCCTCATTTTCTATTGGTACAGCATTTTGAGAAACACACATGTAGGAAAAGAGTTAAGCCACATAAATATGAAGATCAAGTGGAGAAGGGGTGACATTAAGCAGTCCTTGAAGGAGTAAGCATTATTTTTTTTTATTTTTTTGAGATAAGCTCAATCACATTCTACCTCATGCTGAGTCAGGGAATAATCCCCTTCATTTCAAAGTATGCCAGAAATGGGGTATGATTCACAGGGGACAGCCCTAAACTTGTATATTTCAGGGATTATCTGCCAATTAATTTCACCTTCAGTGACATTTTCCATCATACTAAGAATCTCTTCAGGATATATTAGTGCAGCTAATAGCCACTTCCACAAGAATGAAGGATCAAGGGTGTTTATCTCCTTCTTCATAAAGGAGCAAATGTTTTTCGCTGCTCTGGAAACTCATGGCGAGATAAATATAATGCGTTTTGCTGATCTATGGCACAGAATAGTCTCAAACTGATCCCTTCAGGGTTCTCTCTTACAGTTTCAATGTATTCCTCCATCACAATTACTATATTGCTGCAGCCACTGCTAATGCTTCTGAATAGTATCACAAATAGTGTCACACACGCAAGGGCTCCAGTCCATAGATCTCCCTTCCTCATGCTTGCTATGAAACACCACCCCATTTTCCTTACCAAATATTACCAATGTTGATCAATGGTTAAAGGGCCAAAAACCTGAATTCATCACACAGGATTGGTACTATTAGACATGTCAGTGCAGGCAGAGATCTGTCACATACCCTGTTTTCATAGGCATCAGCTATTTTTTCCCACCCAGTAGGAAAAATCCATATCACTGCATTGGAAGCAGGATCTAGAATCCTGATAACAGCAAACTCAATCTCTTAGTGCCTGTCCTTATGTAGTGAAAACAGCACCATTCATTCACAAGAAGGTGACATCAGCAGGCTTTGGGAGAGGACAGGAGTGCAGCTCAATGAAGACTGAGCATGCTCAGTGGGCATGAAATGCTGGCTACTTGTTGGGTGGGGCAGCAGGAAACTAGTGGGGAGGAGAATAGAATGGAGTATCCTAGAAGAGAGCATGGCTGGCTGGCTGGCTGGCTGGCTGGAACCCTGAATGGGAGCACGTGGCAACATTTGTTTGCAAGTCCCACTTCCCTATATCAGACAGTACACAGCTACTCTGCAGAAGCTTTTAGTAGACTTTATGGGGCCACGATACTACTTAAAGCGAAACATGAATCACAAGAAGCACAACAAGTGCAACTAGCAAGGAATCAAACACTGAAGTTAGGTCTTTGGCAAGCAGTGAGTGACAACAGCACCTTGCCGAGTCTGTGAGGTGTGCCAATTACTGGCAAAAGACAGAGATGCATATCCAACTCCTGCTACTCATCCACACTGCTCTCTCCTCCTCAGATGCAAAAGTACATTCCTTTGCAGTCTGGTCAAAACCAGATGAACATTTGAAAACACATTTTAGGAGAATAAGTTTGATAACCAGGACTAAGCCAAATCTGTATTTCCAGCTCAGGTTTTCATATGGAGAAAATTCAAATTCTATTGAAGTACAGCATCAATTTAACTTCGAACAAAACATTTTAAGTGACCTCAGGTTATGTGCTAAGTATATATACCATTCCTGTGGTAAACAGGTAACTTAAGTTAGTAACAGCAACACTTCCTCTTATTTTTAGAAAAATCTAATGTACCAAAATTGTACCGTTCCAAAATTGCCACAACTGCCAGCAGAAATCCTATCTCATTACAATTCAATTATTTGGGGGGGGGGGGTTGAAAGAAAAGAAAAGAAAACACACACATTAAGCTCCAAACCAACCAAAGCTAAGCACTTTTAATTCTCATTGATTTCACTGTGTGAGATTTAAGCACCTGCGTAACTCCACCATTGAAATCAATGAGGCTTAAAAGTGCCTAACTTTGGCTGGATGGTGCCCTGAGTGTTTATGCTCCCCGCATGTCAATTATGTGATGAAGTACCGGTCTAGTTTTTGATAATGCATTTCTTTTCTACTCACTCTGTTTTTGGAACCTCTTTTCTCAGCCAGTAGAAATCGGACTGCGCTGCCTGCTTGCGGGTCTGAAGCACGTTGCCAAAATAGTCTGTTTCTAAAAACTTCATCTGGGAATAGAATGTGAGGGTTATGCAAGTATAACCAATAGATTCAACGAGGAAAACAACTGCAAAGCAAAACATTCTCAAAAACCCTATGCTCTGAATTGAAATGTTCTGATACTGAGCAAGAATTCATTTGAGCTTTTCTTCACAGATTTCTTTTTTATGTTAACATATCATTCCCATAGAGCAGCACCATTTCTATTAAATCCATAAACAGCAACTGTTGAAGGAATGGGAATTGCTTTATAGAATTGAAGGAATGGGAATTGCCTTACAGAATTTTATTTTTACATGTTATGGCTGAAACCCCTAATCCACTTACCTGGAAGTAAGCCCCACTGAACTCAATGGAACCTGTTGACATGTGAATGTGAGGAAACTGCTGAATATTTAGAAGACAGCCAGGAATTGCAAAAATGCTGACATTTCCCAAGAAATCCCACAGTCCGCAAAACATTTTTTGCCTACTATTCAGCAACTGAGATACTTTTCAAATAGCAATTCTACAGGCACAGCTTGTATCTAGATATATGACAAAGCAATCCTATGAAGCAGGGGGAAGAATCCAAGTTGAATTTTCTGACACTTCAGAAGCCCTGGCAGCTCAGTGCAGTTAGAGCAAGAGGAGGGTCTTTTTCTCTGCCTATCCCCCCTCCTGTAGGGATGGAAAGACTGATGTTGTTCAGAGCTTCTTTGGAGTAGAATGGTACTTGGGGGGAGGGTGAAGGGGCTTGGAATCAAGTGGATCCTCAGATACACTTCACATGTCCCCTTCCATCAGAATATCTACGCCTGCCCAGTTTCCTGCTGACATACTAGAGATGGAGGCAGCGAGCTAAGTACCATCATGCCGGCGGACCTCCCTTGTCAGTGGTAGCACAGCAATTTCCACATCCAATAGCCCCTCAGCTAATTTTCCACTGGCTTTAGGATTACACCCTAAAATACTATGTGCATTTCAGCCACTGCTAGCCATCTATCTTTTGGTGCTAAGTAAGGTATAAATGAGGGCAAACTGCAAGTGAGGGCAAACTGAACTATCACACCCCATGGGGCATGCAAGAGCAAAGAAGGGCAAGCAAAGCTAAAAACATGCATTTAAACATGAAAGGTTTGCAAGCAAAATAAATATTTATTTATTTATTAAAGCTGATCTCCCCCTGGAGTTTTAATACTCACAAAGCGGCTCCATTTTTATTTATTAATTTTCAAATTACACCCTTCAAGGGCCAATAAATATTTTACGACATCGAGGAGTAACAAAATATGACTGCTGACAGTGTGGAGGTGACTCAGATAACTAGTAAGCAGATAGAATGCCAGAACCTCTAGTTCAAACTCAGACTCTGCTGCTACAGATCATAAGTCGTTAATGTCTAATTACTGCTCCTGGCTTGTTTGAAAAGTATCGGCAGCTTAGTGCAACTTTCAAAATACCAAAGAGTGCGTTAAAAAAAAAACCACCACCTTCCACAAAACCTTTTATTCTGGTGCATGTAACAAAAGCTACTTAACCTTTGAGATGTAAGACTGACTTCATATTTCTTAAATGTCAAGTTAAAAATATATTGGGAAAATGTTTGTGAACAATTATTCCCACCCTGTCTCTTACGTGGTAAAGTTAAGGAATTTGTAAATTGTATTTCTACTGTTTTGAAGGAAATGCAACATATAAACCATTTGGAAAATATTAAGAAGGGTTACGCCCAAATAAGACCACTTAACGGCAGACTTAATATTAGTTTCCAAAATGATACACATGTTAGTCTCCTGAGCAAAAGCAACCAAGAGTCTTGTGGCACCTTAACACCAATATTATGACATAAGCTTTTGTGGTCTACAGTGCATTTCGGGTGCATTATCCTGCATTGGGTGGGTGGGGGTGGGTGTAAATGGTGAGGTCAGAAGGAAAGAAAATGCAGAAAAGTACAGCCATGGCAGCAACATTTTTAACAGTGGCCATTCACACACACAAAAAGAAAACAACAATGACTGTTGATAACACAAACATTGTGGCATTGGGAAGCCAATTAACACATTTGGTATGATAAAAATCCATTGTTCTGATTCAATCCGCAAGTGATAGCATTAAACCGCCTGGCATATTGTAAGTGAAGAGTTCACTGCCACCCACTCAGCAAGTGATGTCCTTAAAGTTCCACCATCTATCTGTCTGCTGCACCTTAAGCTCTCTCTACCTTCCTTCTCACATTCTCTGATCTATATCCCAACCTGTGTTGCTAACCATTAACTCAGTTTCAACAGAAAACCATTGGTCCATTTAGTCCAGTATTGTTGCATAGACTCTCCAGAGTTTCAAACAGAGTTTCTTTTCAAGCCCTACTTGGAATCTGGGACACTGTGTATCCAATGCATGTGTCCTACCACTAGCTAAGCCCTTTTGCCTTCTTGTAAATATAATTACCCCCAGGTGAAGAAGGGCCCTGCCAAGAGCAGCTAGTTCTCTGCTGCACCCCAGTTATTTTTGCCACACCAGTGTCAGTGTCATGCATCAGAACCGCCACATGCAATGCAACTAAAAACACATACTAGAAAATAAATGAGCTGAATTATTGCACTGATATTCAACTAACATTTATTCAGAGTAGACCAACTGAAATACATGGACATGACTAAGTCCATTAATTTCAATGGGTATACTCTGAGTTAAGCCTAGTTGAATATCACAGTTTGTGAAATATAAATGCTACTGATAATAAATTAATATTATTAATAAATGATTTTGTTATTGTTCCCCCCACACACACTTATTCCAAATTACTTCTATTTTTGGTTGACCAAGCAACTTGAAAATAAACTAGATCTCCTACTTTCTCCTACTTTTACCCAACTGTAGAGTTATTGCCTAGAAAAGATTTGTTGTAGCTGTTTGGCTTGTCTGGCTTTAAATATCTGTAACTATGAAGTTTCACACTACAATGATTTGATAGGATGGGAACATAAAGCAATAAAAGGAGTGACTTATTATCATTTCCCAGCTTGCTTTAACCATCACAGGCAGAACTATGGCCTCAGTGAAGACACTGTGTGGTGTATTGTAGGTCTACATATTTTTAGCTTACTGAAATATACAGCAATTTTGCAGTAGGATTATGACTCAGAAAATGGGTTGCAACTTCCATTAATTTGTTCCAACCACACAGCTGACAATGATCACTGTTTTGTCTCAAAGACAGACACTGCATATATTGCAAAATAAACATAACTAGAGACATGGTTAAGACTTCCCTTTATGGGTTAAATAAGGCTTGGAGTACTTACTCATCGTCCTCCATTTCAATTAAAAACACTTTATCCTCCAGAGATGTGATGCTTAACAACAGACTCATGTAAATAATGTGGGAGATTAAGCAGAACTCAAGAAATGTGCAAAGCAAGGGAAACTGTGCTATAGCTAAAGGCATACATTTTAAGAGCAGAAATGCAGCACTCAGAAAGTTAATATCCCTTTACCTCCTGTGGGAGCTCAATGTGTCAATGTGCAAGCCATTTATGTCTTGGACAATATATCCTGAAATAATAACTCCTTTGAGAACAAAATTTCAATTTTGAATCAAATCCCAATCAAACACCATTGCAGTCTGTTGGTTTGGGGTTTTTTTAAAAATCAAACATACAGCAGGCTTATTTTAAGACACTAGCTAGGTAATGCAAAGTAATTCCCGGAGGTGTCTATACTCTGTGCACACACATACACAAAAGAGCCCGTGACTGGCTGAATGTTCTGAAAATTGCTTCTTGCAATTTTTTCAGCTTCTGGAGGAAAGAAACTAGAACCTGTGCAGGACACAAAAACTTTGCCCTCACCCCACTAAAAATTTTTTTTCAGGTAAAGGTAAAGGTACCCCTGCCCGTTCGGGCCAGTCGTGTCCGACTCTAAGGTTGCGTGCTCATCTCGCTCTAGAGGCCGTGAGCCGGCGCTGTCCGAAGACACTTCTGGGTCACATGGCCAGCGTGACGAAGCTGCAGCTGGCAAGCCAGCGCCAGCGCAGCACATGGAAACGCTGTTTACCTTCCCGCTATAAAGCAGTACCTATTTATCTACTTGCACTTAAGAGTGCTTTCAAACTGCTAGGTGGGCAGGAGCTGGGACCGAACGGCGGGAGCTCACCCCGCTGCGGGGATTCGAACCGCCGACCATACCATCAGCAAGTCCTAGGCACTGAGGTTTTACCCACAGCGCCACCCGCATCCCTCTTTTTTCAGGTAGTCGTACCCAAATGCCTTGATGCCTGTTCTTGTGTTTGAAATTGCTTTTCAAAGTGGAACGTTGAGATTCTTGTCCCCGATTCAAATTCTTTCTTGGTGCAGTACAATTATTATTATTTTATTTATTAAATTTCTATACCGCCCTTTCATCTGAGAACAAAAATGCATAACATAGTAGCAAACAAAAACAATACCCCACAGTTTAAAAAAGGCCATAGATTGTTTAATTAGCCAAAGGCCTGGAAGAAAAAGAATGTTTTTGCATGGCGCTTAAAGATATGCAATGAAGGTGCCAGAGAAGCCTTCCTGGGCACCTGGGCATTTGACAAGCAGGGAACCATTGCAGAAAAGGCCTGTTCTTGTATGCTACCTTCCAGACTTCTCGCGAAGAAAGCACACGAAGAAGGGCCTCAAATGATGGCTGCAGGGTTTGGGTTGGTTCCTATGGGGAGAGGCCGTCCTTATGGAAGATGGGGATAGCCAGGGAGACAGGGGGGCAACTGTCCCCTTAATCAAGTAAATCAATAAAAAATACTTAACTAACTGAGGTACCAACATAAATCCTGGCTACACCCATGTAATGGAATTATGACTATAAGGAATCAACACTATACTGTGTAAAGAGCCTATGCATATAATCTTTTGTTGTGCAAAACCTTGCAATGAAGGAGCACACACATGAGGAAGAAAGGAAAGAGGAGAGTTGTAGGTGGAAAAGAGTAACCCCATGATGTGTGGAAGAACCTGCCTTCCATTTTCTAACTTTCCTCCCTAAGAACTTACAAGTTGAGGTTTTTCCCATGAAGATAGTCTGGAAGGAAGCCCAGCTCATAGAATTTCGAGTGTGAATTCATGTGAATGAGACTTCCACACATAGATGAGAGGTTTAGTGGCCTGTTGTCCATACATTCTTCAAGGTGTGGGGTGAAGGAAAGGGACACCGACTCATGTACAATGTGAGGGACACCTGTCCATTCGTTCTACTGTTTAACTATGAGCTGGGAAAGAGAGAGGAAAGCAAAACAGTATGTGGGGAAGGGAATATCAGGGCATGTCCAAGGTGAATGTGTAGATATTTACCAGCATAACTATTGGTTGCAGACCTCTAGCTAAGGTGTATTGTTGTACGTGAACTATCTTCATTGAAAGGTGTTTTTTAAATTATATTTTCTGGCTTAAAATCCAAGCCCTTGAACAACTAATATCGAGAGCCTCTCTGGACACTGTCCAATTTTAATTATTTTGTTTCCTCTGCTTGTGACTTACATATAGCAAACATCATAACAAATACCAATAGATAACAATTTAAAAACAAGACTTACTGTTTTGATGCCTTCAGAAATATATGTATCATTCATTATAAACTCAGGGTAACCCACTTTAGCCAAAACTGCTTTCGCCTTTAGAAAGAAATACAAACATCGTGATGAGAAGGATACTCCATTGTTACCTGGATGTGACCTTACTTGGCCACACGGCTGCTATTAGCTTCAGAATACAGAGCCACTGGTTGCATCAATAAACTTTAGCATAATTTATGGCAATCCACTGTTCAGGAGATACATTTTCATCCCATTTACACATAGCAACATCCCATTATGCTTGTCAAAACCACAAGCACAAGAGATATCAGCAGAATGCAGCACGATGGAGGTTCCTAAAAAGTCAAAGGTGGGGAATTTGTGGCTCTCCGGATATTTGGGATGACAGCTCCTATCATCCCTGGCCATAGATACTCCACTCATCCTACTAGTAATAGGAGAGCTTTTGTAGCAAATACCCAGTGAGATCAAATGGATGAACCATAAATTTTAAAAGCAGACACCCTTACCACACTTCCTCCATTATGGTGACTGACCTGAAAGGGAAGAACTTTCTGATGTCCAATATGGTAGCAACATACAAGCAAATAAAGTCATCACCAAATGCTCCAAACGTAGGAGTGGTCTACAGTCTAGCAGGGTCATCCCAAAATATTTTGTCACTTGAAGCAAAACAGAAAATGGCACACCTGCTGCCGCCCCGTTCTGAGTTGCTCAGAGAAAGCTCTGGTGCACAGAAAGTGGTGGGAAGTAACAAAGAAACCAGAGAGGAATGGCAGTGGCAGCCCTGTTCTTCCCAGGCAGTGGCCATGGGTGCCAAGCAAGGGAGGAGGTGAGTGGCATGTTCCTTGGGGGCCCAGAACTGCCACCCCTCCCAGCTGGTCTCAGGCTGCAACCTAAGGCAACTGCCTCACCTAGGGCAATGGTGGCCCTGTTGCATAGCTATTATGTGTACACACTATTGGAAAAGATGTCAACCACGTTGTGCCAGGCGCACTTTCTCCTAAGACTCCAAACCCCACCACACAAAGTGTATTATCTGAATAATGAGCTGAGTATGGTGCTGAAGGAGGCAGGGGGTGCGGAAATGGCTTCATGGACCAAATTGGATCCCCTGGCAGGGCAAGAAGGGTGGCCAGGGGGTGGGGTAAGCATAAGCCAGGCTGAACAGGAGATCCTGTGGAATCTCAATGAGCACTACAAACTTCAGTGATTAGCCATCTATATGTGGATCTGCGGGAAGGAAGCTCAGAGGGAAGAAAATCTTCCACATCTTTTCTGAGTGTTTCCATTTTTATTGAATAATGTGTGGCTAAGCGCCATCATTTTCCTCCTCCCCTTATAACGGAAGGGGGAACATTCCAGAAACTTTACCATCTCGTTCTTGACAGTTCCTCAGCCCTTGGGTTTTTATTTCCCACCTGAAATTAAAATCTTCTACCTGTAACATCACAATTAATTGCAAGGAAGATAATTAAGATGTCACAAACAGAAGAATACAGGTGGGGAATTAGCAGCAGGAACAGATGAACTCTTAAGCAAGAAAGATCCCATTGTCATGCAAATATCCCTGGTGCCAGCAGAAAACAATGGAAGACAAATGCTGTGAAAAAGAAAATAGGAAATGAAGCAAATGATAATGAAAGAGAATATTTGCACTTGGTTTTCCATGAGGAGCAGGAGGGCCTTTAGGAACATTTGTAAATGGTGGGGAGGAAGGCAGAAATGCAACTGTATCCATTTTGATCACCCTACTGTTGTTCGGCAATGGCTGAAGCTGTGCAATGACTTTTCAGCTGACATATTTGAGGGCTCTGAGTGTTTTTTCTTCTTATTTTCAGCTCAAGAAGGCAAGAGGGAAACATCTTATTTACATTTCCACTGAGTTGGCTGCTTAAATGAGCTAGGTAAGTCACAAATGTCTTGCATGTATTCAGAAGTAATCATTTTAATCACTTAATTAAGCAGCCTTTGTGTTGCATCCACACAAATATGCCAGCTAACATTTTTTATTAAAGCAGCGCAAGGAACAAAATGGTTTAGAATAGCTTATGAACTGCTGCCTTTCCAAAAACTATCCATTTTGCAACTGGATTAATTATTCAGTAGGTTTTTTGTTTTGTTTTGTTTTTTAAGAATCTTTGGAGATTAGCTGGTCCAGCATAGTGGATGATTTATGAGTGCACCACTCACTGCAAAATGTTCATCAAACCCCAAAGCACTTGGTATTTCAACGTGGAAAAACTCTACACAAATTCCTTTGAATCTTGATACTTTAATTTTAAAAAATCAGTTAATTGTCTCCAATAGAAAATATTATTTATTTGCTAAACTGAACATCATGTATACAGATCCAATTCCTGACCTCTCCATGGCAGGCTGGTAAATTACTCTTGCCTGAAACCAGGAAAGCTGCTGCCAGACAATGTATTCCATGAGTGGGGAGCCTATTTTTGAGGTTATTCAAGGTCTACTCATGTCCTGTCAGGGGATCCAATTTTGCCCATGAAGTTATTTCTCCAACACCATGCCCACCTGTCGATCAGCTGGCATCACTCCAATGGTCCCCTACCTCAGTGGGCCAACACTGACAGGTGGGCAGACCCACCTACTTATCAGTCACCTGATATTAGGTCACATGGCTGACAAGTGGCTGGTCTCACTCACCTCTCAAACTTAGCCCATATGGGTGGGGGAGATAAACGTCTGGCCAAAAATGTTCCCTATCCTTTGAGCAGACAATTCTGAGCTAGATGGGCCATTGACCTGACTCAATATAAGACAGCTTCCTATGTTTTAGGTAATTGTATTTGCATTGATTTAATTTGTGAGCCATCCAGAAGGCCTAGTCAACTGAACAGTGTTTAAATGCCAAAAAGAAAAAGAAACCAACTCTAAAAGAGAATGTGTGAAAACAGAATTAAGCAGACTGCCCTGGTCAGAATGACAGGACATCCACAGCCTTGGGAGAGGTATTATAATCTTTAGTCACAGCACTTAGGGTAGTGATTAAAATCAAAATGGAAAGGGAGGAATTTATATACAATATAAATTAGGGGTCACCAACCATTTTAGACCAATGGGTTCCTTTGAGTTTTTGAGCGAGCGTCATGGGCACCACCACCTCTGTTCCTTTCTCTCTCTCCTATATCAGAGAATCTGGGTAAAAGCCTTGAAATCTGAGCCTTGTAAAGTACATTGTGAGAAGCTGCAAGGAAGAGTACAAAGTGGCAGTGGGAAAGAGCATCACTCTTCCAATTTCATTCTTCAGCTCTATGCACTTATCATAGAATCACAGAACTGTAGAGTTGGAAGTGACCCTGGGGGTCAGCTGGTCCAAAGCCCTGCAAGGCAAGGAATCTCATCTAAAGCATCCATGACAAAAGGTGGGCAGCCAAGCTCTGCTTAAAAACCCCCAATGAAGGAGAATCCACCAGCTTCCAGGGAGGGGAAAGGAAGAAAAGGGTAACCACCTCATAACCAAAGGGACACTGAGTGGATGCCAGAGGAAAATCTCAATGGCAGTGCTGGATATGTCATTGAATATGCTTTCAAGGAAGATATGGGCCTACCAAGAATTGATCCATCTCTGGCTTGGTACCCCAGTGTGTAATTCATATGGGTATACATATATCCGTTCAACATTGTGACTTTGGTCATGGGAAGGATTTTAACATCTTTGTCTTAACTGAAGATGTGATATGGAAAACAGCCAATATATATTGGGAAATAGTGGCTTATGAATCTAAGCAGGATCCTTTAAAACCTTTCTCATTCATTTGGGTAATCTAGCCAAAGAAGGCTGATTGCCGAAGAATTGATACTTTTGAATTATGGTGCTGGAGGAGACTCTTGAGAGTCCCATGGACTGCAAGAAGATCAAACCGATCCATTCTGAAGGAAATCAGCCCTGAGTACTCACTGGAAGGACAGATCCTGAACCTGAGGCTCCAATACTTTGGCCACCTCACGAGATGAGAAGACTCCTGGGAAAGAACCTGATGTTGGGAAAGATCGAGGGCACAGGGAGAAGGGAACGACAGAGGACAAGATGGTTGGACAGTGTTCTCGAAGCTACTAACATGATTTTGACCAAACTGCGGGAGGCAGTGGAAGACAGGAATGCCTGGCGTGCTCTGGTCCATGGGGTCACGAAGAGTCGGACACGACTAAACGACAACAACAGCCAAAGACCACCATATCACCATTTACATCACACAGGAGAGGAGAACAGTTTTGACAACAGCACCCAGACTAATCTGGCTCATGGTAGTATAAGATAGCATCTTAACTCATTATTGACACAAGAGATAAGGCACAAGACTTTCAACAGGGTATTAATTTCTCCTGGATTTCTCATTTCTTTGCATAGCCTTTTCTGCACTGTGCTGCTAATATTTAACTTCTATCATCCATCAAGAAAAAGAATATGGGAAGCCCTCTAAGAGGAAATGGTTCTTTTTGGCCATTATTTTAATCATTTCATACCTTCACTTAAATATGTCAAAATTTCAGAATTATAAAAGACAACATCCCAGAAATTATTGGTTAGTTCAGGATGAGCATTGTTCGTGATGTATACTGGGAAAGGGTTAGAGACCCTCTCCTATAGATAGCCACTTCCCCAGTCTTAAAAAAAAAAAAAGTGCCCCACATGCCTACTAAGTACTGCAACAAAAATCTCATTGGGCAAATCCTAATTGCAGATCCCACATGTAATATCTAAATTTGGTCTCCGGGATTGGGCATTGTATGCTTTCACATCCAGGCTTGTTGAAACTATTCCTGTACTAAAAAAGATCCCTGCACTAGCAATAAATTAGAGTTATGTTCAAAGCAGAATTTTTTAAAAGGCATTAATCTCAACTCTCGCTGTACAACATTGCATTTTATTATGACCATTTAAGAGGGCGCATATAGATCACTATGCATTGACAGGCTGAACCTATTGCAACAACACTTTTTTACAATAATCACAAATGATATAATGTGATGTATGCATACATAATTGTGTCTCTTTTTATGGACAATTTTTAAATTCTAAAATATATAAATAAATTTACTGGGGAAATTAGCATAAAATCTAGTTTGAAAGCAAGAATCTTTCATTGCTCTGTAATGGGCCCTTTAATTGCAACAATGAATTGACTCTTTATGTACATGTCTGTCTGTGTTTTCATTTTTCATGTAAAGTAGGCTATCTGAATACCATCTGCTAAAACTGTTGCATGCATATGGCTGGTACTCTATTTGTTCCAAACATTGGGAAGAATGTGGTAGGAGATTGGAAACCTTGTTCAATATATCTTGCACAGAATGCAGAGTTCAAACTAAATAGCACCCATGTGAGTGGAAGTTTTAAGATACTGCATCTGGAAATGTCTGCTATAGAAGGTCTTAAGAGAGAAATAGCCAGAGCTGTTAAACATATTAATACGTAGCTGGCAAAAGAAAAGAAAAATCTGTCCTGGTGTTAAGTACTGAGTCATCATCTTTATTATACTCAGTTGGGATGTTTGTTTTATATGCTGAGCATATAAGAGAAAGAATCACACTGGTATTGTTGATTCTTATTTTTTTAAAAAATTGTACAGACATTTTATGTATTGGGGTGTTTTGTTTATCTTTTACTCTGGCTAGCAAAAAAGTGGGGCGGGGGACAAATGAATGAATAATACAATTATTGGACACATATATTTTATACTAAAATAAAACAGTAACATATTTCATTACCTGAAGTAGTACAATGCAAAGTGACTGGGTTTGAAGTCTTGTAAACTCTTAAGTCAAAGGTGGAGGATAAAAAATAATAATTTCCCTCTTGATTCAGAATGATATTTTAGTGCAAGAGCTTCATTCCCCAAAACCTGAAGGGAGTTCACATTACAAAATACAGCCATTAAATTTCCTGTTTAATGAGCTGTTGCTTTTATCTCAGTTATCTGGATTCCCTCCTCACTGTTCATTGTGATTTAAAGAAATGCACAATTAACCCATCAAATGTTGCTATGTAGATTGGCAAGATTTTTGTACACAGGTGTAACACTGACCCACGTGAGGTTAAGAGGCTTCCCAAAACTTACAGAATGTATCCAAAGTTGGACAGATCTTTAACAGGTATTGTAAGCATGTGTGGTGCTGGAGCAGCCCATGGCTGGGGCGTCAGGAAGACCAGACATCTTTGCCAGTGAACCCTACCTAGGGCTTGGACCTCAGCAGCTGCCCAGGTCCTGACAGCAGCCCCAGTAGGTCACATGCAGATCTTTAAAGAGTTATGAGAATGGCTGCTTAACTATTGTTGTGCGTTGTTGCATTCCAGTTGACTAGAAGAGCTCCTTCCGTGTGCACATACATGCACTGTCCTTGTCCACCTCTCTTCCTTTCCATGTCAAATATGAGAGTGGCCAAAAGTGTTCTGATCTCACACAATTGTGTTAGCCTTATGGAGTTATGCTGGGCTCTGGAAATAAAATGACAGCTTTGGGCCCAGGGTTAAATACAATTTCCTTTCCCTTCACCAGTTCTCCCGCAATCTGTCTGAGCAGTGCTCAGGTTATTAATGGAACTGACATTCCTGTACAAGTGACTGAGCATTGGCAGCAGCCAGGTAACAAGGCAGAAGGTGACGGCAACAAATCATCTAACACCAAAAGATAAGAGATAACGAAATGTGTTTTGGCGATTAGTTTCAGATCATGCCAGGGAAGAGGAATACGTTTCACCTGGTTATTCTAGATCCATACTTTGTTCAGGAAATGTCATACAACTGCTTGGAAGCCTATCTTAGCATTAATCAGCATAGAAATTAAATAATAATATAAATTATGGTTGTGTCTTTTCACAGACAGCTGGCCCTCCAAAAAGTAGAAGCACCCACCCTGCCATCAGACCACTCATATGCTTCACATGTCTGCAACTTCTTCAACCCATAGCTCCCTATATATCTGCTCCATCCCATTCAGTTGAATTCCTCTGTTCACCTCCTCGTTTTCATGCAGACACAAGCACACAATCACTGGTACATAATCTCTTGCTCAGTGTCAAGGGGACTGAATATAAGAATTTTGTAGGGACATATTTGGAATTATTCTTGCTCAATTGCCCTTTTCAGGCATTCTGCCTCCACCCCCATCACTGTCTCTATCACTCTCTGGAGGCTGAAGGGTGACATTAGGATTCAGGCTCATGCAAGGGGGTGGCACAAGTAGAAACAGATTCCCAGGTTCAGACCATCACCCTTCAACTCACAGAGGGTGCCGAGGCTAGCCAGCACTTTTATTCCCATTGGCAGGGCAGAGGAGCGGGGGAACAAGGGACATATATTCTTGAATGAAGAGGGTTAATTTCAATTAATATCCTAGGTTTGTTAATGAGGAGAAAATCTTGCAGAGAATAAAAGGTGTTAAAATGTGTGCAACTTACTTAGGGGGCAAATAAGAATCATTCTTAAAAGGTTAAAACTGTTTTTAATGAGGTAACATACTTTGAGGAGAGTCTGTTGTGTATAAAACTACCTGGAAAAGTCTCCTCTGTTCTTTCTGCCATATGTTTAGAATGCTGTTAGCATGGAAAGTGAATTAAAAGTATATCATTGGCTATGTAACTTTTGCATTTGCGTTGCAGACTGATTTGAGCCAAGGCTGATTCAAGCCTCGTGGGAAAGTAGCCTTAACTGGAAAGGAGTAATATGGGTTGTTAATTTAAAATCTTCCTTAAATTAATGTGAAGCACATTGGAGAGGAGCATAGTGGTGACCACTGGTTATTGAGCTGTCTACAGTCTCTATGGAAGCACCTTGAGCTCCATCCAGAGAATTGTGCATGAACTGCACTCTGACTCAAAAAAGGAGAAAAGAATACAAGAGCATTTGGAATCTGTTTAACTGGATCAAATTGTGCATAGAAATATATTGCTACTGTAGGTGTTCCTAACAGTGTACTAAATATTTGTTATTCCTTTAAGCAACATTCAACAGTGCCAAGTCAATCAAAGTCCTATGCTATAGATTTCATTAGCCTTTCTTTTCAACAAAGGAGAAGGAAACACAGTAACCACCTTGGCTTTCACACAGGGAGGGTCAGATCAGGCTGTTCATATGATCCATGCCATTTCTTCGTGGTCCTCACGCATAAGGATATTTTATCTCATTTGCACATTAATCTGTGGTTCAAAAAATAAACCCATGATGCAATTTGCATTTAAATGCTATTCTGTTTTCCCTCAGTGCACTCATTCTAAAAAAAATATATGTTGATATACTTTTTGTACCCAGAACAGGAACATTTGGGGTGTGAAAAAAACCAACACATAAGTAAGTTCCAACATTCACCTTAGTCCTGGGAGTGCAGATTAAGTCCATTCATAATGGAATTCCCAAAGATCAAAGCCCTTTACAGACAATCTCCTTTTGTGCAATGGCTATCGTCTGAGGGGGAAACTCAATCACTGGCTCCACCTTTGCCACCACATGCATGCTGGTCCTGCCCATAAAGACCCACCCTTTGGGAGAGTAAGTTAAAAGTGAGGAGCCTGTTGTACAATGGCCCCTCCCCAGGCAATTTAGAATTCCATGCAATTTGTGCCCACAACCCCAGAGAGCCACTACCATTTTACTGTTGTTGGTATCTGTCCATCTTAGGAGACAATAGAGGGGTGCGCCTTTGGGAAGGTTGCAGCACCTACTGTGGCTGTGGAGACTGATACGGGAGAGACATGTTTTGTTGCAGCTGGGGCAGATGAAGGCTGATGCAGGTGTACCACTGCCTTTATTTACTATTCAGTGTAAACAATACTGAGCTAGATTAGAGGTCAGCAACCTTTTTCAGCCATGGGCTGGTCCAGACCATGTGGTAAGGTAAAGGTAAAGGGACCCCTGACCATTAGGTCCAGTCGTGACCGACTCTGGGGTTGCGGCGCTCATCTTGCTTTATTGGCCGAGGGAGCCGGCGTACAGGTTCCGGATCATGTGGCCAGCATGACTAAGCCGCTTCTGGCAAACCAGAGCAGCGTACATTCCCACCGGAGCGGTACCTATTTATCTACTTGCACTTTGATGTGCTTTCGAACTGCTAGGTTGGCAGGAGCTGGGACAGAGCAATGGGAGCTCACCCTGTCACAGGGATTCGAACCGCCGACCTTCTGATCGGCAAGTCCTAGGCTCTGAGCCACCCGCATCCCAAAGACCATGTGGTAGGCCGGACTATATTTTGGAGAGAGAAAATTAACAAATTCCTATGCCCCACAAATAACCCAGACACATTCTACTCATGTAAAAACACACTGATTCTTGGACCATCCACGGGCCAGATTGAGAAGGCGATTGGGCCGCATCCGGCCCCCAGGCCTTAGGTTGCCTACCCCTGAGCTAGATGGACCAATGGTCTGGCACTGTATATGACAGCTTCTTCTGCTCCTATGAATGTAGCACCTTTCTCTCCCCAGAAAGAAGATCAAATTATTCAAACATACCCAACGAAAACACAAAATATTCAGGGGTATGCTATTAGTTGGCTTGGCTGGCCCTCACCAATGGCCCAGAGGGAAGCTCAAAAAATGCCAATAAAGCCCAATGGCCAGGGTGACAGCTGGAGATCCCCAATGCAAGAAGAGCCCCCTCAAGTGACAATCCGGCTGAAGGTCCTTCTTAAAACTGTAGCTACCCCTGCTGAGGAAGTTTACAAGCTTGACTCGGGGCAGCAGATGACATGCACAGCAATAAGGCATCAGTAAGGAAATTGAGTTTCATTTAATGTTATTGCCTTTAACAGGCCATCTGGCAGCCAGGTATAATGAGGCCTTCTAGAAAGTTTTAAATGACTCTCATAATAAGATCACCCTATTCCTTAAAAACTGCAGCATTTCCTACTTTCCTCACAGTAACATTTCCCAGAATGTGACAGCTCCATAAAGACCTATCAACCCAATCCACATTACAGCAACAAATATGCAGAGAGTTACTTGCTACTTGAGGGAGCCAAGTCATGTGGCAAGCACTTTTAAATGTTACCCTGAGGAGCAGGAGAACTCACCATAGGGAGCCCATGTTCAGTGGCATTCCAAAGGCAAATGTAGCATTGAGTTCAGCTCTTAAAAAGCATTTCTGACACAGAAATCCCTCACTGCTGAAATTTTCACCCGACAGGTATCTCATTGGGTCACATCCTTGCACCAAACATTTCACCAAAAAAGTTATTATCAGGCACTGCTGCTTTTTATAGCTTTGTGTGCACCTTGATTTGTGGATACGCAACAATTCAAATATGTCAAGAAGGAGAAGACAAGAGATTATGTAAGACAGCTGAGAGCTGCATCCTTTGTCTTCAGTCCAACCCAAATCTTGCACTTCATGCATTTCCCATGTTTCTGAGGTCCAAGCCTGACATTTCCTTTAAGCAAGGTTGCAATTCACATCTAGCTGGTGTCCCTGACACGGTTTTCAGTCTTTTATTTTGCAGCCATATAAAATATGAATATGACCAACTGCTATTGTAAAACATACCCTGTTACTGGGTTTTTTCCAGAATGTGTAGGATGTTTCAATTCTCTCATTTTTGAATTGATTCTTGAAAGCAATGCACTATTTAAATCTAAAGGTTTTGGACTTTAGTTTTTGAATGGGGAGGGGGGACAATCAAATTCCGACTCTCTTCATCTGAGCACAGCATGGAAAATGACTCAGCTGCAGCTTGCACACAAGACCCCTTTACAGAGGGCATTTGCCAATAAGATGCTACCCAATCACTTCGACAAATAAGGCGAAGAGGCCATTTCTTCCCCTCTTCCTCTGTGTACTCATGTATTTTTCAAAAGTGTCATTCTGTGTGCCACTTGGCATTTGGATGAGCTTCTCCCCTGAGAGTTTAAAATGGAGGATTGCAACAGAATGGTTCCAAGAATGCTTGAGCACCTGTGAACAAGCCACATTCCTTTGGTTTTCTACTATCACACAAAGCTTTGAAAATATTGTGACTCAGAGCTAATTTAAGCATGTGAGAGACAGCACATTGTAAGAGTTACCGTATTTTTTGCTCTATAAGACTCACTTTTTCCCTCCTAGAAATTAAGGGGAAGTGTGTATGCGTCTTATGGAGCGAATGCAGGCTGCGCAGCTATCCCAGAAGCCAGAACAGCAAAAGGGATCGCTACTTTCACTGCGCAGCAATCCCTCTTGCTGTTCTGGCTTCTGAGATTCAGAATATATATTTTTTTTCTTGTTTTCCTCCTCCAAAAATTAGGTGCGTTTTATGGTCTGATGCATCTTATAGAGCGAAAAATACGGTACTTCTGGGCTGCAGTTGGAAAAAATCACATATTTCGAATGCCACTTCCTCATATAAAAGCTAATCCCTTTCACCCCTGACAAGCCAGGTCTCCATTTGTTCCTACAAGAAGCAAAAGGAGAAACATGAGTTGCAGCGCAAGTCTATACATCTTTCCATAAGCAATTCCCATGGAATTCATGGGGCTTTCTTCCCAGGTAAGCAGATATAGGATTACAGCAGGGGTGGGAAATGGCAGGTCCAAATGCAGCCCTCTAGCTCTCTCTGTCTGGGACTATCTGGGACTCTTTCCAGACCACACCCTCAAGTCATGCCACAAGCCTTCCTCACACTTTCCTTTCCCCCCCCTGGCTGGAATGTGTCCTTGAGATCAGATAATGGCTCTTGCTTCCCTGGACACAAGATTGAGAGGGGTGTGAGAGTGTGTGCAGAAACTAGGCTAGTGCACGAAGGTAAAATTTACATACATTGCTCCAACGTCTTTTGCACAAATGGTTACTCAGAAGGAAATGCTGCCCTTAAGATTGAAAAGTTTCTCTGCCCTTGAATTACAGAATCACTTGCCTTTTCTGCTTTCCGACCTGTACAGTAATATGTGAATGAGTAAGACCCACAAATCCTCTTGTTTACTTTTGAACAGAAGTTTTGAAAAGAAGTGCCAGCCGTGCACTGGAAAAAAAGGTCACAATCCCATTCAGCACGCCCCATTTCTACAAACCAGAAGTTGATCAGTGAAAATTTTGGCAGCGTAACAAAGTCTTTAAGAAAGACTGAAACACCACAAAAGAGAAAGCCAAGAGAAGTTTTCATTGGGTGTACTGTTTTTATATTTTCATGCAATCCTATCATGTTTATTTGGTTATTAAGTCCTATTGAATTCACTGGGAACTGGGAAATCACTGGGAACTGAATCCGCTGAGACTTATTTCTGAGTGGACATGTACACAGGATTGTGCCGCAAATGTTTATGTTCCATCACAATATGATTTCTGACTGAAAATAGACTGTGGGCCTAATGAATACTATTTTGGGGTGGCATCTCCCCTTGTGGAGACGAATCTCCTAAATATAAGGGCAACTTCTAAATATCAGAACCTAGAAGATGCTATGTATTCTCCTTTAACTGAATGCAGTCATTATAGCTATATTCCAGAATGTTTACTGAATGACCTGCATCAGTATTGAAAATGTGAACCCCAAGGAAATATCAGAAGTGCAACCCTTTAAAAAAAGCCCATCAAAACATGTTTAGCACATTTTAGATACATCTTCCTCATGTCCCCATGTATCAACAACTTGTAAGCCATCAGGATCACAGAAGCATCATAAAGGGGCAATCTAGTGATTTCAATCTCAGTTCCAGGACTTGAATAATGTAGTAGGAGAACTAGCTGGTTTTCTGGCAATAACATATTTCCCATATAATTTATTAGCTTGTTTATGTGTAAGACCAAGAGTCTAAAAACCACTGAAGCAAGTAACAACGAAGATTAAACAAGATACTCGATAAAGTTAACGGGGTACACAGAATTTTACAGCAAATATACACATGTACGACATCTTTTCAAACAGATTGCTGATGGATAATCCCATTCATCCAAAAATTGAATGTATTTAAAAGCCTTTACCTTTTCAATCGCTTTTCTCTTTGTTCCCAAATCCATCCAGGTGTTTTCATTCTCCAGCATGTCCATAAAGGCCCAACGAATCCCTTCAGTCAATTCTGCCATCTGCAACAAATATTACCATAATTACTTAAGAAATGTGAAATGCTCTGAAGACTTTCTGTCCAATTCAGTGAAGGGGCTCTGCATGCAGAAGCAGCCGTGTGTGTGTGTGTGTGTGTGTGTGTGTGTGTGTGTAGCCAAAACAGATGTACACATCTGGACGTGTGTTCACATCTGCAAATCAAAATGCTCATCTACAGTGCTCATCTGGTCCCCAGCTAGATGTCACTAATTGTACTAAATTAGTGTGGGGTTGGTGCCTATGAAAGTATAAACATTAGAATCCATAGCAAAGTTTCCCTTCCATTTACCGTATTATTCGCTCTATAGGACGCACTTTTTCCCCTCCAAAAACTAAGGGCTCCTTGGCTTCAGTGATAGCAACGCGAAGCCTCCGAAGCGCAGAGGGAGAGCTCCCTCTGCGCTCCAGAGGCTGCGCGTTGCTTTCACTGAAGCCTGGAGAGCGAGAGGGGTCAGTCGCTCTCCAGGCTTCAAGGCTAGCCGTCTGAAGCCTCCGGAGCCCCTTCCATTTCTCCTCCTGCTGCACTCCAGAGGCTTCGGGTTCCTTTTGCTGAAGCCGGGAGAGCAAGACTCTCCCGGCTTCAGCAGAGAGGGAGAGCTGTGCAGCGCCCTTTCAGCAAAGCGGGAGGAGAAATGGAAGGGGCTCCATTTCTCCTGCTGCTTCGCTGAAGGGGCGCTGAGCAGAGATGGGGAGAATTTGTTTTTCTTGTTCTCCCGCTCTAAAACAAGGTGCGTCCTATGGTCGGGTGCGTCCTATAGAGCGAAAAATACGGTATTTTCTACCCTTTAAGTCCAAGACTACTCTTCAGGTGTTTAAGAACTGGAAGAACATGGTTATGAAAATATTATAAAAAAATCTTTTACTGGATAGAGCAGAGCTGATATGTGACAATATATATATATGGGCCCAAGGAAATTGTACAAGAGCATCAGTGGCTGACTGTAACCTAAATATAATATGAATACATAGCAGTGTAATAAAGACACTTCCATGCAACGTTTTTCTGTGCACTTGGTTACATTTTCTGCAGCATACATGCAGCATCATAAGAATGTAAGATGAATATGCTGGATGAGGCCAATGGCCCATCTAGGCCCGCACTGTGTTCTCACAGCAGCCGAGGGAAACCAGCAAGCAAGATTCAAGAACAGGAGCACTCTCCAGAAACTGATATTCAGAAGCAATTCAGGAAAGATGAGAAATCTGTCCATAGGTCAAATTAGCCAGGATGGCTGAAGTGGAGCCTCCATGTTCCATGGCAGCATAGCAAATGCCATCCCATTGTTTTCCTCATCCATTCTGGATTTACCATTTCCACATTTTTTTTACTCACTGGACTTTCCACAAAAAGGATAAATCCAGATCCAATGGGAAAATCTCATGGGATGGCATTTTGATGAGGACAGTGTCATGCGGAAGCTTCCATGCATGAATGGCACCAATTCCATAACAAAATGCTGTGTGGAAGTGCCAGTAATGTCAGGTGAATCACCTCCCTGATTGAAAGTTTGGAGATTGACCTAAGTGGGGGGAAATAATGTCCTTATCTAAACAACCGAAGTGGATTGTAGCATCTCATTTTCATGATTCATTACTAGCCTTTAAATATCACATCATTTTTATACAATATGGAAGCCAGTACAGCCCTGGCATTAAATATGACCAAGCATTCAACAGTCGGGAGTAAACTGCATCCCAGGGAATAAGGTAACTTGGAGATATTGATGGCAGAGCACTGTTTCAATTAACTTAGTGCACTAATGAGGTGAACTCCCTGTACTTGGAGGTTGGCAGTTCATATTCTAGCTCTACAATTGGACCCTGGTGTATATTCTGGTTTTTATGCACCAGCTGTAGCAGTAGGGGTGGGAGGAGAAATCTATTCATACCATCAGAGTTGTTATCAAAATTGTTCAGGCGTAGCCGTACGAAATGCTGCCTAGACTGTAGGTCAAAAACAGTGCTATATTTAGACACAAATAATATCTCTTTGATCTCTTTGATAAAAGGAGGGAGACAAGAAAACATCCAGGGCATGAGCTCATCAGTGACTAAATACAAAAATACCATGCTTCCCATAATTCATTATTTATTCAGCATGGACCTTCTACAAACTAAGAGGGGGGATGGTTTGGTGTCATCTAGATAGCTGAAACACAGGAAAAGGAAAGGCAGACTGAAGAAAATAGAAGATGCCATCTTTTTAAAAAGAGAGATCAACCTGGCAACTAGTCTATGACCCAGTCCCCATCCATCCTCAAGAATACGCCCCAATGATATCAGTGAGATTTATTCAAGTAAATGTTCACAGGATAGCATTCTACAATTCTGTGCATACTTATGTAAGATCATGGCATTTCTCAGTTACTAAAATGTCTCATTTGTCATTTGATCTTTCCAGCTATTCTGGGGGAAAACATGATAGTAACAAATAGCCCTAAAGACAACCTAGGAAATACCACACAATGGTTAAAGTTGCAGCGGAGAAGGGGCCACAAAGCACCAGTGGTCAGATTAAGGTAGTTTCCGGTGCCACCATCACATCAAAGTGGTAATGGCACAAGTGATCTCTGGGCCGCATCACCCACAATGCTTTGCTCTGAGGAAGGGTGGTCCTGCTGTGACGAGGATGTCAGGGAGCAGGTGACAGCAATGATAAGGCGAGAAAGAATGTATAAGAGGATGCAGTGGAGGATGAGGAAGGAGTGAGGGACGGAGGAGGAGGTGGCGATGATAATGATGGAGGGAGGAGGAGGTGAGGGCAGAAAATGTAGAAGGCAGCAGCACAATTTCAAAGACACAAAAATGCACCTACCATATCCCTCTTGTCTTCTTGGAAGTGCAGATCTACAAACATTCTTCCAGCAACATAAGGGAGAGCACTTTCCACGAAGTTTACACATTTATCCCACTGAGGCAGTAAGGAGGTTGTCCCCTGGATTACCTGTTTTGACCAAACAACATTCCATGACTATAACCAGATTTGCCGCAAATCAGGCAGACATGTATTTCCTCTTCTAATTGCTTGGGTACATTAGGGGTTTGATACAGCTGTGGAACTTTTTCTCAATTTGGGTACCACTCACTATTAGTGTGGAAAGGAAAACTCACTCTCTAATAATAGCAACGTGTGAACAAAGGTGCAGACAATCAGCTACCATTTCACTGGAGCAAACAACAACTATGTCACTATAAATGGTAAATGTGGAAAGCCCTAGAATATCTTAAGTTAGGAATGGTACTGCTAGCTCTACAGTTTGTAAATTCTCAGTTCTATTCAGTTCATTACAGAGTCCCAAGCAATGATGTCATCCTTTATCTCTGCTTCAAATTCCAGCCGTTAAAGAAGGAAAATCACAGCATAACACAGAAACATGATGCTGCAATAAAAGGGAGAAAGACTTGGATGTAAAAAAAAGATAACATGTGAATTTTTCATTCATCTCTGTGCCCAGACTAGAGTCCTGATGTCCTGAGAGAGGTTAGGTAATGTTCTCCAACTTCTTTAAATGCATTGAATTCAAGCTTGCTAGCTGGAAGCAGAGGGACTCACAGAATCCATCTATCAACTGCTGTCTTCATAAGCTTCATAGGCACACAGGGCATATTGATATCAAAATCTCTCACTTACCCTTGAAAACTCCAACCACCTATACTGAAAGCGTCGGCTGAGGTTAAATATTCTCGAATAAACCATTCTCCATACCAGATAGTTGGCAATAGTCCTGTCAAAGCAGACACATCTTTATGTCAGACAGTTAGACCCATGTGTTGTAATGTACAGCTGTCTGAGACTATAAATAAATAGGTGACTAGATTCCACCACCCCTCCTCAGATCAGTGCACTACCTACAATGGTAGCAGCTTCACCTTGAAAATTAATGAGCAATGACCAAATTCACAAAAACCTGTTAGACAGAAGCGGTTGCATGATATCAGCCATTTGGTCTGTGAATGATGGTGGATCTTCCATTTGGAGCATATTTCAACAGTTTTGCATCCTGAGATGGAATTTGGCGTTAGTGCTCCTGTGCAAAGAATGGGTGTTCTCCCCACAC
Organism: Podarcis gaigeae; assembly: GCF_964106915.1. NCBI lineage: Eukaryota > Metazoa > Chordata > Lepidosauria > Squamata > Lacertidae > Podarcis > Podarcis gaigeae. The sequence goes on along the minus strand of NC_139677.1, from coordinate 43,897,801 downwards.
ACACCAAGTACTCACGAACTAATGAAGCAGAAACAATCTAGCTACAAAATCTATAGGTAAGTTTGCCTTAATTAAATGTAATGGGATGTATTGCAACTTTTAATCAGAGTAGATCCATTGAAATAAGTTTGTCATGTTCATTCATTTCAGCGGGTCTATTCTGAGTACAAGTTAGTTGGCCAAAACATGTCATGATATCTGGTGATCCTTACCAAACCATCAACAATACATCACCAAATATCTCACACATCCTACTCACACAGTAATAATGAAACACTTGCAGGGCAATTCAGATGGCAAGTGCAACCATATAAACTAAAGGAATAGGCTTCCTACTACTGAGAAGTAAACATGGTATTTATTGGCTTAATTGGAAGTGGAACATAACAGGGATTAGCCCAGAAATCAAACTTTAGTTCTGAAAACGTATCAATTGATTTTTTTTTTTAAAAAAAGGGAGAGTCTTTGAGCCTATATAGATAAATTCACCCCACTTATCAGCCCACATTCATTCAGGATTAGAGGGCAGAGGTTCCAGGTGACAAGGTTTTAAGGCCTGCGCCTGCCGCTTGTAGAAATTAAGCACCATGGTACATTGTGCCTTATTCAGCATTTTCGGATATAGAATGTGATAATACTTCTGTAATCCAGTGTTATACACCTGAGGCTTCTGCATGGCTGGATCTCTTAATACTAATGCTCAAAGACATTAAAAACACATTTTTCAGAGTCAGAGCTAGCAGTAATATGGCACTTCACCCCCACTGCCACCACCTCAGAGCATTTTGGCAGTGCTAGACTTTTCTACCTAATTAAAGACAGCCAATAACGTATCTCCCTATTTTTTTTAAGCACTCTGACACTATTTTGATTGATTCAACAGAACACAAAAGTGAATGTTGCCGAGATAAATATTATAACTGGTTATGTGTAGTATATAACACTGCTGTTTTGCTTGTGCAACAGACTCGCACCTTGAAATCTGCCCTCCTTTCCTCACCTGTGCAGCTGCCCTGTGCACCTGGGGCATCCTCCAGAACAAATGTGGGCGTGGGGCACAGGGAGAGAATAGGAAGGATAAGTCCTGTTGTGGAAGCAGAATGCTTGCTTGCTTATGCAGCATGGGACACAACCCTCACACCATCACGTTCTTTTCAAAATGTAGGGTTTCAGTTGTTACTTGATGAATAAAACCAATTCATCGATAAAAACATTGTGGGCCAATCAAAACTGGAACCTGCTGCCAGTGTTTGTGCTGTGCCTCAGAAAGTTATCAATAATCAGGATATCAAACTAGCCTAATTCCAAGGACAGAGGAACTGCACTATTTTATTTATTGGGGGGGAATATATCGTGTCTGATGCATTTTATATTCTTTTGGGTGCTAGCAAAATGAACCAATTAAAAAAAGAAGGGGACAAGCAGGTGAAGACCACCTGAGGACCAAAGTACATATGACAATAGTCACATGCAGTACTGCTTTACTCTTTTTTTGGTCAGTGGCAGGGTTGCATGCACTCCCCCCCCCCCCATCTCTCTCACATAGCCAGTATGGAGGAGACCCTATCAGGACTCTAGCAGGGAGATAGAAGGGATTTAATCATTTCCTCCACACACCTGCAATATGCATTGCTGATAAAAACTCCCACTACTGATACAGATATGGGGAGGAGATCTACACTGGCTATTTGTTTTTACACACACACAAATCATAAAATAAAATAAAATCTGTACTTTACAGCAAAGCCTGTTCCAGTTAAGTTTTCCTGCTCCCCCCAGCAGGACTATCTACCACCAACTGCATTCTGGGAATGCTTCTGGGAGAAAGAGTGAGGCAAGCGACGTCACCTGAGCCTGTTCCAAATGGGCTCACTGACATATTTCCTTTTATTGTGTCTTTCACCCCTTACCTTTCCTCTCAGTAATTTCCCTGCTTCCTTCTCTTCTCCCCACTGAATAACATAGAAGACAGCACATAGTCACTAGCGTTATTTTCACAATTCTGTAGAACTTGCCACGTTGTGGTAATGGACCTTTTCTATGCAGTACCCAGCGGGACGCAGGTGGCGCTGTGGGTTAAAGCCTCAGCGCCTAGGACTTGCCGATCGAAAGGTCGGCGGTTCGAATCCCTGCGGCGGGGTGCGCTCCCGCTGCTCGGTCCCAGCGCCTGCCAACCTAGCAGTTCAAAAGCACCTCCGGGTGCAAGTAGATAAATAGGGACCGCTTACCAGCGGGAAGGTAAACGGCGTTTCCGTGTGCGGCTCTGGCTTGCCAGAAAAGCGATGTCACGCTGGCCACGTGACCCGGAAGTGTCTCCAGACAGCGCTGGCCCCTGGCCTCTTAAGTGAGATGGGCGCACAACCCCAGAGTCTGTCAAGACTGGCCCGTACGGGCAGGGGTACCTTTACCTTTACCTTTACATGCAGTACCCATGGCTTCTGCAGAAGTCATGGGCCCTTTCTGCGAAAACAGCAGGACCCTCTTGGAGCATCTCTGTTTCAATGGCATCTTTTCACTTTGCTATCATTAGTATCTGCAGTGTTCACGAAACAAACCGGACTTATGGCTGAAGAGCAACAAATTGTTCAGTCAATATGATATGCCTTCCCAGTCGTAAGAGGATTCCTATAATGATCGCCTCAGTTTCCACATTTTTCCCCAAGCACAGAAAGGCTTTGCACGGGGGGGGGGGGGGAATCCATTCACGTGGAATTGCTAGCAATGAGTTCTCTTGCTGCAGCATTCACATGATTTTGTTTTCATAGCAACCCCAGAGACAGAAATAATTGAAAGGGTCCACCTGTGGTTTGAAAACAAAGTGGTAACAAACCACAGTATGCCAAGATCCTAAACATTATACTGAAAAGTCAGGGATTGTTTCTGAGCAAAAAACATACACAAAGCAAATTAGAAATCCTTACTTTTTTCTTTCACTTTCTAGTATCCTGAACAAATCCTTGAAGTACTGGGGCACACGAACAACGACATTTTCTGAAGCATCTATGTCCTTAAGTTCAGGATAAAGCTTGGTGTCTATCACTTTCTTGATATATCCCAGCCAGTCAAACTGAAACACAGCAAAGGTTCAGTTCCTGACTCTTGCAGACAACAACAACAACAACAAAAGCTTATAAGTTAATTACCTACCATTAGCTGAACGACTTAAAAGTTTTGCCTAATTTCAAAGTTGAAGTTCACTGCACAACATCACAAATATTTTGAAACTTAAATAAAAATGCAGCTGTATTTAAAATAATAATAGTGAACACCTGTTTCAACTAATTTCATTTAAATTGCCATCTTATGCACATCTGAAGAACCTTTCAGTTTGAAAGGTAATTACACAGTCCAATCAGGCATTAATATAGTCATTTTCCAATTAACTTCAACCAACCTGAGGGATCAGGGTGCTGAGTTCCGATATGTTCATTTTGTTGTACATAGATTCACTGGTTCGATTCTCATGAGGAATCATTATCTGCAAAATATAAATGCAAACAAATATTATTTTCCTCCACAAATCCACTCTGACTTTGCCAACACTCACATAATCTGGGTGCGACAAGGTATGAATAGCAATGTTACCTGTTCAGTTTTCAATAAAATAAGTTGCAAACCTATTATTATGATTCATTAGCAAAAAAATCTTCTTTTTCCACAAACATTTTACATTTCCCCCCATGTAACACAATGAAATTCATCTTTATCCATACTAATATCTATCCCTTCCAGTATGAAACGATGTTCAGTTTCATAATCCCAGGTGGATACCTACTCTACATCAAATGTATCTGAAAGACAGGAAAATCTAGAAAACTAACTAACCAGTGGACTAGGAAGAAATTATTGTAAACTACTGATGCTGTCTTCAAATTTAGCACTGCAATTAGGCCTGGAAACTAATTGCCAGTCAGGTCAGGATTGGCATTATATGCTCAAGCTGTCTTGCCCCGGTGAGCAGGCTGGCCGCTGAATTTTGCACCACCAGAAGTTTCCAAATTGTTTTCAGTGTTAGCGCAACATATAACTCATTATAGTAAACTAACCTAGAGGTTATTTAGCAGCAGCTGTAAACAGCTCCTGCTCATTTACATTTATATTCTTGTTCAACCCTGAAATCCTTGGAGTATCAAACTTATTCCTGGATGTGCTACTGGCAGTTGCCTACTTGTGGACATATCTTGCCAGTTCATCACATTAATTATTAATTATTATTATTATTATTATTATTATTATTATTATTATTATTATTATTATACAGTGGTACCTTGGTTCTCAAACATAATCTGTTTGACTTCCAAAACATTCTAAAACCGAGTTGCAAAGGGCTGGCTGCAAGTTCAATGGAGAAAATTAAAAACAAGCAGTGGAAGCCGTTTGACTTCCGAGGCGCATTGAAAAATGGAAGCATTTACTTCCAGGTTTTTGGCATTCAGCTTCCGAGATGCTCAAAAATCGAGGTACCACTGTATTTATACACTGCCCTTCATCCAAAGATCACAGGGCAGTTCACAACATAAAAATAAAAGATTCAGTTTGTCACTGCATTGGAACTCCAGGAAAGCACCAAGTGAATGAAGAAGTGAAGCCATGTCTACCCCTTTGGACATCCAGTTGCCACAAATGCAGCTAAACCCACATTTAGAAAAGCACTAACCTCAGCAATTTTAACTTCTAGTTTCAACACAGACTTCATGTCCAACTCTGCGCGTGAATCATTGGCCCCCAAAAGCACTGCTGTATCCACCATGAACTGGAACAGAGCTTCTCTGTACTATAATGTGATAAGAATCCAGTTATTACAGCTAAACAGAGAAATAACCTCAGCAAAATAAAGTATACCCCCCCACACACCTTACTGAAGCATAAGAATAGTACATTGTTTTCTTACCTCCCTTTTTCATTTTCCTTTGCATATTAATCATACTATTGTGCTCTATATTAGTTAACATGCTCTATCTATTCAGCATTCATCCTCATTTGCTTGCATGAAACATGCACTGATGTTAGATTATATCCAGTGTTTATTGAGCATTTGTTCTGATTTGTGTATGGAGTGGTTATGCAACAATGAGCATTCATCCAGAATTCATCCTCATTTGCTTGCATGAAACATGCACTGATGTTAGATTATATCCAGTGTTTATTGAGCATTTGTTCTGATTTGTGTATGGAGTGGTTATGCAACAATGAGCATTCATCCAGAATTCATCCCGATTTGCTTGCAGTGCATTTACATGTCTTCCCATTGGCCATTTGTTTGTCCCTTTCAGTGCATTTCCCCATCACTTTCCAAACTGCAAAAATGTTGTGGGTGGTATCCAACTAAAGAGTTCCGCTAGAGCAATGATTGCCAGGTTCTCTCTCCTCTCCCTGTGCACCCCCCACACAACCCCTAAATCTGTTCCCTCCAGTGAAGGTTTATGGGGCACAGATGGGGGACACGGTAAGAGGAGAGCATGAGGAAGTTCCACTGTGCAGCTAAAACTCCTTGTAGTATCAGAACAGTTAAGCTGGAAACAACCACTTGTAGTAGTAGGTAAGGTGAAGGTAAAGGGACCCCTGACCATTAGGTCCAGTCGTGATCGACTCTGAGGTTGCGGCGCTCATCTCGCTTTATTGGCCGAGGGAGCCGGCATACAGATTCCGGGTCATGTGGCCAGCATGACTAAGCCGCTTCTGGCAAACCAGAGCAGTGCACGGAAACGCCGTTTACCTTCCCGGCGGAGCAGTACCTATTTATCTACTTGCACTTTGATGTGCTTTTGAACTGCTAGGTTGGCAGGAGCAGGGACCGAGCAACGGGAGCTCACCCCGTCGTGGGGATTTGAACTGCCAATCTTCTGATCAGCAAGTCCTAGGCTCTGTGGTTTAACCCACAGCGCCACCTGCATCCCTTTTGTAGTAGTAGGTGGTTGTTGTTTAAAAAAGGATATGTTGTGCAAATCCCTATTCCATCTAGAACAGTGGTTCTCAATCTTTTTTTGACCATGTCCCACCTAAGCATCTCTAAAATCCTGGTACTCCCTTCCCCCGTGACATATAATTCTTATTATTCAAAAAGTGAACTCCTATCCACGTGGAGGAAGCCTAACAGGTCATTAATTTGGTCTAACTCATTCTCAAATTTCCCCCCTTAACAATCAGATTGCCCCCTGTAGGGCGTATTGGGAACCACGGATCTAGAAGTATGCAGTGAGAAAGTGAATCTACATTTTACTCAGCCTGCAGAAGGAGCTCATTGGGGATTGGGGAGAAATTTAAAGGTGAACTAGTTCACAATTTCCAAAACAATATGTGAACCAAAAGAGGCATCCTTTGAAATTCACATCTTTCTGAATTTTGCAATGCAGTTCTCCAGCAAAGTTCTCTCCCCCAAAAATGCATATACCAGCATAAAATGTGATATAAATGCACGTTATTGAAAACAGCATACAAAATGCATTCTATTAGGGGAAACTGCTTTGGGAAAATTTGCATATTAGGAAAAATTACAAACAAAAAGGTGTATATTAAAATGCCGGTGAGATTTCATGAAGACTAAAAAAAAAAAAATGTAAATTGAATATTGGGAAAAATGCAAAACTGAGAGAAACAAAAGTTGACATAGTCACCCATCCCTAGTGGCTACTAAAGAGAGGATATTTTCAGTAATGGCAGCCCAGTTTTGGAATGTTCTTCTCAACGAAGCTTGCCTGGTGCCCACACTGTGGTTCTTCCACCAGCAGGCAACAACCTTTTAACCTTCCCAGGCTTTTAAAAAAAATGTTTGAGTGTTCCTTATGTATATGACACCACTTATACACTCCGCTGCTGGATTTATTCAAGTCCTGTATTGTGTTATTTTGATTATGTTTTGGATATATATATATATATATATATATATATATATATAATCTTTGTGTTTCACAGTTTTAATTTGCTGTTGTTGACCACTCAGATAATTTCAATTACCGAATGGCATAGTAGCAAATAAATGGAAGTAGTAGCAGATAAATGGAAATAAATAAAACAGTTGCTGCAGAAGGTTTAAATCTCTAAACAGGAAGTTGACAGGATTAAACAAGTAATTAATTAATTAATATGGTGGCAAAGGAGAAGAAATCCTCAATGTAGAAATTGTTCTCCATTAAGACGCTTAAGTAAGCAATGCTCACGGATTTAGCTTCTGTGGTGTTTTCCAGGTAGTCTTCTCGCGCTGACAGGGACAGAGATGCTTGGTCTAGCTATTAAAAATATGTAAAGAATACAACAGCGTCAGTTCCCATTAAATACATTTCCATAATACTACTCAATCTCAAATTTATAGTTTCATTAAGAAAAAGGAAGACACACAAGCAATCTTTTAAAAAATGATTTACTAACGTTAAGCAATGAACACATTTTTAAAAAGAAAATAATAATTCAGGCATCCAATTAAGTTTACATTTAAATATTATATTCTGCTTTCTTGGGGACATTGGCTTCTGTATGACATTGGGGAGTTTAGGAATTCTACAATAAACGTTTCCCCCAAGATATAAATGTCTCGTGGCATATCTAATCTGGGAATTCATTTGATCCTTCAGTAACTAATTAGGATACAAGCATGTTCTTCTTGTAAATCAGATTGCTGTAAATCAAATTAGAGATGAGCTTAGAATGCCCTAAGGAATACAGTTACATATATTCCCCTGACTTTTGGTCATTTGCATATATACATACTAATGACCAGGTTCTGTGGAGATGTTGTTGAACATGGTGGCAAAAGGCTGATAACTCCTATCAACAAAATTAGCTGGAGGGCGTGTAATTATGAGTTTGATGCAGGTTTTAAAGGTATTATAGAATTACTTTCTCACATGTCTGGTGAAAGAAGGCATTCTTTCCGCCATGTTTGAAGATTTCATAATTAAAACATAATGAGTCCAGAAACTAGAGACTCAGCTACATTGGCAAAGTAAAAGCACTTTATATGCTTCTAACACTGTGACACCAGATGGCGGTGTGGAGTTCCATTTTTGCCAACCTAATTTCTCACACAACATTTAAAACTGTTAAGTGTTTAACTGAAACACTTCTTTGATGTGTCCAGATCCAGCCTAAGACCTTCTTTCTTCACAGAGGCACATGCCTGCACCTGTGTTGATGGCCACAGGTTGGGCTTCCAGCTGCCACTTCCAAGTGTGCCATAAACTCCCACTCCCTGTGACACAAATTAGTCAACTATAAATCAGGACATGGGTCACCCGTATAGCGCATGCTTTTGTGGGTCCAGATGCAGTGAAGCCCAGGACAGCAGCATGGAATTAAACAGGCCACAACTTTATGGATAACAGATGCTGGCATAGCCATTGCTGGTTGATGACTAACCTGATTGACTAAGATTAAGGGTTGCCTTGGGATGTGCATCAATTGTGGGCAACTGCCTTGAACACCATTCAGGAACGCTATGGCCCATCAACTCCCAAACTGGGTGACCAGACAAGAGCATCATCTTCCAGGCTCTCTTCAAGGGATACCCTGCTGCTGCAGTTGTTGCGGGCTCTCACCACTCACTTAGACTAGGGCTCCATCCCAATGCCTAATCCATCATAAAATTGTGACATCACTATCCTTTCGGGAAGTAGACAGGGCGTAGCAGAATATCCAAATGCACAGGACCATAGTGTGACCTTACAGTGGTGCCTCGCAAGACGAAAATAATCCGTTCCGCGAGTCTCTTTGTCTTGCAGTTTTTTTGTCTTGCGAAGCATCCCTATTAGCGGATTAGCGGATTAGCGCTATTAGCGGCTATTAGCGGCTAAGCGGCTATTAGCGGCTTAGAAAAAGGGGGGGAAGCGAAAAAAGTCGCAAGACTCGCAATACGTTTTCGTTTTGCGAAGCAAGCCCATAGGGAAATTCGTCTTGCGAAGCACCTCGAAAAATGGAAAACCCTTTCGTCTAGCGGGTTTTTCGTCTTGCGAGGCATTCGTCTTGCGGGGCACTACTGTATAACCCTTGATAGCTTCACCCTTGTCCAGTTATTTGAAACATTTTATATTGTGATGACAATAAAGGTACTTGATTGATTGATTGTAACATTTGCTATGAGGCAGGCAAAAGCCCTCCAGGCGGTCCAATTGGCCTAAAAGGGAAATCCTTCCCTGGCCCAGAAAATGGTGACTGAAGCAAGGCACACAGAAGCTAGTCCGCCTGCACCTGGCCAGCTACCAAATCTCAACTAAAGGAGAGGCAGGGTGGGAATCCAGAAGAAAACTGAGGCCCTCTGGTCTGCTCCCCAAGCCACACCTCTAGAATCCCCCATGACTGGCCCCACTGCCTGCAGGAGAGTCCATAGCAGCAGACTCCCTCATGCCACAGGAGGGAGTCCCATCCGCCATGGCTGCACCCAGCCACAAACACAGCTCCCCCAAATTCAAGTAAGCAATCCTTTCTGGCACCCACAGGGTCCTGTTGTGACAAACCCTCCCCACTCTCTTATGCTGAAATAGAAAGGAGCTTTCTATTATAGCTCATTGAAAGTTTTCATTTCAAGTGTATCTGCATGAGTTGGGCAGTTTGGAAGGGGGAGTTTACAAATACGACACACACGTGCACCCCAAAATCACACCACCCCATGGCACAGTTCGACTTCAAAGAATTCTTATATTAGCCTCATTTCAAGCCTAATTACATTGGAGGAGGAGCAAATTTCAGGGATCGCTCTCACTAAAAACACTTCTTGTCATAATTAAGCTTCAAAGAAATCTGCTGTGTCAATCCTAGTTGTTATAGGGGGCTGGATTTTTTTCCAATCTTAGTTGTTACCAGGGGCTGATCTTCCTGAAGACTGCAGCTGGAGATGGAAGGTTAACTTGCACTTCCAGGAAGATATCTCACTCACACACCCCTATAACACTTATGTGAAACGAAAACACTTTTTTTTTAAAAGTCTCATTGCTGATGAGTGGAGTGTGTGGCGGTAGCTGCCATGGATGCGCTTGTGCATGGTTGCAGTGTGTAGGCATATGTGTCCCCACAACAGTTTCTCCGATTTGTAAATGTGCCCATTTGCAAAAGTTGGCAATTCCTGAGCATAATGGCTGAAATGTGGAAGACTGGATATTTTTAGTGGGCCAGTGAAAACTCGCATCTACCTCCATCAACCCCCTCTACCATACCTTTATGATGTGCTCATTGGAGTTCTTATCATCAGAAGACACATACATTCGGATGAAAACAGAACTGCTATATTGGCCACGAAGAGTAGCCAGGGTCTGTAGCATGCTGAACTTCCTTTCTGACCACAATCCATCAGGTCCAATGTTCGATTCCAGGACAGGCCAGCGGAACGGAGAATGTTTCAGCATGCTCAAAAGAGGCTTTGCATCAGCTTTCTCTATCTTATCTGGAAGCGGAAAAAGCAAGCCATCAGAAGACCACTTCCAGGTAGTCCCATTTTAAGAGTGCTCATTAGGAATACTGTTATATGTGGAAAGCAACAGGATGTGTATACATAAATTAAGTAGTAGTAACGTTAGATAACTATCAGATTTCACCAAATGGGTATGCATTCAGAAGAAATGTCCCATTAAACATATATGATAGTTAAAATCCCATGCACCAGGGAATACTGTGCAGTCAATCTCAGGCATGTTTACTGAGAAGTAAGCCTCACTTATTCCTAGGTAAGTGTAGCTTAAGTACAGGACTGCATTCTAAAAGTACAAATTATTTAGCACTAACTTAATGGGAGAAGAGCAATAACTGGCAATAGTCATAAAATGCTGTTTTTGCAACATTTTGCATGCTTTGATATGCATAAAACAGAGGTTCATTTCAGAGCTGCTCATTGGTTGATATTTATAGAACAATGGAAAATAAAAAGTGTTTGCCAGTTTGTGTACATTCAGACTCTAACCTGTAACCCTGTAAATGAAAGTTACTTACTCTCATTCATACACGAAGAATAAAGAATCTTAGCCTTCTGTACAGCTTCACTGTCTCGCCTTTTGCTAAGAGGTTTCTCAAGGAGAGCTGTGAAGTCAAATGAGGAGAAAACATTAGTTTCAAGTTTAACCATCCTAGAGTTTTACCAACATCAAACAATAAGTCAGAACATCACATCAGTAGACAATGAACCTGAATTCTTCAGAATTTAATGTTGGTAGTCTAGGAAGACTGACATTCTTGAATCTAGAGGCTCAGGAAATGTTAGGCCCATACACAGTGCTTCATTGTTAAGATGAAAAGTTTGGGGGTTCCAAAGAACAGAGAACCTCTGTTTTGAAACTTCTTCCCTTCACGCTAGAGGAGGGGAGCAGGCTTTGAAGCTTTAGTAACAGGCGAAAGACACATAGTAAATGGCTCTCTCTTCCTTAATACTCAATTCAAGTAGGACCTGCAGCAAAATCTTGCAGTGTGGAGTGGTACTGTTCAGGAAGCCAACAAACTCTGCCCATTTCCAGGACACTCCATTCAACTCCCCCATTTTCTATTCCGCTCCCCTTTCCAATAATCAGTCAGCATCCCATGGCCACTGAGCACCGTTCGTCCTCATTGGGCTTTACTTGGGTTTCCCCTAAGAATCTTATTTATTTGTTGTATCTCTTCAAACCTTGGCGTTTCCCCAAGCTCCTTGTTTGGAAATGGATTAGAGTACGTAACTTTTTTATTTTCAAGGTTACAGGTTGGGATCTGAACATACAGAAACGGACATATGCTTTTTCTTCTTATATAGCCATGAACACAATATGCCATTAAAATGACACAGACAGTTTGTGTTATGGTCAGATGAACATACAAGATGCCGAGTAATGTGTGAAGTGCATGCTGAATTGGTGTCAAGCAATGAAGCACTATGGGGGAGGGGGAAACTATTATATGAACACAAAACTTAGTATCCCTACTTTCATCTGTGAACTGTCTGAGGTTGCAGAGCTAAGCTCAGACAGTGAACAGGTTCCAGGCTACAAGAAGACCAAAGCTTTGCTATAAATCATTAAAACAAACCAATATCTAAGGGAAACATTCATGGAACAGAGGTCCCTTCCAGATGACCTGTTTATTGAGCATTCATTCTGATTTGCTTATGATGAGGTAATATGATGTTGTGCCAAGCAATGGTTATCCCCCAATTCCAGTCACTCTCCTTAAAAAAAAAAGAAAAACCCTCCCAAAATTGCTTTTCTTTTTTCTTGGAGGTAGGTTTATTGTTCAAGAACTCCACCTCCACTTTAATTGTGCAGCCCTAACATGCCAGTATTGATTCTCACAAACAAAACAGAAACCGTTCATAAGTGCCCTAAGTTGTCCTGCATGGAGCAAAGTCAATCCCGTTTGCAATACAAACGTAAATCCTGCCTTGAACAAGAACATTAGTTTGCATTACACATTAATTGTGTAAATATTCTCTTAGATAGAAGTTCATAAGGGATAGAACCATGCACGTGACAACACTAAGAATGTGCATACCACTAACAAAACAAAAGGAGGCTGAAATTGGTCATATTTATATATAATTAGCACAGATAGGGAAAGAACTAAATGCATTTTTTTCCTTCCAAGACATAGAATGCCAAAGGAAGCATATCAGATTTCATGTAATTAACCATAATATACGGTCTCTCTGTGGACATGCAAGGCTTGGATTTGGCAAAGCTATATTTGTGCTTGAGCAACTAGAGATTTCCCCACTCCCAGAACTGCCTCAAATACCATAACAGAGGCAAAGGCTAACTTGCAATGAATCGGATCATTCTTTTACCTGGTGCAATACTGATTTGGAGTGTTATTTCTACTCTGTGTACACATTACTGGCTTAAAACAGTGAGGGTTTTTTTCCTCGATGCGTTTCAAGTTGCATTTGCCCATTGGACAGGCAAGGTGGGAGACTGGGCACTGACGTCTTCAGCTGATGGAATTGCCTGGTTGGTTTCTCCACTCCATCTCTGCCCCAAGAGATGGGGTAGGAAAAGGAAAGGAAAATCCCACACACCTGGGATTCAATGCTACTTGAAAAAGGATTACTGGGTTCAAGTTCAATTAAAGCTGGCTTGGGGCGGAAACCAAATCAAAACAGAGTATTTCACCAGAAACGGCAGGATTGCACTAGACCCTTGGGTATTGTCATAGGTACACAGATTAAAAAGAGAATTGAGAACGTACTACAGCCAGAGTAAGCGGCACTGTGTGCACAGCCTACCTGGCTGTATCTGTTCCTTCCAAAGCTCACAAGCTATTTATTTATGTATCTGTCTTTATTACAGAATACTATAGCCTGCCTGCTTCCTAGGCTTCTGCAAAGAGTTTCAGTTTTGAATTCTGAAAAGGGAACGGGAAAAGGCTAGGCTGCACTCCCTACAAGGTTTACACAGGATAGTGATCTTTGTGTAGGAAGGAGTGGAAAGACTTAGCAATAAAGCAAACACAAAAGCCTATAGCACAGGGTTTTTACTGCCGTTGTGACAGCAAAATGGGAGAATTATATGCACCACCCTTGAAGGAAAGGTGGAGTATAAATGCAACAGATTTGTAAATCATCACTACCTTTCCATTTTGCCTGTTCTATGACCCTGCAATCAGCCCCAAGACACATCTTCCCATAGATAAACCCAATGGATACTTAGACAATCAGTAATGCCTGGTTTGCCTGTAATACTAAGCCAAACTACGGCTTAGTATGAACGAGCAACTATGCTGGCGCACAGTAAGAAAATGGTGGCCACTTATCCCCAACTCCTGCTGCTGTCATCCTATTGTGCATTTAGCCACCACTTGGCTTAGTGTTGGGTGCAAACATGGGCTCATGGTTTGTCTCTCCCAAACAAACCTGGAGTGCTAAGCCAACAACAAGCCTTGTTTGGAATGAGCCAAACCATGAGCCCAGGTTCACACATAACACTCAACCAAAGCTGATAGAGGACTGAGGGAAGAGCAAAGCATCCATGATTTTCTTACTATGCATTGGCACACTTGCACATTCACACCAAACCATAGATAGATTGGCTCAGCATTAAATGTGAACCAGGTCAGTAACATGCAGCTACCAGGTTCCTTGGACATCTTGCGCCTGACGTCCTAGACACAATTACCTAGCAGGAAATCTCATTAAACCTAGTAGGGCTTACTTCTGAGCAAGGCTGGTTCCAGGTTTGGGGAGGCCCTTGGGCAAATGCCCCCATCCTTCCCAAAGTACTGCTGCCTGATTCACTTGCCCTGTCCCTCTGGGCCCCAGTCCATGCAGCCACCCAGAGAGAGAAGGCTACCACTGTTTCTTCCAACTCATTGCTTGCATGCTTGGAGACAGAAGGTGAACCAAGGCCAAGGATCAGCAGTCTCCAGGTAGTAACAGTGGGACCCCTGTAGGGATATGGCTCTTCAAAGGTGCTCTGATTCCAGTTGTGCTCCTAATAAAACATGCATTAGACTACACTGCAAAACACCTATTAGATCATTTCTACTGGAGCAGGTCTCACAATGGATCCTTTTTTGTGGGGAAGGGGGATTGCCTGGATTTAAAATAAATAAATATTGAATGCTGACTATTGAACTGTATAAAGGTAGGTTCGTATTTATTTTGGAAATATCTGATATCAAAACTATTTTTATTTACATAGTTATATACATAATGATAGAAGACAATATTTAAATTTGGTAGTTTATCATTTTTATATAGTACTGCTTGTATATTGCTCTATCATTCATTATATTTATAAATACCGCATTGGCCCAAATATAAGCCGCACCTTTAAAATCCAAGGGGAAAGAAGAAGAAAAAGACGATACCCAAATATAAGCCACTCCCTTAAAATTCCGCAGGCACTCACACCCGTTCCATTTTTCCGTATGTCTGTTTCAGCAGTGATATCATAAAAGCCAATGTTTGTAAGGCCACGAATTTAAACCACACTTTAACTATTCATGGTCGGAATTTGCGGGGGGGGGGGGGGGGGAATGAGGCATATATTCAGGCCAATATTTTTTTTTTGTGTGTGTGTGTGTGTGTGTGTGTGTGTGTGTGTGTGTGTGTGTGTGTGAAATAGCCAAAAACAAGGAAAATAAACTCATCTCGCCTAAGATTATAAATTCAATGACAATAGTGGGGAAGGAATAAAAACTGAAGGAGATGAGCTCAAGTAAAATACAAAGAAAATGGTAAATGTCAATTGTATTGCTAGTTTTCTTGAGTCACCACCATAAAGCATATCATATACGCTCCCCAGAGCATATCAAAATGGTCCTCCAGGGGGTTCCCTGGCCTTCTCTTGACCTAATTATCTATAACACACTCCAGTGAATAGCAGCCAGGTTGACTTGGAAGAGGATTTACATCCAGCTTGAAATATAAAATGGAAACAGCAGGTGCCAAAGCCAGTTGTTAAGTGTGCTTCAAGGCAGTGGAATGCCATAACTTGCCTCATTAAGCAAGTGTCATCTGTGCACTCCAAAGCAGGTTCAAGGTGTTCGCGCTCTTTCTTAAGCCTTCCAAACTCTGCAAATTGCTTTAGTGCATATAACTCAGTTACTTGTGCCAGGAACGTTAAAAGAGGCAAGGAGCCTTATGTAGCTGGTGCCTTTATTCTGACCTAGCTCAGCAGAAAGGACCACATCAAATCATGCTCAGCCTCTGACACTCTCTGGCAAGTGCACAAAATAGCAAGACAAAGAAACTGCGAGACCGAGGTTCCATTAGCGTGCAAAACAGAGACCCTGCATAAATCAATGCTGACACGAGTACAGATCGAACTACAAGGAAAGCACATCACAAGATGAACATAGGCAAGAATTACGGTCTGAGAGCCAGTGCAGCATTGTGGGCAGTGTTAGGCTAGGAGTGGGGAGATCCATATTCAGATTCCTGGTGAGACATGAAGTTCATTCATAGTCTAACCCACCTCACTGGGTTGCTGTGAGGATATAAAGGGGAAATCTTGTGTACAGTTCCCTGACCTTATTGTAGGAAAAGCCTACAATATGCCTTTAAACATTTTACAGGGAACACCACTCTCTTCTTGACATCTTATTTGGTCACCACCACCACCACCCATATCTTAAATGTAACTCTATTCATTACAAGGCATTTTTAACAATTTGCCCACATAACATTTTAAAGGTAAAGGTAAAGGTACCCCTGCCCGTATGGGCCAGTCTTGACAGACTCTGGGGTTGTGCGCCCATCTCACTCAAGAGGCCAGGGGCCAGCGCTGTCCGGAGACACTTCCGGGTCACGTGGCCAGCATGACATCGCTGCTCTGGCGAGCCAGAGCTGCACACGGAAACGCCGTTTACCTTCCCGCTGGTAAGCGGTCCCTATTTATCTACTTGCACCCGGAGGTGCTTTCGAACTGCTAGGTTGGCAGGCGCTGGGACCGAGCAGTGGGAGCGCACCCCGCCGCAGGGATTCGAACCGCCGACCTTTCGATCGGCAAGTCCTAGGTGCTGAGGCTTTAACCCACAGCGCCACCTGCGTCCCACCACATAACATTTTAGTCTGCTCTAAATTGCTTTTTCTTCTGCATTTGGAACCCTACAGGGACCATTAATGCAGTGTTTGGGTAAAAGATTAAGCACCTTGTCCTATACTCAAGATCACCCTCTCCAAAAAAGCCATTTCTGAAATAAAAGGGGCATCAGCGCTTATAGTTACACAAGCTTTTGGTAAGCCTCATTAGACCCTGAGTGTATAAAGGATTGAGGCCTAAAAGGGTCATCAGTTTACCCACCCTGAGGGGAACCATCAGTCATATCCTGTTCAAACAAAATACAACCTACACTGAAAACTAAGACGTCCTATAGTGGGTTCTCTTTTCCTGTTTAAAAAAGAAATCTATTTTAAAGCTAACTAACTATATACTTGTGGTTCAGCGTTACCTTTAATCTTACTTGCTATTTCTAGATCCTGCCACTTTCCCAGCTTACAGGCCAGCACAATTTCACTCTGGTGTTCATATCACTCAGTTTCTCCCACAAATTAAGAATCTACTTTACACATGCTGTTTGTAGCATTGAGTGCTCCTGTTCAGGATACTCCATTCCATTCTCCCACCCATCCAGTTTTACGTTTTGCCTCAAACAGTCAGCAATTTGAAGTCACTGAGCATGTTTGGGGGTTCTCCCTGCCACTTAGGGTTCTCCCCCCCCCCACAGATCTTTGGTACTTCTACAAAACTTGGGAGTTCCCCAAATGCCATACCTCACCTTGTGCACGGATAGTGCTGTTTTCACTGCAGGACTAGCACTAGGCTAGAGGCAAGCATCTGGGGTGGAGAGTTGGGTTCACATATATGAGCTCCTCACCTGATTTAGAACTCTTTGCTGCCTCTAGTCACATGGAGAGCCTATGGGAGTAGAAATGACCCCCTGCTTCAACTCATGGAGGAAATGTGGTTGTACCCTGGATTCTATGCCTTTGGCTACATTAAACATTTTACAAGGAATGCCACTTGAATGTCAGTGTAATACTACTTATACAAGCCCTTTTTGCAAAATAACATTTTGTTTCATAAATGCATATTAGAAAATGGTTGTTTTTGTGCATCTGCTGAAACACAACGTTCAAGCTAATTCATGGTTTAAATGTTTGCAGTAAACATTTTGTATTTGACAGCTTGAAATCCTCATGCTTCAACTGAAGAGCAATGATACAGGCAACAGGCAAGAAAAGAGATGACTTCTCTTTCCATGTGGAAAGAAGAAGAATGAAGAAGGCATTCTGCTCATCTTCAAAATTCACAGCAGGAAGCAGAGTAAGCCCCACTGAAGTCTGTCAGGCTTACTTTTGAGTAGACACGGTTGGGAATGTAGCATCTATTAACAAACAACTTGTATGCACATAATACAAAGTCAATAAACAACACTTCAGAAAAATGAAAAGCAATGTGATCACTTTCAAGACAGGAGCAATTACACTTAAGTAACTATGTAAACAAGGGATGCGGGTAGCGCTGTGGGTTAAACCACAGAGCCTAAGACTTGCCAATCAGAAGGTCGGCGGTTCGAATCCCCATGACGGAGTGAGCTCCCGTTGCTCAGTCCCTGCTTCTGCCAACCTAGCAGTTCGAGAGCACATCAAAGTGCAAGTAGATAAATAGGTACCGCTCCGGCAGGAAGGTAAACGGCGTTTTCGTGCACAGCTCTGGTTCGCCAGAAGCGGCTTAGTCATGCTGGCCACATGACCCGGAAAATGTACGCCGGCTCCCTCGGCCAATAAAGCGAGATGAGCGCCACAACCCGAGTCGGTCACAACTGGACCTAATGGTCAGGGGTACCTTTACCTTAACTATGTAAGTAACATACATTGCCAAGCAATTTACATATCTATTTATATATCATGTGTGCATTTTAAAAAATAAAACCTTTCGTTATGAAAAAGCATTCATAGCAAGAGCAGAGGTGGTTTTAGGGTAGCGTGTCTGGTTTGGCTGCACTGGGCACCAGCACCACAGGGGGCACCATAACAATAATGTTGAACAGAGCACAAGAGGTGGAGGGGCAAATTTTAGTGTTGTACAGGGCACTGCTGAAATTTGAGAGCCCAAAGTCTAGCACTGGCAAGAACCCAGGCCATGACAGGTGTCTTCTCATAGCTGAGTAAGATTGTCTTCCACGAACACGGTCTTAACAGTGAGTCCGTAAATGACTGTGGAGGCCAATTCTGGATCCACACATCCTTCCACAGTGGAAACATAGGTGTCTGGGCAGGACTTTATCATCGTGAGGGTTTGTCAAACGTGCCTTCTTCTTAGTTCATTCCTCCTTTTCGCCTTGAGTTTGTGCTTCTTCAAAGTCAATGACACCTTTGGTAAAGGCTGTTCTCCAACTGGAGCTCTTGCAGGCCAGTGTTTCCTAGTTACCAGTGCTTATGTTACATTTTTTCAGATTTGCCTTGAGAGCATCTTTAAATCTCTTTTGTTGTCCACCTGTATTTTGCTTTCCATTCTTGAGCTGGGAATAGAGTACTTGCTTTGGAAAAGCAAAGATCACCAGTGACAAAGCAATAATTCTTCAACATCAACTTTGTTGGACTGGTCATGTTGTTTGGATGGCTGATGATAAGTGTATAATGGGAGACAGAAGAAGATACAATTGATAGAGATGTTGGAGGAATCCATTCAACATGAACCATCTGAGAGACCAGCAACTTTTTCTCAAAAATATGGTGGATTTTAATCAGTCTTTTTCATCTATAATATTTGTTTTTTCACTTATTTGTCCTTCACTTTCTCTCACTTCTCTCCACTAGAAGCCTAATGAGGCAGAGGGCTGCTGCACCCCAAAGACTAGGCCTAAATATGGGAAAAGGTGGTAAGATAGCCATTCTACATTTCAGACATAACAACTTTGTTTCTGAACACCCTCAAATGGAAGAAAAAAGATATTTAAAAGTGTTTAAAAGATATCAGGAATAGATGTTGTAGGTTTTTTTCAGATAAACAGATGTTCTGATGTTCAGTCCTAGTCTGAACAATCATTCCAACCTTATTTTCCCAGTTTGTTAACAGACAGCAATACAGAGTTCCCTGATTCTGATGTAGCAGGGAACTCTGGCTTCATCCACACCAGGAACTTGGAATGAGAGTGGGGAGAAGAAGGCCAAGATTAGAAGTGTCCGGCTTCAAGTGTTCAAGCACTCATTTCCAGCTTCATAAACTTCAAATCCTGACCAGTATCTTCTAAATGCTCTCCTGCCCATACTGAAAATATACAATTCCAAGACAAACAGCTTTCTTTACGTTTCAATCCTGTGAGCTGCTGTTCTAGTTGAATGTGGATATAGACTTTCACCACATGCCCACAGCTGCAAGGATTTAAGCCCAGGTGTAAAGGCACCATCCATCATCATACACAAGCCTTCCAGAGCTCAGTGCCACTCTTGTGACCACACCGTTTCCCAGAATCTACCCTGCGCAGCTCAGCTGTGTAAGAAATCTCCTTGGTTTAAGAGAGGGCTGCTCAAAGTGAAGATGCACAAAGGCCAGTAATGGCCACTGACTCACATGGGACGTTGAGAACTACTTTGATGTCTCAGTTCAACTCCTGGACACACCTTGCCATGTGGGGAGAGAGAAAGGTTGCCTGTACCGCCAGGGTAATCACCATAGCTCAGTGATACAACAAATCCTTTTCATTCAGAAGATCCCAGATTCAGATCTAGTTAGGGGCTGAAAAGACCCCTGTCTGAAACCCCAGAGAGCACCTGCCAGTCCGTGTAGGCAATACTAAGCTAGAGAGACCAATAATCTGACTTGGTACAAGGCTCTTGTTCTTTTCAACACTGCTTGGCAGAGAGGCAGTTTTCATTTCTTAAGAGCCACAAAGTCATGGCTGTGGTTTTTATCCCCTGGAAATCATGACCTGACAAAGACAAAAACCTTAAGTATAGTGTCGCAACTTGACGCCACTGCATTCCAGGGAGGATTATAGTTCAAGTGTCAGATTTCTACTTCACTGAAAGTTCCAAGAACTGGCACAACCAGACACAGAAGATGGACATTTGGAGTATTTAAGAACATCCAAAATACTAAGTATATTCTGTCCCAGCTGAAAATAAAAATACAACAGCCGTAAGCCTCTAAAATTAGGCTCAGCCTTTTTATTCTAATCATAGGCCACTTTGCCAGAGCTCTATGCAACAAAGATGAGTAATCTCAGACAACAGGACCCCAGATCTACCAAGCCCAAACCCAGCACTCCACTGAATAGAAGCCTTGTGCTCCAATTTATTTATGTAGACATTTATACTTTTTATCCAAAACAATCTTTTGACACTTGGTTCCCTATTATGAATGCATCTAGCACTTGCAGCAATCAATCAATGAGTTCTAATGTGCAATTAATGAGGATTTAATTAATATGTACTTCCAGGGAGATTTCATGAACATTTAACCATAAATCAATTGAAACTGGTATGATAATCCAAGAAAACAACCACCAGTTCACAAGAATTAAACTGAATAAAGAATGATGATACCTCTAGAGTTTATGAAACGATACACAGGACAGAGAAAGTGAAAAAGAGTTTTTCTCCCTCATGACACTAGAACTCGTGGACATCCAAGGTAGAATGCTGGAAGATTTAGGATGGATAAAATAATATACTTGTTCACACAGCACATTGTCATACTATGGAACTTGCTCATCCAAGGAGCCCATAATGGCCACCAATTTGAATGGCTTTAAAAGAGGATTAGACAATTTCATGGAGGAGAGGGGTGTCAATGGCTACTAACCAAGATGGCTGTACTCTACGTCCACAGTTGGAGGCAGCAATGCTTCCAAAAACCAGCAGCTGGAAACCAAGGGAGGGGAGGTTCCTCTTCTGCTCATATTCTGTTCCTTGGTTTCTCAAAGGCATCTGGTTAGCCACTGAGAGAACAGGATGTTGGACTAGATGGGCCATTCAGCAGACCATTCTTTTTTTCTTATGTACAGTGGTACCTCTGGTTACGTACTTAATTCGTTCTGGAGGTCCGTTCTTAACCTGAAACTGTTCTTAACCTGAAGCACCACTTTAGCTAATGGGGCCTCCTGCCGCCGCCGCGCCGCAGCTGCACAATTTCTGTTCTCATCCTGAAGCAAAGTTCTTAACCCGAGGTAATATTTCTGGGTTAGCGGAGTCTGTAACCTGAAACGTATGTAACCTGAAGCATATGTAACCCGAGGTACCACTGTATGTTCTTTCTTTTCCACATAAGAAGCCATTTGATGTGAAATTTTCAAAATAATATGAAAGCTTACATGAAATGTGGGCACAAATGGTGCCAAATTTCTAGACTATAGCCCATTTTGAAAGAGCACATCACCCACCTCCTCAAAGTCACACACTCTTTCCTGACCCTCACATGTTTCCACTTCCTTGAATTTACAGAGGCATTTCCCTCAATCTCCTCTTCTCTGGCTAAATGGCTCTCTGCACCACTCAGCCAACCTCAATCCAAAAGTATTGCCACGGCGAAAAGGTCCCTCCTCAGCCTCAAACAACACAACATTACAGAAATTCCTTCTAAATCTAAAATTGCCCATAACCAACAACACTGAGTGTTCATATCTGTTACAGCTTGATTCATCTCTGTTCTGAAATAGCGCATGGTGCTGATGGGAGCCTCCCTCCTGTGCCATGTAGCAGCTTACATGGGCGATTTTTGTAAGGGACACAGCAGGGTGAGAGGGTTGAACCCCAAAACACTTTCTTGCCTTTTGTGGTATTGGTCCTGAATGGCCCCCGGGGTGAATAGTTTTAAGAACAATCACAGTAACAAATTCAACATAGTGTGTCATTTGGCCCTAAAATCCTTAGGCCCTGGACTTGCCAGAATCCCACCCCCACCTCCAAATTGCAAATTAAAAAACATGAAAACTGCAAAGAAGATTAGGCATGTGTCCTGCTGCAGTGCGGGAGCAAAAGAGCAGGCACTCATTCAGAAGTCGCTTTATAGTTAATTTTTAAAGTCCAATGGTATACATGTCTACCCAGAAGTAAGTTTCTTTGTGTTTAATGGAGCTTACTCCCAGGTAAGGGGAAGTACAACTGCAGCCTAGGCTTTGGTTTAGAGTTGGTATTGGAGAAAGCAGGGCTTTAACAGCTGTGTGACTGGCAGGAATTAAACACATTAAGCCTTTTCTAGTATGTGAATAAGGAAAGCTTGACCTCTTCACAATCCATCTGTCAGACACTTAGTTACATGTGTGGTCACCAATTTATTTTTGGGCCCTCCACTCCACCTGCAAAGAGGACACAAATTTGCATGTGGCACAAAACATATGAAAGTGTTATGCAAATCTGTGTCCTCTTTTGCAAGTGGGTCAGAGGGTGAATTCACATACAGTGTATAAAACCCAGAAAATCCTGTTGGCCCCCCGACTCAGAGAGGCAAATGAATCATTCTGAAGGAAATGGAAGCTGCAGCACAAGGCCGGTATAAACCTTCCATAAATATTTTGTAATAACATGCAACCACAGAGCTAAATAAAACTGTCTGATCCAGCAGCATGAACTCTCTTCACACAAAGATGGTGGCCTCTCCCGCCCAAAAGAAGTCTGTGGGGAAAAAGAACTTGTGGCTTATATCACGTGCAGCCATAAAAACCTCTCTCAGGAACCAAAATGATCTCCTTTACTCATCCCCCGTTTCCCACATAGCCATTACAAAGACAGCTCATTTGTCTAACCTACATAATTATCTGCGTTTCCTACCATACAGTTTTTATTTTAAAAAAACACAATTTTTAAAAAAATTAGAAGGCTCAACTATGAACTGATTTCACTGGCTGAGTGGGATTTTTGTCTCAACAGATACCATAATGTCAGTTGCGCAATGTCTCTTGGCAGTTGGGTAAACTGGAATCAACCAATTATTGTACAGATGGCTGCATCTTTTATCCATGCCATTATGGGGTAAGAAAGGGTGTCAAAAGTACGTATCCCCCACTCATGTATGGGGGAGGTGCAGTTTTTGCTACATTAGCAATGACATAGACTGAACACCAGAAATAGGAGAATCAGGCCACGGATCAATACAGGGTTAAAGGTCTCCCATCGCTAGCAGTTTACTGGAAAGCCTTGAAAATACTTATGTTCAAAAGTATTCCCACTATTCCAAATGATCTCCCATGCAATGCTGAGATTTAGGAATGTGAGCGGTTATTTATTGCTTCCTGCAGAGCCATATGGGAACAGTTGTGTATTTTTTCATTTTTTATTTTGCTCCAGAGAGGAAATCAAGTGTTTGCTATCTGGTCAAAGTGCAGTCAATTGTTTGGTTACCTAAGTTTGTTTACATGATTCACAAAGAAATACCACCTTCATTTAAATACCAGGCTAATATGTGCAGTACTCCCAAATGCCACAGAAAGGGCAGAGCCCAATTCAAGGACGTTAGCCAGGAAATGTAATAAGGAGGAACATATTTACTATTTCACTTGCTCGTTCTCAAAAAAAGAAATACTTTATTGCCAAACATCATGTAGTTTGGTATACACACACACACACACACACACACACACACACACACACATATTCTCTCTCTCCCAAACCTGGCAAGGTCCAGATAAATGTGGCTCTCTGGTCTCTTTACATTCAACAGTTGTGAGCAGTGTGCAATGTGCAGTGATTGGTATAGTAATATGTTCCAAATGTGTTTTTATTGTTTTATTTCTTGTTGTTTGCCACCCTGGGTTCCTTTGGAAGGGCAGGGTAGAAATTTAATAAAAATAAACAAACAGAAATAATACTTCTGAAAACCCATCAAAAATTATTGCTGTTCATTAATCCAGGAATTGTGTAGATTTAGTGTGTTTATGAAAGAGTCATTGTGTGTAATACCATGTGCCTTCAGCTCATGGGAAAGCTTTTGATCTGGCAGACACCTCCATCAATGGAAGAGAGTGGTGAACTTTCCCACTCTCCCTGAAGCCCCCAGGCTTTGCAAATCCACTAAGGTCACTCTGCTAATGTGCTGCACAATGGTGCCATCTCTACTGCATTGCAACCCTGAGCAAGGCCCTGGGGAAAGAGGTTAGGGAGTGAAGCGAAGTATCATCTCTGTCTTCATTTATTTAAGATCATCTCTGCCTTCATGCAGAGGCACTTTCCAAGATCAGGGATGAGGAGGCTGCAGGGTTCTGGTGACCAAAAGGTTTGTCTTGGCAACCAAGGCCAGGCAACATTTGTAGACCCTGTGAGGAAGGCTGAGGAAGACCTGAGTAGAACCTAAATGGCAACTAAAACCTTAACCTGTGTATGTGTATATTATACTAACATTTTTCAAGGCATCCCCTCAATTTCTTCCCCCAAAGAAAGTAGGGATAAAGGAAAGATGGTGTTTTGCTAGGAAGAGATACCGGAACATTGGGAGTGGTAATAGTTTAAGCATATGGTGGTGGTGTTTTTGTTTTTTTTGCACTAAGACCAGTAACTAACAATTGTACATTTGCTGCACTGGTCTGTTAGCAATATTTGGCACAGCCATTTCTCTCCACGCCAGCATAGACCTGCATGCAATGCCATTAGGATTGCTTAACCTTTTAAAAAGCAAAGAGCAAAACTCCATAAAATATTCCCTAATATATACATTCTGACACGAAGCTCAAATTTATAGAATCCTGTTTGCCAGAGAGTGTTGGTTTCCTCTGCTACACAATTCAAACAAACAAGAGTCAAAATATTGTCTTGCTCTTTGTCTTTAGTGATGTAAGAGGTCGAACTGACATGTCCATTTACCATTCCAAGGGTGTTACCAGATTCCACTACTCCCTCGGACACTTCTTTCCCACCATCGGATTCCAAAAATACATTTCAGGCCAAGAGACTGTGTAAACATTGTTTTAGGATTGACTCAATTGTCTTATGCCTCGTTCCGAATCTGCTTTTAACAGCATTTGGGGACCTTGTTATTGTTTGTAAATTGTTACTGGTAATTTTTATTTTCCTTGGTCTTATTTGAATCATTTTTAGGTCATTGTTTGGTGATATTTTTTCCCCTTAAATTAAACCTTTCCTAATTCTGAAATAAGGGAAGGAAATACCTGAGGTAATTTCAGTGGGAAAATGCCAACAATTGTCAAGGTTCCAAGCAGTTGCTATGTATGAAAGATAAGTGTGCAAGACCGGTCCTGTTCCAATTTCATTATACTGGCTTGGTTCACACAACACGGTAAACCAAACTATGGGACCACACAAACCTGCAGGCTCTCAGAGAGAAGTTCACTGACATTTTGCTCCTCCTGATCCAAGTTGGATTCAGCAGGGAGTCTGAACTTGAGCTTATATAGTTAGGGTCTCTTCTTGCTAACCATGAGCAGTAACCAAGGTTTGCTTCTGGCTAGTGAGGAGAAAGCTTAACCACAAGTCCAGGTTCAGATGACGCATTAAGCAAAACCATGATTTACCTCAGTGTAGTTTGGGAGTAAAAAAGACCGAGGAGGAACAAAGTGTCAGTGAGCTCTTCTCCATGAACCTACACAAGTCCTAGTTAGCACGTCATGCAAACCAGGCTATAGTTTCAAATGCAGCTCATTCTTTGTCAGTCCAGTTCGAGATCTTTAAAGTACATGGCACATTGCAAAAATACACTGCAAAATTGATCCCTGACCTTAAATGAAGTCTGTCTATACTAATCACCCTTGACACATGCATACATCAAAACAGCAGCAAACACCTCCAGTTTGCTAGCCCTAGAGACATCCCATGGACATTTCAGAGAGCAAGTATTTCTTCAGTGTAACAGAACAAAACTGTTGCTCTGGATAATTTTTCTAAACTATTTGTAAATTATGAAGTAGGTATCTATTGATTTTGTTTAGAATATTTATAAAGCACTTAATCAAAGAAGTATCCAACCACAAGGTGGGGTTTGGGCTGAGTTTTCATCAGTATGCAGATGATACTGAGCTCTACCTCTCCTTCAAATTGAAACCAGTGAAGGCGGTGAAGGTCTTGTGTGAGTGTCTGGAGGTGGTTGAAGGATGGATGGTTGCTAACAGATTGAGGTGGAATCCTGACAAGAAAGAAGTACTGTTTTGGGGGGGACAAGGAGGCAGGCAGGGGGACGGGACCAGGTGCACAGACCAGGTGCACAGCCTGGGAGTCATTTTGGACTCACAGGTGTCCATGAAGGCACAGGTCAATTCTTTGTCCAGGCAGCTGTCTACCAGCTTCATCTGGTATACCGGCTGAGACCCTACCTGCCCGCAGGCTGTCTCACCAGAGTAGTGCATGTTCTGTTTATCTCCCACTTAGACTACTGCAATGAGCTCTACTTGGGGCTACCTTTGAAGGTGACTCAGAAACTACAACTAATCCAGAATGTGGAAGCTAGACTGGTGACTGGGAGTAGCTGCCGGGACCATATAACACTGGTCCTAAAGGATCTTCACTAGCTCCCAGTACGTTTCAGAGCACAATTCAAATGGTCTTGGCCCAGAATACATGAAGGAGTGTCTTCACCCCCATCGCTCAGCACTGAGGTCCTCCTCTGAGGGTCCTCTGCTGGTTCTCTCACTGTGGAACACCCTCCCTTCAGTTGCCAAGGAGATAAAAAACTACACAACTTTTAGAAGACATCCATATGCAGCCCTGTATCGAGAAGTTTTCAATGCTTTATGTTTTACTATTTGCTGTCAGCCGCCCAGAGTGGCTGGGGAAACCCAGCCAGATGGGTGGGGTATAAATAATATATTTATTATACAAATAAAATTGTAGATAAAGCCACAAAACAATTAAAACACACACATATAAAACATCATCATTAAAACAGATAAAATCAGTGAAGCTTTTAAAACATGAAAATTCATCAGCATGTAGTGTGAATTTCTCCTAAAATGTACATATTAATGCAATTTTGCCTAATATACACATTTCTACAAAGCCATTTCCATTAATAGCACACATTTTTGTTATTTTCACTAACTTTTACACACACTGTAGTCTATGCATTTTTGTGCACATTTTTGTGTACATTACTTAGCTGTAGAACTGTCTTGCAAAATAAGTACAAATGAGGACAGCTGTGTTTCATTTTGTATATAGTTTTGGAAATTGCAAATTAGGTAGAATCATCTTTATATACAAAGGGCATCAAATTTCTCCCCCATCCTGAGAATAGTTTCTTATCCTTCATCCAGCGCATATCAAATATCAAAAATATCATTGCATTCAGCTGGGCTTACAAAGTAAATATGCACAGGATTGGAGCCGCATGAAAAAAATAGAGTTAGGCTGGGTAAAAAGTTTCATAAACATCTGACTGCAGCTGCAGAACAATTACATGTGGAAAAACCGTGGCAGTCCTTGTTTCTTGTATTGCTACACTTAACTCTTTATGGCTGTGATTCTAAAAGAATTATAAACAACTTTTAAAATGGCATTTAATGCCAAGCGGTGTCACCGTTTAAAAGATGGGCGGTTTTCTTTCATGTGAGAAAGATTTCACAATAAAGCAACTAATGAAAATGCAGGCCAGCAGCTGAACCATTTGCAGGACTGTGATATAATAGGTTCCAAGAGGGCAGAAACGTCCCAATTATTTTTACTATTGGAATGCTCCTGTTATTGCATTCCTACAGGGGCAGGTTCATAAGTTACCGAGAAGCAAGGAGGCGCAATCCTTGCACTTTTTATTCCTCCACTTCCACTGTAATCTGTGAAGTGAGACTTGAGCTCCTGGTCTGGGACTCATGGGAAAAGGAAGTGTCTTTTTCCTTCCCTCAGCTTATTGGCAATACAGTACATGAACTGATCTGGAGACTAAAGCTAAAATAGAAACTTCTTCGACATATCTCCAATTCTCCAAGCTCATATGCATGCTTGAAGGTGTGCTTGGGTTGTGTGTGTGTTTGGTAAGACAATATCAAGAAATCTAGATTGGGCATTCCTTATCTCAAGTGGAAGAGAGTTCCACATGTGAGGAGGCAATGCTAAGGAGGCCCTATCCCAGTGGTGGAGTTCAGGCTTTAAAATTTCAGTGACATCCTGGGCAATGCTAAAATTCAGCATGTCCCCTGCACCCCACTGCCTCTTGTCTTCCGTTGTTTGTCATTGTTGTAACATCCCCTGAAGCACCCTCTCGGCTTGGCACCCAGTGCAGGTGAACCACTTGTCTGCCCATCTCACATGCCCACCAGCCTAATGACTCTCACAGGTGGGTAGAGTGAACCTCTGAAGCTGACCCCAACCACACAAGAGAATTGAAGTGGGCACAGTGCAACTACTAGAATCATTACAGACCCACACCACAGGGCCAAGCTAGAAATCAGGGGACAGGAACCAAGTGTGTTCCGGGGGGGGGTTCAGCCTCTCATGTGGGGTGCCATTGCCATTATAAGAGAACAAGGGGGGTGTTCATGATGAGTCACTGCCTTGTCTTGCTGTGACCTTTTACTGTTAAGTTGTGGGTAAACATATCAGACAACACAGTGATTCTTCAAACAGCTCTTGTTTATTCACAGGCCAGAACAGAACTGCTTATATAGAGCTCCACTACAACACAACTGTAACCACTTTCTGTAACTATCCAATCACTGAATGTCACTTTCAATCCCTTATTTGCATATGTGGACCTGAGTGAAAACTATCTACAGTATCCTCCTGCTGGCCCAGGGTGAGAACTTCGGTACATAACAATTACTTTATGCAAATTTATCCAGCCCATCTCAGATCCAGCCTCAGTATAAGGTTGGGAGGTAACTTAAAGCAGGAAAGCGTTTCACCCCCCTCTCCAGTGCAACCCTTGCCACTGCTTTTCATGGGAATACAGGATGTGACCTTGTGCTGGGTCAAATTACTTGTCCACATAGGCTGAAACTGCCCTGGGACCTTTGGTATGCAAACTGATCAATAGTAGCAATGTAGAAGTCTGCCCCCATTAGGTCTCACATTAGTTCCAGCTCCAGAATTCTAGGAAGTCCTTGAGCAAGATGCTCCTTCCTAGTGCAGGCCCACCTTCTTCATGCTACCCATTTGTGTTTTCTGTGTGGGCCCATTCCACAAAGGCACCCAGACAGAGACAACAAGGTAAGCAGAGTCCTTCTCCTTGTTTGTTCTCCTCTAACTACTCACTCGCATAGAGAGGGAACAGGCAGTGGCAGCCAGGAGCAGGGCCCAAGCATCTAGAAGTGGGGACCTGCTGAGCCCAATGATTCCATCCCCTGTTGCCAGCCTGGTCTAGTTTGGCCCTCATTTGCAATGTATACCAATATGGTATGTCTTCAGAGTGGGAATGGCTCTGCATAGGCAATGCCCTATGGTAAATGCCATCTATTATATTGTCATTAATAATTGCCCATCTTTTTTGTTCTTTTGTTAAATGTCATTCTCATCATAGAAGCCTGACATTGCTGCTTAAAAATAAGAGTAATGTTGGTTTTTTCCTTTCCTTTGCGGTTCTGTGTGGCTGCCCACTGAGATGGTTTTGCAGTAAAATCCAACATAAAGAAAAGAACATTCAAATGAAAAATATCTTGCTTCCTACACACTTCCACCCCAGGCTATTTTTTCCTCCAAACATGCAGACATTCCTCAAAACAGTTCTCTTGGTGACAGATAATTGAACACCTAAGCACCTAGATTTGACCTGTCTGCTAAAATACTCACATTTCAAATAAACAAGCTGAAGAAAAATTATGAAAGGACAGACACCACACAGTTCTCAAAACTTGCACCACTCTCTCAGTTATATGTTGTGATTCTTTCACAATACTGAGACCAGGGATGCAGTGGCTTAGGAAGGGAGGTGCGGTGGGTGCGGTTTGCCCCGGGTGTTATCACTGAGGGGCGTGACTAAATGGCAAAAATATGAGTTTTGGGGGAGAATAACTGCCGCACCCACCGCACACCTTTTCCTACACCACTGCAGGAACACTCTCCCCTCGAGTGATTTCCAGAAACCAGAAGCATTGCTGTCTCCAACTTTGTAGGCAGAGCACAGCTTTTATGGCTAGTAGCCTTCAACAGCCCTCTCCCCCATGAATCTGTCTAATCCAGAGGCGTAGCTAGGTGAGGCGGGGTGCACTGGGTGTTACACCATGCGGTCTGCAGCATGCCTGAGCCACACGTCTCTCCTGAGCAGGAGGTGGTGGGTGGACTGCCTGCAAGCTCTGTTCTGCTTTTTCAAGCAGCATGGGGCTTGCGTCTGCCCACCGCCTCAGCCACCCTACAGCTGAGGGGGAGGCTGAAGAGAGGCTCCACACAGTACACCCTGCCTTGGCTCGCCCCGCCCCCATGGGCGACTTGCTCTGTCCCCAGCTGCAGGACGCATGCACCGTCCTGGGGACCTGAGTGGCTAGCTATGCCACTGCAGGGATGTAGATTGTGAGCATGCTATGCACCCAGAAGAGCTGGATTCTCCCACTTGTACGAACTGCATAAATTACAAATGTGTAGTTTGCACAATAATTTTTTATACAACTTATAGACCAGAACGGTCACTACCAACAGTAGAGGAAAGCCTGCAAACTGTACCATGGCCTGCAGGCGTCAAAAAAAAAAAGGTTGTGAACGTGTTACACGGTGTACATATTGTCCATATATGTACGAACTGCTAGTAATAACAAGTGTAGCTGGTGGCGATTCTGAAAATCACTACATGAAGCTATTCCCTGAAAAATGGTTGTATTTCAGGCATAGGCAAACTCGGCCCTCCAGATATTTTGCGACTACAATTCCCTGACCAATGGTCCTGTTAGCTAGGGATGATGGGAGTTGTAGTCCCAAAACATTTGGAGGGCCAAGTTGCCTGTTGTATTTTCTTCAGATGTATATTTTATACTGTACAATGGCCTGGAGAAGGACTACCATGTGGAAAGATTTTCCTGTAGAAATCAGGGAGGCACTGATTGCTGGGTGTTTCCCATTACAATTACAAACATATCTCTTTACTCCCCACCCCTTTCTCTGTTAATACTAATTCCTGGGATTTCCAGCTGCTCTAGCTGATGTTTTGTTGCTGCGTACTTAGGAAATTCTTATACTTTGTTATACGCTGTTTGCTTTTATTGTTCTGCAAACCGCCTTGGTGTTTCGTGAAGTGAAAGATGGCATACAAGTGGTTTTCATAAACAAATTAAATAAATATTGTTTCCCTCCAAAAGTCAGGGTAGGGGCACTTGCCCTGCTCCCACAAGATAATCATTCACCTATTTGAAAGCCAGAATGGTATAGTGGTTGAATGTAGCACATAGATTGATGGACAAAGCCATTCATTTTGTCATTTTGTGTCATATAGGAAGGAGGATGAAATAGGTGTTTTCAAGCACCTGAACATGTGAATGCTCGAAGTGTGGGTAACCCAGGATCATCATACACATTGCAATCCTTGAACTTCCCCTTGCCATGCTGGCTAGGCCTGCAATGGGCTGTTTCTTGTATTTGCTTGAACATGACTAGACAATTCCACACAATTGGAAACCCTGATAAAGAATGGTCTCAGATCATTCAGAGTATTCCAACTTTAATTTGTGAATGCAAGTAAAAGTCTCCTAAAGACCATCCCAGCTCAACATGGAGAAGATCAGAAACTAAGCATGTATGGGGACATTGGGAGTGAAGCTTGCATGCATAATTCCAGTGATATTTTTTTTTCTGGGGGTATGCATACCCCTAAACATTTTGTGAATCTTTGTACTTTTGTTTGTTTACTGTATTTATTTTTACTGATTTGAACTATAAAATGGTGATTTTCTTGAGTCAAAATGAGAGTACTCCTAAACATTGGGGGGGGGGGGAAGCACCGCATAACTCTATTCCCCATGCCTGGAAATAGCATTTGAGTGTTCAGGCAGATTATTGGCCATGCCTAGTCTTATTTGTGTGTTATTTCTATTTTATACAATGACCAGCTCTGATATCCTCTTATTTTCACCTGACTGCATTTTTATCAAGGAATACCCTATACAAGCTGAAGGTAAGCAACAACAACAACAACAACAAGGATGAGGAAGTGCAGGAAGCTTTCAAGAAAGGAGTCACCTACCTTTCAACTTGAGGTCCACATTGTGCCTCAGCCATGGATAGATTCCATAATTTGATGAATCTTCAGGAATTGGGTTATTCTGTATCCACCCTTCACAGGCAAACCGAAAGAAATCATCACAGGGATCCACAGATGTATTTAATTTGCTTCTGATAGCAGCAGCTGAAAAGAGTCACATAATTTAACAAAAAACTTCTTCAGCATTACAAAGGTGTAACACATTACTGTACTAAAGAGAGGGGGAAACCCTGTGGTTTCCCTCCTAGTTACCACCTCCCTGCTTTGATTTCTCCCCATCCTTCTCCTACCTGGTTCCTCTGGCTCCTTCTCTGCTGTGTTCAAACATACCACCGTCTCCCCCATCCCGAAAAAGGCCTTCCCTTGACCACCATCACCATCAAATCCCAACCCGTCTCACTAATTCCCGTTGCCTCCAAATTCCATGAACATGCTGTTGATTTTCTCTCAAGTAGGCAATCTGAGGCAGAAATTCTGAAAGCTGTATTAGAGTTGGGGGAGATGTGGTCATCTCCGCACCATAGATGTAAAGCTCTCTTTTACCACTTTAACAGCCATGACCACTACAGTTTATTAAGGGTGCTGGGAACTATAGTTTATTAAGGGTGCTGACAACAATTAGAAGACACCTCACACAATTCCCATTCCCAGCACCATTAAAAAACTTCAGTTGCCAGGATTCTTTGGGGGAACCCATGACTGTTAAAGTCACATAAGAGTACTTTAAATGAGTGGCTGTTACCATAGGCTTTTTTCTTTAATTAAAAAGCAGCCCAGATGCCTCCTATTTTTGATCAGGGCTCCAGGGTTAATCTGTTATTCCTGTGCTATTTCCACAATGGAAATCACCCCCCCCCCTTTCTGAAGCTCTTGTAAGCCTTGGAGGAGCAGAAGGCAAATACTCATATTGTATCTGTCTTTTGCCTCCTCCATGTTGCTTCTCTCTTCCACCAGCTTCAGTGGAAGATTTAAGCATGGTAAATAGCCTGGGGAGAAAGGGCCACAGCTCAGTGGGTCAGCATCTGGTTTGCAAGCGGAATTGTCCTGGGTTCAGCCCTGGCATCTCCAGGTATAGCTGGGAGAGACTCCTGTCTGAAATCCTGGAGACCTACTGCAACTCTGGCAATACTGGGTTAGATGGGCCAGTGGTCTGACTCAGTGCATCTGCCTAGGTTCATAAAATCCTACTCTCTCCCAAAGCTATGCCCCAATCCAAACCGGGGCCCCTTGGCTGCTTTTAACCAAAGAAATAAGACTCCAGAAGATCCTATCAGAGATTTCATCTAGTTAGGCCTGAAGCACTTCATTAGGGCATCTTCACTAGGCCTTTGCCCACCAGGCAATATTTCTAACTCCGTAGCTAGAGCTACACCCTTGTGGTCTTCCCAAAACAACCTGGCTTGGAATCCCTGTGGGATTTGATTTAGAGAAACCTTTGGTCTGATCCATCAGAATTCTGCTAATGGTCTCGGGGAGGCAACTGCATTGCAGATTTAACATAAATGGCTTACTTAGATGTTGATTTTCAAAGCACAAGACAGTTTATTAAAGCTACTGGTGCACATAAGCATTCAATGTTTCTCCATACCAATTTGCTTTGACTATAATACAAAAAAAGAGCATACACCACTTACCAGCTTCGATGCATTCGGAAGTCAAGCAGTATTGTTGCTTAGGATGAAATTTTATAAGATCTTGGCTAACTGCAAAAGGAAAATATTACATAGATTAACAATAGTTGTTGGGCAAATGTATTGACTCCGGGTTCAATCTGATGGCCCCTGGGAGGGTGTCCTAGGGACCGGAGGATCAATTAGATCATCCTCTCCGAAGCTGGAAATAAAGCTTCAGTGCCAGAGAGGGAGCTCCAGTGTCACAGCCTACCTCTCCAAAGCCCCTGGTTCCTCTGAAGCTCTGATCCAACCAACATTGGAGCTCTGGTGCTGGAAAGGCCAAAGGAGGAAGCATGCAGGAAGCGGCTGAGATCCAAAGGACCAAACACTAATGCAAAAAGCAAAGGAAACCATGCTAGTGCATAAGAAAAATTCCAGCATCCTTGGTCAACACGTGCAATAGTAAGTCAAAAAGTATTAGACAATGCTCAGGTTACACTGGCAGCATCAATGGTTGCCAGAAAGAAAACAAACAGGTGCTGTTTGTCAAACAGCGCAGGGAGCAGCACCCACACTGTTTATCTTTTCAGCCACAACAACACACCACCAACATAATATAGGAATCAGTCCTGAATCAGAATGCTAGCCAGCATGCCAAAGAGACAGATGCTTACGTTTTACCTTCCATTCTCTATTTTTTTCTCCAAAGGCTAGAGAGCAGAATGATTCAAGAACTGGGAAGAAAAGGGTGCAGCAGTGTAGCAGCTAAAGCCATTCACAGACAGCCTTCCTGAGGACTCTCTAAGGCCAGTCTAGCAAAGGAGGAAGGAAATGGAGAGAGATGGAGTTGTCTCCTTTGCGTCTCACCACACTGGTAGATGAACCGATATAGCTCCACTATGATGAATTTGGCCCCCAGTTGCTAACAGGAAGAGCAGAAATGATCTCAAGAAGGTTACTCTAAATC
Organism: Podarcis gaigeae; assembly: GCF_964106915.1. Taxonomy (NCBI): domain Eukaryota; kingdom Metazoa; phylum Chordata; class Lepidosauria; order Squamata; family Lacertidae; genus Podarcis; species Podarcis gaigeae. Next base: position 43,862,777 of record NC_139677.1, on the reverse strand, counting down.
AAGCTGTTTGAGATCTGAAGCAATGTTAGTTTAATGAAAAATAATCAGTATTCTTGGAAAGATTTTGCTTCAAATGTGCTAATTCTTTCACTATTAGGGATGGTTCATAAATTATGAAGAACAATGAGTGAGAGAACTAAAATGTATTAATTCCTTTACTATGTAAACATTATGTGTTGGCCCCAAGCTTAAGCCCCAGCTGAACTATATACAATTAAAGCAGTATCATACCACTTTAAACAGTCATGGCATCCCTCAAATAATTCTAGGAACTGTAGTTTATTGAGGGTCATGACAGTTGGCTTAACAATCAATTCCTCTTCTCAAGGAACTTTGGGAGAAGAGAAGCCTCCTAACAACTTTCAGCACCCTTAACAAACTACAGTTCCCTTAGATTGGACCTGCTGAAATAAGTGAGACAAGTTCACTATGAATAACATGAGAACCATTCATTCCCATGAGACTCCGCTAAGCGTGACTAATCTGGATCCAACACTGTCACACAGGGAACAGAGATTAGTCCTTTATCCACTTAATGGAATGCACACAATCTGTTTTATTGCCCAAACACTTTATGGGCTGCACATAGCTATTTGTATACAAATGATGTAACTGCTAAATATCACAGCCATGAGAATGGTTCCTGAGAATGTACTTTCTGAATTCTCTAAGTTCTTAAAGATCCTTCTGCTTTACCAACTACAGTGGTACTTTGGTTTAACAGCCCTGTTTACTAACTAGTCGGTTTATGAACTCTGCAAAACCGGAAGTAGTGTCCCGGTTTGTGAACTTGACCTCGGTCTACGAACAGAAACCGAACGGTGGAAAGGCACTGGCGGCGGGAGGCCTCATTAGGGAAAGCGCGCTTCAGTTTAAGAACGACTTTGGTTTAAGAATGAACTTCCGGAACGGATTAAGTTCGTAAACCGAGGTACCACTGTATCTAGTTGCCAAGGATGAACAGGACTTGATTTTTATGGCTATTTAAAAATTGCATATATTCAAATGTTTTATTATTGACAAATTTTGCTCCTCAAAGAGAAGCTCTCTGCTCTGAGCTTATGGGGATGCAGTGAATTAAAAACATAATATAAATGGTAACAAAGCACAAGTTTTTTTAAAAAAAATGAAAGCGGCCTTAGGGTGCTACAATTTTGAGAAGAAGAAAGGGCAACGGTAGTGGTTAGGTAATTCCAGAAGATTGTTAGAATTCTGCAGGGGGAAAAGCAGTTTGAACAGAGTGATTTGGGATGGGAAAACCTCTGGTGGGAAAAGGGTGAAGCCTTAGGGATGTGCAACCAGTATGACTGAATCCTTGAACCCAAACCAAACTAAGTCAATTTGGGGTGGACCGTGATTCAGACAGGGTGGGTTTGAGCAGGCTCAGGTCAGATTGGGTCCACCTGGGGTGATCTGGCACTGTCAAAATGTTTAGACAGCGAAGAGAGAAAGGGTGCATCTCCTCCTCCCTTACGCTCCTCCCCACATGCTTAATTAGGGTGGGATTCACCTAACACAGGCATGGCCAAACCTGGCCCTCCCGCTGTTTTGGGACTACAATTCCCATCATCCCTGACCACTGGTTCTGTTAGTTAGGGATGGTGGGAGTTGTAGTCCCCAAACAGCGGGAGGGCTAAGTTTGGCCATGCCTGACCTAACACAAGCCCCATGAGTGGAAGCCCTGTCCAAGGACAACTGGTTGCACAATGGGGCTTTCTCCCCTCTCCCCCCCTTGTGCCCCCCCCCCATAACTGGCAGCTGGTGGGCTGTCTGGGAGTAACAGAAAACAGTGCAGAAGGGAAGGGAAGGTGGGATAGTTCCAGCATTGACTAGTCATTCACCATAGTGTGGCATTCATCCCACCCTTAAGGTTTAAAATCCTGATTAAACATTGTGAGGCCCACAATTTTCTGGATATGTGTTGCATCAGGCTTAGATTCATCCCAGGTTGGATCAGGGCTCCTCTAAAGTGCAGAATCGGGTCCCAAATTGTATCTGGAGAGGGACAAGCACAGTCCTATTAAACTTCCCTTTCTTTGTCACTCAGCCTCCCAAAACAAATTTCCATTATTCAAAAAACATTTTTGTTATTACAACATGCATACAATATAGAGTTTGCCCCATATTCATTCCATCCCATTACTTTGCTCTTTAGCTGTTGTTAGAGCTTGTGTTATCCATGAGCCCTATGAACAATTATAAAAAATGCATACATGGAAAAAAATGTCTTCAAGTAAATTGCTGTGCATGTGAAGAAGCTTGTTTGTATATATTTGCAGTACTGAGCTCTGCAAGTTGTACAGAAGTTGGGGACTGTGTGTACTGAGTGCATCCAAGAGTTAATCTGAGATTTTGCATAGTAATGATGTTTAAAGAATGTTCTGGAGAAACCTTGCAACAGTGTGGCTGAAAAAAGTCGTAAAGGAAAATAGTTCTGCATAGTGTGTTCTCATGGGGGGAGGGATTACTACAGGTAGCTGGCTGCCTGTCTCCTGTTTCTGTGCCCCTAGAGGCTGACTCTAAACCATAGAATTTCGCTTTGTTTTTTTGTCCTTTCCATCAGGTTTTGGGGGGGGGAAACATATAATAAAGAGTCTTTGGAAGGCAGATTAAAGCATGCAAAGCTTTAAAAAAGAATGCATAATTCCTTTGCAAAATTAAGTTTTAATTTTGATCTCCTGTGTGTAGAATATATATACCCTGACAATAATCTGGAATATTCTGTTAAAGGCGCTCAGTAAGGAAAATCCTTTTCTGTTCAGTGGCTTGCAATCCTGTCCACACTCATCTGAGAGGAAGTCCCCATTGAATTCAGCAGGACTTACAACTGAGGAAATGCCTAGGTGGGCGCTGTAGTCTTTTTCAATCCACTGGGATTATACAATAGATACAAAGAACAATATCTTTTCCTTAGACATAGATGGTACATCTATGCTACAACCTTGTATCAGGTCCTGCGCTAGTTTAACTGTCATGACCATGGAAATCATAAATAAAGGTACAGTGGTACCTCGGGTTAAGTACTTAATTCGTTCCGGAGGTCCGTACTTAACCTGAAACTGTTCTTAACTTGAAGCACCACTTTAGCTAATGGGGCCTCCTGCTGCTGCCGCGCTGCCAGAGCACGATTTCTGTTCTCATCCTGAAGCAAAGTTATTAACCCGAGGTACTATTTCTGGGTCAGCAGAGGCTGCAACTTGAAGTGTATGTAACCTGAAGCGTATGTAACCCGAGGTACCACTGTACTTCGAATTCTGTTAGATATCTTCCCCTCCTCCCCTCATAGTCTTACAGTTCCAATAATGCCTATAGAGATTAATTTTGAATATGTAGACATGGCCACTGCATTACCTTACTCTTTGCAACCCCTTTGACCACGATATTTTGAATAAATCATTCAGTAAATGGATCTTGGCAATGACTATCATGCAATAATTCAGTACAAGTTCTTCATCACAGCAACAAGATATTGGGTACGAAATATTTGTCTTTCAGCTCTTTCAGATTTAGTTAAAGCATCTGATGAAGAGATTATTTCCTCACCTCTTTAAAGACTCCACAATTCATCTATTAATCTTTTAATGATATCTTTGTGGACATCATTAGAACGTTTACCATGCAATCTCTACTTGGAAGCTTCACTGAATCCAATGAGGCTTACTTCTAGGAAAGTGGCTATAGGACAGCAGATTTAGCCATCATTGCATTGAAAATCAAATAGAAGGACTCCCTAAAAGGGGCCCTGCAAAAAGTACATGCATGAAATTCAATCTTTGAAAGACACATAAGCTATTAGCAGTATTTATTCAGAAGCCGTATGTTAATCATCACAACTTGAGAGATATCGTGACTTAGTGGCTGTCTTTTGGATCCAGCCAGTTGTTGATACCAACTTAGAATTTTGTGTGTGTGTTTTTAATCTGCAGGTTTCTGATTTTACATTGCTTTTTAACATGTTTTCACAGCCACCTTTGATATTTCCCAGTCAGCTGGTGAGTTCGGGGTGTGTGTGTGCATGAAATGTGCTTCTAGTGAATCTCCAAATACTAAAAATGGAAAGTGTTAACTTAATTTGCAATTTCTGCAGAATCCTACAACAGCAGGATAGTAACTTCAGGACCTTTGAATCCTCTTAGGTAGTCCTTCACATAGAGCCAAGACCCTCCACCAACAATAAGCTCATTCATCGTTTCAACTGAATAGCAGTGGGAGTGAAGGAACATTAAAATGTGATTAGCATAGTTAAGCAAACCGAATACAAGTGGCAAAGCTGTTGTAGCCAGGATTGGGGTTTTTTTAAGAGCCTTGCAAAAGTTTCATTTTATGCTGCCACAATTTTTTTGACACTTACCCAGGAAAAGCGCAGTGCCAAGCGCGACCGTGCTGGTCACGAACACGCCAAGGGCTATCCGCATCGGTTTGCTGGCTGCTTTCTTGCCGGCTGGCATCGAACCCCCTGCTGCCTCGCCTTCCATCACGTTGGACTTGCAAAGCTCTCCGAAAGGAGGTCTGCTTTTCTTTCTACTGAGGCTCGTTCCTGTTCATTCACAGAGTCCCATCCATGGGTGCCCAATTGCTCTTATTTTGTATAAGTAATGTTACTGTCAGGACACATTTCCAAGTCTCTCACTCTTCCCAAAATGGGGTGGGGGTAAGGAGAACCACATAAAATGCAGCCTTGAGTTTCTTCTCTGACCAAGACTTGGAAAGACAGGCAGGGACAATTTAATTTATTGCACTCGCTGTTTGCAAGCAGACCACTTTTATCAGCAGTTCAAGACATAAACATTTCACAACGCTGTCCAAACAGATGGTTTAACTATTCCAACTTCCAGCAATTAAAACATTTAAAAAAAGATCTTCCAATCAGGAACTGGACATCTGACAAAGTTTTGCAGGCACTATGTTGACAGGAAAGTTTCCTTGCACCTATTTAAGAAATCTCATTATGTGCTGATGCTGGTTCCTTTTCAGCCTAGTTGCACCATTTGTCTTCATTGAAGAAAAGGCATCTGGTCCCCAAGCGCAAATCTCTTTTTAAAGCTCCTGAGGAGTTCCTGGGATATCTTGTAGCATTTTTATTTTGGGATGTTTGTGTACGACACCAAGTGCCAAGCATCAGAGTCATGCTTAAGTGAAGGCAAAGCAGTTATTAAAACAGCCTACAGAAGGGTTTTAAAGACATGGGAAAGTTATATTTCAGGGACTGTGGTGCTTTTGTAAGCTCTGTCCAAACATAGTCCTTCGTTTTGAGGAGGAAAGCTGAGATGAGCAGCAGGCTGACTGTGAGGGTGAGAAACATTAAATAACTGGGTTTGGTCCATGAGGAGGGCATTGTGCATATATGCTCTAACTCTGGAGTGGATCTGGTCTTCTAGAATCAGTTTTAATCAGACTGAACCTTTTAAAATGCGAAACCCCTGTGTTTGGAATCCAAATATATAGATTTCACATTTTAAAGAGAGAAATCTGGAATTGGCTCCTTTGTAATGGAGTGTTTAAAATTTCTATGATTAAATTTTACTGCCTTCAGAAATACTTAAGTCTGAAGTAAGGTCCAGTGAGTTCAGTGTGATTGGTTTTTTATGGTTGTAGTCTAAATTTGCTATCTATCTTCTAATCTGTTATCTCTCTCCAAATCTGTTAAAATCTGTTATGGCCTTAACCCCATATTTACAAAGAAAGTACCGTTCTTCACCAGTGAGAAAATTGCATATGCTCAGAAGTGTTTTCTACACTACAGTGTTTCCCATCTTATATATAGATTCCAGGACTGAGTCCTGGAACTGACAGCAGATTGTGAAACTCAGCTTTGGCTCCAAATTCTAAGTCTGCTCCTGCCAGGATCTGCCATTGTCCTCTCCCTGAGCCTTCGTCTGAAAAGGATAGTTAAAAACACAGAATGACTTCAGTCAGGACATTTCGCCATGTTTCATTGGCTGAAGTTCTTACAGGAAGTAGCTGACCTCTGTTTTCACACCACCTTTGATCCTATTGCAATAACTAGTTACAGTGGTGCCCCGCAAGACGAAGGCCTCGCAAGACGAAAAACCCGCTAGACGAAAGGGTTTTCCGTTTTGGAGGCGCTTCGCAAAACGAATTTCCCTATGGGCTTGCTTTCCCCCCCCCTCCGGCCTTCAGAAGAGGTCCAGGAAGGCCGGCGGGGGCCGAAAGGCTTTGCTCCCCACCGCCAGCATTTTAAAAGCAGTCCGGGATAGCAGGGAAGCGCTTCCTGCTATCCCGGATGGCTTTTGAAGGCAGGCGGCGGGGGGGGGGGGGAAGCAAAGACGGCTGCATTAGGCCATCTGAAGGCACTTGCTTCTGTGGACACCATTACTTGCCACAATTAGCTGTCACACATAGCATTAACTCAAACCACCACGACCCTTGTTTCAGAAACGCTAAATTTTGCCTGAGTTTGCTCAGGCTAGATATTCAAAGAGAAGGGAGTCCAAGATAGATGGGAGTTTCTTAAATATTGAAGGCACATAATAAAAGGTTTCCTCAGCTATGTTTGAAGCAAGAGGAAGAATAAATTGTAGGTTCTCTGCGTGGAGAAGATGGAAATAGGCTATTGGGTGACAGAGAGGGCAGAACTGCCCAGCACCTACTTTGCACCTGTCTTCAGCCAAAAGGAAAGCAGTGTCAAATTTTGTGATAACAGAATTAAGGATGCAAGGAGGAAGTTGAAGCCCAAGATATGAAAAGATGTGTTAAGGAAACACCTATCAGGGGTCTGCAACCTTTAAGACAAAAAGAGCCACTTGGACCGAAGAAAAAAAAACTGGGAGCCGCAAAACCATTGCGACATTTAAAACAGTGGGGAGTGTTGGGGCACACAATGCGCCTCCTCCCCTCGCTAGTATCTGCCCCAGAAAAGGTGTAAAAGAGCCACACGCGGCTCCAGAGCCGCGGGTTGCTGACCCCTGACCTAGCTACTTTAAATGAATTCAGATCTCCAGGATCTAATGAGCTGCACACAAGGCTACTGAAGTAGCTTGCAGAGGTCCTCTCAGAGCCTCTTATAATCTTTGAGAATTCTTGGAGAACAGGAGAGGTCTGCAGCCTAGGTAAAGCTACCCCTGACCATTAGGTCCAGTTGTGACCGACTCTGGGGTTGCGGTGCTCATCTCGCTTTATTGGCCGAGGGAGCCGGCATACAGCTTCCGGGTCATGTGGCCAGCATGACTAAGCCGCTTCTGGTGAACCAGAGCAGTGCACGGAAATGCTGTTTACCTTCCCACCCAAGTGGTACCTACTTATCTACTTGCACTCTGCTGATGCTGTATTGAGTATTTGAGCAGACAGCTGGGATAGATCAACTCTTCCCAGCTCACCCACAAAGGTCTCAGTAGCGCACACCAGATCAGCACCCTCATCCATGATCAAATCAAGGATGGGTGAAGTCTTACTTGTACCAATGTGGCACTAAACAACAGCACACACTGGCTGGTGGACGTAGCATAGAAACCTGACCATGGGAGGGGTGGGAGTGAGGAACAAGGCATGAGCAGCCTCATCTTCATCTTCCATGATGGCTTATCACTTCCCCATTGCTGTGTCTCCTGCTAGCCATGAGCAGCAAAATTGGGACACCACTGATGCCACTCCCAAGACCATGATGCCATTGGATTTTCCCTTGCTCTAGGATAAAGAATTTTACACCTAAAAAGGTTGATGTTGCCAGGCAGTGGAATGAGCGACACTGGACCCACATCACAATTTCAAATCTCATCACAGGTAAGCCTAATAAGACTTCTGATGAGGAGAAGCATCACTGTTACGGCCCATTGTGTGTAAAATGATCTGGAGATCTCTCAGGTTGAAAGACAGTGAAGTTATTAATAAAATATGAATGTCCTGAATCTGCCAGTGCAGTAAGGCAATTTCTGACAGCTTCTTAACAGGTTTCTTGGGGCACTGGGAGAATCAGCATCTTCAAGAACTACTGAATGCCAAGAGAAGGTTAATGTTGCAATCAAAGAGATTCTCACTATAGTACACCCTCTCCATCTGACGTAGCCTGGACAGTATTTCACATCCTCAGTATTAGATGTAAAAAAAATATGCTGGTCAACAGGAGCTATTGTGAGCATGCAACTAAAATTTAGTGTCAATTGCATTTACCACATTCCACTGCATAGACATATACAGCTGTTGTGCTGTTCCTAATTCTGAAGTCCAGCACAAAATAATATCTGTATTATTTTATTTTGAACTGCACATTTAGAACACAATGAAAGCTGGAGATGTGTGTGTTACTTATAGGAATTTAACACTGACACAACTTCCCTATGGGAATATATGGATCAAGAGGATAAGGCGCCAGCCTTCTTGCCTTTCCTTTGCAGAACTCACCTTTTGTTGAAACTGTGGTAGGCATTGCTTTTTTATACACAGTAACCTACCTTGACAAAAAGCCAGTTGTTCAATGTTGATGTGTTTCTTTCTGCTGAAAAACATAGGTTGGTTACTATAGGCTGCAGACCGATGTTTGTCTCTCTGTAAGTCAGGATTTTTAAATATAGGGCATCAAGCTTAAGTTGAGGCCCAAAAGTTTGAGGTCAAGGGAGCTTCTGTGGCCCATCTCATTTATAGTGCGGCGGAGCAGATTATTATATATGGCAAATTGCCCACACTGAAAGCAGATATAGTCCAACAGGGAACTTAACAGTGTGAGCTTTGTCAAATTATGTCCATATGCCTTATATATCATGTGGCTGCTTAAACTCTGAGGTTTGTTTTACATCACGTTTCTAGCCTTCATAGGTTTTTTTAAATTGCAAACTGCTACAGAAATATGAAGAACTTAATTTTGGGGGGAAATAGGGAAGCGAAATGGCTGGATTACCCCATCCCTATGTACAGAACAAAGCATTAGATGCCTAACGAATCTTGATGAAGCCCGATGGCCAAATTCAGGAAGTGATTGATATGAGACAGCATACTTCATGCTGTAAACTTTAAATTGTGGTCCAAAGTATATCTATGTTTGTAAGAAGAGGTCCCGAAACAAGCATATATATCAAGATGTGATAGGTAACTCTGAAGATCAAGACAGAAAGCTGTAAATTTAAAACAACCAGACTATATTTTAAGAGTTTGGTAGTAACACCTTGCTGCTTTCTTCACCTTTTGACATTGGCTGCATACTAGAAATGGAGGCAATTTGGAAAATGGCTTTGGGGCACCTCTGGCTTTGCCCACAAATAGGTAGGAACATAAAAAGTCAACTCTCCACAAACAGCATGGGCTTACTATTAGCTCACTGTTCATTTTGATTTATTAAGGCTCAGAGTCTGAACTGAGCCAGGCCTTGCTCATCTACATAGGAACACTTACACTTTTAAGGGTCTTCAGGTAGAGGCCTGCTTAAAATCTTTTCCTTCAAGATGCTTGGAGCAAAGCATTGCTCTCAGAGTGGTGGCCTCTACACTGTATTGTAACGCCCACCACCTTTTTTTTAACAAACTTCCCATAAATTACAGATAATTAACTGGTAGGTAGATGTCAGATCTATTACTGAAAATTCTAAGTCAGTTTTTGTGAGGGATGCCAACCAGCACAGCTGGCACTCCAATGCAGCTATGTATTTAGGGGGAGACAGGTAATGTACCACAGGATACTGATGTTTGTTAACAGATTAAGGCTGTAACTTCCATGTACCGTTACCTGGGAAGAAGCCCTGTTGAATACAGAGGCCACCACTTTGCTGAAACTAAGTAGGTCTGTTTAGCCAGTGCTTGGATGGGTGCATGACGGAAAATGGGATAGAAATGTAGTAAAATAAACAAACATGCCTAGGTTTTCACGCTTCATGTCTTACGTTAACCAAGCAGTAGGAAACCTGGTCTGCTTGGTTAACGTAATATTACTTTCTATCACTTTTTGTAATTTATGAAAGTACAAATCCGTGTCAACTATCATTTTCAGAATGAGAATGTAAATGACCTTTTAATCTTGAACCTCTTACAGCCAAGGTAACTGTTAACTGAAAACACCACAAAGCCTCCTCACAGGATGGAATAAATGAGGCCAAATGTTTGCCTTCCTTAAACACACACACACAAAATCCGCAAGAACTGAACATTAAAGAACTAAATATAATTATCCTGGTAAACCAAATTGCTATGTTCCTGGGCAGCCCTTGCGTGACACTTCCCGTAACTTTTCTATCTGAAAGTACTCACAAAAGAAAACCGCTGGTCTGTAGGGGGAAAAAATGCAGCAATGTCTTCTGAAGCGATTGAATGTAAATATATACATTCAATACATTCAACGGGAAAGTGGAATAAAAGTGGTTTTTTTATATAGCATTCATACGCTGGCCCTTTAGCCAAAAGGGCTCCAATGAGACATTACAAAAATCAGTTTTAATATGGGCCAGTCCTTGCCCTCAGGCTCACAATCTATAACGACATGGCACACCAGGAGAAAGGAATCATGAGGGAAGAGCAAGCTGAGGCACAAGTTCTAAAAGTTACAGGCACTCTCTTGCCTGTGATAAAGAACAGCACATTTGCTTTTAACCTCTCATCAGATCCAGGAACAGAGATTTTGGCAACATCCAGGCTTGGAGGAAAGAGCAGCTTCTGCCAGTTTCTTACGTAGCTGACTTGATGGCAGTTTGAATCTTCACAGGAAGCCGCTTAATGGCACCTTTTCCCTCGTCCATGTCAATGTTAGTTCTCTGGGTGGGTTTCCATGAACCAGTGAGCCAAAAGAACAGGATTTCCCCCCACTTATTCTTTTAGGTTTATATGCGTATGCATACATTTTGAGGCTCCTTCGTGGATCACTGCCTTGTCGTGGTGAAGGGGCTTGAAGGACTCCCAGAAGCTATGAGCTATGCCATGCAGGGCCACCCAAGACGGACAGGTCACAGCTAAGAGTTTAGACTAAATGTGATCCACCTGGGGAAGGAACTGGCAATCCACTCCAGTATTTTGCCAAGAAAACTCCATAGACATAAAAAAGTAGAAGCTTTGAGATGAAAGTGAGTGTTTCCAAGGCATGCTCTGGTTCATGGGGTCACGGAGAGTCGAGCAGGACCAAGACGACTAAACAACAACATTTTGAGGGCAAGGAGCTTCATATATTTATATAAACACACCATGCATTTTGAACAAACACTAGAAATGAGAATGCTAGAATAAGCTAAGTGATTTGTGGCCGTTTGATGTGCAGATTAAAACAACAAACCTTCCCACTGGGAAGAAGTTGTAGTCAAGACGACCACACAGCAGCATTCTGTCAAATCTCCAAACAAAGAGAAGAATGTATAAAATGGGAATGGTTTCCATCCTGAAAAGCTGTAGGGTGTAACTCATATAGACAAGAAGCCTGTGAACATTTGTTCTATGGTAATGCACAGAGCCTAGGACTTGCCCATTAGAAGGTCAGTGGTTCGAATCCCCATGACGGGGTGAGCTCCCGTTGTTCGGTCCCTGCTCCTGTCCACCTAGCAGTTCCAAAGCACGTCAAAGTGGAAGTAGATAAATAGGTAGCACTCGGGCGGGAAGGTAAACGGCGTTTCCGTGCGCTGCCCCAGTTCTCCAGAAGCGGCTTAGTCATGCTGGCCACATGACCCGAAAGCTCTACACCAGCTCCCTCGGCCAATAAAGCGAGATGAGCGCCGCAACCCCAGAGTCGGTCACGACTGGAACTAATGGTCAGGGGTCCCTTTACCTTTTTTAAGGCACCTATGTAGCAATGGCAAAGAAGCCAATTGTAGTCATACTCCAGGCTAGCTATTATGCCTACACTATGTATCTTATTACGATGCAGATCAATCCCCAGCATCCCTAAGTAGGGCTGCAAAAGAACCCAGAAAGCTGGAGTGCAATTGCCAACCAACATAGAAAACAATAGACCGGTGATCAGACATGGTTTTTGTCATCTTCTTACATTCTTCTTCTGAGTGATTGCTTGGCACTCGGCATTGTCTTTGAAGAATATGATTTGGCTACAAAGAATGGCAATCTGAAGTTAGTACCAAAGAGGAAACATGCCTTCACAAATATATCCAAGGCAGAGAGATATCTACTTATATCACTATTAAAAATGCTGCAAAATGGGGAGGGGATTTGAAAGTGGAAATAAAAGGGGAGAAGAGGCTGCCTTAAAAATGCTGAAATCCTAAAATACTTAATTCAGCCTACTATACTAACAAAGTATAGAGATGTAACTGGATTGTGGATAAATATAAAGCAGCAACTTACTTGGTCTGGGGTTGTTTTTTATTAAAAACTTCCATATACAGTCATACTTCAGGGTGAAGTTGCTTCAGGCTGAGCGTTTTTGGGTTGAGCTCTGCGGCAACCCAGAAGTAACGGAACGCGTTACTTCTGGGTTTTGCAGCTCGCGCACGCGCAGACGCTCAAAATGACGTTACATGCATGAGCAGAAGAGGAGAATCGCGACGTTCTGCTCTGGATGCGAAAGGGGCTCTGGAACGGTTCCCATTCACACCCAGAGGTACTGCTGTATGTGGACTAGAAGAAGGGAAGGAGCTATATGTCAAGCAGACAGGTGTGAAGCGCAAGAGTTTGAAAAAAACACAAGCAAGATTCACTTAATGAAATGCACTCCCAAGTGCATCCATTTCAGTCAGGAAAATAAACATTTCTTCCAAAACTACTGAACATCCTACACACTAGAAAAATTATTCAAATGACAACATCTTTGTTAAATGTTCTGATCAATTTGTTAAAGACTGAGTCCTCCTGTACAAAAAATAAGGGGGGGGGGGGTTCAGACGATTCCTTGCAGAAGCCTGAACATCTTTCAAACAAACCAGATTATAGGTTTCTGTAGCCACCACATGAAATGAGCAAACACTCATTTAGCACAAATATAAACCAGATAATTGGTATGTGTGCGTGTGTTGTAGTTGAAACTTTGCATAACGCAATAAAAACTTGAGCCATCTGACTAGTTTAACTGCAGTACAATTAAACACTTTTTTTGTACTGCTGCAAATTTCACTAGCACATTTTAGCATCTTGTATATTTTTAGAATTAGCTTCTTGACATCTTAGGGTCATTGTTTGTAGATTCATTAATAAGCCAGAGCCAAAAGGGGCAAGTAACTTTTAAACTGCCTTTTAAACTTTGCATACCAAATCTCTGTACTTTAAAGTATTAGTAAATATTGCACACCTTTCGTCCAAATCAGTATCTCTTGAAGTAGGTTGCAATGGCATGAGAATGTAGCATGATGCTATTACATTTATACCAACAGCAAACTTGGTTGGTTTAGTACCTATCAGTTGGAAAGTGAATAAAATGGAGCCACCATAAAATAAAATAGTGGTTTTACACACTCAAGAGGGACTTCCTAGATTTACAAATATACTCCTGTGTATCAAAAGGAAAAAAATGTACCACAGAATGACCCCAGTATCTTACTCCCTGGTTCCTTTGGAAACCCTCCCCCTGAGCACACACACATTCCCCCACCTCAGACCAAAAGCAATAGCTGCTCATATGGAGAAAACCAGGATTTTAGAGTAGCTATGAACAGAAGTAACAGCACTGAGAGGTGCTCATTTTATTTCTAATTTGGGTCTTATCTCGGGAGAAGGGAGATGTGATGGGAAGTTTTAATAAACGTAAAAATACAACATGGCTGCAATCCAAGTCAATGGAGGACATGGTTTCTGTGTGAAATTAAGTGAGATTATACAACGAAGCAGTGTTTATTACTAGAGGGAGAACCAGATTGGCTCCGCCAATACATTTAATACCACATGGACCTCATTCCCTACCTCCCGGTAAACAGCAGTGCCCAGCTGAAGGTCAAGTGACCACACCATCACAACAAATCCTCACTTCATCAAACCAATATGAAATAAATGGCAGAATCCCCTGCATGCTTACTCTTAGGCCACACTAGGTTCAATGAAGCATACTCATAGGCACATAGGGTTGTTATTGACAGATATTAACAATTCAGGCAGTACAGGTAATAACAGCGTACCTTTATTTGAATATGTGCACTGTTACTAGTGCAATTGATACAACGCCAGAAGTTTTCTTTCAGCAAAGTCAGAATAGGTATCAAACTTCTTTTTGTTAAATAGTCAAAATTCACTACTAGATGGAAGCAGCATTTAGTGCAAAGAATTAAGAGACACCCCATGCCAACCATCTTTGGGACTGATTTGCATGTGTAGTGAGGCACTCACAACCGATGTTCCACTCTGTTCCACGTGTATTTTATATATATATATAAAAGTTAATCTGTTGAAGGTTGGTTCTCCCCCACGTCAATTCTTACACGTCAAAAAGAAAAGAAGTGATTTTTCATACTGTACACTACAGCAACAACTCTATATATATGTATGTATATATAAATAAAGAGTGACAACACTTTATTTGAACATTTCCTCAGTCTATTCAAGCAGTAATAGGAAAAGGGGGTGGGAAGAGATGTTCAGCTTGTAACATTTTGCTTTTAAACGCACACACACATCTATGTTATAATGATATTCTACATAAAACATTTTTAAAAAACAAAACAAAACACAGTTGCCCTCCATTGTTTCCCTTTCACTGAGAGAATGAAGCATCTATTAGTTGGCTTTCCAAACAATATCACTTCCCATCTATTCCTGATCCTCATTTCGTATCAGATTTAAGACTAACCTTGGTTCTGTATCTAATAGAATGCACCAGGGAAGTAAGAATAAAATATGCCTTTCTCCAGAAAAATCAATGCTATGCTCATGAAATCTATGTATACAATAAAATGAAGTGTCAACATATTCTTCCTCCAAAACCATCCATACTTAACCAGTAGTTTTCTTTCTTAAGTTTCTTCAGAAAGCCAAAAAAGTGGGAAATTCAAGTAAAAATGTAGAACCACTTTTTTCCTATTACAACACAAACGCCTATAAAATTATATTTATCTAGTTGGGTTTTTTTAGTATAGCTATTAGAGGAATTCTGTAACCTAGGTAATGAATGAATGAGTCAAGATCACTCTCCAGCTACGTAGGACAATGGAACAAAAACGCTTCAATTTACTTAAGAACGTGGCTATTACTTCCAAGTTACAAGCATTGCATAATCCCAAAACAATAAATGAGGTTTTGAAAATAATAGCATTCTTTGATGCACACCATGGGTGTATGTTGGGACATTCTGCACAAAGTATCATGTGTGTTTACTGTAGGCTCCCTAAGATTTTATGTCGGATTGTAAAGGAAAGAAAAGAAGGGTTCTGCCTAAGCTACTACCAATCTACTCAAAAGCAGGGCAAAACAATTTGATATAAATGTGACACAACTATATGCTTTTGCCAGTAGGAAAAAAAGGCTGGTCTGAACCTCCAGACATGTTTGAAATCTGATCCAATGGAAGTTCATAACCGTAATCTTCTAAATATAGCACTAGATGTTTTAATTATGACCTCAGACTAGACAGCTTTAAATAATGGTTCCTTCCCAATCTACAGGAACACTTCGTCTGAGCTGAAGGAAGTTTGCACTTTACCACTGGCGAGATCAGACAGTTAACTTTTTAATCATTTTAAGTCAACAGAGATTAAATTACTGATCAGGTAGCTTTAAGTTATAAGACATTTAATTCAGGAGTTATGAATTGTAAACTTACCTTATTTATATGCCCATTTTGTTAGCACAACAGAACCCCAAGGCAGCAAAGCCTTCTGAGTTTCTGGCAATTCTGAATTCCTCCATGTAGCTATGAAGGACTAAGCCCTCCTTTCTAAATACATAAAGCAATTCTCCCTAGTGATCGGTTTCTCAGAATGGAGTGGTGCATTCTCATCTTGCAATAATATAGCGTGGGGAAAACAATCTAAGTGCAGCCCTTTCTCTAGTGTGGTGAGAAAAATGTAACAGTGAAATACAACACAATTTTTTCCTTTGGGGAGGAGGGGAGTAATTTTGCTGTAAAGTCTGAAACTGCTAAGAGAAGGATAGAACATTTTAATTATAAGGTTGCATTTCTCAACTATTTTAAGGATTTGCCTATAGCAAAGTCATACATGAATGATCAGTACATAAGAAAGATTTTACAAAAATATAATTTTACACCATGTGCAGAAGTAGACAGGGTGGGGAGTACAAATGCAATAGGTATTTCAACATGCATATGCAAATACAGTGTATGGGCTAGTGATGTTTTAGCCGCAAGATCCATCAGATCCATGTGGCTGGGCTCAACTAAGTGGAGTAAACACTCTGTTTATAGAGAAGCACAAAATATAAATACTCTCAGGCTTACAATCTACCAGAAACGTCACCTGCAACAGACTATTGTAACGAATGGGACAAGGCCTGTGCTCTTGAGCTCAGCCCCCACTCAAGTAGATGCGGTTGGTGAAGAAGCTTCCAGTGCATTGTTTTGTAAGTCACTTGGCTAATTTTTCCTTTTCAATGACCTTTCGCACTTCATGAACATTTGCACTAAAGGGGTATGTGACCAATAAAAAGAATTCTCAATATACATTTCAGCTTTCTATACTGGAACTGAAGGACTGGGGCAACAGTCCAAGCCATAGTTTCAAAGTTTATAGCACTGACAGTTATTTGTTTAATCTATTATTCCTCCCTATTTATAATAAATATTAACGGGGGCTAGCTTGATTTGTCAAATGACAGCTCACTAATAGACTTCTTAAGCCAATGGCATTTATTCCAGCATTAAGTATTTTGTAAATCTTTTTGTGCATGAGGTAAATGCAGCCTTTTTTCACTTTTGTTTGTTGAAAACGTCTTTAGAATAAAACTAGTCTGCTGAAAATGAAGAAACTATTAGTTCTTTCCCTTTATAACCAAAGACTGGGCCCAATCCGTGTTCATTCTGATGTGGCAGTCATTACACCATGGCTTTATCCCCATCGTTTTAGTTGTGCTGAACTTTTCCTCCAAAGAAACCCTCACACTTTTGAGATTGAGTATTTACCTGTTGGGAAGACCCACTGAAAATGAAATAACAGATCTTGACACATGAGAGTTAGAATAAGGATTCACCATAAGTAGTATCATGGTGGCTTTATAGCACCACAATGGGCCAGAGGGTTTCCTTAAAAAGAAAGAAAGAAGAAGTAGTCTGCCCTTAATTCCTCCAATGGAAGCACATTGATCATTTAACAAACAACCCACTTAAAGTCTATTTAAAGCACCGTGACTATTAAACTGATTAATGTCTGAAGGGAGAGAAAATTCTGTGGTACCACACTGAAATGCTAACATTGTCTTTTTAAATTGGTATTCAACGATCTAAAATAAAAAATAAAAATGATCACATTCTAAAGGTTCAGTGCATTCAGCAGCTATAGCTTTGCTGCTAATTCATCTACGTTGACTTTCAAAAAATAACACCCTAGCTCATCAAAATATACATTTTTTCCCATTTGCTTTTAAATTAAAATAATAATAAAAAACATTTAAAGAATTCACAAATCGATAGCATGACTAAGTTTCAGGATCATCTACAGCATATAATTTAAAGATTCAAGATGCCAAGATGTAGCATGTGGCAAGCCCTATACACACTTCATGCAGCATGTGTGGCGTGTGGACCTTGAACTTCAAACATCTGTTCTCTTCTTCCAAATAGTATAAAATACCCATCTAAAAACTTGTCAAGGAATCAAATACATATTTTGCACCTGGGTCACATTATGAACAGGAAGAAGAAACCATCATTTCAATTGGAATCTGCATTACTTTTATCATCCTTTGTAAGTTATATGGCTAGATTCATAGCTGGAAGGCTTTCTCAAAGATCACCTAGCCCCATCCCCTCATAATTCGGGAAAGATGACCTTCTGTCCTGATGGAAGTATGATCAACAGCAGGATACCTTGTAAAGCTGTGCCATCGTTGACAACCTTTCAGGTATCACTTCAAGCCTTAAAAAATACATTTTGGTTGATTAATATATTGTCATTAAAATTCTCACATCAATGTTAATTTAAAAAACAAACAAACCTCCAAGCATTTCAAATCCACATATCCTTACTTCATGGTAAGTTGATGAGAAATACCTTGCTTTTCTTTAGGACACCACTATTAGTTTACCCTGTGGAACTTCACTTCAGTCTTAATAACATGGGCATCATTCTGAACTTTGAAAAACGGAAATAAGTATTATTTTGTGTCCTTTCTGCTGTCTTGTTTTAAAGAAAAACTTCAGCTCTTGTTAAGGCCTGTTACACATGTTAGGAACAAACATACCCATAGCAGATTTTCTGAAAGTTATGGGGTGGTAAAATAATAATAATTTATTATTTGTACCCTGCCCATCTGACTGAGTTTCCATAGCCACTCTGACCAAGTTAAACTGTGAATAGACCAACTGAATGAAATGAAATTAGGCACAAGTGATTTAGGCCAAATGGACTTGTCCGAGTAAGGCTTAAATCAGACCCATCCATGTTATTAAATTTTGAAGCAGAATCCTCCCTACATTATTCAGATACTCTTTATCTTTTGAAGAGTATGTGCAGTGAAGTCCTTTTGACGTACTCACTATTCACTTGGTTTATACAATGGTGCTTATCAAGAGACATGATTTATTAAGCAAGGATACAGTTCCATGTATGAAGGGACACATACAACTTCCTTTGAAAATGCCACAGGACAGTATAGCCTACCAAGCTGTTCTTCGTAGAGAGTCAAAGCTTCAGTCAGATTTACACAATTTCCCTGCAAGACAACATGTGACCTATATCAATAAAACTGTGGGGAGACATAATGCAAAGGGAGCAAATTCATCAATAGATTCTATATAAACAGAGGTATAAATCACTTATGTCAGTGAATCTTGAAAAAGACACAAATTTATTTATATTATTTGTAATATTTATATACTATCCAATAGCAAAGATTCATTGAGCTGCTTAACATTTGTTTGTTTGTTTATATCCCACCTTTTTTCAGTATTGGGACTCAGGGAGGCTCAAAAAATTAAAGCAAACATAGAAAGATATTAGATAAAAAGCAATTAAACTATAATAGAAATATTAAAACCGTGAGATAGGGAAGTAAGACATGAACACGAAATCTATAAGAAATCATTATTCATAAATTATAAAGTAAGAAAGAAACACTCCAGCTTTAAGGTATGATTCAGATAAAGCACATCATAAGGATATTTACACAGAAGTCCTACCAAGTTCCATGGATTTTATTCTGCATTAAATACATTGAGGATCATGGTTTTGTAGACACTCATACTAACTCCTTTCCCTTTCCGAATGTTAACACATATTACAAAATTCAAGGACTGGCTACGGTACCACTAGCCAGGAATTTGGAATGATTGCTCAATGCCAATGCTGTACTGACTCTGCAGTGTTACTAATCAAACTTGCTCAGAGTGGATTCAATCTATGTGAAGCATTTATTTTATCAAAATTAAATATTTCACAATAGTCAAAAGAACATAAACATTCTGAAGTAATTGCGTTACTAATGAATACATCAATAACAGATAATCTTTACCTGCAAATAAGTGTAAAGCACAGCATTAAGGAGACGAGTGAGAAAGATATGACAAGTTTAATATAATAATAATAATATAATAGTAATTTATTATTTATACCCCGCCCATCTGGCTGGGTTTCCCCAGCCACTCTGGGCGGCTTCCAACAAAACATTAAAATACAATAACCTATTAAACATTAAAAGCTTCCCTAAACAGGGCTGCCTTTAGATGTCTTCTAAAAGTTTGGTAGTTATTTTTCTCTTTGACACCTGATGGGAGGGCGTACCACAGGGCGGGTGCCACTACTGATAAGGCCCTCTGTCTGGTTCCCTGTAACTTGGCTTCTCGCAGCGAGGGAACCGCCAGAAGGCCCTCGGCGCAGGACCTCAGTGTCCGAGCAGCAACCTGAATAGCAACAGTGGCATTAAATATATCAGGTGTGGGGAACCTACAGCTGTTCAGATATTGTTGGGCTCCAACTCCCATCAGCACCAGCCGGCAGGACCAATGTCAGGAGTGATGGGGAGCTGTGGTCCAGCACTGTATGAAGGACTGCAGATTCCCCACTCCTGAAATATATAGAAGAGGCTTAAAACAGGGCAATACATAAATGCATGACAAAATGTTATATGAATTCTGAATGGAAGATCATTCATCATATACAGAACAAAAGGAATTTAAATTATAGGTGGAAAATGAATGGCGGGGAGCAGAAGGTAAACAAGGGGAAATACATCCTTGTTTCTATGCTTATTATATTAGAGAAACACATTATTATTATTGTCTCATTTTTTAATATTAGAACATAAAATAAATAGCAGAAAGAAATTAAGTATTTCGGAAATAAATTGAGTTATTAAGTGAACCACAAGCATCGTAAAATGGTAAGAGAGAGGTTAACATAAAGGCAAGGAAGTTAAGTATATAAAACTTGTTTAGTAATCTATTATTATCCGCAGTCCTGCAGTGGTTATTTTGTTCCGCTGCCTTTTACAAAGCATGTAATTTTGTCAGCATTAAATTGAATGGGATAGCATATAAACAACCTGCGTGTGTAATTTGGAAATCACAAATAGAAAACAGCACCAGGTAATTTATGGGACATCCTGCCAGTATAGAGGTAGCTTAATGGCACAACCCAATCTCTATAATGAGAGTAATCTGCAGTCTAGTTTTGTCTTCCTTAGTATCCCAGGTTTCATCAACCAGCTCATCAAATGGCAAGCAATCACAGGAGATAACGTGGCAAGCAAATTGTGGAAAGGGAGAAGGAAAATACTTCTGAAATACTTAATTAAATCCAAAAGTTTCTCAAGTTCTATTCATTCATTCATTCATTCATAACACTTATACACTGCTTTTGAAAAAACAACAATCCTCAAAGTGGTTTACGAAAAACTAGAACAATAAAACGAAGAGAAGATCACAACCATACTTCAAAACATAAAAGACTAAAACAGATTAAAATTACCTCAACTTTCTGGGCATCTAGAAATGTTTTTTTTCCCCCTAGGCACCTAGAATGTTTTTAGCAGATGCCAAAAGGGCACCTGCTTCATCTCACAATAGGCAGGGAGTTCCAAAGTGCAGGTGCTGTCACACTAAACAACCAAGTTCTTACCAATGTGGAATAGGTACTATGTGGCACCTGGAGTAGTGCCACTACTGTGACAACATCTGTATCAGAAGCAGGAAAATATTTCACTTCACAGTATCACACTTCACCTTAAAAAAAAGACCTATGCAAATTCACACACCAGGATGTTTTACTCATAATAAATCAAATATGCCAAACCTAGGCCCATGTTGGATTTATATGCCCACCTACATTTTTTATTGTACTGAAATTACATAGTGGGCCACAGGGGCCTCCTGCCCCTAGTGCCTGCTGCATCACACAGTAGAGCCCTGTCTGAGGGCTCCGTCCAAGTTCAAAACTAATAGTTGTAGAAAGGGGACTTGAGGAAAGAAGGTCTTTCCTTTTCAATCCTAAGTAACTGCACACCCTTTAAAAAGCTTAAAAAACATCACTGAAAAGGTTATATTAATATAACTGAAAAGGTTATATTAGGATCTGGAAATACTCCATGAAATACATTTTTGAAAAACAACTTCCACTGAACTCAATTTTCCATCCATATTTCCCCATAATCACCCCACTCTATACCCTGAACCACAAAGACCAGACTTATAGGATACTAGTACATAGAGCACACAGATTGCTGACATTCTCTGGTAGGCGAGCAGAGAAATTATTCCTCAGGCGTCAAAGATCAATTGCCTCAAACCGCTGGAGAAGGAAAATCTCCCTCATTTATTTCTGCTATCTCAAGCTGTGATTCCTAGTTAAATCCCAGTCTTATTATCAACTTGTCAAGTACAAAGGATCGGGTGACCCCCATCTTCGAGAGGAGCTTGGAAACTTTGCCAATACTGCTAAACTTTGAGAACTGTACAGATAATGTTTTAAACCCTTAACAAGGTAAATGAAACTAAAATAAGTGTTTGTGTTATATATGTATATCAAGCATATCTTCTAAGTCTATGCATTTTTTAAAAGTATGAAATCTGTGAGCAAAACTATAACAGCTGTCAAATGTGTGTACACAGCAGCCTGTGTGTAAGATGTGTCTTTCTCAAGTATGTCCCTATATTCTTCGTGCATAACGTTCTTTCGATTTTATTACAGGAGCCAATGTTTTTAGTTGTCAAGCTCCATCTAGTGGCCAAAGAGTATAATGCAGATGACTACACTGCACAAGATATTCCTTGCCAGCATACAGCAACACTCTAATGGCCATTCCTTATTTGCATTCGTTTTTTAGGAGCAGCAAAAGGTATTTGGCATTTTGACAGTGTTCTACTGCTATGGAACTAACGCTTCCTGATCCAGAAAAGGATTGGGGCCCCTTGCTTGTAACAGTTATTTAAAACAGAGAACTTCTCATACTAACACAGAAAAACAGATTAGATTGCCTTCTTATATGTTGAAACATTTCCTCTTTAGCTATTAAAACTTGAGGACTGAAAAGTCTTAACTTAAAAATAAAGCATCTGTGGATGAGCTTGCCTAGCTACATATTTCAGAGTCACAAGGTGACAAAATTAAACAATAAGCATCCTGTTTGGCACTGACCATGGCTGTGGCTGGAAATGTATTGTCTTTCTCTCTCTCCCCCCCCCCCCCCTTAAAAATGCAGCTAGGATTATCAAAGTGTAAGAATATTGGTGGCTGCATGCAAGCTGTAAAATACTCTCATAATTTCTGATAAGGTATAGTATAAATGCAGTATACCTTATCAGTATAAAATAGTATTTGATTTTAACTTCCCTGAAACCAACCAGAAAACTTGAGCCAGGCTGAAAAACGTGAAACAAAAACAAATCAGCTTTACGTTTATATACTAAAAACAGTTTTAGCCAAAATTCAAAGTATGTTTAAGTTCTCCAGATTTAACCAGATTCTGGAGCAGGCTTATCTGCTCCTAATGCTGATATGCATAGGAAGCAATGAGCAAGCCTCAAACATTTATTTGAACTTTCTCTGGAAGATCCCATAGTCAAATAAACCCAGATTTTCTCTGATTCACTTCAGCCTCTAGCATGATTGTGTAGGACATGTATAAAAGCCTTGGACTGCTCCTGATCTCACCCAAGGGACAAAGTAGCATCTTAAACAGGCTTATTCTTTCAAATTTCACTGTCATACTTCATTGTGATTACTTTTCTTCTGCCATACCTGTGTAAAATATTTCCCATCAGGTTTCAAGACTTTCATTGAAAGGTCCAGAATCATCCGCAGAAACTCCCACGTAGAATCTAAATTTGAAAAATACTACTTGTTTAATTAGCCATTCACAAGGAAATATTCATAACTGTGGTAAGCTATAGCAAAAGGTAACATTCTTAACGTTACGATAATCTTTTTGTTCAGGGTTATAGGATGCCTTGTAAACACGTGGCAATTACAATGGAAAGGGCACAGCATCTGTGTGCAGAAGGACTGTCATAATGGCCAACTGTGCTCCATTTTCTACACACATGCCCACACACTTGACATGCATACACCATCTAAGCCACTCCTGGGTCAATGCATGCCTTCTTCTCCCCAACCATCCCCTTATCTCACCCAGATAGAAGTTACTCAACTGCAATCAAAGTTTTTAAATGAAAGAGTTTTCATTGTAAACAAGGTTCGCATTCAAAAGGTCAGAGAGACATTAACCTTCTTCTGGAGATGTGGAGATTGGAACAGCTGTCAAATCGTTAATTACATAATCAAACATCCTTTCTTCTTTGGCATACCTCTTCAGGACTGGAATACAATCTTCTATTAGAACCTAAAAAATAACAATAGTAGAATTTGGGCAACTTTTCATACGGGGGGTTCCTCAGTTAGATCACTACTACCTTTTTAGCACTCCCAGATTACTCATCGTTTCTGTCATTTCGACGGTACCAACATTGAAGAAGTCGGTAACTAGTACAGATAGTTTTTGTTTTTAATGCCCTTAGCGTGTGGTCAAAATGTATAGCGAAGCCTGTCAGTGCCTGGTGAACACATCATGTTTGCATAGAAGCCTACATGCAAAAAAGGCAAATGCCCATAACCTCAACATCACAAGATTCAGATGAACAGATTGCACAGATGCATTGGGCTCTATTTCGGTATGCTCCCATGTTAAGTGCACAATTATCTGACAGAGAAAGGATGATCTCAGCCTCATTGTGAATGTATATTCACCATCTACACAGGATTCTTTAACTCATTTTACTTTCACAACAGTGCCATAAGAAGCTGTCTTATACAGTCAGACAACTGCTTGATCTAGATCAGTACAGGGGAAACTCGGAAAATTAGAATATCGTGGAAAAGTTCATTTATTTCAGTAATTCAACTTAAAAAGTGAAACTAATATATGAGATAGACTCATGACATGCAAAGCGAGATACGTCAAGCCTTTATTTGTTATAATTGTGATGGTCATGGCGTACAGCTGATGAAAACCCCAAATTAACACTCAGAAAATTAGAATATTAAATGAAACCAGCAAAACAAGGATTGCAAATAGAGCAATATTGGACCTCTGAGAAGTAGAAGCATGCATATGTACTCAGTACTTGGTTTGGGCCCCTTTTGCATCAATTACTGCCTCAATGTGGCGTGGCATGGATGCTATCAGCCTGTGGCACTGCTGAGGTGTTATGGAAGACCAGGATGCTTCAATAGCAGCCTCCAGCTCTTCTGCATTGCTCGGTCTCATGTCTCTCATCTTTCTCTTGGCATTGCCCCGTAGATTCTCTATGGGTTCAAGTCAGGCGAGTTTGCTGGCCAATCAAGCACAGTAATCCCATGGGCATTGAACCAGGTTTTGGTACTTTTGGCATTGTGGGCAGGTGCCAAAGTCCTGCTGGAAAATGAAGTCAACATCCCCATAAAGCTCATATGCGGAAGGAAGCATGAAGTGCTCCAAAATCTCCTGGTAGACGGCTGTGTTGACCCTGGACTTAATGAAGCACAGTGGACCAACACCAGCCATGACATGGCTCCCCAAATTAACACAGACTGTGGAAACTTCACACTGGACTTCAAGCATCTGGCATTGTGTGACTCCCCATTCTTCCTCCAGACTCTGGGTCCTTGGTTTCCAAATGAGATGCAAAAGCTGTTCTCATCAGAAAAGAGATTTGGGTGGTTCTGTAGGATTTCAGAGGAGCATTTCTCAACTTCTACATGGAGATGCCAGCAGGGATGAACTGGGGACCTTTGGTTACTACTGTGCTGTGGTCCACTCTCAGATTTGGCTGAGAGACCATGATGAGCCCTAAGGCTACCCAGAGAACCCATATTTGATTACTACTACTCCCCATCCCCAAAAGAATGTGACAAAATGCAATGGGGGGAATCATTAATTGTGCCAGCATTCATTCCTTTCTGTACAAAACAAAGACATCACAAAATAAAGAAAACTGAAAATAAGGTAATAAGGATCAACATGCCGTTTCAGTTTTATGGTGCTAGAATATTTCCTTTTATAAATTGAATTTAAACCATTATTTTTTTTCTATAACATTATTCTAATTAGGAAGTCTAGCATACCTCAGATGCCTAGTTCTTGAGTTTATAAATGTACTATATAGCCTGTTTATGCAGAATACATTATGACTCTATTTCACAGTCCTGCTGTAGATGGAACAATGGATATTATAATTTCAGTGCATGCAGCCTCTTCCGAAACATGTATACATTTTAGTGACTGAAAGCAAAAAGAAAATCAACTGCTACTAGTTTATCGTTTGTTCATAATGTCTTAGAATTATATATAGCTATACACAATACACAGTATTGCATCAGAAAGTACTCCCAAACGTGTATTTTCATTGATGAAGGTAACATCTTTCATTTTGCATGTTTAAAACAATTAGTTACCTGATAGCATTCTCCTTTCAGATTGTCCA
Source organism: Podarcis gaigeae (assembly GCF_964106915.1). Taxonomy (NCBI): domain Eukaryota; kingdom Metazoa; phylum Chordata; class Lepidosauria; order Squamata; family Lacertidae; genus Podarcis; species Podarcis gaigeae. The sequence continues at coordinate 43,836,854 of NC_139677.1, read as the reverse complement.
AGACATCTCCACATGTTTTGCGCATATATTTTCGACACCCGTCAATCACCATTTGGTCAATGTATCTGATGCTAGTTAAGAATCCACCAACTCATTTTGTTGCAGTTATTAAAATAAGTTATTTAGTTTTGCTTCGGAATAGCAAGGTTTAGATTCCATAGTCAATAGACAATTGTTTCAGGCAACTCTTAAATACATGTTATTGACAACTGTTTTAAACATTCCTTTATAGGTAGCTAATTATCTGACACATAGTCCTAATTTTAAAATATACTTAGCATTGCTCAGAAAGTTTAAATTTGCTGCATAATCCTAAATGGCCAACATTTAAGTATCTTGGTCAAACGATCTATTAAATTCATGATGGCAACAAGGTGCCTCTATCTGAATTAGGACAATCTGAGCCAGATTTAAGGTGCCCGACACACAATGCAGAACTTAAGATGGTTCTGAGAGGTTCTTGCATTAATCGTCTGATCTATTTTGATCTTTCAGAACAGAATGCACAGGGAGAAATCATGACAAAACATTTTCAAAATGAACCATCACCCACTTATTAAAAGGATATCTCTACCATGGTGACCATCTTTGGTTTCAATTTGACTATTTCATACAGTATTCCCCCATCACCACCTCCAAGAATGAGGACTTCTTTGTCCGTGTAGTCTTCCTTCCCGCTGCCCATTATAGCTTGTGTATATGCCAGGTCACTCTCTGCCAGATCTTGAAAAGCGCAGGGATTAAGAGATATATGTCAGCATGTTATAACAAAATTCTTTTATTTGTGATAAATAAGAACATAAAGTTAGATCCGCTTGCATTTACATTTCAGAAATCCACAATGACTTTATTATTTTAAAGTAAATTATTCAGACTAATTAAAGGGGGGGGACTAGAAATGTTATAACAGATTTAGAAAAATAAAACCTGCGATTTTACATTTCGATCTAAAGTTATTCACTAAAGTACAAGAGGAATGTCAAATATCTATTAATGGCTGTGTCACTGTTATTCCCTGATGTATAGGAACATAATTTGTTTATATACATCACTGGTGGGGAAACTGTGGGGTACATGCAACCCCCCCAGTCCTCTCCCCATGTGCATTCCTTGTGTGTGGCCTTCTCCTGACCCCCTGTAACTCATTCTCCCCTCAGTCCATCAAACAGCTGATTGGTGGGTTCAGAGGACCCTGATCACTTCCTACTGGGGTGAAGAGGGGTCTGTTCTTCTTTAGCTCAGCAAGGAAAGGCCCTGAAAGCAAGACTCACGGTACTTTCAAAAGATGTGTGTCTGTGTGTTCGAGCCCCACATTGGGCAAAAGATTCCTGCGTTGCAGGTGGCTGGACTAGATGACCCTCATGCTCCCAATTCTTCATTAATTGACTAAATCAGGAAGACAGCCTCCTTTCTCTCCAAACTCGAATACTGGGACACCCATTTCAAGCCTGCTTGTGTGTCTGCCATCAGGAAGTACCTGATTCAATGGACCACATTCCCTTAGATTGCCCTTTACACAGCAGACCTCACCAACTGATGCTGAGCAAAATGTTGGACCTCCGGCCCACAACTCCGAGAAGCCAAATAAGGTTTCTCCTGGCAGATCAGGACAAAGATATTGCTGCTTTAGTAGCTTCCTTTTGAGCCACAATTTTACCCGAAAGGGTTTTCCCAACAAACTATCCTTTTGGGAAATAGACAGGGCGTAGCAGAATATCCAAATGCACACGACTATAGTGTGACTTTATAACCCTTGATAGCGTCACTGTTATCTTTTTAATTATTCCAGTTACTTGAAATGTTTTATAATGTGATGCCAATATTTGATTGATTGATTGATTGATTGATTGATTGATACTGAGACACTACTGTTTGGCATAATCCACCTATTTTCCTACTACAAACTACATTAGAAATTCTGAAAGGGAAACAAAACAGCATGAAATTCTTTTAAACCCACAAACATAAATGGTTAATACTAATTCAGTTCAAATACTTGGAAACAGTGAAATCAGATAATTCATGCCTTCGTTTGTGGTTAGGTTTGTCACTGGAGTTGATCAATGACACACCTAGAGACAGCAGCAGACTGCAAGGAAGCCGTCAGCACCAGCCAGTGTGATAATGTTATGCTCCAAAATTTCAACATTCCCGGGAGAAGAGTCCATACCATAGTATGATTCATTCCATTAACATAATCTTTTAATATAGATAGTGTAATTAGTTTTGATAACAAGGGGAGCCTAAATACAATAATCAACAGAATCTTATCTGCTATTTTCCCCTAGTGGGTTGAATGATACAATGCTAGCAGGAATGGAAGAAACTAGCTTCATCAGCACTGTATAAAATTTATTTCATGTTGCCCCAAAAGATTCCTTTGTACAATTACTGATGGGGTAATATATAAAAAAAAAAAATAGATATGATCTCAGCTGAAAAACACTTTGACCACAGGTCAAAATATCAGAAAGAGAGAAATTCTGATAATAGAAATCCCAGAAGCTCTGTGGGAAACCGACACAATTTAGAGCCCGCAAAGTTAAACACTGCCATCCAGAAGTTCAAGAAAACCTTCTGCAATTACTGCCTGTCCAGGGCTGAGGGAGAAAAAAATAGGGTGGCTGGGTTTTAAGCACAACAAGCCACAAAACATGGGTTGACTTTGGACTGACAGGTCACAGGTTGTGCAGGTCAACTCTATAGCAGTTGGCTCTGTATTATATAAAAACAGCAATACTCACTAACATCCCCACTGAGGATAAGAATATTTCCAAACTGTTTCGAGTGTAAGATTTTAATATTCTGGTAAGCTGACTCTTCATCATAAACAACTTCATCAATGTCATATTCCACCAATCGTCCATCTGCTGTGGGCCAATATTTATCAATAGCATCTCCTCTCACAATGGCTGGCAATCTGAGAAAGAAAGACAAAAGAAGAGAACGTTCACAATTTCAGGTTTGTGCAAGTTAGCAAAAGCTATATTATAGTCAAGACATTTCTAAAATGTTACCTTCCTAGAGGTACTCGAACACTGCAACCTAGTGTTCCAAGCAAAGAATTTCCATTGTAAACTTTTTAATGTTAGTACTTCTGAGACAATTGCTATTCCCTGATTTGCAGCCCCAAAAAATGTATTCCATTACTGGAACGGAACAAGAGATAAGCAGCACACAAAAGGTTTTTGAAAATGTGGTTATTTTTAGCATTCACTGGTACAACATTCCAGGCAGACTCTCATGTTGACTTATCTATGAGTATTTTAAAAATGTCCATTCTGATACCACGACAGCAACAACTGAATTCCTAGACTGGAATGTTTACATGGAAGCTGCTGTTATATAACTTGGACATAGCTGTCAAACAGGTTGCCAAACGACGATGGATAACTGTGCTAGCTATTAATGCTTTTATATACTTTGTTAAATTAGCTTTCTAAAGGTAGAAATGACAGAGCATGTTAAAAGTTGTTTTGTTTGTGAACCACCCTTGATATTTCTTCTTGAAATGCAAAGGGTACACAAATTAATTTAATTGATTGATTAATTAATTAATTAACTAACTAACTAACTAACCTATGCCTTCACAACAGCAGAAAACATAAGGACAGGAAAATCTGTCATGCCTTTCAGGAATACCCAAGCCATGCCATCTAATGAAACAATTTAAGAGACACTAGAGGGCAGTACCAGATAGTATGCAAACTTCATGAGACCAAAGATTTTTTTAACTATAAAAACCAATTTGCTTTATAGACTATTAAAACCAGATAAATATTTTAATATATAGAGAGCAAACCCACCAAAATATCTCAAGCTTTATTCTTAATGCCCCCTGTCCACTCCTATGCCCCACATTATGTATTCATTTACTGGTGCAGTTATTTTACCCAACTAGCCATTGTCTGGTCAACTGGGATGCAAGAGACTGACAAAATGAGCTGACAAAAGGCAGATCACATGTAGTGTGTAAATCTTGTTCCAGGGGTACACTGCAACTGCCCACAGAGCAGGAATACTACTCTTGCTTTTCCCAGCATTACCCTGCTCTCCCCACAGCCAACTAAGTGGCCTTCACTTACATGGTACTCAGGCAAGGAACATCAACAGCAACTGGCTCAATGACAGCTTGGAATACTTTTACCTCAAAGTCTGGAGAGGAAGCAAAACAGTTGCCACCTCACAGAGAGCACACAAGGCTATGTTGATGCTTCCTACTTTTTCACATGGAAGCATAACCTGAACAAGAAAAAGCTACAAAATGGTGGCATCCCACAAAAGCCAGAGAAGCAGGAGACTAAAATCACTGGTGTTCCAAGTAATAGTTTCGCTCTGCTCTAGTACAAACGTGATCTGTACTGAATGTGAAAGTGCTGGTGACGTTGACAACCAGATGTTCAGATTACTATCAGAGGCAAAAGGCTGCCCCTCTCACCCCTGTAACCTACTACACAGTATTAGTTCTGTTTTTCTAACGTAGTCAGCCTCCATGCCTTATCAATGCTTATTACTCTGTTCCTGTATGTAACAAAGTTATTTCCTTGTCTAATCCAGCATTAGGTAACTTGTGCCTTCCACATGTTGCTGGATTCCAACTCTTATTAGGCCCAGACAGAATGGCGAAAGGTCAGTAATAAAGGAAGTTGCTGTCCAACAACATATGGAGGGTGTGACCATGGTTGCTGATCTCCTCAGAACTTCAGGAAACCTGACAAACCCATTTACTTTAGTTCCCATCAGCTTGTTCTGCAAACAGCCAGATATTATAAATACAGTGGTACCTCAGGTTAATAACTTAATTCGTTCTGGAGGTCAGTTCTTAATCTGAAACTATTCTTAACCTAAGGTACCACTTTAGCTAATGGGGCCTCCCGCTGGCGCCGGAGCACGATTTCTGTTCTCAACCTGGGGCAAAGTTCTTAACCCAAGGTACTATTTCTGGGTTAGCAGAGTCTGTAACCTGAAGCATCTGTAACCCGAGGTACCACTGTACCAGTCTTTGGTCTAGCTACAGATTCTCTCCAATCACTGGAAAAGAATGAAGGAATGCATATGGGTGGGTTGTTTCTATATCCCCCCACTAATCCGTAGGTATGGAAAAGAATGTCAAATAAGGTGCCTTAGGCCCCTTCAAGTTCAGCTCTCTGCTTTAGTTTTTCCCCAAGCCCATATATTTCTGTATGGAATAAAAACCACAATAACATGGCAGCCCCCCCCCCCCAAGACTACAACTTAACACCACCCAATTATGCCCCCCGATTTCAGTTTATTTCATTTCTATCCTACCTTTCTAGTGCCTATGCACTATTCAGGGCATCTAACTATACTTGACAATCACAGTATTATATAAAACAACTTATTCAGTAGGAAGTTGCCTTAGAAGCAGATCATTGATTCATCTAGTTCAGTCCTGTCTACTGACTGGCTGTGCCTCTCCATGGTTTCAAGTACTTAGCAATGCAAGAAGCTGCCAAAATAAAATAAAATGTCTCTACCAACTAGCAAAAGGCAGCCAGAGATGAACCATCCATTTTTCATAGGTTTACTTTGGTGCAGCCACACTATGTCATCATGGAACTCCACTGAATAATCTACAGCAAATGAAAACTTTACTACGTTAAGAAAATGTAAGGGTAAAATGAATGAACTTGAATAAAATGTTTTGTAAGTCTCACCACTATGTGTTAAAATTCCACATTCATTTACCAGACATGTCAGTACATCTACAAAGACTTCACTGGGCAATCTGACCAAACAATCTCAAAATTCCTCACCGTTTTACTCTTTTGATGTTTCTATGACACAGTTCTTTCATTCTTTCTTCTATCTTGTTTAGAAGCTGTGATAAAAAAAAAGTCTGGTTAAAAAACAATAGGATCCAACTAAAAGAACAAGATTCCTAAAAATATGATACACAGCCAACTTTTCTCTCTCACCTCCAAAGCCCATGGTAGCAAAGCCTTAGTATTTTGTCTCTTTTCCCTTCTCATTTTTGTTAAAATTAATTTTGCTTTCAGTGAGTTTAGCACTGCATACAAGCCAGTGAGCTTAGTTTCTAAACAAACCAAATCCAAAACATGAGTTATATATAACCTCCTTTTTTATCATTTCATTAAGTTTGCTGTTAAGTAGTATTCAGGGTTTAGAGGTAAAAACAGAAAGATCTGCAACGCCTTATATACAAACAGAAACAGAGAATTAAAACCATTGTGAAAATAAAAATGGTTTTGTCTTCCACTGAAATGTCATCAAGGTCAGTGCCAGGCGATCTGTTAAGGAATGCAGTTAATGGGTTAATTCTCCCCACAATGTACCTACAGGCATTTCTGCTTTACTGTTATGTCTGAAGCAAACTAGAGGCTTGCCCCGTACTTTCCCACTGAGTTTAATGGCTGCAAGAATTAAAACCTAGCATTTATGAAATTAAAAATAAGCTCTGTAAAAAAAATGTGTCTACAATTCAAGCACTACATATATATGGTACTATACATACCTGCTCTACGTTTCCTCCACTCAAATCGTTGCAACTCTGTACATCGACCAACACCAAGCCATGAGGATAAATTCTTAGATTGGCAAAACTAGACAGTAAAAACAAGAAAAGTGTCAGATGAAAGCAGTCCCCCAGTCCCTACATTCTAAGCACCAACTTCTTCAACAAGAACTACAGGAAGAGAACCTCCAGCACCTCAGCTGCCTACCTGCTGCCAACTCTCCCCTCATTTATATTCTAATCAACTGTCCTGTGAGCTTCTGTTGAAAGAAGACCATCTGAATATTTACATTGCTTCCTTCCAACTGTGAATACTTGGTAAGTCCTTGTGGTTAACAGAAATTCTCCATTATAAACAAGCTTGATTTTTAAAAAATGATCTAAGATGACTAGAAATTTAGTATGTTTTGTTTTCATACAACAAGGAGGATTTCTAAAATATTATCAAACTCTGTTCCATGCAAGTTTGAAGAAATGGCTTTAATGCATTCTTCATTAAAGGGGCAATTGCGCATGTGGCAATGCAATCTTTAGGAGGTAGAACACTTAGCTCCACGAGTAAGAGGTGGTATCTAATGCCACCAAGCATCCGCTGGGAAGCTAAGCATGCTGCCCAATATCCATGGAAAATTGAGAGCCAGTTGGAAAAGTTGTCTTATTCTTGGTCTTTTCAACTCCAGGAACCTGTTTCAGCTGAAGAATAAGGGGGAAAATGCTTAAAAATCATAAATGATGGAACGGGGGTGATGGAATCAGCTGGCTGGATGTGATCAGTGGAAAGATGTGGTCAATGCAGCCTGGGAATTTATTTATTTTTAAAAACCTGCTAAATAGCTGGCATATGGTTAAAGGGTGCTAGCTGAAGGAGAAGGCAATGAGCACAAAGGAGGTAAAGAGGAGACTGGAAAAGGGACAGTTTTATCTCTTGTGTCTCTTCCTATCTTGTCTTTTTCTCCATCCCTCCCCTTCTCTTTCCACCAGAAACAAGGCAAAGAAGGCCAAGGGAGAGGCACAGAGATATAAAATGGACAAAGAAAATTATCTCATTTTCTAGACTAGTCATTTTCTGATTCACACAGAAAGTATTTTTAAATGTCCCCAAGGGCAGAAGGAAGATCTGCACATAGAAATCAATGAAGAAACCCAAGACTTTAATGCAGCTGTAACTTGAGCTGGAAAAGGCTACAGATGAAATAAAAATGTAAGAGGGAGAAGGAAGTTACAATGTGAAAGGGAGGGAGAAAATGGGAGGCAACAGGAAAAAGGGAACACCATAAGGCAGGGCAAGAGTGCTGAAGAAGAGTTGAGAAGAGTGCTGGAGAAGGGGACAACGAAAGAAGTTTCTAACTTCCCTGACAAAATCAGAACTGGAGCTCACCAAGATGCCTTTTCACTTTTGTGAGGGCCCCTGGGTGCCAGCCCTCAACTACAGAGGCCGAGCTAACAGCTTCAAATGGAGCCCACTCAGCCAGGAGTTCTGGTAACACATTGCCACAGTGTGTATGTGTGTTAACCGTTTTTAATTCTGGATTTTCAATTGTTGTAATATGCCCTGGGAACTGCTGGTGTAGGATAATAAATTTAAGCATCATGCTTGTTTTAGTATTTCTAGTATTCATTGTTTAACTTGTCAAACTTAAGTTTAATCACACTGCTTAGGAGCGCTTCTGATCCTAGCCTTGATTCTTGAGCCCAAGGTATCGCTGTGGCTAGCAGTGCCTTTGCCCAGCTGAAGCTAGCACATCATCTATACCCATATTTGCCTTAGTTACACCATGCTGTAATGGACAGTATGAAAGCCTCATATGAAGACTGTCCAAAACAATTGCTTTGGAATGCAAAGGCATGTGACTCCTTTACAGAAACAACTGCACTGGCTTCCATTTTGTTTCCACGTCCAATTTAAAGAGGACCACCAACTCCGGTATTAGCCCACCCGTCTCCTAATATCTTCTTCATCAGACGCGCTCCTGTGTATCTGATGTCTCCATGAGCCTGTTTAGCCCTGGGACCAGGGAGAGAGCCTTTTCAGTAGCTGCACCCAGGCTGTGGAACAGACTTGTGGTAGAAGCTCATCTTGCATTAATGGCCTTCTGTCAAATGTCTAAAGCCTTGCAGTTTAAGAAGGATTTTGGGATACAAAAGTTTTTAAAGGCCTTTACCAATTTGTATTTTACCTTGCCACAGTTAACTGTTTCATCATTGCTTAAGAAGATCTACTTGTTTTAATGGCTGCCTTTTATCCTTTTGTGTTCTGCTGCTTTTAGCAATTTTCACTTAGTATTTACCTTATTGCAGCTAGCTGTCTTGAGCTTCTTAAAGGAAAAGCAGGACATAAAAAATTTAAATAAACAAATAAAAATAACTTGTATTTGATTACACAAATTTCTGTTAACAGATTTCACCACTTACAAAAATTAAAATGACAACTAGCATACACACTGGCCAGTTCAGTAATATGGTTCCTTTACTGCACAAACTCAATAAACAATTTCACTTGCCCAATTGTTTTAAAAATGTACTATTAACATTCCAACAATTACTAGAAGTCAAGCATTTCAAAGATTCATGTATTCCAGAAATACTTGTTCTTTTCCCATTCATTGGCATTTTCAAATAAACTGGAATAAAAAAAAGGTTTTTTTAAAAAAAAATCATACCACCACACGCAGCGCTTTGAATGGCAAATGTAATTAACATTCTGCTTGGGAAAGAAAGTGAATGGCTGTTTTGCCTATATTTATGTTGACAACATGATTAATGAATGCTTTACAATAGAGCCTTCTACAATTCTGCCTTTTGTTAGAATGACCCATGAATTAAATGGACCTGGGAGAGATGACAAATATTACTTTTGCTGGCTTAACTTCATGCAAAGTGGCTTTAATCTAGATACAGAGGAATTGTTTTAGCAGAGACAACAAGGAAGCATGACTTAATCCCCAAGCAACTTCAATTCATTTAGCAGCTGCAGCTTTCCCAATGGGGATTAATACATGGTCTTTGTTAAAGGAAAAAATTGTCGTCAGCAGCATTCACAGGAGTTTGAAATTGCAGAGAATGTATGTTCAAAACCTTTGTGGGTATACCATTATTCAGCAGCACTGCTTGACTCTACAGTGTACGTTAATGTACATTAATGTGTGGTTTCCAATTCTGACTGACATCTACATTCTGTCTAGTCACAGTTCACAGTGTAATGTATTATTACTATTACCAGTAATTTTCTCAATCCAATTTACCACTTCTGCACTTATTTCCACTCACAAAACCACTTTCCATTATTCCCCTTTCATGTGCACATCATCCACACTCCTCAAAAAGAGACAACCAGCTGACCTTGAACTCAACAGCAACTGCTACAATGGCAAGAGGACCACTGATAAGTGTGACAGCATGAAAATTAGGAGAGACCTTGATCCATCCATTCCTTGCCCTGAAATCATTCATTGAAACCATTTCATGAGCAGAGAAAGGAGTAGAGTGAAGCCTGGTTTTCCTACAAACAAACCACAACTTTCCAGGCCCACAAAAGATAGGAATCTCTCTCTTTCCCCCTTGTAGGCACCAAGCATCCTTCTTTGGGGATGGAATTCCATAATGTCAGTGTCACATTGGAAAAGGTATTTTCCCTACGTCGCCTCCCACCTTCTCTCTCATAGCTGGGTGTATTCAGAAAGGGGCTTCAGTAGAGGTTTCTAACATCCAGGCATGTTAAGCAGGTGGTACTTAAGGTCCCTGGGTTCTAAGCCATGGACAGCTTGCAAAGTAAAAAAATCAGTACCCTGCATTGGTTTCAGAGCAGCTCTTCCAAAATTGATAGACTGCTCCAGCTGAATTTTGAACTTGGTGCAATTTCCAAGCAGTGTTCAAGGTGCACATACCACTTGTTATAGTAGTCTAAATGGAACTTTCCATATCATGGAACACTGTATTTAAATTACTCCCAGTCCAGGAGAAATCACAGCTGACCTGACTGCTCCACTCCCACTGGTTGTTTAAAAGGGAGGGAAATCCACACTAAATGTTAATGGAACACCTAACAGCCTGGCTCCTCCAGTAAATGCCAAGCTGACCTTTAATATCTTCTGAGGATACCATGCTGTTCCACAACCAGCAGATTGTCACTCAGTGAAAATGTAGAATAGTGGGTGCTCAATGGCAGCACCCAAACTCCACTGGGTAATTCATGATGCAGGGACAATAGTGAGCTTTAAAACACCTCTTAAAAATTCATACATTTGTCCAAACTTTCCTAGACTCTGACTCTTAATTTTTAATTTTGTTTGGTACACTGTTCAGTTTTCTTTGGGATATTTATTTGTGTTGAGTTTTCAGCTTGTTTTTTGGATTTTTTATTGAAACTTGTTGCCTGTGTTTTTATTGTTTTTATGCAAACCACTTAAGAGATTTTATTATATCAAGTGGTATATTTTAGATAAATAAGTAGATGAACGAATGAATGTTATACTGTATTTATAGCCTAGTTTGGTACTTAAACCATGCCAGCTGTTGTATAGTCACAGAAATCTTTGCAATGTGGGGTAGGAAGGAGGTTTTTTTTTTACATTTTACATTGCTGTTAGTAGTTAAATCCAATAGTTCACAGCACTTAAGTTTCACCTGGTTTCCACAAATGCACCAGTTGTTTCCAGCATTACTTTATTATTACAACAGAGATGCAGGTTCTCATTTTATCTTGCATGAAAGCCCACTCTCCAATGGAGTGCTGCAATCAGGCCTATTAAGTTTTTTTTAATGCCAGCACATCAGAAGGCAGTTAAGAAAAGCATATGTGACGTTACACATAGTATTATTTTTTAGAAGTTTGGATGTTGTTACCCAAGCACCTGTAGAAGCAGTAGGAAAGAAGTAGCTCACAAACCTTAACTGTTACTGAGTGTAGTAACAGCAATTGGACGAGGGCTTGTGCAACATCTGCTGCAAGTTCAAGGTACCTTTCAGATTCAGCTATTGCCCTATGCTAAATATGGGGCTCCTGCTAAGAGAATGGCTGTTTCATGAACCAAATCTTACAACTCTATCTATCACCAAATACTTATATACCACCCAAATAAGAAAGGCTCTCTGAGCAGTTTACAAGCAAAAAAAATTAAACTGCAAGCTACTAAAAATAAGGCATCAAATAAAGGTAAAGGTAAAGGTACCCCTGACCATTAGGTCCAGTCGCGGATGACTCTGGGGTTGTGGCGCTCATCTCGCTCTATAGGCCAAGGGAGCCGGCGCTTTGTCTGCAGACAGCCTCCGGGTCATGTGGCCAGCATGACTAAGCCGCTTCTGGCGAAACCAGAGCAGCGCACGCAAACGCCGGTTTAGACTACAGCACCACCCGCGTCCCAAGACATCAAACAGAGTCTAAAACAAAACCAGCAGCAAAATAGAGAGGATAACCAGCAGATGATAACACAACCGAGAAGTCTCAGAAAGGTATGTAAATATTACAGAATGCCTGACAATGAATTTTTACACATGTGAGATTTCCATTTTGAATACTAAACAGTATACAACCACTCCAGTTTTAAATACAGGCCCTTCCACAGTAGCTGTTATTTAGGGCAGCTTTATTTTCTTAGAATTATAATGCTAAAATGGTACAAACCAACTCAGCCATTCACAGAACACCACGCTTCAGGGTGATGTCTCATATTGTTGCCAGGTCAGATAACTGCAGCATTCGAGGGCAGAAAAATACCCATTGTTTTCAGTCAGCCATACATGTGCAATGTTGTCTAAGAATGCGGTACTAGGCTTGTTTTGTAACAAACAATAAAGCCTTGTGGTTTTGTAGGGTTATGTATTCATTTTGTAACTGGGAAATACATTTCCGTTACATTTTAGTTACTGTGGGCATTTGAAATTAACTCGTTGAAACCCTTGCAAAAGAAAAAGTGTTAAAGCTCTTAATTAAATGCCCCTTTTATTTCACTTCTTTGAAGGTGGATGACACATCTTGACAATACCATTTACCTGGTTGTTAAACAGTAATGCTAACACCCTCCACAAATTATGGGTCTATATTGCACTCACCTGCCATTTTTACTGACGTAGGTTGCTAAGTACCCATGATCTTCCCAGTTATGAATAGTTTCTGTCATTCCCTGCTCTTGGAAGATGGGCTGTAGACCTTTAAAAACGGCACTACAATCAGCTAGACAATGAAAGAAAAGACACCATGGGTCAATAAAGGCACTTCGATTATTAACATGTATTCTTTTGATACTTGTAGAACTCTCATCGTGAGCATAAAAGTGAGATTCCCAAGATGCTGGTACTGTATCTTCTGCCAGACATTTCCCCATCTGCTTTAGCATTTTTGTCAGCATCTTCTCTCAGAAGGATAAAAACAAAGTATAAAGTGAATGTGTAAAATTATACTTCTTACTTAAGAGTAGCAAATTAACAAACTATGTGGCTGCATCTAGCTGTAAATGAAATAAAAATTCATTCCAAAATTGTGTAAACTCTGATAAAGGAGCTTCCTGCTGGCTCCCGGTCTATATATAGAAAACAAAAGGTCTTTCCTGTGCTTTTATTCATAAATATATTTATAAAATGCTTCTAATGTTGGGGTTGTGGGGAGAAACTTGCTGCCAAGGACAATTGTTTTAGTACATGCAGTTGCACAAATGTGAGAAACAGGCCAGTTCATTCATTTTAAAGAGAAAGAAAAACGAATACAAGGTTTTTAAAAATACAAAGTTTAAATCTTCACTTCCTTTTTATATAATGATTCTTAGGTTCTCCTTTGGTTTTTGCAAGCTGAATATCAATTATAATATACACATGTAAAATGTTTGCAGCCCACTGCATTACACAGGTTTGTACACCGGGGATGAATATGGCAAATATTTATCTAGGAAAACAAAGCACGTTTCCAGAGTTCTATGATAAAAAGCAGCCCTAAGAGAGTGAGGACCGGATCCACATTGGACGTTCGGGTTCCAAAGAACATTCGCAAACCAGAACACTCACTGCCGGGTTTGTGGCATTCGGGAGCCAAAAGGTTCGAGTCACAAGGCGTTCGAGAACCAAGGTACGACTGTAATGATAATACAGAACAATCCAAATTTTCAGCAGGAGCACAGAATGATAGGAAATAAGTCAGCACAATGTAAGAAAGAATAAAAGAACATAGAAGAAACCTTTTTCTTATTATACTTGTACATGAATTGTAACCTGGGGAGCTAATGAATAAAAAGTACAATGTTATAGGTAAATATTAACTCTTGCTCAGATGAATATCAGACCATTACATTTGCAAAGCCAAATGAGTTTTTATGTTTTCAACGACCTGAATCACGAATTGATCTGCATAAAAGGCTGGCTTTTGTTAGGAAGGTTCAGGATGCTCAGCCAGGCAGCCTTGTTTGTCCAAGTGGGATTCAAAGAACAAGAAACTGACAGATGGTCATTTTGACGTTTCAGGTTTTATTTTTCACCTTTTTTTATAGAAGCTGAACTTCTAGCGGAGTTGGGTGTGCCTGGCAAGAATCCTAATCCTTTAGAAATTGCATTTTGCTGCTCGTTAATTTTGAAAGGAGAGATGAGGATACTTCCAGGTCACGCTTCTTTCCCAGCACCAGTCTGTACCCCCCTCAGGGGCTGTTGCCTATTTGGAACATACCATTGATATGTCTTCTTGCATACTTTAATGTACAGGTGTGTGCATTTGTGTAGAAACATCTGGCCTTTGTGTGGCTAGAATATAGCCTATGGTCGAAACAGAAGAGTCACATTAATTGTTTTGCCCGTTTTTGCCTCTGGCATCATCCAACACTGGCAGGCAATTGCCAAGAAAGGAAAGCAACCTTTCAGCTGAAAAAGGACTAAAGACGTAATTTTAAGACAGCTTGGTACAAGTTATGCCATATACAGTGGTACCTCAGGTTAAGTACTTAATTCGTTCCATAGGTCCGTACTTAACCTGAAACTGTTCTTAACCTGAAGCACCACTTTAGCTAATGGGGCCTCCCGCTGCCACCGCGCAGCCAGAGCACAATTTCTGTTCTCATCCTGAAGCAAAGTTCTTAACCTGAAGCACTATTTCTGGGTTAGAGGAGTCTGTAACCTGAAGCGTATGTAACCCAAGGTACCACTGTATAGAAAACCAGCCCAAAATGGTTCCTTCCACCAAGTATTGACTTTCATCAGCCTGTATGTGGATGAGATGACTTCCTAGGGAAGTTTCAGGAATAAAAAGTACTCCCCTGTTTTTCACTTTAACCTCAGAAGTCAAATTTCAAGAGCTCATATCCCATCTAACTTTTTAATAGAGGCAACTCCACATGCCCCCGCGCATATGCGCAGTGCAGGTATCCTGGAAGTGGATCCCAGAAATGGGGAGCACTCTGGAGAGGAGTCCTGACATTTCTTAGTTTAAAATAAATGGTATCAGTCAGCCAGCCTAAATTTCGTAAGGCTTTGCTGATGTACCTCTTTCCTTAGAGCACAAGATAAACTGCTGAGATATGACAGGAAGGGGCTGCCTCCAACAAGAAGGGGCTTGTACTTGGTGAATCAGAAAAACTTTCAGGGGGAGAAATGCTTACTGAACAGCTTAATTGATTAGGGTTGTTGTGAGAATGAACACTGGGGCACCGTAAGTTCTATGACAGAACAGCAGGATAAGAATGGGGAGGAGAAAAGAGCCAGCGTGGTTATATTGTGGCTAGAGTGTCGGACTTAGCATGGGAAGACAAGATTTACCGTAATTTCCCACTGAGCCATAAAAAGCGGGTAAGCTTTGTTTGGCCACCTTCTCTGTCAGCCTAATCTATCTCACAAGGTTTGAAAAGATAAAAGGGTGGGTGGAACACACACATACACACAACATGTATGCTTCCCCAAGCTCAGTGGAGTAAGGGCAGGAGAAAAATAGGAGAAAAAAATAACTTTCTGGTTTACGGTTACAATGGTATTTTGTTCTGAGAAATGAGTATCTCCTTCCTGCATTCAACAAGTTATCCGTTTCGCCTTGTTCTACCGTTTTCATCAACAGTGCAGAGCTGATAAGCAAGGAACAGACAGACTGTCTCTCATACATGCAAACAAACAAATAATATCCGCTGGAGGAAGGCCTTAATTGGAATAAATATTAGGAATTTTGTAAGCTTATATATGCCCAAACTGAGGTTTTAAAAGATTTACTTTGGATCTGCTGTTGCTGTTCTAAAACTTTGACACCTACCACAGTGCCACCCGTGTCTCTACCAGTACCGGTAATTCAAAACAAAACCTATTAACCCGGGAAAGCATTCTACAAGTGTTACCCTCTGGGCAAAATCTAGAGGTACACAGGTAATTGCTAGGCAGTATATTTGCCCCTGTGGTATTCTGCTAGAGGACATAGCAGAATGGGAGGGATAGGCAGGGAAGATGGGTGTGTGTTGCGTAACTAAGGATCATTCCCAAACTTGGGCAACAAGATCAGCATCCTAGCAGGCTCAGCCAACATAAACTGGCTTCTTCTGCCTGTATCAAGAGGAATGTTTCAGTGGCAATTAACATAAAACCACTATCTCAGAAAATATCGCCACAAACGTAATCGCTCCCTTTATGCCAAAAGACAAGAAAGCATAGTAACCCTGTCATATTTTGTTTCTTTAATTGTAGAAATATTACCCCTATGGCGCAAGAGCAGGGATAAATCATTCTTCAAAGTATTTTGACTCTCACGGTGCAAACAAATTTCCTCAACATGTTAAGTGGTATGTTTTCTGGTTCTTGTACTGCACAAGCTCATTTTTGCCTTTAATTAAATCAGTAACATTTTTGAAAGCTTGCCATTTGCTACAAACCATTCAATTTCTCGCTGCTGGGCTTAACAACTTCAGAAGCCATCAATGAACCAATCAGAAATGCTTCAAATACGTTTTAAGGGATAACGCCATTGAGCTCCATTGTGAGCTAAATTCTAAACTGACATCAAGTAAGCCCACAACTTATGCACATTTAACTTGTGTGCATTCAGCTTTATGTGTGTGTCCCCTCCCGAATTGGCCTGTTATATTTCAGCACTACTGAATATTTAATGTAGAGATTTAAGTTTTTCATCTCATGTAACTAAATGCAGTGAGGCATTTCACCCAAAGTCTGAGCAACATCAAAATAAAACTATCTAATCAAGAGTAAACATATTTCTGAGGTAAACTTTTATCAGTGCCCTTTTGTATGAATACAATCCCAAATGAACCAATTATGTACCCTCCCCAGTGGTTTGTTTGAGAGCAGTTCCACAGAGACAATACTTCTTTATCCCAGAACCTGACATCTATAGCACCTGGGAAGGAGTTGTTCAGTCTGCAATCTCCATCTTGCAACCAAATTAACAAAATGACTTCATGGCTACATCCTCCCTACCCCCACCCCCTGCTTTGTGTAACATCTTATCTGATTTAGAGTTCTTAAATATTAGACAACTTGCCACATTTTTGTAGCTCCTAATAAAGGTAGTGCCCTACTCTTGATATGGGATTATTTTTTCTTATTGACAAACATGGCTACCTTCGCTTTTCAAAATATTTTTCTGGGGCACTAACAAATTCCTTCAGGATTTCATATTGGTCGTAGGCTGCATACTGAAAGTGCAAGTCCAAAGTTATTAAGAAATACAATTTATAAGTATTCATTTTATTTTAGTTTTATAACTATAGCTCATCTCTTTTCTTTGTAATCTCCAAGATGTGCTGTTTATCAGAATGCTGCTTGCCACAGAATGCTGCTTGCCACAGAATTTTACTGCATGGCACTTCAGTGTGTTTGTTTATCACTCTGATGATAAAGCTAATAAAATTATAAAAATCAAAAGTTAGCCTGTGTCTGTTTTTAAATGTGGACATACCAAAAACAAGCACAAACACCATTCATTCTGAATAGATCATTCCCTATAAGCATAGTAGTCATATTGTGGTAGGAAAATGTTATGTGGGTCACTCCTAATGGTGGTTGGCAACTTATTCAAAATACTTATCATCACTGTTCCCTTTACTGCATCAGTCCCAAATCACAAAAGACTGGGAGAAGAGGAATGCCTATGTCTAGCGCCTAAAGATATGTAAAGAAGGTGGCAGGCAAGCCTGCCTGGGGACAGCATTCCACAAGCAGGGAGCCACCACAGAAAAGGCCCATTCTTGTGTTGCCAATTTCCAGGGCCTTTATGGAGAACAAAGAAGGAATAACCAGCTGCACACATTTAAGATGGGGGACACCTGGACTGCGAGTAGTACATGCAAAAAGGATCTAGACGCCTTATGAGACCACAACTATCTTCTGTCACATGAAGGATGGAGCAAGCATGTTTTTACATGCTCTGGAGGAACAGGTGAGTGACTAAACAAAACACAAAGACTGCTTATTCAGCAGATATTCAGGGTAATACCTGCATACCACTGGTCTTCAACTAGTGGGCCATGGCCTAATCCAAGGTAGGTTGCAACAGGAATACTACCACTATGCAAAGATATGGTGAAACGTTAAGAAATGGGTCTCCAAATGCATGTTTGGGTTAAAAGTAAGTCTGAAAAAGTTGAAGATACACAGAAAAGCTGACTAATTCCTCAGCACTGTTTGTTCTGCAGAACCGATATGAGTAAGGCTGGAGTCCAGTTTGTCTTGCTTGCTATCTTTCAGAGTTAGCTATGCAACACCTATGCAAATGGGATTACACAAGTTTACGCAAGAAGAATTTGGTAGACTAACAAGCATGACAGGCAAACAAGAGGAATTAACTTCTACAATAGTTTCAGAATGCAGATTGAAGCACACACACAAACTGATCTGAGTTTCAGATTATGATTGTGAGATACTTCTAACACCCGAGAACTTGCTCATCCATTCTTCCTTCCTCACCTCTGCCTTGCAACCATTCTCCCTACTTAATATTAGGATGATGCTTTCTTTTAAAATAGAACCAAACTGCAGAGAGAGGGAGAACAGAGAATATCTCAACCATAAACTACTTGTGATGATACAGAATACTGAAATATGATTCTTCTACAAACGGAGGAAACATGGCCCTCTGTCCCAGAGAAGCTGCAGTTGTGTCTATATACCCAGAGTCGCACAACCTTTAAACCTTCGTAGTACTGTTGATTTTGCTGGGAGCTGAGCTGCTACCCAACTTTGGAATCTGTTTCTTTATAATGATAATAGCAAGCTGGCCAAGATCAACATCCATGTGTCACATCCACATAACACATTAAAAGCACATGGCTTCCTCCAAATAATCTTGGGAACTGTAGTTTGTGAAGGGTGCTAGGTACTGTAGCTCAGCGAAGGATAAGCTGCCATTCCCATGATCTTTTGAGAAAAGCCATGTGTTTAAAATGTACCGTATTTTTCACTCTATAGGACACACTTTTTCCCCTCCAAAAATGAAGGGGAAATGTGTGTGCATCCTATGGAGTGAATGCAGGGGGGGGAGGCAGGCAGGACAAGCCCCCAATCAATCAATCAAAACTTTATTAGCAAAGCCAACAGGCCACAGCTATACAAGAATTAAAAATAGAAATAAGGATAAAAGGGAGAAAAGAACAAGCAAAAGGAGGTCCGTCAGATGAACAAGTCTGTCACTCAGATGGTGGCCCTCAATTTCATAGCTCTTTCGATGTACCTCGCGACCTTCTCTGTTATCTGACTATCCGTATCAGATAAGAGGAAATACAGTGTGATGTCTGGTGAGCGGCCGGGGTTGGAGAGAATGAGTGGAGTAATAATCTCATTCCTTAGGTCTTTGTAAAGGGGGCAGGATAGGAAGACGTGGGACACTGTTTCCGTGTTACCATCTCCACATGGGCAGAGTCGTTTTTCAAATGGAGTCTTTTGGTAGCGACCTTCGAGTACGGCAGAAGGGAGAACATCCCATCTAGCCAATGTAAAGGCACGTCTGTATTTTGGGATGGTTAATTTAAACAAATATGAAGCTGGAGAGTCAAAATGAGAAGGGGGAAAGTAGGTATACCATGGGCACAGTTTCTTTAAGATAGTCAGGTTGTTTTGCCGTTCAATGTCTTTCAGGCGCTGGCCTATTAGACTCTTTGCTTTAATGAGGCCCATTGATAGTAGGGACTGTGAATGCAGACCGCATGTAAGAAGTTTTTGATGCACAGTTTTGAACCACTTGCTTTTGTGGGGGTCTTGCATTACTAGAGGCAGTAGACCAGGTGGATTTAGATTAAGACGAAGCCAGTAGTTGAATGTTCTTTGCCAGGTCTGAGTTTCTACAGATGGAAGGCAGGCCTCGAGTCGTAATGCTGCGTTTGGAACACAGGAGGGGACGCCGAATATCTGCCTTAGGAATTTAGACTGAACAGTTTCAAGACTGGAGCAGTGGTTCCCCGTCCAGATTTGTGCCCCATACAGTAACTGCGCCAGAGGTTTTGCTTGAAAAACTTCAAAGGCTGCTGGGATGTATCTGCCCCCCTTCGTATAAAAGAAGCGAGACAGCATCTTAATACTTTGAGCTGCTTTTTCTTTGGCACATTTTTGATGGACATCCCAGGACCCGGTCGACTGGAAAACGATACCCAGATATTTGAAGGCTTTAACCTGTTCAATTGTCTGGTTATCCATCCTCCAGCTGTACTGTCTGTGTTTCCTTGCAAAAACCATAATTTTGGTTTTCTGATAGTTTATTACCAGTTGCTCTCTCCTGCAGTATGCTGAAAATTCACCTATGAGCCTATTTAAGCCTATTCTTGTTCGAGATAGGAGTATCGCATCATCAGCATACAAAAGTACTGATATTGATTTGTCAGCCAGTTTGGGGGCGTGGAAGTCCGGAGATGACAAACAATTAACCATATCATTGATGTAAAAGTTGAATAAAACTGGGGCCAAGATGCAGCCTTGCTTGACCCCCTTGCAGACAGGAACTGGTCCTATAAGATGGCCATTTGACGAAGTTCTTACATGCAGCACCGTGTCTTTATATAAACAGCTGATCAGAAATAATAGTCTTTTGTCTATACTTGATGTGCTCAATTTATCCCAGAGTCTTGCACGTGGAATTGAATCGAAAGCAGCCTTTAGATCGATAAAGGCTGCATATAGCACCCCACGGGATTTTTTGGCATATTTGTCAATTAAATAGGCTAGGGTGAAGCAATGGTCTATGGTGGACCTGCCTTGCCTGAAACCCGCTTGCTCTTCCGCTAGAATAGCTTCAGTTTCGAGCCAGCTAGTTAGCTTAATATAAAGATGTTTGGCATATAGTTTGCTGGGTATAGGCAGAAGACTGATTGGTCTATAACTCGCCGGGTCTGGCATAGGTCCTTTTTTATAGATTGGAATAACTATTGCCTCAGTCCAACCATCTGGGAGTAAACCCGTTGAGTCAATCCAAGAAAATAAAGACGCCAGCAGGGGGGCCCACCAGCCAATGTTGGACTTCAGAAGTTCGGCAGGGATGTAGTCATTCCCTGGGGCCTTGTTGTTCTTTAATTGTGCGATTAAGTTCTCAACTTCCTTTACAGTTACTGGTGGCCAATGAGGTAGGTCCTCCAATTGAATACATAATTTGTAGTGTTGGGCTTCCTGGTCATAGAACAAAGATTGAAAATGGCGCAACCACTCCATTGGTTCCACTGTACAGATGGAATTAGTACGCTCCTGGTCCAGTAGACCAGATATGGTTCGCCAAAAGCAAGTAGTATCTTTCTCGTGCGATGCCTTAACCAGACTGTGCCATGCGGCTCTTTCAGCTTCCAGTTTCTTTCTCCTTAGTAATTGTTTGTAAGACCTTCTCAGATAAATATAAGCATTAAGTAGGAGGGCAGTCCCTGATTTCCTATATCTCTGGTAGGCTGTTCTCATTTGTCTCCTTGTTTGCCTGCACTCCAGGTCAAACCAGCTAGCTCCGTCCTTTGCCCTCTTTATAGCGGCGCTATGTATCACTGTTGTTAAATGGGATTTCAATCTTTCCAAAAGTAATTTAAAGCGTTCCATAATCGCATCTGCTGAATTGCCTGACACGATAGCGGAGCGAATAAGCTTTAACTCCGCTGACTGAAGAAGGAGGGTTAAATTTTCATTCAGTATTGGGGACCATTTGAGTCTTTTGGGAGCAGGTATACCCAAATTTACAGAAGGTATATATTGTGGCTCGGCAATAGAATAGTCAAAAGGCCGACCTGCAAGCTCTAAAATTAGAGGTAGGTGATCACTCAGAGTATTGTGGCCCACTTGGAACTTCCTTACAAAGCTGTGAGCAAATCTTGAGATTAGAATATAATCTATAACGCTTCCCCCAGCCTTGGAAAAATGGGTATATTCCCCGGGGCGATCCCCCTCTATGTTGCCGTTTAATATCAGCAGTTCCCTCCGTCTGGCAGCCTGCACTAAGCAGAGACCTGAAAAATTACTTCTTCTATCTTTGGACAGTCGTGTCGCACCAATATCCGTCTGTTCTTCAGGGTCCATAAATAGGTTGAAGTGAGTGTATAGACTGTTGTCATCTGTTCCTATACTAGCGTTAAAGTCTCCACACACAATAGTCAGGGCAGACGGGTAAGTAGATTCGAAAGGCTCTAAAAACGCCTCTAGCTCAGCCCAAATAGCCTTGACCGCGGGGTTTTTTTGGCCTGGGGGAATATAGACATTGACCAGCAAAAGAGTAGTTCTCTTGAAGCTAAATAGAGCGGCTGTTGCTAGAGAATTGCAGCTGGGTAGGGCTGTTAGAGAATGCGCCAGCTCCGTGGAAATGAAGCAAACTAGGCCACCACTAGATCTGCCGCCCCTTAAAGATGGAGAGGCAGGCAGGTAGTGGCAGTTATACCCATTGAGAAATATAGGGTCATTCTGCCATGTCTCCTGAAAGAAGATGATGTCAAATTGCTTAAGGTAGCACAAAAATTGTTGGTTGTTTTTCTTGGCGTGCCAACCCGCGATATTCCAAGACAGCACTTTTAGGCCCCGGGCCCTTCGGGGAGCTGGATCTATGTCACCACCACGTCCAGCAATTCTTTGGTGTCTAAAAAAACACACCCATTGGCTCTTTTCGAGGATGACTGCTTGGAGAGAGTGTAATGATCCTCTCTTCTTGGTGATTTGGGGCTAGATTTTGGAGTTGGGGGGGAAGCTAATTCATTCGGAGACAATTTAAGATAGGTGTGCCAGGCGCTTTGAGATTTCACACCTTGATTTGGTCTTACTTTATTGTACATCACAGGGGGCTCAGATTGTAATTCCACGTCTACACATTTAAAGGTGCCTCCCACCGTCCTCCTATCCACTAGACATTTGGGAGATATGGGCTGCACATAAGGGTCCTTCATTGTCTCACCTTGGTTATCCTTTTTTTCTAGTCTGCTTCGAAGTAAATCAAGTCTTTTCAGGATCTCAGTTTGAGCTGGAGAGTGCAGTGACCAGAATCGCTTTATCAGTGAGAGTTCTTCCTCCAAAACGGAGTCCTCACTGTCACACGTGAGAGGCCAGACGCCAGTTGGATGTGGAGCTTCCTTTTTTTCATTTGGCACTGTTTGATGGAGATGATCCTGCTGGAACTTATGCTTTCTATTTTGATGGTTTTGGTGGTTGGTTTTTTCCCTTTTGTGAACTTCCATTCCTATGCCCTTGGGCCCCATCAGAGAGGTTAAAGGTGCTCTATTTTCAAATATTCTTAATAGGACTATTCTTTCTTTTTTGAATAGGTTTTTAGCTCTAAAAATAAAGCTGGCCAGACTATGATCTAAAAAAGTAATCAGTGCTCGTACCGAGCAATCATCTTGATGTAGATACTCTATAGCGGCTATGTCAATTGCTTTTACTACCCCCGGTAAAATGCCACTTATGATGGACAAAAAGTGGTCTATACGGTCCGACCCTGCATAAAATCTAGGCGGTTTAGGGTAATTAGCAAAGACAAGCTTTTGTGGGATTAGGACTAAACTCCATTCTCTTTTGGGACACAACATCTGTCGAGCTTGAGAGGAGTGGTTCCCCTCAATAGCTTGGGTCGCCAGCTCACCTCTGTCTGCAGATTCTGTGCTGGCCATAAGAGGACTCTGGGGCGGTATAACTGTAGATGGATTAGTTCCTTTGTCCCAGCTCGGTGTTGGTTCTTCAAAGCTTGGTTTAGATTCTTTTGTGAGTGTATCTACTTTACGTGTCTCTTTGATGGCACTCGAGTTGGATTTGTTTGTTCCATTTGTAGAAAGGGATGGAAGAAGGTTAAAGAGCTTCTGCCAATATTTTTTACAGGTACGGTGAGATGTCTTAAGCCGCCTTAGGTTTTTCATATTTTTGCTTTTCTTCATCTTAGGCTCGGCTTTTTTCCTCCGGGGTTTGCTGGGGAGTGGTAGATCCGGGCTGGCTAGGGGATTTGTATTCTGGACTGAAGCGCTCACATGTTGTTTGAAATTATCCACTAGGGTCAGGAGAAGCCCGTTTGTTATCGATAAGAAATTTTTGACGTTAAGGAGATCCGTAGAAATCTGGTATAAGCCCCCAAAAGCCACACACAAACTCCGTGCGGCTCTTGCAGACTTTTCCTCAGGAGGGACAAGGGACTGACGCAGCCAGTCAGTCCCTTCTCCCTCCTCGTAAAAAAGCCCACAGGAGCCGCACACTCCTTAAAGGGTGCACGGCTCCTGTGGGCTTTTGCGGGAGGTGGGGGTATTCCCATAGCCCCGCGACCCTCTCCCGGCTGCGCACCTTTCCGCTGCTCCCCAACCTGCTCTTTGGGGCTGGCGGTGGGCTTCCCCCCGCCAGCCCCAAAGAGCAGGTCAAAAGGAACCTGAAGCCTGGAGAGCGAGAGGGGTTGGTGCGCACCGACCCCTTTCACTCTCCAGGCTTCCAAGGTAGCTGCCTGAAGGCGACTGAACGCACCTTGAATGGCACCTTGTTTTAGAGGGGGGAAACAAGGGGGGGAATTCTCCCCCTCTCTGCGCAGCGCCTCCTGCTGCTTCGCTGAAGGGGCGCTGGGCAGAGAGGGGGAGATTTTTTTTTTCTTGTTCTCCCCCCTCTAAAACAAGGTACGTCCTATTGTCCGGTGCGTCCTATAGAGTGAAAAATACAGTATGTTGTCACCATTTGAGTACCCCAATAAAGCTGCCAGTTGTTTTGTTGATCTTTGTTCTAAGCTAGTATTTTTTCCCATTACACACATATGTGTATATGATAGCAGAACTAGATTGTCATTAAAAGAACACTGATTTAGTTGGATCAGGGAAGTAGTAAGAGTCTTCTCAGATTCAAATTCCCACTCAGTCATGAAACTCACTGTGTGACCGTGGGCCAATAGCTCTTTCAGAGCCGAATTCACAATTTACATCACTGGTTAGTTTTGAGAATAAGGAATGGGGGATCAGACCAGGGTGGGGTATGGACAATGCCTTGAGCTCCTTAAAGAAAATGAGAGAAAGAAAAATGTAGCAAATATGAAAAAAAAAATCCCCATACTTTCCTTGAATTTTGCTGCAGTCAACAAGCAATATTGTCAGGTATTTATTTAATTAATATACGACCTTTCTCCCGCTTCAGGGCCCAAGATGGCTCACAACATGAACTAAAACACATACAGCTGAAATGCAAAAAAACAACCCTAAAAAACATCTAAATACATGTTATACTTTTTTTAAAAAGAAAACAATATGGTAACCAAGTTACCATATTAAAAACAGCACTGAATCAAAACAACTTACAACCACAAAAGCAAAAGAAAATATACAGCACAGATCATTAAAAGTTCTTGCCACACCATACTGTTAGTGGCCAAAGGCCTGTCTAAAAAGCATATTTCCCTACGAGCGGAAGGAAAGCATAGAGGGAGCTAGCCTTGCCTCTTGTGGAAAGGAGTTCAACAATCTGAGAGCAGCCACTGACAAGGTAAGGCATAACAGCAGTGCTCCTACGTGTCACATAGGAATTAGCAAAAATGGTTCTGTAACTGGAAGGCTTAGGTAACTCACTTGCACCTAGAGCTAAGCTAGTTATATCAGGCACACCAGATATAAATTTGTATTATAAGGTGTGCTGCCTGAGCTGCATCAGTACAAAACTCTACCACTGGGATTCAAAGATCTGCTTAGCTTTAAGAGGCGTGCTGATCCTGCAAATTTTTTTATCTTTAGCCCCTAAAATGGTAGACCCCAATGCCATATAACAAACCACCTCTGGAATTTCCAATTAAAAAAACAGTGTTTGCCAGCAGAAATGAGAGCTGTAGTTCGGAGGGATGGGGTTCTAAAGTTCCCTTGGGCTCACACAGAACTAGTTTCCCAGTTCTTTGAATCCCAGCCTATGCATATCACAACTATGCACACCTTTGATTCAAAAATGAGATTAGCACAGCAACTGAAGCAAGCCCATGATTGCCCAATTACAAAATGGAGCAGCTTCATTTTCCTGTAGTGCAAATAATCTATAGGATTATTTATACCTCTACATGTAAAATAAAAAAAAAATCCTTCCAGCAGCACCTTAGAGACCAACTAAGTTTGTTACTGGTATGAGCTTTGTGTACATGCACACTTCTTCAGATCTATATACCTAGATAAGTGATGGTAGTGTGATGAAGAAGTGTGTACATGCACACTTCTTCAGATCGATATACCTAGATAAGTGATGGTAAATTGCAGATTAAGGTCCCACCCTCCAAAGCAAGCCCCATGAGCACACCTTCTGCTTCCAAGTAAACGATAAATGGATATAGCAGGAGAAGCATCACTACTCAAGAGCCAGAACTGACCTGATTCCTTATTTATGCAAGTGCAATCCTTTACACTACAAATGTACAGTGCATCATTTGCATTAACAGCTGCCATTCACTCACATATAAATAAAAAAGCTACTGCACTTGAACAACTGAGACGAAACATGCCCATTACCATAAAAGTTGCTTTGTACACTTTCCTCCATACATGCACTCTCCATAACGTGTTGGTAGCAAATTAAGGGTTGACCATCCTCCCAAATGCCATTAAAACTGGCATGCTCAAAAGACTGAATGCCACTTTTGGAGCTGCTAGAGGGTTTTCAAAATCATTATAGCTCAACTGTTCCGAACATCTGAAACACAGGTTATAAACTAATTTACTGTAATAACTATGTGGGCAGTAAACTCTTAATTGCCAAATAAAGATTTGAGAATAATGGTCATAAGCTCCACAGCTAGTTCCTTTTAACCCTTAATAAGGGTTGGAGGAATGCAAAACAAAACGCTCCTGATTTCTTTTTTTTTTGCAACTTAACAACAGAGGACTCCCAATATAAGACACTTCCTGATCTTTCATTTCCTGCTAGGTTTTTTCCTCCCTTTTTGAAAAAGTTATCATTAACACAGAGGCCCTTCCCCAATATCAATCCATTGAACTCCACTTTTTCTCCCTGGGCCCCGATTTTCCATATCAATAGATCACTTCCTTTCACAATCATCAGGATTACTGGAGAAAATAAGGTGAATAACCTTCGTCACTGTCAGCACAGCTGCAAAAGCAAAAAAAAAAAAAGTCACCGCCTAAGGGACAGATTAAGGTCACGCATGCGACTACAAGGCGTGCACGATCATCCCTTCCTCGAAAATTCACAGGCGCATACTTTTAAAAAGCCAGTTACAAAGTCAATTTTGCAAGCACGGGCAAGCAATTTAATAATTTTTATGTATGCAAAGAGAGCGTGCCCCCGGGGGGGGGGACGGTACGGAGACAGAGAATCGAAAAAGGCCCTTGCTGGTCTATTTTCGGATGCAGAGTGTCGATCAGAGCCTGTGCCCAGGGAAATGAATGGAGAGAAATTGCATGCGGTGGAGGGGGGGAGAGAGAGAAATAAAGCACATGCGGCGGGGGAGGGGGGCGAAGAAATCTGTATGGCTGGAGAAACAGAAGAGCGGGGCTGAGCTTCAGGGAATCTGCATATATGAAGGGGAGGAGCTGCAAAGACGAAGGTTAGAAAATAATACGGGAGGGGGAAATCCCAACATGGGGAGGCCGAAGGCTGCGGCTGAAGGCGCAAAAGTTGGCGGCAAAAGGGCTCCCGGTTGAGCCCGGGCAAAACGCGGGCATGTGCGGCACAGCTTCGGGGGTCAGCGGGAGGGGAAGGCGCCCGGCGCGGCTTAGTCAGCAAAGGCAGTGGCCTGCGCCCAGCAGCCGCGGCTGCTCCTGACGGTGCAAAGAGGAGCAGCTCGGGCCTGCAGCAACGAGCCATGGCTGTGCATGAGAGGAGAGGCACCGCAACGGCGCCCGCCCGCCCGCCCAGCCAGCCACTCTGCCTTCCTTCGCTGCAGGAGCCTCTTCCTTCTCCCCCCCCCCCCCGAAAAATAAAAGGGTGGAAGCGCGGGGTCGGTCTCGCCGGCCGGGGTTAGGGTGGGCAGGGGAAACCCCGAGCGAGGCGCCTCACCTGTGGCGCTGAGCATGAAGTCGAGGGTGCTGTGTCGCGCGGCTGCCATAGTGAGGTAGAGCCCTGTGCCATGCCTGGTGGAGCGGCCGTGGCTGCTGCGCTGCGAGTGCCACCGAGTGTGTGTGTGTGTGTGTGTGTGTGTGTGTGTGTTACGCACGCGGGGTTGAGGCCGGGGTTGCCGCCGAGCGGGGAGAGCCCGAAGGGGAGGGGCAGCCTGGCTGGGAGCGAATGAGTCGGCGATGGGGGGGGGGGAGAGGGAGAGGGAGGCAAAAGCAGAGAATTGGCTGCGACTCCTCAGAGCCAGGACGGAGAGGTGGCCGCCCTCGCTGATTGCTCGCCGCCTTGCTTGCTTGCTCGCTCGCTCGCCCGGCCGCCTCCCTCGGGGAGCGCGGAACCGCAGGCGCTTTGCTCAGGAGTTGTTGCTATTGTGTGAGCAAGGCGGGCTTTGCTAAGGCGGTAGCCGCTGAAACGGCCTCGCGGTTTACATTCGCCAAGCCCGCCCAAAAGCTGCTTGTCAGGTTGGGGGGGGGGTTAGGTGAAAAACAAGCTATTGGTGGGGGACGACGACGACTAGGAAACTGCCCAAGCTTGGGTTGTTGTAACTTATTTTAAAAGCTCCCAAGAGGAAAAGAGTGCAAGCTTTTGAATCGCACAGGACTCCTTGCCAAGCCCATTAGGATTTTCACACTAGTACTCTAACACCAGGTCAGCCCCTTATTCCCAGCCCCATGGCCCCTCTCACCCTCAGCTCCCTTATCTCTGCCCCCATGCCTTTTTTACTTAGCGTTTTCATTTCTGATGTTCAGTCATTACAAAATAGAAGTTCCCATGTTCAAATAGAGATCTAGGTTACTGTGTGTTTGGGTGGGTGGGTATTTATTTGATAGGACACGTTGAATTGTAGAAGTTTCAGTGGTTGCCTCATGTCTCCTGCTTTTGGAAATTACTCAGCAACCAGTTCCAAAAATGAGCTTCAAGTAGCTTGAAAGCTGGTGTTTTAACAAAGTTTGTTGAGCAGAATTTTCTTAGGGGGACGCAGCAACTGTAGGAGAAAAGCTCTACGTGGTAGTAAGCCACCCAACCACAGCAGTTAGCGTAATTCCAGCAGAAAATACACTTCCAGGCCTACTGGTCATAAGCCTGTAACACAGAAAGGAAAATCTGCCATCTTTTCCTTCTGTGTAGTTGAAAACAAAGCCTAACAGCATGTGACTTACCCAACATACTGGCCAGGTATGGCAGGCCCACCAGGGACTAGTGAATGCCCAAACTAATCCTGTCCTAACCCTGTTTATCTGGAAGTAAACCCTGCTGAATTTAATAGGACTTGCTTCTGAATAGACTTGGTTAGGATTCTGCTGAACCACTCTCACAACTGGGTTAGTTTAAAAAATGAAACTGCTACTGCAAAACCAGCATAATGAGCAAATCAAAGAGCTAATGCTAACACAATATTTCCCAGAAATGAGGTGATTCAGCATCCAAACTAAGGCAACAAAACAGATCCTATTTTAAAGGGTCTATTCCTGCATATCCAATGATTTTCTTTTGAACAGCCATTCCTAAAATCCTCTATCCCTTTGGTGTGGAATGTTTGTGTGTCTCATCCCTGAAAGCCACATTTATTTGTGCCCACACAGTGCTAATTTCCCTTCCAAGCCTACTCCCTCAAAACAGGCCTCCGCTATTATCAATCTTTTTTTGTCCCTCTTAGCTTTTAGAAGGCTGCTCCTCCCTCCTGAAAAAAAATCCTGAATCTAATCACTGAGGAATACTTCCAACATTGTTTTAGAAAGCTATGACAGTACTCTTGGGAGCTGCATTCTTGTCTAAGAATTGAAATAAAAAGTTTGGTGCAGAAAACAGGAAAGGGTGAGGACAGAAACTTAACACTTTCTTCACCTGCCACTTTTGCAGCTTCCACAGAGAAAGCTTTTTAAAAAATTAAGTCTTACAAACATGTATCTTGAATTCCACAGTCAGTTTGTGGGAAAAGTAACTGGGTGGGGGGAAAGGTTAAGCATCCCCATCCCTACCGCATTACCTCTACATGGCAAAGCAAAAAAAAGCAGAGTCTCATAGCTTTGGTTTATTGATTTGCACATAACATTGACTTAGAGGCACACAAGAACATGCAGCCAGAACTTACTGAATGCACACAGAAAGCCTCTGTGCACATATGGGTCTCTGTATTCACTATAGTGTCTATGCCTGTGAGTGGACAGAGCTGCCCCTGTCATTTAAGTGAAGGGAGAAGTCTGCACATGTTTACGCAACAGTTGCTGTGCACTGAACAACCTACCAAACTCTTGTTTATTGTAGCTTTGGATTACGTCCAGTGCTCAAAGTGGGGTGCAGGGGGTGGGGAATGAGAAGAGTGTCAGCTGTGAAATCTTTTTTTTTTTTACAGTGCATTCTTTAGGAATAAATCCCACTGAGTATTTTCTGCCAAGTAAGTGTGCATAGGACTGCCTTCTCAACCTGCAATCCTATACCCATATAGGGTATGTATGGAGCTTATTTGTGAGTCATTCACAGCATTTCATTGTAACGCTGCAGTCCTACACACTTACTTGGGAGTGAACTCAACTGAAAACAATTGGACTCTATTGTGGGTAAACATGTATAGGTTGGCACTGTTGGTGGCTTTTTGCAAAAAAGAGTGATCTTCCTCAGTGTAACCAAGTAGGATGGGTTTAAATCTACCTGAAAAGAAGTGGGACAGCATCCTATCCCACTTTATTCTTACTTTGCACACTGATTTATATCAGAACTATGATACATATGTGCAATACATATGTGTGGCACTGGGCCAGTTCACAAAGAAGGTTTAGTACATGTACCCTGTATATACACCATCACTTAACAATATGTTCTGGTTAGATTACTGCAACACGTTATATGTAGAGCTGCCTTTGAAGATGGTTTGGAAACTTCAGCTGATGCAGAATTCAGTGGTCAGGTTGCTCACCAGGGAAAGACAGTTTGAGCGTATTACGCCAATCCTGGGCCAACTGTACTGGCTGCCAATTAGCTTCCAGGCTAAGCTCAAAGTGCTGGTTTTGTACCTATAAAGCCTTAAATGGCTCAGGACTGCATCTCCCTTTATAAACCAACCTGAATTCTACAGTCATAATCTGAAGCCCTTCTTGGTGTGTCTCCTCCACAAGAGGTCCTGAAGGTGGCAGAATGAGAATGGGCCTTTTCTGTGTTGGCTCCCCATTTCTTGAATGCTCTCTGCAGGGAGGGTTGCCAGGCACCATTATACACCTTTAGGTGCCAGGCCTTCTATGGCCTTCTAAATGTTTGGGGCGGGGTGTTATTGTTTTAACTCTTTATTTTGTGATTTTATCCTGTGAACTGCAAAATGCTTTTATCCGAGTTACAAAGCTGAAGGGCAGTATATAAATATTAGTATTATTATTAATAATAATATTTTGCCATTTGCACAGAGACCTTAAATAGTTCATCTGGGCATACTACCATATGTACACAGTATAACATCTTGCTACATATGCAATCACTATGCACACCATATCCTGTGTGGAAGGTACGTGTATTCAGAGAAGCTGGCTTTGTTTCACTGAAGTCAAAGGCATAACAGTTCCATAATTAGCACTTTAGTAATTATGTTGCAGTGGAAATAAATAAGCAGACCTCCATTAACTTTAATAGTATCGGAGCAGGCCCTGCATCAACGTGGTTTTGTAGGCTTAGGGATATTAAAACAGCACTAGTAAATATTTCTACAACTAGCAAGTTTCTAAATCTCTTCTGCAAGATGTGCCATGAGGCTTTGTTTGTGCATGTTTAAGACTCCCTATATAACATACTTTTAGACGTTGCCATTAGTGAGTAATACATATTGGCACCTACAACTCATGCAATATTCATTCTTGCAGGGATGGCGTCAGCACTTGGCATCCTTGGGCTGCTGCAAGGTCCACAATGATGCTTTCCATGCCACACACACACACCCATAACATTGTTTCTGGTCCAGCACTCTGAGGTAGGGCTAGAACCAGGAACCTTTTAACTTTTGATCATTGTAGGAAATTAAAAGGGTAGCTAGATCCAGCTGCCTGGTGCCATTTTGACCAGCTAGATAAGCTTGCGCTCTTACAGTTGTTTTAACTGAATGTTTTTATTTGTTTTTAGTTTTTATCTGTTTTAATTATCAGTTTTGTTTTTTATCCACTTAATATTCTATTCTCTGACTGCTGGTCTATGACTGTAATAAACTGATTGATTGATTGATTGATTGATTGATTGATTGATTGATTGATAAGCTTGCCAGGGCCTGCTGACAGAGACATGCCCCCCCCCCCGAGATAACCCTTTGCCTGGGCAACCACCAAACTTGGAGCTGACTCTCCCTCCCCACAATGAATCATAATTCCCAATTTTTAGTATATGTGCTGCCGAAGCGAGCACCATAATTTCCATATTTCCAGGTTTCATTTTTTAAAAAAGTAAGTTCCTAGCATTTGTAGAACCTGAGATACAAGGGGAAACATGCCGGTACTTTTCTCATTTTTTTGTGAGAAGCAAAACTCCAAACCTTCAGTTTTTCATTACCCTTCACCCCTAAATAAATTATTGTGAGCACCCATATTCATATATTGTTGCACACATAGCATAATATGCTGTACCACTGAGCTACAGACCTTCTGATCCACAATTCCTTAGACCAGAGGTGTGAAACCTAGGGGTCAGATAGGAGAAACCTGCTTCCTGGAAAAATTGGCACCTTTATCCTACAACTGCCATATGAACATTCTGGGGTTCAAGGCATGCACATGTACATTGCACATGTGGGTCTTGTAGGTGCTACACTTGGTATCCTATCAGCGAAAAACCTGTTCAGAAATGCCTAAGGCTGGGCCTGCATGAACCTTTCACCCTGAAAACGAACTGACAGAAAACTGCATTGTTCAAGTAGAGTCACCTTGAAAGTTGCTATGTTCATTAACAATATGCCAGAAGCTTGACAAGGTTTTACCCGCTGTTCATGTGAACCCAACTGACCCTAAGAGTCTTGACTTTTAATTAACAGAGTTTTGGAATGATAAAAGTGCATCAGTTTGTTACAGACCTTGTTAAGTAGTTATAAGCACAATTGAAAGTCTAAAACTCTAGTTCAGTTGAGCGCTGGATATTTATTTCCGCCTGATATATTACTGTACTTTGGAAGCACATTAGACTAGCATATTTTCTTTTTAAAAATGGCTCCAGGGCTGTTATTTTAAAAGGCAGATATAATTGTGCTGTGACCCAGAAGAAGGCTTCAGGCCCTGCTCACAGCAGACATGTCTCTGCCATCCACCATTTCTGCTGATTTGTTACAGCTCTGACTGCATGTTGTTACATGAAGTGCCATTGGCTTAAGCAGGCTGGGAAGCTTCTTCATTATGGTTTGGGCCCATTAAAACAATAAAAAATGTAGCATTTACTTATGCTATGATGAGAGATAAAAGAATCAAAATTAAATTAGGTGGTTTGGGTCTTTTGAAACGTAATTTGTAGTATTCCCCATCTAAAATGTTTGGGATGTGTATACATAAAGCTTTTCCTGAAGAGCCCAACCCTCATAACCTTCCCTGCTTTTGCTATCAAATGCCAGCTGGAAAGAAGCCTGACACCACTTGAAGATGCCTGGACTTGGACCTTATTACAGTGCAGCTGCTTTAATTTGCTTACAAATTCTTTCCTCTGTCTGCACAGTCTTGTTTCTATTGATAGCTGTTTTATTGGTGTTTGCTGGGGGGGGGGGGTTCGTTTTTTGTTTTACAGCCTTAAAAAAACACTTTGAGAGCCTTATTTCAGCATAAATTCTTTCTATAAATGCTTAAAGTTCAAATTGGGAACCAATGGCCCTCCAGAGGTTGCTGGAATGCAACTCCCATCCCATTCCCCCCCACCTCCCGATCATTGGTTGTTCTGGCTGGGGCAATTGGAGTTCAACAACATCTGGAGGGCCACAGGATCACCACTTTGGCTTTAAAGTCTTCCAGAGAGAGAGTATATTTATCAGTTGAGTAGGAACCAAGAACACCCCAGCACTCTCTACTTTACACACTGATGGAAAACCTAAGAGGTTATGACAACAACATAGAGGTGGAGTAGGTTTCTCAGGTACACTAGGTCTTTCAAGACCATACATGGATTTTCTAACTTTAGTTTGAGCATGAAAAGCAATAAAAAAGCTAGTGCAGATATGGGAGATCACAGTATATAATGTGCTCTTCTTATATGACCCCTAATAGGGAGCAGGCCAAGAAGAAAGTACTGTACACTGTTCCAGAGATGCCTATAAAACAAGGAGAAAGAAGCGGGAGAAAACAAGCTTGTTCCATCCTGCATGCGACAGCCCTTTAGATATTTGAAGATGACTATTATACCCCCTCAGTCTCCTTATTGCCAGGCTAAACATACACAATTTCATCAACTGTTCTGCATAATCAGGGATGTGGGGGAGGGGGAGCTGAGAGGGCCATCGCCCCGGGCAGTTTTTCCACTTGTACTACTAGCAAGCCAGGTGTCCCCCATCTTATATTTGTGCAGCTGGTTCTTCCTGCCTATGTGGAAAAACTGACATTTGTCCCTATGGAAATTCATTTTGCTAGTATTGGCCCAGTGCTTCAATCTGTTCTCCCAGATCTGTCTTCGATAGTATTGGCTACCCCTCCCAGTTTGGTGTCATCTGCAAATTTGACGAGCATCCTCTCCATACCTTCATCCAAGTTGTTTATAAAAATGTTGGACAAGACAGAACTCTGCGGCACCCCACTTGTCACTTTCCCCTAGAATGACGAGGAACCATTAGTGAGCACACTTAGAGTTTGGTCAGTCAACCAGCTACAAATTGAACAGTTACCTTATCCAGTTCACATTTTACCAGGTTCTCCACAAGAATATCATGGGGGACTTTGTCAAAAGCCTTACTGAAATCAAGATACACTATGTCCACAGCATTTCCCTGATCCACCAAGCTTATGTATATCAAGAAATCACAGCATCCTTTTCACACGGTTTAATTATCTGTTCTAGGACCTTTTCTGGCATCAGTGTCAAGGTGACCAGTCAGTAGTTACCTTGGTCTTCTCCCCACCACACCACCTTTTTGAAGTTGGGGACAACATTTGCTTGCTTCCAGCCCACAGAGACCTCACCTGTTCTCCAAGAATTCTCAAAGATTGTAGGCAGAGGCTCTGAGGTGACATCTGCAGGCTCCTTTAGTACCCTTGGGTGCAGCTCATCAGGCCCTGGAGATTTGAAATTGTTTAAAGTAGCTAGGTGTTCCCTTACCACCTCTTTTCCTACTTTGAGGTGCAGCTCCCTCCATGCATCATGTATTCTGTTATCACCAGGTTGGGCACTGCTTTCCTTTTGGGTGAAGACAGAGGCAAAGTAGGTGCTGAGCAGTTCTGCATTCTCTCTGTCATCCAGTAGCATTTCTCCATCTTCACACTTGCTCTTCCTCTTGCTTTGAACAGAGCTAAAGAAACCTTTTATTATTATTCTTAACCTCTCTACTCCTTGCTTGTTCTTCTCCTTGCTATAAACTGGTGCAATTCTATAGTGACTATTGAGGTGATATCCCCACCCCAATAATTGCATTGTGGCTCAGGTGAATCAACAATGTTTCAAATTACCGTACTCAGCAGTTTTTGAAAATGAGGCCTTTGCAGAGCTGCCACACTTCTTAGGTATGGAAACAAGCCATTAAAGTGGAGATCTGTTTGAAATAAATAAAAAGCTTTACCACATATTTTTAAAGTCTTCAAACGGTTTCCTCAGAATGTTGTTACACTACTATTGTGACTGTTTAGCGTACTGTGACAGTGGGGGGGGGGAGAGAGAAAATCAAGATAAAAGCTGATCAGGAGTTAAATGGGAAAGGGAATGGTTTCCACCTGTTGTATTATTTATCATTTTATTTTGCTTTTTGTTTGTTCAACATGCAGTTCAGTAAGCGGCTGCTTGAGGGGACTGCTTTTTGATTTTACTTTTAAGGAGCCAGTGAAGCTGTGTAGAATTCACCATCTGTGACCCTGCAGGGAATTTTGGAATGTGTCGCTTAGGTCATACAATATAGGCACTTGGCGGTGAAGTGTATTAGTGGAAATGTCTGTATTCAAAAATAAAGAGACTGTCCCTCTCTGTCTCCCGTATGTTGCAGCTTTTATGCGGCACATTGTAAGCGGAGGCCCTTTCTATATATTGGATTGACTATAGTTGCTAATTAATACAATCTCAAAACTTTTCTTCAAAATCTATAGCTTCATCAGATTGGAAGATCAATCCACAAGAAGCAGTACTGCAAGTAAGGATTAGAAACAACGATCAAGCCATTCGATGCAAAAGTCATCAGCATAAACAATGTTTTCGCAATGCTGCTAAACTCTATATACTGGAACAAATGCCAATTCCATACCAACAAAGCTTAAGTGAATTACACCAGATGTGGTGAGCCACAAGACCAAGTAAAAAAGGTTGCTAGAAGGGGAGCATTATTCAATGATACATCTATGTCTCTGAAAAGATGAACTGTAACAGACGGTTATGGTTTAGGGTTTTAATGAATATGGAAACAAGTTACAAGGGATTCAAATGAAGATTTCAAGTGGGAATCAAGCTGTAGTTTTGCAATGCAGCTAAGTAACGAGGACTATAAGAGCAATATGCCATCATTTGCCATAAGTCCAAACAGCCAAGCTAAAGAGTTATTTAATTTTCGGGGGGAGGGGGAGTTTCTTACCAGTCCTATGAGTTGCCTCCTACTAGGCCACACAGAACAGAACCACAGATATCAACATAACTAATTCCAGGGTGCATCTATTCCAGTAGGAAATTCTGAAGTCCAGAACTCTTAAAGACAACACCCCATGGCCTTGCCCCGATATTCATATACCTTCTAAGTCTATACACAACAGAAACAAACCTTTTACCACGGCAGACAATATGGCTTCAATACCAAGCCAGCTTTCCCCCCTTCTCTCTCCCCACTTCCCCTTTACTTACCATTGAGCCTGATGAAGAACTCTGGTACACTCAAAAGTTTGCTCACAATATTGTGACGTTTTGGTTGTTCATCTTCAAAATAGTTTATTTTTATCTTATTTTGCCAGCCACTTGTTTCTCAGCCTAATCTACCACACAGGGCTATTGTGGGGATAAAATGGAGAGAAGAATCATGTCACCTTGATTACTTTGGAAAAAAGGTGGGAAGTAATAATAATAATAACAATAATAAAAACTTGGGGAAAGACTACATGGGAGGAGTGAACAAAACTTCATTCAACCCTTAATCTCTTTACTATTTGTTTAAGAAATCTGCACTATTAAAACTAAACTACCCCAGATTTCCTGAGAGTCCCATGGGCTGCAAGAAGATAAAACCTATCCATTCTTAAGGAAATCATCCCTGAGTGCTCACTGGAAGGACAGATCGTAAAGCTGATGCTGCAATACTTTGGCCACCTCATGAGAAGAGAAGACTCCCTGGAAAAGTCCCTGATGTTGGGAAAAATGGAGGGCACAAGGAGAAGGGGATGACAGTGGACGAGATGGTTGGTCAGTGTTCTCAAAGCTACTAACATGAGTTTGACCAAACTGCGGGAGGCAGTGGAAGACATGCTCTGGTCCATGGGGTCACGAAGAGTCGGACACGACTAAACAACAACAACCCCAGATTTCAGCCATATACAAATAAAGCACAATGCTAGGTTTCTTTGCAAAAGGACAAGTAATTTCCAGATTTCTAAACTACAGGCCTAAGCAAAGCTTTGGTCAACAGCCACATGTGACCTGCAGGGCTAATGGCAGTCTCCAAGGGCAGTGTGAAGAACCAACTAAATGCTGTTTAATCATTCCATTCCTTTCAGCCTCTATAAACCTTTCACAGGATTGGATATATTTCTACACCCCATACATACCTCCAGCATCACCACCTTTCAAGAGCAGTACAAAAAGCTGCATATTCCAATTCCTGCCTCTAGCAAGATTCATAAAATTCATAACCCAAAGAAGGGAATTGCCACTTGGCTGGTCAATCACTTTCACAGGAGCCCAGGGACTTTTTGGAAACTGGTCCTTGCCCAGGGGGACGAAACCAAGATAACACTGGGGAAACAGATAACTTATCAACTCTCATCGCTAATCAATCACCTTGATCAATCTGGGCAGCTAGTGCGTCAGCTTTTAGTATTCGTGTAATTTAAACCTTGACTATTGGAGCAAGGAAACCCTACGATCAAGCCCAGCTGTCTTCAAAACCGACCAACAAAATATTCTCCCTTTGGCATTCAGAGTGATAAAGAGACCACTGGACATGTTAAATAGCATAAGAATCTGGTACCGGACAGCAGGAATTAAGAGCAGATGGCCATCAGATCACTGTCAAGACTTGCCTCCCAGCAGGAAATGAATTATTTAAAGCTCCATGCATTCTCATCTGGGAGGAAGCCGCAATGAATCCACTAGGACTTGCTTCCAAGTAAATATGGTGTTCTGCTTAAATCTGCCCAAGGACACAGTGGAGATGACAGGTTTCACATAATATTCTTAGCATTTCTTCATAATTTAAATTCAGTTTGCACATTTGGTTGACAGTGATTCTATTGCAGTTAAGTTTCTCTCCTGAGCTTCCCTCATCCACCATAGTGACACAGATGTGAGCAGA
This sequence comes from Podarcis gaigeae, assembly GCF_964106915.1. Taxonomy (NCBI): domain Eukaryota; kingdom Metazoa; phylum Chordata; class Lepidosauria; order Squamata; family Lacertidae; genus Podarcis; species Podarcis gaigeae. Next base: position 43,798,323 of record NC_139677.1, on the reverse strand, counting down.
CAGGATCGAAGCTTGAAAAGCAGTTTTAAATCTTGCATTATTCAAAGTATGTCAACTGCTTAGTGAAACTAGTTAATTATTGAAACTCCTTTGGATAGCTAGTTACTGCTTGGGGCCAGGAGAACAATTACATTCTATCTGCAGCAGACATAGTTTCTTTTAAGTGAGTTGCAAGGTCAAATATCTAAGATTATTAGAGAAGGCAGATACACCATTTCAAAGTGTCTTTTGTCTGCAAAACCTTCTATGAATCAAAGAGAGAAGGTTAATTACTTTGTTTTTCAGGAAAGCTGCAGTTCCATCATGAATGGTATAACATAGCAGAGAACACACTCTCTCTCTCTCTTTACTTTCTCAAAAGAATGGAGTTTCCATTTATTTTTTTAAAAATAAAAACCCTGTCATTTAAACTGTTTGACCTCCACCATTTTACTAAATCATGAGAGCAGGAACCCCACCACTAAAACAGAATAACTGTAATTTACACCAGTATTCGCATGCGTATTGAATATTACCTCAGTATTTATGCAGGAGTAGCTGAAAATGCTTGGCACAATTTATAAAGTGTCTAGAGAAAATATATTAAGCTTCAGCCAGATTTCACTATGGTGTAAAGAGTAACCAGAAACCTCTGTTGATCACCAATATCCACCTTAGAATTCACTCCAATTTTGTTTTTCTGGGAGAAGCAAGTTAGAAGGTGAATAGTTTGTGTCAGCCCCCAAGCTCATAAATTCACGGGGCTGCAATCCAACTCAAAAATATGATACACATAAGCCTACTGAAACCATTCTAATCTGTGCTGGACTGTGGTCTGGGAAATTCAGTGTTTGACCTTGCAGGGCCACTTTTCCAGCCATAGAATTATCAATATTGAGGTCTATAGATTTGCAACATTTCTGTAAAGCCAATGTACAGCTGTTGTGTAATGGAGTTTCTAACTAAACAAAAAAGTTTATTTTTGTAAACCCAGAGAAAGGTAAGCATTTAATTATATGGTTACATTCATCACAATCAGATCATTACATAGAAATAAACATGTTATATATGCATCTGAAGTCTTAAAAGTAGGATTGGTCACTTAAAGAAACCAGCAAAGTATTCATTGTGCAGTTTGATCTTAAGCACATCTACTCAAAATGAAGTCTCATTCAGCTTAATGGACTTACTCCTTATTAAGTAAGTGAGCCTAAATTATGTACATTCTCTCTGAATATCAAACAGTACTTTTCCATCTGATACAGATTTTTACAATGAAGTATAAATTAGCAATGACACATCATAATTTTTACATTTAAATTGATATCCTGCTTCTATGCCGTGACACATTCAAAAAGACTTCCAACCAATTATTAAAAACACATAAACATACTATTAATTTTCTCAGATCAATATAGGCTATAATAAAATAGAGGATCATGGTAAAATCATCTGCCTAAAGTGAACATTTTAAAAATGCAAATATAAAATAATAAGGGGGTGGGGAACCTTTAAAAAGATATTTTGAATAATCAACATATTGATGCAGTTTAAACAGAAAATAAGAGAATAAGAATGCAGTGCAAAACTTCCCCTCTCATCTAGGGGAAGAAATATTCCCATGAAAACAAAGGAAAATGCCTATATACACCCACAAAACTCCTGGATGTATAGAGTGCAGGACCATGTATTTTAAGCATAAAATAAGGGTTCAGCACTTATCACAAATATTTCTAGCTCCTAATAACAGCTTGTAGTGATGGCTAGGATAATGAACTCAACATTATTCCTGTCCCCTTATTTTGGAAGGGCATGTTTTCCAGCATACAGGAGCTTGCTAAGACATCTAAATAAGCCAAGTCTAACTCTTCTGCCTTTCCAATAAAGTTTTCACAAATGATCAAAGAAGAAATAATTTAATCTTTAAGATCACAACTGCCAATCCTGAATTACCTTCAGCTCACAGGAAAGTAATCTTTCTTGTGCCATAATTTGATTGAAGCTGCTTGTCTTCTTGTCCCCCCCACACACAATTTCACTAGTTCCCATGTGCCTAGTATAAATTATCAGATGTCAAAATGAACAAAAAATGTACTATCGGGCTGTCACCACCCAAAGTCCTAACGCCACATTGGCAGCTAAAAGTGTGCTGCCAGAGAGCAAAATTAAAAAGCCAATTAGCTCCCTGTTTTGTTTTTCAACAACCAGCGTGCTAAGAGTAGCTTCCAGGAAAGAGTTTAATATCCACTGGCCATCCAAAGCAAAGCAAGGGACTGCGTTGATCACAGCCAGCGCTCCAGAGAGGGAAATCAGATACCTGGTTAAAATTGGTTAAGGGGAATAAACAAGATTGCATTTTCATATTTTAAATGTAAGATATAGTCTAAACCTTGGAAACACAGTATTTCACCACACAACTGTTTTAACATGAATTGTATTGTCCACATTAGAGAGAGACTGGCAATGGAACACATAAAAACCCAGGATGTTCCACCAAACATTTTATTTTAATCTTCCTTTGATATAGCATACCACCTTAACATCAATGAAATGGTTTGGCTTTTTTACAAACGACCTTCAAAACTCTTGCTCTATAGTCTAACTTCCCTACTCTCCTACCTCGTTCCCCTTGTTCTTAAGTTAGAAGCTTAGCGATTATATATAGCAGTTTTGTGGAAACTTTGGCCCTCTAGATGTTGCTGAATTGCAACTTGCAAGTGAGGCCAATGGCCAGGAATGATGGGAACTGTAGTTCAGCAGCAGCTGGAGGATCAAAGGTTCCCCACACCTGGTATATACTATCAACTGGATTTCCAAAGTGCCAATCCTTAGGTAACCAAAATGGCACCCTGTACAAATGAGAGGGCATTATAACAGGGTTGGGGGGGCGTTTCTCAAGGACTGCAGATGTTAGAATTTTTTTCTAAGTGAGAAGCAAAGCCAAAACAGCTCAGTGAGGATGGAGCATGTGCAGTAGGCACAGAGTATCTGTGGCAGGAAGCAGCAATGGAGTCATGTATCTGTGCCATTTATATGTATCTGTACTGTTTACATGTAAACTGGGAGTGTTGTATTCTTTGCATAGAAAAGAGCACATGGCAAAGAGGAAGAAAACCTGCCCTCATATTGCTGCATTCCATTTAAAAAGATTTGATTCCCCGCCTGCTACCCAGACCAGCTTACTTACTGTATTGGAGCTCAGCAGAAAACGCGCACTCATTGCAGCAAGAAAACACTGCAAGTTAAAAGATTTGGCTACAGGAATGAGGTGGTTTCACTGCCATCCTCTAAGTATGCTGTTTCATTAAAAGAATAACCATGCCCCATCCTTGCTTTATGGGACACGGGTGGCACTGTGGGTTAAACCACAGAGCCTAGGACTTGCCGATCAGAAGGTCAGCGGTTCGAATCCCCGCGACAGGGTGAGCTCCCGTTGCTCGGTCCCAGCTCCTGCCCAACCTAGCAGTTAGAAAGCACGTCAAAGTGCAAGTAAATAAATAAATAGGTACCACTCTGGTGGGAAGGTAAACGGTGTTTCCGTGTGCTGCTCTGGTTTCACCAGAAGCAGCTTAGTCATGCTGGCCACATGACCCGGAAGCTCCCTCGGCCAATAAAGCGAGATGAGCACTGCAACCCCAGAGTCGGTCACGACTGGACCTAATGGTCAGGGGTCCCTTTACCTTTACCTTTATCCTTGCTTTATGCACATACGTGCTCTGTTATCACATCAACATTTCTACTCTCACTTCTGTGTACGTATTTCTAATTCCACATTTCATACCTCCTAGAGCAGGGTTCCCCAAACTTGGGTCTCCAGCTGGTTGTGGAATACAGCTCCCATCATCCCTAGCTAGGAGGGCCAGTGGGCAGGGACAATGTGCACTGTAATCCAAAAACAGATGGAGACCCAAATTTGGGAAACCCTGTTCTAGAGGATAGATGAAGGTGTGCTTCTAACTTGGGAGACCGATCCAAATAAACCAAAAGCTGAAGTTTGGCCACACCATTTCTATTCCACGCCACAGTTATGATCATCAAAAGAATAAGTGGCCATCACTTAATTTACAGCCAAACCTATATACCATTCCTATTCATGTAGAGAAATTTATATATTGCACACAGTATGGTACTTATTTGCAAAGTGCAATGAAACACGTTAATGGGTATAATTTGTTACACCTGTCAGCCACAAGCATTATTTAGCATAGGCATGAAAGACTGCTGGACTTGGCAGCGTCTTGCATCCTACAGGCCTATCCATCACAGATACAGCCTTTCTAAGGGAGTTATGAATATACAAATGATTTAGTCAAATCTTAGAAAGCCTTCGGCTTCAACACTGTTAAAGCAGCTAGAGCAGTGATGGGGAGCTGTGGCCCTGCAGGTGCTATCAGACTCCAATTCCCATGAGCTCCAGCATGGACAATGGTCAGGAATGATGGGAGTTGGAGTACAACAACATCTGGAGGGCCTCAGGTTCCCCTACTTGACTGAGCACTGCTACAGCATGATAAAAAGACAAGGCAGTGCACAGAGTTGCAGGGCTCTCCTTACTCCTCAATAAGGCTGTACCAATGGTTGAGCTGAAGCATCTTTAACTTGCCAGTGGCTCTCAGCCCTTAAACCGTTGAAAACATCGCCTCAGGATTTTCTTAGGTTGCATTCACACAGCAGTTTATTCCATTGCCCTGATGTTCCCCTAACTTCTACTTTCCATGTTATATTTGAACTTTCACACAACATAAAAGCCAATTCTGGAAATCTAGTGGGAACTAGCAGAAGTTCAGCACTCATTTCTGCATTAATTGGTTCCAGAAATAATCCATTTGCAGCCCTATTAACCCAGAAAATCATAGAAGGGGACAAAAATGGAGGTGGTATACTGGCAAACAGTTCTTTCTCACTCTTTGGATGGGGGTATCGTGGGGACCAGAGGAATGCATGTGAGGATAGGGTTGGAGAGTAGTGATGTTCTCCATTGATGTTTGTTGTTGTGCCTCACCACAACCACCGGTATAAACAGAATATAGCACAACACTGGTAACAAATCCTTAGTTCAATAATGTAACAGGTACTGCTGTGTGAAAGGAACATTAGAAAACAGGACAGAAGTGCTAGGATTAGAATCTGAAAATCTAACACTATATTTCACATACCTTAGTGGAAACCCTTAGTAGGAAGCAATGTATAAATGTAATAAGCTTTAATTCTAAACTAAATCTACACAACCTAGATAAGAGCAATATCTTTTTTGAAAAATCAAATTGTTTTGGTCCTCAAAAGTCCTTTTATGTATTTGCAGAGATATTTGCAGTGTCTTCTCTAGAAAAGCTGACACAAATAACAAAGGATACTTGCAAAATGTTTCCATTACCACAGGCAGATCAATACTGAAGAAGCTGTGTCGAGGTACAAAACTGCTGAGACTCACTTTAAAGAATAACAAAAAAGAAAGTTTTACAAGCATACAAAAGTGAATAACATTTTGGCAGAATACAAACATCTCTCATTTCTGAGCATTCATGACAAATATAGCTTTTGTTCTACTATACTATTGCCAATGTAGTCATACATTAATGAGCTCTATTTTATGAGAACATTAGGCCTAAGCATATGATGTGCTTGTGGCTACTTTACAATTGAGCAATTGTACTTCTTATTATCAAAGACTATAAAGCAAATATTCTTATTTGAAGTACGACAGACGCAATTACGACAGCAGAAAAAGCAGCAACAAACAGGAAATGGATTCCATTCCAACTCAATTGTTTGGTGTCAGAGCTTAACTTCAAGCTAGGAAGAAATGGTAAGGAAGGTAACAGTAGGAAGAGGAATAATCTACATTGTTGAGAGGATTATCCCTGCTCTTTGAGATTTGTTTTTAAGCCCAAAGGTACAAACTTTAAGCATTCAGAGAAATCTGATTAAAAACACCATTTGCTGCCAGAATCAGGGCTCTCTTCTTCTTCTTCTTCTTCTTTTCCTTCTTCTTCTTCTAGATCCCTGCTTCCTCCCAAGGGAGCCCAAGGTGGCAAACAACAAGGCAGCAAAGCAACACAAGTAAATACAAAGTATATAAAAAACATTTTTAAAAGCATTAAGAACAACTAAAAACAATAATGTATTTTTACAGCTAATGATTTCAGCTTTGCCAGGAATAGTATCTTTCAGCCTGGGTGAATTGTTTTAAAATGCCCCCTGAAATTAATAACAAGGGAGACCAGGGAGGGCATTCCACAAGTAAAGAACCACCAAGAAGGCCCTGTCGTGGGTAAAGATATCAGTTTAAATAAATGACAGCAAGTTAGCCTGTGGAAATCAAATGGAAGTGTGATGTAGGCATATCTAAAGATCTGGTAGCAATATTTTCAGATACCTGAACCATACCACCTACCTAGGCCCAATTAACTGTTTATGCATCCCCAAGTATAAAATTGATTGTTTGAATCAACAGGTATGAAGGGCATGCTTACAAAATAAAGCCCATTTTCTTTAAAGTTTAGAGAACTTTAAATCTTGTCCATGTTGCCACATCTAAGTTTTTTTAAACACATGAAGCAGGGGCTTGGGCTAGATGACCCTTGAGGTCCTTCCAATAACTTCATTTACTGCAACTACTCAAGGGCAGGAAGGAAGAGTGGAGTGCAGTTTTGAGTCTGACTCAGAAAACAGCCTCAAGTGCCATCGACATATCACACAGATAAACCACTGCTAAAGGTGGGGGATGGCTGAATTCATTGGAAGCTACACCAGCAACTTGCCAACAAATTTCCTGTGAAGTTTAGTTACTCACGTGCTCAGCTTTGTTTATAATCTCCCCGCAAAACCATACCAACCTGTATACTGGAGATGCAGCGGGTGCCCAACAAACAGCATATCCATCTGAGGTGGATGTTTCACTCGGATAAGCCTAGTTTGGTTTTCCAGAGAAGGCGTCACACACAAACTTGGAACAAACTCCCTCCGGCAATCCGTATTGGTTCGGCAAAGTTGGCTGGCCTCAATAGCTTTCCGTGCTGGGAGACAGGCATACTGGACCTGGGATGTTACATAAACATGCACGTAGAGACTATAACAGTGCTTGCTGGATCAGGCCAATGGCCCATATAGTCCAGCATCCTGTTCTCACAGTGGCCAACCAGATGCCTGTGGAAAACCAGCAAGCAGGATTTGAGCACAAGAGCCCTCTCCCCTCTCCTGTGACTTCCAGCAACAGCTGTTCAGAAGCATTGCTGCCTGTGACCATGGAGGCAGAGAGCACAGCCATCATAACTAGTTAGTAGCAATTGATAGCCTTCTCCTGCATGAATCTGTGCAATCCTTTTCCAAACCCACCCAAGTTCGTGGCAATCACTGCATTCTGTGGGAGTTAAGTTCCATAGTTTTAACTATGTGCTGTGTGAAGAATTGCTTTTGCCGTATTTTTCGCACCATAGGACGCATTTTTCCCCTCCTAAAAAGCAAGGGAAAATGTGTGTGCGTCCTATGGAGCGAATGCAGGCTTTCGCTGAAGCCTGGAGAGTGAGAGGGGTCGGTGTGCACCGACCCCTCTCGCTCTCCAGGCTTCAGGAAGCTATCCGCTAGCCGTGGGAGACCCAGCTCTCCCACGGCTAGCGGAGCGCTGCATCAATCCCGAAGCTTGGGGCGTGCGGAGCTCAGCACGCCCCAAGCTTCTGGGTGCCGGCAAGGTCTCCGCTAGCCGTCTAGACCTTGCCGGCACCCAGAAGCTTGGAGGCGCTGAGCTCCGCACGCCCCAAGCTTCGGGATTGGGGCTCCGCTAGCCGTGTCTAGGCTGCGGATAGCAGCCTGCTTCCCGGAGCGTCGGGCGCCCTGAAAGCAGAGCGCCCAGCGCTTCAGGAACACATCCGCAGCGTGGGGAGCCTTGCAGGAGTTCCCCACAGGGCTCCCCACGCTGCGGATAGCAGCCTGCCGCCCGGCGGGTAGGGCGCCTGAAGCAGAGCGCCCCTCGCGCCGGGCAGACATCCGCAGCGTGGGGAGCCCTGCAGGAGTTCCCCACAGGGCTCCCCAAGCTGTGGACAGCAGCCTGCTGCCCGGAGCGTCGGGCGCCCTGAAAGCAGAGCGCCCGGCGCTTCAGGAACACATCCGCAGCATGGGGACCCTTGCAGGAGTTCCCCACAGGGCTCCCCACGCTGCGGATAGCAGCCTGCCGCCCGGCGGGTAGGGCGTCCTGAAGCAGAGCGCCCCTCGCGCCGGGCAGACATCCGCAGCGTGCGGAGCCCTGCAGGAGTTCCCCGCAAGGCTCCCCATGCTGCGGATAGCAGCCTGCTGCCTGGCGGGTGGGGCCCGCTGAAGCAGAGCGCCCTGCGCGCCAGACAGACATCAGCAAGGCCCACAAGCTCGGGGGACTACAGGGAGGCGCAGCGCCACTATCCCGCTGTTCCTCGACCTGGTTCGGTTTCCCTGACCTGCTTTTGGGGGGGGGAAATAAAGGGAATTTTTTTTCCTTTTATTTCCCCCCAAAAAAACTATCTGCGTCCTATGGTCCGGTGCGTCCAATCGTGCGAAAAATACGGTATATGTTCTGAATCTTCCAACATTCAGCTAATTGGATGTCCATGAGTTCTAACGTTATGAGAGAAAGAAAAGCTTTTTTCCTATCCACTTTCTCTCTGCCATGTGTAATTTTATAAACTTGACTATCATGTCGCCTCTTTCCTTTTCTCTAAAGTGAAAAGTCCCAAATGTTGCAACTTTTCCCCATAAGGGAGTCACTGCATGTGCACATTCACAAGCACTTTTCACTGCATGTGTCTTCTTCAAACACAAAGCTGGACTTCAGGGAATGGCTGTGAACCAGTTATTCTAGTTTTGACATGCACATCCCTTTTATCACCACTTGCTCCAAGCTACAGCCCCATAGGCATACATGATCTTCTTGACATTGCTTATTAAAATAATTTATGAACTATCTTTCATTTTAAAAAGAAATGCCGAGGCAGTTTAGAAACACACACACACACAAATTCCCAGCAACAAAATATTACAAAGTTAAAAATACTGATCAGAGTAACCAGGCCAAGTAAAACCAGGTAAAACAGATATTTTCCATTGTTGGCAGAAACATACAACAGTTAGAGCCTGCCAGATCTTCAAAAGGAATTGTTCTGGAAAGTAATTATCACCATGGAGAAAGTAATCACTCTACAACACTCTAAGTATGGGCATGGCAGGCTGTGAGGTGGTTAATAGGACTTCTTTTGCAGGCCACAGCTGCTCTACTGGACCATATGGAAGAAGGCTTTCCCTCTAGAAACCTGGCCACAAGCTGCTTAGGACCTTCAAAACCAGTAAGGTAAAGGTAAAGGGACCCCTGACCGTTAGGTCCAGTTGCGGACGACTCTGGGGTTGCGGTGCTCATCTCGCTTTACTAGCTGAGGGAGCCAGTGTACACCTTCCAGGTCATGTGGCCAGCATGACTAAGCCGCTTCTGGCAAACCAGAGCAGCGCACGGAAATGGCGTTTACCTTCCCGCCTCAGGGGTACCTATTTATCTACTTGCACTTTGACATGCTTTCGAACTGCTAGGTGGGCAGGAGCTGGGACCGAGCAACGGGAGCTCACCCCGTCACAGGGATTCAAACCGCTGACCTTCTGATTGGCAGGCTCTAGGCTCTGTGGTTTAGCCCACAGCACCACCCATGTCCCCTCAAAACCAGTACCCACCCTTAAATTTAGTTAAATGGCTGCCAGTTTAGCTCTCTTAGCTCAGGCCTTAAACGTGTGTGTCAGGAGGTCACTGCAATTTGTTTGCATGTAGGAAAGGATTCAAATGGTTATGTAAACAGAAGTATGACTGCTCAACTTCCTTATTTCTGTTTCTCAAGTACACAGATTGTGTTATGAGGATAATATGTTTGCAACTGGATTAATATGCCAAGTTCAGTTTAAGAGCCCAACTCCAACGTTTCAAAACAAACCTTGTGGTGCCTGTCAACCATATATATTGATGTTTGGATCTGGCAGTTTGCACAGCTAACTTACCGACTGACCGTTTAAGTTATTACTGTATGAAAAGCAGACGTCTGTGAGGCTGTTGTTGCTACAACATTCAACAGTGCCGTCAAGTCTTTTAAAACCTAAAGAGAAACACAACTCATTATTAGATTTTCAGAAATCACAGCTTCCTAGATTTGTACTCCCGGGCGAAAGAAACAAAAGACTCAACGGCCACCATATCCTTCAGGGAAGGCACAGTTCCCTGTGATGGCTTCATGCTTTAATGAGAAATGTTGTCATCAAATCACAGTGGAGCTCTTTCTCCCATATACTTTTGTGAAGGTTTTTTTGAACAGAAAAGAACACAGTTCAATTGGAACATCTAGATCCGGCATAAGTAAACTCCGGCCCGCCAGATGTTTGGAACATCAATTCCCATCATCCCCAACCATTGGTCCTGTTAGCTAGGGATGATGGAAATTGTAGTCCCAAACATCTGGAGGGCTGGAGTTTTCCTATGCATGAACTAGATACTGTCAAGGGTACTCAAACCAAGTTTGGGGGATCATGCTGAATAAACCCAATTGAGCCCTTGCCTTTGAAGCTCTCTCTGTAGTCTAAAGTATTCAGCTGAATTAGTACTGATGCATACAAGAGCCCTTGGATCTGTTATTCTGAGCAAGGGCAAAGGATCTGTAAATGGTTATAACCAGAACCCTTACAAAATTACAGTTACTAAGGGTTATTAGCAAACACACAAGTTGGCTGAAAACCAACCTATTTTTGCAAGAAAGTTGCAGGTATAGCCATAGCTAAATTGAATTACATTTATCATTGCAAATTAAATAGACATATGATGTTGGTAACAGAACTGCCTGCTGTGTATTTTTACATGCACAGCTACAAAATATTTAAACCCCAAAGGCTCTATTTATTTAGATTCATGTTTTATGCTGATTTTTTTTGGCCTGAGGAGAATCTCAAAGCTATTTATAACAGTCGCATAATGAAAAACTGTCATTAAAGTTTATACATTTTTCACCACAGACATAAAAATATATAAATCCTAGGAACTCAAGGAGCCAACTTGTGGATACAGGACAAGAGATGGGTGGAGATGGGGAACACCCTCTTGTCATTTTCTAACTGCCACAATGCTACATCAGAAAAGAAAAAGAAGTGATGGAGATCTTGGATAACTAATAAGTAGTGAAATGTTATTTTGTGCAGTGTAAGAAGTATACTTAGCCTCATAGCCCAAAGTTATAAGATATTCCTGCTAAGACAGCTTAAAGGGCGAAATTTGTGCCACCACAAATTGTGTTCACCCACTTAGATGGACTTCAACATCACTGCTGTTTTGAGAATATGATGGCACAGATGAGGGGTGTAAAGAGCCCAGAAATAGCCCTTTGTGAAGTATCCTATCAGCTACTTAGGAAGCCTATGAATTTAGAAACAGCTCTACAAGGCCAAATCCTTATTCTACAGTAGTAATGTCCCAATGTTGAGCAGGACAAAGGGAGATGCATCTGCCCCATTTGCCAAGGTTAGGCTGCTCTTCCAGTTGTCAGGGTGCAGACTACGGTTTGCGCTGCACAAACTAAAACCACATGACTGGGTTACTCATCTATTTGTTATCTGGCTTTGATCCATCTTAAGCAGGCAACCACAGAAAGAATGTACTAGGCAGGCAAGATAGATGCACAGGCATTTGTTTAGATACTTAAATATTTCCAAAACCAATTTTCAATAGAACCTGGTGGCTAACAAATTCAACATCACAATAGTATTAAAATATATAACAATTCCCATTCCAGCCCTGATCACAAAATTAAAATATTACCATAAACCCCAAAACCCTAATACAAATTCCAAGATAGCTATCAGAACGAAAGCGTCAGATATAATAGGGGGGAAATGGCCAAAGGCCTTGTTTTTACCATCCTTAAAATGACTAATAATATCAACAACCAACAACATAGAAACGACTATACCTCTAGATGGGTAGCTTAGCTGTTGTAGCACTGATGTCTTTATGCAATAGCCTGTTTGTGGCTTCAGAGAGATCTTTCCCAGGCAGGAATTCCAGTCCTCCACACTATGAACTGAGCAGTCTTGCAGACTGGTGACAAGGTCACCAACAAAAATCCCTCTGGGCCCATTAGCAGGAGAATCCTAAGTGCAATAAAACATTAAGCTGTAAAACCTGTATGCACCCTTGTCCCAAATAGTGCCTGGATCTCTCCGTCTCTTGCCATTCTTCCAAAATACAGAAGGAGCAACATCTCTAATGGGAAGGGGAACAAAGAATATTTCCTAAAAACATAGTTCTAAAACTGGACTATGGCTGTGCGCAGACCACAGTCAATACACACTTTGGATTTCATGAATTGCTATCATACAAGACATGATGAAAAATTAAAAGTTTTGGCAAAAGTCGAGACAGTGCAATTGCTGCATCTCAGTTAGCCAAGTGCCTTAATGTGAAAATGTCCATTCCAGGGTTCATTTTGTTGCCATCTGTCTCCAAAAGGACCCAAAGAAACCCACCTTAACAATTTCCTGCCTTCCAGAAGAAGCACAGCAACTTTCTAAAGTGCTGTATCAACAATAAACTTTTTAAAATTAGGCCAAGGACAAATTTCCTGGTGACGGTGACTGCACTGGAATGTATATGTATCTATGTCTGTCTGGGAGCTTCTTTTTCAGGCCCTTTCTTCAAGTATGATTACTTCTGATTTATTATAGCTCAGCTGGTAAAGCATGAGACTCTTCATCTCAAGGTTGTGGGTTTGAGCCCCACGTTGGGCAAAAGATTCCTGCATTGCAGGGCATTGGACTAGATGTCCCTTATGATCCTTTCCAATGCCACGATTCTATGATTATCTCCCAATCTTTATTGTTTCATTACATGAATGCACCACCCTGCGCCATCAATGGGCCCCTGCCCATCCCAGTATGCAAGGTCAATTTGGCCAGAGGCAGTCTCACTACACTTTCTACTACTAGACCACAGTCTTTGCATCAGGACTTATCATTAGTGGTGCTACAAATTTTCTAAGGAACCTCCAGTGGCAACAGCATATCCTTTCTGGCTCTAGGACAAGGAGTACTTTGAATGGGTCAATTAACATGGAAAATTTAGCAATTAGCACCATATTATGGAACAGGGATGAGCAATTTCACCCAGCCCCAGGGCTCCATGAAGCAGCAGCACCAAAAAATCAAGTTTCCTAGCACAAACACTTTTGGGGAGGAGTGAAAGAACTGCAGGGCTTGACTTAATAGATTACACTGGACTGGTCAACAACAAATTTGTTGTATGCGTTTTTTCAGTTGATTTAGGACGAATCTGATGTGCTGAATCCAAAAATCACATTGGTTTTGCTCAATCAGGTCAAGTTTTTGAGTTATGGCCACATGTCTTTTTTTACGTTTTTGTTCACATGTATGCTTGTGTGGAGCATTTTAGAAGAAGTTGGTGGGGGTAAAATGCCATGTTGAATAATTGTTTTGATTGGAAATGATTATTTTAATGACAAGAAGTATTTAGGTCCGATAGTTCTGGGTGATTATGTCGGAAAGGGATCAGTATGAAGTAAAAAAACCTCAAAATCTTCCATAAATTGGTGCGGCAAAGCATAAAGTTGGGGGATCAAAACTAAGTTAATCCTGATCCTCAATCAGCACGTTGTCCTGTTGCTCATTGTGATGAAATTCCAGTGCCTATCTTCAGAGAACTTCCTGACATTGGTGACGAAGATGCCTCCAGTGTTGAAGGACATGAAGAAGAAGTGGTTCTTGAAGATGATGCTCCACATCCATTTTCCCAAAAGGAGTTGAATGATCTAGTTCGCGACCTCAGCTTGTCAAAGGACTCTGCCAAACTGTTGGCATCCAGATTGAAGGAAAAAAACCTCCTCTTTGACAGTGCTCGCATCAGCTTCTTCCGCAACAGGCATCAAGAGTACCTCCGTTTTTTCTCGGAAGAGAAGGACTTGGTGTACTGTGCAGATATTGCGCAGCTTCTGCTCAAGCTTGGAGTGCCACATTACGATCCCAAAGATTGGAGACTGTTCATTGACAGCAGCAAGTGATCACTGAAATGTGTTCTGCTACACAACGGCAACCAGTTTGCCTCTATACCCCTGGCTCACTCGAGTACACTGAAGGAGAACTATGGAGCGGTGAACTATGTGCTGGAGAAAATTGGTTATGTTCAGCATAAGTGGTTTATTTGTGTTGACCTGAAGATGGTGAACTTTTTGTTGGGACAACAGTCTGGCTTCACCAAGTACCCATCTTTTCTGTGCATGTGGGATAGTAGGGACCGTGCTCAGCATTACATGAAGAAGGACTGGCCTGTGCGGGAGGAATTGGTGCCTTGCAAAGAAAGGACCGTCATCAACGACCCTCTGGTGGACAGAGACAGAATACTCTTCCCACCGCTGCACATCAAGCTCGGCTTAATCAAGCAGTTCACCAAGGCTGTGGACAAGGATGGTGACTGCTTCACTCACTTGTGCCAGGCTTTTCCAGGATTGACCATGGAGAAGTTGAAAGTTGGCATCTTTGACGGTCCTCAGATCCGTCAGCTCATCAGAGATCCAGAGTTCAGAAATTCAATGAACGAAGTAGAACTGGAAGCGTGAAAGGCATTTGTTCTGGTAGTGAAGAACTTTCTTGGCAACAATAAGGCCAGAAACTACGCAGAACTTGTCAACAACATGCTGACTGCTTTCAGAAACCTGAGCTGCAACATAAGTGTCAAGATGCACTACCTATTTTCACATATGAACCGGTTTCCTGAGAACCTGGGTTCAATGAGTGACGAGCAGGGGGACATGAAAGAGATGATATGAAATGAAAGAGATGACATCAGGACATGAAAGAGATGGAGACCAGGTATCAGGGTCGCTGGGACGCAGTCATGATGGTTGACTACTGTTGGACTCTGAAGAGAGATCTCCCTGCCGCTGAGCATTCCAGGAGTTCCAAGAAACGGAAGTTCAAGCCCTGAAGTTTGAAAAATGGTGAAGCAACATGCAGTTTACGTGTACATACCTTTATCAATGCCCACCATTCAGTTTACAGTAAACCTGACCTGATGGAGAGAAACGGATGCCATTTTCTGATTCAGCAGTGCAAAAATACCCTAAATCAGTTGTAGAAATCTAGACAACATTCAAAAAGTAAAAAATTGTTGCCCAGTGTTATGGAGGACTCTTTCTAAATCCCGGGTTATTCATGGCTCTTACCTCTGTGAGTTCCGTGACGAGTGCCCCAGCACCAGTGTAATAAAATGGGAAAAGAATAGCTGGCAGGAAGAAGAGGACCACAAGACTTGCAACTCCAAGAACAAAATTATGCCAGACTCCTATAAAAACAGAAGGAGCGTATGTGTTAAGAAAGAAAACCCACACTGGCTACCGATGCAATGAACAGCAGATGAAACAGAATCTTAATTTATTAGAACTGGCTTCTAAATTTACGACAGTGACAAACTGTTAAGTGGAGAAGAATAAACCATCCTAGTTATACGTCAAGACGGAAGGTTTTAAAATTAAGATCTCAAAGACAAAGGCAACACAATCCAAACCCCACTTACGTGGGGGTAATCTCCATTGAATGCAATAGGGATAAAGTCTGGGTAGATGTGGTTAAGACTGCGCTGTAATGTGCCAGCCCTGACTAAGGCTGTACCTGGCAGAACTTCCAAGGCAAACGCCGCATCACTCTTAATAAACAATGGACAAAGCAGCAGCGCACAAGACTAAATAATGAATGGGAACCAATCCAGCCTCAAACACAAAGGGGCCATTGCTGCAATGACGATAGGTGGGGTCTGTGAAAGGGATCCCAAAGGCAAGATTGAAGTCTGAATGAATACTGAACAGACCTAAGTCAACCTTTGAAAAGCGGTCACATGATCCACAGTATGTCAGCAGAACACTGTTCATAAGGATAGCAAGGACTCGCAATAAAGAGTACACTTTCATAGCTTTTGGGTGCTATAGCTAGTTCCTTCAGACTCAACTGATCCAGCCACACAAGAGCACAAATACGGAAGGGTCACATGTTGCTAGACCACCCTGCACACTAATATTTGGACATAAGAGTCTGTTTAAGAGCTGGATTCGTGTAGCAGCCAAGAGTGTGAGCCAGAAGACTATAGGTTCAACTCTCGCCTCACCCAAGTCACAAATTTTTAGCCTGAGTCCCCATCTGTAATTGAAGAGGGCTACACTATCCTACTTTACAAGATAGTCCATGTAATTGAGAATTAATATATACATATTACTGCAAAAAAATGAAAACAGATATAAGTGCTTTATCACTACAGTGTTACCTCGGGTTAAGTACTTAATTCGTTCCGGAGGTCCGTACTTAACCTGAAACTGTTCTTAACCTGAAGCACCACTTTAGCTAATGGGGCCTCCTGCTGCTGCTGCGCCGCCAGAGCACGATTTCTGTTCTCATCCTGAAGCAAAGTTCTTAACCTGAAGCACTATTTCTGGGTTAGTGGAGTCTGTAACCTGAAGCATATGTAACCCAAGGTACCGCTGTATACCAGTTTCAACTGGGTTTGCTTTCAAGTAACTGTGCCAAAATTGCCGTAGTTATATTAGTTATATAGAAGCAGTAAGGCTCTACATCAGAGTTGACTAACTTGTGGCCGGCAGGTGTTGCTGGGCTCCAACTCCCATCAGCTCAAGCCAGCACAGCCAATTTTAAGGGATGATGGGAGTTGTGGCCCAAAACATTTACCACCATTCATTTAAAAAAAAAAAAAAACCCAGAGAGGTTTACAACAATTATGCACAAAGGTATGCAATAAAAACCAAATTAAAAAGTTAAAATCAGAAATTAGCTACTATGGAAAGATACATTCTTAATCTCCTGACAGAAAAGAAAAGTTTCATCGGGGAAGTTGGCACAGAAGGCACCTGCCGAATCTCTATTGGCAGAGTATTCCACAGGACTGGGACATTAACACTAAAGTTTCAGTTTAATGTTATTGTCAAATGAGCCTTGACAGCTCAGGACATGACTAATGACGCTCCTGCAGATGATCTGAAAAGCCAGGGGTTAGCCATCCTGGCTGTATGTGGGGTGGGGTGGAGAGATTGCTCAGTAATTTCTTTTTGCAAATATAGCTCTGCAAAAGAAAAGAAAAAAGCCTTTATGAAGGGGCAAGTCCCCACATCATCACCCCACACCCTGGACATGAATTGTGAACTGTCAACACAGCCAAACCCACATACCACTTTGGCATGTCTTTCTTTTTCGTAGAACATTTTGCCTGACCGGAGGTGTAATTCTTATTTCACATTTCAACCAACAAGTTATTGCAGAAGCCAAAAGTAATTAAACCTGATGACAGATGCTTGCTATGAATGTGTTTTTACATCATCCTTGCACTTCAATCCCAGTTTTCATTTCTTCGGATTTCCTTGAGGCTTTGAGTTGCCATGAAGAAAGTAAAACAAACCAGCCTGTTTATAATCGTGTAGCTAAGGGTTTGTCTACATTTCCATTACTAGCTGGCTTTAATAATAATATTCTTCTCCTTAGAGTGTTTTAAATCACATCTGGCTTAAAACTAAATTGGCACATAAATTTAGCCAGAAAGCTAATCCTCTTGCTCGTAAGCAAAATATCCATGAATGCTCAAATTAAATGGGTGATTGAGCCATCTTATTTTCCATTTGAAGCCATCCCAACACACAATTTTTGCTCTTAACAGTCTATTTCAATTAGCAAGACAGATTGTATTCCACTATACATCTGCCTGCTTTTCTTAAACAACAACCCATTGCTGGCATGATTGTTCTTGTAGTTTTAAGATGCATGTGTTGTTGACAACTCCAGTACCTTCGATTACAGACCCCGATGTATTAAGCTTGAAGGAGTGTGAGTACACAGCCTAGTCTAGAGATTTATGAGCCCTAAGATCTAGATTTAGTTCCGGCCTCTGACCACCAAACAGATAATCAGTGGGAGAGAAGAAATAAAAAACTAGATTTATTTTCGGCCCACCTGGGAGAAGATGGAAGGAACCTGATCAGCACAGCAAGTTACTGCTACGTAGGATCCCCTGATTCACTGTGGAAGTGAGGGCAGGGAAGCTATATATAGACACATTGCCAATTTGTTGCAGCTTGCATACTCACAGAAAATACTATCTACATCAGATATTTAGGGCTACAGCTTCCATCATGCTAGAGAATTTGCAGGGCACCTGGTTAGGGAATGGTGTTAGATTAGGCCAGACTCATTGCTTGGCAACACAAACCTCTACATCTCTGCTCAAGATATTTTTCACATATTTTTTTCTTTTTCTTTTTTTAATGCAGTTGAGTTGCCCGCATTTGGGGAAATCACAGGGGGCAGCACACCTGCAGTGCAATGGATGAGCCTCACCCTGGGAAAACCTCCTTCATGATCAGGTAAGTATTATCTTTGCACACCTCAGCTCCAAAAGGCTTTGAACAGCTCCAAGGCTATAGGCTTATGTGATAACTAAACAACTCATCCTCCCATGCTCTACCAGGCACTTCCAGATTCCATCTGCAACACTGAAATGTTCTAAGGAACACACAGCACAATTTATGTTATACGTTAACAAAAGGGAAAGTTATTTTACCTGCACAAAATATTCTCAGCTGCTGGATTGGGGAAATGAGTTGCAAGTGGGTGGTGAACAGATCAACAAACGCCCCTGGATAAACAATAAATATAAAGATTCCAAATCCATTGAATCGAACCTGCTCTCTAAAAGAAAAGGGAATAAAACAAATATGCAACACTGAATCAGTTATTTATTAAAAAATATTTGTATACTGTCTGTCAGGCAAGGTTTTCCAGGCGGTGTACAGTCATAAGAAATACAAACAAATATGCAATTATGATTAAAATTAGAAAACAATCAGTAGCCAGATAAACATAAAAACCATAAAGGTTAAGCAAAAAGCCCAGGAAAACAAAAAGGTCCTCAGCATACATCAAAATTGTAATAGTTGACGCATTCTAGGAGAGCTGGAGGTGATTCCAGAGTATGGGTGCCACCACTAAATAGGCTCTCTTCCTGGTTGTTGCCATCTGGACACCTGCAAGATGTGGCACATCTTGATTGCAGTGACCCTACAAGTCTCTATGGGAGAAAGTGTTCTCTCAGGTAACCTGGCCCTGAATGCTATAGGGCCTTGTAAGCTAATATTAACAGCTTGAGCCTGGTCCAGTAGCCTGTGTAGTGCTGTGGTCTGAGTGTTGGACTAGAACTTGGGAGAGCAGGGTTCAAATCCTAACTCTGCCATCAAGCTCACTGGATAACCTTGGGCTAGTCACAGTCATTCAGCCTAGCCTAACTCACAGGGCTATTGTGAGGGAGAAAATGTATGCCACCTTGAGTTCCCTGGAGGAAAGGTGGGATAGAAACATACCAAATAAATTAATAGGCAACCTTCCAGTCCTTACAACAGCCCTGTAAGGTACGTTAGTATTATAATGTTGTACATGAGAAAGTGCAGCTTGCCTAGTAATCTCAAGGCAGAGACAAGTGTTGAAAAAGAGACTTCACAGCTCAGTCTCTGCACCAGCTCTCTGGACAGAGGGTGGATTTTAAGAGAGAAAGGTGGAACAACAACTTTAAATGGTTCAATTAGGTAAACGGGGTGGCAGAAAGAATAAGGAGACTCCTAAGAACCTGAGAGTTAAGAGGTGTGATTGAAGGAGATTAATGAAGGAAAGAGATGATTCATTACTCTGGGCCAGATCCCCTTTTATTAATAGCAGAAGCAATCCCTGGCCTATCAGGCTCACAGCAGGTGCTGAAAGCTGAAAAAGAGAACAGCCAGAAGCTGGCTCTGCAGAGTTTGGGCTGCCATCTTTCCCTGCAGCTGTCCACACAATGACTGGTCTTCTTTCCAATTTACCTCATAAAGCTTCAGGGCCTACTAGGAGCAACTGGGGTTAACTTTACTGAAGGCTTTACACAAGTGTTGCAAGGATGTTTGGGAAAAGGAAGCTTGTGGATATCCACCTCTGAAACTAATTTCAAAGACCGCAGTTCTCCATCACCTCATCCCCTTGCCGAATCTCATTTCGGATGAGGGGAGGTTAAGTATATGCTCACTATAAGCTCACATGGTATCATATTCACACGTAATTAAATCCTCCAGAAACGTTTCTCATCACAAAGTTAAGAAAAAAGTGGATTGCATTACCGGATAGCTGCCACCCCGTGGCCAACTTCATGTATGACGCCGCTGATAAGGATAGCTGTGAAGAAATAGGACAGCTGGCTGATGGGAAGATTTACACCAGGCACCTGTTTTCACAAGACACAAGAAGATACAGGATAGCAAGCAAGGCAAAGACAGGCCCTTTCTCTTCAAGGAGCTCAGGGAAGCCTATGTGCAAGTTACCCCACTTTTACCCTCACAAAAATCCTGTGAGGTAGGTTATATGGATATGTGGTGGGGATAGGACTCAGTGTCACGAACTCCAGCCCAGGGCTCCCTGTCCCAATTCCTTAACTTTATCCATTATACCACACTGGTTCTCGTGCTACATAACTGGCTCTGTCTATGTGGAAACTACAGGAAGCCTATAATAATAAACATCCAAGCATTCTCCAGTTAGTTCCTTACCCTAAAACATAATTGTGCCATTCCGAATTTCAAGCCTGCAGAGAAGACTGGGCCCAACAAAATCTACTGCTTTGGCCTACCAGCAAACCTCACCGTGGTTGTTTGAGGCTTGCCAAAAGGATGGTGCTCTCCATCATTTCTGAGCAGGCCTCTCTCATAAAACAGCAAGAATGTGCTTTTCCTCAAGCCAAGTGGTAACTCCACAAGACCACAGAAAATCATGTTTTGTCTGTGAAACATGTCCTGGTAGAAGGCATAGTCGTAAAAAATGTAGCTCCTATTTTATCATTCAGCATTCATTGTTGTGTTGCATACTTGTTGTGATGGCAAATAAGACAACATATGGAGTATATCCTTAATTCCCATGTCTTAGTACCTCCACAAGCAACCCTACAGTTCTATACATGTCTACCCAGAGGTAAGCCCCACTGGGCTGAATTGCACTTATGCTCATATAGGTACGTATAAGGTGGCATGTACATAAATAAGAATGTACATAAATTATCTGAAAGGGATGCATCTGGACACATAAAGGTAGGGCCTTTACATCAGCTACTCCAAAATTGTGGTACGGTCCTCTCCAGAGGTGCTCAGCTTTGCATCATTGCTAGTACCTTTAAATATTTTTTTTTTAAAGGATTGCCCTTGTTGAATAAAGTGCTTCCCGCTCTGGACTACTATTCTTAATTCTGTGTTTGATTCACATTGTATTTTCAGCTATTATAAGCCACCTTGGCAAGGTGATCTAGAAACAGTTTTAAGTAAAATTATAATTGTATTTTAAAATGCGAGGTTTGGAGACACCCTCTATTGAAAAGGAGATGCCTTCTTTGGAGGTATTGGTTTAAGATTACAGTCCAATGCTTAAATTGTAAGTAGAGCAATAAAACTCACCACAACTTGCAGCATCTGATCATTCTGGCCGGCAGGCGCTTCGCTTAGCATCTGAGAGAGTGTCTGCATCAGTGTCTTCCCGAGGAGAATAACAGAACCAAACATAGCAGCTATGCCAAAAAACATTCCCGCACTAAACCTGAAACGAAGGCAGAAATGCTGTCATAATATAATCTCAGTAGTGGACTCCTAAACTGTGATAATTTGTTGCTTTGTTGGAACTGCCCAAAGACCAATGAGAGCACACTAGTGGGAACTGAAGCCCTGCTGCCATCCTCAACATCAGATGCCAAGACCAATTTGGCAAACCCAACCAGTACATTCATTATTTAGCCCAGGGGTGTGGAATCTTCTTAGCCCAAAGGTCACATTTCCCTTCTGGGCAAGCTTTTGGGGTGCAGGGTTAGAGTGGACAGAACAACACACGTGAAGTTTTACCTTTCTACACTAATCTAGTTTCTTCACACTCTCTAGCCTCCATCTAGACAAGCAAGAAGCATTATCAGAGTACCAGAACACATTCCAGCCAAGCAAAAACACTCCAGGAAGATGTAAAGCAGAGCTTGTGATGTAAAACAGAGCTCAGAAAGGTGTGTGTCCCAAAGACCAGATAGAGGGACTTGCAGGAGTGCATTTTGCCCCCGGGCCTGAGGTGTACCATCCCATTTTACAGGGCAACTGCCTTATCACTCCTAAGTCTTCAATACCAGCAGCATGTATCTATTGCATGTGAAACAAGTCACATACACACATAAAAAGGCTATTCAAGTCTAAAACAAAAGGCTATTCTATTTAGCTATAAAATATTGTGTAAGCAATCAGTCTCAGAATGGTAACTGTTTTTACTAGCAGGATACAAAAGAATTTCCAGTAATTGTCTCACTAATGCCTGAATTATAGTTCTAAAACAATACCATAGATAAAGAAGTCTGGGCTTCCATCTTCCCCAATTGTAAAACAGGCGGTTGAAGAGCGCCGTCTGCCATCGCATGTGAAACGGAGAGATAGTTAGACCATAGTATGTGAGCCAGTCTTCGTAAGAGGTCTTCAGGGAGGAAGATGACTGTAACAGAAGGAAAAAAACAGTGATACATAGAAGGTATTTCACAGGAGTATTTCAGGCATCTCTATTGCACCCTTCACATTTTATTTTGTGCTGATTTGTCCCCCCGCTGTCCATGTTGCATTTGCTAGGTCTGTTTGTACTCTCCCACTCCAAGGATGGGCTGTTCTTTAGGGTCAGGTAAAAACAAACAGCAGTTACAGCTGTATACCCTTATGGACAGACGCAGCCATACAATTTTACACATCATTAGCTTTAGTCTAACATACGTTGAACCTAAGCCAGTGTGGCGGTGTGGGGAGTCACACACAAATATAAATATAGTGTCAGGTAAAAACAAACAGCAGTTACAGCTGTATACCCTTATGGACAGACGCAGCCGTACAATTTTACACATCATTAGCTTTAGTCTAACATACGTTGAACCTAAGCCAGTGTGGCGGTGTGGGGAGTCACACACAAATATAAATATAGTGTCACACACCTCATCTATGAAACTCACTTCCAAAATTAAAGTTAAAAACATAACTTTTCAAAAAGACAAGACACACTTCTTAAAAGATAGAAAGATCAATAACTGCTAGAGTCCAAGAGTGAACAGCAAATCACAGAATCATTTACTAGAAAGTGCTACTAGTATCACTTATTTTATTTATCTATTACATATATGTATCACATTGTCTTTCAAGGAGTTCATCTTCACAACAACCCTGCGCAGTAAGTTAGGCTGAGAGCTTAGTGACTGGCTAAGGTCACCCAGTAAGCTTCATGGTTGGGTAGGGATTTGAACTCTGGTCTCCCAGGTCATAGTCCGGCACGCTAACCATTATACCACACTGGCTCTCATGCTCTGTGTGTATACCATCCTATGCAGACATGGAGTACAACATGTGTCTCCCTCTACCTACACACCTAAATCCTCAACATGCATAGGAATCTGTGTGGTCTGTACACTACAAACAAAACAAAATCCAGTGTATATAAACTATGGAAAGGCCCCTGTGCAGCTCTGCTTCCTGTGCACAATGGGCGTAAACCATAGCTGTCAACGTTTCCCTTTTTTTAAGGGAAATTCCCTTATTCCGAGCAGGATTCCTCGCAAGAAATGGAAAAAGTTGACAGCTATGGCATAAACAGGCAGCCTGGATACAGACTCCCGACTCCGTGTGAAGAGAGGCATGGTGGGTAAAAATGCAAAAGCACGGTGGACCGCGATTTCATCTGAAGGAAAAGGAGCGTATCCCAAGACTTGAACAATCAGTCTTATTTCTCTTGTGCCTCTATAAGCTGCAAGACAGGCAAGCATTGAACAGGAAAGGCACTGGATAGCTGCACCTGCTGAATTTCTGCCTGGCCTTCTTGCAGCAGTTAAGGGCTCTGTCGCGGAAGAAATGGGAAAAATCACTCCTATATTCTTACATCGCCTTTCATTTCAGCAACTCCCGCATTACACGCCCCCTAGTGACGGAGCCTTTGCACGGAGGCATTCGAGTGTGTGCGTGCAAAATCTAGATTATGGGAAGGAAGGCGTAATGCAATCGTTCGGGATGCCATTATTGTCCTATATTTGCACCATCCATACAGTGTCCTCTTTCTCTAGCCTTAAGCAAGTTAAGTATCGTTCTACAGTTCCCATAAAAATCCCTTCTGTAGCAACCAAGGCTGGGCAAGCGCCCCTCTCACCTTCAGTGCGGTGTCGGCCAGGTATACGGCACACCAGCCCCCCAGCACGCAAACCACCACCGGCATCGGGATCATGTCAGCAGCAGAAACGACACGAAACCAGCAAAACGAGCCAAGCAAAAAAAATTAATCCCTTTACACTCCGGAACAAAGCGTCACACGGAACCACCGCGCACCAAGCACATTTCTTGAGCAGGAGGCTTCCGGATGCAGCACCCGGAAAACACGTGCCGCGTGCTGAGCATCACATTCCCCTCCTAAGCACGTCTATCAACACTTCGGGTTCCCATTTGCAAGTGGTGGAATTCTCCCTGCGCGAGGGAAGTATGACTAATATACAGTACTGTATATAAAACTAAAAGCAAACTTCCTTCGGGTGCAGCACTTTGCGATAATAGCGCTCTCCTTAAAAAAATAAAAATAAAAGTCAACAAAATCTATATAAAGGTTGATTGTTCTGTTCTTTTCTTTGCCCTGTTCATACGTTTTGGGATTTTCCCCGGTGGGGCTCTTGAGTTTAAAAGCCGCGTGACGAAAGTAAACTAACAAAGACAAAGGAACAAATCGTCGACTTTTTGTTGCCTCCTCGCCCAGACTATTACAAGCTATGTCTAGACCTATACTGGAGAGTGGACTTAAGGAGCTTGCATGCTTTCCGAGTGTGTCACAGGCAGAAATGCAGCAGGAATAACCGCTCCATTGTCAAAATATAGCGGCGAGGAGGCTAAACCTGTTAAATTTCTACCTGCTGGGCATTTAATCATCATCATCATCCCCCTCAAACTGTGGTGTCAAATAAGCAAAAAAGGGTTTTGCTAGGAGATGATTAGATAAATATTTAAAATCTACAGGTCTAAGGCACATAAATTATTAAAAGGGGGAGCATTTGTCATCTTTAGATCGGCTGATTTTTTATTTTTGCCTGTCGGGACTCGTCGGGGGGCATTTTAAAAGCACAGCAGCTGTCAGACAAAGACAAAAAAACCAGTTACTGACTCCTAGCGTCTTTTCTGTTTCTTTAAGATTGGACTCCACGAACCCGAAGTGCAGGTTCCAAACTAACATTTTACCCGGCTGTTACCCCGGAAACAAAGAGAGACGGCGCCCTCTTGCTGGAGCGCGTGCGCGTGCCTGGATCATGTTGCGAGTTGAGAAATGAATTTGCGGTGGGAGCAAAAGGGAATTAATTATCCATCTGATTTACAATAAAAGAAAGTGCTGATTATTATTCTTTTAAGGAAGCACTTCTTTCAAGTTTAGCGCTTCCTAGGAATGCCGGAGGTGCGGGGCTCTCCTGAACACGTTCATTTTTAAAGTACAGTAACTTGCCCACGTCAATCAAAAGCAGGGAATCCAATAAAGCCCCCTCTTTTGCGTCCGCCCACCGTTGAACCTGATTTGGCTAGAGACGGAGCAGCCCGGTTCATTTTCCTGCGCGCTGATTGGTACAGTGTCGGACCAACCAACAGCTACCCCGATTGCTGTTTCCAATGGATCCTGGGAATCGTAGTTTTGTGACGGTGTCGACAATGTGGGAGTAGGCTAGGGCCTTGTCCTTGGAACTATATTTCCCAAGAGAAGCCCTGGCGCTCTAGCATATGAGGCCCGGCATTGCTACCCATATGCAACATAACGTTAAAACATGTTTAGTTGGGATAAAGGGCTGCTTTGAACCAGCCTGGTGCAGTGGCTGTGGGGCTGGGCTAGACAAGAATTCCTTGCTCAAATGCCTACTCAGTCATGAAACTTACGGTGTCGCCTCCGACACTGTTAATGCTGTGTTGGGTGAAGGTGCTCCCTGTGTTTAGGATTTCAGCCTTGCAGCGCTGCTCTATGCATATTTACCCAGGAGCAAGATTCTATGGGACTTGCTTCCAGGTAAATGGGCACAGGTTTGCAGCTTCAGCCTTCTGTTTATAAACTACATTCCAGCACGTCACATGCACGTTACCTACCTTATCGTCCCAATAGTGGATTTATGGTCCGTGGGGTGCTGTGCACAGCTCTTTGGGGTGCCCCTGTTCCTTCACCTAATTAAACAAGATTTTGTCAAAATGAGATGATGTTAACCCTGTTTCTGCCTTTGTACTGTGCTCCCCTCACCTCCCCAAACAATTTGGGATCTAGCCCTGCTGTGGGCCAGACAGGAAGAAAGGGTGGTGATCATGATGCCTCTGAACTGAGTGCTTCCCACCTCCAGCCCCCCCTCCCTCCAAAAAAACTACAATTGGATTAATCAGGGAAAAGCATTGTAGAATGGCCTTACTGCTTCCCCCATCCTCAGCATCTTCCAAAAATCCAAAGAGGTTGCAACCATCCTACTTTTTCCTCTCTCTAATATTGTCCCACAGCAGCTGCCCAGGTAAACCCTTCCTTCAGCAATTAAGGGGAGGAGTTAGCATCATAGACAGCTGGAGTTGAAAGTGGATGGGCCCTTTCAACTCCACAAGTGCTCTGTGTTGCAGAGTTAGAAGAAACATTATTATAGGCCCTTTGCCTCTGTCAGGTTGGTGACCCACATTTAGGTTGCCTGCACATTATGCTTCATAACTTTCTGTCTAGAAGAGCAAAAGACTTACTTAAAAAAAAAGAAAGGTCAGTGCCTTTTGGCTCTGCTGGCATAGGCCCTGGTACAGTTTCTACAATTTCACCATTATAAATGTGGCCTTGTTAGGACCCCAGGAATTCCGATTGCCTGGTGACCAAACAACTCGATTTTCATTCACAGCTGTGACTTCACTGATAGACTAAAAACTAATAAAAAAAAACCTGACAGGCAGGAGCAGTCAGGCTGACTCATTTAACAGAAATGACTTAAAAAGGTACCTGTCCATTATACTTCATAACTTTCTTTCCAGAAATGCTACACACTTTTTTTTCTATTGAAAGCTCAGCGTCTGCCACCCCTCTTCAGGGCTACCAATAAAGGTCTTCACAGGAATCCTTTTGGAAACCTCTGCCCTAATGGACCTAGGTCCATTGACTTTAATCAGGGAGTAGGAGAAATGAAGAGTAGAAACAAAGCAACAAACTAAAATACTAGGATTCAACTATGGCAGTTCATTATTTTCATGTTTCAAATGTATCCTCACAGCTAACAATGTGTACTAATAATTTGTGGGGGTCCTCAGTAACACAGGGGCCTAATTGTACGCAAACTGCATATACAGTGCTACCTCGGGTTACATACGCTTCAGGTTAAAGACTCCGCTAACCCAGAAATAGTACCTCGGGTTAAGAACTCTGCTTCAGGATGAGAAGAGAAATTGTGCTCTGGCAGGGCGGTGGCAGCGGGAGGCCCCATTAGCTAAAGTGGTGCTTCAGGTTAAGAACAGTTTCAGGTTAAGAGCGGACCTCCGGAACAAATTAAGTACTTAACCTGAGGTACCACTGTACCTGTAAATCTGGCACTGATATCTCCTGTTTTCTGCAGAGCCTGAGCTGAAGATTTGCCCTCCCAGAAACACATTGCCATATTTTCATTTGCAAAGTGGTATCTTAAATCCTATAAAAGGTGTGTTTCTTAAGAATCAACTTTTGCTTTTTAAAAAATTGACATAACCAGAGTATATCAAAACACATGCTGAATGCTGAGACAGACTCAGAGGAGAGAGTGGGGGTAGGGGAGATAAAAACAAATGTCAAGTTACACAGTTTAGGCTGTAATCCCACACCTGACTAAAATTTATTTAATTGTTCGGAATCACAAAACTGAAGTTCGTGATCTGTATGCAGTGTGAAAATAGGCTTTGAAAGAAGATAATTTTTATTAAAAATATATGGAGTTCAATATCCACACCATGGATATTACCAGTGCTTTTTTAAAAAAAGGAAGGAAGGAAGGAAGGAAGGAAAGAAAGAAAGTGTGGTACTCACCATGAAGTTGTTACAGTAAGTGCCACACTTTTAACGTGTGTGTGTGTGTGACAGTACTGCGTACCCTTGAGTACCCCCAGAAAAGAAACACTGGATATTACCTGCACATAATATTTCTTTGTCTGTATATTAAAATGTGATAATGATGATGGTGATATAGAGTTTATTGTAATAAAAATTCACAAAAGTCTCACAAGACAAACTTGTAGTTGTGTTATGTAACAAGAGACCAAGACGAAGTGCTTTGTTTGTTCACCAGTTAGTATGGACACAACAAACAACTACTGATGTTGCATCTGTTGACCTTTTCAATCAACTGCTAAAATTTATATAACACCATGATTGCCTTGATTGATAGACCAGAATTTTGTGTCCTGCAGCAGGAACATTTGAGAGATTAAATGGATGAAGAGGACAGCTATTTCCTGTTTATCTCCCAGCATTTGGTACTCAGTGACGCACTGCCTGTAAACACATAGATTCCTTTCCACTACTGTAGTTAATATCTATTGATACACATCTTCTCTGTGAGTTTGACAAATCCTTTATAAATGTAGCATAGGCAGAACAGAACCACAAGAACTCATATGCTGCTTCTTTACCTTACAACAGTCAGTCCACATTCCTTTAACTTTTATCCACAGACCTAAGACTCACATACCTTCAAAGCTTCAAGATCTCCAGAAAGTATGGGGTCTTTAAACAGAAAGGATGAGGATGAGAAATGTTACTGATTAGAGGTCTACTTGCAATTGTTTGCTGTGCTCTGTTTTATACACTTTTGTTGAAGTATTACATTTTGGATTCACCCCATTGCCTACACTCTAAGCATTAGAAAATATTGTAATATCCATCCAGCCACCATGGTCTCAGCTCATCCATTAGGAGCAAGCTCTATGTGCTGTTCCAGTGGCATTCTGCCAAGAACAATGTTCTCAGCTTGGAGGTCACCTCAGAAAGAGGGTGACTAGAACATTTTGCAACAACTGGACCCTGAAAATAAAAAAAAAAATCAAATGTGCAGCTAGACCTGGTTCTTTGGACTTCTGGAATATCACTGCTCAAGGTTACCAGAGGATATGTTTCTTTTTTCCCATTTCCCTTTTTAGTAATTTAATAAATGTATTTGTTTTGTTACATCTCTGTGCGAGTGGGGAAATATTTACCAAGACAAATAAATTGGAGGCCCAAATTTATTAGATTGAGGCTTGAATCAGTAGACAAAACACAAAAATGGTAATCACTGAACATTTGGACTCAGCCCTTAGTGCAACAGAACAGTTATACTAGCAAACAGCTATTTGGAAATATCACTGAAAATGCCCCTGCATAACTGGTCTCTAACTTTGTGGTCATCAAACCACATTTGAGTAGCTTGAGGACAACTTTGCGTGAAAACCAAAAGGAAGTGTTGCATGTCTTTCTTGCTCTCTGCCTTAAATAGTTTGGGAACTTATGCTACTCTTTAGGTCCTACCAACAGCAAAATCTGTTTATTTTTAAATAAAAACAATCCTAAATTCAACATTGAGAAAATGAGAGCAAAATATGTCCTGACGGTGAGTTTGCTAACACTTTCCTGCTTGACACTTGAGCCCCGATTTTAGCCATGAGGGAATGAAGTTACAGGATGAATCCGACTCTATATTTAGGAAGAACAACTGTAAGCTATGACAGGAATTCTCTTTTACACTTGGCTTCTAAACTCAGCACTGCTCCAGCCCTAGAAGTGTTCTTGGTAGTTAGTACACAGGCACAAAGAGCTTCATCAATTCCAGCCACCTCTACAGGATTCCAGGGAAGGTCTCATCTGATCGAAGAAGGTGCATCACTCAGCATCGAAAGGAGGTGTTTGCATCTACTCTCCTGACAGGTTGGAGTGTTTCTTATATAAATAACCAGGTACATAATAAAAGCTAATATGGGGAGGGGGTGCTGTTTGAAAAAGTGAAAGGTTGACTTGGGAAAACACTTTCATATATTGCTAGGAGATGAATGAATGAACTGCCTTTTCTGTAAAGTTTAATCTCTGTAAACCAGATCAGTATGCTTACACAGGCTGCTATTACAAGTGCTTTATACTCCACTGGAAATTTAAGACAGTAAGAATGTTGATGCCACTTAGAATTATCTTAAGAATATCCCCTGTGTATATGCCAACATGGCCCCTATGGAAATGTGCTTCATACAGTTAGAAAAAAGGCACGTTTTCCTCCACCATTTCTTTATTGTTGTCTGCTTGAAATATTTTAATTTACCCGATGTTTGTTGATGCTGTTGCAAGTACCAGCAAAGTTATAACAGTTATAAGATCACTATATGAGATCATAAGGATTTCATAAGAATTGTCATAAGGCAAGTACCGGTAGTTACAATGAACTTGATGGGGTGCATCTGCATGGCGAGCAGTAAAGTTTCAGCATGGACTTTTCTTCTGCTTTCAGTACAGTACATGTTGGGCTCCCAGCGGTGTAATTTCTATCTAGGTCTTCAACACAGCAGAGCTTTCTGTTTATAACACTTGTGCCAGTTTCATGCATACAGCAAGGAGTCAAAGGATGACATTCCTAGCTCCTCTTCAAATGGATCTAGGGTAGTGTTATGAAAGACGTAAATTATGGAAGTGCCTCAGGTAGATCAGCTCCTTTAAAGCAAACCGAAGAGCTTGGACGGTGCAAACAGCTGCGTGTCCTTTGGCACCCTCTCTCAGGACTTATTTTTAGATCAGGCAGAGAAGATCACCACTTCTTTGAGTTTTATTCCTTCCTATCCCTTGCGCCTGTTCAGGAATCATAGGGACATTCGCACAATGAAGTCAAGTGCTAAATAGTTCCAAAAAGAAACAACTGTGGCATTGCTTTCAACATGTGGTAGACTGATGCCATAAAAGGTAAGTTGTGAACTAAATGTTTGAATGCCTGAAAGATTTAGTAGTATCCAGGTTTTCAGCTAAAAATTGTATTTAAATATTGGATGTTTTAACACCAGTTAGCCGAATACTTAGGAAAGCATTGAGGAGCATAATTAGTTGAGTTTGATCACTCCCATTTTGTTGCATGGAAGTTAGGATAGAGGTAGATGAGGAAGACTGGAGGCATTGCTCCTTGGTCCACAGTTGCCCTCAGGCTCTGTGTCACAAGGACTTGCAGGAAGGGAGTTATGCTTGCTGCTACTGTAGCCATACTGGGCCATGTTTCTTCCAGAGAGTTAGAGAAGAAAAAGAAACTATCCTGTGCCAGATCGTCTGGATTTATGGGGTCCATGAAGTAGTGCAAGCCTCAGTAAGGTGCAGAGGGAGATACTTCAGTTCCTTTCTACAACAACTCCCTCTGTGCCCTATAATTTCTTGTACTGACAGCACAATCCTATACATCAGGGGCAAGGAAACCATGACCCCCCCCTCCCAGCTGCTGCTGGACTGCAACTCCCATCATGTCTATCAGCAGCGCTGGATGGATCTGGTGGAAGTAGACCAGCAGTCAGTGGAGGACACCAGATTCTCCTGTGTTAATGTCCCTGCTGCAGTACACCTCACGGACAGCTGTGGAGCTGACTCCCAGGTAAATGTGTTCCGTATATAGAATTGTAGCCTTCATGGCTCCAAAGGGTGCCTGGAAGGTCTTGTGCAGGAACTACTTTTTCTTTCCTGGTATTTCTGTATGGATGTTAGTGTAGGAGGAAGACAGCACCCACCCCTGCTCCCCTTGGTGGGTATTCTGGTGAAATATTGCATATCTGGCTGGGTTCCAGAAGTCCTTGTACAACATGAGGAATATCCGTGCAACATGACAGCACTATCAGCTTGTAGGGTTGAGCTTTTTTTTTTTAGGAAGACCCACAAATTATTGAGCTTCTTTAAAACAAACCCCAGAGTTGTTGAACTTGTGACAGCATTGGCTCTTGTACATGTGTAGTCAAATATAAAGTTGCTGCAGCCTACTGTTATATTTTGATTCCTGAATGTCTAATAGCCTGCAGTTGTACCAAAGGGGAAGGGGGAAGAGAGAGCGTAGCCCAATAAGGTTGTCTATTTTTACTCTTCAGCATTCTGTTGTCCTGATTTCTCTGGCAATAATGAGGTCAGCAGAAACGAGCAGGGAAGAAAGATTGTCTCTGCCAGAAGTTCTCCACAAATCCATGAGGCACCTCTATAGGGGCTTTGCTCTGCCCTCACATTATTTTTGTTACTTTATTTTCACCCCAAAGTTAATATTCCGTTTAAGAGCTTTACAAGCTTAAAGAACTGCTCCTGGGAAGCCACATGTAGGCAGTGCCATGTTTAGACAGAGAGGACAAACTGCAGTTTTAAATAGTCATTCATCTTTCCTCTCTCAACAACCCATATTAACAGGCCTTCAAGTAGTTTGTTTATCACTTTCAGGCTGCAGTTGCCTTTTACTTTTGAGAAGATGCATTACCTTCGGTTTAAAGTTAAAGGAATTTATAATGCCTTTGCAAGTTTTATATGGGGCAAATTAATTTTTTATCAACAAAAGCCAGGTTTTCAATATAAGCAATTCCTGACTGTGTAACTTGAAGCGAACATATTAATAAGTAGCTCTCCCATGAATATGTGCCGTTTGATGGAAAAGCTAACTTCTCATTTACTATTGTGATGGGAAAGCGATCTTGCTCTTTCTGCCCATGAAAAATTAACAAGGGAAGCTCAGGTGTTCTCACTCCTTTGCAGCATTCTATGGTTGTATCTAAGTAACTCTGAAACTAAGCCCGAAAGACAATCTGGACTGATGAATGAATACCTATCAAGAAGAAACATGGGCTAAATTGTAGTTTATCAAGCCATTGTTGCTCATGAAAAAGTTTTCTTTTATTAGTAATCATACTTATTTTGCTTTCAGGGCTAAATCTCTTCCTTTAAAATGTCAAAACAGCCAGCTTCGAATGTTAGAAGCATTCAGGTAAGAGATAATATTTTATGTTACTAGTAGTAAATAAGAAGTATTTTGATTGAAAACAAAACATCCGTTTGTTTGACGCTTCAGCGCTAACTAGGAATTATTTAAAACTTGCTTATCATGCAAGTAAATGCATTTTGATCCCATATTTTCCATGGTTTTACATATTCCATTATCAGCTTAATTATCTTATCTAGTTTTCCCGTGTGCTGTGCCAAGCACACACACACACACACACACACACACACACACACACACACACAAAAACAACCTATAGCATTTTCCACGAAGCATGTTGAAGAAGCTGGAGGGGTTTTTTGTACATCATCTAAAATCATTTGACTGCACAAACATCACATATATGCCTATGTTTGTGTGTTGCTTACTTCTAATTGTCCAGCAAAATTCACTTTCCATTACTGGCATCTTTTAAGCTAAGCCAAGATTATTTAAAAGAAAGAAAGAAAAGAATTTGACAGGTATAAAAAGCTGAAGTTCTCTTCATACAGTACTTACAAGTAAACATGTTTAGAACTGCAAAGCACTGAATGCTGTATGGAAGTAAGTTAACCAATCTACATAAACAAGCAAATCCAAAGTATTAGAACTTGTGCCAGTTTAGATTCAATGGCATCGGTTTAGATTCACAGACATCTGTTTTCACCATCCGTCTCCCAATACTAATATTTAGTGTGTGTGTGTGTGTGTGTGTGTGTGTGTGTGTGGAGAGAGAGTCTCTTGGACAACCATATTCTCAGTATGCCTTCATTTGCTTACACTGGGTTGCATCTGGAGTATCCATTATGCTCCTAATAGGCCTATGTCCAAATACAGGAAGGGCCCAAGGTCCAGCAGAGGCTCTCACTGGAGGAAGGAAAGGAAGGTGACTTTTGCCAATTGCCTCTTTCCCTTGCAGACTTGCGCCACCTCCCACACTGCATCAAGCCAATGCTCTCAAGCTGAACAACCCTTTTAAGTGTTCACAGTTGTAGTCAATGAGATGTACTCAATATATTAACATGCTATCATGAATACAAAGGTGTGGGTAAATACCTTGTATTGTTTTATCAAATAATATTAGCTTCTAGCGTTTGCAGAACTGCTATGGCTCTATTTGGATGATCATATATTGGCGCATTTAACCAAGATATGCACAAGCCTTTCATCGGCACACATAGCCTTATCCCTCCTCAGTTATTTAACCTGAAAGTCTCCAGTTAACTACAGTTTCTTGTTTGATTCTGGATTGTTCCAAACCGCACAACCATAGTTTTCCAGTTCAGATGGATTAATGGAAGACCAGTGTTTGATGGCTACATGTCACAAGGGGAGGGAGATCAGCTGCATATAAAGCCCAGATATAACCACCCAAATTAGGCCAATAGTTGAGTTCAGGATAGTTGTAATGGAAAATCATGGTTTCTACTTACTATAGTTGAGAGCACATACCATAGTTTGAAGTTCCAGCCCTACAATTGGCAGTCCATGGTTTAAAGCAGAATGTCTGCATTTGTTTCTTAGGACTGTGAGGGAATTCCACAGATCCATGCTCAAAATCTATTTTTCCTCCATTGTCTGGTTGATGTTAAAAAAACAAAAACATTTTTATTGTTTTTTAAACAAATACAAATTTAATATATAATATACTGTAATATCCATTAAACACTTATCCAGCAGTATGGCTAATGGTATTTGTTTTATCAATTTTCTCTGACTTTTATAATTCTATTTTACACTGACTGTGTATATTAGCTGTACAAGGTTTGCACATCCACATGTGGAATAGTGAAAGATTTTTCTCTTCACAACCTTCTGAATTACAGCCTATGGATATTGGTATCCAGCAGTACTATCAGAGGCTTGAAATTACTATAGCTTTTTATTGGTTTTGAAGACAGGAAATATTTGTTTCCTGGTAGTAAATAGATTTATATAGTATTAATTTTCTATCACAATGAGTTTTTAATGGTGGCTAGGCAAACAAAAACGGTATATATTGTGAAGATTTAAATGGGCAGGATGATTGCTTCTCTCTTGAAAGCAAGCAGAAAAATGTCTACCAATCTCTGGGGGAAATAACTTTTATTTATAGATTGCAGTACACAAACATCAGTCAACAAAACAAAGGGAGCCTTTTCATTTTAATACACGAAGTCGAAAGCAATTATGCAGTAGAGCGTTACATTTATTTTAGCATTTTCAAATTGTTTCATCTGCACTGCATTCTATAAGCACAGGGAATCTACATTTTGATAAATGACAAGGCATTATTATGTAGTTTTAAATAAGCTCTAATAAACAATTCACTTAAATGCATTGAAACAAACAGTTTAAGTCCATTAAACATGGAGTTTAACTCAGTATTGTGAACTTAATGTAGTTTACAGCCTCCCTTACTTTCCATTAAAGGGAATTATCCACTAAGGATTCCCCATTAACCTTCTAGAGAAATGTGAGTTTATTTTACCACAATTATGCATAGAAAAAATATTTTCTTTCAAGCCATGAGCCTTGAAAGCAAAATTGTATATTATACAAAGTGTGTGTGTGTGTGTGTGTGTGTGTGTGTGTGTGTGTGTGTGTGTATCACAGATCTCTTTAACTTTACAGCTAAATAGACAGTGCAACCCTATACATGTCTAGCCAGAGGTAAGTCCCACTGAGTTCAATGCATTCCTATGCGCCAAGGATTGCTGACACAGCTAAGGAAGGGGTGCTGTGTCCACATGCCTGCCAGAGTTTGTGTGAGAAGTGGCTACACACGTGACGGGCATCAGTGCTATTTTTCTAGAAAAAGGTGTCGGAACTCACCATGAATGCCGCCCTTCTTCTCTTATAAAGCTAATGGCGCCCACCTGCAAGGTGGCAGAACTGACTACTTGCAAATTCCGGCTGAAAAAAATGCCCTGACTGGCACGCACCTATTCCTCCACCACTCCCAGACACTTGGCCAAGAGTGAATGTGGCAAACAAGAAATTAGCACTAAAGTCTTTTATAGGAGCAAGGCCCATTGAACACAAAAGGTTCCACTTCTTTGAAGAGCTATTCAGTCCAAGTCCAGTTTAAATATAAAGAACCATAAGAAGGAAAAGCAGGGGCTCCAAGCTGCCCATCAGCAGTTGGCACCTGAACAGCAGACTGCTATGGTGATATGTATTGTACTAAAGGTAAAGGTAAAGGTACCCCTGCCCGTACGGGCCAGTCTTGACAGACTCTGGGGTTGTGCGCCCATCTCACTTAAGAGGCCAGGGGCCAGCGCTGTCCGGAGACACTTCCGGGTCACGTGGCCAGCGTGACATCGCTGCTCTGGCGAGCCAGAGCCGCACACGGAAACGCCGTTTACCTTCCCGCTGGTAAGCGGTCCCTATTTATCTACTTGCACCCGGAGGTGCTTTCGAACTGCTAGGTTGGCAGGCGCTGGGACCGAGCAGCGGGAGCGCACCCCGCCGCAGGGATTCGAACCGCCGACCTTTTGATCGGCAAGTCCTAGGCGCTGAGGCTTTAACCCACAGCGCCACCTGCGTCCCAATGTATTGTACTACAGATATATAAATTTGCATTTATACCTGTAAAATCAGCACAGGCAAATGCCATGCAAATTGGTGCCCTCTTCTGTCTGCTTTTGGGTGATGCATTCCATCTTTTTTGGTAACACATAAGTGGCCACCCTAAACTGAGTTGCTTCCACGTGAAACCTGGGGTTCGGTCCAGTTGCGCTTCCACATGAATGAGGCCCAGTTGCAAGCCTTCTATTAGACCTATACCGCCCAGAGGACACTAACTGGAGCTTGCTAACAAAAGTGGACTTGCCCCCAGAAGGCTGCCTGAAAACAAAGAAATACAAGCACATATTTTAATAGATGAGTTGGAAAATAGAGTACAGCAGGATGGCGGTGCCATTTCACTGCTTGATGTGAAATGGGAATTCTGCCCTGCTGCTGCCACCTCTGGCACTTAGTTTTGGCAACATCTTGCTGGAAATCAGTGTGATCTCACCCGAAATCTGCGTCAATGCCAGTGGTGGAGGCAGCAGGGCAGGGAGTGGGTCCACGGGGGTACCATCTTGGAGGCTTCTGCTACCTGAAGCAGTGGCCTCGCCCTGCCTAATGGCTGCACCAGTAATTCATTCTCTTACTGCTATTAGAAGTACCATGTATGGAGACCATTTCAGTGGAATTTACAGCTGTATACAGTGGTACCTCGGGTTAAGAACTTAATTTGTTCTGGAGGTCTGTTCTTAACCTGAAACTGTTCTTAACCTGAAGCACCACTTTAGCTAATGGGGCCTCCTGCTGTCACTGTGCTGCCGCTGCACGATTTCTGTTCTCATCCTGAAGCAAAGTTCTTAACCCGAGGTAATATTTCTGGGTTAGCGGAGTCTGTAACCTGAAGCGTCTGTAACCTGAAGCGTATGTAACCCAAGGTACCACTGTATTCCTGTTCCTGCTGCCTCAGAGGCTGCTGTGTCTGTGGAGATGGGGGCACCTCTGGTTCTGGTGGTGTGCCCCCCTCCCCTGGCTCCCCTGAACTGTCAGCTGCCCCTGCAACATCCTCTGATGTCCTTAGCAGGTGCAGCTTGACTCAGCACAGTGGCAATGTGATGGGGGAAAGTACCTTCTGAGTTTCTGCATGTCATGCAGCTTGTAAACACAAAGCCTATGGTGGAATGATAGCATCCAGCAGCCAGAAACCTTAATGGCTACTTCGACAGTCACAGCTGAACTTGGATGGACAGCAAACCCACCTTCAGGGAAAATCAGAATTTGCAAAGAACGTTACCAAAATAATGAAGGGGCAAAAGACACCACAGGGGACAAATAGCAGGCTGACGTGCGTATCTCTGGACTGATATGTACAGCAGTTCTTCAGGAAGAGCAGATCTTACCATTTTGTACTATGCAAAAAACTGTCCTTGTAAGCCTGCCACATCAAGTAGGGAGCTAGGAGGGCCTGCTGAGGGCCTGAAGGACCCTGCCCTTGCCTCTTTCTACCTGGCTTGGGGCAGGGCCTGACAGGCTTCACAAGGACTGCAGCTGCTTTTAAATTGTTTTTAATTTATACCTGTGTTGTTTTAAATGAGACCATCTTGGCTGTGAACCCTGGAAGACCTGCACCCTGCCTCGCTGGCCCTTTCCCATCTGGTCTGGGAGAGTGGAGTGCTGACTGACTCCAGCTACAAAAGCTGAAGCTGTTGAACAGATTCTTGGACTGGAGTATTGGTTACGGGGGGGGGGGGAGGTTGAGAGAGCTGTTGTTGATATTATTGTTGTATCTTTAGTTTTAGATCTTATGATTTACATGGAAATTGTTTCCATTTGGTTGTGTACTTTTTGATGTGTTTTATTTATTGCTTATGACTTCTGTTATGTTTGTAATTATGTAAATCTTGTCACGTTGTAAGCCGCCTGGAGCACCGTTTTAACTACGGAAAGGCAGCATACGAATAAAATGATGCTGCCGATGATATCCTGATGCTATACTGATATGAACTCTAACTTCCAGGCTAATATCAACATCCCAATGGGAGCCCTTTTACCTGGAGCAGGTCAGCCACCAAAAAGAAAAGAATTTACTGAAGCTGATGAGGTAAGAGCAATATATGTCTTCATCTGCTAGCCTAGTTCATTTCTCGTTATTTTAAGAAGGCTTATAATGATCAGTCAGTATAAATCAGTTCTATTCAAGTACAATTAGTTAATACACACAATGGTTGGTGGTATTTTGGGGATCAGTGTATGGGTGCAACATAAATCTGGTTCCAAACTAAGGGTGGATATTGTGTTCCAAATGCAAGAAACAGAGACCCTGAGCAATCTGGAAACACCACTATAGTTAGATGGGTGTTGCATGATTGCATTTCCTAATGTTTGGCTTCTAAAAGTAACCGCAAGGAGTCCTACTTTGCAACAGGGCCACAGTGCATATGGGAGGCATGTCTAACTCCCCCATCCCGGATGAACCCTATACAAATATCTCCACAACTCCCACCATTCGGATAGTGGCTAGTAGCAGCTGATTACAGCTCAAGACTTTTCACCATTCATTGTATTGGGATGGTGTTAGTACTAGTATAGTAGTAATAGTATAATGGGGAGAGGAAGGGAGTAGGAAAAAAGGGCCTAGATCCTAAGTTTAGATATCGAATGGAGCCTTATGAATTTCCAAAAATGGGTTATGTAATTTGAGTACTTGGAGTATACATGTGGGTTTCAGTGGGCTGAAATGTAGGCAGATATTTGGATATAGCTGGAAAATGAGTGAAAGGGCAAGAAGCAAGGAAACTGTGTAGGAGGTGTGAACATTTCAGATGAGAACACAGTCTGTTCATCTACAGATCTGCTAGCATGCAGTAATTTACCACAACCAGACAGCTAATTGACTCTATCAACCTGAAGCCAAATTCAATTTCAGATGCATGGGACTTACTGAAAGAAAATTTGAGATATGCAGCTATGCGTCATGAACTTCTGAAATTAAATAATAGTTTTATAAGGAACTTCTGGACTAGAAACTTTGCAGACTGTGGCACAGCCATCACACAGTCCATGGCTCTACTTTTCCAGCTGCAAAACAGAACCATATTTCAGTGAACAATTTTAAGCAGCTGCTTTGGTCTTAACTCACCAATTTGAGATCTACATAGTTAAAAGGGGGACGTACATTTTAAAATAAAAATAAATAGGTCACCTACATGTTATAATGCAGAATTATGTTGCCCATGCAGTTAGTTGTTTCCCTCAATCCAATCCTATGAAAACTTCGTATTGCAGGAGCAAAATTATTCCTCTTAAATCTGAAAAGATGCAAGGAGACAGGTTATTTTAGAACAGATATTGCTATGATTACTGTGATCTATTTGCAGCATCAGCTATGCTTAATTTTAGGTTCCATAAATGTGCCAGTAGCCCCAACACAAATTTATATTTCATATCATTTGAAGAAATAAATAATTATCTGGAGAGGCCCATTTTCAAAATGTTATGCAATTAGAGCATATTTTAAATGGTTTTAAAATATTCACCACTCAGTTTGCCTCTGTTCATTCCTGTGAGATGCTGTATGGATAAAGACCCGCTAGTAACAATGAAAGGGGTATCTGCACAAAATATTATAAAGCTTGTGATAAATAATCCTTCCTATCCCACAACTAAGAGAAGAGGGCCTTGAGTGTTCTTTTTCCAAACTTGTTTGTGGTCCTTTAAAAGTGCAATAAAGAAGCCAAGTCACAGAGCCACCTCAGAAGCTTGCCTTCTTGCTTCTCCAGTGGCAGTAGCAGGGGAGAGTGGGTGCCATGCCATGAGATTCTGCCGCCTGAGGCAGCTGCCTCAGTCTGACTCATAGGCAGGCAAGCAGGCTCTGGAGGAGAAGCATAGCATGCTACATGAATAGGTGCCTAAACACTGAATGACCAGAAGCAATCAGTCAATGCCAGAGATTTAAAGTTCCACAGTGTTTCTATAGCTTCTCAAAAGTGATGTGGTTACCAGGTTAGGTAGATCATCTGGGAGATGTGGCAGAGCTATCCTTGCAGTCTTCAGCAGGCTGTCAGATCTAGTATCTTCTGTGCACTTTAGTAGATCTGTCACATAATGGCTTAGTTCGCACGTAATGCCAAGGCAAATCATGGCTTGGCGCAGATGCAGGGCTTTTTTTCAGTTCCAGCGCCTCTCAAGTGGGCGCTGTTGCCATGATAAAAGAACAAGGGAGGTGTTCATGGTGAGTTCCGGCCCTTCTTTAGAAAAACAGCACTGTGCAGATGCATGAACATGTGGGTTATTGGAGAAGAGACCACACCCACTGCACTCCCCCCTCAGTCCTTATGCTGCAGCATTACCCAGGGCTAAAGCTGGGAGGTTTAAAAAAATATAATTTGTTGGTGTTATGTACTGAAGTTCTCTCCCTGGGCCAGCAGTGGGATACTGTAGATAGTTTTCACTCAGGTCCATATATGCAAATAAGGAATTGAAAGTGATATTCAGTGATTGGATAGTTACAGAAAGTTGTTACTGTTGCTTTGTAGTTGAGCTCTATATAAGCAGGTGGCTGAACCCTTCAGTTCAGTTCTGTTCTGGCCTGTGAATAAACAAGAGCTGTTTGAAGAATCGCTGTGTCATCTGATATGTTCACCCACAACTTAACAGTTGGCTTATAGTATGTGTGTGTATAACCATGGTTTAGCTTAGCATGGAGCGGATTTGCCTCAACCAGGGCTCCCAGTTTGTTTCATTCCAGAAAAACTTTGAGCTGTAAGCCAAGAACAATCTTGGTTTGGCTTAGCAGTGCTTAGCAGTGCATGTGAACTGGGTCATTGTGAAAATGGAAACATCCCCCAGTGTATTAGTTTGAAGTAGCTGGGTTTTTTTGTCTGCAGAGCCTTCCAGCTTCTTCAGAAGAGGAAAAGAAAAAGGTGCTCCCAGGAGCCAAGAAATTACCTGGCCCAGCTGTAAACCTGTCAGAGATCCAGAATGTAAAGAGTGAGCTGAAATTTGTCCCAAGAGCTGAACAGTAGTAACAGGAATGAAAAGGTATGTCCAGGGGTCCCTTAACTTATCTTTTTTTACCTAAACTACAATGAAATATAGGGAACTTTGCTTTGGTTACAATTATCAGTATGGTGAGATGGAGTTGAGAACCTTGCATAAAAAGAAATGTCATCTTGTGGCAACTACCCTTGATTGAAATATGCTTAAGAATCAGAGAAATTATTCCAAACTACAGTACTGCATTTATCCTGTGAGTACTCCTTTTGGAGTCAGGTCACTGTAATGCTTTCCCAAAGTGCCCTCTTAATTCTGACCAAAAAAATATCCCTTGAATAGACCATTTCTCCCATTTTGCAAATCAAGGAACCCAAGCCAAGAAATAAAGCTACTGGTGTCATTTTTATTGCTCTGTAAACCAAAGGCAAATTTTGGAAATCCAATCCTAATGCAGTAGCAGGTCACTTCTAAAATATTCAGAAGCTAATTTCTATACGACCTCAATTTGTTCATAAAAACGCACAGGCTATAGTACACTCAATTAGCACTGTGATTATTCTTCTGTTATTCAAATTATAATACATGAAGAGAGGCAAAATGTAGGTTGAACAATTATGCTTTCACTTTAAAATTAGAAACAATAGGCTTTGATCAACCAAAAATAAGTTGTTAATTGGTGCAAAAACAGATAATGTCTTGTTTCCATATAGTCTGGATATGAAGTACAGCTTTTAAAAACCCATCTCAGGAAGAAGAGGAGCACACTTACAGAATAACGGGGCTGTCACATAGAGGCATCTACAATGTGCAGGATGGTGGCTCCACCTTCATGTTGTATAAAAGCACTAGAGACAAAAAACATACACTACAAATAAATGGCTGTTTGCCTAAATAGACAAATGCCGATAGCTCTGTCCCTACCCTTCCCCTCTTTTCTGTCTCGTAGAATACAGCCCATACTCCAGTCCAGGCAAACAGCCATAGCATAAAGACTGAAACTTTATTACCCAGAATATCACCGTGAGATAGTACCCAATGTACCCATTCAAAATTGGGTAGCCTGGGTAAAGCATTAAAAAATGCCCCCCCCCCCTTCTCATTTGTAACAGGGGAGGATAAAAACCTTTAGCTTCAGCTCATTGAACCAGCTTGGATTTGCTTGTTACGGTTTCTGCCTTACCTTTTCTTATTTTGGTCAATGGCCCGTTCTTTGTGTTTGTGGGAGGGAAGTTATTGGTTTGTCTTTTTTTTCTTGTTTTATTATGTCTTTTGTGTTCTCATCTTGCATTTTATTCTGTGAATCACCCTGTGATCTTCAGATGAAGGGCGGTATACAGATTTAATAAATAACACAGCTGAGGTTCCTACCACTGTTGCTTCTCACATGGAGGGGTTCATTTAAGGTGCCTTGTAGATGACAAGCCAGAGCTTAGATTCACAGCTCCTGTAAGGTTACCTCAGGATCATGCACCATGGATGTGAAGCCCCTATTGCTACAATTAAAGGATCAATCTTTTCTTGGCTTTGTTTTGGGGGGAAACTTGACGGGGAGGAAAGCACAATGTACAGGATGTAATGTAAAGGAGAACATAATTAGAGACTGCTAGCTGAGAATATTATACAGAACAGCTAATTCTCTGTACATGGGCATTGTGCGATCTGTTTGAACCACAAAAATTGTGCTCAAGGTATTATGGCAACAGGCACTACCAAGAAAAGGTAATAATAAATAATGCAAATAATTAACCTTACAAATTGCATACACTTTCCAGCACAGAGAGTCTCCCAAATACCTTCATGAAAGACAAGGGCTAATTGTTCCTAAGGACGTGGAGTACACCTCTTCCCCTATTAATGCCTTAGGTTTGATAGAGCTGCATAAATTGTAGCCAATTAAGCTGACAAAGTGATCTCGAATATCACAGCTCCAACCCGGTAATCAAGCTAATTTATTTCTCACACACTTTTGTCTTCCATCACTCCCTTTTGTAATTTTTCCTCATGTCACTTGATAGGAGGCTACCTAATTATGGTGTTCACAGTCCTGTGCTCAAGAGCAGGCTAAGTTATTACTTCAGTATAGTGCTTTTAAAATCTTTATATTTTGAGTATGTTTTCACTTCAGCTTTTTTTGCTGGAGTGATTGCCTTTCATGCGTTGTGTAATTGTAAGCCCTCTGTTGTTGCCCATGAGACCACAAAACTCCCCTGAGGGTCTGAAAGACTTCACCTCCCATAGCCTGGGCTGTTGCCATAGGCCTGGACATGTTGATCTACACTTCAGCCACCATATATATATATATATATAACAAGAAGCCGAAAACAAGAACAAGAAGCCGAAAGCACCAGCCTGAAGATGACGAGTGAGACCTCGTCGAAACGTCGCCTAGACACCCCAACTTTTACACGGGAAGACACCCGAGGACACCAAAACCTGCATTCCTGTACCCGTGAAAATCTACGAAAGCATATATATATATATATATATATATATATATATATATATATGCAAGGCCTTGTTTTTCATCCCAGAGTTAGATCTGCTGATCTATATATCATCTGTTGTCCAACCATTTACCCACTAGAACATTCACATTTTTACAGCAGTGTGTTCAACATCATGGTTGTTGTTGTTATTATCATCACAATTTATTTCCCGCCTTTCACCCTAAGGGTACCAGGGTAGGTTATAACTATTAAAGCACAACATTAATATTAAAAGCAGAGATTTTTTCAGCTGGAACTCAGTTCCAGCACCTCTCAGGTGGGCGCCATTCTAAGAGAATGAGGGTGAGTTCCGGCAGCTCTTTTTCTAGAAAAATAGCACAGATATTACACCATATTTTTTTATTTAAAAAAACACAGTTTAAAATGACTTCTTTAGCACTGCAAAGTCAATTGGACTTATTCCAGTAAATCAGGGACAGGCAACTTCCATCTTAGTCTGTCAGGGGGGTGATCCCAGCTGATGGGTGGAGAAGAATGGTTTTGCCATGCTGGGTGCTGTTTTGTCAGAAAGCAGGACTGAACCCTGATGAGTAGAGAGTTTAATCCTGCTTGGTGCTGCTTCAGCAGCACCTTCCCCTGCAAGGAATGCTCTGGAGAAGCAGACACCTGCAAGGAGCAGGATTAAACCATCTGCTCACCAGCTAGTGAGCAGAGAGTTCATCCAGCTGAATGCTGCTTCGCCAGAGCATTGCCTACAGAAAAACAAACAAACCCAAAATAGAGCTGTTAGGGCGTATCCCCTAGCAGTATTGAAATCAGAATGCCAGTGCAGGTTAATGCAGCTACTTACACATCACCAAGACATTTAATCCCCATGGCAACCCTGTGAGGTAGGTTAGGCCGAGAGGCAGTGACTGGCTCAAGGTCACCCTT
This sequence comes from Podarcis gaigeae, assembly GCF_964106915.1. Taxonomy (NCBI): domain Eukaryota; kingdom Metazoa; phylum Chordata; class Lepidosauria; order Squamata; family Lacertidae; genus Podarcis; species Podarcis gaigeae. The sequence continues at coordinate 43,753,440 of NC_139677.1, read as the reverse complement.
CAAAGTGGGGATTTGAACCTTGTTCTCATCTACAGTGGTACCTCAGGTTAAGTACTTAATTCGTTCTGGAGGTCCGTTCTTAACCTGAAACTGTTCTTAACCTGAAGCACCACTTTCGCTAATGGGGCCTCCTGCTGCTGCCGCACCACCGGAGCACGATTTCTGTTCTCATCCCGAAGGAAAGTTCTTAACCTGAGGTACTATATCTGGGTTAGCAGAGTCTATAACCTGAAGCGTATGTAACCCGAGGTACCACTGTATTCTGGTCCAGCACCATAGTCGCTAGGTAAAAAGGTAAAAGGTAAAGGACCCCTGGACGGGTAAATCCAGTCAAAGGCGACTATGGAGTTGCGGCGCTCATCTCACTTCAGGCCGAGGGAGCCGGTGTTTGTCCACAGACAGCTTTCTGGATCATATAGCTAGCATGACTAAACTGCTTTTGGTGCAACGGAACACCATGATGGAAACCAGAGTGCACAGAAACACAGTTTACGTTCCCACCACAGCAGTACCTATTTATCTACTTGCACTGGTGTGCTTTCGAACTGCTAGGTTGGCAGGAGCTGCGACAGAGCAATGGGAGCTCACCCCGTCATGGGGGTTCAAACCACTGACCTTCTGATCAGCAAGCCCAAGAGGCTCTGTGGTATAGACCACAGTGCCACCTGCGTCCACCACACTGGCAACAGTATGCCTTTGCCAGTCGTCATTGTCAGACACTGATGGCTAAATCTGAAGTTAAGAATTCAGGCTTGGAAAGAGTTGAACTCCTAATTTCTTTCGTGCAGGGTGGGGAGGGAATGTTAACCTTTCTTTGGCTTTGAAAAGGCCCGTTTATTCCCCCAGTAATATGTAAAAGCAGGCCTGCAGCTTTGAGTTGTGTTTGTTCTTTATGCCATTTGCTGCCGAGGAGGAAGCTTTGTTCCAAATTGCTATTACGCCAAGCTCGGCCATATGAAACTGTTCATATAGCACAAACAATAATAATGTAAGTGCACTTAGGAGGAAAAGCTCTTGCTTCTTCTTCGGACAAACAGACCAGGGAGAGAGTGGCTTGCCTACATCTGCACTTTGTAATAGCTGCAACCCTGGCTCCAAAAGTGCTCAGTGAGAATGAGCTTTCTCCCCCCCCACCCCGCCCCATACAAACATAAAAGGGTGAAAGCAGCAACCCCAACAGCAATGGAACTCCCGCTTGTCAGGGGAAAGGAATATATAGGAACTGACATGATTTCAGCCCTCATGGGCAAGAGGTTGTTCCTTCAGAATCAAAGGAAATACTACCCACGTGGATGCAAGTATAAGCAATGGAATGAGTGGCTTGGATTCTGAGAACCAGGAGTGGAAGCTTGTGGAAGGGGACTTCCTTGTAGTCCCTTCTTTCCACTGCAACCCTGAGAAACCTCTTCATTATTATTATTATTTTAATAATAAATTATTTTTTATTTATACCCCACCCTTCCCAGTTCAGAAACCCAGGCTCAGGGTGGCCAACAACCAATTTAAAATACTTAATTGTAATACAACATAAAAGCAGCATAAAATACAGAATAAAAACATGAATAACAATAAAATTCAAAGTTCAAAAATCAATTTGAGGGAAATCCATCCAATAAACATTAGATAGTCACCAGGGCTAGCTGGCTAAATTAGACCTACTTGGGCCAGCGAGGAGGCTAGGGGAGAATTAGCTGTGGGGTCCCAAAGCAGGTAATCTTCATAAAAAGGGGGGAGGGGGAAGAGAAGGGAAATAAAAGATCAGGCTGAAATCAAATTAAAGGCCAGGCAGAATAGCTCTGTCTTACAGGCCCGGCGGAAGGAGGTTAAATCCTGCAGGGCCCTAGTCTCATGGGACAGTGCATTCCACCAGGTCGGAGCCATCACTGAAAAGGCCCTGGCCCTGGTGGAGGATAGTCTGACTTCCTTAGGGCCCGGGACCTCTAAACTATGGTTATTCATGGACCGTAAGGTCCTCTGCGGGGCATACCAGGAGAGGCAGTCCTGAAAATACGAGGGTCCTAAACATGGGCACCCAACACTCTTCAGAGAGTTGGGTGCCCATGTAGTGTGGGGTGGGGTGGGGTGGGGTTGCAGTGGGAAGAAATCCTAGAGAGCTGCTGAGGTTGATAGAGCAAAGGAACTGACTTGGCATCAGTCAGATTCTTATGTTCTTCTGAAGACTGCACATGTATTAATTTCATGCTAGTATTGCATCTATAATAGCTGGAGAAGCTGTCCTGATGCATTGTATGGGTCAAAATCACGAATCATCACATGGGCTATTTCAGCTGAGTCATATTTACTGAGAGCCTTGCATTTTTCAAAACATGTATCCAAATCAGACACCTAGTCCCAGAAATGGTATCCTTTCATACTGTGTAGCTGCTGGTGCACACACATTTAGACCCTTTTATATTCATTGAAGGGACGCGGGTGGCGCTGTGGGTTAAACCACAGAGCCTAGGACTTGCTGATCAGAAGATTGGCGGTTCGAATCCCCGTGACAGGGTGAGCTCCCGTTGCTCGGTCCCAGCTCCTGCCAACCTAGCAGTTTGAAAGCACGTCAAAGTGCAAGTAGATAAATAGGAAGGTAAACAGCGTTTCCGTGCACTGCTCTGGTTTGCCAGAAACGGCTTTGTCATGCTGGCCACATGACCTGGAAGCTGTACGCTGGCTCCCTCGGCCAATAAAGCGAGATGAGCGCTGCAACCTCAGAGTCGGTCACGACTGGACCTAATGGTCAGGGGTCCCTTTACCATTTATATTCATTGAAAGCATACCTGCAGTATGAATTCCTCATGGAATAGCCTCTGTTCCAAAGAGTTTGAGCTTGAGCTAGTGACTAGGATACACTGGAAGCATCGTTGTGTTTTCTTTCCTTGACCCAGGGTGCTTCCACACTATCTGATTGTCAGGTGGGATTGAGTCACATACCGGCAAATTCAGGTTGCACAGTTATAGTTGGTTTTGAGTGGAATAACATAACATCCCTGCAAATGTGTGGAATAACATAACATCCCTGCAAACAGATCAGAATAAATTCTCATTTAAATAGCCAACTTCATCTAATTTCCCTGCAAACAAATCAGGACTAATGATCAGTATACCTACCCTGGAAATGTTTCTTTAAGGACAGCTGAATTCAGCAGTAGAAGCTGCTCTGATCTGCAGGACCTGTTGGTTCCTCAAGGAGGCACTCAAGATCTAATTATTAAATATAGTATAAAAAGCTTCCTTGCGGTTGGTTTTACTGAGCTATGCGTGACCAGAACCTTTAGATGTCACTTTCGTTTGGACCTTTTTATTCAAAGTTTGTTGTTTTTAGTTCTATTTAGCCACGGCAGCCTTAATGCATCTCTCTTCATCTCTGCCTCCTTCTAGGAACCTCATTTGGAGAAATGAATCTAGTCATTTTCTCATTTAATTATCAAAGCTATGGAAACTGTTCAGCTCTGTTCATAATTTGGCCTTCTGGGTTTCCCTGACAACGAGAAACATATTTCCTTCCTGCCCCCCTTTCCTTTTTACTAATAATGTAAATTCACAATATGTTCTTATCTCTTATTCAACAGCAGGAGAGTAACATTGCTTTTCTTGGCTATTTCTTGTTCTGAGAATAGTTTGGGATTTGGGGCAGATACAAAAAACAAAACAAAAACCATAGTATCTAAGTTAAAGAACCCTTCTCGTTGAATAGCACCATTCTGTCAATTGCTGAAAGCTGAAGGTGCCTCATCAGAAAGTTGCTCCTTTGCAGCTGAACTGTGATGGATCACAGCTCTGCCCTTCGTGTATGGAGGCCTTATTCAAGTATAAACATAATTGTTTATCCTAATATTAAATTGCAATGGTGCAAAGGAATAGTATCTGTCTATAGCTCACCCTTAGGATTTTTTTAATCCTTCGCAGCATGTGAATGGAATACAATTTTCTCTCATTAAAAAAAAAAATCCAGATAGTTTATTTACCACAATTAAATAAAGGCATAAAATTGGATTTTTTAAAAATCACTTTGTGGACTCTCACAGGGGACTTGAAAATACTTTCTGGAGCTTGCCTGATCCTCCCTGTTTAATACTCTCTGTAATTTTTGCACCTTCTGATATTGCAACTCTTATTCGACAGCCAAAGATGGAGGCACCCTGAGGTCAATCCATCATTAAATAAAACTTCCAGTAAAACATAATCACCTGCCAGTAACCCAAGAGCTGCCATGTCCAGTGTTTGTTTGATATTACATATAACATAATCAGCACTGGAAGACTAGTCAATTGGAGGCTCATGTCATAATACATACACTTTACTTCATTCTGAAGTGACATCGGTTAGAGCTGACATATTTACCAGCACTTCTCAGAGAGTAATTGGCACCGTGAATTTGAAGTCACTGAATTGTTTATCTCTCACTGATAACCTACAAGCCAGCACAATTCTATGTGTGTTTACTCATTCAATGGGTCTTTCTCCCAGAAAACTGGGCAGTGTTAGTAACATTCAAACCATTTCTGAGTTCCTGTTTTCTGGGATGCTGGAAGTGTTAGTGTGTGTGTGTGTGTGTGTGTGTGTGTGTGTGTGTGTGTGTGTGTGTGTGTCAGTGTCAGCATTGAGCTACATCCTTTCATTGGTTCCTCGAAAGTGTCCCCATTTTATACAGCCTGTAAGAGCTGGGCTGTACATTATGGTCACCCTTGAAATTATCACCGCTGTAACAAATTTTCAGTGCACACAGCTAAAACATTTAGCATCATTCTCAATATGAAGTGGGGACATGACATAACATAGCGAGTTTACTCACATCTTCCACTGACCACCAATGTTAGTATCAATAGGGAAGATTATCTTCCTTACCAATGAGCTAAATCTCTCTCTCTCTCTCTCTCTCTCTCTCTCTCTCTCTCTCTCTCTCTCTCTCTCTCTCTCTCACACACACACACACACACACACACACACACTCTCAAAGTGGTCTCTCAGTTTCATCTGTTACGGCGACATCTTTACACAGGCAGTATTTGAAGAGCATCTCCATCTCTACAATTCTATGAATCTATGATAGCTTTAAAGGACCAAGATTTGCACCAAGATTTAGGATTAGTTGGAAATTAATATGTAGAATCTGTCCAGTTACACCATGGCCCAAAACAGTAGCATTTGCATGAACAAAACTATGTCCAGTTAGATCAACAATGTAAATGGAAAATGGCCTTGAAGGTTTAATTGATGTCACTATCAAAGTAACTGTTACCAAAGTCTGCAGTAGGTGGATTTCCTTCTGCATGGGGTTGGAATAGATTACTTTGAGGTCTCTTCCCAACCCTATGGTTCCAAGAGAGAATAAGAGCTGAAGCTGAAAAAGAGGACTTTCACACCACATTTTGCAATTTATTCTCTCCCCTCTCTCCTCTTTTTCCTCTTTTTCTTTTTTACTGCCATGTAGGGCAGTTTTGCTGCAGCAACAGGAGAGGGAAATGCCTTTGCCTTTTCGGCATTGGTCTACATACTTCTGTTACTTAGCAACAGCAGGGACCAAAAAGAAAGCCAAAGGATTCATAATTGCAAGTGCTTGCTGGAGGCTGAGAAAATGGAGCAAGCCTGACACTCTTCATGTTGCATTTCTGCCAGCTGGAGACCAGAGTGTCCATACTTACACAGCCTCGTTAAAAGTTGCCTATAGAATTAGACGTTTAAAAACTACTGATGGCTGTTGATCAATCAGGAAAGACTGAGCCTCATCCTGCCAAATGTTCATTTCTCTATTTTTCCCCTTGTAAGCACTTAACTGTGGCTTTAAAAATACACCTATCAAGTATCGCTGCAGAACTTTTGATTTGCAGCAGTGCCTCTCGTTTTCTCATTCTGACTGTGGTTGCTGACGGTATTAATTTACTCAGGAAGGTGGTCTCACCTGGTGCCGCTGGCTGAAAAGAATTTCACTTCACCTTCCCACAAAGGAAAACATTCCTTGCCAGCTAAACAGCTGTGGTTGCAGAGTTGTGCATAGGTCCTGTTGAAATCAAAGTGTATATGGAAAGGAATGGTGGTAAGAATGCAAGCTCACATTAGATGGATTCTGAGTGGAGTCCAGGAAGCTCCTTTCTAGGGATTGGGCCTGAAAGAGATACACAGTTTGATGGACTTTTTTCTGCTCTCGTTCATAATGCAAACATTTGGCACCAGTTCTATCTGCAGCCTACAAAGCTTCATGAACTTTTGTGTTTCACTTATATATTTGCTTTGTTCATTTCTCTTCTCCAAAAGCTTTGTTTGTCTGCTTTAGTGTTCTAAGAACGAAATATTTCTCAGTGTCTAAAGAAAGTCATTCCTTCCACATTTCTTCTGTTAAACCTATCTCTCCCCCCCCCCCTTCACTGACATGGTCCAAATAACAGATTCATTTGGAAGTTAATGCCATGCACTATGCAAACAAGTGCATGCATCTTGCCCATAACCCACAGGGTAAGATTCAGAGGGGTTTTTAACAGTATAATTCAGCAATGCCTCATCACTTTGCCTTTCTCCAAACAGTATAAAGGGCAACATGTCTGCAAATAATGGGGCATGTATGCTAACTGGGACAGTGGTGAGTAATGTGTCTATAAATGGGTTCAGCCGAGGAGTAAACATCACATGGTCTCTGGCTTAGATTCTTGTTGAGTGGGAAACATTTCATGCATCTTTGGGCATACAGCACACAATTGCTTGTTCTCCGCTGGAAATATTTAAAGAACCTTAGCCTAATCCCAGTCATGTAATTGCATGTAAAGGCTGTGAGTGAGGTCGCAAGGACAAAGCGCTTGAAAGTGGCATACTAAGCACTGCTAATACAACGTCCGCCATCTCCCTTTGCGTGTATGAATCTTAAGTCAGTGTTTAATTACATGACAGACACAGCCAGCCAAGACATCTAGCCTGGAAGTAATCTACCCCTTTGCTTGAGATTCCCAGCACTGATGATTTCATTATATCTGGCTTCTCAAATGAGGTGCAGCAGATGGAAGTTTCAAATCTGCATTATTTTTTTAAAGAGAACATTAAACTCCAATGTATATGCTTTTCTTTTAAGAAAAGCAGATTTCAGCAATAACTGGAGAATACTGCCCTGTTATTGTTTTTAAATTGCCACTGACAAATTAATATACAGTATTTGAGCTCAGTTGGTTAGAGCATGGTTCAATCCCCATATGGCTCGAACAGCTGCATATCCCTGCATTGCAGAGGGTTGGACTAGATGCTCTTCAGGGTCCCTCCCAACCCTATAATTCCGTGATCTCTATGTTTCAGAAGAGTCATACTTCCTTAAAAGGATATGGCATTGTGTATTTCTGGGGGAACATTGCCAGGACCACATGCTGCATTGGCTGCATGTGGTAGTTCTCTGCATGGAACTGGCTTGCACAGCCAAACTGAGCAGTATTTACCCTGAGCAAGAGTTAAACCCTGCAGCATTGGCTGTGTGCACCAGTTTCTTCCATGGAGCCAGCGCCCACAGCCAACACATAATCGAACCCTCAGCTGATGTCACCCACCCATCGAAGTGATGTCATCTGATTGACAGGTGAGTGGGGTTTTGAGGACATGGCCTCATGGGCAAATTAGGAACCCTCCAGCAGACAGTGGAAATGACTCAAATATTGCTGGGGGTAAGGCTGCTGCCTTGACATGGGACGCTAACAAGACACAAGGCATAGCAACCAAGCAAAGATAATAAATACAGTATGATAAAACATATGTAATATATAAAACATACATACACATGTGGCATATATCTCAGGCTATGAGGCTAGAGTCACAGACTTTCCTGTATGCCTTTTCTGGTTCAGTTTTGAGGTTCTGGATTGATATAATTACAGCATACCACCCAACAATACTCTGATACTGTAATGGAAAAATTAGAAAAGCTTTCGTTATGTCAAAGTGTATTTTGGGGCATCACTTTGCTGGTATGCTGTTATGTATTAATGAAATAATAAAAGGAAGCCCTCAGATACATGGTTATTATAGATAATCTAACTGAATCTGAAGTTCCGGATATTTATCAAGATGATATCAAGACAGCACTATTTGATGCTGCCATTTGTTAATTGTGATGGTGATGGAGATACAAAGTCTCATACCTAGAACTTAACTAGTAGAAATGTAAAAGTGGCCCACTTTCTCTTCCAAAGGGAAGAGAATATAGATAGTTCTACATTTACTTAGTATAGAAATAATTCAGCATAATGATCTGCTTTCTAGATTAAGATTCTTTGACCAATAGACTGCAACCTATTTGCACTTCAATCCTATTCATACTTAACTGGGAGTACAGTATTATCTTGGGTTACGAATGCTGCGGGTTGTGCATTTTCGGGTTGCGGACCACGCTGAACCCAGAAGTACCGGAACGGGTTACTTCTGGGTTTTGGCACTCGTGCATGCACAGAAACACAAAACGAGGCCATGCGCAGAAGCGCTGAATCGCATCACGTGCAGACACGGCGTTGCGGGTTGCGAACGCGCCTCCCGCACAGATCACATTCACAGCCTGAGGTATGACTGTAATTACCATTGAACTCAATAGGATGAGTAGATCGTGATAGGTTTGCACCCTTAAGCCTATTAAACAACACAAGATGCTTATTAATAGATGCACCCTATGCTGTTTATATTTTATATATAGCACACACTACACACTGTGCTGGCAACTTTTTGCATTAATTGTTATCAAAATAGTTTACTGGCTCTTTGGGGCACATGATGTTCTTAACAGTAAGACTACAGTATTGAGCTAATAGGCACTGTGCACTTAAAACTGAGGACAAGCTCTTGCCGGTTTCAGTGTCATTTCATCCACCCACAGTTGCAAAGCTCACTCCTTAGGAGAGGAACAGCGAAGGAACATTTCCAAACGAAACTGCAGGGAGAATTTGTGTAGGCAGAGTGTAATTACTCAGATTGGAATGCAAGTACACTTGTGTACTCAGAATATCTCGAGCAAAACTTTAGAAGTTTCATATGTTCTTTTGCCTTCCTTATCAACAGCAGCTTTCAGCCACAAGATTTCTATTTTTTTTTAGAGTAGATGTTCTTAGGTGTTTTAATTGGTTTGTTGTTTGTGCATGTGTCATCCTGGGCTCCTTTTGAGAGGAAGCGAAGGATATAAATTGAAAATCACAATCATATTAAAAAAAGCATGATCAAGGCCAGCCCTACCATTGGGGAGAGTGAGCCAGTTGCCTCAATTGACGGGTCTGGTTGGCGAGGAGTGGCAATAAAATTTTGGGGGACAGTGCTGTGTCACATGAGCTCATCTAGGGCCCCTAAGCTAAACTCTGGTGTATTGTAGGATTTTGTCTCTCCACCATTTTTGTAATAAGATCCATCTGTCATGGAATGGGTGAGTGCCAGATTTTCCTTGCACCCTCAGGTAGCAAACATTGTATCAGACTAGGACCACAGAGACCCAGGTTCAATTTGCGATGCAGCCGTGAAGTTAGTTTTGATGATCTTGGGCCAGCTTACCTTTGTCATCTTAACCTACCTCTCAAGATGTTATGAGGATTAATAGGGGTGGGGTGAGAAAACTATGTCCCCCCACCCTCGAACTCTTTGGAGCATAGTTAGGACAAAAATAATCACTGAAGTTAGTATGTCTGATCCACCAAAGATACATACATTCAGACATCTGGGAATGTGCCAGAAACAGCTCCCAATCCCTGAATGTTCTGAGCAGACATTTTCAGAACTTCCTTTGCATTTCTTGCTAATTGGGCCAATGAGACCTATAGCCCAATCAGAAACAGGCTACTTTAAATTCATATTGGGAGTTCTGTAAATTGTGACCCAATGCATTCTCCAACCTTGTATCATGATCCTCTGGGAATTCCACAAGCTGTCCCAGGCAATCAGCATAAAAGGAGGCTTATCAAGTCCCTGAAGGATCACCCTATGTGTGGGGTGGATTACATTTAATTTTGTGGATCACAGGTTGCACAGAGCTGGAATACAGCAAATTTTCTCCAGCCGTTGAGTGCAGTTGGATGGTCCCAACAGATGGTCCCAACAAGGATATAAAATGTTGTCAAAAGTTAGTGAAAGAGATGCATAAATCAGAAGAAATGTTGGGTTGACAAATAATTTTTCCTTTGGATGTATGGTGCAAGTTGATAATGCATAAGGGAGAGCAGAGATTTTTATAGGACTTGTTAGTATACGCCCCTGCTTTTCCTGATACACTGGATCATTATATTGTGAACAATTTGTTATTGCAATGTCCCTTCTCACTTTTCTCTTTTCACATTCATAGTATAAATTTGATAAAATATTCACGAAAATCCACTCTGGGTCCAATCCACCTGTGCACAAACAGCAGCTAAAACTGATTTTCTAACAGGTTTCAGATACTATCTGAGAAGAGGGGGAAATATCTGAAAGAAGAAGAGTGTGGATAAGCCGGGGACAGGGTACTTAGAGACAGTATGCCTTTGGGTACGAGTTTATGGACACCACAGGAGACAGATGTTGCACTTTGGTCCTGTTTCTAGTCTTCACATAGGCATCTGGTTGGCCACTATGAAAACAGAATGCTGGACCAGATGGGCCACGGGCCTAATCCAGCAAAGCTCTCATTATGGTCTCATGGTCCAGCTCCCCACCCATGTCTCCCTTTGATGCAAAAATGAGACACAGCTTTAAAAATGAACAGGACTGGCATGTGAATAAACATATCTGCCTCCCCCGCTACCCCACCACCCACCATGTCTAGCTAAGTCCACACAATATCATAGCAAACAATCCAATGAAAGCTTAAAGCAAAATGACTCAGTGGGGTTTTGGTCTACAAGTCTCATTGGCCCCAATCTGGGGATGGGCAAGCACAATAAATGTGACTAGTAACACACTAAGAAACAAAAAAACACTATGTGCATTTCTCATCCATATTGAGAAATGGGTGGGTATGGTCTTGTGGGACTGTACTAACATACAAGTGTGTTGGTTGGGTTACCCATCTTTAATTGCATCCTCTTTCAGTACAAGACTAATATGTAGATTTTCTTCCCCTACATAGCAGGAGCTTGTGAAGGTTTTATATGACTCATGATGTTTGTCTCTATGAATAAGAATATATTGCCCTTTAGAATTCCCATGTATTTCCTCCAAAAATGCAAATGAATCTCATTTGGATTTTATTTTGCAGGTCTGCCAAGACGCATATGGAGAAGCTAAATGGATTGTAATGAAGAAAGTTCACTGCAATAGTTTATATATTTATATGATGATTGTGAGCATCCTATATACAAGAAATGTCAGAGGAATATTTGCACATTTATGGACTTTCTTGTTATTGGTTTTGATTACCGTAAAGCATATGGATTATATTAGCCGCACCAAAGCATATGTGTACATATACATGAAGTGAATTTGATCATACAATTAGAGATAAATGTAGTATTATTTTGAGAGTAGAATTGAAATAAAACATTTTTTCAGAAAACAAGCATTCATTTTACTCACTTTTCCGAATATGCTCAAAAGAGCATGGTAATAAATATCATAGATATGCCGAGTATATGCATATAAAGGTTAACATTCCATATACAATGTGTGTGCTACAGAAGCAGCTCTTTTTGGTCCTATAAATGCCAATAGGAAAGCTAAATACACAGTTAAATTTTCTCATGGAAACCAGTGGCCCTTAAATATTGCTAACTTGATTGTGCCCAGTAAACATTTTATATTCCTTAACACCTAAAAGCAGTGTCTAGAATTATTTATCATGGATAACATTTTGCTGCTTAAATAAAAAAATCTAATGGCAAAATTGATGAAATACTATACGATGAAATTATCTGCCTGGGTTTTGAATGTATAAATTATCCATAACCTCAGGTAATGAACCCACAAGAAGGAGCAGCTTCTGTGGCAGATCAGGGACCACAGGTTCCTCAGCATCCACATTCAAATGTGCTCCTGAATACCAATGTCATCTAGCCCAATTTTCTATGCTATTTTATGCATCAGGGGATCAGCTTTCAGACTTAAAGTGACAGTAAATAACCGAGAGTATTGGAAATTCCATGGCTAAATGGTGGAGACTTGCACACACTAGTTTAATTCTTGATATATCCAATATTAAAGGATTGCAGGTGGATGGGAGAAACTTCTGCCAGAGTACTTATAGGGCCAACTGACGTTTGCAGCACTGAACTAAATAGATCAGTGGTTTCCAAGCTTCCAACCCATGGACCACTTGAAAATTGCTGTTGGTCTTGGTGGATCACATAAGGATTTTTCAGCCTGCTGCACAAATTGTAATGCACTGTGCTAAACGCTGTATAATTTTTAAATTGTATTTTATTGCTTCTTTTATTTTTAATATATTGTATTTTATTATACCACATTCAAATTATAACTGTTCTTCACAGACCGACCACTTGAATGAAGCTCATAGTCCACTAGTGGACTGGTGGTCCATAGACCACAGTTCGTGACCCTCTGAAATAGATCCCTGCTTTAGCTTCAGAGTTTCATAAGCAAACCCTTTACTGCGGTATTATTACATTGGCAAACAGGTAAAAACATTTTAAGTCCTCAGGGATGAAGAAACTCAGATGTGCTGAGTAGAAAGACATCTGTTTCTGGAAATAGAACTCTGTGGTCAAAGGCAGTTATTACAGTTTGTGTCTAAAAAGACCCCTGACCCTACTAATAACAGGAAGTTTTCTCCGGGTTACGATTTTAAGACCAGATCCTTAATCACAAATAGAATGCAAACATTTTTTCATACTGTGATACTAAGTGCATGATCAGAAGGTTCTTGTGTACAACCATTGCCTCACCTATTTCCTTCAAATTAACTCCTGAGGGTGTCATCCAAATATAACAACTGTTTACATAAAGCAGGGATTGCCAATGTGGTGCCATCCAGATGTTGTTGGACTACAAATCCCATGGCCCCCAGTGAGCATGGCCCAATAATCAGGGATTATGACAGATGTAGTCCAGCAATATCTGGAAGACACCATGTTGGCTAACCCTGACATCAGGCTTCAGATCCAACTTCATTAGCAGGTGGTTTAGCAAGTGGCTTTGGAGCTGTCCATGGTCCTAAACGTTTTTTGTCTGACTTGGAGAGTTCTGACTGGATACTGCCTACAGAACTGCACTGGAGATCAAGACTAGCTAGCTAAATAAATAAACACTTCCCTCTGTCTTCCACTGAGGGAAAACTTACCAAGTGACACCTTCCTCTCTGGAGTAGAAAATTCATCCAACTGATTAATTCATGCAGACACTTTCTCCCGGTGGCTGACAGAACATCAAACTAGGCATGATAAAATGATCTGCTGCATTCTTTATCCAGGAATTTTTACCATCTATCTGTATCTGTTTTTTAAAAAAGGGGCATTTGTTTTTCATTTACTAGAAGGAAACTAGAATAATAGGCTTGATGCCAAAGATCCTTCTTCTATGTTTGTAGTTCTGCTCCCCCATCTTAAGCTGCTTCCCACACCCCAAAAAGTAGCTCCAGAGGATTGGGAGCCCCCCTGGGACATCTTTTCAGAGTGAGATGGACTGCAGAGGGGAGGAAGACAAGACTGGCACTTTCCCGAACCCTCTGGCACAAACAGAAGCATTTCTATTCAAGTCAGAGCAGAACATTGGATCCAATACACTGTTCAAAATGATACTGATAGCATTTGCCACATGCTATGCAGAAAAGCAAACATCTGATGCTTTCAGACAACAACCAAAAATGATTTATTCTAGCGAATGCTTGGTTGACTGACAGGATTCTTTTCTACCCTTCACCATAAGGTCCCAGGGAAGGTTACAACAATATAAAAATGCTAGACTATTCAAGTGCAAGCCTCATTCACTGCCATGTGTGAAATACGTATTTCCCGTACAGTGAACTGCCTTCTTCTGAAGAGATAGGTATGTTGGGGGACTTTGATTCCTACATTAAGGAGAGCAAATTTTCCACACACCTGTTTCTGATGCTGCTCTAATGAAGTTACTTTTCCATTAATAAATATTGTTCATCACTACTACTATTAGCCCCACAAAACCAACTTTCATGGACACCAGTTTAGGTTCCCCATCCCACCAAACGTCTAATAAGAATGAGGGTCAATTTTTGTCATTACCACCATGTGAGAGGAAATGCACCGAGTTCACCTTGCCTCTTCTTGTGCCTGCTATTCTTATTCTTTTACTCTTCTTACTGAAAAAATATTTACAAGAATTGTAATGGCAAGTTCAAAACCACATTTCATTTGGTCATAACTTATTACACTGATCCTTCTTAATTATTTAATAAATGGAAACCAGCCCAAATGTCTCCCTTCATTAATTTCTGTATAATTAGTTTATTTGGACATGGAAATCAGGCTTGCATAGCTGGTACCTTGCCTCCCCCCCCAAAATGTTTTCCACAACTTGCCAATAACCACCCACTTTATTTACAGAAGTATCTTCATTGCTCCAAATGTATTGACTCACTCTAATCCAAGCCCCATTTAGCCAAGCAGCTCTTAACTTTCTCACATTCATAATTTAAGAACATCTCATTAATTTTTGATGCCAGACCATTTTTTTGGTTCCAGCTGCAGCGGCTTCTTTAAGGGGCATTAATGTCTGTGTTTAAAAAATTGCAGTTGCAAAAAAAAAATCCAACCGTAGGGCTCTGATTCCCATTTTGATGCTAATGATTTCATCAAAGAATCCTAGATAAACCAAGTATAAACATCTAAAAGTGATGAATTGCCTCTGATTGGTCCCTTGAATAATTCATAGTCCCCATTTTTGTGGGGGAAGATCATTAAAAAATTCAGGGTTAATCTGCGCCAAACTTAGTCTCTAATTACTGCACAGATTACATCTTTTTTTTCTAAATTCCTGATGGAAAAGAGGGACAATTGAATTAACCCCCTCCCTTTAAACTCTGCAGTTTGTTACTGCCTTGGCTGTAGTCACTATCCTGTTCCATGCCCATTCATTCACTCATTCTCTTTTTTTAATGTTCAAGGTTATTTAGGATGAATTGAAGCATGCTGTTCTTTTTCTCTCTAGCTAGGCTTGGCCTAGCAAATAATCTCTCCCGAGGTCACTTAACACTTCTAAATGTCACACAGCCATGAAAGCGCATGTGACTTGGAGCATCTGCAAGCTGCCCACATGCCCAAATGATACATGAGTGACTCAGTCTCTAAATTTTGTTGGCACCATAGTATTCTCATTCTTCTTTAGGACTCTTTCCTGCATGTATGGTGTGGCCTTACACTAGGATGTAAGGATAGAACTTTGCTCAAAATCTGGCACCCTCTGTAAGCAATATTCTCAGCCTGTTTGAGTAATGGAACTAGTAGCATGAAAGTATACTGTATACCAGTGGTTGACAATGTGATGCTCTTCAGGCATCATTGGACTATGGTTTCCATTGTACCTGACCAAGGACCATAGTGGCTGGGGCTCATGAAAGTTGTGGTCCAGCAACATCTGGAAGACACCATTTTTCTTATCTCTGCTATATACACTATAAAGAGAACCAGTGTGATGTACTGGCTTTAGTGCTAGACTAGGATCTGGAAGACCAGGGTTCAAATCCCTGTTCAGCCATAAAACTCACTGGGTGACTTTGATCCGGTCAGAGTCTCTTAGCCTAACTTATCTCAAAGGGTTGTTGTGAGGATAACATGAAAAGAGGGTGATTCATGTACACTACTTTGAGGTCCTTGGAGGAAAGGAAGGATACAAATGTAATTTTAAAATCTAAAGGGGGGGTGGCTGATCTATGGTCCTTCAGATGGTCTCATCAGTCCCAGACAGCATAACCAAAGGTCAGTCCAGCAACATCTGGAAGTCCATAGGTTACCCAACCCTGCTTTAAAGTCTCACTTCTTTACAACTTCTTTCCCTCCAAAAGTCTAAGAGTTAATAGAGGTCAATAATGGGCTTGAGACTATCCCAGGAGTTGAAAGAAAAGTCACAAGCACACAGGTCAACCCAATTTTTGGAGCTGTTTCCCCTTTCAGATAATAAGGTATGCCATAACAAAAAAGAAGTATACTTGAGCTTCTCATTGATTTTATAATATGAATGAAACACATTATTAATGCTGTAAGAGGAAGTGACTAGTTTCAATACATGATTTTCCTCTTTATTTACAATGTCAAGCAAGTATAACAAATTGAGAAGCTTTACTTGACTATTTTATTATCTTCTTAATTATACTATTTTAAATGTGCGTTTTATTTTTTACTTCCTGTAGTGTTTTTTAAAAAAATGTTTAAGAAAATTATTATTTTTTGTTAACTTGGCTGCGTTAAGTTGTTGACATCAATGTTTTGATTTTAAAACATTTAAGATAATGTTTTAGTTTCTTGTTAATTATGTTGCTTTGAATGTATAGTTTACATTTGACTTTCTTCAATAACATTTATTCTGGATTGCTTTATTTGTTTTAAGGTGTTGTAAACCACTTTGAGATTTCCTCCCCCCCTTAAAAATATAAAGCAGTATAGAAATAAAATGAACAGCAGCAACAACAACAACAGGTTAACAAGGAGAAGAGGAAAGTGAAATTGAAGGCATTTGCTGTTGGATGCCAGATACTGACCCCTTAAGGAAATTAAGCAGACTGCTTTCACTTAAATTGTAGGTTCCAGAAATATGAAACTGGTTGAGTTACTTGACCAAACATTTAGAGCCATTTTTCACCATTATATGCTACTTAGATTCCCCACCCCTTCAAATTGCCTGGTACAAATGATATAACCATGCAAAAGTTGCATCTTTGCAACATATAAGATGGACATAATTTAACTGACCACATTTTGTGATAAATGTTGCCTGGAGGATTTTTACACAAAACTAGAAGTAATGTTTTGGAAAAGACTTAGGAAATTATATTGGATCTTGTATGCCAAGAGGATTCCCTCATTTATGTGATCTGTTGTACAGTGTGCACAAGGGCCATTGGCACGCCACTGGCACAGATGAGATGCCATGAGACAAGACACCCCACCAAACGCCATATAGGCACACACGGCTTGCTTTGCTCCTGTTTTCCACTTCCAGCTTCTGAGCTGTTATCTATAACTTCTAATAATAGTTTCAAGACACAAGGTCTGTTGAAATCCTTTAATGACCATTTTGTAACTACCGCTTTTGATTTCAGAAAGAAAAAGCAGGAAAAAAAGAAATGGTGGCCTTAAGTCACTTGCAGGTGTTAATGTTTCCTTTTCCTTTATTGGAGAGTATAATTAAGCAGCCCTAGAAGGCACCCTGGGGTTCCTTTGTGGGGCTGTTCTGTGTGGGAGAGTGCATTTCTTTTACTTTTCCTTTGTGGTAACCTTTCTGAAAAGTTTCATTTAGCTAATTTGGCAGAAACCACTTATAATAAAACCAAATGTAACAAAACTCCTGATAAGTCTAAAATTCACTCTCAGATGACAGCGTGTACAAATCCATTTGCAGGGATTTGATGTATTGATTTCAATACAGACACAGGATATTCTACAGGCTGTGCTTCTCAGTTTGCCACACAGTAGGAAAGGCTATCTTCTTTCCACTTAATTCCAAGCCCAAGGTTTTGGGGGGTGTTTTAGGCAAACATCAGATGCCAAGTGGAAAAATGGAAGGATAATTGAGAAAGGGGTTTTACTGGAGGTGTCTTCACAATCAAAGAGTTGTTCCTTCTTCACTATTTCATTTTTCTTCTACACACACACACACACACACACACACACACACACACACACTTGCACACTGGTAGCATGCATTCAAATTTATCTGGAAGAAACACCATTCTTCACTTCTGTGGTCCCAGTCATGAAATCAGGTTGAAAATTTGGCTATGAATTTGTGGGGGGGGGGGGGAGAAATGGACTCTTCCAATCCTTTGATTATAAGAAAGACAGGGTCCAGCATCCAATACAGACATGCTATATATCTAAAACCTTTAAATAAATTCAGATTTTTAAAAAGTAGTGGCAAGTGGCCATTGCAGCTCTAACTATAACATGTTCAAAAACGCAAAAGAAAATTGCAGTAAAAACAAAGACAGGTGTTCTAGATCTGGATAATATTTTTGCAGAAGATGGTTCCGCTGTCCCAGGACTATGACAGAAAAAGTGGTTACCTGTAATCTGACAGTGATAAATGCACTTGCAGTAAATTGTCACTACTAGATCTCAACTTGCAGGAATGTTCAGATGGGAGAGAAAGCTGGCTTTCCCAAGATGCAAAGGGTTTTAAAGGTTAGCTTTTTGTTGGCGTTTGCCCAAGGTAGTTTGGAGAGTTTGGTTCTTGTCTGTGTGATAAGACATCACATCACATCTTAAGTATGCACCTTGAGGGAACTGCCCTTTAACATATCTAGGGTAAGTTTTCATCATGTGTGCCAACTACTCCTTTCTCAATAGAGGGTAATTGCTTGGGATCACATCCAATCCAAATGTGAGGAAAGCAAAACAGGTGCACTGTAGAATTTGCTCAGACCATTTCTCCATTTTTTTCTGGGTCTGTGAAGAATCTTACTTTCACAAGCATCAGCAAGTTTCCACAGTCCTGTCTGACCCACCAGTTACCCTGCCCATATTGGATGGAAGGCATTGCTTGAAATCTCAGAATTTTCTCTCAGTTGAATATATATGTCACCTTTGGCAAAGGCAGTTTACAATTTTAAAACCCTAAAACAAATACATTATATAAAAAGGTAGAGTGCCACAGTCCTCTCAGGCCAACTGAGGACTGGTCGTATGTGTGCTCCCTGATGGGGCTCCCTTGCTTCTGCCTTTCCTCAGGACACACAGCTCTTGGCAGCCCTTGGGAAGGTGGGGAAACAGCTGCCCCAACAGTCCTCTCAGGCTGCTGATGGGAGCTGATGGTATGCGTGCTCCTCAGTCTGGCCTCCCTCACTTCTGCGTTTCCTCAGGTCACAGAGAGCTGCAAGGCAGATGTAGGAGGAACTACCCCAACAGTTCTCTCAGGCTGTTGATGGTTCTGTCAGGAGTTGGTGCTTTGTGTGTTCTCTGGCCTGGTCTCCTTCATTTCTAACCTAGAAAAGCTATACTATGCCTTGGAAAGTAATGGAAGGGGGGTGAGACTCACTCTCTCCATTCACACATAACAACGAATATTTCCTGAAGAGTAAATTAGGAATAATTATGTGGTCTGGAAATGTAAAGAATGCACTGAGGGAACAGTAACAAAAAGCCAGACACTGCAAACAAAACGACCTATGTGCTGTGCACATTCACTTCTTATAAATGTGCAGAAGATAATCCCTATTGTCAACAGTGTAGTTCAAAGTGTCTGGCAAGTGGCACAGGACCAGCTTCTAGAATTAAGGGGGATTTTTGCCTGAGTATGAGGAGACAGGAAAGTGAGGTTTATTCCCTAACCCTACCCACTTCAACTCAGAAGTAAGTCCAACATGGCTTATGCCCAGTACTGCAGGTATAGGAATGCAGCCATAGTCTCTGTGGGGCTCACATGCAGAGCCCTGCCTCCTAGAATATCATTTATTTATTTATTTATCCCCAAATTTGTAGGCCACTCTACATTCAGAGACACCTGAGTATGCAGAAATAAAGCAGAAAACAACATTGAAACATGGAAAGCCAACAAGAATGAAACACAACAGAAAGGAAATTATCTTGTGCTGTAGCTTGGAGAGGAAGTACATGTAGATATACACAAGGGCAATACAAATGAGTCATTTGATGCTATAAAGGTGACCTTTGATGTCATTACACCAATATAAAAAAGTTTGCAGAAACACAGTCTATGGCTAAACAAGAGTGAACCAACTCTGACCAACTTCTTTGCTACTTCAGTTTAGAATGAACAATTGAAAGGGAGGAGAGAATGCACTGAATTGTACATGCTAAAATCACAGTTGCTAGAGGTTTGCATAAAACGAGGCTCAACATTCAGTGCACCCTTTTTCTTTGCACAACATCTTCTGTGAGCAATTTTCTTAGAAGGAACAAAAGCTTCAATGTTTTCTGCCTGCTAATAGCCCATCAAAGTGCCCACAGGTCTTCCTTTTCATGCAGCACTGATGCACTCCAAGAACCATTTGTGCAGGATTCCTGCAGCCCGCCATAGTGGTGGCTTTTCATGGTTGCCAGTTATACGGGGTCAGCCAGGAGGATTCAGGCTTTGGACTCACCTGAAATAAACCTGTCAGTCACAGACTTCAGATGTGGTGAACATCTGACATACTTCAGTTGTCCCTGTGGATATGAGCGGCTCTTGAAAGGTCAGTAGTTCAAATTGCAGCCCAAGTTGGATCAACAGGAGTGGCAGTGGCACAGGACAAAAGCATACCTCAGTTCTAAACACGTTTACTCCAGGGCATATGCATAGTAACCTGGTATTGCAGCCTTATGAGAGACCGTAATTCAAGGGAATCCATGATGTCCTGTCCGTCCCACTAATTTGTCTCAATAAATTTATCCTTCTGTTGAGACTAGTGATGAGGCCAGAGCATAAAGGCATCTCTGTGGCCCACTCAAAGATTCCAGGTGTGCTTCTGTGTCATCTCAAAGCTTGCAGAGTGATGAAGACAAATCCATGGAGTTAAGACTATCAATCTAGCCATGGCGGCTGTGTTCTACCTCCATTGTTGGAGGCAATATATTTTTGAAGCCAGTTTCTGGGAACTGCACATGGACAGAGAGTGCTGCTGAGCTCAGGATCTGCTTGTGGGCTTCTTGTGGGCATCTGATTGGTCACTGGTGGCCTAGAATGGTGGACTATATGGGCCTTTGTCCTGACCCAGCAGGGCTCTTCTTACATTCTTATGAAACTCCTTTTGAACATTCTGACGTCTTCCCAGACATTTCTGTGACATTTGTGAAGAACAAGGCGTTGGCGTGGCCTTGGTGTGGGTCTGGGAGCATCCATTCTGCCATTTGCAACACACCCTAGATATCACATACAGGTACATTCAATCACTCCAGGACAACTAAGAAAGAATTGTTATATTCCAATCCTCATTCGCTGCCATCATTTTTAGGATGTTTCTTCAGGGAATCTGCAGAATTTTCTTCTGCATTTTTTTGTGCCTGGCAAAAAAAACCCCTTTGTCCCAGCCTTTGGCTAAGCAAACAATCTATGGCCTTTTAAACTACATGGTTGGGTGAGGGAGTATTGTATTGTGTATTATGATGTTTTGTATTTTTGTGTTTTTATATTATAAACTACCTTGTGATCCTTGGCTGAAGGGCAGTATAGAAATTTTGCACACACACACACACACACACATTTTTGGATTGAAAGTTTAGACAGAATTTCCCTTTCCCCCCATCTACTGCATCTATCTTATATATTCCTTATTTTCCCCAAATGTTGGCTTTGTTTAATCATTTTTTTCTTAAAGAAGATCTCTCTTAAACCCAATAATAAACATTTATATTATCATATATTGTATTCTACCCTATAATTCTATATCTACATACTTTACATTTCTTTAACTATATCCAGTTATTCTCACCTCATACTCTGTAGCATAACTCCATCCACACTCATTTTGGGTACAATCCACCTCCTTTCTTCTAAAGTGGTACATTCACACACACACATCAGTGTCCTGCAGTGCCTAAGATTAGATAATAAGTTGTTTGTAATTCTCAAGCTCCTTCCTTGAAAGTCGAGTCTGTTGTAAGATTCTTTGTCCCTGCAATATATTCAAATTAAAATTAAATTCCTGAAATTTCCACGATTATCTCTGTAACATCATTGTGCGAACATTTTCTTGAATTTTTCATCATTTCTGTTTATTGCTATGGCTAATGAAAAATATTTAAAAAAACAAAACATCTGTTAAGTTATGCTCCTGGTGGGATCCTTTGTCAGATTCCTCTTTTAAAAGGCTATCCTGTTTTTCACACCTTATTTTAAAGGCCTATTTGCACTCCTCTTGGCAGCTACAACTTCTGCAAGACTCAAGTTCCAGACAGCTGGGACAACTTTATCCATGCTTTATCACACAGGTGCGCTGACTAACTTGGCATGTACCTATGCCAAATTTGCCCAAACCCAAAGGTGGTATAGCAAGGATGCATGCATTTCCTATTCAACCCCCCTGACCCTACATCAGAAGGGTATACAAACAGTGACGTAGTGTGGGGGGCGCAGGGGAGGCCGCCCGCACCAGGCGCAACATCTGGGGGTTAGGGGGCGCAAATCCATGGGTTAGGGGGCGCAAATTACTTGCCTTGCCCCAGATGCTGACAACCCACGCTACGCCACTGTATACAAACAACAGACCATAAAGATAAAAGTACCATACCTATAGAATCAAAATTACAGATTAATACAGAAAGTTGCCTTATGGCCAGCCAGAATATTATTCTATCTTTCTGGTAGTCAAGACTTTCACATAAACTGCTATTTGATCCATTTAACAGGAGATGTCAAAGACTAACTCTGGTGCCTTCTGCATGCAAATAATGTACACTGACCTTCCCCCAACTGAAATTGAAAGCACAAGGAGCAGGTGTGTCCATGTGCACACATTATTTGAGCTCTTATCACTAGGTGAGTCAGCGTTCTAAGACTTGTAGCTCTTTGTGATTTGACACCATATGAACAGCAGTGTGCTATGAGATAAGGAACTCCTGTCTTTAATATCTGATCCATAATGGCTCGTTCATACATGCAAAACGCAACTCAATAGTGCAATCATCTATTGATAAGTGACCGTATGTGGACCAGCTGAAAGAAACATAGAATCAGAGCAGTCACATGGTGCAGTTTTTCCTGGGCCATACCAATGCAGACTGAAAGGGGAGAAATAGTATGTTTGAATTCTCTTGATTTCCCATATTAAATGTATCTCCCTCTACATACAAAACAAATGTCAGGGAGAAAACTAGGCTAGAATTCTTTCTTGTGGCTCACTAGTTTCGTACGCACGTGCAATTTTTTATATATAGAAGAAACACTGAAAGCTTGACTTACAGTGTAAAATGGGATATGCCTGGACAGCTGCAAAATGTCACTGCTTTGAGTATTTGTTCCCACTCTGGCTGACAGGATTCCATAGCTATTTGTCCTTGATTGCTTTGCCAGAGCATGTTCAATACTGTTACAATAAAGTAGCAGGGAACAGATCACATCAAAAAGGAGGTGCATACTTTGTGGTGTGCGACAAATGTCTTATCCACTTAAAATACATTAATATGCCTGAAATCAAGATCCTCCCAGGAAACATAAACACTTTACATAATCAGCTGTGTCCCTTTGTAAACTACCAGGTCAAGCATATATGATAGGACTTAATTATAATAACATTTCACCCCCATTGTTCAAAAGCAGAAACTTACCAATAAGGCAGACCAGGGTTCTCTTTCCAAAAGACATTTTGTACCTGCCCCAGGATTGTGTCAGCCTTCATACTCACATACCTGCATTTTTTATTTTTTACTTAGAAGTGAGAGCTGTGAAAAAGGCATTTCAATCAAATAGATCCAAAGGTTGTCACAAGCCAGCCAGCCAGCCAGCCAGCCAGCCAGCCAGCCAGCAGGGTGAGTGCATCTGACTGTTTTTAGCCCCCGAATGGAATTGGATGTTCCAAGACACAGGCGATAAGGACTGATAATCTCTTACTCCTTGTATTTAATTTGACTACATTTGTTTTCCCATTGCAAATCTGCCATGTGATGGACTGTCCAAGGAAGTTCAAGCTCGCTTGGAACTCATTTATGCCTGGATCCCACAATAAACAGAGCTTGCTTTATATGACATAATTTCAGGGCTATTTTTGTCACTCCTTTGAAGAAATGTGTTGCTCGCATGATTTCCACCCAGGTCACTCAATGTCAGATCCTCTGGCTTGCACTACTTGTAAAATGACTGCTTTCCCCTCCCCTTCCCTCTCTCTCTCCCTCACCCATCTCAGTTCAGTGCTTGGACAGCTATGACAAGGGGTCTAGTGTTTGCATTCTATTCTGGTCACTGTGAGTTATGGTGATATCATATAAACTAAAGGGTTCCAAAATGCATGTCAAATTAAACCACTGACTAATCCTCATATTTTGCTCGTCTTTCTGCTCCCAGGCTAAAGGTCTGTGTGTCCACAAAATCCTAACACTCTAATCTGTAGGTGCTGATTTGATTTTCAGCTGAAACTTCCTACAAGGAGAAATTACCATACGTGGCTTGTTGGCCCTGGGGGAATAAGAGCTAAACTTGTCTAAGAGTGAAAGACACAGCTCGAGCAAAAGCTGCAGCAAAGTTCAGCCCTCCTCCTTCCATTCGTGATGCACCAGCAGAAGGTCTATTTAATCAGCTTAAAGAGAAAGAAAAGCTACGGGAGACATCTGAGCTGGCACAAATCGTCACCTGATGCTGGCCAAGCGAGTGCTCTCATCTCCTGTGGACCATCTCCTGTGCCGGAAACAGAGGTGAGAGAAATGTCTGGAGGATGTTACTGAATTCAGCTTTATGAATGAATGAATGCAGGAAACAATGTGTACTAGCAGGATGCTAAACTGGAAAGGGATGTGAAGGGCTCTATTAAGTTGAAGGAGCAGAGCTGATGGTTGTTCTTCAAGTGCTTCCTCATCCAGTTGAGTTTCACAGCTGCAGTGTCTTTCCTTCTTTTCATTGACAAAAAGGCTTTAGAGCATTTTGTTCTGCGCAATGAGTTACTTTCTGTCCTACTGCAAAGGACATTGTGGTTCTGTGTTGTCTCAGTACCAAACCCTCCGCAGCGAAGGCTTGTTGTGTGACATTTTGTTGAAGGTGAAAGAAAATGAGTTCCCTGCTCACAAGTCTTTGCTGGCCTGTTCCAGTGATTACTTCAGGGCCATGTTCAAGAGTTATACCAAAGAATCAAAGGCTGCCATCATTCACCTGCAAGTCATCTCAGCCACTGGTTTGCAACACGTTCTGGATTTCATTTATACTTCTTGGTTGCCTTTGTCTTTTGCCAGCCTGGAAGACACTCTGGAAGCCGCTACCTACCTGCAAGTGTCTGAGGCAATTGTCTTGTGCAGCCAATATTTGGCTAACAATCTTACCCTAGAGAACTGCTGCTTTTCTGCCAATGTTGCTGCAAGATTCTATCTTCCAGATGCTTTGTCAGCTGTAGAAAAATATCTCATTTTTAATTTCTGGAAACTCCTAGACCTTGATTTTGCAGAACTGCTAGAACTGAATTTCAGATCTTTGAAGGCAGTAGTTGAATGTTCAGATCTGCCTATGGTGAAAGAATCTAATTTGCTAGATCTATTGCTGAAGTGGCTGAAGTATGATAAATTGAGGCTGACACATACAACTAGCTTATTGGAACACATACGATATGGTCTTATTCCTGTGGAAAATCTGAGAAAAGTCTACACTCAATCAGAAGTGCCTCTAACAGCACCCATAAAATGCTTAATCATAAAAGCAATAAACTACCACTCATTCGTCTTTAGGCAACCTATTCTACAGGATAAGTACAGCACACTGAGAAACCAGAAGACGCGGATTATCCTGCTTGGAGGTATGATTCAACATGAAGGGCCCAGCAGGGATGTGGTGGCTTTTGATGTTTACAATCACAAATGGCAGATTTTAACACAGGTGCAGGATCGACTACAAAATCACTGTGTGTGTACAGTTGGAAACTTTCTGTATGTGCTAGGTGGAGAAATAGAAGATTTGCAAAGTGAAACGAAAAGTCCCACTTTAACAGTGACAAACAAAGTCCATCGCTATGACCCCAGATTTAACAAGTGGATACAAATCAACGGGATGCTAGAAAAAAGATGCCACTTTTCTTGTTGCATCCTAGAAAACACCATTATTGCAATTGGCGGTCAAGGTGAGGATGGATCATTACATTCATCTGTCGAAGCCTACAACATTAGCCGAGACACATGGACACAAGTTCGAGATTTGCCATGCAAAATCCATGGTCATGCCGGCACTGTTTGCAAGAATAACATTTATATATCGGGTGGCAAATGCACAAATCAAAGTAACACAAGTAAGGATTTGTACTCTTTGAGCACACTAGAAGGGCAATGGAAAAAGCAAGCCCCCATGAGCATTGCCCGGTTTGGGCATCAGATGGCCACCATAAGAGATTGCATCTTTACGTTTTTAGGCCTTTATGAACCATTCTCTGAAATTGAAAAATACAATCCTGACCAAAATCAATGGACTCGTCTAAGGCCATTGGTCTATGATCGATTTAGTTATGGTTTGGCAGTAGTGGAGGAAACTGCCCTTCTCATTGGGGGGAAGAAGTGGCAAGATTCCCAGGAGATTCCAACTCAGGATGTGGTGGGCTATGATATAGACAATGACTGTTGGGAAGAAATATGCAAAGCTTCGTTGCCTTGGTATGGATTGCAGTGTGCTGTGCTAGAGCTTTCTGAATTACTAGATGCTAAAGACATTCAACAACAAAAGAGACTAACTGTTTAGGTAACAACTCACCATAAAATGATCTGCAAGGACAATTCCGTAACATCTCCAGAATGTCTAAATATTAAAAATGTTGTCCCATTCTATATTAAGAGATAATATTGTGAATCAGTAAATAGGCTTGAATTTTGTATTTCAAATCACAGAGTAAAACAGGCAAAGACTAAGAACTTGTTGCCAATAGGAGCTGTACAGAAACAACTATTTTGTTTTCAGTAATAACTGTGAATTACCGGTAATACCTGATTTGCAGAACATAAAGTGAAGGTGTGAAGAAATAGGCATACTGTAGTAAAAATAATAGAATGGATGAATCCATTTATATGTCTCTTTCTTCATACCTTCACTTTATGTTTGAAGCAGGTATTCATTTGATACAGGAATTAGAGGCTGCATAATTGCATGATGTTATTGTATTGTCCACATGATCCCAGTTCATTTTTTTAGTCGTGCCAAAGCTTCAGAATGGGGGAAAGCACTGCAAACTGCACAAAAAAGCAAACAAAACTTTGCACTCCTTAAATCTCTGTCATGCTTCCCATTTTAATTGGTGAAATTTTGAAACAGTTGTTCTAAGCTAAGGCAAAGAGTTAGCAGCTGGTCTAACTATTATAAGGTTGAGTGGAACATGAAACAATTGTATCTTGTATTCGAGAAATAACACCTTGTACTCTGTGCCCTTTAGGACCATAAATGGGATGGAGATGTTTGTTTCTAGTTGCTGAATGACTCTGTGCTTCAGACACTTATAAAAGCTGCCCATGGGTATATTGTGCATGATGCATTTCTGTTTGAAGAGGTAAAGGAATTTTCTGCTTTGACTTCAAAAAGGCATTAGCAGCCTCTTTCTGCATTACTGCCAGGGTAGGGGGTTTAGTAGTTTTAAGCCATGCCTCATTCACAGACTTGCAGATATGGTATTTGATTTCAGAGTGTGAAATCCGACTGTAACTTAACTTTATAATTTTAAATATTTGCTTTCAAACACAATCTACTTTATAGCATATCCCTTTAGTCTGAAAGCACTGAAGATGCACAGAAGCACTTCTCAGTCTAATGTACAAAGAAGGCAGCACAATGAAAAAAACAATGGCACTCTTTCATGCCAGACAGTCTTACAAGATGAGGCTGAATTTTATGCTTGGAACGAAGTCACAAACACTGTCTACAGCAAGATAACATGCAGACAGAATTATTGTTGCATAGCAACAGGATGCAGTTGTATAAGATGCCCTATAGGCCAATCCTAAGAATTTGTTGGCATGGTCTCACTCTGTACCAGTGTTACACAGCCAACTGGGTCAAGGAGTGGCACTCATTCTAAAGTTTCTGGGGAGCCTCTATTTCCATAAACCCACCAGTTCCTTGTATAAATTTAAAAGACTCCTAGCTGTACTGCATTTGTAATCCTTTTCTTCCACAGAGAAGCTTCAGTGTAGGAAGAAACATGTAGCTCATGAATATATTTTTTTAACTTTAGGAAAATAGTACAGACATTTTTAAAAATTCCAGAAACGTCTAATGTTATCTGTTGCAACACATATTCTTTTTTCTATTTTAAGTTTTAGGTTCTTGGTTTGTGTTCATTATGCTGTATTTGACTGTGCTTTTATTGTATTTTATGCTGTGATCCATGCTGTGGATACTGTGAGACAGTGTGGAAGGATAATTCAATCAATAAAATAAGAGCAACAGTATCAGACGATCACACACGTGTGAATCTTATCCTGTGTGTGAAAGAAGCTATGATTAGTCACACCTTTTCAGATTGTTTACTGGAAAGCCTTGAGTAGCCCCAGCTTCACAGCTGTACTTTGAATTAAATACAAACATTAGAACATGTATCTACTAGATACAACCTTCATACTTTATCAATGAAGGAAGGACTTTCTGTGTAGGAGAAACATGTGAGGTAAATGTCTACACTGACCTTTCTACCCAGAGAAATTTTTGCCAGCAATTTACAACATTTACAACAGTATTATGTAATCCACAACCTAGAAGAATCTTATGAAGCTACAGATTAAAGAATCAGAAACACCAGGAGATGGTTTAGAGCAGAGGTTGTCAACCAGGTCCCTACCACCCACTAGTGAGTGTTTCAGGATTCCAGGTGGGCAGTAAGGGGTTCTGCTGCACAAGCTGAATCCTCCTTCCATCAAGCACTGGTGGGAGGTAAGGAAATTTGACCATCCAGAAAGATGCATTAGTGGGTGGTAGGTATGAAAAGGTTGACTACCCCTGGTTTAGTCAAGACTGTTGCTCTATCTAGTCCAAGGTCAGCTGCAAGCAGATCTCCATGGTTTGAGATAGGGGACATCCTCAACACTACCCAGAGATGCTAGGGATTGAACCTGGCACCTTTCAGATGCAAAGCATGTGCTTTACCACTGAGCTATGGCTATTTCCTATTTCTATGTAGGATACTATGCAATTCTGGTACGATGCAGGAGTCCTTATTAAACTATTAAGTGATCCTGTTGCAGGTTGATTTTGACCAGAAGGCTATGGTTATGTCTAGAAATATCACTTGATGTACATTGTAAATTCATAAAATGTAGAGGGGGATGCAGCAGGAGTAAAAAAAAAAAAACATTAGGAACAATTAACACGATCATTGTTCAAGCATTTTTATGTGAGAAATATACAAAATATCACAAGTTATAACAAACAAATCATGCAGTCAAATAATTTGTTTATACAAAGAGATTCTTATAGATGATATAAATAGTTGACCGGACCTGTAAATTCATACAAATCTTAATGCATGAATTGCCATTCAGTCTTAATTGAATACAGATTTACGTAAAATTAGCTGTAAAAAGGCCACTCTCCTGTACAGTTGTGCAAAGTTTGCAAGACGCTTGGAATCCAAAATGCAGCTGAAAAGAAACAAGCAATCCTTTGATCCTTCTTTTAGTCCCAAGAGCAGAAAATAATTGTGCTCTTAAATGTTTATAAGTACATTCACTGCATTGAACAGACTATGGCTGGAAGCTAGCTGAGAGAGTACAATTCATAAGAAAGAAAGGTTTTAAAAGATGTATCCCATTTGGGGGTTTATCGGCTCATCTCTCAACTTCTCCCATCTGCAGAAAAGCATTAAGAAGCCACAAGGACTTTTTCTTTTGTCATGCTCGGTTTTGGCAAACATTAAGGTGCTGATAGATAGAGCCAGGCACAGATGGGTTTAATCATTAATGCTGCAACTTCTGTAGTTTTTTTGCTTATTGGGAAGCTGGCTGTATGGGGCATCTCCAGACCAATTTTGGGGCAAGCATGTAGAGTGCAGCCAACCCCTGGCAATACAAGAGTCTCGTGATACGAAGGTACCTAACATTCTTCTGGATGTCTGAGGAGTGAAATTTGCTTCCTAGCATCTCCCAAACATCATCAGCACAAAACAAAGATTTTTGCTAATGTCATTCAAGGGCGAGGCTGACTGAGGGTGAATCAGGTAACATGTAGCTCTCATGCATTACCTTCCTCGGATGGTTTAGCTATGCTAAGGAAACTTCACTCATCCCTTTTCCAACACTGGAGTGTCCAGTGCTGCTACTGCTGCCTTGGAAACTACCAGTGGCCACTGTAAGCAGCACCCTCTCCCTCACTACCTCCCCTGATATTCCAAGGAGAGGGAAAGCTACTTCCTGTTACCAAGAGTTTAGATCAGCTCCTGCTGCTGACCTTCATCTGCCCACCCTTGCTCGCATATGCTCCAAGAGAGATGGCAAAACAAACTGAACTAGACAAGCAGCGTGTCAATTTCATCTCCGTCCTCCCTCAAAAACACACCAGAAGGTATATGCATTCTAGTGCTTGCTCAAGGATGCAGACTATAGGTGTGTATGCATTTATATTGAACGTGGAAATTGATAATGCTACCACCCCCTTCATCTGTGCACTCCAAAATAAAAAGATAAAATGGAAAAGGCCTGTGTCCATTTAACCCCAATTTCTCTAGCTAAATTTGCTACCTTTTCAACTCCAGGAGCTCCATAGCAAAGGATGGTATTTCCCCCCAAAATGGTAATGGTGAAGAGACAGAAGGGTGGGATAACATACGATCGCCATGCACATCACAAGCCACACCTCCACATCGCAAGGGCACTAAGTTGTTTCACATCGGGAAAGGCCTGCACTGGACCTCTTGCACTGGAAACTCAAAGATTACCTGCAAATCAGACAATGGGATGACAATGGAAAATAAATAGGAGTGCAATAGTTTGGGAGAAACATTGTATGGATTCTGAGGAACGCATGAATGAGAAGAAATGTTAAAGTGCCACTGGTTACAGTCATGCCACTTGTGCTAACGGAATAATCAGTTT
Source organism: Podarcis gaigeae (assembly GCF_964106915.1). Classification (NCBI taxonomy): domain Eukaryota; kingdom Metazoa; phylum Chordata; class Lepidosauria; order Squamata; family Lacertidae; genus Podarcis; species Podarcis gaigeae. The sequence continues at coordinate 43,722,697 of NC_139677.1, read as the reverse complement.
CACATGGCATGCAAGCAATTCTGTATTAATATGGATCTTGTTTTGGATAGAGGAATATCCCATTGAGCCTTCTTTCTGCTCAAAGCCTATTTATAATGATTTCTGGGAATTTTGTATGACTGAATTTGCATATAATGCTAAGCCACAGTTTATTGCTGTGATGAGCTTCAATGAGCGTGATGTCAGGCATATTCCACCTCCTCCTGATAGAAAGATGACTTCTGGCAAGCATGGTTTCATTTTTAACGAATCTAGGCTTATAGTTATGTTGAAACCAGGGATCCTAGTTTAAAAAAACTCTGGATTCATAATGCATTGTTTGAAGCTGAACTATTAGGAAACTGGCCAGAGTTTGTTTTAAATCAGGATATATGGTTTGAACATGACTATAATCCAAGATTTTTTAAAGTGGAAGTAAACTAGTCAGAAGTCCTCCTCTGGCTTACAGGAGAAGGAGAAGGGATGGAGGCATGTATGAGCCTAACTCTTTGCTCAAGCTCATGGGGCCTTTTCATGGAGCACTATGGCATGTTTTTGTGTTATGTAGGAAAGCAGCCTATTAAGGAAACTGAGAACCACATTAATTGTGTATGGAAATTTATGTATTTTGATAATGTGCTGAACCCACCCACCTATGCCCCCTTCCTATTTACCAGAGTTTTCAGAACGTCTCATATTTAAAGCAGGAATTTATGTGAGCTGGCACATTCAAAACATTTTAAAGTTTGACTTAAACAAAAAAAATCACTGAATGGAAACTTTTGGTTAACAGTACAATATTTTTTTCTGCAAAAGAGTCAGAAGAGGCCAACACAGGGCAATAATATTGTCCAGTCAGTCTCTGCCATAACTGAAACAAAGAGAGCCCTTTATCCTCAAATTAAATCTGTGCTATAGGTTGTCTGTTAACCATCCCTCAAAGACTGGAAAAAAAACTTTGACTGTTTAATATATAATCTAGCTTATGAAAGTCCAGTTTATCCCTCTTATTCCCTGACCGCTTTTTAAAATGCAATCCTAATCACAGCATTATACTTTTTTTCATTTTTTAAAATATCTAAAATATTCCACCAAATATAAAAGTTTAATTCCCACACTGGCCAAAACAAAGGCTGTATTTTGAGTGTAACTCATTACAACAGTTAAGATACTATTAAAATAGGAAACATATTTGACAATCAGTAATAAAACACTGTTCTTGTGCCATCTTTTCACTTGATAAATCAATGTAATCCTCCAAAATATATACTCATTAAAATATATATATTTTAATCCTTAAAGACAATGGTCACGATCCAAGGAAAGCAACATGCATGTGTTTCTCTTCGGTTTAAAAGTAGTTTAGACTCTTCAGCACCAATTTCAAACAAAATGTGCAGGATTCTGTCCCACGAGTACATATTCCTTCTTTGGATCGTAGCCAGTGTTTGTAAACATAAACATAAACTGAGCATCAGCAGCGTAAAAAGTATGTAAGTATTTATTCGCACAATGACAATGGAATTTATACTTTACTCATATCATAAACAATAAAATAGATCTTCTGTAAGTCGATATAAAAGCTACTCAGTGTACTTGATAAAGGTCTGAAGTGCCACAAAGAGGCAAAATCATTTTCTTTTATACGTGTGTTTCAATATAGGAATGTGTGTGCGCTAAAGAGTCTAGAAGAGCATCAACTTCATCAGAGTCATTTACAAGGTCCTCTGAAGGGTTGTTCTGAGAACTATCCAGAAACAGGTCAAGGTACATTTGTTTCCAGTCTTGAAAGTCTTTAGATGTCAGATCTGGATTATCCAGAATTTTATCTATGATGGCTACTTCTTCTTCTCTGGCCTGGGAGAAAACAAAAAGATCTGTTCAGAATGAGGAACAAAGCACCCTTCGTCTTGTGCCGTTAGCTTTTAAAGAACATACCTGAGATACCATTGTACTTTGAGATGCCATTTCTATATAAAATCCCTAATAGCTTCATTTTAAGACCAGTGGGAAGCTCCCTAAAAAAAAATCTGAAAACCACTCTGTTTGGTGTTTTGACTAATTTGAATGCTTGCTCTGAATTAGTGGTGGTTTGAGATTTTGGAACATCCCCAATAAACTTTTCTAAAGTAGTGTATATGTAGCTGTGATGGAAACAAGCCAAGAACAAGGGGGGGGGAGTGGGGGGGTACAGAAAATGACAAGCAATAGAACATAAAGAGGATCTCTGTCATATCAACAGAAAGAGATGCTAAGGAACATAAGGGATTTCTTTCTGGTGTCTGAGGAATATATTTATCATTACACTATTTACTATGTATTGGCAAAAAGGGAATTCTCAGAGCATGGTACCTGGATACATAAAAAATTCTATACTGCTATGAGAAATCTTGAAAGCTGGGCAAAATTATTTCATATTCTGAAGTACACAAAGCAATATGATAGTATCTAAATATCTGTGATATCACCAGGCTTATGGATAATGTCTTCATTTACCACAGAATGGACCAGAAGCAGATTAACTCTTCATTAAAATGGGAACTGAGGTAAACGTGTTTGTTGTTGTTGAGAAACTAAAGTTTTCTTTCTTTCTTTGAACCTCTTTTGTGTACAGCATTTCCCAGTGCCCATGTGTTTTTAAATATGTGCAATATATCCCTCGAGTTCTATGCAGGATACTCTCCTTTTGTGAAATTTGCTGACCCCCTAATTAACTCACCTTTAAAGTGCTTTTCAGAATTCGCAACTGGTGCAATTTTTCATTGACTACCGGATCACTGCATCTTTTAATAAAATACCTCTTGTACTCCATCTTTGTAGAAATTTGCTGGTCTCCTAAAGGTGACAAGCTAGCTAGTTCCAAGGACCGATACAAATCTTGCAGGGAATCTGCAGGCTTTTCTTCTATGGTTTCAGCTGTAAGACACAGAGAAAATTAACTGCATAGTTTGAAAAAAATCAGCCTAAATCAGTTCCCTTTTAAATTCCATGACAAGGCTTAAGAAGTTTAACTATACAAATATGACAAAATTTTGCTGAAATTATTTCCTTACAGAAAAGGCATGGAATGTGTAGACTGAGCAATCCTTGAGCAATCCTTACGCATGCATACAAGTATTTTGCAACATGCAGATATTTATATATGTGTATGCATATATCTCCCCCATACATATATTTCTATACATATACATATATAATGTGGAAAGTCATGGTAAGTTACAAATTCCCAGCACAGGTACATATAAAAAGATAATCATGTGACAATCAATATACAGCTTCCGAATTAATTTGTCACATTAAGATCAAATTTAAAGTCAATCATCTATATCGTGCAAAAACTGTATAAAGTCAGGTGATGAGAACTGTATTGTGCACTTCCAAGGGCACACCCATTGCCCTGTTACATGTTGAAACGGGAGTGTTGTTTGCTGAAATGTATCTACTGTATATATATTTTATAATTGGCTCACAATTCAAACCATGAGGGAAGAGAGGCTGTCTAAAGAATCCTTCCATTGTGCTTGGCAAAAAGATCTAATAGAAGAGGACTAACCTATCAAGTCTGCATTCCTAAACACTCTTACTTAGGGGAAAGTTCCAACAAACTCAATTTACCTCCAAGTAAACACACATAGGATGACACTGCAGAACTTTCATCCTATACTCTTTGAGGGCACCAGGCTTCAATGAGCACACAGAGTTCCTGCCACAAAAATCTTTTAAATTGAAATATATGAGCCACTGGAGCTCCGTATACATATCAGTGCACACACACTGCTGCAGGAAGAGTGTCTTCTCCAAACAGAAAATGCTCCAATAAAATATCTAAGTCAAGAATTGCTTTCTAGTCTGCACAAATACAATATAGTTGTTGTTTTTTTTAAAATGTACAAATTACTGAAATCAGGCAGGCAAATATGTCTTTCTGCTTTGATTTGACAGGATTCATAACCAAATGCCTCAAAAACATACCACCACAACAATGTGTCTAGAGAGTTACAGTTAATGGCATCTCACAGTTTGCCATCATATATATGCCGTGGCTACATCTTTATAATTTAGGAGTGCTCCCCTAAAAATGCAATGGAAACTGAATTGGTTTGCATTCAAAATTTTGATGTAGAAAAGTGCCTAAAGATGGGAGCTGAGAAGTTCCTGATTCAAATCATAACCATGAACTCCTATGATGGCCCTAGCTAAGCTACTATTTTCTTAGCTTCAAACCTTCAGGTGCAATATGGGGATATTAATACTGGCCTACCTTTCAGAGATCTTGTATGAATCACTGAGACAATGTATGTCAATGCAATATATAAATGTTAAATTATCCTAATCTTCTATGTCAGGGTTGGTTTCTTTTTTAGCCAAGACCTAGACAAGAAGACAACAGTCTTTATAAATTTGGGTAACTGCAGATTGTCAATATTTTGTGAGAAGGACTGAAGTACAAAGTGAGATATATATGTTTGTGAAACTGAAGTGGATTAGAGCACTTTCCCCCCTGCAGCAACCCATCCACACTTTAAAAATAACAGACTTTTTGCAGTTAGGAAAGTGACAGAGAAATGCACTGAAAAGTATGGAATGTACAACTGATCAATGGAAAGACATATAAACACCCCACAAGCAAATGAAGATGAATAGATTTTCATATAACCTCCAAACAAACAAGTCAGAAGAAATGCTCAATAATAACTGGACACAGTCTAACCAACCGTCTGTGCTTTGCACAAGCAAATCAGGATTCATAAACAAGATGGTCTGGAGGAGCTCTTTGCTTGTGCATCTAATTCTGGATCCAACTGAAAGTGTTTGTGACATATTGTGGATGTGATTGACAGAGATACTGATCACAAAAGACTGAAAGGGTGGGGAAGGATTGGCATAAAATTAGCCCTACTTGTTTTATCTTTCTTCTAGCTTTGTTAGTGTTTTCCATCCTCAGATATTGTTACCACCAGACTGATCGATGGAATGATCAGAGGAGTATTACTCTGTGATTTATATTATTTACAGACACCACAGAAGAACAGTATGGACCACTGATGACACCAGTTGCAGCAAGTGGATTGTGCCTTCTTTAACACCTCTTTTCATATAGCCTGTTTATGTTGTCCCATTTGATCCACAGAAAAACTGAGGCTGCCCCACATGTAAAGCTTGGCTCCATTGCTAGAGTTTTGTTTATTGGTCATGTGTGAACATGACAAGAATGAAACTGAGGAACTGCAATGCAAGTTTTAACTTTTGGCCAAAGTCTTCAGAATTTTGCATTAAGCGTTTGTAAAATCTGTCATGTGGAAAATAAGAAATTGTTGTAAACTTGAGAAAGAAAAAGAAATAACTTGTTTTAGATAGGAAATGCTCTGAGATACAACCCTAACTCTCTTTCATTGCAGTTTTTTTAAAATCCTTCCCCAATAGTTGTATTGCAAATGATAGCAAGGATGGCATAATACGAAAATAAAATAAGTTGCAAGAAAGGAGATTCCGACTAAACATTCAGAAAAACTTTCTGACAGTAAGAGCTGTTCAGCAGTACAACAGACTCCCATGAGATGTGGTGAATTCTCCTTCCTTGGAGGTTTTTAAACAGAGGTTGGATGGCCATCCATCATGGATGCTTTAGCTAAGATTCCTGCTTTGCAGGGGGTTGGGCTAGATGACCCTTGGGTCCCTTCCAATTCCAAGAGTATGATTCCACTTATTCTGTTAAAGGTAAAGGTAAAGGGACCCCTGACCATTAGGTCCAGTCGTGGCCGACTCTGGGGTTGCGGTGCTCATCTCGCTTTATTGGCTGAGGGAGCCGGTGTATAGCTTCCGGGTCATGTGGCCAGGATGACTAAGCCACTTCTGGCGAACCAGAGTAGCACACGGAAATGCCGCTTACCTTCCCGCCGGAACGGTACCTATTTATCTACTTGCACTTTGACATGCTTTCGAACTGCTAGGTTGGCAGGAGCAGGGACCGAGCAATGGGAACTCACCCCGTCACAGGGATTCGAACCACCAACCTTCTGATCGGCAAGTTCTAGGCTCTGTGGTTTAACCCACAGCGGCACCCGTGTCCCTTACTTATTCTGTTACTTATGTGTTAATCTACATTCCCAGCTGATTGAGCTAAATGGGAGTATTACTAAACACAAATGCCAAATACCAGGGGTCAGAACCAAAGGTAGCTTATGTATTTTTATTAACTTAAGAGGGCTAACTCCTGAGTTACGGGCTTTAACACATTTATGCTACAATTTTAACTTAGCCTTTTCCTTATCAGATAGCACCCCTTTCTCTGTGTTTCATATTGTATATCTTCTACTTTCTCTTTTTCTCAGAATCCCCAAGGTCCCCTTCACGTTAACCATCATTTTTTTTTTAAACCACAGCACAAACTCCCTCCTATCTCTCTGCACTCCATAGCACATGTCGTCTATCACATCATAGTTGCTTCTTCTGTCTTTCCAAAACTGACAGGATTCTCTGCACCCCGTGTTGCTCACTTATTTTTCCTGTGCCCTGTCATACTTTCTCACTTGCCTCTGCTCCACCACAGGGTTCTTTATACATGCTAATACTGGCCGACTCATCTTCAGAGTGCAGTGCCAGCCAGCTTTAATGCCTGGAGAACGGAACAGAGTGAAAACTGCGGTCTCCAGGTCCACTACCAAAGACAAACAATCCCCCAGGCTGCCACAGATTGGCTGGATTAAAATATGGGTTAGGCGGGAATCTGTGATGCTCCATGGCAGCTGGGGGGGGGGGGGAGCAGCCAACAGCCGGGCAGCAATGACAAGGCTCCAAAGCGCATCTGAGCAGCTGTGCTGGGTTGCAATAGCTGGCCGCCCTTGGACCGGGTAAATGACTCCTTTTCTCTTTCCCCAACTATCCCTCATATCCTTATGTTTCACTTTACCCCTTTCCACCTTCAGTGATTCGGGTCTTAGGAACTGCAATTATAATCAATCATCTCTAGAAAAATTACCACCCCCAAACCCCCTGACCTTTAGTTCTTTTCCCACTTACAAGGATGCTGGAATCATTGCTAAGTGGAAATCAGTGTCCAATGGGCTTGTTCCATCCCAACATGTCTTAAAACTGGAACTTTCACAATACAGTTTGTGCCTTGAATTTTAGTTTCTTGAACAATTTTGAATTAAATAATAAAGAATATATCATATTCTCCAATTTCAGGAAGAAAAGATGAAAGATGCGATGAATAATATTTGCTTATCAGATTGTAAGTTATTGCATTTTAGAACAACCGTCCCTTAAGCTACCTTAATTGAGATTATGTCATGTGCAATTGGTTGAAGGGTTTGAGGTAAGACCTGGTTAACAACCATTTTAAAGCATCATAAAAGGCTTTCAGTATGGAGAGGCACAGTCTGATTGACACTACACTGAGCCTTCATCATTTCAAAGGAAAGAAACAACTAAGCAAGCTTCTTACCTGAAGGTCATAAGAGGTAGCTATTGACAGAAAGTACAAAGAAAAGAGAAAAATAATAAAAATAAAATCAACAGAAAATTAGCAGAAAACAAATATGCTTCAAAATAATGTATGTGCAATGGCAAACATTAATAAACCTACCCTAACTCATTTGGTTTAAGCACTATACAACAAATAGATCAGCTTGTTTATTTCGTGTATTTTTCAGTGGTGAACAAAGCAATTACAGTCGTAGGGAAAAGAACTCAAGTAATTTTTAAAAAATCACTACCACATTTCGATGGCAGATTAGTTTTTAGTTTCTATTATTTCAGGGATCAGGTAATACAGTACTACTCTGATACTTAATGCTGATAGAATCAGAACCACGGTAAGCAATTAATAGGTTGGGGCTTTGTTTCATTTTTTGTATCACCTTATGGGAAATCAGTTTTGAAGGGGATAATCTTGTTCTTATGGAAAAGCCTACAACAAGCGACACATAATTATTGTTCTTTTAGTAAAATATCTGTGGCCTGAAATGTGGTTATCGTATAGGAGGCTGTACTAAAGGTTAAATGACAAATGGTGGAGGGGGCTGGTCTTAGTTACATTAGTCAAGTCAAATTTGAGTAACACTTGTCTGCCAAGGTTTTTAGGACAAGTATTCAACTATGAATACAGTACAGGTATGCTCAGCACACAATCTTTACTCATATCACAAATGTAATATATATACCATATTTGATCGTAATGTTTTGTTCTGTAATCACAGAAAGCTTGCGCTCACAGAAGGGGCCTTTTCAACATGAGAGCAATTCTCTTTCTGTGAACAAAATCTCCTTCTGTTCATGGATCAGAAGTGATCCACAGCAATAGTTGTATCACCATGGCAACTACAGTACATAGATTTAACCATGAAAGCACCCTGTAAGGAGGCCAACAAATGTGCACTCCCAATCTATGTACTTTTACACTGAATAGCCCAATAGTGCAATATCTTCGCGAACTCTATAGAGGGGTTAAATTACTAAGCACCACACAGTTCTCCTCCAAGTGCCATCACAGGCCCAGTTATGCTTCCAGGACTACCACCATGGTAGTTAGGTTTCTTACTTTATGGCAGATAGATGTCCCATCTGAAAGCAATCAACGCAGCGTGATGCTCTTCCATGTAGTTTTGAATTATGCATCTGTTTTTAGAGGCAGGGCACACTTTCACTGAGGGCAATAGCTACTGATAACCAACCAACTTCATTGCTTTACAATGAAACCAAATGTGCCGCATGCTGCTTTGCATCAATGAGTTTAGTGGGTTATTTCCACAGGAATAACTTGAGTGATATGCTGGATATATTGTGTGCATAGCCCTTCCTGTTGCTTTTCATAGTGAGGTATAACCCTTGCCAAAAAAATCCTCAGCATACTTATAACTTGAGTTTGTAACATCAGAAATGGTATGAGAAAGCAATAAAGAAATATGCCCATTCTGAATCATTCGGTGAATGTCCAGGTTCATCACAAGAAAAGGCCTTAAGAAAAAACAGCAAAGCAGAACCACTGAAATATCTGTCTCCAAGGAAGAAAGTAGAAAGCAATTCACCTCTTTTTTCCTTTGTTAAAAAACCCCTGTTTGCATTAAGAAAAAAATAACTGGAATTTTACAAACTTTATTTTTAGTAGTACAGAGAAGCTTTACAAAGATATGTGCAATTAATGTCTTGGACAGCTAACTGCTGCCATGAATATCCCTGCAAAATGGAAATGGTCATTCAATACACTATTTTGGGACAGAAATGTCCATGCTGAAATTTGAATGCACAATGGTGCCAGAATATCAGCTCCTTTCAGCCTTAGGCGAAGTGTTACATATGAGCTATCACTGAAAACTGATAATGGAAGATACTTTAAATTCTAATCTCAGCTTTTAGCTCCCTGATTCATTTCTAAAACATTTCATTTCTGTCTAATTACAAAATGTAATGATAAACTGTAAAGGTTTCAAGCCAATCCAGCTAGGCTTGAGTGATAAATCTTCCGGCTTGCAAATCTTTATGCACTAAGCAGTAGTTTATTAACTCTAAAAAATAGACCCTCTATAAAAAAACTGAAGGCTGCTTTTGCTGAGCATCAAAACAGCAGTGAATTACAGTAAATTTCTTAGAACATATGATTAATTTAATCTTTGGACACACTTCATTCAAATATAATCACTTTAGTCCTGCTGATTAAATAAGGGAGTTAAAGTGCAAGCCTAAATCCCATTGAAATCAATGGGGTTTGAAGTGCTTAACTTTGACTGGATTTAGCTGTTTATGGGCTGTTGTGTCGGTTGACTAAAGATACAATCTCCCTGCATTTTTTTAAATTAATCATTGTTTTACTTTCTAAACATCAGCTAATAATCAACATATTTTGATAAAACAAGAACATTAGATCTGTGCTCATAAAAATAGTGGAAGCTGAATTTATAGTCAAATCTCGACAGACCTATGCCAGGTCAAATAACCTTAATTAAAAATTACATGCATTTTCTACTGGTCTGTCTACAGTATACAGGTTTATTATTATTATTATTCAAGCATATTAAAGCTTCTGGAGTTTTCTTACTGCTGTCAAGCAGTTGCTGTGTATTATTTCCTTGTGAAAAAATTGCAACACCTTTATAAAAAGGGAAATATATGCATTTGTATATAAATAACTCTATATATATTTTATTGGTATTAACATAATGCAATACCATACATGGACCTGACAGAAATAAAACATTTCAAAATACATCTTAAAATTCTCTCTCCATAATTAGTATGAAATATCAAGAATTTAGCATTGACATTACAGTACACCCTTAGCCAAAAATAGAAAGAAAACCCACATCCAATCACAGAGATACAGGCAAAAAATGATCCATAGGAGACCCAAAACATAATGATAGACAATATCTGAATCTACTTAGGGAGACATTCCATTGAAATCTTGGCGCCTCCAAATTGCCTCCTAGGGATCCTGAAGGATTTACAGAGAATACCTTATGTCTATGCTGCAAGGCAATATCACTCACATTTAAATCCTAGAAGGTAAGGAGAAATTGAAGATTTCTATCTGCAGTTTGAAACACACCAAAGTGAGGCATTATATTAACTGTCATAAAATCAGTATTTGTGCACCATCAGATAAATCATTATAAACTGCTTAACAAACTCTGTTGCAATCCTAAGAACACTTACTTGAAAACAAGGATTAAGCTACACATGACAGTATTTAAACCCAGGTCTGCTTCAATCACATATTAAGTGTGGAGTTGGGTTTGTGATTTTTAGGCCAACTGAACCTTCCACATGTACACTGCTAATAACCACCTTAAAGCCTCTCCCCGGTCCTTTTCTTCTCCACATTGAGCTTACTTCTGGAATTGGAGCTCAGCTTAGAATAAAATGTCCTGTGGGGCAAACTGCAGGAAGATACAGCGCATAGAGGAAAGGGACACCAGTCCCCAAAGGCATACAACCTTTGCTTTAAAAAAGGAATCTGTTCACATCCTTTGTGGACATTTTTGGTAGAGATGTGGATTTAAATAAATGGTTCTGCTACCATCATGTGTAGTTTGAGCCTAAGTCCCACTGAAATTAATAGGATTTGCTCCTAAGTAAACACAGTTAGAATTCGGCTTTAGGTCTTGCAACAGTCTGTGCACACTTGGACTTGACAGAATACATTGAATGAGTATTATACAGCAAGTTATCTTCCTTCACTACTGTGAAATACACTAAGAATGGTATTAGCTTTTGCCACTTTGGATGAATGGAAGTAACTGAAGTTTTCAAAATATTTTCAAAATATGATTTTATAGTTACCACAGCTGATCCCTCTTTCCTTCCTTGAAGACTGCAGAACACACCTGAGTATCATCATAGCCCTTCCCCTGCCATACCCTTTCCCCCTTCTGTTTCTCCCAAGTTGGTGAGCAGTATTTTCTGCAACTGTATTCCATGTAGCCTGGGTCTGATACTGTGCCTAATCCCTCTGTAGAAAGGATGCATTCTTCAAAATAAAAGCAATAGGTCTGGCAACAGGTTTGCCCTTTGTAAGACTTTCCTGGAGGCCCCTTACCCAGGCATTTGGTTGTCTATGTTTTAAAGTCAGTTCTTTCTTAAAAACATCAGTTATTCAAGAAGAATTGATTGGCTTTCAGAATGCAGGACATTAGAGGTTGCTTGCAAGAGGCTGAAGATGAGTCTCCGTCGTGCCAATTCTCTCCGATCTAAATTCTCTAACCAATAGTTTATCAATCTCTGAGTCCAATCGGTTCAGTGCCAAGAGAAGTGGATCCGAGTTGGCATGGGGAGGTTCTATCAACTCTCGCAGTGCTTTAGCCTAATATGATAAAGCAGTGATACAATATGGTGAAAGAACTGTGATGGGCTGTTATTACTATATCATATTAGAATTGCATTAGTAATACAATCATGCAATCTTGATAAAGAGAGAAAGCATATATGGCAAGATTTTCATATGATGTTAGCTCCACAGTGCTCTTTTTTTATTTGCATGCACACATGCGCAAGAAAAAAAACCCATAGTACTTATTCTGGTATCAGACTTTAGAAGTCTTGGTCTCTGATGAAAGAAGGAAAATTAGTAGGATGCAGTTCTAGATTTTTCAATTTAAATTAAAATGGTGACAGTAATTATAAAATAAAACTAAACAAAAATGATAAGCAACATATATTTAGTTTTAATCTAATTATAAACTAGGATTTTCCTATTTAATATGCATTACAAAAATTACGTACTAAGAAAATGGGAAACATTGATTTAGACTGAAAAACCTAACCTTCTCAACATGTTTGTGTTTTTGTTTTAAAAAAACACACACACCTATTAATTTCTGTAATAAAAAAATGATACTGAAAATTGAAGTCTTGTTTATGTTTACACCTTCAGCAGCATATCCAGTATGATTGTTCTAATTAAAATCAACATGAATGTTTAAAAAATCTTCATACTTGATGAGTCCTATGCCTGGTTGAGTTGGCACGCTTATGTAAAAATTTAAAGGAACACTAAGTACATTCTAGAAACACACATACATTCATATACGTATATAAGATGCATCTATCTATCCATCCACATGTATATGACTGTAATTTAATCAACAGATATGGGAGCTCATATATACATAGAGCCTACCCACAACCTGCCCTCCCTGATAAGGTAGGGTTTGTATCTAATTAACAAAAAATTAGGTTACTGTAGATTGTGGTTACAATAATCTGATTTGCCCCTTTTAATTTTGATTAATTAATAAGTTAAAATGCCAGTTATGATGGACAGACCATGGCTGTTAGGCCATAAGCGGGGGTATTGTGGTTTCATATTTTTATTTAGTTCTGTGAACCGCCCTGAGATCTCCGGGCATAGGGCAGTATATAAATTCAATAAAATAAAATAAAAACAAGCACCTTTTGGTTAAGTCTAACCAGAATTTAGAGCTTTTACTTACTCCTAAGTAAATCAGGTTAGAGAAATTCAGCCTAAGCCCAGATCCAACCCTATGTCTCACTATTCACTATATTCACACGATTCCTAACTGTACAAAATTATTATCATGTCCCTCTTGTGAAACCAGTGGGAAAGGTTTGACTTAGCTTGTGATTTAAGTTTGCTCCTCATTAACGATAAAAGCCGCAGAGGAGCAAAGTGGCTGTGAGTCTTCACACTGCACATTTGTGCAATCCTGGAAAGCCATAGTTTGGCTTACTGTGTCATGTGAAGCAGATCACAATTCTTATATGCTTGGCAAATCATCTGCAGTTCTCAGCGTTATCTGTAAAACAAATGAACTCTAAAGCCTCAAAACAACTTTGCTATTATATTAAGAGCCCAGTGTACTTCCATCTCATTTCAAATTTCCTGATTTATATTAAATATAGGTATCAAAGAAAAGCCTTCAATAGAGAAAAGGATTCCAGGCATTCCATTCTTTTTGCAAAATATAAGAATGCTTAGGGTGCCAATTTTATATTGGTTAATTGTGTCACCTTCAGGTTCCAAATAAGAACTTTTCCAATATGTTATCAAAGATCTGCAATCTATCCTGGGAGATGGCCCTTTCCTCTCACTAGGGTCAGTGTAGATCTGTCCTTTCACACAGCCCCATCAATCTGAAGCAGCTACAGCAATGAACCATCAGGGGAGGGGGACTTTTAAGCAAACCCTGGTGCCAACTTTGGTCCCCTTGCTACTCTAGCAACACCATCTAGAGCCCTGACAATTTCAGCCATTCCGCCAAGAGGTTATTCACCTGCACATCTTCTAACCTGATGTATGCTGTCTTCTGCCAATAATTCCCTTTCACCATTTACACAAGCCAAAACATCATGCTTTATGCAAGAGAATAAAGGCAGACAAAATCAGACATAAATTTATGCCCAGGGTTGCAAACAACAAGTGATAAAAATAAAAATAGATAAAAAACTATTCCTATACAGGTGCAGATTGGTTACACTTGAGAACTAATAGGAAGCATTTCAGTTTTCTAGGACATTCTGTAACAGACAAAGTCACCAAACTCCCAGGAAAAAAGGAAACTGATTATCCCTGTTGATTTGGCTATGCCAATCATTACCCTGGAACTAATCAGAGAAGTAGGTCATTAAACTGAAAAGGACTGACTAGATTCTGTGTTCATATCTGCATGGTGCTGATACACCTGCTGCTATCATCTCTTGCATTGCCTGTCACTCTTTTTTCCAATACTTTGGAAATTACATTTGGCCCCCTTACTTCTGAACTCTCTCTCTCTCTCTCTCTCTCTCTCTGTGTGTGTGTGTGTACACATACACATACTGTAAGTACTTAATTAAGTGACCATGCCTGTGGCAAAGTGGGTCTAGCTCACAAAAGCTTCTGTCACAGTGCATTAGTCTACCATAAAAACATAGCTACCCTTCTGAAATTTGTATTGCAACAATTTCCCTGCCTTAGGGTCCAACCACACTTCACAAAAGTTTGTGTTTTATCCATGGCAGATTTGTCTCACCTCAAGTTTAGTCTGGGGTTCTGGGTCTCCACCGATGCATTTTACACTGATCTTTTCAACTGTGAATTCCTTGAAACATGTAATATCCTGTCCATTCCACTGTTCCACTTTTTTCCTTGTCCCCACCCTTTTCTCCGTCCCTGCATCACAGCAGAGCCACACATCAGGGGCGGAGGAAGGGGGGTGAGGGGAGCTGCTTCTGGTGTCACCACTGAGGGGGGTGACAAAATGGTGGGCGGCACTCACCATGGGGCCTGCAGCACACCCAAGCCATATGTCTCTCCTGCGAGAGAGACGATGGCTTGGGTGCCCACAAGCTCTGCGTTGCCCCAAATGGTACGTCTACTATTGGCACTGGAAAGGGAAGCTGCTTTCATGCTCACTTGCAAACACATATAATCGATTGCAATGTGATGAGCACAAAAGGCAGATACATTTTTTAAAAGCGTGGGGCAGAGAACTAGAAACAAAAAGGGGTGGAGGTGAAAGAGGACCACCCACACAATGCACCACAAGGGAAAGTGCACATTTTTCTGTTCGGGAGCTAAAAAAAGGATCAGATCGGAAGGGGAACAAATTTCTATTCAGGTTTCAAGAGGTTCTGCATTTGTTCCGATAAAGTTCGGGGTATAAATGGAAAGCTTTCAGATCAATACTATTACTCCTATGCAAATTCTAATAAGTGCAGGACAATTGGAAATGTGGACACGCCCTTAATGTTTTTGCTATTTCAAAAACTCCAAGAATCCAAGAATCAGAAACAGGATATGTCAAATAAGCGCCTGTTAGAACCAATTCAATGCATCCTCTCTGAAGTTTATTTTGTTCAGGGGCCAAACACAGCAGAGAATTATTAGAGCAACAACTGGTTCCTTGTCAGATGACAAAATCAAAGTATTTCAAGAATGATGCTAGGATTGCTGGTCTTGATTACAGCAAAGGTTAAGCAAGGTAAATACTACCAGATGCTGACAGAAACAATGACGAATCTTGTGTCACATGAAATACTAACAAATTTATTATGGCGTCAACATATGTGGACCAGTTCCCATAATAATATTTCAAACCCTGGTTTGATCTAGCTTCAGAAGGCCTCAAATGACACTATGTGAGGGTGGAGATGCAGGACTCAGGGTCAATGGTTGAAAGCCTAGTAACAATGACTTCTCATATGTGCTGATACGGTTTCTTGGACTGTGATGGACCAGGTATCTCAGGCTACACAGGTGGTATTGGTATGAGGCAGTCTATGAGTCCTAGTGAGACATTCCCTGGTAGGGCCAGCAGACTTTGAAAGGTGAGTAGTACAAATCCCTTTTTACCTGTAACAAACACTGTTTTAGGAACACAATACACAGAGGGAAGGAAGGAGAAAACACAGCACCTGCATAGGGGGCTACACAGAACATATGCAACACTCCTGGGACACAGGTTCAAGATCTACCACCTGCAAGGAAGACTCTTTTGCCTATGAGCCAGAAAAGAGCGCCAAGACAAGAAACAAGGGCAGTCTCAGGGACACACAGTGAAAGCAGCAGCCTCCACTGAGTCACAGTAGGTCACTTCGGTATGGACCAAGGAAGTCACTTTGGTGCTGCTAACACAGCAGTTTGACTTCACCCCCAGAGACAGACAAATGCCAACAACTCACAGTTAAAATGATGGTTTCATATTTGTTCATTCTATTTGCATCAGTAAATTCAGAAACCATTCAACAGAATTTCAAACAGATAAAATGTTACTACTTTCAGATTTTGATGAGAATTACATTTGTGCTAGTGTTCTTACATAAGCATGACTATATTAAATATTCTACAAGCCACTGATTTCAGTCCTTTTATTGCTGTGTAAACTGGAAAGAAAACTCTGATTTCAGCCTATTAGGAAAGCATCTGGGTACTAAACACATAATATGCTGCACTCACCAGTGTAATTAGAGAAAATCAGAACTATACAGGGATTTCATTAGGACGCTGGCTCTTATTACAGAAGTCAAGTGATGCAAATGCTATGAGATCTCTAGTGCATTACAGCTTTGCTTAAAGATAGAAACAACCAACAGCTTTGCTATCGTTTCAGTCTTTCCATATGTGAACAAGAATGGGTTTGTTATTTTTTAATGTGAAACTCTTCTAGTTGCATAACCAAGTAAATAAACAAAGGAACAGAAAAGCAAAACAAACAAAGTAGGGAACCCACTGTATTCTTATTTTTGTAAATCTGTTCATTGTGGCAAAAAAGAACCTTTTGTGCTTTATTCTATAAACACAATTCTTCTCATAACTGTAATTCTGAGGCTCCTGAACCTTCTAAAACCTTGTTCTTTCTCTCAAGCTTTCCCTGCTTGATCTGCCTCCTCTTGCCTCTTCCATTTCATGTACAATCTTAAAGTGTGGGGGAAGTCTATGATGATTGATGTAATGAAAATTCTGCACATGGCTTAGCAAGTTTGCAGGCACTTAACAACAATCATTTTGCACCTTCTGTGGTCTATTTTCCCCATTTCAAGTGCCACTTTCCTTCCTCTGATACCTTCTCTCTAATCAACTGCCTATTTGGTGCTTTCTGCAAACTAGGTGCCCAGTATATGCAAGAACCAGAGCCCTCTCTATTTGACAGGTGCATGAGATAAGCTCATCTAGACATCCTTTGGGCTTTAAAGTTCTGTATCTAAGCATGTGCGTGTGTGCGTGTGTGCGTGTGTTTTCTGGCACTTTCCCTGGCACAACAGTGTTTCAACGCTGAATTGGAGCAAACAGCAATTGGGTTTTCAGTGGATAGTCACGTACTGCGATTCAGAGGTAAAATGAAGGTTTTTCCTGCAACAAACAAAAAACAAGACACAGAGCTTTGAAGCATGGACCTATGCCTAGAAAGCACGATGCAAAAGGAAGTCTGTACAAGCTCTATATAGTTAATCTTAATCTTAAATCAAAAGACTAGCTTCTTGAAAACATGTTTGGCATCAGAAGTATCCTAATCCTGCCTGAAGGCCTTTAAAATACACCATGCTGACAGCTATTCAACTCCGAAGGTTTGGGAATTAGACAATGCCTTCCATATGCTACATCAATATAAGTATTTGTTAAATCTAAATATAAGATATTATTATTTTATTTATTATTACTCTATATCCCATTCATTCTCCAGGGAGCTGAAAGTGGCCTACATACTCACCTCCCTATTTTATCCAGAAAACCTGTGAGCCAAGTTAGGCTGAGAAGTGTGACTGGCCCAAGGTCACCTGGTGAGCTTCACAAATGAGTGTGGATTTGAACTCTGGTCTCCCAGGTCCCAATCCAGCACGCTAATCCCTACACCACTAACCTGATTGTTTTAAAATAAAAAAGGAAGAGCATTTAGACAGCACAGTGCTACCACAGCAAATAATTCAGAATTCAGAGTGTGCGTGCCAGAATCTGAACAATCCCACTTTATGCTGCTGATCTCAGATCTCAATTGTGTGGGTAGATACCCGTCGCCTTGGTGATGAGAAAGTCTGTGGGAAGGACAGGAAGGAGAATATTTCATAGCTCACTGCAGAAACTGGCAGGGTGAAGTGTTGCCTCTGAATTCGGCAGTGATAAAGCCTGAAACCCATCAACTGCTGCTATCTAATCACAAGTTGCCACAGCAACATAGATAGGAAACAAGGGATGCTTTTCATAATAACATTAAGGGATGAAAATGCTCAAACTTGAGTATTGGTGTGACCAAAGAACAACTACAAAATATCTACCTTCCCCAACTTTATTCCTTGCACCTAGGTCACTTTAGAGAAAATAGCTTTGCTGCGATGGACAGATGTCAACACTACGTGCTGAATCTATTATGTGCCAAATTTTGAATCACAACTGAATATGAATTGCAAGAATATATTTCTTTGATGACAAAGATGATAACCATGAAGCACTGTTTGCTTGCACTAACAGTGGGGGGGGGGAGATTGCAGTGGGGGGGGCGATTGCAGTGAATCTTCCTGATTCATTTCCTGCCCCAAATAATCATGGTAAATTTAACAGATCACGATTCATGGAAGTTTTTAAACTATTTCAGAAGTGTGAGTGAGGCAGGTAACAACCAAGGAAAGAGGCTTTTCTGTAGCAGAATCTGCTCCCTAGAGAAGTTCACCTGTACTACATTTTATACATTTTAGCTGGCAGGTTAAGACCTTAATTTTATTGCCCTATGCTTGCAGCAGTGACTGGTTTATCTGTCAATAACTTTTATATGGCCTGGGCTACTTGCTGTTTTATCCGGTATGCTTATTCAAAGACTAAGCCTTGTGTTCTTGTAGCCCTACTTTGGCCACCTGAATAAGACCCTTTTGCATCCTTTTGATACTATGCATGGGTAATAGACCCTTTGTTGATATTAAAAGGAGAGGAATGTTTATATTGAGCGTGTGCCCTCCCTCCCAAACTTGGTAAGTTAGGACTAGCACCTTGAATGTATTTCAGATGCTAATAAGCAGCCAGTGCAGTTGCTGAAAAAAGGTAACTGACTATGTCCTTGTTACCCTATTACAGTTAGGAGGCATGGCTATGACTTCTATCCAGTTCTAAATTCTGAACATTCATCAAAGGCAGGGCCATATATTTGTTTTTAAATCTTAATAACCCACCTTTCTTCCATCATGGTATTCAAGGTGGTCACTGTTCCAGACAATGATTAGACCTGCTTAGCTTAAGCAAGGTGGTGGCCTCATGTACCTTCAGACAATACAATGAGACTAAATAAAATATATTAAGTTATGATTTTCAAAATAAATCGGATGGAAGATTTTTATAGGGAAAAACCTTTAGCTATGGTTCTGTGTTATCACTGAGGCTCTGAAATGGCCAATCCTCAAAGTGGGAGGGGGGGTGAATAGCTTGAAAGGCCCCTTTCAGTCTATGAAGGGCTGCTGATACGAATCCAATGCAGTTAACAAAACAAAAAAAATTAGTTGGCACTATTGCCCCAGAAATTAGTAGCAAATCTCACTCCAGTGGCATTCCAGTGTACCTTATCAAAAGGGAAGGCTAAACCCTAGATTGTTCAACCAATTTTCATGAAGCTAGTCAAGCACTGCTTCCAAATACTGCTTAAATACAGAGATTGATGCACCTGTATCTGTGAAAAAGGTAAGTGCAGCTTGTTGTTATTATTATTATTTACTGAATTTGTATACCGCCCTATACCCAGAGGTCTCAGTGCGGTTCACAGAATATCATCATTATGCTACTGAAGTTGCACTTAATCGAGTGTCAATCTCTTGAGAAGTTCCATATGCACATGAAATAGTATATATGAAATCTATAGGGGATATCTATCACAGAATGTCTCCACAGCCATGCTCTAGTCTAGTGTTATTTCTCTCCACCTTATTTAAATCATGCCTTTTCTACTGCAAAATGTTTCCTACCTACATGCTGTATCGCACAGATGGATGGTTATCTCAAGCTGTCAGTGTTCTTGCTTGCTTACATTAAACCTACAAAAAGTAATGCTTGCCTCTCACAAGTATATCCCTAGTTTTAATCATACAAAGCCAGGACATATACCAGCTCCAATTATAATTTGCTGTTATAGAATAGCCTGTGCACCTTGTAAGCATCATGCTTGTCAGCAAAGACTTAAATGTCTGTAACCTTGTCTGTATCTTAATTTTAAAAGCTTATTGATTCACTAATCCTTATGGCATTAACTTTAACACTTGATATTGATGATTTAAAAATAGCTCTTCTTGCTTCACTACTTCACTGATACTGCTGTCAAAAATGTAAGATTTGGTTTTGTGACAGCTTTCCTAGGACAGCTGGGAGCTGTTCAGAAGCTCATCAAAATATATTCCATGTTTCTGTGAGCTACATACTAAAATAGTGCTATAGCTCCATGAAAAATTGGTGAAAGCAGTTCATCATTTTCATACCCTCCAACATTTCAAAGAGGAAAGGAGAAACATTATTGTTTATGAGTACCTACACTAGGCCAAAAACAGGCCCAGGGGAAGGCTGTGTTATAACAATGGTGAGTTGTGAGGTGTAATCTACTAGGTTATACTCTATAAACACAAAGGGCATAAGAGACAGGAAATGCCATTAAGACAGGATATTAATTGTGTGACTGAAACATTTTAAAAATATTAATAGCAGCTGCAGAGCCCCTAATCGTATTGAGGATCACAGCACAAAGGGAGGGGGTTAACCCTGTTCGTTTACACCATGGTTTCAATTAAAATTGGTCCCCCAAAGCTGCTTAATTCCACTGGCAGCATGGAGTGGTACCAATGGGAATTAAGTAAGCAAACTTAGCTATTAAAAGTACCAAAAATATGTTGGCTTTGAATGCAAAATGCCACTCTTTTCAAAAAAGAAATCTATTCATCTCTGAAAAAACTGATGGAGACATACCCTGGCAGAGTGTACTCATTAAATAAAGTTTTTGACAGACTAAGGAAGGAGACGTTGAGCAGAAGCCCTAAATTAGTAGTGAAGATACTGCAGGCTGATCACCTCTGAAGAGATAATGTTTTTATAAACCTAATTCTGAATTCAACAGCAACTTAGGGTAAACATGCTGCTTTTCATTTTATTAGGTCAGTAATTCCCACACTGTGTGCAAAGAAACTTCAGTGTGCTGTGAGAACCGAATTAAATCAATTCAAGTTCCCCCTGAACTCAAAATACCCACTTAGTGAAGAGACAGTTCACTGCATCTATGCATAATTCGTATGCCCAGATTCAGTAACTTGTGCAGAATCAAGGAGGGATGGTCTCCTCTGAGGGTGGGTAATTCTTTCTCTTACTGCTAAGGCTACAATCCTATTCACATTTAATGAAGGAGCGTCACTGAACACAGTGGGAGCTGCTTCTGAATAGACATGCATGTGATGGTGCTGCAAAAGTAGTAAGAGTTTAAAAGTGGCATAGGTACACTTTCAATTCAGAAAGGAGTGTGCTGAAATATGGCTTATGACATATGGTACACATACAGCAGGCATTGTCCGTAAGATTTATAGACTCTTATAGTAAATGCATTTTGACCAAACTGCGGGAGGCAGTGGAGGACAGAGGTGCCTGGCGTTCTCTGGTCCATGGGGTCACGAAGAGTCGGACACGACTAAACAACAACAACATAGTAAATGCATACCTTCCTATGGACCTGCATTGAGCTAGCACATATGCTTTGCTCTGTTGTTTAATATTAATATATAATAAAATGTTATTATTAATTAGGAACAGATGTCAAGCTTTCATTGAGTTTCTAAGTTAAAAAGGAAACTTTGCATTTCAACAAGAGGCACCACAAATGTTTAAGTTGCTGAAAGTTGATGGACAAAGCAATCCCAACTGGGAACAGAGAGCTGCAGTGTGGCAAAGCTACCACCATATTCAAGTCCTTGTTGGCTTTTCGTCATACTTCAGCATATGGCTAATATAGATGGCAGAGAATATAGGACATACTACAGCAGGCATGGAGGCTGAATGCAGTCCTCCTGTGTGGCCCTTGGTCTTCTCCCTATATCACTCCTTGTACTGTGATATGGTATGTTCATTGCAAGGGTGGAGTCAGGTATGTGTAGAAACCTCTTAGATATGCAAGAATCACATTCATTGCTCCTCCTACATTTGTCTTCATCATTGCATCAACCACTTTTTCCTTTTCACTTCAGAACATGGTAATGTAACCCTCTGGCTGAAAAATGTTCCTCAACCCTCTACCATAAGATATTCACAAAATGAGAAGTAACATACAGTTCTTTCAACTAGAAGACTGTTTCTTTGTACAGAACTTCGTACTAGAAGAGCATATTCATTACCAATCATAGTTGTCAACTTTCAGATTTGAAAATAAGGGACCAGCAGCCTCGAAAATAAGGGATCAGCAGCCTCACCTGTCCCGGGGACAGTCTACGAGATAGCAGCGAGAAACAGCGCTGGAATAAGGGAATTTCTGACACAAAAAAGCGAAGGTTGACAGCTATGTTACCAATGTATCAAAACACTTAACTCCCAAAATGAAAATATTTATGCTTTTAAAAAAAGTCTGTAGTTTAGCCAGATATTATCTCAGAGGAAAGGTGTCTTGCTTCAAAACACTTTAGATAGCAACTTTTTCAGATGTATATAGTGATTACATAAGGCTGTAGCTGAAACACGAAAGAGTAACATGGCTCGTTTCTGCAACCACTACTGAAAGAATATGCTTCAGGGAATGAAGCAAGCTCTTCATTTAGTTATTGTAAGACTGGGAGGAAATCAATAATAGAAAACAACAGAGTAATTCATAATGAAAAACACCACTAAGGAATAAATTACAACAAATCTACTATGGTATCTCTAATAAGAAAGAATAGAATGCTCAAAGAGGAGTTGTCTTTTCATTGCAAGCATAAACAAAGAAAAACAAAACAAAGAACTAATGTATTTTCCCCATAATTTTTATTAAAAGTTTTTCATCATACAATAAAATAAATCAACAACAAACTAATCTAAATAAAAAGAGAAAATGAAAAAGGAAGAGTTAAGTAAATACAAAGGTATCTTAATCCTTGTTTCACACAGAAGGAGATGTACCTTCCCAGCTCTCACTTGGGAGCATCCCTTTCTTCTCCCAGTCTCCCATCCTGGGAGAGCTTCCCCTACCTGACTCTCACATGGGGTCCTTCAGCAGCCAGCCAACACCTTCATGTGTATACAATCCCTTCGTTGACCCAGAGTATAGGACACCAAAAACAAAGCAAGAAGAAACAGAAGGAAAAAAAGCAAGAAGATAAAAATAATAAAAGGCTGAAAAAAGAAAATAAAGGAAAAGAGAAATAAAAAGGGCTTCTATTTATCCATCTGTCAGTTTTATATATATATAAATTATTCAAAATATTCACTCCAGACAGGTATCCAGCTTTTCCTTCTTCTGTGAGGCAATATTATCCCAGGCTTCAGATCCAGACATCTCAAGTCCATTTCTTTTCCCTTCCTTACACAAACTCTAAAAGAGGTTCTCCAATTATTATCACTGATAAATGTCAAGAATAGTCTTCCTCCTGTCCAGCACAATAACTTTTACCTTCAATGTTGAGAAGCAATAAATCATTCATCTTTATTCATACAGGGGTCTTTTCCTGTAATAAAGAGTTATTCATTCATTAATTCACACCCAGTTCCATATCTTCCAATTTCCTGTTCGTTGTGGTTTTCCATCCTAATTTATAAAAAAACCCAGTACTTCCATTTTCTCTTCTTCCATTCCATTCTCCTATTCTGGCAGTCATTTATCAATATTATTTTCCAAAGGTTCAGTGTTTTCTTTAACCTCATCTTTCACTGGTCTATTTTCATTCACCCTTTTAGCCATCTCAGCTCTGATCTCAAATTTTAATTGCTCATCGAGTAATCGCTGCATGGTGCCAACAGTCAATGGGGTGTCCAACAGTGTTTTTGCCATACTGAGTGTTCTTGGTCTTATTAATAACTCACTCTCCACCTTAAAATCTTACTGTCTCTGCCTTAACAGCTTGACTCTCCCATCTCCTTATCTCCAGACAGCATTCTTTTCCCACAGATGCATAAATAAAACTAGTTTCAGTTTTCAGCCAGTACTTTCATCAAAGGGATGGAAGGTTAAGAATAAAATAAAAATTTCTAACAGTTGGAATGCTCCTTATCCACTTAAAATCTTTCTTAGTCGTAAACTATTAAAACATCCTTTCTGTTTTGCTTTCAGCCTTTCAATGATCATCTCTTCGTTTGTCAGTTCACATTCCAGATGCAAATTTCAATAAGCGGAGAGATCACTTCAGTTATAATTTATAACAGACTCAAAAGTAATTAAAGAAAGAGAGCTTTTGCCCACTTTATGCCCTCAGGACTGACCCTCAGGACTATTATGTTGTGTTTGGACACGATTGAAATTCCTCTGTTCTAGGCCACTCTCTTCTCAGAGAGAATGTAATAACCAATATTTATGCCTTTCGCGATCATTACGGTAATCACCACATAATTATCTCTGTTGACAGACTGTTGACAAGCGATATCTAGTCCGCCATTTTCCTCTCCAGAAGTCAAAAGTGCTAACAATGTACTGACAAATATTTTGCCTAATTTAAATCAGTTTAAATCAAACCCCTACCTTGCTTGCCTTTTTGGCCTTCTAACCACATGCATCCTACACTGTCAACAGCACATGCCTCATGTCAACAATAATCAAATTGGAGTATCAGAAATAGTGATGAAACTGGATTAGAAGTGAAACCAAATTTATAATGAAAGAAAATTTGGGAAATCAATTTAAGTGACTAACCTTTGAAAGCAGCAAAAGCAGTAACAAAGACTGATGAACTGGGAAGAAAACCTGGTCAGGCCTCAATTTATTCCTCCTGGGAGTGGACCCAAAGTGACGCTTATTGGTCAGTTGGGTCTGTCCCCTGAGGAACTCCAGCCCATGCCTGCCCACCACTGGCCAATCTGCAAGCAGGCTGGAATCCACTCAGGCAATGCTCCCAGGTTGCAGACATGGCTGTGGCCAGGCCACAATGCCACCTGACAGTGGAAGGATTTGTATTGGAGCTTTAAATGTAACCAAGCATAAAATACATATTTTATACAGTTCATTTTTAGACTTTTATTTCTTATGTTTGGTTCTGTTAAGAACACAAGGAGTGATCATGTCAGGTTATACTGGGTACATGTTTTTTTAACAAATGAAGGTGACTTATAAAAAACATATTGGCTGTTATAGAACAGAAAGTCCTTTCCCAGTTGTAGTATACTTTCAACTACTCAACAGAACTTACTCATATTTCTAAAGTGATACATCACTTGTCATTTTTTATAGCTTTGAACATCCAAGATGCCACTGGATACATGTGCATTTATTACACTGAAGAGTTCCAGAGGGAGAAATATAACATGTTAATGGTCCTTCTGCCTGCCTGCCAGGGAAGATTCAAAGAACTAACAAAGTAGCCAGAACATCAACTATACTTAATAGATTCTGTCTGGTGCAGACAACTCAAGTGATCTATATCATTTCGAAGTCTATCCTACCCAGCAAGCCCTTGGGAAAAAACACAGCAACTTAGGTTTACACAGCGGCAGCTAAACCAAAGGATGTACAACACTGCTTTATGCTTCCCAGATAAAAAAGGAACCACAATAAAAATGCTGTAAGTATAAATTATATAATCTATATAAAAAGTAGAGTGTATGGTACTTGTTCTTTCCCTTCTTTCTTTGGTAATCACTCGTAGCTGAGTAAGATTGTCTTCCATGAACACCATCTTAACAGTGAGTCCGTAAGTGACTGTGGAGGTCAGTTCTGGATCCACGCGTTCTTCCACAGGGGAGAGAGAGGTTTCCAGGTGGGAGTTGATCTTGGTGAGGGGTTGTCAAACGTGCCTTTCTCTTAGCTCATTTCTCCTTTTCACCCTGAGTTCATGCTCCTTCAAAGTCTGTGACACCTTTGGTAGAGGCTGTTCTCCAGTTGGAATGCTCGCAGGCCAGTGTTTCCCAGTTATCAGTGCTTATGGTAATTGTATACCAGGATCCATTATTTTTAGGCATATAGTAAGCCATGCAACATCTACCATTTCAAATTAAAATGTAGCTTCTTTAATTGGTACACATGAGTTGCATGTCTCATGTGATTGTTCTAAGTCACTTTGTAAGAGCCACCATATCATTTAATCTTCAGGTACACTTACGTTTGCCAGAGTGTTTATCATGCATACAGTGTAAAGCATGTAGACGTATGATTGGTGCAGACTGTTATCCTTATTAGCATCAAGTTATTCACTATTACTATGGTGGTATGACCACTTTGGTCTTATTTTGTACACTGTTCTGATATCTAAATGAAGAGGGTGTTTTAAAAATTATTAATTAAAAATTAACTAATAAATAATTTTAATGGCTTCAGCTCCTTCCACATACAGCTCCAAAAACATGTTAGATATGAGCCAGGAAACTAGAAAATTGTGTATTCTGATGTAAGTCCTCAAGTGTTCAGGGAAATACATCTCTCATTGACCTTTTAAGCTTTCACTGTGGCAGATAGCAACACACTGTTATTCTGCTCAGAATGTTAAACAGCTAAGGCAAAATTTATGGCCAGTTTCAGCACTTGCATTAAGTATTTTCCACCAGGGCTATGTGCTTTCTTCTCTGTAGCATTGCCTTTCTTAACCTAGTAGATGGAATATACACAGCAAAAATAGTTTTCTCTCTTCACATTCTACAAAATGAGAGATGGCTGAAGTAGGTCTGAATGAAATGAAAGAAATTCTGAGAGGATCTTCAAAACCCTCTGAGATGAAGGAATCTATTTTACGCTACTTCAAAAATTTGTATGTTGCACCAGAAAACAGTATCTTTCATCTTCTAGCATATTACAAGTATAGCTCACAGTATGGCTTCTCAGCACAGGAAGCATAATTTTATATAAACACATATATAAGGCTCAGAGTTTACTTCTCTTCCTGTATTCCTGTATTCCTCAATTTACTTCCCCTTATGACTTATTTTTTTTAAAAATATTGCCAGTCTGAATTTTATCCCTGCTCAGGGCAATGAACAAAATAGCAGCGAAAGCTGTGAAGTGGCAACTATTGTTCACCAGGTTTTGCTTCATAAATGTTAAGTATGCAATGTTCCCAGTAAACCATTTAACATTTTGAAAAAGTATTGCTATCTACACTTATCACTTTTTTTTCTTTTCTGGTGCCTTTAACATTATCTTAAGATGCAGAAATTAAGCAGGACAAGTTTTTAAACCATATCTCTCTATGTCAGGAAAAATTCCTGCCACTTTTGTAATGTGAGGCTCCAATTAATGACAAAGGAGTAGAAACTTGAGTTTTGGCTTGTATGTTCAGTAGCTATTATGCTTATATTTTACACCCATTCGTTTACTGGGTTTTCAGTATGCAGTAGAAAATGGTGCAGTATTAGTGAACAATCTTTCATTGCATGTTGCCTTTTTAAATCAGCATCTATCTATGTTGGAATTTAGGCCAGCCTAATTGTACAAGAAATCCATAACAGCAACAAAGGAGAAACTAGGACCTATCTAGGACAAAATATTGTAGTCAAATCTAACTGGGGGAGGATGACTTTACCCTAGCAATGGAATACTACTCTTAAGATCCAGTCAGGAGCCTCTGTTGCCTTGTGGGCTACTGGCTGGCTGGAACCGCGAGACACTGCAGAGGAAAGGCAGTCTGCTGTCATTCCCACTAAAGGGACACTTCTGAAACACTGATACAGCACTCACACCTGGACCTGAGGCTGCCTGCTAAAGCTGTGTTTAAAGAGGCTGGTATTCCACTCTCACCACTCTCCACCAAAGAGCCAGAAAAAAAAAAGGGGGGGATAGAGAAGAGGCTAGACAAAGAGGAGGCAAAGGTGTTGATGCTAATGTTTTTTTAAAGTGTTTGGGGTGGTTTTAGGAGAAAGTAGAGAAAATGTGAACCAGCGAGCCACATAAGGTAGAAAATAAGCCAAATGCAAGTAGGGCAAAAGGCAGAAAGACAGACTGAAAAGTCATACAAAGAAAGAAAAATATTGTCTCAGCAGAGTAGAGATGGGAGTTTAATGGCAGCCTGACTGCTTTCGATGAAGGCAGGAGCAAACTGAATTAGGAAAGACACCTACTGCCTAACTTAAACTATCAGGATTGGAGCCTTCCAGAATGCAAGAGCCCTAGGACTAGAAATAAATATTTCATATTCACCATCAAAGATTTTTCTTTCCAAAGTTTGAAGAACAACACAAACACACTTATCACAAAACAAGAAATTCATGCCTGTGAAAGAAACTAGCATCCAAGACAGAAGCACACTAGTATAGGCAAAATACCCCTCCATGGAAAAAAAACCAAAAAATAATGATAATAAACATGAAGAATAACTGTGCTGCAAATAAAGCTGTTCTAAAATTTGATTTATCAAGTTAGCATGCATAAAAACTTAATTTTTGTGTCAAAAGCTAATTATTTCTACTATGTACAGAAAAAATGTATGATTAAAAGTCATATTCACAATTAAACAATTTCCCTTTTCTACATGCAATTTATTTCTAATCAATTTTAAATATAATTAGTGCTTACTTTCATCTTCTTGGTTTTCTGGTGCAATTTGCCTTCCCTCTTCTTCTTCTTCTTGCTCTTTCTGTGGCAATTCTTCCTGATGGCTGGAGGCACTGACAGAGAGCGTGTGGCAGCAATGGTTGAACCCACTATCCCGGGGCAGAGTATAACTGCGCGGCTTGCCCCCATTCCCATTTAGGGCTTGCATTTTCTCACCCTCCACTAAAGGAAAAGGGCCGTAGTGATCCTGCAGGTGGCACTTTTGAGTAGGAAGAGTTGACTGCCGCCTGTGTTCTGGAGAGATAACAGCTGAGTCAGAGAAAACAGAGTCCTCAAGTGGTAGAGTCTGAAGGTAGTGCAACCCTGAGCTTGTCAGTGGAGTCTCTATTAAATCCTGCCAAGAACGTCGCTGGCTGGCTGTTTTACGGATGGGAGATTCAGTAGTACTCCCAACTGGTTCCTGACGGAATTCCTCATGTGAAGATTGTGACTGGGAAGTTTCAGTGGAAGAGAGTCGGCTATGCTTTGGTTCCACAAAAGGGCTTGCGCAGCTCATCTGCAACATGAATACAGATTCTGGTTTCAGATCAATTATGAAGATAGCCGAATGTTTGCAATATTCAATGGCCATTATGTACTACAACTAGCAAGGATATAGGTTTTATTATTAACTTACGTATTTTCCAACTCCTAGTTCATAAAAGGATATTTCAAAGGAAAAAACCTGAAATCTATCTACAAAACCATAATCCTTAGAAAAAGAACTATCATAAAGAGAATAGAGTATCCCAGCCAAAAAGGCCCAATACATCATATGTAGCCACCCAATTAATCTTAGAAGAATCATCTGAAGCACAAATTTCTTTGAGAACACACAATCATTATTTGGCTTTGTTGCACTATATTCCTTGCCATTCTGTGTTTCATATTGGGTATAAACATCAATATTTAGAAGGGATTATTTGTTGCTTTATGCTCCTGCACATACACCAGACAAACATTTTGAATAAGAGTTGTATTTGCTTCTATCTAGCTTCAAATCGTTCAGTCAAAATCTCAAGGTTCAAAACAGTAAAGAAATAGTGTATGCGACATCTGTTTGTATAAACACCTAGGAGATGTATCTCACAATACTTGTAGTCAAACAACTACAAGGTCCTTTTACCACTCCAGTCTTTGGGCCCAGCTCTGATATTCTCCCAACTGTTATTACAATGAAGCTAGCTATTTAATATACTTAAGGATCCCTTGATTCCACAGTTAATAGAGTTGCTGTTTTATGATAAAGTCACCCTCATAATGCATTTGAAAAGCAAGGTTAATCTAAATAATAAAGGCAATATTCAGAAAACAGTGTGTTACCAAACTAAGTGATTCAAATAATGGTTCAGTTACAGCTAATAGTACTAAAATCTGATTTTAGGCGAAACCCTGCAGATCACTGGAGAAGAGGAAAAATCTTGCTCCT
The DNA here is from genome assembly GCF_964106915.1 of Podarcis gaigeae. NCBI lineage: Eukaryota > Metazoa > Chordata > Lepidosauria > Squamata > Lacertidae > Podarcis > Podarcis gaigeae. The sequence continues at coordinate 43,692,715 of NC_139677.1, read as the reverse complement.
AAGAAGTTATGAAAATGCAGTCACTGACATTTACAGAATGTTACAAGAATTTATAAATTGCCTTTAAAGAATAATCCAGAGAAGTCCATATGTGCTTTGTGTCAGTTTCATGGGATCTACTGTGGCATACAAAAATCTGGAGTGTCAGTCCCTACACTACAAATTATATGAATGTCAGAATTAAATGGTGGTTTTATTTCAGTTTGATAAACCAGAAACCAGAAGTTGTCACAAATATTACCTATGTATCTTGTTGAAAGCTCTTCCAAAAACGAACAGAGGGGTAAAATGCTGACTATACCTTGACTACTTTTTAGATAAAAAAAAAGTAGGTTAGCTACTTGGTTTGTGCACCATTGAAGAATTTCTCTATCCCTGTTGCATTTGGAGACAAATCTATTGTTCCAAAGTGGTGAAATACCTAGTCCCTACTCATGAATCAACTGCTAGAAAGGTGCTCTTGGTCTTCCACACAGATTATCAGGATCAGGCTGCAAGGTGAGATCTGGAAAAGACCTGCCAATGAGGCAATATACGGGAAGAAAAAGCAGCTGTGGAGAAGTCATGTGGCCCTTCCCTTTTATAAGGTCAGGTAAGCACTGGATAGAGGGAATAAGAAATCACTTTTCCAAAGTGCTCCTGGGGTGATCCAGATAAGTCTTCTTTGTCTCCAGCTGCAAGATTTATTAACATGCCTTAAGTCTTGCTGAAACAACCAGCAGCAGTCACCCAAAGCATAACACTTTTGGTAGCCTGCAGAAAGAAGTATGATATTTTTTGAAGCAGGCAGTGCAGTGGAAGGGTGTCAAGCAGAAGCTTTGAGATTAACCATTCATCAACTTTACCTTCCAACTGTGTTTTATAGCACCCCTGACACCTTCACAAACTGAATGGTGTAGTGGTAGTGGGATGAAACTGAGACTGTAGCTGAGGAAATGCCTTGCTACTCATATTGGCATTCATGCACAGTGCAGTCATTCAGTCAGGACACAGTTGGCAAAAACACAAAAGATAGCTTGCAAAAAATCTCTTTGCTGGATATGGAAATTCTAATGTAAGATCAAAGATGACTTCATGTGATTTCAGTTATGCCTCTTGAAACAACGCTATTCTGTGACTCCTTTAGCATAGTTGAAAATAAAAAGAAAATCAGCTAGGCAAAGTCAGAGCTTCAAAGCTAGCATGGGAAAATACGACTTATTTTATAGAATCATAGAGTTGGAAGGGACCCCAAGGGTCATCTAGCCGTCCCCCTGCAATGCAAGAAACTCAACTAAAGCATCCATTACAGATAGACATTGAACTTCTGTTTAAAAACCTCCAATGAAGGAGAGTTTGCCACCTCTTGTGGGAGCCTATTCCACTGCCAAACAGCTCTACCTGTCAGAAAGTTTCTCCTGGTGTTTCATTGGAATCTCCTTTCTTATAACTTGAAGCCATTGGTTCGGGTCCTAGTTTCTGGGGCTGAAAAAAGCAAGATTGCTCCATCTTCCATATGACAACTCTTTAGATATCTGAATGTGGCTATCATATCTCCTCTCAGTCTCCTCTTTACCAGGCATTTTCTTTTTGAAAATGACACAATCACATCCAGACTTCCCAAATGAACTTTGGATGAACTAGTATGTTCTTCTGGCACTTGAACTAGCCTTAAAAACTAAAGTTCTTAAGGAAACATTTAAAAATATGCAGCCTGCTTCCTATAGACCTCCAAAGAATATAGCTGAAATTGGGAAGAGGATTTTAAGAGGATCTGGAAAAATAGGTTTCCTATGGTATGGAAAAAAATTCACCTCTATCTACTGGAGAGTTTACTCAAATGCATCTATCATACAAGCTTATTGTTTGCTCTCCTTACATCAGCATTACTTCACATCTGATGGCATATTAAGGATACCCTTTAATATCTGGCCATTTGTACAATTATGTATTAATATTTTGTATGGTCTACTTGTTTTGTAATAGAAAAGTCTATTTTTTAATACACAAAGAACTTGAAAGGAAGCACAGAATCTATTCTTATCTGAAAGAGGATAAGCTTTTGTGAGAAACTTAGTTCATGTTGGTTAAAGTAGGAATGCTGCCAGTATTTTACCTTGGCTTAGCTTCAATTTATAATTGCAATGTACATATTTAAATTTGTTCCTCGAAGGATAGTCTAATAAAGACCCTATTTCTTAACAAATCTTTTTAATAAAGCAGCTGTTCTACTATTTTAACTGTTTTAATGAGATCTGGAAGATGTTTTTAAATGTAAGATCCTGCAAAATAAAGGTATAAATAAAGATCCTATATACCAGTCATGATTGTTGTTCTATGCAGTGGTTCAGGGTATTTATTCTTACATTATATTTTGACACAGGACCAAAAAACTGAAAATATACAAACATAATTCCCCTGACATCAAGCATTTATACAGGATACTTCCAACATCATTCACCCGAAAGTGCAAACTCAGTTGAAATGGATGAAGGTTGCGTAAGAGCTACTACCCAAAAAGTATTTCTGTATTCTCACTCTGGGTCAATGGCAGCTAGTTATTACAAATGAACACTTACCGAAGGAGGTCGTGGGTATGTGTCATATGGTGGAGGTGGGCTGTCTTGTTTGGGTGTTGATGGTGTGTCTACTTCTTCCTTATCACTTTCACTCCAGTAATCTAAACAATACAAATTAAAACAACAACAACAACAACAACCCTGTATTATTGCAGAAATCAAGTTCTTCAAAATTCATGTGTCATAATCAGAAAAGGGGAGCAATGGAAGATATATGTTAATGTGGATTTTAAGAGCCATCCTCATAATTCATTTTAATGAATAAAAGCAGGCCTTCAAGGGTTCTAATACAACCATCCTAGAGCTGTGTTGTAATAATCCCTTTATCAAAGTTCTACAGGACTGCTATTTGAGAATAAAACAGTGGTGGAGAAATAAGTATGTTTTGTCACCATCACTGGCATAGAGTAGGCACTATGATGATCCGTACTTGTGTTCTCTGTACACAATTGTCTCTATGCTTGTTCCACGGGTCTTGGCATCCTGGTAAAGCAAAGAGCCAGCCAAGCACAACAAATGAGAGATGTTCTGGTCAGTTTTCAAGGGCAGTTCCACACAGTACACATTGCAATAAACAAACACTAAGGTCACTAGAGCATGAGTTACTGGTGGCAATCTATCTTGATCCATGAATGACCATAGCTGCCAAACCAGCCATAGATGGAAATATGCACTCCTTGCCATTGGCTGACAGGATTGTTCCTTCTGGGATAAATAGCTAGGATAGAATCCTTCCAGTTTAATCACCCACTGAGATCCCAGTTACAGTGGTACCTTGGGTTAAGTGCTTAACTTGTTCTGGAGGTCCATTCTTAACCTTAAACTGTTCTTAACCTGAAGCACCACTTTAGCTAATGGGACCTCCTGCTGCCTCCGCGCCGCTGGAGCACGATTTCTGTTCTCATCCTGAAGCAAAGTTTTTCACCCAAGGTACTATTCTAGTGTAGCGGAGTCTGTAACCTGAAGCGTATGTAACCTGAAGCGTATGTAACCTGAGGTACCACTGTATATATGGCACACCAGTCCTGTCATGTATAATTGTTAATGGCAATGAATTGCCCTGCAATTAAAAGGAACACCAGCAGGCTGCAGGGCAGGCTGACAGGTCAACCCCAAATCTTCTGATTAGAGGAACAACCACTCCAGACAGGAGACAGTATTTTACATTGGCTTAGCTTCAATTTATAATTGCAATGTACAGATATAAAAAAGTTCTGAAAATGCTTTTTTAAAAGCTTTTTAAAAATGCGTGAATTTTCCATAAGGCTCACCATTGCCAACTAGTGTCATATTGTATACTGCACTTAAAACACACTTAAAACATTTTATTTGCAGCTGTACGGCTGAATCCTCAGTTATCTCACTCCCTTTCCTCACAGTACTATCTACTAAACAAAATGACACTGTTTTATTACACCTCTCTTTATCTCTGTATCATTTGCTAAGCACACTTTGGCCTACTAAAGAATTAGAAAAAATAAAAATGTAATCAGCCTTTAGTGACTTTCCAAAGTTAAATATATAAAATCAATATGCTTTAAGGAAAAAACCTGATCCATCAATCATCAGCACATATAACAGGTCCTTTTTTGTAGTCAAACATGCCCTGAATATTTTTTAAAGTTCCTATGTGTTCAAATAAAGTACTGCATAAGAACAACAGTTGCAGTAACTGAGGGAATATTCTTAAATAAGAAAATAAGGGTTCTCCTATAAGGCACAGAATACATATCCTTTAAGTAGGGAGATTAAGTGAAGCAAACAAAATAATTATACCATACCTTGCTCTTGTTTGATCCTCTCTCTTTCTGCATAACCAGCAGCAAGCATATTAATTCTGTTTAACCACCTGTAATATTTTAAATGCATCACTGTCAATGCTTTAACAAGTTACATGACTTTGTATGTGGTCTTTTATTCGAATATTTACAGCTTCTTGACAAGATAAGGCAGCAAGACCTATGTTTCATTCAGCTGTCTTGTTAGATGGAATTTTCTTGTAAAACTATTTTGACATATACAATCTTGTTTCAAATAGAAAACCTTGAACAAGGATGCTGGAAGTCCTTAAAATGAAACATTTCAAGGTATTCAAAGATCTGTTACATATTGCTCACAAATACGTCATCATACTGAATAATTCTTTCTGTTCCAATTTCTCAAGATCAAATCCTGTTACAAAGTTTTTGTCAATACATTTAAAGCCTTATTTGTCATAACAGCAGGAAAAAAGTTCACTCTCCAATTTTGAAGCACATGTATCATATAGTATAACAAAGAGATAGGAGAAGCTTTGTGTGCATCAAGAAGGAAGAGAAAGGAAAAATAATTCTTTTAAGTAAAAAAATTTCAAACCTTACACTAAATCAGACTTCCAGTTCCCTAGACTTCTTCCCACAGATGACCCAGCTGCTATTCTGCCTGTAACATCTGTGCTTCTTAATGCAATTTCCAGGCATTCTACTTACTACCCCACCATCAGGAATAACACTTGCCAAATTTCAGAGTGAAAGGGTTCTCACTTTATTGCCCATTAACAAAGGCATGTAGGAAGAAATTGTATTAAATTAATTTGGTTTGATTTGTAATAATTTGGAAAACTAATAAAAATAATTTGAAAACACCACCACCAAGGCATATAGGAAGACCTTAACTCCTATATATACTAGCAAGTTGAAAGTGTCAGGTGTTGCTCAGGAATTCTAACAGCCCCCTGTCCCAATTTATAAATGCATAATGGATACAGCTTGTCAGAAGCCATAATTTATTTTAAATAAATGTTTCTAAAGTCAAAAGTGTTTTCATAGGTGAAAACAAATGGCAAATAGTACCAAGGGTAAATGGCGAAGATTTGCCACTTCATAAGGCTCCCAATTTTACCACACATTAGAAAGTGTGGCCGAAACTCCATGCTATGTCTTTTTTTAAAAAAACAACAACAACAACAACAATCAGGGTAGAAGACTGGTTAAGATGGTTGTCTGTGTTGGACCATTGATAATGCAGTATGAACAAAAGAACTAAACTGTCTGTAAAATCAGTTGCTTCTGTTATGATGATTTCCACATTTTGAGTCAGTAGAGGTCTATTTCATCACCAGTCCTGCCAATAGTTAGTTTCCAAGTGAAAAGAATGGGTGCATAATCTTGGCAGGAGAGCCTGATTATTGCTTTAATCCCAGATGTGATTCCTGGCACAGCTAGATAGGCACTATTTTTATTGCTAGTTCATAGCAAAGCAGCAACATGGAAAACAGGTTTGAGACAGAGTCCTGCCTCACATCTAGCCCTGCCCAGACTCAGATCTTCCATCACTATTTTGAAATCAAAGGAACAGTTGAAATTTTTTTCCATGTTGGACTTCTTTAAAAAAGAAGATGGAAACAAGGAGGCATTTTGTCTCTAGAAAGGAATTAAAATGAACTTAAATTAATTTCTATATCTAAGAGACAGTACAATCTTTGATGGTTGCAGTTAAGTTGACATTTAATCATGGTAATTTGCAAGAATGACTTAAGTACCCTTTGAAAAATGTATATGAGCTATGTGTCACAAAGACTCATTGTGCCTCTAGATCATTTCACAAATTTCTTAATTACTGGAAACTATGTTCTGGCAACTACTATGTTGGCAGTTTGATACGGCTGCACTAGAACATATTGTACTCATTCACTCACCTTAATATGTACTCTTCAGAGCTCTGATGTACACAAATTGTTCTTTTTAAGAGCCAAGAATATTCTGTGTACCTATCTTCACTAGCATTCCTAGTACTCAAGAAAAATGGGCAGCAACTGCTTATGCTGTTCATTCTATCCCCACATAATTGTTTAGCTACATGTGTATGAATGCATGTATCAGAGCCCCAAAAGACATTACAGTGACTGAACGTTTGGAAATAATAATTACTATGATGTTCACTGTAAATAATGCTAACTAAACCCCATTACAGAAAACAACACATTTATGGGCCAGTTGTACTTCATGAACAATTAGTGTGTATAATCACTTATGTGATCCTTGAACACTTGAAATATATATATGCAGTGTACTCAGGAAACAGTGAAAAATTGTAAGCAATTTTTGAAGAAAAAATGCCAGAGAAAATTGAAACTGGGATATAGTACCCGCCATGGACTGATTTGTCTTAATATATTTTCACTTTTATAAAAATGAAATTGATTTAAGTTCCAAAATAGCTGAAGGTAGTTTGGGCTCCTTTAAATTGCTCTTAACTGGCTAACTATATCGAACACTGCATCTGGATTAAGTCCAGAACTAGGCAGGAGAATTAATCAGAGCATTCAACAGATGTTTACACTCATAGCAGCTTCTTGTTTTTACAGAGGAAATAATCCATGCTTAGAAACTGATCCTTGCTGGATCAGTGTTACTGTGTGTGTGTGTGTGTGTGTGGGCGCGCGCGCGCGCCCACACACACACACAGATGCACTGCTGCTTGCTTCACTAACCAACTTTGTCTACTCCTCCCAAAGTCACCCTTCCCATTACTCATTGCCAAAGTCACCTCTTCTTCTTTGCCAAATCCACTCACTTCCCACAATCCTAGCAAAAGCCATCTTTTACCCTCCACTAGCTCCTCTCCAATGTTATCCCCTCACTGTATACTTCACATTTGGGGATATAACATTTATATCCCACCATTGCTCCAAAGTTTATCCTTACAACAACCCTGTGACATAGGTTGGGCTGAGAGACTGTGACTGGCCTAAGCTCTAAGTTTCATAACTGAGTGGGGATTTGAACCTTGAACTCCCTCTAACCACTTCACCACACACACCAATTAAAACAATTTTTAAAATCTATTTCTCTTATATTACATTCAGGGAATAATTTTTTCATTGGCTTTTTGGACTGATAAAAGAAAGTGGTGAATACTATAAAAATACCAAAAATACTCAGGAATGATTCATTACATAAATTAAGTTACAGTACCTGCTCATGTCATCTAGATGCTCAGCAGCAAAGTAAAAGCTTTTGATCTTAGGATGGCAAGCTTTGAATGCACTGGAAGGAGGGGAAATAACAAAGTACCATGGGTGAAATATTAAGTGTACAACATTATTTTTCAGTATTAAAAGGCTGCCCCAAAAGTAGGTATACTGCTTTAGAATCCACTTTCTTTGTCCTTGACACAAGTTCTCATCATTTATCAGTATCAGTAAAGAAAAATAATCCTTGATTGATTGATTGATTGATTGATTGATTGACTGACTGTATACCTACTTTTTGGCCACACTGTATATCATCTATATTTTGTATATGTTTCAATTCTACTCTGAAATCAAGAACATTTGCACTTTATACACATTTTGGGATATACTTGTGTGAAAAGATACAGTAAGCATGTAATCCTATGTATGTCTATGTGGAGGTAAGCTCCACTGAGTTGTATTTAATCCTATGTAAGTGTGGACAGGATTACACCCTAATTAAATCTATCTGAACATGGTGTCAAGTTAAACACTATCTTGACTGAGTATACTTTTGATAAATAAGAAGCAGTTTATTTACTGGGGCACTTGTATTTAGTAGGCAAATATATCATAAAAGTTTCTGGATATAATATCATTTAGCCAAATTATACTTCACAGGAAGTCCCTATGATTTTTCATACTACAGTGTTTCTGGCTTTACTTTCAACTTTAAAACTCAATAGTTGAACAGAAAAAGCAAATGTGTCTTAATTTCTGACAAGCTGTTGAACTTGTAATCATGAAGTTATTCACAGTAATGAGGTATTTCATAGGTCCTTTCCCTCTCAACCAACTATAAAAAGCATTACTGTCAACATTTGAAACATCAGATCTACATTCTAGACCGCAGGGTATTACACTGGCACAATCCACTATTAATCTAAACAGGCACTGAACTGCACATAAAGGTTGGCATCCATACCAAGTTACAGCTTTGTGAAGGATTTGGCTGGATGCCCAAATGACATTCTTGTGTATTCTACTATTAATTATCTTATATATTTTTTTCCAAATTGAAGTCAACATTAGTTTAGAAAAAGTGAATTTTGCTTTATCACATATTAAGAATTAAAATGTATTATGATAATATAATCAGTTAAAAGTAAAGGTGAACTATCCAAGCCTCAAAAACAGTAACCAAGAACATCAACAAAAAAAATTTATGCCCTATGTATTGTTGGGTGACCAGGCATAGCCCACAGCCAATGCCCAGCCAGCTAGCAATGTACAGTGGTACCTCTGGTTAAGAACTTAATTTGTTCTGGAGGTCTGTTCTTAACCTGAAACCATTCTTAACCTGAGGTACCACTTTAGCTAATGGGGCCTCCCACTGCCGCTGCACCACCACTGCGCGATTTCTGTTCTCATCCTGAGGTAAAGTTCTTAACCTGAGGTACTACTTCCGGGTTAGCAGAGTCTGTAACCTGAAGCGTTTGTAACCCGAAGCATTTGTAACCCGAAGTACCACTGTACTGCCCATCCGGCAGGGCCTCCTATTGGCTGATTTAAAGCTAGCATTTTGGCAAGGAATCCCTGCTCCTTTATTCTGCTGGCTGGGGAATTCCCCTAAGGGCTGCCAAGACACACTGGGCCCTAGCTGCTGGGTCATGGTGGATGGAAGTGAGGTCTGCAACCATAGTCTACCTGAGAAGGGGGTGAGTAGCCATTCCTAAACACCTATTCCTAAATACCAGGAATGAACTTGGTGAGTATCTAAAGTAGCAAATGATAATATATATTAATTAGTAGTAGCAGTAGTGATTGAAGTTCCACAAAGATAAATACTACCATACAAAGGCATCAATAATGGAACATTTTATCAAAATTATGTTTGTTTCAACGTTTGCAGTTTTATCTATTTTTGAATATTGTTCTAGTACTTACTACTTCTTGCGACATTCACTAGCTCTATCAATTTTAAATTCTGGCAGACTGATGAATCCCTCTGCTTTTTCATCCTATGAAGATGAACAGATTAAAGAACAAGAGCAAAACCAGAAGCCAATCAAAAAGAAAACAAATACAAGCATACTGAACTATCTCTTGTCACAATATAACAATTTCTGATTTATTGCTTCATTAAAACTTCCACAAAAATTAATGGAAGCATCTTGCCAGAAAGGTGAAAACATCACTTTAAAAAGAATTATTTTAAAGAACAACTTAAACCATCTCTTCAACCATTTCTCTTTTGGGGCGATTCACATAACTTGGACAGTAGAAGCAAACAAAATTAACTTAAACATGCAATTTTTCAGATAGAACATAGTATTAGAAGCACAATGCAATCTGGATCCACTAGAAGTCTGCAGCTGAAAGAACTGGCTGGTTAGTTTAAAACAATGGTCTGGTTCGTACAAAATGCTAAGCCAAACTATGGCCTAGCAAGAATGAACACAGAGTAAAAATTGTTACATTTGAACTGGGCCAAAAATGTGGAAATTTAGTTGCCTACTCTTGTTACTGTCATCTTGCTGTCTCTTCCTCACTGTTTCCTTGGGCTTGCAAAAGCAGAACTTTGCAGTAACAGCCAAAGCAACAATTGCCAGAATTCTATTGCTAGCATCTACACTTCAGATCTAGCATTTCTGTATCCCCTTTATTCTATTCCTTGCCTTTTCCCAGCCCTTTTGCCAATACTGCTCAGTCACATGTACTTGCCAGTTCTAGGTATACTTTTGCCCTGATCCTAATTTTCCTCCTTTTTTCAACTACGTATCTCCATGACCCAGAGTTTCCTCAGGACCTTAGGTCACTGCCAACTTTGTCTTACTTCAGTTAGTCATCCTGTATCTTAATCAACATCCTAACACTCTCCCCTCCTTCTCACTTCTCATCTTAACTGCTAAGAGCTCTTCAGAGCTCTCATTAATTCCTTCTTGTCTCAATTTTCTACCTCCTTAGCTCTTTTACTGAAGCCTCATTTTTCACCTACATTTCTATCAGTTTCTTCTTTCTCAGTCAACTGCCTTCTTTACATCTTTTCTGCATCCTCCAGGAATCATTATATTGCCTGTTTCTTGTGACATCTTCCTCCATCCTAAGTTTTTCCCCATGTGGAGTTCTAATTCCAATCAAACTAACAATACTCAATTCCCTCACAAAAGAAATTATATGGCTTCTGAATCAGGGCCATAGCACCTGCTGATATAATTTTTCTGCATGGTGAATGTTTAGTGTATCCAGGTTATCTTTGTTTTAATGAAGAAGAAGAAAACCTATGTTACCAATATTTAGCATGGCTCTTGGAATCACTAATTTAAAACATGAACAGGAGAGAGCTGTGCACAGTGTCAGAACTGTACTTTTTGTTTCCACTGCCGAAGGGAAAAGCTAATATTAAAGGTAGTTTGTCTCTCCAGTACAAACAGACAGTCAAAAACAAAACTCTACGCATGTAATGACCAAATCAAGTTTGGGCAGTTATATATGGTTCTTCACCACATGCATATATCATGTTTTGGACTGTAGCCATATTGTTCAGTGCAGTCACATCCATCTGCAGGAAGAACACCAAACATGTCAGTTTCTTACCTCCTCATTGATATACCAGTAGAGAGAAGTATCCTTCAGGACAAACCAGTATTTCTTCCATTTTTGTGAGAAATAACTCTTGGCATCTTTCTTTTTCCAGAGCCAGCCTTCACAGTCTCCACGACCAAGATCTTTACAAGAAATTCGCCTTTTACTCTTACTTGGTGCGAGACCTTAGAAGAACAGTTGTTTCAGAGATGATTCATGTACCCATATAATACTTCTGTCCTGAGCTGGAATGCATTGTTGTGGTTTCTTTTGGGGTGGAACTTCTCTCCATCCATTCTAATAAGTAGCTATGACTAAAGCATAATCTACTACTTAGATCAGGCATAGGCAAACTTGGTCCTCCAGATGTTTTGGGACTACAACTCCCATCATCCCTAGCTAGCAGGACCAGTGGTCAGGGATGATGGGGATTGTAGTCCCAAAACATATGGAGGGCTGAGTTTGCCTACGCCTGACTTAGAAGGAAAACAGAGATAAGGCCTAGTTAAGGTCATACAATTCTCATAGGTGGCTTAAGGTCATAATGACCACTGGAGGAAATGGCGACATGCGCTGAGAAAATTATGAATGTTTCATAGAATCGTAGCATTTGGATGGGACCATGAGGGTTATCTAGCCCAACCCCTGAAATACAGGAATATTTTGCACAATGTGGGGCTTGAACCCAAGATCCTGAGATTAAAAGACTCATGCTCTACCAACTGAGCTATCCCAGCAGAACATAGCAGCATTAACTGTTACAAAATTGGAGTGTGTCTGTTTTAAAATTGTCACATTATATGCAGACAAAAATGTTTACACAGTATAAAATTATGTTTAATTTTTCACCAGACCTATAAGGTATAAACTGTTTTACATAATAGTTACCTTTGTTCTTCTTTTTAGACTTATGCTGTAGAGAGGATTGTTGAAATGTCTAAGAAAAACACACACAACAGTTTAGTTAATTTGTGCCAATCGCACCACAATACTTCATGTACAACAACACAAACCTTAGACTAGAAGTTCTCTTAAACTGTGTCCTGTAAGCTCTATTCAGATGGAATACGTTATGGAATGGCTGATAAGTGTACTTGACCCTGCAGTTAATTTACTTTTCCCTAACTATTGAGATGGAGGTTGTTTTGACCAGGGTCAGATTTATCAAAACAGAATAATTAGCAAGTTTTGATTTGCCCAGTTAGTAATTGTGTGATTGATTTCATTTTAAAGTACCATATTTTTCACTCTATAAGATGCACTTTTTCCCTCCTAAAAAGTAAGGGGAAATGTATGTGCGTCTTATGGAGCGGATGCAGGCTGCGCAGCTATCCCTCTTGCTGTTCTGGCTGCAGGGATAGCTGCACAAAGCCTCTTCAACAACATTTGATTCTGAATATTTTTTTTCTTCTTGTTTTTCTCCACTAAAAACTAGGTGCATCTTATGATCAGGTGCGTCTTATAGAGCAATAAATAAGGTAAATTTCAGGCATAGGGCACCCGATATGACTGGGATGAATTACCTTGTTTTTTGTTGTTTGGACGTTATTAACCCATTCAGACTGTCCTTGAAAACATCTGCTACACAAAACCCTATTCCCACCTCTGCTTTCCCTGAGTAGCTCAATGTCACCACCAAACAATGTTATCTGTGAAACCTACAGACACAGTTGAGCTCAGAAAGCATAACTGGCACAGAAAGTCAAGACCTTGGTTGTGATAGGCATTTTTCAGTATTTTTCTCTATGAATATAGCATACCTGTGGCTATGGGAAAAGAGCTCATAACAACTGAAAGGAATTGCAAAGGTATTGCATTTTTCAATGAAAGCAATGGGGTGGGATGGGATGGACAGCCAAGGTATGCTGGAAATACCTTGGTATCTATCAGGACTTCAAGTTTCAAGAACTTAAAACACCTACTTAAAATCTGTTTTGCTGCATTTTTAACAGTTCTACAATTACTGGTTTTGTTCAATATGACAAATCATTACATCAAAAGCATGTTTACTGAATATAAGAATTGCATTGGCCCAATATTAAAGAAAGAGCTCTTTTGACTTTCAGTGTTTGCTGCTCTAATAGATGCTTTCACTTCATGGACAGAGGAGCACCAATGCTCCATCAACAAGTTAACAAGCTATTTCTGGTCCAATTATGAAAAAGCATACAATTTCCCAAGTATACACTGCTACACACACACACACACACACACACACACACGGCAACTTCCAAGTCTAATCAATCCTCTTTGTTAATTCTTCAAAAGTATACAGTAGAAGATGACAATTATCTCTGTGAACTTTCCTCTTTAACTAAATGGAAAGTAATGGCAACTGTGAGAAGATTCGGGTATGTCTGCCTAGCCATGTGAGACCAACTCCACCCTGCTCACTCACCCAGGTCTCAGTGACACAGACCAGTGATAAAGTGATACAGAGCAGCCTCATCATCCATAATCAACTCAATGGTGAGGGAGCTCTTATTTAGGGCTAACCTGGTATTCAGCAACAGCAGCTGCAGACTCGAGGGCTGGCTGGTAGTACAACTGCAATTGTTCAGGTTGGAGGAGGGGCTGGCACATGGCACAGTCACTAATTGCCTGTGCTATGTGCCCCTGAACCACTATGATTGGGACCCTGATGCCCTCTCCAGCTCCTCCCCTCCCTCAGTACAAACAACCCCCCCCAAAAAAACCTCACAAATTAAAAGCAGTTAAAATAATTAAAAACAGAACAATTATAGCAGCATGGGCCCTGTCTGCCAGAATTTAGACATAATATCAGTCCAATATATTGTTAATGAGGTGTGCTCCTGCATAGGTCCCCCTTGCCTTTCTTTATACTGATATTATGTCTAAATTCTTCAGTGTCTAAATGGCTTCAGTGCTTCGATTCATACTCTTGTTTGATTGATGTGTACAATTCAGGAAAATAAACAAGGATCACCTTCTATTTAATTTCATTACTTTTAAAGATCAAAATAGCAAAAATTGTTTGTATCAAATTTTTTATTTACAGGAAAATTTACAATTACTTAGACTATCAATAAAAAAAATCTTAAGTAGGTAATTTCTATTTATTTAAAGAAAGCACTAATACAAATTATTTTATGAAGCAGCTGTTTCCTTGTTGCAAAACATTTAACTAAGCTCCAAGAAAGACAGCCATCACATCCAAAACAAAAAATGAAATCCATGTCATAAATGGATGCAATCAATTAAGATATGCAAAACCATTCATCTTGCTTTGCTTTGTGCATATAGGCAAACAGATGTCACAAAAAGAAAAAGCAATTTTTGTTCATATATCCTGGATCATCCTGGATGACTCTGATGACAGTCCATAGATTTGTTCTGTATTATTAAAATATATGACAATAAATTTATCATGTGAGAAAATTCCCCACAACTGTACATGAATCAATTCATTATGAAAATAAAATACAAGAATATCCACAGGCCCCAGGGATTCTGTTAATTCACATGTACCATGAATTGGGTTCCTATAATACTTTATTTCAGTCACCCAGGCTTCAAGGGAAGCAATAAAATGAGTTTGCTGGAATAAAAGCAGGTCATTGGTTTTAAATTGGGCTCAGTGGAGAATCATCTGCTTTGACAACACTCAATGACAACAGAAACTGGGACACAGCCAGAAACACAAAGTCCCACAAAGACTGGATGTCTTTAAATCCATTTGCTAGTTCACTAAAAAAAAGGGTAAGAGAACACTGGGGGTGGGGAAGTATTGGCTTTCCTCTCACTTTGCAGGATTTTAATGGTCTTTTAATATTTCTTTTTTGAGTGGTTACCTAAATTCATTATTTGCAATTCAAAATAAAGTTGGTGACTATATTTTCTAATCTTTCCACAGTAGTTATGAAAACAACAGGGATCATATGAATATGACTGGACGATTTACATTTTAATTCTATTTTTATCTAATTGAATTTGCAAAAAAAAAGGTGTATATAGCAATGACCTCCAGCTTCTTATCCTCCTCATTCAATACAACTGAAGGGCAAATTACACTTAACTGCCAGGCTTCTTTGCTTCATTTCTTACGAAAAATTTAAAAAACAACCAATGGTCATGTGTCAGTCACTCAACAACAGCATCAACATAGAGTGAACTATTTTGTAATTTTACTCACGTGATATAAAGATGTTTCAGGCCCAGGTGTGCTCATGCTGTCTTGCCTTAATGAATCCATTTGTAAACTAGGTAGCAGAGAATAATGACTAGGACTGTTGCTTTTATCTCCTCTCTTTTTAGATTTTTTGCCTGTGTCCTTTTTGCTGTTTCTTTGAAACATGTAATCCTCTTGAGCTATTTTTTCATTGCTCATATACCGAAGTAATGAATTTTCTAGGTAGAAATTGGAAAGGTTATACTGAAAACCAGTTCTTAATTGTCCAGCTGTTCAGGACATATTTTGCTGAAATCAGGACAACCTGCCTTCAATCCTGCCTTTCATTGGACTGAAATACACAATAATGCAGAAATTCTATGTTTAATACCATAAAATCCAGTGAATAATGGTGCACAGTGTACATATTGGTTTTATTATTTTATCACAATATCACACAATATTAGGGCTCAGTAGTTTAGAACATATAAAGGGCAACTGAGTACCCTATTCTAAAAGCTATCTTCTGTTTAATACAAACACTTATATTGCGTCATTGGCTCGTGCTAACTCTCATTATCTATGGATAAATCCACTTGCATCTTTAGCTAGAACATAAAGTTAGCTATATGTTAGCTTCACTCTATAATCTCTTCCTGGTGTTATTTAGTTATTTATCCATAAAAATGCAGAATTTTACCACATAACTTAAATCCACATAAAACAAAAGGTTTATCTTACATTGCAATAAACACCTCTAGCAATTCAGCACAACCTTGCATCTTACTTTGGAGTGAACCACAAACTTCTATGCCTTCCACTATTACATGCCTCCGATGCTGCTACTCGTTTTAACACAGACTTTTCAGACCAAACCTTCCTATAATATTTTTCTATAGAATAGACTATGGGAATCTGACTGTAATGTTAATAGAAAGCTGATTTTGTTCCTTAACCGAGCTCTGCAAACTATTCAATTCAAGAAAAATGCTTGGAGAATCATAGAAACTATACCGTATATTCTGTCTTTGCTTGAATAACGTTTCTTATTTTCATTCAAACTTTTAAAATAACTTTATATTCTCATCAACTATGAGAAAAAGGGGGAATTAATCATAGCTTGCTTTGAAGCTATAGGATACTTTTGTTGTATGCAAGCTGCAATATAAAGGTAAAGGTAAAGGGACCCCTGACCAATATTGACTGGTGGGCCCCAGTCCTTGCCACCCTATTCACCAGCATAGATCAAACAGCAATAATACCAGAGGACTGGGGATTGGCAATCATCGTTCCCATATTCAAGAAAGGCTGTAAACTTGATCCAGCCAATTACAGACCAATCAGTCTCTTAAGCATTATTAGCAAACTTTACGCAACTCACTTACGTGAAAAGTTTGCGGACTGGCTGGAATGGGAACACATCCTTAAGGAAGCCCAGGCTGGTTTCAGGGCACATAGATCAACTTTAGACCAAGGACTGGTATTGCAACATCTAGTGGAGAAATACACCTCAAAGAAAGGAGGCTCCCTCTATGTAGCCTTTATAGATTTCAAATCAGCTTTTGATTTGATACCCCGGCACAGACTTTGGGAAAAATTAAGTGCCACAAACATCGACAGACGTCTTTTGCTTCTTATCCGTAGACTACATGAAAATACTCGGATCCGTGTTAGATGTGACCGTTATGGGAACCTATCAAAGGAAATCCAAAGTTTCCATGGTGTCAAGCAAGGCTGTGTTCTTGCCCCTATTCTATTTAATTTCTACATAAATTCCTTAGTCAGAAAGATGGAGGATGCAAGTACTCATCCCCCAAACCTAAATAATATACCAATTCCAGTCCTTTTGTACGCAGATGATGCGGCACTTATTTCCTTCTCTTGTGTGGGTCTAAGAAAACTTTTACGAGCTCTTACAGAGTATTGCGAAGCTGAACACCTAATAATAAATTACACTAAATCAAAAATTATGGTGTTCTCCAAGAGAAAACTCCGACATAAATGGAAAATTAATAACCAACCTATTGAGCAAGTAACATCCTTTAGATATCTTGGAATAATCTTTGATGAGAAGGGATCCTGGTGCCATCAGATTAAGAATTCCATTGCAAATGCGCAAAGATCCTCCAGAGCTATCATAAGATTCTTCTATAGAAAAGGAGGTCAATATGTTCCTGCTGCCTCCCAGGTCTTTGTCGCAAAAATACTTCCACAACTGATGTATGGCACCCAGATATTTAATTGTCAAAAACTCAAGTCCCTGGAATCTGTACAAACTAAATTTTACCGCTCCCTACTAGGGTTACCTACCTGTGTTTCCAACACAGCCATTAGGCTGGAGGTAGGTCAACTCCCTATCAATGCCAGGATATGGATCCTGAAGATTCACTTCTGGCTAAAACTCATATTTTTCCCAGTGGGAGTGGCTCCATTGACTCTATTAGACCCGTTCCAGTCTAAATGGAGATTGTTGCTCTATGAAAAATTGAAGGGCCTGGGGCTTTCCCCACAAGAACTTATAGCCTCAGGTTTTGAAAAGGCTAAAAGGATGGTGAGCCAGCGAATAGGAGATGTAGAGCTCCAGGACCATATGAGCAAGATAGATAAATATCCAGCCATCCAAGATTATGGAAAAGGGTTCAATCTAACACCATATTTGCTGGATTTACAAATCGCAAAATACAGGCGGGCGTTTACCCTTACCAGATTTGATGTACTGCCATCTGCCTTACTAAAGGGCAGATACGTGGGCAAACCCTATGCTGAACGAGTCTGCCCATGTGGTCTGAAAGAGGTGGAAACGGTTTCACATGTGTTGCTACACTGCGACCTCTATGGGGATATCAGGTCACTGTTTATTTCCCCTATCGTTCAGAAATTTCCAGGTCGATCTGAATCTCAGCGGCTGAAAATCCTACTAGGAGATAAAAACCCAGAAGTAACACTGAAAGTGGCCAAATTTTCTGCGGCTGCGATCAAGCGGAGGGCATTAGCTGTAAAAAAGTAAAAGACTTGACCCCTGGACAAGCCCCTTCATTTTTTAAGTCTATACATACATTGTAGTGCGTGTGTGCGTGTATGTGTGTGTGTGTGTGTGCATATGTGTATTGCTTTTATGTATAATTTTACAATTTTTAATTGACACCATTACTCCCCTTGTAAATTATCGTTGTTGTTTTTTCTGGTCTATGACCGTAATAAATTAATTCATTCATTCAATATAGTACCATCTATTTGCTAACTTCATAGGGTGACTGTCAGTGCTTATGTATACCATTCAGGACTCAAGGCAGCCCTAATGTTTACAGATCTGAGTATTCTTTTTAAAAAGAAAAGGAAGTAGAAGGGTGTCTAAAACAGGGGAATGGAGACTGCCTTTATGCAGCTAGGTGCAAACTAGAGGAGGAGAGAGGTACGGTAAACAGAAGCTGTAGATCTGATCTGATCTCCTCATCTCACCCTCAACTTCTTTTCTCCCCTCATTGCACCACTACAGCTTTCTCATCTCTATTAGGAGGCTTCTGCCAGCCCACCTAAGCATCCTCCCTTCTATTCAGGGCCAGCCAGCAGCTGACATGATCCTTGCCTTCAAGGGCTCTTAGGCTTCAAGCTTATCCAAGCTTACCTGAAATATGTGTCACTGAACTCAAACGAATATGAAAAATATGTATTATCAAGATGAATTCTATAACATCTCATATATTCTCACAAGAGTATTTCACTGACATTGAAATAATAAGATTTTAAATTATGTTGTTCAAATATGTGTGGGGAACTTCCTCAAAAGCTAGGGTTGAGTTTCAATTATTTCCCTGCTGCTTCACTCTGGGAATCAAATTGCAATAGTATCATGCATGGTCTTATAAAACTGAGAAGAAGTTGGCAATTTGTTCCTAACTGCCAATTTGTGACACTGGTAATAAACCATCAACAAGAATTCTCAAATATTAACCACATAACCTGCATTGTGTAGAATGTTCTGGAATAATAAGGACAATTTACATTTTAATAACATCTATAAATATATTCAATAATTTCTGTAAATGTATATTAAAACACAATTAAATGTACAATTTGTGTGTGAGGTCACTTACCTCTCCTGCTATCTCTTTTTGTCTTGGTGGGATCTTCATAATCCCCTACCCAGTTATATTCTACTGGCATAGATATAGGTCTTAGCTTGCCTGCAACAAAATATATAAAAGTGTTTGACTTCAAAATAATTGTAATGAAGTTATAAGATTAGATTAATGTATTTACACTTTCTTCATGTGATACGAAAGTAATTTATGATGAGTAGGCTTCTTGTAACTTAATGGTTTTGGAATTATTTTCCTATGTGCATACAAGAAAAAAAGTTTCCCCCTCTAAATAGACCCATCAATCTGAATTCTTCTAAAATATTGTTAACCTGATCTAACTGTTCACATTATAATAACTAACATTAGGGTAATCATAAAATGATTTAGCATTCAATAAAACTTGCCATATGCATACATCCGCAGGATTTACTGTGTAAGCTCTCCAATGAAAGCAAAAGATTGCGTCTTTTCCAGCAATAAATTAGATACAAAATGGCAGTAGGAGTAACCCAATGTCCTGGAAAAATTACTGCGGAATATCATGTTTAAAAAGGCTGAATAACTGATCACCAACAGTATCTATAACATGGAAATCCCTAATTCAGTCTGTAAGACTGAACAATTGTATGTGAGATTCTGTGGACAGACATACAATATGGCGGAGACTGCATACCTATGGTTACAGAATTAGCCTCTATGTCCATGTGAGGTCTATATGCACAAGAACCATTATTTAAGCAAACATGGTGTCTTCAAAAAGAACTGCTGGTATTCTTTATATCAATTAGCCTATCCCTAGGCCTCATGTGTTTATAGAACTGATGATGCCATGGCTACAACAGGCAACAATTTGAGAGAAGCAGGGCTGACCTTCTAAGATGCAAGTGGAAGGCAAAGAGATAGCCAAGATTTAATCAGGAATAAGATGGGAGAGTAATGTACATTTTAGGATATATAAATATGACCGCAAACCTTATCTTCTTTTCAGTCTGGCAGCAATTTTATTTTTAAATTTTTATCTGGATTTAAAATTAATACAAAATTTTCTATGCAAATAAGAAAAGACTTCCAGCTTTTTATAAAGCTAAAGGACCATATTAGCTTTATTGTTGTGAAAACTGTAAATAACAGCTGCCACAATTCTTTATGTGTGTTCCAGGTAAAAACTGACAGATTATCAGATATTGTAGTATTCCTTCAATCTAATTATCTGTGCTCTAGACTTAAAGGAGTCACATTTAAAAGTCAAGTGAATTAAAAAGTGATTTTGCTTTCAGTTTTGCCATTTTAGAATTGAAGATTAAATTGTGGTGAACTGAAAATGTAAAAAACAATGAAAAAAAGCTTTTACTTAAATAACAGCTATATAGATAAAATGGTATCATTCAAGGAAAGAAGTGAAGTCTGAAAGGGTAATTTATAGAGCTAAGGTAAAGGTAAAGGTAAAGGTACCCCTGCCCGTACGGGCCAGTCTTGACAGACTCTGGGGTTGTGCACCTATCTCACTTAAGAGGCCAGGGGCCAGCGCTGTCTGGAGACACTTCCGGGTCACGTGGCCAGCGTGACATCGCTGCTCTGGCGAGCCAGAGCCGCACACGGAAACGCCGTTTACCTTCCCGCTGGTAAGCGGTCCCTATTTATCTACTTGCACCCGGAGGTGCTTTCGAACTGCTAGGTTGGCAGGCGCTGGGACTGAGCAGCGGGAGCGCACCCCGCCGCAGGGATTCGAACCGCCGACCTTTCGATTGGCAAGTCCTAGTCGCTGAGGCTTTAACCCACAGCGCCACCTGCGTCCCCTAATTTATAGAGCTAAACCAAGGCTCAAACACTTTTCAGACAAATTCAGGATTTATGTAGCATGACATTTTCAGCCAAGAAAATTGTCCACACAAGTTAGACTTTAATATTACACAGTGAAACCTTAAACAATGATTTTAAATCTATGGTAGGCTCATAAACAGCAAGTTAAGAATCTGACAGCCAAAGAGGGGAGGGGAGCGGGCGGAAGAAGAGGGAAAAGGAGAAGCTAAAGCTTTATAAAACAATAAACACAATGAAGAGATAACAGCAAAAAGATTCACCATCTGTAGAAGTTCCGCACTAAAATAAATCAGTATTTATCATTAATTATTTGCATAGTGCAGAATTATCTATGAAGTTAATTAGCACAGACACAGTACTAGCACAGGTGTCTTTAAAAAGCCGCAAATACACTGAAACAGTATTTTATCAATGACTATTAGTCATGGAAGCACCAAACGAACCTCCATGTTCTGAGGCAGTTAGTGAAGTTCAGGGGTGAATACTGATGGAAATGTAGTCTGAAGAGCACCATGTAAACCCAGGAGAGAGGCCTTTGCGTACATGTTATTAGCATGAAAATTATGAACAAGTACAAAAAAAACACTCTGTACAAAATAATCAAGAGGACCACAAACCAAAATCAAAATAGAAAAGTAGGCATGTGTATGTGTGGAACAGAAGGGATGGGAGAAAAATCAGGAAAGAAAAGAGGAGGTGAAGAAGCTGATCTGCAAAGTAGGCTGAGGCTCATAGCATGAGCCTCATATTGACTGTTAAGGCCAAATGACTGTGCTGACATTAGGCTATTTCAGGAGGGGTTGAATAACTGTCTTGTGAAAGCCAGGGCTGGATGTAATACACAATGCAGTAAAGCACAGCATAATGTGAGAAGAAATATATGTACAATACATACAAATGTATGTTCCAGGAGAAAACTATGTAAGAGCCATGAAGGATTATGTTTTCTTTATAAGTGAGTACTGTACCGTAGGTTGGAGTGCTCTCTCTCCTTCCAGAGCTACTTGTTCTTCCCTTTTCATATTCATAACAGTATAAAACAGCATCTTCTTCAACCACATTAAAACGCTTTCGGTATTCTTGGTCCAGAAAGGAATTTGGAGATTCAGATCCCTTGTGCACTGGTTTTCCCACTAAGTGTCTTCCGATATCATCACATGGAAGATTCCCCTTTTCATCCCTTTGAGGGAAAAAATTAATTTGGATGCATTCTGATAGCCACATGAAGGAGAAAGTAAGTAGCACTGTGCATAATGGTGGTTTTGCCTACCTCATGGCAATTGTCACAACTTAGTTAAGCATTGGGACAGTCTTAGTCTTGGATGGAGGAACGGTTATAATCTCGACTTGCCCCTTTAATGCTAGGGAATGCTGTTAAAGGGTCTGGGGGGAGTTGCTTATGTCCTTATTATCATTATTATTATGTCCAGTTGGGGGCCAGGACTGATAGCACTCCCCCAGACAGTGATTCCTGTGGGGCTCCCCCTATTTGATGTAAGACTTAGGAACCCCCGTGGCCGGATTGACCTGGTGTCACTTCTGGCAGATGGGCCAGAAGTAATGCCTAAGCCTCAAGCCTAAGCCAAACATTTTTCATCTGTATTCAAAAAGTTGTGGCCTGTTTCTATCCAAAAAGCCAGTCTATGGTGTCCTTTATTTTACTTGGAGGGTCAGGGGCAGAAGAGGCCTGGCACCTTGGCCTGCAAACAATAGCTGCTATAATTTGTACAAAATGAAGTGGCAGAATTCTAAACTATATGAGAAATCTATTCAAAACCAACATGAACAATTTGAGTATCCAGTACCAAGGAAATATTGCTATACTTTAAGTCTCTGAAACTCCATTTTTGGTATGGTTTCCCCCCCCCCAAAAAAAAAAACCTGTAAGGACAGGAAACAGTATCACTAAAAATGGGTGAGATTTCTTCTTCCATCAGTACCTTTCCCTGTAAAGGCTATATGAATCACACATAGACTGCCATGTCTATGAGTGGGTGACAGCTGGTCTGTGGATCTTGGTTTGTGGATCTCCTCTTTATATTGCAAAGTTTGCAAT
The DNA here is from genome assembly GCF_964106915.1 of Podarcis gaigeae. Lineage (NCBI taxonomy): Eukaryota > Metazoa > Chordata > Lepidosauria > Squamata > Lacertidae > Podarcis > Podarcis gaigeae. Next base: position 43,669,551 of record NC_139677.1, on the reverse strand, counting down.
CTGGTAGCAGAAGTTTGCAATTTCACACCTTCCCCCACCCCGCTTCCCAAAAAAGGATGTAGTTTCACTTTGTTATGAGGGCGATTTCAAATTATCAGGAAGATCGACGATGACAATTCACCTGGGAATATAAGGCTCTGCTGGAGGAGGAGGTATGTAGAGGTCCTGAAGTGCTGAACTGTCTCTCTTGGTTGGTGTGCTTATAGTACTGGATGGTGTTGCCACACTGCTTGTAGGACTTCTAGGTACAAGAGGCTGGTTAAAACAAAATATAAAGAATTAAATGCATACGTGATTATCACTGAATCGCTTTCATGTTTTTATTATCACAGTAATTTAAATCTAAATGTTTATGCACCAGAAAATGCAATGTTTGCATAGCTGACCTCTTTGTGAGTTGCATGGATAAAAGTATTCTATGTCATCCAGGGAATATATACTGGTGACATTACAAGGATTGTTTCAATCCACCCCTTTCCCCAACTACTAGGTGCCTACATATTGCAAATATCCTAAGCTACAACATAGATAAATCATTTTCCTAGAGTTTAATATAAATTGCATCACACAGACAGAGCTGAAATATCTCTTTCTGGATATATTCGCAATGTTACATGTTTTGGTCCCTAGCTTCACAGAAGTCACAGAAGTCTTCAATGTTTTTACCAAGGGGTGTTCCTTAAAACACAATTCTTCCGTTAACACCACATTTTAAACCCTATGTCCTTGTTTAGATATAGTACTTGCTGGGGGGGAGGGAGTCTACCCACTTCTAGTTGTCATAGCATGTAATAACTCTACAATAGCAATCACATTGTGTTTAACCTATAGCAGTATAGCAGGGCACAAATATTTCATTTTGGGGTTTCAGGGATAGAGGGCATAGTAGATAATCCTTTGTAAGAAGGGAGGGACCTTTGTAACAAGAAATGAATAAATTGTGACAGGGAACTGGGACTTTAGTGTAAATACTAATCATGACCTTTGTAGGGTACAGAGACTGAAATATGAGGCCTGCAAAATCCGGCAAGATATGCTTGGTAGTACAGTGAGATGTAATGTGATGGAAAGACACACACAAAAATGGAATAGATATACATCAACATGAACGTTAAAAATGGACATAGATTCAAAATCTGAAGGAGAAATAAGAGCTCCCTCTCAATTCTGGAAATCTGGCCTAAGGAGAAAGATGTCTGGAGTACCTACTAAAATAGAAGACATTATTCTGGATCCAAAACAATATACAGAGTAGCAAAGCTTCAATTTTTAGAGCAGGAGTGAAAAATGTCTACCATAAGCAGCAAAACATCTCTTGAATCCCAATAATCTTGACTGAAAAGCACAGCATTAGCAAATAGATAATCACCACTGAAAAATTGAGGCAAGCATAAATACTGTTTCTCATTCAGAAGTCATTTTCAGTAATTACAGAATGGCAGTTTATGGCTGTCCTGCTGTGGTTCAGGTTGATAGCATCACTTCAAAGGTGCTAGCAGAAAAAAACCCACACGTTATTTGATTTCTAGATTTTAATAATCTTGGTTAGCAACCTTTTGAATCTTCATGAATAAGGCTTCTACATTATCATTCAAATGTAGGCTGAAATGTGCCATGCTCAATTCATTATGACAGCCAAAGGTGGCTTCAACATTCCATAACAGAAATTATCAAGTTAGTTTCAGTGTTTGCAAGGCATGGGGTTCCTCAGTTGCCACTGCTTCTAAATCAAGATATGAACATTCCAAAGTAGTGATGCGCTAATGAAAGAAGATTGTTATCTGACAAAAAGCTACCTGAGCACCATTTGCCAACATATGGAATTCCAAAGTATGTTCAAGTTATACGTTCTTCAAAAGGTTCGCAACAAACAAGCCAATTTCAATCAGATGGTTCTTTTCATGGTTACTGCCATCTTATTCTTCAGATGCACTTAACTATTAATTTAAATAACTGAGTCATTTTTGTTATTAAGGCAATATTCAAGATGGAAACAAAAGTAGTAGCTGACATTGTAAATATGAGCTCAATGTTGCATGAACAGGTGAATTCCAACAAGGAGTTCCATTTTGTAGAGTACAATTTTCTGAGTAATATAACCTTCTCAATTTTTAACCTTCCCAGGCATTCCTAGAAAATGGCATGACATGTTACACACTTTATAGTTCAGATTTTGTAAAAATTCAGTCACACAATTAAGAAACACTAATTTCAAGTAGTTTTAATTTATTAAATCACAAATAGTAATTCAGATTTCAATGGTTTTCCATTTTTTTAAAAAAAGTTCCAGAGGCTGCAGTCCTATGCACACTTTCCTGGGAGAGAGTCCCATTGAATTTAGCTGAATTTACTTTTGAGTAGAAATATTTCCGAATGGACTCAAAAATTAACATAAAAAAAATTATGTCTAGTATATTATTGTACAAGATATAAAACAAGTGAAAACAAATTTGCCTGATGAGTCTGTCTGTTTCTGGGTCAGAAACTATACAGTGATTACTAGATTACACTCAATCTGATTGTCACAGCAACCCAGCAAACTTGTCTATGCAGTGCAGCATCACATCTCCTTCAAGGATGGTTTGCTCTCCCCACCATGGGTTGTGATTGAGAGGAAGTTGATGTGCAACTGTTTAGGTATGTTTCTCAGCCTTCAGGCAGAAAGACTGGCTCATGTCTACTAGCATTTATATTACAGCCAGGAGTTTTCAAACAGTAAAACACAGATTTCACAATTGCATATCTTTACCATAGCTGCTAGCACACAGCTGGCAGTACATAGATTTTAATAGCAGCAAGAGTCCTAAAGACTCATGGTAAGATGAAAACAAAGATACTCCACTGTGTGTGAAAAAGGGAGCATTGAAATGTCAGGAGCAAAATTATATACAAATACAATTTGTTGCTAAAATACAGCAATTGTATAATATAGAGAAACAATTGCTAGGAAAATTGCATGGTCCCCAATAGCTTCAAATTCTGGTATGGGCCTTGATTGGGTGAACATGTGGCACCTGAATGTCTTGCATAGTTCTCCTTTTCACAGGTTTTGCTTTATTTGAATTTGAATAAACTCTGCAGAGTAGACTTGTTCCCTAACATGTTCATTCTATTTGCAACTGCTAAGGCAGCCAGCAAGTTCTCAATTTTTATTTTAATAACAGTGAAGATATAGTTGCATGCCAGGCACATTGTGATGGCCCTCCCTAGGCTAGGTAGAAGGTGAATAATGACCAGGATACAGGATTGGGTGAAAATAGGCTGGAACTTTTATTGACCACAGTGAGGTAAGCAAGGTTGGCAAGGCATTGGGTCAGGGTCTGTCATCCTGTAAGATTTCTGATCTGAAAACACCATCCCAGAACCCCTACTAGGGAATTCCTTGGAAGTTGACCCAGCACGGTGCACAACTTGCAGCTGGAATCCTGCTGGTAACCTGAGATATGTGACACCAGACCCATGCTCAGGCCAGGAGCTGGTGCACCTCCTAAAAACCCTTATGTTCAGATCCTACCCAATGCCATTGCTGCTCAAGATGTAACAAATAGATTTGTAGAAGACACCTAAACACCTGCTATCCACTGAGAGAAAAGTGAAAACCTTTCAATGGAAGGCCCATTGTGGTTAAAAGTAAAATTCCTTTCTGGCCCTGTAAACCAGGAACCACTCGTGCCTCAGTGGGAGTCTCTAAAACTGAGGCAGTGAGAGTTGGAAAATTCAGCCCCAAAAGGAGAAAGGCTGAGTCTGAGGGCAACCAGCACTTTAAGAAGGCCCAATGCCCCTCTCCCTCGATCTTACCCAGCCATTTGATATGCAGAAGCCCTGTGAGATTCTGGGGAGCCTTTGTCTGTGTTATCTTGGCTAACTCACAGGAAGAAAGTTTGACCTGTCCTAATATGCAGGAAACTTGGCTATAGAAATACCCAACAATTTGAGTTATATTTGCAAAACACATGAACTAAACACATAGAAACAACTTAGACACGTGGAAGCAACAAATATTTTGGCTAGTTATATACCAAATAATTTCTAATTCATGGTACTGGTTAAATGGCATCACGTGTAATTTATTATGAATCTACATTGATTTATTGCAAACTTTATGTAAACATTTTAACTTGAAAAAAGCTTGAAATAATCCATTCAAACATTAAAGCTTCTGAAGTTTCCTTGTAATCACGAGTTTTACACATAAAAGGTCCAACAGAGCATCCTTGAATTATAATCTGTTGGAAATGGCGGGTGGCTTATAAGTCTCTCTATGAACATACATTGACATTTGATATGTTTACACATCTGGAGCATCCTGGGGGACTGAACTTATAGACACCCAGTGAGACTTTTGCAGTAAAAGTCCCCTTTGCACAAAAAGCCAAGACTTACAACAAAGTGAGAAGGGTGCACTGCTAACACTTGCTACAACTAGAGATGCAAGGAGAAGTCACTCCACCCTGCATGAATAAGCAATGGAGCAGGACCACAAACAATGACTAGGACTCCCCAACACCCTTTATCTTTCACTTTCCCTGAGATACACAGAGCACTCAAAACACCAATGAATGGAATGTCTTGCCCTACTGCAGCACTAGGGAACATGTAAGCACTTTGAATTGGTCTGGAAACAGACTGGCAACCAGTGCAGCTATTTTAAAACAGAGGTCACACAAGATCTAAACAGAACCCCAGCCAGTAATCTGTCCACTGCATTTTGGACCAATTGAAATTTCTGACTTGTCTTCAAAGGCAGCCTCACATAAATCACATTGCAATAATCCAATTTGGAAGTTACCAGAGTATGGAGTGCTGTGGCCAAGTCATCTCTGTCCAAAACGGCCATAGCTGGTAAACCAGCCAAAGCAGAAAAAGGGGCTCTAGTTACCAAGGCCACCTGAGACCCAGGAACACCCCAAGCTGCAAACATGCTCCTTCCAGAGGCGTGCAACCCCATCCATATCTTTTTTAAAAAAATTATATTTTATTAATTTTCCATACAATCATACCACATTACAATTTCTATTAAACTTTTCGGTTTTTGACTTCCTTCGGCTTCCCCATCCATATCAGGCTGCCTCCCCACCACTCACACATGAAACCCCTTTTCAAGATTCAGCTTCATTTTACTGTCTCACATCCAATCCATCACCACCTCCAGTTATCAGTCAAATATCTCAGCTATCTCTCCTGATTCAGATGGAATAAAAAGGTAAAGGGACTCCCGACCATTAGGTCCAGTCGCGCTCATCTCACTTTACTGGCCGAAGGATCCGGCGTACAGCTTCCGGGTCATGTGGCCAGAATGACCACATGCTGGCGAAACCAGAGCAGAGCATAGAAATGCTGTTTACCTTCCCGCTGGGGCGGTACCTATTTATCTACTTGCACGGGAGCTTACTCCGTCACGGGGATTCAAACCACCGACCTTCTGATCGGCAAGCCCTAGACTCTGTGGTTTAGACCACAGCGCCATCCGCGTCCCTTTTCAGATGGAAAAGAGAGCTGCATATTGATGATACTGCACCTCAAATCTCCTGATGATGACTCCCAGAGGTGTCAAAAAAGGGATATTTGACACTAGGTGATAGTTGCTTTAAGATTTTTGAGTCCAGGTAAGTAAGGAGTACACCACCACCTTCTTCAAGGCAGGTGGCACCTGCCCTGCTCCAGTGAAGTATTAATCACTTGCTGGACTCACCCAGTAAACTCCCTACAGCTTGCTGTAATAAGCCAATATGGATAAGGGTCAACCCTGCTTTGCAGAGGTCATCCAATATGCTGGCAAGAATTTTATTACCAAAACCAGTCCTCATCAAACACCAGTAAAGTGAGATGAGCGCGACTGGACCTAATGGTCGGGAGTCCCTTTACCTTTTTATTCCATCTGAATCAGGAGAGATAGCAGTTACCACTGTTCAGGTCCAGGCAAGCATCTTGGTCACTGGACTTGATCATGTTTGTTATAGTTGTTACAATTTTGGGGTCCAGGGAGCATGTTACAGAACCATGGCATTCAGTTCTGGTGAAAACCCACACCCAGTCCCATCTCCACATTCCACAAAGAGGCATTCATTACCTCCTGGACTTAGCCAATTTCTTTCTGCTAGATGTTACAGGCCAAGAAGAGCAAGGAATATGTGGTTATGCTTTAGGCCTACTTATCTAAATGCTTGTCCATATCCTTTGGTTTCAACAATTCAAAACCATCCAGCAAAAGAAGACTAGATCCTAGGTAGCTTTAATGAACCAGGTAAGCTCCTGAACCAATGGATGAAACTCCTCAGTTGGGTGGTAATAGAGAAGTAGATGCCACCACCATAGGCTTGATAACAAATTCTTATTTGTGTTTGTTCAGATTCACATGTGGTTTTCCACCACTTGCACACAAGTGGTCTCCTTGCCTGCTTCATAGTTCCTGCAACCCCCGGTAAAGGAAACTTTCCTTTTGTTTATACGGCCATTGGCTGTGCTGATTGAGCACAACTTTAGCCCTGGCGATAGCCCTAGTGCAGTGGCTATGAGGAACAGTGAGATCATAGGACTGTCCTGTCCATCAGACAAGAAAGTTTCTGTGCTTAAAAAATATTTATTAATTAGCAAAAATCAAATGGGAGTAACAACAAAAAATATACAGAATGTGTGAAAAGATTGTATTTCTTCAAGGGAAATAGCACAGAAGAGAAACATTTCATTTAGCAAAAATCATTTCAGGTATCAGATTGCTCATATTGAATTAACAGCAGAACCTCAGCAGAACATGACAGTCACAGAATAATTTTAAAACTTCTAAACATGAAATGTTGTATGACTATAGGGACAAATTATAGGTTAGAATCAAAGGGATAATTATGGATAAACATTGAAAAATATATTTGTCTATTTAGAACTACACCATTGTTCACTTACATAAATGGAACCCTTATACACAGAATTAATATTCAGGGATCTTTCCCCCCCCCCCCCAGGCTTCATTGTCTGTTGAAACAGCATTATATAGATTACTAAATTAGTCCAAAGCACTTTTTAAAAGGAGTATTTTCCAGAAGGCAGAATAGTAGGTTCCCCAGCAGCAAACCCATCTTTGATTAAAGTTTACTAGTACTTAGCATTGTGTGGCATCATTTACATTATTGGAAACTACCAAAACAAACATCATTCCATCCCCACTACTTCCAAAAAGGGAAATAACAAGATTGGGAAACGAAACAAATATCACAAAAAGAGGGTGATAAAATATATATTTAAAACCTGGAAATGAAACATATTTTCAAAAAAAACCCCAACGCAGATAATTTTAAGCCAGGAGCTTTGAGAAAAATAATATGCTTATTTCAATGCTCTGTAAAATAAAAACTATATAGAAGTTATGATTACCAAAACAATACAAAGGGTACGGTCAAATGATGATCCCTGTAAGGAACATGGGGGGGGGGTCTAAAAATCATGTATAAATCATGAAATTTCAGTTTGTAAATTTTGTAAAACGTATTAGGATTGCAATGAATATTTTAAACTTGAAAGACAATTTAAGAACATGCATCAACAAAACACTAAGGAACAGTAATATAACGATAATACTCTGGATTGTTCCAGAAAAAATCTTTGGCTACTAATTTACTGTCCAAATATAACTATATTTACCTGCAAGTCCCACTGATTTAAAAAAAAACAACAAATTCCACTTAATTATGTTTAGGATTGCTTTGAGACCATAGTACTTTCTGTGTCTAACCATTAATAGCATGCTGCAGTGAAATCAAAGAGTAGTCACAGTTATGGTGCTATGTTATGTACGTCTACTCAGAAGGAAGTCCGACTATGTTCAATGGGATTTACCTTCTGAAAAGGATCACAGCCATATTCTGAATAATAAATCCCAAGACTAAGTTTCCACATTCCGCATAAATGACTGTTGGGTAGAATAAACAGTAAAATTTATTTACTTCACTCATTAAAAGTGTTTAAAAGCAGGATGCTATAAAAGAAGAGCGAGGTGAGTCACAGTTTTTGATATAATGCACGTACTCTATTACCTATATTATCTTAACTCGATAAATTAAGCACCATTTCACTATCCCTTAGAATGCACTGAAAACAATGCAAAATAAGTTTGTGTTCTTGTGGGAATCCACACATTCCAAAGTTTGAGAATGACATGTTCAAGTAAATTCTGCTTATAATCAAATTGTCTGGTACTGGTAAAAGAACTTTAAAATCATTACTGATTTTAAATGATTATCAGGCTGGCGCATGGGAGAGGGGGGCTTTGGTATTTCGAGAAATGTCCTCTGTATCTGGCTGCCTTAGCCTGGTCTCTCTTGTCCCCGCACCCCCAAAAAAGTTTTCAAAAGCTGCCTTATCTAATGTCCAGAGCATGAGGATTTGCAATGCAATCATCATCTCCCTCTTGGTGGTATTTTAAAAGTTGTTCCTGGTCATAGAAACATACTTGTGTTTTCCAAATGGGGAAGCAGACCCATTCTGTGAACTTGTGAGAATATCTCTCAACTATTCAAATGCAGCCCATTTACCATAATGGCTGCAAAATGACTATGGAAATGGCACCCCTGTTAGTATAAAGTTATGCTTATCTGAAAGTGTAGGAATGTTCTCCAGATCATTTGGAACAAGCATTTGTCCTATGTGTTTCAGAAGTGTAACGCATATTCAACTTTTCATTATGAAAACCATATCTTGCAAAATAAGCATACTTTTTACTTAAGGAACATATTTAATAAATCATGCTATAATATTACACATTACATTAATGCAAAGGTACAAGGTGTAAGCATAAATATGCAAGGGCATATTTACAGAAATAACAGTGTATCAGTCTTAAGAAGGCAAGTTGCTAACCTTTCATGAAAATTAAGACTAAAAGCTACTGATGTATACTATACAGTTAAAATTCCATGTTTACAGAGGGTTTTGTTAATTTCCCATCAGTTTTCTTTACTAATGTACTAACTTGTAGATATAGGAGCTCACTGAAAGTAAAGAACCTTTTTTGGGTAAAAGATCAGATCAGAACATAAAAATGAGAACAAATATTTTACAAAGCTATAAAATAGGAACTCCAATTGAAGTTGCATTTTCAGATTTAAATAACATCTTAGATCTATCAAATTTTGAACTATCATGATCAGCAAATAGACTTTTGTTAGTCATGTAAGATTTATGTTTTACAATTATTGAGAATGTGATCCCACCCCCATCCTGCAAAATGAATTCTAGAGTTTAGCTTTATGCCTACATCTATATTAATAAATATACATTTATAAAAACATTTTAAAGGCTACTTTAGTGTTCTTCCACGTCTTGCTTTTTGTTTTAAACAGGAACACTCTAACTGTTCTGGAATGTACCCAAGAAGGAAAACAGTTTTCCTTAGTGTCATTTGGAAAGAAAGGGTTTTCAGTATACATATTTTAAGTGACATATTAATCAAAAGATCAATATTTTAGTTTAGAAAAAGCAACAAGCCTTTATATCTTCAATTGTTAATTAAATTGTATAGAAGTCCAGTTTATCATAACAATGTTTTACAATGAAACAAAAATACAGAGTTAGGGTTTAACTTAAAATAAGAAAAAAGAATCAATTAAAAAGCAGGTCAGCAAAATACTATATTCAACTAAGGTGTACTGAAAGCAGACCAACTGAAATTAATGGACCAACATTATGTGTCTACTCTGAATAGGACTAGCATTGGATATAACCCAATATACTTAAATCTATGGATTTCAATGGATCTAGTCTTGAGTATGACTAACGTTGGATATTACCCTTTGGAACTATTTACCTGAGCAAAATTATGCAGGGATGTGACCTGTACATATGTTAAATATAGCTGAATATAGATGGGCTTAAGACAGTGTTTGTAAATTCTAATCATATTTTGTGTTCTAAGCCACTCCTATGATATACTGACAATATGTTTAGCAGGCAACCAAACAGCAATCTATGATGGTTTATGGTTTGATATGAAGATTTATATTTATTTCCCTTTCCTTTATATATTTTTACTTTCCTTTATTGCCATCATTCCTATTCTATTACATGATTCCAGTCTTCCTTAACAAATCAGAGCACAGCAGTAGGGGCAGGCAAGCAGGGCATTCAGTAACATTCACAGAGATGGCATTCATTAAGTGTACCCACCTTTCCCTCTCTTTGTCAGCAGAATAGGCAAAGGGAGGTACAAGCCTGTCTGGGGCTGAAACCGATATGTGAAGAATACTAATTGTTATTTACTTGTCTGGAAAGTAAAAGAAACCTAACCAAGGCAGGAAATTACATTTCCACATCTGTGAGAGTTACATTGACATCCACCTGGCTGCACTGCCCAAAGGACCCTGAAAAGCTTCTTACTTTGGCTGTGCTTTACTGAGTTCCAACTCAGGTTCTTTTGCCACACACTCCTCACCCCTACCTCCTTGCTCTGTGTCTAATTATGGATAGAGGAAGGAAGACCTTGAGGCTCCTGGCATGGAACCTCTATCCACTGTTTCTTTCCCAGCAACAACGAATCAGGGCTCTACCCCTTTCTTCATCTACTCTGTAGGTGTGTCTCTTGCTTATATACATTTGAACTGGTGAGGTGGGAGTCTAGAGATGGAGAATGTAGGATTTAACAATGTGGTTAAATCACAGTCTATTCAATTTTTTATTTTTATTAAATCAGGACCTCATACTGTAACAAACTGTTTGGATTTGGATTTGATATCCCGCTTTATCACTACCCTAGGGAGTCTCAAGCGGCTAACAATCTCCTTTCCCTTCCTCCCCCACAACAAACACTCTGTGAGGTGAGTGAGGCTGAGACACTTCAGAGAAGTGTGACTAGCCCAAGGTCATCCAGCAGCTGCATGCGGAGGAGCGGGGAAGCGAACCTGGTTCACCAGATTACAAGTCCACCGCTCTTAACCACTACACCACACTGGCTCGCCTGTTTAATGTTGCATAGTAACCTATAAACATTATATAGGGTGGAAAGCATATCTAAAGTTTTGTGAAATAGAGCAGATATATGCAACTGAGGAATACAAGATTGTCTAAATTTTGCAAGCTTGGGATTTAATGTTAAGTGAACTCTAGAGAATAAATGTGCAAAGATCATGTCAAAAACCATTGTCAAAGCATACAAGACTAAATCCACATATGCTGCTGAGATGAGGCACAATAAAGCAGCATTGAGATAATCTATAGCTAAAATGATGGTGTATGATTTATGATTAAGCATCATTACCTGCAGAGCAAGGGGCTTCCATCTCATATTTTTCAGTAAAGCTGGTGCTGAGGTAAGCATGCTCTGAGGTCGCTTTTTCAAAGTTAAGATAACACCACTCGGATCCTCTCGTAGTGCATTCACCAAATTTTTCAACTGCCACCCCACCTGGTAACCAGCAAAATTATTACAATAAAATTGAGGTACAATATTCACAGTGTAATCTTCCCTTTTTAATAAGATTAGTAAAATCAACAAAGTTTTAGAAGATTATTTTTTTTAAAATGTCACAGTTTACATCACTGAACCATGCTATCTAAAAATCAGTATTATCAGGATGCAATAAAGTAGGTTATGTGCCATTTAAGCCTAAATAATGAATACTGTACACTGCTGCTGCTGCTGCTCTGCTGCTAAGCTTGTTTGGGCGCTTCTTTTAATTTTTATGTGATCCTTTAATAATTTTTTTGAAACTAGTTACAGTTGAACACTGGAAGATCAAAACATAAAAGAAGCTTATGCATTTAAAGGACTTTAAAGGACACTGCCCTACAGTTTAAAAAATACTAGCATTATTTTAGCTACATATTTCATACTATATTATTTTCTACAATCAAGCATGCTACTATCCCTCTCCCCCATACTTCATGTGCCATTATAAAATTAATTATAAAAAATTTGTTCTTTCAGACTGATCAAAAATAAAGGGCTTATCCAGACTTCCTTTTCTTCCACTGCTTTCCCCTGGAGAATACTGCTCTTTAGTGCTCAGTTGGGGCAAACAGCAATTGGGTTTTTTGTGGATTGCCATTTGTTCTGATTTAAAGCTAAAGAGTGTTTTTTTCCTGGGAAAGGAGGGGAGGAAGGGGAAAACTCTAGACCAGTGCCTATGCACTGATTAGAAGACCTCTCAGACCTGTGCTTTCTACGCACAGGACAAGTGCAAGTATGGACAGGTCGTAAGACAACAAAAGCAAAAACACCCCACAATCTGGTCTTGAGTGCATCATAAAACCAAAGTATACTATAAATGCTTCATGCTTTAGCAGTGCAATTCTAAATGGCTCCAAAAATTTCAATGAGCATCAGTAACTACAAACATAAATGTCAATTATTCAAGATCAAGATGTGTGTTGGATATATTAGCATTGAAGTGTGGAAATGCAGTTACAGAAGTCATGCCACTACCTTCATGATGGCATATTAGGCACATATGACAGAACTAATGTTTTTAACTGGCCTATATTATCACCTGAAGCAGCTAATAGTTCTGGCACTGGATGTTCTTCTGACCCCTTCAGTACATATATCCTAAGATGCTTGTATTCTGCTAGTTCCCATCTGTCACCTACCATCTACCAGGTATAGCAGTCCTTCCACACCAGTGGCAGAGTGACTAAATTTGCTATGTTAGTCTAATTACATTCCAGCTCTGGTGATGATACTTGATTTTTCAAGGGCAAGCGTCCTACACTTCTGGTTTAGTGATAAAATTGGTGCACAAAGAATAGACACAAAACATTTAGGAAGGCTTTTCCTAATTAATGCAACCAAATCCTTAGCTTTAGAAAATGAACAAATAGGTTTAAACAGTTGGTACTATCATATGTACAGAGCAACCTAACTGTTAGCTGTTACTTTTATCCAACAACATCAGGCTAGGGGAATGAGATGCTGCTGCTGATGTCTCCTAAACCATTATGTTAAATGAATAGACTGCAGTATATAAAAGGCATCTATTTCACTTCCTTATACTCTGAGAACTAATCCTCTCAGTCACAATAGGTAAGCAATGCTCATATATTGAGAACAATGTGAGAATTTGAAATAAATACAGATAGCTTATCTAACTTGTTCTCCAAAATGGGATAAATTTTGAAAGTGTAGCAGACCAGTCAGTGAATGTTCCTCCCTTCTCCAACCCATTTGTGTGTCTACCACAATGAAGATGAAATAACTTTTAGACACCCACAGTCAATGGCCAGAAAAATGAAAGCAGAGGCATGGAAATTCAATGTGATGGCAGAAATCAATACAGCAATTATTATGGCCATGGCAAGAATCATTCATCACAAGGACACCACGTTCTGTGGGATCCCCGTGGTGACTGGAATGTGTGCTTGTGTACTTGTACACAGAACAATTTTGTTATTGTTTAGCAAATGACATAGCAACAACAAGTGAAGCTTGTCCCTTAAACTCCAAATACCTTTGAACAATTCATATAAGCAAGATGCCCAAATGCTGATTACTGGATGTTTCCATTCCAACACAATGAAAAAAAGCATCCAATCAAAAATGAATTTTATATAAAATTATTTAGCTGCAATAAATTTATTGCAGATATATAATGGTAAAAGTACTAGGAACCTAACCTAAACAGTATATTGTAAGAATAAATTGAAAACAATATTCTGACATGAAACTGCATCTCCATCTCAGACGATCCTTCAACATTTTTCTTAATGATATTCAACAAATATTTCTTATAGTCTGGCACTAATTTGCATTATTCTTCTTTCATAGTTTAATGAGAACTATTATATTAACTATATTCACAGAATTATGCAATGGACTAAGCAGATTGCATGTATTCAGTCTGAAAAATAAAACCATCAAAAATTCTGCAACAATATGAACCAAATTTGGGGTCCAGAAGGAATTATGCCACATATTTAAATTATACAAATTGGTTACTATTTGCTTCTTTTGCATGAAGTATTCTGCTTCATGTGGGGCAGGGATGAAGAACTTCAGATGAGGAGACTGAATGTGTTCCTCCTAGATCTTTGGTTTAGCCCCCAAGCTAAACCATGAGACCTGCTCTGCATCTTTCTCAAGTACTTTTGCCTGAATTTTGTGTGTGTGTGTGTGTGTGTGTGTGTGTGTGTGTGTGTGTACCTCTCATTTCTGTGTACAGTACTTGAAATGTAGCTTACTATACAAAAGAAAGTGTCATATCTGCTGCTCCATCCCCTTTTGTCTCTCGCCTCCCTGCTATGGGCATGAGGCCCCCAGAAGCTTGCCCATAAAAGAAGGTAACCCTCAGGCCGATAAAGCCCATCCCAGCAAAGAAGTACTAGGGTCTAGAACCCTGTCCCTGATCACAGGGAATCCTTCTCAGCTTCTTCTCTCTTGGCTTCAGAGATTTCAATAGGCTTTACTAACTTGGAATCATTGAGTTGGAAGAGACCCAGGGGGTCATTTAGTCCAACCCCCTGTAAAGCAGGATTCTTTTGCCCAAAGTGCGACTCAAACCCACAACCATCATGCTTTCAAACTTATTTTTGCAAGTGCAACTGCAGTAAGTACAAGATAGTGCAATGTGTAATCATCATCTGGACTATATACACATTCCCTGAAATAGGGTTGTTTACATGCAATCTCAAGGATGGTTGTACCAAATCACTATACTCTGTGCTAGTGTGGGTACTCTTTGAAGAAAGTGACAGAACAGCACGTAAACAGGTTGGTTTGTTAATATGCCTGATGCCAAATACTGTAATATTTAAGTCAATAAATACATCAAGATACTATTACGTTGCACTTTGAATAGTGTCTAGCTGATAAACAGGCTTTCCATTCTCTACTACGAATGATGCGCTCTTATGACCTCACAGTGATTTCTCATTTTATTTGAAGCTCAGGCTTTCTTCTTAGTCTTTGCTCATACCTTTCTGATTTCTACTACAGCATTTTACAAAGAAATTATACAGCATAACTACACAAACTGCTTCCTTTAAAACAGAAACAAAAAGTTAAGCCTTTTCCCTCATGTTTTTCCAAGCTCCCCCCGCCTTTCTTTTCATCCTTTGGCTCAGCATCTACATGATGCTAATGTTTCAGGGGAAATTAGCTTTCTTATATGAATCCTGTCCATATACTATAAGGCTGTAAACAGGAATTATCTAAATAAGGGTTATCTATTTTTCAGTTACCTCATATACCTCCTAGATGCTTAAGTGCTTATTGTTTAGAAAGCGTTATTAATATGACATAGAGCAAGGAACACCCATGCATGCAGGCCTCAATCAGTATGCTAAATCTGCCAGAGTCTGTTAACTAAAGGCTATCTATTTTAACCTTTTGTTCTTTAAAGTCCATAGTGGACTGAATTGGCTTAAACATTTTGCTGGGTTACATTATGACTTGTGCTCAGCACAACTCTACTGACAGTGGGTAGTGATTTTTGCCTCCTCTCTTCAGCCCAGAACAGTGTGCAAAGTGAAGCTCAGAGCTGCAGAAGGAAGCGGAGGAGTTCACCGGATCCTCATTCCCTGCGAAAATGGAAGGAGCCTTTCCATTCATGCAATAACAGGTTTGTATCCAATCCAATTATTAAAATTCCAATCCTCATTTGCAGGAACAGTCATTGAGGAGATAGCAACACATGCCTCACCTCCCAGCAGTGGATTTCCTGCTGCTTACTATGGCGGGGGGGGGGGGAGAGAGTGGCAGGAAGGTAATAAAACAAAAGAATTGTATAATTGGAAGGGTTTCCAAGGGTCGTCTAGTCCAAGCCCAGGCAACGTCCTTTAACTGATATTCCCAGGGATTGAGCCTTGAAATTTTGGATTGCAAATATGTGTTCTCTAATGTGACCTATAGTCTTTCCCTGAAAAACTACCTAACTTCATTTGTTGATTTGCATGACTATGTCAGTCAAAGGGTGGTTCCACATGGGAGATTACTGCATGATTGATGTTTCTGATGCATGTATGTTTTTGGGAACTGTCCATATGACATCTTCAGCATCAAAATGTCAGCCCACATTTCTTCTATTTAATCTAGATTTATTCTTTCTGCAGGGGGGCAAGGAAACACTTGCCAATGAGCCATTTAAAAATTATGCCCTTGCTCAGAAGTATGCTAAATCTGAGCTAGAAGTTACAGAATCCACTTTAGATAAAGTAGCAGTAAAATCACCATCTTGCAGGATCCATGCATGGGCTCAGTTAAAAATATGAGGACCGGAAACTAGACCCTATTTTTGCAGTTGACAGCTTCTTCCAGCATTTGAAGATGGTTCCTTGGCTCCCATTTACATAGTGTATGTCACTGAGCAAGCCAAAGATGGAAAAGGAGCCATATAGCAGTTAGGGGATCTGCCTCTTTAAAAATCTGACTTATTGTCCAAATCTTGAAACGTTGCCAAGAAATCAAGGCTTCTCTCAAATCATAGTATCTTGTGGGTATTTAAATCTTCTTTTAAAACTTGCTGATAGAGAGGTTTTTCTACACAAGCATTCAGAATCTGTATAATACCACAACATTCCAGATATTTTACAGAGCTTTCCATCTAGGGCTTCTTGTTTCTCTACTCCTAACCTTGACCCTGTACCTCTTCACTGCCTGCCCAGTCTTTAGCCCACAACAGATTAAAGGTGTGCAAGAATCTTAATCTATACACACATACACACAAACATGAACTTAGTCTTTTCCCAATGAACTGTGCCATTCAAATTTCCCTTTTACACTATTAATGTAACAATGGCAGTGGCAGACACGTAGTAGACCTTTTGACCAAAGATGGCTGATTTGTTTTTTACATAGTTTTTTTTCATAAAAATTTTCACAAAAGCATAATAAATTAAATGACCATTTTTGAAAAGACAGACTGAGCATATTTTAGATAGCAAAAGGTGTGTCATCAAAAATATCTAATAATAAATTGTCTAGAAAGGAACATGGAATTGCTGATAAGATTTTCTAGTTTTTCTTCAGTGAAAGATTCGTTTCTGACAAACTCCTTCATTTAGTCTTAGTTATAAGCACATTCTTAGCCAAAATCCAATGTTCTCTATTCTGATTATGATAGACAGTGGAGTATACTGCATAAAATTTTGGTAGCTAATTAAAAGAGACATATAATGTTTAAATCACTGCTTACCCTGTCCACATTTATGTAAATAAAAAATGAAGTGAATACATTATCCACTATAAGAACGCCCTACATTGTATTTATGCTGTCTCTAAAATTAAAATTTTAATGTACAAAGCAAAACGTAACTCTTTAGATATCTCTGTAGTTGTTAAAATATGGAACCAAACAAATAACAACAATGTAACCATATATGTGTTGACTCAGAAGTAAGCCTCATTGAGTTGAATGAGACTACTCCTCTGTAAGTTTATATAAGATTGCAGCCAAAGACAATTTTTCCGAAGCTCTAGGTGCAATCTATTTTTGTATTATGGTCTATTTAATGTAATTTAATAATGCTCAAAAGCAATACTTTTAAGAATGGATGCAGAGCTTTTAAACACAGTATAATTAATATAAATTTTTATTTATTTATTTGCAAAAGTGCTGCTAAATTATGTGAACTGAAGTAACAGGAGTGTGTGTTAATCATAAAGCCCTGAAGCATGTATTTCTTGATGACTTCATATGAGTAAGGCTCTCATTTTAAAGGTTTCATAAAAAGCACCTGATTTTAAAAATTAAAAGGAGTACTCAAAACTTACTTAATTGACAACATTAAAATGCAATTTTGTGAATATACTCTAATAGCAAAAGGTCCTTTTAAGCTGGAAGCTTTACTGACCCAAATGTTTGACTCTGCCAAGTAGTAGGTGGGTGTTACCTCTGACTCAGGATGCATTACTCACGTTACAGTTGATAAGAGGCAGAGCCTGGAATGACAGAGACACAGAAGTTTAGGGTGAAGAGAGTCACAGATTCCAAGTCCTCCTCTTAGGCATGATTGTGAAAAATGCTTGGAGTCGGAAGAGCCTTGTATATGAATCATAACTTTAAACTGATCAATAACTTAATTCTGAAAGTATAATAGCTATTTTAATAATTGTTTTCCTTTTACAAAGCCCCCTGTATTTATACACTTAACATCCTAAACTTCTTTACTTGGAAATCCTATCAATAGCTTTCACTTTCAGATGATTATGCTTAGGCTTATGATTATAATTAAGCCTTCAGACCATGTCTTCAAATCACTTGTAAATTTTTTAAACAGGGTTAACTTTAATCACTTAGGGTTCAGATGTTCTGTTTGAGGGCCTAGTGAAAGGGGAAATGGAGAGCAGCAATTTTTATAAAATAAATGAATCCCCATTTTAAAAATGTTCTGGTTACAGCCCAGGCAATAATGGGCCAGATTCAAAGACCCTCAAAATTAGCCCAAATATACTTAAAACCTGTGATGTATTTTCTTTCCCCCATAAGCGATTGTAACTTATTTTTAAATAGAATATATATTCAAAAACTGTTTGTGATACAAAGTGGGCTTAACTGTTCAAAGAAGAAATTGGGGAGAGGAGAGGCACACCTCTTCTAGGATCTACTGGTCTTATGGGGCTGAAGTAGGCTTTTGAAATATAGCCAGTATTTAATTCCTCAAAATGGCTTGCGTTTATTCAGGAGAAAAGTTATCTTTCTGAGGGTGGCAGAATACAATGCTTCATCACAAACTACTCAGAAAACACCCTAGTTTCAAAAGTGGTTTATATGACTGCTGTTTGAAAAGCACTAAATAAAAAGCATCGATGGAGATGTGGAATTAGTTGTTTTGTTTTGATACATTGTAACCTATAGTTACTCCCTGGTAACTAGGCAAAACAAGCTACAACATTCATCCTAAATTTTGGGTATTTTGATTTTATTTTTCCTCCTGCTAATACTTTGCACTTTGTGTAGGCATTTTGCCTGAAGAAGAGTGCTGGAGAGCTTGAAAGCTTGCCTCAATTTTGATACGTTTTGGTTAGTCCTACTAACCAACTGCGTTGTCAACTGTGGGTTTTTGTTTGTTTTTCTTACAGACCAACATATCCACCTTTCTGTTTTAGTACAAGTCATTACAGACTGCCCTGAGCTGCTGAGCTAGTGGAGAATTACATTCTTCACTATAATAACTAAGTGGACCTCTGAGACAGAATGTAAATTTCATAATAATGATAATGATGCAAGGATGACTAGTTCACCCATCTGTTTGGTATTAATTATTTTATACTGTTCTTTCCCTTGTGCCAGTACCACCTGCACTGAGAGAATCAAACTGTTTACTAAGATGGGATGACACACACACACAGTATGTATATATGCGCTATAGTAACAGGTATCTATAAACTAAGGTTAAACTTAGTCCCCCCCCCCGCCAGCTCCTGGGGGCTAAGCCCCTGAATATTTTGGGGATGGGGGCCTGCCTCCCATGTCCAAAAAACACAGAGGCGAAGTGCAGAGCCGAGTGTGGCAATGCTCCAGCGGCCAGCTCCTTCTCCTCCTGCTGCCAGGGACAGGAAGGAGGGTTTAACAACCTTCCGCCAGTAGCAGCACCAGGAAGAGGCGGAGGAGGAGCCGTGTAGCTATGCAGCTGCCACATTCAGTTCCACGCACAGATACTCCCAACATCCTGATATCACATGTGTAACCACTGCTCCCCGCCCCCTCAAATCACCCTCACACACCGGTGCTTCTCTTTGAACTTGGCACAAAAGAATGGATGGTTCTGCTTTTTCTGAACTGTGATCATTCATATCTAGAGCTGTCATGGTTTATTCCTTTACAAGACTAGGCTTACATCTACAACAAGGCCTAGTTTGTTCCGTGTAGGAAGACCTCTAATGGAAATTCCCTTTGAGCAATAAGACCCTTGAGTAATTGGACTACAAAAATGGCCATTTTAGTGGGACTAGGAAACATAAAGTATTTTGTATCAGTATGGACAAAACAAGTTGCTGGGGAAGAGTGAAAACAAAGGTGGAAAGGGACTCTAAAGTTACAAAAAAATGGATAACTCCGTGTATCCTAGTTCTGAACTCCTTGAAGGAACTGCCTATCAGAATGTATTCTGCAACAGTTCATGCTACCATGTTTTTCCTCTAGAAACTTCTTTATTTTTTAAAACAACGTATTTTAATTTGAAATGTGACTTATGGCTCATGGCACCTTTTGGTATCAGAAAAGAGGCCGCCTGGAGGACCACATTCAGTCCCCAGGCCTGGAGTTCCCCATCCGAATTCAGGATGATATCCAACATTAGTCATCCTCAGACTAATCAATCCACTGTAATAAGTGTTAAGTATCTTAAGTCCTTTGCTTTTCATTGGTCTACTCTGAGAATGACTTAGTTGGATCTCACCTTCAGTTGTTTTACTTGGTTGAACAAAAGGGTGATCAGTGAACAATCCAACATGCAATGTATGCAGTTTTATTTAATTTAATAAGGGCAGGCAGGAAATGTTCCAGCAAATACAGATTGTAGCCCAAAGTCCACTGAGTTCAGAAAATATTTTGATGACTGTTTCTTCAACTGTTGTTGCTGCAGATTGCATTGTTTCATAGTAAACTGAAGTCTGAATTAGCTATAACATTGTTACAGCATAATCAATGCGAGATTCATAAATTTTCTAATATTAATTTGTATACTTGGAGGTTGTTTGCACTGCCACACCATCATTAATTCATAGTAATAAGCAGAAAAACTAATTTTTGTATTGTTGCATACTATTACTGCATTAAACTAAATTATACACAATTGACAGAATATATCTTAGCTATGTATTACATGGAAATTATTTTATAATTAGGCAGAACTTTAACTAATTCAAGTGTATAAAATCTTCCAATTCATTCAACTGCATATCTGGAACTGCAAGAAAAAAAGCAAATATCTACTATGACCTCTTGCATGCTAACAAGAATCAACTAGCTAATTCCTTGATGCATCCATAGTTTTTAGGCAGAACCAATATTCAGAACTAATGATAAGCGTTTTACACTGCACTTTTCCTGAGGGCTACACAAGTGGTTCACATACATTGTCAGTGATCCTCAGAAAACACTGAAGGCAAGCCATTAGTATTATCCTGATGTAACAGATAAGGTTAGCTGAGATAGAGGCTCACTTAGGAATACCAAGTGAGTTAATAACAGAGCTGAAGACTAAACTGGAAACTTCCAACTGAAAGCTTACGCTCTCAACCATTACACCACATTCAGCATATACAAACTGATGCACAGTTTGCAATTGTGTGCCATTCCGAAAACCTATAGTACAGCTATACAAGGTATCAAACTATTTGTAGTGCAAAATTGACATTGGAATTAATCCTTAGCATTTGTATCTAAACTGATATCATTCCCTTGGCAGCAAAACAAGAAGGATTTATTGTAAGAATAATCTCACTGCCATTATAAACAAGAACACTGACTTAGGGGCCTATTAGCCTCCTGGCCAATGGATCTTCAAGTTAATACTACTGCAGGGACTCGCTGCTACAGCAGCTTCTCCCCAGTACTGCTTGAATTGTACTGACGTGGAGGCTGGAAATGGGCTATATACAAGGTATGTGGAGGGAGAAGTATTCTAAGTCTGAATCGCTCAGATCTGCTCCTGCCCTTACATGTTGGCATAATGTTATGTTAGTGACAGAGATGGTGCAAGTCAAAGAAGCAAAGCAAAACTTCTACTGAGAGCAAGGCAGAGCCAAAATATATTGCCCCCTCACTTCCTTCTGCTTTGTCCACACCATCACAATAGTGTATAGAATTGCAACCAACTCTGCACTCAATCATAACAAATCCACAACATAATATAAATCCTTAAAAACAAATTCCACAGCTCAGATGACCAGACACTTGGTATCACATCTAGCCTCATGTCATATACCCTTGGAGGGAACTTTGGTGATTGGCTCTATGATAAAATATTACACTTTATACAAACAGCCTCAGTTTCAGTTTCAGAACAAATAGAGGAAGAACACACTATTGATGCTACTTATCTCAGACCCCTTACAAGTACTCTGCTGCAGGATCATCTCCCTTCCACAGCAGGAACTTCTGCTCTATTACGCCAGCTGAGGATACAAGAATACATCCCACATAGATAAGCAAAGGTGGTGGGAAGAGAGAAACTATTTATCTGATTGTGACTGCAGCATATATCTCCCCATGTCTCCAATATTGTCAACAATAATTTAGTTAAATTGTGTGGCATAATCAATGCTTCCTGACTCATCAGCCAGCAGCAACGTTTCCACACAGGTCACCAAAAACATGCATTCTTCAGAAAGGGGATTGGCTAGAGGATATCAGCCTTCGAAAATTGATAAATGCCAGGCACTCCTCTTCAATAATTGTATGGCTACTCAAAACCTAATGTACTCTTTTGCATTTCAGGAGAACAGCCTGGTCACATGGAGCAGAACAAACAGACGCTGAGCAAAGTTTTATACTACTGCTCCCTACAGCGTAGGAACAATTGTAGTTTCAGTGATGAGTCTCTCCCAACCTCCCCAACACAGGAAGTATTTTAAGGAGGAACACGGATGAGTGCATAGGTGGCAGCTCTCTCTCATTGATGCTCACCAACCTCTACAGACTACATGTTGCAGCTACCGACCATTACTATCACTCTTGGGTCTTGTTGCAGTCCTCCCAACAGCCTTAAAGACATTCCCATCTCCCAATACTATAAAGAGCACGAATGAGCATAGTCCTGAGGCAGCTGCTGCTTACTAAATCAACTCTGAAGCAATACCCAATAGAGGGCTTTCTCCAGATGTAAATAACAGCTTCAAAGGAGCAATATCTTGTCAGACCACATCAGGGAAAGAAAGGGTTGTACATGTAAGCGCAAATAGGCATTTAATATACATCTAGTTTGGTCCTTGGGGACTGCATATGCCTTCAAGTGTGCAATGTGGGAGACTTTCTCCCAGCTTTTCTAGTGGGCCATAACTCGGAGGTACAGTATATCCTTGGCATCTCCAGGTAGGGCTGTGAGAGAGAACCTTGCAAGAAACCCTGGAGAGATATTGTACTACTTGGGCCAACAGCCTAAGGACTTCCTATGTTCTTCATAGAACATGTCCTACATTTGACACATATGCTGTTTCACAGAGCTAGGACTAGTCAGACAATCTAGTCCCGGTTGAATCTGTAGACTGGTAGCTGTTGTTGAGTACCTGGAAGCTGCTTTAGGGAATGTGTAGTGTGGGTGTGGGGCTTAGACCTGTAAGCTTCTCTACTTTTGCATCTAACATGAAAGTTAATACCAGGCATGCAAAAGGTGAGCTTGGTGTTGGTGGGGCCCAAACATGCACCTCTTTTTTCCAGCCTGCTTCTCTAGTCCTGTGGGCTAACAGGCTTTGTCCTTCAAAAAGTGCAGCTGTGACTCCTTTGTTGTGTGTCCTGGCTATACTCCTTTGCTAGACATAACTGATTTTTGGTGTTGTTTTCCTCAGTTTTGATATGTTCTGCAAAACACAGAACATCAACCTTGCAGAATGGTAAGAAAAACTATGCCTAATTAGCTTCACAAGTTTACCTATTTGGATTTTACATCCCTTAATAGATAACTATAGTTAAGTTCACAGCATTCATAGCCAATCCAATGTTCTTTACATTAGATGTTAAAGACAAGTACCTTACATTCCTGCAATGTTATCTAAATGAGCTTGCCCAACTCTCTTTGTAAAGAATTAAAGTATTAGTCTCCAACTTGTTAAGACAGAATTTCTCACACTGCTGTGGCATGTATATCCTACCAGTGCAATTTCCCATAGAGTTGAATCTCAACTTGACTCAGCAGACTGGACATAGAAATGGCCCGAGAAAAGTTCAAAGACCACATGAAACATATTTTGCTTGCCTTTCTCACCTTCAGGAGGAATCCTCCTACTAACAGCTTCTCATAAAGAGGGCACTTCAAGACAGTTGCTATTGTGCAGGTGGGATTCAATCACTTTATGGCAAACCTATGCCCCAGCACTGCAAGTTAGACTTTTTGCAGTAAGCAAAGTGTTGGTTAAATAAACTGGAAAGTATGGAGTAACAATTGCTTGATGTGATGTTTTAAACCTTCCCACAAACAAATCAGAATAGAATGCTCAATAAACAGGTCATATAGAAGCAATCAGAGAAATTTTCCCCCACAACTAATGTCCATCTGATACTCTACTTCTCATCCAGAGAGGTGCTCTCCATCCCAAACAGCAGCACAGTCTTTCTCATACTGCCAATTGGGTGCAATGAGTGACAATCCCAGAATCTATCCCATACCCTTCCTAATCTAGGTTTTTGCACCATTTAGACTGTGTAAAGAAATCCCTACAGGAAAAAATTACATGTGACACATGGGGGGGGGGGGAGGGAAATTAACAGACAGGAAGGGGACCACAGTGCATGGGAAGAGTGCTTAATCCTTCCATTCCCAACTGTGAACCCAACAAAAATTGCCCAGCCTGTGTAGCTGTGAAAGCTGTCCTATGGCAGTCTCATCCTACGATGCTTCAGAATTACTCTTAAGGATAGCAATTCCTACAAATATTACTTTCCCTGCACAGTTTTACTGTAATTATGATCTGTCTTGATCACTGTTGTGTTCCGATGGGGCACATTTGGTAAGCCTCCATGCCCCTTAGGTTGGGCTGGCCTTTAACAAGTGTCAAGCTTTTTATGTGGCAGACTATGCCCTTTGGACCTCCTTGTCAATAGAGGCTTAGCAGGAGTCATACCTTGTTTTTAGATGTCTTCTAAAAACTCTCTTCAGACACACTTTCAACCTAAGCTCTTACTAATGTGTTTGATGTTTTAATTATTTTTAGTGTAACACTGTCTTTTCAGTTCTTATACTGCCTTGTGATATTTTCATATTAAAGTGCAGTTTAAAATTATGTGAATATAGATAAATAAGGCACTTCAGAATAAAATATTCTAAATTATAGAATATTAAATGTGAGTAAATGTATTGAACTCATGCTATACTAAAGCAATGTGTAAATGACCAAAAGAGAGAGGAAATGGTTTAACCTGTGTTAACTCCAGAGAGATACCTGTTTGATACACAGGTTTCTTGTTTAGCATTCCAGCCAGCTGAAATAGGAGTCCTGTAGTCTTGCTCAGGCCTCATGGAGAATGAGTTTCAAGGGGTGGGAAAAGCAAATGGACAACCCACTGAGCAACGTAGTAAGAGATGGGATGGCTCTCAGCCGCAAACGTTAGCATTTTATAATTTTTTATGGGATTCATCCACCCCACCCCTAATCCAGGATAAGGATCAGATTAATTCCCTCTTCTTCCCACTTCACTCACTCGGCTGAGACTTCAACATTCTGTATGTTTTTGAAGCTCACAGATCCTTGAGAGGGCTATTTACAACCCTAGCCTTTAATTTACACTTCTGTGTATCTATGCAGGCCATTAAGTATGAAGAAACCACTACCTTATTTTTTGTGGCTCTGCTTTGTTTCCAAACCAATAGGCATTCAACCACCTATATTTGCTATTAGTAAATATAATGAGAAACTGGTAGTCTTACACACATTTCGCTTCCACACTACTTATTTTTTAGAATACATAAAAATTACAGAGTCTTTTTAAAATCTCTCATGCAAAAGCTACTAAAACCAGTAAAACAACACATTTTAACATGTGTTGCTGATACACCATCATCTTCAAGTGATACAGAATTCAATCATACCTACCACAGTTTGGTGGTTAACTTGGATCACTTCATCTCCAGCATGGATTTTCTTACATCGATCTGCAGGTGACTGAATTTAAAATAAAAGAGATGATAAAGAATACAATCCTTACTGGCTATCATCTCTCCTTTCGCAAAAGCAAGATTATTAAGCTATGCACTCTGTGTTAGTTCTCTATACTGTATTTATGTTTTCTAGGAAGTTAAATATTTCTCTTTTTCAATGCTACAGTCCTGGCAACATATAGAAGGCTTCAACTGGAACAAGTTATTTGCACAGACGACAGCTCAGTGAGCTACTATGGCAATAATATGGGAGTGCTCTAAGGCCCTTTGAGTGTACTGGGTGTTTTGAACTTGTGATGGGACAACACCAGACTTCCTCAGTGAGCCTTAAACATCTAGAAGAGGACATAATCTGGATCAAATAACTCAGTGTTATTCCTCACTGAGGAATCGTGGGTTGGACTACAAGCCTCCCTTTCCCAGTTATAAATGAGACATGCAGCATTACTTCAAGCCAGAGAGGCACACTTCGTGTAGCTTTTTCCTCAAGATGAATGGATGGGGGCAGTACTCCCTATTGTCACCAGATACAACCCCCCTCGTTTTCCTTGAGGGGGGCTGCAAGACAAGGAGAGGAAATACAAACACACTGAGTTTTGTGTGTCCACTGAGTACTCACAAAATCTCTAGAAGGGTTTTGTGATCCAAGCAGGGTAGTGTTCAACTATTCTGACAAGATGCCCCCAAAACAGCTTCTCTGCCATTACTGATCTTTCCCTAGACTGCATGGTGTGTGTTTATGGGTGTTGAAAGTCCTGGTGCACTCTTAATTCAGGTCCGATATAGAGGGCACCCATGAGTACTGAAAGTGTTCCCTAGAACATGCATCCTGAATCATTCAAAACAACAGGAATTTTACAAAGATCCTTGAGCTCATAAATTAACACAGAAATGGTTCCCTGAATGTGGTAAGTCTGAAAACCACTCATGTAGAACATTCAGTGACTTAAAAACAAAACTCTTCTACAAGATAATGATCCTGACTGCTGTGCAGTTGAGGCTTTTAAGCAGATCAGCCCCTCATGAGAACCATGGGATCTTTCAAGGGTGCCATGAGAGGTTGACTCCTCCCTTGCTGCTCCAGGTCTGCTGTGCCACTGGACAAAGGTGCTCTGTGTGCAAGGGCACAAAGAGTGGTGATCCATAGAATACACAAAATGTCCCAAATTCTCACCTAACTGCAATAGTTTTTAAGATAATCACATAATATATTTCCCCCTGAAATTTAATAAATCATTTTCCAGTGCAAGTAAACACAGACACTCATTTCTCTTCACTACAGAAAATCCAGAATACCAGGAGTTCAATTTAAGTACTATGATCAGAAGGCATTTATATCAATTCCTACTTCTGTCCTCTAGAAGTTGGAAGATTTCTAAAAATGCAGTGATAATATAAAACACTGTGGGTAGCAACTGGGCAAAAGTTAAACATTTTAAATCAATGCAGCTTAAACTCAGGATGGACTGACTCGGAAGGATTCAGATCAAAATCCAGAGAAAATGAAGCATTCCCATGACGAATTGAAATGAACGGGACTAAAGCATGCGGTAGGGTTCTAACTTCTAAAAATGGTGGGGATATCACACAGTTAGAGAAAACTTAGTCCATTATTTGTACAAGTTTTACTCAATCTGCACTGAGTAAAACCAGTAGTTCTGAACAAACAAGACACTTTTTATTTTCAAATTATGCATGCAAGTAAAGCATCAAAGAAGAGGCATTACAACCTGCGTGAGAAAGAAGTGGGATATATCTTCTAAAATGGCACATGCCACACACACAGCAAAAACTAAATGTAAGGCTGGATACTGTTATGATCTATGTCGCTCAAACCCTCTAGTGAGTTTACCACCACTAGATTCAGGTTGTTTGAATGCTTCACAATATTACAACTGATCTTAAAATCTAGTAACATACATTGGCTATTATTTTGCCAATACAGCACACTGTAGTCACGCTTATTCTAGTCCCATTGGAGATCCCAGGATCATGGTTTAGTTTCAGTTTGTGTGATCAGTTTCAGTTGTTGCAGCCTGATGACATGGATAGGAGCCTGAAAGTGAGGGTGTCTCGATCCTTGCCCATCAAGGCTAATAAAATATGGTAGGAGTGGACTGACTTGATTGATGCAGGGAGTGGTTGTTTCTTTATAGAAGGGAGTTATCCCCACTTCCTGGAAAGGGCTTATGGAAAGGCGTCTCTTGAAAAAGCCCTCCCTGGATCCAGGGATTTTTAGAAAACTACTGTCGAATCTCTAATTCTCCCTTCTTGGCCATGAGGTAGGATCTGCTTCACCTCCAGTATTTTTATGGATGTGTTGTTTTTTAGATTTTTATTCACCCACCACTGGGAGCTGTCATGCAGGGATGTGGGCAAAGTACCATTTGTATGCTGATAACATGCAGCTTTATCTATTCCATCTGAATCAGGACAGGCTGTGAAGGTGTTGGATTGGTGTCTGAAAGCAGTGAAGAGCTGGATGGGAGCCAGTAAACTGAGGTTGAATACTGTTAAGAAGGAGGTGCTATGGTAGGTAGTTCCTGTGTCTGGGAATTAGGTACATCATCGGGTCTGGGAGGGATTGCGTTCTCCTTCAAAAATAAATTTTGAGTACTGGAAGTACTAATGGAGTAGAATTCAATGTCACAATATTACAAATGTTCCATCTGTTCAAGTATATCAGATTACCAGATAGAACAATTCCCTCCCCTGCCTCTGCACACTGTTCTGAGGGTTCTCCTCACCACCACCATCCTGGAGCCAATAATGGAAAGGGAGAGGGAGGAAAGCCTCATGGTGCAAGTGGTTTGGACACGTGAATCCAAGTTTGCCACTGGGGTCTCAAGTGGCTTCTGTGGCCAGGAGAATTATGCCCATTTTAGGATAAACTGCCATCTACAGTTGTTCCTGGACTAGAATAGTCTGGTTCCAGTTGTCCATGCTCAAGCGACCTCCTACTTAAACTACTGCAATGGGCTGAATGTGGGGCTGCTCTTGAAGAAGCTCTAAGCAGAATAATCACATTGAATTTAATTAGACTGCAGTGTAATGATATCTATTAAGGCAAACTAGAAACCACTTTACATTTCCTCCAAATATAACTTAGCCCTTATGGAATAAATGTTTTTAATATTTATAAAACAAGGCAAGTAGTACTATATATTATGGATTTTTTTCAATTATTTTGCTCTAAGAGCACTAAATATTAAATACCACCAACAGCATCAATCTGTGGACTCGTTCTAAAAATGTATTATCAATATCTGTGCAGATGTTTTATTAAGTGACAAATTATGTTGAGAGCAATACATGGACAGTATTACTATTATATTGATACCGGTCACAGTTCAAATAAATTATGTTTACACATATGGGAGATTATTCAGTTTAACCATATTATTATTATTCAGTTTGACAATGGAAACTGCTTCAGCAGAACTATGGAAGGCTGTAATTGTTCATATTGTTCTGCTCCACGCACATTAGTAACTCACTTATAGCCTCAACTAAATTTGCAAGAACTCAGACCTATCACTGTGATTAGTCATGTTGATTAGATAAAGGGACTGATCAGAGGATCTTGTTAGTCACTGTGATGTGACTTTCATCCCAACAGAAGCTTCAATCAAGGCAGTTTCAATGAAGTTTTTACTATAGAGAAGCAAGGCAATTGTGTGAGCATGCATGCCAAACTGACACAGGATGGAGTGTGTTACTAGTTTACTGACATGCACATTAAGTACCAGGAATGCAAAGCGTTGCAGCATTTTGGTGGTGAGCTGTGCTCCTAACCGACAGTAGAACACCTGTTGGAAACCCTCATGTATTTTCCTGTGGGAAACTGTAGTTGCAGGAGCTTTCCAACTACAGTGGTACCTCGGGTTACAGACACTTCAGGTTACAGACTCCTCTAACCCAGAAATAGTACCTCGGGTTAAGAACTTTGCTTCAGGATGAGAACAGAAATCGTGCAGCAGCGGTGCAGCAGCAGCGGGAGGCCCTATTAGCTAAAGTGGTGCTTCAGGTTAAGAACAGTTTCAGGTTAAAACCGGACCTCCAGAACGAATTAAGTTCTTAACATGAGGTACCACTGTATAGTAAACAATGTACAAACACTACTATTGGTGACTTGAAGTTTAGCTCCTTTAAGAATGTCATTGGAAATTCTATTTTCAGATATTTTCAGCAGTTTGAGTTTCCTTCATAAGAAGGTGACTTCTGTCCTTTAGAGGAACCTAGAGAATACCTCTCATACAACACAAACGAATAAGCATAAATCTGAAAATGGCTACTATATGTGTAGAGGTGAATGTCTGCAAGAGAGACCACCCTTTCTCAAACTCTCATTAGTTGGTACAATGAGTTCAAGTCTGGTGACATTACATCTATTTTTATAAACAAAGAAGACATGAAGGAGTGTGTGTGCTGCTTAGATGAGATATTAACTTATCAGCTTTTAATATTATTAGATTTCCAGTAAAAAAACAACACATTATTAGATAGGAAATGTGTTTACTGCACCACAGCAAACTACAGCACAAAATCCTATGTGAATTAAGACAAATTTCCTTTAATTCATGACAAGGTATGACGGTGATATACTTTTTCCTCCCTAGAACAAAGTCCAATTTATATGCATTACTGAAGCTAACTTTCTCACAACTCTAGCCCAAGCTCTTTCAAGCTGTTCTCCCACGTGCACCCCTTCCTTCCCCAAACATGCTCTTGATCCTTTGCAGTTAATACACACGCACGCAAGCAAAAGGGGAATCATAATCCAAAGTTTAGATTACAAATATGTTCCAGACTGCAGCAAATTTGATAACAATACTTACATTTTCTGTTGTTCCAGTAATTACATGAAGACCATCATATGTAGATTTAATGTACATACCCTAAGAAAAAGACATCATGGGAAAAAAAATTGTAAAGTTCTTGCAAACTACTGCCATCCAATATAAACGTCTCACCCATCTAACATCTCTCTAACACATTTGAGTAATACCACTAGCACATGCCACTGGAATACCAAGTGTTTCTATCAGAAGAAAGTACATGTAAACTCCTTTTATTTGATGCGGCAGGTGTCTCTAGGTGCAACTCATTTGTATGCAATGGTTCGCAATGTGGATTGAGGTGTCTTCATAGCACTGCAAAAATATTGTAGTGACATGGGGAAAAAATCCCAATCCACATGGCAAAACTGAAATGAACTATATGTCAGTGGAGCTATTTAAGGTGGGAACAATTTCATATTCACTGATCTCAAGTGTAAGGTTATAATATGAACATAACCAGAGAAAGTGTCCATTTTATAAGTAAAATCCATAGGCACTCCATTATAAACACTAAACACAATCCCTGGAAAAAGGCAAAACCAGAGCAGCATTGAATCAAAGCACATCCTATGCATAGTGCATACAGATTTACATAGCGAACTGTAAAATCGGGGGGGGGGGGGGGGAGTCACAGGGGAGACTACAATGCTATCAATATTCTAAGTGATTTGAGATGCCAAAATTTTTAGAATTCAAAGTCTTCTGAGTTAATAATTAGAAACCAGCTCAGCTGACCAAAACATCACTACATGTATTTCTCAGTAACTTAAATAGTATTAACTCATATTGTTTAAAATCCAGTATTTTAAAAGGTACACTGTAATTCTGAGATACTGAAATAGTGACTATATAGTCGAGAATTTAAAAACAACTGAAAACTATAAAAGCAATTCAGTGAAACTGCAGAACTGAAGAACCTGTGAGCTTTCTATTTACCCACTAGATCTACAAATAAAGTAAAAGTATTATTCTGCAAAGGAAGGAATGTATTTTGAGCAAAGAACTATATACAGAATTTGTATATAACCAATTCATACCTGCTGATTATTACGGATCACAAAGATAAATAAAATATGCCTAGTTTTAGAAATAGTACATGAACTGTGGCCTTTATGGAACACATGAGCTATATTTTTATGACCTAGGGAATGTTTTTATGTGTTATAACACTGGTTGAATACTAACCTACATCTAAGGTGCTTTATGGATTATTCCATTCAAAATGTTCTAGTCAAGTGGAATTAAATAGTTGCTGGGAGAAGCTAAATTCCTCTATCATACTATCTTTCCATCTTGTATCACACAATGTAGACTACATGTCCCAGGATACTACCAAAGCATATTTCAGTTGATCCTCTTCCACTTTTACAACAACCCATATGATATTTTCTAGATGAGGGCAATAGTTTTAATGATCTTCTACATATTCACATTATTAGACCACTGTATTTAGTAATGAAATCTTGTTTTATTTTAGTTGTAGAAAGCTAATTGGAGCAGGCCAATGCCCTCCTGAATCCTTCTAAATGCCTCCTTTAGGCACTGTCCCAAAAAAATCTCCTGAGGAATTTAGGTTGATTCCCAGAGGCTGGTCAGTAAATGGTGCTATTCCTGACCAGCTTTGCACAGTGTATTATGGCTACTTCAACAGTGCTGTCTGGATGGTTCAGCACTACGGCAGGCATACATTGATGCGTAAATGTGGCATTAAGTCAATCTTTTACCTTCTCCTAGTCCATCTGGAAGAATTTGATTTGCTGGGTTTTTCCTTTGAGGGGACATTTTATATGGATTGAGCATTACCCATGTGGCGTTCAATTTCATTTTCCACCTTTGAGCATTTCAGCGTGTTTTTGGAATAGGCTCTGAGGAGACGAACTGCATTTTTTTGACACTGTGTATGATTTGGATGGTTTCCAGTTTGTTGGCCTGGCTATAACTGGGTCTTTATGATGAAATAATTTGCTCATTTGCTTGCCATTTTGGGTGCGCCACTTGCTAAAGAAAAAAAAGGAGTGTCCTTCACCTGTGATTCTCTTTCTCAAGAAACACTCAAGGCAGTGTGCAGAATAAAATGGGGGGGGGGAAATAATGGCTGTTCTACTTCCATTGCAGAGCACATATCTGAAAGATTACCCTTTATCATTTACAATGAGGAGCCAGAAGAAGTCACAGAAATAGCTCCCCTGTGTTTTGTTTTGTTTTTTAAAAAAAGATATTCAAGACCTTACAGAGCCTGAAAGCGTTAATCCATGAAGTGATGTTGGGCTGTAAATGTAATGTTTCTATGCCATCTACTAACAGCATCAAAGACAAAGGTAAATTTCCTACAGAGTAACTTCACTGACACTGAAGAGCAGAGAGGATAAATTGTGTTCAGAGTACAACACAAGCATGCCATATCCAACCACCGGTTTCTTTATGGAATTGAAATGACAGTAAAATGCAATATATATTCTAGAACTTTTACAGATTTTACAGCAGAGGCAAACCTCTCTGCAGGATGAAATTGATTTTGCTACTATTACTGAAAGCATTCTATTATCATGGCAAGGCAGGGCTAGCCTTAACATGGGAATGAGGGGCCACTTCAGGCAGTACACTTTAGGTGCTACTACAGCTTTGATCCAGACTTGTATCAAATGCTAAACTCAAGAAAATAGAGTCTTTTTCCAGCAGTATTACATTGATACTGTTACTTCAACTTGTGCTTTTTCTTTTATTCTTCCTCCAAATCTGTACACCGTCTGACCTCTGGTGGCTTGAATGGGGCAGGGGGAGCCATAGTACTTTATAACTATACAGAGCTTTAGAATCTTGTCAGTCTGCTTTGCACAAAGGACCAGCACTAATGAGCAGCAATTTGTTATCCTTTTAATGTAAAAATATCAGGTTATAACTAGCACCAACAAAGAGCTGCTAGATTACCTTTAAGTAGCCTGTGTCCCAAAACAAATTTCTTGCTTTTACTTAGAAAACAACAAAAAATAGATATTTGGCCGCTGATTGTTTTCTGAAACAGTACACGTAAAGCAAGGAAAATCCAGAAATCAAAACAAGTTAGTTCAACATAGCTGAAAATAGTACATGTCTCAATTTTCATAGTCATGACATAAAACACATACCCCTTTTCAGGTACATAACCACAGACAATTTTATGTCATTACTCTGAAGATAATAAGGGCATAAATATGCAAAGATGAGAAATGTCAAGCAAATTAGTCCACTCTAGGGAGACAGAACACCTAAAGCATTCACAGCAGAAAAGGCACAGGTGGGAGGATGCACTGCAGAAGATCTTCCTTGAAGCACAGATTTATTTTATTTCTAAATATTAAAAGAAAAAGCTTCAAAACAAATTGCGTTATTCAGACAAATAGGATATAAGATGTAACTATGTTTAGACAACCTTTTTTCTAACAGTCATTTAATGAAATAAAGACAATAGCTTGGATATTCATTAGTGTTCAACACAGTAACTCCTTATGTCCATTGAAGAAACAGATTCAGCAGAGGCTTCCATTGGAGTAGGGAATGGTGCAGGATTTTTTGCTGCTATCACTTTACTCCTGCAGCCCCGAGCTTCTGTACTGCTTCTAATGGCAGGAGCACCCCATGAGCAGACTTCTAGAAGATGCTTCATGAGGTGGCAAGGTATCACCAAATAAATAAGCTATGGCAACTGTTCTATATAATACAATTGCCAAACACTTGTTCCACATACTACGCAGTGGTGTTCAGGGTTTATACTTGAACAGAGTATTTATCTCTGACATACTTAAAACAGGAACACCTTCTGAGTGTGAATAAGGGCTTTTTATTGTGCATCTTTCAGTAATATAAATCCCCAAGATTTTGAGGCACCTATCATGTTCTGATAGGAGATAATACAGTTAATCTCTCTGTAAAAAAAACTTTTGAGTAACATTACAAAGAGAATATGTAACCTGCGTGATTTAGTTCAAGGAACTTTTTGATTGGATTCTTAGATACTGTATGGATCAAAAACTGAGATTTACTAAACTCAGATGTTGTTTACAAGTCTGAGAACAACTCTGTCTTGTCTAAACAACATTGTTATACCAACACTAATCTTTCTCTTATCACATATTAGAAACAGTCAAAAAATTGCAAATTAACTTAGCAATGTCTGGATGTTATAATCAGTACTGCTTTGCGAAATGTCTCTATGTTTATTATACATATATTTAAACTTTTAACATAATTGTCACAGTTTGTACATTTTGCATGTTATTTGCTTCCGACTATTTACATTCCCCCCGCTGTATGCATATGCATATATCAACTGAGGATAGCACTGCATGCATTTGATAAAAGGAACTTGGGGCCCCTCTAGAATGATCCTTTATGCAGGTATATTCTGCAACATGCCATTGATGCAATACTAATGTATCAGTGGTGGATATATACTGGACAGTTCATATACATTCTGCTTTATTAATTGCTTTGCAATGCTTTCCAATGTTACCATATTATTACCGCTGGGCAAGAGGCAATCTTCTGCTACAGCACAACAAAATCAGAACAGCAATAAACCAAAAAAATGTGGGGGGAAAGGATTTCAGCAGGAAGCTATGGGCAAATAGTGATAAGAAATGAAGCAGTACATTTGCCCTTAAATATTTTCAGGCACAACCAGTATTGAAAGTGTCATTCATATAAGCACCTTGATACTATCATGATCACAAATCATCATGATTGTACAGTAAGAATGATGTCTGGTTCATTCATAAACCTGTGCCGTAAAAAATTTGTTACATAGCATTCTAGAGAGGTTAATCCTAATATGTTTCTCAATGGCCACTGATACAATTGATTATATGATATTAGTGGTGTTACCTGTAAAACCTGCCATTGTATTTCTATTGGTACTTAGCTGTGAAGTTTAAGAATGGTGGTGATTGGTTACTTGGTATTTCCCTGCCTTCCCTGAAAAGTGCCCACAAGTCAATCCTGTTCTCTTTCTCTTTCTGTTCAAGTTTGTGTCTTGCTGTTTGAACTCGGGAATTTAATTGTTCAGGAATGCCAAATTAGGTTTTATCAGCACAATGATAAAAATGCACTTCTGACTTTTCTTTTCTATCAAGATTCCAGCCCTGCAGTTGACACCAAAAACTAAATATAGAGTTGCTGATCAATGCTGAATCCAGGCAAAAGTGACATAATGATCCCTGACAGGTTAAATAAGTGTTAGTTAAACAAGTCCAATTCATATTTTGAGAATCTAGATCACAGAAACACACATCAGTGATAGTAATTAAACCAGTGATGTAAAATCTCTACCCTCCTCCTACAAACCAAACCATCTGGATAAAAAACTGCAAATTGATCATATGAATGAATATTGATGCTTCTTAACCACTACAGCTATTTTCTTGCCTGTGTCTTAAAATTCTGCAAGCTATTCCTTACCTCAGGCTTTGCACATGGTATACAACTTCCTCATACATTTATCACCGATCACAGTATATCCCTAGTAGCATGCAATTGTGCAAGGCTATCCAAAGACATATATTCTTTGATATGACAAATGGTGCACTAAATTAATAATGCCTAACATCCCAACAATGTCAGTAGCAATTAAGCCTTAGAGCCCTCAAATATAAAAGGGATAAAAGCTGAAATGCATTCATTAAAAAATAAGCAGCCAGCTCATTTCCTGCCCACTCTTCCATCCTTTCTATCTTGTTTTTATCACCTATAGTTCAACCATTTGGTTCCTAAAAACCACGCACAATAAAAAGTTGGCAAAAAAATATTTACTTCACTTTGCTCCTTATTTCCAT
Source organism: Podarcis gaigeae (assembly GCF_964106915.1). Classification (NCBI taxonomy): domain Eukaryota; kingdom Metazoa; phylum Chordata; class Lepidosauria; order Squamata; family Lacertidae; genus Podarcis; species Podarcis gaigeae. The sequence continues at coordinate 43,633,172 of NC_139677.1, read as the reverse complement.
CCTTCTAGAGCTCATATTGCCTATACCTTAGCTGAAGAGGTTTTACTTGTCTTTGTTGCCTGTGCCTTCTTTTAACATGAATTATTGTAATTCATTTACTGTATCTTCTGTTGTTATCATTATTTCCAGTTGGCAACAGTAAGAAATGGGGATCAGTGGTGAGAAATTTCAGGCCCAGAGGATGAATGGGATCCCCCCCGACTTCTTTATCCTGCCCTCAGACCTCACCCCAGACTGCAACCCTCACCATTTGTGCATCACATTTTCCTTGAGTGCTGTTGCCTAGCTTGACTGTATTATTGAACTGTGATAATAATCTTGCTTTCTTCTTACAATGATGGATAGATGCATGCACATGCGCACAGAAACCTGTGGCATTTGTGTGGCTGGAATGTAGCCTACTGAACAAAAGTTAAGTCACATCCATTGCTCTGCCCACCATAGGCCTGGGCCCCAAGAAGGTTTCCCTACATGGAAATGCAGCCCTTGTTCCCTGCTTTTTATATAGATGATAAATAACTTTCAGATATATCAAAAGTTCTATAGGAAATTGGGTTACCCAGCTGTTCTGCTTACATTTTCCTACATACAAAAATCTAGTAGACTCTTCAAAACTGCTGAATACCCATGATAATCACAGCAAGGTTTGAAGACACCCATTCACACTTTTATAGCAATCATTATTGCAGACATTTAAGTAGCTTACACAAATTTAGCCCATGAAACATTTTTCAATGATAGGTGTCAAAAATAGTTTACATAAGCAGTGAACCATTACAACTCAATACTTTACAGAATCCCCAAATAACATGTTTTGCCAGGAAATTGATACCACTTGGCTCTGCCCTAAAGAGCTTACTGTCTGCAAAATACAGTGGGGAAAGGCAAAAGTTAAAAATTGGAAGATACATTCAATGTTTCTGTCATCCATTTTTTGTTCTTGAAGTACTCTTAAGAGGCATAACTTTACTGTACCATATACAGTGTAAACAAATAATGAACAAACAGCTCCATGCATGGAGAACCTTGCCATCTAAACCGACAAAGCAGCAGAAAACCAACCATAGAGGCTTGAAACATAGAAAATTTACAGTAAAATAAAATCGTTTTGGTCACATCTTAAAGGGCACTTCTGGAAGAAGAAAACAATAAAAGGAGAGCTGAATTAGGAAAGGTTTATGAATCCCAGTGAAACCATGAAGAACCAACATTAGTTACGATATGTGAGATGGAAAAAACAGCAGACAATGGTACTGAAAATGGTCTTTACCTGAACTGGTGGCACTGAGACAAGTATGAGATTACGAATGAACGGCAGTATAGTACTACAGTAGGAATGGAAGGTTTGGGCAGGGCAGAGTGCACCAAGTACAGTATGAACAAATTTTGAAAATATTTAAATAGTATCCAGTCTTAAAAAGCTTCAGGTGACATATAAAAAGTATCCATTAAAATAAAGACTTTGAGCTTTATCACATGCTGCAGTACTGCTGGTACATCAGACTTCTTTTTGTGAAAACAGAACTATTCTTCAGCCCCACCACAACCTCAAAAAGAGCTGCAGAGGGTTGGCGGAGCCTCCAGAACACTTGTGGGGCGCAGGGTAGGAGAGGAAATGGAAAATTTGTTGCACAAGTAGAATTTCTTGCTCAGCCTTGGCTATAACCCTTAGCACTTATTAACTGTTGCATAAACATTCATATCAAATATGAGGAACTTATGGTAAATATACCAAAGGAGTTCATATAAGTAACAACATTATCCATAAATCTTGCTATAACAGGGGGAAAAACATTTTCCTAAATTAACCAGGATTTTTTCCTGCATTATGTAACCAATATGGAAGTGTTTTCTTTAAGAACATTCAGCTGCTACATATAAATTTATTTTATTGGATGCAAGAAATCCACATCCCAGGCCTGAACCCATTAACCTAGAAGCAACTTCATTAAATATCTGATTGCATTCAGAGCCTCTCGCTGCAATCCTACACCTACTTACCTAGGAGTAAGCACCATTGAACTCAACTTTTGAGTAGACATGTATAGGATTGCACTGTGAGCTCCTCATTAATGCAACTCAGGACGTAAAGGAGGGACACAGGTTTGCAAGCTTACCAACCTCTAGAGCAGTGTTTCCCAACCTTGTGCCTCCAGATGTTTTTGGCCTACAACTCCCATCATCCCTAGCTAGCAAGACCAGTGGTCAGGGATGATGGGAGTTGTAGGCCAAAAACATCTGGAGGCACAAGGTTGGGAAACACTGCTCTAGAGATACAGTACTTAAAAGAGGTAGCTTTCAACTGGTACTATTTTTTTCAATATTTCCTTAAGAATTTTATACAGTAATTATTAATATGCAATTTCCACTAGCTGACTGAAGATCACATCTACAAATAGAAGAACTAGATATGCCAAATACAGGTCTTATTCGTAGAATGTATTTCTTTCGTCCTGGATGACAGTTTTGATTAACTGCGTACATCTTACCAGCCCTTCGCTTGGTTTGATGTTTGCCAGCTGGATCACTTCCAGGTGAGCAGATTGAGACACAAGAGGATCAGATGAGAGTGAGATTATGTGGTCACAGACGCTAGATAGTGTCTTACACTAGAAATAAAAAAGTGTATTTTCCGTTAACAATCAAGAATATGAAAACTCATTAACACAGTGGACAGTAATCATGTTTGGCCTTTAAAATACATTATTATATATTCAGATTAAATTCCTATTTTATCTAAGTGGCAATGAATATCATTCTTTGGGGAATAAGCATACTCGTCCCTTATTCTAGAAAGATCATGATTAGAGGACAATAAAAAAAACCTCGAATTCTTCTACCTGAGCAGGACTGGGGAAAGGATTCAAATAGCATCAACATTTCTACACTTATCCCTACTTCCATGGTGGTGCCATGTAAAAAATGGTTTAAGGGCTGTTCAGACAGTCTGGACCTGACTTAGATTTTGTTCTTGGTTCTTTTCTTAAGAATACAACAAGGTACATATTTTCAGACTACAATGGCACTGTGCAATCTAGAAATATTTACATTCACTTTTTAACACCTCCTTTTCTTGTACTGCTCTATCAGCACCCTCATGATGGAGAGTATTGAGGTTTTTGATTTAAATACAAATTAGAAGTTTTCCACTGACATGCACAAGATGCTGGTAAATTCTATAATATACTATATCTCAAATGTTCCATTTGATTTATTATTCCATGGGTGTGCAGTGCACAGCCACCTACCATTAAAGAAGATGTAGGAAATCCAGGTTAAAATATCAACCCAGTTCTCAAGTTCAGAGTAGCCTTGGCCACAGCCTTGCCTCCCTTGTTGGATTGCTGTGAGGTTAAAGCAACTAGCTAAATCCAAAATTCCACAAAGAGAAGGCTGCTTACAAAATTTGATTTTTTTTCTCCTGACCTTGAAACAGCCTTCTCAATGGACACTTTTGAAAAGCATGGGCTGTGGCATAGGGGCTTCAGGGGAAAAGTTATCTACCAGCAATCAAGCAGAGGTACTATATGTTAGACAAGGAATTGGGACTAGAGCTATACTTACATTATTTACAGCCACTAGTTTACCAGAATCCATATCACAGTACAGAATCAGATTAATGCATATTATAAGCATGCATATACACACTGTCTTTCAAAATATAAGAGAAGGAGGAAGTGAGTCCTTGCTTCATAGAAGACACAAAGATTGGAGAGAAACCAGGATGAACTACAAATCTATGATTCTATGAAGCAGAGGGGAGTAGAATGCACAAACAGGAGGAAAGGGAAGCAAGAAACTCTGTGGATTAATGAGGATTAATGTGAATATTTATAAAAAGAGCCAGAAAGAGTGGGAAGAATGGTCTCTCTATTGTTAGAAAGTAAGGACACCCTTTAGGGCTCTGATGGCTCTCATTGTAAGAGAAAGCTTCATACCATATTTGACTATTTGATTACTTTTGCACTTTACAAGATAATGCTCAAGATAATGCTGAAGTGATCAAAGACTATTAAAGGAAACAAGAGGGATCTGAAAGAAAATGTTGCACTGTGCTATTCCCTTTTTCAGGATAAACCATTATATTTCTCTTCTTCCTCCAACAGTCAGCCAGCTTTGTGGTCACTAAGCATATACAATACTCACTGAGCTGTTTTTTTTTGGGGGGGGGGCGCCTGCAACCCTTGTCAGCCTGCGTGGTGCAGTTTTTGTTCCTATAAGAATTGGCACTCAAATAATTGAGTTCATTATCAGCATATATTATTTTAAAAATTCTGCTTACCACATGAAGAATTTTGTTCTCTGTTTCATATACTGTGCAATCCTGAAAAAAACAAAATTAACAGAGTACATCAAATATTACGGAAATAATATTTTTTGTGCTCCAATGATATGTTTAAATCTAGAAACAAAGGAATGATTTTAATTGTTCATAGACTTTTGCAAACATCCTCTCTCCCAGCTGTATTCATATAGAAATACAGTGGTGCCTCGCTAGACGAAATTAATCCGTTCCGCGATTCTCTTCGTCTAGCGGTTTTTTCGTCTTGCGAAGCAAGCCCATTGACAGCTTAGCGGATTAGTGCTAGAGCTGTCAAGCGGCTTCCAGCGATCAGCTGTTAAGTGGCTTATCAGCGGAACAGCTGATAAGCGGCTTAGCGGCTTAGGAAAAGGGCAAAAAAAGCAAAAAAAAAACCGCTGGGGGACGCAAGATTTTTTCGTCTTGTGAAGCAACCCCATAGGGAAATTCGTTTTGCGAAGCGCCTCCAAAACAGAAAAACCCTTTCGTCTAGCGGGTTTTTCGTCTTGCGAGGCGTTCGTCTTGCGGGGCACCACTGTAATGTCCATGTCACCTCCCCACATGTGCATGCATGAATCTTTCCTTCACCATTCTTTTCAATTCCTTCTATCACTGGTTGACTTATTCAATAATCAGAGGCAGACTGGGGACAGGGGACACAGCAGGAGCACAGGGGATACTCATGTCCCTGAGTCCAAGCCAGTAGGGCCCCCAGGCTCTTAGATTTCTTTCTTTTTGAATAAGTCAATCAAACATTTATAAAGAAAATTGGAAAGCAGAATGTAGAAGCACCATTCTAAGGCTCCAGATACAGAAAAACTACTGTTGCTAAGCACACTTAACCACTTAGGGTGGAATTCAACACTGCAATATCACAATTTTTTTCTCAGTAGAAAGGAAGCCTACATTTTCAGGCCATTTTATCCACATTGAAGAGTAAAACAAACCTATCTTTCATCTTTATCATTTTTTAATGGTAGCACTAATAAAGACATGTTGGTGCCATCCATTGCTCCAAAGTTAGCATAAGTTTATTTGTATCCTATGCTGGCAAGTCTTGATAAATCTTGCAGGAACCTTAGGTAATATGGCAAGGACTACAGAGAAACTGGTGGTCATTCTGGGTTAATTTGAAGAGACCAGTGGCACTTAAACAATGATGAAATTGTTTTTATTTATTTTTAATATATGCTTTTCTTTTTAATATATGCTTTATAATATGCTTTATTTCTTAAAGACAAAGTAAAACATGGCTATCCTTCTGAAATTTTTCCAGGAGAGGTATTTTAGCAGGCCTTTTTTCATGGCAAAAAGAATTTCTTTCATGAGCTGGCATGTCAGAAAGAAATGACTTTAGACTACAAATCAAGGATTAAAGCTGTATTATTGGTGTACAGATGTATTTCTTATTAAGGATACTTAATAAGCACACTTTTTACTTACTAGAAGTGGAGATGAAGTATGGTGTGATTGTTTGGGAGACACGGTTTACAACCAAGGGTTGCAATTCCTCAGAAGTAACTTTTTACCAAAACAATTCTTAAAACAAAACTGCTGTGAATCACCAACAAATAAAGGCAAACTAGCCAGAGAAATGTTTCTAGGAAATTTAGGCTGCAATGCTATACCAATTTACTAGAGGGGAAAATCACACTGAATTCAGTGTGACTTACAACTGAGTAGATGTGATTACGACTGCACTGTGAGTCGTTGTAGTCACACTTGTGCTAATGTAGGAGGGAACAGATGAGCCAATCTGATCTGGTGGAAGGGAAACACAACATTTTCTTTGTGCACATGCATTTTAATTCAGAAAAAATATATCAAAGCACCACCGCTCTTCTAGCACAAGTTTGGGGGAAGTACATAGAAGGCAGCCAACAAACAAACAAACAAACAAAACCGCTAAGAAAATAAAAAGAATGCCCTTTCTTCTGCATTTATTTTTGAGTGCCCAATTCACCATAATCATGTTCCTCAGAATACAACCTGATGGAAATCCAGAACACAGGGCAGAAAGTTGGGTCAATTATGGCTCAGGCAAAGCCCAAGACTTACCAAGAAGATTTTATAACATCTGCACAAGTGAGCATAATTCAACCATGGAGCAAGTTGCATGAAGTGCTATAAGGAGGATGGGACTTCTGACTTATAAAATTATGAGCAAAGACCTGTTAACAGCATACACTTTGAAGTAATGGGAATCTGAGGGTCCCCAAAGCAGTTTACAACACAGAAAAGTTCTTGTTTAGCTCACTGACTGTGTTCAAAACCTTCCTGCTATTTCCAGAAGTCTCAAATTCAAACAGAATAATTTGAAGGAATGTGAACAACATTTGCTAATGTCACAGCTGGCTTCAACAGTGAATTTATTATCCTTGCAATGTCAGTAGTATATCTAAAAATAAATGTAAAGTATTTGCAGGTGCACCAGGTCATAAATGTGCTTCAGCAACCTGTCTTCTGTCCTAGCTATCAGTATACACAATGAAAGGAAAGCAACGTTCAGTGCTTGCTATGAAATATAAGTATGAAAGTTGCTCCTTTACAGGGTTCTAAATATCTAGGCTCATGCATCCTTCAACACAGCTAGAGCTTCACTACTGTTATGGACTCCCACCTCTTCTAAACTTTTTTATGGTCAGCATTCAAAACATCCATTGTTCTAGGTGCATTTTGTGACAGGGAATTTCATTAGTGCAAGCAGTTTCTGAGCTCTGGGTGCAGTACTGCACCTAAGATTTCAGATTAAAACTGAAGAGTGGAAGGAAAGGAAGACCTTTTTCTGCCTCCCCACTTCAAGCTACTCTCTAGAGACCCTTTTAAGAATATTAGGAGGGTGGGCAGGGGAAGGACTAGACCACGTGAAAAATGAACGTAATATTTTAGCTGCAGTTCATTCATTTTCGTCTTTGTATTCTAGTTATTAAAAAGTGTGCCTAGACATTCCGTTGTTGCACCCATAATCTAGGTTTAACGTGCCATTTAGCTCCTAGCTTTCATATCTCAGTTTCTAACACTGGTTAAGGTCCTTTCCCCACAAAAAAAACTCTACCTAAACACAATATAATGCAACAGAAGAGAATCACCTAAGACGTAGCTATTTAAATTCAAGTACAGCTCCTTCAGTTTTAGCAGTTTAGAAACTGTGATGCCAGTATCCATGGGAACTACATAGTTTCAAAGAAACAGTAAGCATTTTGTTTGTGTAAATCACTCGGAATGGATAGCACTGAATGAAGTTTTCGAAAAGCAAAATACAAACTCACATTATCAATATATGAGGAAAAGAAGTGCATGATGTAAAAAAAAAGGTTTGAACAATCCAAAACTGAGCTAGAATCATGAGAGCTTCAGTATCTGAGGGAAGTGTGATTTATACAGCAGCAACTCAAGACCATGGGCCAAGACTGACACCATAACACAATATCCGAAGTGGAGCCAACAGCATAGAGTACAGGCCAAAGACATCAGCCCTGCTAAATACTGCACAGGACATATTTTATTAAAAATATATGTTCATAAAATCCTTCTCTGTTGCAAAAACAGAGACCTACAAATGACAGTAATGCTTGAAAAATACAGCATATCTTAAAAACAATTATGTGGACCAGAATTCAGGGCCAGGCAGTCACACAGCATGTATCTCCAATGTCCCATTAGACATTCCAATGTTCTATCAATGGAATGACCGCTCCCCACATCAAATGGGGGGTGCCTTTTGCGTGGTCGCGCGCAGCCCCCCAGATCCTATGTGGCCATATAGCCTGGTTTCACCTTCCTCAGGCTGGATATCTGGAGGTCTCCACCTACCTTAAGCAGTTACCCAATCCCACCTGGGGAGGAGTTGCCAGGGGACCTGGCCAGGTAGGGAGAGGGACCGCCATACCCACACAATAGAGGGTGGATCTTACCTGGGAATCTCCAGTTGGCTCCAGAGCTTCTCCCAACCTGCCCTCCCACATTTAAGCCTTCCTTTGCAGGTTAACTTTTTCTCCACAGGTACACAGGCGCTGCTACAGCATGGTCGCTGTTGAAGGGCTGGAGAGGAATTTTCCTGCATTGGCAGGTTTTGCCTTCCTTGTAGCAAAATGTCACAACTTTGGCAGTTTCAGGCATTGGGTGGAATCCTTTAGTCTAGCTTCACTTAATGGGGGTGGGCGTGAAGCGGTAACCTCTGCCCCCGCCCCCCACGGTGGTGATCCCAGGGTCCCCTGTTAAAGGGGTTGTTCTGAGGGGAAGCATTAGCCATACGCCAACTGGATGTAATTGCTCTCCCCTGTGACGATGGTGAAATGGGGGGGTGGGCTCTCTGCTTGAACATATGTTCTCCAGAGCCAGCCCAATCCCCACACACTCTGGATAACCCTGATGTTCCCCAGATCCCCAGCCAGGGACTGGGAGGGATAAACGCCCAATGCCTAAGCCAAGGTCTCCCTACATCTGAAACTTTAATAAAGTTGTGGCCAATTTTAATCCCATAGCATATTGTCTTGAGTTGTTATTCCACTCAGGAGTCACCTGGGGTAGGGGGGGACTCCGTCTGTCCACGCACCTTGCATAAAATCTTGCAGAGAGGACAGGTTTATGTGGAAGGAGACAGCCCTCAAGTTTTCCTGCACCTAGAATATTTAGAGCATTAAAGGTAATAACCAGTACCTTAAATCGCACCTGAACATGCAGCTGTTGTAAAAGTACCGGTAAGTACTATCTGCATCCAGTTGTCAGTTTTCACCAAAACCTTTCCTGGTGCTTTGTAGACCAACTGAAATTTCCAGAGACTCTTCAAAAGGAGCCCCACACAGAGCACACTGCAGTAATATTTGGTGTAAATAAGGGATGTGCCACCATGTGCACCAGCATAAACTGGACAAAAGCACCCCTGACCATGGCCTCTACTGAGCACCTAGAAGCGAAATTGAATGTAGGAGTATTCCTAAACTGAGTGTTCAAGGGGTGTACTATCCTATCCAAAACAGGGTTAATCCCTATTCCTAGTTCCTTTTCCCCATAACCAAGAACACTTTTGTCTTGCTAGAGTTAAGCTTCCATTAACTACCTCTAATCTAGCCCATTATCATCTCTAACCACTCACTAAGTAAAGCAACAACTTTCCAGAAAACAAACAAGTGTTTTTCAGGACATCTTTACTTCTTTCACTCTGTACCTTGAAGGCAATATATTAATAATATTACAAGCACTGGTGCTCCTTCCCCCTCATTTACAGTAGATGCACTGCAGTAGCCAAGCAATGCACCCCCCATTGAAAACTACTTATTAATGATCTTAATATTTGAAACTGTGTATTTTTTACATATTTTGTAAGGCCCTAGATATTTTCCCTAGCATATTCCTCATTTCTTAATTCTTTTTGCAACAAATAGTTATTTAGTGGGATGTTTTTAAAAAAATATATACTTTTTTTCTCCCAATGACTCATCTACCATTTCCAATGAATTTTACTGATATTCTTCTAATAAATATGTATTCAATGTGTTACTTGCAAAAGGAATCCTTTCTGTGCACATTGACCTGTTTCACTGATAATTTAATGAGTTACTCTCCCCCTCCCCAGTTTTACTCTGGCCTCCATAATCCGCAATATTCACCACATGTCAAAGTTTGTGTTTTATGATGAATCTCAAAGATAATCTATGCTACTTTAAAATCAGTGGAAAATGGTACAGCATGAAGATTAAGGACTCACATTTCTACAAATCATTTTTATTAAAGTCTTGTTTAAAAAATGCAAATAGCTGCCAAGTTGAATATAACTTTGTCCTATTTCTAAACAGTTTTTCACATTATTACTGATAGCCAGTACTTTTTTTGGGGGGGGTACTCAATGATATACAGTACTAGCAACTCTTTTTGTTACTGTTAAAAAGTGTGGCACTCACTGTTACAACTTCATGGTGAGTACTGGCACCTGTTTTTCTAGAAAAAAAAGTACTGATAGCATTACCAATTAACAGCACAATCCTATGCACATTGCTCAGAAGTACATCCCACTCAGCTCAGTGAAACTTACTCCCAAGTGTGTACAGGATTATGGTCTATTTCAACAATGAACTCAATAGGTTTTGCTGTCTTTGGCTGTTTTAAGAATCCTAGCCTTGTTCTTATTTTTATCTATTAAAAGTAATCTTTCTATGTACAGTATTATGGTTGGAACATACAATGAAAATAAAAAACCCTATTCTTTAACACTGTCTCTACTTTGGAAAGCAGGGTGAGTTGTTCTAATGTTATTGTTGTCTCCTTAGTTATTATAGAAAATCAATATAGTATAGTTTCAAAAATAATAATAATAAATGAAATAACTAATGCAAGCATGCGTACACATATAAACACACACTTAAATACATTCCTCAGTGCCAAAAATAAATAAGCAAATTTAATCCTATTATTTGTTTATTTTAATTCAATAGAAACAAAAATATGCCCTAGAAATGTGAACAAACAAGTTCACAATCTTAAACTCGAAGAGCTGTCTTGAAACATAAATCCATATATGCATACAACAAGAAAATATAAATTCTCCATATTTTTAAGGTTTACAATTAAAATAATCCTCACCATAAAGGAAAATGGAAAAAATAAGAAAATATTGGCATATCCAATGTTTCATGCAGCCACCAGGTAAAATTGCTGTATTGTTTTTCTAAATTTATGACAGCATGCTCTACTTAACAACAGCAGCAGCCATGCACAACTGTAGACACATCTAAAGCACCCATGCTCAGTCCACTAGATCCTTTTTCACCAATACAGGACAAATATAGATTATGTTTGCAAACAGCAAGTTACTATTGTTTCCTCAAAATATCCAGCTAGAGGATAATCTATCATCCACTAAGGCAAAAGTGGCACATGTCTTCAGTTCCACAAAGCTTGAGTCACTGAGAAGGGACTGGAATAATACGACCATATTCAGAGGGATAATGTTTATTCTCTCTGTTGTAGCAACTGCTATGAGCTGTGCTACATGTTATATGATTTTTTTATTGTACTTTTAAAGACATACCACAGATTACCAGTTTGGGAACCCCTGCTGTATGGTTTTGGGGAGAGCATGCAAAGATCTGCACCAGGATTAAATAATGGCTCAAAGCAAAATCACAGTATACCCATTTTATCATATGGCTCAGTCTCCTTCTGAGTCTTGCAAATATATATCTTGCAAATATATATCTACATCACATCAGTGGCGGAACTTCATTCTCCGGCACCGGGGGAGGGGGCAGAGAGCAGGCGGGGGTGGGGCTGGCACGTGTCCCAGGGGTGGGGCACGCTGCCCACAGGGGTGTGGCATGCATCCTGGGGGGTGTGGCATGCTGCCTGCAGAGGCGTGGCACCCAGCGTGGGCAGGGGGCGCAGCTGCGATGGCACCCCACCTGGATTGTGCTGCCGGGGGCGGTGCGCTCCCCCCCACTCCTCTTCCTCTGCCAGTGCATCACATCCATTTAGCTATCCAAAGCTTCCAAACAACTAAATTTATCCAGCTTCATCTGGTACGCCAGCTGATACCCTACCTGCCTGCACCCTGTCTTGCCAGAGTGGTACATGCTCTGGTTATTTTCCACTTGGACTACAGAAGTGCGCTCTATGTGGGGCTTTCTTTGAAGGTGACTTGGAAACTACAACTAATCCAGAATGTGGCTGCCAGACTGGTGACTGGGAGTGGCTGCCAGGACCATATAACATCGATCCTAAAAGATCTACATTGGCTCCCAAGTATGCTTCTGAGCTCAATTCAAAGTGTTGGTGCTGATCTTTAAAGCCCTACATGGTATACCTGAAGGAGCGTCTCCACTCCCATCGTTCAACCTGGACACTGAGATCCAGCTTTAAGTGCCTTCTGGCAGCTTCCTCATTGAGAGAATTGAGGTTACAGGAATCCAGGCAGAGGGCCTCCTCGGTAGTCACGCCCACCCTGTGGAATGCCTGCCTGTAATATGTCAAGGAAATAAACTATATGACTTTTAGAATACATCTGAAGGCAGCCCTGTATAGGGAAGGTTTTAATGTTTAATGTTTTCCTGTGTTTGATGTTTTAATTTGTTAGAAGTTACCCAGAATGGCTGGCGGCATATAAATATAAATTATTATTATCCTACCTATCTAGTTATTCCAGGACCTACCTACTTAGTTCCTCACTCCTTGTTTCTTGCTTGTCCCATGTGAATTCTACCACCGCCATAGTATTTGAAATACAACAAACTTGTGAGAAACTGTACAGAAATGCATTACAGTAATTTTCATATATCTTTCTCCTAATGAAATGAGGTGAATATGTGGGAAATAACTGAAGGCACTCACACCTACAATAAACTTAAAGATGGAATTCTATTGCATTATCTACATGAATGTCAGCTGAAATGTCTAGCAAGTAGGTGAAGATGCCCACACAGCTGTCTCCCAGGGCAATATTCTTTCCCTGTTGAAGTATGAGAAGGCACTAATAAGCATTAAGACAAATAAATGTGATCTTTAAACCACAGGAACAGCTACTGGAAGCCTCTCTCTTTTCTACAAATGGAATTTTTAAAAAAATAAACTTTTAACTTATGAAAAGACCTTGACCATACATATAATTTATTATATAACTTGTGAAAAGGCTCTTGTTGCCAGGGAGAAAGACTTAGGACAACAAGTGTTGCCAGGGAGATAGACTTAGGACAACCAGTTCAATGCACAATGTTTATAGCAATGTGGAAACCAATCAGATTTTTGTACATGCTGCTTTTCAAATATATATATAGAAACAGAAAACACAAAGCCCTTTTCCTCCACCTGAAGCAGTATGAGCAAGGTGTTTGTGGGAGCAAGACGAATAAAAATAACATTTCACCACTCTGCTGTTCTGAAACCCCTAATCAACAAAAAGTAGATGAGGCTTTCAACACCTATCTGCAAGAGTGTGGAATCAACATGGGTTTTGTGATTAGATTTCAAAAGGAAGCCTTGAAAGCATTTGGATGTGAAGAAAAAACAACAGACCCTAATCTAGAAATCTCCCTCCCTCCCTGCATACATCTTAAGGTATGTTAGGAAGCTGCAGCACTATTTTGTCAGGGGAACAAGTCAAGAAGAGACAACCCATGCTTTCCTAAGTATCCATATTAAGTACCAGCCTGAATGTAATGTTTCACTGACATAGAAACATAGAAACATACATAGAAAGGAGAATAGTTCAGGAGATGGCTTCAAGAACACATGATCCACTGCACAGTACACAATTATGCACATAAAGATTTCTGTTATGGGAATTATATCAAATGTGTTGAAGAAATTATGTGCAGACATCAGTAGGAACTTTCATGTGTGGGTATTATTATTATTATTATTGCTATCTTGCCAAAATGGCTTCTATATATATATGTATAATATGAATTGTAGGGAAAGACTTATAAAATGTATTTAACTAACAATAATTTATTGAACTTATTTATATAGGACTATAGTTGAAATAAGTAAAACCTGAATACATTTTGTCAAAATGCAACTATAAAGTAAATGTGTCCAAGAAGCCCCAAACCACCATATTTCTCAAGCACAGTGAACAAGTAATAATTAAACCAAGAGATCCATGCAGCAGACCCAATACATTTTATACATGCCTTCAAACATAAGAATGAATATAAGAACAATTGCATAATCCCTAAAATTATTTAATTTTATATAATCTCCATGCAGTCAAAGTAATCTTCCAAAAGTAGTCCTTCAGATAAATTCTGTCATAAATCTCAAATGCTATGAACTAAAAACAGGTATGTGATACCTTCAATATTAACTATAAATTTTGATGACGTATGATAGTCCCCAATTAGCATCACAACACTTCTAAATGTAAACAATAGAACATGGGTATTTAATTTAAATTGTATAATGAAAAATACACAAAATTTACAAGACAATTATTGGTATTATCCTATGCAATGGAAATCTGCCTGCACAATGGGACATCCAGTTTCCTTCTCCCACCCCTGGCATGCCCCCAAAATCTGCTCCAGAATGTTCCCCAACCTTCCAGAGCAGATTGTGTGCAGGAATGTGCAGGGGGCTGCAACAGGGGGATGAACAAGAACGCTAGCTGCATAAGAAAGCACTACTTGCACTAACTGAATCTCACCCTCTGTCCAGCCACAGCCTGTCCAGGCTGTTTGTATTATAATAAATGCATGTTCAATTAAATCAACATTACTTGTAGGTAACTTATCTCAAATAAGTAGGGGCCAACTTTGCACATGCAGAAGCAATCTTTCAAACATGCCAAAGGGGCATGAGTAAAAATGAGACACTGACTAAAGTATAATAAAATACAGATGGGAGACAGCTATGAACATTATGGCTGATTTTTCTCCACTTTGGTCCCACTCACTTGTAAACTAATATGTTCATATGTTAGTGTTAAACTGCCTGGTGATACTGTTCCTTCTTTATATTCTTTAATAAATAGACCAACAGTGGATATTAATTCCTTCCACTCCAGAAAAGTCTTGTTATACTGTTATAGGTGAATAGCCATAAAAACAGGATACTGTTCTATATTGGGGAGGGGGATTAAATTTTTATTTAATAAATGTATATCCTGTCTTCTAAATAATTTCTCACAAAGTGATAAATGAAACATCTCTAAGATACTGGAAATTAATTACCTAATATTAAATAAGAATTCCAAAGAATACAAAATTTCCTGACACATTCTTCCTCTCCTCTCCCTACAAGGAAATGAACATAAAATGAAGTATTCTAAAATTACCAAGCAGGAATTGGCACTGTAGATATCTTAATTATTAAGCAAATAAAAATGGTTTGACTGTAGAGGAAACCTCTGTTTACAATATTACACAGAATGCTTCTTTTAAAATAAAATTAAACAAGATATGAAGGTGACCTCATACCTGCTGTACAATAGTTGTTAATTCAAGACAGAGCTGTATGACATTGTTCCTTGTTACAGAATAATCTGTCACAGCAGCAAAAGGTGATCTGAAAAAATGAAAAAGTTTACTAAAATGAAATCATGGTTTCTCTTGAAGTACTAAGTATACACAGACGACTTCAACAATAGCATTTATGAAAAACAAATATGCTACAGTTATATATAACACACCAGGCATAGGGAAACTCAGCCCTCCAAATGTTTTGAGACTACAATTCCCATCATCCCTGACCACCAGTCCTGTTAGCTAGGGATGATGGGAGTTGTAGTCCCAAAACATCTGAAGGGCCGAGTTTCCCTATGCCTATAATACACTGCTTTGAAAGCAGTTACAGTACAAGATCATTACATGTAGCCATTGCTGAAACTTATTCCTTTGAAGTGTTTTATATTCATAGGGTTCTATGACATTTTGAATTGTCAGAACGTAATAAGGGTATTAACATCCTGTGGCTTTTGAAGTTTTCCAAATGGATAAAAATGGCTATCTACAATATTTGTGTATTTTGGAGAACATTGAAAGAGAAAAAATATCTTCTACCCTGTAGCTGCAACTAAATTTGAAGGGAGAAGATTAACCATACCCTCCAACCACTAGGCAAAACCGGTTAATAACCAGAAAAGAGGAAACACATTGGTCCCCAAAGAGAACAGAAGAAAACATTTGTGCAGATGCAAATTTCTCTCATGCTATTCTTTGCTACTCTAATACAACATTATTTACATCCCAAGGCAGGAATGTTGCATCATTTATTGAACTGATTTAGGCTGCACTATGAAACACAGCACTATGATTGAAAGAAATGTTTTTTTTTCTTCATAGAAAGGGACATTGGAAATTTTAATTACACAACTTCTACTAAGAGTGAATCTTTCTGCTTATGATCCTTGAACCTGAGGGACTCATTTGTTATTTTTTACTACCCATATAAAAATCAGATGTGTACATGTGATAACCCTATCCCTCCCCCTCTGTAGTGCCCCTTTTGATTAAGTTTACAGACATTGACTTCTCAAGGCCACCCAGCAAACTTTGTGACCGAGTAGAGATTTTCCTTTAGATTTGTCAGCCCAAGTGCATTCTACACCTGTAACTGGAACCTGCTGCATACTAATGCAGTGCCCAATGTTCCTCTTCACTGTTGCACTGTATGCCCACCTCTGTGGTACCCCATTCCATTATCCTACGTTTCTTCCCCCACCCCCAAACTGTCATAGAGCATTTCAAGGTCACTCAGCACATTCATTGGCTTGTTCTAGGGGGGCGGTGTTCAAAAGCCTTTTTGTACTTCTGCAAAACCTCTTTTGAAAACAGAGGAGAAGGGAGAAAATGAACATGAACATTTTAGCATGGGCACAATATTAACCACAACACATGCCAGAAACGTAGCACATTTCCCAGCCATCATCAGTTATGTCTCCTTCTGGATTTTTCTACAGCACTAACGACAATTCTACCCCATTCTGACTTGTAACTTCCATTCAAAGCACTTTAATCTTCACCATTATCTATATTATAAACTACCACAGTTGTTTGCCTTTTGAGCTTTTTAGCATGCTCTACTAGAATAAGGGAAAATGGGGAAAAAGATTTATCTCAGACAATCAGGTAAACAGTGTTTGGTTCTGGGGCTCTCATGAGTACTTTTCTATAAAATGACACAGCAGAGGATAGCTACAAAAAGAAACATGTGGAGTGAAATTCTAAGCCAGATTATTTTAAACCCTTTTCATACATGACTTCCAAACTATAAAGAATTGTATATTAAGCTTGCTCAAGACTTTCTATCTCAATGATATTTTTTAAAATAATTTCTTTGAGAAGTTCCTGGTCCTATTCTTCAGGTTACGTGGTTCTCTTCTCACCCTTTAAATTTGTTTCACATGGAAATATGAAGCATTTGTAAAAATATTCTCCTGCCATCTCCCCTCACTCGTATTCAACACTAAAAGCATGGAAAGATGGAAAAAATAACAGAAATCTCAGAGGAAACCAGTGAGTTGAAGGAAGGGCGAGGTTTAATGCTGCTGCCAAATAGAGCAGATTTAAATACTGCACTGAAATGGCTGTTTCAACAGGTGGACCAGGAAAGAGTGAAGTGGTCCTAAAGAAAGCAAGTAAAAAAAAGAGAGAACCTTATAAATATTCATCTCATTCTTAACATACTCCACAGCGCATTAGCTTTGGAGGCTTTAGGGTTTTAGATTGGGGGAAGCATAAGACAAAAATAAGACCACTGAAGCCAATTATGCAAAAAGAAAGCAGTATTACTTGGCATGATAAGGAGGAAAGAACAGGATATATATGAACAGTTAGCAACCACAGCTTCTAAAACAACTTTATTCCACAATAGTAGGTACACAAGATGGATACTTTCTTTGCATTCTGAGGATGTTTCTTTGAACATACTTTCTTTGCATTCTGAGGATTTGTCTTCAGGAGAGAAAACTTGTGTTCAGACAGTTTCTACCACACTTGCAGATCCAGACCGAATATTGTGATAGTTCCTCTTTCTTTTAAAGCAGGTAACTCCAACTTGCAGGTATAACTTTATAATATAGTGTTCTAACAAACAGCATATGAACATGTAGGCGAATGTGCATGACTAAAATGGTCATCCATGAAAGTCCTGAAATTACCTGTCTAGCCAAGCCAGGAGACTTTTTGCTGCTCCAATCAGATCCACCACTGAGGTAAGGAAATCATTTGGTAATTTTCTGCTGGTTCTGCCATCATAGTGACCACTTCTCCTTCTTCCCGTGATAAAGTTCTGAAGGTTTTTGGCAGACGCATTTAGCTTGTGAGAAAGTGTCTTTAGATTTTCTGTTTCCAGTCCATAGTTCTGCATTTAAAAGAAATTGGGAAAACAGTTAGTTCTTCATCTTTATACAAAGCACTAAAAAAACCCAAGGATGGTTAAAATCTAAACATACATGGCAAACTGCTTTAAAAAGTCCTTGCATGCTTTGTTTCCAAAAAAATATTGACACAGACTTGGGCAAAAGTCTATGTAATCTTTATCTAGGGAAACAAACAAGTGTACTTTTCTGATATCCTGTAAAGCAATTTTAAGCCTTTAATCAATTTAACCTCTCTATAGACCCACTTTCATCTGTGTGACATAAGAAATGATCTGCTCTGTCAATACAGGAAACTGAATCTTGAATCTCATGTAAACTAAACTATATCTATTAAATGCAGAAGAGGTGGCCCTCCTCTTGCCAGGGGCTAACATTTTTAAGTCCTCCAAGCCTGAAGCCAAAAGCCACATCTTTACAGCAACAAGTATGACCATACTCATTTATAACCAACATATTCATATTGTATAACCATGTGGGCTGCAGATGATGCAGTACTGTCTTAACTCTTGCCTTCCTTTGAGTAGTTTTTATCAATGTGTGGATATTTCTAGGAAAAGATTCCAATATGCTGGGACGCTTATCCTTAAAATGTACTTAGTTAAGAAAACCAACTTTTTAAAAACTTTTTTTTTTGGCTATTGTTACATAATACCTACCTACACTAAATCATCTTAATCCAGATGCAGCTATGGCTTGCAAGGTGCACATGTGAGCTAGCTCATTAGTTTGACTTAATGGAGCACAATCCAAAGTAGACACTCCTCAGATGTGTGGAACAACCCTTACAAACAATAATTTTCATGGGTGGCATTCAATTAAGTTTCACTCACAGCTGATCCATTGAAATTTATGAAAATGACTAAGATCAATTGATTTCAACAGGCCTACTCTGAGTAAGACTTAGTTAAATCCCACCTCACGTGTGTTATGCTTTGCGGAGTTTTAAATTGTGGTTTTGTACTATTTGATTTGCTTTAAATATTTCTTTGACAAATTACAATAAAGGTGGCATTTTAAGAAAGAAAGTTAATGCTTGCAACAAAATGCTGAGTTGGAACACTGGTGCTCAACTGGGCTCTGAACCATTACCTCTTTTGCACAAGGACCCCGCCCCCGCATGTACACAGCACATTTTTAAACTAAGGAAGGGGAAATAGGCTTGCCAAATTATTTAAACATACACTATAAAAGGAACATATTTTTGTAAGCACAAATTTATTGGCTATAATATATGATAGCAATTATTATCCACAAAACTTGCTATTCGACTATAAGATCTCCGTCTAAGAAAATGAAAGTTAAGGATGCCAAAAAATGGCAGAAGAAAAAAATTGTGTCTCTCTGGGAGTAAGTCTTCATTATAGGTGCTAACAATTTATTCCGATTAAAGGGAGTCTAGGCTATAGCTATTATGAACAAAAAACAGCCCTGCTGGATCAGTGGACCCACCTAGTCCAATGTCCACTTCTCACAGAGACCAAACATATGCTTCTGAGGAAACCCACAAGCAGGCATTGAGCAAAACAACACCTTTCCCATCAGTAGGACTCTTAGCAGCTGGTATTCAGAAGTACAGTGGAGGTAAATAGTAGAGGTAAAACAAACCCATCAGGGCTAGGAACCATTTATTGCCTTATTAATCCCCAAAATAAACCTCGTGTCACTTCTGCCCCCACTACCCTGTGTTATTAGTTACAGTAACTTTAGGAGAAATAGAATGTTGGTAGATGCATGACAGTTGATGTGACAGTTGACAGTTAATGACGAGACGTTATGCTTTAGCTCTCAATTCCAAAACATTCCAAAATCTCCACTCAGGCATCAGTGTCATCAGTATCAAAATAGGTGCCTTTCTGGTGCTTCTTTAGCCAATACTAATCAATTTTCACAAATGCAGACAGCTCAAAAGAATTATAACACCTCACATCTAGCAAGTTTTGGCATGGGGAGAGGGGATGGCTATCTTTAGGCACATCCGGCCTAACAACTTGACAGAATGGTTGGATTTCCTCCTTAAGCCTTTCACAGTCCTCAGTACCTGTGCAGGGACCCATAAATTAGTTTCCAGCACGGACAAAATTTTGCTGTGAAATGGGGACATGAAAAAAACAGTGGGGAAGACTCCTGCTGTTTCTTTCTCCAGACTTCAGCACAAGTGAGAGCTCAGATCAGGCAATATGTGTTGCTGAGCCTTGTTTTTTATTAAAAGCCTAAGAAACTTACCCTTGAGCAAGATGGCAAGTGGATGACTGATCATGTGAGATTTATTTTTTTTAAAAAAAAATCATTTAATGTGTCAACACGAATAGAAGTTATTAATATTGCAGTTGTTGTATAAGGGATTGTTACTATGACCAGAATGTAATGGAAATTAATAAGATTCTGGAATGCAGAAATGAAGCAAATAATCAAGCCATCAATTCTAGCACGTGGGGGGCCACCTTATCTAAATTATATAATTCAGTACTTGAACGATTGGTATTAATAATTGTATTATAAATTGGTACTGCTATAATGAGGCTACTATTGGATTGTAATTGAAAACTAATAAAAAATATTATCGGATTATGTGACAAAAAATAAGAAGCCTTTAAATAATCCATAACAATAAATTGTCTCCATCTTATCATTCCACTTTATGCCACATAATGTATTGTTATGCTACGTCTCTTTACCCAGGAAACTATGCCTTTAAAATACGGTAGCAAATCAGCCCTCTGCCTGGTTCCCTGTAACCTCACATCTCACAGTGAGGGAACCACCAGAAGGCCCTCAGAGCTGGACCTCAGTGTCTAGGCAGAATGATGGGGGTGAAGACGCTCCTTCAGGTATGCTGGGCCGAGGCCATTTAGGGCTTTAAAGGTCAGCACAAACACTTTGAATTGTGCTTAGAAATGTACTGGGAGCCAGGCCCATTAATTGGGAGTGAAATCATAACTATCTAATGGTTGCCAGGCCCATTAATTACCACAGTCAATTAAAATTCTCTCTGAGTAAAAACAGTTTGAACTGTTTATATGCCACCTTTAATCCTATTACATACATACATAAATACATATATAATTTTCTTCGCATGCCACCTTTCCACAGTTCAAACCATGCTCAAGGCAGCTTACAACATGAAAAGAACTAACTACAACATAGCGAAAGTTATCATAAGCAATAAATAAAACATTAAAAATCCACAACCAATTTCAAAATAAAGCACAACATGATCTAAAATAAAGATTAAAAGAACAAACAGCAACAACCGCCACAAAAAAACCCCAAACACCCCAGTGATCTTGAGGCAGGTCACAATGGTTTAAAATACAAAAAAAAAAAAAAAAAGCGCCAAAGGTGAAATATAATTAAAATTGTAATCACCAATCCATCTGTTAAATATTATAAAGGACATGGTCATGTTTCCCCATGCATTACATGCACAACCAATTCAGAACCCGGGCAGTCTAAGTAGGCAGCAGCTGAATGGCAATAGACGGCTCCACAACTGGAGTGCTATTGCCAATGAAATAGACTCTCCTCCCCATAGGATGGCTGGGCTTGTTGGAGAATGAGTCAAATCAAGCTCAATGCTGAAGTGGGGATGAGTTTGTTGTGTGTGAATGTGAGAGACAAAGACAGACAAAGAGAACGTATGCTATGGGGGGGGGGGGGTTGTGTGAGAGAGAAAGGGAAGGGAGAGAATATAGTCTTATACTGAATTAGACCACTGTTCTATCTAGCTCAGTGTTTTCTATGTTGACTAGCAGCAGCTCTCCAGGGTTTGAGGCACGGGGCATTCCTAGCCCCACCTGGAGATGCCAGGGACTTTCTGCATGAAAGATAGATGCTCTGCCACTGAGCTACAGCCGTTCCCCCTGGAGCATGTGCTGTATGTGTGGCATGTTTGAATGCATATCTGCTAGCAGTGCATGCCAGTGACAGTGGGTTCAGGGTAGACACACTAATTTTTGGCAGTGCTCACTTTCACTTTGGTCACTAACATGCAGCTCTCAGAGGGTTGGCGAACAGCAAATGCAGTCAAAAAAGGTTAGCCACCCCTGCCCTAGGCCTTCGTTGAATGTTTTTGCAGTCACATCATGCTGCTGAAGAAGCAAACTTTTCTCTACGAAAGTTCATGCCAGAATTTATACATAAGTAAGATTCCACAGTGCTCTTGGAATTTTGCTATAACAAATTAACATGGCCACTCTGAATTGGCACTTCTTATGTCGAAACCTTTCAAAGAGGCTTCTTAGAGGTTAGCAATGTGGCACTACTCCAGCTGTGTATGACAAATCTTTCTTTTAAGAAAAGACTATTGATCCTATTCCCTGATGCAGTTCCTTCCAAACCCTTTTTCTTATTGTCCAGACCACCAAGTGACTGGAAGACATTCTTTACTTATTTAGAAAAGGTATAACTGCACTCTTAGCTTGGGGCTTCAACGTAGAATGTAATAAAACTGTTATGTTCAGGATCCAAAACATGTCAGGGCAATCAAGTCTAAGGTTCTTCAAGAAATCTCCTCACATATGCATATACTTATACATATAATCTGAGGAAAAGCTAGAAACAGAAGCTTTAGTAGTATTACAAACAGAAAACATGATGCAACTAAGGTTTGATTTCTCTCTTTATCTCTTTCTCTCTCACACTATTATAGTGTGGATGTGTGCTTATAAAAATGTGACCAACAAACTTGAAATGTAAGCTCTTATGTAAGCAATTGCACATCATCTTTCACAAGTGCAAGAAACCAAACGGATTCAGCTGTTGAACAAGTGGGCTAGCAAAACTAGTCATCACTTGCTGCTGCATCATTCATTTTTTAACCTATGATTTATATTCTGGTCTGCATTCTGCTAAGGATACATAGATTCACTGAATAAAATACTGACTAGAAACTGAAGGCTATGTTCCAAATCAGTAAGCAGGCATATTACTACTACTGTCACTTCTGCTTTTTTCTGTATTAAAAGCTCAAGCTGTGTACAATGTTACCAGATCCTTAAACGTATGAATGCAGTTTCTATCCACAGTGTCTGTTCAAGGGAACAAATATATGTTCATGTTCACTTGTGGCTTTTAAAATAATTAAAACAGAAAGGTGATCATGTGGCTACTTTACTTAATTCTTTCCACAATCTATGGAATGGACTGCAATACCAATAATCCAACTTCTGTAGATCTCCTATAAAATTAATATTTTTTTTTACTAAATTCTCAGGCAACTATGAAACTATCTATTGCTGAGATCAGAATAATTTTTTTACTTTTCTGCAGGTATAACGTTGAGGCAAATGTGAAAAGGCCATGAGCAATGTGACATTTTGTAAGTATAATATGCATGTTGCTTTTACTAAAAGTACAAAGGATGAGAACAGATTTTTAAAGCACAATCGTTTTTATTATAAACATCTAAGAAGCAAAGCAACAGCAGGGAGAAGGACTCAGGAAGCCTAATATATAAAATCTACAGAAGCAACTAGCTGAGTGCTGCTGCTATTTCTGCTCTTATAATAGAAGGAGAAAAAGTTAAAAATCCAAGAGCTATGAAGCTAGGGTGTTATGAAGGCCAGATTTTTTTTTAATATCCAAATTTAACAGTGTCACTTAAATGAATATAGCTTTTTCTGAACAGCGCTTGAAGTTCCACATGCAAATAACATAATGTGCCTCAGGTAAAGTCTTGCATGTGTGATACAGTTATAAATTAACAATTTAGAATAATATTTAGAAATTAAATCTATTTTTCAACACAACTCCAGCACAAAAGAAAAACAGAAGGAAGTTCTAGTGGAACAAGAGAACCAACATTATTTTATTCTTTATTTATTAATAAATACAGTTGTATCTTGGATCCTGAACGCCTTGGCTCCCGAATGATCGAAACCCGGAAGTGATTGTTCTGGTTTTTGAATGGTTTTCGGAAGTTGAATGTCCGGCAAAGCTTCTGCAGTTTCAGACTGGCTGCAGGAGCTTCCTGCAGCCAATGAGAAACTGCACTTTGGCTTCCGAACGTTTTGGAAGTTGAACAGACTTTTGGAACAGATTCTGTTCGACTTCCAAGGTACAACTGTAAATGTGCTGTCAGTCTTATGTCTGGGGTGTTTAGGGAGGGGTACTATCTCCGCTGGGGGACACCGTGCACCTTCTGGCATATTCTGTCCACCTTTGGTTCTCAACCTGCACTCAGCACTCACCTGTGGCTCCCATAACCTGTCAGCATGTGACAGAGGTGACACCCCAGGAATAGCTTTGTTTGGCCGGCTAAACCAGGTGAGGGTAGTCAAAGGGTCTCAAACCCTCAATGAGTTAGGGACCTCCCCTGCAGGTGAAGACAGGCTGCAGCAGATTGAGTGACAAGACCAGTAGTGGGTTCAACAGTTAATAAGGTGGTTTCTCCATGTGCTGTAGATGGTGTTCATCAACCTGAAAAGGTAGCTCATCTAGAAGAAAAATTCTGTTCCTAAACCTCCACTGATTTGCAGGGTATCTTCAGGAGAAGAAAAGACTAAGTACTAAACCCTACACAAATATGGAGTGGAGACCCTAAGACAGTTGGATGGCACCTTGTACACTTTCTTCTGGCAACTCTTACAGCCAAGCTGGTGCCAAACATATTGCTCTGCTTTCCTTTGGACCACACCAGCAAGGCTGAATGGGGCGGATCTGGTCACCGGGGAGGACACTTTGGTGCTGCTAATGCAGCAGTTTAACTTCACCCCCAGAAGGTACACTCCATTGCCTTTCGAGACAGATGAGTGCCAACAACAACAACCCAGCCTTTGGGGGGGGGACCTCCCAAGGTGGCCAGATTTTTGTTACTTTTTGCTCCATATTCCATACAAAGGTAAAGGGACCCCTGACAATTAAGTCCAGTCATGAACGACTCAGGGGTTGTGGCGCTCACCTTGCTTTAAAGGCCGAGGGAGCCAGCGTTTGTCCGCTTCTGCAGACAGTTTTTCTGGGTCATGTGGCCAGCATGACTAAGCCGCTTCTGACGAAACCAGAGCAGTGCACAGCAACACCATTTACCTTCTCAAGAGAGCGGTACCAATTTATCTACTTGCACTGTGTGCTTTTGAACTGCTAGGTTAGCAGGAGCTGGGACCGAACAATGGAAGCTCACTCTGTCGCAGGGATTCGAACCGCCGACCTTTCAATCGGCAAGCCCAAGCGGCACAGTGGTTTAACCCACAGCACCACCCGCGTCCCGCTCCGTATTCCATACTCCTCTCCTATTGTTTGCATAATTGTAATGTAAACTCTTAAGTCCCTTGAATTTATTACCTACCAGCTAGACCTCAAATGCAACCAGGGCTGTCATAAGCATATGTAGCACCAGGGTGCAAAGATCTGCCCGACGACCTTTGCTCAGGAAAAGAAAACAGGAAACGTAAGGAGCCCAGCGCAACAAACCAGGCATTGGGCACCTCGTGGTGTAAGCAGCGTGCACTGGGTGGGCCTCTCTATGACCCTACACCAACCCCAGGCGTGCAGGAGTGTGGAGCCGGCCGGCTGCCTCAGCACCTCGCCCCCAAACTCACGGCGCAGAACCACCTGCAGCAGAACAGCTCCCATATCTTGTCTCTCCACCTCCTCACCCCTTACCTCTCCCTTTTAATTTTAATCAGGTATTCAAATACATAATTTGTTTTTAACTGCAGGCTCAGTTCAAAAACATGTGAAGTAATTGATAGACTCTGTGTACTAGTAAAATGCTTTTTCTAAGCATGATGCAATCATAAGCAGTCTTGAAAAGTCCCCGAAATAAACTCTATACAAAACCAATTTTCTCTTAAGGCAACCTCAGGTTCTAGTGCAACTCTTGAAAATGCAAAACACGTGCTCAGAGTTCTTTTAAACAGCACTGGCAATAACACCGAATCCTGGGAGATATCACAGATCAATTCTCATCATGCTGACTAGCCTCCTCAATTAAAATTCAGTTTTGTAATACTGTAAGAAACTGGCACATTGAAACTGATGTGATTAAAATTCTAGATTGATGTAACAATTTAAAGAACATTTATGGCATTCAAACTGAAAAAGAAAAAAAAATCCTGACAAAAATTGTCTCTCTTGCCACCCAACAATCTATCACAAAGACATTTACCAATGCACAGAGCAAGTCAACTGCTTCTAAGATGAGTTCTTGATGACCAATTCGAGTAACCCCTAGATCCTCCAGTTCTTGATGAGTGATACGTAGCAACTGATCTCCACCAATCTTTTCTCTCTCAAAATTCTTGATATACTGCTGCAGACAATCATCGAGACCTAAAACAAAAACAAACAAAAAACGTGTGAAGGGAAGAAAGAATTATTTTTCTGTATAAATGAAATAAGGGGAAATCTATATTAGACTGAATAATTTAAGCAAAATGTTTCACGAACTGATCAACAGAGATTTGAACATTTAGATGAATATGGAAGGAAATGGTTGGCATCAAAATTCTTGTATAAAATTCTTTAGCTTCATTGAAGCAGTAATCCACTAATTTGTTCTCACACATATTCACCTTAAAGCCACATACCTTTAAACCCTAGTTTCAAACTAACTTTCAGCAATGCTAATACTGACTACAGTGGTACCTCGGGTTAAGTACTTAATTTGTTCCAGACGTCCATTCTTAACCTTAAACTGTTCTTAACCTGAAGCACCACTTTAGCTAATGGGGCCTCCTGCTGCCACCACGCCGCTGCAGCATGATTTCTGTTCTCATCCTGAAGCATAGTTCTTAACCCGAGGTACTATTTCTGGGTTAGAGGCTTCTGTAACCTGAAGCGTATGTAACCCAAAGCGTATGTAACCCGAGGTACCACAGTACAGTATTAGAATTTACAGTAGAATTTACGCAGAAACAATAAGGAATGAAGAAAATGAAGACTTAAACCCATTGCCCAGTCCCTGCTAAATATGGTTAAGAGGTCAGTAACGTTAAGTTTGTCTGCACCTGGCCTATGTTTTCTCATTCCTTGTACCATGCTCACTTTCATCACAACATATTAGCTCATTTAATGCAGGTTTCATTGTCATTTCTCAATTCTGTTCTAAATCCTTATTCATTATTCAGCCAGAACACCATGCAAACACCAGTCCCATACAAAGGCATGCATGACACTTGACTATACAAATAAGAGCATAATTTTATGCATGTTCGGCACTTTTTTCACTTTTAAAATGATATAATTGTGGTTCAATGATAATACTACTTAGTATTATGTAAGTCTTTTAATGCTGGTCTTCAGGTGAACCTCACAAATTTAGCTGAATTTACCACACAGTCACAAATGCTGTTATTCAACCTAAAGCTTGGGCCTCTGGGTACTAGAACTGCTGATTTGCTAAAAAATAAAGTGATTTGCACTTGAGGTAACTCGGTCTTCATGCTAAACAGTAAACTATTAAAACAGAGCCCACAGTATGAAAAAAGTTGGAATCTTTGGAATAAAAGTAAACTTTGATACAAAGAACTACAAGAAAATAAAAGAATATGGTCTGAGCATTATATAACGAATGGCCATTATGTAAAATATAATAAAGAAAAATTTGGCATGTTTTCTTCATATTTGATACCAGAAATCTTTCTGACATACGTACTAAAGAAATCTCTCAAACATTGCTTTCAAATCTGAAAATATCCACTGAAAACAGAACACAGACTGGTTGACGTAATCTTAAATGTTTGGTAGCGTCCTTTGTCAAGAGGGATGGGATGATGCAAAATGTGAAGGTTGCTTGCTTCAAAGACCAAATGCCACATTAAAGGCAGCAGACCCTCTTCACACAGTTGTTATGTTCACACCAAGTATGTAGCTTGCCTTATCAAGAATGTGCTTCTATAGCTTTGGGGAGTGAGCAATCCCAATTTCAGTTCAACATTAATTAAACTATGTCAGCTTTCCTCAACCTGGTGCCCTCCAGATGTTCTAGGCCACAATTCCCATCAGCCACTGCCATCATGGCCTATGGTCATGGGTGACAGAAGTTGTAGTCAAAAACATCTGGAGGGCACCAGCTGGAGAAGACATGCTACAAATATAGAGCAGTATGCAGCAAATGCACAACTGGAGGATGTCCAAGCAATACAAATAACTACAAGACTATTCAAAAAGTGTTCAAATCCACAGTAGTAGGAAACTGCCCAATGTTATTTTCCCATCCACCCCATAGAAAAAAAAATCCCTGCCAAACCAAATTTGCTGACATGAATCCATTATTAATTCCAACACTCTGTGAGTTTGTCACAGATTATCAGCATTAAAAGGGGAAATAAGCCTTCCTGATCCCAGTATGAGGATCAAAAAATCACAAATACATTTATCATACTTTTGGCCAATACTATCTGAACTTTCTTGGCTCTACATTGCCACATGAGATACACACACTTGAAACCAAGTAGACATGGTTAGTATGCAAGAACATTATACCAAGCAGGTCCGATTTCAGGCTTAAGAGGGCCTTTGACCCAGTGCCCCTACAGGCAAGCCAGCAAGGCCTTACTTGGCAGCTGGCTGCAATGCTGCCCTCATGAGTGATGGTATTTCAGAGCCATCATTTAGATATCATCCAACTATCTGGAGTGCCCAACACAGCATCACTCCAGAGCATTATGGCTGGCACTACAACAGATGCTCCAGGGCACTGTTAGAAATTAAACAGGAGGGTTCATGGGAGCCCTGGAAAAGCAGAGCCCTGGGTAATAAATAATAATAATAATAATAATAATAATAATAATAATAATAATAATTTTATTTATACCCCACACTCCCCAGCCAAGACTGGGCTCAGGGTAGTATCAGTAGTGGAACCTCCTAGATTCCCAGCCACTGCCCCAAGATTATGAGTTCTGATGCTGCACCTCATACAGGGCCTTAAAATTTTTTCCAGGGCCTTATTCGTGCAGGGAGTATTATCTACCACTCAGCTATCATCAAGGTTGGTGGCCTAGAATCAAGTAGGTGGTATTTCCATATCAGCATCAGACCCCTCCTGGAAGAGTGTAATGTTGCCCCATATGATGACATAACTATATCAGTGGCGAGAAAAGGCACACCACAAGCATTACACAAAGGCATTTCGCATAATAAGTGTACAGCCTTAAGATGTCAGAAAGCGGTTGCACCTATAACCAGTTTATGGAATTCAGATTTGCATGTGTGCTGAATAAAGCATCTTAACTATATTTTTAGGTCAAAGACAAATTTTATTCATCAAAACATAATACTTGAGGCATGCATTAAATCCTAAGACATCTGTTCTACAAGCAAGTGTTAAATAATTGCAACTAAAATAATAGCTGTCGTTTTGAATAAGTTAGTGCCATAAATTAACAACATTTTATCATGCTTTTTTTTTTACTAAATATTAAAGCTCTTTTGATGCTCATGATTTAATTACTGCATTGAAGTCCTATTTCAACAACTGCAAAATGCAATCAGGTGGGACAGATTGTTAGATAGATAGATTCTTTAGATAGATAGATAGATTCTTTATTGTCATTACACAAGTGCAACATTGCACAAGTGCAACGAAATTGGATGCCATCCCTTAAAAACAACAAAAGCAAAACAACAACAACAACCAAACAAACCACATTCCAGCCACACCCACACCCACACCCATCAAACTCCCAGGTCACACTATCGAGTTACTGCATTTAAGAAGGCCACAGCTCTTGGATAGAAACTATTTTTCAGTCTATTTGTCCTTGACTTGATGTTTCTGTATCTCCTGCCAGAAGGCAGTAGTACAAACAGACTGTGTCCCGGGTGAGATGCATCCTGCAGGATATTGTTTGCTTTCCTAAGACAACGGGAACCGTACAGTTCTTCCAAAGATGGGAGGGGATGACCAATAATCCTTTGGGCTGTGGTTATGACCTTCTGGAGCACCTTCCTCTTCCTAGCTGTACAGCTGGAGAACCAGGCACAAATACAGTATGTGAGAATGCTCTCTATGGAGCCTCGGTAGAAGGACACCAGCAGTCTCTCACTCAGATTGTTCTTCTTTAAAAGTCTGAGGAAATAAATTCTCTGCTGGGCCTTCTTCACCAGAGCAGTGGTATTTGCGCTCCAAGTCATGCCCTGATCGATAGTCACTCCCAAAAACCTGAAATCCGCCACCCTCTCCACCCGTTCCCCGTTGATATACAAGGGCTGAATGTCCGCCTTTTTTTCCCTGTAATCCACCACCAATTCCTTGGTCTTAGTCGTATTAAGAGCCAGATTGTTCTCTCCACACCAAGCACAAAGCCGCTCCACCTCGTCCCGATAGGCGGACTCATCCCCTCCTGAAATGAGCCCCACCACCGTAGTGTCATCAGCAAACTTGATGATTTTGTTGCTGGAATAAATGGCTGTACAATCATACGTATAGAGAGTATAGAGCAGGGGACTCAACACACAACCCTGTGGTGAGCCGGTGTTAAGGCTAAGGGCTGTGGACATATGTGACCCTACTCTAACCCTCTGAGAACGTTCTGACAAAAAGTCCAAAACCCAGAGACAGGTGGAGTTGGAGAGTCCAATCGCCTCTAGCTTGGACACCAGTCTATGGGGGAGGATAGTGTTAAAAGCAGAGCTAAAATCCACAAACAGCAGCCTCACATAACTCCCCGGCTGCTCCAGATGGAACAGAGCAGCATGGAGAGTGGTAGTGATAGCGTCTTCCGTGGATCTATTTGCCCTGTATGCAAACTGGTAGTTGTCAAAAGTTGTTCTTGATCTTATGTCAAAACTAGTGTGATTTTAATATAATAATTTGATGGTAATGTTACAATTATAATGCATCACTGGAATAGAAATTTATTTCTTCCATGAAACAGTTGCTTTACGATAAGAGAGCTAAGTATCAATTATTTCTGAATGCAATAGGAAAATAAGGGTAAGGGTTTTGACCTAGCAACATATGCAATGACTTTATAACAGGGCAAGCACTGTTGAGCAATTTCATGGTTGAACATAATAAGAGTCTCTGTTCACTTCCCCCCAGTAAGTTGTTTAACGATTTGGTCATTTCCAAGATACAGCTGTGCAAACAATATTTCATGTCTAGCTAGTCATCATTGTGTCTTAGTCCTTAGCCTACCTACCTCTCTCACACACTTCCTGGGCAGGGCGGTGATGAGAAAAATCAAGTTACACACATGTACCGGCAGATATAAATGTTGAAAATATTCTAAAGATCAAGTCATGTAATAATTTTATTATCTTTCAGAATCCTTGTATGAGTCAGCCATATTAGGTTATAGCATCTTAGGGGTTAGCCACTCGCTTTCAAAAATTAAAGTCACTGAATAAGTAAATGAGTGCTGTTTCTTTCAAAATCAAGGACCCCCCCCCCCCAAAAAATCATATGACCAAAAAAAAAGCATATGAACACACAATAATTGATTGATTTATTTTAAAAGAATTATATGGGGCATCTTAAATGATACATGTGGATCATACTTTGGAAGTGTTTTTAACATGGAAAGATTTAGTTCAAATGAAAATGTTCAATCACCTAAGAAAAAATCATGTACATGAGCAAAGTTCCAATTTTAGTTCATACATAGGTACTAAATGTTATAACCAGCAATTCAAAAACAGTGCCTGGCGGTTTCCAAACATAGACCCAAACCTCCTTCTGGGAGCCATCATGCCAAATTGGGCACCAATATTGTCAGAAACATCCAAATTGGTGCAGTTTGTAACTGTCAGACCAAACTGGATGATGTCACACGAAACTCAGGAAAAATATATTAATTGACATCCAAATCAGCATGGTTTGGAACAGTTTGTTCTGCCATCTTGATTCAAAATGGGGTCCAACCATTTCTAAAAGTAAACCAAGGGCTGCTTCCTGATCTCAGTAACAGTCTTGCCAAATTGGGTGACAATATATTCAGAGGCATCCAAATCAGTGCTGTTTAGAATGGATCAGTCCACCATCTTGATTCAAAATGCTGCCTGTCCAAACACTGGCCAAAAACGCACTCATTGATCTTAGCAACCATCACATCAAATAGGCCATCAAAATTGCTGCAGTTTGGAACATTTCAGTCCACCATCTTAATTCAAAATGGTACACAATGTTAATCAAACATAGACAAAAATTGGCTTCTCCACTTTGGGAATTGTCACACTAAGTTTGGCAACCATATCACAAAAGGCATTCAAATGCATGGAGAACAGACAGATGGGCAAAATATATAGCAGACATACAAAACTGCATGGAAATCTGGGGAAAAAAATTAAGAACTATACAGGAAACTTAAATAATTGTTGAAATTCCCAGAATCTCAAAGCGTTTGTATACAAAGCTAAGGATGCAATTCTATGCACACTCACTTGTGATTAAGACCCACTGAAGTAGTGGGAGTTACTTCTGATGATGTATAGAATTGAGGTATGATACTGATACATTCCAAATATGTCTAGCTAGGGAGGTGGAACACCTCTTATATATTCTTATATATAAGTATGTAGAAATAAAATTATTAATAGCATTGACATTTACTATTACTAAGCACTGGAAACATAGCAGTTAGCTTTGTAGTATGACCAGCTTCATTAAGATTTGCAAGATTTTGATAATTGTTGTGGAAAACCATCATTATATAAGGTAATCAATATATTAGTTTAAAATATTATTGTGCTTAACATTGTTTCCTCAAATAGTAAAAATAGTTAAAGTGTAAAACAGCCCAAATGCCTTGTGTCCTGTGTCATAGGGTTGTTTTGAAAATCCAACATATCTTGTGAATAGAATGGTCAATACACAGATACTTTAGGAAACTAACAGCCTTCCAAATTTACTGACCCAATGCCCATTCTTAGACATTTTAAGCAGCAGTTTTGTTTAGCCCTGGCTCCTTATGTAAAATATCTCAATTTGAAGCTGAGAATTTGGGCATGCGAAAGAAAAATGACATGGCAGTTATGTTTTCCTCAAACTGGTTAACATTGTCCAGGGGAAGAAGCCCACACCCTGCCCCATGGCCTGCATTGGGTATTGATCATTGCAGGGTTGTTCTTAAGTGAGAGGCCAAAGGTTTTAGTCTTAGTCTATAAAGCTGATGTATTTATTTATACTTCTTCACTTTTCTATTCAATAGTATTATTTGCTGAACATCAATAAACATACATATATGACTTGTATACAATGTATCTGTAACAGTTGCCAGACCTGTTGCTGAGGAAAGGAAGTGCCAGATGAAACAATGAACACCATGTGAAATTTTATATTAAGTAAAACCAATAACTTCTGGAATTATTACTGTATTTTTATTGTGAGTATTGTGCTAATGTTTGTTTGTTTATCCCCAAGTGTTTCTTCCAACCATCCCAGCTTAGTTTTGCATGTTAAACAATGGCCAAAAGAGTGGTCTTCTGCTGCTTATCAGTTTGTGCCAAATCTGTTGTTTGCTTATTAATGTTGAAAACTTCACCTAACGTATGCTGACCATAGTTTTTAGAGCAATATTTTTGTTCTTATATATTATTTATTAACAAGCATATACTTTAAGCAATATGTTAAATAGTAATAGCAAACTATATCAGTAGCATTTAGTATAGGTATGTGTTAGAAGTTAGCTGACACACAAAGCAAATATATGAGTTTTAGCTCTATGCAAGCAACTAGATACAAAGCTAAGCAAATAATAATCATAACAGAAGCAGAAGCAGCTGGGTTCTTTATAACAAAACCGAAACCTGACTGGGGCTATTTGAAGCTTATAATAAATCTCATGTGTTTGTTTTATTTGTAGGCCCAATCAATGGACTAGGTTTATGGAAGACATAACAAACAATAACCACACAGAATAATACTGTGAAAAGACAACATATTTACGAATGATATTCCTGTTCTTTCTCAGCTCCACTGATAGTCATTGGAAGAACAAATTATCACTGCAAATGCCAAATCATGCCTCTTTAAGTCTCTTCTCCACAGATCATTTTGTTGAGAGCCAACTGGCAGCAAGAGTCATGTTCTCTTTCCCCTATCCTCCAAGGTTCTATTAAGGAGGAAGGCCCCTTTCCTAAGGCCAATTTTCCAAGCCTGCCAGATCACTTCTTTCTGAGAGTCAAATGCCAAATGCCATTGCTCCTCTCCCCATTTTTTCTGCTCCAAACTACACAACCACAACAGAGACTACTATTTCAGCTAGCTCAAAGGTGGATTAATTCAGGTGAAGGACTGGATCAGTGGATAGCTAGGAAAACACAGTAAACCCAGATTGCTTTGGAACAATAACTACTATAAAGCAATGCAATAGCTGAATTGATCCTGTTTTTTTGTTACCTGAAAATTACAATTTGCTAATTGCAAGAACAGTTCAAATATACTTTTTCTATTAAGTATATCTAAAAATATGCTAATATCCTTTCTTAGTAATATGAAGAATATCACATGTGATCTATATTCATTGTACAGAAAATGAACACACACACAAAATTAAACAAAAATCTAAATAATTCCTGACAATATGCATTTAATCATCACTTCAAAACAGAATGTATAACTTATCAGACTTTAGAAAATGATTTGAAGCTCTCTCAGTTACTCCATAACTACACTGATGAATGACATACAGATAGCTCACATCTGTCAAGGGCATCATTTCCACTTACAATTATCATTATCCAAACTGTCCTCCCTATCATGTTAACTTCCACTCATGTTGTCATGTACCTTCAATATACATGTTTGATAGCTGTGTAGAACCACTTTGCAGTAATATACTGGCACTGAAGTAATTTCCACAACACAAGATATCAGCTGCAAAACTATTTCAGCAACAGGTGGTTTCTCTGGGAGACTATTAATACCTTATCCTCCTCCATAGCTCAATCAAATAATATTTCAAGGTTGGGTATCAGAAGTTTCAAATCTCTTGTATTACAAAACAGCATAGTGATAAGCACATATTTCAGTTAATTGTTAGTCCATCTAGTCCAATAACTTAATCCTAAAATCAAAAATAGGAAAGATTGGGAGGGGGGACAAGTACCAGTGCTCTTGCTAGATTTATGATGGCACAATACTTAAAATTTATGAAAGTTACTCCCCAGCCATTCATATGTAGGAAATAAGCATCACACCTATGTTAATTATAAATTACAAAGTGTTATAAAATAGTCTGGAGTCATTCATCCATGTTTTTTATTGCTTCAGGCCAAATGTTGACATTTCCATCATTACATTCCCTACTGTCATGTTCTTCATGCATTCAATATTGAAGAACAAGAGAGCAAGACATTAAATACCTGGCTTGATTTATTTATTAAGATACATAATAAGGTCAGCCCTTACAAACAAAGGCAGGCTCTTTTAAAGATTCTGATAGTCCAGGAACAAAATGTTCATTTGAGCCCTTCTGTACCTCACTGCACCATGGGTCAATGTAATTTCACCCCTCAATTTGGGTGGGTGATTAAATATGCATATAATTCCACCCAAAAAAGTATATATTTGATATCAGAAGCAATTTGTTAAGATGCTATGCCTCTCAATTCAAGGACAATATTTATGACGGATTCAGTTGCAATGTATGCCAGGGTGTATCCAGAAAAATTACTGAAACCCAATTCAATAAATTTATTGGGGTCCACTGTAATCCGTAAACACAGCTTGCACTGATGCACACATTGGAATTTGGAATTTGTGAAAATAGTGTGTGCTGCTACAACATACCTATACATTGTGTGCATACTTTGTTACTCTGAGCCACATTCCATCACATTTAGAAGCCTACAGAGAATGGCAGAAAATAATCAGAACTGGAAATTCTACAGCACTATTACAGAAGAGTGTTATATGCAAGCTTCACACAGGAGACAAAACCTTCTTTGGAGTGAGGGATGCAGCTGCCATTGCATGCGTGGAACAGACTTCCACTTCCTCTCTTCCTGCAGCCACCCACACACCCTCAGAATGAGCTCCAGAAGGTTAGGAGACCCTCCAGATTTTCAGGACATGAAGGAGGGGCATAGGAAGAAGAAGAAATTCTGCTGCATGAACAGAACCTGCTTACTCAGAGTTGCAGGCAACTCATAGATAAGGGAGCACACTTCCTCCTTCTCATCAATTCAATTTAGAAATAATAAATGAGGTTCTTCTCGGTAGGAGAGGGGCTGCAGGACTTAGTGCAAGATCCTCCATGCTGCAACCTGGAAGCCTTGAATAGCTTGAAAGGAAGCTCCCTGGATCTGCAGTCCTTTCTCAAAACACTGCACCACAGCCCAAACAGTCCCCATTGTCATTAAAGGCCTGCAGTATATTCCAGAAATGTCACAGCAGCAGAAGTCACAAAATAATTCTTATGTATTATTGTAATATATTTATAATATTAGGACATCTCACAGTGCTTTTTCCACATAAGGTTTATGTTGTAAGAATTCAAATAATGTACACTGCTGCATATTAGATCTAATCAGAAGTCAGATAAACAAACTTTTAATAACAGATATTATATGAGCTTGTGTAGCCAGGAAATTATAAAGCTGCGTGGCATAAGGCTATATTAAAATTCATTACAATGATATGCCCTGGCTTAAGTTATACCTTTGAAGCCTACAACAAAATTTACACATGAGTAGATCTGCTAGGTGGCAGCACTCCCAATGATCCTGCCTTCCACCTGAACTGGCAGCTGTGAGCCTTTCTCAGACAAATAATCTACCATGACAGAGACCAGGGTTTCTACAAATGAAAGGATTAAATGTTTCTATAATGTTTGTTCATATGTAAACTTTTCCTGCAATCCTCCTGTGACTGGACATAAGATTTGGTTCTTCTGCTTCTCCTCCCCATGTTTTCAATATCTATAGTACTAGCAGAAGCCTCAGGGTACATGGAAGTGGGAAGAGAAAAACTACAGCTGTAAACACAGAAAGAAAACCAAAGGTTTTTTATCACACAATGGCATGCCCCATGCAAGAATAATGCTTATTTTATTTTAGCTAAACACATTTCTTAATGAGCAAGTGCGCTTCTGTTTATTTTGGTATTCATAAAAACAGACTCTGGTGAGGAAAAACAATGAAGTCATAATATAGGATACTTTCAAGCAGGTTAATGTTATTGAAAACTCGTTTGTGCACATAAGTGAGTTTGGGCTACTATTATCTTCTCTTCCCAAGTCCATTAAGTGTGAAGTGGATATACCAGTAAAGAAAAAACTGAAAAATAGCTAATTAATTTTCTTTTAGAAACACAAACAGCAGTTTTTTAAACAGGGAAACCAGTCACTAGTACTACACAAAGTTAGAAGTATAGGCTTGTACCTTCTGCTTTATTAGTCAAAATATTCAGACCTCAGTCCTATACCTAATGACCTGAAAGTAAGCCACACTGAACTTAATTCTAAGTAAGATTTATCTAAAATAAAGACCCAGAAACCCAACAGCAACAATCCCCACAACAAAAAAATCCCCCAAACAACACCCCAGGGATCTTGAGGCAAGTCACAACCATTTAAAATGCAAAAAGCAAATGATAATTCCCAATCCATCTGTTTAATGTTGCAAAGAACATGGCCATGTTGTCCCATGCATTACATGCACAATATGCACATACACAACCAATTTAGAAACCAAATGTTCTAAGTAGGCATCAACTGAATGGTAATGAAATGAACTAGCTTCATTGATTCCAATAGAATAAGGTCAAAGTATTAGACCTTCCATTTTTATGAAGCATTTTACCATAATACTGTCTACTGTTTTGCAGTTTTGCTGAACAGCAAATCATTGCCCTGTTTCGGGAACCATGTATATAGTTAATAAGCATTATTAAACAGGCTTACATAACTATTTATGGAAATACAAGAGTTAAATAACTAAGACCATATGCCTCAAGTTTTAAGGCGGATGAAATTGCCATGCATTAGCAAGGTAAAGAAGTCTGAGAAATAATGCCCACAACATAGCAGTTCTTCATAAATCAGTCATTCAATTGCACCAGCTTCACAGATATATTTGATACTAGCTAGATTTATTCACGCTACAAGCTAGGATTAGAGAACTCCAGTTTTCATACTTGGGATTTTATAGAATAAATATGAAAACTGGAGTTATCTCTAATACATGAAAGCCTTTCCTGTAACCATTCATATGTTCATATTGTTGTTTTTACACTGGGAAGGCAAACAAGCAGAAAGATGGTAAGTATAGTCAAAAGCAATGCCAGTATAAACAATGTATCTTAAAATATGGGCTATTTATGCTAAAAGCCTCAAAGTATATCCTTGGGTGCTCAGGAGAAGCAAGCAAAATTTCATATTCTGTGATACATTTCACAATGAAATATTGATTTCCAATGCTTCATTCAGAAGCTCCATGTTTGGAAAATGACATGGGATGTTTTTAAAAAAGGATATTAATGCACCTACAAAAAACCACCATCACCACCACTGTACACACAATTGTCCTTTTATAATACTTATCACATCTTGGAGCCTTCAAGGATATGTTACAAAATGAAACTGTAGCTAAACCAATGCTATATCTATTGAGACACATTGGGTAGAATGTTGATGCAATATTTTTTTACACGTGATTTTAAAAAATCTAAACCACCTAGAATTTTCATTTTAAAATAGAGAAATACAAGCATCTTTCTTGGGCTTCATTCATGCCCAGAATTATGTATCAGTAAATAAGAGATTGCAACTGCATGGAAAATTGCAGACCTGGAAATTAATTATTTAAAAACCAAAACTACATCTTCCAAACCAGAGTCTTGATAAAGAAAACAACTAACTGCAAAGTGTTTTAGTGTTTCAAACAGAACAGGTGTACTAATGCTCTTTCTCACAGAATGTGGTGGTCTCATTTACCAAAATAGGGCAATTAAATGCTAAGTGAGCTATGATACCATGCAGGATAAGAGAAGTTTCTAGTCTCTGG
This sequence comes from Podarcis gaigeae, assembly GCF_964106915.1. NCBI lineage: Eukaryota > Metazoa > Chordata > Lepidosauria > Squamata > Lacertidae > Podarcis > Podarcis gaigeae. The sequence goes on along the minus strand of NC_139677.1, from coordinate 43,594,173 downwards.
GCACCATACGGCCAAAGTTAAGCACTTTCTGGTTGTGCTGCTTTCGAAGGGCCAGAGTTAAGCACATGCTTGGGGCTGTGATCCTAATCACACATTTCCTGATAGTAAATCCTATTTAATAAACTGGAAATTATTTCAGAGAAAATAACGTACTGGAAACATGTACTGAATCAGGCTGAAAAGCTCCTACTGAAATCAATGAGGTTTAAGTATATATTCCCTGCCAAGCCACTACCAAACAGTGAGTAAGCAAAATACTAAATGGCAAGAAACTGCCTGTTTCAAGAGTGAAACAGGCTTTCCTCGAAAAGTAGAGGAACATATCTACTGAAAGAGATAGACGCACATTTGACAACAGTGGCCACTAAGCTTACAGTGCAATTCTATGCATGTTTAAGCAGACTTAAGTTCACAGCATTCAACAGAGCTAGAGTGTGTTTAAGAGTGGGCCACAGATGGACCTCAGCTGTTTCAGTCAAGCAGCAGCTGGATGTAACCAAGAGGTGAGGCACAATTTCTCATTTTATCAGCCATGTAAAAATAAAAAATGTCAGTTTCCTCAAAGTTACAACCCACAAATAAAGCAATGGCTTTAACTAGTGGGTAAATAGCAGGACTGATCATCTAAGCCCACATCCTCAAAAAAAGCTCAGTTTCTGATGCTATCAATAATAATAAAAAATGATGCTAGGAGTGGACAATGGACTGACAATTGCTAGTGGAGGAAAGCTAGAGGGAGCCGACTAAAAGAAATCTCATTCCAACCTCACAAGTGATGCCAGCAGGGCTATAGGGCAACTAGGGAATGACAAAAAGACAGCTGCTGAAAGTGAGTGCTACAGCAGCTCAGCTGCTATTGTGGAGTAGAATTAAATGACAGCCTGGAGCCCCTCAGGTGCTCCTCGCTTCGCTTCAAGGGAAACAAGTGGAATGCTTAGGAGCAGCAGTACAAGTCATTCCATGTACCATTTTAAAAGGACACCAGACTGTCACTCTCTATGAGATGCAAGCACCCCATTGAAATACTAGGTTCTCCTTTCACCCTCCTTCCTCCGGTAGCTTTGTTTCACAGCGCACATGCTTCCCATGACATGTGATGCTGCCACCTTCCCAGCCCTCTGACCCGGAGATCAGCTTTGCAAGGTCTCACACGCCCATGCAGGGCTGCCGTTCCAGCTGCTCCCTCCCTTGCCAGGTCACGCCGACACCAGAGCCACTATTCCTCAAGCATGCTGGCGCTGTTATTGCAGCCTCTCTCCTCAAGAGGCGCTGCTGCGTCTTGGCACCTGCTCTCTACTATCTCCCTTGTCATCCTCCTCCATCACCGCCCCTCGCCCCATGGCCAGGATTGTTTTAGCATTCCTCCACAGTTCGAGATGGCCTCTTGGCCATTCTGGGTCGCTGGCTCACATTTCGTCAAGTGCTCCAAATGGAAGGCATATTTACAAACAGCCACAGGGTATTATTAATACGCTTATTAAACGCCCTTAGCCTTCCTTTTCCAAATTAACCTCCTTGGGTTGTTGTTGCTTTTTAAATTGCTATTCCGTCTGGCGATCGGGGCTTCTAATCTATCTTTGCTAAAAGTTTTTTTGGTTTTTTTAAAGCCACTCCAATCTCAGCTCGTCGCCTAACCGGGGGAACGAGGGGTCGGTATCCTAACTGCCCAAGAACTAAGTACCGTAAATGAATGGGAGGCTGGAAGATGTAGCTCGAGGCAACTGCATGCCTCGGATGAGCTCAGAAGTGGCTATCCGGGCGCTACACTGGAGGCCACCTAAATCAGCCTGCAGTGAGCAGCGGAGCCCAAGCCCTGGGCGACACGAAAGCGCGAGATGAGGCTGGGAAGGCGCGGTGGGTGTCTTCCTCCATTCGCCCCGCGAGACAGCAAACAGCACCTGCCAAGCGGCGCCTCGAGTCCCCGGGGACACGAAGCAAAAGCAAAACATAAAAACGAATGGCAAACCCAGAAAGCTAGCTCGAGCCGAGCTGCTGTCTCTGTGTGCGTCTAACGTCGAGAACCTGCTTAAGACATCCAGCCAGTTTTTCCAACATTCAACTCTCCCACGACTCTCCAACATGCGAGGGGAAGGCAAGCCACGCCGTTCCCTCAGAGGAAGGGGAGGCCGGGGGGCACCCAGCCACCTCCCCCCGCCGCCGCCCCCGAGCTCCGGGCTCGCTCTTTACCTTTCATCCAGTCCACCACTTGGCTCGGGGTCCATTTACTGACAGGTTCCATAATGAGCGCCATGGGGAAAACTTTGCGAGAAGTGGTATCTCCTCCTCAGGAACCGCGAAAAGAAAGGCGGGTGGCGGGTCCGGCTGGCCTAGGAGCCGCGGCAGAGTTGGGGGTTTTGAGGGGTTGTGGGGGTCGTATTTCAGCTTCTTGCCGGTTAAGGCGCGAAACGGCGGAGAGTGGAGAAAGCAGCAGCAGCGAGGCTGCCTGAGGAAAGAAAAAAAATCCTCGCCTTCCTCTGGCGGCTCGTCTCCTCTCGCTTGTGTGTGAGCGGGTCGGTGTGGCGCGCGGGCGCGCGCGTGTGCGTATCGGCGCCTCTGGGGGCTTTCAGTTCATGTTGCCGCCTCAGCAGGGAGCGGGAGAAGAGGGCTGCTGCTCCCGCACGCTCCGACGCCTCCTGCCTGCCGCCCCCTCTGACCTGCGGGCGAGAGGCGGCGGCGGCTGCCGCTCCAGGATGCTGGGGGACGTTGTCCGGCGCTGCTCACGAGCACCGAGGACGCCAAGGCTTAATGGAGCGGCGGCGGCAGCAGCGACGCCGGGAGCCCCGCGTTCTCGCCGCGTTTGTTCCCAGAGCTGTTCCCTCGCGGAGCTGCACGCTTGCCGCGCGTTTTCTTTCTCTGTCTCTCTCTCTCTCCCCTCGCAGCCCCCACCTCCCTCACACTGGCGGAAATGACGAGAGTTCAGAGCCGAAAATATCTGAAGTCAAGCGGCCCCCTGAGCGCCCTGGGGAGGGGGCTGCATGTGGGACTTGCAAGCGGGGATTCGAGCGCCCGGAGAGAGATGCCCTCCTCGCGCTGCTATGGAGTCCGAGGGAGTGAAAGGGGGCGTAGGAGCGCGCGCCCGCGCGCATCCCCTCCCGCGGGGAAGGGGGGAGGAGCGCGCGAAGACTCCCTGCTCCGAAGCAGCGCGAGGCCTCGGCGGTAGGTGCAGCACCTGCCTGGCGGAGCGAGGCGCCTGCTTATCCCTCCAGCGTTTCCTGACTTTAAAGCTCTTCCCAGGGGAACGGAGGAGGGAATTACCATGAGGTTATGATGCATACATTACTGAGGGGGAGGAAATCCAGCGGGGTGGGGGTGGCTGCGCGGAGAGAGGATTAGGTATTTCTGTGTGGGCTAGGAACGTAATTGCTGAGAAAAGCCCTTGGCTTAGGGTGAGGAGGGGGATAGAAACATCATTTTTTATTCGGATGATTCTATTTCACGTACTTTAGATCAGCATTCGGAGGCTGTCAGAATAAATGGACCTCCAAAGGAATGGTTATTTCCTTATTTGGCTGCTCAATGTACAGTATGTGATGGATGGCACAGAACAATAAATGCTGTTATCTTTAAATTGCTCTGATTCCAGAAATCACATCTTTCCCTGTATTAAGAACTCCCTTTCAGGCATGCGTGGCCCCCTGGGAGGGGAATATCTTTCTGGACAGGCCTTCTTGCTATTATTCAACAATAATTCACTTCCAGCAGCATGCCAGGTGCTATACAGATCACTGAATTGCATTGCTTATTGAAAAGTCTACAGAATTCATGGGCGTTTGAGCTTCCCTGGTCAAAAAATGCATTTATGCAGAAGTAAGCCTCATCGATTTTGTGAAATTGACTCCTGTAAGTGTTCATATAGGATCAAAGATAAAGGGATAAGATAAGGTTTGATCAAGGATGAAGGAAGACAGGGCAATGAAGGGTGAAACCTAGTAACTGAAGGTGGTCTGGGTAAGCATGAAGGTTACGGAAGTTCAGTGCTGAGACTTGGATAAGTTGCAAGGTTGCTGCAGCAACAGAGGGAGATGCTACAGTGGTTTGCAAAGGAGGAGGTAGGAAGAGTGGAGTGGCAAAGCAGAGGGTGAAAAGGTCAGTTGCTGGGAGAAGTAAACGAGGCCCAGTAATAGCTTACAGGGAGAACAAAATGTGAGAAAGGTGATGAGAAGAAAAAGGAAGCAGATGGGGCAGAGAAGCAAGGGCATTATAAATGTAAATACAGTTAGAGGATGATACAGAAAGGTGACATTCTCTCACCTATCCTAATTACTGCTCTTCCTCATTCTTCACACAATGTATGGCTACCAAGGCGTGTTTAGAAGGCAACATAGAAAATACAGCACCGGCTACTTTTAGCCCTGTATGTGAAGAAGCACCAAGATGGCCTCCACTGTGAGGAGCAAAGCTAAGACCCAACTTCTAGGCTGATAAATTATCATGTTTTATTATCACCATTTGGATTCAGGTCAGAAACAACAGAAAAAAATGATGGCCACTCTCTAGCTGAAGGTTCTTGTGACTAATATGATAATAAATCACACTGACCACAGTAGAATTGACTCCTGAGTAAACATGCAGAGAGTTGGGCTGGCAATCATTCTGAAGGCAATGGGCCTTCAGTAACAATTAAGTTGTTCCAGTGGTTTCAGCGGAACATACCCATTGTGGCTTTTATATATTTTTTATTGTTTATGTTTATATGTTATAAATAATAAAGCAAGTGCCTTTAGCTAAATTAATGACATGTTTGAAGAATAATTGCTGTTCTGCTAGTATGTTAATATAGATTTGTATTGCCCAGAAAATAACATGGAACACTTTCTCCCCTACGTATTTTATATATTAAATATAATATTTACCCGTACACATGATGGTACTGTTAAGGTGGAAAGAACCCCAAGGCAGAATTGGAAAGGAGGCAGATTTAGGTTCTGATGAAATAAATTAGCTGATGAAATTAACAAGGCAAGTGAGGGATTCTCTGCCTGGGTACAATGGTGTAAATTCATCACTTGGTAAGATATTGGTAAGAGAATTCTCTCCCAAAACAAGTGTGTAATTTTTTTAATCTCTTGTATGAGTTTATGTATGCCCATCACTCCACCTCAAAAATAAAATATAGACAGTGGTAGATTGTGTAATGTGAATTGCACGCCATCCCTTGTATGGTTGTACAAATACTATTTTGGTCAACTGTTAATTGGCTTTTAGCTCTGTTCCTGTGTGAAAATTTGGGAAGGTTGGTTGGGGAATTAAAATGGCTGCTGATAATTGAGTATATGCCACCATTTCTTAATCTTTTCTTCTTTAAAGCTGAGAAGTGGGATTAGCCCAGAACAAAATGTAACTGTTAATACATATGACTCATGTTTTCTGCTCAACATTTTGATATAAAGAGGATAGAAAAATACTCTGTGTATATCTATGCAAGATGGCTTAAAAAGCAAATAAAGAGCCTAACATTTTAGCAACAGATTTTAAGGCAGGAAGATTCTGTATCGTTTGTCCGGACATCCCTAAGCCATATCCAGATGGTCAATGGCCATTGGGCCAGCCCTACCACTATGCAAGGTGGAGCAGCTGCCCTGAAGACAGCTTTGGGGCATGCTGGAAAGACAGCAAGCTACCAGTTCTTTAGCTTACTGTTCCTTTTTTTATCGGGGGTAGGGGGTTGTGGATTTCATGTCTCATGAGTCCTGTGTAATGCCCTACATAGCAATAGCATGATATCCATTCTGCATTTAATGAATGGCAACAGAAAACTGTGCTGCCATGGTGATGGTATCTTGCTATGGAAGGGGAGGTTTAACCATATTTGTGTTTTGCTCTCCTACCCTTGCTTTTAGAGGAGCTATGTGTACTCTATTACTTGAGAAATTCGCGCTGTATAAAGAGGAAATTTGGAAAGAGACTGAAACTGAGTAGCCTCAGAGCAAAGTATCAGAAGCTTCTCAGCTTGAAACTAGCCAGTTTCAGTGTCCATAGGAGTTCCATCATTACAGATTGAGTGCTGGTTATAGGGTAGGGTCGCTGTGTTTGTTTCATGTAAGCTGTTAGCAGTCATGGAAGATCTTTCATGCCATCAGTTATTTCACTGCACTGTCTGGTATGTGCCTGTGATGCATGTAGAACTCCTTCCAGCAAGCACAGTATGACAATGATTCCACTCTTTGTGTGGTGCAAATGCATAAAATGCATTGCTTCTGGACTGCTGGGAATGTGCAATATTCTTGAAATAGAGGCATATCCCTGAGGGAAGATTGTTCTATTCCATTCTGGGGGGGAATGCTCTACTCTTTTGAGTGCAACATCTTCAAAACAGAAGCACTTCCTTAAGGGAAGACAGTTATATCCCATCCAACAAATGAGCACAGCTGCACATTTTTCCTCTGTAAACTGATACGGCTCCTTTACATTCTCATGGCCACATTTATGGCAAAACACTGACACTGATAATATCCCGGCCAAATGGAAAAATACATTTGTTGAAATTGAATTTTATTCATTATCTTGCCGTGTCCTGTGCTTTACATTTACCCCCCCCCCAAAAAAAACCAGTGCTAGCTAATAAATCTGGACATACTTATTTTTGTTGCAAACGATAAACATAGTTTCATTGTTTTCAGACACAGAAAAACAAAGCAAAAATCAAAAGCTGAAATTCAGGCCTCTCTGTGCAGTGTAAGATGTATTGAAGCCCATTGAAATCAATTTGAGGAGTAGGATTTAGTCAGAGGACCAGATTAAGAAGTGGCCAAGCCTCCGTGGGTTACTTTGACAAGTGACACCAGACATTCATTCAGTCATTCATTTATAAGTATGTATATACCACTTGATATTTCAAAAACATGGTGTCAGGCCCAAAAAAAGCAAGTGTGGTTCACCCAAAATAGCCACACTAGATCCATGGTCTGAAGGTTCCCCATCACTGGCTTAGGCAGTTTAGGACTAAGCTAACTGTTAATGCTGTAAATCAGCTTTCGAAAACGAAATGTAGACATATTTGGTTATCCTGCTTATTTTGTTTCTGTGCACAATTGTACCATGATTTCACTGGCTGTTTTTTTTTAAAGCACCTCCTCAACATGGGAGAGTTAAGTCAGCACCAATGGAAATCCTTTGATGGCTAATAGCATTTCTTTGTAAACGTATGAAGTGGGTCTAAATTCATCATAGGAAGGGAAGATCAAAACCAGGAGAGGAGGAGAAACAACTATGCATCTACCCACCTCGCCTGGGATCCAGCGCCTGTTACAGTTCAGACAGCTCACTCCACCCACAGTGTCTGAAGAATCAGATGTTGCTCTTCCATTTTAGCTTTTCTTTCCTTTGTTTTGTATATGGGAAGGCTGCAGCTTTATATTTTCATCTGTGGTGTGGTACAAGCTGGAAAAAAACATAGGTTTAACCAAACAAATGATGTTCTGAATCAGGGGGGAAACGGATGACAACTGTTCATCATTAGATATGCGAAGTTCTTTTACTTGACAACAATATTTCTTTAACAAATATTGTCTTTTTGGCTATATCTTAAATATAAGAAAATATAGTGAGTTGTAAACATGCATGTCAGTTGAATCTTTTAATCATGATAACATTTTAACAGCGCTCCTGTTGTATAATCTGAAACACAAATCATTGGCCTCCATAAATTTGTTAATAATTGAAAGCATGTAGGGTTTCATTAAGGCTATTAAGAGATTAAGAGGACTTTCCTAAGCAGAGCTTGGTACAATCAAGTCTATTGATTTCGGCGAGTTTAGAGAGCATCCTAAGTCTGCATAAGATTAAGATGTTCAGCCATTTCAAAGACTTCAACCACTTTTTGCAACATTATATCATTTTAAGTAGTTAAAAAAAAAATGTGAGATTTGCCACAAAGGGGGGAAATCTCTTTATTTTTGTATAGGATTTTGATACAGAAATAAAGAATGCATAAATCTTACAGGGTTGCCCACTGTCAACATAAAAATCATTGTTGCATCTTTTAAAAACCCAGTTCAGGCACTTAGTGTCCTACCCTGCTACTTTGTCTCTTCCCCTTCATCTTCCTCTTTCAGATGCTGTATGGTAAAACTAAAAATACTGACAAGAGAGAGGTTAGTGGCTGTAGGTAGTGGCAATAGCAACCAGTTGATCCAACAGGGTCTCAGTGCTGAAAGTTGAGGGTGTTGAAAGTCAAGGGTAAAAGTCAAATGATGTAGGTTGAGCAGGGACCAATGATAATGATTATGGATGTAGTCAGAAAGTCACATCAGATAACACCGGGTGATATTCAACAAACCTATCCCATCAGCAGAAGGGTTTCTACTTGTCTTTCCCATACTTCCCAGTCCTCTGTCACTGATTCTAAAATGTAGACTATAATTTAGTCCTTGTGTACCTTTTTGCATTTCCAAGGAGAGAGCGTGATCCTTATTACCAGCATATATAAAAAGAAATCTTGCAAATTTCTGACTCTCACTGTGTTAAATGCAGTGTTTATTCAAAATGACATCACCCTGAACGGTAAATTCATTGAGGAAAAACCCACATAAACAGCATGTGAAGCTATACTTTCAAGGGGACAAAAAAGAGTGGAGGTGGAGGTAGGTTCATTTTTTGCATCTACATTCTTAATAAGAGCACATTTATATACAAATGTCCAATAAATTTTCTAAAAATCCCAAGGAAATTATTATGCATTTAAATTCTTTTTCTGTGTAAAGATATCCATATATGTATCCATATCTGCTGTATTATTTAAATCCCAGCACTAATTATTTATGGTACATTTTCATGTCACTATGACAAGATGCAAAATTGCTGCTGGGAAGAATGAGTCCAGAACTTAAAATGTAATAAAAACTGGGACTTAACAAGGATAGGGACACCAAAGCTTTAAGGGTGTTTTTCTTTAAAATAATAATAATAATAATTTGAATACTCAGGTTCTATGTCTAAATATGGTTAATAAAAAAAAGGACATGACTAAATTAAGCCTATTAATTTCCATGGGTTTACTATGAGTAAAGGTTAGTTGATTAGCATCCCTGCTCTAAAAGCATAGTGTGTGTAGAGTGTAATAAAAGTAAGTAAAGGGTTGGGATGTGTGTTGAAAATCTGAAGTTTGTGTGTGTTCTCTTGTGAGATTAAAATTGCTTTGAACTGCATTAGCCACTTCTTCACACAAGTAATGAATCATGGAAGTGCATCCATTGCTGCAAGCAACTTTATTGGAAATCTCTGGTCCTTTCTAGTAAAACGTATGCTTTAAGGAAGAGGGTAATCATCATGCAGATCTGTGCAGATTGATGTAAGGAATTTATTACAGCCTTACATTTATCACTAGATGAGTGTACACATGCTCTGCAGAAAATGAATCCTGCCTTCACAGGTGTTTTGAGGTTCTGGCTGTTTGAAAAGAACTGGCAGTCTAATTGCAGTTATATTGTATTAGATCCCATGTTGCTGTATGTCATGCTGCGAAAACACAGTTGCTGCAAAGAGTTTTATAGAAGCTGATGACATTCAAACTTCTGTGAGATCAGAATTAAACCATTAGATTTAATGAGACTTTGTACTTGATGGCATCCCATTAAACTGGGGAGAGCTGAGCAACCTGGATGCAATAAAGCAAAATTATTTTTCTATTGTTTGTTTATTGTATCAGATCCAAGATTTTCAGCAGCCAATATAGCTTAATAGATTCTCATCACAGCATCTGCTATGTCAAGACTTCACAGGTGGAGGCCTCTATTAGGCAATTAGGCTGAATACAAGGGACTCATCCATTTTACATGCATTCATGAAGCCCTAGTAAAATAATACAAATAGCACCTCTCTGCCAATGCAAGCTCAATAGCCTACATCTGTGTTGTTGCATGAAGCCCATTTTAAATGATTTTCACATTGGAGGGGGGGGGTAAACATATAGCATAAATTATTTTTAATGTACTTTCCCCTATACAGCAAAGAAATTGTTTTTGTTTGTTTTTTAGTATAAAGCTTTTAAGTATATAGTTTCCATATACCTTGCAAGCACTTTGAGAAAACAAAAAACACAGCCTATTAGTAACAGAATGAATAGGGCAATTGTGTACTTGAGGCCTTAGAAATAACAGGCGTTGAGCTTTGATGCTTGTTTGATCTCAATAAAATAAATTGGCCAGATATGACAGAAGTTGTGAGGCTGAGTCTGCAAGTCATTAACACACATCATTATTCTCTGCAAAATAGTAAGGCATTTAGCTACTATATTCCTTTTGAAGGGCATCTCATTTCTACCCTATCTAGTTATGGTTACACTTCGTTCTATCTTTTGCCAGCAATACACAATTTCATGGTTAGCTTCCAGAGCCTTGAGCCATTAACAAGATTCCATGCTCATTCATTGGCTGGCTTTGATCTATAAAGCCTTAAACAGCTCAGGACCACAATACCTCAAGGACCGCCTCTCCCCACATGAACCAATCTGGACTCTGCAACCATAATCTGTCATTGACTGGCTGGATGCAGAGGAGTGGTGGCAGCTGCCAGTTTGGGAACCCCCCAAGGGAGTACCCATGGGAAGACATCTCAGAGCCAGCAGATTGGTTATGGGATGACAATTAGTGGCCAGTTTGGGAACCCCCCGAGAGAGTACCCATGGGAAGACATCTCAGAGCCAGCAGATTGGTTATGGGATAACAATTAGTGGCCAGAGGGAAAAGAGGGAGGACGAGCAGACTGCAAAGAGAAGGGGTCCTACGCAGTGAGTGTAACAAGGTTTAGTGAGCAGGAAGTGTCGGGGGCAGAGAACAGTTCAGATTGAGGCAGAAGAGGGGCTGGAGAGGTGGGGGGGCAGGAGACAGAGAAGCAGGATGCTGTGCCCCACAGTCGTTACAGCAGCATGCTCACAGAGTTGCATTTTAAGCACATTAATCTGAAACCCACCATTTTCTCTCATGTCTCTTGGTCATGGCATAACTCAATAGCCGGATTGCACCTTCTCGTTTCTATCTGCCATAATCCATTTCCATCACCAGTGATCCCCACTTCATTCTGAAGCAGGAAAAGCAAGATGAAATCCAGATCAGTTTCACCAATGCTACATTTGTGTGTGTGTGTGTTTTAATTATGAAAGAAGGTCAAAGAAGAAGGAGCAATCTGAAGAGTGCCTTGGCAAAGCCATCAGACTGGCCCTAGGATGCTGATGCACCACTCAACATAATCAGGCAGGAAGGTGGAGTGAACCATCTCAGGTGGAGCACTGGCTACATCCAGACCTACTGAGCTTCACAAAGGTGGCAGCTTTGTGTGTCTTCAGCCTGTACTGTTGGTTGTACCATCTGATGAGACAAATTGATGTAGCTCAGTTCTAGCTAAACCTGGAGAGACTTTTGAGGCAAGTGGGGGGAAAGCACAACCTGACACAAAGTGCTTTCCTCTGCCTAGATAGAGGGGGGGGGGACCACTTCTGATTCGCAATGGAAAATGCAGTTTTCTACTAGCAATAGTTTCTACTGAAAATATGCTGGAAAATGACATTTACGTTAAAAGTAGGTCTATGATACAAATATAAACAATTCCAAACCACAAGATGAAAGAAGAGAGGTGGGGGAGAGACAGACAGAGAGAGAGAGAGAGAGCTGTTTCCCACAGTCACTGATGATTGTATCAGAACTGTCCAGACCTAGTGATTATACAAATCTGATAACGAAGTGTTTCCATGTCTTGTTGCTCATGTATTTGATCATGATGTCCAACTCACAATACACTAGCACTGCAACAAAGATGAACAAGCCACATATAATGAAATACTGAGTTGTATTTTCCCTTCATACACATGAACCAAACATACATTAGGGGTGGGGGTTGTAGTGAGATAAGGCAGCAACTAACTCTGAAAGCAGGAAACAGTTTCGAAAGTTTTCCCTCACACATTTTAGTGATAGGGGCTGTAGTAAAAAACTCTATATAGTGGTACTTCGGGTTAAGTACCTAATTCGTTCCAGAGGTCCGTACTTAACCTGAAACTGTACTTAACCTGAAGCACCACTTTAGCTAATGGGGCCTCCTGCTGCCGCACGATTTCTGTTCTCATCCTGAAGCAAAGTTCTTAACCTGAAGCACTATTTCTGGATTAGCAGAGTCTGTAACCTGAAGCGTATGTAACCTGAGGTACCACTGTACCCAGAAACTTAGTATTCCAGAGTTCTTTAGACACAGATCTATGCACAACCACTAAGGAAGATCATATGCTGGTTTGTGGGTAAGCTGATTCCTGAGGGGTTATGCATCCACTTTCAGCTCAACACTTGCACAGACTGGTGCTCCACCTTTGGCTTTTCTAAATTACAATCTTTATGATTTATCATGCCATTAAAGTACCTTTAGCCAAAAAGATTAGAAGTAATATGTATCCATTCAAATGAACAGGATTCTATGTATGTAGCAGGTACTATTAAACAATTTTAATATCAGCCATTGCTACTTTTGTGTGTCTGATAATTGGGTTTGAGAATAATTACTGAAGTAAAAGAAAGTGCTTTTGTGCGGTAGTTCGTACTTCAACATTGAAAATATCATCCGTGTCATACAGCTTTCGGGCAAACCTTGGAACCACTTCCGAACCTCCTCTAATTGGTTAAGTACAAAGCCAGCTTTGCAATGCTCACAGAATTCGTGGCGTCAGCTTGATCTGATGAGGCTCAAATATTAAGTATAAGATGGTCCTGATGTCCAAGTATTGTACTGCTTTCATCATATTTCTATGTAAAGGAGAGGTGGGGGAGAAGGCTGGAGGGCAGTCCTACAAGGAAAGGAGCAGGCAAAGGGGGCGGGGGAGATTCAAAAGGGAAATCAAGAAGAATGCCTAATGCATATGTGTATTTTTTATGCTTTTCTATAACAGCGCTTCTCTGATCCTCTGAAAATGTCATATAACTGCAATATTACCATGCAGGCTCATTATTAAATATGTTCCCTTTAGATTACAGTCATAGGTTAACACCAGTTTAGAAGATTTGCTTATCTCCTAGCTCAGAGAAAAGGAAGCCTTGCCTCCTTCAAGGCCAATGTAATGGGTGCGCAGGGGATTGTCTGTCAGAGACAGCTAGGGGTGATTTGCCTTCTTCCCTAAGGAGACTGGATGTGTCATCTTTGCAATTCTCCATCTGGCAGGAGAGAAGTCTGGAGGTTACATATCCTTGAATTCGCTTCTGCTGACCTGAATTGCTCCATACATTCTCCGCCTGTACTTGTGCTGGGGTTGCACAATTGGCGTATATATGTCTTTACATGATTGTATTTGTCTTATGCATTCAGTGTCACACTGCTGCTAGTACACTCCAGCTGTAATTTAGCGCCAATATGCCAATTATTTGCACAAAATGTATTGTATGTCGCCATAGGACCCTCCGTGCTTGTGCCATTCACATTGTACAAGATGACATCGCATTCCCTCAAACTATGTTCTCAGTTCATTTTCCCTACTCCTTTATTTTTCGTATCTGTGTGAAGAGGTGGTTTTGATATGACACCCTACTAATGAATACAACCTGAGATTTTTTCTGCATTAAATCAATCAGCATAATGAGGTGGTATTGGCTACTTAAATCCCCTTCAAATAATTTTGTGAAGATTTGTGCCCATATGCTTAACCTTTTATTTGCATATTATTTAAAATAAGTTATCTCAACATTTTATAACAACATGTTTTTGTATAGCTAGCTCTTTTCTTAATCAGCAGAGTGGTTTTTGTTGTTGCTGCTGTTCATTCATTTATAAACTGGACTGTATCACTGGCTGACTTATTAAGAATCTGGATACTCCATGAGACAACAGTTCATTTAAAAAAAATAAAACAAAAATGTTACATTGGTGGTTGCATGCTGTGTTATCTTTTCTTAAATCTGTTGTTTTAAGTGTTGTGCACTGTACACACAGTGCTTAAAATAAAATAATAGATCTTCAGCCAGAGTGAGCTGCTGTGATCAGTTGCATCAAGTTCCCCATAATCAATGAATGGGATTAAAAAGTACATGACTCCAGTCAAGCTCGCAAAAATATACCATTTGTCTGACAATAAATGTTGGAAATGTAAAGAAACTCAAGGAACGTTCTTTCACCTCTGGTGGACCTGCCCTAGAGTTAAGGCTTTCTGGGAAATCATATATAATGAGTTGAAAAAGGTATTTAAGTATACCTTCCCTAAGAAACCAGAGGCCTTTCTTTTGGGCATCGTCGGCCAGAGGGTGTTAAAGAAGGACCGAACATTTTTTATGTATGCAACAACAGCAGCAAGGATACTTGTCGCTAAGCACTGGAAAACCCAAGATTTGCCCACACTGGAAGAATGGCAGATGCAACTGATAGACTATATGGAACTAGCAGAAATGACTGGCAGAATCAGAGACCTGGGAGAAGAGGCAGTGGAGGAGGACTGGAAGAAATTCAAGGACTATTTACAAAAATATTGTAAATTGTATGAGTGTTAAGAAAGATGTAAGATTATAAATAATATGGCACCATTAAGTTAGTTGAAAGGAATATGAAGATAAGTGAAAATATAAGAAAAGATAATTTTTGGATAAATATTATGCTAAAATTAAGCTTTTAAGGTTTGGGTAAAAATATCTAAAATTAGGGACACAATATTGGAAAATTATAAAATAAGAATTGAAACAAGGTGATAAATTGCTGGGTAAAAGTTGATAAACTTGGAACGCAGGAACGAGAGATGCGAGGAAGTTCAAAGAAGCGAAGAAAATATGGCTATTGTAATGTTATATGTTATTTTTTTTATTGTATTAAGAAAATCTTTAATAAATATCTTATATAAAAAAAATAAAAAGTCCAGGCTGTGAGCTATGCACCAACAAAGTGCCTTCTGAAGCTTTTAGCAACTCACTCTGCAAATCTGGAAGGACAGGGTTTTTAAAGCAGAATCTGTTACTGTACAGTAAACTGGAAAATGCAGGTGTACTTTTGCTTTTATGAGAGAGTATGTGATCCCAAGCACTGAATGTGTTGTTCCACTTTATGTTTTGTTAGACATATTCAATCCTTTTATGAAGCAATATACAAAGTAAGCATGGTCTTCATTTACAGGATCCCAGATAGCAAACTTCATTAGAAGGATACCAGATGAGCAACAGAAGAATCTTTTGGGTGAAACCAAGGGCTTGCTTAGTTCAGCATTCGGTTTCCACAGTGGTTCACCAGATATTGATGTGAGGCACACAAACAAAATATGCAATGATGACAATAATTTTATTTATATCCTGCCCATCTGGCTGGGTTTCCCCAGCCATGTGGCTTCCAGCATGTATACTTTTGACCAATTAAATATTATGGTTTAACATTTTGTACTTACCATGATTTCTGCTTCAAAAATAAACTGTTTTTCTATATATCTCAAAGACATGAAATGTATAATTGGTGTACAGTTTATACTTCAGTATGGAGATTTTAATGAATGAACAGCGAATCTGAAAAATACATTATTTTATTAGTGTTATAGCCCATCTACATCGCAGCTAAACTGCATTTAATAGAATGTGAGCTGATTTTGCTCTATTGACTTTAGCTGAACTAAACCTTAAAGTACTTCAGCTTAATTGGATTGTGGATCAGAATGATGCCTGCAATTCTACTGCAACTTTTTTTGTCTGTTCAGAGAACATTGTGCAGTGTTTCCAGTGTGACCACATGTGACCATTTCCAGAGTTTACAAGCTCAGTTTGAATTAAACTCTTATGACCTGCCAATGTTTTGATTAATTTGATATCAGCATATGACTTGATTTAACAAGACACTCAGTACACTTGACAATCTGTGCTACAAGACATTGCCAATTATATACTGACATTCTTGTTTCCATCACAGTGTGCTCTTCGTATCTACTTGTAACGTTAAATACTTGAACCTTTGAACAGATGCACCCATTTCAAAAATTGCTAAAGATGTACCCTTAAAATGCATAAATTTGACTCTGCTATCTTCACTCATTTATCGTATAATGTTCCAGGCACTCTCTTTACCTATCCTTAGGGATTATGCTAAGGGGAGAATGGTGGAAATGTGACAGAAATAGAGCTACTGCAAGAAACATCTCAGTTTAAATTTCAACAGCATATTATGCTTCAAACTACTATACTTTACCAGAACCAACTTTTCTGACCATATATTTTTGAATGCAATGTTTATAAAAATGCATAAAAAATCTGACTTTAAGAAACAAACATTCATGGAACTGGCCGAAATGACTGGCAGAATCCGAGACTTGGGAGAAGAAACAATCGAGGAGGACTGGAAAAAATTTAAGGACTATCTGAAAAAACATTATAAGCTGTATGAATGTTAAAAAATGCACCTTTTAGGAAATTCTAGCTTCAGTAATGTTAAACTAAAGAAATGGAAATTAAGGCACAAGAAGTCAGAGATAGAATAATGAAACAACTTTATTGTGTTTAAATGAAAATGTACATGATTTGGGTTATAACACATTTGAAATTGGGTAACATGATAAAATGAAAGATACAACAAGTATTGAAACAAGTTAACAAATTGCTGATGTTATGTATCACAGAGAATGCAGGGTTGGGAGGATGTGGGGAAGTCCAGTAGACTTGGAAAAAAGAACAAGAAAATTTGTAACCTTTCTACTTTATTCTTATAATATGTTCTTTATTCTTTTTTCTGTATTTCACAAACTCAATAAAAAATATTATATAAAAAAAAGAAACAAACATTCTGTGTCTGGTACAAGCTATATAATGGAATGAAGATAGAGTTTTGATGTTTCTCTTTGTAGTTGCCTACAGCTTTGAGCTTAATCTAATTTTAAAACTGTAAGAATCTTTACTGAAGATTCTGAGTATTCTTTGCTTCTTTTTAAAGAACAAATTTGTCTCTTTTATTTATTTATTTGAGAAAGCTAAGCATATGGTTTACTTGTCTGAATTCAAATACATACTGTATTTGCCTGCATGCCCATTTTGTATTTCATTATTCTGTATCACAACATGGTAAACTTGAAAAAAAAACAAAGCAAAATGAAATTAATATGTGCTAAAGTGGCAAACTTGGGGGGGGGGGAAGCAAAATGAAATCAATATGTGCTAAGGTGCCTAAAAATAAGCCCATTTAATTCTGTCTAATTTAGCATCATTGTATGTATATTTTCCCTTTTTCAAATTCTAAAAATGGTAAGCAGATTACTATTCTTTGTATAAGCATGTGCCTACATCCATAAAAATATACTTTATTGTAGTCAAATAATATAATGCATTACATAACCCAGTGGCTTGATAGCAAAATGAATAATGCAACATTTATTTCATTCCAAGATAGGTCAAGGCCAAAAAGCCCCCCTCATAGCTAGTTAGGTGTTTTGACTTTAATAAATTATAAGACCAGTTCCTTATAATATTCTCCTAAATTATACTGCTCCTTCATACATCTGCAAATACATGGTTTTAAACAGCTACATTCCTGTATTCCAAGAACTAATCTGATGTAGTCATTAGCATTAGTATGTTATAATATGTTAAGGAAACGATTAGAGATGACAACAATGATCTAGTCTAACAACTGAGACAAACATTAGGACACCATTGATCCTGTGAGGAATATTAGTTTCACCTAAAGTATTCACACAGTTAAAAGCTAGTTACTTTCCTCCATGTTATCATACGTTTGTTCAACCTAGAGTAAAAACATCACAAAGTCTACTCATAAATCAAAATAGAACATCTGCAAAGCTAAGCAGGGTCTGGTATGGTTTCAAATTGGAGGGGGAACTATATGTTGAGATAGCTGCATTGAAGGGGGTTGGACTAGATGACCCTTGTGGTTCCCTTCCAACTCTACAATTATATAATTACATTATTCTATGAATACATATATGTATTTACCTTATGAACAAACTATGCTTCAGTCTCTCTTTACTGAGCACATAGGTTGTACCCAGATGTTGCACTGCCAAACATTGTCACCTTGATAATGATGCAGAAACAAATGTGTGTTCTCACACACACATACCCCGCAAATAAATCTTTTCAGGTGTGGAAATATTATTAGTAATCCAATACATTGTCACCTTTTCTTCTCTCTTTAGATGCATAAAAAAGAAGCCACTTCCTGCAAAGGCTGAATTTGACTTATCTTAACCTCAGCCACCGCAGGATGTGATTGACTCTTACGAACATCTGATCACATTCATATATCCTATATTAAGCTAACTGACCTTTCCAGAATTCACTTTATGCCTCACATTTAGTAGAAAACAATTCTTGGCATGACTAATGAACCATTCACCCCATAATTGTGAATTTTGCTCTCCCATTGCTTAATACAAACCAGAGATCAAATAAAGTCTGAAGATGGTGATTACAGAGAAGAGACAGTCTGACCTCTACCAAATTTCAGACTTTGTATAAACTGCCTTTTTCATGCTTTCCACGATCTTAAATATATATAGCAATGTGCTTTCATATGCTGGCAATATCATGTCTGTGGATGTTATCCTGGTCTGACTGTTAGTGCTCCCTGTCATTTGAAGCACTTAATGTTGCTGGTTGTCCTGGGACTGCCCATGCTCCACCCACATGAGTTTGTGGTTCAGATTGTTGGTGTCATTAAAACAAAACAAAAACACAAATTCTGAATGCAACTTTATTCAGCTCAGAATGTTGATTCTCTGAATTCTCTCCTAAACTGTTCTCCAGATTGAATTGTCGTATGAAATGGTGCAACCTAATCTTTCCTGGTGCTTAAAAAATGGCTGCAGCAGTGATCCAGGCACTGGTGAACTTGGGAGTTACATGTCCCAGGGTGCCTGACATCCACAGTCTCAAGAAAGCCTAGAACAAATAGTTTAAAGGATGCCTGACATCCACAGAATGGGCTCAGTAGTGCTAGAAAACAGCAGGCCTCAAGTTCCCCATCATCTTCAAGGTGTCAGGAAGGAAGGCCTCACAAAGAAGCCTCTGCCTTGAAATGAGCAGGTGTATTTTCAGAAAGGGAAGGGAACAGTTGATGGACATTTGGATCCTGTTGCACTCACAGTGGCATTATTGAATGGGGAATTGTGCTCAGGAAAAAGAACCTGAGCTATTTTCTAATTTAGGGATAAAACAGCTTGATTTGTCAAGCCCAAGTGTGAACATCACTTAACTATTCATGGCTGAATAGTCATGGGCAGGTGGCAGACTCAATGGATTGCTTCAGCATCCAGAATAAAATCCATACACTCCAAGTGTCCCAATTTTCCAGAGACAGTCCCAGAATTACAAAGGCCATCATGGGTTCTGATTTGATCCCGGAATGCCCCTCTTTCCCTGCCAGTGGCACCACTGCTGAGCTTGGGGAGGAGGAGGAGCCAGGACTTGTCCCAAGCGATGGCAGTGGTGGTGGCAGCTCCAAGGGAGCATCCTGTTGCCTTTCCATGGCCTCTCCATGGCCAATACTGCTGGCCTCCCCTCTTAGGCAGCTAGTAGCGGCTGCTGGAGAGTGGGTGAGAAGGAGGAGAGGCTGCGGCCACCAAGGCCCAGCCCCATGTGATGTCCCATGTGAGGTGCAGGCAGAAGGCAGGGCCACTCTGGGCAGGAAGGAACAGGAGTGGAATGGAGAACAAGGAGTTATGATTTTTTTTTTAAATGCTTTATGCATCTGCAAATGCTCTGTGGTTGGGGGGGGCAGGGACAACAACAAAGGGGGGCAGTTTGTGGGAGAATGATAAATGTCCCTATATTCATATGAAGAATGTTGGAAGGTATGAACTTCTACTTGCCCTGCTACCTACCAATAGTTTTAGTTTACACATTTCCATTTCCTGTTCAGCCTAGGAGTAAACCACAGTTTAAGAGATGTATAGCGTCTATGCTTTTACTGGAGATATGTGTGGAACAACGGGGATTGAAAAGGATGAAACAAATGGAAAAGAGGAGAAAAAATCTGCAGAAGGGATATACTAACATAAGGAATTTTGATTGCCATTGTGGAAGACAACCATTTTTCTGTATATGTACTATTATCAGGCTGCTCAGTATATCTGAAACAGGAGTTATGTTTGTCAGATAGGCTCATTACAGAACACATTCTGCAAAGTTCCAGGAACGTTGCAATAGCAAGCAATGCATTAAACACCAGTGTCTGTAATGTAGGACTTAGGGCCAATTCATTAAGAAGGTACACCAAGTTCTTCACTTTATCCGTACTCCCCTCCCTGCCCCACTATTTGTTGCATTTCCATGTAACAAATTGTCAATCAATATTTAATTCAATTGAAAAACATGCTAATAGGTCTAATGGGAGACATTTAACAATATAATGCTGAGAGGCATTTGCGAACTATAAGAGACAAAAGGCATGTGAAGCACAAAGTGCTAGTAGTGCAATAATAAGATTACATCCATAGCCCTGGTTCAGCAACACAGCAACCTCTGGGCAAGTCTAAATGACATCTGTTCCATTTGTGTAATTAAGAACATGGAACAAAGCAACGCTAGCTTCTCAGTGTTTTGCTAAGTCCAATATCATCCTCCCATCAGCAGTGCTGGATGCTTTGGAGGCTATCAACAACAGAAAAAGTGGATTTGAATGATGTAACCTACAGATGATCAGATCATGAAAATTCTTCCATTCATGTGTCACTGTCCAACATACCAGGAGTCTCTGGATCTGTGTTCTGCTGCCTGTTGAACATATCGAAGATCCCAGGTTATGGGTCCTGTATTGCATTTACTTACAACAATAGCTGCACCACTACCTTAAAATCCTGGGAACTATAGTTAACTCATCACAGAGCTACAATTCCCAGGACCCTTAGCAAAATTTAGTTCCCAGGAATTTTTTTTGGGGCGGGGTATGGTATGTAGGTACCCTGAGACTCCAGGCACCCACACTTTTTCCTGGACTTTCTGGGCAATATTCTGCAGTATTGGGAAACAGTGAAACTGGGAACACTATAGGAACAGTGATGTTGGCATCAGTCTGTGCTGGGAGACATGGAAGAATGCGTATTTGGGGATAGAGTCAAACCATTGGAGAGTTACAGCACCTGCTGTGACTGTAGAGACCAATACAGGAGAGACATGTTTTACTGCAGCTGTGGCAAATGACAGCATCCGTTTTTGCTGCCACAGATGTACCATGGTGTTTCCCCCCCTCTGTGCTCCCACTGAAAACACATCAGCTAACTACCCTGAGACTCTAAAAAGCCTGATAAAGGAATGATTGTCTGCAGCCTTAGCAATACAGTGCTGTAGATACTATAGTGTGGCATATTCCAGAATTATACAGGGATAGTATGAAGGCCAACCTCAGCCTTAATCCATCAACCCAATCCCTAATGCCCCTTCCCACTGCCAGTTAGTTAGCTAGAGGGACTCAGGAAGGAAACTGTCACTGCTGATTGCCAGCACTCAGGGGACTCTGCTTCCTCTAGCATGATGCAGGCTCTACAGTAGCAGGTAGGAAGTCCTTGAACAAACACTCACTGCTAGGGATGTTAAGAAGGCACCCATTTCCATTCTGGTCCGTGTTAATTGCATATAGCACTGTTTCCATGCCACTGCAGTTTCACTTTCAACAAAAATGAAGTTATTTGTCTCACTGTCTGCTGAATGTTATATCATTAATGACGTTAAAGGTAAAGGTAAAGGGACCCCTGACCATTAGGTTCAGTCGTGACCGACTCTGGGGTTCTGGCGCTCATGTCGCTTTATTGGCCGAGGGAGCCGGCATTTGTCCGCAGACAGCTTCCAGGTCATGTGGCCAACATGACTAAGATGCTTCTGGTGAACCAGAGCAGCGCACGGAAATGCTGTTTACCTTCCCGCCAGAGCGGTACCTATTTATCTACTTGCACTTTGATGTGCTTTCGAACTGCTAGGTTGGCAGGAGCAGGGACCGAGCAACGGGAGTTCACCCCGTTGCGGGGATTCAAACCTCCGACCTTCTGATCGGCAAGTCCTAGGCTCTGTGGTTTAACCCACAGCACCACCCGTGTCCCTATTAATGATGTTACCAGTACATTATTCTGAACTACTCATTTCAGTGCAAAGACCATTCATTTCAGCGCAAAGGAAATGGAAATGCAAAAGGAGGAGTAATCCATCAAGTATCATTTGCAGACTGAAAACAACAGCAGTGAACACTGATCATGCTTGCTGGATTGGTTTCCAGATATGGAATGAACGAACACCAGTCATTTCCGGTTCAGTTTCTCTTTCCGTTGGAATTCTCCAACATCCCTACTCACTGTTATGGAAATAGTGAAGAGGAAGGGAAGTCTGCTAGAAACTCTTATAGCAGGGAGAAAGATGGAGCAAGGTGGCTCCTGGTGGCATTTATTAAATGCAGTTTTTTAAATTAAAAAGAATCATTAAATGATAAGGTATAGATAGATGGAGTGATGTTGCTGGCCATCTGGCAGGGTGGGGAGTTAAAAGTAGCAAATAAGGTGGTTCCTATTGTGATACCCAGTTGTAGGGTCACTGTGCTTGTATGAAACACCATTTCCCATTTTTCAACTGCTATAAGTCAACCATTTTTATCCTATTTATTTGAAATTATAAAAATCTTGTACTCCTTACCCATAAGATCTTCCTTACCAGATTGCGTAATGATTGCTCCATAATTATAATTACAGCCCAAAGAGGGATTTGGGTATTCTCATCCAAAATCAGTTCAGGTACATTGCAGGGGGGTATATTAGCAGGACAGGTCATACTGTTTGCTATTTTAATTTGATACCTTTACTTTCCAAGAAACATTTTCCACTTCCAGATAACGAATGATATACAAATAGGCCAGTGAGAAAAGATCAGGTGCAAGACCTTTATCCTTTTCTCACATTCCCAAAATAGTTGCGGTAACTGGATTACTTTAGAACATTGTATGTCTCTGTTTTAATGGCAGAGAAACACAACTTTAAAATCAAATCCTTTTATTTCAGCATTCACAGTGTTTGGCATCCTTTCCCATGGAAAAAGCTGGGAATCATAATTTTGGATATAATCCTGCCATCAGTGCTAGGTGAAAATGGCCTCTTTACTTTCATAGTTAACTGAAGACACCATGGAATGAACCTGGGATCTTCTACATGCAAAGCATGCACACTCTGCCCTGAGCTGTAACCCTCTCGGAGGAGTGTTTTCAGAAGTGTTATGCTTTTAACAGTGGCATAAATCGGCTGCCTACTGCACCTGTGGATGACAGGAGGCTCAGTCCAAATAAATAACTACATAACTTTGCAAAGCAATTGATATAGACTTTGAAAGCAGGGAAAACACAGGGCGGGTGGTTTGTAGCCTTCAAAATACCAATTCATCATTGAATACACCAAATGTATGAAAAGTTAGGATGTTGTAAAATACTGGCGGATAAACTGGACCAAATGCAAATGCAGTAGCTCCGTTCAGGCATTGGCAGAGAATGGGTGAAGGGAATGCTGGGCTGCACATGCTGGTCTCACCACCAGAGAGGCATATTGTGGAGGGTTGGGCTAATGCGCACAGTCCCACTGGTCCATCCATGCATTCTGAGAACAGGGCTATTATCGTCTTGGGATTACAGTGGTACCTCTGGCTGCAAACGGGATCCATTCCGGAGCCCTGTTCACAACCTGAAAGGAACGCAACCTGCGTCTGCACATGCACGGGTCATGATTCGCTGCTTCTGTGCATGCGTGTGATGTCATTTTGCGTGTCTGCACATGCGCAGGCGGCGAAACCCGGAAGTACAGTCACACGTCGGGTTAAATATGCTTCAGGTTGAGCGCTTTCGGGTTGCATTCCACGGCAACCCGGAAGTAATGGAACGCGTTACTTCCGGGTTTCACCACTCGCCTATGTGCAGACGATCAAAATGATGTCATGCACATGCCGGAAGCAGCGAATCACGACCCACGCATGCACAGACACGCAGAAACGGGTTGCGTTTGCTTCAGGATAAGAACGGGGATCCGGAACGGATCCCGTTCGTATCCAGAGGTACCACTGTAACCCTTTCCGGTACTTCTGGGTTGCAGCAGGACGCAATCTGAAAAGACTTAACCTGAAGCAAACATAACAAGCAGTATGACTGTAATTCCTTTAGATGTGCGCATACAAACATATTTCTTTGTATGAAGTATTGTTTTAAAAAATCACTAAAAACAAATCCTAGGAGTTGTTATTATCTGCTCTTGATTACCCTAACCTTGTGTGTTATATTTATCTTCACGTATGTGTGATGCCTGTTCTGTATTCTGCTCACCAGTGAAATAGAACAACACTACTCTGTTGGGCAAGATTCATTCCACCCAGGTAAGATATAAGTTCTTGAGCTGAAGCCTTAAAATAAGATCTAAGGAGCACAGGGTCTTTCCCTTATCTTATCTTATCTTACATAACATACCAACTTTAAATAGTATTTCAAAGGCTCCTGCTGAGTTTAAGTCTTGTTGGTGAAGGGTGAATTGCAGTTATTTATTAAGCGGTTTGATGCCAAAGAGGTGAATATGAGTCTGCTCTTGGTATTGTGAGTTACGAATGCCCTTTGTGTTATTTTTCTCAGTGACTTTTATAGAAAGATATTGAAGGAGCAGAACAATCATATTCCTTTGTGCTGTCCTGAATACTGATTTTGTTGTAGGAATTGCAGTGATTGCAATCTTCAAGTTACAAAATGTATGAGACAGCATTTTGCATTGGCTTCTAGATAAGCTGTTCAGATATAAATATACAGGACAGGGCTCCTGTATTTTTAATAATTATACAAAAGAGCAGATGTTGGCAGGTGTGGATTCTCATGCATGAATACCTAGGCTTCAACAGGAGTCTGTCTTTTGGTTGAAATGGGTCTGACTGCAAGGGGTGCATCACTGAGCAAAAGCGTCTGACCAAATGAACAAATTTTTAAAAGTCTGCATTTGCTAAAATTCTCTTTTCTATGTAACTATTAGATGGTCTAGGGCAAGGTTCCCCAATGTTTTGGAGGCCAAGGAACACATTTGAAAATCTAAAAAAATTGTTGTGGGCACTGCAAAATACCCATTTCACAGAATAACAACCAATGATGCTCAGTAAAAGGTAAAGGTAAAGGTACCCCTGCCCGTACGGGCCAGTCTTGACAGGACTCTGGGGTTGTGCGCCCATCTCACTTAAGAGGCCAGGGGCCAGCGCTGTCCGGAGACACTTCCGGGTCACGTGGCCAGCGTGACAAAGCTGCATCTGGCGAGCCAGAGCTCCACATTTCCCAAAAGTTGCAGTCCTCTTTCCAATGAATAATCAGCCAGAGTCATCATGACCTCCTGTGACTGACTCTTCTCACGCCCATTTTTTCTTGTTCATTCACCCCACCCACCCTTCTCCTTCCCTGAAAAATGCTTGCTTCAAATACAAAGACAGTGTTCTAAACATTGTCTGTTGGAAGCACTCCTACTGCAAAAGGACTGAAACCCCTCTCCCAGAAAACCTGTAGATATAAGCTTCCCAAGAACCAGGCTATGGAAGCCGGGACTGGAGAACTCACTGTGGGCAGTTCCTGGCAGGCTGCTTGCACATTGTGTGAAACAGAGATAGGAGACGAGTTAAGCGGCATCATTTCAGTGCTTTGTTACTGCCAAATGCTGCTTTATGCTTTTTCAATAAAGCTCATTTGGAGACCTTGTTTAGGGATCATCACGCATTACACTGAACACAAGCATGTGGGGGGAAGTGTACACTTGCTCATTTGTACAGTTTAGCAATTTGTATACACAGGCACACTGATGGTACACTCGATGAACATTACATTACAGCTCAACTAATTGTGTATGCAGGCACACATACCATACCCTCATTCAATGTAACATGCGAACACCCCTATCATGACTGGTGGGGAGCCTGTGGGAGAACCGGAGTTCCCCCTAAATGATATTCATATGCTAAAAAAAAAGAAAGATAGATTGCTGGGGGAGCACATCAGTCTCAGGAAGATTATGCCAGTGCACATCCTGCTATAGCACCACCTGTCTCAGCTGTATCTTAGCACTGAATTCTGTATCTATAGATAATCAACATGAGCTGAACCAAACAGAACTGATTTTTCATGATAAACAGTCACACATGCAGCCACACACAAAGCCACCCCTGGCCAGTGCATGGCACTGAAGCAAGACCCACTCCATTTCCTGATTAGTTACACACAGTTGCTAGCAACATCCTTTTTTCTCCCTCTTCTTGTGGACAGAAAAGGAGACTCCCTCATTTCACAATTTCAGTTTTAAACCATCTGAGAAAGTGGTAACCATTTTGAAAGGAGCTGAGGGGTTGCATTTTAAAATAATGTCTTTGCAGTGGGTAGAGGGTCATACATTAACGTGGCATTTTCTACCCAGAATCATTGCTACAGAAATAATGAAAATCATTTGGTTCCCCAGAGCCTTTGGCTCACAAAATAGAATGATGGTCTCCACTTTGAATGTTGGTGGGGAAGCATGACTGGCTTGTCAGATCTCTGTGGGAAACCCTCTTTGGAAGAACACAGATTTCATGTTGCTGAATCAGTAGTTGGCACTTTTCTTGAAATCAGGTCACCCTTGCATCATGAAAGAGATAGCGCATCCTTGCAGAAACTATTCTGTGTATCTGTATAAGATTTTCAGGCCCTATTAATCTGGCATATATTAGAGCAAACATTTGTGCCTGGAAAAATAGGCTAACTCGTGCCTGTGTTCAGACACATGCATATAATGTTTTATAATATGAATTCACTGAAGAACATTTTATGTTCCTTTATAGAGAACTAGGTGTTTTTTTAAAGGAAAATAGATACACACTGCTCAAATCTCCTGCAACAAATCCCCATTTTATCCTCACAATAACCCTCTGCAGAAGGTTAGACTGAGAGACAATGGCGCCCAGGGCACAGGCACTGCAATGGGCTCTTACAGGAAATGGAAAGTCAATGTATGCTTCTTGTCTAGTTTCTTCCCCTCTAGTTGTTACTCAGAGTTCCAGTAACTTGGCTAAACATTTTGGGGGTGGGGAGGGATAGCAATATAGAAGGCATGCACAGTTCTACCATTTCCCAGAATTCCCTGAAGGTCCGCTTGCATGTAACAACACAGTAAAGCAGGCAAAGATTAGCTCTTTTCCCTTGGATGAACAAGCAACTTGGAATAAGGACACTTCACATGTTTCCTCCATGCAAATTATCTCCTTTGTTTTCCTTCATGGAGATGATCTGTGTGTAGGAAAAGTGATTTGCAGTACTGTACAAGCTGCAGCATATTTTTTAATGCTTCAGGTAGATGAATTAGCAGTCCAAGCTTACACATCACAGAGAAAGAGAGCGAGAGCGAGAGGTGGAGCACTAATCAAGGGGAGGGGAATGGCAACAGATCATTCCAGGTGAAATTCATATACCCCTTGTGGGATTTTCTTCAGCAGACTAAGCAAAGTGACTGGACACACTTAAGCTATATCTTTTTGCTTCAGCCAAAGTGGAAACTGGAGCAATAAGCAAAGTGATACCAGATTGCAGAGACCCAGGGAGCAATAATGCAGTCCTGTGTTTTGCTTGAGAAGGAAGCTGTCACTCAGTAGCAGAGTGCACACATGCAATAAGTCCCAGGTTTGATCTCTGGCATCTCCAGGTAGGGATTGGAAACACTGCTAGTCAATATAGACAATATTGAGCTAGGTTGACTCATCATTTGACTCATCAGCAGAAAGTTTCCTGTGTTCTTCTGTAGGATCACTGGAGGAGAGACAGGAGGGACAGAATAACAATGCAGAATAGGTAACAGCTTTAACTGTTCTCCATGGAGCTTGGTGAGTAACTGGGAAATGGTGCTTCTCTTTTTCTTCTTGCTTGAGATCAATTCACCAATTCCTGTTGAGAGTACAATCTCCCGTAGTCAACCCAGTGCCTACAGCTGGTGACAGATTGGCTGCTATTAACACCATTGTTGTTTTGACCTGGTGCAGCATTACATCAAGGCAAAGGATAGATCCAATCCAGATTTCATGAATAGAATCTGGTGTAGGGCGACCACCGCCTTGCCCACCCCCAACCACACTCCAATCTCCACCCTCTAAGTCCTCTAACTTATGCCAGAGTTGTCTTGTAGCTGCCTACCATCCTGGCACTACAGCCACACACTGTTAAAGTAACTTTGTGTTCCATTGGCACAGATCCCATCCCACCCATCAGATGTTCCTGAAAGTTGGATGGGATCATACTGTGGGTGTACGGTGGTTTCACCAACAGCAACAAACATTGCTGAGAAGAGACTGAGAGAAGCATCTAGGCAAAGGTGTCAAGGGTTTGGGCCTTTTTAAAGTATATTTGGAAACGTTGCAAGCAAGGAACATTGTGCTTGTCTTGCCTTTCTATTTTTGGTGAGAGTTGTTCAGCCAAAGGCCTCCTACACTTCAGCCTTTTCTATTCCTGTTTAGTTCTGAGATATTTTAAAATTATATAAAGCCACAGGGAGGTGTTAGATAATGAATTTAGGAGCAGAATGCCACATCTGCAGAACACCAGGTCAGAGTTTACTACATAGTCTCATGAGCACCATGAAGGAAGGCACCACTTTAAAAAGTTGCATTGCTGCCACAAAAATGGAATCCTAAGTGAGGCAGGGAAATGTAATTTTACAAAGTAAAAATCCATCTGTTGGACCTACAGTGTAATCCTGAGCATCTTTACTCAGAAGCAAGTCCCACTAAGTTCAATGGGAATTGTAACCCCCTATGTACAATGACTTAGGCAAGCGTTCTCTTTCCAACAGCAGCTAGCAACCCACCTACTTTGCACATACCCGCACACAAATACAGCCCAAAAATTCAGATATGGATCTGTGCTTCTTGAGGAGGTTCAGAAAGGTTTTGACAGGATTCAAGATACTACGCAAAGTGACAGTAATATGTATCAGTAAGGATGGAGGAATCAGTCAATTTCAGTTTCTCATTCTCACGTTCCATTCATCATAATTCCAAATCAGTTTACAATTTTAAAAAGCTCTCACAAGAATTTGGCATTTTAGTTGACATTTCTCTTAACATTTCTGCGTGCAGTTTTGTGCAATACAGTATACATGTATTTTTCAAGAACTGTCCCACTAATACAATGCATTTTTGTGTGTGGTTTTCATTAATATATGCATTTTTATGCACTCTTTCCTCAACTATGTGCACTTTTGGTCACATTTTTAGGTTAGAAAAGTGCAGAATTGGAAGGATTTCTGTGTTTAGGGTTGGATACTGTTTCAGGAAGCATGAATTTGATAGATTCGCTTTAAAAAAGGAACCCATGGTTTCTGCCTCTTCCTTGTGTGTCTTATATGCCCTCAACCTGTGTTGAATAGGTTTATCAGAGAAGGGGACAGTGGTGCTGGGAACATAGGTACAAGTCAGACCCTTGGTCCATTGAGTTCAGTACTGCCTACTGATAGCGGCTCTCCAGGGCGTCAGACAGGAGCTTCTCCCAGACCAATCTGGAGACAGGAGAGATTGAGCCTGGGGCCTTCTGCACGTGAAGAAGATGTTCTACCACGGAGCTATGTCCTCCCTGCTACAAGCTGGTGTGTATTTCCATTTCTAATCTGAACCTGAGACTGAGACCAGATCCCAGAGCCACTACAAGAGTTGTCCCCTCATGTTTTTGCTGAGTGTCTACTACTCAGTCAATGTTTATGCAGTGACACACATGAGCAGTAAGTGGATTGGGTGGTGGGTGATGGAGGAAAGCAAGATGAAGCACATTCAAATAAAAAGCTGTGGAATAACCATAAGGAAAAATAGGAAAATGTTTCCAGGCCTATCACTCTTTTCCAGCAGTCTTACTTCTAACTTTGTATTAATTGCCTTCCTTTGAAATGTAACTGCTTTGTAAGTCTAATTAAGAGTGGGCCTACCCATGCTCTGCTCTGTGCAAACATGTGGGTGCTGCCATAGTAACCGTAAAGGAACACTGAGAAGAAGCTCTCTCTGAATAATGTAATTACACAGCGTGTGCGTATATAATGCCTTTAAACACAACTTACTTCTGCATGAAAAAGAAAGATGAAATGTCAGTATTCTGTGTTGCATGTTTCTTAACTTTATGAAAAATACGATTGGAATGTATTGATGTGCATTATCAGCAGCTGCAGCTTGTATTATGCAAAACATTTTTGCACAGTTAAGTGAAGCTTGCGCAGATGGAATCAGGAGCAGGAATGGAGTGGAGGGGGGGAGATGCAGGCTTTGAATGAGATAGTGGCCCTGATCTAGGACATTCAGTGGGTGCATATTTTTTTTGGATGGGGGGGCTTCAGAGAACACACAGAAAGACTTCTGCAAAGCTTTTGGGTAGAGTGATGCTGATTGACTATGAATCCCTTCTATGGCTTTGGTGTCTCAACAGCTAAGTATGGGTGTGCATGAATTATTTTATTCACAGGAAATCAAGGAAGCAGAATTGTTTATTCCAATGTTATCACCATGTAATTAAATACTTGCAGCATGTACTACTTGTCATCTATTGTCCAGAAGCCTCTCCAATTCCCACTCCTTGTCCCTAGCTCCTCTTCCACTTATCTGGACTTTGCTGCCACCTCCACCCTGTCTCCTTCACTATGTTAGTTAACTGAGGTATCTCAATGTGGTACTTTGGAGCTGGAAAAGATCCAGTCAACTGTCCAGGCTGGCTCACTGCAGGATTGCTGATGGGGCCCAGCAAGTTTCAGTATCACACTATCAGCCTTCTAAAATGGCGGAAGGCATGTGCTGCAGTCCGTGAAGGCCCATTTCTCAGGACAAATTTGCAGAAGTGTTATGGTCACTACTGGTGCAACCTGACTGTTTCTCTGTATATCGCAGCTTTGATGCTTGACGCACATCTGTAGCTTAAAAGAATCTTGGTTTTTACTTTCATTGTTCACTGACAACATCAGCTGCTATTGGAAGATGGGATGTGGTCTGGTCACCAATTCAAATTACCCTCTCTGAATGGTCCCGGCAGAAGGATGTGGAGTATTTCATTCATGGAACTATCAATCAGATCAGTAAAAAACTATGTCATGGTATGAAAAAAGTGTGACATTAATATAGGACCAATGACATGCTCAACATTATGGGAGTGGTGATTCTAGGACCAATGTGAAATTGTCAAGTTCCTTTGTTACTGTTTCACTATCGGATTTTGGATGTTGTTAAGGTAATCTTGTTGTTTTATTATATTACTGACATTGTTTTTGCACTGTTTGGTTCTGAAATGCATTCCTGTTTTCTTTGTTGTAAGCTACTTTGAGTGTGGTGTGTGTGTGTGTGTGTGTGTGTGTGTGTGTGTGTGCGCGCGTGCGTGTGTGTGTGTGTGTAAAGCAGCATACAAATAAAATTATGAATGAATGAATGAGAGTCAGTGGGGTGTAATGATTAAGAGATGACTTAAGAGGTCAGGATTCAAATCTGCATTCAGTGTTCTTGGGCTAGTCACAATCTCTCAGCCTAACCTACCTCACAGTGTTATGGTGATTGTTATCAGGATTTTCTCACAGCTATGGTAGCTATCTTGAAGTTTATGAATTCTTCTTGTTGTCACTCTGTTTCTGCTTTGGGAATCCTGATTTGATGAAACCATTGGAAGCACAGACATCAACAGCAAAGTATTTTGGGCAGTGTAATTTTTTTAACACTCCACCATTTAACAGCTTAACACCCAAACGTTGGATCGCCGTGATGTCATTATATAGGATGCATCCAATGGCTTGAATAGATTGTTAATCATAAAACAGAGGATAGAATTCCATCTGGCTGAATGAGCTTCTTGAAGTGAGAGGTCAGAGACAGGCTAATCTCCTGAATTTACTGCTAGCTTGGTTGAATTATTCATTGGAAGTAAATTATCTGGGAAAGAAAGCTCTATTCTCCCTGCTCATGAGCAGATCCGGACTTCCCTGGATTTATTTTTATACCCAATTGTTCTGTTCATCTGAATGAGCTTCGGAACATTCTCAAAGGCTTGCCTCAGCTATTTGTTAAACATTGTATTGTTTAAGCACACATTTAGGGTTTTGTGTTGCGCTGCAAGTGACAGGCTATGCCAGGAAATGTTTGCAATTATTAATTAAGGTGTGACACAAAATGGCCCAAATAGCCCATTTGGAGCTGTGAAATTTTCATAGAGTGCTTACTCTTACCAGCTTATAACATCCTTTAAGCCTCACAGTAATGGGAGTAGAGTAATCATCTCCCTAGTCTTTCTCAGTGGGCAGCCATGTCTAAGAGCCTGGTTGAGACACTGAATGTAAAAGAAAGAAAGTGTGAGTAGTTCAATTTTGCACAATTAAGGTTTGGCATCGTGATCCTAGGTCAGTATGAACTCAGCAAGCTTCAAAAAGCAAACCTGCTGATCTTTTCCGTCAGAGCATAGGAAATAATGAATAATAATGATTATCTAAGTGAGACTTCACTACATCGTGACTCCTGAAAGATAATGATCATGTGCTATCAAATGCTGTTGTCATTTGCCATCAGTGTGCACACAGCGATAAGGAATCTGTGTCCCTCCAGATGGTTGCTAAACTAAAACTCCCATCTCTCCTGATCATTGACCATGCTAGCTGGGGCTGATGGGAGCTGTAGTCAGTTCAATAACATCTGGAGTGCCACAGGTCTCCCAACTATTGATTTACAGGTTACAACAGGAATACATTCAAGGAGCATACAACCTAAAATTCAACATGGGAAATAACAGAGAAAGAGGAGGGAAGTGGTGGTAGGCCGAGTTACAAACTGAGTTACAGCAGGGCAAGGGAACTAGGGGGTTGCACCAAAGGCTTTGCGGGTGGGTATTTATTTATTTCTTAGGTTTATATCCCACCCTTCCTTCCAAAAGAGCACAGGTCAGCAAGCATTGAGGGAGGCTCTGAATGAAGGGCAATATGGAATCATGCATGTGTTCTGGGAGGCAGTTACAAGCATATGGGGCAGCAAGGGAGAAGGAGCAGAGTCTTTTAAGGAAGCAGGATACTTTTAGATTGTGGGTAATATTAATAATTAATAGTAATAATAACTGGATGCCCAAATCTACATTATTCCAATGTGTAAAAGACTGGAGAATATACAGAAATTTGGCCAATCAAGCAAGCATTAGAATCTCCAGATCACGCAGCAAGCTAATACCATGGTATAGAGGCTGGAACTGGTCATTAGTGCTGATTTTTACAAAACTACTCTTTGGAAATTTGGTGCTCTATTTCATTATTCTCATGAAGCGCTAAAGAGGTACACTGAAGCAATACATTGAACAAACAGCACAGGTTAATGTTAGCCAGTTAGTTCTCTTCAGTGGTCACAATCATTTGTTTGCGTCATGAGTCATTTAAGTAGTTCAATAGTTTTTAATTCCCTGGCTCAAGTAAAAACGAATAGGCTACATTTTTCATCAAATCACTATTTGGCTCTTTATTTCCAATCCATTAATTTGCTCTAGGAGTAGTTCTTGTTATGTTTAAGCTCAAAACAAGGGAATTCCACAGGAAATTGGAAACCAGCCATAATGTGGGTAGGTTTTCTGTGAAAAATCACCACAATGTGCAATACAGAAATAATCCAGAACACGTGCCTGCAAAACTCTATTGACTGTGTACACACCATACATTTCAGTTTCCAAAGTACATTTAAAGCAGATTAACTTCCCCCAAAGAATTCTGAGAACTGTAGGTTACCTGTCACAGAGTTACAATTCCCAGCGCTCTTAACAAACTACATTTTCCAGAGATCTTTGGGGAAAGTCAATGTGTTTTAAATGTTTGATGTGTATAAAGCCTATTGGTTGTGCTTTACAATAACTTGGCAGTAAATTGCTTTTTTAAAAGTTATGCTAAATTTAGATCAGAAGTACATTGATCAAGAGTATTCTTGGTTCTGGTGGAAAAAAGATTATGGCATTAAGAATTTTTGCACACGTATTTCTGATCCTGTTATTGTTGCTTCCATTTTAAAAAAAGAATAGCTGTGACTAACTTTTTCAGAGAAATGAATTAAAAAGATCCAGTGAGAAATGCATTATCTCTGTGTGCATATGTATATGTCTAGATTACACCAGCACTAAAATGTGTCAATAGACTGTTTGATTGTAGAGAATACTGATGGAAGCAAGTAAAAAATAAAATAGGTATAAAAGGAGAATTCCTAGATACCAATATACAAGTTGGGGCAAGTAGTCTTTGGTAAAAGGATCCCAACAGAGATTTAATATCACAAATTACGAAGCAAAGTAAAGCATGGAAATATAGGCTGTTAGACCTTTAAAACATGTTATTCTAAGTTCCTTCCAAAGTTCCCTAGTTCCTCTAGCATAGAAAAATACCACGTTTAGTAAGTTTAAAATGGTTACAATCTCTTCAAAGGTCAGATTCATGTCCTTTCAGGAGAAAAATGCACAGAAAGTAAAATTTGGCATAGTTACAGTGGTGCAAGTTATTACATTATTGATATAGGAACTCAAGAATAGCATGTGAGAGCCATGTGGAGCAATATATTTGGAGCAATATGCTGAGCTTCTCGGGTAGACTTAAGGGGAACAACAGGCTTGATTACTTTCCTCCCAAGGTGACAAGGAATGACCTAGCTAAGCCTGGCAGGACAGCTCACTCTGTGACATTATCCCCCTCATGCATTTATTAGAGTTAAGCATGTTGGGTATATGAGGCTGCTTATCCCACAAATACTTAACATGAGTTGCTGCCACACTATTTTTCAACTCATGTCCAGGCACTCTACCAATAGGCAATTTACTATTACTTGAAAACCAATTTACTATTACTTGAAAACCATTAGTAACTGAAAAATAACTCATGGGTCATTTTTTTGTCCACTGCAGACATGTCCCTGACACACACTCTTTTGGGACCAGGTCACAGGAGTTTTCCACAGCAATAGGAAGTGGGAGAGACAATAAATCATAGATCCATTGGGACCTCCTTGCAGGGGCTATAGCACTGAAGCCTTACATGTTTAAATATGCAACAGAGATAGAGAACCAAAACATAGATGACATATTTATAGTCTCAAAGTACTGCTTCAAAAGGTAAAGGTAAAGGTACCCCTGCCCGTACGGGCCAGTCTTGACAGACTCTGGGGTTGTGCGCCCATCTCACTTAAGAGGCCGGGGGCCAGCGCTGTCCGGAGACACTTCCGGGTCACGTGGCCAGCGTGACATCGCTGCTCTGGCGAGCCAGAGCCGCACACGGAAACACCGTTTACCTTCCCGCTGGTAAGCGGTCCCTATTTATCTACTTGCACCCGGAGGTGCTTTCAAACTGCTAGGTTGGCAGGCGCTGGGACCGAGCAGCGGGAGCGCACCCCGCCGCAGGGATTCGAACCACCGACCTTTCGATCGGCAAGTCCTAGGCGTTGAGGCTTTAACCCACAGCGCCACCTGCGTCAAAAGGTAATTTATCCTAAATCTCTGAAGGTACAGACCTTGGATGGATCAAGTTTTCCTGAGCAAAATGCCTGCTCCTGCACATGCACTGCACAAACTTCTAATCCTGTAAACTGCTATTTTGAGGGTCTGAAAAGTTTGAAGACAAGTGTTTTATCTTTATGGATTCAAGAAGTAATTTTGGGGGGTATATTTGCACTGAAACAGGAATATAGTGCCTTATTATGCCATCTGCAAGGTTTGCAAATGTCTAATCACCAACATTCTCCGATTTACAAGATAGGCACAGCCTTAACTAATTCAAGCAAAAGAGTTTTTTTTCCCCAAGCATAATGAATTTTGAAAGCACAACTGCCTCTTTTTTTGGGACAACTCAACAGAGAAGATCTGTGTTCAATACATCATGACGCCAAGTCACAGATCTTTGTAAATAAATATCATGACAATATTAGATGTGCCTAGCATACCAATCTGTTGAAAAGTTACTCTGTAGAGGAAAGTGCCTTCTTGTTATTCAAGTTCCGTACTAGTAAAAATAATGTGTGGCAGCTAAGCATTAAATCTAGCTTTAAAAGTTCCACTGTAAAAGGCTGCTTGTTACTAATGGAGGTTGTTAGCTTAGAAAACCAATTGCCATATGGAGAAAAACAGCATAACTAGTATGTTTCAGAGTGTGCATCTTGTACTTTCACTCCATGGGCACAATCTGTCTTACATGGCTCCCATTCATTTCAATGGAGCCTGCACATGAGGACTTCCCAGATAATGTATATTCTTTGTCTTTTGAAAAATGCTCCTCTTTGAATTTGTAGAAGAATGAAGATACAACCCCCGCCCCACAACAGCAGTGCACCAGTCTGGCAGGCAGCAGCTTTCCATGGTCTTAAAGAGTGATGGCTCCTACCTAATCCTTAACTAGAGATGCCAGAGATTGAATTTGGTACAATTTGTATGGAAAACATGTGCTCTTCTGCTGAGCTACGGCAAGGTGAAATGCAGCAAGTGCAGTCCTGAGATTCCACATGCAGCATCCACAATACTATGAAAGCCTATGAAATGAATTACTATCAGGCATGGATGTTCTTTTGTTATGCCATTCCTGTGATGTTGCTATTTGCAAATGGGCATTGCTGGTGGGTGCATTAATGAAATGCTTGTGAATAAGGTTCTAAATGTAAGTGTAGGACCTCTTGACAAGTTGGGCATACAATGCACTGGAGTTTTCAGAGACTGAATTCTTGCTTTAAAGGTCATGTTCTATTTTCAGTAAAGTGTTATATGGATTTTTAACAAGTACTGTACTATTCTGCTTTTTCTGACACTTAGCATTTCAACCACAAATTGTATGTAGGAATATAATCACTTTGGTTTGTATATGTTGCAAAACTACAGGTATTAGTATGTTGCTCATAATATGTCTTGAGTTCCACATATTTTTCATATATGACGGAGGCCAGAAACTAAGCTTGCCAAATTATGTATATGCATTTGATGTAGTATTCTCTAACCACAAAACCTTATGCTAATACACATTTCTTAGGGTGTTATAATATTCCTTATTGTTTTTCCTCAGAATAAGAGTATGACATCAACAGATAACGGACTTACTCTGTCTTTCTAGTGAGCAACATATTATTAAATAAATAATAAAACCTAGATTAAAATTCAGTGAAGGAGATTGTATCAAATATATTTTCACATGGTCCAAAGCAGCCATGGAAAGTTTTTCATCAAAAAATGGAGACCGTATGTGAATATGCAGCAACAAATCTACCCCAAACATTGGTCTTTTATTTGGCAAATATACATTTTACAGAATGTACCTGTTCCTGAGGCTTGGGTGGCCTGAGGTAGGTCAGAGCTCTAAATATCTTTAGATTTCCCCAGTATGGTTTACAATTTGCTCTTGGGTTTACAATCAACACTCATTGGTCCTGCCTCTCTGATATGTTTATAAGCAAAATTTAAGAAGTCAGTTTACTAATGTATGTGTGTGTCAGTTGTAGCAAATACAGTGGTACCTCAGGTTACATACGCTTCAGGTTACAGACTCCGCTAACCCAGAAATAGTGCTTCAGGTTAAGAACTTTGCTTTAGGATGAGAACAGAAATCATGCTTCGGCGGCGCAGCGGCAGCAGGAGGCCCCATTAGCTAAAGTGGTTCTTCAGGTTAAGAACAGTTTCAGGTTAAGTGCAGACCTCCAGAACGAATTAAGTACTTAACCTGAGGTACCACTGTACAATATTTTCTTCCATGACAGTCTTCATATGAAAAGAAACCTTGCTTTACTTCTTTGGATGTTTCATGAATGTAATAGTTTTCATCTTCCCCACAGGGCTGTGACTTAGACTGGTTTATATACTGAAGAGTACTGCTAAACCGTTTTTCAGCTCTCCGTGACATTTCCAGCCAGAAAGAATTTACTGGCACATGTTTGAGGTGTCCTGCATTCTGCTTCCCATACTGAATACTAAGCTAATAACTCGTAATTCAGGCTTCTTATCATCCCAGGCAATTAAACACAACAGCAGATGAATCAAATCAACCTTATTCATATTCTTTTTCACTTCCATAGCCTAAATTTAAACTTTATGAACCCAGACATCACATTTCCAGATACAAACATAAATACCTTGGATGCAAAAATAGGTACTTTGCCATTATTGTGCTCTCTGTTCACTTTCACATTATCATGCTCCTTTTCTATAGGTTCCCATATTTTTTCTGTATACATATTTTAAGGATTTTTATAAATTTAATACTGGATTGCTTTCATATGTCCCACATGTGGCCCTCTGGATGTTATTGGACTCCCAACTCCCATCAGCCCTATCCAGCATTAGGCAATGGTCAAGGGTAATGGAGGGGCACAGGTCCTGCCTCCCACTGAGTAATAAAACTTACAATTTTTAAGCCTTTGAACCAGCAGCATTAACAGGTTGTTTCTTTCTGTGCATCACTGCAAAATATTTACCAAACTGCAACACTCTGTTTTTAATGTTTGTATTTCCTGCTGCTGGGTTTTAACATTTCTGACATTCTAAGGAAGATATTTTATGTGGTCTTTGCATTTTATTTTATTCTTGTTTCTTATGGTTGCTTTCTGTATTTATGGGTGTTAGCTCCCCTGAACCGTCAATAAAGGTAATATATAAATTTGTCAAAGAAACAAACCCACAAATAGTGCTGTTCAGACACATTGGATTCCTACATTCTCTGGTTTTCTGCCATTCTTCTCCATATTAATAGCACATTTGTAAAGAATAGAAGCCCTCTAGATGTTGCAGGACCACAATTCCCAATGGCCACAGCCAGTGTGACTAATGGTCAGAGATGATGGGAGCTGTAAACCATCAAGTACATCTTGAGGCTCCCAGCCCTGGTTTAGGTACTAACTAGGCACAACCAGAAGTAGTTATATCCAACTTCCTGCACATTCAAGCCCTGTTTGGAGGATTTAAACTAGTTTATATGCACTGAAATCCTTGGGAAGTAAAGAAACAGCATGGATTTGGAATAGTCTACAATGCGTAGCTTTTGGAGAAAAACAGATGCTGATTTCCAATCTGTTTTGTGATTTTGATTGTTTCTAATATACATCTGCAATTCAGCTTGGTAAGACACCACTTACCAGCTAATGACCTATCAATCTGATGTGTATGGTTAGGAGTGGATATGTTTAGGGAAGACCAACTGCTCTGGATTGTTGTTGCTTTTAAATCCCACTACTATTATCTAACCCATTCACCCAGTTTCTAAAGAAGATCAAGTTGGAATACGTTCGAATGGTGCGGGACGGAGAGGACCCATACAATACATAAATCTTTCAAACACTATACCGAAGGAGCCACAAATTTCTATCATCAATCCTTGTGTCTGAGTCTTTATATCCTTCTGTCCTATTCTGTTCCTCACTATACGTATTAACTTTGAAGATTGTTCAAGAGCTGTGACATGCAGCTTCCATACATACTGTTAAATTTCAGTCCAGCCAGTGACTTTTGAGACATATTGAATCACTTCTACAGCAACTCTGTGCTCTGATCAAAGCTGTTTAATTCCTAGACCACAAATGAAATTCTCCTGAGTGGTGAAATGAAATTGACCTGAAATGTAGATGTCCCATCTTCTGCTGGAGCAACATTAAAACAAGGCTACTAAACTTTATGCCCATTTGTCTTGAGAAATTCACAGTTCCTACTACTACAGAATTTCCTACTGCTACTCCAACATTCACAAATACTGCAATGCGCTCTACGTGGGGCTACCTTTGAAGGTGACTCGGAAACTACAACTAATCCAGAATGCGGCAGCTAGACTGGTGACTGGGGCGGCCGCCGAGACCACATAACACCGGTCTTGAAAGACCTACATTGGCTCCCAGTACGTTTCCGAGCACAATTCAAAGTGCTGGTGTTGACCTTTAAAGCCCTAAACGGCCTCGGCCCAGTATACCTGAAGGAGTGTCTCCACCCCCATCGTTCTGCCCGGACGCTGAGGTCCAGTGCTGAGGGCCTTCTGGCGGTTCCCTCATTACGAGAAGCAAAGCTAAAGGGAACCAGGCAGAGGGCCTTCTCGGTAGTGGCACCCGCCCTGTGGAACGCCCTCCCATCAGATGTCAAAGCGATAAATAACTACCTGACATTCAGAAGACATCTTAAGGCAGCCCTGTTCAGGGAAGTTTTTAATCTGTGATATTTTAGTGTATTTCTGGTTTTTATGGAAGCCGCCCAGAGTGGCTGGGGAAACCCAGCCAGATGGGCGGGGTACAAATAATAAATTATTATTATTATTATTAATTATTCTAATGAATCCAGTTTCCTCTCATAACTTCTCTCCTACATCACTCTACACGAGTCTTGCTGCAGATATACAAAAAAGAACAAGGCTAGAGGGCTTTGGATTGGCCCCAAAGAGACTGAGCCAAGATCCCAAGGAAAACAGACGCTTTTAAGGTATCCAGAGGGGTAGATCTTCAAAATAGTTTTCACAAT
This sequence comes from Podarcis gaigeae, assembly GCF_964106915.1. Classification (NCBI taxonomy): domain Eukaryota; kingdom Metazoa; phylum Chordata; class Lepidosauria; order Squamata; family Lacertidae; genus Podarcis; species Podarcis gaigeae. Next base: position 43,553,814 of record NC_139677.1, on the reverse strand, counting down.
CTGCTACAGAGCATATAGTGTCAAAAGAGAATCATCCTCATATCCCATCCTTATCACATTCCCAATTATCAAAATGCTTTATGAACATTATCTGAGGACTTTTAGAGAAGAGAATATCTTCTTCAGTAGGAAAAGACAAAACAGATGCTGCTGTTGTTTTCTTTTTCATGGAAGATAGCTGACACACTAAATAGAATGGTTAAGCTTCTGCCTACTACAGCAGCAAACTTCATTTGAAGCTGTTTCAATGATGGGATGAGTCATATGCTACTGAAAGTGTGCTGACTGTTCTAATATTGGTACTATATGACATGCACCCACTCAACTTCATCACCGTGCTCCAAACAAAGTTAATGAACACCAAGAAACCTTAGGAACATTACCTCTTCGGGGAAGGTCTTTTCCCATCCAAAACTTCAAAGACCTTACACTTGAGACACATTAATTTGAGACTGTAATAAATAAATCAAAAACTTATTTCATTTCTCCAGTTTCCTTTTCAGAGTGAGTACAGATTTATATTCTGCCTTTCCTGACTACAGTAGGATGGTGTCCCATATGCATAGTATAGTGTGATGTGGGACGCGGGTGGTGCTCTGGTCTAAACCACCGAGCCTCTTGGGCTTGCCGATCGGAAGGTTGGCGGTTCGAATCTGCATGACGGAGTGAGCTCCAGTTGCTCTGTGCCAGCTTCTGTCAACCTAGTAGTTTGAAAGCACACCAATGCAATTAGATAAATAGGTACTGCTGTGGCGGGAAGGTAAATTGCATTTCCGTGTGCCAGAAGCAGTTTAGTCAAACTGGCCACATGACCTGGAAAGCTGTCTGCGGACAAATGCCAGTTCCCTCGGCCTGAAGTGAGATGAGCACCACACCCCATAGTTGCCTTTGACAGGACTTAACCATCCCAGGGGTCCTTGACCTTTTACCTATAGTGTAACGTATAGTGTGAAAAGTGCCCCCTCTTATGCATAGTGTTTTCCCATTATCCAAAGCACCCCTTCCCCCAAGTATCATTTAAGTTGTCATTTGAACAAATTCCCATATATGTATGGAATGACACCCCCCCAAGGTGTGTTATGTTCCTGTTGGAACTGCAACAGCAGAGACCATTCTGTGTGCAATTTAAGAATTAGTTCTGTTAGTGTTAGTCAACTAATCACAAGGGTGATGGGCAGAGGTGTTGTTTAGCAACCAAGTAGAGTGGCAAGATCTTTGCTGAGGTAGCATGTGACCCGGTTGGCTGTGTGGATTTGAGGGAGGCTTTCCTCTATTTGTTTCCTTGAATGTCTCACTGCTATGTACAGGGCCTGAAGAAAGACAAAACCTCTCTGTTCCTTTCTCCAGGCCTTGTATTTCTGATCTCTGTCCGCATTACTTTGTTAAGAACTCCAGCCTTACATCCCTTTCATCAACAGGCTAAGATGTACTTCTTTGTTCAGGCTTTTGATGAGGTACATTATATGTGCTTTTATAGATGGTGCTGATTTAATGTATTCAGAATTCAGATCTTATATTGAATTCATTGTGCTTTTGCTTCTGTGCCCTGTCTTAGGACCTTTGAGTGAAGGGCAGCATCACATGACTTGCTGAAGAGCAAGCTGCTAAAAGTAATGAAGCTGTAGCAGTGTATTTTTCAAGGCACGCCACTATGTTTTATTGACGGGGGGAATCAATGCTGCAAAATTACTTCTCACACAACCATAAAAACTGCTGCTATGTCTGTAGAAGCCCCATGGGATTAAGATTAATGCAGTAGGGCGCAGCTAGATGCCAGAGGATTTACCGCCTCTACTAAAGTCTTTCAATATTCAACAACAACTTGCTTCACTTGTTGCATTCTGCATTTCCCACACTAGCCTTCATGCCAACAGAAAAGCAAAAAGCAAACCTAGGAAGACATTCATAGCAATGGGCAGTTTACACAGAGCTGACTGCAGAGTGTGGCTCTACTCTGAAAAGATGCAAGTGAGCTAAACTGTGCACTGTGCTCCTGGTCTTCCAACAGTCAGGCTGCTCTCCTGAGTGCTAAAAGCAAAAAACTCTAAATCAGACAAGTATCATATTTATTCAAATGAATACATCATAGATTTGCTGCTTTAAGGACCTCGTAAATGTTTTAACATCGCCCCATACAGACTTGAGAGGGAAATTCATGACTCATTCACTGCAAAGTGTATTTGTTGTTCCATCTACAATCTCCCACAACCTTTTCTCCCTTATAGCACTCTGTATCTATTGTTTTCTCATCTATGTTAGGTTTTCTAGTTATTTTCCTCATGTTCTTTCATATTTTTTTCAGAGCTAGATGCCCTTTTCAATATTTCCCCATTGTGTCTTGAACCCATCAAATATTTGCATCCCAGTGTACCTCTTCCCTTCTTTAGAGCTTTCTGCAGTTCATTCCAACGTAACTATCACCTGAGAATGCCATTCTTACTCTGTTTGCTAGCTCCCCTGGGTCAGGTTCACGTCAACATACATGTAGTCACTGGATTTAGTTGTTTACAAAAACAAATGTCAGCCATTTTCACAGAGGGTGAATTTGATATAGATACCAATAGCAGCTCAGCAAGCCTCTGGAGTTCTTTGAACAATTTTGCCAAGTAGCATTTGGGGATACTTTTTAATATACTTTATAGTGTGGATTCAATAAACAAATTCAATTAAAAACTTGCCTGAATCTCATTACTTCTAAGTAATAAACCACACAACTGGTGCTGAGACCAAAACACTAGAAATTTAGGTCATCCTCATACCTCCCATTGTCAAATCTCCTGAACACCAATTCATGCCATTTTCATTTCTTAGTGCTGATTTCAATAAGTGTGTGGATTTTATGCATGGGTCGAACATCTCCAGGCAGACCCATTGTGTAGTACAACTGGAATCCAGTTTGAACTATTAGTTAATCCTGTGAAATAGTCAAGTAACAAGTTTAATATTGTCAGTTTCCTGTTTATATACAGTATTGTGCATTCCCCTGATCATCATGTGATGTTGCAAAGGGTGTGTTTGTGTGCACGTAATGTTGTCAGAAGCAGTGCAAGCCCAGACTCATCTCCTGGTCCTTCCATTACAATATAGAGAAGTATTTTGATGTATTTGCAGTCTGTTTCTATACAGCCAAACTTGGTGCAATCCTGCTACTTCTATAGCTGCAAGCCAAAAATTCTTAGCACTTACAGATATTTGTAATGTGGACCCTAAGAAGACTGTTCATGAAAATGTCTGGGGCACAAAGTTTAGCTTTATGAAAGCAGACAGCTGTCAACTTCTTAAGCCTGGAACATGTGAGGAGCTTTGCACAACTTGCCTCTTTCTGTTTCAAATCTTTTGTATGGATTGTAAAAGTGGCAGTCTAGTTGTCACCTAGAGAACATATATGGGAATACAGAACCTAGCTTGTGGTCTGAAGCTGCCCCAGTAAGTACAGCAGAGCGAGGTCATGGTTGCACAATATCTAATTACTGCATAGTAATTTCCATGTGAATATTTAATTAAAGTTTGCTTGCTTTGGAATGACCAGTTTTTATTAAGAGCAGAATTGCACCTTTGAGTATATGTGTGTGGGGGTGAGGGACAGAGAAATAATTATTCTGCAGAAACTATACAGCAACTCTGTAAGCATGAGAACATTAACCAGTTTTGAGAGAAGACTCTGGATCATGAGCCTGCTGTTAACGCTATCACTTTTGTAGTGTATTTTTTTCAATTCTTTATCCCTCGTCAACCATACATAGTAGGTTTGTCCAGAAGAGAGGGGTTTTGCTCGGATCTAGTTAGTGAGGTTCATTGCTGACCAAGGATTTGAAACTGGCTCAGGACTCCCAAATTTAAGGCCTAATCTCCCGTAGCAGGGTTAGCCAACATGCTGCTTGTCAGATATTATTGAACTACAGCTCCCATAAGCCTCAGACAGCATTGCCAATGGTCAATGATGATGTAAGTTGTAGTCCAGCAATATCTGGAGTGCATTTATAACCCTTCAAAATATTAACTGACTTGGGATAGAGAGTCCCATTGTCCATTTTTTTAATGTTGTCTGCTAAGGGCCCCTTCAGACACCCTTTTATTTCACATTCATTAGAATTCGTGCTCTTGATGCTATTGGGGTAGCTCACAGGCGACCTTGGGCTAGTCAGCTCCTCTCAGCCTAACCTACTTCACAGGGTTGCTGTGAGAATAATATTGGGGAGTTTATGCCACTCTGAGCTCCTTGAAGGAAAGGAGTGACATAAATGTAATAGTAAAAAATTAAAATTTAAAAATACTGTTTGTAGCTGCGATATTTTTGGAGTGGTCACACTGCTTCATTTTCAGTCAGTGCATATTCTGTAACTTCCTGCTGAAATCCTAAAACTTTTTAATATTATAAAAGTTCTGGGCTTTTTCCTGCTTTTGGTGTGCTACAGCCCCACTTGCAATAATGTGGTAGCACTGGGGAAGCATCACAAAATAAACTAAAGCAGAATTAATCAACTACTAATGCACTACTATTGTGTCAAGAATATATAGCAGAACACACAGAAAAATACCTATCTGGAGGGGTCTGAGTTCAAAAAGCAGTCTTTTCAAGCTTTATGGATGTATATTCATAGATATATTTTCATTGTTAAGATTTTCAAGTTCATGTGTATGAAGATTTCTAGTGCAATCATGTTTATTTATCAAAAGTATCTGTCTTCCTGCCCATCTTCCAAGTATCAAAATCAATTATTCACTTGATACAGCAATAGCATTCTTATCATTTACCATTGCTGAGCTGTTCTCTTCTACCCGAGTTCCATTGTGTTGCTTTCTGTTCTTCTTGCTCTTCTGAAGTAGCCAGGTTTCTGTCTTTCTGAATTTTGCCTGTTATTAACTGTTATCGAATAAGGTCTGAGAATAACATTAATCTCTACGCAACATCTTTGCATTTCTAATGCCAGAGTTAGCTTCTCCATCTGAAGCTAAGTAATTACTTCTTCCTAACGCTTTAATACTTCATAACACTTTGCCAAAGAAGTATTTAATATCACTGCAGCAGAATTATCTTCTAGCTTGAAATTGTCCGAATTAATTGTACTTACGTGTGGGTTGCTACCACTTGAACCTGGTGTTAGTCAGTCGTCTACAATTAAGAACATTTTAAAACAATCACATAACCTCACAGCTAGTAATTTCAAGGTTGCCAGAAACAGTATATTTCGGCCTCAAATACTTGAGCAAGCAAGAATGTTTTGAGATCGCCCCTGAATATTAATAATGAGGAAGACAGACACACATTGGCAGGGAGTGCATTTCACAAACAATTAGAGCTAACAACTTGAATTGGCCCAGTAGCTCCCTGGAAACCAGTGCAGTGCTCTCGGGACCAGTGGCACATGGTCCTATTGGGCTGCCCTTCTCACCAACCTGACAGCTGCATTCTACACTAGCTTGCAGCTTCTAGGCTATCTTAAAGGGCAGCTCTGTGTAAATCACATTACAGTAGACTAGTTTGGAGGTCACTAGAGCATGGGTAACTGAAGCTAGGCTCTCTCAGTCCAGGAATGGCTGCAACTAGTGAACCATGCTAACCACAAAGGCCACTGAGGACTCCAATGACAGGTTGGAATCCAGGAGTACTCACAGACAACAAATCCTCCCATAAGAGCTCATCCATCTAATTACAAGATACAAGAACTGCCCAACCAAAGCATCTCTGATAAGCATTTAGCCTTAGTTTTTTGGCCCCCAGTCCAGCCCATCACTGCTTCCAGGCATCAATCCAGCCTCTCCTGATTCAGAGGGAATGTAGAGATAGCATATTGACATTGTGCTCCAGATCTTTGGATGGAAGCTCTGAACAACTTCTTACAGATGTTGAATACCAGAAGACAAAGAATGTGTTGAAGGAACTGGACATGGAGGGAGGGGTTAAGTTCCTTCATGGTCACACATCACCCCATGTATGAGATAAGCCAACAGATGCAAGACCCGCCAAGCCAGTTGAGATGGCAGCGGCCCAGTGCCATCTACGGTATATAAGTGATTAAGGCATGTCAGCTCTTTAGTCAATGAATCTGTCCATGAGTCAGAGTCTGTAATACATCTTGAAACTGCTGGAGCAATAGAAATACTTTGTGTGTGTGTGTGTGTGTGTGTGTGTGTGTACCATTGTCTGCAAAGCCTACAATCTATATGTAGAGATCAGTGTCCAGAACTGTAATACTGAATACCCTGTCCTGTAAGGTAATGGTAAAGGTAAGGGACCCCTGGACAGTTAAGTCCAGTCAAACTTGACTATGGAGTGTGGTGCTCATCTTGCTTCAGGCCCAGGGAACTGGCATTTGTCCACAGACAGCTTTCTGGGTCATGTGGCCAGCATGACTAAACCGCTTCTGGTGCAACGGAACACCGTCACAAGTGCCAGAGTGCATGGAAATGCCATTTACCTTCCCACTGCAGTGGTACCTATTTATCTTCTTTGTTGGTATGCTTTTCAACAGCTAGGTTGGCAGGAGGTGGGACGGAGCAATGGGGGCTCACCCTGTCGTGCACACTTGAACAGCTAACCTTCTGATCGGCAAGCCCAAAAGGCTCAGTGGTTTAGACCACAGCGCAGCCCGCTCCCTTTCCTGTAACATGGGCTGGAAGTTCCCCTCTTTTTCCATTTGGTTTGCAATATCAAACTAACCGCGCTGGATAGAAGGGCTGATGACACTGTAGGTTATGGGGAAGTCACATTCATTGCTCTACATTTGTATGCAGCCTTTGTCTCCGCTGCCATCACAATGCATTACCATTGTCCTTAGAAAGAGGTTAGGAAGATTAGATGCAGAACTTCTGATGGCCAACAGTGTGATGAAAAAAGACAGACAAATTCATAGAACATAGCAATGTCGAGAGTTATTAAACAAGACCAGAGTGCTAGGAGTGGTGCTTTGATTGTTCCAAAAAATGGGAGTGTGTGAAAGAGCATAAAAAGTGCTGCTAAACACTTCCTCTAGCATTTAGATCTACCGATTGGTGGAAATAGTTACTGGATTGGATGGACCACTGATCTGAATCATTCAGGCTGTGTGCGTACTTAAATCCAGTATATAGATTTTTGAACATTAAGTTTAAAATTGATAGGATGTTTTGAAATATATGCACTGCAACCCATTAGCTCAGTCTTCTTTAGCTCACTTTTATATGAGTAATTGAGAGGTCATCTGCTGCAGCAGCAGGCAATAAACGTTTCTCTGGAACTGTGTTTGCTTCTCATTATTAGCATAATCACAGCTGTGTTCTCCAGTGGGTGCGAACTCATAGGGAATAGCAGATAACTTAATAATAACAATAAATCTTTCACTGCTAAATCTCAGGAAAATGAAATGTTAAAGCAGGCCATGCTAAACCTGGCATCTTCCACATGTTGTAAGATTCCCAGAAGCCCCAGCCAGCATAGCTAGTGGTCAGGGGTGATAGGAGTTGTAGTTCAGCAGCATCTGAAAGGCCAAAGGTTGGCATGTCACCAAAACACCCCAGCATCCCTATCTGTTTGACATCTAATGGGAGGGTGTTCCACAGTGGCAGGAGCCACTACTGAGAAGGCCCTCTGCCTGGTTCCCTGTAACTTCACTTCTCGCAGTGAGGGAACCACTGGAGGTGGATCTCAGTGTCCAGGCTGAACAATGGGGGTGGAGACACTCCTTCAGGTATTCAGGGCTTGAGGCTGTTTAGGGCTCTAAAGGTCAGCACCAACACTTTGAATTTAAGAGGGGGAAGGACCACTTGGGGAATTCCAAGCAGGCTCCAGTGCAGAGACAGAGCCTCAGGGGGTGCCACTGAAAGATGAAGATCAATGGATGAGCATCTGGTGGGAGGGTCTCAGGAGGTTTTCCCATAGGTGCCTCATTTTTTCCAATCTTAAATTCAGATGTGTGGAATTCAAAGAATAGCTGCGTTTCAATTGGCTTACTGGTCTGGAAAGTGTGAATTAGGCAGGTTCACATTAAAATGCAAACAAAACTGAACCTCCCCCCCCCCACATCCTTATTGGGCACTGACTTGTACCTTTCACAGGTGCAGACAGGGTGCATAGGTGTAGCTGAACAACACAAGTCCCAATTGAATAGACTTTGAATATGGCATGGAAGGAATTTGTATGTCGGAATGTTCATCTGCATTTTTTCCACAATACTATAATTTGGCTGCCAAATATGAACCTGAACTCAAAGTGCAGATGCTTAAGAAAACAAAGGCATATTTTCAGGACCAAATTCTCTCAGAGCAAAGCAATTATGAATCACTCTGTCATAGTGTTGTGAGCCTCAAGGCAGTTTGGAATGCCAGTAGAACATGACAAAGGTGAACCCGGTTCGAGTGTCCCATTTTGATGACACTTTGCTTCAGAGGCATCATTTTGAAAGGGAACAGCCATGTAATGAAAGCCTATGTTCCTTCTGTAAGGTACTAACAGAGAGGGACCACACAAGCCCGCAGAGCCTATTTGATTATTCTCCCATAATTTTCTGGTGTGATCACCTCAAGTTCTCATTATGAATAATTCACAGCTAAACAGCTTGAGTGTGAAGTGGGGACATTCAGAGCAGACAGAGAAGCTGAGTCATCCCAAGGATATGGTTGTTTATCACATTTTGAACAATGCACTTCAAGAATCATTCTCTTCTTTAGAATAAGACAGTCAATTTTACTGGGGCCTCTACAAAGATGAAATCTGTAAGAACTGCAAGACAATGTTCCTTTTATATAGTGGTGTGTGTATATTGTTGTTGTTTTTTACTTTAGAGAGTCTTACATGTTTAACTTCAAAAGAAAAACAAAGATCTTGCTATCTGTGTTAAGTGCTCTTTTGAATGCCATAATTTGAAGTCTAGAACTTGTACAGTCTAACCAGTTCTGACAACATAGGACTTATTCATTTCAATGTACTTTTTGACGGCACATAATTTGTAAACCAAGCTAGCCATTCTCATAGGAAGGCACTGGACATAGTAAAAGATCCATCGCATCCTGGTCACTGTCTCTTCGAGCTCCTGCCGTCGGGACAGAGATACAGGACGATGAAGACAAGAACGAGCCGTCTTAAGAACAGCTTCTTCTCCAGAGCGATCTCGGCCCTGAATGGGAAGCCTGGACTTTGAAAGTCATCTAATCTTCCTTGCTGTATTATACTGTATTGTTTTAATTAGTGTTTTTGTAGTTGTTTTGATTTTGTGTGGAGTGCCCTACCCGGGTGGATGGAGCAGCCAAGTAATTTCGTTGTCCCCGAGAGGGGGCAATGACAATAAATATATTATTATTATTATTATTATTATTATTATTATTATTATTATTATTATTAAACAAGGGAAGCTGATACTGGCAAAAGGAATTGTGAACTGCACATTCCAGGGTCATAATCTCCTTCTTTGCTGTAATTTTACTCTTCTTTATAACTTGAAGACATAAAAAGATCCATTTTATGGCCGTTCTATAATGTCATCTGCTAATGTAAGGTTAAAAATGGTGACTATAATGTCACAAGATAAAAGAAGACTGGAATTTCTACATAATTGAAGCTGGTCTGATTCTCCTCTCCTAAACGGCATACGAAAATCTAAAAGATATCAGCTGTGGATTTACAACAGTATATGTAGAAGAAGAATAACCAGCCACTTACTGTTTGAATTCCCACATCAGAGGGGCTTCTATAGAACTCTGGATATTGCTATTATGACAAAATTAATGTATCATATGCAAGTTCAGGCAGGACTTGTTACATAAAGAAAAAGTACAAAGAAATGAACGATGTCTGCATTATTCTAGAATGATAAATAACAAGATACATTATGCTAGTACTACTTTCTGGAAATGACCCAGCAAGCAGGAGTGGAATTACCGTAATATAGGGCCTCCAGCTCCCACCCTGAGTTGTTCCAGAAGGATACCATGGTCAATGCTAGCAAAAGCTGCCGAGAGAACAAGGAGGACCTACAGGGTTGCACTCCCCCTGTCTCTCTCCAAATAGAGGTAATCAAACAGGGCAGACAAGGCTGTTTCAGTGCTAAAAGCAGACCTGAAACAGGACTGGCATGGATCCATATAATTTGCTTCCTCCAAGTATACTTGCAGCTAGTCAGCTACCAGCCTCTCAGTTATCTTCCCCAATAAAGGAATAGTAGACAATGGATGGTAGTTTTCTAAAACCTCTGGATCCAGGGAGGGCTTTTTCAAGAAGGGGATAGTTGCTGTCTTTTTCAAGGCAGTGGCCATTAGTCCCTCCCATAATGAGGCATTAACTACTTCCTGGACCCATCCTGTCAATCTCCTTCTACTAGATTTTCATGAGCCCTTGTGGACAGGGACTCGGAGGGCACCATAGTCAGCCACACAGCAATGAGTGTCCTGTTTACATCATCGGGCTTCAACATCTGAAACTGATTCCACATATTGCAACTCAATAGCACTCCTAAGACCTCCAGTTGGCCTGGACTAACAGTGGCATCAAGCTTGGCACAGATTTGAGCAATTTTGCCCTCAAAGTGCTTTGCAAATCTTTCACATCAGGCTATTGAATGTATTGCCCTGCACCATCCTAGTTACCTCTCTAAACAGCTCTGTTGGGTGGTTCACTGAGGACTCACTGAAGGTCAGGCACAGGTTTTCACAAACCCCCTCTATTTCACTTTATTGGGTATTCTTTTCTCACACGTAGCCTTCCTCTCAACTCTGCTTACTGAGCATGGACTTGTAATATTTAAGGATGCTCCTGGCCCAACTAAGGTAGCATGGTGCATTAGAGAATGGCAGCAGTGGAATTACTTGCTATATCTGTTCATAATTCCCTTTCATTTCAGCACTCAAGAGACCTCCAATTTACTGGAAGGTGGTACACATCACAACAACGATTAATAATGCTTTAATTGTAAATGGGAACATTAGTGTTAGACAAGGGTTTTTAGACACATTCCTTACCAGCTGAAACCAATTGTGTTTTCTCTTTGTGCAGTGCACCTGCTAGACTAAATGTATGCAATTTTTCCATTTTTAATCCTTATCAGCTCCAGGCAAAATTCACCATAGATTGTCAGGTATTGGGTAACCTCTGACTTAGGAAATGTAATATCTGCTTAGAATGTGGGGGAACAGTACTCTTATGTCCTCAGTTTCTTGAGCAGTTTCAAGAAATAAATGAAGAATACAGTTTGTTTCAGGAAGATACATTCTTCATCTGTTGAGCTCTCCTAAAGTATTCTGTTTCTGATTAAAACATATGGCTAGTTTCATGTTCTATCGGTAGCTCACTGTGCTAGAATGATGCCAGTACAGTCCAAAAATTTTGTTTGCACAGCTGAGAGAGCCTTCCTTCATTGCCTTACATAATTTATTTTTTCTGTATATTAAAATACTGCACGAAAATCTCTAGTTAGATCCAGAGAACTAAAAGTAAGTCAGAATATAACCTACTCATCTTCATCCACAAGTAGTTCTCCAATAATAATGTTATGCCAGTAAAATGGTCATTACATGATCTGACATTTGACAATTCATGCTAGGTCAAAAATCAATTGGAAATATTTATCCTACTTTTAGCTATACTTAGGTTGATTTGAATACGAATGAACACCACACAGGACTTGTCTGCAATAGTATTTTCAAATTCAACAATATCACATGCTTACTTTCATTAAAGTACAGAGTTTAAGAGCTGGGTAAATTTGTTCTAGAAAACAGTTTTAAAAATATTATTAATAGCACTGATCAAGTTGCATAGTGTGCCACCTCCCACCAACATCTGCAAAGATTGCCATTGGACTGTAGCAGAGCTTTCTGAACTGTGTGTCGAGACACATTAGTGTGTCGGCTGCAGTGTGTAAGTATGTTGTGCGAACACTCCCCACGCTCCTCCTGGGGTTGGAAAGGGATTACAGTGGTGCCTCGCAAGACGAAATTACAGTGGTGCCTCGCAAGACTTCTCCGCTGTCCCGGGGCGATCTTAAAATGCTGGCGGGGGGCAGCGAAGCCTTCGCTGCCGCCCGCCAGCATTTTAAAAAACCCCGGGACAGCGGAGGACTTCTCCGCTGTCCCGGGGCGATTTAAAAGCCCCCGGGAAGGCAGGCAGGGGGGACAAAACCTTTGCCCCCCGCCGGCCTTCAGAAGAGGTCCTGGACCTCTTCTGAAGGCCGGCGGGGGGCGAAAGTCTTTGCTCCCCCCGCCTGCCTTCAAAAGCCGCCCGGGATAGCGGGAAGCACTTCCCTGCTATCCCGGACTGCTTTTAAAATGCTGGCGGTGGGGAGCAAAGCCTTTCGGCCCCCGCCGACCTTCCTGGACCTCTTCTGAAGGCCGGAGGGGGGGAAAGGCTTTGCTCTCCACCGCCAGCATTTAAAAGAGGTCCCCGGAGATTTCCCTATGGGCTTTCTTCTTGCAAAGCAAGCCCATAGGGAAATTCGTCTTCCGAAGCAACTCGCAAACGGAAAACCCTTTCGTCTTGCGGGTTTTCCGTCTTGCGAGGCATTCGTCTTGCGGGGCACCACTGTAGTTTAACCTCTAGTTTGCTAGTGAAACTGAATTATTGTGTCGTGCAATGATGCATGTCTAAAAAGTGTGTCACCAACATGAAAAGTTTGGAAAGCTCTGGGCTATAGTTTCTGAATAGACTTTAATAACAAACCCATGTAGAGTTCATGCTCACAAAATTATGGCTGACAGGTCAAAATTGAAGAGAGCAGGTTACAGCCTTTTCATCAGATGGGATCCCTAATGTCTCCTTTTTGCCACTGATGAGTGAGAAGAATAGAACGAGGAGCCAATTTATTAAAGCCCAAATGCTGCTCCCAGAAGATAGGAACATGCACCCATGTATCGGATGGACTACCTTGACACTTTGTTTGGACAGCAGTTCACCTAAGAACATTGCCATTCCCTGGATGGAACAAGAGCAACAGTGCTGTGCTATCATGCTTCCTCTGAGGGTCTTCTGCTGGTTCCCTCACTGTGAGAAGCGAAGTTACAGGGAACCAGGCAAAGGGCCTTCTCGGTAGTGGCGCCCTCCCTGTGGAACACCCTCCCATCAGATGTCAAGGAGATAAATAACTGCATAACTTTTACAAGACATCTGAAGGCAGCCTTGTATTGGGAAGTTTTTTATGTTTGATGTTTTATTATGTTTTGATATATGCTATAAACCGCCTAGAGTGGCTGGGAAAACCCAGCCAGATGGGTGGGGTATCATCATCATCATCATCATCATCATCATCATCATCATCATAGAGTGTGCCAAGCTTGTGTGCAGCCTTCTGCTGAGACAAAAAATGCCCCAAAACTAACACGAAAGCACTATTGGCAGGGGTAGAGGGAGAAACTCCAGATACTTGAAGGAAAGTTTATTTTAGACTAACATATTTTGGAGAAATCCTTCCTTGGGGCACATTTTGAAAAGCAATCCTCATTAACTCTTCAGAGGAGACAATTAGTATTTAATCTATAGGTAAGTGCTGGACAGAATCTGATATACTTCCTTCTTCTTGGAGCTAACTCAAGAACTACATAACCTATTTTCTTGCTTGTGTTCATCTTAAGCATTTTTAAAATTTAAATTTATGTCCTGCCTTTACATGCAGTGGTGGTTGTTTCTGTGTATATTTGTTTATTTCTCTCAATTACATTTTTATTGCTGGCAGTAAAAAATCTCTGGATTTTGTGAAGGATTTGCTTGTTTGGAAGTGCTTGTTCTGCTTCGCATGGAAGCGCCCATGGGCCAAAGTAGATTGTTGTTTTAGCACCATGGATAGCTCCTAGTGCTCAATTTGTTCCAACAAGGCTTGGAGGTTAACCAAGGCTTTTTGAGCCTCTTCCTCAGTCTACTTCTCATTGGCTCCTCCCCATTTTGGAGAACTAGAGACTAATCCTTTTGGCCTGAAGACAAGTAATTCTGCTTTCCAAGGCCTCCCCCTGGATGCACTCCCTGAACCATTGGACTCGCAAGGCAGTGTAGGAGATACTTGGTTCCTCAAGCTCAGTGAACATCCTAGATCAGGTTCTATGGCCCCTGGGATCTGGCTCAGTGTGCTCCTGCCTACCCCAGGTTCAGTGGTCCTCTGATCACCAAAATCAGGCTCAAAGCTAGAAACCCACTCTGTCTCCTTAGCTGGTGACAATGTAGTCTCGGATTTGGTGTCTTGGATACTGCTGGGTACTGCTGAATTGCATGACATGAAAGGACAAGTAACCTGTTTCCATGCCAAAACCCCAAATCCTAGTCAATTCACTACTATCCTGAAATACCAGAGGCAGAGAAGGATCCTGGAGAGTCACAGGCCTCTGTTGGGAAAGGTGAGCAGGGGGTGTGGCATTGGACATGATGAAGCACAGAACTGTATCCCTTTCTGACTCTACACTGATTGAACACAGCCAGAAGATGGAGGCTCTGTGCCCCATGAAATTGGAAAGTGGTGAGGAACAGAGATCTGTTGCTCTTGACAAGTACAATCACCAATCCTGAACATAGATGCATTCAGCTGACAAACAGACAAAGGACAAAATGAAATAAGTTATTTTAGGCTATCAGCCTTCCAAATAAATTGATTTATTTTAAAACTGGAGGTGGGTATTTTACCACTATCTGAAAAGTATTTATCCATAAGCTTTTCATTGGGACTTACTGCAACTTCAATCCACACAGCAAAGATGCTCTCAGTGACAAACAGAAAACAAATCTGACAATGCAACCAATTTTTCCTTATGGACATCATAGATTTATGGCTGGCCTATTCTTTGCACAGCCACAACTCCACACATCTTTTAAATATGGCTTTACTCAAATATTAATGCAAGCTTAGCAGACAAGCATTCGTATGCCAAATAAAATGCCAAAGGTTACTAATGACTTCTGAGCAAATACAGTTCAAGTTACTACACAGCATTTGAAAAAGAGTCCACACCTCCAACCACAAAAAAGGTCAATATTTTAATTTCACAGTGTGCACAACTAGCCACTGAATGTGCTTTTAATTTAAGAGTGAGCAATAGAGTACTGTCAGCAGAGTACTACAGTTGGAGCACTAATTGCTTCTTTTTGGTCTTTTACTCTTATTTATCTGTTATCTTACATCAAATAAACTAAATGGCCCCTGGTCAAGGCAACAGTAAGGTTACAGGAATACTGGCAACAGTTCTTAACTATTAGATTTTTTGCAATTAGGAAAGTGACAAGAAAATTCACTGGCAATATGTGCGATAACACTTTGATACAACATCATCTAACCTCCCCACAAACAAATCAGAATGAATGCTCATTATGTAGCCAACATAGTCTAATTTCCCCACAAAGAAATAGGATTCCCAAAATGCAAGTCATCTGGAAGTACCTTTTATATATTCCATAACAACTGAGTAAACACTGCTCATTGTTTGTGATAAAAACCACCATGTGAAAATGTGAAAGTAGACTAAAAGAGGGGATTTTTTAAAAATCTAACATCAGAATCCTCTGCATTATAAGTTAGTCCCATTGCACTCTCTACGATACTGTTGTGCGCTGCCCCAATCTCTGAGAGGTGCAAGATTCCAGGAGTTCCATGCACTTACCAAGTGTTCATATTTCCTTTGGAAATGAGGCACAGTAGAGACTGTGGTGTCTTTATGATATTTGGACAACATGAGCCTAAAATGGAGGGGTTTAGTGCACCAAAAGGGTATTGTTTCTCCCATAACTGGAGCCATGAATTCAAACAGAAAACAGTCATTGCACTCTCTCTCTGTCTCTCCTTCTCTCTCCAGTTCGATGCTTTTCCTTCTTGGTCACACCACTAAAACTCTCTACTACAAACTCTGGCTTTGTCTGCTGAGGGAGGGGCCCCCACCCATTTGCTGTCTTGCACTGAGCCACTTAATCCCCCATAACCTCACCAGGAAGCTACTTGACTCAATTAGTTTTTAACACATGCTGGATCCAGGGGTCTGGCACTGCCCTCCTCCAAACTCATAACAATATTTATTCTCTAATAAGTGTGCTTAAATCATTCAAAAACTTACACTCCATAAACCAGTTAACACTGGAAAACCCTTTTTGAAACCATAATGTAATCAGTAATCTAGGCTAGGACCAACTGTCTGAGATTGGACTCAAATTCATGGATAAGTATTATTTGACTGAAGAGTGAATTATTTTGGCTTGCAGTGGTTGGCACATCTTTGGGTGACATTTTAAAGTGTGCTTTAAAAGCAAACAGCTGTGCATCTAAATGCTAGTGATTGTGTTTGCTATGAGCTGCAGATATTGCTTTGTGGGCGGGGTGGGTGGACTTGCCAAAAAAATGATAAATGGCGAAGTTAGACCAACAGTTTTAACAAGATCTACAGCCAAAGTTGATTAACTGGGAATACATTATGTAATTTTATTTTTAAAGGGTCTTGTTGGTAGTCATGTTGACTACATAAATCACGCATTTGTAATATATGCAGAAGTGAATGAATCATGAGAGGCTGTGATTTAATAGCTAGGCTGAGATTTACAAGCATAGACCAATGAAGGGGGGGGGGAAATCAGTTGACCATGGGTAGACAAACTAAGGCCCAATCACCTTCTCAATCCAGCCCACAGACGGTCCGGGAATCAGCATGTTTTTACATGAGTAGAATGTGTGCTTTTCTTTAAAATGCACCTCTGGGTTATTTGTGGGGCATAGGAATTTGTTCATTCCCCCCCCCCTTCAAAATATAGTCCGGCCCCCCACAAGGTCTGAGGGACAGTGGACTGGCCCTCTGCTGAAAATGTTTGCTGACCCCTGCAGTAGACCATATACAAATCTGCACGGCATTGTTTGAAGTGGTAGGAACGCTCAGATATTACACTGAAAGCCATGTAATGCAGATAAATGGCATCAACAATTAGATGCCCATCCAAATTATGCTGTAATATGTAGAAGCAAACTACAGATTATCTTTTTCTTGAATTCACACACAGCTATGAAACACATATTTCTGAGCAAGGTAATTTTAAATAGTTTACATTTTTGTTAAAAAATCCTAATGAAAATTCTGCAAAGTTTTCATGTGAATTTCTCCTACTACAGTGGTACCTCGGGTTAAGTACTTAATTCGTTCCGGAGCTCTGTTCTTAACCTGAAACTGTTCTTAACCTGAAGCACCACTTTAGCTAATGGGGCCTCCTGCTGCCATTGCGCCGCCAGAGCACGATTTTGTTCTCATCCTGAAGCAAAGTTCTTAACCCAAGGTAATATTTCTGGGTTAGCGGAGTCTGTAACCTGAAGCGTATGTAACCTGAAGCGTATGTAACCCGAAGTACCACTGTAGTTTGCTAATTAAGTAAGTTTGTCATTAAATGAGAACTCTTTCATTCCTAGTTGTGGGTGGTTTGGGGACATGTCCATGAGGTGACCGGCTCAGGTGGCAGAATCCAAAGAAGCATCAGATCTGGCCTCCATGTTTGGCTGCTGCCATTGCCACTGGTGCACTCCTTGGTGGCCAGATCTGTCACCTCTTCAGCAGCAGCACCCCCATGCCACCTCTACACAGACCTCTTGATGAATAGGGGTGCTGCTGGTTTCTTCCCACACTTGTTCCCATCATAGATCTTTATTCCCCCCTCATTTCTGATGTATATTTTACTCACCCCCTTTTCCCTGGTGTTTTGTGTGTGCCATTTTATGGTATGCCTTAGGTGTCAGTATGTCTTGGGCCAGCCTTGGGCATGCTGTAGTCTTTCCTGTCCCCATCTTGCCCCGAGACCACAAGGGAAACTATGCTAGCCTAGGAACTGGTGTAGCTTCTTCCCATATATTCCCCTCTCATTGGAGGAAACAATGAGAGGAAAGCTTTCAAAGGCACACAGAGGCACAAAGGAGCATTCTTCTCCCCCACATCCCACCTGCCCTACTCAGGACATTGGAGAAGGTGAACAAGCAGCCTTTAGTCTCCCCACTTCCAGTCATCTACCTGCAGCCTAGAAGCGTTAGGCATATTAATATGTCCAATAAAAAGAAATAATGATTAATTTGAAGTGGGGGAGATATCTAAAATACTGACAACTGCTCATCATTGTAACCAACGGCAACTTTAAATCAATTAAAAGTAAATATAGTTTAAGCTTCCTAACATTAAGAGCCAGTCTTCTGAAAAATCTCCATAAAATCTGTAGGAACTCCCATTTTCAAGATTCATCAATGCCTTGACAGTATAATTAAGGACCACAAAAGCTTGCCTTTACATTAGAGAACCCTGTTTTATAGGGCAAAGGACAGACCAGTGCTTTCTTAAAATGTCTTTCAGATCATTCCTTCAGTTTAATGGTAACAGATTATTCCTGCGAACACGGCAACTAAGGCCTTTACAGAAGTAAGCAAAAGCTTAAAGCTTTATAATCCACCCACCATAGGTTGGAAGTGTTGCAGCTATGCCTTTGATGCCAAGTCAAAAATGACAGGCAAATTAACTGGAGTGCAAACATATCCGTTGAGTATTACAGATAAAATACACTTTGTAGCTCTTGCTGGGCTACAGGCTGCAGTCTGAGGTAAGCCAGAAACTGTGAGAAATGCCAGCAGTCAGGACTGAGAAACAAGCCAGGACCAAAAGAGCAGATGAGGTAGTAGGGCTGAGGAGCAAACCAGACATCAGGGCAAGTCAGACCCAGAGGACCAATCAGAGAAAGGAGTGAAGCACAACCAAGATACAGGACCATAGCAGAGTTCAGGAAGACTGTGTAACTCAACCAGGTTCAGCTGGAGCATGCAATTTTCTGTCCAGAAGGATCCAAAGGCCAGCTCAGATGGGTGGACTCAGTCTGTTACCAGAAGGTTCTGAGAAGGCTGCCACTTCAGTTCAGTGGTCCACAACAAAGGGTAGCTGCATACAGATTCCAGCAGCTTCTGACAGTTACTGAAGGACATCAGATTCTGAACCTAACATATGGCCGATAAGGTTAAATGATCCCTCCACCCAACCCAACCTCTTTTTTAATGCATATCTCTGCAATGTGCTTGCAGCTTCAGCTGAATGGGATTCTATGCTGCAGCGGAATATCTGGAACCACGTGGGTCTAGAGGTTGATATGGTTTTCACAGTGGCCCTGCTGCACAAAGGGAGGGTGCTGCTGACATGAGAACTATCCATTGAATCTTCACTTCCCACATCATTCTTTGTGCCAAACATCATCATCATCATATGCAAAAATGTGACTATTTTAAATGCTTAGAGTTGCCTCATGTGTAAGTGCCATGAAGACCCCAGGATTGTGAAGCATACAGACATGTGCCAACCTAGAAAGCTTTATTGGGGGTTTGTTTTTTTCTCCAAAAAATAAGGTGGATTTGCCACAGACAACATTAGTGGGGACTGCAACCCAGCATTGCAGTATGCAGAGTTCCTGTTCCAGTCAATCAGCCATGCCCTCTTCCAGAATACACCATTCCGTTCCCCATCACACCCAGACTTCCATTTTCCCATCACCCCGCATTCCACGGCTACTGAGCATTTCAGTCCTCAATGGGCATGTTTTTGGAGATTCACCCTTATGATTTCCCCCCTAATTTTTTATTTTAGCTCTGCAAACCTTTGGGTTCTTCTGAGTCTGCTGTGCATGAATGGTGCACTTTTGGCTATATAAGCAATGGCACTCACACCTGAATGCTGGAAGTAATCTAGTCACCCAATAATTGTGAATATACTTTCTCTTTGGGTCATTATACGGAGGGAATAGCATGGCTGCTGCTTGAAATGTCATTACCATATGCTAGGGATAAGCAGCAGATAAACTGTGATTACTCTAATATTATCTTATTTCATCTGCATACAAAACATTCCTTCCATCAAATTTGATTCTCTAATCTTATTGCCTTCTCTAATTGCTAATGCTCACAGCTTAAGGGGGCAGTGAACCATTCTTCATGGTTTCACCAAATGGAACTGATAGCTGTTAATATATACTGGCTTTAGACAATGACTTACACTATAAAATATACTTAGTTTGGTGTTAAGCATAGAACAAGGGCAGAATGGCATGAAGATGTGATCAATCTCATACAGCAATCTGAGCTAAAATTCAGGACTGATCAAAGGCTTCTTTATTCCAGGCTTAATGGTTTATAAAACATAGTTATGATTGAATTACTAAGGGCAACCATCACTATGGGAATGAACAAAATGCAGATATTTCTATACTATGCCAAACCATGGAGAAAACTAGAGTGTGGAGTGATCCTGCTCAGGGTTCCGGTCAGCCATTCATGTCCTCTTCCAGGCCCCTCTCTGCAAAAAGTTTTTTAAAAATCTGTTTGCCCCCTTCAACAGAGAACAGACACTCAGAATACTCAGTCTTCATTTGAGCTGGGCAGGTCCCTTAAGATTCCCCCCACAAAGATATATTGAGTTCCCCCAAACATGCTGCCATGTCCCTCTTGTTTCACAGCTGCCTTTAGTTCTGTTGGCACTCCCCAGTTCAGCATTACAGTGAATTTGCAGGTGTTCTTAGTACATCAACATAAATGCCTTCACTGATAGGCATTTAGGTCGTCTCAGGAGATGGGGTAGCAGATAGCTGAGGTCTGTTCCACCATCTGAGCCACCTCTGGTTCAGCAAGTATTTTGTGGCCATGCCAGACATGTCTGTCACTGTTGGTGGTGAATACTGGGGAGTCCATAACAAAGAATCACTCATCCACAACATAATTGTGGATGAAAGGCATGGCCGGTCAGGCATCTGACACAGCTTGGCTCACTTGGGTCCCTGCTGCAGCACCAATCCTAGCTGGAGCATGAGGCAAGGGGAACACTGCAGTCATCCACATAAATTCCATCTTTGCTGCCTGGGACTAATAGGAGTCCAAAATACCTAGAAGGCACCAAGTTGGGGAAGGTTGATCTACATCTCTAGGATTAGCAATGGTAGTAACAAATGTCCAGATTCAAATAGCTCTTTCACCTAGTCCCCTTATTTATTTTCTTGCACAAGTGGAAGCGGGGGGAAGGGGGGAGTTTTTACTCATCTCTTTCCCAAAGTATCAAATGATTTTGTCCAAGCCTAACATAAAAAAAGCATCTTAGGGTAAAAATCCAGAAATCGTTTATGCCTCTGTGATGAATCATAGTCACACACATCTGAGTAATCATTTTTTCACCACTACATTTCCAGAATCTTCATGTAAAACTAGGGCATTGCTATCAGAGAATGTGCATGTTTTTTTGTTTTTGTTAATCATTTTCAAGCTGGTCTTTACAAGAAGATTACTGTAATTGCATTTTAACAGTGGTGAAGTGATGCCTACCTTGTTCAAAGCTTTGCCCAACACACTGGGGTTGACAGGGAAAGGGGGCAGGTGTGGGGACACTGCAACGGGGAGTGCAATGCTTGGAGGCCAAGCAGTGCAGCCACTTCCCGTGATAACTTCAAACAGAAGGCTAACATCTGCATGCAGTTTAAATTACCATTGCATCAATGTCTGTGTGTATGTGGTAAGCATATGATTGAAAATCTAGTTCATGATATTCTGAAATTAATGAACATGATTGTGGCTGCACTTGTAGATGTTGCTCAATGGGATTTACTTCTGAGTAGGCAGAGATAGGATTGTGCTGTAAGTTAGGGCCATTAATTTCATTGTAAAGTTAAAGGGACCTCTGACCGTTAGGTCCAGTCGCGGATGACTCTGGGGTTGTGGCGCTCATCTCACTTTACTGGCCGAGGGAGCTGACATACAGCTTGACTAAGCATGACCAGCATGACTAAGCCGCTTCTGGTGAACCAGAGCAGCGCATGGAAACACCGTTTACCTTCCTGCAGGAGCGGCACCTATTTTTCTACTTGCACTTTGACATGCTTTCGACTGCTAGGTGGGCAGGAGCTGGGACCGAGCAACGGGAGCTCACCTCGTCACAGGGATTCGAACCGCCGACCTACTGCTCGGCAAGTCCTAGGCTCTGTGGTTTAACCCACAGCACCACCCGCGTCCCTAGACTTGATGGTATCAGGGTACAAATTTGATTTAGGCATTGAAATAAACCAGCAATGTTCATGCTGAGTTGAGAGACATGTATGCAGTAGCACATGGTATGGTGGGACCATGCCATTCACCTGACGTCCCTCTAACTGAGTCATTGCTTCATACCAGAGTGGAGAGGAGGAGGGGAAGGTGGCAGTGAGACTGGCACAGTGCAGACATGCCAGCGAGAGCATTTGCACCATACCAACCACATGGCTGCCTTGCCCCCACCCTCTCCATCCTAGTATGCAACAGCAATTCAGCTGGATGGAGCTTAGCCTCATCTCACCATCTGCTTCTGTACGTATGTGTTGTCATTCTTTATAATATTCATTGTGCCTTTTCACACTATGAATTTTCAATGGTCTATAATTTAAAACAAAAACTGAACTGAACTTTAACAATGGCCATATTTTGAATTTATCTGACATTTTATTTGGAATCTGTGTACTAAAACACCTCTTTTTCTCCTCCAAATAGGTAATCAGAAGTTGTTTGCTTATATAACTTCAGTTAGAAAGGGTTTTGACAAGGTCAGAAGTGGCCAGTGTTTATTCAAGCCTGCTAATGGATGCATTCCACCATTGACTCATGGAGCACTCCCAATACAGTTTCCATTAACCTTATTCTGATTACATGTGTAATTCGTCTATGGGCAATCAATAGATTCCCAGCATTAATGAAAATCAAACAGAAATGGGAGCAAATCAAACATAAGAAGGAAGCTCTTCTTGCTATGTATTAAATAGCTACAGTCAGTGTCTGAACTTGTTATTATTGTGCTGCAGCCTATTAAGATAAAACAGGTGTATGAAACAGTGCTAAATCTCCAATGGGAAGTGATTCAAATGTCATATCTAGAAAGTCAATGAGTGATCTAAACCTTCTGAGTCATTGCACCAACAACATCCAGGTTGAAACATAATGTTCTCAATTTGCCATTATCTTTAAACAGTGCAGAAGCGTCATGGTGGCATAGGAAGGTCCTGTGCTGGTAATCATTGTTATCATCTCTGGTTTTTATTTGGGCCACTTCCAGATGGCAGCTTTGTACAGCTCACCTTGTCATTTCTGAACATTTTAAACACTGGATAACTATGCTCAGCTGCCATCATTCTCCCAAGCTATTGATATGCCATTACATCTATGACAGGGCAGGTTACGTTACATTACATTACATCTATGATGGGACAGATACCTCTTCCCAATCCAGCCCATACAGGTAGAGAGGAATGAGAGCATGACTGTCCTACATACCTGCACATTGTCATAGTGTTGATTGTGTTTTCTGAAAATTAAGGTTTATTTACACATATATGCAGACCGAGTATAAGATTTAAAGGTTTACAGTATTAGCAGTCCAAATACATCTTGCTCCACCATTATGTTTCTAAGGTAGCCACCAATCATAGTTTTGTTTTTTCAGAGAGCAGGTCAAGTCTCTGTCTCAAGACTGCCAGTTTCTTTAGTTCTCTTTCACACACACGGTCATCTCCAGACAGGGGACAGGGAAGAAAAACATGGCTGCTTCAGCTCACCTTCCAGGAATGTTTCCAACTATTTAGTTTCTATGGCAACACTTTGGCCTAAGCTTACATAACAAAGCAGACTCGTTTGAGCATTTTAGAGTTCTCCCTTTTCTGCAGAATCTTACAGCTATAAAATCACAGAATTGGATGGGACCCCTCAAAATCCATGGCATCTAACCCCATTGCATTTAACATTTTATTCAGAAGCACATTCCATACTTCAAAGGAATGAATTCTTCAATATTTGATTTGAAACTACTTTTTCATGCCCCGGTCAGTAGAACATCATTAACTCCCTTTAAGCAAAATGTGTTTGGCTTTTCCTTCTACAGCACATTTTTCTCATAGTCATTGCTTAAGTAGGGGAGGCCCTTATCAGTTCAGAATGAAGCATATACATTCAGAATTGTACTTTTGAACATGGCAACATCTCTGCAGTCAGCGCTGTTTTTCTAGAAACATGGGCAGCCATTCAGCAAGGGGGCTGACCATTCAGCGAGCCGGTGATGAGGCTAGGGTGGGCCCCAAGGCCCGGATACCCCTGGTAGCAGGCAGGGAAGGACCACGAGCAGGGGATGGGGCCTGCCTGGATGTGCCTGGGAAGGATGGGGATCCTCATAAAAGCCAGCGCTTGCGTGGGGGTGCCTGGTTCGCACACACCCCTCAAAATTGTGCACCTGGTGCCCCAGCCCCCTCCCCTCCCCACACACTACACCCCTGGATAAGTGTAGAAATCTCTGACTTTCAAATGGATGGAATGTAGCCTACTGTGCAAAGGTGTGAGTCACGTCTGTTGCTCCACCCACTTTTGCCTCTTTTCCTGCTCCCCACAGGCATGAGAACCCAGAAGCCTCTTCACAAGCAGAAAAAGGGTTCCCACCCATTTTAGAGTATCATGCAGAGTTTCTGTCTACCTTTTAAGAAAAAAAGGGGGCTGAAGCAACTAAGAGATTGATTTAATATGACTTGAGTTCTTGCAGACAATAGCCACTTCAAAATTTCATCAGCTTACATGCTGTTTCAATAAAAGCTCATGCCACAAAGAATATTAGTCTCTAGAATGCCTGCCACTTCTTGCTTTAGTGTTTTTATAGACCTACATAAATATGCTTCTGGATTTTTTTCTTTTTCTTTACAAAAACACCATCTGACAAACCAACTCCAGAATACAGTGCAGATTTTTCTTTCCTTAGCACATACCAGTACAGTGACAAATATTTGCACAGATATATTATTACTCCATATTGTTTGATAATGCACAGGGCAGATTTACTTTTTAGGCATTCCTGATAGTACCACAAATATCTAATTTCTGCTCATTTTCTGTGGGGAGTTTGGGTTTCTTTTCTGAAATGATGCAACCCTGGCAGAGATATTGCATATGCCAAGCATTCATATTGTAGCATTTTGTCATTGGGAAAGTGCAATTTCATCTAAATTTTGTAGTTTAGAGTACTGCATTGAATATAGTTTATATAGAATAAAGCTCTCAAAATAAAGACCTATTTGTGTCATAATCATCTTTTTGATCTTACCCATGACATTATTAGTAGCATCGTCTCCCAGACCCTTGCCCTTTGGTATGACACAGGCAGCAAGGGAAGTAACACTAAACAGTGGCTATAGCATGCTGAATACTGTTTTATATTCTTGATAGGCCTCACACTACATCTCTGATTTTCCTTGTTTTCTCAGGGGACCAATCTCTACTTCTCCTATTACAGTGGTGCCTCGCAAGACGAAATTAATCCGTTCCGCGAGTCTCTTCGTCTTGCGGTTTTTTCGTCTTGCGAAGCACGGCTATTAGCGGCTTAGTGGCTATTAACGGCTTAGCGGCTTAGCGGCTATTAACGGCTTAGCGGCTTTAAGAAAAAGGAAACAAACTCGCAAGAACTCGCAAGACGTTTCGTCTTGCGAAGCAAGCCCATAGGGAAATTTGTCTAGCGAAGTGACGCAAAAACCAAAAAACCCTTTCGTCTTGCGCGTTTTCTGTTTTGCGAGGCATTCGTCTTGCGGGGCACCACTGTATTCATCTTAGATATCAACCCTTTTGCTTAGCAGTAATAACTCCTGGCTCTTTGCATCAACGACTCACAAGAACCTCTTCCATATAGAAGAGTTGAGGACCCTGCTATTAGACTACAACTCCCATCATCCCTGACCATTGGTTGTGCTGGCTGGAGCTGGTGGGAGTTGAAATCTAACAACTGGAGGGACAGAAGTTACCCATTCCTGCAAAATAGCAAAATGGCATATTGTATAGCATTGCCATGCCACATATCACAGATATGTGGCATGATAACAGTATAGCAATGCTGGGGTCAAGGAGGCAACTGAAGTCTGAGAGTGTCCTTTGGCAGGCACACAACCATTCTACCACAGACTCCAATTCAGAAGCTATCTATAGCTAGCTTTGCTTCCTAAGCGGTGGGGTGGGGAATACAGAATGGAAGTCTGCTATTTCTGGAATGCACAGCAGTCAAATGATGAGCTTATCGCAAGAACATCCAGTCGAGATTCCTATTTGTAGAAAAAGCACAAACCATTTGAAACTTTGTGAAGTGATGACAAAGGCAAAGATACCAAATCATTACTTTGTTTCGGGTTCCTACTGTGATACTTGCCAGAACATGAACAGAAACCAACTATGGTGTATAAGGATGACACATGCAATATCATCATCTAGGGACCAGGTCCTTTGTCAAAGCTTTAGCTGTGCATTAGAATGTCTTTCCTAATCCCCTTAATCCTGTCATCAGCTGCCATCATGTCAAGATGTGTCAGAGCTAAATATGAAGTTGTGTCTCAGAAAAGTTCTGCCTTGGTAGACAGAAGGCTGCATTTGGAGCAGGAACATCCACTTAGTTGCATAACTGTATTGTATTCATAGCACAGCATTTTTTTAAAAAAGCAAGAGGCAAGTTATTCCTGTATCTGGTACAATTTCCAATGTACTTTTGATCAAACAAGTTCTTTTAGCCATGTTTCAAGTAAAATTTAGAACATCCAGGACAGATCCAAATGACTATTCTCTGTGGATAGATTTGGTGACTGAAAATTTAATAGCAATGTTAAGGTTTTAAAGGTAATTCAAAATGCCTACCCAAATTGAGCAAAAATAAAACAAGAAATTCACCAACCTAAATATGTTGAGCCCGGTACAGCTTAGGGGAGAATTTGTTGGGCAACTTTACATGGGACATCATAGGGAAGGTTACAATTTTCTGAGATCTTTAGAATCATGGCATATATACAATTTTTTAGTTGGAAATATGAATGGAAGTTTAAAAGGAACTTTGCTTTTTCAGCCTCTTCTCTTTAAGAGACAGAAACACTAGGATGTATCCTTATTTATTTATAGCTCACACTGGCATCCTCTAATGATTCAGGCAAGAAGCTTTAAGGTCACATACTCTGAGTTCATGGCAAGGGAAAAAATTTAATTTCAGTCCAGTCTCTTTAGCCATGATCCCACAGAACATATAGGTTACAGTAGTTTTAATATAGGGCCTGCTCCCACAATTTTGAGTCTGGAAATATGTTTTTCTTCACTCTACCCACAATGTGTATCAAATAATTTGTGGACATATACACACATAAATGTATGTGCGATATTCTCGATCCTTCCTTCTCCATTTTAGGTTAAATGATAACAGAATGAGGCATGTATGCAAGTTCATGAACACATGAATGTTATGTCATATGCATGAGGGATTTTAATGTAAATTTAGCCTAATATTCACATTTGTATGCATGTTTGCCTAAGATATACAGTTTTCCAAAAATAATTTCCCTAACATGATGCATTTTTCTACATTTATTTTCAGCAATACAGTATAGGCATTTATAGGCAAACTTTACTGTAGTAAACGCATTTTTGTATGCACTATTTGGCTGCAGATATGCATTGTAAAATGTGGATAAGTGCTAATTTTGAATGATGGCTGTGTTTCAGTTCATGTATTGCTTCAGAATTAGGTAGGTTCACTTTAAATATGAACTGAATCAAATTTCTCCCCCATCCCTAGTGAAACTTCCCTTTTCAGCTTAGTGATCAAGTAGATTTGGAGCTAGAATGCTGATAAATGAGACATATTCATCATGTATTATACCTGCCATAGGCAAAGATATCACATACAAAGATCTCTGAATGACTATTATAAGTCTGTACAAAAAAGTGGGCAGGTTGTCTGGTTATATATAAACCTGCATGCTTGCTCGCTTTGTGCCTTATCTGAAGAAATCTGCTAATCTCTAAAGCAAATTGAATGCAATTAAGCACAAGAGACAGCCATTTATAGAAAACTGAGGGAGTTATAAATTGTTCTTACTGAATTTACCACACTGAATCTTTAGAAAAGTTCTCAGCACAGGTTGTCGTGGTTTGACCTAAAACCATTGGGGATGCTGAGCTTATTAAAAAGCTCCTGCAGGCAAGCAATGAGGGTGAAAAGAATAAATAAGAAATCAATGGTTCTCACAGGAACAGTTCAGGAATAACCTAGTGAATCTGTCATGTTATAATTCAGTCAACAGCATCAGGGTCAACGTTGCTGCTGGTAGGAGAAGATGGCAGCTTAATCACAATACTGAAGTAATTCTGAAAATCACTTTTCTAGATCAGACACAGTTCTTGAACTGACAGTTGCTGATGATAAATACATTTATTAAACATAAGTTGTCACCTTCTGGTCTCTGAAGCTCTTTTCCTTCAGTGGAAACTGCGACTTGGTCCTCACAACATGAGTAACTCATTAATGGGCTATCCAGACTAATGGTTTTATTCTTATTTTTCCAATATCAAGTCTCAAGGATAAAAACTTACTGATGAGATTCTCTTTTTATAAGGTTGCAATTTACCATTTACTATCCAAGGTACATCCTAAGTCATAAATCTAGAGCGTATTTTAATCAGACAAAGCTGGTACACATTCCTGGCTCCCTTGGCTAGGCTGAGTTGGCAGGGATTTTTCCTCTACAGAGAAAGTCAGATCCAACTCTAGTTTGCAGGATGCTGCCTCCTAATGAAAGCAGTTTTTCTTTAGTGGACTTCTGCATTCACTCTACCCCAATCTGAAAAGTATCTGCCTCCTTTTATTTTATATTCCTGGATGGTGGCCACCACCACCTACTTATGACAATAAGACTTACTATGAACAACCATAAGCCTCTCAAATGATGGCAACAGTGAGCCTATTAATGGTAACCCAGTAGTAGATATGTACTTAGAGCTACAAGTCCCACAGTTATGGGCCACTTACCTCTCCTTCGACCCCACCCCCACAAAATTCATTTCCCTCCAAGTTAGATTTCACCAGCTATTTACTGCAACTGTTTCTTCTCCATAGTCTTGGAATAAACACATTCTGTCAAATTTATCACAAGTGATGAAGAGACACCAGCCCTTGTTTGTCCTTCTAATATGGAGGGGTGCATAGAGAGCAGGGATGAATGTGGTTGCTTGACTCCCACCATTGTCCTTCTGTCCTCCAAATGTTGGAGGCATGATATTTGAAACACAGAGCCTTTTGTGCTTGTGTAGACTGCCCACCCTGGTCTCCCAGGATTCTAAATAGGGCAGGAAGCCTACACAAGCAGAGAAGGCTTCCCTCTTTAGATATCTCCATCCATCCCATGAAGGGCTACAAGGATGAGATAGCTGGCTCTTCTTTCACCCTCCCTTGTCTGATTCAAATGATGTGGGGGATTAGACCACCTGAATAGCAGGACCCATCAGAATGTTTCTTCAGAAAGGATCAGAAAAACATAGACTACATTTCTGGCACTGAAGCTGACCCAGATGATTCATTGTTTTTCTGGTGGGAAAAAGATAAAAGTGTGAACTAGCCAAGACTAAGGGAGAGTAAAAAAGGAATGGACAAGAATAGATCTGGGAGGAAAATCAGAAGTACTGCACAATTTTCATTTTTAGCAGGCACATGTTACAGGCCTACACTGCGCGCCTGATGAAGTTTTTACACACATTTGCAATGTGTTCTCTGCATAAGTCATCAAGTCATCTGTGAAGAGCTATATGTGTCATGGAAGATGGAAGAAGAAAGTTGTGCTGTGGTCTAGAATGAGTAGCAAGACCAAGTGACCAGAAGGCAGAAACTGTGTTGTAGCTCCACAGGTCTGGGAACAAGAGTTGAGTCAACAGAGATGAGTAGGGATTAAAGCCCTACGTAAAAGCACAGTTTGTGGCAGGTCACACTTTTCCTTTAAGTAAGTGGATGAGCAGCCAGGCGGCTACAGCAGCACTGGGATGGCTGCTGCCATCTACTTGCCCACTTAAAGGAGAAGAATGAGTTACTGCAAACAGTGCTTCTGCAAAGTGCTTTCAAATGGCCCCCATGTTCCTGTTTCAACCTTTGTTTCATCATTATGTGATGTCACAAGGTTGTCATGTGATTGGCTGGTGGGCAGCCCAGCTCACCTGTAAAATGTGGCCTATGATCCTGCCCAGGGAGCCAAAAGGTTTCCCATGCCTGGTTTAGACAGACAGAAAGACAGATAGATATATCCATGAAGATGGTACAGAGTGTAAAAAGAACCCATTATGATGTCATTTAAAAGAACACATGCTGCTGACATGAGATAAGCCTTGTGGAGCTCCATCACTATTCTCTCTGTATAGCCTGTCAGAAAAGCATATTGCTGAAGGAAAACAGGGTAGTTATTTTGCAGTTTCAAACCAGAAGCTGCATGAGACATGGTGAAAGCCATCTTGGAAATTTCCCAAACAGCAAGGATTTGCTAAATATGCACTTGAATTAGAAGAACATATTGTACAGAGCAATAGAAAACGTAACTGCTATGCCACTGAGATTGTTAATATTAGACACAACAATTAATAGAGCTTATTCTTTTTCAAATATTAATACATCTTTCTCTTGAAGTACTATAGAAATATGTCACTATATTACACTCAGTCCTCCCTGCTCCCATGTTTTGGAGAGGTGGCTTTCTATTAATATTAAAAAAGCAGCCTACATATATATTCTGTTTCAATAGGCACTTGTTATTGGTAAGACAGATAGAGACTTTGAAACTAGGGAGGGCACAGCATTGTTCAGATTCAGAGTTGTGCGTCAGAATGGGCAACGTGCCTCCTAATAAATTCTGAGTTTTGCTAGCAGGTTGCATCACCATATATAACAATGAAATAACTAAGCAACAAAATAACCAAGGATGTCATCTATTTCAGCATGGGGTGAGATGCTATTCTTTCCATACAGACATTATTTCCTATGTAGGGATTTATGTTGTGATTCAGTCAAAGTAAAATGCATATCATTCCCACTGATTTGCAAAGCATGAAAGTAAAGCACATGTGAATTATCTCCAGTGGAGTCACTGGTTTTCCCTCCTAGGACAGGAAAGGCAAGAGAAAAGGGTGACTCCAGAGCAGGGATGCTAAGAGGAGTTCCCGGACCCAGTGTACTGTACAGTGGTACCTCGGGTTAAATACGCTTCAGGTTACATACGCTTCAGGTTACACACTCTGCTAACCCAGAAATAGTGCTTCAGGATAAGAACAGAAATTGGGCTCTGGCGGCGCAGCAGGAGGCCCCATTAGCTAAAGTGGTGCTTCAGGTTAAGAACAGTTTCAGGCTAAGTACGGACCTCCGGAACGAATTAAGTACTTAACCCAAGGTACCACTGTACGTGGATTGGACCCCCTGTATTCCTCTCCACCTCTGCCCCCCCGCCACACACACCTCCAAAAATCTATTGACAATAACAGCTGCTGGTGCACATTTATTAACTTAATCTAGCCTACCTCACAGGGTTGTTGCAAATTGTGTTTTATTCTGTAAAGGCAGCACACTTGAGGAGTGAATGGAACAATGTGGACACAAGGAAAGTGCTTTATCAAACATATCCCAGTATCCTCCTCCATCCAGCGTCTCCTGCTTTTTTATCAACATTCCTTCCTAGCAACAGTGATTAAATGTCCCTAGCGATGATGCTGTCTGCCAAGTGCCAAAGTATTAGAGCTATGCCCATGTTTTGTGCTCTAACTTTCTTCAGAAATGTCGGATTAACTTTTCTTTAAAAAAATGAAAGCTGAGAGTCAAGAGGCACTCATTGGCCTTAAACCCCCTTTCCATCCTAGCCCTTCTACCCATCTGTCAGCAGTCCTGCCCAGGAGAGAAAGTGGTCATCTACAAGCACCTGATTTAGCATCTGCACTATATATTTAAACAGTGCTTTTTTGCTTTTTTCTTTTAAAAAATGTTTAGGGGTGCTCTCATTTTCCTACTCATATTGAAATACTGCCCCGCAATGAGGCCAAACATATATTCACAAAATGTTTAGGGGTATGCGTACCCCTGCATACCCCCTAGAAAAAAGCGCTGCATTTAAAGCAGTGTTATACCATTTTAAACAGTTCCCAGAATCCTGGGAGCTCTAGCTTATTAAAGTTCCTCAGAGTAGTTAGAAGACCTCTATTCCACACACAAAGCTGCAATTCTCAGAGTGGTTTAACAGTCATTCTTTCTTCCCAGGGAAGTCTGGGAATTGTAGCTCTGTGAGGGAAACAGGGGTCTCCTAACATTTCTTAGCACCCTTCACAAATTAGTTTCCAGGATTCTTTGGAGAATTAATGGCTGTTTAAAGTGAGTGATATGTCACTGCTTCAATATATTGTGTCTTCATCCCAGTAGAAAAATTAGAGGACAATTTTGAGGGGGGGGGGTGCTAAAAAAAGAGAGAGTGCCAAAATTATCAGGGCAGTTTACCAGTGCCGCTGTATTTTAACAAACCTCATTATGTTTCATGCTGTCAGCTATGCAGCAAAGAACTTCCACTTTTCAACAATAAATAAGTTTTGCCTTCCAAAGAAACTGCTATGAGATCCTTATTGGAAAACATAATGTCTCTATAGATTTACAGCAAGCCAGTTCTCCCAAACTCCTAAACACTGGAGTGAATGTAAGTAAAAAGCTGGTTTTTATTTATTTCCCTCTCTTGCATTTCCCCTTGATGCATTGTTGTCTCTAAATCAGACCTATTCCAAGTATAACATAAAAATGAGGCTCCTAAGTGTGATTCTTCTCCTTGTGCCTCTTTTTAGGGGAGGAAAATATGAAGGACCTAAAAGCTAATGTTCCACAGTGTGGCTTATTTTCACCACCTGCCTTGGAAGCCTATGGTTTATGCTTAAGTGCTAATGGTTTGTGTTGCAATCTTTTATTTAAGGGGGATTTTAATGATTTGATTTGCAACCTAAATGGGGTTTGTGAGAAGAGGAAATGGCTTTGTTTTTGTTTTGTTTGCTTAGTGCAGGCACGTCCAACAGGTAGCTCAATATTTTAGCCCTGCACCCCCCAAAAACGGGCCGTCTCCCTCCCTAAAAACAACTTTGACCTGAACCCCCCAAAAGGGGGTAGATCACTGCCAGTTTTTAACTCTGTGGATAGATCGCAGTCTCTTGGGAGTTGGCCACCCCTGGCTTTGTGTGTTTGCGATTGCAATGGAGCCCTCACAATCTATGTGTGAAGTTCTGTGCATACAGAGTTCTCCTTAGTTAAAATTGGTTTGATATCTCTGCCTCTAGCATTTTTTTTTAATATATTGGCAGTTTCCATACATCTAGTTGATATTTCCTGCTCTTACTACTTCTGAGGAATGGGCTGCTGGTTACATTACTCATTATTTTCTGACAGCATTTGAAAGTTCTATCATATCTGACTCTGGCTTACATATTCTAACCGTGTGTGTGTGTGTAAGTTAGTAATGTGTGGTATCCAATTGATGTCACTCTGCTAATGGAAGCTATATATCACCAGAAAAGGGAGAGGTAATTTTTTGTGATTCCTCTTTTTTGTGATTTCAGTAGTCCACTGTTCCTGCAGTCTGCTCCAGAGAGTTCCTCAACCAGTTGGACCAAATTTTGAGGGGCAGGGACTGTGAGGGAGAGGAGGAATTGCCCCGCTTCCTGTTCCACTGATGGGTGAGTTCCATCAGTAAAAATCTGTTTTCACTGTTTATAATTCTCAATGTTAAATTGTTGCGAGTCAAGGCCTCGTCCCCCGCTTTTTGATGGAATAAGACACATGGACACAAGTATTTTAGGTTCATGGGCTAAAAAAGGCTTTATTGGTTTATTGGTTACAGAATGTGAGTGGTATTGCCTTAGGCATTGGATCAGAACCAACTACGGTATACTTTATTCCTGCCCGCTCTGCAGGAAGTCACACAAGGGTTGACAACCTGTAGGGGGAGCTTGTTGATGCAAATCAACTGGAAGCTTTCCCCTAGACTCACCGGAGAGTCGTGCCATGGCCCTAGTCACCACCTGGGCAGGCATCATGACCACCGGATTCCTTTAACAGAATACCCTTCAAGGGGAGGGGGAGGGGATGGCCACAACCTCCCCTCCAACACACAACGCGTTTTCCAATGCCTAACTGCCAAACCTTACAAAGTTGTGACAATTTGCTATGAGGTAGGCGAAAAACCAAGTGGCTGGTGCCAATTTGCCAAGTGGAAAAAATTCCTACCAGGCCACTTCAACAGGCGACCAACCGAGGTCCATAGCAAGGTCAGGTGTTGAATGCATGACATTAGAGGGAGGGCAGGTGGGAGATCTGTGCATGCAGGAACAAAACAGGCAGAGTGTGGGGCCCACAGCCGTTTAAATGCGGCAAACTACACACCCCAGATAGCCAGACTGGCCAGCTGAGGGCATGAAGCAGTCCCGGGACACCCTATGATGCAGGGGCCCAACCACACAGCCCTGCAAAGCGTGGGAAACGAGTCCTGCTTGCAACTTCTGCCCTCGTGGAAAAGGAGAGGCTTTGTAACCTACCCAGGGATCTGCTGATGAAGGG
The DNA here is from genome assembly GCF_964106915.1 of Podarcis gaigeae. NCBI lineage: Eukaryota > Metazoa > Chordata > Lepidosauria > Squamata > Lacertidae > Podarcis > Podarcis gaigeae. The sequence goes on along the minus strand of NC_139677.1, from coordinate 43,519,494 downwards.
CAAATAATAAACTTCATCATCACCATCACCACCAGAGGGGGAACACCAATTGGATCCTGCCTGTTATTAAGTTTTAGTGACAGAGACTGTCATGTGATGAATCCAAAACATTGTTATAATGTTTGCAATATTAAATTCAACTGTTTTATGGGTATTGTGTTCTGATTTTTGCAATGATGTTTGATATGTATTCCTGTTCTTGTACTGCTGTTCTTGTGTTGCCAGTGAGCTGCTCTGGGCACAACCATGTGGAACAGCAGCAAATAAATTAAAGCAGGACTGGCTAACCTGTGGCCTTCTAGATGTTATTGGACTGCCAGCACAGACAATTGGAGTTATAGCTCAACAACACTTGGGAGTTCTTGCACTAAAACAAGAATAATGAAAAATTGGATTGTGGCACCAAGACACCCAAACATCTGTATACTGATGTGTCACTATTTTCTGTTTTTCCAGTGGCTCATTTCATTTGTTAATGGTCCTTTTCCTTATCGGTTTTTCTCAGCCAGCTCCAGAGAGTGTCTTGGCAAGCATCCTTGGCTTTTGCTGTTCTTTCACCACGTCCATTGGGAAGGGATGGAAGTACACAGGATTACAGATGGTATCTAAACAGTTCTAGACATATTGATGTCCACAAGGAGACTTTTACAATTTTAGGACCAAAGAGCAGGGAAAACATCAATATCTTTAAAAAAATGTAGATCATCATTCTCTCTGCTGCCTTATTTTTCTGTCTCTGCTGCCTTATTTTTCTTTCTAATAAAGTATCTCTAATTTGGCAAATAGTGTTTAATGATACATGATCAATTTCCCCATAATATAAGCAAATATTACCAGAAACTCTGAAAGGGCAAAAACATTCTGAGGTATCTCAAAAACAAATTTAATCTTACCAACTTGGCTATAAATACAGCTCACGTTCTGCAAAGGTCATGTCTGCATCCACAACTGAGCACCAAACTAGGCATGCCTCTGATAGTTCTATTTGCTTAATCACTTAATACAGCATTCTTACATTATTCCTGTTGGTAAATATTATTTAAATGTTAAATGTGTCTTATTTAAAAATTAAATGCCATGATGGTGCATTCACACATCCAAAAATGGGGCTTTTTTGTTTTTGTTTTTACAATAAATATATAATGAACTCCATGTAGAATGAGGAAGTAGGTTATTTTAACAGCAAAAAGGGCATAGTGCAGGGGTCGTCAACCTAAGGCCCATGGGCTGTGGTAGAATGGTTGTGTGCCTGCCAAAGGACACTCTCACACTTCACTTGCCTCCTTGACCCCAGCATTGCTATACTGTTATCATGCCACATATATGTGATATGAACAAAGCCAATGCTATACAATATGCCATCTCCCCCTCCTCCAATGTTAAAGTGGTAAATGGGAAAGGAAATAGCACCTTACACCATAGTTCTGTTTTAGGTGCTCCTTCATCCATTTTCAGATATGTTTTGTCTGACCCTGGAAACTGCATTCCTCCCCAATCCCCAATTCAGACTGGTTCTCTCTCTCTCTCTCTCTCTCTCTCTCTCACTCTCTCTCTCTCCCTCTCTCTCGTGAGCTATCCTGACTTGGTCTCTGTGAGAATTTTTCTCTACAGCAAAGAAAATTGTGCTGTTTGTGTTTTGACTGTTAGCCACAACAATGTCCTATTTCCAAATTCTACTAATAATAAGGATGTTTAGTACACACACAGTCCAAATATTCAGCTCTCTGTCTCTTGTGGAAATACCCTTGTAATTATCCCATTAGTGAGTGAGTTAATAATAGAATGAGGCCCAAATATCTTTGTATGCTTATTAAGCAAAATGATTCTGTTTGGGTTTTCTTTCCTTTGTAAGTTTTATTTTTAATTGCTTTCTTGTCATTTTCAGAAAGAAACGTGGGAGAAAGCATTTCCCATTAACTGAAGCAATTACTGGTTGCAAAGACAGTAAAAAATATTGACTGATCCAGAGTAGTTAGCGATTTCAGAAGTGACAAAGAGTATAGAAAGGAAAGGCCATCTTTAAGTTTTCATGTGCTTAACTCTACGCAGACAGAGGCCGAGCTAGCTGCTCCGGCACCCGGAGTGGCACACATGCTATGCACCTGGGGGTGGGGCTACCCATCTGTGGGGGCATCACCCTCGGTGAGTGGTGCGTGTCCCAGGGGGGCGCCACCCACAGCAAGTGTCCATGGGGGGAGGGTGCAGCCCACAGCGATCATCCCGGGGGGGTGGCACAGTAATGTCACCCCCCCTCCAGGATGACACCCAGGACGGCCCACCCCCACCCCCTTCCTCCGCCAGTGTACGCAGATGAACACATTAGCTACAACCTCCCCCAAATGTGTTATTCTCTGCAAGTGAGATTAAAATGAGGAAGGTTTCATTTGTTCACACAAGTTAGTAGATGGTATCTGTTGACTAAGTTCTGTGTGGTACAATCCTAAATATCTTTACTCAGATCTTCCTTTAAGTTCAATGGCACTTACTCCCTTGTAAAATAGAATTATAGCCTTAAAATATAATTGGCAAAAATATCACAAACTATGTCCTCAGACTTGGTGGCAGGCATTTGTGTACATCCTTCCAAGCAGTTTGTGCTGGGTAATTTGGTGCACCTTAACCATTTCCCTCTTTACTCCCAGGTGTATATATTTCCTAATTAAAAGCTCTATCTAGTTTTTCATAATGATTTTGAACTGATTACAGATGAAACATAAGCCTTGCAGCTGACGATATTAGTTCATCATGGCTTCAGCTGGGTGCCCCAACAGTAGGAAACATCAAGCAGCCCCACAGACAATATGCAGCACATCATACAGTCCTGATTATCATGCAATTACAGGTTCTTTGGTGCTAATCAAATGGCAGGTTCTGATTAAGGTGAAAATGTAAAATTAGGATTCTGGGCACATCATCAGTCTCTGCATTTGTAATATCTGAACCTCTTCACAGAAGTGGCTCTGGAACTGGAATGAACATAGGTAGTGGCAGTGGCTCTTCAGGATTTCAGGTAGGGTACCCTCTCAGCCCTGGGGAAATGCTGGAGATGGAGCCTAGCACATTCTGCTTGCAAAGCAGATGCCTTACCACTGAGCTATGGCCCTTCCCCAAATGAAATTTCTGGAGATTGTGAATGATGCCAGTTGGACCTCTCAGACCACTGAAGTAATGCACAGCATACATGTATAGTTTGTATAGCAACAACTTCAGGCCACTCGGTGAGACCCTTAGGACTCTCTATCCAGGCTTTGCCCACCAGGCTGCACCCCTTTCTGGCTCTGCTCTTCACCAATCTGACTTGCTATAAATGAGCTGTCTATGTTCCACAGTCCTGTTCTTGCAAAGCAGAGCACACAACTGATTGAATACATCAAAGCCCGCTTCTTTGGTTTCAGCACAACTATTGTTTCAGATTTACATCTGCAAATATTCAGGATCATCAGGCCCTCAAATTCTCACAAACAACCTCCCACGTGGTGCTGGTAAGAGCAGGGCCAATGTATTATTCCATATCCCTCAATTTTGCTTTTACTTTATGCCAAAGCCCATGAGTAGGCGTCATATAAGATAAATCTCACTAATTTTAAAAAAGAAAAAAAGCGAGTGAACAGGAGGTGATAAATGCTGTGCTGCCTACTCAGGTTCTGTCACATAAGATGTCAGTTCTTTATTTTAATTTTATTTTGTGCTAGCTCACAAAGGCAAGCAGTTTTACTGCACATTATCCCACCTTTGTTAACATATGTTTTTTCACAGTCTGCAGCAAAACGCCTCTGCTCGTTGTTTCTGTCTGAGAATTGATTATTTTTTTTTAGTCCTCAATCTTCCAGCTATTTCCTAATGTCCTAGGAGATAGGCGTTGCATAGAGGGTGTGTGTGTGCTCATATGTACGTTACAGATTGCTTGTTACTAAGCGATTCAAATCATTTGCACAAAGAACCAGAAAAGAGACTAGAATCATAAAAAGCCAAGGAACCAGCAAGCATAAGATGCCCCACTCCCAAGATGCTTTGGTGCCTGTGCCAAATAATCCACACAGCAGCCCTCTTCTCTGTAAAAATGTAACAATGAACTAAAGATAGTGACCCCAATTCTGCCACCTAAGGCAGAATGCTGAACCCTGCTGCATGAGCCAGTCTTGAGTGATTCCATACTTTGGTGGGATATTCTGAAAAGCCAAAGGTGTTTCCAGCACATTAGGCTGGTGTGACTGAAATCTAGCTCTAGATACATGTCTTATTGGATGTTCAAAGGGAGAGAGACTCAACTGGAGCACATCTGTCCAACACACTGGTTTACCTGGTCTGTAGCATCTCTTCACTCAGAAGTGACACTCCACATGCTCCTCCTCCTAGCCCAGCACTGCAGTTTCCTTGAGGCATGGTTTTGCCAGAATCAATAGCTGCATATATGGTGCCACTCTGAAATGACTGACCTTATCCCTGCCAGAGCACACTGGAAAAATGCCTAGAAAACCTCTGTTCTGGGACATTACTCCATGCAAGCCAGAATGAGAGACTTTTGGCCAGCTCTCAAGTGACATTCACTTGCAGCACACAGGCTTGAAACAAAGAAGACCGCCTTTTTTATATAGAGGATGGGCTTGTTGCCATATCACAATAGCAACAAATTTGTTAAAAAGGTGTTGTGAGCTATTACTATCACTTAAATGATATGGGTAGGTAGGTGTTTTAAAGCATCCGTATTTGCTTTAAAACATATCTGTTGTCACTTTCTTTTTCATTATTTCAGTTCAGGTTTGGGCTACTACAACTATGGGCAGTAATAAAGTTCAAACCCACCTATTACTCTTGCAGATATGGGTGGTTAGTCATGTAGTAAAACAGGTGGCAGCATGGAGAGAAACGGCCCATCTGTAATAGGCTGGGTGGGATGTCCTTCTAGGTTAAGCCCTGCTTCTCATTTGACTCCCCCCACCATGGAAATAGGGGACATCTCCCTGTTGTGTAACTGGGCTATGGAAAGCTGAGAGGCATAAGGCTCACAGAAAGGTGCCAGTGCCACTGTCAAAACACTAGGCCAAAGAAAATGATGCCTGCTACATTGCTGTGTGTGACGTTTGATGGAATGTCCACTAATTTCACAGACTGCAAATAAATAAACACACTTTTTAGTAAGTATAAGTAAATGTGGCTCTTCTATATAATGCTTTGAAGAGCTAGAATATTCAAAAGCTATTATCTGGGCAGAACTGCAAAGGTATGCAGTTTTATTTTTAAGCTACTGCTGTTGAGAATCAACCAAAGTTCTCGCAGCTGGAAAAGATGGCGAGACCCAAAGAAAATCTTGTAGCAATCTTCTTAGAGATATGTCTCCTAATTTTACTCCCAGTGTAAATAAAGAGAATCAGATCTTGCTGCCATTAACAATAAAATTACGGCTGTTAAGTTCTGCTCAACTTGAATTGATTAAAATGGAGGCAGTATCCAAATTAAACTAAATGCAAAATAGATGTATTCTGCAAAGCAGTTTAGCCATCTATTAACTCTGCTGACTGCAAATGGCTGGGACCAGTTCTCTGTGTTAACTTCAGCCATCTCTCATGTAGGCCAAACCTAGTAACATATTCACTCTGAGGCAACCACCACTTGTGTTTATGAGACTTTCTCCTGAGAAATGTGTTCATGGTTGCAGCCTTAAAGGAATGGTTTACTTTTCCAACTCTGAGGACTAACTCATTATTTAAATATTTATTCATTCTGGGTGCTCCTGTTTCTTTTTAGGTTGTTTTGTGGCATGGTGTTGTAGTTTTTCACTTCCATTCTTTGTGACATATATCGTATTTGTTACTTTGTGAACTACTTAAAGATTGCGTTGGTATAAAGTGGTATATAATTGCCCTGGCAGGCATATTCTGTGACCCAGCACAGTAGCAAATGATCAGACAGGACACCAGGTATTGGGATGAAATCAGGCCAAATATTTACTGACTGCAGCAGTCAGGGTAAGGGTTGGCATGGCAGTAGGGCCAGGATCAACTCATCATTCCATTCACCGCTTGCTGGTGGAATGGGGGATGGACCACACTAAACCCATTCAATGGGAGTTGTTCAGTGCTGAATCCTGTCATGGTGCATGCCAAGTTGGCAAGGTCTAACTGGGTGACCGGGATAAGGATTCCAGGCAGGCAGACGCCAACCCAAGCTTGGAGCTTGCCATGGCCTGATGCCCCCCCCCACCTCGGACTGCCCAGTTAATCCTGCCCAGTGCCATTTCCACTCTTTTACATACACATTATTTCCAGTCCTGTCAACCAGTGACCCAGATTGCTCAGTGTAGGCTCTATCTCAAGACTGAGAGGATGGGAATCGCACAGGGCAAAATGGCACCAAACTCTCGAGTGGGGAAGCTTATAAAGGCTTCTCCCCCCTCCCCTTCCTGCAAGGCCCTACAGGAGCCAATACATGGGCAGAAATTTACCTCATTTGCTCCTTGGTGGGCCACACGCCACCAGGCAAATTTACCCAGAATAAGATATATATGAAATAACAACAACAATAATAATAATAATTGTATTTTTAAACTGCCCTTCAAGCATAGCGTCATGGCATTTTACCAGAAAGACTGAAACAGTCAAAAGCGAATACAGGCCAAACCTCTGAAAGATCTTAATGTATAGGGAAGTAAATGTGAACACAGGCAGTACTTCAATTATCTTTTTCCCAGTATTTTTTCTATTACCCATTCATACATGCCCTATCAGGTGAAAAAGAACAATTATGAAACATTTTGTCACATCATTTGACTTTTCAGAATAGAACAGGATGCAAACTGAAAACAATGAATTAGAGGCATTGCCTCTGCTGCTGAACATTCACGAAGTCTTTCATGCTACTCATAGTTCTTTGTTCCTTCTAGCACCATTTCCCCCCTAAACAAATTGTTTATCTTTTGTGGAGCTAGGAACAATTACCCTTATAAAAATATGTGTGGTATAATGAAAGCGAGTATCTCATTGAAAAAACATCTGTTTGTTAGTTGCTACTCCCTGAAACATAAGAATAGCATCCTGTTCTCACATTGATGCCAGTGGGAAGCTCATAAGGAGCACATAAATGCCATGGCACTCTGCCTGCTTGTGATTCCTAGTAACTGGTCTTCAGATGTATACTGCCTCCAGCAGTGCAAGCAGTGCAAGCAGAACACAGCCATAGTGACTAGTACCATTGAGAGTCTTCGTCACCATGATATCACTCTGTACTTGGAAGAAATAACTAGTCCATTTGTGTGGTTTCCCACCCAAAAAAAAAAATACTTGGCTTCTAAAAATGCCTCTACATCTTTTTGGAAGCCTTGCTTAGAAAAAGGCAAATTGTCACGATCTTAGACCTATCATGTGCTGTTTCCATATTAGAGGCCTACTTAAGAAACTGTATAGTTAATGGAACATGAGGTGGACATGAAGCATGTAAGATCATAATTGCTCCATTTGCTTTTATACGCCTTTTACTGTTTCCCCTGGAACCTCAGTAACAAGGGTGCCATCATGAAGATCTAAGATGTTTCTAGGATGATGTAATTAGGCTCTGACGTCTGTATTTTACCATACCAAAGAAAATATCCCTTCCATGCTGTGTTCAAAGGGAGACTGGGAGATGACTCAGCCAATGTTACTAGAAAAACAGAAATAATCCCTAACCTAATAATAATATTTCATCACTGTACTTACAGAGTTAGAGTATGTAATGTTCTAAAACAAATTCATTTATTCCAAATATTGCAATAAATAAATACAATATAAATTTACTCCTGATCACATTGTTATGAGTTCTTACATATAACTGCTACTAAGTCAAGTATGTTGCTGGTAGCATGTTGGCAGATTCAAATGCCAGTTGTGTTTAGTTCAAAGCCTTATTAATGTTATTTTACACGTATAACACCTTATTAGGTGTTATTTATGTTGCACCATGCCACAGCCAATACGCCTGGAAATATGAGCTGCATACCAACAAATCTTTGTCTCAGAGAGGTGCTGAAAGCAATCTACAAGCTAATGAGGCTTATGTGAGCTACCTGGTGGTCAGGGTTAGCAAAGTCTTTTATTAAATGCAGATTAGCTGTTTCTGTGAACAAAAAGGGGAGGGGATATAGGTGGCAGTACAAGAATTATAGATTTGCCCTGCCATTTGAAAAAACAAACCTGAAATATGCAAAAGGAAAAAATACAGTGTTAGAAATGGTTGTATATACGGAATTGAGCATATTTCATTAATCAACTGGACTTTGACACTAGCCTTATTTAGTCATTATATCTATTAATGTTCAGCAAATATGTTGAGGGAGGGGGTCCAACCCCAGCACCTTCATGTGTTCAGTGCAAAAGTCTGAAGGGAGATTCTAAGTGAATTCAGACTTCCTGTCATAGGAATGTTTATAAGCATGCTCAAATGTGTGTTTCATCAGAAGTGGGGAGCAGGTTGGGAGCATTGGGGGAAGAAATGGTGCATGTTGCCCTGATCCTTCTCCCCATATTCTTTGCGTGTGAGTAAACCAACTATTGAATAGATCTATAGTCTTAATCAGAAGCATATATTTTAATGACAAACAGAAAATGAATCAGAGCAGTGCTCTGCTAGATTACTAATGTGAAACATAATCCTAGATATGCTATTCAAAAGCCAACCCTACTGTGTTCAAAATGGTTTACTCACTGATAAGTGTATTGAAAGTAAGTCTACTTGATCTTAACAGAACTTTAAGAAACATTCATAGGATTGTGCTGCATGTAAATAATTGTTTGTAAGGTTTTTTAAAAATAGAAAGTATAAGGGCACTGGGAGAAAATTATTTTTTGGCCTGACTTCTGCTTTCAGACTATGCTAAAATGTTAGTTGCAGCATGTGCCAGGACCATCATTCAACTAAAAAAAAAAATCTGATAGGGTTCCAATTGAGTGACAGACATCTTCTGAAACTAGCAGATTTTTTCCCTTCCTTATAAACTCAGTTAAACTCCAGTATGCCAGACACTTACAAATCAAAGTTTGGTTAATAGGAGGAGAGGAACATGCTGAACTGTACAAAAATAGAATATTAGAATTAAATTTTATTTTCCTAAAGTGTATAGGATTGGGGATTGCGGAGAATTTTGATCCAGTTCACATTTAGAGTTGCATTTATCAAATTATCCCTTTCTGAAACAACACAAGAACCAAAACACAACCATCTTTCAAAATTTGCACTTATCTGAGTTTTAGAAGGGAGTTCTCCAACCAGTCAGTTTACCCCCAAAAAGCATGTATATGGGGAATTTATATTAGTGAAAATAACATACAAAAATGCATTGTTTTAGGAGAAATTGCTAGCAACAATGTGTGTATTTGTCAAAACTGCATGCTACAAAACTGTAGAAATGTAAATAATTGAATTTAATATTGGAAAAATGAGAAACTAAGAGAACCAAAACTGACAGACCCATCCATCTCTAATAGCAATTCCTACCCTAGAAATATTGTAGCTACTGGGGATGGGGAGGTTTGCAGACTAAGAATGATAGAATTGGAAGGGACCCCAAAGGCCATCTAATCCCCCTGCAATGTAGGAATTGCAGCTAAATCATACATGACAGATGGCCATTCAATGTCTGCGTAAAAACCTCCAAGGAAGGAGACTCCATCCCCTCTCGTGGAAGCCTGTTCCACGTAGAACTGAAGGTGCAACATTTACCCACTCTATCAAATTATATTTTTATTCTGCAGTTAGAGACATATGTCATCTCTCAAAGCAGATCACAAACTTTAACAAAATGAGATACTGGCCATGCCCTCAGGCTTACATGCTTAAAAGGCAAGGGAACACAAGGGAACAGTAGAGGAGATCAGTTTAAGAAGGCCAGAATGAAGTGATAAATTGTATGCAGGCATTTATATCCACTAAGGATGGACAAGTCTGTCAGTTTTGGTTTTCTCAGTTTCTCATTTTTCCAATATAGTTCTCCACATTTTGGCAACAATTTGCAATTTTTAAAGAAGTCCTCAAGAAGCATTTTAGTGCAAATTTCTCTTAATATATGCATTTTTGGATGAAGAACTGCATTGCGAATTCAGATAAATATGAATTTTGAATATTGGTTTAAAAATTGGGTATTAGGTAGTTTTTCATTAAAATTCAAGGACAAATACACTTCTCCCTTCTCCCTAATATTAACTTAACTCCAGAATGATCTCTTCCTTGCATGGGGTTCTTCCTAGGAAAGAGACAGGGTGTGATATTCTAGTGCTGCCCTTTTTCTTCTGGCCAGTAGCAGAAACTAAATATGTGATACACTGTTACTTATTTCCAAGTAAATGTGCATATGATTGGGCTGCATATTATAAGTCTACTAATTATCTGCTTTTTATCAGAGATGGAAGTAATGGCAAACATTTACAGTTGACAATTTTCAAATTTTACAGAGCTTTCCAACACAATTACGCCATGCTTTCCCCCAAGCAATGTGAAGTACCAAGGACAGCACTCATAGCACTAAATTTGTCTTCACTCTGCTCCACTTGCATATTGGTAAGCAAATATTGCAAAACACTGAGACTCCAGCGTTCCCTCATCTAAAGGAATGGCTTCATTTCTTTTAGATGAGGAAGCGCTGGAGATTTACAGTATCTTGTAATATTTGCTTACCAACATGCAAGTGGAGCAGAGTGAAGACAAAATACAGCCCTATTAGCAGACCGTAGGGCTCACATCAGATTCCCGGAGCACAATTTATGGACTTTCCTGTGGCTACATCCTCAGTTTCAAATCATTGCTGCTGGAAAGTTTCAGCTCCCTCTCAGGCTGTTCCAAAATGCCCCCTCCTGTTTTTGCCACCACATTCACAATTAAAGGGTTCATTTTGGAGAGAACATGAATTAGAGTAAAAGGTAGGCGACAGTGAAAAGTGCACTGCAGCCACTCATCTTAGCAACCGCTGGCTCGTGGCCACTAACATCCCCGCCACCATCAGATGTTATCTGTGTGTAATACTAAAGCATGATGTTATATCACAGAGGGAGTTTCTAGGGATATTTTTTTTTTGCAGGAAACAATGGCTGGCAATAAATACTGCTGCTACCATCATGCATGAGATAAAATAAAGCAAAAGGGAGTGACTAATGCTGCATTTCCATTCATCTCCTCCCCCCCTTCTAAATGCTGCAAATAAAAAAGGGTGAGATTAATGTGAAATGTATGGCACTCAGCTGTTTTTAACAGAAAATATGGACAAATAAAATATATGTGTTGCAGGACAATATTGAACCATGTTATTGTCAAGATCAGTGATAGCAACACCTGAATTGCACTTTTCTTTTTTTGCAAGGTTATAGAACTACTCCATGAATATCAGAACACATGTTTTCAGATACTTTTCCTGTGGAACAAGTATCTTTTCTAGCAGTCCAGTGTGCATCACAACACAACTGATCAGTCATGAAATATAAGCTATACATCTTGATGAATGTATTTTGTAGGTTAGAAGGACATGTTTTATATTTTACAGTACAAAGAAGGGAAATTGTCTGGCATCATATTTAAACCTGGAATCATGGAATCTGTTCTTCTCTACATTGTGGCAAATAAAGGAACACTTGTACTGATATAAAATCCTGTCCTACCAAAGTCTCCAGCATGACTCCTATTAAGAATCAACAGACTTCTGTCGCTTTTTATCAATAAATTATATCAACTGTTATTATTAGATTATAGAGAAGAAACAAGGAGTGCTTCTCTAACTTTTACAGCCTGTGCAATTTTTTATGAATGCTGTATGGAAAAGAACATGAATCTGTGCTTAGAGAGTTTGTAAGTAAACTATTTTTAACTTACCAAACCTATGATTATTTTCTATGCTAGACAAAGAGGGAAACTTTGGGACTCACTTTAAAGGGCATATTTTCTAGCAGCCTATATTTTCACATTTACTTTGCTGCACACTTTGTGACTTAAATCTCTGCTGGGGTTCTCTCACAAAAGAGTACTTGCCCCATACTTAGATATTGGCTTCTCCTTTTATTCCAATTTTTCCTTGAACCAGCATGCTGTTCATAAATTCTGAAAACAGCACTGCTACATCTCGTACATTTTTACAATATGAGGTCTGTGTTTCCTGGTGTCACATGATAGCAGCTATGTAGCAACAACTGCCCATTACTGTCTTGTTTTGCTTATGTTATTGATACGCGTAGCACAGAACCTCCACAATGCAAATGGAATATAACATTTATCTTATACAGTGACTGGCAAAATACCGATGTTTATCTTACAGTGGCAAGTCCATTATATATTTATTGGCAAATTATATTCCTTCTGCTGAAGAAAGGTGAGGATTTTATCTTTCTGAAGGCATGCCTGACATTTGGCGGTCCTCAGACCAACAACATACTGTGCTCTTTCCCCAAGTAGATCATGCTTCCTTCCTAAAGGAGCAGACCTTCACAGGAAGGTCCTGGAAGGCAGACACAGTGCCACAGAGGGCAGAAACAGATGGTCTACTTATGCTCTCACAGAAGAGTTTTATTTGCAAAGAATCCTATTAACATAGGACTCTAGGGCTTAAGCTTGTTGCAAGCTACACAATGTAATTTGCTTCAGCACAGAGAAAGTGCACATTTTATTGGTTTATATTGTATTAGAATTGCCATTATAGCATAGGCACAGGAAAACCCCTGTTTTTATATTTCAGAACCCATATTACATGCAAGTTTTATTTTAAGCATATTCCCTTTATATCAGGGTCATAATGAAGTCAGCTATGGCAGCCCATATCCTATTGTTTGGGAGCTGGTTTGGGAGCATCTTAAGTACTCCAAAGTAATAATTTGCAACGTAATGCAAACCCGATATCTGCCAGGATAAGCAAGTTTGGAATAAGAAGATAATAAGGCTGTGCTGGCTTAGCTAGGGCTATACCAGCACGATTCCCCCTTTCTAACTCAGTCAGGGGTACATCAGTGTAAGTATCTTAGCCTGGCTCAGCCAGGGCTATGGTGGCTCAGCTGAAATTCAGCCTGTATAACTTAAGCGAGTGGAACCTATGCCAGTGTAAGTTATTTTAAAAGTGTTCCAGGGACAGGGCTAGAAAATACTTACACCTCTTTCAAATTTCTTTCAGCTCAGTCATGTGACCCGGCAACCTGGCAGAACTTATACTGGCAAAAAGGGTAGTGCACATCAAATTCTATTTTAAAGGCCTCTTTTCCCTCAGTCAGGGTTGGAACAGCTCAGCCAGGAGTAGCATCACTCCTTAATAGAACTTGGAATAAGGGTAACTTAGGCTAGCTTAATTTAAGGAAGTTCAGACTATTTGTTATCTTGTCCAGGTCAAAGTGTTTGTCGTAATACTTATCAGATACAAATACTAATACAGAATAGCCACAGGTAAGGTCCTTATGTGAAGACAACACATAAAATACTGGAACACAATAGTTTGACAAAAAATAGTCATCTGGATTCTTCATAATAATTGAAAATGTTGTCCATTTTAGAAATAATAGCAAGTGTGGAAGCAGACAAATGACCAGACATTACATCTTCAAAAATAGTATCTGGAGTAGGGCTTCATAGAGACAAAGAACTTTAATTAAATGTTTGTTATGTAAAGGTTAAAAAAAAAGGTAAAGTACCCCTGGACGGTTAAGTCCAGTCAAAGGCAACTATGAGGTACGATACACATCTCTCTTCAGGCTGAGGTGGCTGGCATTTGTCCACAGACAGCTTTCTGGGTCATGTGGCCAGCATGACTAAACCGCTTCTGGCGCCACGGAACACCATGACAGAAGCCAGAACACACGGAAACGCCATTTACTTTCCTGCCACAGTGGTACCTATTTATCTAATTGCATTAGTATGCATTCAAACTGGTAGGTTGGCAGCAGCTGGGACAGAGCAACAGAAGCTCACCCCATCGCGTGGATTCGAACTGCCAACCTTCCGATCAGCAAGCCCAAGAGGCTAAGTGGTTTAGACCACAGTGCCACCCGCTCCCTTCATTTGTTATGCAGAATGTATTTATATTGATAATATTTTTAAATCACTGCTCTGAAAAATCAATTCAATTAATTAGATTGGACTTGCAAAGTATTGTTGAAAAAGACAATTCAAAAGAATACTGTGCTCGGCATTAAAAAATTATTGCCCCAGAATGGCAATAATTCTGCTGTATGTATTTCAGGAAAAAAATGTCTTCTGTGTATAATGGGATCATCGGTTTTCTTCCTCCAGGTCTACAAACAAGTTTTCATTTCAAAGCGGAAGTTATTGGCCCTTGACATAAATTCAAGGGAGTTATTTTTAAGCATCACAAAACAAATCAATTTTCAGCTACACTAAGTTTTACTATTTCAAAAAATCTCAGTAAAATATTGGCTATTGTTAACTACAGTCTTTCTTAGTCAGATTTATAGATTCTTAGTCAGATTTAAAGAAGAAAGTTATTTATGGAATTAGATTTAAAAATGTTTTTTAATTTACCAAACATTTTTATTTATTGCATCTATGGTTAGGATCCTGTCTTAACAGAAAAGAAGTTGCCCTGGGATTGTAGAAGCATGAAGCATCATCACCTGCCCTTTACTACTGGCCTGAAAAACAATGGTCAATGGAAACTGCATCCCTTCTCTCCGAGTGACAACACCATAGCAAGAAGACCAGACTGTCTCTAGCTGTTGGCCAAAAAAGGGACCGCTGAAGGAAGCTTCTCTAAAAAGATCAAGACCCATAAAGAGTTGAATGAAAAACTTCGCTGTTATTAACGGTTGTTTGAGACTACAGAAGCTGACCTCTGATACTAGCCAAAGAATAAAGGACCACTGTATAGTTGTACCACCTCAGAGGAGGATTTATAGTAGTGCCACCAGTTTTGCCGCACTGGGCACCAGGCCTAGAGGGCAACATCAGGCCTCATAACTATGACCTAGTGAACTGAGCAGAAAGATGAAAGGTAGGGGGTGCTGAATTTTGGGCTCGCACCGGGCGCTGCTGAAATTTGAAAGACCAAAGCCCACCCCTGACCACCTCTATCAAGCTAAGAACAGCAGCAAAGGGGAATTTGCTGTCTCCACATGGTGCTTCCCATGCAATGGATCTACGTGTAGGCTGGGCATTTGTCCCCACGCTACCAGTGTGTTCCATTTGTTGTGGCAGTGAGATAATTCCCTAAACTGCATGGAATTGGTAAAATAAATCAGTGTGAATTCAGTGTAACCCTTTAAATAATTTGATCTTCCCAAATCTAAGTGACCAGCAGTTGAATGATCCTTTGGGCCCTTGCACACTAGTCCTTACCATATTTTTGAAAGATACTTTTTGCATGAAAGACAATAGGTCTTGCTTTGAGCTTATAATATATGAATACCAAGTAGAACATATTCTAATTGAGTGTCACTTAAACCAAGCATTTCAAACAATACACACACATACAAGCTACGGTATTTTAATTTATTCCACAAGGAAACCTGAATCAAAGCATCTTACCATTTATGTGTGAGTGTGAGTGAGTCTAACAGCAAGAGAACATAAGACAATGAAAATTAAACAGGAAAAACAGGAGAACAAGAATAATGGTATCATATAAGCCAACATATCTGAGGTTTTCTTAGCTGTCTGTCCCATATGTAGATTAGATTATTAATAGGATTTTATGGAGGTGGTGTGAAATGACAATCCAGGAACTGTTAGTCTGATGATAAAGTTTTTAAGCAATTGTGAAAATGTAGTCACACGTTCTATACTGTGGATTACTACAAGAAACATACCATTTTAGGAGTGTGTGTGTGTGAAAAGTTGTTGGAAGGAAATCAGAGCTGTATCTGTTTATATCCAGGCCTAGCCTTATCATTCAATAGGGAAAGCATTTTCTCTCTTCCAGTCTCCATCTCTGTGCATCATTTTAAAGAAAATATGAACTGCAATCCAGAAGAGTGTGTGTGTGTGTCTCTTTCAACTTTCCATTTCATTTGTGAAAATATCCAAGAGTGCCTCAAAACTGTCACTATTTTGTGGGAGGGATTCAAATATGTACTGGAACTTTAGGCTTGCACAATTAAAAAGGATTAACGTTCTCTGTTGCCCTTGCACAACAAATCCACATCTTCCTTTTTAAAAAATACAGTCTTTTTGCAGTTTGGAAAGTGACAAGGAAATGCACTGAAAACTGAGATGCGTGAATGATTCACAAGAATATGTACAAACACCAGAGGCAGCCCAACTTATGAGGCACGTTATGACTGCCTCAGGTGGTAGGATTCACTGGGACAGCAGATCCCAGTGTAGATCTTCCCTCACCCCTTCTTCCTTGGCAAGAAAGCAGACACAATTTTGGTATCCGCCTCAGGTGCCAAAATGTATTGGGCAGGCCCTGATAAACAATCTGCAAGGAAATCAGGATGAATGCCCACTGTCATACAGTCATTGGTAAAGAATCATAGAACTGTAGTGTGGGAAGGTATTATGAGGCTCATCTACTCTAACTCTCCGTAATACAGAAATATTTTGCCCAATGTGGGGCTTGAACCAATGACCCTGAGATTATGGGTTGTATGTTCTACCAACTGAGCTTTAAAATGCTCAGTAAAGACCAGACATAGTGTTAACCAATGTACAGTACAAGCAGATAAAGATGAATGCTGAATAAAGAAGTCATTTGGAAGAATTTATGGCAAGTGCTACTGGATGTTGGCAGGATAAAGAATTTGCTCCCAGGTCAAATATTAGAAGGATTCAGTATGTACAAGGTTGTACAACTGACTGGAAGGTCACAGACCCAGAGCTGGTTAGAAGCCAATCTATTCAGCAAAAAGGAAGACTACTGCAGGGAAGAAACGAACTGTTCCATCAGAAAACTGCACAGCATGTACAGATCTCATGCAACCAAGAATTACTGTGAATATTGGGACAGATGGGCTTGGCAATTCATACCTCAAATGCCATCCAGAAAAGGGAAGAAGGGATAATCAACTTGAGTGTGCGTATGGAATGAGAGATTTGTTGCAAGCCTTGAAGGGAAGCATTTTTTTATTGTTTGCTTTGTTTCAAAAAACTTTTCAAGCTATGTTTTTTTGCCCTTTCCCATCTAGCTGATATTTTTTAACGATATGAAAATATGTCCTATTTCTGCTTCTGATACATGAAATGGTTAGCAGATATAGCTCACCTTTTGCTGCTACAAATTAACTTTTACTCAGTATTTGCAAAATCATAACAAAACGTATTTTCCAGTGCCTTAGTGCTTTTTCCATCAGAAGTACAGTCATACCTCAGGTTACAGCTGCTTCATTTTGCATTTTTTTGGGTTACGGACCACTGAAACCCAGAAGTACCGGAATGGGTTACTTCTGGGTTTTGGTGGTTGTGCATGCACAGAACAGCTAAATTGCGCTTTGCGCATGCATAGAACCACCGAATCACAACCCGTGCATGCGCAGACGTGGGTTGAAAATGCTGCGGGTTACAAACATGCATCCCACATGGATCACATTCGCAACCCGAGCCTCCACTGTACTGTAGTTTGCAACAGTTCTGCAGTATTTGGTTCATTCAAACATTTATTTATTAATCTGTTTTTAGGCATTTATATACAGTGTTCCAGACCAATCCCAAGGCAGTTTACAATCTTAAAAGACAACCTCATAACCAAAATTTTAAAGCAATAGAAACAATTGCAATAAAAAGTATTAGAGTAAATATAAATTAAAATGCACCTACCAATTCAGTAACCAGAACAGCTCTCAAGGCCAGTTATCAGTACTCTCATAGAGGCCTGGTTGAGTAATGTTTTTTTCAGAAAACACCAAAAACTCAACAAGGTTGGTACCTACCTTATTTTCAGTAGGGCTGTGCATGAACACACACACTAATCCACCCTGTGGCCCCCAGATCAGGGCGATTTAGCCTGCCCTGGAATCCACCCACCTCACACCACATCCTTCTCTGAAACAATCCGAGGGCAGGGCTAAAGGCTTTTTTTAAAGGGTTTTAAAACCCAATTGTAAGATAGTTAGCTACTGCTTTCAGGAAACAGGTACATGATCTACACCTAAGCACAATCTTGCAGACAGTAAGTGCATGCTGATTTCATACATAAATATTAAGTTGAAAATAGTATTGGCCTCCAGAATATTTAAAATGCATCCATCAAGTACGGCAAAATATAACATTATGTAGCATACACACAGAGAAAGAAAGTTATTTCATGATAAACAGAGCAATCCTATCCTTGGGAAGTATGTCCCACTGTGTACAGGATCACAGCCTTAAGCTGTGGTTCTGTGCCAAGAATCATCATGCACATGATTTTAATCAGGGAAATAAACTGCTAAAAGTAAATGGGGCAGTTGGGAAAATATGATAGGAAAATGTATTTTAAAATAAAATATAATACTAATAAATGAAGATGCACTTCACTGTCATTTAGGCTCGTATCCATCTGTTGGCTGGTGATGGTCTGCTTGATTATCTCTGAACTCTGCTAAAGATCTGTTTACATTTATGGGCCTGATTAAATGTTTTCCATAGCAATAAGGAAACATTTGATGTGCTCTCAAGTCAGACAAGGTGATCAATTTTAACTATAAAACAAGCAAGCTACTCTAATTTGTTTTTTTAAAAAATTGGTTATCACAGGCTTTAAAGTCAAAATGACTTATTGCTTGTTTTACTGTTGTAAATCAATGTCTTTTAAAGACCAGAGCTAGAAGCACATATATTTTATTTATTTAGTTCTGGCATTTATAGTTTATGGACAGAGGGGGGAAACCCTTGATGCCAGAGAAAGATGCACCATAATTAAAGGTAATTTAAGAGAAGGCCTCAAACTGCTGAGTTCCAAATTAAAAACAATGTTTTATTTGTTATTGATAAAGATGTGAATTGGGAAGAAAAATCAACTTGGCTCATTTACAGAAGACTGAAACTTGACATGTTAATTGCTTGATTTTATACTGCATTACCTGTAATCCACAGTCCCAGGGTCCCAAATCCCTTTACTGGCACTTTGACGTGCCAACAGTCAAAAATTAACAGGGAGGTGAAGGTTCAGGAAGGTTGTAATTATCTGTATTGTGTATTGTCCAGAGAGTAAGTGCAATAAATGTGAAAAGAAAGATAATGCTGGAAAGAACCGGGATCCTCTAGGACCTAGAAAAAGTAAAAGAAATGAAGTGGAAGGGAAAGGAGGAGGTGGGAAATGCTTAAGAGGAAGGAAGCAATCAAAGTTGGTACCAGATTTAAGAGGGCCCTGAACAAGGTACTCTTCAGCCCCCTCACACAGCCCTGGTGAGCCTCCTGCAAGATAGACAGTATTGTATGGTGGTAGAGGAATGAACTGAGATAAAGAGTATGAGAATTCTAATCCCCATTTAGCCCACTGCTGGCTTGGAGGCCAGTAAACCTGCACCCTTGTCACCTGTCTCTTAGCAGCCCTACAACAGGTCCCTGAGAGGAGGCAGATGGCACACGGGACGGAATAACTGGACCTACAGAAAAGAGAAAGCAGGAAGCCTAAGAGTGAAGGATTAGAAATTCACTGAATGTAGACAAAATAACACATTCCATTTTCAAGCATCTCTCTTTTGAAAGCAATTTTCCTCTTCAATCGGTTTTTAACGTCCCTGTTTAAATGTCATGATTTGCAGCAGCCCTTTGTAACACGAAAGCATATTTAAATAAAAGTGCTTGGGCTTCTGTGAAAGTAAAATGAGTTGGTCAATTTTCCATCCCTGTGACAACTTTTTTTTTTATTCATTTAAGTGCACATTTCCCTCTAGCAAGATCATCATGTATGCAAAGATTTGTGGCACAAACAATGTAAGGGTAAAATGCAAGACAAAAATCTTGGAGGCTGGGAGGAAACCAAGGATCATTTACTCCAACCTCCAAGGAAGACTCGTTTATATCTAACACCAGAAAGTACTGTCACTCACATGAAAAAATTTCTTTGGACTCAGAAGACCCTAAGAACAAAAGAAAAGTTCCTGTGGATAGTAGTTACAATGAGACGTCTGTGTTAGAAACTGTTTCTTGTCTTGTTGAACAAATATTGACCACATATTAAATTATTATTATCTTCCCATATTCCCAGTATTGACAAGTAAAAATACAAGCAGCTTGGGAAGTCTTCTGTTTCTGTATAAATACAATATCAATAATCACAGGCAACTAATCACAATCATTCTTCATTGCAATATTTCACATTTCCTTGTTATTTGTAACAATGTCTTTTAGTGTTTGTTCAACAGACTCTGCCAAATGTTCCACTGTGTGTTTTGACCATCAGTAACATCTGCACATAAAAGCCTAAATTACTCTAAGGTCTAAATCACTGGTGTTGATGGAACACTGGAGCTCCCTCAAGCACCATTGAAAGCTCTGTGAGCTTTTGGGTGAGGATTCAACCATAAATCTTTACAACATATCTATGTGGCATATGGCCTACCTTTTCCCATTGGAAAGAAGCACTTAAATAGACAGGTAATGGTTCTGAGTGTACCTTGCTCCATGGTGATAATATTAACCCAAGGCAATGCAGGCACTGAAAGAAAAGAAAGGAACAAAATAATAAATTGTGCTTCTCTACTTTTGAAGCCATTTTAAACACAATTTGAGGTTAGGTTGCAGGTTGTATATACACACATTAAAAAATACTGACATGTTTGCCAACACTTATATTCTATGGCACATCATTTTTCAAATGAAGCTGGAGTTTTTACCACTGCTTTAGCTAGTACTGTTTTGAAAAGTAATTCACACTTGCAACAACACTTTGTGAAATAATCATCTCAACACTGCCAGCTTAGTATATCTATTTCTAGTCCTACAAGCATTACTTTAAGGAAAAAGGTTTCTCAACCTCATGTTTTTGTATCAAAGTCATTTATAACATGGAGATTTTTGAATGCTTTAAAACCAAACTGCAGATTCAAATACTTTTTCAGAATCTAATGACCATTCATTTCAGTTTAGAAACCAGAGTATTTTTATTTTTTACTTCCACCTTTATAAATGTAGCACAGCATTATATAAGCCAGTAACTGGGCAATAAAAAGTTGCATTGTTTTACAAGCTAGTAATATTTGATTATGACTGAAAGGAGCCTACAAAGATATGCAAAATGATTCTCATACATACTCTCTCACACCCATACCCCCCCCCCCAAAGTAGGTTTGGTCAATCAGCTAACTACAAATCCACCAAACACTTAACTCACTTACTCCACACTTTACCAGCTTCCGTGCAAGAATATCATGGGGGACCGTGTCAAAATCCTAACTGAAATCAAGCTACACTATGTCCATAGCATTCCCCTGATGCACCAAGCTTGTAACTTCATCCAGAATAAGAAATGAAATTTGTATGCCATGACTTGTTTTTGAGAAACCCATGCTGGGTCCTTGTAATAACAGCATCCTTTTCTAAGTGCTCACAGACCAACTGGTTAGCTATCTGTACTAGGACCTTTCATGGCACTGATGTCAAGCTTACGGGTCAGTAGTTACCTAGGTCTTTTCTTTTCCTCTTTTTAAAGATGGGGACTACATTTGTCTGCCTCCAGTCAGAGGCTCTGAGATTCAAAAGCTCCTTTAGTACCCTTAGGTGCAGCTCATCAGGCCCTGGAGATCTGAATTCATTTAAAGTAGTCAGGTGTTCCCCAAACACCTCTTTTCCTATATTGGGCTGCAGCTCTCTCATTGCATCGTTTATTCTGTTATCACCAAGTTGGGCACTGTTTTACTTTGGGGTGAATACAGAGGCAAAGTAGGTGTTGAGCAGTTTCACGTTCTCTCTTTATCTTAGCTGCCGCTCTTGGTGGTTTGTTTAGCCAGACAAAGTTGATCTTAACTCCTGGCAAAGAAGAGAGAGAGTATAGAACTAATATTATTACAAGAGGTATATTAATAAACAAAAATAGTGCTTTAGTCTGTGTATATCTTGTTCTGTCCACTGTTAATCTCTATACCATGTTAAATCTACTTGCTTATTCATTCCCAATGTGGGTTTGTAAAGTATTATTATATTTTGAAATCTCACATATCCTACCTATTAACAGAAGGCCAATAAATTAATTTGTGGTGAACTAAATTCGTCTGCTTGAGAGGCATTTTTCTAGATGAATAAAATTGATCAATATTCCCACCCATCAGTCAGTGGAGAACAAAAATGGTACACAGGGTATTCCTTAGCAATTCTGGCTGTGGTCTCCATGACAACACCAAGGGCTTCAGGAAGAAGCCATGCATAGCTTAATGAAGCTATGTTGATAACTGTTACAATTCCTTTCCATACTAAATCTTTAAACATCTCTTCCCAGCAGTTTATAGCATCTGTTGCTGTAGTATTAAAATGCAGAGTACAGTCTAAAGGTGTTTGTAGGAATCTTAAAAGAGATTACATAGCATGAAGCAAGGCTAGGCAACTTCTCCTTTATGAAATGTTCCCTCATACACATTTTTTGTACCCAAATATCTTATATACCCTAATTCAGCTACGCACACTAGTGTTAGTTCTTGGAGTGGGAGGAAGCATAATGTTGGAGTACATGCTTTGCAGGCATAAGGCCATAGGAGGTAGGGATACAGCCAAATAAATGAAGGGGGGGTCAAGATATAGTGACAATAACAAAAGATGCTACCATACTTCAAGGCAGGCAAGAGTCAAATTGAAAGAGCAACAATTGATGTTCAGATGAGCCAAAAGCAAGGCAGCAGTTGCAGGAGAAGCGGTGCATCGGGTGCTTAGTCAGTTTTGCTAAAACTGAGGAGCTACAGTTTTATGGATCCTGAATTAGCAGAAATTGATTTCTTGGAGACAACTGAGTGTTCAGTCAGGTGGCAAGGCACACTGTAGCATTAGTGGCACTCAAGGGCTCCAACTATAGGGGGCGGAAGGGGGTTCAGCCCACTCAATATTTCTAGGCAGGGAGCAGAGCCCCCCCCCCCACATTGAGGGGACGCCATCCCCAGCCTCCAATGGGTGAGTGCTGGTCTGCCGGGTGGGAGGCGGAGAGGGCAGTTTTCACCCTCTGTGCTCCCTTGCCACGATCACCAGAGCGCCTTCCAGGAAGGAATCCTCAAAGGGATGTCTGCGCATCCCGGCAGTCCTGGCCAGACTGGGGAAGGGACGTCACGCATGTGGCTTGCCAGGTTTCAGGCAGGGTAACTTTCCCAGCCCTACCCAGAGATGCTGGGTGTTGAACCCGGGACTTTCTGCATGCGAATCAAATGCTTTACTACTCCAGTGTAGAAAGAACCCTTGAATTTTACAAATCAGGATCAAACTAGGTGTTCCACTCCCAATATTTGCTTTTTTTCCAAATCAGGACAGTAGCATGGTGGCTGAGGGTTTTAGCTCTTTTCCATGTGCCATTTTCTCACAGAGTTCACAAGCCCATACATTTATCCAACAGGGACAAATGGAAGATTGGGGGTGTGTGATTTTTGTGGGAAAACAGAGCAGTGGAGAAAAGGGTTAGGTCCATGGTTAGATGAGGAAAGGACATCCACTTTTGTAAAACCAAAATATGTTGTTGAGATTTCCAGTCATGGAATTTGCACATCATGTCTAGTTTGAGCCTTAAGTTTATACCTGAAGTCTCAAAATAAATCAGAGAAATAAACCTTATAATTATTATCTAGACCTAGCATGTTACTATATTTCAGTTATTAGCTCTGGTCAAGTATTCTTTTGCATATACTTTTTTGAGTTCATTGCCTTTTTTAAAAGTGATGGCTAAGTTACTTCAGTTACACAGTTTGGGGTTTGCATGTTGAGACATTGTTTTCTTTAAGCGATGGCCTCCTTAATAAACAGTACCAGAAAACAATAAATTAGCCTACCTTTGCTTCTGATTCTCGACTTATTGGAGTAAGATCTTAATATATATATATAAATATCATTTTTCATAATAATCTGCCTTGTCTCTATTTTTATATGTCGTTAGTTTTATTTCTTTTTGCCTTTCTGTTTTGGAGATTTCAGGGAACCTTTCCAAATCTGCATCCATACAGCCTGCGTCAACATTTTCACTCTTGATGCCTCAAGCAAGAGTAGATCATACTGCTCCATGAGGAAACAGAGATGGAAAGATTTGTGTCTGTCAGCAACTTCTTTCCTGTGACTGAATCTACCATGCCGTAAGGATCAGAAATATGTAACAATTTGGAGTCTGAATATGAAGAATCGTCAGTGAACATCATTGAAGAATAATCATTTTTGGCTACGAAAATATTACTTTTAAATGAAACGTGAGAGATAGAGAGAAGAAAGCATTCCAATCTTTTATAATCTAATCATTAAATCCCATCATTTTAAAAGCCCCATAATGAGCAATACAGTGGTACCTCAGGTTAAGAACTTGATTCATTCTGGAGGTCCGTTCTTAACCTGAAACTGTTCTTAAACTGAGGTACCACTTTAGCTAATGGGGCCTCCCGATGCCACCGCGCCACCGCCGTGCGATTTCTGTTCCCATCCTGAAGCAAAGTTCTTAACCCGAGGTACTATTTCTGGGTTAGCGGAGTCTGTAACCTGAAGCGTCTGTAACCCGAGGTACCACTGTATATTGGTTGATATACCCACTGTGACCATACCTGAATGCAGATGTCTTGGCCACAGTTATCCATGCTCTGGGAACTTCTATGCGCTGCCACTAAGTGAAGTGAGTTGGATGGCTAACAGGGAGGCTGGCTAATGTGCTTAATGGTAAATAGGCTGGTCAAGGGACACAGCACCATTCACAAGGTGGCTGCTCCAAGGCTGGGGAGTTTTGTGTCAGCCACCAACAAGAATAGGCAGCAAGACAAAATCTCCCAACGCAAACAGCTTCTGATGCGCCCTTTCAGAGCCCTCACAAGTCTTTCTCTGGTTGCAAGCTAAATCCGTCACTCACATGACTACCACATGCCCCTTCCTTAGTATTTTCCTTTTATGTAGCGGCTGGAGAACTTGTAGGAAGTTCAGAATAAATCAACTTGGGACACCCCCCCCCCCAAAAAGAAAACACACCTCCCAAGGCAATTCTGAAGCCTCAGGCCTAGCCCACTTCACCTTCTGCTGCTTTGGACTCGAGGCACCTCATAATCAAAGGCAGCCCAATATCTCAGAAGAGGTATTTTCACAGGTATACTTACCTAATATTTTCCCTTATTTGTGGTGTTTTTGTAGCCCACTGGTTTATATTGCTTTTAATGATTCTGCACTTGCTCAGTAAGGCGGCTGAAGCCCATAAACAGCCAGTTACCTCAGTGCGATTAGGATGGCGTCCTGCTTTCTCCTCTCGGCAATTCTCTAAGCCCTTTTAAAAATGGATTAGGAGTGAGGCTTCCCTTAAAGTTTCAAAATGAGTCACGAATTTCCCTGTCCGTTTATACTGTTTTATATTATAAAAGACTGTAAGTTAGTTTCTGGGTTGCTGTCTCTGTCAGCCATTTTGAGAAGAACACTGTGGAGCTGAGGTGAAATAAGAAGACCCTTTTCCCTCGTGGGCCAATGAAAGACCAAACTTCACGGAGAGGTTTCTTCAGGGAGAGCCTGAAGAAAACAGACTTCTGAGAGGTTGGTGTTGCATTTTACTGTTTTGTGATTTTTAAAATTTATTTTTTGTAAATTGTATCAAAATTGTCAGCTCTATAAGCTCCCTAATCACATTTTATGTGTGATTAATATGGAATACCGTTCCTCTTGGATACTTAAAAATCATATGCTGTTTGTCTCTGTATAAGTCCTTTATTCTGAGTCCCTCCCGAGTCCCTGAATAAAGAACTCTGAATGTTTATTTTAGAAATAGTAAAAATCTTACAAAAGAGTTACATCTGCCCCTCTGTACAGTTCTGGGTTTCTCTCACAGGCATAAGGCTTCGTCTATTCAGGCTGTAAACTTTTCTGGACATTTGAACTGTGCCCATGCAGAATGCAGAGGAAGTAGTGCTAGAGGACACACTTCCACAAAGATTTCTTAGCAACCACTTACACTAAACTCCATGAAGTAGCTCCTAAAGTAGACAATGCATTAAATGTGTGACTGTACCTAAGATGCCTAGTTTTTTTAATATTAAAAGCAGCCACAGGAAGGCCTGGTCAGGAAGATTTGGAGTGCTAGCTATTGGTGCTGATAGCAGCTTCTCTCGCAGAACAAATAGCTTTGGGGATATTTTTTTTGGTCAAGATTGGTGATGGTGTTAGGTTTAAAAACTCCACTCCTTGCATGCTGAGTGGCCCCTCCTCCTCCAAAGTTCTTCTTTTATTTTAAATAACTAGACACATTAAATGCAATTGGATATTTCATATGCTTTCTAGTTTGGCCCAGTGTTGAAGCAATGTCTTAAAGAAACTGGAATCAACCCACAGTAAAAGACTCTGTGTTCTTAAAACTTTCTGTTCCCTCTACAAACAAACCTTTGGGAGATGGAGACAAATCCACAAGAGAACAAGTGTTCTCATGAATTTCTTACTGCATCCCCATGGCAGCAAGCATTCAGTGACTTTGAGACAGGAGTCAAGTCTATCCAGCAGCATCTCACACCATCTGCTATGATACTGCTGGTTCTGCTTCATTTACGTTGTCTCTTCTGCCTTCCATCTGAGTCCTGATTTTTTCTATTTGACTCTTTCTGCTTGAGTTCATGTTTTAGAAACTGTAATGGTTCCTAGGATCACTTTTTCTGTTTCCTCACACACTTGTTATGGCTTTAATTAAAATTTGATTTTAGAATTTAGCCTCTCACAAACACACAGATTCCCTAACCATGACAGCTTCTTTTCTTTGCCATCTCCTTTTGTTATGGTCAGCAAAGAGTGATTCCATTTCTCAGAACAAGAAAAGCATCAGCAATGGGAGAAAGATGAAAGTTGCAAAATAGCCCACAGACAAACTAATGAAGATGTGATGATAGATGCGTATAGCAAGTGCAAATCACATGAAATAATAGCAATTCTCTGATGGAGAAAATAATAATTTCATAAAACTATCATTTTGATTATTCCATTTTCTTTTGAGCCTATGGCCTAGCTAAATTGAAAAGGCCTGTATCTGCCTACCTTTTATGGCACAGAAACTAAGTGTTTTCAGGTACAGTGCTTTATGTAGTGAATGTCCATTCTGGAACACTGAAAAGATAAAACTGTTAGGCTAAGCATGGCAATTGTGATTAATTTTGAATTGTTTTGTAGCTTGATAAAATAGGATATTGGGAGACATTTAGTGAATAGGAAAATTAGTCAAAGTTCTAAAAGAAAGACACTGAAAAATTATTATATGTAATCACATGATATTATGATGAGGGCTGATCTGGAGAGCTAAATGTTTTTGATTGGTTTAGGATTGTATAATTTGGTTGCAACTGTTAAGATTGATGTGATTCTTGTGAAATCAAATCACATATGTAATCTGGAAGTGTGAAGGAACATTGCTTTGGGTGTGGTTCTTTGCAGTCTTATTATTGAGACTATATTTCAATAAAGGCCTATCTTTCCCCTTTGATCCTGTGTTCTTTTCTTTTGGATTTCTGGGAGGGATACCTCCAGTCTAGGAACCCCTTTTAAGTTTCTTCAGTAACTCTTAACATTATAGCAGACGTCGCCAGTGATCCCTGACTTAACATGATGTTGGACTACAACTCATATCAGCCCCAACTGGCATGGTCAACACTCATGGACAATGGGAGTTGTAATCTAAGAACATCTGGAAGTCACTACATTGGTTCGCACTGCGTTACAGCTAGTCCTTGGACTGGATGCCATGAACCTGAGAGGAGCTGTTGGAGACAGGCATGGTCAGACTATCATATTCCAGTTTAATGAGGAATATTTAGTTACCAGTTTTGGAACAAGCCAGGATCTTAAACCAGCTTCAACTGTGGTTTAAGATCCTGGTTTGTTCCAAAGGTGGCACCCATATTTTCCCAGTTTGTATGATACAGGAAACTTCCTGGATTATTGACGCATTCTATAAAGTGAGAAGGGGAAAAGGCTTTGTATGCAGGTGAAATGCTTGCTTGTGCATTGGTTTATTAAACTAAGATAGAGTAAGCTGGAAAGCAGCCATAGTCTAGCATCCAAAGAGCTATTTTAGAGTAGCTCATGTTCAGTGGAATTCAATGACCAGACACTCCCATGCTATATTACAAACTGTTTTTTGGAACTCCTCTAGATTTGCATGCTGCTGTTAAGGAAATAAAAGTCCAAAGTACTCTTGGGAATTTGTATGTACTTAATCTGCTTTGGATCTTGAACATAGACTGTAATCCAAAACATAGGCATAAATTTTACTGCATATGAAAAAAAAGATGCTTCAAAGCAGACTGATAATCTATCTTGATTATGATGATGTCAAGAGTTCTAATTCTCCTTCAAGATCCAGCTTTAGGGTTTTTATTATGTGCATCATTATTTATTTCTAATGACCCTCAAATGGAACAGAGAATCTTATTAATTGTCAAGATAATCTATATAAGATTTCCTTTTGTTGCTTCTGTTATATTGGCTAATCATTAAGCCATTTGTGGGAGCATTAAAAAGGGAACATAAACATTATTCTTATTTCACCTCTTAAGTGCCACATTTACATGTTTTTGGGTTTTCACTTTGTTTCTGCTAAACTGGCAACTACCGTAATGTATGTTAAGCCCATGGTCCACCTATACTTGATAGAAATCATTAGCTTTCAATTAGATATGCACATAATTATATGTTCCAACTTATGGACCTGTACATTTGCATGCATTTATGGTATAATTAGCACTTCTGGCAAATTTGTAGAAAGAGAGAGCATTTGACGCTCTGGCACAGAAATGGTCTCTCTCCCTTAATGAGGCTTGCTGTTCTGTTTTCCCTTAGGGAAAGATTCTTTAAGAAATACCAGCTTATTTTATCCATTCTTTTGGTGGTTTCTAATGTTTCCAGTTAGGGGTACTGAACAACCAATGTGCTAGGTACTGCAAAGTAAAAAATAAATAAATACACAGTTGTCAAAATTACACAGTTGTTACATAGAA
This sequence comes from Podarcis gaigeae, assembly GCF_964106915.1. Lineage (NCBI taxonomy): Eukaryota > Metazoa > Chordata > Lepidosauria > Squamata > Lacertidae > Podarcis > Podarcis gaigeae. Next base: position 43,490,515 of record NC_139677.1, on the reverse strand, counting down.
CTGGAGTAGAGGACACAGATTGACAGCCATTTAGGGCCTCCTGTCAACCAGGAGTCAACCAGAAGTGTTAAGTTGTGGGTAAACATATCAGACGACACAGCGATTCTTCAAACAGCTCTTTATTTGTAAGCTGGAACAGAACTGAACAGCAAACAGCTTAGCCGGCCTGCTTTTATAGGCAGCCAGCTGTCAACATTGTAGCAACAACAACCCAGGGTTTCCCGCCTAAAGTAACTAACGTGGACCTGAGTGAAAACTACAGTGGTACCTTGGGTTACATACACTTCAGGTTACATACGCTTCAGGTTACAGACTCCACTAACCCAGAAATAGTACCTCGGGTTAAAAACTTTGCTTCAAGATGAGAACAGAAATTGTGCAGTGGCGGTGCGGTAGCAGCAGGAGGCCCCATTAGCTAAAGTGGTGCTTTAGGTTAAGAACAGTTTCAGGTTAAGAACAGACCTCCAGAACGAATTAGGTACGAATAATAATAATAATAATAATAATAATAATAATAATAATAATATATTATTATTTATACCCCGCCCATCTGGCTGGGCCTCCCCAGTCACTCTGGGCGGCTCCCATATAAACCAAAAATACAGTAAAATATCACACGTTAAAAACTTCCCTGAACAGGGCTGCCTTAAGATGTCTTCTGAATGTCAGGTAGTTGTTTATCGCTTTGACATCTGCTGGAAGGGCGTTCCACAGGGCGGGCGCCACTACCGAGAAGGCCCTCTGCCTGGTTCCCTGTAGCTTTGCTTCTCGCAATGAGGGAACTTAACCCCAGGTACCACTGTATATACACGATACTCCTGGTGGCCAGGGTGAGAACTTCAATACATAACAAGAAGGTTATGGAGAAACAGTAATTGGGTAGATTAATGTAGTGGGACTTCAAGAGGACCTGGAATCTGGTAAAGAGTATTAGAGAGCACAGGATAGCATGATAGAAGGCCAGAAACAGGAGGGAGGGAGAGACACAGGAGATTAGCTATCACGGACCAAAGACACCAGGAAACGTTGAAGCAGAATGAGGGAAGATATATTTGTACTTACTTTTGTAATTACCACCAAGTTGTTTCCTCAGAAATGGCTTCCATGCTGCAGTGATCATGTATAGATTTTTAAAAATTATTTATTGGGACTCCAGATCATGTGTGAGAGCAGTTCTAAGGGAACCTGGTGCTTGTGTCGGCAGTACTCACAATGCTGACAACTTGCAGAATTCTTTAGTGGCTTTAGCTACAAAATCCATTTAAAAAAAATCTAGTTAGATGCACTCTCCAGTACTTCTTAAACTCCCTCATGGAACTACAATTCCTAGCACCCGTAACAAATTACTGTTTCCTATATGGAGTGCCGGGGGGAGGGGACCGACCATGTGCTTTAAATATACAGTGTGTAAGTGGCCACAATAAACTTGTTTTTGTAGCTAGTGATGCAATAACTCCTCCCCCAAAATTAGCAAAAATCCTTTTTTACAAGTACAATTTTCAAATAATTATAAATTAAAACAGCAGAATAAATGTCAGCATTCAAACTGGGGGGGGGCTGTCTTCTTTACTTCCATTTCTATAGAACTCCAATCACAAAACTGTCAGAGATAGCTTATTAGGTACTTTAAATAGACAGTTGATGAATAGCCCACACCCCACAGCGTAATTACAGGCTATATTAAGAAGACAAGGAATTTAAATTGGTATAGCTAAGACTACACACTACAAAATGCCAAATCAAATAAGTCTTTATTTTATATGTCTGTCCTCTGCCTTCTCAGCCTTGCTTCCTCTATTTTTGTATGGAAAGAAGAGGCAAACTGTGGCCTAGATTCAACTAACACAGCATACTAGTGGAAACCAGCACCAGATCTCCAGCTAGAACAGAAGGGCTCCCCTCGCCCAGCTCCCCAAATCTGTTCTGGAGGGTTAGGAGACAAGCAGAAATGCTTGTGCTGGCGGAACAATAAGAAGAGTGTGACGTTGAATTCCTCCGTATGTTTAAAATCAAAAATCTTCGATCGTCCCTTTATCCCTTTAACAGCTTGTTTTATCCTCCCCAAGTTCAACCAAAGATACAGCCACACTTGGGGACACTGGAGACTGGATATTCTGTTTTGGCACCTCCAGTCCTGTAATCCACACAGTGGTCACTGTTAAACACAGGGTCAGGCACTTGGCATTATGGACATCTTCTGAGATAGAAATATGCATGCACAAAATGCTTCTGTGCGCACACACAACAGACTGCTGCTTTAATCACTGCAGTCATCTCCATAGTGCAGTCATCTCCATAGTTCAGGCATTAGAAAGGTGGAATTAAATTAAATTGATAGTGAAGTGGCTGGTAGGAAGCCTGCATATAGAACCATAGGTGACAGGTCTTCTAAAAATCCATTGAAATCCATTTATTTCAAAATGGCAATAAGGCACATGCTTAAAATGTGATAACTGGTCCTTTGCTCTTCCTTTTTTTAATGAAAGCTGTCTGGATTCTTCACTCTAACACTAAATTCCCATGTTGCATGGTGTGGTCCTCAAATTACAGGCTAAACATAGCCTTGACTACTATGTATATAAAGTCCTAAGCACTGTATAGAAGACAGAAGTGGCATAAGGTAACTCCTCATTAATATTCTAAGCTTTGGTTAAGATACTCAGGTACAGAGTACATCAACTATTAAAAGCACATCATGTGTCTTTAACATCACTTTTCTCTACATTTACAAGATGACCAGGAAAGGTTCCAGTTTCAGCAGTAAACTGAAAGCAGGCTTTATGTTGTGGTTGTAGTTACATTTGTAGAGAAAAGAAGTCTGAGCTAAATCTCAGACTTGCTGCTTGTGGCCTCCATCATCTGTAAAGGATAAGCCATGTGCTGACTAACTTCACTTCTGGATCTCCACTGTTCCTGGCCCATAACCAGAGCATGGCTCATGCTAGCGAACTGTGAACAGAATGTGAGTAAAACTCTTATTGTTATTTTCAAGAAGACTGTGTTGTGTTATTCGTATTTTAAGAGAGAAATATAGGGGAAATTTACCATGAAGGCTCTAGTCTGGACAAGTCAGACTGGATTGCTTAATTAAAAGACTCTAGCGAGTCGTCAACTTGCTTCCAATAAGTTGCAAAGGGAATGTGCTCTGCTGTTTGCTCACTAGTGTGAGAGAGGAGGGATAATAGCAAAACAATATATCCTCTCCAACCTTCCTAATCATTCCCACAGCAGTGAGATATTAACTCAGAAACACAGCTTCTTAAGTAGGAGCTAAGGTGAGAGTGTACAAAAGCAGGCATGATAGCAGGTTCGTGAGACAAGACCAAGGTCAAACAGTGAAATAGTCCAAGGGTAGGCAGGATTCCAAGAACAAAGTCTTAACAGATGCACTGGGTCAGTCAGGATAAATAAAAAAACAACAACTTGTAAAGTTCCAGCAACTAACAGCAACTGGAAGCTTTTGTAGCCTGATCACCTAGGTCCATCCAGGCCCAGCTACAACTGGTCAGCCCAGCCTTCTAGGTTCTCTTCCAGGTCTCTTACTTCCAAGGGGTCCTCAGTCCCTCTGGGTCCTCAGCTACAGCTAAACCTGGCCTCCTGAGGCTGGAGGTATCTGGAATAGTGCTGGAGAGCAGGTGTTCCATAAAGTTTTCCGACTTCATGACCTCAGGGATTTCATCTGATGAAGAGTCTTAGGCTTAGGGCTGAATCAGGCATCACACTCTGACACAGAGCCAGCACTTGCACTTTGTTCACCTTTTCTAGACATTTTCTGGAACTAACAATAATGTACTGCATTATATAATCCTGGCAAGGTGCACATCTGTATTACAGTCAAAAGTATAGCTCCTCTTCCTTCATAACATGTAGAAGTATGAATAATGACTTCCTTAGCAATATCTTTTATAAGTGTTCAGTGATTTTTCATTTTGGCACCAGCGCTAACATTCTCTGAAACAAACATCTGAATAATAAACATCCACAAAAACATGATGTAGTCTGTCATATTTTTAAAAATCTGATTGAAACAGGTGCAGTCAAATATTGTCAACACTTCCCACTATCTTGTTCCTAAGACAACTTCAATACCCTCTACATTTGGTAGATGTAAGTAAAGTTCTAAAAGAAAAGGTGTTCTCTACATCCAATTGAAGTCAGTGGTGAAACTCCCATTGATTTGAATAGAGCTGGATTACACCCAATGCTACTTTAGAACAGTTTAAATTAAATTAGCTATATTTTTAGCATTTACAAGCAATAGTGTGTGTGTGTGTTTTAAAAGCCACACATATAAAAAGGCAAACTAAAATGTAAATTATGTGAGAAGACTCATTTCAAATACACTTAAACAGAAGTATTAAAATCAGTGAGGTTTAGAGCCAATTCTTCCAACCACTTTCGGGTTGTTTTCAAATGCATGGTAATATTTTCATTTCACTGGGAATTGAAATGACACCACCATTAATCAAGCTCCTGATTATACTCACTACTGAAAACAATGGCTATGATCCAGCCCTTTTGTACATGAAAAGTGAAAGGAGGGTGGGAAGAAGGAACAGGATGGGATGGGTTATTTCTAGTTATCTATATTGTCCCTGTGACAGTGCCTTACAATATACCACACCTCAGACACATTCTGTGATTCACACCAATGTGCAGAGCTAATCCTAGTCCTGGTGTGAATCACCAGCAAGGGGGATAAACTGGCTTGTTCGGTGTGTCCACCTACAGAAGGAGGCAGGAGTTACAGAGCATCAGGCATTGTTAACTGCAAGCTGGTCTATTTATCACAGGGATCAACAATCATGTAGTGAGTTTCCTGCACACCCTTGGCTGTATATTTAGTATAGCTTACTCACATGAGCTAGGATCTTCATGTTTCCCATTCCAAATCCACAGCAGAGTTGTTTACCAATTGGAGTGAGAAAGTTCATTGCATGATAACCACAATTCACACAGTAAATTGTACAGTTTGAGTTGCTAATCTTGGTAGTGGATGGTAACTCTAGAATGGCTCTGAACTTTCCCCTTTACAGTGGTAAAGGTTACATACCTTCAGGTTACATACGCTTCAGGTTACAGACTCTGCTAACCCAGAAATAGTGCTTAAGGTTAAGAACTTTGCTTCAGGATGAGAACAGAAATCGTGCTCCGGCGGTATGGCAGCAGCAGGAGGCCCCATTAGCTAATGTGGTGCTTCAGGTTAAGAACAGTTTCAGGTTAAGTATGGACCTCTGGAATGAATTAAGTACTTAACCCGAGGTACCACTGTACTCTCCTTTATTTGTCCTTCACTTGCTGGGTTCAGGTGAGGATTCCGCATACTCTGAATGACTGAATTGACCTCCACACATTCAGCAGAACTCCTATAAAGAGCCCATGCACAAACAACTTGCACTGCTCAGTGGTCAGGGACAGACACAGCTGATGAGATCCTGATACTTTCTGCACACATTGGGTCTGTGGAATCATAGTATGAACAGAACTTTCCTGTCATCTGCTTGTCTCTGCATCATGCTCTCAGTGAGCCCGGATTCAATTGTAACACCATTCTTTTTCAAGCATTTGTGGTGGCACAATAAGGAGGTGCATTGAGCTGACTGGGTATATATAGAGGGTGGGACTAGAACCAGTGGGTGGAAATTTCAGGGAAACAAATTTCAGTTAAACATTAGAAGACACTTCTGAATGGTTACCAGCTATTCATTGTTACCACTACTTCCTCCCTCCTCCTTTGGATATCTTTTAAACAGAGGCTTAATGGCGAGCTTGCAGGGATAGTGTTGCATCCTGCATTATAGAACCTATATTGAGAAAGGGGCTGGAGTAGATGACCTCTTAAGATTCCTTCAACCTCTTATTCTGTTTGCATTCGTATTAGGGACAAATGCATATACTCCATTTGATGAATATTGCAGCAGCCTCTGTCATCTCAATTGCAGATGTCAGAAAATAGCATGTTTATAATATCCCACTTCTGAGGAAAATACAGCGTTGGCTGTTTGAAAATGTTTACACTGAAGTTATGTTAACTGTGAAATCAAAAGAAAGGCTTAGGGATTTGGGTGTGTGTATTTAAAACTACTCTTAAAGGCATCCTTTTGGGGAAATAAATGAGATGGACAATTGGATTGGGGGAAAGTAAGGCACAGTGAAGAAATAAATAGCATGCATCGTTAAAGCCAAGACCCTAAAATCAAAATGCATAGAATTTTTTTTAATGGTCCAGTGTGAAGGGAAATCATGCTTTATATCTGAAAAATACTTAGACTGCAATGTTAGCTGCATACAAACAGCTTTTAGTAGGCTAGGCCCACTAATGAAATTCTGCCTTTGGATGATGAGCCTCAGATGGATGAAGCACACTTCTTACATCTCCTGCATAGTGAATTACATACCTTGGGTTCCCTTTCCCCAGCTTGCATCTTCTACAGAAACAAGCCCATATTTATATTCTAAAATTACTTCCACACCTACACATCCCATTCTAGCTAGGATCATACCTGCATCCATGTGAAACTGCATTCTTTAACAAGTACTGTGCGTGATTTCCAAGTCTGGTTCTGCTGCTAGACCTGTACATATTTAATGTTGAAAAAAGATGTAGTTTCGCTCAGTTGACCAGAGATGGGAGAAGAGAGCTAGATTTAGAGGTGTCTCCCACACTCCCCATCAAATTGCTGATCAGTATAATTTATAGCTTATTTACTACTACTACTAATAATAATAATTAATAATATATATCTCAAACATAATAAAGCAGTGGTTTTCTGAATTCCTTGAATAGCAACAATACAATCCTTGTAACATTTAGTTAACAGCAGAGATGGCATGATGTCACTGAGCTGCAAAGCAGAGGGAGAGAAAGGAGGGGCATTCCATTGGCTCTGCTAAGAGGCCAGTTGCTTTAGGTTCTTTCTCAGCTGTTACCTAGTAGATGCCATTCCCTCAAGCATGCTTCAGTAGATGGAGAGTTATGAAACAAGGCCATTCCACTGAATGGCTCTGCTGAGACCAGTTCTCTTTGCCTCTTTATTTACCTGAACAGTTCACATTGCACCTGGTCTCATTAGATCTTTAAAAAGTTATGCCTGAGTTTGCTTTTGGTTTTCATCCTCCTTCTCCATCCCCCTTTTTTGTGCCTTATAGCTATGGGGACAGGCACAGTTTTATTTATGTGTAAGCCAGTCTCTGAACTTTTTTGGCTGAAAGGTGGGGTAAAAATGCTTTAATTTATTTAAAGAAAATCCTAACGTGTTTCCCTGTCCCTGCTTTACTTCATTGGTTATTGCTTAGAAGGACCAGAGAATTGCTAGGCATGACAGCTTTGTAACACATGTCTATTTAACAAAGCATTGCAGGGAGATGAAGAGAGTTTTTCAATAGTTTTTCAATAGCCACTCATTCCCACTGAGAACTATTTTTAGCTGGAATCAAATCTGTGTTACTATGCACCATGTAAAAGATAAAAGTGGCACCACCATGCTAAGATAGCTCACAAATTTGTCTCTTTAGGGGTAAGTGGGGGTCAGGTCTAATGAATATTGATCATGCTGCAATAAACTGAAATATACCATGTCATGAAACAACTTAGGAGGTATTCCCCTGAGATCAATTTAACATTTTACAACTGTCGTTTTTAAGACCGCCTTAAATTCTGTGGCGTTACTCTCCTAATACACACCCCCATTCTCTTTCTCTCAGGTAGAAAAATTAATTCTACAATTGATTAGCTAAATCAATGAATATGAGAAACACAGCAAAGCAATGGCCTAATTCTTACTAAGCTGGATCTTTCTCTGGCCTATTCAGACTTCATGTGGAGATTTACATAATAGAATCCTCCCTCATAAAAACAATTTTTTAAAAAGTCTATCACACTTGGCTAGTACGTGTATGCTGGCAGGAGGATCATGGGATCCTGACTACACTTCCAGCAGCATTGCACCATAATTTAATATAGCTCTGAATACCAGCAGCTGTGGAACTCTCCAGCAGGGGCAGTGCTGTTGTGCTCATGTCCAATATAGATAAGCCTTAGATCTGATTCAACATATGATTCGTATGTTTTATGCACTAGGGTAGTGCTATTTTTTGCACAAAATATCATTCAGTCTTGTGATATCCCATCTGAAATAGTACAATTGGGATACAGGCTTGCCACCTCAGTGAGAACAAGGCCATTATATTTGCCTTACTTTAGCTGAGAAATCCATATTTTCACATTTTACTTTAAATAGCTTTAAAAAGAAAAAAGTGTATTGAGCAACATTATTTCTGAAGTCTAAACAAAAGGGGGGAAATCCCTGAAAGACCAGAACACTAAGAGTCAAAGCTAGGGTTACTAACTGTTCCTGTATCTTTTAGAACTATTTTATCTACATATATTAACATATTATAATGATTAACATAATGCTGTAAAAAGCTTCACCTACTTATTTCTGTGAAAACAGCTGCTGTTAAATGTATAGGAGCAAAACAGATTGTGTTTTTAGTGAGTTTTCTAATTGTGGCAGAATTTTACTATTCCAATACCTTTATTGTTTAGTGCTGTACAACAAGCACAGAATTCACTGCTGCAAAAGCAATATCCTGTTTGCCTTAGGCAAATGAATCTATGTTGATTTTTAAAAAGAGATAACACGATTAGAAATCTGAAAATAAATGGTTTCAGTTTATGAATTTTCTAATATATATTACAAGCAAATACAGTGGCCTGTTTTTATTACAAGAGTGTTTTCTTGGGATTTTATTTAAATATAGCTACCGTAGTTAGCTCTTGCTCAGATGTATGAACTTAAACCTTCACACTGCTACCATGACTCATTTTATGAGTGGGCTGGTAGCATGCAGGGACCCTGAAGCAGCAGCATCTATACATCAATTTCAGGCTTTTTTCTTGTTCTACACAGAGCTCTCAAATCTGTCCCCTTAGGAAAATTAAGAAAGGATTTCATCAGTGCAATAGATAGAAGTCATTTGCAAAAAGTTCAGAGTCTTTCCTACAAGCTGGCATTATTTAAATTCAACATCCTCCTACATATCCCTGAGAACAAAAAAGTTTAAATCTGTGAAAATGCAATAACAGGATTTGGAAAGACTGAATAAGTAATGCACAAATGAAACTCATAATAAGGAGCATAAATCTGGATGCATTTGCAGGATAAAGTCTGGCAATAGGTCCAGGCAGAAAGAAGCACAGTATAAAAGACAGAGGATGAAACCAGAAACAGTGTTATGACAGCATGAGACTCCTGGTCTTAGGATCATAGGTTTGAGCCCCATGTTGGGCAAAAGATTCCTGCATTGCAAGGGTTGGTCTAGATGACCCTTGTGGTGCCTTCCAACTCTACAATTCTATGATAGCTCAAGCTGTTGAATAAAAGGAATTGAAGTGTAAGCATGATGAACTCAAGCTTGAGAGTCTGCACCACAAGAGTGAATTATAAATTCCATGTCAAATAAAACACTTTAAGCAGAAGGATTACCCACAGGATAAAATGGGAGCCCAGGATGATACGACATGAGCACTTCCATTTTAGGAAATGATGCATGTAGAGATCCAGGCTCTGCCTAGAGAATAAGGTAAAGATAAGATTGTAAAGGCTTTGATAACGTGACATCTAATAATTTGAAGGAGGGTGGCAAGTTCCTGACACATTTGGTTTTCCTCTCCAGAACAGCCTTGAAGCAGATATTGTTCTATAGTGATGAAACCACTCTACTAATCTCAAAGAACAGCAGAATATTCATTCAACTAGTACAGAAGATGAAATACTACATAGAAGCTTCTGTATAAGGTTTGTTTTTTAAAATTTAAAAATACTAAATGTAAAATATGCTTTTCAGAACTGAGACTTCCTCTAATCTCTTTATAGCTGAAAACAAGTATTTTTTGATAGACTTTTTTGAGTCCTATCTTTTAGTTAAGAGTGCCCTCTGGTGAAGAGATGAAAAGTCAGGGAAAGATAATCTTAAAATAAATTAGCAAAGAATGGTTCAGCAAAATCTAGATTTTTTGTTGTTGTTGCATTCATGTGTGAAAGTATTTTAGGCAACCCCCCCCCATGAAGTCCCTAAACAGCTTATATTATGGTCTGTTTTACAGATGCACTTGCCTCATGCCTATAGCTTGGCATGCATTTGAGGTGGGTGCCAAAAAGCAATAAGTGAGCAAATCAATTAGGTTTGTACACAGTACCAAATCATAGTTAGAACAAGTTGTGTGGGCAAAACCAGGGTTTAATATCATGTTTTGCTGCTGGAAAACAAATTATGGTTAGATAACTGGGACTGGTTCGGTCATTCACATACTCATTTGCTGTAAGAGCACTAGTACCTTTCTTTTCTTGTCCCACAACAAAAATCAAGCACTCTATCCACCCAGGATATATGGAATTTAGCTCCAAATCTGTGCATTTGCCAGAATAGGCCTTGCCATTCTCACTCATGCTTACTTCACACAAAAAATGACACCAAAGATTCCACGGTCCTAATTGCAGTGTAAGACTCCGGCCAGTGTCAGTTGCAGTTCTCAGTGGAGCTTCTTGCATCCCAAAGATGCATGTACTCTCAAGAGTGCAACAACAAAAGAACAGCCCTAACCCTCAAATGTCTGTACACAGTGCTCTATTTTCTTTATTATTCTAAGGGTACATCAACTTGGGGTTTGCCATCACCTAACAGCAGCTTGAGGAATGAGGATGAATGAGTATGCTGTGAGTTATTGCAGCCCTACTGAAACTCCTGCCTACAATTTCTTCATTGCAAAAGGTTAACACATATTAGTTGGTGCTTTATTGTCCAGTAATTTACTGGAGCACTAAATCAGTAGTCATCTTATCGATAGTCAAAGGCCCATCACATTCCGTTTTTCTACATTGTACAACTTTATATGACAATGCCACCACCTGCTGACAGTTATATGAGCTGATTCTTCGAGTGTCCTATGCTCATTCCATGGACCACTAGTATGAAGCCCTGCTAAGACACAGCAGTTGTTTGTCAAATGTTTTTAACAAGCATTTATATTTGCTGGCACACAGCCAGTAAGTTGCAGCATTGTGCCCTAAAAGTATCTCTTCATTCTCCCCAGGAGAAAGATTTGCCACTGCAAAAAAGCACTCAAAATTAAATAAACGAAGAAACCATATAGGAAGGCCAAGTGAAAAGCACAGGAAATGTAGAAACAGATGTAGTAAAGATGAAGAGCAAGGACAAAAAATGGGTTTGGATTAAATGTAGAAGGCTGAAACAGAATAATTGAAACAGAAAAAGAACAGATATTAGTGAAATTATGACCCCCAGTCTTTAAAAAAAAAATGTACCTCAGTGACTCCACACGACATCATTTTGTAAGGTTTGTGTTTCTGTCTATATACAACTAACAGAAAATTAATTTTATGAAAGAAGGCAGAACTGTGAAATAATAATGGTAGAAAATATAGAAAAATCCAGTTTGAATTTAAAATATTTAATACAAAAAGTTTGAATTAAACAGTGATGGTACATAGCCTTGATCCTCTGTCAGATTCAGATTCCACATTGGTAATCTGCAGAATTCCTTTTGGCAAAGTTACACTACCAGATGGGGGGCAGGGGATGGCAGGTTGGCAAATAGCTGAAAAGGTTACAGCAGGGAGGTAGCTTTTTCCTTTTGTCCTTTGAGAATGATAGAAACACAAAGGCACACAATGGATTAAGAAAAATATCAAAACAAAACTGCTTTTATTCACCTTGCTGCAGGCAAAATGACAAACATGGGGAGAGATTTAGCTAAAATGAAAAAAGGCAAAAGATCAACTGGCCCCATTTAATCATTGAAATACAAAGATCCTCAGAAGTACTCCAGTAATTCTCAGCAGCCTTACTCTTGTTATCAGGTGAACCATGAATTTCTGGTAGTTCCCTGCAGCAATAGTGAATTTAGTACAGAGATGATAACGCTGAAAGCTCATTTCTCAAACATATTGCTCCTTGTATTCCAACGCTAGTATATACAATATCTAGAATGGAAAGTACTGTAGTGCTTTGTTTATAACAAAGTGAATCCTGTGATTCCTTCTAACAGATAAAATATCTTTTATCGCTAGAGCAGAGGAGAAAACATGGGGAAAGGCACATCAGTAATTATTAAAGGTAGTTTTCAGGCATATGGGTGATTTTCTTTGAGCCTAGCTACAAATTACATATAAGGTTACCCTAATTCAGCTTTCCAAATCAGAGGAATCTTTTTTGCATATTACGGTACCTCTCAAAAGCAGGGGATCCAAAAATAGCCCAATGAGGACTAAGTATTCTTAGAGGGCACAGAATGCTGACTGAAGGTGGGGACAGAAAACTATAGGGTCTCAAACAGAAGCACTCCAGGCTCCTACACTTTGTTGCAGGTTTCTCTTCCACTCTTTAAGTGGAGGGGCTGAAATGCATTTTTCCCCATGGACCACCTATAATTTGATAACTCTCAACATCAAATTAAAGTCAGTTGGTTTAAATATTGGCTAGTTTACTCACAATCCACTGAGATGAGGAAAAGCTAGTTAAGTTGTAACTAATGTTTGCAAGCAGAGACAGGGAACAGAAGGCGTTTGTGCAAGGAAAGTGCTTGTTTTTAACACAGAGGCAGAGTGAAAACCCATACAGTATTTGTATTCTTTGTGCAACAAGAGGATTGTAGACACATACCTTATATAGAAAATCCTATGTAGGTATGTGCTTAGAGGGAAACTGTTCCTGAATTATAAGTGTGTGAGAAGACAAGACACTGCAGTTTTCAGTGGTAAAGGTACCCTGCACATTCTTCAACCCTAGTACTGAAAACCAGCAGCTGAACTCAGTCACCTGAATACACCCTATACCTTTAAAGCACGTTCAAAATAAAGTGTTCCCTCAAAGAATTCCGGGCACTGTAATTTGTTAATGGTTGCTGAGAACTATAACCCTGAGATGGGAGATGTGTGTACTCGGAGAAATCTTTGTATACATTAAATAGGAAAGGGGAAACAGACAAGGAAAGAGTACCCTCTTTCTCCAACCAGCTACTCCTTGCTGTGTGGAAGGAGCTATTTGGTGCCCCAAGTGCAGTGCCTCAAGCCCACCACATTACAGTGGTACCTCAGGTTACATATGCTTCAGGTTACATATGCTTCAGGTTACAGACTCCGCTAACTCAGAAATAGTACCTTGGGTTAAGAACTTTGCTTCAGGATGAGAACAGAAATTGTGGTCTGGCGGCGTGGTGGCAGCAGGAGGCCCCATTAGCTAAAGTGATGCTTCAGGTTAAGAACATTTTCAGGTTAAGAACGGACCTCCGGAACGAATTAAGTACTTAACCCGAGGTACCACTGTACTTGAAAGGAAGAAGGGAAAACTGCAAGTGGCAACTTAATAGAATGTATTACATTCTTGAGCTAGGACTTACCTAATAGGAAAGGGGAGGGAAAAGAGGAACAGCTTGGGTAGGTGTGATTTAAAGTGTTCCTAAGCAACAGAAGAGAATACAGTGGATGGAGTTAGACATAGCAAAGCATTTAGAAACTCTCAGACGTGTATGGCTTCACAATCCTGGGATACGTCCATAGGCCTCATTTACACACCCTGGCAGTGCTGCTGCTGAATAAATGTTCTGGGGGAGGGGAGAAAGCAACAACTGCTCTTTATTCCATGGTGGTGTTCTCTGAATGTTTCCTTTTTACTCCCTCTTGGTAATAAAGGGCTATGTATGTAATAAAGGTTTACTCCCTCTAGGTGTAATTTTCTATTCTTTCTCTTTCTTCAGATCTCTTCAAAACCACACTATGGCTGCTCCAAAAGAGCAAAAAGGGCTGCGTCCCTGGCATTCCATAGGGGTTTTACACAAGAATAAGGAGGCAAAGCTTGGTGGCTGGTCGAGGTGTGTGTGAGAGAGAGGGGGGGCTATTGTTGGAATCCAGCCTTGTCAGAGGAATGTGCCATTTGCTAGGCACCGGTTGATTTCCTTATTGACCTCCCCGCTGCGACTCCCGGCAGGAAAAACAGGCGAGGTCTCTTATCGGCGATCCTTCTCAAACGTGAAAAGAACACACCACTCCTTTCCCCCTCTGCCCTGCTATCCCCAGGGAGGGGAAAGAGACAGACAGAAATATATTTACATGGCTTTATTTCTGTCTTTTGCAGCAGTAGAGAGAAACATGTCTGCACTCAACAGCAGAGAGAATATACTCCACCCATGTACTTTCAGCACAGGTCATATGACACTCACTGAGCTAACATCCGGTGCTCAGTACAGTGAATGGACTGCCCCCTTGTTCCCATGGTAACAGTCACAAACATCAACATCCTGTTTCCAACAATCTGCAGCTGCTGAAGCTTCTGCTCGGTGCTGCATTGGTCCTTTTTGGTAACATCCTCCCCCAAAAGAATCAATGCGTGCTGCGAGCAAAGCGTCATCCAGAGAAGAAAACAAACAGTTGTTATACATATAACATTCCCCTGTTGTTTCAGTTCCACCCTCGGAACTACCCGCCACTGGTTTCCCCAGTGTACCTCTCTGGTTGTGTGACTTCCAAGGAATGAGTGCTTCTGCATTACCTTGGTTAGCAACTCTCTGTTGTGTCTTTGTCTCTGACTTAGACACAGCTTCAACCTGACCTCGGTTGTTTACAACAGCAACACATGCAACAGCTAAGTTAGCAAACTCTTTTGAATACCTCTTGGGTGGTACACCCTTTGTGACTCTCTCAGACCTACGTAAGAGGTGCTGATCTTCTCTGCTCACTGGTTCAGTCTCCGGACTCTTTGGAGAACCAGTACCAATTGTAAACAGTGGTTCGTCCTCTACCTCTGAGGGTCTAGCCATTATGTGAGATTTCCTCTCAATGACTGTGTCAACTGAGCTCTTTGAGCTACTACTGTCATCATCAGTACCACTGTAATCAATAAAATCATCATCATCATCCGAATCGTCCCCTGTGGGAAATGTGTGAACAATTACTCTCTCCTGTTCAGGAGCACTCTCTAGAAATTTTGTGAGAATCACTTGACCAGATTCAGACAAAATTACTCTGTAGAGACCCTTTTCATATCCCACAAAAATGCCTCTGGCATTCTTTACCCCACCTGGAGCTTCTGTTCTCACATGAGATCCAAAAACCTTGAAATGGGCAACTGAAGGTTTTCTATGGAACAGTTTCTCAAAAGGAGAACTTCCCAACTCTTTTGAAACCTTTCTCAACCACGTATAAGTATACGACAATAGCGACTCCGCCCAGTACTCATGTGGCAGATGTGAACTAAGCAATTGCACTTTCATCCCCTTTTGCAATTCTTTGTTCACCCGTACACAGACACTTTTGTTCCATGCTTCCGCTGAAGCAGCAATCTTGTGTCTTATCCCTTTCTTCTGCAGGAACTCCTGAAAATCCTGTAAAAGAAAAATTGGCTTCTCATCTGTGAAAAGACAATCAATGTTAGCATCATGCATATTTTTAACCTTGTCACAAAACTCTTTAAACCTTTCTAAGGCTTCTTGTGGTTTCTCTAACACATAAATCCAGACAAAATTTGAGAAAGAATCCACACACACAAGGTAAAATCTAGCATTGCCTCTAGATGGTGCTAGAGGACCAATCACATCAGCATACACACATTGAAATGCCCTGTTGGCCCTTGTGGTCACCTGCTTGGCGTCCTTCTTGGTCAGACCTGCAAAAGAGATCATGTTAGAATCAGAAGAATTACATTTCATGTAATCACTTTGATCAAAAGTCAACAAATACAGTCCATCTTTCTCTTTGGCAGAAAGATACAACTCTCCATCTTTGTAGATCTTGCAGCTCTCAGCATCATAGGACAGTTTTAGTCCTTTCTTAGCAATCTGCGAAACGCTCAGCAGATTGAACTTCAACTCTGGAACCAAGTACACATTTTTTATAGTCAATTTCAGACTCTTAAGATACACAGTTCCAATTCCTTTCGCTTCCAGCTCCTAGCCGTTGGCTTGTTGCACAGCGAAGCTTTGCTTCTTAAACATCGAAAACAGATCTCTGTGTGGACACATATGAACGGTCGCTCCTGTGTCCAGAACGAAAAAGTTCCCCACCTCTGGTGTGGCTTTTAGCGACATCAAAGCCTTTGCAGGCTTTGCCTGGGACTTTGTATGACTTTTGCCTGATGCCTCAGACTTCGCAGAGCTTCCCTTGGCTCCTTTGTGCTGACGTGGCTTCCTACAGCTCCGCTGAAGATGCCCAGTCTGTCCACAATTGTAACATCGGACAACGTTCAAAGCTACAGCATTCTCTCCAGTAGCAACAGCATTGGGGGCGTTAGAACTCCGTTCCTCCCTCCCCCTGTCTTTTACTTCCAGTGCAGCAAGTCTGTCGTGTTCATTCAGGACCACGGCACACACCCTCTCAGAGGTCAAATCCTGCGCCGGAAGGGAACCAAGCTGACTGGCAACCGTTTTATAAGTCCAATTTAGGCTGTCTATCATCATGAAGCAAAACACTTCCTCCTGCAGACGGAAATTGCATTCCACCATCTTGTTGCCGCAGATATTTCATTTCCGTCAGGTGCGCTTGAACATCTCCATCAGGCGCAAGCCTCAGATTAGTCAGCTTCTAAAAATAAAGCAACGCTGAAGAACCAGCATCTCTCTGATGTGTCCTACGCAGCGTGTCCCAAATCTCTTGCGCGTATTCTAAATCTTGAATATGCACAAGCTGGGAATCTGAGACACACAGAATTATAGCCGTCCTGGCCTTCACATTCTGTGACTCCCAAGCTCGCGTTGGTGCTGCAGGGATGGGGTTCTCAATCACCCCAAAGATCCTCTGATTCTGCAACATGGCCTTCATCTTAATAGACCAAGATGAATAATTGTCATCAGTTAGGGGGGTGGATAAGGCAAACCTCCCCCCTTCTTGGCATCCATTTTGAAGCCTTGCCTCAGCTCTCACTCTTTTTCTTTCAAGCAGCTAAAATCCAATAGCCGGCTGTTTACGCTCTTGCAGCTGAACGCTGGCTGCTGTGGAAAGTCCCTTCCAAGAGCTTGTGAGATTCTAGTCAAAACATTCCATTGTTTTCGCCTCTCTCAGGCTCAGCCTCACAGTCCAGCCCTTTCTGGTAGCTTTCCACTACAATGACGGGTGTTGCTTAGCAACTGTGCATTCCTTTCCTTGAACAGGAACCTTATCAACCACAAAAATTCCTGGAATGCAAGCTTCTCTCTCGGAGCTGTTTTTCCCAAACGCTGCTCCCATGAACCAGAGAATAAATCAATCTGCATTCACACTTTTAGCCTGAAATTTTTCATACCTTGGGGCTCCGTTGCTTGTCTGTTCAGCTTCTGGCTGTACACAGACGTTATCTTCTTGCCTTAGATGCAGAGGTGCATCAACCTCTCATTGCAGACTTCCATGGAGTGAAGAAACCATCGGCTCTGCTACCATTGTTGGAATCCAGCCTTGTCAGAGGAATGTGCCATTTGCTAGGCACCGGCTGATTTCCTTATTGACCTCCCCGCTGCGACTCCCGGCAGGAAAAACAGGCGAGGCCTCTTATCGGCGATCCTTCTCAAACGTGAAAAGAACACACCACTCCTTTCCCCCTCTGCCCTGCTATCCCCAGGGAGGGGAAAGAGACAGACAGAAATATATTTACATGGCTTTATTTCTGTCTTTTGCAGCAGTAGAGAGAAACATGTCTGCACTCAACAGCAGAGAGAATATACTCCACCCATGTACTTTCAGTACAGGTCATATGACACTCACTGAGCTAACATCCGGTGCTCAGTACAGTGAATGGACTGCCCCCTTGTTCCCATGGTAACAGTCACAAACATCAACATCCTGTTTCCAACAATCTGCAGCTGCTGAAGCTTCTGCTCGCTGCTGCATTGGTCCTTTTTATTAACAGCTATATCCTGGAAGGAAAAATAATTGATTTGTTGTGTGAATAAAAGCAAATGTTTGTTTTCTCTTGTTCTAGTTTGCTGATAATGGAGGTGACGTAAGTGTTTAATGTCTAAAGGAAGAAGTGTTGAATTTTTAATTCACATGGGAGCTATGCTTAATTCTGCAATCCCAGGCTCCCAATTTAGCATGGAGAAGCTATGATTATTTAGTGATTAGTAGAAAGCTTATGAATAAAGCATTGCTATTTAATATTTCTGCTTAAAAATACTGTGCTAAGAATTCATCAACTAATCTTAAGCTAGTCACCCATTACTGTGCCTTGATGTTTCTTAGTTGTAAAGTTAGGCTGGCATCTTTGGAACAGAATAAATTTGAAGTGGACATGATTGGCTCTGAAATGAGCGAAACCATTTCTGCAAAAATCAGGAATAGGCTCCTTTGTGAACCAATAAAAATTTGACAGCTTGAAGCAAGATCATTGTTTCCTTCCCGCTTCATTTATGCTTACATCTGAGTTAGGTTAAGAAATCGTGACCAGTCCAAGATCACACAGTCAGTTTCATAGCTGAGTGTGAATTCAATGCAAATGCAGTTTCTGTAGTTTCTTTAAGTTCAACTTAACAAATCATAAAGTACTTGAAACAAAATGAGTTACTATTTGTTTTTCAGTGGCTAGAAATTGTTAATACAATCAGATGAAAAACACTAGTGCAGCCAAGCATATTTTGAATATGAAGGTCAGTCTTCCCCACAATGATAAGGTGCATTTATATTATATACTTGATTATTGTAACTCACTCTACGTGGGGCTGCCCTTGAAACTGACCCAGAAACTCCAGCGGGTGCAGAATGCCGTGGCGAGACTCCTCACGGGGTCCTCACCGTGGGAGCACATTCATCCGGTGCTATACCAGCTGCATTGGCTCCCAGTGGAGTACAGGATTAGGTTTAAGGTACTGGTTTTAACCTTTAAAGCCCTATACGGCCTAGGACCCTTGTACCTACGGGACCATCTCTCCTGGTATGCCCCACGGAGGACCTTAAGGTCTGCAAATAATAACACCCTGAAGAGCCCAGGCCCCAGGGACATTAGACTGGCCTTGACCAGAGCCAGGGCCTTTTTGGCCATGGCCCCAGCCTGGTGGAATGCTCTATCACAAGAGACCAGGGCCCTGTGAGATTTGACATCTTTCCGCAGGGCCTGCAAGACAGAGCTGTTCCGCCAGGCCTTTGGTCGGTGTTCAGTCTGATTCTTTTCTTTCTGTATAAGAACAAGCATTAAAGAGGCCTCCTAGCCCACTCACAGGTCCTTTATAAGACCAGTGGTAACTGTTGGTCCTGGAGAATATTAGTAAAGGTAAAGGTACCCCTGCCCGTACGGGCCAGTCTTGACAGACTCTGGGGTTGTGCGCCCATCTCACTTAAGAGGCCAGGGGCCAGCGCTGTCCGGAGACACTTCCTGGTCACGTGGCCAGCGTGACATCGCTGCTCTGGCGAGCCAGAGCCGCACACGGAAACACCGTTTACCTTCCCGCTGGTAAGCGGTCCCTATTTATCTACTTGCACCTGGAGGTGCTTTCAAACTGCTAGGTTGGCAGGTGCTGGGACCGAGCAGCGGGAGCGCACCCCGCCACAGGGATTCGAACCGCCGACCTTTTGATCGGCAAGTCCTAGGCGCTGATGCTTTAACCCACAGCGCCACCTGCGTCCTATGCTGGAGAATATTAACCACTCTCAATTTTACTTGTGGACTGCCATCTGTTCAGATTTTAATTTGCTCTGAACTAATTTTAAGATGTATTTTAATTAATTGATTGCTTGTTTTTAAAAGTTCTTTGTATACTGTGTTAGTTTTATGGTGTTAACCGCCCTGAGCCCGGCTCCAGCCGGGGTAGAAATATTATTATTATTATTATTATTATTATTATTATTATTATTATTATTATTATTATTTCTAAATTTGTATATAGAAATTACCATATTTAAATTAGTGTCCTTTTTGTTCTCTTTTGGCTGATGTATAAACAACCATCCTAAGGGAAAAAGTAAAGTCCCTGACAGCACCTTCATAGATGAAAGGAAACTAATAATGAGTAAGCTTGAAATAACCCTCAATAGTCCACAGCTGGCCATAAAGTCCAAATGACAGAAAGAGCAAGATGTAAATTACATTCAACATTTCTTTATTCAAAATGTTCCCAGCTATCTTCAGTTCTCTAGGCAGCTTGCAATATATTATTTTTTAAAAATATGTAAAGCAAACATCAGTACAGAAACACAACACAATTTTATCAGGTGCAAAATAGCAGCCTACATGATTAGCCACTCTTAACAGTGTTTAAGTGCTTTGGACCTGTCCCCTAGGCCAAAACCAAGTGGCAGCTGACTAGCTTGTCTTTGGTTGCACATAGTACCACAGTTTTTCAGAAGCATTTAGTACTTGAATTATTTAGTGGGCAGAGGGGAGTTAATAGGGCCCATGATGAAATTCATAAGCTCCCCTTACTTTCAATTTTAGCCAAATCATGCCCCCATAGCCTTAAAAGGTTTCTAAAAGGTAAGAGGGGCAGGGTCCTTTCAGTGCCATGGTTAAGTGGGATTTGGGTTCCTGGTGAAAGCTCAGGTCCCACATACATGTTTAATAAAGGCTTACAAAAAAGCTTGGCTCACTTGAAGAAATAGCCCCAAAGTGGTTCTGAAAATGCTTTTTAAAAATGTACAGGAATCTTTTCCCTATTTTGAAACATTAAATTTTCCAATGATTGGGGTGCCCCCTTGAGTATTCTATGTTCATTACAGCTTCATGGTAACTGGTGGCGTTTACCTGAAGCTTTGAAAAGTATGCTAATAGAACACCAATATAAACTAATAATATTGCAGCATTTTGAATAATACATGAAAAGGGAATAGTGGGAGGAGTGATTGAAGTTAAATATATTGTATACCTAATGTTGTGTTTAAAATAAAGAAAACATTTATTCTGAAGAAAGTTGTGGAAGATACAATTCAAATTTACATTTAATTTGCATCCCCACATCTCAATCTATTTCAGTCTGGCTTCAGGCCCTGTTTTAGCACTGAAAGCGGTTTCATTGTTCAGATTAATTACCTCTTTTTGAAAAGAGACTGGGGGAATACAGCCCCCTTGGTTCTCCTTGGTCTCACAGCAGCTTTTGACAGCATTGACCATGGTGTCCTTCTGGAACAGTGGGTCCCCAGATGTTGTTGGACTACAACTCCCATCATCCCTGAGCTCTGGCCTTGCTAGCTAGGGATGATGGGAGTTTAGTCCCAAAACATCTGGAGACCCAAGGTTGAGAAAGGCTGTTGGAACAAAGGCTGTGGGAGTAGGAGATACTGTATTATGGTTAAAATTTTAAAATGTGATGATAAGTCATTGTTTTCAGTGCTTTTAGATTTAATATTCTTAAACATATTTAGCTGGTTTTAATTGCTTTGAAATGATTTAGATGTGGTTTAATCTTCTAATTTAAAATCTTTAATCATCTAATTGGGGTGTTCCTTCTGGCGTGGTTTGTCTACCTTTGGTCTGCACCCAGAACTCAGCTCTCAAACCCTGGGAAACAGCTTTCACTGGCTGGCTAAATCAGGTAGCTGATGGGTTTTAAACCTTTGGTGAAGTAGGGACTTTCCCTGCATGCAAATACAGGCTCCAGTGGATTGAGAGGACAAGACCAGTAGTGGGTCCAATGAACAAGAAGGCAGTTTCTGCATGTGCTGTAGAGGGAAGTGGGAGGCAGATGGGGCTTGTCAACCTGGGAAAGTAGGCTGTCTAGGAGAAGGAAAACTCTGATTCTAAGCCTCCATTGCCTTGCAGGATATCTTTGGGAGAAGAAAAGGCTAAGGAGTAAACCTTATACAAATCTGGATTGGAGTCTCTAAGATGGTTGGATGGCACCTTGTATGCCACAATCCAGCAACTCCTGCAGCCAAGTTGGTGCCAAACGTATTGCTCTGCTTTACTTTGAACCACATCAGTGAGGCCGAGAGATGGGTCTTGCTGTCTGGGCAGCCCAGGACCTTCATACACAGTGCCCAGGCTTGTACACTGTGGAAAGATACTTTGGTGCTGATAATGTAGCAGTTTGACTTTCCCGGTGCACACTCCATTGTCTCTTGAGACAGACAGATACCAACAACAATCTTCTAATTGTATTGTTTTCACATTTTATTGTTTGTTGCCTGAGGCTTCCTTTGAAAGGAAGGGTGGGACAGAAAATCAATCAATCAATCAATCTTAAAGTTAAATCCAATGAGATTGCTAACAAAAACCCATCATTACTGCACCACCTGCAGCATCCAGGGTACGTAGACGTCATACCCAGTTTCTAGCAGTGGATACCTGTTGCAAAATTCTAACTCTTCATAAAAGGACACACTTGGTATATCACATGTAAATGAAGAAAGGTGTACCAGGCCATCTCATGATCACCTACCTGGGTGATCATTTTAACTCAATCCCACTCCCATTGATGTTCAATAGAGCACCAGGCCACTCTTGCTTCAGAGTAGACCAGGTTGGTCCTTTGTTCTCAGAACCTGTGAGCGCAGATGTGGGTCATCACAGTATCCTCATAAGGACTTTCCCTAACTTTCTATGCTTAGATTCCTAACCCGTTACTACTTCTAGGCTCACCACGGTGCACTATTAACAAAGAAATAACTACAACTTCTATATTCACCACAGCGGCCTTTCCTTTGGTCATCACTTCCTACTTGGCCTGTAAGAAATTATCTGCAGGGTTGAGGTAGAGGGAGCCATCCAGTAGCAGATGGGACAGTGAAACTACACCTCTTTCCTGGCCTTCCTTCAGCTAAGTTGCTGCTGCGTACTAAGGAGGGGCATTGACAAGATTAGCACGGTGCAAACATGCTGGCACAAGACCAGATTGGCTGCAGCACTGTGTTTGCACTACACTGATCTCACCATCAGCTCTCACTCTGCATCCCAGTATGCAGCAGCGACTCAGCTGGAGAAAGGTCAGGGAAGTAGTGCAGCTCCATCACCTTATCCACTATTGAAGTCATCCTCTTCTTTGCCTGTTAAGGTCTGACTGTGCTCTTATAGCAAGCACCAAATTCTATGAGGCTTTTCCTGCAGTCTCCTCTTCCTCTGCAACCTGACATATGGAGAGATAACACCATTAGTGCTGCCTCCTTCAGGCATGTTGCAAATGGGCAAAAATATTTTCTCATTCAAATTGAAGGCAGGAAGCATTCAAGTTAGATTTGGCTTCAGTCAGATTTTGCTATACGATAATTACGTATATGGTTTCATGCTAGTATCATAAATTCAGAGGTTGGGCAATGCTTTCTGCCGTCCCTCTGAATTGCTTTCATGAAGACATCACATAGCCATGATTGCCATATCTTAATCACATTCATGGTATGTTCCCAGGTTGGCTGGGATCACAGTTTTCTGTGATTTAAAAGAAGGCCCTATTAGAAAATAGCACCGTGGCAATATCTAGTCAGAGTGGTGCAAAAACTTTTTTTTTTTCTTCAGAAAAAATAGCCTCCGGGCTTCCCCCAGCCCTGCTTTTAATACCAACCTTTGCGGGGGTGGGCTGAGTAGTCCCATTCACATGAGATAAAAAAAAGAGAAAATAAGTGGCCAACATTAATGATGAGACAACATTGCTCAAAGTTTGTTGGGGGGTTTTAAGCTTTATGTGACTTTCAACTTTTTCTTGCCATTACTATATTTATGGAGATATGGCTTTCTAACATAAGAGCAAGCTTTTATTGCTGTTAGTATGACAGCATTCATGCTATGCTTTCATTCCCCCTTTTCTCAGTCCCATCCTCCACATTACTTTTTATAGCGATCAATACCTTGAGTCTGGCAAGGAATCTCTCAGGGCTTTCAGACTTCTGCTTTTCTCAGTTAATGGTAAAAGCTCCATTTCAGTCTAACACAATGTTCTCCCCCAACAGTCCACTGAGGTAACTAATGTAATCCGGAGATGACAGATAATAAACTTTGCAATGAGATCTGTTTCATAGGAAATAATATAAGAAGAAAACACTGTATTCAAGAAATCCCAAATTCTCCTATGCCTAAATGATTTTCCCTTATTCAATATATTGCTGAAATTCACTGCAGTTTATGACTCGCATATTCTATTATTTAAAACCTACTGCATTATTTGTATAGAACAGTGGGTAACCCTATAAATCCCTAACAGCCTGTGACACAGAAGAGATAGCGGAAGAATGATTGATAGCAAGAGAGTGAAAATAAATTAATAAATGGAATGTTGGGCAGCATTAGCATGAGTGACAGGTAGAGAGTGTCATTTGAAGAATGACAGAGTGGGGAAACTGTGGCTGTGAGAAGCAGACGGAAGCTAAAAGAAAATGAAATGAGAGAAATAATGACAGTATATGTAGAAGTGTTAGGATAGCTGTTATGAAACATGGGATAATCGATAATGTTAAATTAGGAAATAAGAACACTAAACTCTGCATACAATCTTCTTCTGCATGTTCCTTAAATATATTTTTATATTTTAAGCGACTGTTCTGGGTGGATTCTAGGGTCTGTATGTCACACCCCAGGTGTCTTGTACTCGAGTAACACTATAAAGGGAAAATTCAACAGCTCTCTACAAGTCTATAGATGTTGACAGCAGGTAATTTGAAGGACATCTGGAATCAGTGGAGTAGGCCCATTTGAGTAACCCCAGGGATATCACAATAGCTTTCAGAGGGTTGGACTTGGTAGCTGGGATGTTGCATACAACCAGGTCTTATGCCAGCACAACTACTGCAGTGTTCTGCTGTCTCTGGAAAGGCTGGCAAAAATACGCTTCTCAAAACCCTTATTGGTGATTGAAGCCGCACATGCCAGCTTTCATAGCTCTGACAAAATTACAATGGCTCATAAGTTGTCACCTGAAGGGCAGTGCTCAAATTACTAGGATAAAGATAGAGACCCTTAATGAAATGCACAAGTTGCAACCATGCTCTCCCCCATCTTAGTCAAATTGTAAGCCCCTGTAGCCTTCTATAGTTGTGGCAGCTTATCACAAAAAGATAAGAAGGTCCCTTGTAATTCAAGCCCTGGTTGCTAAAGAGGTAAGTTACTTATCGAGAATTTGAAAATTGATCAGAATTAAAAAGAATGTTATCAGTGACTTCAACTTACAAGGTTTCCCCGCAAGGCAAAAGGTCTCATATGCCTCATATACCACTTGGAAGGGTTAGTACTATTCTGGGGCTTGCTATGCAGACCCAGACAGTCATTATTGTCAGGTAAAATCCACTAATTAGGCTCCTGTGGGATTTGGATTCCAGAGTGTTGTGCACTAAATAGCCACAAAGCCCGGCTTATATTTCTTCTTTCATTTTGCAATACAATAAGCACCAAATAAAGTGTGTAAATAACTCTCTGTGAAAGATGGGGAGAGTGCAATGATAGAAGAGACTGAAAGCCACAGTTTTGTGCGCCTGTCTGGGCTGGGTGTGGCCAGCTGTCACTGTCGTCCTTGCATCTGATCCAAATGCAGAAATAGTCAGTGCCAGGACAACAGCCCTTGTAGATGAGGCTCTGCAACACACCAAACCAGAGTATGGGAGGTTGATGTGGTAGAAGGTTTTGTAGTAATCACCAGCACTTTAAATTGTGTTTTGATGCAAACAAGTCAGTGGAACATTTTAAGCTCTGGCAAGAAGTTCTTCCAATGCCAGGTTCCAGTTAGTTCCCTTGCAGGTTCTGGACAATCCCAGGTTACCAAAACATTGGCCAATAAGACTACTTGGTTGTCCAGTAACAAAACTGGATCAATGAGCTGCATTCCTCTAAGCACCCTGTACACATCCTCAGGCCAAAATAACTGACATTCTTCTCTCAATCCACATCAACATGATAGTCTAGACATATCTGTAGACAGAAGTGCTGAATTAGTGGAGTCCAAGTTGAGGCAGATACCAGTGACCTTTATCCTCAAAGTTCTTAGCAGAGTGACCTCTGAGAGTTCCTTATCATCATCCTTTAGGCAAACTAAAGGAGATCCAAGACCCTGAGGGTGCAAAGCTTGCAGAGCAGTATTGCTTCTTCACTGCCATCACCACTATACAGAGAAAGCTCAATAATAAACTCTTAATTATATTTAGTCAGATTCACCACTTGATGTCTTCCACTTTCATTATCCTGCCCTGCTTCTAGCTCCCTAGACCTGAAATAGCAGAATGGACACAACTGAAGGAGTGCCAGTCTTTTTATTAGTTCTAAGTACTGTATGAACTTGTCAGCTAACACCTCAAAGCTTGAAGTGCCATGACACTTGTACATTCTTGGTTGACAACCCTTTTTATAAGCCTTCCAAGGAAGGATTGTGGGACAAAGCATCTAGAAAAAAAATCAACTGTCCTTTCTCTGCAACAAGTTGAAGAAAAGTCTTTTCTCTTTCATTGAAAGTGTTTAACTACAATTCTAAATCCTAAATCTGAATTTAGATTAAAAATATATCCTAGGAGATTTCTGTGCAACAAAAGCATTTTTCAGACAAGTGCAAACATTTACAAATCTAAATTGAAAAGGTGTTAACAGAAACACAACAAAAATGATTTACTGAGGGGTAAATAAACATTAATCATGAAGGTATAAATAACACAGTTTGATGTGTGTGCCATTTCACATTAGCTGGAAATGAATGGTTCATGTGTGCTTATGCATGTAAAATCTGATGGTGACTCAGCTGAAAGTCTGTTTGCTTTTGTGTCAAGGTCCGTATGTGAAGTCAATTTGAGAAGAATACCTAACACCATGAGCTCTGTCTGTAAAAGTTTAAAAGGCAAGAGAACTACATAATCGAAGTAGAGAAAAACAGGAAGTCTCAAAACTGGCAGATTAAGAATAATTTGTAGTGTCCTTAAAAACTAATTTCAAGAGATTTTACTTAATCATACATATAAACATTTTTATACCACGTTTCTTTATAAAAATAACTAAAAGTTGATAAAGAACCACATTTAAAATAAATCAAGAGTATGATAAAATAATTCAGCATAAAAACAGGGAGACAAAACTATAACCCACAGTAAAAGCTCAGTGAAACAGAAAGGTCTAAGAAGCTCACCTGAAGTTTATTTGTGCAAGATGTCAGTATGAGATGAACCAAACTAAGTGTGACAGTGACAGTCCTGTGAATTTAAACACTGAACTGACCCAGTAACCTACCAATGTTTTGTTTTAACACAGGCTTCCTCAACCTCGGCCCTCCAGATATTTTTGGCCTACAACTCCCATGATGCCTAGCTAGCAGGACCAGTGGTCAGGGATGATGGGAATTGTAGTCTCAAAACATCTGGAAGGCCGAGGTTGAGGAAGCCTGTTTTAACAGAAAAGGGACTGCATGTACAAAGAGTACTAAATCCTTACCCCCTTGCCCCCTCTTCCTCCTCATATCGCCTTTATCCAGCTGCTTTTCAAACTCCTATCCAAACTCCAAAGCCCGGTGAACTTAAAAAGGTACCCCTGCCCGTATGGGCCAGTCTTGACAGACTCTAGGGTTGTGCGCTCATCTCACTCTAGAGGCCGGGAGCCAGCGCTGTCCGCAGACACTTCCAGGTCGCGTGGCCAGTGTGACAAGCTGCATCTGGCGAGCCAGCGCAGCACACAGAATGCTGTTTACCTTCCCGCTGGTTAGCTGGGCAAAAACCACTTGGGCGTGGGGTGAGTTCAGCATTCCTTATCAGTATGCTTCTTCTGCTATTAAAATCACATACAAGTCATTTAGTAGAGTACCTATGCATTTTGCCTTGTAACTTTCTTTCTAGAAGAACTAGGCATTAAAAAAGAAAAGAAAGAAATCTCAGAGTCTGGGACCTCTTTTGATTGTGGGTTTGGTACATCTGTACCTCTTGTACTGCCTCTTAGTGTTCCTGCATACACATGCTGTCTTTCTTGTGAGTGAGGAATTCTGAATTTACATGGAACTACAGTAATCATAGGGACGCGGGTGGCGCTTTGGGTAAAACCTCAGTACCTAGGACTTGCCGATCGTATGGTCGGCGGTTCGAATCCCTGCAGCGGGGTGAGCTCCCGTCGTTCGGTCCCAGCTCCTGCCCACCTAGCAGTTTGAAAGCACCCTTAAGTGCAAGTAGATAAATAGGTACCGCTTTATAGCGGGAAAGTAAACAGCGTTTCCGTGCGCTGCGCAGGTGCTGGCTCGCCAGAGCAGCTTCGTCACGCTGGCCAGGTGACCCGGAAGTGTCTTCGGACAGCGCTGGCTCCCGGCCTCTTAAGCAAGATGAGCACGCAACCCCAGAGTCGGTCACGACTGGCCCGTACGGGCAGGGGTACCTTTACTTTTTTACAGTAATCATGTGACGCTGGTGGTGCTGTGGGTTAAACCACAGAGCCTAGGACTTGCCGATCAGAAGGTCAGCAGTTCAAATCCCCGCGACGGGGTGAGCTCCCATTGCTCAGTCCCTGCTCCTGCCAACCTAGCAGTTCGAAAGCACGCCAAAGTGCAAGTAGATAAATAGGTACCACTCCGGTGGGAAGGTAAACGGCGTTTCCGTGCGCTGCTCTGGTTCGTCAGAAGTGGCTTAGTCATGCTGGCCACATGACCCGGAAGCTGTACGCCGGCTCCCTCGGCCAATAAAGTGAGATGAGCGCCGCAACCCCAGAGCCGGCCACGACTGGACCTAATAGTCAGGGGTCCCTTTACCTTACTTTACAGTAATCATGTTTAGTTTAGTCCTAACAAAATCTACTGATAGTCTTGCAGATACAGTGGTGGTGACTTTTCGTTTGAGAATAACAACTCCCACCCACTTGCTCTTGGTAGGGTGTCACCTGTGGGCCAGAAAACCATGAAAAATCCCTACAGTGTATATTGCAGTTCACATGCACTTCCCAAAAGAATCTGCATGCAGGAGAGAAGCGCACACAGAGCCCAAGCTCTCCACTTGCTCCCTGCGGAAAAATATAATATGCCTTTTAAGCTAAACAGCAACTCCTTTCATTAGCAGCAGGAGCAAAAACAGCCAGCCAAGCTTGGATTGCATGCACAGGTCTTTCCATCCCATACAATTCTCTCTTTTTGGATCTTGGCCAGTGTATTCAGAATTAGACTATTGAGTTCACATAGCTATGGACTGGATTGTAGCCAACTGTATTAAGTGGTTCAGATCATTACTATGCGAATTGGAAAGGAGAGAGAAGAACCTAAAAGATGTATCATTCCATCATAAGAGACTTTAAAAAAATAAATCTGAGTTTATATTGTTAATTCAACCACAAATCTAGAACTACAAACAGCAGAAGAAGAGTTAGAGCAGGTGTGTGTAATGAGGAGAAGGGGACTCACAAAATACTGTATTAGAAATGCCCATAATCAGCTCACTGATAAGGAAGTTTCCACAATTTTACTTTACCCATGTTATGAAACTACATATGCAGACCACTGAACCGTTAAATGCAGAAATATGTGGATGATTGTAACGTATGAATCTGGAATTAAGGTAATAAGGGCAGAACATGCCCTTAACCTTTGGTAATGGATATTTTCATAATACATTTATAGTTAATGGATAGTTTCATAATATATCTATTTAAGTGTGTAGCTGTTTCCAGAGCTGGTATCTACTCTGAAGAACTCCTCAAAAAATAGTATGAAATGGTTCTGGTTTGCTTTCTTATTAGTTCACTGATTTCTAATGCTGCTGCTTTGTGGTGAAAGGGCTCATCTGCACTTCTGCTTTTCCCACCATGTTGTAAACAACCACTGTTTTACCACTGAATCGAAGCAAATGTCAATTGGGGTTTCTCTGAATTTACATTTGCTCCAATTTAGCACTGAAGAACGGGTTTTCCATGACAAAGCAGTGGGAGAAAGGCAAAACCACTTGGACCCATGCCTAGAAATCACGGGACAAGTGGAAAACAGCTTGGACCCATGCCTTCTAGGCATGGGACAAGCAGAAATGTGGGTGAACCCTTAGTCAGGCCTGGTGTTAGCACCATATTGGGCCATTTGCTGGTACCCATGCATTTCTGCAGGGCCCAACATGGTTGGCCCCTTGCCTGGACACCTGCAGTGTCTGTCACTATTTAGGCCCCCTTGTGGCAGAGTTCTGCCTGGTAAGATGGAGAGGTTGTATTCATTAGTCAAATGGAGACTGGGCATCTGCCAACCTTACCCTCCCACTTAATGGGCTTACCCAGCAACATTGTAATGGACTGGGATCTGAACAGTCACGCAGTTCCTGGCCCATTACAGAGCCACTGGAAAACAAGTTCATGAGTAACTGCAAGGAAGAGACTGGTGGGTGTGCTTTCTCTCTAATAGCTGGCACATTCTATCACCACCTCTGCCAGGTAAGCCTGTGAGCATGAGAAAGAAGCTGGCAGCCACCAGCTTGGGTGGCTTTAAAAAAGGTTGGACAAATTCATAGAACATAAGGATATCATTGGCTACTAGCCATGGTGGATATGCTCTGTCTCCACAGTTGGAGGCAATAATGCTTCTGAATAACAGTTGCTGGAAGTCACAGGAGAGGAGAATGCCCTTGTGCTTGGGTCCTGTTTGCAGGTTTTGCATAGGTTGGCCACTATGAGAACAGGGTGCTGAACTAGGTGGACCGCTGGCTTGATCCAGCACGTTTTTCTTATGTTTGTACATCTTTAGTTACAGGAACACCACTTCCAGGGGTCCAACTAGAAGTGAGGGCTTCAACAAATGTAGCTTGTTGAAAATCTGGAGCCAGACCTGGTGCTAGTTTTTATATTTCATTGTTTTAAAGTTTTTTTTATTCAGAAGTTACAATTATTAAGATGTCTGTTAGCTGACTTGAGAGCCTAGTACTGAAACACTGAGCATCCCAATTTCACAATGCCCTCTTTAAAGGTATTTGTATGGTTCCTGCTTTTCAGCTTTCCCAACTCCATGGAATAACTTTTTTATTATTTACTCAGACACATTCTACCTTCTTGTAAAATTTAGTTGGTTCTTTGATTTCATCTGTTTAAATATTATTTGTATAATATTGACATACAAATTGTTGTATACCACCCTGGAATCCTAAATAGGAATAAAGATTTAAATAAATAAATGCTTTAAATTAATAAATAGAAACATTTCAATAAATGAATAAATTGACACACTTTAATGCATGTGATTGGCAAGCACATCGCATCCCCTGTGCCAAGCAAAGTTCTTTTCCTTGCAACTGAGAATGAAGTGCTTCTAAAATGAGATGCTAACATAAGACGTAAGCAGAAAGCTAAAAGGCCACGTTCTTCATGAAGTTAACGAATTATCTCTCTGCATGACTGAAGCCATCCTCACAAATTGATACTAATTGGGAACCTTGTTGACATTGTGGGTGCAAAGACCATGGATGATATCAGCCCAGAGTGGCTTCCCACACTTGAATCAGATCCTGCTGTGCCAAAAATCAGGTAGTATGCCTGGCACAACAAAAGGGCCAGGCTTTTATTTATTGAGTCATGCTGCGTGACTTGATATATATATATATTTTCCCCTGCAGATCCAGAAATGTTTATTTAAAATTTGCCGTTCCAGTGTAATAAAACAGTTTTAAAATCAAGAAATGAAGCACTTTTTGAGAAACAATGAGGAGCTGCTGCAAATAAAACTCACCTCAAATTACTACCTGGCTCTGGTGCAGGAAAATACACAGAAATGTTTTCCTTTCCTTACTGTCTGCACTGATGTGAACATGAAGGAAGATAGTGAAATGGATTTTGGCAAACACTCTGCTATTAAACTGAAAGTCAAGGCTAAAAGCAGAGTAAAAGCTTATTTAGCTGCAGGATGTTCCTTTGTCATCAGGAGTCCTGATTCAACTATCTCTTAAATGATGCATGCGGTGGGCTGTAAGTAAAGGATGACAACAGTTCTTTTCTTCCATCCATAAACCAGTGACTAACACAGCCCTGCTTTTTGCCTTAATGAGTCATGAGGGGCACACAATGGTGATCATGAATCTTTTGCAATCAGGACTTTCTTTCAGTATATGTTAATTTTTGCAGGCCATAATCAAGATGTTGTAGGTTGAAGGACATTGTGGAAAACGAGTCCTTTTTGATTGGCTTTTATATTCAGAAATACAGGGATAATGATTGATGGACTCATTTCCTGTTTCCTGGGGGGGAGGGGAGAAGAAGAGGGGAAAGAGGCTCAGAGAGAGGCGAGGACATGAAAGTGCAGCAGCCCTCAAATAGACTTCTGTGGGAGTTTTGGAGCTTAGTAACTGATGGAAGCATTTGTCATTGAGAAAAGACAGCAGGTAATAGATGGACACAAGATGCCAGGGGTGACAGACGATGACAGGGAGAGGATCCTGATAGGTCTAGCAGAGATGGCAGATGAAGGCAGAAAGTTAAAAAATTGAGTTGGGCAATATTTTTTTCCAGATACCCACTTCAGACAGTAACCTTAAAGAAAATAGTTTTGTAACAGGTTCAGCAACCTTCAACTAACCAGAAGGAACCCCATGTTGTTCAAAGATATTTACTTCCAAGTAAGTGTATACTGTATCTGATTTCATTTTAAAATCATCAGAGGAACTTAAACATTTTAGTTTATAAGAAAGGGTGACTGTGGGAGAGGGGTGATGGAGGGCACATACTTATGAGATTCCTAGCTGTAGAGTTTAGGAGATTCACATCCATTGCCAACCAGATGATCTTTTACCTACTGCCATGCACTTCACTGAGCAAAAGAACACATTGTTTTTCATCCTAAAATGTTCTGCAGAAGTACAGGGTTACACTTCATTTTTCAAATAGACATGGAACCTGCCCTTGTTGGTTCCCAGCCCAGTGATTACTATTAATGTGCATTTCCTAGCAAAAGCATTATTCTGCCTTTAGAACATCACCCCAGATATTTCAAAGACAACATTTGTGATTGTGTGCCATAAGCAAACTTTAGTGCATATCAATAGATGCACAAACCGGCTTTAAGCAGAATGAATCCAACACGGACAATCTCCCCTAATGCTTTTTCTACACCCACCAGGTACTCAGTTTAGGTAAATAATCCCTAAATCACCTTGTAACAAGCTTAGAGCAGGAGAAGTTAAAGTGTTTCGGTGTTGTAGAGTAAGACCTAGAGAGCAAGGGACCTGGAAGTTTAAATTCCAAACCTATTCAGATGCTTAATACATGTATTTCTTTAAAATATTTTATATCACATTCTTTTTCAATTGGCAATAATTGCACCTTGGATTAATCACATTGGCTGCAATACTGTCACTGCATATGTAACCAAATTAGTTTACAAAAGGTTTGTTACTGATAATTTTTGTTTTAAAAAAGACCATAGTCTTTAAAAAAAAAGTATAGTCTTTAAAACTGCAGCACCAGCAAGGAAAACAGTCTAAAATGAAATGAAATTATCAGTAAAGATCTATGAAGCTGAACATAGAAAGTAAAGTATCATTTAATACAATCCTGTGGAAACCAGAGTGCATCTTGGTTAATCTAAAATGACTCATTTCCCAGGGGAATGATCTTGCTACACTCACTTAGCAAGTTGCACTGTCAGCATAAAGACGAAATGTGAACCTTTAAAACAAGCAAATCTGGTCTTGCAATACAGTTATCATTATATTTAATAGCCAGTTATTAATGTGCTGCAATAAGTTACACAGTAGCTTTTAACAGGCAGCAGTATTTTGTCCCATTACATATTTCAGAGAGAAAGTAATTTCAGATTTGTTATCTCCTCCCACTTCACAGCATAAGAGAGATATATTTCCACTGATTGGTCTTGCTCATCTTAAATAACACATTTGGCCTACTAGTCAGTTGTGGAAGATGAATGCTTTAATTTCATGCCGTCTTCCCAGTGGAGATAATCTCGCAAAACATAAGAAAGTGGTAACAACATTAATTTTCCTGAAATTAAAATATGCTGATCAAACATTTTTTTCTTGGCTGTAATTTAAAGAAAAATTCAGACTTGTTCAAGAGTAACAAAATAACTATTTAAATTGAATGTACATTTATGTTTTCATTTTACATAAATGGGAGACTAGAAATATTTTGAATAGGTAGAAAATAGAAAGTGTGCAAAGCTTAGTATAACACATGCTTTGTAAGCAGCAGATCTCAGATTTGTTTTTGTATATTATATTTCCTTTCGTCTTTTCAAAATCTTTAGTTATCAAATAACCAACTTAAACAGGAAAAACAACCTCAGGTCAGAGGCTCAATTAATATCAAAATATGCTAAAATAATATTTTTGTTAAACAACATGTATATTTAATTTTTATTTTTATTCAATTGTATTCTTTATTTATTCTTGTATGTTTTTGAATTATATGTTCTTGCTTAATTAATTTTTACAAAGCAATTATGGAGCTTAATAGAGACACTAGAAAAGCTTCTGTCAAAGTTGATTTAAGTGTAGTGCTCAATACAAGAGGTTGGACCAGATGACCAAAAATGGCTTCCAAATTTATGAATCTATGGGTTTTATCTAATGCTGTGTACATGAAGTTCCTCAAACATGATGGGACTCCCTTATGCCCCTGCAAAATCTGCTCTGGAGAATCCTCCAACCCTCTGGACTATATTTTAATGGCAGGCTGCAAGGTATAGGAGAGGTGGAAATACTGTTGCGCAAGCAAAACTCTGCTTTATTAGCAGAACAGCAGCATTCAATAGGACCCTGTATCTTGAACTAGCCATGACGCTTCTAACCTTCAAGACAGGAGCAAAAACATATGGTGCCCTTTCTCCTCCAGAGTCGGTTGCCAAACATCCTCTTTTTTCCAGGGCATGTCCTCTTTTTCATGGGTAGAGTTGTCATAGTGATCCATAGTTAAAAGTAGAAGTCGGTAAATGTGTCACCTTTTTCGCTTTTCATAATATGGCAACCCTACGAGTTCAGATAGAAAATAGGGACATGCTCCATTCTCACGCACACAGGATGTACAGTAATCCCTTTTAGGAATCTACTTGTCACCTGTAGTTTTCATAAGTACTTGCCTTGGTGTTTAAAAGGTTAAAATGAAATTGCCTGCAACCACTGCTGCTTTTATGGGATTTATGGTGTGGGTGTAAGGGTGTTTCAATGTTCTACCAGTTCAGTTCTATGTAAGCCAGCCTCAGGGGCAGTCCTGTTTAACACTGTATAATAAAGCAACTGTTCTGTTTTCCTGGAGTGCGTTGTGGTGTGTGGTTGACAGAAAGCTATACAACTGTGTGGACAGATGCGCAAAGGGCTCACTTAAGACTATTACAATTTCAAGTATTCATCTGAAGAACCACAAGTTTACGTGTCATTATACAAAAATTTATAACACTGTGTGTAGTTTTTAAAGTATTTTATTTATTGCACTTCTATACTGCCCAGTAACCAAAGTTCTCTTTTTTTTTTTAATAAAATTTTTATTAGGGGTTTTTACAGAATAGAGTACAAAGACAATAAACAACCTTGCTTTTATCTCAACAGAGTTTCATAACTTCTTTGGACTTCCTCACATCTCCCGCTGCCATTTTCATCATCATAAATTTTTTTTCCATGCAATTTATCATCTAGTTTGCAAATTTTATAACCGCTTATTTAAATATAGTCCTCTGCAAATTTATTTCTCTTAATCTCACTTTACATCCCATTCCAATCCGATTTTGTGGTGGCCAATTATTTATGATCAAACATCCTACTTAACTTTCCACCAAATCACAATATTTTTGTAAATAAGTCTTAAATTTCCTCCAATCTTCTTCAACCCTCTCTTCTCCCAGATCTCGAATTCTGCCAGTCATCTCAGCCAGTTGCATATAGTCCATCAGCTGCATCTGCCATTCTTCCAGCGTGGGTAGATCTTGAGTTTTCCACTTCTTAGCGATAAGTATCCTTGCTGCTGCTGTTGCGTACAAAAAGAATGTTCGATCCTTCTTTGGCACCATCTGGCCGACAATGCCCAAGAGGAAGGCCTCTGGTTTCTTAAGGAAGGTATACTTAAATACCTTTTTCAGCTCATTATATATCATTTCCCAGAAGACCTTCACCCTGGGACAAGTCCACCAGAGGTGAAAGAATGTTCCTTCATTTTCCTTACATTTCCAACATTTATTGTCTGGCACATGGCATATTTTGGCAAGTTTAACTGGGGTCATGTACCACCTATATATCATTTTCATTACATTTTCCTTCAGAGCATTACATGCCGTGAAGTTCATCCCCGTGGTCCACAACCTTTCCCAATCCTCAAACATAATATTATGCCCAATATCCTGTGCCCACTTTATCATGGCCGACTTAACCATTTCATCTTGTGTATTCCATTTCAACAGCAAGTTATACATTCTTGAGAGTACTTTGGTCTTAGGTTCTAACAATTCTGTTTCCAACTTCGATTTCTCCACCTGGAATCCTAACTTTTCAGTAACCAAAGTTCTCAGGGCAGCTTACAATAAAGGTTCTGGTTCCTACCTATCAATGGCAGAGTAAATAAAGGCAGCTTGCAGCCAGATGCAGAGCATGTTTGCTCAGATGTGAGTCCACATTTTGTTCTTTAGTTCCGTTTCCAATCTGGCTCACTGGGGGGGGGGGAATCTTCTCTAGACCAATTTTTACCTTCCAGTTCTTTGCATATGCTCTTCGTGTGTTCAGTGAGCATGCCTCTGGGGGCAGTTTGACAGCAGGTTACACCCACAGCCTAGGTGTTTTCAAGGGACCTCTTTCCAGATGTTCAAATAAACCTGCATAGATTGGAAGCAAAGCTTGCCACTTTGCCAATACACCCCCACAAGTACATTCACGGAATGCACAAGGAATATTTGTAAGCAGATCAAATGGCATTTTTGCTACTTGATTTGAAAGGTGAGGAAGCAGAAGTCTGTAAAAAAAAAAATTCCCTCAGCATTTGGTATGATGATTCAGAAAGACAGCTTATGAACTGGTTTTAGGCATGCCATGGTAAACTTTCCTTTGATAGTTATTTGTAGTCATCCAGCAGTACGATTTCTGAGTCAACCCTTTCTATTTCAGCAGATGTTTCCTGGAACTTTCCAAATGGGCTACAACACCTGTGTTCAGAACCCAATATTATCTGGGATCATCGTAAGTCACCCATCAGGAAGCCCTTATGGTACAGTGTTATAATGCCACACCAGACCTATCATTTACCTTGACAAAAATAGAAAGTCAGAACATCATCACAAGTCCTGTTCTTATCTCAAAATTGTACAAAGCCAAGCTTCAGTTGTCAACAGGTCAAACTAGTTGTTATATTAACAGCATTAATTAACATGCATTAACAAATGGTGAATCCCATCTGATGGGACCAATTAGCAATGCAACCCAAGGAGGGGGAGAGGAAGAGTTAAATCCTTTCCTCCACACATCCAAATAAAATTCACTCCCTGAAGCTGCTATTTGCATAGGAAGGGAGGTTTCAGTTGGCACCGCTGATGTATTTGGTGGACATAATTTATATTTCAGACATGACCTTTTGGATACTTATATATAAATTATTTTAAAAAATAGGGGAAGGCGTACTTCTAAATTTTCACCATTTCTTGCTGTGACTTTTTGGACAATCTATTTTAAAAAGAGCATCATTGTCTGGTAAACAATCTGTTGATCACAGCTGGTTCTTTAACTGCAAAATACATAAGAAAATTAATGGATGAATAACGAAGTGCCTTGCAATCTTTGGTGATGATGAAAATTATTCATTATAAAATGAACTTGGAAATTAGACTGTCCAATTTTATGGAAAGCTTGAGATCCTTTTTGATGTACCACAATAGAATTGAAACACACGAAGTGAGTATGCAAGAAATAAATACTGTGTATAATAGTTTTTCAATCATAACTCTTTTTGGCAGTGAGATATTAACTATATTTTCTTGCACTTTTAACATTTTAAAAACGAATTTCATAATATACCGGAAAATCTCAACCACCTCAAAAGAAAACTGGCACTACTGCAAACATTTGTCAAATTATTCAAAATTATGAATCAACAAGGATATTAACCTTTTTTTAATTTTAAAAATACACAGCCAACAGCAATATTTAGCTGATATGTCTTAACCATTAGCAAAGGTAGAAAAATTAGAGATCGACAACTCTCTGTGAAATTATTTCATGTGAACAGTAGAAGCACTACAAAGCGCCTAATTCCATATTCAAACTGGAAAACTCATTTTCTTGAATGACAAATGATATCTTTCTTTAACTCACATACTGAAGTAGTAATTTACAAATGTGGGTAATAATCTTTTTTTTTTTTTTAATGGGGAAAACTGAGATACACAGAAGTTAATTGCCTTGCCCAAGGTCATTCAACAAATCAATAAAAGAATAAGGCATGAAGCCAAAATGCTAAAGATCTTCTTTATAAATTATCATCTGAATACCATTATAGACAACCCTTCCTGACCCCTCCCTATCTGTGGGTTACATACCGAGCTAGAAAGAAGCCACCTAATTTCTTTCTGCTTACATTTCAGATCCAAGTTCGAACCATAAACCACCTCCAATACAAGTGTTTCTTATCTACTTTAGAAAGTTTTAAAGCGATTTCTTTGGATTTGTTTGATGGTGTGGGAGGAAGAAGGGGTAAAAGTTCAAGGCTGGCCTTTATTTCATCTAGATCTGTTTGCTTGCTGTTAAATTTGAGACCTCAGGTACAGAGATATTCAAAACTTTTAAAATGCAGCTAATGAGTTGCTGTGCCCTAGTAACCACGGCAACAGGCTGAGAAACCTCACTGCTGTTATCTGTGGGCAAACCCTGCAGGAGAGTATTTGCATTCATTCTGGTTCTATCTCTACAATGCTGGTAACTGAAAGGAAACTTAATTAGGGTATACAATCAAGATTACTGAATACAGGTTACTTTCCTCCTTTATGCATATCAACTATCTTTTTATTTCTACAATGAGGCTGGCTGGTGATAGGGTTTTCCCCTCACTTGCTAAAAGAAAAGGAATCACTCTTGAAAATAGGCTTTCTAGATTGATTATGTATTTCCTTACATCAACTTTTTAAATTTAATTTATCATGGGTCATTATTTAAGGCACAGTTGCTCGCCCCTGTTATGATAAGTTATTTTAACTTCTTGTTTTGTAATCACCTTTATTTTGGCAATAATACATTGACAAATGCTGTAAAGTAGTAATTTTCAAAGACTTAAAAAAGATAATATAACAGTTCAGTGTCTTTTACTCTCAGGTAAGCGTATATAGGATTGCTGCTTTAAATCATTTCTATCACAAACTTTTGCAAGTATATAGAAAAAAATAACAAAATCAGTGTCTAAAAACATTCAGTCAATATAAACAGCAAACATAAAATAAGCTTGAATTCAAGCAGCTGGCAAATCCACTCCACTTCCTAATGGGGAGGAGTTGCGGTGGACCGCGTGGTCACCACCTCTCCACCGGGGGTGTGGTGTGGCCGGGGCCGTTTAAACTGAGGACTTCCTCTTTGGCTCGCTTCCTCAATTGTTCTCGGTGCTGCTCAGGCATTGGCTTTGTTCGTGTTTTTTGCTTTATTCAGAGTTTTGGCCTTATTCTGGTGTATTGGATTCGATTTGAGACGGATATTGACAATCTGGAACATGCGCAGAGGAGGGCGACAAAGATGATCAAGGGTCTGGAACCAAGTTGGGTATGTTTAGCCTAGTAAAGAGGAGACAGAGGAAATATTGAAAGGACTGTCACATGGAAGATGGAACCAGTTTGTTTCTTCCTGCTCCAGAGGCTAGGACCCAAACCAATAGATTCAAGTCACAAGAAAGGAGATTCCAAGTAAACACTAGGACAAACTTTCTGACAGTAAGAACTGTTCAACAAGAACAGACTACTCCCTCAGATTGACGTAACTTGCTTGGAGTTTTTTTCAGCAGAGTTTGGATGACCACCTGTAACATATGATTTAGTGGAGATTCCTATATTGCAGGGTGTTAGAATAGATGACCCCCAGCATCCCTTCCAACTGCATGATTCTAGGAGGCAGTACAGATGCACAATAGTGTTAGTCCTGGCTTTTGTGCAGCCAAGAAAGGACTGAGGGACAGGAATGCAAAATAATATCAGCAGATAACATACTCTCTTAACTGCTCAAACTTATGAGCTAGCTTGACTAGAGATTATGGAGATCAAGGGATATCATCTAATGATCTGACCTATTCTCACCTTTTAATACAGGGAGGATTTTTAATTCATGAAGTTTGTTGTCTTCTGCTCTCCAGTTTCCAAGTTGAGTGGTCATGTAAAGGTTAAATACTTGCATTGTAATTGGGTGCCAAGATCTAAAAGGCTGCTAAGTATCAAGTGAGATGGAAGGAGATATTGGCATCCAATTCTCACTGCTTTTATGTGTCATTATCGTTGTATACAGTCATTCATTGGGTTGTTGACCACTTTGTGGCTGGAAATATATCAAGTGTTGGAGGACCCTAGAATGGATGAATGGATGGATGGATGGAATTTAGCTGCACACACGAGTGGCCTTTTAAACAGCAACAAGCCATGCATTCCTTCATAACAGCAGCCAAACTTCCCTTAGTGGTGATTGATACACTTCCTGGATTCTAGTAAAAGGTAAAGGTAAAGGGACCCCTGACCATTAGGTCCAGTCATGACCGACTCTGGGGTACGGTGCTCTTCTCACTTTATTGGCCGAGGGAGCCTGCATACAGCTTCCGGGTCATGTGGCCAGCATGACTAAGCCGCTTCTGGCGAACCAGAGCAGCACACTGAAACGCCGTTTATCTTTCCGGCGGACTTGCACTTTGACATGCTTTCGAACTGCTAGGTTGGCAGGAGCAGGGACCGAGCAATGGGAGCTCACCCCGTCGTGGGGATTCGAACCACCGACCTTCTGATCAGCAAGTCCTAGGCTCTGTGATTTAACCCACAGCACCACCCGCGTCCCTTCCTGGATTCTATTTCATACTAAAAAAAAAAAAACTGAGCAGAAAATGACACACTAGTTCTAGGCCCATTTTACATTAAAAGCATTAGGAGCATTACAGAAGAAGAATCCCATGTCCCACATGAATAACTCCAAAATGAGGAGCATAGAAAGAAGAAATGACATGGTACACCTGTATCATCACAACCGGATACCTTCTACCTGTTCTACCCACAACAAAACATGTCTCTCATGTGTTGGTCTCTAGAGCCACAGCAGGTGCTATAACTCTCCACTGGTTTGACTTTACCGCGAAAGTGCACTCTTCTGTTGTCTCCCAAGATGCCAACCAACCAACCAACCAACCAGTTTTTTTCCTTCTTAGCTAGATTTGTATTTAAGAGTGATCGTTGCTAGCAGCGCAGATCTGGCACCAGCTCTTTCCAGACTGACATGAATCATGCTGACAAAAATGTTGTGCCAGTACTTAATTGGCAATACTGATGAGCCCCTTAGCTGCAATCAAGTTAGTTCATCTTGCCAACCACTGCACTGTTGCCAATCTCTGTCCTTCTGTTCCATCTTCTTTAGGCTCTGAAGAAAGGAAAGACATCTTACTTACATAATGGCAATTATTTAACAGGTCTGGTATGAAGTTGCACACCTGCCCCTCCACCTTGCAGATAACGTAATGTAGAGCAGCATGCTTCTCATTCACCATGCAAAGCCTATGGCAGCACCTGCTCAAGACATTTGAGCACCTGAAGTAAACTGCAAAATGGTTCTTTTGTAGCCCCCCCTGGAAAAAGGGAGGGAAGTAAATATCAACATTAGTAACAGATAATGGTAGAAGATCAGCTGGCTACTGTGCATAGCTGTCAACTTACAGATTTGAAAATAAGGGACCAGCAGCCTCGAAAATAAGGGATCAGCACCCAAAATAAGGGATTTTCCAGGCACAGGTATGTTCAACTTCGGAGCCCCTCTGAGCCAAAGGCAGAAAGCCCAGCCAGCAGCCAAACGAAGCCTCATCAATAAGGGACAGCAGCGGGACATGGTGCTGGGATAAGGGACTGTCCCTCCAAATAAGGGACACTTGACAGCTATTGCTACTGTGGAGGTAGCATTTGGCGTGGGGACTACTGAAGGCATGGCAGATCTGGCCTCCAAAGAGGGTGCTACAGTTACTATTGGCGCTACAGTGGCTGCAATGGGTGATGCGTTCCTTGAAGGCTAGATCTGCCATCCCTATGGATCCTGCTGCCTGAGGCAGTCACCTCCCCTTGCCTCATGCATGGATTGGCCCTGCCTCTAGGTTGCCTATAAACTGGCCTTCAAACTTAAATTTATTCCATGGTCAGTTACCTAAGCATTGGCCTTGTCTCAAGGTCATAGGAAAAGCAAAGGCTTAGAGCACATACCTCAGCTTTAGAGATGGGAGCTATTCCTGTTCCCATGCAAGAAAGGAGGGAGGTCTC
The DNA here is from genome assembly GCF_964106915.1 of Podarcis gaigeae. Lineage (NCBI taxonomy): Eukaryota > Metazoa > Chordata > Lepidosauria > Squamata > Lacertidae > Podarcis > Podarcis gaigeae. The sequence continues at coordinate 43,448,262 of NC_139677.1, read as the reverse complement.
AGGCTATCCAATATGCTTGATACTCACACAGAAAACAATTGGTGTTGCTAAAACTCTAAAAATTGGATTATATTACAATTTGAGCTTATAGAACAGCAGCACCTGCAATACTGATAACAGGAGACATTACAGTTCAAGCTGTCTAGAGGGAAACAAAATACAGCAAACCTTTAACTGTGCTGTAGGGATGCTATATTTTCTGGCTCAGTACTTTAATATCTAATCAATAAACCATTTGCTAGTTATACATGTCAAATGTTTCTGGAACTCAAGCTATTATGACTTGTTTATCTGTTGTCTGACTATACCTTTTCCTTTCATCAGCTATTTCAGGAAGTACTATTTTTAACAGTGCAGTCGCTATGAGTGAATCAACCTCTTTTATTATCTACCAGTAGGATTTGGGAGAGATTTTCTATATTCTTCACAAAAACTATTCTTGGAAGTGAGGAGTACTTGGGAGAGATCCAACTGCGGGTCTTTACTTTTTTTTGGGTTGGTGTAATGTTGGTTTTACATTCTATTACGAATTTCTCCATAAAAGTTGAGAAATACTGTTTTGCCCCCAAAGGCACAGCTACAGCGTTTGACTATCTGTTTTGGGAGTGAGTCTAACCTTTAAAGTTTTAACTTTAGGCTCAGTTTTATTTTCCAGCACCAAAAGGAGCACCTAAAATTGTGAGGGGGGGTTCAAGGTGAATGACAAGAATAGTTTTTGTGAGGAATAGAGAATACTCCACTTTCAGTATTAATCTTCAGTTAATAAAACTGCAACCTTCATAGGAAGAATAAATATTCTTTCATTTTCGTCCCTGAAGTTAATTTTTAAACATTTAAGATTGCAGTATTTTAAGACTAATTATAAAAATTATGACAACACTAAATTTACCAGTTGCTATGAGACACAGATATGTCTAATCCACCCCAAGGTCTTCTTATACTAGGCTCTAAATGTTTGCTCAGAAAAACAATTTTTTTTTAACAATGGTTATGCAAGCAATTCTTGGCCCCCAATGAAGCTTAGAAAAGCTATAAAAACAAACTCTTTTTAAATTATATGTGATTACTCTTTATGTTTGTAAATACTTGGATTGTGGGGGCACTGATAAGTTCTAAAAGGGAAATTTAATTTTTGTAAGCTTCGCCAAAACAGCTGCTGTTTTTACTTGTTTGCCGACTTCATATTTCTGAAGCACACAGAAAACGAATTCTGTTCTTAATAATGAGCCAATTCCAATTGCTGTATTGCCTTGGGATAGCATTGCAATACCTGTGTGTATTTGGTGCACAATTTTGTTTTTATAACACCCTGGGGTAATATATATTTTATGATAACCACAGCCTCATGCATTATTACCATGCAACTTAATGTTGTTACATCATTGCAGTTTATCTTCTAATCTGTTATTAAAATACTTTTGCTAAACATTCTTGTCGCTGACAGTAAGCTCATGTGATTTTTAAATAGATTTATAGTCTTCATGGTAACCTAACTCATTGCTCAAGACAATGAACCCAGAACCTACACCCATACGGTTCTAGTTTTAGGTTTGCAGGTGCCCTTGGGTAAGATACCCTCAGTGGGTCTACATCTTTGCCACAGCCACGAGTGTCCAGTTTGCTTGCGCTCTCCCTCTGAGTCCAGTTTACACCACTGTCAAGAGGGAAAGTGCTAAGCACTTTCTCTTTTCTTCTCTGAGCCAGCTCGCTACCTGAGACCAAGGACAAAATAATACCCCTACCGGTCGGTCCACACACACAAACTGACTGTGGACTTGTAAGTTGCATCTCACTTCAGTGCTGGATAGAGGACAGTATCATTCACCACTCCTGCAGCCATCTTAGGAGGTGCAAAGCAGGTCATGTAGCATACACTGCTGTCTTCCAGTAGGGTGGATAGCTGGAGAGATTCAGGAGGAACAGCTAGTATGGTTGCTTTGGCTGCCTGATGCAGCTGCCTCACTCCACCCAATAGGGCCTGCCCAGCATCTCTTCCCTCTTGTTGCTGTTCACATATTCAACAATGGCAGTGAATAGACAGTGACAGCAAGCAGTAACAAGGATGGGGTTGCAGGGGCTGGCACTCAGAACCATCCTCTGCCTTGTACTTAGTGACCTGTTTGTGACTAGCTAGGCTTCATGGCAGACATTTTGTGATTAGCCATGCTCTCCCAATGGCAGCCATTTTGTGGTGATGCCCACCAGTTTCTCAAATTTCTACATGTGCTCAGCAATATGGAGTGCTTAACAACAGAATATGGCAGAATAAGATTAACCAGAAAATGTCTTGGCATCTTGTCTGTCTTCTATTTCCACTTCTCATTAAAGTTTCAAAACTAGTTTTGCTGCCAAAAGTAACGTCCCACTTAAATATTCAGAAGCAGATAGGTGATATATCACAACACTAAAACAAATAATCCTTATGGGGAAATGTGGCGTGCATTCCCAGAAGCTTAAACAGAATAAGAAGTTCATGAAGATTAATCATCTTTCACTTTCTTGTGCTTCCTTTTAATTGCGTGAATCTACAGCAGCAAAGGACCAATATGATAAATTTGTAGACATTCTTTCAGCAAATAAGAGACAGGCTTAGATTGTAGTCTGTGGCTATCAGCCTTAAGTACAACACCGCTCTTGGGAGTTGTTTTCTAGCTGAATTAACTTTGTACAATGCTGATGAAAGACAGATACTAAAAATTAAATCTTGATAAATGTGGTTCTTTAAAAAAAGCCAAAAAAAATGTACTACATGTTTTGTTTATCAGCATACAATATAAAAGAAACCATGTTGCTGAATAGTTGTTTTCCCTTTACCTCTAATAATCTGATACTGAAGGCATGGAACAAAGCAAAACACAGATGGGACCAAATATTGAGTTGTAGGTTTTTTCTTTTCTCATATTGGAAGTATCCACAGTTCAAGGACTGGAGGAAATTTGCAGTAACAGTCAGAAGCATACATATGGGTCAGCCATAAAGTGCTACTGAATGAGGGGTTCAGCAAGGATAATTGTTAAATTGTGGGCGAACATAGCAGACGACACAGCAATTTCTCCAAAGCAGCTCTTTATTTGTAAGCTGGAACAGAACTGAACAGCAAGCAGCTCAGCCGGCCTGCTTTTATAGGCAGCCAGCTGTCAACATTGTAGCAACAATAACCCAGGGTTTCCCGCCTAAAATAACTGATGTGGACCTGAGTGAAAACTACATACACAATACTCCTGGTGGCCAGGGTGAGAACTTCAATACATAACACCCCTTCCCCACCGAGATAAGGCGTTAATTACAATCGTAATGGTTTCCTTATATACAGCACTACACGTAATGTTCAATTAGGCACAAAGCATATCGGTTACATTTCATATACTTCCATTAGACCAACAGTGTTACATGTCTAACAACATAGTCCTTTAAATACGGTCTACTGGCCTTGTGGATTTCCTGGGCAGAGAGTTCAGCAGCTTCCGAGGCCACGGCCTCCTCAATGGCTTTCTGCAGCATGAGGTCTGGCTTGGCGAGGAGATGCCGTTGCAGACAGATGTCCCAGACCCCACAGACGATTTGATCCATCAGGGCATCATCTAGGTCTCAGAACTCGTGTCCCAAGGTGCTGCCTGGACTGCTAGAGGCGCAACCAATGCTCGGGCCATCGCAAACACTTCGGGGCCACAAAGGCTGAGGAGAGGCCCCGCTTCTGCTCTACAGAGCCTCTTGTCAGCTCATTTGCTTGGAGGTAGCAGTCAAACCGAGCGAGGTAGGAGTCCCATTGATTCAGAGGCTGGGGCAAACGGCGGTAGAGGCACGAGTGAAGCCATTGTTCCGATACCGACGTGGAGGCAATGGATGGAACACCGTGTTCTACTCCGTGATTTCGCTCAGTGTTTCAGCTCCGTGATTCAGCTCATCTCAGAGGGTGGCCGCATCTGGCTGTGCTCTGTTGTCCATCGATCCCACCTTCGTCGCCAGTGTTAAATTGTGGGCGAACATAGCAGACGACACAGCAATTTCTCCAAAGCAGCTCTTTATTGGTAAGCTGGAACAGAACTGAACAGCAAGCAGCTCAGCCGGCCTGCTTTTATAGGCAGCCGGCTGTCAACATTGTAGCAACAACAACCCAGGGTTTCCCGCCTGAAATAACTGACGTGGACCTGAATGAAAAATACATACACAATACTCCTGGTGGCCAGGGTGAGAACTTCAATACATAACAATAATGTCCACTCCTGCTTCAATCTCCCTGAGTTGGAAAGCAAACAATCAGGGAGCTTCCTATACCCACACAGGGCCCACACACTCACAGGTTTGCCCTCCAACTGGGCCTGGCCCACCAATAAGGCAAGTGGAGGTGACCACCTCATCTTGCTGCTAGTTATGGAACCTCTTGGGACAGTCTTATTTGCTTTGTTATGAAATTCCCTTCATATTAAGACACTTATCATTTCTCATTGTCTATAATGGATTAGGATGTAATTTGCAAATGGATCTCTTGTTTTAAAGTTACGCTTGCAATAAAATAACCAGAGCCAATTTCAGAAATATCTTTTGTGTAATTGTGAAGTAATGAAAAGACACCCTTGGGAATCTGCTTCAACATCGAAATGGCTTAAAACATTTTGGAAGATTGCGATGGAATATATTGTTGAATTGAAACAATATAAATGTGAAAGAGACAAAAACTCTTCAGTTCAAATTGATGAGTTCATTAGAAATTAATGGTAGCAAAACAAGGGGGAAATGACAGCTTGTTTCTGGGTCTGGCTTGTGAAACACACAGGTATGTAATTGCTTTTGAAAACAATTAAGACAAAAATGTGAAGCTGGTGTATAAGCCTATTGTATAAAGTATACAGAATATATATCCTTTGAATATCTCAAATGACACTCCATCTCTATGATCCTCTTGAGTGTTAAGATCAGGAGAGGAAAGTCTCTCAGTAGTTCCACCACCCTCAGAAGTGTGGGGAATGGTGACCCAAAGAGGGCTTTCTCTGTGGCAGTCCCTGTGTTGTAAAATTCAGTCCCCACAGAGGTGCATCTAACACTGTCATTATTCAACTTCCGCTGCTTGCTAGAAACACACTTCTTTATCCTAGTCTTAGGTATTTTGGTTGGATCCACCTCTTCTGTTTTGTTTATCTTATACTGTGCTGGTTTTCTTAGAACTGTTTTACTTTTTATAATTGTATAAACTGTTTTATCTGTTTTTCTTGCTTTTAATTGTATTGGTGTGACCTGGGCTTGGCTCTTGTGGTGAAGGACAAGTAAGAAAACTTACAAATAAAACAATATTTGCAGGACTGGTCTCCCCACCGCCCCAAACGCTTTTGAATCTCTGGAAGTTAAATCTTAGAAGATAATTTAGCATTTTCAGAAACATGTTTACCAGCAGCGGTAACCTCCACTCATTTTTCTGTTCCAGTTCTACACGGATCTTTGGTTTTACCACATAATCTCTGTTGAGACATTTCATACCCTGAAATACCCTGTTCTGACCAGCACTCTGCTCCACCAGGGGAACAGAAAATCTGGAAGCTGAGTAAGTTTCAGAAACATTTTAAGACTTGCAGGCCTGAAGCCACGTTATGGTTGTGGGGTTTTTGCCTTCTTAGATATTCTTGACCCCTTTACTGTTGTTGTTGTTTTTTTAAGCATATCCATGGCTCTTTTTTCTTTCATACCTTGAAGGAAAAGCTCACAGGCAGTATTGTGTCTGCTTGCCCAGTAAGAAGCAACCATGCTCCTGTCGTCCTGCTAGATGGTCAAATCCATCAATTTTTGTTTCTCTCAGTTTCCCATTTTAAGTCTTTAATTTAGTTCTCCACATCTCCATGAGGGTCTGGGATTTATTTTTTTAAGGCCTTGCAGAAATTCATCAGCAATTTAGTGTGAATTTCTCCTAATATGCACGTCTATGATTCGATGAGTTCATGATTTATATATGCAATTTTTGCCTAATACACACATTTTTCTGGGCAATTTTTCACTTATAATGCATTTTTATGCACACTTTGTGCATTTTTGTATACAACTAGTGAGCTGCATTGCAAAATTTGGAAAAGTGCAAAGTTGAAGGATGACTGTTTTGGTTCACTTTGTTTCAGAAAGTATGAATCTGGTAAATACTTCCTGTATTCTGGGAAGTAAATAAAAAAGCCTTAATAAAAATCCATGTTTTATGGCTATGTAATACAACTGTATGATTTCAAACCTATTTGGCTCCCTGTTGTCGTATTAGTTGTATTTCTCCTACTGATGCATCCTTAGGCTTCCTAAGCACAAAATTCCTTGCTACAGTGGTGCGTATATGGATTGGCTTTTACAGATTGGAGATATGAACCTGCTTGGAGTAAGGGCCAAACTACATGTTGTTTGCTTGCTTGCTTGCTTGCTTGCTTGCTTGCTTGCTTGCTTGCTTGTTGGGTAAAGATAACTGCATGTTTTGTTAACTGCATAATCTAGTGTTTTGTGATTTGAATATGTGGGGTGGGTGTCCCCCCCCCTTCCCTGATAAGCAGGAGATCTGGGATTTGTACAATAGTAAGAGAGAAATGAAATACAATATAATGTGCATTTGCTGGAAATGCATTGATGGATGAGAATCATCAGAGGCACTGGGAAAGTATATGTACCAAGGAAAGTACTTTGTCTTAATTTACATGGAACTATGGTGAAGAATAGCGGAACTAAATTAAGAAAGAAAACATTTACCCATAATAGTTCAATTAAGTATCAGGAGCGCATGACTTTACTATATCCTGTTCAACTGGACATTCTCCAGGAAGAAATGCTGCCTAAAACAATTTGAATCAATGACATAATGAGCAGGTTGATATAATATGCTGTTCTCATCTCTGTTTTTTTCAGATTCTATTAAACATCCCCTGAGTGCTATACTTATTATAGCACGCGATGGTAATAGAGAGTTTTTCAGGAGCCTTTCATTGTCATACAAAGATTATTGCAAAGAGAGATTGCCAGAAAAATGGGACCACTGTTTAACTCCATAGCCCGTAATTATCTGCAATCATTTTGCATGCAGCCTTTTATACTAACATGGAGAGTTGTAAAACTGACAAGCTGATTTTTATAGCAGGAATTGATGTGTGTGTCTGATGGCACTCAGTGATAGAAATGCCTGCTGACATGTGAGATAGGGGCTTTGCATTCAAAAGCAACTGTAATTTAAGCCCTTTCTTATGAGCACTGGACAAACATCAAATATAACTGATGCCAGTCATCTGATCAATGACATCTCTGAATGAAGGTTTTTTCTTACAATTCATTTCTGTACTATAAATGCATATTTCATTACTCATTTGTTTCATGGAGCCTATATATAGCAGCTGTGCTTCCATTGCATTTCAGATGAATCCATTTTCCATTGTATGGCTATTGTTGCATCCCACCCCAGTCTTTGAGCAGTGTGAGATTCCGGGGGTTCCAAGTACTCATGTTTCCTTTTGGAAATGAGGCAAAGTGGAGACCGTGGTGTATTTAGGCTATATGGTTTATTTGCACATACATACAACCTGAGCCTATGATGGAGGGGTTCACAGGATTAGCACCCCAAGAGGGTCTTGTTTCTCCCATAATCACAGCCTTGGATTCAAAGAGAAATCAACCATCATGCAGCTCTCTCTCCCTCTTTCTCTCGCTGCAACCCTCTCTCCAGCTTGCTGCCTTTACCAGCTTGTGACCATTTTTCCTCTCGGCCACATCACAGCCAACCCTCAACTCTAGTATTGTTTTCTAAGTAACTCTGAGTGGAGGGAGGTGACTGTCTGGCCCATTTGCTGTCTGGCCCAGAACCTTGCTTTCTCAATGGCCATCTCCCAAGTGATGTCCTGAACATGGGGAACTGGGTCCAGGGATTAGGAGTCTGGTGTTCACTTTAATCCCCCAAGCCTTGATTAAACTATAACACCTACTGGACCCAGGAAGATTCTGGCACCCACAAACTCATAACACTATCAATGGGTCACATTTTGTAGTTGTGGTTAAATGAAATATATAGTACCCCATATTTCATAAAAACAAACCCCATTACTGTAGCTCTTGCTAGATGTAGTGTCATTGCACAATTGTTATAAGCTACTATGCTCCTTGGGGCATAAATTGTGATAAGCAATCCCATACCTTTACCATTTTGTGAGAAAGAGGAACAGAAGTTGAACCTACTTATAACTGAAGTGAAATCTCAAAATAGGCAACTGTTCCTGCAAGCTGTTTTGGCCAATGGGCTGGTATAGTTCTGGCAACTCAGGCTGATGTATCTATTTATTTGCATTTTAAACTAGCCTTTCCAATATTTAACTACAATGGTTCACTTTATTTTTCTCTAAGGTGAGAGGCCACAAAATTCCAACAATGCCCCAGAGATAAAAGCAACATATATTTTACATGTCCCAGAAAGAATCCTTGTAATAGCTTGGGGGAAGAATTAGGACCCAAATTAACATCTAGTCCCCGTCTAGGATATGAGTCCTAGAGAACACAACAACCATTCTCCCTTGTATCAAAATATTAATAATCTGGCTGTGGAGAGCCTTACTGTCAGGTCATTGTCATTGTCATGGTCATATCATTATCTTGTCTGTATTTGGTATGTTGGAGAATTTCAAAAGGCAGGTTTGGGCTTTTTTAAAAAAAAAATTCTTTTAATTTACAGACTTACGGTACCTAGAGTATCCGGGGTATGCAGAATCTGCTACCTTATTTTATGGGTGGGCCCATTTTGCTTCAAAACTGAAACATACTCAAGTACCTAACTTTACTCTTGGACAGAAATTATTAATGTGTGCAAAAGATCCTAAAATTGGGCTTGAACCAGCTATAAGCAAAACAAAGTGTGTGTTGTCCACCAACTTCCTTTTTTAAAAAGTAATCAAAACAGTCTCATGTATACATTTGTAACACAGTAAGATTTTGTGCACTATATCTTTGTTTTTCTTTTTTGTTTTGTTTTGATTTTTAAACATTGCTTTACATATAGAAGAAGCATACACAGGAAATGCAAACTACAAATAGCAATTTGTTCAAAAGAAACCCACAGGAAGTTTTGCAAACTGTTCAACATCAGGCTGTCTTTTGCCATGCGAGACAAAAGCTGCTCAGTAACCACTGAAGCATTGATAATTAAGGCTTCTTCAGCATATGACATATGAAACAATGGCTTTGTTTCTATCTGGAAACTGATCTAGGATTGAGGCAGTTCGCTGGAGACAGAGGGGCTTCATTTTCCTACTAGTAGCCCAGGCAATGCAGAGGGTGGGCAAGCCATACAATCCCTCAGCTGTAGCCAGGAAGGGTTGGCTGAGATCATGCAACCTATCTACCCGCCTTCTAAGGTGGCCAAGATGGTTCTCTACTGTCAGAGGATAGCCTTCTAGTGGAAGGAACCCTGCCTTTGAAAAACTGTCCAGTTCAAGTCCAGTTTAAAGATAAATAACTCTAAGAAGGGAGAGCATGGAGCTTGAAGTTGCCTGTCAACCATATGCACATGGGTCAGTCTACCACACTAGGTTTGGATGTTTTGGAAAGTTTTTAATGTTTGATATTTTATTGCATTTTTAATTTTCTGTTGGGAGCCGCCCAGAGTGGCTGGGGCAACCCAATCAGATAGGTGGGTTACAAATCATCATCATCATCATCATCATCATCATCATTAAAATTACAGCAATTATTTCTCTACCTATCAACTAGCACTTGCAAAGTTAGTGCAAAGCTGTGCCCTCTTTTGTTTTCTTTTTTTGGTAACTCATTTGTGGCCACCTACCCTGCCCTCTTCATTGTCCCACAGCCACCCAGAAAACAGACATTGATTTCAGTGCATCTGTTCCAAATATAACTTACAAATATATTTTTTAAAATACCACTTCAAACTTGAAAAAGGGAAATCACATATAATTGGGCTGTCAGACACCAACATATCATATATATATTGTGCTATGCAGTCTGGGCCCCTGTTATATCAAATGGGCTTGTTTATTTCAAATTACTTGGTCATGTATTATATGTCTGCTTTGAGGGCATCAATACTGTATTTATCATTAAATTCACCCTGTACCACACATTTACTTCTCTCTCTCTCTCTCTCTCTCTCTCTCTCTCTCTCACACACACACACACACACACACACACACACACACAGCCCATATGTATCTTATTTAGAAGGACATCTTCACCCACCTACTTCATTCATCTGTTGAAGTAAGTTCTTGCTGCAATAAATAAGGTTATAGAAAGGTGGCATGGGAGACTTTTATCCTCAGTGTCACCAGATGGCGCTGCAGAGTAGTTTTGCGTAGGACTACTAAACATATACGGTAACCTACCTTTTCCTTTATTTACCTCTCCCTGATTAAAATTCTGACTTCTTCCTCCCCACTCTCATTTACAATTTTATTAGCAATTAGTAAAGAAAGTGCTTTATTTTCAGAAACAGATCTTACGCACATGTTTTGGATGTCAAAGCTCCTTCACACAGAACAATGAAAGTACTGTATTTAAGCATATATTTTGTTACATGCGAAGGAGCCATCAGTGTGGCTTCAGGTTTTAGGAACCACAATAATTTAGGAACTTCCACATTGAGGGATTAATATTTCTGAGGTCATATATAATGAACTATGGGCCATTGATGAAAGTATTGCTAGGCCATCGCTGAAATAAGGCTAGGAAAAGTTTGTTGCAAGAACCTACAACTAGTGAAGGAATGACCAGATATTTATTTGATTTAAGTGCAGGTAAAAAAAGGTAAAGGGCCCCTGGACAATTAAGTCCAGTCAAAGGAGACTATGGGGTTGCGGCGCTCATCTCGCTTTTAAGTGCATTACGTATTTGGGACCATACTAGTCATATTAAAGTTCATGTCAGTTTCTCAACATCACAGCCATCATAAAGGACGAATGTTACAGTCATTGCACATGCTGTGGCTGTGGCATTGGAAATTGAAGGGCTCCTAAAATACAAGGGTAAATAGATCCTAATGCACTTTACACTGATAAGTAGTTTTGTGGCATCATAAAATAGTGACGGAGAAAAAACATCCTGACATTTAGACAACTATTAAACGTGTAAGATTACTGCACTATTTCTTTACTATTTTTAATGTTATTAGATTGTTATCTGCTCTTGAAAGTGGAATGGTTGGTTATGATTCAAAATCAGCTGTGTCCCCCCCCCCATTAAAATTCTGCAAATATCCATGTATTTAGGCAATAAATATGTTTTCTTTCCTTGCTACACAGTGGGCTCTGTCTTGCAGTTGTTCTATCCTGCTGAATGAAGACAAATATAAAATATATACCTAGCATAATAGTATAGTTAAAACAACAGTGCAATACTCAAAAGATGATCAGCAAACAATAATTTAAAAATTCATTCAGAAAAGGCTTGGGTAAATAAAAGCATGCATCTGAAGTAATAGATTGCTGGAGTATGCCTTATCTCAAGTGGTAATGAATTCAACGGTAAAGGAGCCACAAGTTAATCATACATCAGACTTTAAGCACAGAAGTCTTATTGTACAGTCAGAACCAAGTCACAGTGTGAAGGGCAAAAAGGTCTTCATTTTCGGTACACTTCCTGGTTTCATTGCCAACTTAAACTTCCCAAGATAGTAGCACCTAATATTATAAACCAAAGTAGCTGACACTGTGCATTGTTGAAAGTAGTGTGGGAGAAAAGCATACATACAATAAGACAAAGAGTGTCACTTTTGAATTTTTCTGCTTAAAAAAAATTCAGGCTATCTATGATTGTGAGGATAACTGCAAAACATTTATGAGCAAATAACATTTATGACATATATATCATAATACTTGGTAGGCAGCCAAAAAATTATTCCAAGGGAGTAAGAACACTATGAAAAGTAATTCTGCCGATCTTCCTAGGGCACACCTAATTTCTAGGTACCAAAATGCATTAATCTGGTTTCTGTATGACATACCTTCAATAAAAAATCTGGCTGGGTACTTCAAAATTAAATGTGACACAAGGGTTACTGTTGCCAGCATTTGTCTCTGTCACAGGAAATAACCTGTATGTTCTACACAAGGCCTCTAGAATGCCCTGAGGACTTTAGCAACAATCTAATCAAAGTTTTCAATAAAAGAAAGGAATTTATTGAATGTACGTTGCCTTCTGATCATCAAATGTTGTCAACACTTTGTCATATTTACTGTTTCTTTATAGGCAATATTGTTCGGAAGAGAAAAGTAACATGAAATACGGCTTATATAATAAAAACCCTACATGGCAAGTAGTAACCTAGGAATATGTAACTGGCTCCCCGCACAAATCATATATGTTTGTCCAGATCTGGGCATTTAAACACATTTTAAATGTTCATAGTTTACCATGGCAAATTTCAACTGCAGCATGCAACGTGCTTAGTCTTTGAAGGTTTTGAATTCATTCTAGCTCTGACTGGCATGGTATGACAGCATATACATATGAAGGCATTAAGTGCTAGTATAGTACTTAATTTATGCCATACTATGGGGTGTTAAAATTATTAGCATGCTGCATGTATCTGTTAACTTGCATGGTGATTGTCTTATTATAAGCAGAGGGATTTTGGTAAAATGAGGTTTTCTAGCTAGTTTTGTAATTAAGTTGCATTTCGCTGTTTTGCACCTGATTTGCTTTTGTGCTTCTTGTTTATTTTACTTAAGCACATTGTTTTGATATAATTATTGTTGCTTAATTATGTTACTTAAAATGTGGAATTAGTAGTAGCTGGGGTTGCAGCAGTATTGTTTAGTATTATATGTATAATTTGTATTGTATTGTAGTGTTATAAGACGGAAGGAGCAGAGACAAAGGGCCAGAGTTTCAGGAGGGAGAGGCAGAATTGCAGTGAGTGAGGAGGTAAGTGAACGGGGTGTGTGTGTGCTAGTTTTGCAAGCTGGGGGGTGGGACAAAGCATGGGCAGGCAGTCTGCAGAGAGGGTCAGGCATGATGGTTGGAGTCTCTTTGACTTGGAGGCTGCAGCAATGGAAGGAATGTGAGAGCTCTGCACTCTCTCCATCTAGATGCAGGTCGTATATATGTGTAAATAAACCATATATGATAAAGACACCACAGACACTATTGTGCTTTGTTGTTCCAAAAGGAAACACAGGCCCTGGTAAGCATGCCTGGTACTACTAGAATCTCACACCGCTTGGAGATTGGGATGGCATGTAGCAGTATTGTTAGGGGGTATTGGGATATGAATTATTGGTTTGTTGTTCTCATTTTTATTATGTATTTTGTGGCTTTTATATTGTAATTTTATGTTGTGAACTGCCTTGAGATCTGTGGATGAAGGACAGAATACAAATTTTATTATTAATAATAATGATAATATGCAAACCACTTAGAGACTTCTGATGAACTGTGCAGCAATATACAGGTGAAATAAATAATGTAATGTATAGGACTGAAATGCATTGTTCATAGAATGTATCCACCCAAAATGAACGAGTGTACCGCTATCCAACTAACTTATAGAGTAAGCCAATTGAAGCCAATGAACTAACTTAAGTTCACTGATTTCAGTGGGTCTCTGAGTATAACTTAATCAGATACAGCTCATTGTAAATTAGTGCAATACTTAGTCCTATACTGTTTCTGACAGGGCTCTTGTGCACTTAACAGAAGTGCAACAAGCAAAGTTAATAGGGAGTATGGCATAGAGAGCAAACCTTTGCGATTTCTGTTTGCCATGCCCTTGTTAAAGGCTCAGGAATCCTGGGGGCAGGGAGAGAATATTTATACCCTATAGCTCTTTTAAGTTTACAAAAACTGAAAGAGTGTCATCCTAATGAACATATGACATGCATGTTTGGGGAGTAATAAGCAGTGGCGTAGCGTGGGGGGTGCAGGGGGGGCCGGCCGCACCGGGCGCAACATCTGGGGGTTAGGGTTAGGGGGCGCAAGTCCACAGGTTAGGGGGTGCAAATTACTTGCCTTGCCCCGGGTGCTGACAACCCACACTATGCCACTGGTAATAAGGGTTGAAGTAGACAAATAAGCATATATTTCACTAATCAGCTGCAATGTAAGCAGATAATAAACATAGGTCTAGTTTCAGCTTTGCTTCTTCTGTTAAATTGAATGACTTTGTGAAGCAATACCCTGCCTTAGGGTACCACTAGCATTGAGGAAAGCTTTATATTCCTTTCTATTCCTCAGCTAGCCAAAGTTTAACAGGTTCCTGCTGAACTCCATGACTCATGGTTAATATACTTTCACCTCTGTCCCTCTAATTTCTAAGATCACTTGCTTAAACCTATAGCAAGAAGGATGAAAACAAATGTAGCTTGATTGCAGCTGATTTGAAATGGATTCCTAGCAGCATATCTGTGTGACCAGGTGTAAACAACTGTGCTGGTTTTTACATAAATGTTTCCTACGTCAGCTAGAAAATATTTTGCTCTGTAATGCCTTGTTGGATGAGGCCAAAGGTACATCTAATTCAGCCTTCATGTCTCCAGCATTGACTCTCCACACAATTCATCATGTTGTTGTTGTTGTTTCCTCTCCATGTCAGGAAAAGTAATGCCTGTGTCAACTGTGAAAGGTTCAAAAGCCCCCCCCCCCCGTGTGTGTGTGTGTGTGTGTGTGTGAGAGAGAGAGAGAGAGAGAGAGAGAGAGAGAGAGAATCTGCTTAGACACTGATTTTGTTAAAAGAATATTGACCCTGGCTCCTTGGCTACTCCAACAGGACTCAGCATCAAGTTGCAAAAAGAGCTTGGCCCACAAATGGCTTTGTGGGTTTGCCAGTCTTTACTGCAGGTTTATCTCATACTTTGCTAATTCAGTTATATTTCCTTCCGCCTCCTTGGAGGAAGAATTATGAAGTTTGGAAGGTGGAGAATCAGTGACTCATAAAACCTGGACAGCTCTGCAGTTTTTATGGTAGAGGCTTCCATCTAGAGCAATTACATCCAGAGTGCAGTGTGATGAAAGATCATGCCACCAGACTTATATTTCCTTGAAATATTGGAGAGCCCTTGATTATAAGCCTTTTCAAGAATGGGCTCTTTTCCTCTTAAGAATGCCTTGTTATAGATAGACAATGCACCTAATTATTTGACTCTTGAATATGAACAATCATAATAAAGTGGAATATTTTTTTAGATACATTTTTTCAGACTGAATAAATAAGGTGGTTTTGTGGAAGGAATTTTATTCTAACCTAAATATATCTAACTATTTGCTCACATTCAGCCCTTACTGCCTCTGTCACGTCACAATTCCTCTCCATTGTTGTCTTCACTATAAAAATTCTGATTGGATTGTGATCTCCTTGTTGCAAGGACTTGTTCATTAAATGTATACACTGTATACAGCTTGTACAGCATATGGGTGTTTTTCAAACCCACTAAAAGCACAATAGCGAGTCCATTTGCTTATTTTAATCAGTAAACTGCAAAGCATGCTAATGACATTACAGTGGTAGCTCTGGTTATGAACTTAATTCGTTCCGGAGGTCTGTTCTTAACCTGAAACCGTTCTTAACCTGAGGTACCACTTTAGCTAATGGGGCCTCCCGCTGCCGGCGCACATCTGTTGCATGACTTCTGTTCTCATCCTGAAGTAAGGTTCTTAACCCGAGGTACTACTTCTGGGTTAGCGGAGTCTGTAACCCAAGGTGTTTGTAACCCAAGGTACCACTGTACATTAATAATAATATTTCAGCTATATTTTATACTGTGTATTCATGTCTGTATTTCCTGTACACTGATCACAGGTACAGTTATTGACTACAACCCTAGACCTGTTTAACTAGTCATGCTTTTTTCCAAGGAAACACTGGACATTTTAAATTGGGCTATGGAACTAATATATTGTTGCACAGCACCCTAATCTTCAAGCAGTGTGAGATTCCAGGGATTCCACGTGCTTTCTCAGGGTTTGTGTTTCCTCAGAATGAGGGGCAGGGGTGACTGTGGTGTCTTTATGATACAGGCATCCCCCCACTTGCACAGGGATTCCATTTTGGGTCACCACACCTGTCATTCCTGCCTGTTCCACCTTAGTCCCCTTGGTCCCTTTTGGAGTTGTTTTTAGTGCGCACGACACCAATGCGCACAAGTGGGGAGTTGCCTGTACAGTATATGGTGTATTTACACACATATAAAACCCGAGCCTACGATGGAGGAGCTCACAGTATTAACACCCTAAGAGGATCTTACGTCTCCCATAGCCACATCCTTGGATTCAAACGGGAATCAGGCATGGCTCTACCTCCCCCAGGTTTCAGCCTGCAGCCTTGCTTCTGGCTCACACACACTGCTTGTGCCCAGAATAAAAGCAGCCACTGAAGTCTAAGTGTTAAATCCTATGCATGTTTACTCAGAAGTAAATTCTACCATTGGGTTTACTCCGTGGTGAGTGTTTTAAGGACTACAGCTCAAGTAAATGAAATTACTTGCCTTAGCCTGCGTCTAAACATCATAGTGTGTAACACCAAGGTATGGTTCCTAATGCTAATGTTTGTAAGAAATAACATGCTAAGTATAGATCTAACATTTCCTAACTTCTAAGGGATGACAAAAATAAACTGAATCTAAAGAATTGGCAGCTATTAAAACAATCTCAGGAAAAGTACACAGCTGTAACATATTTTGCTCTGCACCATCTTTATTATTTCTTGTTGATTCCACTCCCCTTTCATCTTTGATATAAATATATGGAGTTGCTTTGTTCATGAGCTTTGTGTGCTCAGCACTTCTTTGTTTGTTCCTCATGTCATAAATAATGTGCCTTAGAAAAGCACTGAAGAAAGATACAGCATGCTAGTGGCACCAAAACACTGATTCACATTTATTGGTATCCGTTAAGGTTAATATAGCAAAACACCCTCAGAAGTATTGGACACATTTTCACCCCCTTGAGCAACAGAGATCTGAGCATGCAAGCGTGTTTACTGACTGTATGTATAGCTAATGAAGAATAACTTGTAGATCAGGGATGGGGAGCTGCAGTGACCTTCCAGATGTTACTAAACTTCTCTGACCATTGGTCATGCTGTCTGGGCTAATGGAAGTGGGGGGTCCAACTATGCCCAGAGGGCTACAAATTTACCATCCTGTTCTAGATGTACAACCATCCACTTTGCAATGCTTAGCCAAATTCTTGAAATACAGTATCAGAACGCATATTTAAATGCACAGATTAAAGATTTGTGGCTCCTCCACACTTCCACTTGTCCCATGCCTAGAAAGCATGGGTCCAAGCAGTTTCCGCTTGTCATGTGCTTTCTAAGCACAGGTCCAAGCAGTTTTACCTTCGCCCCACCATGTCCCCCTGGAAAACCCACTCTTGAGCACCAAGTTGGAACAAATGGCAATCTGCAGAAAACACAATTACCATTTGTTCTGATTCGGCGCTGAAGATTGGGTTTCCCTGGGAGAAAGCGGTGGGGCAAATAGAGGTGTTGATAAGCCCTTTGTGTGTGACAAGTTGTGTTGCAATTAGGTAACTATGGCTGCCTTTGCATTCCGTGTTTTTGGAAGTGTTATACAGTGGTACCTCGGGTTAAGTACTTAATTCGTTCTGGAGGTCCGTTCTTAACCTGAAACTATTCTTAACCTGAAGCACCACTTTAGCTAATGGGGCCTCCTGCTGCCGCTGCACCGCTGGAGCACGATTTCTGTTCTCATCCTGAAGCAAAGTTCTTAACCTGAAGCACTATTTCTGGGTTAGCAGAGTCTGTAACCTGAAGCGTATGTAACCTGAGGTACCACTGTATTTTTAGTTGTTTTTATTACTGAATTTGTATACCACCCTTCATCCAAAGATCACTGGGCAATTCATAACATAAAAATACAAAATGAGAACACAAAATACATAACAAAAACAAACCAATAACCCTCTCTCCAACAAACACATTTAAAAGGCTATCAAATGTTTAATCAGCCAAATGCCTGGTTATATAGAAACAGTTTTACCTGGTGCCATGTGTAATGAAGGCACCAGGAGAGTCTTCCTATGGAGAACATTCCAGAAATGTGAAGCCAACACAGAAAAGGCTCATTCTTACATTGTCACCCTCCAGACCTCTCATGAGGGCCTGAGATGAAGATTGCAGGGTCCAGGTCGGTTCATATGGGGAGAGGTGGTCCTTGAGGTATTTCGGTCCTCAATATAATACAGTGGTACCTCTGGATATGAACGGGATCCATTCTGGAGCCCCGTTCGCATCCTGAAGTAAACGTAAGACGCGACTGCACGTGCACGGGTCACGTTTCGCCGCTTCTGCGCATAACATCATTTTGAGCGTCTGAGCATGCGCGAGCGGCAAAACCCAGAAGTAACGCGCTCCGTTACTTCTGGGTCGCCGTGGAGCGCAACCCGAAAATATTCATCCCGAAGCTACTTCAACCCGAGGTATGACTGTAGTTGAGAGGCTCCCAGATTTCTCATACATATGCTATATTAAATTATAAGTATTTTAAAGTCAGAAGCGTATGGTAAAGCCATGAAAGCACCATTCACATTCACAAATCTCACAAATCTCATATTACAATATTGTATACTGCCACATCTTTACCTCAGCTAGGCAGCAGATATTGTGAGTAATGTTAGGCTGAAGTTACCAGCCCATGATCATCCAGTAAGCTTTGTGGTTGGCTCAGATTTGAACCAATGACAATGTTGTCCACACTGATAATAAGAATTCAGCCTACTACACAGTCACACAAATCCCAGTCTATCAGCTCTAGGCAGTGACCAGCACAGATGCCCTGAAATGTTCATCAAGTGCATTATAAAAGAGCTATGAAGACTGTCGGAGCTGACCTGCTCTCTAAGAGAATGCAGTCCCATAACAACTTGCATTATTTAGGGCCATTAGTGCTAGTTCTAATAATAACAAAGACTTATTAAGACTCAAATGCTTCATGAACATTATTACCTCTGAGCTAAACACTCTTGCCCTGGCACAGTAATTGGTTCTTTTGCAGCAAGAATGGTTATTGTGTCCTGTTTTTAGAATAACATGGGGAAAAGCAGTTTCAGTGGGGAAATTAATCTGAAATAAATACTTAAGAAGAAGAAAGGTTCAGTGTAGCTGAAAATGGAATGAGGTGAAAGAGTTGCACATCACATTTGGCTTGACATTTGCTTTAATGGTTTAAAGCCTATTCTAGTATTCCCTAGCAATAACTTGTAGTCATGCTCAGAAAGCTTGTTCCTCTTACTGCAAATATTATTTAAGGGCAAAAGGAAAATCCAGCTGTGCAATTGTTTTAATAAGGTGTATGACGTATGTTTAGCATATCTATCTTGCAGCAAGAAATTAAATATTGGCAGAATGGTCCAGCAGAAGGTCAAGCCAACTACATCTGCCTTTTCCTATTTGGCTTTTGGGTGCATTGCTAAATATGCTAATTAGAATTTAATAATCATTTCGTCCCAATTCAGGATTATTCCCTACAAAGTCTGCAGAATTATTTTCCTTAAGCCTGCAGTGAAGGGCTTCTTGGCTCAAGTGTCTTCATTTATTTTTCGGTATGTGGGTGTGCATGCACGTGTATCTTACAACAAAGATAACATTTCATGCTTAAAACGAGGTGGGCTGTGGTCCATAAAAACTTGTGCCACAATAAACAAATTAGATGCCATGACTCCTTATAGTTCTTGTTTTAAATATCTCGGTCTCTTCGAGCCTTTTTTCATTCACATGCTCAAGTCTTTCCCCTCTGTTTTCTCCAAATAGAAAAACTGTTCAGGTGCCAAACATTCTCCAATACCTATCAAGACAAATGTAATTATTTTTATTTTAAATGAGACTTCAGAATGGTTTATTTTGCCAGCTATAACATGCAGTCCTTACACATTTATATCAGATACTGGGGAACAATCTTATTTAAAACTTTCAGCTAATAACAGATGTTAGGAAGATAACTAGGAAGATTCTCATTTAGGGGATGTAATATGCATCAGAGTTTGGGAAGTTACAGCTACTGCGAGAGGCAAAAAGAAAGAAATAAAGAAAGAAGTTCAAAGCAAGGGCGGGGAGAGAGAGAGTTGGCTAAAGGTGAACAGTCCGTAATCTTCCATCCAACCTACTTAAATTTCAGCAAGTGCTATTCTTAAAGGGAAGCTAACTCATGTGTGAATTCTAAGCAAAATCATTTGGATTCCGTATGTATGGTAGTCCAGGTGCTATTCTATATAAAAGAGTATATGCATACAACTCCTGATAGCTGAATAATATAAATCAAAGAGATTGTACAGTATCTTAAAGAAAAGAAAAAAGGAGATGGTCCTTCAGCTATGAAGAAAGGCAGTGTAGTACAACAGCGTAAATATGAATAGATGTGGAGAGTGCACTACAGCAGTGGACCCTAAATGCATAGAGTTAACGTTTCTCCTACCCAAAACTAAAGCAAGACAAAAACCATGGCCAAGGTAACAGAAAGCTCAGATTGTGCAAACTGACCGTGGGAGCAAGCTCAGATACCACTTTGCAGCCCCCACATTCAGTCCTAATGTTTCCTGATCTCTTTTCTGCAAAGATAATCAAACTCTGTACTAAAAAAGCATTCAGTGTTCTTCTCATGAACAAAACAAATAATAAAAGCATGTATTGATGCCGCATATCCTGATGCAAGGCTATATTTTATTGTATTCCATATCGCTGCTCAGGATGTTGGAACCACAGGCAGGATGTGATTTGCTTATAGTTTAACCACAGGTGAATGTCATGTCAATAAATATAACTCAGCCTGTTTCACTCTTCCTGCATCACCAATTTGTAGCAGGTCAATGCTAGCACAGTAACACAATGGTGAAAGAGGACTCTATTCTTTTATTTCTGGTGCCTCTGCCTCCTGTGTTCTGCCTCACCATTACTCAAATTTCTCTGTTGTAGCAGGTCAAAATGCGGTGTCCAAACACCATCTGACCTGTTTTTAAGGGGTAAATTTCAGCTCTTGCATCCTGAAGATGTGGACAGAGTGCTTGCAACTGTTTGCCCAGCCACATACTCTCTGGGCACTCTTCTCAATCCTGGGGTGGGTCCAGGGTCCAATCTGCCTGCTGCCCTTAAACCTGCATCTACTTCTGAAGCCCACTCTTGACATGGAGGGTTCTTGACAACAACCACTCAGTCACAAATAGCTCCATCCTGGACAAGATGCATCAGTGTGGTGGCTTTGCAGTTACAGGAGCTTAATATTGGTTATCTGGACGTGTTCCAATCTGAGTTCAAGCTGCATTTTGGAACCAGATCAGTCTTGTTTCCGCTGAGGGGTGACCTTTATCAGAAGGAGGAAAGGGAGATTGTGATGCTGTTTCTACTTGATCTCTCAGAGGCTGTTGGTACCAGGAATCATGGCATCCTGCTAGACAGTCTTTGTGAATTAGGGGGATTCCCACTCCTACCTACAGGACTGGTTATAGAGAATGGGGTTGGGTGACATCACCTCAGTCCACCAGCTATTGTAGTGTGGTGTGCTGCAGAGTAACATATTGTCCACAGTGCTATTTAACATCTACATGAAACCGCTGGAAGCAGCTGTTAAATAGCAACGTGTAATTTGTCATTCCCTCATGTGAAATGTAAAAGGTAGAACACCTCAGCTTGCAACCAACTACTCAGTGGATGGTTTCAACACTTTTTTGCTGCTCCATCACACTGTTGTACGCCAGGGATGGGGAACCTCTGGCTTCTCAGATGTTGCTGGAATATAACTCCCATCCTTCCCTGGCCAAGCCAGCTGAGGTTGATAGGAAATGGAGTCCAACAACCTAAGAGTTGGAAAACCAGTGATCCTCTAGCTGTACACTGTCTTGAGTTGCTAGGAGGGAGGGCAAAATATAAATGTAATAAAATAATAATGCTATCAGATACTGTTTAGAAGGGCAAAGTTTCCCTTAGTTTAAGTTTTTATACATATAGGTACAAACATATGACTACCTTTCCCCCCTCAGGAAGATTGTACCATAGGAAAGCCATGTCTCCTACGGAGCTTTACAGTGCAATCCTAAACACATTTACTTAGAAGTAAATTCCACTGTTTTCAGTGGTGCTTACTCCCTAGCAAGTGTATTTAGGATTCAAGCCTTAAGCAATTTAGGAGTGTGACCCTGGGCCTCTTCCAGCACAGCACTTTGCCTCAGAATCAAAAATAGGAGTGCAGCGTCCTTGTTTATTCAAATGTACTTTGTTAGAACTCCCATTTGAGGCTGCAGCAATCCCGCCCACATCCACATTCTCAAGATTACATCAGAACACTGGCAGGAATTCTAAATTCCTGGTGGATGTCAATTACACTCCAGGAAGCCAAGAACATAGGAAGCCACTCACATGCTAAAATGATCGTGATGATTGTAAATGAGATCTTACCTGTCACCATCCTCATATTTATCATCAGATTCAGCAGCAATAGGTAACTGATGTACAGTATGGAAGAAAACATGTACAGTCATGTCTTGAGACAGCATCCTCCTATATAGCCTGCCTTTCCTCCACCACAAATTGCTCAAACCAGCATTCTTGCACTTTGCAAAGGTTCCAAAATCCACAATTGGGCAATATCTTCATTTGGAAAGTCAAAACATTACACGATAGTGAGTGAGCTTTTGATTTCTCCACAATTTTCAACCAGGATAGATATTAGCAGGAGGAAGAAACAGGGTAGGGGAAAACACGATTTGTGTAACACTCTGTAATGTGAAGAGTTCTAGAGAACTCCAAAACTTTATTTCTATTTTGTGTTATTTTTGTTGTTACTATAAAGGTATTAAGCCACCTGTGGATTTTATCATTTTCCTTATAGAGGAAACACCTCATGTTTTATTTGTAATTCTTGGTCACTTTGAGTTCAATTGAAATAAAACTGCCATAAAAATAGATGTAGTGCGCCCTGCTGTTTACTGATACAAATACTAAAATTTAACACTCCTGGTCATTTATTTGGAAATAAATGTTGATTGTAATTGAGCTCAGATCCAGATAAGTAGGTTTGTAATCAGTATGCAAGTCACAATTAAGTCAACAGATTTAAACCAACAGATATGTGTTTTAACACCCCCCATACCTTATGAATTTTATAAACAGTTTCCTGAAATAATTCATTGGCAAAAAATATGCTTAATGCTAGTCTTGAAGATGTGCCATATGTAATAACTGCCTTTTCTATTCTATAAGGCACACATTGGAGCCTACACATTCCTAGGAACAGAGACTATGCATTGCTAAACAAACAAACAAAGTGTCCATTCTCTGGCGGTATTTTGCATGTTTTCTTGCATGTCAGAAAAAAATGCTGAACCCTAAAAACCATCAACAAATAGACGAATCTTCCTCCTTGGTGGTCATGCTCAAGAGTAGAAATAGTTATAATGGCTGCAGACGTTTTTGTTAGGATGGTACTAGGGAAACTTCAAAGTGTGCATCATACTTGTGTTTAACAGGAAACTATTTTTGTTTCAGTAGTACTCTGCAATTGGAAGTAAACCCAGCTGTGTATCAAAACAGCAAAACAAACAACACAGGCCTCTGGTTGGCCACTGTGAGAAGAGGATGCTGGATTAGATGAGTCATTAGCCTGTTCCAGCAAGCTCTTCTTATGTTCTCAACAATGAAGAGAGTTTTTGAGAGAAAAGCACAGCTAGAAGGGCTTAGCTCCTAACATCAATCCTGTGTCTTACCGTATTTTTCGCTCTAGAAGACACACCAGACCACAAGACGCACCTAGTTTTTGGAGGAGGAAACAAGAAAAAAATATATTCTGAATCTCAGAAGCCAGAACAGCAAGAGGGATCGCTGTGCAGTGAAAGCAGCAATCCCTCTTGCTGTTCTGGCTTCTGGGATAGCTGCACAGCCTGTATTCGCTCCATAAGACGCACACACATTTCCCCTTACTTTTTAGGAGGGAAAAAGTGAGTCTTATAGAGCAAAAAATACGGTCAGTCTTTCCTCCTTCCAATGTATTCAGCATTGCCTGAGTCAGACTACGACATTGTCAGATATAGTGGCACCCTAACAGCACAATCCTATGCATGCTTACTCAGAAGGAAGTCTTACAGTGTTCAATGGAAGTTCCTCCCAATTAAGTGTTAATGAGGACTGAGATGCAATCCTAAGCATGTAGCTCACTCAAGCGTTTCAATATGTTCAAAGTGGTTAGAACAGGCAGCTTTGAAGCCAAGACTATCTTTTTTAATGATGAGGGTTGACCTGTATTTTGAACCTCTGTGGATCTCTTCAACTCTAAGGCTGCTTCTGGATGATATCTACTGAACATTCATCCTGATCAGTTTGCAGGGAAGTTGGATGACAGTTGCATCAAAGCAAATGTAAACCCACACTTTCCAGTAAATTTCCCCATCACTTTTTATGTTGCTAAAAGTCAGGTCTTTGGGGAAAGTAGATTTGTTGTGGAAGACTTCCCAGTTTCCAATAATTGTGCAACACGAATTTGCTGGTACTGTCTATGATTAAATCACACAATGATATAACTACAGTGTCCTAAGGATGCATACTGAAGTATACTTTTTAAACATTATTTTAAAACTTTTTTCATTTTTCTTTTTCAACCCAAGAATATGAAAAGTAATTAGACAGAGGCTCATACAATAACGATAAGTATAATTCTACCTATGTTTATTAAACACATAATTTAGGAGGACCATATTTCTTTTTTAGGTGCAGGGAAGGCACGTTGTTTGAAATATAAGATCCCACCCAACTGCATGGGATTGTTCTGCTGGTTCTTCACCTTTCATCAGGCGAATCTTGTGGGTTATCTTTTCAGCAACTGCAAAATCAAATCAAAAACAATTATTTACAGCAACATAAACCTGGTTCTTTAAAATTAACAAAATAGAATAGTGTGTCATATAAATCTCATTAGAGGGATAAACTACACTAGGAGGAAACCCAAGGGACAAGTTAAGAATACCAGAATGTGAATGTGAAGGCGGTGTTGCAAGTATTTGGGATACCTTGTCGACTCTTTAGCCATGCTTTGTAAGAAAAGTCCTGTAAGGCTTCTAAAATCTAACATGCGTTCAGGGTTGCAGAGTCCAGTTTTAGATCGGAGTTAACAGGGTTTTGTTTTTTTGTTAAGCCAAAACTTTCATGACGTTTAAAAAAAAATAAAAAAATAAACTCCAGAATAGTCATACTGAATACGTACAAAGCTAACAGCTTCCCGCGGATTATCTCGGAAAGGTTACTAAACTTTGCTGTCATAGCCACGGGGGTGGCACTATAGCAATTATGCCGGATTAGTTCATCCGAGGGTAGAAGGAAAACGCCACACAATCGCCTCTCTACACACGATAAGCTTTTGTACAGCTCGAGGGGTGTGACGCTCGCGGGCGGCATCCGCGGCGCCGGAGAAAGCCAGGCTGCCCGCGCGGAGGATAAACCCGCCGCCTCCCGCCCTTCGCTCAAGTGACCGTGACAAAAAAGGAGAGAAAAAACCAAACTCCTCGTCACGTATCCGGAGTCCCTGCCTGCCTGCCTCTCCCTCCCACGCCAGCCAGTCACTCCCGACGGGATCACAGCAACCATCGACTGGCCGCGCGCCCGCGATTTCGTCCCTTTACTACCTGGGCTCGCCGCTCATTGGCTGGGCCAGTCCCGCCCTCGGGGATGACGCCACCAGGCCTCGGCTTGACAGGCAGGTACGGCTTGGGGGCCGCCATGTTGGGAGCGGAAGCGGAGTGAGTAGCGGCGGCGGCGGCAGTAGTAGCAGTAGCCCTGCTGGACGTCGGGAGGTTGGCTCTGCCCGGCAGCGGCTTCTTCCGAGCCCAGTTCTCTCCGTCGCCCGCGCGTGGGCAGCTCTGCCTCGTCCTCCGCCCCCGGTGCGGGGGTTGGGAGCGCGAGTGTCCCGGCAGTGCCCTCCCCTTGGCCAGCAGGAGGAGGAGGAGGAATCCTGACCCGGAGCCTGAGCGAGAGACTGTGGGGCAGCGGCGGCTCCAGGTGGGGGGAGCTCGGAAGTTAAAGCGGGAAGATGCCGTTAGCGCAGCTGGCGGACCCCTGGCAGAAAATGGCTGTGGAGAGCGCGGCGGAGAGCAGCAGCAGCAGCGCCGAGGTAAGGCGACCTGAGCGGCCGGCCGGCCGGGGAGCGGGCACAGCACCCCCTGCTGCCGCCGCCGCTGAGCCCCGGAGGGCGAGGACGGGCCCGCCAGGAGGCGGGGGGAGAATTAAAAGCCCGTCCTGGGGAAAGGAGAACGTTTTGTCGCTCTGCTTCCGCCTCGGCTTGGGGACCGGCGGCCGCTTCCTCTTTCTTCCAAGTGCCCCATGCGAGGCAGGGCAGCCCCCTTGCCCGTCTGGGGGCTCTTCGTGGCCCCCTTGGTCGCCTGCTGTGTCGCCCCTCTCCCGCCTCACCCCGTTCGCTCCTTTACTCCAGATTAGCCAAGTCCGCTTCCCTCGCCGCTCTCGGGGGCAGCGAGTCACGAAGGGGCGCGTTTCCGACTCTCACCCTTTTCAGCGACAGGATATTTAAAATCCGTATTAGTAATGGCTTGCTTGGCGGCGGGGGAGAGAGTGGTGTGGGCAACTCTTTTGGCACACAAAACCCCTCTTCCCGTCTTGATCGCCCCGGTTCGGAGAATAAATATCTTTTGGCGGCAGGACGGTTTCTCAAAGCAGTGGCTTTGAGATCTCTGGCGTAATGGAGAGGGCACAGTTTACCTCTGCCTGCCTTTGAAAGAAATTTAGTGGGATCTCCCTGTTGGGGAGGAGGAGGGAGATAAAGTATGTGAGGGGGTGCCTATGCCCTTCTCTTCTCCCCTCTTTACTGAAACAGATCTGTTTTGTGATGGGTTTTTTTCACTTTAGGGAAGAAACATGCTGATCCATACCGCTAATGCTGCTGATGGCTTTCAAGCTAATTTCGAACAGCCTCCTTATTCCATTTGTTTGCAAGGGACGATAGTCAGGGGAAGTGGAGGGGGCGAGACCCCTGACTGCTGGTCAAGGCAAGGCCAGTGGGCTAAGAAAATCAAAAGACGGTGGGAGCAAAAGGACTTTCCCATCTATAGCCAATACTGCTACTGTTCTGAAATTTGCTGGAGGAGGAGTTAAATAGTGTTAAGCTCCGGAATATCTCAGTAGTAATCATCGTTCCTCTCTTCACTTCATAAGGTGCAGCCCGGATACAGCACCTTTATGAAGCCAAGAACATCTGGGTTAGGTGGTTGTGAAGTGGGTTGCTGTCAGATTGTCAGATCTGTGATAGAAACTGAAGGGTTGAATGACTTGGCAGCTTTTGTTCTTTTTGATGGTGTTCGGTTACTTTCCCCGGCTACTGTCTCTTCCTCCCTCCCTTCCCCCTCATTTTGACCGGATGCTCAACTTCCTCCATGTACAGGTCTGTAACCAGGCAGTAGGAACAGTTTCACATGAGAGCAAGTTTTTTCTTTTCTCATTTTTAAAAGGGGAAGTCCTCATATCCTGCTTCCGCTGAAAGCAAGGCACCAATATAGGAACTGGTGGTCATCTGTCTCCATTCCCCCCCCCCCCAAGTTCTCATGATCCAAGAAGCGATGTACTTTATGTAGTTGAAGCAGCATGCTTGTGGTTTGATCAGGTTTAGATAATCTGGCTTAATTAGTTGCTTTCAGGGTATGGTTCTGAGAAAACCTCTCTGCTGTTTCATCAAGTGGTTCCTTTTATTGGTAGTAATAAGGTGTTGTGATAATTTGGCATAATTAAATTACCCTGTTTCTAGTTTTGTTAAATCCCGACCTGAAGTATTTCGTTCTTTTTGATTTAGGCTGATAAGTAGAGCAACAGTATTTGTGTTTATAACACTTTGTTCCATAAAGAGTTTGTTTTTTAAAAAAACATTTGCCTCAGAGGTGTAATAACAATAAAGCACTTTAACTGTATTTCTACGGATGACGTATCATTGCAGCCTATCGAAATATATCAGTTTCCCTATGGAGACAACCAGATAGTACTGTATGTCTAAATATCGTTCCAGGAGCTAAGCATAATGTTTGAAAGACACTTATGATCTGTGTTGTGCTTTTTATGTGCAGCATCTAAGAACATAAAAGCAGCCCCACTGGATCAGACCAAATGTCTGTCCAGGCCAACATTCTTTTCTCACCAGATGCTTATGGAAATCCCAGTGGCAGGACATGAGTACAACAGTATTTTTCTATTCATGATCGTCACTGGCTGGTTTTCAGAGACATACTACTTCTACAGTGAAGATAGAATAAAGTCATTATGGCTAGTAGATGGTCTTACTTTCCATTAATTTGTCTAATTCCCCTTTTAAAGCCTTTAACTATGAACTGTGTGAAGAACAGTTTGCACAATTTTATGCAGTTCTGTCATGTCCGTCCCCCTTATTTATAGCAGGGCAGTCAAACTTGTGGCTCAAGGACTGCATGTGGCCCTTGGTGCCTTTTTTGGTGCCACTCCGCACCCCCAGGCCTCCTTTCCAAAGCATATAAATGCATAGCATAGTAACAACCCCCCCAATAGATTGTTTAATTAGCCAGAGGCATTCCCAGCTATATCAAGGGTAGCCAGCATGGTGCCCTCCAGAAATTACTGGAGTACATCCCTAGCCATTGTCCATGCTAACTGGGGCTGATGGGGGTTGGAGCATGACTACATTAGCCCATGCCATTGGTGCCAGGATGCAGCATGACCACTGACTTCTCCCCAGCACCATCTACCAGCCTCTCTAGATGATGAATGACATTTGCAGTCTTCACACCAGGCAGGCAGATCACAATGTGGTCTGCAGCCTGGTCAGAAACTTAGCTATTTTTGTTTATAATGATAAAATTGCCCACTACCAGGAGTATCTGCTCATCCAGATAATCTTTGCCAGCTCCACATATTCCTGATTGCGACTAGCGTTGGTGTAGGAATGTTATACACTATGGAACCAATGCACTTAAGGGTTTCAAACATAATATGGTATCCTGCTCCATGGAAGAAACTTCTAGGTAGATCCCATGTGGAAGAGTGCATCTTTCAAAAAAGTAATTTTGATGTGAAATAATTAAAAGTGTTTCTTCCCACCCTATTCTTTCAAGACAGTAGTGTGATTTAAATTAATGAATAAATAATATTGCTTGGGAATGCTCATAGTGATAGACCTTGGTAATTAGGAACAATGCTTGTTTAAGACATGATTGTGACCCAAAAGCCTCTGGCTTTCTTTGCATAAAGAATTAAATATAGCCAGTTTCATTTGGTTAAGTGAAATTAATTAATTCTCAAAACTCCAGTCTGAGCTGCAACTAGAGTTGGCTATGAACACGAGAACAGCCCACTGAATCAGGCCAATGACCCATTTGTCCACATCCTGTTCTCTCAGTACCCAACCAGATGTCTGTGGTTTCCACTAACTGATACCCAGAAACATACTATCTCTGACAGCAGAGGAAGAACATAGCCTCTTGTGGGAGTGAAATCCATAGTATAATTATTCATTGAAGGAAGAAGGTACTTTCGTTTGTCTGTGCTGAATCTTCCAACATTCAGCTTCACTGAATATCCCCAAATTCTAGTGTTATGAGAGAAACTTTTTTCTATCCACTTTTTCCATAGCATGCATAGATTTATACACTTTGATCATGCTGCCTCTTACTTGGCTTTTCGCTAAACTAAAAACCACAACCTTTCCACATAAGGAAGTGGCTCCATCCCCCTCCTGATCATTTTGGTCTCATTCCTTGTCAGTCACAGCCAGTTCAGACCCCAGATAGGTGAGGTTAATTTTTTTTTGTCCCAAATGCATGACTCTCATCAAAAATGGATGTTAGGGAAGGGGAAAAAGATTATAACAGTAACTCAAAGCCATTTTGCTTAGTGGAATACAGGACAAAAACACATTGTGTGTAGATGGCTGGCTGGAGAGATGGGGAAAGTGTGCATTACTTTATTTTAAAACCTTCTAATTATATGTTAAGTGTTTTCATCATGTAAGTATTTAATCATGGCTATAGTATTTGCTTATATCAAAATGTTTTAAGAAGGCAAATTGTAGTGTTTAATGGTTTGAAGTGAGAATAAGCCCCTTTCTGAAAAATTGCTTCTTTGCCTTTTATT
This sequence comes from Podarcis gaigeae, assembly GCF_964106915.1. NCBI lineage: Eukaryota > Metazoa > Chordata > Lepidosauria > Squamata > Lacertidae > Podarcis > Podarcis gaigeae. The sequence goes on along the minus strand of NC_139677.1, from coordinate 43,418,225 downwards.
GAGACTGTCAGTAGGGAAAGCGCTGGTCATATTGATAGAGGGCTGGTGGTATCATAACCTATGCAGACAATTGTCTGCTATCAAATGGGGCTTGGAATCTGTTCTAGGTGCCTTTAAACTGTTCATACTTCTCATCCCTGGCACACTTTCCTATTGTACTGTCATGGGTTGTGGCAAGCTGCTATTCTCACCACCAATATCCTTGCAACAACCTTGTGGAGATAATATGCCCTCCCAGCTGAAGGAAATACGGTAGCAAAGAAGAATGTGTACAGAGCTGTGTTGCAACTTTTAAACTGACATTTTAAACAAACATGTATATGTTCCTGTAAAATGCCGGAAATGTAAACGAACAAGATGCTATATTTGCAGGGTGGCATTGTGAGAGATTTCAGTTTCTTGCTTGAAGGTTATAGAATTGAAAAAACACTAGAATGTGCATTACCAGTTAATCCAATGATTTGCTTATGAATTACCTAAAAAACAGCATTTAAACCTACAAGGAGCAATTGAAAAAATATGTTTATTAATTTTTGAGAACACAGCTGTAAAAAGTAAGATGTACAAACCAGTGAAAGAAAAAATAAAAAAACCATTAACTGTAACCATTGCTGTGCCTGAGTGAAGTACAGAGGTTGTTTACATCATCCTCTTCATTTTCAGTTTTAAGAAATAAATATGGAGCGAAAAATATGGAGCAGTAAGCAGTTTGAAAGAAACAAAAATATAACTTAGGGATTCAGCCCTAAGCATATTCACCTAGGAGTAAGTTCTGTTGAAATTAACATGACTACTTCTGAGTAAATATGAATATAATTAGGCTGAAAATAGAAAAAAAGAAGCCCTTACTAATAGCTGTCTTCAGCGTTTTCCAAAAATATCTGGCTCATTGTAGTGATATATCATTTCTGCAATCTTAACTGCAGTTAGCCAAATGAACCTGTGCGCAAGCCACATTGAAGTGTGAGTATGCTGAGCTCTACTGTTTGGAAGCTTCAGGGAAACTACTGGCTTTGCATTATGTCTGAACCAGCACTCATAGCTTGCTTACCCCCCCCCCCCAAAGCATGATTGGGCAGTGGGCAACCAAGAAAAAAACTTGGCTTCAGAATTGTGGTCTGTTTTGAGAGAAACAACCCACAAGCACTGGCTTGGAGTATTGCTAAGCCTGCCACTCCATGGTTTGTTTCCCTGACAGAGGAAGGGAGGAGCGAAGCAGGAGAGCTCAGTTTGCAAGCACTTTCACGTGGCTCATGCATAGGCTAATTGATTACCTGTAGTTGTGTCTGAACATGATCATTGTAAAGACAGCACAGTGGTACCTTAGGTTACAGACGCTTCAGGTTACAGACTCCGCTAACCCAGAAATAGTACCTCGGGTTAAGAACTTTGCTTCAAGGATGAGAACAGAAATTGTGCTCTGGCGGCGCGGCGGCAGCAGGAGGCCCCATTAGCTAAAGTGGTGCTTCAGGTTAAGAACAGTTTCAGGTTAAGAACGGACCTCCTGAACGAATTAAGTTCTTAACCCGAGGTACCACTGTATTATTTACTGTGATATGTACATTGCTCTTAGTACAAAATTCATAAAAATGCTAAACGATACATAAACCTACAAAATATCATTTTTCCTGTTAATGACCTTTGACCTGCATAGCTTTTACACTCAAATCTTTTACCAGAAAGGTTGCAAGATAAAATAAGTTTGCGATCTTCTTTGTATTGTAACTTGTATTATTTTTCCAATTATTTGAGTGTTTTCATACTGTGCAGTCAGGTATTTGAAATGCCAGATTACACTAGCAACTGTAATACTTGGAATTTTGTGATTTATCTTGCATTGAAACATCTAGACAATATTTTCTAATATGGAAAACCATTGTAAATTGACTTATTTTTAACTTACTTTCTTCTACAACTTAGCCCCACTGCAATCTTTCAGTTGTTACTGATGTAAACATGTGATACATCTATCTGTATCTGTTTTAGAGTAAGACTATATGTGGTGATGAACACACCAGAGGGCTAAACAGTCTTTGGCAATGTGTCATTTTAGTACACTCATCCTGCTGGAGAAAATGACTGGCTATAATGAATCACCTTTCGCGACCAGCCCTTCACTAGTCTGATTTACTAGCCAAATCATAAAACAGATTAGAGATCTGGTACATGCAGCTCATTCTTGCTGGGTGTCCCTTGTGAGCAAGGCAATTATATGCTGCTAAAAGTAATGTAGAATCATATAGAAGTTAGTGCAAATATGTGTTCCACAAGTTTTACTTGGAATACTAATGTTCCTAATGTGATAATGATGCTAAATAATTAAAAGTGTAAGGAATTGTGCTCTAAATTTTCTTCACATCCATTTAAATGTTTTTATATAAAATGAACTCTGGCTGGAGGAAAGCAGTATTTTAGTAGTCCGTAGTGTATTTTGATTTGGATTCACGAGGATGAGTAAGAGCCTGGTGTGTTTCTTTGGGTTACCCAGACAACAGAGTGATAAGAAATTGTTTAAATCTACATCTCTTGGTTTTGCGTCAGGTGGCGAAGGCTGCTTTGCCATCTTTGACACTGAAAGTTGGATAACTGCCTGGTTTAAGTAAGTGGAAATTAGTAAGTAGGGTCTGAAGAAAGAGGAGAGTCATACAGAGGCTTCTGTTTGTTTCTGGGAAGGTGTTGATAAATGCAGTGCTTCTTATCTCTGGCAGTTCCCAGTGCCAAGTCACACTGAAATACACCCATCTTGATATTTTGCTTTAAAGCAGTGTCATCCTAGGAAGTGTTTTAGAGTAACTTCCTTTGAGCAGCCAAGTCTGGATGAGAGGTTGGTAGACAAATGCTGTGCTCCAGCTAACATGGCTGCTGCTTTAGTGCTGCTTAGATCCTTGAGCAGGGGTCAGCAAGGTTTACCTCGCCTGGGCCGGTTCACTCCAGCAGAGATCCCTCCGTGGGGCAGATCGCTTGTGTGAGCGCACCCGCCCGCAATTTCTGGCATCTACGTCTGTGCAAATGTGATTTCCGGCACCACAGACGCGAGTTCCCATGCAGTGCCAGTTTAGTGCAGCGCATGGGGACTCGCCGTGCAGGCGGCTTGGTTCGGGGGCGGCTTGGGGGCTGGTTAAACGACCCCCAGCCCATGGGCCTTAGGTTGCCAACCCCTGCCCTTGAGTGTGCAGGGTGGGGAAACTTGCTCTCAACCTGTTATCCTATTGTACACAAATTATTTACCTATTTTATTTCCTGTATGTTTATACTGATTTTCAGGCAATTATTGTTTCCTAAAGTGATTTTAAAAAGAGAGAGAGAGAGAAGTCTAGGCATCAGTCTTACAAATGACAAATACAAGGTACACAAGGAAAGGAGAATAAAGGGAAAAGATCAGTATTATAAACTGAGATATGAAAGCTAGGAGATAAATGGCACCTTAAACCTAGATTATGGGCGCAACAACAGAATGTCTAGGCAAAGCTGAAAATGAATGAACTGCAGCTAAAATATATCATTTTTCACATTTTCCCCTGGTCATCCCTCTAATATTCTTAAGAGGGTCTCTTCTCCAGCCTTCAGAGAGTAGCTGGAACTGGAGAGGCAGAAAAAGGTCCTCCTTTCCTTCAGCTCTGCAGTTTTAATCTGAAATCTTAGATGCAGTACTGCACCCAGAGCTCAGAAACTGCTCACACTAATGAAATTCCCTATTACAAAATGTGCCTAGCACAATGGGTGTTTTGAATACTGGAAAATATAGAGATATCAGTTCTTTAAGCCGGAACAAAATAGTGAGACTGCTAGAGGGTACTAAAAGGAGCCAGAGGCCCATCTAGTCCAGCAGTCTGTTCTTGCGGTGGTCAACCAGATGCCTATGGGTAGGCCACAAACAGTTTTATCCAGGTTGGACTGGATCGATCTTCTCTGCTGGTGTTCTTTCTTGAATAGCAATTAGTGTATTTTGTTCATTTGGCCGCTGAATGGAGTCGGGGTGTTCTTTCCCCTTGCTTTTGCATTCTCAGGGCAGCAGGCAGTTGTGGCTCAGTGTTCTTTCAAGCAGGGAGTGGGGAAGGCATGCCCCTTGCAGCTGCTGCTTCTCTGGCTGAGAACTAGGGCCAGGTTAGACTTCCGATTGCCTTGATGTTACTCCTGGGAGGCAGGGGAGGCGGTCTCTTAGTGGTCCTGGGTCCTCTGGGCAATGACAAAAGCCAAAGTGTGTTTTCCTTCTACTCTCCAGTCCCAGGGCAACTCATATCTGTGTTTTTAGTACAAGATAGCCAAGAGCCAAGATATGAAATAGATATGCAGTGGGTTGCACAGTAAAACTTGACTGATACTGCTTTAATGGATTTGATTCACACATTGGCCAAAAAAAAAAAAAGTTCTGAAGCAAGTAGCATACATCATTTGATTTTTTTTAAGGTGATATATATGAGAGGAAAAATCTTATGAGGCATTTTATCTTGCATAAGAGGGAAAGTCCCCTTAATATAGTACTTGCTGTCTAAATGGCCACTTTTAAAGTGGTTTATTGATATATCTAATTGATTAAGCATTGCAGTCCTATAATTCTATTCTTTATCTTCACTTCACAGTAATAGAACTTACATATTATTTAAAACACAATAATTTTCAATAGACCTGCATCACCTTTGCCATTGTCAAGGTCCAGTTTAAATGTTTGTTTTGTATGATGGGTTGTTGTCTTCATCTTGCTTTTTGCAGATCTATGGGCTTCTAGTCATAAGTGCTCTAAATAGTTAGTAGCTTAGAATTGTACACCTTATTTTCTTTCTGGAAAGTCCCCCCCCCCCATTCACTGCCCAGCAAGACAGTAGTTGCAACCATATTTTATAGTAATTGATACTGGCAAATAACTTTGAGTTTTAGCCAATGCTAGTCCTACTCAGAGTAGACCAGGGGTCAGCAAACCTTTTTCACCAGGGGGCCAGTCCACTGTCCCTCAGACCTTGTGAGGGGCCGGACTATATTTTGAAATAAAATATGAATGAATTCCTATGCCCCACAAATAACCCAGAGATGCTTTTTAAATAAAAGGACACATTCTACTCATGTAAAAATACGCTGATTCCCGGACCGTCTGAAGGCTGGGTTTAGAAGGCGATTGAACTGGATCCGGCCCCCGGGCCTTAGTTTGCCTACCCATGGAGTAGATTCATTGCTGTTAATAGACATGACAAACTTAGGTTCATTAATTTCAATTGTTATACTTTGGGTAAGACTTAGTTGAATATAACCCATTGTTTTGTTAGTTTTAATAAGATGTAGAGAAATGTTTCTACTTTAGTTGCTTTATGAACCCCCTTTCTTTTTTTGCAGAATGGCCAACAAATCATGGATGAACCTATGGGAGAAGAAGAGATGAATCCACAATCAGTAAGTAAAACCTGAGTGTTGACATGTTGCCTGGACAGTCTCAGCCTATGGTGCTTAGCCAACTAGTATGCATGCACATATTCAGGGCAAAAGCAAAATCAAGCACTAGTTGCAAAGTTCTTACAATGACTGGCTGGAATAGAGAGGAGGAACCAAAAATTGCTGGGGCCTCAGCTGAGCCTATGCTGTCACCTTGCTTCCCTTGTATCCCTGCCCCCAATTGCATCCTGAAAGAATGCCTATGACTATTGCCATATGGCTGTTGAAGGAAAAGAAACGGCTGATGGAGCTGGCATCTCAGCAGAGCTGATGAAGTAGTAGTGACTCCTCTAGTTAGAATGGCTGTATCCATTGACTGCTGCCAAGTTACTTCATTTTTTATATCAGTTTTGTGGTACTTGTATGGAATATAATATGCCTAAATACATGTTTGGCTTGTGGCAATAGAATAAAAAAAAGTATTGCATTAAATTTAAACTTTAAGTTTGGAACATGGTCCTCAGTTCTTCTTCTTGTGAACTATTATCAGATGAAGGTGGTACTTCCCAGGCATTTAACTGTGCAGTGTTATACATCCCTACTCAGAAAAAAAAGAGAGAAGTGTTGCCTTGATATGAGAACTGTAATCTTGTGCTCCTGAGGGAAGTTGTTATCATATGAAATGCAATGGACATTTTTGTTCCACCAACACTATTACTATTCATAAAGATTGATCTTTCAACGGTTTTTTGAGACTTTGCTGCCTCTTTTGCTCCCTTTGTTCTTGTTCTTTTTAGTGCTGCCCTTCTCCTCCCCTTTACTTACTCAGATGTAAGCCACAGTGACTGTGTATCGGGTTGCAGCATAGCTAGTTTGTAAGTCCTGTTTATCTTAGGAGAACTCAACCTTTGTTCCATAACCCATTGAGAAAAATGAATTCTAGATAATTCCCTGACTTCAGGAGTAGAGGAAAAAGAAATTATGGGCAGGATGAATTTATGCCAGAATGTGTTTCTTAAAACCACAATATTATCCAGTAACCTGTACTGTGTTACTGTGGGCCAATGGAACAAGGTTACTTTTTATGTAAGTTCATTCCTTACATAACAGACTTAAAGTTAAGCTGAAGTGTTCTAACTGAAAGTAGGAATCTTCCACGTGTCCTGGTGAACTGTTCACCAACCTAGGGTACTGTTCTAAAGTTGCTCCAGTCCTTCATGAAGAGCAGACCCCAGAAAGTGGTTATAGGAGATTGCTATTTTGATTTGTAGAGGACCACAAGACACCCCCCAACCCTCCAGAGCAGATTTTGAGGGGGGGGGGCTGCATTGGGATGAAAGAAAATTGTTGTGTAAGTGGTTATTGTGTTCTCCCCATGCACAGACAACATTGGATTCAGGCTAAATTATAATAATGTTTTGGTCAAATGCATGATAGCAGGTAAGAAATAAATCAAATAGACATTTCAAATCAGTTAGATATTTCAGTGCCAAGAATTCCAGAAAGTGGTGCCACCACCAAGATGTAATTAAAATGATATAAAAGATAGGGAGGGAGATATTTTGGTCTGTTTTCTTCTGCAGCCCTCCCCACCCCCACCCTACCTCCCATGTTGTCCTAGAACAAATATTGGGAATGTGGGAGGGGAATCACTCGAAATTGTTTAGCTCTCCATTCTATTGATGGATGACTGTGCTGGATCAAAGAGACAAGCACAAAGATAAAATCATACATTCTTTACTGCTGAATCAAAGACATAAACACTTGTCTGAGTTTTCACCATAATTAAAAACAAATAATAATTTTACCTAGAAAATATTAGAATTTTCCCAAACCAGTTGTTTCATACAAGGGTGTTGTTTATAAACCAGATAGATGTGTGAAATCTATTCTCTGACATTCATAAAAGAACTTAACACTTTGCAGATTCTTGACAGAGTTTAGCATGATATGCCAAGAACTTCTTTACATATGTAACATTCTGGGATGGAAAGGGGCCAGAAAATCCATTTAGATCTATTTTCAACTTGAGATGTTATGATAAAGTGAAGGAGAATAGAAAGCAGCACATCTGTCATTAATGGCTACTTAAAGGCCTGTAAAATTTCATGGCTCTGGTTAGAATATTTGTGGGGAGGAGTGCTCCATATTTCTCTCTCTAACTTCTACCCTACTTACTCTGATATACGTTACTTCAGTCCCTATATGCATGTCCATTCAACACCCCCATTACTCAACTCTTCTGTTAAAGAGACTTATAGTGATCAAAGTGGTCAAAAGACATTGTCTTTTTCCAAAAGCAAGAGTCCCAGTTGTTGTGGGGAGGCAATATGCAGTGTTGGCCTATGGTTTTGGAGATTCTGGGCAAGAGAGTCATTTTGGGTCCGTTAAAATTATGAAAGCAAATCAGGCATAAAATTTCTCTTAATTCTTTTTATTCTATCCAAAGGAGCCCTGAGCAACAAGCAACAGGTGATAACAATTCCTTAAAAAACTTACCCTCCCATCCCTACTTTACTCAAACCTCTGCTGTTCTTTGTTTAAAGTAGCCTCTTTTTTTCCTTTCAGTGTTCCTCGCTTCTTGCTTCTTCTACTCTTCAGCAGATTCATGTATGTGAGAGATATACAAAGCCCTCAGATAATCCATAGTAGCTTCACACAGTGTATTTCACTCCTGGTACCATGTATTTACTTCAACATTAATTTTCAGATCTAACGTAATAATTTAGAACATGTTTTATTAACAAGCAAACGCCCTACAGTCATACAAAGTTCCAGATCTAACGTAATAATTTAGAACATGTTTTATTAACAAGCAAACACCCTACAGTCATACAATATACATATAACATTCATCAACTGAATTTAACATTCTCCAACTGAACAAGCTAACTGATAGGCTTGCTCTTAAGAGTCTATTCATTTTAAAGATTCAGTAACATATGCTATCATGGGGTGTGTGCAAAGTGGGGTGCAGATTAGGAGAGAGGATGAGGCATAGAAGTGGGGGTGGCCTATGTGCAAGGGTGAGTTGAAAAAGGTAAGAAGGGGAAGGGGGGAAAGGGGGAAAGAGAGAATCATGGAAATGTAGAGTTGGAAGGGAAGGGACCCCAAGGGTCACCTGGTCTCTAACCCCTTGCAGTGCAGGAATATCAACTAAGCAAAAGGGTTTGCAAATCAATGATGGAAAAGGAGGCATGGGAATGGGGTTGAAAATGAAATCAGGGACATGAAAGGACCTGAAGAATAGGAGGGGATGGTGGCTTTCTAGTTGGATGGAAAGGATATTTAGTAGCAATGTGTGGGGCAAGATAGGTGCAAGAGGCTACCATGGGATGGTTTGTGTGCAAGGGGGGTGGTTGCGCAAAAACGGGGAAGCAGGAGGTATAGGCTTGTGGGTTCAGGTGAAAACAGGTGCGAAGGGGGCTGCAGATTAGAAGAGAGAAGTGGCTTCAGAGATGGAGCTGGGAAAGTGAAAAGTGAGCTCAGTAGTTGCATGGAGTAGGAAGGAGAAGCTCTAGTGGTTATTGTGGAGCGAATGGGAATAGGGCTGGTTAGTGGAGTGAGCAGGGTTGCAGCCCCTAGTATGAGAAATATCCATGCTTGTGATTGGTGCATGTGTGGTACGGTTTGGTACGGGGTAAGAACTCAAGAAAAGCCCAGTTGGATTAGCCCAAAGATCTTCTTTTAAGCATTCTGTTTGCTGCAGTCAGTTGATTTCTTCTGAGAAGCCCATAATAAGTCAGCAAGGCTATACCCCTTACCCCACTATTTGTCCTCAGCATCTGGTGTTCAGAGGTACACAACAACTGTTCCATTTAGCTTTCGTTTTATGTTGGTTCTATTTGTTTAAACATTGTTAGCCACCCTGGACTCCCTTTGGAGGAAGAGTAGGACATAACGACATCTGTTAGCCACATTGTTGTTGTTGTTAACTCTATCCTCCATAAATGTGCTTAATTATTTTAAATCTATCTTAAGCAATGACTTCATCTTGTGGTGGTGAAACACCATAGATTAATAATGTGTTGTATTAAGAACGCCCTTCTTTTATGTCCCCTGAATCTGCTACCAATCAATCTCACTGGATGATGCAGAAGATAGTATTCTAAAGATAGTATTCAGCTAAGTTTTACTCAGAGTAAACCCACTGAAAGTAATGGACCTGAGTCATCTTAATTTCAGTGGGTTTCGTTTGAGTACAGTTTAGTTTAATACCACCCTAACGTGAGGGAGAAAAATTCTGTGCCTACTTTTCCTGCATCATGCATAATTCTATAAAACCTGACTAAAGTGCACCGGACACTTTATTTCTTATTTATTTCATAGAATCTGTAGATTATAAAAAAACCATAAAGTGGTTTACAAAAATGATAAAACAATAAAGATAACACACAAAAAAGTACAACATACAGAATGCTAAAATGGCAATAAAGTAGACTAAAACAAATCTCAGGCAAACTTTCTAAACCTCTGGGTAGGTTTATCTAAATAAGAATGTCTTCAGCACACGCCAAAAAAACACTACAGTGAAGGGGCCTGTGTTATATCAATAGGCAGGGAGTTCCAAAGTGTCGGTGCTGCTGCTGTACTTGTAGGGAAGGTGCTCCAACGCTTTTGTCTTCTTGTTTGACCTCTTCTGTACTTTTCTAGCTCTTTTTGAGATGGGGCTACAAGAACACGACTCTATGTGGCTTTCTAAATTTGGCCGCACAATAGATTTATTTAGGGCACAATCTAATACACATGATCCCTGAGAGTGCTGTATACAGTAATTTATTATCTCTGAAATTATGCAATAATATTTCACTTCCCTGTTGTCATCATGTGTATACTCTGCATCATGCCAGCAAGGAGAATAAAGCCAGCTGCTGAAAGGATAGCAATTACTCAGTTTCACTCTTGTGAAATACAGAAGCAGCAAATACATTTTTCTTCCACACACATAGCTGCTTTCTTCCATGCTCCTTTATTACATCTCCTGTCTTTCCTTTAGTTCAATTTACTTGAATTATTACAGTTCTTCTACTTCTGACTGTTGCTTCTAACACATGGCTCTTTTAATTCTCCTTCCCCGCGCAGCCACGTCTTACGTTCTGTTCAGGATGTGAATGGGGCTCCGGAACGGATCCCATTCGCATCCCAAGGTACCACTGTAATACAATCCTAAAACTCCTTTTATGTATAGGAAAAGCTTTGCCTACTATGTAACAATGAAATGTATAGTGAGTTGTGGCCAGGTTCAAGTCTCCACTCAGCCAGGAGGTTCAATGGAATAAGCAAGGCACAGTGGCTCGGGCTCACCTACCTCTCAGAAAGATTGCAATGATAAAACTGATAATTAAATGCATGTTACCCTGCCTGATCTCTTTGGAAGAATGGTTAGATATAAAAGTGACCAATTGTTGAGAATAAACTATTTGATGTAATTAATTCTTTTCTTTTTACTATTTGTATTAAATAATCCTATAAAATCAATACTGCTTATGGAGGCTAGGAGCAATGCTTTGAGAGAGTTGAGCAGAGACCCATTATGGTTGTGGAATCCCTTCCTCTTCAATGCATGAACCACCAGTCAGTTTGCACATAATACACAATCAGGAAAAGAAGCCCAAGAGACTCACACTTCTGCTTTTCCTGTAAATGTCCATGGTGGGACTTGCAGATACTTGCTGCGGTGACATCCATAAGTCCCCACCCCACCCCTTAGCAAACAACACTAGGAGCAGAAGTGAGTCACTTTTCTCCTGCTTTCTCCCCTTTTTTATAATGTGTGAATTAGCTCTTAGACAAGACAGCTGAAGCTGCGATTTTGAAGAGTGACTAGAGCTGTTCCTGTACCGACTACGTGCTATATTGAGAAACAAGCAAAATGTTGAAGAAACATTTAAAAAGTGGCATACGATAATGACCTAAACTTAGTATTTTTACTAGGTAGCTGAATATGCCAGATGACTATTTTCTGCTTTTTATTTTCTTAATTTGGAAAAAAGAAACTGTTCATAACTAAGCTTCCTTCTGTTATTTTGTATTTCCCTACTCTATAAAAATCTGGCAGTTTGGTATCTTTCATTCCTCAGTTGGTGGTTTTCCCAAACATGAAGAAAACCAAACTTTTGTGGAAATTCTACATTCCTGTTTTTCCTAGTGGTACCAGCAATGGACTTAATGAATATATATTTTTCTTCGTTGGCTTTTATCCATTACAATTGCTTTCATCTGTGAATAGTTAAATACCAGCCTAGGATGAATATTCCAGGCATGAATTCCGAACATAAAAATGAGAGCTTTATTCTTGTTTTCTTTGCAGGAAGAAGGCAATATTAAAGAGATTGCAATAACATATCACGTCAAGGAAGGACATGAAAAAGCAGACCCTTCACAATTTGAACTCCTTAAAGTGCTAGGACAGGGGTCTTTTGGAAAGGTAAGACGGACCTCTGGAATTGATACCAGCTGTCATGGTGCTCAGATGGCTTGCCTGAGCCAGCACTAACCAGAATTCCTAAAATAGATGCTCTGTTTCTGTAATACCACCTCTTGAATCTTTTGTTCTAATCTCCTTAATTGTCTCCTAGTTTGCTGCCCTAGCTCGCATTCATATATGCAGGAATACTTATTGTCATATTTTTTCAGTGAACAGTATAAATTAAACATATTTTTCACTAGATCACCTTAATATTTATGCTGTGGAGGGATATTCAGTTTTAGTCATTCTCAGAGTAAACCCACTGAAATAATTCTGGTTGGTCTACTCTGAATATCACTAGAATCCAGTCTCACCCTATATCTTTTCAAGGATGAATTAAAGCATGCATATATTTTGTATCTAGTTCATATTTTGAAAGAGTCTTCAATGTGTCAGTGATGAAAACCTATATATTCTTGACCTATGTCCATCAGCATTAAAGCAACTAAAAGCATTGGTCTCTGAGCAAAATGAAATTTGTTTTAGTTGCCTATTTTAATACTTCGACACAATTGGAAGGAAACTTGCATCTCTTGAACTAAGGCATATTTCTAGGATTGCCATGGTAGTATGTGGTGTTGATTTTCTTTTTCAGAGTTAGACACTTGACATAAATTTTCCCCTCAGCTGTGGAAATATTCTACTGAGCTTTGTGTAGTATAAAAGTATTGTAGGGTTTGAAGGGACCCCAAGGGTCATCTAGTCCAGCCCCTTGAAACTGCAGGAACGTGCAGGTAGCCCATATGGTATCGAACCTATGACCTTGGCATTATCTGCACCACACTCTAACCAGCTGAGCTAACTACCACTCACAGAATTCTTTGTCCAAAGATGACTACAGTGGTACCTCTGGTTAAGAACTTAATTTGTTCCGGTGGTCTGTTCTTAACCTGAAACTGCTCTTAACCTGAAGCACCACTTTAGCTAATGGGGCCTCCCACTGCCACTGCACTGCCGGCATGCAATTTCTGTTCTCATCCTGGGCAAAGTTCTTAATCCGAGGTACTATTTCTGGGTTAGCGGTGTCTGTAAGCTGAAGCGTCTGTAACCCGAGGTACCACTGTATTTTACAACAACACATTTTCTTCATTCAACATTTAAATGCCAAAAAGGTCTGAGTGGCCATCTTTAAATAAACTCCTCTTAACTAAGGGCTCAATCTAAGTCCCTGACCTGCCACGGGGGCGGGGGGTGAGCTGGGCAGAGATTCTCCCTCAGCCCACAACACCTTCACTGATGCTGGGCTCCCTGTTCACCCCCAACAAACTTCTGACTTGCTGTAACCTGTGAGATGTCTGTAAGTGGAGTGTTCCAGGGAGGGCAAGTGGCTGAACTGATCAGGGATTCCCTGGATCCTGAGCCATCTCCACTGCCATCACTTGATGATATCTAGCCAGACGGCTGTGCTTTTGCCCTGACCAGCATGAGCAATGAGGCTGCAGATGTAGCAGTGACTCTGCATCTCTCCGGCCAGGGTTTGGCTTGCTCTGTTATTCACTGCTGTTCCCCTTTCAAGGAATTTGGTTTGATAAAAGACTATTCAATCTTATTTATGACATTGGCATCCAATTTCCTCTGTTCCTTGCACTTGGTTTCTGTAAGTTACTGGTAGGAAATGTACACTCCTTCTAGTCTAGTAGCCTTGCTGTAACAATACTTAGTGAGTTAGGAATATGAAATTATACTGAAAGTGCACCTGTTTTGATATAATTGGGGCCAGAGTCTTATTCACAGCTTTTTAAAAGTATGTAGAGAAGTGGAATAATGCCTACCTTGCCGTTTGCATTCATTTAACAAAGGTATATTGTGTAGCATAGATGCTCTCAAAATCAGGGATAAAGATTAGAGATATTACATATTGGGACTCAAGATATGACAGGCGTTCACGCATGCAAGCATGCATGGGTATGTGAGATTGATGTTTCTGTATGTGCACAAATACGTTCTTACCCTGGGTCTGTTCAGTGTGTGTTGGATCATTGTAATAGAATTGTTTCATGTGTTTAATACAGGTATTCCTTGTAAAAAAAATCTCAGGATCAGATGCAAGACAGCTGTATGCAATGAAGGTGCTAAAAAAAGCAACACTCAAGGGTAAATGACATTATTTCTTTAAATATAATTGTTTTAAGAATATATTGAAACATTGTTGCAAGAGACTGACAGTGCAATGAGATGTGGTGGAGGAGCTGATAGTAAAAGGAAGGTGCTAGAAAAATCATTTTGTCTGTCTGAATCTGGCAGTTGTGCGATGAAGGACTGCAGGAACTAAGAATTCAAACAATTGCATTTTCTGGTGTTGACAGAATTCATATATTCAGGGCAATACAATCCAACTGGAATATATATATATATATATATATATATATATATATATATATCCCCATCAAGAATGTGATTTTGAAAAGTAGTATATGTGAAAAAGTTGGAACCCATTGAGGCACATTCATGAACTTGATACTTGCTCATATTTAGACAACCTTGCTTTTGTTCCCTGGAATCTGCGCCTAAATTTAGATGACTGCATCTAAATTTACACACAGTGGTGTCTTTTTCAATCATCTATTTGTCATGAGTTTTGCTTATTAGCTCTTTTTCTTGTACTTTTTTTAAACATTATTAATGCTTCTAAACATTTTGCTATGCACGTTTGCTGCGAAATAAGACCTGTTTAGTTCACTGATACTTTATGGTTGTGAACAGTCCTGAGATCTGCAGGTATAGGGTGGTATACAAATTTAATAATAAGTAATAAATTATTAGTAATAATGTTAATCTTAGGGTTGGGCTATACATGAATATAGCCTGCATTTGGAGGCTAAAAATACATATCCACCATAACATAGGGTGTATGGCACTGAATATTTTCCTGGTGCAACAGTTTTACAGGCATCTTCATGTGGACTATGTTCACATCTTGATGGTTTTGCTAGAATGAGTGCTTAGAAACAATAATTGTAAATAGAGCAAATAGAATTTGAATGCACTTAGTTTCTTGGCTTCGGTTTTAGAATTCGCACTCATAATGTAAGTTCAGTACTCTTGCTTTATGCAACAGATGCCTAATTTCTTTTTGCAAGTTTTTTTATTGCATAGTATGTATTTAGCGACAGACAATGGAAAATTGTCAGGGTGATGAATTTGCTAGTTGTTGAATAATGTATACTACAAATCCTTCCACCAATACTTAACACTGGGATAAAGTTATGGTGATCACCCTTTTTGGAAAGCAGGCTAGAAATTGAGAAGAAAGTCCTTGAGAGCTATAGTAAAGTACCCTACTGTACATATATTTTCAACCCCTGGTACTTTGGTATGATTGTTGACTCAGGTAAGCCAGGGTCTATGCAGCAGGGGGATATGAGCATAGGCAAGTCCAATGTTTTTCCTGCTCAGATCCCAAAAATTGTATTTATAAATTTGGTACTAGAGAGATGAGAGTATAACTCTGCTAACACAATCGGGCCTTCCTGGCATGCCCATACTACACCCCTCTGTGCTCCACAATCCGCTCATAAAGGTTGAGGGACCACCTGGAACTGGGCATGGAGGCTCTAGCAGGATGTGGACATGAGAGAATTTTGTAATACTTCCTCGCACAACGGAAGTGCCTTTCCATTGGCACAAGCCATTTTTTTATCCATAACATTGCACTCTTAAAACTTTATTTTTCATTACATTTTGTACAGTGAAAATGGTTCTTGAAAACTTTGACATTGCGTCCACATATAATGGATATAAAACCGAAAAACAATAGTCCATATACATAATTAAGTGGGTAGTATTCATTTGCACTAAATGTTGGTCAACATCTCTTATAGTTCGCGATCGTGTTCGGACAAAAATGGAACGTGACATTTTAGTAGAGGTTAATCATCCCTTTATTGTCAAGTTGCATTACGGTAAGTTTAATAAGCATCCTAAATTGCTAAAGTACCGTATTTTTCGCTCTATAACACGCACCCGACCATAACACGCACGTAGTTTTTAGAGGAGGAAAACAAGAAAAAAAAATATTCTAACGAAACAGTGGATGTATGATTTTTGTGGTTCATGCTGTGGCCCCAGACATGTGATCTGACAGTGAGTTTGGGGTAGCCCAGTGCAAAAATCCTGAGGATCCATGTGGATCCATGCTTTGTAACCACATTTTAAGTGGGAAGGGAAGGAAAAGCACTCAAGGGACAAGGATCACGCGTGGGGTGTGGAGAAGGATGCTGCTAATAATGCAGAAGAGGGGTTTAAGGGGAGAAGAAGCACACATGGGGTGGGTGGAGAAGGATGCTGCTAATAATGAAGAAGAGGGGTATAAGGGGAGAAGGCTCCTCTCCTCTCCCACTTTGCTCCTTTAAAGCAAGCAGGCTCTGCTTTTCTCCCTCCTCCCCGCTCATCCCTGGCTTAGCGAGCTGAAAAACTTTGCTGCTATGTAGCGAGCTGAGTGGGGAGGAGAGAGGGACAGAGAGCCTGCTTGCTTTAAAGGAACCAACTGGACAGGAGCCACTTACTCTCGTGTAAGCGGCTCCTCTCCTCTTCCGCTTTGCTCCTTTAAAGAGGCAGGCTCTCTGTCCCTCTCCCCTCCCCACTCAGCAGCTCTTCTCCCGCTTTGCTGTTTCAAAGCGAGCCACGGAGGAGGGAAGGAAGGTGAACCATGGATCCTCTGCTCACGACTGCAGCAAATCCCCCCCGCCACCCGTAGGCATTTCCTCCATAACACTTTTCTTTCTGGGAGAAAAAAGTGAGTGTTATGGTGCAAAAAATACAGTAAATATTGCTAGTTACTGGTAACTATGATATTTCGTACGTATTTGCCATTTATAAAATCCTGATACCTTCAAATAAAATATAGCAAGTTCTATTGAGACCCAACCTACCATCTTGTACTCCTGTACAAGTTAGTTTGCATAACTGGCATTTGTTAAAGCAGTTAATTGTATAGGAGATTTCATCCATACTATTCATTGCAGAAAATCACAAAAAGACAAATGCTACATTTTGAAGCTTGATCATTAGTAAAGATCAGTTTCTGAACAAATGTAATTTTTGACATTCTTTTAACTTCCCTAGTGTTAAATTTTAATATATTTTTAGTTATGTAAATATTTTCATGTTGTAAGCCACCTTGAATGTGGCGTAATTATGGAAAGGCCTCGTACAAATATACAATGGTGTTGTTAAATTTACCTCCCTAAGGGTTCATGTTCAGCTTTTGTGATTTCAGTACTGTTTTGGCAGTTTTCTCACCTATTTAGTTAATTAATATAAGAAAGAAGAAGAAATACTCTGTTATAGAATATGTCAGCTATACTTTCTTTTTAAGCATTGGCCAGAACAGAACATACTTAGGTTTTATTTACCTGAGATTTACCCAGTCCTGTTTTTAAAGGGGTGCTTTGCATTTTGCATATCTCTGAGGCAATTAAATTTTAAATTTTGAGAAGCAACCCACTGTTTACTTTTTCTGTTAAAGAAAAATATTCAGTATTGAGGTGGAAGGGATAGAAGCTTTGATGCTGTTCTCCAGTGAGTGATCTGGAACTTTCTTGTTGCTGAATGCAAGTTACAAGTCGCCAGATCTATAATAAATTTGGCACTGTCCAGCAGTTTAAAGTTTCAGAAGTCTGGATAACATGTGCTTTGGCAATGTGAGGTCATAGGGGTGGGGTGAGCAGAAGAAGTAATTTGCTTCTAAAAAAAATAACCTCAAAAGCAACTCGACAGAATCCTTACACTTCCACATACAAAATGTGCGCAGTGTCTATTTTCTTCAATACCCATCACTTGCATAGTACATACAAAACACAGAGCAGTTTTGCATTAAAGCGTCAAATAGCTCATAAAACTTCTAAAACCTTTTTTGAATGCATAAAATACATATGAATCTTAACATTGGTGTGGCCAAGATAAAAATTGCTTTGCGTGCTAGTTTTGATCTGTATGCTACAAATATGATACACGCTGTATAGAGTAGACTATAGTTGATAACTTTGTGCTCGTGGAAGAGCTTTTAATCCAGTGGAGGGTGTCCCCTAATGGAAGATGGAGGGAGGTATTTCTTGCTGATTTCCTTGTGCCCCTGCAGCGGCCAGTGCCAGCCCCCACCAGTGGCAGCTTCAGAAAGTTGGGGACTCCACCAGATCAGTGTGGATGGTGGCATGGCAGGTGTGGGGAATAGAGAGAACGGGAAAAATTTGCATCCCTCCTTCTTTCGTCAAGAGATACCACAGCTGGATCTAAAACCTTTCTATGACTCTAGCCATAATGTATAATAAGCAAAGATGCTCATTTTAATGTTGTTTGAAAAATCATAGAACATAGTAATAGCTAGGGTGCAGCATTGCATTTTAACACATTCTTGAACGAACTTTTTAATGATCCAGCATAATAAAACAATATCTTTGCAATAATAGTAACAGTCAATAAGTACCTACATACCCAAGAACACAATACTTTTATTAAAATAATGTTGATTTCCCCCTCAGCTTTTCAAACAGAAGGGAAACTATACCTTATTTTAGACTTTCTCAGAGGAGGAGACTTGTTTACACGCTTATCCAAAGAGGTAAATGTTTCATATATTGTTGTCACAATTCTGAATTCTATTAATAGAGGTTGTGTTTATTTTATGGAATGTGCTCAAATGTTCAGGGAAATATTTGCCATGATTTCTTAATTAATTGTACCAATGAATCTAAGTTACTTTACACTGCATGCTCTGTGTTCATATATCTCTTCCGTTCTGTCTCTTCTTTCTTCCCCTTTGCTTTCCACACTTAAATCTTAAATATTTTGGAGGGTCGGGAGTGGGGGAATAGAGATGCAACAAATGTACTGTTGAATTATCCTTAGACAGCTGATGTAGAAATGCACCCATCAGAATTCAAAGTCTGTTGCATTAATAATGCACTTACTTGACAGTGCAAGTGACTTTTATAAACATGTTTATATACACAAATATAAACACTTGACATACAATTTTTAGTTTTCAATTTAAGTTTAAACTGGAAAAAACCTCTTCAATCTTTTCTAATCATAGAAACTGTTTGCTCTGTATTAACTTTAGACAAGTATTATGCATTTTCTCTTCTAGGTGATGTTCACAGAAGAGGACGTCAAATTCTACCTGGCTGAATTAGCACTTGCTTTAGATCATCTGCATAGTCTTGGAATAATATACAGAGATCTAAAACCAGAAAAGTAGGAACCTTTTATTTTGAATATGATAGAAATACCATATTCTCTCTCTAGATTTTTAATCCTCCCAGTATGCTCTCTGACAATCATTATTTGTTGTAAAGAAAATCAGCATAACCATGTTTCAAACAAGCTTTATCTTTTTTTATAGCATATTACTTGATGAAGAAGGACATATTAAATTGACAGGTAAATAAAAACAAACTTCTACTACATAAATAATTCATAGACAGTTTTCTTTTAGTATGATAAACAGCGCTAGAGAGGGGAAATGAAATTATGCTGGTGAAACACATGCAAAGTATAAAGAACCTGTTTTCAAAACTTTGCATGTTCTCATAAGATTACTAAATTCATTGTGCTTTCTTTCTCCAGATTTTGGTTTAAGCAAGGAGTCTATTGATCACGAGAAAAAAGCGTATTCCTTCTGTGGAACAGTAGAATATATGGCCCCGGAAGTGGTTAATCGGCGGGGGCATACACAGAGTGCAGACTGGTGGTCTTTTGGAGTGTTAATGGTAGGTTTCTGATGAACTGAAAGTGGTGGTAGAGTCTCTTGATCCCCGATCCTTGGCTCATTTACTTGGGGGTAAATTTCGTTCATTTCAAATGTAAATAATTCAGAAGTAGCAGTTTCTAGTCCAGAAAATAGTAGGAAAGAGAAGAACTTCATGCTTTCAGTGGTAGTATAACTGTATTTTTCCATGTATAAGACTAGTTTCCGCCCCCACCTAAAAAATAATGTCAGCAATTAGGGGGCATCTTATCCACGGGGCCATCTCCCCCCATTTTCTTAAATCTGAGGCCCCACAAAATAGGGGGTGTCTTATACATGGGGGCATCTTATAGATGGAAAAATACGGTATTTCATTCTGAAAAAGATGTGCAGCTCCTTATCCACAACCTTTTTTCTTCAAACACAAAAAATTAAAAACCAAGGCCAAATAGCTCAAGCTGCTTCTGTCACTCTTGTCTGCAATTTACAAAGCCACCACTGGGTTCTACAATATTTTGGTTACAGTATTTCATAGGTGCATAAATACCATAAGACTATGATGGACTAAATTCTGCCAGTATCTATAGCTGAATGCAATCAAGACAACAAAGAAAAGTAATCCCTGGTCAGACAAAACTATAAATAATATAAATCTTAAAAACCAAAGTATATTACAAAATAATTTTAATTTAAGCTTACTATCAAATGTTTTAAAGCAAAACTGAGATGTTTAAAATGCAACACATTATTTACAAAAGAATAGCTTTTTTTTTCAATCATAAAGGTTGATACAAGAAGTAGATCCTATAGAAGTTGATACAATTGCATAGTAAGAATAACAAATAGATTCACCAAAAAAGACTTCTTAATTTATTATAAGTTTTAACATTACTGAGGATAGAAAGTACTTAGCTATCTTATCACTAACTTTTCCTGAGACTCACCATTTAAACAGTAATAGATCAGAATTGCAGCAAATCATCCACCTAGAGTAGCTAAAAAAGAATCTATCCTCCCTGGGCACCTTGTGCAAATTGCAGTCCAAAAAAGTGACCCACAGATTCTTTCTACCTGGCTCCATAGGGACAAATACATTCCTTAAGTGGAATCTTTGCAGATCAGCCAGTTGAAAAAGTAGAGGGCAGGTTTTATTTTTTGTACAGTATTTTAAGCAACTTGTTTTTGTTTTTAAGGGTGGAATTCAACTCCATGCTGTGTTGAATGATCCTTCTTTTCAAACATATCAGTTTCTAGATGGAACAATTTCCCCTCTCCCCACATGCTGTTCTGGAGGTTCTCCCAATGCCCTCTACCGAGCCAGTTTCAGGAGGTGGGGCCACAGAGGGGGAGGGGAAAGCCCTCTTGTGCAACAGAAGCCCTTGGGCAGGTTTGTTAGGTGAATTTTGCCCTATACATATATGTGATAGCAAACTGAAACGATATTTTGCAATACAGTGGGCCTACCACTTACATGAGGGTTCGGTTCTGGGGGTCTACATGGAATGGCAAATTCAAAACTGCACAAAGTCAGGAACCCTCAGAACCAGCCCCAGTGAGGTGTTGCTTACCAGGCTCTGGGAAGCTCATGCGAGAGCCAAAGGAATGTTCCTAGAGCCCTTCCACCACCTTCCGAGAGCCCAATAAGTGAGGTGGAGGGCTTAAAAAACACTTTCCACAGCAGGAAAGTCTGCTGGGAGTGCGGGTGGGTGGGTAGTGGAAATAAATGAAGATTGGGGAACGGCAAGTTTTCCCCGCTCTCCATTTTCTATGTAATCGCCCAACCCTACCGTGTAAGGTAGTGGGACGCAGGTGGCGCTGTGGGTTAAAGCCTCAGCGCCTAGGACTTGCCGATCGAAAGGTTGGCGGTTCGAATCCCTGCGGCGGGGTGCGCTCCCGCTGCTCGGTCCCAGCGCCTGCCAACCTAGCAGTTCGAAAGCACCTCCGGGTGCAAGTAGATAAATAGGGACCGCTTACCAGTGGGAAGGTAAACGGCGTTTCCGTGTGCGGCTCTGGCTCGCCAGAGCAGCGATGTCACGCTGGCCACGTGACCCGGAAGTGTCTCCGGACAGCGCTGGCCCCTGGCCTCTTGAGTGAGATGGGCGCACAACCCCAGAGTCTGGCAAGACTGGCCCGTACGGGCAGGGGTACCTTTACCTTTACCTTTTACCGTGTAAGGTTGAGATTGCCTAAGTAAAGTGATTGTAAGTTGCGGACCCGCTGTACACTGTTGTCCCCTGTTTCTTAGTTAGATGCAATTCAATAATACTTCCTTAATTACATTACAGATAAATTTGTTTTACAGAAATGTTCTGCACTCTTATTTTAAAGTTAACTTTGATGCAGTTTTAAAGGCCACTAATTTTAGACTCTGGGTTAAGGAACACCTAGTTAATATTAGTTCTAACATGCTACTTAACCCTAGTTAAGTGGCGTGGGAGGCAAGGCTACTAAAAGGAAGCATAAGATCCTAGTCTTGCTCTCAATTAGATTAAATAGTTCAGTTCTGAGAAACTTAGAACCCAAAATAAGTTAAGATACACCTAATGATTAGAAGAAATATAGAGTAGTAAGCAGCCTTTTTATTGACCCTTACAGAATAAAAGACTTGTTATAACCTACACTTAAATCTGTGGGTGTTAACACAAGCACATTTTTTATATTGGAGAATTGTAGAGTTGGAAGGGACCATGAGGGTCATTTAGCCCATCTTCCTGTAGAGCAGTAATATTTTGCTCAACGTGGGGCTCAAACGCACAACCTGGAGATTAAGAGTCTCATGTTCTACCAACTGAGCGTTGGTGAGTGGAGAGTTTTTCATAAATCACATACAAAGTTTGTGTTTGCTCAGATATAAGACAACAGCAGTATTTTCTTACAAGTAGACAAAATGAAAAGTGTGCTTCATTCAAAATAGCTGCCTTTTTATTTTTAGCTTCAAACGCACATTAGATGTAGAAATGTACAACTAGCTATTAGCATCTGAATTAGGTTAACATGCACTGACTACATCAAAGGTAGATGTGTTAAACTCCTGAAAATGTAAATAGTTATGCTGCAGAACATTATTATGCAGAGTTATTGGTTGGTATGCACAATTTGTTTTATAAACAAGGTTCTACTAGTTTTGTCAAAGAGAGGAAGGTGGTTGTTGCTGTTATCATTTATTTCCCACCTTTCACCCTAAGGTCCCAGGGTGGGTCACAACAATCAAATGTGATGTTGAAAAGAAATTACCTGGTCTTTTAATATGATTGATGGACGTTTTACTTTATACAGTTTGAAATGCTCACTGGTACTCTACCTTTCCAAGGGAAAGACAGAAAAGAAACCATGACACTGATTCTCAAGTGAGTACACTCTTATTATACGTTTATCTCACCAGGTATTCTACTGGGGATGCCCTCCATGCTGCAATCTCTAATTTCTACTATTCCCTCATTTTACATCCCGACTCCATAATGCATTCTGCTAATGTCCTTTTCCACTCTACTGTCCTTCCTATCAAAAGCTGTACGGACACTTAGTCAAGTACTTCTCTAATACATAATAATGTATTTGTAGTCCCATTATCTCCTTTAAAAGTTACCAAATTATATTCTCCTTGATCTGTTATTAGTTTCACCATCCTGAAAATTCTAGTGGAAAAAATGTCTTAACGTTCTCTTTTTGTTACTACTGTTATAAACCATTGGTCCTTCTGGTGTCTCTCCTGTTTCTGAAACCTATCCTTATCATTGCATACTGATTTAATTCTAAACTCCTGACAAGTGGGTGGAATTAAGGTTTGCATTGTAGATTATTATCCAGCTACAGTATACCTCTGGTATACTTAATGCATTTTTTATTTTTCAATCTGGATACAAAATTTGATACTGTGGAATATACCTATACCTAGGTTGGCTGTAGTCATATATCAATATATCAGACTTGGTCATATAATAGATCTATATCTGACTACTATTGTTATACTTCTGAAGCAACTTGAATGTCTTTTGGTCTTTGCTATGTATATACACTCTCATACTTTCTTTGTCACTATGTCTTAGCTACCACTCCTGTGGTAATGGCAGAGGATAGTATTCAACTTTGTTTTACTCAGAGTAGACTCAATGAAATTAGTGGACCTAAATTAGTCATGTTTGTTAATTTCTATGGGTCTACACTGAGTAAAGGGATGCGGGTGGCGCTGTGGGTAAAACCTCAGTGCCTAGGACTTGCTGATCGTATGGTCGGCGGTTCGAATCCTCGCGGCGGGGTGAGCTCCCGTCTTTCGGTCCCAGCTCCTGCCCACCTAGCAGTTCGAAATCACCCCTAAGTGCAAGTAGATAAATAGGTACCGCTTTATAGCGGGAAGGTAAACGGCGTTTCTGTGTGCTGCGCTGGTGCTGGCTCGCCAGAGCAGCTTCGTCACGCTGGCCACGTGACCCGGAAGTGTCTCTGGACAGCGCTGGCCCCCGGCCTCTTAAGTGAGATGGGCGCACAACCCTAGAGTCAGACACGACTGGCCCGTATGTGCAGGGGTACTTTTACCTTTACACTGAGTAAAATGTGGTTGAATACCACCCAGTACTTTTGCATGGTGCTAGACTTAATTCTCTATAAGGGGTCTGTTTTTTATAATTTATAAACTTGTGATTGTATTTCATATTTAGTCTGTCTGTTCCCCCTCTACTGATATTATCATTTTATTCCACAGTTTTTAACTTTGGTTTCTTTAGCCATGATCAGACTGAATCAAGACAGATTTTTTGTGTCTATTTTGTCCTAAATTATCAAGGCATGTTTTTGTATATACCTGTAAAAACAACAACCAAGATGGCTCTCATTCATGCAGCTATATAATCTAGAGAGTTTCTTGTTGGAACAGGGTTGTGTTTTGCTCAACAGTAACCGGTTATGAATCAAATATTTTCAGAAGAATCTGCTGTAATGCAAAGTGGTTAATCATAACATTCCAAGGACATTGTGTGTTTCTAGTTAGTTGAGCTAAAATTAATCAGTGTCTCTTTGCTAGATGCAAACCAATGGAATTCCTACAGAAACTGTTCCAGGAAATGATTCTCATTTAGTTACAGAAGAACCAGTTAGCCTTTCCCAGTTGGTTTGCCGTGATCCAGGCAGTTTACCTCACTGGTTTCAGGGAGCAGGATCAACGGATTAAACAAGAATGTATTCCATCATAGTACCTTTTACATTGAGTGTGGCCTATTAAAGCATTGCTGTAGTTCATAGTGTTCACTCATAGTGTTCCTTTTCTGTTTATGAATTCCAGTTACTGAAATGAAGAGTGGAAAGTACATGTGAAAGTTAGCAGAAGCATGAGTACTGAGGACTGATCTTAGGAGTTCTGTTCTCTTACTAATTCCTCCTTTGGCTTTACTGACATTGCTTTCATGCTAAAAAAAGAGAGATTTTTAGGCTGCTGGATATACACAATCCTACCAATGCATGTGGAAAAATTCAATTAAGAGAGACCATAGATGGCAATGAAATACAATATTTGTGTTTCCTTTCCATAATTTTCCATTATGTTTAGTTTCTGAAGTTCCAGCATTTCACAGTTGGAATAGGATTTTTTGTGTGGAAGCAACATTTGGGCCTTTTTGTGTGTTTTCACCTACTTTATTTTCAGGCAGAAATGACAGCCAGTGGTTTCCACCTAGTTGCGCAACAGACTTCCCCTTGTTTCCTTTCCCCTGTCGCCCACCCCCACTTTTTGCCTGGTGTACTTTTGAAGATCCTCCAACCCTCTGGAGCAGAATTTGGAGGCACAGGGAAGGCTTCAGGGAGAGGGAAGGAAAGGAAAGGGGGGATGTCCCATTGCAGAAGGGGAAACCTGCTTGTGCAGTGTTGTGTTTAAAACAAATGAAGGTGGCATTTCCACTATAAACTTTGTATACGATTAATGTGTTTTTATTGTACAGAGCCAAACTTGGAATGCCTCAGTTTTTAAGTCCAGAAGCTCAGAGTCTTCTCCGAATGCTTTTCAAGAGAAACCCTGCTAACAGATTAGGTAAAGAATTTAATTAAGTTATCTACTACATACTTCAACATTAAGCCAAACAAATCCCTAATATATCTGCTGTTATGTTCATTGCTGACCTCGGATAGGTGCAGGTCCTGATGGAGTTGAGGAAATTAAGAGACATCCATTTTTCTCCACAATAGACTGGAATGTAAGTACACACAACGGAGTAAAACACACTTACAACATTTCATGTTAATTGTGTTACAGCTTTCTAACGTGTTAAATGTGTTTGTCTTAGAAATTGTACAGAAGAGAAATTAATCCACCATTTAAACCAGCAACTGGTAGACCTGAAGACACATTTTATTTTGATCCCGAATTTACAGCAAAAACTCCAAAAGGTAAGATATATATATATATATATATATATATATATATATATATATATATATACCGTTTTCTCAGGTGGTTTGGGAAAGTTACAGTTTTAATCTGAATCACGTGCATCATTTTTAACTTTTATGAGTCTAAGGTATATAAATGAAATAAATCAGTCATACAGTTGCTATACATGAGAAACAGGAAAAAAACCTCAATTTGTGTTACTCCCTTGGTTTTGTGTTACCTGACACATAGGTGTCCTTTTAATCTGACTTGAGTATGCAGCAGGTCTTTTTTGCCAAGATCTTGTGTTTTTCATGTTCTACCAAAATGGGTGTTGCATTTGGTTGGGATAGGGAAGATGGCCTTTTCAGTTACGATTCCTGGTCTCCCGGGACTCAGTTTTTAGATAGAGAGGCCTATCCCTCGCTGTTACCTTCCAGCATGATATGATGACTGGGTTGTTCCATCATGTATTTGACCTGACAACTGACTAAAATGGTACGCCGCTTTTTAAATATTCTGATCTTTGTTGCCTGTCATATTGTTGTTTTGTTCTGATCATAATTTGAAATGCAGCTTTTTGTGCAAACTGCCTTAGGCATTTTTATGAAATATTTCTAAAAGAGGAATATATTAAATAAAATAAAATAATTTTTTCCCCAGATTCACCTGGTATTCCACCTAGTGCTAATGCTCACCAACTTTTTCGGGGCTTCAGTTTTGTAGCTATTGCAACCGATGATGAAAGTCAAGCAATGCAGACATCTGTTGGGCACTCGATTGTTCAGGTGAATGTTCATTATGAAGTTAACTATTCGTATTGGCTGGAATTTAGGGGCCTGCAAGGAGATCAGATATTGCTTGCACAATATGTATGCACAAGCTGTGCCCAAAGGATAGATAATCAAGTTTCACATATAATCTTATTGAAGGATTTCCACATGCAGAAAATGATATTTGGAAGTGAATCCATTTTCTTCTTCAAGCTGATTATATTACTGGTTTGCATGAGGAAAAAAGCCCTTGCGGTGCAGAAGCGCATGGAAGTGTTTCTGTGACGTTAATCTCTTTTTGTTTTTGTTATCTGTAGCTTGCTGTATCTCAAGAGCTCAAGCTACTTAATGTCTTGAAGTTATTTCCACATGCAAAGTAAACAAGTAGATTGCTTTTTCTCTCTCATATTCTGTCCTTGTTTTTGGCTCTATCAGTTTAATTTGAATAGCTTTTGCTACTTATGTGCTCATAACAGACCAGTTCTACTTTGCATGTGTTATTAAACATTTTATTTGCCTTTTTGTTATGTCCAATTTGAGATAGTTTTATTCAGAAAATAAAAATTATCAGTTAATAATGCTTTGGGGCACATAACCTTAAAGAAGCCTTTGGTAAGCTGGTGTCCTCTAGATACTGTAGTTCAAAACAAATGGAGGGGACAGGTTTGTGAAGGTTGCCTAAAACCACGAATTAGTGTTGTGTGCGGAGGCTACAGTGGAAAACTGTTTAATGGCTTCCATAGAAGCCAGACTATGTAGCAATGGTTTAAAGTTAACTTCTATATTCCAGCTTGTTTGGAAGCGAATAAGCATAGTTCCTAGTTTTGATTGCAGCTTCCTTGCTTGTTGCCCCACACATGTAAAGGGAGGAGCAAATGAACTATATGCTGAACCAAGGGGTAATGTGAAAACCAGCCGTTTGTGTCTTTCCACACTATTCAGTGTGTTTGAACATATTATTCAGGTTGGAGAAGAAGTGAAAATCAGAGTGGAAAATGCTTTCTTTTAAAAGTTCAATATTATTAGTTGTACATTACTGTTATTACTATTATTAGTTATTCATTACTGATAAACATTTGTTCTAAAATATAAAGATCTAAATTGGATATTTGTAAAGAATGCATTAATTGATAATGTTATTTTGGTAGCAGTTACACAGGAACAGCATTCAGTTTACTGATGGATATGAAGTCAAACAAGATATAGGAGTTGGCTCCTATTCGGTGTGCAAGAGATGTATACATAAAGCAACAAATATGGAGTATGCAGTAAAGGTAATTAATTGTTTCAAGCATCCATAATGCTAGCACATTCTCAGTGCACTGAGGTAATTGGGTAACCAAGGCTGAGAAGCATTTTGAGGGCTATGGGTTAAGATGAGGGGAGACTGTTATAGGCTTGTAGTGAGGTGGCTTCGGCAGCTAAAGGAGATTGAGGAACTGGAAAAGCAGAAATCTGCAAACACCCAATTAATGAAAGTGTTATGAGCTTAGAAGGAAAACTGGTTTGAAGAAGGGTGGCTCTTCACACAAAAATGTTGTTTCAAATCCTCTGAGAGACTTAAAACAGTGGTTGTAGGTATGAAACAATATTGACATGGGGAAAACTGAGTTAATAATATAGTTATTGGTTCAAATATGTTTGCTCTTTTAGATAATAGACAAGAGTAAAAGAGATCCAACAGAGGAAATAGAAATTCTACTACGATACGGACAGCATCCAAATATTATTACTCTCAAAGATGTAAGTAGATGATTAGCAGCTTTATTGCAATTCAGGCATAAATAAGATGCTTTTGGCATGTACAGTATTTAATCTTTCATTAGGAGTCTGCAAATGCACTTGCTAGGTTAGTGGAACGAAGATTGTTATGCCTTTTGATTTCAGTGGGTGTACTCAAAGTATGACTAATGTTGGATACAACTCTTTGCACAACTGAGCACTTAAATAATGTGTTACACTTTTCAGGTGTACGATGATGGGAAATGTGTGTACCTGGTAACAGAACTTATGAAAGGAGGAGAGCTGTTGGACAAAATCCTTAGGCAAAAATTTTTTTCAGAAAGAGAAGCCAGTGCTGTTCTACTGACAATAACAAAAACTGTTGAATATCTTCATGCACAAGGAGTAAGTCTGCGTTCTTGAGGCATATATTTGAAATGCACTACCTAGTTAATACAATAGATAAGTTATTCCGTTGTTACAGCTCTTGAAGCTTTCATTTTATTTTAAATTCTCCCATCTGGTCTGTAAGCATTAACTAATTAGATGCTAGTTTGCAATAGTTCGTTAGTTTGTGTAAAGACAGAAGAATAGGTACACAAGAGCCAGTTCATATCTTTTCTGTAGATATGGTGAATAAGGGCAAGCACACAAGTACCTTATGGATAATTAACTTGTAAGAATGAATGCTCATGAATATATATATATATATGTATGTATATAAGACCCAAAATGATAGACTATGCTCAATTAATTTATTTTGCAATAAAGGGATGTTGATATTGGATGCATTATATTCTTTTTAAATGTGGAAGAAACAACAGCCATGTTTGTTTGGTTGGTTTAGGTTGTACACAGAGATTTGAAACCTAGCAACATCCTTTATGTTGATGAATCTGGCAATCCGGAATCTATTCGAATTTGTGACTTTGGCTTTGCAAAGCAGCTGAGAGCAGAAAATGGCCTTCTAATGACTCCTTGTTACACAGCAAATTTTGTTGCTCCTGAGGTAACTATCAGTATAGTTTTTTGGGGTGGAGGTGAGAGTGTGCAGTCTTATGACCTGCTTCGGATTTCTTAACTTGGGTAAAGTTACATGTGTCCTGGGCTTCCATTTTAGCCCTATATATTGGGCTGGGCATGCCACAGTGCTTTTCAGAGTTAGAGGGAGAACACAAGGCATTCCTGCCCCCTCTTTTTAAGGGTTTTGAGACTGTTGATATATCAAGTGGTGCACAAATGATTTAATGCTTTGTTTACCTCATAGTTATTAAGCAGAAACAATATAGTTCCTCCCCCTTTCAGTGTACTTCTATACTGATGTAGTCTTTTGAGGGTTCTTATTTTACTTGAACAGAATTTTCCTGTTTCATATTTCTTTTTGCAGTCCTGTGGTGGCTGTACAGTGGAATTGTCTTCACCCTGTGTGCTTGCTTCAGTGGAGTGACTTTTTAAATAACTCACACATTTTTTCTTAAATGTCTAATAGAAGATGCTTACTCCTTCAATACTTGCACATAAATCTGCTCTGGAGGGTCCCCCACCCTCTGGAGCAGATGTTGGATGTGTGCAGGGGGCTGTAGGGAAAGAAGAGGGGTAGAAGAAAAACAGTTGATGAGTGGATGCCTGCTTGTGCTGCATTGGATTCCACCCATTTTTCAATAACCAAAGGAATTGGCTTTTTCTGCAGAAACTAATGAAAACATTGCTTTCCATAGGTTTTAAAAAGGCAAGGCTATGATGCTGCATGTGACATATGGAGCCTTGGTGTTCTGCTTTATACAATGCTGACTGGGTATGTTTGTAGGTTCTAAGTTGGAAATTGTTACATTAATTTGTAAAAGTGGATTAGAGGTTCTTGTAGCTTTTCATCTCAGAATTTCAAAACTAAGTTGATATTCTCTTGCAGCACCACAAGGTATTGCCTGTGTATATACTCTGTCCTACTCTGTTACCTTGAGATCTGCTCATGTCCCCTTGCCCTGTTGTTCTGCTGTGCTTTCTTGTTCTCCCAAGTCATTCATTCATGAGGCAGATAGTGGTGATGAGAGATGAAACTGCAGGGCTAATAGCAATACTGAATAGGTTTCAGTATTTTCTATATAAAATAGTATTTTTTTTATTTCTGCCCTGCCCATCTGACTGGGTTGCCCCAGTCACTCTCGGTGGTGTCCAGTATATACAAAAACATAATAAAACATTAAACATTACAGGGCTGCCTTCAGATGTATTATCCCCTTGACATATGATGGGAGGGTGTTCCACAGGGTGGGTGCCACTACCGAAAAGCCCCTCTGCCTGGTCTGCTGACTTTCCTAAGTCTGCTGAATTCAGTAAGATGACAAGCTACTACCTAACATGAATTTCCCCATAATATGAATATGCATTACTATTTTAGTGTCGTTGACACTTGTAGTAGTTGGAAGTTAACAAGGAACTCAAAATCTTTGTGATTGTTATTATTATTTTTAGCTACACTCCATTTGCAAATGGTCCTGATGATACTCCAGAAGAAATTTTGGCACGAATAGGCAGTGGAAAGTTCTCTCTCAGTGGTGGATACTGGAATTCTGTTTCAGATACAGCAAAGGTAGCATATATGTTCCATCCATTGTATGTTAGATGTGTTTTTGAATAACATTTCATGGTGACATCTGAAATAGTCAACAATTTATTGTTTAACCAACTAGGTGATTATAAGACTACATCATTGTAGATAATAAAAGTTGAGCATATAAATAAAATTAAGTCCATGATAAAAGAAACGTGGCAAATGGGCATCCCTTGCATTAGATCCAGAGAGAGATCAGCAGAACTCTGTTCCTGCAACAGCACTTTCTTGACTCCTGCAACCCCTTGAAAGCCACTGCTAAGAGTCTAGCATTCCTCTGGAATGATACATGAAACTGAGGTCAGAAGACACAATTTGTTTCCTCCCTTTACGTCACTATTTGGAAGTAAATGCACACACTTGGAAGTACACAGCTGCAAGAATTGGGGAAGCACTCTTCCAAGATTAGGGAAATGTGGGCTTTTCACAGGAATTGTCTTCAGCTGAATGGAACTTAATGAGGATGGAGGTACTTGCAATCAGGGTAAAGATATGAGGCAGTAGACAGATGCACTGATGCCTTATCTGCAGATGCAGAAAGTGGGGGAGAGGAGGAGCTAAGCAAAAAGGGACAAAGCTTGCTGAAAACAGAAGATGCTCTCAGCTCCGTCACCCACTCAGTTACAGACCATACTTAGGATATTGGGGGGGGGGGGGGCATGTCACTAATTTTACAATCTTATAAATTATAAATGAATATGCATTTCCTTCCAGTGATAGATGTTGCAGACTATGTCTTTAAAATGTGATGGACACTACAACTTAAACAAACAAACCACCATTGGAACTCTAGTATGTTGCTGAATTGTGATTTATTTAAATTAATATCCTCCAGATGTTTTTAAGAAGTCTCTCTGTATTCCTGCTCCTCTTTCTTGATAACAGACCTTTATCCCTATAGCATTTGAAAATATATTTGGAAATATGAGAAATAAATAATCTGAATCATTTTTATCAGAGTGTATGTAGTTTTGTGAGATTCAAAATCTTAGATTTGTTGCATATTTTAAGCCTTAGAACGCATGCCTAATTAGTTCTGTTATATTATTAATAGGACTTGGTTTCGAAAATGCTTCATGTTGACCCTCATCAGAGGTTGACGGCTGCCCAGGTCTTGAGACATCCATGGATTGTCCACTGTGACCAGTTGCCTCAGTTCCAGCTAAACAGGCAAGATGCTCCACATCTTGTGAAGGTAAAAATATGCATTTGTATAGCTGTGTTTTTTCATCTATTTTCCCCTTTAAAATTTGCAGACTGCCTGCATCTCCTTCCATTTTCCCAAGTACCCGGTCACTGGCTGTACTTCCATTCCATAGAGTGTCCCATTACTATTACTATTCCTACCCCTCTCCCCATTAAACTGAAGAAGAAGAAGAAGAGTTTGGATTTGATATCCCGCCTTTCACTCCCTTTAAGGAGTCTCAAAGCAGCTAACATTCTCCTTTCCCTTCCTCCCCCACAACAAACACTCTGTGAGGTGAGTGGGGCTGAGAGACTTCAGAGAAGTGTGACTGGCCCAAGGTCACCCAGCAGCTGCATGTGGAGGAGCGGAGACACGAACCCGGTTCCCCAGATTACGAGTCCACCGCTCTTAACCACTACACCACACTGGCTCCCACACCACACTGCAGTTTCAACTTCCATTTTGTTGTTTGTGCCTGGTAGATTTTCTAAGGCTACATACCTCTTGCAGCACTGATTTGCTGAAATTCTGTAATACTACTTCCATCACTGGGGAAACAAACTGTTATACTGTTAAACAGGGAGTCCCTTCTCTATAGCTTAAATCACAATTCAGGTATAGATGTCTGTGGATTCAATAACAATGTAAAAATGTACCTAGTCTGTATTATTCTATTTGTCACCAGCTCTGGGCCTGCAGGATCAAAATGTGAAAATGCACAATAGAATACGGAACATGGAGTGATTAGAGATTCCTTCTCCCTTGGCTTATAATCTAAAAGACACAAAGGAAAAGGAATTGGTAGAGGGGGAAAGAAAAATCAAGTCACTATATCCCCAGAAACTGTGGGCAATGTGAACCAAAATGACACAAAATAAATCTAGAGCTGTGCACACAGAGCTTCAGTGTTAAAAAAAGTTGGATTTGTGAAGAGTGGGTCAGCTTGCACATTATAATGTGCTGCTTGTTTAAACTAAAAATAGCCCCTAATCACTTTTATTGATTTTGAATCACATTACAATTATTTTTTCAACCTTTTTATTTTTAGGGTGCCATGGCTGCTACATACTCAGCGTTGAACCGCAATCAGTCGCCAGTTTTAGAGCCAGTAGGCCGTTCTACCCTTGCTCAACGAAGAGGAGTGAAAAAAATTACCTCAACTGCCCTGTGAAGTGACCTTAGTTGAAAAATGTGGTACCATAATACGATGATAGCACAAATCATGGCAACAGG
Source organism: Podarcis gaigeae (assembly GCF_964106915.1). Classification (NCBI taxonomy): domain Eukaryota; kingdom Metazoa; phylum Chordata; class Lepidosauria; order Squamata; family Lacertidae; genus Podarcis; species Podarcis gaigeae. The sequence goes on along the minus strand of NC_139677.1, from coordinate 43,384,831 downwards.
TAGCACATATCCAAGATACCTGCAAGCACACTGTTCCAGCTGGTACCTATTATGCTGCTGCTCCTGCTTTCATCTGTTCTTGCTTTAAACTATCAGTGGCAAAATATTGCCCTTCAGATGGAATATAAAGTGGAATCAATGGGAAATGAACTATTCATGGAGATAGTAGAATTCCATACACCTGTCACATTAAATACACTGAATGAAGCACTCTCTCCCCATATAGCATTATTTTTATAGGGAATATTTTTACTCCCTTTAAAATATTCTTCGTTACATGTATGGATGGACAGTTTATGTTAAGCACTTAGCTTAAACAGTATGTTTATATTAGCACTGTATTATTTGTGCCATCCAGCATTTTATATGTTTTTGTAAACTTTTCATAAGCAGTACATTTCTGTACTGTTTCCTTTTACATGCCTTCTATTTAGACTAATTGAATTTGACAATTACGTTTGATTAAATGGTTAATCAATATGGTTAACATCTCTAAAGCAGCTTGACTGTTAAACAGCTATTGAATGTAATTCTGTGAATGTGTTTTGTGTATGTCTCTCCACAGACATACGGTTAGAAGTCATGGGAATCCAGAGCTGTTGACGGATTTAATGGCACATTAGGTTTCTCACCATCAGACATGTGGAATTGAATTTGTACTGACATGAAAAAGCAACTGTGTATCTCCAGTGTGCATGTCCTTTTTGTGGACATCGGACGCCATGGCAAAATAGTTTAACCAGTTTTGTTGTGTTTAGTTGTAATTGGTCATCTAAAACCCAAAACTTTGCTGCTTCAAGAGTAGGGATAACTCTTCCACAGAGCTAATCTGAAATAGGGTGGGAAATGGAACATTTAAAGCTAAAGCAGTGCATTATCTATTAATGAGCATGCCAGCAAAAGAAGAAAAAAGTCAGGAAATTGCAATTAGGAGGTTGGCTGAACTTAGGCTATTTTCAGCTTGCAATCCAAAGCAGAATGGCATTTGAGTTGAATGGGGATGTGCCCAGTGTCTTCAGCCTTTCCTAGTGGCTTTGCTATTAGCATTGGACTTTTGGTCATTGCTAGCCAATCAGCTGGCCAGCTAAGGCTACAATCCTAACCACACATAACTAATGACTTAGCCTGAAGACCACAGTGGGGCCTGGACTTTGTTTTTATTATTTTAATGAGAAAGTGGGGAAAGGTCTGTGTTCCCAGCTTGTTTGAATTGTCTTGGTGTACTTGTTTTCTGGGAAATATTGAAGTTGTATTTACTAAAAAGTTTGATATGTTGAAGTACAGCATAATTTTGACGGATCATCCCAGAGTTCTGCCAAAGAATTTTTTTTATTTAATAGCAATGTTTCTGAGTTTTGAAAACAATTTAGTCCTAATTCAGTGTGTTAAACAAAATAGCAGCAAGATAGGCAGTGAGTAGTAGTTTTCTTGGGTCTTACAAATGCTTACCTTTTCTAAGGTCACTCAGCTCCATATAGTATTCTTAGTCTTCCTCCTGTAGTAACTTCTAGTGCTTTGCATCATGCCTTGCCTTACAAGCTCATGCAATTCCTTTGGTTTTGTTGTTTCAGGTTATTTTATTTTTTATTTATAAATAGTATTTCGAAAGCATGCTTTTTCTTTCCTTCCACATCAGACTAGTCTGCAAAACAAGCCTGTGCTTAGAAGCTGCTAATCTAGCCACCCAGAGGCCTTTAATTTACTATCTCTTTATTTGCTGTATTTTGAAATCCAGTTTTCTTCTGTTATGTTTGGAAATCTTTTTAATAATTAGACAAGCTGCCAGCAATCTTCCTTGCAGCAACAAATCCAAAATTGCTCATGCCCTCTGTCCTCAATCTCATAGTTAAAGACGCAATTGTTACTCAATGACATTTCGTGTAGATGTGGTAGAACTAAAATATCTGGGCAGTGAACATCCCTTATTCTTCATTCATGTGATTTTGAGTGTTCTGTGCAAAGAATGAGCCAGCTACCTTTTCTAGTTGGGTTTCCTGAATATTGTCTCAGAAGTATTCATCTAATATTGTGGATTCAGAGTATCAGCATAGGAATTGGTGCTGGGGGGCTGCAGGGGGAATTGGCAGAAATCTCCCTGTCCTCCTGTGTAAGCCTCTGCTGTTTCTCAGACCCCTTTTTAAATGGAAAGGCAATACTGGACCCAAACATCTTATGCTTCTTTTACTCTGTTTTTAATCAGATATTTTCAATAGACTGCTATTTTAGCTCGGTGGTCCTTCATGTATTTCATTCTTAACTAGAGTAGTTTCAACTACTAGTTGATCAGCACAATAATACCTCTGAAGCACTTACGACGCAATTCATAACTGTTTAATCAGACATTCCATTTGTGTCTCTGATCTTGTGAAGAGACAAGCTAAAAAAACTCAGCATTTTTTACAAAAATAGTCCCTGTTTCCCACAAATAACTTAAATCAACCCAAAGGAAGGAAGCATATAATTTCCATGGTCAAGCTTATTCAATCTTGTCATAGATGGGCTAGCTTAAGTTGTAACACAGCTATCATATCTTAAATTTGATAAGGATGCTAAAATGCTTGCAGCTATTGGCTAAAATCCAGTATTTTGGCAAATCATTAAAAAAAAATTCAATAGCAACGTAAGAGATATCAATAATGGTATAGGGCCTTGTTCTCCTTGGCATTAACGAACAGTTGCCTTGGGAAACTGAACTGATTTCTTGCAATAACTTGGGCTTTTTACCTGTGATTTCAAATTAGTTAACACATTTCATGAACCTGTAGGAAACTGTTTTAGTCTCATGCAAAGGAAGACCTCTTTTAGGGATTGCTTTGTCATTGACGGTTTTTTTATCAGATGCTTTAAAGATGCTTGTCTTTTTGCACTTGCATTAGATCTATTCATAACAGTCATCATTCTGCTTTGGTAGCTCTGCTCTTGAGACAGAGGCGTGTCTTAATTTAAATCATTCCCTTAATGTTACGTTTACAAAATAACTTTGCACAGTTGGATTCAAGTATATCCAGTCTTGCATTGTTCGCTTGGGCTTTGCGACATCCAGCTTTTCATCCGGGACCACTCAGGCTGCAACCCCACTTACTAGAAAGTAAAACCTGATCAACACAATAGGATTTATTTCTGAGTAAATATGCAACAGGATTGCACTGTAAATCTGAAAATGTTGCTCTTGAGTGAAAACTCACCTGACCCTAGAAAAATGTGAACTACTTTAGGCTAGTGTTCGTTACTATGTCTCCCTAGAGTGAAATTCAGTTGTTCATCCTAGCGTTGCTGCTCCAGCAGAACTTTTCCACAAATGAAGGAAGAACAATGGGGATTATTTGTTGATTTCCCGCTCCTCCTCCTCTCCAGAACTAATTTTCAGGGGCACTGAGGGCCATAGGCAGGAAGGGGAGACCAGAAAAAATACCTCCCCTCTTCCTATGTTAGAGGGTGCGCGGATCACAGTCCTCACGCCTTGTGTAGGGGCAGCAATTAGTTAGTCCCTAGTTGCTAACTTACACCCTTTTTCTTATACAAGCACTCCTTCCTTTTACCTAAACTCTTCTTTATAACAAGTTAGCTTTCTGGACAACACTCTACAGCAATAACGTTGGCTTGTTTCAAACAAGACACATCCATATCCAAATCCAGAATTTTTTTACTGTCTACACTCAGCTTTTCCTTGCTGTGTAGTAATGCATTAATATGGGAATGGAAAATGGATTCAGTGTTGCACTGACTGTCTCATACTCACAAGAGAATCAGGATCCTGCAAAAAACACGTATAGGTGCACATGATTCAGAAGATAAGTTGTACTGCTTCAATTTTGGCTTTTTCTGAATACCTCAGGCAGTGATCAGGGAGGCTCATTTTCATTTTCTGTAAAGAAGTCCCTCAACTAACGGAAACATATTTAAATTTAAGAAACCATTGATTTGGTTGGCCTTATTTTACACATGGATATGCTCACCCCAGCTCAGTTATATGCTAGAAACTATTTAACACCAAGTAATTTTACAGTTCCTCTAGTGCTCACAAACCTGTTCCCTTTAGCGCTATTTCTTAGTAGGCTGATTTCTTAAAAGATTTTAAACCAAAGGATAAGATTTGCAACTACTGTAAAATATAACTGCAAAATCATGTTATTTCTTATACCTGAGAGGAACCACCAGTCTACTGCTGTTGCTTTCTGTCTGTGGCTTAAAATTTTGGTATCAACAATGCAGTTATCACCGAAGCCCCCCAAATATTCAAGAAAGCATGTGTTTACTAAATTTGATTGAATTGTCAAACTAGTTGCTTTAAAATAGATTCTGTGATGGATGACAAAAGGCAAACTCATTTAAAGTGTTTAGGACTGTTGACTTACCCAAGATTTTTGGAGGGTAAGTTTGAAAAATTTAATCACAATAAAATAGCCCAACTCAGTCCTTTAATCCGTTCAGTGATGATCACCTGCATAGTCACTTGGTTAGAACATGGTGCTGAAAAACCCTTTCACTGATCTTCACTTGCTCACATTTCCCCTTCCACAAAGTTAATATTCCCTGTGTATTCATAACTGTGGTAAGAGAAATAAATATGCCTACTTAGATTCAGAATTGGCACCTTTGAAACCACTTTAAAATGTCACGACCCTTAAGACACTCATATGAATGTAAGGAAGTTACATTTTCATTACTCTCAATATATAAACTGGATATTCTGAATTTATTGCTACTTGATAGAGAGGTGGCAAGAATTTGTCAGCTTAATTTATAGCTCTAGTAATATGAAGCAGTTTTCCAAGGCCCAACAAGCCACCCTGTGACAAGATGTCAAACCGCAAGATTTTCCTCAAATAAGCACTGTACTGGTTTTATGACATCTCAAAAGTACTCTTTACTGTATTTTCTTTTCCCTACAAGGTATGATATGGAAAGAAAGAAAGGGCTTCAGAACTGCAGTTGGATGTCCAGCAAAACAAAATAAATTAGTACTTATGTTCTCAATATCCGAGCAGGAGAAAACTGAGATTTCTTACAATCATTCTTGTTAGATTAGCTGTCTGTCAAGACCAAGCAAGCAAAGTATTTAAAACTGCTTTTTAAATACAGAATCAGGGCATAAGGAAATAATTGTATGTAGTTTTGTTGTAGTAAATGTAGTAGATGAACTGAAGCATTGCTTTTCTGGTAATGGAAAGGAAGGCTTTTGTTCAGAGGCATGTGAATCCTTGGTAAGCAGTAATGAATGGCTTTTAACTCATGAAAGTGATGTATATGATTAGCTTTATCTTTATACTTCTGACCTAGGGAAAGTGCACTCATGAGGGATGTAATTATTTTAACAGTTTTAGTGAAGGGAGGGGGAATCTACATAAGAGATTTTTTTTTAATATCAGAAAATATTTTTCTACAGTTATGTACAATCATTCTTTATATTGACTTCTTCAGCATGGCATGCAAGTCTAAGGTACAACAAAAGGACCTGGCTGTATTGTACCTTTAGAGTAGAAAATTAAAATAGCATCTGTTGGATGCTTTTGTTAGCATCATAGAACTGAAGTGCTGATAAGGAGACTAAAGGACTGATAACTTCTGGTGGTTTTATTGAGAGCTATGTATGTTTTCAAAAAATACTGTATATGTGTAATCAGAAATGTTCCAGATATAACCACAGATGAGCCTTGAAAGATACAATTGCTTGTATCCTTGTCAAAGGGCAGGTTTTGTAGTCTTCAAAAGAAATTGAATTTATACAGCAAATAAACTTTCAAAGATATATTAATGTGTGCATTTCAAGTAATTTACTACTTCTCTCATTACAAAACAAGTATTATTCATTAGTTGTGTGATTCTTAGCTTGTTCACATTATGTTGTATGGAATAGTCTCCTCCGTGCTCTGAAGCCTACTGTGCATGCCTGAATAAGTAGCAGAGGTGCCCACAAATAATAGTTGGCAAACATGCCAAACTAACGTTTTAGACTCCTGTAGTAAATGAAGAATTTCTAGAGCAGGCAGACGTTGTGTTACAGACTTGCATGGCCTTCACGTCCAAAGTCCAGCATAACCTAGTTTCTCCTACCCCTCTTCAGAAACTGCATATGATTGTGCTGGCCTCTGGAGCAGGTTTGTTCTTGCACCAAAGGTTTGCATAACAACGAGAAACTCCCTACTGCAGCCAATCCCAGTGGAACTTGGTTGGACTGTCAGGGAGACCCACTTGCAAAGGAGCAATTAGAAGATTTAGGGAAGCTCCAGCTCATGGGCCCTACTGCCAAATGAAAACCTGGAGGGAGAATAAAATTCCATGAGCAAATGGGAGATCCATTCATCTGATCAGCAGGTATAAATGATCCTGACCCACCTAAAGATTCACAGGGTTTTCATTTGCTGGTAAGCTCTATATGCATGTTTAAATAACCTTTGTCTTCCAAAATGCCAGTTTTTAAGAAGTCAAATGTTTAACTTCATTGGTATGAAATCTCCCATCCAACCTCCCTCCCTGTGCTGCATATTCTGGCATGGAATATACCAAGAAAAAACATAAATACCACACAATTCAATTGTTGATAAGTGTATTCATAGCTGCGTGGAGTCCCATCCACAGGGAAACTGGGGTGTGGGGTGGCATGCTGTTAACACTGGTGTGCTAAATTAGGCCTCTACAGCGACACTGGATTTCTGATGCCCTTGCCTTGACAAACCAGTCGACTGCTGATCTCTCTTCGCTGCTGCAAACTGATGAAGCTGTAATTTAGGACTGTGGCTTTCAAATTCTGAGCTAGAGAAAAGGAGTTCTTTGAACTTATCAGATCTTCAATAAGATAATAGTAGATAAGCTTCCCTGAAAGGCAGTTTGCCAGTCCATAGCAATCTGCCTCTGTGATCTGCAACTACAGGATAAGAGTTCAGTATATTCTATTTAGAGCAGGGGAAGTTAATGAGGTGCCTCCAGATGTTGCTGGAGTAGAAGAAACACCATGGTACACCTGCATCAGCACAACTGGACTCCTTCATTTGCCCCATCTGCAACAAAAACTCCGTGTCTTCACCGTATTGGTCTCTACAGCCACAGTAGGTGCTGCAACTCTCGCAATGGTTTGACTTGATCCCCAAAGGCGCACACTTCAATTGTCTCCAGGATGCCAACCAGGATTCTCATCTTTCTTGACATTTTGCCATGTTGGCTGGGGATGATGGGAACTGGAGCCCAACGATATGTGAAAGGTCACAGGGATCTCAGCTCTGATGTAGACTATGTTCTCGGTTGTATATTGGACCTAATCATTGCCCTATAGACCTAGTACTGTGTACAGAATGGCTTTAGAAAAGGTCCCTAAATCTTTTCTTATACACAAGATTCACTGGACAAGATAAAAGTTCTCTAAAATATACCGTAACTTCTCTTTTTCAAGGTCTGATGAGAACCCCCCCGGGCTATAAACATTTGTCCAACAAATCAGCTGGACAAGAGTAATTGAATTTGAAAATGACTGATCTAGGCTGTCAGAGCTACGTTTATTTTTCTCACTGTCCACAAATTAGCATTATATCTAAAAGAAAAGACAAAATCCAGAGTTGGGACAACACATTTATTAGGATCAATCAAGTTAAAAAATAAGAGAGCAAGCTTTCTTCAGAACACTCCAATTGTCCGGCAAAGTGGGGCGGGGGGCGGAAAGCTGCCCTGAGGTTGAAGAAATATAATCTGCATTTAATAGAGCACAGAAGATAGAGTTAGGGCCAGATTTTACTGTATTTATTTGCATTTAATGTTCACCTTTTTTGGCAAAATTACATTGCAAAAATTAAGGTACACATTAGATTTGATGGCACATTTACATTCACCAGCAAATCCTTTTTTGATTTCAAGGTTCTGAAAATCGAGGTGCGCATTAGATTTGATGGTGCATTAGACTTGAGTGAATACGGTATATTTGCTCTGTATCTGTGTCCTTCAGTGCACAGTGGAATATCATTTGCCTTTGCTGGATCCCTATCTGCAATGGCACACTAGCAGGCAGATGGAAGCTCTCATTGAAGTGAATAGGATATTTCCCCCTTTATACTAATTTCTCGTAAGTGCTGTGGTCTAAAACACTGAGCCACTTGGGCTTGCCAATCAGGTCGAAGGTTCGAATCCCCATGACGGGGTGAGCTCCCGTTGCTCGGTCCCAGCTCGGTCCCTGCTCCTGCCAACCTAGCAGTTCGAAAGCACGGTGAAAAGTGCAAGTAGATAAATAGGTGAGAATGTAAACGGTGTTCCCGTGCACTGCTCTGGTTTCGGTGTTCCGTTGCGCCAGAAGCGGCTTAGTCATGCTGGCCACATGACCCAGAAAAACTGTGGACAAATGCCGGCTCCCTCGGCCTGTAAAGCGAGATGAGCACCGCAACCCCAGAGTCATCTGCAGCTGGACTTAACTGTCAGGGGTCCTTTACCTTTTTTTACTAATTTCTAGCATGGAGCCCTGATCCTTATTGGGAGCATAGTGGAAGACAAAAGATTAAAGTACCCATACTCAGTATGCTAGATTAATTAAGATTAACTCCCTTTGGCAAATTGATTTTAGAAACACCTATGGCCACAGATGTGGAGCTAACAAACCTAGTTTGGTCCTTAACTGCATTACCTTTAACTCAAGGCAGTAAAGTCCTATACTGTATTCAGATGGTAAAAAATGATTTACCATCTGAATATAGGACTTAACAAGTTCTTTCCAGCCATTATGTATTTGGCTTTTTGGCTTCTTCTCTCATCCTATTGTTTCATAGAATCCTAGAACTGTAGAGTTGGAAGGGACCCTGAGGATCATCTAGTCCAACCCCCTGCCATGCAAGAATCTCAAATAAATCATAACAGAATCATAGAATTGTACATCACTTAAAATTAAACCCTTTCTTCACTGATTTAAGCCCCACTACATTTCTCTTTAAAGTCATGGCTGGTGAGTGACGCGGGGCTGGATCAATATAGCACAGGAACCTCAGAAAAACTGAAAAGTACAGCCATTAATTAAAGAGAGAAAGATGTTCCTTAAGCGACTAGTCCGGGCCACCCTCCCCTGCGGAGGCAGAGGCTGCCTCTGAATGCTTGCCAGCTGCTGCGGAAAGACAGGGCAAGCGTTGGCGGCCTGGGTGGCCTTTGGCCAATGAGCAGGCACCGTTCCTTACGCGCCAATGACGCACGGGACTTCCCTGCCCGTAATCACGCAGGGAGAGAATGAGCCGCCCCCGCCGTGCAGCAAAACAACATTAGTCCGTCAGCTTGTTCCTCCCACCAGAAGGGGACGCTAGAGAGACGGCCGCAAGCGGTTGGCGGAACTTGCGCGAGCGAAGTGCATTCTGGGGCCGACGAAGAAGAGACGACGCTTGCTTCTCCCTCGTCTTCCTTCTCTCGCTGGGATTCGGCGGAGCCCGCGCGGCACTCTCGCCTCCTTTCTCCCGCTGTCGCGAGAGGCGCGTCACCGCCTCGCACGGTCTTCTGCTTACCTCAGCCAGGAGCTCAAAGAAGGCGGAGGGCGACCCCGCTCGCGCGTCCTTCCTTCCCGCCTCTGCCGACGCTGCGCCCGCTAAGCAGCACCTGACGCCGCCGCCATGCCGAAGAATAAAGGTGAGGCCTTGTCAGACCTCCGCTTCCACGCGGCGCCTCTGGCCGTCCCTCTCCCCTTCGAGGCTCAGTCCCGCCCCGGGATACTGCGCTGCCTTCGGCGCCCCTGGGCCTGGCCCTCCGCTGGGGTTGAAGTGCGTCGCCTTCCTCTTTCGGAAGAGAGGCGAGGGTCTTGTGGCCACCCTTCTCGCGTCTTTTTTCCTCTTCCCTTCTTTCTCCCCTCGCAACCTTGCAGTCTCCCCCACCAGAGTACTTATATTCGGATTTAAGGTCCGCCTAGTTCAGTGGGCTCACTCCCAAGTGTGTGTCTTGGAAGAGAACCGTCCTGTATTTATTGCGTATATTCAATCCTACACGTGTGTGTAGGATCACACAGCCTTTTTAGGCCGTGTGGGTGGGTGGGACCTGTACGGGAATTGGTGATTTAAGACTGTGACACCTCTCACACACACACTTTAGGCCTGTTTCCTCACCTTTTCTTCCCTTTCATTTGCTGTGTCTTATGATTATTGGGTTGGTTTTGATTATTTGGTTTATGTTTGTTTTCCTGGGGCATCAGAGCCCCTGAAAGACATTGATCACTTGATTCTTCTTAGGTCCTGTTGGCCTTTTTTTTTGTTTTTCTGTACTCAGATGAACACAAATATACTCTTCGAAAAGACAGAATGGAAAATAAAGTGTGCTTGGTGTTTCTCTTAGACCCAGCTTCCTTGCTGAATAACTGCTTATTTGAAATGGTTAAGTGTTTAGTGGCTGTCACATCCTGTTTGGTTGTTGCCTGGTCAAGCCTTCAGGATGGAAATTGTTAAATAGCTAACTATACATATCCAGTTAAAAGTATTTTTACCCCAATTTCCAATTAAATATGATTCCCAGAATCATTAACAGAGATCAAGGTAGCACCTGCCTTCAGATTTGCAGTCTAAACAGCTGATGAATTTGAGTTTTGATCTTGAAATTCAAAGTATACATTCTCCTGCAATTCAGGATAAACTGTTAGCATGAATGTTTTCCAAAGTGTTATACAAATCTTTTCAGTGCAAGAAGTTCTACGTCAGGCATAGGCAAACTCTGGCCTTCCAGATGTTTGGGACTACAGTTCCCATCATCCCTGACCACTGGTCCTGTTAGCTAGGGATGATGGGAATTGTAGTCCCAAACATCAGGAGGGCCGGAGATTGCCTATGCCTGTTCTACGTCACTGTTTACTTACATACACATAGATATATGTGCAAAATAGTTACATCCATTGCCTTTGGCAGAAGAATTATTTTTACACTATAAATTCCATTAAATTACTAATTTGATATTCATTAGTAGCTACTACTCCTGCCCACCTAGCAGTTCGAAAGCACAATTAAGTGCAAGTAGATAAATAGGTACCGCTATCTAGTGGGAAGGTAAACGGCGTTCCGTGTGCTGCTCTGGTGCCGGTTCGCCGGAGCAGCTTCGTCACGCTGGCCACGTGACCCGGAAGTATCTGCGCTGGCTCCCGGCCTCTAGAGTGAGATGAGCACACAACCCTAGAGTCTGTCAAGACTGGCCCGTACGGGCAGGGGTACCTTTACCTTTACATTTAGTAGCTACTGCACACACTGAAAATGGGGGGAGATTGTTCTGTGATTTATTGTTAATGGCTTTATAATTAGGTGTTAATCCATATTTTCTACATGGTGTTAGTGTTGTAGAGGATACGTAAGCTATATTCTGTCTGGTATAAACCTGCCTTTGGTTTCCACGGTTATTTAAGTTTCTGGTGTCATATACTTGAATATGCACTAGATTTGGATGAATAACATACTACTTTTCCTCTTACAACTTACTAAACTAGGAAAATTGTATTAGTATAGCTAATTCTGTTAGCTAACTACAATATATGCATTTGAGGAAGGGAAAATGTCTGCAAACCTTAGCAGAACTATAGATGTTTATTGGAAACAAAACACAAGTAGTTGTGTTACCTTTTATTGGGGATAGTCTATATTTTGTACCTTTATTGGGGAATTTGTATACTTTGTATCTGAATTTACTGAATTAGCTGTTACTATTAGTTGTAGTACTGAGAGCGCCTTTCAAGTCTTAAATAAAAATTAACTGCCTTAGAGCAAGGAACATAGAGTGGGTTAGATGAAAATCTGCTATTTCAGAAAAAAATCAAATTCTCTTATTTTTTAAAAAAAGCTTTTGGGAGGCCTGATATGCCATTAATTTATTCAACACAATTTTTCATGCAGGATTAAAAAATTGTGGTTCTCCATTTTTTCTTGCAATTTAGGTAAGGGAGGTAAAAACAGAAGACGAGGTAAGAATGAGAATGAATCAGAAAAAAGAGAACTGGTGTTCAAAGAAGATGGACAAGGTGAGACACACAGTTTTGTTATCCCCTATCCCCCTGGACATGAAACTTTTGGAGGAGACATATTTGTAGCTCTTTTTAATTGGGAAAGGGAGAAAACACAGAACTTGCATGTTTAATTCAAACGAGAAGTACAAAGATATGTGTTCTCTACCACCTTTCTCCTCCCCAAAAGAAAACAGCTTCTATGCAAAATTAAAAGAAACAATGAGCAAAGCTAAAAGAACAGATTGAAACATGTGATACAGGGGATATAAGGAGAGGTAGAAGGGGTTGGAGAAGGGTTTAGAAAAATATAATATTTTGGTTCAAATCTGGGCGTCTCCAGAGATATTTGCTTTAGCTTTAAATGCCAGATGGTGCTTAAATTAGCCTTGTGAAAAATTTAAGAAGATTGAAATGAGTGAAAATATGATAAACAAGATTTCTTTTTTAACAGTGTGTGTGTGTGTGTGTGTGTGCGTGTGTGCGCTTAACCAAATAATCAGCACACAAGCATGGTGAACTAGGGGAATACAGTAGTTTGTGAAAAGGATTTCTAGTTCCATTAGCCAGATTTTCTTTTTGAAAAACACATATTTTTTTAAAGTGATTGATCAATAATTTTAATGTATATTTTATTTTATGTTGACCACTTAGGAGTTTTATGATACAAGGGTCAGCTTGTGGATTTAGTAATCTGGTAGTACTGGATGTAGTCATATATTTTTGGTGGCTGGATCCATTTTTTGTGTTGAGACATTTTAAACTCAAGCAGCTGTGAAAAATCTGACATTTTGCTTCTGTTTATTAAATAGCATATAAGTTTTCATAGAGTCATAGACTCTTAGAGTTGGAAGGGACCCAAGGGTCATCTAGTCCGAAGCCCTGCAATGCAGGAATCTCAGCTAAAGCTTCCATGACAGATGTCCTCTGCTTAAAAATCTCCAAGGGTGCACCACCTCTCATGGAAGTCTGTTCCATTGCTGAACAGCTCTGTCAGAAAGTTTTTTCGAATGTTTAGTGAGAATCTCCTTTCCTGTAACTTGAAGCCATTGGTTCGAGTCCTACCCTCCAGAGCAGGCGAAAACAAGCTTGCTCCCTCTTTTTGTTTATGCATACAACTGTCAAGGTTTAGCTGCTGTTTCATGTCTTTCAGAGTATGCCCAGGTTATCAAAATGTTGGGAAATGGCAGACTGGAGGCATTATGTTTTGATGGTGTAAAGAGGTTATGTCACATCAGAGGAAAGTTAAGAAAAAAGGTACGTATTTTCAACCAATGTTTCCAATGACTTGCTAGAATGGACTCTGATTGAAGTTAACTAATGAATTTCAGAGTAAACAACAAATATTTGTAGTGATTCCTCTATAGCAAGACGCATGTTACACTAGTTTGCTGACAAGTATGGGTCTTGACATCAGTATTTTGGATACTATTGCTCTACTCTCCTTGCCTTCTGTCAGGTCTGTCAGAACATGATTGATACCACCACTATTTGCCCTCTCAATCCTAGTCTGCTGAGTGTGTACAAAAAAATATTAAAGCCACACTTACTTTTAACAGATCTGCTTCTGCCCTACTTTTTCTTTACTAAACAATTGCACTGCAGCTTCCTCCATTTGACTATCACTCAGAATGTCTTGTTGCTCTTCATTTTTTTCCCCTTTCGAGGGCTCTGTGGTTTAGCTGAGGTGGTTGGTCGGCTGGGAGAAGCCTAGCAAGCGGGGTTGTTATGGCGGGCGAGGAAGAGGTCGGGGATGCGGAAAGTCTTTTAAGCTACTGGGAATACTTGATGTCAGAAATGTCCCTTGTGCTCGAGAATCAGGGCTCTATGGCTCATTGGGTGGTCTAACTTTGGGTCTTGGACACTTTTTGGCAACTAGCAGAGTGAGATGATCCTGTGACTTTGGAGTGGGAGGTTTTATCCTGACAACATTAGGATGTTGATACAATAATGCAGAACTAAGGATTCAGCAACGAATGGTTCAAGAAGAGATGAGAAAGAAAATTTTGTATGAAAGCACCCAGTTTGATCCAGAGAAAAAAGAAAAGTGAAGAAAGCCATTCTTGAAACAGCACTTGGTCACAAATATAAGCTGCACTTTCGGGCCAATACGGTGTTTCCCTTGACATTTATGTCCGTAAAGGGTCTTGCATTCCTTGATTGCTGCTTTTTATTTTCCACTTTCCTTGGTGATCACACTTATTATGGCTTTGTGGCTACCATATCTACTTTTCTACCACCTTTGATTATATTTCTTCCAACTTCCCTCAAGCTCTTTCTTAGTTCTGCCCTTCTCTACATCGTGAGCGACTTTTTATTATTATTTTGAATTTCAAAAAATCCAATGATGATATTGTTGTTAGATTGTTAATGAGGAATAGTCTTGGGTTTGTAGGTTTTCCTTAATTATTTGTTTGAATTTTAGGTTTGGATAAATACATCAGATATCATACTGGTGGGTTTAAGAGATTACCAGGTAAATATTGTTGTTTTTCTTTCTTTTCTTGGTTTTTGTAACTGTAAATGAGGAGTCCCAAAATCCTGAGTTGCTGGTGTAAACATTAAAAGCCTAAACACCTTGATCCCCTGTGTGGGCCATATTTTATAGACCTACCCACACCCGCTGGCACTTTATTCTTATTATTTATTAAATTTGTATACTGACCTTCATCTGTAGATTCCAGGGCGGTTCACAAGGTAAAAACACGAAATACATAATAAAAACAAAAACAAACCAATAACTTCCCCTTAGGAAGAAGGGAAAGGGATAACTAAAATGTATGGAATATATGCTAAAGCATGCTTCGTACAAAGCCCAAGTTCCCTAGCTTTGATAACTTCGTATTTCAAAAAAACTAATAAATGCTGAATCTCGAACATAGCTGGTAAGAGAAGACATGTCTTCTCTCATTTCTGTGGAATTAATCCATTCAGCTTCTGTCTTGGCTAAGTGTTTTGGGCAAGGATTGTCTCAATAGGTTATAGCCCCACTGCCCACATATTAGAAAAAGTGACTTCAGTAAAGGTGTGGGGAGAACCCCACATTGCAGCACTGCTTATGCAGTAGTGAACCATCTGCCCCTTCATTCATCGTTCCTGTCCTCTGTTCATTTGGTAAAGCTTCAAGTCATTTGGTAAAGCTGTGTGTGTGTTTGAGCTGCGCCTGTAGTTCCAGTAAGACTAATGTGTAGTGTAGTATGGCCTAGCTGTGTCATATACCTACCTGTCTCTGCAGAGGATGGGGTGAGAAGGAGAGATTTTTAGCACAAGTAGGAAGGCAGGAGCGCTACCACAGACCATCAATCTACCATATATACTCGGATATATGATGACTTTTTCAGCATATTTTTTATGCTGAAAAAGCCTCCCTCAGCTTATAGTCGAGTGAGGCTGGCAGTGGCGGAGGGACGAGCCCTTTCTCACCGCTCCGTCCGCCTCTCGCAAGGGCAGGCACAGGAGCCATGCCTGGGAGAGGCACTGTGCTATTACTCTCCCAACCAGGCTCCTATGCCTGCTCTTGCGAGCGACAGGGGTGCGGCGGAGGAACGAGCAACCCGAAAACAGCCCTTTTGGGCTGCTTGTTCTTCCTTCTCCGGCTTATACTCGAGTCAATAGGTTTTCCCAGTTTTTTGCCCTAAAGTAAGGTGCCTCGGCTTATATTCGGGACAGCTTATACTCGAGTATATACGGTATCCAGTTCCTATAGTAGGCTCAACATAAATGAGAAAGTAAGTTGGGTAGAATCAAGCAATAGCAAAGTTAGAAAATTACCAATTTCAGACACACTTTGGTTCATAAATACAATTAATTTGGAACTTCTTAAGAGTCAAAGAGCAGAGATGATGTGGCTGAAAAAGTGTAGCTTGACTTGTAGCACCTAAAAGTGAGTTGAGCTTTATAGTACATAGCTCATTTTCTTACCCTCTCACTTCCAGGTCTTCTAATAATAATTTTTAGTACTGAAACTTTTTTTAGTATATAGACTTGAAAAGTACATGCCTCTGCTGAAATAAGCTCTGCCAGCAAAAATTGGTCTATAACGGGGCTAGGAGGTTGTCTTCTTCAATATATAGGACTTGATAAGAAATAACAATTTAAATGTCCAATTAAAGTAAGTTTTGAGCTAGATTATTCCCCCCCCCCCAAAAAAATACTACTTACTAGTAACTTAATATTATTTAGGATAACAAGGCTGACGTCATTCTAAAGTACAATGCAGATGAAGCCAGAAGTCTGAAGGCATATGGAGAACTTCCAGAGCATGGTAAAAATTTCCTTGGTCATTTCAGAAGCTGTTACGAATAACAGGGCTGGGGGGACTCACTGTAAAACAGCTGCTAAAATGTGTTTCTATTTTGTTTTAATTTCTACTAGCCAAAATTAATGAAACCGATACCTTTGGGCCTGGTGATGATGATGAAATCCAATTTGATGATATTGGAGATGATGATGAAGATATTGATGATGTAAGTACATGGAAAGTATTAAGATGGTTGTTCAAGGGTAGAGTATGCTAACACTTTGTATCATTCAACTCAAGCTATATTGCTTGGCCCAGGGGTCTGCAAATTGTAACTGAGCCTGGTAAGCAGAAATGTAGAATAATGGTTTGGAGTGAATTTAGAGAGCCTTTCCTTTTCCACTGAGCAAGGATGCCCTGCCCTCCACAGAATTAAGGAGAACAGTGCAGATGGCATTGCTCCCCCACAAATTTGAGTTCCCTTCGTGTCTCTTTTTATGTTAAAACACTACCTTCACTTCTCTAACAGGTAAATTGTACATAAGTAGATGATGTAGATTCTCAAAAATAGTCCTGGTTTGTTGTTTTCCAGCTTCCATTCAGCAGCATATACATAAACCATTTTATTTGCATGCTGCCTTTCCATAGTTAAAACCATGCTCAAGACTGAAATTTAACATACAAGTGGCAACCGTTTTAGGTGCATTGAATTGACAAGCAATCACCAAGGCAGAATGGGTGCAAACAGGGCGGGAAGTGCTTTCATGCGCTCCACCAACACATGTGGGATCCGGGATCCGAACCTCCACGTGAAATATAACAAAAGTTGTCATAAGCAGTACATAAAACACATCAAAAAATACACAATCAAATTAATCAGTTTCCACATTAATCATAATAAGATATAAAAGTTTAATATCAATAATAGCATTAACCCTCCTTTCCCCCTCAAAAAAACCAGTGTCCCAACCTGAAAGTCTGTTCAGCAGCCTCAGCTTTTGTACCTGGAGTCAGTTTGGTCTACGCCCTCCCAGGCCAGGGGAGAAAAGGACCAGGTCTTCCAGAATTCACAGCCACGATGGTCCCCATTAATCCCCACTATGCTAAGAGGCAATCATGAGAATAATTAGGGGTGCCCAAGCCCACTGCTTTCTTTTGTGTCAGGGCAGTTTAGTCGAAATACATTTTGAGCATATCCACTCCCAAGTTTTTCTGCCGGCCTTTAATTATTATAAACTGCAAAAACAAAATAATTTGGCACGGGCTTGGAGAGAAGTTTTCACAACAATGCTGGGGCCTGCTTCACTTCTAAAGGAAGAGAATTCCAGAGAACTCACTTCCCAGAGCTTGGTTAACCTCTTAACATAGCAAGAGGGACAAGCAGGATTGTAGAGTCCTGGTCATCAGCCTCTTGGCATTATTACCTGCCAGAATAAACACTCTTTCCTCAAGCATGGTTTCATGAAAGACGAAGCTTAACTGTGTGTTTCAAAGCTTAATCTAGTGGTGTTTTAGTACTCAACCCATTGATCAGTGATCCATTTCTGTTCATGAACATATGTGCCTTTATACTTCAGATCTAAGTGCTTTGGATATGAATAACTGGAAATTAACATTGTTACATTAGCTAGCCATAAGTTATCCAAAGGTCTTTAGCTATAGTAAATTTTAAGCCAAAAGCTTTTTGATCCTTGATGTCAGTGGAATAAAATTTTGCTTGTCATGCATAGTCATGATAAAAGGGCAACCAAGAACAGCAACTCAAGCGACACAAGATATTAAGCTTCTCATAGATTATATTTTACATGCTATAGTGAAATTGTAATTTGTGACTTTTCATACTTCTCTTTCACTTGCAGATCTAAATGGAACTGAGGAATACATTCCAACTCCACCTCAATAATTATTTTGTTTTCAAGTCCATATCTTAAAGAAGACTGAAACTGCATAACATTTGTAGTTACACCAAACCAATATATTGCCCAATGTTGAAGTATTTATATTTCTTTTAAAAACAGATGATGTTGGACTCTGAAAAGTTAAATGAAATATTACAACTATTTTTGCCTCTTTACCAATTAGACCTTTACATCTGTGTGTAAATACACTTCCTTAAACTCCCTCATTTGCTTCATCTTTTTTCACCACTAAACTTCACTCAATCTGTTTTGAAATAATAATAAAAAATATTGCCCTATAATTATCATGGAATTTTGATTGTCTGTGCAGGCTGGTGCCCAGTCTGCCAGTGCAGTGTTTTTTCCTAATACCCCTTGAAGTCAAATTGTAACATTTTGAAAATAGAAAAGGCAGAGATTGTCTATAAAATTCATAATGCCTAAATCTGCTTTTTAAGTTTTAGCTGCATGTTATTTTTATACTGGTTTTGATATTGAATTTCCTCTTTCACAGATAAATTTGCCATAGTGAGGGGAGAGAATTTTTATTTTGAAAATTATGTATGTTTGAATAGCTGTTCCCTATGTGGAAGTGGTAATGCAGAAGTTAAAATAGTAGCCACACCAAATTTAAGTTGTTAATTAAACTGAATGGCTTGCAATCTTATATTGTAACTTAACATTTTAACAGGTGCTTTTGCCCTTATCTTAAAAGTTCAACATTTATTATATTATACATATTTAGGTTAGATCCTGAGTTCCCAAGAGCAGAACTCTAGTCACAGTATGGCTTATGCTGATTCCTCCATCTTTGACTCCTGGTGCCTCCTGAAAAGGTGTTCTGGAGAGTTGGAGAAACTTTTGAAATAGCGTATGAGGTGGTGCTGAGGTCTATTGGGGAGGTATTCCCTCTGGAGTCCAGTCCCTTTGGAGAATGGATTTCAATTCATTTAGAACATTTGTTCCCAAGAATGGTCCATGGACCCTGGGGGTCTGCGTAATCCACCCAGGAGATCTCTGGCACCATTCACATAACAAAAACTACCATAGAGATATCAGTATTTTCAAAAGTACGGGGTCCACGGTTTGGCTTTTGAAAAATGGGGTCTGCGGTACTTAGCTAATCGGGAACTATTGATTTAGAACATTCTTACACTTCAATAATAAAGAGGGAAAATGCTCAGTTGTATCCAACACTGCACAAGCGGATTTCTGTGTGTAAAGCAGAACTCCCCCACCCCCACCTTTGCACCTCCGCTCGCAACTTCTCTGGAGAGTCTGCCTATCTCTGGAGCAGATTTTGATGGTGCACTGTGGGGGGGTGGGTAGGCAACTGGGGAGAAAGTTCCATTGTGCATGCTGAAGTCTGTTGTGTGAATGGAACTGCAGTGTTTAATCAAACTCATTATGTTTAAAGGTTTTCACTTTCAATTCCATCAATTATGAGGTACAACTGAATAAAGGTTTTTGAATTTCAGATTATAAATGAGATAAATGTTAAGTTCTGAAAATTTCTATCTGGAATTAACCAGTTGAGAAGCAAATTGAATGAGCATTTTCAGTTTGAGTGGGAGTAGCACACCTAAAAAGTTCAATAAAGACTAACATAGTCCTAATAATATTTAAAAGTGCTAGATTGGTTTGTGTTTCCTTAGTGCCGTATCTCTATTTTAACCACGGATAATTAATTCCTGTTAACTAACTGATTTGTCTGCAACAGTTTTCATAGAACACTCAAGTTCTTAAATTTTGTTATGCAGCTAAAGTTTCTTAACTGAAAAAACAAGAATTTCAGAAATGGAACTGCATTCAGCCACACTTGTGTCTAACCACACATATACAATACTGTTGAATTGGCCTCTGCTCATTGAGTTTTGAAGCTGGTGGGGTGGAGGTTCTGCTCAAAGTTACTGAAGTTCGTATATTGCTTGCCTTGTGAGTATTTGATATCAGATGAAGTAAATGCTTTGGTGTTAGTGTGTATTTTATCCTTTGTAAATGAGGGAGGAAAGAGGTGGGGGGGGGTTAAAATTCACAAAACCTATATACCTGTGTTGCACACATTGTATATTTTATGTGTGGGATAGATTGGCTTCTTGGTCTTGATTTAAGACAACAGTTTAAGCATACTTTTTAACAACATTACAATGTGCATGCTTGGTTAGAAGCATTTAATGGACATGAGATCGTGGAAGTCTTGCCACTGACAATGTTTCTGATAATGCTAGAATAAGAATATATGCTAGATCAGGACTTGTCTCTTGCAACATCCTGCTTCCCACAGCAACCAATCAGATGCCTATGGGAAACCTACAAGCAGGATGTAAGAAAAGCAACCCTCTCCCTGCTGTTGCTTCTCTACATCTACTTTCTCCACACAATGCATAATGTTATACACCTCTGTTGTGTGTTTGTTGCCTGCTTGCCCATTTTCCAAACTAAAAAAACCCCTGTGTAATCTTTCTTCATAGTGCAGTTGATCCATCCCCATGGATTATTTTGGCTGCCCCCCCTTTTTTTGTACCATATCAAGTTGTAAAATATTCTTGAGATGCACTGACCAGAACTGTGCAAGTATTCCAAGTGTGGTTGCACCATAGATTTGTATAAATACATTATTTTTGATCCCTTTCCTAGTGATCCTTAACACAGAATTCACCATTTCCACAGCTATTTCACATTGGGTTGACATTTCATTGAACTATCCACTATGTCGCAAGATTTCTTTCCTGGTCAGGCTATGCCAGTTCAGATGCCATTCATATATGTGAAGTGAGGAGATACATTTACATATATTTGCCATAGTATGCATAATCTTACAGTTCTTTTCATTGAACTACATTTGCCATTTTAGTGCCTATTTCCCAAGTCTGAAGAGTTTCTTTTGGAGTCTGACATGGTTTGCAGCGCTAAATATTTTGGTGCCTCAGTATATTTGGCTACCTTGCTGCTCACCCCTAACTCTAGATCAGTAATGCACAAGCTAAGAAGCACAGGTCCCAATACAAATTTCTTCAGGAAATCCCCACTACCATACTTATGTTTCTCCATTATGAGACACAGGGATCTGCTCTACAACTTGGCAGTGAAAACAGATGCAAAGGATTGATTTAGGTTCCCTGCAATCTCCTTTTCCTCTTTTAGCACACCTTGGACTCATTTGTTGTGCGAAGGTCCAACTGTCTCCCTAGAATGTCTCTTAATGTATTTATAAAATGTTTTCTTGTTGGTCTTAATGTTTCTAGCAATACAATCCTCATAATCCTTTTAATTCCTTTTTGTCTGCTTGTATTTCTTTTGCCAAAGTTTGTGTTCCTTTTTGTTATCCTCATTTAGGCAACTCTTCTGTTTTCTGAAGAGTGTCTTTTTGCCTCTCGTCTCTGCTTGTTAACCCTTTGGCATCCTCATAGCTTTGGTCATACCGTTGCAGATCTGTGGTATATATTTTAGCTGAGTTTCTGTGTATTGTGTTTTAATAGCTCCCAAGCCACTTAGAGAGATTTGACCCTCTTGACCAGGCTTCCTCAAACTCAGCCCTCCAGATGTTTTGGGACTACAATTCCCATCATCCCTGACCATTGGTTCTGCTAGCTAGAGATCATGGGAGTTGTAGACCAAAAACATCTGGATGGCAGAGTTTGAGGAAGCTAGCTCTTAACTATCATTTTCCAACTTTTTTTTCACTAATCCCTCAACAAACTTCTACAGTGTTCAAATAATGCTTCTGTTGGACTTTCTTGGCAATTGTCTGTTTCAATATATAATGAATTTGATAGAGCTGTAGTACTGTAGTTTCCAAATGGTTTAACACTTGCATCTCTCAACAGGTCCTGGGTGCTACTTAAGATTAAGTTCTGGTCAGTTTTAGGACCAAGTAGCTAGGGCCCAGATCACCCTGGGCCTTTTGCTCAGGTGAATGTTAGTACTTTTTCAGTACTAAATAACTTTGGAGGCTTGCTATTATCACTCACACACAATGGTTCTGGGGAGTTGTATCCCCTTTTTAATTTTTTGACCATATTCCAGAGCAACACCTTTCCCTTCCTATTGGATTTAAATAAAGATGGAACTCTATTCCACTCATTCTTTCAATACGTAGGGTCCCCCTCCAAATGTCTGTGTCATGTGGATTTTTCCTTTATGGCTATGGACTTCTGGCTGGCTATCATCCCACTGCACTGCCATTGACTATTTCTACTCTGTTCCTTTTTGGACATTTACACATTCTCATCCTCATTTCATCCTAAACCAGATGCTCTCCCGTTCCTGTCAGATTTCTCCCAGGGAAAGATATAAGGGTTTTTAAAAAAATAAATATTTTCTTAACAATAAAAATAAATCCTAAAAAAAAAAATTAATGTGGTGTTAGATAACGAGTATTTCTCTGTCCTAATTCTGACTCTCAAAACAGACTCAAATTCTTTTTTGTAAACTGGACATTTCAGGGGTTGGACCTTGGGTTTTATATGTTAAAATTAGGGAACCAGTGGTCCTCACATGTTGTTGGACAACAACTGGAAGACCACAGGCTTCCCACTCCTGCTTTACATATTTGCCACTGAGTTCTACCACATCTTCTAACTTAAGCTCCCACTTCTGGTTATGATCCAATCACTAGCTATGATCCAGCAAGTAATTTCTAGCATCAGGGCAGCTGTGTGATGTTGATGACTCATTTATCCCACTTTTCCTTCAATCAAGGAACTTAATTCAGGGCAGTATGTGAATTAACCCATTTGATCATCACAGCAACATAAGCTTGGTTGGTTGGTTTGATGTAAATTGACTTTTCCTCCTCTTTACAAGATGTAAAGTTTGTGCATGTATTCAGTTCTAACAGTAGTTTGATTTTTAAGGGCATGAATATAACCTGTTTCCTTGTTGAGAACGAAAAAGCTAATGCCAAGGAATAATCCAGTATGCTGGTAATGTATAGTTGAGACTATGTACCTAAGTTCATTATGGTGGTTTAATTAAAAAGACATGAAACCCTGTTAAATAGCAGTGTTGTCTGAAATGAAGTAACCACTTAATAGTGCATCCAAATTGTCTAACACAGGAGTAGTTCTTACAGCAATGCTATTTCTCAACATATAGCTCTTATAACAGGTTTTCAAATGTGAGTTGTATCTTCTCATGAACAATCTAAAGTGTAAAATATGAGCTCATACATATAGGTCCTACAATCTCCAGTGTTGTGAAATATACATGGATCATATAAGTTGTTACTGCGGCTTGGGGTTTGAGGATTACTGGAATTTGTACTTGTACAAAATGATTTCTATGAATGAAAAAGCAGACCTAACTTAAATTGCTAACAGGTCTAACTATAGTTCTATAGTTCTAAAAAACCAAACATACCTAGAACTGTATTAGTATGAATTATTAACTTTTGGGTATAGCAGAAGTTTAGCTGTCCCTTTTGTTGGCTTCCCCTACTCAATAATCACAATTACAGTACTCTCTTTTCCAGTTGCTTAACTGCCCTCATATCCCCTTCCCCTTCAAACATACTGCATTCACAATGAAAGTGGATTAAGGATGTGTGTGTGTGTGTGTGTGTGTGTGTGTGTGTGTGTGTGTGTGTACACACACACACACACACATCCTTAATCCACTCTCATTGTGAATGCAGTATGTTTGAAGGGGAAGGGGATTGCCTATATATATATATATACATATATAGGCAATTATGTGGAATGGTGCTGACTTGAACCGAAACCTCCCAGTTGCCACTTGTAGCCATTACATAATACCTACTCTAATTGGTTCTTTCTGTCCATTGTGATACAAATAAATATATTCTACTGGGAGGCTGAATTAATGAACTCCGGTATTTATTAATTGAAAATATTAGGAAATAGTAGATAAATTTATAGAATGACTACAAATGTAGGTGGGAATGGTTGTGGAGAGTTTATGAATTTGTAGTACAGTATAAAGCTAGATAGGGACGGCCCAGGTAATTTGATCTTCCTTCCTCTGCAGTAGGTTCATTTATCAAAGAACAAACACTTAGGATGTATCCAACAGTTGTCTCATTGGTTCAAGGGCTTCCACCTGTGCAACAGAACTTCCTTCCCATCTTCGACCCCTAATCTGCTCCAGAGGTTTGGAGGAGCCCTCAGAACAGATTTGGGGATGGGCATGGAGGGAGAAGGAAGTCTTTTTGTACAGGCAGAAATCTCTGTGCTAATGTGGTGACTTTACTACAGCCCTTAATCTTGTTTGGGGTCAACAATTTACTCCTTGACATACTGTAGAGTTGCTATGATGCAATGCTAGTAATCCATATGCTGAACAGCTGTACACGTTATAACCACTGCATGGAGAAGCTGCATGGAACTTGTCCAAGATTGTAGAACTCCTGCCAATAAGTGCAGGACTATACTGTGAAAACATTTTGGGTTGTATCCAGCATGGTCTGTACATGAGCAGAACACTTCTGTTCACACAGAACTTCATATCTTCCCACTTCAGAGCTCTCAAAATCTGTTCCAAAACGTTGTGGGGACACTCTAGAACAATTTTGGGGGGCTCTAGGAAGTCTGCAGGATAGAGAAGAGGATTGTGAAGTTCCATTGTGCCAGCAAACTTAAACTTGTACAACACTGGATTACGTTCCTTGGTTAAAATTGGTAACTTCTCACAAGAAAACACAACTATGAAACTAATCCAGCAAAGACACACAGTGGTCTAATTTCTTTTGTAGGAAGTGAATCTATATTGGTATTAATAATTTAGGTTACTGACCTCTTAAGCCTAGGCGTTTGTACAGACCTGTGTTACTTATATTTTTTCAGGCTTAGGCTTTTCATTATAAAAAAATTAAAATCATGTCTATACTTCTGAGCTTGCAAAGGTCCGCTATAAATTAGGAGCATACTTTTGCAATGATGGGGAGAAGGTGATATTTTCCTGTATGAACTTCCTGCCATTTCCCAATAAACACTCCCATTTTAAGATCAGCATGAGTGCAAGATAAATCTACCGTTTTTGCCACACTTTTGCGTCATTTTGTAGACAAGCAAAAGGTTTACAGTACTTACAGTACTTAATTCTAGCAAGGAATGTTTCAATTAATCCTAACTACTTGGTGGAAAGCGATAGTTTTCTCTCAGCTATGCACAGAAACCTATGGAAAAGCTTGATCATGTAAATCAATTAACAAATGGATTGTTGCATGTAGTAGAATGGCCTAAGGCTGAAAAATTAATAGGAAAAAATATGGTAACTCTCATCCCATGGGGGCTCATTTAGGAGACCTTGAGCCACATTAGAAGATTGTCTAATGTATAGTGAGTTCCCAATATCTACACAAAGAATCTTCAATAATTCATTATATTTTGGCTAGGATTCAAACTGCTCCATCTACAAATAGAAGCCAGTTCTGCTCACAAGGAGAAGGGTTACTTGTCTTCCTTTCCAATTTCAGCTCTGTATCAAATCCAACTCTGTTGAGGGGATCCCTTATGAAGTTGAAAGTGGACCCCCATTCCTTATTCAAAGTAAGTGCATAAACAACCTGAATTAGGAATTGAAGTTTTCACACCACACTTGAAATAAGCTAAATCCCTGCCCAGGAAAGGCTGTCCCTTATAAAATGCTTCAGAATTGTTAATGCCCCAAAGCTGTGCGATGTGTTTTAGTATTAAGTCAAGTGCCATCCATGTACAGTATATGGCATTTAATAAAGAATGAGAGGTCACTCTCTAGTACAGTGTTTCCCAACCTTGTGCCTCCAGATGTTTTTGGCCTACAACTCCCATCATCCCTGACCACTGGTCTTGCTAGCTAGGGATGATGGGAGTTGTAGGCCAAAAACATCTGGAGGCACAAGGTTGGGAAACACTGCTCTAGTACAAGAGGGTTACAATTTAAAACACAAGTGAAACCAGAAGAGGAGGAAAATGAGGCGGAAAGGTAAGGTAGGATTGTCATCATTCCAGTTATACATAGTTAACATTAAGGAATGGGCTTTTGCTCCAAAATATTACGGTATGTACACATTACTGGCTTAAAATGCAGTGAGGTAATTTCTTGTGCTGCCTTTCAAGTAAATCCAGCAATTAGCTTTTCTGGCACGAGGTGACTGCCTTTTGTGGGGTGGGGAGCGTTTTTTGGCAAGAGAGGCATTGCGGAAAGGAGCTACTTGTGCTTTCTGGGCTCCGATTCCTTCACTTTGTTTGGCTCCTGCCTGCAGATAGTTCATAGCTATGTTTCCCCTGGTGTTGGCACGTTAAAGAACCAAAGTGGACTCAGTCCTCACCCACTTACGAGGGAGTAAGGCCTATTGAATCCGATGGGACTTCTGAGTAGACAGTGGTTAATATTTGCAGCCTCAGTTCTGAGTCAACAGGAAAAGGCAGCTGGCAATGGGATGCTTCTCCGAGGTCAGACATGTAAGACTATCCTCAGGAAATGTTCCCACTGTGTACACCTGGGATTCACTATGCATTGTATAGTTCGTGGCTTAGGGGAAATCCTACCAAAACTCAGTTATTCAGAAGGAAAGCTTGTGGGCAGTGCCATAATAACTAACCATAATCGTATGCGAAGCACAATAACCATTGTTTTTTTGGAAGACTCCAAACCCGAGAGGGAAGCGCTTCTGCCCCAACACGTCTCCTGGCTTAGGACGCGCCGCTTCCCATCTCTCCTCGCCTGCCTGTTTTGTTTTAAACTTCCCATTGAGCGGAAAGAAGGCACGTGCTTCTTCAAGCCCAGGTTGCGCGGCGGCCCTTCAAGGAAACGGCCCACTAGCCCGCAGGGAAGAAGCTGCGCCTCCGTCCCTCCCTGCGCGGCCACCCTGGGCGTTAAACGCGCTCGCCTGGTCCCAGGAGGAGCAGCAGCAGCAGCTCCATCTCCTAGGGTTGGAGAGGGGCGCGCGCGCGCGGCTTTCCTTGGGCGCGACCTCGACGAGCCCGTGGAACAGGCGCGGCTGCCTGCTCGCCTCGGGCAGGGAAAGGAGGGATAGGAGCGCGAGAGCAGGTTGCCACACGTTCGCCAGAGCGCGAGCGAGAAAGAGGCAACGAGCACCTGGGAGGCGCCGGGAGCGGCGTGGTCGCCCCGCTTTATTTTTTCCACACAGCCGTCGTAGCGAGCAGCAAACGGCCCTTCCCGCCTCTCTCCTCAGCCCCGGCACTCCTTCGCCTTTTCCCGCCTCCCCAGCGCCACAAGGCAGCGTCAGGTGTCGTGCCGAAGTGGACAGTGCGCCTGTGCGGCAAAGCATTATTCTCTCCAGCTCCCGTGCCCAGCCGCGGAGGAAAGTAAACCGCAGCTAGCGCGCCGGAGGAGGAGGAGGAGGAAGATGGCGGAGCCGGGGCCAACGCGGACGTCTCCCTCGTACCCACGGGCGTCAGGTAGGACATAAGTGTGTGTGTGTGTGTGTGTGTGACCCAGCAGGTGTGGTTTGTGGGAAGGTGCTTGGATTGCTTTTTTATTTTTGTATTTTTTTTTACTTTGCAGAGAAGACTCTTTGCTGCGTTCCCCCCCTTGTACACCCAGCCACCCACCTCAGTGGAGGGCGGGTGAAAGCTGCGAGGGGGCCGGGCAGGTGCCCTTCCGTGCTCCTTGCCCTCCATGCTGCAACGTGGTGTTGCCGCCGCCAGTCTCCGTGTGGCAGCGTGATTTATTTGCAAGGGGTGGGTGTGTGCGCGGTGACATTTGGCAAGCGGGCGCGCTGGGAATCGTAGCATAGCCGAAGCCGGGAAGGCGCCAGAACCAAGCCTTGGAGGTGGGGAGGGGGAGATTGTACTGGAGAGGCTATTGTAAGGATGATAGGAGGCCTCACCCGAGGCGAGGAAGAGGATGGCCTGGAAGATGTAGGGGGTTTTGGGGTTTTTTTTGCAGGAGAGCTTTGTTGCTGGTAATTGGGGAAGGTCAAGGATAGCACATCAACTCGGAGGGAGAAACTAGACGAAAATCAACGTTTGGGCGGTGGGCTTCTTTACCCAGGCATCAATAACGCTCCTTTGCTGACTCGCTGTCATAGGAAACACGAGGCGGGCAGTAAAACGACAGGAAAGGATCGGTGTGCTGTTAGGGCTTTTGTATTCTCTTTTACCAGCCGACGAAAGCTTTTAGTGCTTTAACGGTGTATGGTCTCCTTGGTTGTAAAACAAGGCTGTCTTTGGTGTTCACTGGAAAGGGGAGTGTAAACTGGTAATGTCTCTTGCGAGGCTAATGTTACTTGGTTAAATATGCAGAGGTGCATATTTTGATTCCAAAATAATGCTTTTTTGTGTGTGGCGTCTTTACATGTCTCTTTATGTCGTTTAAACCTGTTGGATCGGTGCTACGAGGCGGATCCAAGCACAAGAGACAAATTACACAATCATGGAGCGTGTTGCCGGATACTTGAGGTTCTGCTTTTAACCAGGGGACTTGGGGCACAGGCCAGTTCCACCAATGCTTTGGACTGTCCTGTGTGGGCAGAGAAATAAAACAAAACAAACAAATAAATAACAGGCTCCTTTCTAAAACGTGGCTACCTCTTCAAAGATCTAGCATGCTTTGAATTTAGCAGGTAGTCCTGTAAAAGGTGGTGATAAGAAGTCTAATCTTTTCAATCAGTTAAGTCGGGGCCCCTCAGAAGGCTGCCCAGCAAAATGGTGCTCCACTTTGGTTTCTTAAATTCTCAGATGGATCTTGTATTATTACATTTATATCTTGCATTTCTTCTATTGTGGAATTCAAGGTGGCCTGGTGTCCATGTGGCTTCTAAGCAGGAACCCATCCAGGCACTAACCAGACTTAACTGCTTACCTAGGTTTTGAATGTGACTCTCTATGGGAGACCCACAAGTCCAAATTTCCTTAGTATGGCAATCCGTCAATTTATTATCACAAGAATTTTGGACTTTGTGTCTTTGGTGACAGTTAAGGTAAAGGTAAAGGTACCCCTGCCCGTACGGGCCAGTCTTGACAGACTCTGGGGTTGTGCGCCCATCTCACTTAAGAGGCCAGGGGCCAGCGCTGTCCGGAGACACTTCCGGGTCACGTGGCCAGCGTGACAAAGCTGCATCTGGCGAGCCAGAGCTGCACACGGAAACGCCGTTTACCTTCCCGCTGGTAAGCGGTCCCTATTTATCTACTTGCACCCGGAGGTGCTTTCGAACTGCTAGGTTGGCAGGCGCTGGGACCGAGCAGCGGGAGCGCACCCCACCGCAGGGATTCGAACCGCCGACCTTTCAGTCGGCAAGTCCTAGGCGCTGAGGCTTTAACCCACAGCGCCACCTGCGTCCCACAACGCCACCTGCGTCCCTTGGTGACAGTTACTTTGGGGCATTTTATTTATAAGATTACCTATTTTATCACCATTGCTTGAGGCATAAAATCAAAAATTTACACAACGCACCCCTATTGATTGAAATTTGTTGAAATGTTTAGAGAACTTAAATTCCCACAACAAAACTGAATAACTTTTTAAGAACACTAACCATCTGCTTTGAAGATATTCCTGTGCATCAAAGTAGAGCTGTAATAGTCACTCAAACAAACTCCCTTTATTGAGTACCTTCTTGTGAACTATCACTGCATCTGCCCCCAGCCAGCAGTTCCCAAATGTTAGAATGTAAGATTCACACACTTACAATGTTTGGTTGCAAGTTGTAAGAGACACAGTTGTAAGTAGTATTCATCATGCTTGTTTAGGATTAAAAGCAATTATTTTGGGTTTACCTGTGTCTGTGACCCACCTGCACTGGCTTTGTGACCCATTTGTGGGTCACGACCCACAGGTTGGGAAACACTGCCCTAAATGATGACTAGCTTCATGCAAATTTTAGGAAAGTTTCAGTGCTACAGTAGTGTGATAGCATTTTCGTGACTTCTTGTGACACAAGCTTTTGTAGGTAGTGACCTACATTGATTCATTATGGGTATCGAATACAAATTCCAGAATAATCAATTTTACTTTAAATTCATTTCCTTCACTTCAAGCCCATTGCACAGTAAACCAGTTAGTTAAAGATGGCAGCAAAAGCCCTATCACTTTCAAATGTATATGTGTGTTCAAGTTCTTGACTTTAAATATCCTACCCTATACAGTAAGCCAACCTTGAGGGCAGAAAGTGAGGAGGAATTAAAGAACCTTTTAATGAGGGTGAAAGAGGAGAGCACAAAATATGGTCTGAAGCTCAACATTAAAAAAAAAAACTAAGATCATGGCCACTGGGTCCTCCTGGCAAATAGAAGGGGAAGAAATTGAGGCAGTGAGAGATTTTACTTTCTTGGGTTCCGTGATCACTGCAGATGGTGACAGCAGTCACGAAATTAAAAAGCGCCTGCTTCTTGGGAGAAAAGCAATGACTAACCTAGACAGCATCTTAAAAAGTAGACACATCACCTTGCCAACAAAGGTCCGTATAGTTAAAGCTATGGTTTTCCCAGTAGTGATGTATGGAAGTGAGAGCTGGACCATAAAGAAGGCTGATCGCCAAAGAATTTATGCTTTTGAATTATGGTGCTGGAGGAGACTCTTGAGAGTCCCATGGACTGCAAGAAGATCAAACCTCTACATTCTTAAGGAAATCAGCCCTGAGTGCTCACTGGAAGGACAGGAGAGAAGGAGAAGGGGATGACAGAGGACGAGGTGGTTGGACAGTGTTCTCGAAGTACCAGCATGAGTTTGACCAAACTGCAGGAGGCAGTGGAAGACAGAAGTGCCTGGCGTGCTCTGGTCCATGGGGTCACGAAGAGTCGGACATGACTAAATGACTAAACAACAACAATACAATAAGCAAAAACTAACTACTGTACTATCAATTGACCAAAATATTATTTAAAGAAAAGTAGTTCAGCATCTCTCTGAAGAGGAAGTCACAGAGATATTTTGTGTCATTCATATTTTATTTTCTATAAACAGATTCCAACAAATCTATTTGTTCCTATGTTCCTTCATCCTCTGAGCACTGCTTAGCCTATGAGCTGAGGAAAAACCAAAATATATATTATATATATGCTTGTAGCATTGGATAAATTGAAAAAGTATGTGAGACGTTTGGGTTTAAAAGCTGACCTTTGGATCCAGCCTTAGCTGAGTTAGTTAGGCACACCATTTCACTGTAAACTATTATTTTCACAAGTAGCCATTAAATACAACAGCCTGAAGCGAACAGTGTGCGTCTCTCCTGGTCCACCCTGTAAATCCAGGCTTACGATGAACTTTTAGACAGGTACATTTGTGTTGTATGAGCTATTTTAGGAACACAAACCACAATTTTTTATTTAATCTGTTGCTCTGGGATTCCTATTTCACATGTTCTGTGGAAAATACAAGCAGTAGTCGTATACAAAACCATGCCTTCTTGGTTGCATTATTCGCATTACTATGAATTCTGGCTTTGTCAGAAAGAAACATAAAGTCAGAAATCCTACTGAAAATTAAGAGTGCAATCTTATGCATGATTACTCAGACGAAAGTTTCACGGTGTTTGGCGGGGTCTTTGTGCATAAGATTTCAGCCTTAGTTTTCTCGATTTCATTTAGTTCAGTGTGATTTGCAGATCAGCTTGTGGGAATTCCCTACTGAATACAACATTCAGCTGGTAATGCAGGCTCATCAGTATGAAAGATGTTCAGGAAGTTGCTCAGCTCATCTGTATTTGAAATAAAGAATTACAGTACATTATTGAAATGCTAACCTGTGTAGTTGATAAGCACTGATGTGTTGCCTGAAAGAAAGCATGCTTCCATTTTTATATCGTTGTGAGAGACCCCCAACCCCTGTAATATATTAGGAAGAATGACCAGATTTCTTTGTCATAGCTGAATGTGTGTGTGCATCTTCCTCAGTTACTCACTGACTTCTTCACTGGATAGCTCAGCTGAATTCACTAACACTATACAGGTTTAAGGAGTTAGAGCTTCCCTTGAAAGTGGTTTTATAGGTTACTGAGCAATTTACCAAACTTAACATTTTTATATAATATAAGCATGTTTATGTAGGGAATACACATCACACATTTTTTCATCCATTCGGTGTGTATTAAAGGGTTGCACTGTAAAAAAACCATTTCTTTAATATTTAGTATGGAACAAATTGAAAAAGCAAAACTTTTGTCTTCACTGGAATATTTACGTTACAGAAATGTTTGGGAACGTTAATGAAATAGTACAGTCCTTTTACTATGTGAAAGAATTACTTGTAAATGGCACTTTAGGGTATGCTTCACTCCTACAATTTTAAAAATTATTAAAATTATAAAGTAGGTCAGGAGCTGTATAGAACGTTGTGATATGACTCTTAGAGGAATTGCAGTCCATTAAGACTATGTTTTTATCACAGCTGTATCGGCTGCCATGATTTGGTAATTGTTCCAGTTTTAGTATGTTATACTATTGTTCAATTGGTTTGTGTGTATAGTTAGGTTTTTGGTCTATTGTAAGATGGATGAGGGACGCGGGTGGCGCTGTGGGTTAAACCACAGAGCCTAGGGCTTGCCGATCAGAAGGTTGGCAGTTCAAATCCCTGTGACGGGGTGAGCTCCCGTTGCTCGGTCCCTGCTCCTGCCAACCTAGCAGTTCGAAAACACGTCAAAGTGCAAGTAGATAAATAGGGACTGCTCCGGCAGGAAGGTAAACGGCATTTCCGTGCGCTGCTCTGGTTCGCCAGAAGCAGCTTAGTTATGCTGACCACATGACCTGGAAGCTGTACGCCGGCTCCCTCGGCCAATAAAGTGAAATGAGCGCCACAACCCCAGAGTGGGTCACGACTGAACCTAATGATCAGGGGTCCCTTTACCCTTTACCTTTACTAAGATGCATGAAGGGTGGTATATAAATGGAATAAATAACAATGATACGGGATGGGGCAAATGGAGAGAATGGACAAATAGGGATGGGGCTAGAGTCAATTTGCAAAGAGGGGGCAGCCAGGTTCTCTGGTGTTAGGATGGTTAGCAAAAGCTTTGCTGAAAAAGTAGGCAAGCCTCATTCAGTCAGGTATGAATTCAGGTGAGTATCATTGATGTATGTGTGTGTGCACACACACTTAAAATAAATAAATAACTTGGCTGGGATTTGTGGCTTTTTCTCTTTGAATAGTAGACATTCATTCCATATTGTTCTCATTAATGAGAACTTCTTTTTCTAACTTTGATGGGGTGTTGTATTTCATCTCAGGTTTTGCCATATTTTCAATTAATGTAATGACATTTGCAAACTTTAGAGCCTTGCTATAGCTGTAAGTGGTTGCTAGGCTTCTCCCCACCTTTCCCTGTCACTTGTATTTTGCCAGGAGTATTGTTAGTGTGAGATGGTAATTGAAGCTTTTCATTATGCAGGGGGGCTGTCACTAACATGCATGGTTTTAGATGCCCATGTGTAATAATATTTACATATCATTTTCAAAACTAGCTGATCATTATGTTTCACCGTACTGTGAAAGGATTGCTCTCAAATGCAGAAAACTTGAGTCTTTTTTGAAAAACAACTACAATTGTGTTTAGGACATATTCTATACATTGCTTCTGACATGCAGTTCTTTATACTAATTAATTCTAAATGCTAATATTGGTATGAGTCAAGATTATAATACAGCAATATTGTCTGTGCTATATCAGAGCTGGAAAGCCACCAAGGATATACCGTAAATTTCGCTCTATAACACGCAGATTTTTTCTCCTAAAAAGGAAGGGGAAATGTCTGTGCGTGTTATAGAGCGAATGTGTGGTCCCTGGAGCCGAAAAATCAAGCAAAAATCAAATCGCGGGGCTGCACGCTGCACAGAGAAGCGGGCTGCTTTCCTGCATTCTGCCTCAGGGTCTTACTGCCCACCCTTCTCTGTTTCCTTGCTGTGTTTGCTGAAACGGAACAAAGAGCAGGGAAAGCCCCTCCCCTCCAGGCAAGCTCCGGTGCTGCTGGGGGAGAGGGAGAGAGAGGGGGGAAGGGAGAGAGGGGGGGGAGGGAGCGAGGGAGGGAGGGAGGGAGGGAGAGAGAGAGAGAGAGAGAGAGAGAGAGAGAGAGAGATGGAGAGAGAGAGAGAGATGGTTGGCTGGCTTGGGTGGGGGAAAACTTTTGCCTTCCTTTCCTCCCTACCCCTCTCCTGCATTCTTAGCCAGCTGCTTCTCTGCACACCCCTCTCCTGTTCCTTGTCCCTTCTGTGTTTTTCCTTCCCTCCCCACTTAAAATGTGGTTACAAAGCATAGATCCTCAGGATCTTTGCATTGGGTCACCCCAAATTCACCATCAGATCACATAGCATGTCCATGGCTACAGCCTGCCCCCCCAAAATCACGCACCCACTGTTGCCTGGGGCTGCAATGGTGCAAAAATGTGGTTAAAAAGTATGGATCCACATGGATCCTCAGGATCTTTGCATTGGGTCACCCCAAATTCACCATCAGATCACATAGCATGTCCATGGCTACAGCCTGCACCAAAAAAATCATGCACCCACTGTTGCCTGGGGCTGCAATGGTGCAAAAACGTGGTTACAGAGCATGGATCCACAGGGATTCTCAGGATCTTTGCATTGGGTCATCCCAAATTCACCATCAGATCACATGTCTGTGGCCACAGCATGAAGCCCAAAAATGATACATCCACTGTTTCATTCAGAATGTTTTTTCCCTTGTTTTCCTCCTCTAAAAACAATGTGCGTGTTATGGTCAGGTGCGTGTTATAGAGCGAAAAATACGGTAGTTTCAACCTGCCAGAACTAACTGACTCTTGCTTCCCTTCATTTGTATTATATTGATTTCAAACGTATACAGTTCTTCTGAGGAGCCCAACTGTTCCTGATGAGTGCTAATCAATTCCGGCTCAGCAACTGCCTTCTTCTATTCATCATAACAAAATCAATTTGAATTGGAGCTGAAACAATCCATTTGATCACGGCAGAATCTTCCTCCTTTAAAAAGAAGGTTGTTTGCTGGTGAAACACAGAAAATTCAAGGAATGCCCATTGGGACTACCTTCCCATAGACTGTGTAGCAGGTTCGGTTTTACCCTTTAGACCTTGAAAATTTGTCAGTAACGTTAACTGTTTCCTGTAAAGGTTTTCCACTTTCCTTTTTAAAAAATATCTCTCCAAGTAAGGGTGCAGTTGGGTTTATCAAGGAGACCTGCTCCTGCATCATAAGGAGCTTTTTCACACTAGTGCTGGACATTAACAGGAGCATGTAGCACTAATATGGGTGTGTGTGTGTGTGTGTGTGTGTGTGTTTTGAACTCTTTTTTACAGGAGAAAATTTTAAAAGCCCTGAATGTTTTTAAATTAAAAAAAGGAAAAAGGAAAGAAGATTGGACATTAGAATTCCAGGCAAACTCCCACATGCTCCAGTGAATTTATCTGACAGCTGTGCCAATGCATGATTAGTTCCAAGGAAAATGCACTTGCAGCATTTTAAGGCAAGAAGATACGGGTTAAAAGCTGGCCTGCACCGTCTACTATGTTGCACTGATAAAAACTGTTCATATGGGCAACTCTGTCACATTACAGTATTTTGTTTGAAGTTGACCTTGCTTGAGCTGAATAGCTACAAAGGGAACATCAGGATCTTTACACTGTCTGGCCACCAATACTTTTGGCTTCTTTTCTTTTGCCTAGTGAGCAGTTAAGTTCTGTTAAACACCTTACCCAAATCCAGAGTGGAGTCCCTAAGACAGTTGGATGGCACCTTATACTCCTCCTTCCGGCAGCTCCTGCTGCCAAGTTGTTGCCAAACGTATTGCTCTGTTTTCCTTTGGACCACACTAGCAAGGCCAGGAGGGAAGTCTTGTCTTCTGGGAAGACCAGGACTTCCGTACTCGCTACCCAGGCTTGTGCCCAAAGGAAATCACTTTGGTGCTGCTAACACAGCCATTTGACTTCAGCACACTCCATTGTCTCTCGAGACAAAGAGATGCCAACAAATCTGGGACCTTATGATCAATGGCAGTTAATAACTCAAATTGGTGATGATCGTATAAATATTCTGAAGAAGGTAGAATCTACAGTTCTGTGTACAGTCATACCTCTTGTTGCGTTTGCTTCATGATACGTTTTTTCAGGTTGCGTCCCGCGGCAACCCGGAAGTACTGGAAAGCGTTACTTCTGGGTTTCGCCGCATGCGCAGATGCACAAAATGACGTAATGCGCAGATGCGGCACGTGCAGACACAGGTTGCGTTCTGCTCATGTTGCAAACGGGACTTCGGAATGGATCCCGTTCACAACCAGAGGTACCACTGTAGAAGCATTAGGATCTATGGACGATGTATGCAACCTAGATTATCTAGGTTATAAGAGGTTTTTCTAATTGGGTTTTATAAACAAGGATCATAGGACTAATACATAATACAAATAAATAGGCCAAGTCTTCTTATCTCATTTGTATATCACAAAAATAGCATAATAAATTTGCAGTAAAATCTACACCATATGGTTCAGAGTCCGTGTATAAGTTATTGGTTAGGTTATAAGAGTTTTAAGTCTCTGTTTCAGCTTTTTATTAATGTTTTGTTAGCTCCTGTTTCTAAAGCCACTCTCAATGTTTGCCATTTGGGACTCGCTGAAACTTAATACTTGATAATTTAATTGCTGTTTGAACTGGTAGCGTGCACGTGACATCCCAATTTTTCCTGAAGTAGCATAGGCTTGAAAACATTCTGTTGGTGCTCTTGGCAGAAGACATGCATGTTAATGTTGGTAGATCATGTCTCTCTCATTCCTATTGCTCCTTAGTATTAAAATATTCAGTTGTTTACATAGCTTGTGATTCTGGACATAGAAAGATCCATGGATAAGAACGGATTATCTAGTTTCTCTTATCTGAAAATACAACAAACGAACGCACATTCTTGGCGAGGTACAGTGACATGTGTTATCCTCATTTTCCATGGTATCATTTATTAATAATCTGCTTTTTATCCCAACATTAATACATATTAATACAGAAGAAATGTGCAATAAAAGTACAGTCATACCTCGGGTTGAAGTTGCTTCAGGTTGAACGCTTTCGGGTTGCACTCCGCGGCGACCCGGAAGTAACAGAACGCGTTACTTCCGGGTTTCGCCGCTCGTACATGCGCATAT
Source organism: Podarcis gaigeae (assembly GCF_964106915.1). Classification (NCBI taxonomy): domain Eukaryota; kingdom Metazoa; phylum Chordata; class Lepidosauria; order Squamata; family Lacertidae; genus Podarcis; species Podarcis gaigeae. The sequence continues at coordinate 43,347,754 of NC_139677.1, read as the reverse complement.
GGTCAAAATGATGGCATGTGCGGAAGCGGCGAATCACGATCCACGCACGTGCAGTTGCGGGTTGCGTTTGCTTCAGGATGCGAACGGGGCTCCGGAACGGATCCTGTTCACACCCTGAGGCACCACTGTACACTGCATGCAATAAATTAACACCATGTAAAATAGCATTGAAATTCATCCATGGCAATGCATGCCCAAAGCAGCTGATAATGTTAGAAAATAATAATATAATAAATATACAATAAAATTTAACTACTTACATATGCATACTTACACCTCCTCTCTTCCGTCACTTGAAATTTTAAACCTTGCTTTGTTTAAACAAGTTTTACAGTGGTACCTCGAGCGACAAATGCCTCAGATTACAAACGCTTCAGGTTACAAACTCTGCTAACCTGGAAGAGGTACCTTGAGTTGAGAACTTTGCCTCAGGATGAGAAGGGAAATCGTGTGCTGGCGCCGCAGCAGCAGCAAGAGGCCCCATTTGCGAAAGCACGCCTCTAGTTAAGAACAGTTTCAGGCTAAGAACAGACCTCCAGAACGAATTCAATTTGTAACTAGAGGTACCACTGTATTCTCTTTTTACTCAAGGGGTATATGACACCAAGCTGACCAGTTTTCAGCTGGTGAAGCAGGTTCTGGCTCATGAAAACTTAAGCCACAATAAATTTACTAGTATTTAAGGTGCCACAAGAGTTTTTGTGTGTGCTGCAGTAGAACATCTACCACAGCATGTGATGGTCGAGGCTACTCCTTTTCACAGGATGAATTTGTTCAGTTGTTATAAAAGCAAGTGTGTAAAACTGCCAGAAATTTAACTGACAAACTGTGAAGGAAGGTTCAGGCTCGTGCAGTCATTCTGCCACAAGGCTTCTCATCAAAGGGAAAGTAGGGAGTTACATGAGGTGAAATCATTGCTTTTAATGAAGGCTTAATTGAAGCTTGATGTGGAAGGAGTGCCTGTAGCAAAGTACCTACTATGCAGACACTGAATTTGAATAACTCTGATGGAAGCTTAGTTCTTCGACAGAAATACCCAAGGGGAATTGACCTCTATAAAAAGTCAACTTTTTGTTTCAAGTTTTTTTTAAAAAAGTTCTATAGGGCAAGACTGCTAATCCTACCACAGCCACTGCAATACAAGTAAATGGTAACTCTTGGATGTTTTTAATTTAGTACACAGGCAATCCCCGTTTACGCGGGGGTTGTGTTCTGAGGCACTGTGCGCATCAGTGGGATGTGCATAAACCTATCCGGTTCTGACGCCACCCCCACCCCCACCCCTTTGGGGTGCTGAAAATGACTCACATATCCGTGGTCGGACACATGCCAATCATGCTCAAATGGGGAGTTCCCTGTAGTGTACCTGTCCTTTTCTCATGATAAGTATATTATAAAAACCATAGTGATCTGAGTGTAACAAAGATGCAAAACAAAACAAAATTACATCAGCAAGAAAATAAGTTCTTGATTCTGAAATAAGATGCTGCCTGCTAAAAGTGCTTTCAACAGATTTTTAAAAGGGGGAAGTTGTCCAACATATATGGATAGCTATCTGATTCAGTGAGTTTGAACAATTTGTCAAATAGAAGCAAGGGTTTTATATAACGTTATACCTTACGTATACCTTATGTGATTGCATACTTCAAAGGTGACGTTATATGCCCTGTAACACATCAGAAATATTTGTCAGTGTTTTTACATCTTGGATTATCCAGGTTGTTTTGTTTTTTATTCTGTTTTTTGGTCTTGGTTTGAAATCTTTTGCAGTTATGCTGTTGATAGTTTAATGAGTGGTTCTAATCTCTGTTTGAGACTTGAGGCAGAGAAGGAGGCTGGCACGTGGAGCATTGAGTATACCGCTCTACCTGCATTTCATAATAAAACAACTAGCTTAAAATGCCTAAGGACTGCTGGCTTGCCACTAGAAATTGAATCACTATATTCACCCTGCTCCAGTAGCAAGGGCTGCCCCAAAGGAAGACCTCACAAGTTTGCAGTTCTTGCCTCTGTGAATTAGGGTTTTGGTGGAAGAATATATGATTTAAAGAAGCATTCCCAAGTCACATCGGTCTTATCTGCATAGTGTACCATAATAAATCATATTTAATGGTTTGCTGTGAACATGCTGATCTCACCTTCCTTGTTCATCCACATTAATGCACCAGAGAAACAAACCACCATCCCTGACTTAGCATTGTGTCAGAGCTGGGGATCATGGCTGTTTCACGCCAAGTAAACCATAGGAAGTCAAGGTTTTGTTCTTGGCTCCCCAATTGTAGTTTGTCTGGAGCGAGACATGATCCCTCATTCAGACACACTACTAAGCCAGATATAGTGGTTTGTTTTTCCTGGGTGTTTGTGGGAAGTAGCGGAGCAGATGAGCTCAGCACATTCATAGCAAACCATTAACTATGGTTTGCCAAGCCATATAGATTGTTCCATTTAACAGTTGTCGGGTCCTGCAATAAATCCACCTCAACAACCTCAAATAAATCCAAAGTGGTCATTCTTTAATGTACTGAATACCTTGGAGGAAGACAGGTGAAAGACAGAATGGCTTGCAGAATAAATGGCTCTAGATCAGAGTGGTCCTACAAGCTGGCCGCATGTGGCCTGTAAGGCCTTTTTGGGTGACCCTTAGTGGACAAGGGGCAGGCTGCAGGCCATGCTGTTCTGTAGTGTCCTTGCAAGGTACCTGTACAGCTGGCTCTGAGAGATGGAGTCCGCGCCATGCTGCTTTGGTCACCCACTGGTGACATTGGCAGTATGGCTTCTCTGGAGCCACCTCCATTGCACCCTTTGCCGCAGCAGCCCATTGCTCACTCACTGTCCCGCTAACCTGGCAGAGAAGCTGAGCAGCACCTGTTTGGGCAGCATTGTTAACGAAAGCACATACATCTGTTTGTGTATTCAATTTTCTTTACTAAGTGAATATAGTAAATATATTCATTTTATTATAGATATTCAATTAAACATACTAATTGAATATACAGTGGTACCTCTGGTTACGCACTTAATTTGTTCTGGAGGTCCGATCTTAACCTGAAACTGTTCTTAACCTGAAGCACCACTTTAGCTAATGGGGCCTCCCGCTGCCGCTGCGCCGCCAGAGCACGATTTCTTTTCTTATCCTGAAGCAAAGTTCTTAACCTGAGGTAATATTTCTGGGTTAGCGGAGTCTGTAACCTGAAGCGTATGTAACTCGAGGTACCACTGTATTAAATAATACTAACTATATTGCGGACACTTTAATTTGCGATATGGAAATTTAATTCAGCAGCTGGTTCTATGTCAAAGTACTCTTGCGAACCACTTGGTCTGAGATGGTGGACTGCCCTGCTGTAGATATGGAAGAATGAGAATGCCATCCTCAGAGCACCTCTGAAGCTCACCTTGCACGTGTTGTATGATGGCTAATGAACATTTTGGGAAATCATGCTAAGAAAATAATCAGCAAATTAATAAAACAAATTTTAATCAATAGTGTTCAAGCAAGGTTGTATTTTAACTGCTAACTGTTCATACACTTTAATTTTTTTGTGAATTTGTATTTAATGGTCATAATTTCTTACAGATTGTTGTAACAGAGTTAGCGCTTCATAAACTTTCAGTTGGGTTCAGTTAACATGTTTAAAATAACAAAGCAACAACATCAAAGAAATGGGTGACTTGTTTCTCACTAATTATATAGCAAGAAGTGAGGGAGAAAGAGTATTGCTTTATTTAGTAATGTATGATGACGCCTGAACTAATAAATGTGGGTGTTGGTTAGTACTTGGTTATATAAAAGAGGAAAATGATATTGAGTAAGAACCTGACACATTGTTCTAGTCCAAACTCAGCTGTTTATCTTTACATATTAGTAGTGCATCAGTATACATGCCAAGATGAATAATTATTTTAGTAGAGGATACAGTAAAAAAGTAAATAAAACCCTATGTTGAATATGCCCTTAACTGTTTGTATCAGCTTGGTTGTTGTTTTTTGTCATTGATGGTACATTGGTACCTCGGGTTAAGTACTTAATTCGTTCCGGAGGTCCGTACTTAACCTGAAACTGTTCTTAACCTGAAGCACCACTTTAGCTAATAGGGCATCCTGCTGCTGCCACGCCGCCGGAGCACGATTTCTGTTCTCATCCTGAAGCAAAGTTCTTAACCCGAGGTACTATTTCTGGGTTAGCGGAGTCTGTAACCTGAAGCGTATGTAACCCGAAGCGTATGTAACCCGAGGTACCACTGTATATTAAATTGCCAAGGAGGGTGTTTGAGTAACACTTACTTCAGAGACACTTTTTCATGGTGATTGAAATAGAAGTCTTAAATTTCAAAACAAGATTCTAAAACACACTGCCCATGTTGTGATATGTTTCATTTATTGATATTTATTTACAAGCATCAGTTAAGTACATTTGGCCTTCCATTAGTCTCTGACGTCTTCTCAAGGTTAGTCCTTATCTTGCACCCTGTAAGAGATGTCAATTCAGCATTGCTGAGTAAATGCTGTGCCAGCAGATTATGAGCTTGAAAGTGTGTTTTTGAAAGCAATACGGTGGTTTGTTCTGTAGCACAGCATTATTGAGGGTAACGAAACAGCCATGGTTTTAATTAGAGCTTTGTTTGCTTTTTGTAAGGAAAAAAACACTATCTGTGAAGAGATCTTCATTGTAGGATGCATCTGGTTTTCCAAGTCTGAAGTACAGAACCACGAATCAAGCATTTTACCGGGTTTTAGCCATTTAGCCACTCCTGTTCAGAGTAATATGGATATAAAGGATATTGGGGGGCGGACCCTCTCTCATTTTAATCACCAATAGTTGTTGTAATGTCAACAAGTATTGATATCGACTCTGCATTCTGCAGAATGTGCAATTTATTAAATAAATGCTTTTGTAACTCACCTTTCGGAAAATTTCTCACAAGACAGCACTTTTCTAGTGTCTTCATCATGGAAGTTATATATTATGACTTATGAAAATTGTCAAGAACCTTGCTGGTGTCATTCATGACCTGGTGACCTCCAGATTGGGCAGTGTACTCTTATGTGGGTCGTCCTTTTGAGAATGGCCTGGAAGCTTCAGCTGGTACAGAAATCTACTGCTTTTTATGATCAGACTTGAACATGTTGCAGAATTCCGAAACATCTCCATTTCTCGTCTTGTAAGTTTTTCTGAAAGTGCTGTTTATAGCCTTTAGAGTTCAAATGGCCTGCATCATGATTGTGTTGAAGAATGCCTCTTGTCTCTTCCTCACACCCCCATTCTAAAATCTACTGACAATTCTCAGCTCTTTCTGGGAGCTGAGATGACATGCTAGAACAAGGGTGGAGAACCTGCAGTCCAATAACATCTGCTAGGCCATAGGTTCTCTATCCCTGTGCCAGAAGGATCAAAGCCTTTTCGGTGGTGGCTCTGAAACTATGGATTACATAGATTACATATCTGTGTTCTTCCTTGGTCTTGTTTTAGAGAAAAGCAAAAACACGTTTTTCCAGACATCTGGGATTTAACTGGTAATGTGTGCTTTTCTGTGTGTGTTGTTCAAAATATTTTATAACTTTGTATACGTAATGTACTCCCGAATTGTATATAAACTGCTTTGGGAACATTTGTGTTAAAAGATAATATAGAACTGCAGTAAAAATATACCTAAACCTTTGCAGATTGATATAATCAGCAGAATTCAAAGAGATGCGTTTAGCTAATCATCTGAAACAGATAATTTAATTACTGAAATATCAAGTTTTGTAAATCTGTTTTCACCACCCATTAAGGATGTGTGCTTTAATAATGGAAACTTCCTGGTTTTGCCTTGTAAATAAGGCAGAAGACTGGTCCAATAGCTAGAAATTTTGTGGAAATGGTTATGTGGTGAGGACAAATGGCCATGTAAGACTGTTATCATGCTGCAGTATACGTGGCTGGCAACAAGTAGCCATGACAACTCCTTAGCGACTCATACTTAGGCCATTTCTTCACCAGGAAGCTAGCCTGGTTATTCCAGGAATTTTCTATCTTTGTTTAGATTTTAACACTTGCTGAATCCAGGAATTGGAATGGTCTCAGCATACAGCCGGAACCCCTTACCTCTTATTTTAATTGGTGTAGGGAAAACTGTGTTTTTTCTTACTTCATTGCAATCTGAGATGGAATGATTTCCATGTAGAGAAATTTTCACTGAAAACCTAGTTGAGGTAGTGGTGATTTGTTGAGGTAGTGGTGATTTGGCCATATCAGACCAGCCTGTTATAGGCTGCTTTTGGATTTTAGGCACATGAGTGAGATACAAGTTTAGAAAAAGAATAGTATGTATGAAAGAATATATATTGCATTAACAACTCTGATTTTCCTATAGTTAACAGATGGGAATGATAGAAGAGGGAATTCAGATGTTAAAGTTAGCATCACTGGTCCACAGAAAACAGTTGTAGGTACCACCTGTGCTGTGAAAAACAACTTTTCCTATGATAGAAATGAATGATGAAGTTATTTTCTATTTCTAGCACTCAGATCTTATACAGCCCTCATTCTATTGTTGCTTTGCTTAGCTCTAGTTTACTCTCGCTAGTGTGATCCAGTCTGCAGCAAATTGCTTTTGATTCTTACCACAGTTTCATTGGGAGATATAAGAGGTCTGACTTTGTATAACTCTTTGGGTGCAGATCTTGGACTAGTAACTATCTTGCAGTGTATAAAAATGAAGATTTAAATAATACAAATGGAATGTTCCATTCTATTAACAGTTTCAAGAAAATATACATGACTTGGTCAAAATGTACATTTATTGATTTTTCAATTGGATATTTTAATTCGTAAAGCTGTATGATCCTCTGATGTAGCAAGACTATTGTATTGGCTTTTTGTGTTCATATATTATGGAAATTCAAGAATGAGAAAGTTTGAAAACTAGTAACACATAATTTGCTTAAACAAAATATATATATACAGGGGGATTTATTTATTTTTAAACTGAGTAGCTTGCCACAACAGATGGAACAGAGCATTGCGAACTCTGCATTTGAAAGCTCTTGCAGTTAAATTTAATAACTGCTTTAGGGGTGTTTTTTTTAGTTTCTGTGAACACATATTACTTATCTTGAATTTCCAGAAAAATAAGTACACTCAAATTGCCGTCTCTACCATGACAATCATTGTGCCTGTTATTATGTTCATCAACAGGGTTAACATAGTGTGAGTTGCCCACAGTGTAATTTTATTTTGCTGCTATCGCATGTGGCCAAAAATAATACCATTGCATTTGATATAATAGTACCCAAATGGACCAGAATCTACAAATATGGGCAAGAGCATTTTAAAAATCTAATCTGATGAAAACCCCCATTCTGTAGAAATATGAGGCTCTCAAAAATCCAGCACAGTCAGTCCTAACACCCTCCACTGCTTCTGAGCTGAGAGCTGAGGAGGAAGCCAGAGGTCCGGTCCCCCCCGCAGTTTTACTGGATCTTGAAAACACCTGAAGCACTTTCAAAGCTGTGCAACATCAAAGATGATGACTTCAGGCATTCAAGATGTGCAGACCTCTGAATATGGCACTTTGGTATATTTGTGGTAGTTGGATAAGTAGCTTGGCACAATATATACCAAAGGAGTTTCAGAAATTCAGTATTGTAGAAACCCCAAACGTAAGTAATCGTCACATAGTCCTATGAATACAATTCTATGATTCTATGTTTTCTTAGAAAAACCCCGGTGTGTTCAGTGGACCTAGTAAGTGTGACTTACAATTATAGTCTTAAACTGACAGGAGGTATGTTTGTTTGTTTGTTTGTTTGTTTGTTTGTTTGTATGTAAGTATTTTTAGTCACTGTTTATGTATTTATTTGCTCAGCATTCAAAATTAGCCAGGCACCAGTCACATTTTGCAACAGGCAGCCGGCCTTTTGCAACTAGATGGAGATGTCCGGATGCCACCCTTGGCATCTCCATTTGCCTGGCTGCAGTCGCCTTGTCTGCTGGGCACAGCAGCAGCAAAAGACACACATCTGTTGCTGCCACACTACCCTGCAAACCACCAAATTTGCTTGGCAGCAATCAATCAATCAATCAATCAATCAATCAATAGCTGCTGTCCTTTGCTGCAGCGCTACCCTGCAAACCACCTGATAAGCCTGGCAGCATGTGTGTATGTGTATATATTATTGCTGCTGGGCTGCCTGGTCTGCTAGCATGGCAATAATAATAATAATAATAATAATAATAATGGCGCCTAGGCATTTTGTTTTGGCACCCACAACCTATGTCCCAGGAGCCACAGGGCTCCTAGCTTTCCTATCCCAGTTTCCAAAACTATTTGCTTGGTATTATTTGCTGGTGTTGTCTTTTTTAATATGTGTGTGTGTGTGTGTGTGTGTGTGTGTGTGTGTTTTGTACATTTTTTTTGGGGGGGTACATGTTTTGTGTTAACTAACCGGAGAGCTTTGTGTACTGAAAGTACAATAACAAATTAAATAACTGTCACATTAAATTTCACCACTCTACTGCATGGTAACCCTTGAGAAGAAGGTAAGATATGAGGACCTATTGTACAGAATACTACCAGCTTGCCTGCATTCATTTTTAGCTCCCCTTATTGTCTGCATGGATCTATTTTGTTAAAGTCTTTGCTTGTTTTTGTTCTCAGTTGGACAATACTTTCTTTTTCTAAAGGGAGCTTTCTTGCCTCCCGCTAATAGCGTCTTACTCCTGCTGGGCTGTAGCACACACACACATAGACCATAGTGGTAACCTTTAAGCCATTTATAGTGGGCTTTTCCTTGACAATATTTGCCAGGGAGAAGCAGGAGAGAGATGGATAACAAATTTGCATTCATTTCTGCCTAATGTAAACCTTTACTGTAATTATTCCACAAATTTTACAGAAGGGTGTTCAATACTAAATTTTCTGTTAGTGTGCTAATGATACCAAGGTCAGAATGATTATGTTATACTGTGTCCTTCTTAGCTCACTTAGTGTAATAAGACTTCCTCATTAGTTCTGTTCAGCCAACCTTCAGTATTGATAGTATGACACTTATTTCCTAAGGCTTTGCCTCCAAGTATTTGGATTTCTCATGTGACCATTCTCACTAGTATTCAAAGTACTTCTACCTAAGTTTCCATATATTTATTATGCTTCACCCTGCCCCACAATTGGATATGTTTCTCCCCGTCACCCCAAAACTTAGTTGTCACCCTATCAGGGTTAGGAGTAACCTGGTGGAAGAAAATGCCAGTTTCTCACTTATTCTAGTTCACTGACATTTAATTCCTCCTTCTAGTATTGACAGTGAGCTTAAATGCAGCCTGTGGGGAAGAGCAGGGAAAAAAGGGGGATATATGGTGCAAGAGGAACTATTGGAGTGTAATAAGCTAAGTGCTTAAGACACATCGGGCAAGGCATGGCCAACAGGTCTTAACTATTTGGAGCAACTGTACTGTATATTAAATCTACAACTTTGTGTTCCCCCCAAGCCTAGAGCACGCTTCCTCAACTTGGCCCTCCAGATGTTTTTGGCCTACAACTCCCATGACCCCTAGCTAGCAGGACCAGTGGTCATGGATGATGGGAATTGTAGTCTTAAAACATCTGGAGGGCCGAGGCTGAGGAAGCCTGGCCTAGAGGAAGGTGGAGCATAAAGTTTTAGATTTTTACAGTGGTACCTCGGGTTAAGTACTTAATTCGTTCCAGAGGTCCGTACTTAACCTGAAACTGTTCTTAACCTGAAGCACCACTTTAGCTAATGGAGCCTCCCGCTGCTGCTGCGCCACCGGAGCACAATTTCTGTTCTCATCCTGAAGCAAAGTTCTTAACCTGAAGCACTATTTCTGGGTTAGCGGAGTCTGTACCTGAAGCGTATGTAACCTGAAGCATATGTAACCTGAAGCGTATGTAACCTGAGGTACCACTGTAATACTGTTGCTCTAGTCTAAATACTTATGAGAGGAAGAGAATAAAAGCTTCCACTTTATTTCTCCAAGAATAACTTAAGTTTGAAGATGTATTATCTCTAGTTAGCTAATGCTGATGCTTAGTCATCCCAAATGTTCCCAGCGGTCCTGCAGAACAGAGCTGGGGGACCTTTGTCCCTTCAGATGTTGTTGGGACTCCAGTTCTCATCAGTCCCAGCCAACACAGCCAATGGTTAGTTATGATGGGAGCTGTGGTCCAGAAACTTCTGAAGGACCAAAGGTTCCCCAGCATTGGTTTAGAATGTTAAAGGATAAAAGCAGCATCCTAAATTGAGCCCAGAAACAAATAGGCAGCTAGCATTATTGGCACAGAATAAGTGTTACATGATCCAAACACCTAGTGTTCTGGCTGCTGCATTCAGCAGCAGTTGTAATATCCAAACTGTCTTCAAGGGCAGCCCCATGTAAGGTGTATTACAGTTATCAAACCTAGACATAACAAGCCCATGTGTAAACCGAGGCAAAGTTGAGCAAGCTGGTAACAGGCACACGGTACGGATGAATAAAATAGTATGGATGTTGCATAGTATTTTAAACTTGATGATCCTTCTGTATGGAATTAGTGTACTAAAAGAGTAGTGTTGGTTAAGCAAGCAAAAAAAGATGCACCTATTCATTTATTTGATATACTCTGGACTTGTGCAGTTTGTAAATTAGTGACTGAAAGAAAATGGTTCTCCTCAGTCTTTTCACTTGTAGTAGTCTCCTATGTCTTGTTACAGTTATTCAGCCGCTGAAAGTGTTTTATATATATATTGACAATCTAGAGCAGACTGTCATAGCTCTGTATTTAACACGACTTCTAAAATTTGAAAGCTTAGTGACCCACAGTGATTTAATTGGTTCGTAATATAGTATGACATCGAATAAGCCAAAATTTGACAGTGGGTTTCGTATATATTCTTAGATACATGAAGCCTAACCTCCTAGCAGGGTCTCCTGAAATGAATTGAAGTTTCAGAATATCATCTTGCTTGATTTCACCATTTGTTCGTTCATTAAGCAGACCATTTTCAGATTCTGCTAATCTGCAGTTTATATTTTCACTCATTACATTTATCCTTCATCTTTCTCCTAGGAGCCCAAGGTAGCTTGCCTGTTTCTTCCACTCCCCATTCCACCGCATTTTATCCTCACAACATCTCTAGGAACACAAAGTTTGGCCCCCTCCAAAATGTAAGCAGACAGTAAGGAATGCTACTAAAAAATTTGAAGAGCACATTGCTAAAAACATTAAGACTAACAGCAGTAAGTTCTTTAAATATATAGCTGTTGCCCGTCTAGGTATGCAGTGGGACTGTTTGAGTGAGTTTTGTGAGTGTTCGGCATTCCCCTCCCAAAAAAGTTCAACAACTCTGGACAATCCTCCCCCAAAGCTGAACAACTCTGGGCCATCTCACTCTATTTTCTTAAATTGGAGTCCCTAAAAGTAGGGGTCATCTTATACGTGTTATACACAGAGCGTGTTATACACAGAAAAATACAGTATTTAGTGTTAATTCTGGAAATGTATACTCAATTCTGACCGAACTAAGCCTCATGTATATTGTGCTCAAGGTGGCTTAGTTCGATCAGAATCGAGGATACACTTTCAGAGTTAATATTGAATACAGTGGTACCTTGGTTTACAACCATGATCTGTTTGTAAACCAAAACAGGTTGTAACCCAAGGCACGCTTTTGCCAGTGGGGCCTCCCCCCCCCAAAAAAGGGTTGTAATCCAAAAAAAGTTTGCAAACTGCGACACAAAAGACTCTCCTCCTGCCAGAGAGGGGAGTGGTTGTGGGCGGGAGCCGTCTCCGCCTCAAGCAGGGGGTGTTTGCCCCCTGTCTTCCACTCACCTGGCTGATGCCCACGCCCACGGCCAGGCACCCAACGAGGTGCCTACAAGGGGGCGTGTACAGCAGCCTAAATTGCTGCAGCGCCAGCCTCCCGGCCTCACTTTTCGTCGACCCGTCGCAAGTCAAGAGGTCATCACAGAGCTCACTGAAGACAGGGAAGTATATTGCTTCGGGGCTGAAAAGGGGGTTTCGTGTTCTCCCGCTGCGGGTTGGCCTAGTCTGTGCATATTAGGTTTAAATACACCTAATTTTCTCTTTGCTTGGGCCGGAGCGATCACAACCCCCTTTAGCGATCATGCAACTTCCCTGCCGGCCGGGCAGCCCGACTTTGGGTCTGCTACTGTGTGTGTGCGCGCTGATCTGCGTGTGTGTTGAACAGTGCCTCCCCCGCATTTTCTGAGAGTGCCTTCTGCCAGCTTGCCCGTGTCGAAGGGCTAGGTGTGGCCATCGCCTACACCTTCAATTTTGGGTATTCCGTTAAAGGAATCCGGCGGTTGTGTATTCTGTCCGATGCCTGCTTGGCGGGAGGCCATGGCATGACCCTTGGTGACATCAGGGGAGAGCTTATAGTTGTATTAGCATCAACAGGCTCCACCTACTGGTGAATAAACCCCCTTGTTTTAGACTCACCCCTCTCTGAGTGGGTGGAGTCAGCTGACGTAATCCAATGCCTAAGCCAATACCTTTTCACTTGCTGTAATCAATAAAGTTGTGGCCTTTTCTTGCCCATTAACCTTATATCACGTGTCCTTGTGTTTTCATTCCACTTTGCGGGGATCGGGTCCTCGAACCACAACTTCTGGGTTTGACGTGTTTGTAATCCAAATCGTATGCAAACCAAGACGTATGCAAAGCAAGGTACCACTGTACATGACTTCTGGTAAATAAGCCACCTTAGACCCTTAGACGTTAGGGGGCCATGAAAATTTGTGCCCCAGACTTTCTAGACTTGTCTACCCATGTTCTATCTGAAACCAAAGGGCCACATTGCTTGCCAGATGTGAATCCCCCCAGCTCCCCCCCCCACACACTAAGAGTGCTCTTGTGCACAGGTCCTGCTTATGAGTTTCCACCAGGCATCTGGCTGGTCGCTGTGAGAAGAGGAGGCTGGACTAGATGGGCCATTGCCCTGATCAAGCAGATTCTTCTTATGTTGATAATATTCTTTAAACAGTGCAAGTTGAAACCTTATGTAATTTTTTAGACTGGTATTACAGTAGCTAAATTATGATTATGTTAAAAAAAAATATCACCCGATGCCAATATTAAGCACCAGTTGTTTTTTCCTGGAGTAGATTAGTGTGCTGATTGTTGTAATACTTCTGGATGACACACTTATAAACATTTCCGTGTGATTTGTCCCTGTAAAAATAAAGCAGATTCCTAAATTACTGCATTGGTTGAATTTCTGGTCCAGCCCCAAAGGAAATGATGAGGTGCAAGTCTCTGCTATGGCCACACGGGGTCATCCTGAGACTACTAAATGCAAGAAACGTAGGGTTTCCACCAAGATTCCTTCATTGTTTATAATATTCAATAACCCAAGGATTATGGAAGAACAATTTGCAATCAACAGTATGTTTATATATAAATGATATTATGGGTACAATTTTCTGTCTGTTTGCTTACGAGAAATTAAAGTCATAACAATTAAAAACAAAACACATAGTAAGGTAATAGTATCTTAGTGGGCTTTGGAATTTTGGAGGAAGAAATGTCCAAGCTTTTAATCTTTTCCTATTTGATCCATTGTATCATGTAACTAGACTCCAGAATTTTTAAGTCATTCATGTTGACTGTTTATTATGCTGAGTAAACTAGGCACACTGAAATTGAACCCTTAACTTGGTGACTTGGCTGCAGTCCTGTATGCTGTTACGTAACAGTAACCCCCATTAAATTTAGTGGGATTTACATCTGAGCAGACAAGTGTAAGATGTGGGCTGTTGGTAAAGCAATAACACATTGCTGTTTGCTAATGTAAAGTAATGTTCAGTTACAGAAAAATTACAATTAATTGCCAAGATGCGATTCTTGTTGATTTTAAAAAAATGAGGTGGCTGAAAAAGAATGTGCATAAGGGAGAGAGCTGTATTTCCTTTCAATGGATGCTGTATGTTAAGAAAAATTTTATACCTTGCCCTTAAAGAATGAGAGGAATGGGAAGGACAAGTACAAATATTTTTAGTAGTGTATATTGTTTAATTCAAACGCTCTTTGATCGGAGGGAAAAGTGTAAGACCACAAACAGCAAATTCAACATTAAAATCAGAAAGCAGTGCAGATAACAGACACAAACATACAAGTGTTGAACAAAATGCATTAAATGAAATGTCTGCACATAAGACTCTTGGTCTTTTCAAAGAAGACTGCTAGGCTGTGAAGAAAATCGAATGCACTTTACAGTCTGGAAAACGTGTGGAGGATCTAACCACAATTGGAAAGATATTTTCAGGTGTGTAGGTATCATTGCTAAGCAATATGTACTTGAACTTTATTGTAAGGATTAGCAAACCAGTGTTGATCTCATCCTGTTTGGTATTGCTACACACACAAACATATTGCCCCTAGGCAAGAGGTTGGAAGCTTTACTGATAGTTGCTTTCACAGTCTTCCAACTGAAAGGTGGGGTTTTTAATGTGTTCTGTATCTTTATACACGTAATATCTAGGTTGGATGACTCTAACATGCTTTATATCATGGGTGGGCAAACTAAGACCCAGGGGCCAGATCCAGCCCAATCACCTTCTAAATCCGGCCCGCGGACGGTCCGGGAATCAGCGTGTTTTTACATGAGCAGAATGTGTGCTTTTATTTAAAATGCATCTCTGGGTTATTTGTGGGGCATAGGAATTCGTTCATCCGCCCAAAAAAATATAGTCTGGCCCCCCACAAGGTCTGAGAGACAGTGGACCGGCCCCCTGCAGAAAAGGTTTGCTGACCCCTGCTTTATATGATGCTATTCTAAAACAGACCTTACAGGAGATAAGTGAAACTAGCCAAAATTGTAACACTAAGTATGTTTGATTTTTTTGCTGAGTGGTTTGTCCTGTAAATACTGATTAGGCTACTCTTGTGTTGTTAAATTTTAGCAAAAATATTTTGCAAAAATGTGACAGTTGGAATCCTTATAAAAACAACATAAACACTAGTTAAATACTTAAATTTTTTTAGGTACTTGCTGTGATTTTGCTAAAATGGGTTTTTCCTCTTTTGATGTTTATTAGCTGTAGATGGGTTTCTGAAAACTGACGAAAGACAAAGACTAGCCAGGGAAAGAAGAGAAGAAAGGGAAAAGTATCTTGGTAAGTTGACCATTTTCTTCCTTGGATGTAGCTGGACAGCCCACTCTGGGAAGGCATCCTTGAGGATCTAGGTGACAGGCTTTAAGCCTTATTTTCCAGAGGTTGGGGGCATGTTCACTAGTCTTTCCTGCACTGACAATGACTCTGGCCTGTTTTCTCAGTTTAGAACCAGAGGCATTTATTTTTTGAAAAAATAAAACAGGGACTGCTAAGCATCAACTGCATAGACCTCCTCCTCTGGCTGTGCTCTGCTAGGCCAGGCTATTTAGGATAGTTTGGCTTGGGAAGGTTCTTGGCAAGAACAAAAGTTCTTCCATACAACATTCACCCCCCCCCCAACCTCATCCTCTCACCTTCCAGTCTGTTGGTGGTATCAGCTCTAATATTTGTGAAGCATGAGGGCTCATGCCAATGGCTGTAGTGGCAATTGGGGTACCAGCACATGGGAAGTAAGCAGCAGCAATGCAGGAGCAGAAGGGGAAGTATAGATCTGGTTTTATTATTTCTGCCTCTTTGGACTTGGTGCTACATGTTTCAGCCCATGTAGGGTGGTGGACTTCTCCAGTTAGCTGCTTACGTGTTTGAGGAAAGCTTTACTTTCATTTATGTCCAAGGTTATCAATTGTTACTGAATTTTCCACTTAACGATTTAGAAAAGTTGAACCATTTGATTGCTTCAGTGTGTGTGAGAGACAGAGAATGTACATTTGCACTTTAAAAAAAAAACCTAAGCCACGCTAGTGGACCAAGACCCTTTTTTTTTTTTTTTTTTTGGTCTGCTGCGTCATTCTCTTTTAATATGTATGGCACTTCATAGATTTGTATTCTACATCAGAATAGGAGAATTTCTCTCTTTATTGAAGCTGCCAGGGAACAGCAAATCTTGGAAAAAGAAAGGAGAGCAAAGCTTCAGTATGAAAAGCAAATAGAAGAACGATGGAGGAAGCTGGAAGAGCAGAGGCAGAGGGAGGAGCAGAAAAGGGCGGCTGTTGAAGAAAAGAGAAGACAGAAGCTCAGAGAAGAAGAGGTACGCAGTGCTTTAGCATCCTGTACTGGAGGTGGGGACCTGTTTCAGCTGGTTTGGAGCTTGCCCAACCTTCTGGGAGCCACATTACTATAGGAGGTGGGGCAAAACAAAATACCTCATCAAAATGAAAAAAAATATTCACCTGTGCCACCCCTTGTCACAAATGCACGTTCCCCAACCCTCTTTCCCTCTCTTGCTCTTTTTGTACACATACGTGCTTACACACTCATACACACACCCTCTCTCAGTAGTGGGCAGCTTGGTGGGGTAGGGTGCTGACCTGACCTTTAATCGGCTGCTTCACAGCTACTTACCGACAGGTAGAGGAGGAGGTGGAAGTGAGGTTAGTTCAGTGCAAGCATACCAACAAAGTCAATCCATTGCTTCCTGGATTGCAGATAGATGCATGTCCATAGGACTCACATAGAGGCAAGTGTGTATGGGTTAACAAAAGGAAGATGCTGAGGAACAGAAGGCCAAGCTGTAGATGTAGAGATCAGTAGTAAGAACCAGCTAGCAATTCAGCTGCAAGTATGAGGTGTGTGTTTTTTTAAATAGCTGTGGCTCTTTTTGCTGAAGAGTGGTATGCAGAGAGATGCCACCAAGTGACAGTAAACTGTCTGGTGCCATTAAGATGCTAGACAGGCCTCTGTGACACAGGGTACCAAATGCGACAGGCAGGAACGAGGTGTAGGTAGACAAGCTGCTGCAGCATGTCTAGATCTGGAAGTTGGGTGTCACTGAGAGATGGGCATAGGAGTTGCTGCTCTGGATAATAATGGATCAATGACTGCATGGGCACAGTAGGGGCCTGGAGAGACTTGAGTTCATGGTGGATGGTTGCTCTAACTTGGGAGCAGTGGGAAGTTGAACCTTTGCTATCTTTCCTTTGACTCCCAAAATTGTAGGTTAAGGTTGGTTGTCTAGAGCTGATTCTGTGAACATTGATGCATTGAGGAAGGCGGGGGGGGGGGGGGGACAAGTCATTTTTGAGTTTTTTAGAAAAGCATGCTATGACTCTTCCTCCTTGATGCAGTTTTTTGGTAATAGTGAGAGTTGACTGGGTTACCTTCTGAACCAATAAGTGCTTGGCCTTTGAGGTGCAGTTTAGTCTTTGGGTTTGGCTTATGAACGTCCTAAATGACTACCAGTTTCTCTAAGTCACAAAAGGCTTAACCTGGACAGCATATTGATAAGTGACCCTTTTGTCCTTTATCATGAGGATTTATTATTCAGGCCCATGCCTAATATGTGCTAGGTTTTGTACAAAAGTAACAAAGTACAAGTCATTGTTTACCAGCTTTGCAGTTGATGTGTAAGTTATTGGTAAGAACCCACAGATCACTAGTTCAGTTCCCAGAAGTGGATCTACGTTATTCCTTGAAAGCCTCAAAGCCTTTCTAAGCAAACTGACAACTTCACCTTGCCAGTAGGAGTATCGCTTGTTATAAAGCCACCTGATATTAGTGTTCACCCTACATGTAGAAAGCTAACCAGTTAGTGATAAAACACTTCTCTGTGATGAATAGGTTTGCCATGTGCAGTGCTCTTAAAACAAGTTGTCCCTCTCATCGCAGTCTTGGGTTTTATGGGTCCATGAAGGGGACTATACCATATGCCCTGGCTGGATGCTTGAATCACTTACTCTCCATCCCATATTGGTGAAATGTAGAATTCATTTACCATGTGAGGATTTACTGTATTTTTATTTTGCCCTTCCTCCTGTCAAGTCACTCTATTTTATCCTCAAAACAATCCTGTAAGGTATATTATCCAGAGAGATTGTGACTGTGAGCTTTGTGACTCAGCAAAGATTTGAACGATTGTTTCCCTGTTCCAAATGCAACACTTCCGTTGGACAAGGATAAACAAATACTACCCATGGAATATAAAAGCCAGGTCTGAGAGTTCAGTATCATATTCTAGGGTTGCTATCTGCTGTGTGACAAAGGAATGTTACTTGGGAAACAGGTCAGGGGGTGGAGTGGGGGGGTGGGAAGACAATTTATAGGGATCACCCTTGGAAGGAGAAATTATGAGGGGAGAAAAATGGAGTTTCTTTTCTTTCCCCCATCCATAAAAAAACTTGACACGATTTTAGCTAATGGAAAAAATAATGAAAACACCTAGCTATAGTAAATAAAAAACATTAATTCTTAAGCTGCTTAGCAGGTTTCCAGGTTGTTGTTGCTTTTTTTGAAAAAAATAAAAATGAAACGCCACCAGACTGGTGATTGCATACATTAAAGGAAGGTTTCTGTGTGATTGGAAGGAATCATTGCAGCAACTCACCACTGAGGCAGAAGACATAGCTCTGCTGAGATGACAGAGTTAATGCTTTCTCATGCATTATTCTTAAACAAATTAAGCCCAGACAGAGCCACAGCAGCAATCTTGCCAGCAGGAGCAGATGCTTGGAGGTGATGTAACTTGTGTTGCTAACTTCAGCCTCTGTACTGACCTCAGTAGTGACTGCAGACAAAGGATACGTATATTTTGAGGTGAGTGGACATGCCAGTGCCTTATTTCCTCACTTCTCTTTACAGTATTGGTAAAAGGACCATTTTGAGCACTGCTTGTATGTATAGCTGGAATAAAGATTGAGTCTTTTTCTCCCCCCTCTCCCTGTGACAAGGGCTCTTTAAGAAAGTCAGACCTGGATTCAGTTGTTGTTGCTTTCTGCAATAATTGCTTAGGAACGATTAGAGGCTATGATGCGGAGATCCATGGAAAGAAGTCAGCAGCTGGAGCAGAAACAGAAGAGATGGTCGTGGGGAGGAGCACTGGCTGCAGGCTCAGGCGACAGAGATGGTGAGTGAAGCAGCCTGGCTGCATTGCAGATTCCAAACTGCAAAGGCTCGGGATTAAAAAAAGAAAGCTGCAAAATCTGTTGTGACAGTAGACTGTGATGTGTGAGGGAGAGGTTGTCGAGGTGCATCATTTAAAAAAGGATTTTGAGACTGCTTACTGTATTTCATGCCCTGGTATCTTCTTGGAAATGGGCCAACGCCGAAGTTTCTCTACGCAGATTATATACCGGGCGTGGGGTAGGGGGAATTAAGACACCATGGAAAATAAACCACTGCATTGTCAATGGCTATAGGCTCTGTGTGACATTGCAGAACACAATTTATTTTTAGCTCAGGCACTCCTAAAACCTCAGGGGAGACTTCTCCATGATTGTGCAGTATTTACTGCTGGAAATGAATTGTTCTCTTTACCCTTTTTCTCTAGCTGCTCTCTTTTCGGTTCCGTTTCAAAGCAAGCTTCCTTTTTTTTAACCACCAACCATGTATTAGCTTTTATGTTGTTCAGAAATCATTTAAATTTGTTGTGAATTCACCAGCTTTTCCCAATAGGTTTTGTTCATGTGAAATATCTCCCAAGTGATAATACAGCAGCCCAAAAAGTATAAGCATCCCTGTTTAAGCTGAAGTCGTCAGTATGATTCCTCCCCCCTGCCCCCCAACAAGGCAGTACAGAAAAAGGTGAAGGATAAACTCTTAACATTTCCAGAAACAGGCTTATTAAAATACCTCCTGTATTGTTTGGGATTTTAATGTTATTGATGTGATCTATCACCTCTTTGCTCTGATTTTTTCTGTTGTTGTGTAGGTGAATCAGAAAATACCCCACCCCCTCTAGGTTTAGCTGCCAACACCCTCCTTCCAGACTCTGTGGCCTCAACTGCTGCTGCTGATTCCGCCAATGGTATTTGAGAGTCTCACAGTGCCATAGTGTCGTTTATCACTTTTAACGCATCCACCAATTTTGTCCTCCCCCCTAACTTCCTGTGTGTTCTCTGTTGTTTCAGTTCAATCCTTGACAGCATTGTTACCAGAAATTCTGGATTCAGTTCCCCCAAGTGTCACTGCTGCCATTTCTTCGGGGAGGGGAACCTGTGGCCATGTAGATGTCACCGGACTACAAGTTCCATCATCCCTTACCATTGGCTGTGCTGGCTAGGGCTGGTGGGAGTTGGAGTCCTGCAACGTTTGGAGGGCTACAGGTTCCCCTCCCCTGGCTTAGAGTTTATGCAACACAAATCCTGTTGCAATGGAGGCTTTGTGGCAAGAGGGCTTGGTGGATTGCACCCATGAACTTCACTGTCTGGTTGTTGTTGTTTTGTTAGAAACGAAGCAATGCATGCTTGGCATTCCAACGTCATAATGGTGATTTGAATCCTATTCCTACTAGATGTTGTCAAGTTCATTTCCTTTTTTCCCTAGTGTGGGACATACATGTGTCATGTGTACTGTGTGCCTTTTGAATAGCTTCTCTAGGTGGGGACGGGACTAGTTTAAAACATTTCAGTTACAATGAACAAGTTACAATATGAACAAGTAGAATTAATTCCCAGTTACCTTTAGGAGCCACGCACCTATCACCTAATAATAGAATGGATCGTTATTTGAACCCTTATTTTGAATTAAGTCCAATAAGACTGTTCTGGGGGTTCTCCTGGCCCTCCTATAGTGAAGTGCAGGGGGCATTGTCATGGAATGGAAGGGAAGGAGAACCAACCAACTGAGCAGAAGGGGGTAGCTTCATCCCTATCATTGGTCTGTTTCCACTAGGTAGAAGGGATAGGGCAGTGCAATGTGACAGTGAAGCAACACGACCCTCTCCTGCACAGTACATTTGACCAAGCAGAAGTAAGCAAGGGGAGTGCAATCCACTGCCTTCTCCCAAGTTCTACAGGTGTGCACCTAGAACCTAGAGAGGGGGATTCCATGTCTTCTGAGTTGCACATAACACAATTGCAGACCACCCCCCATGCAGCTCTTAATCTCAGGGTCATGGGTCCAAGCCCCACATTGGGCAAAATATTCTTGCATTGCAGGGGGTTGGACTAGGTGACGCTTGTGGGTCCTTTCCAACACTACAAACTCTATGATTCTGTGACTTCCTTAGTCAGGTGGCCCTATGGGTCATTGTGTCTGGCTGTTAACCAGAAACTTGGTGGTTTGAGCCCAACCTCTGACTTCTGTGTCCGGATGTTCTTAACATCTAGAGTTTCACACCTTCCTTTAGTCCCATACAGGATAATCAGTGGTCAAGGATGATGGGACTTTTAGTGCAGCCTAACTGGAGGGCCACAGGTTCCCCAACACTGTTCTAGAGCTCTGAATTGTTTGAAAATTGTGGGAAGTCTTCCAGCGTCAACATGGCGTAGGCAAAAAGCAGGATATGTTTGTCGCATCACTGTTGCTTAAAGAAAAGTAGAGTTAATTTTTATTCATTTTTGTTGTTCTTTAGTACTACCCCCCCCAGTCACTATAAGATAATCTTACACCATACTGTAACATTGAAATGTTTGTAAGCCAAAAGTCTGCCTTGAATTATAGCTCACAGACAAACAGGGCGAGCAGCTCCAGCCTGTGGATTTTATCAGATGTGCTTTATTCTTTGTGCTGATTCATTCACAAGGTCCACAGTAACAAAATTAAAGGTTGGCTGTGGGAGCATTTGGCACTGTGGAATGAATATAAATGTCTTCAATGCATCTCTCTGCAGCATGTGACAAACTTTCAGCTTCTACAATGAATCTGCCAAAGCAAATGGAGTCGCCTATCAATAAGCGCCTCTCCCACTCCACAGCAACAATAACATGTTCCCCTGACAGAGGCAAGTGAATGTGCTGCTCATTGTCGCACCAGAAATGATCTCTCTCCTTTTGTGTTTAAAGTGCATCTCTCTTTTTCTCTCTTCTCCATCCCCAGCCCCCCAGCCCCTTCCTTTTCTCAATTGGTTAATCTTCTGAAGGCAGTAATGTTTACCAGAAATCAGTGCAGAAATTACTTCAGTTTTCTTTTTTTGGTTAAGTATATTAAGGAAACTTTCCCTTAGAAAATGAAGAGTCCTGTTTTCAGACATTTCAGTATTGCTTAGGTAAGAACTTTAAATTTTAAAACAGGCATCAAAGCCGCTTTTTTCTCTCTCTCTCTTCAGCATAAACCTTGTCCATTTCAGTAGTTCTAAGGAGTATAGCCTAAGGTTACCAGATTTTTTTCAATGAATCTGGGGACACTTTTCAACTTCAGTAGGAATGAATGGATTTTGTTAGGGAACTGATTTGTAAATCCGGGGACTGTCCCCAGGAAACAGAGACTTCTGGTAACCTTAGTACAGCCTACAACCTTAGTGGTTTGATTTTTAATTTTGACATTTTCCATTACCAGATATGCCAAGAAACAAGTATTTCCCTTAGGGGAAAATTTGGATGGCTAATAGGTGGCCTCCATTGTACACCTGTGGCACTCAAGCTGTAGGACAGGTCACTCCCAGAGGATGTGGAGTACCTCGTCATAGTGGATGCGCAGGTGGATTTCTAGGCAATTGTGGAACTTGTAGGAAAGGGTTCTCCCGTGCCTCTTGAATCTCACTGATCCACACAGTATTTGTGGAGCTAGCTGCATGTAGGAGAAGAGCAGCTGCTTTGTTCTCATGACGGTTGCCTGTGTGTTATTTTAAGACTAGAGATCAGAGCAACCCAGCTCTGTTTGTCTTCTAATGCCAGCGTTGGGATTCATATACTAGTGCATAGATCCTTACACACAGCAGCCTGTCTGCAAAACTCTGTGCATACTCATTGTGCTAGGCTGGGGCAGGGAGAACAGAACAGAACGGGACATGTTTTGAAGAGAGGGTCCATATTGAAGAAGTCTGAGATAGACTGCTGTAGACAGAAGAAAGCAAGAGCGAGCTCCTTGGGCATGTTTTGTGGGGGGAGAAATAGGCCTCTATAGTGGAATGGATGAATATAACCTACGTCTGAGGGTAGATTTACTGGGCTTTGGCAATCCATGCCATGTCAGCAATAATACCCAGCAGGAAAATATTTAATTACAGTACAGTGGTACCTCTGGTTACATACTTAATTCGTTCTGGAGCTCCGTTCTTAACCTGAAGCAACCACTTTAGCTAATGGGGCCTCCTGCTGCTGCCGCCGGGACGCGATTTCTGTTCTTATCCTGAAGCAAAGTTCTTAACTCGAGGTACTATTTCTGGGTTAGCGGAGTCTGTAACCTGAAGCGTATGTAACCCGAGGTACCATTGTAAAATAGTTCTTAAGAGAATAGTTATTCCCCCTCATCTTCATTTTTCACTGCTTACAGGAAGTTTTTGCTTTTTTCTGTTGTAAACTTTATTTGAGCCTGGAGTTGGAAACATTTTTTTGGTGCTTTTTTTGGTGCAACAATGGTATTCTATTAATTTTCTGTGGAACTTAATTCCGTTCATGTGTGCTTTGGATCACAGCCTACCTACCACCTGATCCTGTTAAGCAGTTTTCACTATAATGGTAGAAGCGATGGATCTAAATAGGGTATAACATCCAGTCCTGTGCCTGACATTCAATGCAGAGCTACCTGATTCTGCTCCCATTTGCTAGGAAATCCGGGTCTTAAGAGCTGTGGAGTCCAGGACAAATGTACACTGGCCATAATTAGCAGTTAAGAGAAAGAACTGCTAATTATGGCCAGTGTACATTTGTCCTGGACTCCACAGCTCTTAAGACCCGGAAGCTTATTAGTTAGCAGGCAAAAGGGGGCTAGTTTAACCCTCTGTATAGCATGGAGTAGGGCAAACTGCCGGGGTGCTAATATTGCTGACTTCAACACTAGAAGGAATGGCTTAGAATTAATATTCTAGCACTTGTTGCTCTGAAACTGCTGCCTTGGTGCAGCACTTCATAAATCAAGGCATTCATTAATAGTTCTAGCATTATCTAACCTACAATATCGTTGCATATAATATACCATACCCTTCCACACAAGTGTGTCTCGTATATTAATGAAGAAGTGTGGAAATTCATAAGGGAGGCTAATACGTTAATGTCCATTCTGCTTGTTAGACCAAATAACACATAAGGTACTCTGCTTAAAACCCTGAAAATCGAAGCCCTCCTAAGAAGAATTAAATCCAAGGATTTGTAGTTCTCCAGGATGCCCAGTTATTTGTTCTTTTCCCCTTCGTTCATTTTCGTTTGGCCATTCATTATGTTTGTTTGCAATTTTTTGAAGTGGCTTTTTTCTTAATGTTTTTCGTTTGTTTCCATTCTTCAGCTCATCGCATGCACCTTAGTCCTATGGAAAACTTTATTATTTCTCGACTATTGACTCCCACACAAGCTTCTTTAGCCAGAAGCAGAAGTACATTAATGCTTTCTGAGCAATACAGTGATTCAGGTAAACCTAACGTTTTAAGGAATGTATTAGGCTCATAGAAAAAACGAATTCAAGATTCCCACCCCTACCCCCGGTGATTTATTAATCTTATTCCACATGTAATAATAATCCTTCAAAAACAAGGCAAGCTGCAGAGTTCTATCCAGGAGCTTTATTGCTTGGTTGCCTTAGCAATTATGTTGAAGAATGTAACATTTTGGTTGGCTAGAAAGTAAACAAATAACAAAACAAATTTAAAAGTTGTCTAAATAGTGATTTATAGTTAAGCTTAACTCAAAATTCTAGGAGTCTTAGTAGTATCCATTCAGATGACATACTAGGACTTTAAAAGCAGTTTTACTAACGCTAAACAAGACAGTATGATTTCCTAGCCAGTGAACTACTCTGATTCAAAGTTAGTTATCAAACTAGTAATATCTGTACCTTGTATCACTTTTAGAGCTGATTTCTCCAGTCCTTAGGATACTACTTTAGATATGTTTCTGAATCTAAAGTGGTCATGAAAAATTTACCGATAACACAAATAATTCTCAACAAGAGATTTTAATCTGTTAGGAGTGGCCAGATCTTTAAAACCTGTCAATAGAAGAACTATTTATTCCTATGGCCTAAAGTTTTTAAGCTTAGTGAAGGCACTTCAGTAAATGTGTGGTGGTTGTATAAAGAGAGAAAATATGGTTTATTAATGTGTTTGAACAGTTTGTGTTTTTCTGTTTCTAATAAAGATTGCTGTTCCTCCCCCCTTTTTTCTGCCCTCGCTTTCTTTGTCTATGTTCCCTATTGCTCTGGCTATTGTACTATAACTCTTTAGTATTCCATATCTGTCCTCGTGTAGCACCAGCTAGCCCTCTTAAATCTCCTTACAAGCCTTCGCCCACTCGAAGTATGGAGAGAAAGAAGGCAGCATCTGCCTCAACATCCGATGCAATGAAAGGAGCAACTGCAGCAGAAGTGCCACAGGTGGGCTTGAAACTTGGCCGGACCCAAGACAGATGCTCTTTTTATTTTTTAAGTATATTTATAAGATGGTTGGGTATTCTTTGGGTCAATGTTTAAAGAGTAAATGGCCTCTCTGTTTCTCCTGCTTCCAGCCACTCTGTTGCAACCATTCCTCTGCTCTCTAGATATTCATAAGCAGTGATGCTTGCACTAAGTTCTGTTATGTTGAGCTGAAGGGTTAAGTATTTAGGGAGTCTGTGTGTCTGGTGTGATACTATATTTCCCAGATGTGAAGAGTTTTTTGAAACTTTAAATTAGATTATAAGAATCTGCAACTTAAAAGGATATAACCGTCAGTGCATTGTACCTTTTAAAGCACTGACTTCAATGCTTTTAAAGGTGTTTTTTTTAAATATATATATATATATCTGAGTGCAGCACTACAAATAATTTGTTTTGAAATTTGAACTTGCTTTCTTGCGTCCTAACTCAGCAGAAAAATAGTTTAGCTTGTAAGAGCTAAAGTATGCTAATGCTTAATTGGGGTAGGATTTGACAGTTTCCCTTGCTGCTAGAGGATTTGTTTTGTGTTTGTTTCAGCTCCGCGTAGCGCTGCAAATAAGAAGGGAAATGTTTTAATGCATTCATGTACATTTCTAATTTTATAATATTTGTGGACACTAGGGTGCGCTCTTAGAATTCTGTCTGATAACTAACCAAGGACCACAAGGGTAAAACAATGAGAACACCCTGTGGTATTTTTCTTCTTCAATAATACTCAAGTATGTGTATTGAGAATAATAAATTAATAAAAAGAGCAGGTGGCTAGGGGTTAGCGCTAGACATAGTCAAATGCCAGAGATATGTTTCTGTATAGTGCAAACTGCTTGATCTTGGTTATGCCGACCTACATTTTGCACTAGTTATAACTACAGTACTTCGAATAATGTATGTGTAATTTGCTTGATTCTTTTTCATCAAGAGTAATTCATGCAATAGTTGCATGTATAGGACTCAGGTTGGTATGAATTCACCTAATTTTATTGTACTGTTATTTTTAGTTTAAGTTTGGAAATAAAAGTCACATTGAAAGTTTAACATGGAAAGATAGGATACAAGTAATTTAAATAAACATTGCTTTCTTCAATGTACTGTAGAATTTTGGACATCAGAGGATATCACTTGACCATTCGAAAGTTATTACGTAATAGAATAAGTTGCTTTCACTTGTAAAACACTAAAATAAGAATATGAGATGCTAAGGCTCTGACCCACCCTTCAGATCCCCCAGAACTTAAGCTTCCCTCAAAAATTCTGCAGAATGGTCACAAGTTGATACTCCCTCCCAAACCTTGTTATAACTCCAGTTTGTTTTGTTAACCAAGAAACACAGCAGCAGTTGGGAGGGTGGGATTTATATATTTTATTAAGGTCCCTCTGCATCTTCTCTTGTATTTCAGAGCATTGCGGCTACACCAGTAGCATGTTTGACTTCCGCACCCCCAACATTTCACAAATAGCAAACAGCTTTTAAAAATTCTCCTCAATTTCAAAAGCAGGTTGCCCTGCTTGGGTTTCTATACTTTGGAACTTGACTACTGCTTGTAAAATACCCTGAGAGAACTCTATGCAAGGGCACTTAACTGAACTACTTTGCCACTGCAGTATTTTGATTATCTAATATATATATTGTATATTATATTTGTGTGTATATATAAAGATTTAGTGGAGCTTTAATGGCCATAAGGGGGAAATGTTGCAAGCTTTCACAATACTTGTTTAAAAAAATTAAAATACAATTTTGGTTTGTACATACAAGTCTGTTTGTGGGTATCTGTGCTAAATCTGTTTCATCAGATGCCAAAAGTACCTGTCTTTCATCATCTTCTTTTTTAAGAATGAGAAGAAAAAGAAAGAGAAGCGGCCCACGACCCCTGGCACACCATCTGGTTTGGGATCTCCTCTTAGAAGATCTGATTCTCCAGCAGCCATGTCCAAGCGATCAGGTTCACCTGCAACTCCTAAGTAAGACAATTCAGCAAAATCTGATTGGCCACCTTTTTCCCCATCCTCCCTCACAGTCGCTTCAGCCTTCCCCTTGTCCCTAAAGCAGCCAGTGGGAGAATTAGGAACGGAATTCATCAGAATGCAGTTTCCCCTCTGCCTCAATGAGCAGTCTGATGCAGGGGAAAGAAGGGAGGGCATAGGCGGTTTTCAAGAGAAAAATGCCAGTCTTAAAGTCATCAGTTTCATTATCTGAAGAGGAAACCAGCAATTTCCTGAACACAGGATTCTAATCATGTTGAATCACTTTTTACTTTTTCGTTTGTTCTGTAGCATGTTGAACATCTGTTGCTACGGAATATTTCCCAAGCCAATCCTGGCCCAAATTCTTTAGAGATGCCTAGGTTGCCAATAAAGTGTCTTATTCTATTTTGAGGGCATAGATGAGTAAGCAAGATTCGTCACTTAGCTTGATTACATTTGTCTGTTAGCAATAGAACTGACACTTTTCTGGGAACAGCCACTCACTTCCAGTGGCTCAGAACGCTTTGGACAGTTACTCACAGCGCCACTCCTTCATCAGTTTACCTGGTGGCAGTCCGTCACAGGCCACTGCCACCACTGGGTAAACCTGCTTATGCATGAGATGAGGAGGCTGTCAGCCGCCCCATCCTGCTCACATGGGCTTGGTTGCAGGTTTACCTGGCAAAGTTGTGTCATGGCCTGGAGCCTGTGAGCAGAAAATGAGTGCTGCTCCATCCTCTCCTTGCATTCATGTGACTTGTAATGAACCAGCCACTGCTATGTAAACTTGTGAGCAAATACACTTCCAGGCAAGAGAGGACAGGTAGTGTTGGGTTGAGGGGGTGGGTGGGTTCCTGAGCATGGCCTGTCTAGGACCCACAAACTTGGAGTCTGGCCTGGGTTAAAAAAATGTTCTCTGAGGAGGACCGTTAAAATCTACAAACAAATTTATTTTTATGATTGTACCCTTAATTAGTTGTAAAACCACTGATTTAATGCACCTAGTCCAAATATATCACAGAAAATAATGGTAGCTAAAGTTATTACAGTGGTACCTCGGGTTAAGTACTTAATTCGTTTTGGAGGTCCGTTCTTAACCTGAAACTGTTCTTAACCTGAAGCACCACTTTAGCTAATGGGGCCTCCTGCTGCTGCTGCTGCGCCGCCGGAGCACGATTTCTGTTCTCATCCTGAAGCAAAGTTCTTAACCCGAGGTACTATTTCTGGGTTAGTGGAGTCTGTAACCTGAAGCGTATGTAACCCGAGGTACCACTGTACTAGCTTAGGATCATCACCTACATCAGATGGAGGGGAAGAGCATAAAAGCAGCAGAAGTAAGGAATAGCCAATTCTATGGATGTGGAACCAGTTAGAGGGTAGTCATGTAAGGGTTTAAAGTGGCCAACAGCTCGAATGTTGCCACTGAGGGCATATAGGCAGAGCTTGCTTGGATATCATCTCAAACGTGCCTATCAAAACTAACTGGCAATAGAGCATTGCACGAGAGTGTTGCTGCTGCCGCTGCTGTTGAACAGCAGACTGACTAACATTCCTGCTGGATACATTGAACTGGCAATGCAGTACTTTAGATCCTCACAAAATTTGTAAAGGTTATTTTCCAAGGCAATTTTGTTTGGAAAAGAAAGAGAGAGAAATAGCTCATACATAAGCAAGGTGAACAAGCTATTATGTTACTTCCTGCAAGAAGCGCTTTGATAAAGCGAATAGCATAGTAAAGTAAAAAGTAAAAAGGAGGGAAATATGTATATATGGCCAAAAGGTTCATAAACAGAAAATAAAGGGTTAATCGGAAACCAAGAAATGCTGACTAGAGGACAAAAGGGACAAAGAAGTTTATCTGCCTGAAATTAGAGCTGAGTCAGAAAGTGGTATAGATATTTAGTAATAGGGTGGTGTCTACAAAAATCTATAGAATCAGCTGACTGGACAAAAAAAAAATCTCACTTAAAAGTAGATACTCGTTACTTTAAAATAGTAAATGTACCAAACTGTGTTCCCAGTCAAAAACAGATAATATAAATTCAGAAGTTCTTTAAATGTATTCTACAGTGTCTCCGTCTTTGAATTATTTTTACTGAAGTTTTCAACAGACAGATAACAACAGCAAAACAAGCACAAAATGTAATACTGCAGCACAACAGTTCATTGATCAGCCTGCATCACTGGATAGAATTGACCTGCAAAATACTGAACTCAATATAGACCACAGAAAATGTGCAGTAGTGTCTTTGCTTAATTGTTAGGGCATATTCTCACACAAACAAGATGAGATAAACTTGTGTATTGATACAAGCCCAGGGTATGTTTGTCATAGACTCAATTTCCTCCCTGGAGTAATGCTTCAAGTATTTTCATGTTTTGTGAACCTACCAGATTGCCTCATGACAGTGTAATTTGTGTGAACAAGTATGAAATGGATTTGCTGTTAATCCCAGTTGGCACAATTTCTCTCTCCCTGTTTTTTTTAACAGACTAATTTGCTGCCTGGCACATGATTTGTTTCTTCCAAATGTTTTTGGTCACAGTCCTGTTTTGCCTAAGAACAGACAGTTTGCAAACTTAATCCTCATACTCTATTATGTTTGCAGCTTTAAAATAAAATGTTTTATTTGATGTAAAAGGGCAAAGAGTGGGGACGTGGGAGAAATCAACCAAGGTTAAGATCAGTTAACAATTGACCTGTCCTTCCTGGGATTTCTTGGTAATACAGTATTGAATTATTTATTTTTAGAACACTTACGAAGACTTACCCACAGTCTCCTAAAACTACTAAACAGTATCCGGCTTCTCCTGTGAAACACCGTGCAACTTCAAATCTCAACCAAGAAACGCCTAAGAAAAGGGCAGAAAAGCATAAAGACCAGCAAAGGGAGACTGCTGGTCAGAAAAACCAAGGATCACCTGGTGAAGAGGCTGTAAGCCAACATCTAGCTGAAAAATCTCTGCCTTCTGCAGGAAAGACCGAAAGCAGTGAAGGTGTGCCTTTTTTGCTTTTGCCTTTTTGCTTTTGTTTTGTTTTTGCTTCTTCTGTAATACCTCTTAGCTCCTTATATATCAGATATGTAGTTCTATCATTTCCATCTTTGTGGCAAAGGAAATTTGGCACTGATCCAGAGGATGTCATAAATGCCTTTATCTTTAGAAGTCTTAATAGAATATTCAGTTAGGTCTAGTAGTAGGTATAATGTCAAGAATAAACTATTGCGCCATTGGTAAGCAAAACGTATTGAGAAGCCTGACATCGATTCCTGGATATTTCTTGTGCTTTTTCTTGCTGTGGTGTCAACCTCTCTCTCAGTACAGGAACATGCCCTGCTTTACTGAAGATAACATGAATTGCAGGTTGCAATTAGAAATACTATATGAACGTTATCTTTTAAACAGTGAAACAAAGGATTAATTTATACAACTAACTGAGGTAGTTTCCTGGGGGAAAGAGCTGTTGTTCATTTCACTTTGATATAACTACCTTGATATACTTTCTAGATATTCTTCTCTGCTTACTAATTTGGAGCCACTTATTAGTACAACCTTAACTACGTCCATCAAATCCTGTGCTTTACACACATTACATTAACACATGTAATGACATTATATTAGTTGGCATCCGTCTGTCTTGGGAGGCAGCGGATGAGTGAGTGCGTCTTCAGGGGTGAAGTCAAACCATTTGAAAGTCACAGTGCCTGCTGTGGCTGTAGAGACCAATATAGAAGTGACATATTCTGTTACAGCTGGGGCAGATGAAGGCATCTGGTTCTGCTGTTCCAGCTGCACCATGGCGTTTCTTCTTTCTACACTCCTCCCAGCAGTCGTTCCTCTTCAGATCACTGCTGTGGATACAGGACCTGATTGTCTCCTGATTGTTTTGAAGCTTTGTTTTTTTCTGAATATGAAACGGTTTAGTAATGCTTTAAAGAAATGAAGTGAAGTTCCACTGAACATTTAGGTTGCCCAGTGTTTCCTGGGCTGCAGTCTATAATGTTTTAACTGGAACAACAAATTGTTTAGGAAAACTTGCAGCAGGAACTACTGATGCCGAAGAAGCTACAAGGATTTTAGCAGAGAAGAGGCGCCAAGCTCGTCTCCAGAAAGAACAAGAGGAAAAAGAAAAGCAGGAGAGAGAAGAACGTGAAAGGTATTTTCCCTACCCCATCCCCACTTCTCCATTAATAACAGCACACACTTGGACAGTTTCTCATTTCTGCTGTTAAGAGACCTTTTAATTAGTTTCAGTTTCAGAGAGTAGTTAACATGGAATGAATTAGTTAACTTATCTAAACTATAGTGAGTCCATATCCATGATTTCGCAGAACTGGATCCCCCAAAATTTAGGGCACATCTCCCATTTCCCAAGGAAACGTGACAAAAGTACACAATTCTGTGCAATATGTAAGTGTTATGCAATGTATAGCTCCCTCTGCCAGTCCTAAAATAAGTATTTCTGTGGCTTTGCAGGCTAGAGAGAGAAGAGCTGAAAAGAAAGGAAGAGGAAGAGAGGATTCGCCGGGAGGAAGAGGCTCGCAAGAGAGAGGAGGAAAGAAGGCGTGAAGAGGAAGAAGCTAGGAGAGCAGCGGAGGCGGAAGCTAGGAGGAGAGCGGAAGAAGAAATCCTGCTAAGGGAAAAACAAGAAAAGGAATTGCAAGCTATGATTGAGATGCAGGTATGGCCTTTTGGAGGTATAAGACCATACGTACTATTTAAGAAGTGTTTTGACTATGCAGCCCTTTTCAAGATAGAGCCTAATATTTCAGAATAATAATTATGTTTTGTAAAAAGCAGAAATGCAGTACGTAATGCTTCTGTAGGTTTATCATAGATGAACATACATTGTTACTTTTTATTCAGAGTCAGACCACTGGCATAGCTCTAAACCGCTCTTGGTTTCCTGGAAGTCTCATGTACAGATCTTTTCATTATCCATCTCCCGTGATCCATTATCATTTCAATACTTTGGGGTTTAAAATGCAGACATCTGTATGCAAGACATGTCCTCTGCCATTGATCTAAGTCCAGCATTATTAAGCATGTCACACATTATGTAGAACGTGTTAAACCTCAGGTGCCTATAGTTACTGCCCTTTAAAATGACATACATGCTAAATGCTAACTATATGTCCTGACTTAGATCTGTTAGCTCATTGACTTTGAACTACAATTCCATCCGTATGGATGGGATTTGTACTGCTTAGAGCATGTTTAAATCCCTTTTCCAGGTGGGTTTGCAGGGCCACCTGGGAATTGTCATAGCTCAGTAGTTGAGCATGTGCTTTGCATGTCAAATTTCCCAGATTCGATCTCAGCCACCTCTAGGTCTGTATAGACAATACTGAATTAATTTGACTAGCGCTCTAGATTGCTAGAAGGCAGCTCTCTGTGTTCTTACACCTTTCGGGGAACTGGTGGCACTAGCAAGGCTACGTCCACTACAGTCCGGCACACCCACATGGGAAGATGAGTGGAACCACAACCATTCAGGAAAAAATAGCCCACACAGACACAAAACCCTAGCAGAAAGCTTTGGTGCTATATTTTAGGGAAATACTGTCCACTCACATTTTCTGGAGTCTGGAAAGTTGTCTGTGATGGAATGAATAAGGTGTGTTTTTTTGGTGGCTTATGTGTGTTTAATTAGAAAGAAGCAGCAGAAGCGAAGGCCCGGGAGGCAGCTGAACATCTGCGTCTGGAAAGGGAACAAATCATGCAGCAGATAGAGCAAGAAAGACTGGAGCGAAAGAAGGTAGAGAATTTGTCCATATCACGGGTGACAGCATTGTTACTTTTGTCCTCATAAGTTTATCAAATGCATCTCTAAATTAAAGGTGTCCTAGACGAGAAAAGCTTGATGATGTGGTTGAGGTCCTAATGTCATATGTAATTGTTCATTATAAATTCTGTTCAAAATTATGATCCTCTTCAGATTTGGGAGCAGCCAATCGGTATGCATGGGATCTGCCTACCAGTTGTTTCCTTTCTGTATAGGATCATGGTTAATAGGGCTGTAATAATCCTACACAGTCTCTAACACATCTTTTTCCAACTTGGGTCCCTATATGTTGCTACAACTACAACTCCCCTCATCTCTGACTACTGGCTTGCTAGCTAGGGATGATGGGAATTGTAGTCCAACACCATCTGGGGACCCAAAGTTGGTTGGGAAAGGCTACTCTAACAAAAGCAGAGTTAAAAGATACTTACTCTGTTACATGTATGGCAGTTGTCTTTAATCAGATGGTATGAAATTGCTGGCACTGGTGACTTGCCATTGCATTTTCATTACATAGATGAACCATATTAAAGAAATCCATATTGGAAGATTCTAACAGCAGTGATTCAGAAATATGACTTGGTGACATTGCTTTATGTGGCCAGCCCAAGATTTATACCTTATTTGAGCCTCACATGTCTGTAGAATGGGGAGATATTTCTTCTGTGCTATATATTGATGCAATCTCAGTTAGCTTAGCACTTTCAGTTTTGGAAAGCAAAGGATAATAAACAACATAATCATTTTCTTTTTCTTTTCAGAGAATAGATGAAATAATGAAAAGGACAAGAAAAAGCGAAACACCAGAAATCAAGGTGTGGAACAGAATTTCCTTCCTTTCCTTGGAAGTGTAGAATTATATAGTTCAACATACAATGAATGCCAGTGCACCAGAAATCTGAAGATTAATCTTCATTTGTAATATAAGTGGCCACTTTGGGCCCTCTTAGAAAGGTCACAATTGTTTCTCTCTCATATAAACAGCAGAAGAAACCAAATATGTGCAAACATGGGGCAACATAATGGCAAATACTACCTTTCTTAATGCCTCTAAGGGGGAGAGATGAAAACAAGTGCATTGTGCCTTCTATCTTAGTTCCAAAGTACACAGTTCATGCAGCATTTACCTCCGCTGCTACATGGAGGAAAGCAACTTAGAGAGGGCATTTTAGGAAGGTAAACAGCAGGAACAGAAGTATTTGAGCTGTCCCCTCCTCCCTCCCATTCTGCTTTTTCTCAGCTGCAGCCACTTGTGGCTACTTTTCAGTAACACAGACAGAACAGGGCAGGAAGAAACGCATAACTGGACGTAACGTGTAGTTTGACTCTTAATCGCTTACTGCTCCTACTTTATTCTACGTACTTGGTTAAATGATAGGCTCTTCAAGAGTAATGGTCAAAGACCAAAGCAATTAGTAAGGTAAAGGTAAAGGTACCCCTGCCCGTACGGACCAGTCTTGACAGACTCTGGGGTTGTGCGCCCATCTCACTTAAGAGGCCAGGGGCCAGCGCTGTCCGGAGACACTTCCGGGTCATGTGGCCAGCGTGACATCGCTGCTCTGGCAAGCCAGAGCCGCACACGGAATTAGTACTAAGCAATTAGTACTACTGTGCAAATAACTGAAATGCTGGCTGGGATACATTTTGCTTGTTATCCTCGCAAGCCTGAATGGTGAAGAGAGGAACTACCTGGATCAAATGGCTGTTGCTTCTGCAGTTATTGGTCCAAGCGACATGACAGAGAAAAAACGGGCGGGAGCTATTTTAAACCCTT
This sequence comes from Podarcis gaigeae, assembly GCF_964106915.1. Lineage (NCBI taxonomy): Eukaryota > Metazoa > Chordata > Lepidosauria > Squamata > Lacertidae > Podarcis > Podarcis gaigeae. The sequence goes on along the minus strand of NC_139677.1, from coordinate 43,312,897 downwards.
GTCACCTCCTCCCTTCCCACAGAGCACCTTGATTGAGCTTTGCTTAAAAAAAATAAAAATTGTCAGAGAATCTGGCATGTGGGCAGGGCATCTCTGATCTGCATAGATACCAACCTGCAGTGCCCCTAGTAAAGATCTGAGGTTCCCAGGGAACTAGTGTTGGTACAAGGGCTTAGAGACTGCTTACCTTTCCCACCCTGGAGCAGATAATGCAGACATGATATAAGGATCTTGCTGGAAGTTCTCACCCATCTCCTCCTGCAGCCATTGTTTTCCCTTTGTCTGCTTCCGTCATGTTTATAGAGAATGCTACAGTAAGAGATTAAGAATGTTTTGTTACAAGCTGTGTGGGGTATATATAAAACATTTTGAGCAAAGCAGAGCTGGTAAGATATAAATGTTCAGCTGCACCTCTGGAAAGGTCTGCAGTTAGTGAATTTTACATGTTTGATACAGAAGGAAGACATTCAGCTGGATGTGCCATCATCTTTGAATCTGGACAAACAGCCAAAGCCACCTGCTATCAATCAAGCAGGTAAAAAACAACACTGTATCGATATTAAATTATGTATTGATTGCCTTCCAAAATCCATGCTTCAATGAAACTTGCTAGGTTGTTCCTATTTTTGGCAATACTTCCTGAAAGTTCAAGCGTTTGGCCTGCCCATAGTATTATTCTGGCAGACACGTTTTGGCCTGCTTCTTATGTGTGTTTGCTAGTTTTGCTATTCACATTGCTTTACTTCTTCTTAATATTAAACCTCATAAGTTAGCTTGAGTGGGCGTGCCACTCACACTATAAAGAGCTCATAACCCACCCACTCTCAGTAGCCAGAAACATCGTACCCAGACACTGGAGGGACTTGTCAGGAATAAACATGGAACACTGGTATCAAGTGGTATGGGAGACAGCCTTACTAGAAAAGCTAACCAGTAGGCTGAAACTGACGTGGGGTGGAATAGAAGAGAATGCCTTCACTCTGGTATGGCTTTATCACATACACAGCCCAAAAAGACAACAACACGAATCCACTGATGGCATATGATTCAATATGGCTAACTTATCCCAGCAACACTACTCTCTTCACACATGAACAAATGAATCCCACTGCAGCCCAAGCAAAGACAATCAAGCACACCCTAGGCCACCCCAACCTCTTTCACCACCAAGGAAACATAACAAGTGAATAGAAAGAGAACCCAGCCAAGTGACGCTGACAGAAAACCCTCACGCATACACTAAGTAAAAGAACATAAGCTGTCCCACCCTGTCCCCTCGCCCCCCTCCCCCCTTTCTTCCCAACCCTATACTACATATAACACCAATGTCTCACGACAAATGTACCGTAACTGATCTGTGGAAAACACAACCTGAAGAAAGAGACAATGCATGTGCTTTTGTAAATGAGGAAAATCTGCAATTTAAAAAAATGTTTTTTTTAAAAAAGTTACTTTGAGTGAGCATGTGCCTAGAAATGCAAAACATAAATTTCAGTGCCCGGAAAGGCAAGAGATAAACATTTAGCACTACCCTCTTCTCCAAACACCTTCAGTATAGTGAACATGGAAGCAGTTCTAGATTTGTGAGGGTCACTGCTACCAGTCATCGTAGAATAAACAGCAGGCAGTACTGGGCTAAGTATGACAGACAAGACAGACTCTGTATCAGGTAGCCTCTTATGTTCTTATTCAAACAAAGGCAGTATCTCCTAGTTCAGCCATAGTATTTTATGTGCCATCAGCAAGGTGCATGGTGGAGGCTCTCTCTCATTTTAGTAAAACTCCACTTCAGGAGATGAGTATTGAACAGGCCCTATGGAGGTATGCATGATTCTGGGCTCATATCTTAAAGCCTACTTACACATTAAACCTGCCATATAAGCAAAGGCTGTCTATGTGAGCTTCTGTCTCCTGAGAATTCTGAAGCCTTCTCCACCCAGACACCAAAGACTACAGGGGATAGAAATAATACACAACTGCTCTCTATCCTTTTCCAACCATTGATTGTTTCCCCCACTTTTATTCTTAGTGACTATTTTTCTACAAGTTCCCCTGTTGAAAGTGGGGGCGGGGGAATGGCAAAATAAGCTACTAGACATGGCCGATAGTCAGCAAAGTTGTACCTGGAGTAAACCCATTGGAATTATTGGACTTAATTCCATTGATTTCACTGGGTTTACTCTGAGTATCTTAGTTGTCTATAACCCAATAATGAGGAGAGCAGCTGGCTGCCACCTTTACTAAATGTGATTTCCTCTTTCCCCCTGCCTATTGGTGGAGAACCTTCAGAGCTCTCACATACTGAATTGCAACATCTCAGGCTTCCCATGTGAAACTTCAAGCGTGCATATTTTCATCTTTCTGGCAATAATATTTAATTGCATTTCCTAGAGAACAAATCCTACATTAAAGGTAGGAATAAATATGTGGCTTGCTTTCACCAATGACTTCTTGTCTTGTTGCTTTTACAATCACATTTCCTCATGACATCCTTTTCATAGAAATGAATGGACTAACAAGCTGCAAAGATGATAAAGGCCTGGGATGTGCTGTGTCTGACTCTTTCCCTCATGATGTATTTTCTAATGGACTTAAGCCACTTATGGGCCTTATTCAGCTGAACCCAATGGATGGGAAATCAAATAGCATTGATGATTCAACAGATGAAGTTCAGTCTATGGATGTGAGGTACATAACCATTTAAAAATAATCTTAGTCAGGATCCAAAGAACCACACAATTTGTTACATGTGCCTGCTGCTGCTTTAGATTTGTGTTTTTGTATGATATGGTTCAGGGATATGCTTCTCAAAAAAATACTATTATTTTAAATCTTGCTGAATTTGCACAAATAAATACCTAAAGTAATTTGTATCCTGGCCCTAATAATTTGAAAGTTTCATTTATCCTTTAATGAAACATGCTGTGTTCTATGTTTCTTCCAATTCTTTTGTCATTCCTTCCCTTCCACGGGCATCTGTGAACCAATATTTGATGCTCTTAACTATGGTGTACAAAGGAGCAAAATGCATTCTGCAGCCTGATCCTATGCATGTTTACTCAGAAGCAATTCCTACTGTGTCAAATAGTGCTTTCTTCAAGGTAAGTTGTCTAGGGTTGCAACCTTGAGTTATTTGCCATTCATTACCTGCCTACTGTAAAATAGATGAGCTGAAATCACACTTTTATCATCTGATAAAAGTCATGATTTTCATGCAACATACATGTTAGTAACCTGGTTTTCACTCTTTTTTTTTAACAGTCCTGCTTCAAAAGAAGAGCTTATATCTATTCCTGAGTTTTCACCATTGAATGAAATTATGCCTGGTGTTTCTTTGGACCAAAATGGCTCAAATAATGGGAAGGCTCTTCAAGATCTACTAGATTTTACTGGCCAGGCCACTTACCCAAAATTATCAAGTGAAAGTGTCAGCATAGATGATTGTAATAAAAACTTGATTGACGGATTTAATAGTCCAGGACAGGAAACAACTCTCAACACCTTGTGTTGACAAACACACTACTACTTAGCAATAAGGTACTGTATTCTAGTAGTAAGTACAATTGTTTAGCTACCTGTTGCAGGCAGTGTTTGTGTTGCCTTCTGACTGTCACACAACTGAAAAGAAAACCAGGACTCATGAGCCCTCTTCAGAAGTATTGTTTGTGCTTTTAGTGAGCATGGGAGTGGGGAGCCGGGCTGACGTGGATAATACTGGCCTGTCCCTCTCTATCAGGGTTTCCCAAACTTCGCTGTCCAGCCGTTTTTGGACTACAACTCTCACCATCCCTAGCTATCAGGACCGGTAGTCAGGGATGATGGGAACTGTAGTCCAAAAAAAGCTGGAGACCAAAGTTTGGGAAACCCTTCTCTATATGCACAGATTCCCTTTTATTTGTTCGGCCGAACACATTGGTATCATGGGCTGTGGCCAGAGGGAGATGTCAGGAGCACTGCTAGACAGGACAGCCTCATTCATGAGTTCACTGAACATGTGAACAGTACTTTGGAAGAGGGCAATGGTTTTTTGTCGTGTGTGTGTGTGTGTGTGTTTAAAACCATCTAATGTGCTCAGAGCTGTTGGGTGTTGGATAATGGTTTACTGCTCCATTCCTGAATTTTGTTTAGTAGATAGCATGAGTATAATTTGGAGGCCACACCCAGAAGGCTAATGGGTCTATAATTATGAGGGTCTGAGGGGTCTCCTTTCTTGAAGATTGGCACAATGTTATGCATTTAAGCCTTGAGAGGTTGAAAGTGAAGACCAGAACAATTAAATGCAGTATAATAATCTGAAAATCTGAACAATTTAACATAATAATCTGCAAATAAAACATTGGATTTACGTAAACTAACTCAAGTCTATTTTTTCGATTGACAGATGGCGTTATTTGGGAGAATATAGACACTTCCAACGCTGCTGTTGGTCAAACAAGAGCTCGTCATTTTAAGAAGCTGCTGCAGTCCTCAACATTGGATATCATGTTCCTCTGCACTGAATTTACTGTCTTCCCATGTGCATTGATGAGCAAGTAGTCATTTTGGTCAGGAGTGGAAACTTCAGTTTGAGTGGTTTCAGGGAATATTTGTGGGAGCTTTTTTATAATTGAGCTTTTAGCTGCTAAGAAAACATGGTTATTAAACATATACGTATATATATATATAAATAAATATATTATCAGTGGGCTCCCAAGTGAGTCAGTAAAATTTATTTTAAAACCATTCTTTTAATTTTGTCATTGAGCTTATCAGGATTGTGTGTGTGTGTGTGTGTACGTAAAAATGCACATTAAAATGAAATGGCTGTTCCTGTGTTTGCCTTTCAGTTTGTTTGTGTTTTTTTCCTCTTGGGAAAAAGTCATTTTTTAAATGCCATTTATTATAGGTGTCTTATTGCAAATCAATAACTGAGAAGGCTTGGAAAAAATATGCAACTGCTGGAATCCAATAGATTTTCTTGCAGACAGTGGAACATTTGAATTACCACTCATTAAAATATGGCACATAACAATTTTATTTGTAGTACTTTCTGATCTGTCGGTAACTGAGTTGGCACTGAATTGGAGCTACCACTAATATAGTGCTAAAATGAAATTAGCAAAAGCTTATCACACTGTATTTAATTTTAACTGTGGGGGAAAGTTTTATCATTACATGTATTATATTATTGTAGAAGTAACTGTATCATGGGGTCCAGGATGATGATATGTTAATGTTCAAGATTCAGTGTCTGTTATCAATACCAGGTGGTTTTCATTCATGGGATTCTCTAATATCCAACAACTCAGCTTCATATAATCAACAGCAAACAGTATATATACGTGGGCAACAAGATATTATAAGGTACATAACCACAAGTGCTGAAAGTCGAACTCCTGCAACACTATAGTCTTATCAGCCTCTCTCACTCTGCAATTGTATATGAAGAAAGCTCTTGTTGAGAATGCATAGATGTTCTGTATAATGTATGAAGGGCATAATTCAGCCTAGTTAAGCATTTTGAGATCCGTTAATTCCAAAGGGCAAGTCAAGCACTTAAATTTCTCTTGAATTTGAAATTGATCAACCTTAAGAGTGTTTAGTTTAGCCTGGATTGTGCACAAGGAATTTCAACTTTTGGTGAACTCTTCTTACCTTTTATGCTGTATTCTATGCTGCCTAGAGGACAACTCTGTCCCGTTCTTTATGACAACAAAAAATACAATTCTGTTGGAGCTAAAGAAATGGGAAACTTTTATATGTTGGGGGTGTTGAAATGAAATGTAGCTTTGTTCTCGTGACTCTAAAAATGGGCACGTATTGAGAAATTTAAGTAGTTATTGAAGCTATGTGATAATATACCCAAATGCTTACAATATTTATGTTGATGTCATTCAGCAAAAAATACTTCTTTGGTGATTGTGCAGTATGTGGTAGCATGGTATGGTGTTCTTCCAAGTTAATTCTGCAGTTTTCCTCATAAACAATAAAGAACTTAATCATATTGTGGTGGTGGTTAATGTATTTAGTTATGACAGATTAATGACACAGCATTTTCTGCAGGTAAAATGTATTTGTATTCAGGTGTTGAAACACTTAATAAACAGTTTCTCCAAAGATGCAAGGGAAAAGGTTTGACATAAAACTCTTTTACACGAAATACCAAGAACGCAAGGTTTACTACAATAAAAATTGATAGTTTCTATAAATCAAAAGCAACTTAACATATGAAAGCCAAATGCAAGCACAATTGATTCTTAAATAGACTACATTGTCCGAGTCTGTAGCAGATTTTTAAAAACAGAAATTATTTTTAATTCAGAAAGTTACAAAAATTGCTTGTGGCAGCAGACATCATTTTTTAGAAAGGTATTTCTCAAACTTTTACACATCCTTAGGAGGAATCCTAAGATAAGGCCTGCTGTGATTCATGCATTTTTATAAAAAAAAACACTCTTATTGTTCAGACAGTTTCATTATTGAATAACTTTTTGCTCCCTTAAAAAAGTTTTATAGAGATACGACAGTGTACATGTGGTGATTCTGATCTTGCACAACAGCCTTAGATATGACCTTCTGAAGCTACATTGTACAGTGGTACTTACATATGCTTCAGGTTACATACGCTTCAGGTTACAGACTCCGCTAACCCAGAAATAGTACCTCGGGTTAAGAACTTTGCTTCAGGATGAGAACAGAAATCGTCCGGTGGTGGCAGCGGGAGGCCCCATTAGCTAAAGTGGTACCTCAGTTTAAGAACAGTTTCAGGTTAAGAACGGACCTCCAGAACGAATTAAGTACTTAACCCGAGGTACCACTGTACTCAGTCAGACCACAATATTGGCCCATTTATTTCAGTCCGTATTGTCTACACACTAACTGGTAGTAGCTTTCCAGTGTTCCAGGCAGGGTTCTATTACTTACTCTACAGACACATTAACGAAGGATAAAGCTATCAATAGGTATGAGTTCTGGTGCACACAGTCGTGCAACAGCTTAGATTTTGGAGTCCTGAAGTCTGGCAATTCTCCCAAGTCTTCTCAGACAAGTTCTTCTCAAAGTGTTTAGGTAACTCCATAGTTCTGCAGCAACCCACCCTTTTCTGATAACAACTGACCCCAGACCAACACTGATAAGTAAGTCATGAGATTCAACAAGGTGCATCTCAGGAGTAAGTCAGCTCCTTCCTCGCTAGTGGAGTTAGCCCATTATCTGCATTCCTTAATATGCCTTCCATTTTGCATTCAGAGGATATATAACTGCCACACTTACTACATGTAATGAAGTGGTCTCTAGCCCATTAAGACTTATGCCATATCTACCGTAAATTGTTAATCTTTAAGATGCCACATTATGGTTGCTGGAGGAGACTCTTGAGAGTCCCATGGACTGCAAGAAGATCAAACCTCTCCATACTGAAGGAAATCAACCCTGAGTGCTCACTGGAAGGACAGATTGTGAAGCTGAGGCTCCAGTACCTTGGCCACCTCATGAGAAGAGAAGACTCCCTGGAGAAGACCCTGATGTTGGGAAAGATGGAGGACACAAGGAGAAGGGGACGGCAGAGGACGAGATGGTTGGATAGTGTTTTCGAGGTTACCAGCATGAGTTTGACCAAACTGCGGGAAGCAGTGGAGGACAGAGGTGCCTGGCGTTCTCTGGTCCATGGGGTCACGAAGAGTCGGACACGACTAAACGACTAAACAACAACAAAAAAGATGCCACAAGTCTTTGCTGTGTTTGTTCCTTGGGTCTCATAATTCAGGATGTTGTGCCAACTGTGTATATGAGTTGCATGACACACATGTAATATTTTGAACAGTTATTTAGCCACAAAAAAATAATCTAAATATACAAATCCAAAAGGACGTGAACAAGAAAAGTAAATACATGAGAATTAGCTCAGGGATTAGCCCATTAAAGGAAAGAGAAAAACTAAATTTGGAACAGCATTGTGGACATAAATTGCATTATCTTGTGTAGGTGAAACCTTAGAGCACTTGTTTGGTATGTAGAACGTCCTATATTCAATTCCCAGCACCTCCAAGTGGGCTGGGAATGTCCCATCTGAAACCGTGTTTCAGGTTGCTACCACTCAGTGTGGTGGGGCTGAGCTATGTAGATTCAGTATAAGGCTGCTTTCTGTGTTCCTATGCAATACCTTTGCACTGTGCCCAGATATTTTCCAAGTTTAACTACTATACTTTTCTTGTATCTACTTTATGACTTGTTCCAATTCCTAAGTAGTTGAACACTTGTGAATTTGTGGTTCCCAGCCCATATGCTAGCTATTGGATATATAGGTTATAGATAATACATTGATTTTGCAGTCCCATTTGTACATTAGGGAAAGTGAGATTTATTATTCCCATGTGAACAATTTTTGGGAAACTAATTGAAATTATAGTTCAATGGTTTTTGGATAAAAGTCCTATTGAGTTTTGTGGGATTCATTCCCATGCAAGAATGCGTAGCATTAAACTCTAATATTATTTTTAAAAATATAAATACAGTGAAAGTTCTGAAATCCATAGCAGGCCAATACCCTTTTGATGTTGCTAAAGGGAAATGTCTCAGAACATTTTTAGTTCTCCAAGTCTCCTTATCGATACAGCTGGGAAAGAGTACTTTATTTTTGCTCCCAAAATTAAGCAAGGATGAGAATGAGAGATCCCTGCTAAGCAAGGGAGGGCTGCTTCATCAGTCAAAGCTCAGCTGTGCAGCAGAATCTGAACGCCAAGCCTGCCTTGGGCTATGTGACTGGAGTACCTTTTTGGCATGTATAAAAAGCGCATTTTCTCTCGCCAGAGTAGCCAGGCAGCGTTTCCCCAACTTGGGTCTCCAGCTGTTTTTTGGATTACAACTCCCATCATCCCTGACCACTGTTCCTGCTAGCTAGGGATGATGGGAGCTGTAGTCCAAAAAACAGCTGGGGGGGGAAAGACCCAGGTTTGCAGAAAAAGTCTACCTCCACACACCTGCGATTAATCTACAGTCAGCCTCAGTAGTGCGCCATGTGGTTTAACGCCCTTTTTATGTTTATGTCTGTTTTACAGTCAAGTATTTCTAGGCCGCCTTTCCGGGTAAATACAATTTCGAGGCATTAAAAAAAATAAAAATTACAAAGGCTGTCCCGAGCCCCACACCCAAAAGGCAGTCAGAAGAAACAATACTAAGGGAAGAAAGAAATGCACTGCTTCGTGTGTGTATATATATATATGTGAAGAATGCCAGAATATACGGCTGCGTCTCTTTTATTTTAACGAAGCGGGGAAGGAAGACGCGCGCATGTCGGGGCAAGAAAGCAGCAGCGAGGGATTCCTCCGGGCCCCGCGAGGGTCGCCAGGGAAGCGTCGGCATTCGCTCCTTCCCCGCCCCTTTACTTCCGGGGCACTTGGCCCGGCCCTTACGCCTGGGCCGGGGTGGGCGAGGTAGGTAGGCCTGGCCGGTGGAGAAGGGCGCTTCCTCCTCTCTCTTTCTCGCTGTCTCCTCCTCCTCCTCCCGCCGCGGGGCCTGGGAGAAGCCTCGAGGTGGGCGCTCCGAGGAGGAAGGAGGGCGGAGGCGGAGGCAGGTCCTGTCGGAGAAGCGGCAGCTGCAGTGGCTGGGCGAGGAGGCTGAGAGACGCCGCGACCTGGAAGAGGCAAGTGTGGTGAGGCAAGTGTCTCGGGACACCGCCCCCTCCTTCCCGGGCCTGCCGCGGCCGAGACTCTCCCCAGGGCTGAGGTGGGAAGGTCGAGGGCGGGCGGGTGTCCACCCCCTCCAGGGGATTCTGTTGAGGGAAAGGGAGCTGCACCTTCCCCTCCACCTTTTCTGGGTCTGAAACCGAATTCTTCCCCCCCCACCTGCCCCCCCCCGTCCCGTTTAGCCGCCCTGTCCCGAGAAGCGACATCCCGCTTTCTCTGCCACTCTTAAAACTACCCGCGGTTATTATATTGTCACACACAAGAGATACTTCAGTTTCGTATTTGGGGGTGGGCTGGGGTGCTGCCCCCACCCTGGTCATCCTTTCCTTGGTCCGTGCTTACCTACCGCGAACGGTTTTTTAAAGTGTAGAGAGCCACGACATCGGTCATTCGGTGGGTTCAAGGTGTTCTTTATAGGGTCTAAGTTCTTTGCTGTGGCATGAGATAAAAGGTTGATTAGAGTAAATTAGCCTGGGGTTTAACCCCCCCCCCAAAAAAAACCTCAACTAGATGTCCAAATTGTGAGAGTGGTAGTTTGGCAATAGTGTGGCAAATTGTAAGGAAAACTGTATTCTTAATAACATATTAAATCAGAATCGTTGCCATTCTGTAGCACTGTGCTCAAAATCGTTGCAGTGGATTTAATCTCTTCTTTCGGTGCCACCTCCACAAGAGGTCCATAGGGTGACAACAGGGCCTTTTCTGCGCTGGCTCCCCATTTGTGGCATGCTCTCCCAAGGGAGGTTTGGCTGGCACTTTCATTATACATCTTTAAGTGCCAAGCAAAAGCATTCCTCTTCAACAAGGCCTTTGGCTGACTAACATACAATATTCTTTTAAAAATGGGGAGGAGGTGTTGGTTTGGTTTGTTGTTTTTATTACGTATTTTGTGCTTTTATCTTGCATTTTTATGCAATGAATTGCCTTGAGATCATTGAATGAAGGGCAGTATATAAATGTTAATAAAATAAATTAACATGTAATCATGTAAGAATCTTTAACCACCATGATTTGGAGCACAAAAAGAGGGATTAATATCTGCTAGGTTAGGGCTGTAAAAAGAACAGCTGATCACCTGGTTGTTGTTTTTTAAAAAATAGCTGGTTTCTAAAAATGTAATACTAGCGCCTAAGTGATCTGAAATATATAGGCTGATACGAAAGCAAGGAACCAGCTTGGACTGTTGCGGAGGAAATCAGATGTTTGATTCCCTGCATTTGTGGTGCAACTTTCATAGGAGAAACCTGTTTAACTACAATATGGTGAGATATGTAAGTTTGTATTTGTATATCGAACTCTCTATTTTTCCATTTGCCAGAATACCGCTTTGGATACCAGAAACCTGAAGCAGAGTTACAATAGTGGCCAACCAGATGTGTCTGAGAAGCCTGCAAACAGACATGAAGGCAATAGCCATCTCCTATTGATGCTTCAGATAAACTGGTACTTGGGAGAAGTGATAAAGACAGACAGAAACATATGTTGAGAAGATAACAAGTGGGAACTGCTTTCATTACCGCTTTTCCTATCCCTTGCCTAGGTAGCAACTATGGGTGTGGGTTGTTGCCTTGCTTGTGGAGTACCCAGACACATCTGACTGCCCACTGTGAGAACAGGATACTGGACTAGACAGACCTTTGGTCAGATCCAGTGGGTTGCTCTTTGTATTTGCACATGAGAGAACTCTTAAATAACTCTTTCATAAATGTCTGAAGTTTTGCTTTCCATTTCATTGGGTTCGTTGAGCGTTGTGATTTTTCATGGGGTGAAGAGAGGAGTGGTTGACAGTGCCTGGAATTGTTGGGTATCGCTCAGCAAAGTGCTATACTTTTTAGCTTGTCTGTAGGGCTGTGAACCTTTGGCAAGTTAATTTTCTTCAGATCTTAGACTTGCTCAGCAGAGTCTTATGTGAATTCAGTTAGTTATAAATAATATAGTACATCTCCTTCTTACACTAAGTGTATAATTACAAATTCATTTTTGTTCAGTTGCCTTAGGGTGGTGGTGCACATCTGCTCTTACTTCCCTAGGTTTTTATTTATATGCCCCAAAATTATAAAATGGAACTGATTGTCAGTTGTTTTTGGGCACTACGGTTTTGAAAGTTTCTATTTTAACAGTTTGGGTTATAGAATAAATTGCTATTTTTCTTTCACCTCTACATACATTGTATGCACCTGCTTTTTCCATAAGCTTAGGTGACTAATGTCACTCTTCTTTTGGATTCTCTTTGCTTCAGAGTAGATGGAGCTGTGTTTGGTTGGAGACCACATTAATCATACTTTGAATAGACCCATTGAAATTGATTGACTTGTAATCTGTTTATTTCAGTGGATGTACTCTTGGAGTGTGACAAACACTGAATATTGCCCAATAGATTTAAATCAAATTTCCAGTTTGGTGATATAATATATATTGCCTAAACAAAAGTGTTCATGTTGAAACATACTGGTTTGCAAAGAAACAGAGTTTTTCTAATACATAGGAGTATAATCTAAAACCTCGAGTCATGGTTCCCACAAATCTTTGCACCACCCAATTATATTTGCTGAAAGATAAGAGGAGGGCATAACTCTGAAATTTCATGAATTTCCATTTTGCTCTTTCTGCAAGCATGCAAGGACACTTAAGCAAAACCAATTGCTTGAAAACAAGGTTTTGTCTGAAGGTAGTTAAATGTGTTTGATTGTGAGTTTGGCATTTGGAATATGATTTTCAAAGCATCCATAGCAGTGAAAAAACTAATCAATTTGTGACTTTGATTTTTTTTGCCACCTCTGATAGAATTGGCATCAGTTTATTTGGCATAAGCATATGCTGTCGTGTTCTTTTTTGAAGTTTCTTTATAGTTGATTTGTCAGCTTGCTGTTGGCATCCATCTCAAGAGTGATTCCGGTTCCAGGGTGAAGTCCAACCACTGTGTTAGCAGCACTGAAAAAACCGCCCCGGGGTGCATGTCTGGGCAGGGTGTATGGAGGTCCTGGCTCACCCAGAAGACAATACCTCCTTCTCAGCCTTGCTGATGTGGTCTAAAGGAAAACAGAGCAATATGTTTGGCACGGGCACCAGCTTGGCTGCAGAGGTGCCAGGAGGAGATGTACAAGGTGTCATCAGCTGTCTTAGGGTCTCCACTGAACTTATTGTCATCATTAAATTATCAATTTAAATATTTAAATTGAGTGCAGATATTTTAAAATGAATAAATGTTAAATTTCAGTCATAGAAGTACGGACAATTTTCACTTTCTACCAGATTGTTTTTCAAAGCTAAATGCATTCTCCAGATGTAGTAGTCTGTTTAGACTGACATCCTGGTTTCCACTGCCCTAGGGCAGGGCTGTGGAAAAAATCATTCAAAACCATCTAATACAAATCTTAATAATCTTGTGGCAAAATTGAACTGTGCTTGTTGTGGCAGCAAGTTTTATAAGAAAGAACTTTAAACTCTTGGATAAATATCTTGTTTTAGGCACTGTTCTTTCTATAAAAATGATGGAGGGAGGAACTACATTATGTAAACTTTCTTTGAAGACCTTAGGTATGCAGGCAAATTTGTGTGAGATATATAGCTTGTTGCCTGGCTTCCTATGGCAAGTATCACCTCCAGGCCACTATATAATGAACCTTTCCTAAACTGGAAGAGCTGATTATTATTTTTCTTTCAAACCTCAGATGTTCTACAAATGACTAATAAGAGTGTGTGTCAACACAAGGGCTGGTAACTTTAGGACTTCTTTTTCAAAGCTGATATGTGCTCAAACATGCATAATGCAAAGTAGTTAAAGGAGTAGTTAAAGTGTTGTATGTTGAAGAGAACATCTCAAGTTGTACAATATTATGTCTGTGCTCTGCTTTCTAGCGCCTACTGCATGAATACCATAGTAAGTACACAATGTAAACATTTTAAGTATTGTGAGATAGGACTACAGTGGTACCTTGGTTCTCAAACTTAATCCGTTCCAGGAGTCTGTTTGACTCCCGAAACCATTCAAAAACCAAGATGCGGCTTCCATTTGACTGTAGGAGCTTCCTGCACTCAAGCAGGAGCTGTGTCAGACATTTGGCTTCCAAAAAAACATTCGCAAACAGAAATACTTACTTCTGGGTTTGCGGCATTCGGGAGCTGATTTGTTCAGGAGCCAAGCCGTTTGAGTACTAAGGTACCACTGTATCTTCAGTAAATATTAGAAACAGAAAGGAATTAAACATAACATGAGGAAAAACCTCAATAGTACAGTTAAAAATGCAAAAAACAATTATATGTAACTGTTATTTGTAGAACATAATCACAGACCCCTTTCTCCTTTTTATAACAGTTTCAGCAGGAATGGCACCAACATCCATCTGACTCAGGGATCATTTAGAATTAATAATAATTTATAATGATAATTTATTATTTATACACCAGACATCTGGCTGGGTTTCCCCAGCCCCTGTTTCCGTCAAATGTAGTTTTGTGTTAGCTTCTGCAGCAGCTTTACAGCCCAGCGTTCTGGTTCTTATTGCGTTAACAAAAACCTTAACACAATATGCAAGGGATTTCTTATACAGACTCCAAAAAAATTGATACTGCTAAAAAAAATTAAGTATGTTGTTCATGCTACCATCACTTGGCTCTCATAGTAGCTCCAGGAGGCCTTGAGTACATTTGCAACATACTGTTGCCAATTTCCTTTCTTCCTTGTTCCTGTGTGGTTACCAACTAAACTACTGTACCATGCACTCCATTAACCTGCTCACCTAAAAATCTCTTATAGTGAGGAGAGACGGATGAGAAGTTGATCATCAAGCCAAAGCCTCTGGGTTTCTGGCATCTAGCATATATACTTTTGTGGAGGGCCTCAGGCCAAACAGTAGTGTTTTCCTTTGATCATGACTTTTATTCTGGAAGCACCAGTGCCTAATTCTATCCATATGCATTTGCAGCTGCCAGATCTTTGGATTCTAGCATTATAGTCCATTTTGGAGTACTTTAATGCATTCTTGGAAAAAGCTAGCCTTCCTTGGTTTGTGTGTAACACTGATGTTTATTGTGCTAGGTTATGCAATGTTCCCTCTGCAGTATGCTAAATTAACTGAAGCAGAAGCAGCAATACCCATGGATGCAGAAGAATTTTAGCTGTTGTCAAGGTGGCGGCCACAGTATAAAAAAATGTTTTAAAAATCCCTGAGTATCTACAGCCAAGCTAGTTTTGATTTCTCCCCTAATTTCATAGGGGGAGCAGGGTGGAAACCCTGTTGTGCAAGTGAAAGCCCTTAAACAGGGGGTTGTACTGGTGGAATTTGTTAGGTGAATTCTACCCACAGAATTTTTAGACTATGTCAATGTGAAAGCCTTTGACTGTTTCATAAATTGCAGTGTAAAGGATAAAATAGCGCAATTGATGAAGCCCATGTAAGGTTTTGAATAGTAACGGTTTGGGGTTTTTACCTGAGGTAACCTGAAAAAGGTGGAACTGTCCATGTGGCGACAGTGTCCTACACTGCCATGATTCTCAGTGTGGAGCACTTTGGTCCTCTTAACTAGTTGGCAGGTACAGGATGAGGTGAAAGCTTTATCCAGCCTAACAGCAAAGCATCCCTTCCTGGTCATGGGGTGATCCATAGCCACCAGATAACAGGGACAGTGGTGGAGTTCTTCTACTCACCCCCAAGAGAGAATTGCTGCTTTTGCCTTGTGGCAGAAGGCCATGTACCTTTTGCCTTCCCAAATCTTCCTGTATTAGACACATAGTTATTAATAATGACAGGAACAGATTTGTGTGTCTTGTCAATGTAAGACTGAAGGTAAAGGGCCTCCTGACCATTAGGTCCAGTTGTGGCCAACTCTGGGGTTGTGGCGCTCATTTCAGTTTATAGGCCGAGGGAGCCAGCGTACAGCTTCCGGGTCATGTGGCCAGCATGACTAAGCTGCTTCTGGTGAACCAGAGCAGAGCATGGAAACGCCATTTACCTTCCCACTGGAGTGGTACCTATTTATCTACTTGCACTTTGACATGCTTTCGAACTGCTAGGTTGGCAGAAGCAGGGACCGAGTGACGGGAGCTCACCCCGTCGCAGGGATTTGAACCGCCGACTTTCTGATCGGCAAGTCCTAGGCTCTGTGGTTTAACCCACAGCACCACCCACGTCCCTTCAGTGTAAGAGTAGGGCTATATAAATTCACCCTGGCTGTTGAATACTTCATTATCAGAATGTGAGGCCTAGTCCCAGGGTGCTCTTGAGGGCTGTTCACCTTAGAGCCCAAAGTGTGTGTGTAGTGCAATCCTAACCATGTCTACTCAGAAGTAATTCCTGTTGGATTCAGTGGGGTTTGCAGGTATATGGGGTTAGGATTGTAGTCTGAACCTCGTATTTTGTTCATATTTTGTTCTAGTCATGACTGTCTAAGATGAGAAATAATCAGAGGTCCTGTGAAGTTGGGATAAACAGTTTCCCCAGTGGCAGCTGGGAAAAGGAAGGGACCTGTGAGTCAATTCCTGGATCTGTGATTCTGAGTGAAGCAACTGAAGCAATAGCAAGGTTAGAGTAGGTGCTGTAGAAATGAACCAGGCATAAAGGGAGACAGGCAGCATGCAGAGCAACAAAAGCCTGTTCAAATGTCATTTTGGGGGTTCTAAACGTCTATGCTTTGCATTGTCAAGGTGGAAGAAATAAAAATGTTTCCTTTTTCTCAGGGATATGGTTTATATATGGTTTATATAACAAGTCATTTGACAACCTTTGTGCTTTTCAAACTGATTAGAACTTGCCATTTTCATTTCTGTTGTGGTTTGACTCTGTGGAACATCTGGAGCATGGTGTTGAGGTTGAGATGAGGGGCAGAATACAACTTTCGAAAATAATTTTATGTAATCGTTAGGGACTCACAGAACCAAGATTGCTTATTGCTGCTTTGATTTGGACGGGTGTGAGGGGTGGGAAGGAGAGGAGAAGTCAAACACATATCTTCAATTCTCATTCCTGCATAATGAATCCTATAACCTTCCTTATTTTATAGATCTTTCTTTTCAAACACTTTTAAATATATTACCTTTCCATTAGGCAAAGTCAAATGCCATTCAGGCTATTAGTTACATAGATGTTTCAGAAACAGATGACAATACAAGAAAGCAATTGTCAGTCTGAAAGTATCCTCTGTTGAAAACTGGATAGAAGCCAGTGACCATGACAAAGGTTGTGTTCTTGCATATCTCTCTGTGTAAGGACATTTCCTCAAAACAAGAAATTACTGCTCTGGTAACTGAGACTTTATCTTAAATTATTTTTAGTGAGTCTTATTGTGAAGCAAGTACACACAGGATAGCCGCCTTGGCATGTTGTGTAGATATCTTTACAAAGGAATTCCAAGTGTTTGCCCCAAATGTCAACATTTTCTAAACGTTGTCTTGTGGATTGCAAAATGGTTTATTGATGCCTTCCAGTCTCCATAGAAAAAGGGACCTTACCTTACTTCTGACTAAAATGTTGTGAATTTGTATTGCACCTGAGTTACTGACAACAGGTTTTACTTACTTACAGAAATGTAAAGGCATGCCACAATATCCACCCATTTGCCTAAAGCAGTTACATCCTAGGCTTGGCAGCTGCCATCCACCCACAAAGGTTGAAGTCACAGGGAATAGAGTAAGCCTTTGGAATAACTTTTTAAATTATGTCTCTTCATCTAAAGGAGTGTCATATGTGCATCTGTTTATCATCCAGAGCTATTTCCCAAAACATTTTGTTTCCTGTACTTTTAATTTTGGTAGCCAGCAGAAGGAAGGATGAGCAGATTCAAGTTGTATTAAAAGGATGTAAGGATTTGGGTAAATATATAAATCATTGTTCACATTTCTTTGAAGAGTAGCAAAGCAAATTGA
Organism: Podarcis gaigeae; assembly: GCF_964106915.1. NCBI lineage: Eukaryota > Metazoa > Chordata > Lepidosauria > Squamata > Lacertidae > Podarcis > Podarcis gaigeae. The sequence continues at coordinate 43,295,374 of NC_139677.1, read as the reverse complement.
GTAACTTTTGTAGTAATTTTTCTGTCCTCAAAATGGATTAAACATCCCTGTCAAGATGTTAAATGACTTGACTTTGGGGTGAATTTTAAAGACTCTTATGTGAACGGTTTCTTTCCACAAGGTGAAAGGAGTGTCTGTCCTGTAAATTATGCTAGTGCTCTTTATCCTGAAGCAAGATCCTGTGCATGATGTCAGTCTTTCCCACGCTACCAATGTGATTGCATTGCTCTTTGGATGACAAGTCCTTTTTCTTGGCTGTGATTTCTGTCACACATATCCAACTTTGGGATTGGTAGGGCTGTGATTTTTATAGTATTTTTCTTGGCTTTGTGTAGTCATTTGGGACATGGATAGGACTGTTATTCTATTCGTAAGTGAGCACTGTGTAGAAACAGTTCTGATATTAGAACATATTTCATGTTGCTGTTCCATTAACTAGTGAAAAACTGAATGTGTAAGACAGTAGGCAAGAGAAGACATTCATTTTACAATACTCTGTGCAAAAGGTGAGGGTAAAGGGACCCCTGACCGTTAGGTCCAGTCGCGGATGACTCTGGGGCTGCGGTACTCATCTCGCTTTACTGGCCGAGGACGCTGGCGTACAGCTTCCGGGTCATGTGGCCAGCATGACTAAGCCACTTCTGGCAAACCAGAGCAGCGCACAGAAATGCTGTTTACCTTCCTGCCGGAGTGGTACCTATTTATCTACTTGCACTTTGACGTACTTTTGAACTGCTAGGTTGGCAGGAGCAGGGACTGAGCAACGGGAGCTCACCCCGTCACGGGGATTCAAACCGCCGGCCTTCTGATCGGCAAGTCCTAGGCTCTGTTGTTTAACCCACAGCGCCACCCGGGTCCCAGCAAAAGGTAGGACTCTGTTAAAACAGAGAAAGAAAGGGCTATGTTTGTAAATACGGTGCATGGGGAAAGGACCTGTTTGGTTGGTTCACCCCACAACATATGAATATTATCTTCTAAGTGGTAGCAGGGCTGGTATGTGGAAGAAAACAACAACAAAGACTCTTATGATTCCTTAACGGGAGCAGATTTGTTGTAATGCATCTGGTGAAGTAGACTGGCTTGTGTTACTATATTCATTGGCCTTTAATAAATTATTTGAAATATTTTTGTTGAATAGACAGAGAATTGTTATATTGTAGTTTGATAATAACATTAAAACAGTGCCTGGCTGAAAAATCCTTGCCTATTTGAAAAGGTTTAAATGGCACATACTTTACTTCCATCATTTTTTTCACATGTGGAGAAAGCGACTCTGCAGCCACTGAAGATGCCATGCCTCTCAGGTTTTTACTGAACAGTTTTTGCTGTGCAGATTTCACGTATGGATGGCACCACCAGACTGACCATAGAAGTACTATGGAGTATTGTAAAAGAGGCCACAAAAGTGGGCAGTCTTGTGTAGCAATCTCAGATTGCAGTATACTTGGACGCCTCTATGTTAGTTGCTACCACTTCCCTGAATGTAGTTGTTCAGGTAGCAGACATAATAAGCAAACACCACACCCCTATGTACAGAGACAATGTCTTGGTCTCAGTTGGGATTCAGAAATAGAATTTAACAAACTATGAGTAATCCTGACATAAATATATTACATACTCTGCTGCTAATTTTTTATTGTCCAGGGAGCCTTTGAACATGAGCTTTTAAAATTGCCTTATACAGTGCTACCTCGGGTTACATACGCTTCAGGTTACATACGCTTCAGGTTACATACTCTTCAGGTTACAGACTCCGCTAACCCAGAAATAGTGCTTCAGGTTAAGAACTTTGCTTCAGGATGAGAACAGAAATCGTGCAGCGGGAGCAGGAGGCCCCATTAGCTAAAGTGGTGCTTCAGGTTAAGAACAGTTTCAGGTTAAGTACGGACCTCTGGAATGAATTAAGTACTTAACCCGAGGTACCACTGTATATGCCTTATACAAGCTGCTTATGAATGTAAAGATTATCTCAAATGCTTCCACTTTTTATAAGTAGGTGTTCTGAAAACCTGGGATTCCCGCATTGGTTTACTAGCTTCTTAACAGAGCTAGTTTATACCAATTAAATTCCCACTTATCCAGAAGTGCCATAGCTGAAGCTTCTGAGCAGTATTTGAGTCGCGGGCTCATTTTTGTCCACGGGGTAAAAGGCGCATTCGGCTCCGCCCCTCCCTCTTTCCTTTATCTGCACACAATTTCAAGACTGGAAGATGGAGTTTCCGCTGGCAGGATGACTTTCTGTTTATAGATTTATGTTGTAGCCTCCCCAGCGGCTGAAATATTTGCTGCGGCCCCCTAAAAAAAGCTCAACCACCTTGACCTCCCCAAATGGGTAGACCACTTCCACTTTTATATTCTGTGAAGAGATCACAGTCTCTTGGGAGTTGGACATTCCTGATATAGATGAAGTGGATTAAGCTCATCTCCCATTGTTTTTGTATATGATGTTCTTTGGTGATCCCTGCAGCCCCTACATCTCACACGCTGTTCTAAAACATCCTCCAAAAAATCCTCCTACAAAACAGATTTTATTTATGTGGTGTAGAAGGGGATTGTAGATGTGAAGGAGAACTGAGATGGCCAGGATTCCTGTTCCTTTTCTGATCCAATAGAAGGTTCTGTTGGATCAAAGAGCCTTTCATCAGCAGGAAGGCACCAGTTGGATGCAGTCTATCAGTACTAACTTGCAGAAATGAAGTCAGCAAATTGCTACTACTTTGCTTTAAAGTAAAGGAATAGCTTATACAAATGTTCTGTTTCATTTTTCATTTCCACAATGTGGCTGTTCATTTAAACATAAAAAATGCCTAAACTAAAGTATTCTGATATTGTGTAAACATTTTAAAATTGTTATCTATTTTAATTGTAACAGATCCCAATTATTAATAAGTAGTCATTTGTTTATATTTTCTTTATAGATTCAATAAATTAATTGATAGGAAAAGATGGTTAGATCACGATCAAGATCACCAAGATGGAAACGAAGGTAAATGTCCATATTTTTCTACGGATCATAAAGGTTTCACTTAACTTACTAGAAGAGAGCCTTAAATGATGTTGTCAGAAGGGACTTTTTCAGGGTTTGACTGAGGCTGAGTCCTAATAATGTAGACCAGTAAATATGTTCAGGACTCCACATGTGAAAGAGATTCTGATAATAGAAATGCAAGTTTAGTGTTTTCTCCTTTCTTCACATTAGTGTTCTAATACCTATTTGAATGGAGTTGGAATGACTGCATATAAGGAGAGGCTTACTAAGTGTGATTCATTAGATCAGAGCAAGCTTTGTGTGCACAACTCCTGAGAGATTCCTGTTTGTATAATGGAGAAGATCTGCTTACAGGAACCTGTTCTTTGTGTTTATTGTCCTTTTAAGTATCAGGACATGCATTTTAATTGACTTTAAAATTGGAAAGACTGCAAGTCACAACTGCAAAGCCCTCATGTGCTAGTTAAAATGCGCTACTCAGGGTAATTTCAGCTAGAGACTTTTGGACACAGTTTGTGATATAGCCTAAGATTCACAAAAAGAAGCTGTATTACAGTAGTTAAAATGGAATTGTGTTTTTGTGTGTTTATATGTAGGTCTTTATCGCCTGCCTTCAGGAGTCAGGAACACAACAGACAAAGGCACAATCATAGCAATTATGACTGTGAATACAAAGGTTTCCGGAAAGATGCAAAGAAGCCTATGCCGTGGAGAGTGGAAGATGGGAAATATGGACAAGCCAGTACTAGATATGCACCACACGAAACGAACCACCACCGACTTTATGAATGTAGGTCATATTCACCAACTCTGAAAAGAATCCCTTCGGAAGATATGTATAGTCACAAACCTTGTAGGACACATTCACCAGAAAGGAATGCTGATATCGGAAGATGCCACTTTCCTTCCAGATATCCAGAAATGTCTCGCAAAGAACACAACCATTCTTTTTATCCGTCCAAAACACGTGACAGAGAGATGCATGAAGACCCCCGAGCTGCTGCTGGAAATACAAAAGGGATGAAGACTTTCCATGAGCCATTAGGAACTAACTTTGAAAGGAAGTGGAATGAAAATGACTTGAGGCACCACCAGTTACAAGAAGACAAGTATACTCAATCACCTCGAAGATGTTCTAGTGAATTTATGCCAAGGAGCTCTTTGCAGAAGAGGTAGAGAAATTGCCCAGTTTTAATGGTTTTTTTAAATGGTGTAAAGCCTCAAGTGAAAGTCGATTGTCCTTATAGTTGAAGATTCTACCCTGAAAACCATTTTTTTTGCTAACAGAATAAAGCATAGTTTAATTGTGGGCTGCTGGTGGTAGAGCAGTATTGTATCTTTTAAGTTAATCCTCTTGGTGGCTAGCATATAAAAGGATCATAATTTCCCCTCTCTTTAGTGGCTTGAGGGATCATGGGGTGACACATTCTACATAAAGCCTGTGTTTTCCAGCATTCTGCATACGTAAGTTCTCATTTTCTTCCTTGCTGCAAGTATAAACTACTTTATGTCAACACAGGTATCCTGAAGATCGTGATAGCAGAGAATACGGGCACACGTCTAAAAGGGCTAAAGAATTGGAGAGGTATGATGATAGAGAAGTAGCAAGTAGAGAGCAAAGAAACCCTGGTCTTCAAACCCATCGGCCTGTTGTAAAGGAGTACAGTGATAGCTGTCAAACAAAGATTACATATGACTATGGTCAGAAACGTCATAGACATCCAGATGGAGGGAAATATATATCTGATGAAAGAGCAGAGAAATATACGAAGGTGGAAGAGAAGAAATATAATTCTCCTAAAGAAGCTTGGAATAGCAAATATTCAAATTACTATAACAGTGAAAGAGTCAGGCACACAGAAGACCCTCATACAGAAGCATCAGTTAAATATATTTCGGGAAAAGGCTACAATTCATGTGTTAAATCTCACAAAGGTGATGCTGATCTTTTACCCTTTGATCAAAAAGAGAAGGAAAGACTCAGGAAAGAAATGGATTTTAGGGGAAGGAGAGACCAGCATGACACTCATCACAAAATTTCAGATGTAAAAGTGTCTGATGTCCACCACACAAGAAAGGAAAAACTCACAGTCAAAGTGGATATGAAGAAAACCATAAATAAATACAGGTATTGCCTTTTGGATTTTTAAAAACAACATCCATGTTTATGAATGTATTAAAGATGTCAAGTTGCTTGATCATTATAGTATGGTAGCATTGAGCTCAATTAACAGAACGTAAGTGGCTGTGTACCATGTGTGCTTTCGTGTGGTTGTGTGTGTATGTTGTATACATGTATGTATAGATATATATGATATAAAACAGCAGTCCTGTGTAGGCCAAGGAAGAGAGGAAGAGAGTGGAACTTGAGACCAAGGAAAACTAACTTAAGAGTGTTTGGGCAGTCTAAAGAAGAGTAGGGGTGTCCTGAAGTGCAGCTACTGCTTTCCAAAAGCAAAAAAATGTAATTTGGCTTCTGATCAGTTCTGTACTAGGCCTCTCTACAGTAGTACCTTGGTTCTCGAACTTAATCTGTTGTGGGAGTCCGTTCAACTCCCGAAACCGTTCAGAAACCAAGGCACGGCTTCCGATTGACTGCAGGAGCTTTCTGCACTCAAGCGGACATTGCATCAGACCTTCGGCTTCTGAAGAACGTTTGCAAGCCAGAACACTTACTTCTGGGTTTGTGGCGTTCAGGAACCAATTTATTCAACAACTAAGCCGTTTGAGAACCAAGGTACCACTGTATTCAGACAAACTGAAGGGAGTGGCACAGTCCAGCTGAGCAGCATAACATCTGTCCCCTTTGAGAGTCGGGTTGCAATTCCATATGGATAAGTGAAGTTTGAGGTCCCCTGCCTGTGCTGAAAAATTGCGGCATCTCATGGGGTAGTCATGTTAGTGGATAGATAAGGGCAGTGTTCAAATTCTGTTTAAGATGGCCTTGAGAAAGCCAGTAGCAGCCAAAACAAAAATGATATGTTATCTATTTTTGTAAATTTTTCTTACTTCTTTACAAATGTTTTTCATTTCAAGTCCCTAAGGTCTTTATTTGAAAAGTTTTAGATACCTAATTATTCATCTCATGGTGCATTTTGTTAATAAGCATGCACTTATTGTTCAGTTTAAAATGTACGTGGTACATTGGAATTCAAATAATTTTACATGGCCTTCTGCAAGCCCTCCAAAACATTGTTTGTGGACCCCCCCCCCCCGAGAAACTGCTCCAGAAGATTAGCAAAAGTGGGTTCTGCCCTGGTACTCTCTGAGGCTAAGATAAAGGGCAGCTTCTCCCACAATTTCTGCCTTCATTCATCCCTCTCTTGCTTGGTGCATCTCAAGTAGGTAGCAGAATGGGATAGGGAAATTGACACAGTTCTTATGCACCCAATTGCTCTAGGTATCTGCATAGGCATTTTTGGATCCTGACCTACAAGCAGTGTGGTAAGAATTTTCTTCTACACCACCTTGTTCTCACCCAGGCGAGGGACCACCTTTAAATAAAACATGGAACCAAGGAAGAAAATCAAGTCCGGCACCCAGTTAGGGACCCAGAGTTTATTAGATACTATTGTAGTAGGACAGAGCCCAACTTAATGTGGTTGTTCTAGCCGAACCGCCACTTAAGAAGAAGGTTTGCCCAGTGGAAAATCAGAACATAGCTTATATAGTAACTCAAACACAGCACACAAAGAGTCAGAAAACATCAAAGCATTCCTAAACATACTTCTGCATACGTAAGGTTACAAGTAAAACATGCATGGCTCCATACTAGTAACTTTATGCCCACAACTACCTTGGGGTGTCCCTAAGTGCCCAGGCCATTTGGGTCTCAAATGTCCTGCTTTATCACTGTTTCCTTAGCAACCAGGCCTTGGACAGGGCTGTTGACATTCCTGTCCCTGTCTTGTTTCCCTTCATCCCCGAGCCATCTCAGGAAGCTTCAAAGATATGTTTGGATTCACTCCCCAATCCTTACTAGAACAACATCTTTAATGACCATTTGTGCCACCTTCAGGGTTAGATAGGGTTTATTGCTTATGGCCTAGAGATTATGCTGTAGATTTGTCAAATGGGAGAAAGAAGGGCTTTTCTGTGGGAGGACCCTAAAAGCTCCACGCAGGGACACCAGAACACCAGAGAATGAGAATGCAGTGTAGCCATTTGAAATACCATGGAATTCCATGCATCCAAGGCAAGGATATAAGGAAAGCACCTTCTTCCTTGGATAGGCTACTCACCAGAGCAGGAAGACGATTACAAACTGAAGATGGGAGGGAATCTTATATGTACCATGTTCAAAAGAGGAGATAAGGCTTCTTCCTAAGATACTGATTTCTAATAGTGCTGAGCCAAATGTTTGGGGTCACCATTTTAGCACAAAACGGTTTTCAGAGAATCCAGAATGATTATTTAAAATTTGGCCCAGTGATGTCACTATTAACAACAGAATAAGAAAGCAAACAAAAATGGCATTTAAGCAAAAGCTGTCTCCAGCATTTCTGTCCAGACTTAATTTTTGAGTTGTCTTCAGGATGTTATAGGTTGAACTGACTCTTTGTGTTTGCTTTAAAACTTGTGGGTATATTGGTTGTGAAAAAGGGTAAGTACTTGAAGTGTTCCTAATATAAAAGTAATATGTATTACATTATTAAAATCACAAACCTTTCCTTCATTTGTGGAATACTTAGTTTTACTTTTCTTTGAAATAACGTTTTAAAATGTATTGTTACTGTTATGTTAAATATTTGAGGGAATATTTTCTAAACATGTCTAAATTTATTCCAGGAGTGCGTCTAGTCATATCATGGAGAGGCAGACATCATGTGATCTAGTAGCTGTGGGTAGAAAAACTGAAAAATTCCATCCAGTGTTTGAGCATATAAAATCTGTGACGCAGAAGGTAGAACAAAACCCATCAAAAGAATTTGCTCAGGAAATCATCACAATTATCCATCAAGTTAAAGGTGGTTACAGAGTGTTAGACATGCACATTATCTGTTGTGTAGTCTGCATCTTTGTGTTATCAAATTATTATGAATTTCATTAATCCAAGTAGCTCAGGATGTGTGAAACATCATATAGACTTCACAGAGTTGTGCAAGAATAATCCCTATTTAATGGCGTTGCAATATTTTGCAGATTTCAGAGCAAGAAATTAGTAGTTTACCATCGTAAATCCAGGAAATACTGCTTTCTACTGCTTAAATTAGAAATCTCATGTAGGACCTGTAACAAATTGTGTGCAGTGTGGAGTGCTCGTATTCAGGATACTCAGTTGAATTCTGATACATAGTTTTCCATCCCCCTCCAATGGACAGTCACCATTCTGTGGCATGCTCAGTTTTCATTGGGTTTTTTGGGAGCAGGGAGTTCCCCACAAGGGTTTTCTCCCTGAGCCTGCAAACACCTCGCTCCTGTATATGAATGGTGTGATTTTGGCTACATAAGAGACTAGAATTGCGATCACTATTAGTATATATGATTATTAGATTTATCATAAGATTGGCACTCTGAGCTCTCACAATCTTTGTAAGAAGAAAGGAGAGACGTATTAGTGCTTTTTGGACTGTGAAACAGAGTCCTAGAAAACATTGAGCAATAGTAAGAGGCAGTCTCCCTTTCTATGTCATAACTCACATGTAAGGTCAGTTTTAAATTAAAAAGACTGAACAAAAATATAGTTGCATTTAACAAGTTATGGTCTCTTCAAGTCATATGAGGTTACCTAAACAGAAGTACACTTGAATTCAGGAGAAAATGAAATTATGTACACATATTCTAGATCTTTTGCCTTGTTGCCCATTTTGAACTTTTTATTAAAAGTAAGTATTGCTTTTATCTTTTGCATTTTGAGGTGTAAGTAATGTTGTTCACATCTTTAGAGGGGCATGTCTTTAGGACCTCAGAGAGTTATTAAAGGGCTGCCAAAGGCTAAATAATAATAATAATAATAATAATTTATTATTTATACCCCGCCCATCTGGCTGAGTTTTCCCCAGCCACTCTGGGCGGCTCCCAATCAGTGTTAAAAACCGTACAGCATTACATATTAAAAACTTCCCTGAACAGGGCTGCCTTAAGATGTCTTCTGAACGTCAGGTAATTCTTTATCTCTTTGACATCTGATGGGAGGGCGTTCCACAGGGCGGGCGCCGCTACCGAGAAGGCCCTCTGTCTGGTTCCCTGTAGCCTCACTTCTCGCAATGAGGGAACCGCCAGAAGGCCCTCGGCGCTGGATCTCAGAGTCCGGGCTGAACGATGGGGGTGGAGACGCTCCTTCAGGTATACAGGACCGAGGCCGTTTAGGGCTTTAAAGGTCAGCACCAACACTTTGAATCGTGCTCGGAAACGTACTGGGAGCCAATGCAGATCTCTCAGAACCGGTGTTATGTGGTCCCGGCGGCCACTCCCAGTCACCAGTCTCGCTGCCGCATTCTGGATTAATTGCAGTTTCCGGGTCACCTTCAAAGGTAGCCCCACGTAGAGCGCGTTGCAGTAGTCCAAGCGTGAGATAACCAGAGCATGCACCACTCTGGCAAGACAGTCCGCGGGGAGGTAGGGTCTTAGCCTGCGTACCAGGTGGAGCTGTGGGTGGGATTCACCTAACGAGCTAAAGCCCTGCTCAAGGACTTTCGTTTGTGCAATTAGGCTTCCCCCTCTCTTGCACAGATAGAGAACCATTGGAAGAGAGTAACATGGAATTCCACTCATTATCATTAGAGATAATGTAGAGAGAAAGATATGTCTTTAGAGATACAAAGCCATGAGGACATAAATAACTTCATAGCTTCATTGTCTCCAGCGTGTTAGTTTCAGCAGCACTTTTAATGCTGAAATTGCAATGAAAAGGCTTAACTTATTTTCCCCTATTTATCCTCTTCACAGCAGATTACTTTAAATCTCCTGATCTGACGTTACATGAGCGCTTCTCAAAAATAGAAGATAAGCCATTGGGAAATGAAGTTAAAAGACATTCAAATCCAGAAATTCACAGGTAAAATATACATACATTGGTCCAGAAAAATCTTGCTCAGTAGTTGACAGACCTTTTCTTTGCTACCTGGCATGCCTTTCACCATGGTTCAAAGTTTGTTTCCATATCCTGGCTTGTTTGGAAGCCATTAACCATAGCTCCATGTTCAGATGTAATGAGAGCTGTGCTTAGCCACAGCTTGCTTGCACAAAGGGAGCAAAGAAGTGGGAGCACAGGGACTGCATGTGCATGCATGAAGTTCATTCATATCTTCACCTTCTATGCTAAGATTTGATAATCAGAGTGCAGTTGTGGAAACTTAGCACAGCATACATAGGCCTGAGCTATATTGACTTTTTGTTGGTTAATGACTTTCGTTTATGCTTCCAGGGTTTCAATCCTAATAGACATAAATTACATGACTAGGAATGTATACAGAACATGGTGTTAAAACACAGCATTATCTTGAATATGAATGTGACCAAGAAGACATGTCTTTCCCATGTGCATCAATTCCTGGCCTCTGATTTTTGACATGGACTACTCCCATAGTCCATGTCAATATTTCCCAATCTGGTGCCTTACCACCAGCTCCACCAGCACCAGTAAAACTCCTAGTAGCTCAATGGTTATAAATGCATTATGCAAGTATTTTTGTACTGTCACCCATATTTGTGTTGCTCACTAACCACACCTACCCCCTGCCAAACTTCCTTTGCTAACCTCCCACCCCTTCCTTTTACATGTCTCCCAATCATCTCACAGCTCCTTCAACCTCCTGGGCCCCCCACTTGCCCGCTGTGCCACCCTCCTTACTTGTTTGGTTGACCGGCTTAGCTCGCTTGCTCTGCCTGCTATTAGTGTCCTACCGTTCACATGCCACATAAACTGCAGCATGACTTTTTTCTTACACAATATTATATAGTAAGATCATTCAGTTCATATTGAAGTTAACTTTCTTGCTTCCATTTGCCCCTCTTACTGATGCTGAATGATATGCTCATTACACCAGGAGAATCGATATGTCTTTGGCCGAACTTCAGAAAAAAAGAGCTGTTCCATGCAAGTCTGAGCAGGTATGTGTATTTTATTTTTGAATGTAAGGAAAGTGTATTTTCAGTGACAATATTGTAATTCTAAAATGTCTTCATATTTTAAAGTGGTATAGACTAACTTAAATAATTTGTACCGGACGGATATATATATTTAATTTACTTACATTTATATCCCATCCTTCCTTCAAAGATACCAAGCAAGGGTTTGTGATTCTCCACACACACATAGGTGCTCCCCCACCCACCCAAACAACCCTGTGAAGTATGTTTTGTTGAGAGAGAGTGCCTGGCTCAACGTCAAGTGAGCTTAATGGCTGAATGAGGATTTGGACCTGGGTCTTCAAAGCCCTCCCCCAACACTTAAATCAGTGGGGGCCAGTGTGATGCCCTGTAGATGTTAATGGAAACAACTCCCATCATTGCTGCCTGGGTCTGCTGCGTATTGAGTTCCAGCACCATCTGCAGGGCACCCTGCTCTAAACCACTATACCGCATTAGAATCTTACGTCAACATAATCTGTGACACTGATCTCTAAAATTTGAAGCTCTTTGTTTTGTTGGTTTATTTCTTCTAATACTAATCTTGTCCATAAGAGAAAATGAAGAACAATAAAAGTGAACTGTATCATTCTATAAGCCATTTATTGTTTCTTTAGAGCGTGATGAGAGTTCTAGAAGATCCACATGATCTAAGATATGACATTGAGAGAAGAAGAAAAGAAAGATTGCGGAATGAAGATGAGAAGAATTTTTATATCGATGGTGCATCACATAGGTAATTGTGTTCAAATAACAGGTTGCACTTTTAAGTTCTGTTGCATTATATGAACTTTAAAACATATTTCATTTTAGAGTATTCCCCCCCCCTTTCCCTTCATCATTTTCAATGTAGCACTCAAAGACACTTCAGAAATCCTATGTTTTTAATTTTCTATAATGTATTTAAAGGATAAATTAAAGTTAGTTTTGCTTTTGGCAATAATCTTTAGGTCCTCCTTTCTCTGATGCAGTATATTGTATATGTTAGTCCCATTAATAATAGAGATGAGGATGAGAAGTCAAACTAGTTTAGATGCTAAACTGTCACCATGCTATGTTAGGCTGTGTGAGAGTAATGATGGACATAGGGTGTAGAAAAGTCTATTCATTTATTCCTTCCTTTCATCTCTTGCTTGAGCTCAAGTAGGACTATACAGAAGGTTTTTGCTTTCTCGCCGCACAGCCCATTAGAGATGTCTCTTGCCTTTGGTGGTATGGTTAAACTTTGAGTCAGAAGTCCAAGGGTGGAGTTCTCATTATGTTTGCTTCGATTTGTCTGGCTGTCAAAGCCAGATGATGCCCACTCTGCCTGTAATCCCATTCTGCCAAGCAGCATCTTCTGGATCTCATCTCCCTCCGAACTAGTCACAGTTTTCCATGAGCATTTTCTCTCCCCATTCATGTATTCTGGAGGACAGCTGTTACTCTTTGGTCATCTCTACCACATGGGAATTACAACAAGAAGACTGATGATGTGCATGATGCATAGAGACAGGAGCGAGACACTGACTCTTATTGTCTGTCTTCAACACCCTTTTCATCAGTTTACCAAAAAAATATGAATCATGCTATTTTGCAGTACCTAAAAGATAATGTAGCTAATTGGCTTAATGGAGTGAAGTCCTAATTACATTGCTAACTGTGTATATATAGGGATGCTGGTATTGAATATCTTAATTGCTAGTGTGTAGTCTCTTCTATGACGAATAATTCAATATTCTGGGATGCTTTAGTTTTTTAAAAAAGTTTTGTAACCCATAGTGATTTGAGAATTTTGAAAATGTATGGCTGATTTTTCTGAGAGTTTGTGACGCTTGAGGTCGAATGAGCAAGTGGACCTGGTATGCATGTAACCGTCTTGTCTGTCTTTAGATTCCCTGTACCCATTCCCTTGGCCCCATCCTGTTGCTATTATTTCTTGGTTTCTTTCTCTGCAAACGTTCTGTCTGTGCTTTCCCTCATCCTTATAAATTTTCAAATGGTTAAAACGCTGGATTTTGGAAGTCTTATTTAATTAAGTTGTTTAATGAAAAATCTGATCAGTGAAATTTGGTTTAGATGTTATAGGATTTTAAAATTTCACAGTCCACATAGCCTTGACCAACTGTGACAGCAGCGCAAAGCAATATATCGTGTCTTCAGTCACAGTGTTTGCAAAGTGCTGTCTGGCAAAGCTGTTCTGGGTGATGTATGGCCTGGTGAACTCTGGATGTCTCTGCTGGAAGATGAGTCACTCTTGGCTCTCTATACTGAATTTGTCACCTATTTTGTAGACCATATTACTCAATATTTAAACAAAGTTAGATCTTCTAACTGAATATGGAGTGTGAATTCACAGTGTCAGGAATTTAGCCTGGCTTTATTCGTTGAGATAATTTTAAGTCATTGTTACATCCAGTGAGCATATAGTGCTCAGGGGTACGTGACTGACTCAGAATAGTTCTGGCTCACAAAGGCCTTTTGGAAGAAGCAGAATTCTTTTATCAACTCCAACTATTTGCCACTTTGTCACTGCACTTGGATACTCTCTCCTTTTTAAACCACTAGTTTTTCTGGCTTTCAGCTTGCATATGGTACTGAGAATCTAATGCTCCTATTTTATAATCTCTGCCTAGCATAATTGGAATAATTGTATCCTATTGACCCTCTTGCATCTTTCATTCCTTTAAAACCTCTAGAGAAGATTACTGTAATGTAAGTGGCTGCCCACAGAGACGGTTGGGATGCTTCAGCAAGCATAAAAGTAGTGGCCCATTTTCTGACCAGATGAATTGTCAAGATCCCAGTTCCTTCTGCCTGTTTTCCATTGTGCTCTCTTTTGATCTACTGAGAATGCCCTGTGGAAATTGATATCCATGTGGTACATCCACTCTATGAAAGGATTCTCAGTGGCTACCTCACTAATTAAGTGTCCTTCCTCACAACATTTCCAAATAGGAGGAACATCAGTAAGTGCTTTAAAACCTTACAGAAACTGGCTTTCAGTTGCCAGCATTATTTTGGTGGGTACTATGGTTTACATTTGATATTTTCTAGAAATATCTTTTTGTTTGTTCAGTATCTGGCCAATTGTGTTTACAGATTTAAGACATATCACGTAAATATTTGGTAATTCCCCAATTTTATGCATTTGAAGCAAAATACAGCTTCTTATTCTTGACAGTTTGGGGACTTCATATAGAACTCTGTAAAACTGATGCATCCAAACTTAATGGAAATAATGCAGAGAAAAAAAGGTTTTAATCCTAGGTATTTGCATAAATACTGTTGTGATTTTTGACAACTCATAGTTTGCAATCATGCAGAAACTTTTAATTTTGGCATAAAGCATGTGGCACAGGCAAGGGTGCTTTGTGTATATGATATTTGTTGTGGAAACCTATCGCTTTCCATGCGACTCCTCCCTCTTGACTGCTTGTTTGTGCCTGAAAAAGTGTCTGTTTATGAGAAATGTCTTCAGCTCTCAAAAATGTAAACTACCCATAGTAACAGGAATACACATTAATTTTTTTAATGGATATTGGCTGTTATTGATTCATCCAACAGAGAACCTGCATTGTTTTTATATTTCTTCCCAGTCAGGTTATGAAGGCTTCATAGCAACATACTCGAGAGTTACCTTGGGTTTATTTTAGTGACCTTTACATTCAGTACTCTGCATTTTTGTTTGCATGGAATTTCATTTCATTTTATTTTATCCTGTTTAGTCATTAAAACCTAAGTGGTTTATGTAAAACATGCATTAATATTACTGATAAAATCAGATATTTAAAACAAGCTAGCTTCATTTTCTTCAAAACCAACCATTTTAAAAATACACATTTAAAAATTACATATTAAAATACATGCCAAATTTGCAGGTCTAGGTAGGCTTGCTTAAACAAAAAACTTTAGCAGGGATTGAAAACAGTGCACTGAATGTGCCTGCTTTATATCAGTGGGTAGGGAGGATTAGCCTAGCTGGCTGGTTGGCTTATTATCATGGATTTTAAAAAAAATAATTGGTTATCTGATCCTAATTTTAAAATGCTATGCTGTTTGACATGGCATCATTTTAGTTTTCACAGCTTTTAATATTGTGTCTGTTTAGGGATGAACAGAGTAGTAGCTTTCCAAAATTACGAAACACTCAAATGTATGGATTCCAAAAACCTGCGAGATTTCTAAGACCACCTTTCAGGAAGTTTATTAGGAAACCTCACATGGTAAGTTGAAAGTATTATTACTTGAACACAGTGTCTGACTATTAAATTATTTCTTTATCAGGTAGTCAGGGATGCATTTTTGTAGCCCATTAAAAGCTGCAAAAAGTTATTTTCAGGCTGTACAATATATATAAAAGCAATATAATGAATGACTGAATCACTACAAGATGGTACTTTTTATTTGTATCAGGATACCTTTTACAATTTCTTTGTTTTCAGGTTGTACAGTTCAATAGTAAACAAATTGTGGCTTGACAACCAATGGAAGTTTCTACTCTCCAGCAGAAATATACTAAAAGTTCCTCTGAAAATGAGTTAAGAACTTTTCTCTTTCCACAGAGCCAGCACAGCCCTAACCTACTCACTTTCACATTCATATATAAACCCAGCATATCAGACAGAGCGGCAAGACTTGTATCTCCCCACATCTCATTTTCTGCATGATTTTTCTTCAAACTTAAACTTTGCCACCAACTCCCTTGCAAATGTACTGTACACAATTGAGAACACAATCTCTCACCCACACACTTCCTCAACAAACAAACAAAAAAATCAGTCCTGGTTTCTCCTAATCCTGCCCTAGCAGTTCTTGAAAAAATATTTTTCTGCTCAACTCTCCAACTTGCTTGCTTATTTATTTAGGTATTTTTGGGCCATCTGCAAATATCTGCAGAGGAGATTTCTAAAATACATTGTACAACATGTATCTCAGGAGGGCTCTGTTCTTGGCACCCGTCCCTACATAGGGCATAAGTTGTCCCTCAGCAGGAATCTGTTTTCAAGACCAGGACAGAAGACCAATAAACCATTGTTTTGTTGACAGAAATCTGCTCCCAGGTCCCCCCCCCCTCCTTTCCTTGCAGCAGCAGCTCTTGGCTTTTGTTTGCTTGTTTTCAATTTGCCCAAAGTCATTATAGAGTGGCTGAGATGAGCTAGGGATGAACCACAGCTTCTTTTTTCCTTCATGATAATCATGAGAGGGTGTGGAAGAGAAGAAGCCAAAAATGGAGGCAGCTCTTACTCTGTAGCTGAGGGATTTGTAGAGAACCAGCATGGGGAAAGGAGATGGAACCTGCTGAGGCTACGATGAGCAGCAGAAAAGCTTGTACAGAAAAGGAATTTAAGAAATGGTCTAGCTGACTCCCTTTTAGTTAGCCAGTTAGGAGACTGGCAGAAATAGTGACTCAGAAGCGGCAGTTGAGTTTGCTGACTTAGTTGAGGAAATGCCAGCAGATGTTTCAAAAGAGCAAAATACCACAACTGCTTTTTGCTGGAGGTTGGTCATCAGATTTAAATCATGGTTGGTATGGGGAGAGTGGCAACAATATTCATTGATGGCTGAGACACAGCCTTTCTAGTACTTCAGTACTAATCTCCCAGCTTTGTAGAGCAACAAATATTACTGCCCTTCTCCACTGCAACAGGACTCTTCTCTTCTAGCCCTGCTTGATTTGTTTGTTTGTATGCCATCCTATATCCGGAGGTCTCAGGGCAGTTCACAGGATAAAATCATAACATAGAAACACGAAATACACAATCTATATAAAAACAAAAACAACCCAATAACCCCCACATTCATTGCAGATGAATTATTACCTTTGAATCAGGTTCAGGGTTATACTGTAAATGCCCAAATGTTGCTGGTTCACTAATTGATTATCTAGGAAGACAAAAAAAATGTTTGCAAACTCACTTGCAATGGACACCTAAACAAAGAAACATCTGATTCTGGAATATAACCTCTCCTGTGTTTCCTGCAACTGTTGAAGAAAAAAGCTGTAAATATGCCAGAACAAGTCACAAGGGCAGATAGATAAATGAAGGAAGATAATCATACTGGCAGATGGAAAGAGTTGTGAAATAGAAAAAGGGAGAGGCCATGTTGTCCCGTAGCACATTGCACAATTACACCTACACAGTTGTATGTCACTGTTTTAAGGGGTGTCAGTATTGCAAAATAGTTGCACAGGCTAAAAAAAAGAAAAACTTGCATCTCTGGTCATAACCACACAAAAGAAAATATTTCATTTTCAAATACATATTTATATGGCTGCCACTAGCTTATGTTTCCTGAGCAGATATATCCTAGACTTCTTCGCACATCATGATAAGCCAGTATTCATGACATAACTGTGAACAAGCAGATGTGCTGCTGCACACTTCTGAATTTTCCCCATTTTGTTCCACCCTGCCCAGAGTCCAGGAGCAACATGTCACAAGCTTTGCTTTAGCATTTTGTGTGAACCAGCACTAGTAGTTTGTTTCTCTGCAAATAAGCCACAACTGGAAGCAAGAGATTTTGGGGAGGAACAAAATGCAAGCACTGGTTCAGAAGCCAAGGCTCATGGTTTGTTGTTCCCCGATCCAGGCAGGGTGGAGCGAAATGGAATAGATTCAGCACTGTGTACTAGTGCGGTCCTTGCTCATGGTAAGTCATTGCCATGTAATCCAACCCACTACATTAAAGAGCAAGCTAATAACAAAAAGCAGTAATAAAAGCAGTAAAACATGGCATAAAGCTCCTTTTAAATACAGAAAATAGCTCAATAGCATATTATCACAAACCTTGGCTCTTTTGTTGTTTGTCATATCCCATATCAGAGTCTATATAATGTACAGAAATACTGAAATGTTAATTGTAGTTAACATTAGCTACTATGCAGTGTGAATAGCCAAAGGATATCAGTTGGATGATCCTTGGTTGATGAAAATAATTTCTTCACCAATCCAGTAGTGGACTTAAATGTATGCCAAGAAAGGCATGGAAATTATGAAGCATAGCACCATTTAAAAGTTTGCTTTCCCTGTGAAACAGTTTAAGTAGTACATTCTACACAGACGTCATTGGAGTCAGCAGTACTCAACCATGTAAAGTTCAAAAACCTACATAAATCCACAGCTTTAGTGACATTTAAAGTATTTTGCCAATAATTTATATATAACACAACAGTTGCACAAATATAACAGTACAATAATAGTGAGTGGGGAATTGCCAGTAACAATAACAGCAAATCTCACAACGTATCATGTGCTGCTTTAGGAGCACATTTCAATCGCTACATGTTTGGTGGAGTTAGGGTGTTACTTCCTTGAAAATATTTGCAGATGCATGAGGGGTCTCAGTGACCCCAAAAGCCAGATGTGCAAGTTTTTGTGCAGAATGATAGCTATGATTGGGGGAAAGAAAAGGGTTTTTTTATTCATGGCTTCCTTGGAAAATATCTGAGTCCATTACTAGAAGTTGAACTGACCCCCCCCCCCCCAAAAAAAAGCTGTAAGAGCAAAAGCTCACTAAATTAAAACACCACATGGCAGTTTACACCTCATTGTTTAGGTATAACAGGAACATCGAGAGTTGTGGAAGACTGACACAAATGTATTATGAATCTTTTGGGGAGTGCATTCGACCCCAGCTTTTGATAGAAGGTTAAACTGTTAGGAATAATTATTCTTCATAGTTATTTCACGTTCTGATAGAGTAATGGTGAACATAATGTAGCTGGAGCTTGAGTATCAAAAAGGGAAAGCTATTTGCGGCTAGACGTGGGGGTAAGGTGGGCTTGAAGAAGGCCTTTCAAAAGTTAGCAGGGAAAATAAGGATAATTCTAGATGCTACATTCCCCTTGGAGATTATCTGTTCAGAATACCGTATTTTTCGCTCTATAACACGCACCTGACCATAACACGCACATTGTTTTTAGAGGAGGAAAACAAGGGAAAAAACATTCTGAATGAAACAGTGGATGTATCATTTTTGGGCTTCATGCTGTGGCCACAGACATGTGATCTGATGGTGAATTTGGGGTGACCCAATGCAAAGATCCTGAGAATCCCTGTGGATCCATGCTCTGTAACCACGTTTTTGCACCATTGCAGCCCCAGGCAACAGTGGGTGCGTGATTTTTTGGTGCAGGCTGTAGCCATGGACATGCTATGTGATCTGATGTTGAATTTGGGGTGACCCAATGCAAAGATCCTGAGAATCCCTGTGGATCCATGCTTTTTAACCACATTTTTGCACCATTGCAGCCCCAGGCAACAGTGGGTGCGTGATTTTTTTGGTGCAGGCTGTAGCCATGGACATGCTATGTGATCTGATGGTGAATTTGGGGTGACCCAATGCAAAGATCCTGAGGATCCATGTGGATCCATGCTTTTTAACCACATTTTTGCACCATTGCAGCCCCAGGCAACAGTGGGTGCGTGATTTTGGGGGGGCAGGCTGTAGCCATGGACATGCTATGTGATCTGATGGTGAATTTGGGGTGACCCAATGCAAAGATCCTGAGGATCTATGCTTTGTAACCACATTTTAAGTGGGGAGGGAAGGAAAAACACAGAAGGGACAAGGAGCAGGAGAGGGGTGTGCAGAGAAGCAGCTGGCTAAGAATGCAGGAGAGGGGTAGGGAGGAAAGGAAGGCAAAAGTTTTCCCCCACCCAAGCCAGCCAGCCAGCCATCTCTCTCTTTCTCTCTCTCTCTCTCTCTCTCTCTCTCTCTCCCTCCCTCCCTCCCTCGCTCCCTCCCCCCCCTCTCTCTCTCCCTTCCCCCCTCTCTCTCCCTCTCCCCCAGCAGCACCGGAGCTTGCCTGGAGGGGAGGGGCTTTCCCTGCTCTTTGTTCCGTTTCAGCAAACACAGCAAGGAAACAGAGGAGAGTGGGCAGTAAGACCCTGAGGCAGAATGCAGGAAAGCAGCCGCTTCCTCTTTTCAAGTTTCGCTTCTCCGTGCAGCGTGCAGCCCCGCGATTTGATTTTTGCTTGATTTTTCGGCTCCAGGGACCACACATTCGCTCTATAACACGCACAGACATTTCCCCTTCCTTTTTAGGAGAAAAAATCTGCGTGTTATAGAGCGAAATTTACGGTATCTGCTCAAAGGTGCATTCGTAGCACTATTTAATAAACATTGGCTACTCACTTGGTCCTCTTTTACAAATGCTGCAAGGATTATGTGTCATCTAAGACACATAGAACCAAAACTGCCATGACAAACCCCTCCAAAGAGTATCAGTAAGTCATTTAGGTTGCTTCAGAAACAAAAAATGTTATTATTGTCACTTAATGTAAACCATTAAATCCACAGAGAGGGTGTGTGTGTGCAACTTTACAATACCTGTTTTAGTTATAATTGACAAATTACAGTATAATTCATAAAAATTTTGTAAGAGTTTAAGTGTGTAGATATTTAGTGTAATTTTCTTTTAATGCAGAATCATTATTATACTTCAAAATCACATGGTGATATTGCACATGATCGGTTTGAAGACAATACTGAACGTCATGAAACATTTCGAAGACCCTTCAAGGTATGAATTCTAATTTTGCTGAATTCTAATGGAGTAGCAGAATTCATTTCTCTCTCTCCCACACCCCCTTTCCAGGTTGCAGTATCTGTTTAACTACATTTGAAAGATTGCCCTGCAATAGAAAGAGCACCATTGTCTTATGAAAAGCCATTGTTTATGCCAGTTGCAGAAACAATTGCATTATAAACAAAGATGCCATGTATCTCTTCCTACCTGTTGAAAGCGTAAAGCTGTACATGGATGAATTAGTTTCTACTAATAGTAGGAAAGAAAGTAATTAATTTAATCTAAAACAACTTGTTTCTCTTTTATTGCATTTGGGCACTGTTAATTAAGATATTGTTTCATTTGCAAAATGTTGCTTTTACACTATTTGGCATCCTCTTCATTTGTTTTACAAGATGCACAAAATTGTTGATTGGTTCTGAGAAGGTGTTGTGGTGCACATTATCCCTTGGCTACATTGCCTGTTTTCAAAACTTGCTGTGAAAATAGATTGTTTTTGTAAGGCTAAGCTTATTCTCCACCCCCACACCTCTACCCTCACCCCCGAAAAAGGAAAGAAAAATATGGATTTGAAAGTATGAGATAGATTAGAGCAGAAATCGGCACAGTCGATCCCCTTTTGCTTCATTTAATCATCAGAAGCAGTTTTGATAAAGGAGCAGTGTATTATCAGTTTTTTGCCTGGATCCAAAAGAAAATATCCAGATTTATTGACATTTGATAAATGGGCATATCCAGTATATGGATGTATCACTGGGCATCTGTTCTACTGTTTGTATTGTGTTGAATTATAAGAGACTTAGAGATGCATTTTATAGAGAATTAATTGCATTTAAAATTCCTAAACATGGCATGTTTTGAAAGTTGTTTCCACTGTACCATGTGAAGATGGTTTGTGGTGCTGTATTGAGTCTTGAAGGGGAAAAGATCAGAATCTTTAAAAAAAAATACATTAGTCAATAATTTTAAAGTGTACATATTACTGTATATCAGATTAAAGGGTCAGAATTCTGAAAATTGTTAATATGGCCATTCCTTTTCTTCTCTAACAGCCCCACTTTAGTGATGGTCGGCCCCACTTTAAATCAAACTTAGTACAGAAGGGTTTATACATACAGGCTAAATACCAACGATTACGTTATGCTGGGACAAGGGGATTTACCACTAACAAATTTAGAGGAGGATTTTTGAGGAAAGATAAGGTGAGTGGATTTTTACTTCGATCCCGGAATATGCTGCTTTTATCTTTAAACGTTTTGTATGCAAGTGTTCACACTGTACCTCCTTCTGATTACTGAATGCATTCATTTTGTGACAGTTGTAGTCTGTCCTTTCTCTAAGAAGGTCAGAGTGGCATTTTAGTTTCACTGCACTGTGAGGCAAGTTAACCTGAAAGATGACGATCCCAGGCTCCCTAGTTTGCTTCATGGCAGCTAGCTGCTCACTGCTTAAAGTAGTATGCAGGAATAAAAAGACCTTGTCCTGACCCAGGAAGGCAATTATATTTTTGTTGTAGAATGAATATTTAAACCTGAGTATCCCATGCCCAAGCTGCCACTGGATATAATGTTAAGGGTCTCCTCTTCACTCCAGGAGCAGAGGAAGTCAGCTTCTAATGCACTCCCTGCCACATTACTTTCTCCAATAGGGTCAGGAAGGTCAGCTACCATTAACACAGTTGCACAGCACAACAACGAAAGGCATCTATCATTTCCTCCTTGTCAGGCTTGAAGTTACATGCTTTAACTAATGAGAACAGTGTAGGCGTCTATCCTCTGGGAATCTGTCCCTGAAAAAGGAAGCAAAATAGGCAGCCCGCACTGCCCAACTGATGAATTCTGTGGGTCTGGTGGAGCACACATCCTTTTTCTGTTTCCTCCCTGTTTAACAGCAGGGCAAGATGCAGAAAGAAACCGGGGGGGGGGGGGATGGGGATGGGGACGGGGACGGGACGACGAATCTGCATTCAGCTCTTCATTTGCCCATGTGCATAAACACCGTGCAACTAGGGTTACTTGTATTCTCTCTCCTCCCTGAGGCAGATAGCTTCCTAACCAGAAAATGGTCTGATCTCTCATAGTCTCTTAGCTATGCTTAGAGAGACAGAGGTAATGTGTGTCCACATAACCAGAGCACACCTTTCCTCATGGAACAGAACTCAATTCCAGATGAAAGAGGCTGTTTCCCTGTTTCCATCCCCACCTCCTTTTCATTCCCCGAAGTAGAAAGCAGTCTGTCTTGCATGCTCCAGAGCAGAGCAGCTCCTTTCTCGAAGCAGCTTCCGTAGCCATTTTCTCCCTCCCTTGCCCAGGAGCAAAGAGAAAGAAAATCAATTGAGTACTAGTTTTCTTTACCGGGGGGGGGGGGGGGACCCAGAGCATTTTAACACAGAGAGATTGCATCAAGGGCCATAGCTTGATGCTAGAGCATCTGGCTTACATACAGAAGGTCCCAGGTCCAAGTACAGGCTGGTAATATTGCCTGCCTGAAACCCTGGAGAGCAGCTGCCAGTCAGTGTAGACAGTACTGAGAGGGACCAGTGGTCTGACTCTGTTAAAACAAGTTCCTGTGATAAGTGTTGTTTTCTGACAAATGTTTAGATCAGTTGGCATATGCTATGTTCCTCTCATGATGTGTGGAGGAGTGGCAGAGTTTCCCCAGTCCAAATGTGAGCTCCCCTTCCCCCTTTCCTGTCCCATGGAACTTGGAGCTTCAGAAGCAGCATTCTCTTGAAATGCTGGATAAATTAAAATGTGGATTAACTCTTTGTTACAGAAACCTACTTCCGTATAATAACATCTATTTCTCCTTAAATAGGGCCTGGAAATCTGAGCTGCAGTACTGAAGGCAGTATCTCTGATTATGATGATCGTTGCAAGGGAGCATCCAATTGCATTTGTCAAGAACGGAAATGGGAAAAGCAAAACTAATACTTTAATTTTTCTTGATAAAGATAATTTTATTTTTCATTAGTGGGATGTTGCAGAACTTTTTTACAGTTTTAATAATGGCTTTTCGAATACAGTATTCAACTGAACATTGTAAGGTTGCTCCTTTTACTTCCTCTTGCCGGCAAGTCAGAGAAAAAAACAACCTGAAGGGAGTCTTTATTTATTGAATATTTCCCCCTCTATTTCCCTCTCACTCTAAGCATGGTTTTATTACTAGACATTGAGTTGTTATACACAGAAGTTTATATGTTTAAAGTTTATTTGCTTATATAATAAAAATGAAAAAGTGCCTATTGCCATGAGTATCTTATGATTTCTCTAAGCAATTACTTTTGAATTGCTATAGCTCTGCTCACCTGGAGGTTTACTTAATACTGGATACAGGAATAGCCAATGTGGTGCCCTCCATAGGTTGTGGGACTCATCTCCCATGAGCCCTAGCCAGCATGTCCAGCAGTAACGGATGTTAAGAGTTGGAGTCCAACAATATCAGTAGGATACTATGTTTAATAAATTTGGTTACATTCTGTTAACGCAAAAATGAAATTTGCCGGAAAACCTCTAGCCAGCTCAGAGCTGTTAAAAAACCAGTAGAAAATGTGGATCATGGAGCACGTGTGGATGACACCCAACATTTTGCAAATGGTCTTTCACTTTGCAACAGTACTTTTTTATTTTTGCACCCTTCCTCCAAATCTGTTCTGCAGTATCCCCAACCTTAGATCAGATAAGTGGAAGGTAGAGGGGCTTTAGTGGGAAGATGGAATCGATTCCACCAGTGGTGTCCATTCTGCAGACGGATGAATAATTGTATTTCAAACCTTGTTGCAATGGAGTAAGATTGTAACTTGGATCACGGAAGCTGCATGATATATGCAGCTTTATCTCTGGGTCCACTTTTGTAATAGCGAATGGTGTCTCCAGGTTCCCAAAGTGCTACACTGAGTACAACTGTCTAATAATGCTTTCATAGAATTATGAACATGTCTTACAGCAGCACTGAAAGCTGTAGGCATCCCCATAAGCTCCAACCCTTCATTCACAGCCTCTTGCTCTTAAACTCAAGCCAAGGCCATTTGAAAAAACAAGATGTTGGGAATAAGAAGAGCTGCATGTGGTTACTACATTGCAATGCATGACTAGTGTATTGTGGGACAATGGATACAAATCGGAATATGAGTAAACAACTGAAACTTGTTGCATCTGAAATAAAAGTAAAAGACAGAAAGTCACTGTGAGAACAAACATAATTCACAGAACAGAAGGTAACATTACTGGGTAATGAGACTTTAATTTCATTATAGTGAGCAGAAAAAATAGGCCCTATTTTTTTTAATCAGAAGGATGCAGATGGTGATATAAGTTTTTAGGATATGACAGTTAAAATTCTGGAGTGTATATCACAGAAGTGCTACTGTACTATATTTCATAGGCTCATGTATTTTCAGGAGCAAATAAAGCACCTGTCTGTTTTCTGTTTGTCTGGTAACACTTGTTAATGAAGTTGGAGGCCTCTGAGCTGCTTAATTATTATTTTTTAAGTTTTTTAGGAGTTGGGGAAATAATAAAATACAAATATTTCCCCCCGCCTCTTTAATTTTTGCAGATGTATAAAGTACCCAATGTAAAAAGCGGTAAAAAGGATCTGTACAAATGATTGCTTTTCTGCAGTTGTTGGACAAGCTGTACCTGCCAAAATGCTCTCTTCTATACAACGACTGTTAACCACAGAAGAACAAAATTCTGCATTTACACTTCCTGTTCTACCGGATATGTATGCCAGAGTGTCTTCTCACAGTAACAAAAGGAGGTTGCAGTTAGCCAGATCTAAGCCTTGTAAGTTTCTTCCCTAATTATAATACATTATAGGTTTCTTTCTATCATAACAGAACTGAGTCTATTCATAACAACTGTCACTGGTGCATTTTTATCACACTTGGCCTACTTTTGTTGAGATTCCCTATAACACAATCTTTCCATTTTAAAATAAGTGAGCTGTGAAGAATCCAGGTCTACATATAAAACATTTGTCCTCCACAAAATACAATTCTGAATTCTTATGTGTAAAGTTCTGATAATTAATTGAAGCAAGTATCCTACAAACAGATGGGAAAGAGAGAGTTTATTAGGCCTTTAATTTAGATGGTGATGATTAATCCCTAGCAAGCTGTACTATAAACATTTCTTTACTTCAGCATCTCTTAAGTTGTATTTTGATGTCATAAGAATGTAAAAGTGTAATAGTGCTGAAGTTCATTGCTGATATGTTATTTATGCAGTCCCATGCTGTAAATGATCCATGCTGTGATTTTAACTAGAAATTCTTTGACGGTTTTTTGGATTTCTAGGAATGGCTGTGGCAGCTGTAACTGTATAAATGCAAACTATTTTATTCCCCAAGCCTTTAACAATTAGGTATTTATTTATTTATTTATTTATTTATTTATTTATTTATTTAATAGTTAAATGGGATCCAGCTTTAAGGCCTTTTTAATTTAAAAAAATATGCAAAAATGTGATAATATAAATGTATGTACAGTATACCAATGAGAGGGGAACTGTCCCCAGAAGGATGTGATTTGCCATTGCTGAAAATAATAAGCTTGGCTAAAGGGACATTTAGTCTGTTCCAACAGATCCATTCTTATGTTAGGTTCTGGTTCTTGGCACGATATCAGAAGATGAGATGGTGAAGGCATATGGACCTTCTCACCCCTGTCATTTATAACTAGGAGGGCTCGGCCCCTCTGCTCACCACCATCTCTCCCCACCCCCACCCCATAGTAACACCAAAGACTTCCTTTCCAACCCACGGAACTATTGCACCCCCTTTTCAGTTCCCCAAACTCTGTTTCTGAGGTGTCCTCTCTTGGGACTGGCACTTTTAAACAATGACAGAGACTTGAGTAAAGCAGGGGAAGCAGGATTCTGAGGGGTTGCCTTTTTAAGGAAAACAAGCAAGGATAAATAGAGATGGGCATAACACAGAAGCAAGCACCAAGAAATTCGCACAACAGAACTTTTCCCAACTCCCTTCTCACTGTACTCAAATCTTTTTTTAAACTACCACTTTCCACACCTCAGTGATCACTCTACTGAAGCCTCTGCCATTGTTTACAATCACAATTTTTCCTCCTTTCAGTTTCCTTCCAAGGATGTGGAGCCCTCAAGTGTTCCACTATATGAATGCTTTCTTTACTCAAACACCTGTTGTTTTAAGCCACCACTTTTCACCTGTCAGGGTCCGTTCCTCCTCACTCTCATGCCATGGCTGTTATAACTGGTCTACTCTTTTGCTCCCCTTCCCAATCCTGACTTCATGCAAATCCAGGTTTGTGATGCAACACTATAAATCCTCCACTGGGGGCTGTGTGATGACAGCATGATATTTTTATGTATACAGGGAGATGTAAGATGTACCAGTTTACTTGCTGCTGCTTCTAGTTTGGTTACACCGCACTTCAAATGTAAGGTTCTACACTTAGGCAGGAAGAACCAGTGGCACAAATATATGATAGGGGACACCTGGCTTGCCAGTAGTACATGTGTAAAGGATCTAGCGGTCTTAGTAGACCACAAGATTAACATGAGTCAACAGTGTGATGCAGCAGCAAAAAAGAAAAAGCTAATACTGTTCTAGTCTGCAGCAATGGAATTAAGAGTCCCAATCAAGGGAAGTCATAGTCCCGTTCTGTTGTTTAGTCATTTTGTCGTGTCCGACTCTTCGTGACCCATGGACCAGAGCACGCCAGGCACTCCTGTCTTCCACTGCCTCCCACGGTTTGGTCAAACTCATGCTGGTAGCTTTGACAACACTGTCCAACCATCTCATCCTCTATCACCTCCTTCTCCTTGTGCCCTCCATCTTTCCCAACATCGGTCTTTTCCAGGGAGTCTTCTCATGAGGTGGCCAAAGTATTCGAGTCTCAGCTTCATGATCTGTCCTTCCAGTGAGCACTCAGGGCTGATTTCCTTCAGAATGGATAGGTTTGATCTTCTTGCAGTCCATGGGACTTTCAAGAGTCTCCTCCAGCACCATAATTCAACGGCATCAATTATTCGGCGAACAGCCTTCTTTATGGTCCAGCTCTCACTTCCATACATCACTGCTGGGAAAACCATAGCTTTAACTATACAGACCTTCGTTGGCAAGGTGATGTCTCTGCTTTTTAAGATGCTGTCTAGATTTGTCATCGCTTAGAACGGGAGTAGCCCTGTTCTGTTCTGCCTTAATCAGACTCCCACCTGGAGTACTGTATATAGTTCTGGGCACTACAATTTAAAGAGGATATTTGCAAGCTGGAACGTGTGCAGAGGAGGGTGACCATGATGCTCAAGGGTCTGGAAAACAAGCCTTAAGAGGAACAGTTGAGGGAATGGGGTATGTTTACCCATCTTCATCTATCTAAAGGACGGTCATATGGAGGATGGAGCAAGCTTGTTTTCTCCAGCTTCAGAGCCTAGGACCCAAACAAAAGGATTCAAGTTAGAAAATGCAAGATTCCTACTAAACATCAGTAAGAGCTGTTCAACATTGGAACAGTTTCTCTCAGAAGGTGATGAACTCTTCTTCTTTTTAAGCAGAAGTTTTTAGGCAGAGGTTGGGTGGCCACCCCTCATGTATGCGTTAGTTGAGATTCCTGCATTGCAGGGCATTGGACTAGGTGACCCTCGGGATCCCTTTCAACTCTACGGTTCACTTTTTCCCTATAGAAGTGATTAACTATGTATGGGAGAAAGAACTTCATTTGGAAATAGTGCTTGATAAGCAAAAACTTGCTTCTTGGACTTAGATGGGATAAACTCTGCCTCCAGTAGTATTCCTTAAAGTGTGTAAGAGGTCAATGTGTCCTTTGCTTTGGAAATAGTGTGATTTCCTCATGGACATCTTGCACCTTGGTTACTGATGTAGTTAACACAACCCAACTCCCTTCTCACTGTACAGTGTGCAATGTGTCTTTGTGTCCTCTAGAGGGCCACCTCACACTAAAAGAGAAAAATGGCTCAGGGTGATCCACATTCATTTCCTCTGCGTTCAGGGTCTTTGCCAATCATAGATATTCCTCACTTTCTGTTATAATAGACACACCAGTAACAACAGAAAAGATGCACAAGTTGCCAGCTTCTTGCCTTGCTATTAACCAGCAATCAGGACTCTTTGTCACAGCAGCAACAATGAGAACAAAGGTACCTGCTGCTTTTCTTCCCCACCCTTCCACCTTGCACCTTCAGATTATTTTATAAATTGTAGCCAGACCCATATTGAGGCATGGCCCAGATATAGCCTAGCCCTGGCTAGGAAACCACTACCCCCAGCCCCATTATGACGTGGCAAGGGTTTTGCTGCTTCTTACATTGCTTGCAGCAGCATGGGGACCAGGCTTAACCGCACTATCCCAGCTGGCCACATGTTAAAAGCTGGGATTCCGCAGTTGGAGAGCCTAGTCCTTGCACCACTCCAAATGAGCTGGTGCCCACAGGGACTGGAAGGGTGGGAGGCAGGGAGGCCAACGGCAGATGGAGCCAGAGCCAATGGCAGGCAGAGCCAACTCATTCTAGTTCTGCCCCCATGCTCCTCACTGCGGAGTTTTACAGGGATAAAACAGAAACTATGTGAGAGGAAGCTGACAGGTAGTGTCACCCCTTGGGCTGGCTGTAAGAAGGCAGGGAGGTGAGGGCCAGTTGAAAGCAGTCTGAGGTTGGTGGGGCAGTGCCTCATGTATCCAAACTGACCACTGCATCTGACTCAGGGCAGAAGGGAAGCGAGGTAATTTCCCTTCCTCCCTGGAGCCGCTGAGGCATTTTAAATGTGTGTGGTTGGCTTTGTCTGCGTTTGGGTTTGGAAAGGGGCAAAAGAAACCAGCTACCTCATCAAACAGTCAGACCCCACCATATCTGGAAGTGAATTGTACTCTCTATATTAAATTTAAAAATCAATACGGTATAATGGGAAAGTGAGGAGAGGGGGTCTGTGTTTTCTGTGTGAGACTTGATGTGTTTGGGGATGGTGTGTGTATGTGTAGTTGAGTGTAGGATGAGAGGATTTGTGTGTTAAGAGTTGAGGGGTCCCTGCCCCCGGGAAGCTCTTTAAAGAAACTGCATTCAAAGGAGTACTTTTATGCGATGAGGATCAAACGTCTGTCGTCTTGGCACTTGGGTTCTGAGACAAGTTACATGTCTTCTAGTGTCACCAGTGTTCTTCTTGTGAAATGGACCTCTTTTAGAGCAGAAAACGATGGGTTGAAATAAGTGGCTTGCACGTTTGGTATTCGGGGTTCAGACCCAACCTCTGACTTACACTTATTCAGTTTGTGATCCTGGCCAATAATCTCCCATCTAGTCCAGCGCCTGGTTTGCAGCAGTAGCCAGCCAAACGCCTTTGAGAAATTAAAAAGAGCAGAGCATTTACCTTTTCCATCATCAGCATTTGGTACTGAGGCAGAGAGAATGTGTGTTATGGCTCCTCTATATTACTGCTGCCAAATTCCTAATTGTGAGGCTTTTCTTCCAGTGTATAAACGTCATGGAATGTGACTTTAAGCAACATCACTGTGTGTTCTGCATGCACACATATGGAAAATACGCAAGTGTTGTAGTGGTGTATGCTATGTCCACAAATGATCATGAACTCCAGCAGAATTTATTGGGCTTCATGGAGATAAAATTTTCTAGATACACTCAACTATAGTGCAATATTTGCATGAAGGAATCAGCAGCTCTAATCTGTTCTCCTACGTTTTCAAGCAGGTATGACTCATTTAAGCAAACGGTGTTTAATCCAGTTCCACGAATCACAGTCCTGTTTACTACTTACCATAGCATTTTGGGGACTCCAGCAGAGGTCTTTCATATCACCCACTGCCTGGTCCTTTTACAGGAGTTGAGAAGTGCATCTAGATCCAGATTAATGTCATAATTCAGATCAGGAGGTATTTTATTAATAAGTAAACACACATCTATGTACAACACCCATCAACTGAACTCAACCTTGTCTAACTGACAAAGCTGAAAGGTTGGCTCTTACAATATTCTATTCATTCAAGATGCCGTCACATATTATTGTCAAGGGCTGAACCTTCTGCACGCAGAACATGTGTTCTACAACTGAGCTATGGCCCTTTAAAATACTCAGCTCTTCTTGCCATTTAAATTTTGAATAAATCTTAAGAATGTTGCCCCTCCTCCATTTAAATCTGCTTTTCTTGTCTCCTCCTCATGGCGGCCTTGAAAACAGGATGTCACAGACCCGTTCCTGCCATGCACATGGCCTAAGAATAATTGTCGCACTGTAGGCACGGGCATTTTAAAAAACACTCCGCAGTCCCCCTTGCTTCCCCCGCCGGCACTCATCTGCTCCGGCGTGCCGTGTGGCTGCGCGCGCGCTGCTTTGGCTTTGAAACCGCGTCCTTTTGCCAGGAAACCCAATTCTGCCCCGGTTGGCAGGATCCCGCCCCCGGGCGCCTCTTACACCGCGCGAGGCGGTTTTTTGTGGGTGTGGCGGGACACGCGGCCAGTGTTGAGGGAGAAGTGGCCGGCGCCTGAAGAGCACCCGCGTCTCCGTGAACGAGGCTGTCCCCCTCCCGGGACTGCACTGGGCTTCTCCCCGCGCCGGACAGCCTGCTCCAAGGGCGCCTCCCCAACCCCATTTCCATCCTGCAGGCGCGCAAAGCGCCGCGCCCCGCAAGGGAGGTTTCTGCCGGGCGCGTGGGTCGCCACGCATTGCATACAGGGGGCTCCACAACAAGCGCCTCCCTCTTTCCTACGATGATGATTATTACTACTATCCCTGTATGATTGTTGGAAGGGAGATTAGGCCCCACGAAGCTCGCCCTGTGGCCCTGCATGCCCACCGCCTCTCAGCGGGCGACGCGGGTCCGGTTTTCTCCAGGCAGCTGCCGCCGCTGCTCGTCCAAAGGCGGTGCGCCGAGGCCGCCGCGGCGCGTTCTCGCGACACTTTCCCTTCTCGCTAGCGGTTATCTCGACGTTGTGGTGAAACCGGCGCCAGCCCGCTAAGCGAAGCGAGCCCGTTTTGCAGTAGCGCCTGCCGCTGCCGCCTCGGTTGTCCTGGGAAAGGGCGACGTCGCCGCCGCCACCCCTCAGCTTCCCCATTCCCTTCCCGAGAACCGCCACCGCCTCCCCCTCCGCTCTTGTTCCCGCCCTGGCGCGCGCGGGCGCGCGCAACCACATCCACACGCGCACACTCGGCTCTCTCTCTCGCAGCCCCAGGTAGAATTCGGCTGCCTTCGCTCGCTCCTCTCCGCGCATCCCTCAGATTTGCAGGTGGCGTGTCAGGTGTTTCGCTTCGTGGTTCTCTTCTTCGCCGCCCCACCCCTTCCTCTTTTTTGACGCCAGGAAAAGCCTTTTTATTTTTTCTCGCTTGCGGGGGAAGCTTTTCGGAGCAGGAAATAAGATGCAGCGCCTCTGTTCTTCTTGCAACGGGCACTGACTAGCCGAGAGGAAGCCACGAAGAAGCAGCAGCAGCAGCTACAACGGGCGGAGGAGGAGGAGAGGAGGGCAGCTTCCCGTCATCTGCACCGCCGCCTGGCTCGTCTCCTCTCCCTGCCAGACCTGCAGCCACCTCAAAACTTTCAGCCTGTCTGGCGGAGCCCCAACGCGACATCAATGGGTGAGTGTGGACGACACCGGCTGGGTGGGAGTGCGCGGGAGTGCTCGTGCCTGCGCCTATCCCTCCCCTCCCGCCGCCTCCTTCTCTCTCTCTCTCTCTCTCTCTCTCTTGGCCAAAGGAGACTTGCTGCGTGGCTCATTGTGGAGACCAACCTTGCACGAGCCCCTCGACGTCGCTAGCAGGCCGAGGCAGCCAGGCGCTGTCCTCTGAACCAAGCCTGCAGGGAAAGCCTCACAATGGGATACTGCATTATATTTTGAATAACAGCAATACTAGCAACCACACATCGTGAGCTAGATCGGCGAATCGCGAGGGCGTCCCCCCCTCCCAATGTTTCTTTTCAGGGTGTGTGCGCGTTTCGGTGCAGGGGAGCATCCTGCCTTATTCTCTTCGGAGACCTTTAACTCTTCGCTTGTCTTTCCCTCCCTCCCTCGGTGTTGACTCTCTTCGCGTCGCGCATGTGGCGAGATGTAACCGGAACCGTGTGAATGAAAGAAGGCCAAAAATAAAACAAAACCCCGAACCAAAACAAAAACCGCACGACGGCACCTTGCCACGCGCGGGCAAAATATGTGTGTTTGTTAAAGAACACACAAACACACACCCTTCGCTCTCCTGTGGTGCCGCCCTGTGCACGACCCTGCGTGGCCAGCTGTAATGTGAGAGACGGGAGAAGGGCGCCTGGGGGCCCGAGACGGATGAAGTGGAGATAAGATAAAGAGGGGTGGGAGGAGAGCCTGTTTCCACTTCTTCTGTCTCTGTATTTTGTGTGTGTGTGTGAGTGTGAGAGAGAGAGAAGGCCGATGCAAAAATCAGCCCTCGCTGCCTGACAGGAAATCGGAGGGGCGTGCTGTGCCTTTGACATTTTTTCGAGGGAGGGGAAGAGAGTCTCTCCTTTTCTCCAGCCCCCTTGCCCCTCCCCGCACCGCCCGAAATGCCTGGTTGGCAGCTTTGCACAGCATCTCTCCTCCCTTCCCTTGGAGACGCCTCATAGTCCATGATGAGCAACCCGGGGCTCTGCTGTGTAGCCCCGCTGGCTTACCTGTGTGCAGCTCTCTACGCCGGACTCTAGGGGCAGCTCTCAGACCTGGAGGTGTGGCCGGCTTTTGGAAGAGGCTGCTGCTGGCGAGCCTCATCGATCCTGGCAGCCATCCATCAAGGAAAGGGCAGTCTAGGGTTACCAGATGTTGTTTGCCGCAGCACCACAGAGGAGGGATGGAGCGATCGCTCGGTATTAATACGGTGGGTCCATTGAGCATCAGTGCTCTGGAATGTCCTCCCTCCACTCCCTTGCTCTTATTTTGTTTTTTTAAAAAACTTCTAATTGGCAAGCCAAAGGGTATGCCTGATGTTAGAACATGGCTTTTCAGGAAAGAGAGCAGCAACAAACAAAAATTAAAACGTTGAGCGTAGTAGGGAGTTCATCATGGAGATAGAAAAGCCCAATAGGTTTGCGAGGAATCTCTTGTGTCGCATGTCAGCGAGAGTTAGGGAATGAATCATCCATTTATATCGCTGTCAGGGGCTCTGGAGAGGCAGAAGAGGCAGCCGTGCCAGGCACTAGCAATCTGAAGGGCAAGCGGCCTGTTTCTGCCTGAAGAAGGGGCTACATTCACGCTTCCACCATGTGTTTGTCATAAATACAATGTGCTCTCTGTTGCAAGCATTCACGCTTTTGGAAAGTGGGGTGTTGAGCTCTTCTGCCGTAGCGACCCTATAGTGTCACATAGTTATTTTTTAGAACATTAAAAACCCCACTTGTTGTATGCAATATATGTTTAGAAGGCAGCAGGCTGGAAGGAATAAAATGAGAGGAGTTTGGGCATTTTACAGTCAGTACATGAATATGGAAGGGTTTTTGGGTGGGGGGGAGTCATTCCTTGTTGATGACTGAGCAAGCTTTTGAGCTGGCCAACTATTTAAGTAGGGATTTGCAACTGTAGTTCCTGTGTGGGTCACATGATTTGCACCAGTTTTTCACTGCTGAGCTTCAGTTACTGCTGTAATATAATGAAGTTCATTCAGTATGTTGGTATTGCATTCAGATGCACTGATCTGAGTTCAAATGCTATATTTAATTCACCATTCAATATTTCTGATGTTCCAGTATTCAAGGGTAGAAGGATTGTGCTGGTCACCCTGACATTAAACTTTAATATACAACTTGGTGTGTGCATGTATTTTGCTCATTCATCCATATCTTGATTCAATTCTGCTACCCGTCAAATTTAAATTGAGAAGGATCATGCAATATTTTGCTTCAGTATATTGATATTTTAGGGGAATTTAGTTTCTCAGACAATTTTTTTTGTACATTTCTTTCTGCATGTAGATTCTGATATAGATGTTCAGAGACTTAACCAAAAAAGAAACATTTTCTTTAGAGCTGGTGTTGCCAAATCTGTTACTGGGGATAGGGATGTGGTTGTCACCTGCAGCATTTTAGAATAAGCTTTAGATCTTGATCCTGAGTTTGTTTCTACCTCAGTATGGTTCTTGAGAAATTAATGGTTTGCTCTGTACACGTTTGGGCATAGATAGTGTCTTTTTGTAGTGATTGTTGGAGGGTATTGATAAATTTATTTTTTACAATGTCGCTTAATTACTATTGCCTCTTAGGTTGTGGGCAAGTAACTCAATACAATGAAAATAAAACTCATCTCAAACTATAAAATTAGAATTTACTTAAAATGCTTGCTGGAATAAAGAAGTATTCAGATGGTACAAGGTGTTCAACAGGGACAGGGCCTGTCTCACTTCAACTGGAAGGGAGTTCCTTAAAATTGTGCCTGCAGTACTGAACACATGGCTCTTGGTGGACACAAGTCATGTATCTAAGCCATGGGGCACTACTGCCTGTGACTCTCCAAAAGACGTCATTTATCAGGCAGGGATGTAAGGAAGGAATCAGCTGGTCCTTGAGATATCCAGGACCTAAGTTCTTAAGAGCCTTGTACAACAATCTTGAACCTGGCCTGTTAGCATATGGGCAGCCAGTGCAAACTTTTGAGCACCCAGGTTATGTGCTTGTAATATTCTGTCCCCATCAGGAACCTAGCTGTTTTGCACCAGCTAGAGCCTCCGGACCAGACCCAAGGGCAACCTCACATAGAGCAATTCCTCCCCCATACCATTCAAATTATGCAAGGTATGTGCCTTCTGTACCTAGAAAGTCCCAGCTTCTGTGCTAAGAAAATCTGTATTCTGTTGTTAAGATGTATAATGCAGATTACATATACCTTGGTTGTCGAATGCCTTGGTACTCGAACATTTCAGCTCCCAAACGCCAAAAACCTGGAAGTAAGTGTTCCGTTTTTTGGAAGCCAAATGTCTGATGCAGCTGTCGGCTATTGTTTCTGGGGTGCCTGTACCAATTGGAAGCTGTGGCTTGGTTTTCAAACATTTCGGAAGTTGAACGGACTTCTGGAATGGATCACATTCGAGAACCAAAGTACCACTGTACTGTAATAAGAAACGCCTTGGCTACAGTGTCTGCACCAGTTATACAGTATTTCGTGGCAGTTGGGTCTGAAGGTGCTTCAAGTTGCATATGCAGCCTCTTATGTGTCCTGCCACTGTTAGTTTTACATTTTCATTTTTTTTGAAGTGCGAACATTACCTGAAATGCAATGATTTGGAGCAGATCCAAAATAGGTTTCTGCGACTGAAAAAAAACTCCTCCTGTTCACAGATGGAACCATGATTCAGTGGATCTGCAGGAAGAGGAGGAAAAGGCAGTTTTCACAAATTCCTCCTGCAGAACTCGATGCCACCTCTCATGCTGCTGTGGAGGGTGTCTAAACCTTCTGAAGAATATTTGGGGACACATGTGCAAAGTAGTTGGTAAAAGTCAGCTCCCTCCTTCTGCTGATGGGAGGCCAAAGGATGCTGCTGCCAGGCGATAGGATCCAAACCATTATCCCAAATATTTGTGTGAGCTAACAGGGTCCTTCATCCTGTCTTATAGGCCCTCATCCACTCCTATTAATATGGATGATCTTCATACTGTTTGGATGGATGCAATGTACTGTGTGTCCAAGTTACATGACACAATTTGCTTTGCCTGTAGCAGACAGTACTGCAGTTTGCCTCCCTACCACAGTAACCTTTGCTCCCTACCACAGTAACCTTTGCTCCCTACCACAGTAACATAACACCACCTGCTTCCCAAACAGGTGCTCTCCCACTGAGCTATGGGCCTTAACTGGATTGATTTTTAGCTTGCTAAATTGTTAGTCATCAATGACAGACCTAAACACCTGTCATTTAAGACCCCCCCCCCCGTCCCAAAAAAGGGTTGGAGAAATGGTGGCCCTTAATATTGCTGGGCTCCAGCTCCCATCAGTCTTAGCCAGCATGGCCAGTGGTCAAGGATGATGGGCATTGTAGTCCAGGAACATCTTAGAGGGCAACAAGTTCCCCATCCCTGTTTTAAAGGGAAAGGTTTTCAATGTCACCTAGTGATTTGGATTTATCCTATTATTTCACAGTCTTTGTGAGTTACAGAATATATAATCTATTATATCAAAGAGAAGATTTAACTTGTTCCTTAAAATTCGAATTCCTTTGTTAATGGTAAATACAAACATAACCATTTATCCAGTTGCAAAGAATGTGGACTAGTAAATATTTTGATGGAGAACTGGGAGGAAGGCATGTCTTGAAGCAAACTGAAAATAATACAGAACATGAAGCAAATTGACAGAAGTTGAGACACATAAAACAAAATAAATACAAATTATTCAAATGTTTGTGTTGTTTCTTAACACATAGGTATATTGGGTATTGGACACCATTGATCTATGTTCAAGTTTGAGAAACCTGTAACATACTGAGAAACCCAATTTTTTGTCATGCACATAGCATGTCGGTTTGTGTGTATATATTACATAATTTTTCCCCCTTCTAAAACTAAATTTACATTACAGAACCAATTTCCCACTGTTGCATAAACCCTCATCTCTGGTTTGTGTCTAGTGTGCAGTCTGGTGTGCTGTTATTGCTTTGCTACTGGATAGGAGCATTTAACACTTGGATAACTCGACAGTGCTGATTTTTGTCCATTAGGGACTCACTCAGTGGAGAAAATAATTTACCCTCAAGGCTCTGAGATATATTAAACTACCATCTTGTGGTTAAAAACCTTACAAAAATTTTTTTTAAAGAGTTTGCTTTAATACCAACATGGTTTTCTTAAAATTGCAGGGTAGGAAGGAACCAAATGATAGTTGTGTTTGAAGTAACTGATGCAAGTCAGACAAGCCCCTACATATTCACAATCCAGATTGCAGTGTACCCCACTGGGGGAGTTGATATAAACTACATAATGTCACTGCTTTGAAAATAGATCCAGATAATACAACCATGAGAATCAAGCTGTATTATCTAGGGATGACCCAAACAATAAGAGCAATAACCCAGGGTCTCTCGATATCCCTCCTGACAATTCAGCAAAAGTCTTCCATAGAGTCTGAAAATACCAACTGAATGCAAATCTCTGCAGTCTCTTGCTTTTAGTTGTGACATATCACTGGTTTCCATGCTAGGTTCTCTTGAGCACCCACATTATTTTGAGTATCTTAAGACCCCCCCCCTTTCCTGCTGCAAGTGTCTCTCTGTGGGTCAGAATGTCAGAAATAGTGCTGGAAGTATATTGCACCAGAGTGCCATAAAATACCAGTGATAATTTCCATTTGCCTTTGTGGCCTAATACCCAAAACTATTACATGTGTTTAAGATTAAAATGCTTCATTTTTTTCCATTTTCTGGGCCATTTTGTCGACTTTTAATACCAGTATTCTGTATGTTCTTTATGATTGCTTGTAAGCTAGCTTGGCGTAGAAGTTGCTTTGTAAGCAGAGTTACCGTATTTTTTGCTCTATAAGACTCACTTTTTCCCTCCTTAAAAGTAAGGGGAAATGTGTGTGCATCTTTTGGAGCGAATGCAGGCTGCGCAGCTATCCCAGAAGCCAGAACAGCAAGAAGGACTGCTGCTTTCACTGCGCAGAGACCCCTCTTGCTGTTCTGGCTTCTGAGATTCAGAATATTTTTTTTCTTGTTTTCCTCCTCCAAAAACTAGGTGCGTCTTGTGATCTGGTGCGTCTTATAGAGCGAAAAATACGGTATGTGTTTCCAAAGAATGAAGCTTTTTTTGGTGAAAGCCATGAAATGTTGGGACTGAAAAGCTGTTTGAGGGTGCTGTATAATAGTGTTGTGTGACTGAGTCAATTTCCAAGCAAAAGAAACACATGAAGCCAGCAAACATTATTTGGGAACCCCAGTTTGGTCTCTTCCTGAAACTGAGCCACAAAACCCCCGCACATTGGTTGTATTAATGAAGTCTGTAATTCCTGACCATCCACAGGACTGATGTTTGCAGAGCTGCTCCTTTTCTAGTCTTTGATCCATTCACACAACCTAATTTGCATGTTGAAATATAGGTGAAGTTAAACTTTTCATGATTCACTTTATGGGAAGAAGGCTGAGTGGCAGAGCAGCCAAACTACTTTCCTCCCATTCATTCATCCATTTCTGTTTTTAGTGTGTGTCTACCATCTTCACAGAGTTGAAAAGTTCTGAAAGTCCACCTTGCCTGGCCACCACCTGCACTGTGCCAGCTTTTCTACTTGTCTGTTTCCCAGGGATAAACCCATTAATTCTTCCTGCCATGGTATGTTATAAGCAGGGAGCAGGCATGCTATAGAAAGGTATTGTGACTGCTCCTGCTCGCACACTTGAAATCTAATCAAAGTACACCTGTTTACAGAATGCCCCACCTAGCTCTGAAACTAAACACACAAGGGGCATTGTGATGTCACATGCTAATCTCAAAATGTCCTTTCTGAACAGGCTGCGTTTAGTTTCAGCTAGTTGAGATGCGAAAATTCAGAGCTTTCCAAAATCACTGCTGCTTACAGGTCAGTTTGCTCAAAATGGCTTATACAAATGAGGCAAGGTGGAGGTAGAAAGCTATTTATCTCTTCTGTGGTTTATTGCGTGTTAATGTTGATTCTATAACTGTGTAAAAGAGATTTTTCAACTTGGCTCTTGGTTCTGTCATTTGCGTTTCTGAAATCTCCTGGGCATAATGTTTTCCCTCTCCACACTTCCTTGTCGAGTCCTATGGTTTTCCTTACTTTGAGTGATTGCTTATATTTGCTAGCAATCGCTTAGGCACAGGCAGTAAAATCCTAGAAACAAAGAGGCTCCAGAGATCTCTGTGCACCAGCTTGTGAACCCTCTTATACATCTTGCACATATAAACACCATATAACCACTTTTAGATAGCTAGCACACAAGGCCAGAAGAACTGGTAGTACAATGCAACAAGTAGGCAGCTCATTTGGGAGGAGACAAGTATGACAAACATGTCCCTGGGACAAGAGTTCAAGGCCCACTAGTGAGGCAATTTTCATCTGAGGAGGAAGATCTTCTTCTCAGCGAATGAAAGGGAAGAACTAGATTAAGCCATCAGGGAAACCTTTTACAGAAGCAAATGCTGGTAGCCATTGGTGTAGTGAACTTGGGTTGGAAAGGGACAAGACAGTGTTGAGCCCTGCCCAGTACAGTCAAAGCTAAATGCACATTTTTGGGAGATCACTGGTTGTGATCTCCCAATAGAAAAGGCTCAGTCTTGAGAATGTTTGCAGTGTCCGAGCCAATCGCCTGGTTCTCACGTGATTGAATATGCCTTTTGTATCACACAGCTTCTGCCACCCCATCACTCACATTCACATCACAATCAGACTTCTTACCTTTGAAGGATCTCAAGTGGCCAGAGAGTGATGCTGCATTTGTATTACTGCAGGTGCCACACAATACCCATTTTGCTATCGTTTAGTGTGGCAGAACCAGCACTTTGGAACTCCCTGCCTATTGAGATCAAGTAAGCACCTTCACTGCATGGGCAACAACTGTTTGATGGATAAATGCGCCTGGCACCAAACCTAGAAGTGACCTGAAACGACATTCATGACCTCCCTTTCCACTCTTGGAGTTTCCTGTGTGGGAGATGCTGCCACCTGCTACTGAGGAAGGAATAACTCATTGGTCAATACAACTTAGCCAATACTCAGTGTGTCTGTATTATCTAGTGAAACGAGAGAGATTGCTGCAGCCATATTTGGAAGCACAGGTTCTCTTTTCCCTTGCATGCCAGTGTGTGATGCTTTGCCCTTGCATCCATAGTTGGCAGAGTAAAGTTCAAGATCCTGTTGGGTTTTGTGTCTGGATTCATGAGGCACAGTCTGTGAAGCCAAAGACAAGTGTTTGCAAACCCCCCCCCCCACTTCATGAGTTCTGAGGCTCAAGGAATTTGTGCAAGCAGAGAGAGCGAGAAAGAGAACCCCATGCTATGTGCGTTAATGTCTGAGCAATGGACACATGTAGCACTGTGTGTAGGATGGAAGGAAGTGAGGGGTTGTGTGACATGTGTTTTGGCTCTCTAACAGAATTCAGTGGAAGTATTTCTAAATAACACCACACAGGAACAAAGGAAGTTGCCTCAGAACACAGCAGAGTATTTGTCCATCTTTGCATATATAAAAGTTCCCACGCTGAACCCAGTGAAGTAAACTAGGTAGCAGATGATGATTGAGGCCACTGCCTGAAGACTCAGGAATGTGGCTGCAACCAGTTTAGTAGACTGCACTGGGTTTGATTTCCATTCCATAAATCTTGCCCAGACTATTCTGATTCATTGCAGTAGGTTTCCTGGGTCTCAGACAGACTTCTGCCATTCATCACCTGCTACCTGATCCTTTTAATGGCAGTTGCCAGCCAGAGATCAGACATGGGAACATAGAATTGTAGAATTGGAAATAACACTGTGGATCATCTAGTAGTCCAACCTGCTTCAATGCAGGAATATGCATATGGGGATTGAACCTTGGTATTATCAGCACCACGCTCTGACCAGCTGAGCAAGACACATGCTCCCCCACTGAGCTGTGATCCTTCCCCTGTCATGATCCCACTGTTGTTCATTTTTGGCCTCTCTGCTAGAGTTGCTTTGGACTATGCCAGGGAAATAGGCTAAGATTAGTCCGGTTTATTTTGTGTTCTGTTTTGACCTTCTGCCTGCTCTTCCTTCTACCTTTTATTTCTAATAGAATTCCTTAATATGATCGCTAAGTGTGTGCCAACCTCAGGATTCTAGAATCACCATGTAGCTAAACACTTGGAATTAATGGTAGTGTTGCAAGAGATCATCATATTCTTCTGAGATCCAAGAGAGACTAGGGGAGTATGGACTGGAAAATGCAGGGTGCATTGATCTCAGAGTCCCTGGGTTTTAGGAAGTTAGCGGAGCCAGGGAAATGAGCATGCTGCTTTTATCTTGCAGTAGGATAAGACACTGTCATGGTCTGGTTTGATGCTGGGGAATGATGGGAGGAACCAGCTGGGAAACCGCCAAGAGAAGAAGGCTCAGAGCCCAGATAGTGATGGTGGGACAACAATGAGAAGAGGGAAGAGGAGGTGTCTTAAGTTGAAGGGGTAACAGGGCTCAGTGAGTTGGAAGAGTCTGTGGCAGATAGAAGTTCAGAATCAGAGGCAGAAGCTAAGGCGGGCTAGTGAGAGGAGGGAAGTCAAGAGGCAGAGATGAGTTAGTCTTAAACCTTTAGTCTGATTTCATTGATTAAGACCATGGCCTGCTATGGTCATTAGACATGAAACTCAGCCAAGTCTGTGAAGATAATGTTTTTGCTAATAAAGAGTTAAATTCAACTCTGAACTGTGTGCTATCTACTCAGCACTGAGTAGACTCATTGAAATCAGTGGTTTTAAGTAATTTCCCCATTGACTGTACTCTTGAGTATGACTAATGTTTGGTGTTGCCTTATGTGAATTCCTGTAGTTGATCTTCTATGTTCTTCTTTCTCCCTGTGGTCCAAGGAATTCACAGCATCAGCTAAAATATTTGAAGCATGTTGTAGTTTTGGTCATCTGTATTACACAGTGTCAGCTTTTGTGGAATCTGCTTCATTCTTGAATGTCTGCTAAAAAGTTAGGGATCTGTGCCCATTGTAATGAATGTGTGTCTGGCAGGGTATCCTGTGGATTCTAAAGTGGTCAGTAGTCTTTCTCTAGCAACCAACAGACTAATTCTATGGCTATTTGCTCATATTTATTAACAGACCAATTCTCAGAAATATGCCCTATTTTGTTCAACAGGGCCACTTCCTAGTGTTTTTAGGACAGAGCCCCATCCCCCACTCTGTTTTTAGTGCCCTCTGATTGGAAGAGAAAGTGGTGGCTGTCAGGTATGGTGTTTTTTGCACCCATTTGATCTGAGGACAAAATTTGAGAGCCCCAATCTTACTAAGATTAAAGATGGAAAAATGTAAAGCATGCCCATTTATTTTGGTGTTATTGCACTCAACTTGCAGGGTTGTAAGATTTCATTAGTAGATTAATCAGCTAAAGATTTGATAGCAAATAATTTGATAGCCAATTAATCAGCAGGGATGAACATTAAGAGCAAGACTGCCTTCCTTCTTTCCAGCCTCCTTGCTGAACTTGGTGGGAAAAACTGAAAGATACTTAGATTTTCAAACTGAAACTGTTATGGCTTTCTTACAATAAAGCCCACTGACAACAAGCTACTGTGCTAAAAAGAATGCAGTTGCGTGTTCTAAATCAGCATCTTCAGCAATCTTGGACGAATGGAATTTGAACTTCTTACCATTATATAGAGAAGTGTGTGGGTTTGACTCCGTCATTTGCCTGATTCACTGTTCACATTAAGCCAAACTATGGCTCAGTGTGGGAAAGGAGATCAACAGTTGCTTCTTTCCTTCCTGGCCATTTTGCTGTTGCACAGTGCTGAGTTCAACCGTGGTTTGAATTATAGTGTCATCTAAGCCTGAGCTTTTGGTTTAGCTCTCCCAGACAAACCATGAGCTGAGCTGTAAACCATAGCACAAACCTTAGAACTATGCATGAGCCCAAGTTTGGACAATGAAGTAAGCCAAGCTATGACTTGGGTCATCATGGCACAGCAATAAAATGACTGGGAAGAAGCTAAGCTGCCATTCTTTCTGCTTTGGGAAGCTCTATGTTTATGTGTTCATGTTAAGTCACAGTTAGGCTAAACCTGATGTGAGGATTAGGCCTTTGTTGTTAAAATTATTAATCAAAATTTCATAGAAGGACAACTGAAATGGGATGCATCCTGATTTTTAGGGAAGTCTGAAAATGGAACATGGTTACTTACCTTGTGTGAAACTTACAGCATAAATCTGTCTCATAATAGTAATCAGATAGTAAACAAAATCTCTGATATGATGCAGGGGTGTGTATGTTTCATGTTTCCCAATTCTTGTATTGATGTAGGCAGGAGTTTTTCAAGAGTGAAAGTCCTGTAAATGGTGCAGCCCTCATGTTTAACTTAATGGAGGGAATTTTTGCAATTGGTAAACAGAAAAAAAATCACACAACCTTGTTATTACCAACACACACTTTCGACAGGAAAATGAATTTAAAACTTCATGGAGGCATCCTCGGTCAAACCACTGGCACCTCTTAGACTATGTTATTGTCCTTGCTAAAGATCCCTGTGATGTGCTCCTCCTATTGCGAGCGCTGATGACTGCTGGGCAGATCACCGACAAATACTCTCCACGATGGCTTATCAAGATTATACCTCAACACAGGCTTCAAGGAAGGAACCCAAGGCGCAAAATGAACACTCAAGCCCTTCAAGATCCCATTAAGCAGGATTGCTTCCAATGGCTTAAGGACCATCTACTTTCAGAATTCCCTGATAAC
Source organism: Podarcis gaigeae (assembly GCF_964106915.1). Classification (NCBI taxonomy): domain Eukaryota; kingdom Metazoa; phylum Chordata; class Lepidosauria; order Squamata; family Lacertidae; genus Podarcis; species Podarcis gaigeae. The sequence continues at coordinate 43,251,455 of NC_139677.1, read as the reverse complement.
ATTGAGGAACACTGGACCAAGCTAAAAACATCCATCATTGCAGTCATTGAACAAACTATTGCATACAAAACCAAGAAACACCAGGACTGGTTTGATGAGAATGACAGTGAGATTGAATGCATCATTGACAAGAAAAGGAAGGCCTTTTAGATCTGGCAAAGTGATAGAAATTGTGCCACTAAGAAAAAAACCTATGCCAACGCTAAGGCTGAGGCTCAAAGAAGAACCAGAGAACTAAAAAACACCTGGTGGATAAAAAAAAAGCTCAAGAGATTCAGCACTTAGCTGACACTCATGATGCACAGAGTTTCTTTAAAGCCACAAAGACCATCTATGGGCCAATAAATCATGGCATATGCCCCCTACACTCAGCAGACGGTATCACACTTCTAAAAGATAAAGAAGCTATTGCACTGCGCTGGAAAGAACATTACTGTACCAACATCTCCTTAACCGCAAGTCCCCTGTAGCTGCTGAGGTCCTCTCACAAATTCCGCAAAAACAAGTTAGAGATGAGCTTGCAGTATCTCCAAATATGGGAGAGTTGTGTACAGCTATTAACCAAATGAAAAACAATAAAGCCAGTGGACCTGATGGGATACCTGCTGAAATCTTCAAAGTGGGCGGAATTTAACTTACACAAGAAATCCCAGCAGACTTTAGAGATGCCAAAATTATCAATCTCTTTTTAAAAGGTGACAGAACTGATTGTGGAAACTATTGAGGCATCTCTCTATTAGCTGCGGCCGGGAAAATTATTGCAAACCTTCTCGTAACAATATCTGAGGTGACCTTTCCTGAATCCCAAAATTGTTTTCGGCCTTCTAGGGGGACAGTGGACATGATTTTCACTGCTCAACAGCTTCAAGAAAAACGCAGAGAGGAAAACCAACCCCTGTATATGGCGTTTATTGACCTGGCTAAGGCTTTCAACACTGTATATCGTAATGCACTGTGGACTGTCCTTCTGAAAATTGGCTGCCCAGATAAATTTATAAACATCATTCAGCTCCTCCATGATAATAGGACAGCAACAATCGCAAATAACAATGGCTTTCAAAGTGAACCATTCACAGTGGGATCAGGCGTTAAACAGGGTTGTGTTATTGCCCCAGCTCTATTCATTATTTTCATTGTCGAAGGGAAACTCCCCACCGGAGTAGAAATTATATATCAAACAGATGGAAAGCTCTTCAGTCTGAGCAGGCTGAAAGCAAAGAATAAGGTTACCGTAACTTCCGTCATAGAGCGAGTATTTGAGGACCGGGACATTTGCAGGGAAACTACAATGCTTGTTTACAAAGCTATTGTACTACCAACCTTACTATATGCTTGTGAAACATGGACTACTTACAAATGCCATCTCCAGCTCCTCGAAAGATTCCATCAACGGTGTCTCCTAAAAATTTTACACATCACTTGGGAAGACAGGCAAACTAATATCAGTGTACTAGAAGAAGCAAAGATCACCAGTGTTGAATCAATGATTCTTCAACATCAACTTTGTTGGACTGGTCATGTTGTACGGATGCCTGATGATCGTCTTCCAAAGCAACTACTCTATTCCAAACTTAAAAACGGAAAGTGTAATGCTGGTGGTCAACAAAAGAGGCTTAAAGACTGTCTCAAGGCAAATCTAAAAAAATGTAGTATAAACCCTGACAATTGGGAAACACTGGCCTGCGAGCGCTCCAGCTGGAGAACAGCCTTTACCAAAGGTGTCATGGGCTTTGAAGACACTCGTACTCAGGACGCAAGGGAGAAACGTGCTAGGAGGAAGGCACACTTGGCAAATCCACACCGTGATCAACTCCCGTCCGGAAACCAATGTCCCCACTGTGGAAGGATGTGTGGATCCAGAATTGACCTCCACAGTCACTTACGGACTCATTGTTAAAACCGTGTTTATGGAAGACAATCTTACTCAGCTACAAGTGATCGCCAAAGAAGAAGAAGATTTAAAGCGGAAACTGAAAGTATTGCTTCCCTACTTGGACAAAGATCTATTCTACAGCTTTATTCTACAGCTGTACTCATTTTTCTTCCCCTATGGCTTGCTTAGTAGTGTAGGATTTCAGATTGTGGATTATTGGGTGCAAAATGCCCCCCTTGCTTTTTATGGTTTGTATATGCCTGCACTTTTATTTGGAGTTCCTTTAAAATAGGATGCTAAAGTAGGAATATATTAGCAAATTATTATAACTGAATCAGTGGCACCTGACACAGATCTGAATAACTCTCTTTTTTTGTATTTATGGAGCACCTAAAATATACTAGCTATTCTGAAATCAAATTTGTTAAAAGCATTTCATCTTTTTTCAAAGCAGCAGATTTCTTCTGTTGTGTGTACACATCCCTTCCTCTTCCTTTCCCCTCCGGTATGTAAAGTTATTTTGGTAAATTATTCCTATTTCTCTTATGTACTTGTTCTCATACAATTTTAATTGTCATTTTATGTAATAGCTTAGAGGACAACCCACAAAGCATTTCTCATGCTTAAATCAGCATTACTTTCAGTATGCCATGTAATGGTGGATTATTTTCTTAGAGTGTATACATGTCTACTCTGAAGTAAATCCCATTGAGTTCAGCGGGATTTACACCCAGTTAAGTGTTCATAGGATTTCAGCCTCAGTAACTGTATTTGCATAACAATTTAGGTATAAAATAAAAATGCTTTAGAAAAATGGCCTGTTAAAATAGCCAGCCTTTGTTTGAGGCTTTTGACAATTTTAAGCTGTTCTAATTAGCAATGAGGGTGGTGAAAAGCTTCTTTGGAATGGTAGGTTAATTTTAAAGACGTGCAACACTGCATCTTGCTAAATTATCTATGACAGAGCTTTAAAAGCCTGTATAGCCTTTTAAAAAGAGGTAATGGATGGGATACAGATTTTTCTAATCATGGAGAAGGCTAACATAAGGAGTGAAATATGTAATGTTTCAAAACAATTCCTGTTGTTAATTACTGTCTTTTCAGGCAAATTCCAGGAAATTTGTTGTGAAAGAGCGAGGGGAAAAGGGGCACGGGTCTTTCCCTAACTCCATATTTATTCCAATTTTAATTATTTACAAAATGTAAAGAAATGCTCATTAGCAAAGAATCATACTTGAATGTAATTAGCAGTTCGATATTAAAGTAGGTTTTGGCAGGGGGTGGCTAATCTGTGGCCCATCCACATGTTGCTGCACTGAAACTCCCATCGTGCCTTATTATAGGCCATGCAAGCAGGGGCTGATGAGAGCTGGGGTCTAAAAGCATCTGGAGAGTCACAGGTTATATCCCGCCTGCTGCATCATATGGCATTGTGAAATATTTGATTATCTCCCCTCACACTGGCTGCCTTGTTTGCAATTTAAATAGCACACAAATTGATTAATACATAGATTACGTTTAGTGTGGAAGCTTGCAACTCTTTGGAATTTTATAGCGCAGGATTGCTGCTTTAGAATGCAGTTGAACCAAAAGTGTGTACAGTGGTACCTTGGATTAAGTACTTAATTCGTTCTGGAGGTCTGTTCTTAACCTGAAACTGTTCTTAACCTGAAGCACCACTTTAGCTAATGGGGCCTCCTGCTGCCGCCGCGCCGCCGGAGCAAGATTTCTGTTCTCATCCTGAAGCAAAGTTCTTAACCCGAGGTAATATTTCTGGGTTAGCGGAGTCTGTAACCTGAAGAGTATGTAACCTGAAGCGTATGTAACCCGAGGTACCACTGTACACTGTATTTGAAGGAGCAGTTTTAACCAGAAGGCCGTGCTAAAGTGTGTTCGTTGCCTACTGCTTCCTACAGCTTTTGCCTCTCCTTTCCTAGCTTGTTGTCATCTTCCATAGCTCTAAGACTGGATATGAGTCTAGCTGGAAGATGGGCTACTGGAGTGAATTGGGCAAATGAAAGGTTTGGCACTGTTTACTGCTTTCTGTTTCTCCGCTTGAAATAGCTGCCGTGTCCTGCTGCTTTACTGCCTCTGGGCGCAATCCATATTCTTAAAATAGAGTTGTTCTGGTGCTCTTTTGATGGCTGTGCTTAGTACATATTGACACGGAACATAGAAGAACTCTATTGAGTCAGGCCAAATGCCCATCTAGTTTGGTCTGTTGTTCTCAGAGTGGCCAACTGGGTGTCTTGGTGAAGCCTACAAGCTGTACCAGACCTGCAACAGTGCTCTTCTCACCTGTAATGGCTGCTTACTCAGACGGGGGTGGGGGTGGCTGTTGCAGCCTGTTGCAGAGAACTCCTACCCCTCAGGGAGCAGTTTGGCCGCTGGGGATTGGTGGGCTTTCATGCCAGCTGCCTGGTTTGAATTCTGACTGGGCTGAGTGGACAGGGTTTTGTCCAGTTTGTTCTCCTTTACAGTCTAGGCCTTGCTCCTTGGGGAGAGGTCGCTGCAAGTGGGTCCACAGTTCTTAGCAACGTATATTCAGAGCCATAGTACCTCGATGAGAGTGGATGTGGAACATAGCCTATGTTGCTTATAGCCGCTGATAACCTCATCCTTCGTGAATTTGTCTACGGTGGTACCTCAGGTTACAGACACTTCAGGTTACAGACTCCGCTAACCCAGAAATATTACCTCGGGTTAAGAACTTTGCTTCAGGATGAGAACAGAAATTGTGTAACAGCAGTGCGGCGGCAGCGGGAGGCCCCATTAGCTAAAGTGGTGCTTCAGGTTAAGAACAGTTTCAGGTTAAGAACAGACCTCCAGAACGAATTAAGTTCTTAACCCGAGGTATCACTGTAATTCTATTTTAAAGCTATACAAATTTGGGAAAATCAATATATCTTGAAGTGAATTCCACAGTTTAACCATCCCCTGTGCAGATAAGCACTTTCTTTAGTCTGTTTTGAATCTTGAGTCAGTTTCATTGGATTTCCCTGAGTATTATGAGCGAACGAAAAACTTCTCTCTATTTTCACCATGCATTTTTTTTAATACACCCATCATGTCCCCCCACCCCCTAGGTCTTTTCTAAGCTAAAAAGCCCTAAATAGGGTTACCTTTCTTCATGAAACAAGTTGCTTGATCATTTTGCTGCTGACTTTCAGTACATGGCTGCCTGACTGTTGGCTAGCCCCATGGATTATGTAGCTGTATCAAGTGTTGAGAAAGCTATGTTGGTTGCTTGTTTGCTCCTGGGTCCAATTCAAGATGATGGTGTTAACTTTTAAGGTTTTTAAATTATTTGGTTCTGGGGTGACTCATAGGATGCCTTGAAAATCCATCCCCATGTGATAATCAGATGCAGCCTGCTGGCATCTGAGCTTGGAGGAGGCCCCTTTGTGTTGTGTATTTTCTTCTCTTCGGGATGCCCTCAGAGCCAGATTTTCAACACTTGTTGCTTTGGAAAGCAGGCAAAACCATTTCACTAAGGCTTTGGGGACCTTATCCGTGGGCAGTGATTAGTTAACGCTGAATGCTGCCAGTTAATTTTATTACTGTATCTAACATGGTTGAATGATTTGTTTGATTGGATTTTTGATGTTCCTGTGTTTTATTATTATGACAAAGTTATTAGTCACCTTGGCTGCTCTTTATGAGTTGAAAAGGTAGCATGATAATGGAAACATAAACTGTAATATGTAAAGCCATACAGGAAAGAGATAGATTTTGATGTATGGTAACTGTTTCTTCATTATGATTATGCTCATTATTTCATAAGGCACATGCTTTCCATGCATAAAGTACAAGGTTCATTCTCCAGCATCTCAAGGCACTCTTTTCTGAAACCCCAGAAAGCTGCTGTTAGTTAGTGTAGACCAGGGGTAGGCAACCTAAGGCCCGGGGGCCGGATGCAGCCCAATCGCCTTCTCAATCCAACCCGCGTACGGTCCGGGAATCAGCATGTTTTTACATGAGTAGAGTGTTTGCTTTTATTTAAAATGCATCTCTGTGTTATTTGTGGGGCATAGGAATTCCCCCCCCCCCCAAAAAAATATAATCTGGCCCCTCACATGGTCTGAGGGATGATGGACCGGCCCATGGGTGAAAAAAGTTGCTGACCCCTGGTGTAGACTGTAGTGAGCTAAATGTACCAATGGGCTAACTCAGCATAAAGCAGCTTCCTATATCATTCTATTAACACCTGTAGTTGGGTACTATAGATTCACCCATAAAGCTTTCCTTAGTAAACAACAACAACAACAACAATTCTGATTGATGTGGACATCTGATGCTGATGGTCATTTGGGAAGTCTAGGGTGTGTTGCAGGCAAGAAACCCTGTGTGCGTGAAGAGCCCTGCTCTGCTACTTACCACATTTTGACTATCTCAGTCACCTCATATAATTAAGTTTAAAAGAAAAGACCAACCCACCATCCCTAAAAGAAATTTCTTTTATGTTCTCTTCTCCCTCATCCTTATGAAAAAAGCAGGAAAACAATGCCTGAAACAGAATAATTGAAAATGGGCCAGGATTTGGCACAGCACTCGCTTAAACTAACTATGGTTAATATTAATCAGTTTCTGATGGCATAGCAAACTTTGGTTAACTATAAAAGGGGAAACAATAGTCTTTAAACCTCTCCTTCTGTGCAGCCATTAAGTTGCACATAATTGGTGCCTTTGATAAAGGTATCTTACTGTCTCTAAATAACAGTCTAAAATATTTGTTCCAGGCTTCTTGACAGTGGATTCATTATGGTTACAGCAGCATTGATAATAATTGATTTTAATGCCACCTTACGGGTGTTTTCTTTGCTGTTCCGATTTCACTGTTATAGAATGTCCTTAACAACCGATTGTGTTGGCATGGGAACAAACTTTCACCTTGTGATAAAAAATCACGTGTACTGCTTTGGTACAGATTACTTTGGAGGGAATACCTGAGGAGATGTTCGCTGTGTCATATTCACAATAGTTCCAGGGAACTCAGTGGACTTAAGACTAAATCAAAGCGTTGCTTTCAAAGGCGCTTCAAGTATGCCTATGTCGAACACAATCCTATGACCTACAGGAGTCACTGAATGATTTGTGTTTGACTTTAATTGGAGCTCTGAGACTTTTAATATTTGTCACAGCTCTTTTATTAATGTGGAAATACTGCAAATATGTACAGACTAAGGGTTTTACTGTTGGAATTCTGTATGTCTGGGCAGATTCGAGGTAGCAGTGCGAGAGGCTGTTAAGTGGCATACTTAATAAGATGAAATGACCTGTAGTGTCCAGGAGTGTTTATCCTCCTGGATGCTTGATATATAACTCTCTGTTTCTAAACAACTGCCAATAACATGTTAATTGTTTACTCTGGGTCTATCAGGAGCAAACTCGTTTAAGATACGTTGTTGTTGTTGTTGATAATCTTATTTATGAATTGCTTCCTGTGAAGGATCCTGAAGCGATGCACAATATCATGACATTTATAAAACAAAGCCCTTGGGTATAATTTTTTTTAATTACAAATACAAAATCATTTTAAAACAGCAAATAATAACAATAATAATAATAATGATAAAAATAAATAAATAAATAAAAATACCCCACCCATCTGGCTGGGCTGCTCCAGTCAGCTGAATTCAAATTCAAGACAGATACCAACTGGGACAAGGATTTTAGAAAGCTTGTTGAAAGAGGAACATATTTAGCAGATGCTGAACAGACAGTAGAGAAGGTGTCTGTCTGATAGGTAATGGGAGGATGTTCTAAAGGTTAGGTGGCATCACACTCAATGCCCAATTCTGACATAGTGTGGAATGGCCCTCCTGATATTTGCAGGATGCCCTCTCCTTCAGAACAGAGTGATTGGTTGGGTATGTAGGAGATTATCTTTTAGGTATTCTGGTCATAGTTGTCAACCGTCTCTTATTTGGCGGGAAACTCCCTTATCCCAGCGCCATGTCCTGCTGCTGTCCCTTATTGATGATGCCCCTTAAATTTCCTGGGTTTTGAAGGAAGCAGCTCCTCTCCCTCCCTTCCTGCCGGCCAGGGAGGAGGGAGGCTCCAACTGTGTTGCTTGGCTACCTGGCCCACCCCCCTCCGGCCTCTCCCCGCCAGGAGTGGCGGGAGCCTCGGGCCCTTCCGCCAGCATCCTCCTCGTGGCCGCCAAACTGATCGTCTCTGTCTGGGGCCTCCCCTCTGCCCGTTGCCGCCGCTGCTCCCACTAGGCCGTTCTGCGGCTGCGCCGTCAAAGGACCCAGATGAGCTGGGCAGCCTGGTGTGGCCTATGAATTGCTGAGGAGCCTTGAGAGGAGAGCAGCCATAGAGAAAGCAGTTCAGAGCGAGGAGGAGGAGGTGGAGGTGGAGGAGGAGGCGGAGGCGCGGGCAGGTGTTCCAAGGGCTAACCGTAGAGGGGAAAACGGAGGAAGGACCGCAAGTGCTTCTCCCATAGATTTGTAGTGGTAGACTAGCATAGATAGTCTGATCTGCAGGTTTACTTCGGGCGCGCTATTCCCCCCCCCCCCACACCTCTCTTCCTCCTGCCCCCTGATGGAACTGAGAGCTGCAGATGGAGCATGAGAGAAAAGATACAGAACTGCAGCAGCATCTTCATAGCTTGGACTTCGTTTTGCGCGAAAAGTGGTTGCTGTTTGTAGTTATTTAATTGCAGTGTTTCATTAGCTGGTGTTTTGAGCAGCAACCTCTGGAAACAAAGGGCTAAAAACCTGCGCTGCTCTCCAAAATTATCTGGTCCCTTTTAACTTTGTATTTTAGCTGGTTGACTAAATCCCTTATTTTGGCTGCTGATCCCTTATTTTCGAGGCTGCTGGTCCCTTATTTTCAAATCTGTAAGTTGACAGCTATCATTCTGGTCCCAAGCTGTATAGGGCTTTGTACACCACTACCAGCACGTTGACAGTAGTCTCATTACTATTTAGCATCCTATGAAATGCTTTCAAGAATCAGTGGTCCCCTTCTCATGTTTGGGGGGTATAGATTGCTGCAATATATAGGTGTAGCCATCTAATGTTTTATCCTCTTATTAACTGCATTGGTCAACATTACCCTGACTGTCTCAGCTGCTTGTTTCCCTGACAACCCCAGCACTCACTTACGGCACAGACAGAAATGATATGCATTGAAAGCTGATGCTTGCTGGTATTTCTTTGCTTGCTCCTTTCAACCTCTTAAGTTGTAAATATGCTGAAGGAATGTGTCCTGGGGATGTTTCTACTCTGAAAGAGTCTGGGATTTCTAAATGCAGCTGTTTGGGATTCTGACAGCCTGGCTGCTTCAACAGGATAGTACTACTGGGATGGTTATTTACCAGGATGTTTGTATCAATGGTGACAACAACTAAGAATTGCACCTGTGGGGAAAACGCCACTCCAAACAGCATACAAACAATACTCCAAATCTCATTCTGGAACATGGAAGAGTTTTCATTACTTCTTAAATATTCAATTGACTACCCATGGTCTGATGCTGAAAAACATAGAATACACCACTACTGTGATTGCCAAAGGTTTGGTCTTTCCATTTTGTGTTAGAAAAAAAATATTAACAGAAGTATATAAAGAAAGAAACGAGTGACAGGAAAACCAGTTCCATGCAAGGCAAAATGTGATTGCAGTATGGTCTAAGCCAGGCATGGCCAAACTTGGCCCTCTAGCTGTTTTGGGACTACAATTACCATCATCCCTAGCTAACAGGACCAGTGGTCAGGGATGATGGGAATTATAGTCCCAAAATAGCTGGAGGGCCAAGTTTGGCCATGCCTGGTTTGAGCTAAAATAAGGGAAACTGTTGAGATCTGTGATTGAGGGACTATACCAATCTTGTTTTATTGTGGCTATAGTATTTATCAGCCACTGTGAGGGCATAAAATGTTTTTAAATTTATTATTTTAAATTAGTGAGCATATGATCTGGTATATTTTTTACCTGCCTGCTTTAGTGGTACCTCAGATTACATATGCTTCAGGTTACATACGCTTCAGGTTACAGACTCTACTAACCCAGAAATAGTACCTCGGGTTAAGAACTTTGCTTCAGGATGAGAACAGAAATCACGCAGCGGCGGCAGCAGCGGGAGGCCCCATTAGCTAAAGTGGTGCTTCAGGTTAAGAACAGTTTCAGGTTAAGGACGGACCTCCGGAACGAATTAAGTATGTAACTAGAGGTACCACTGTAATGTTATCCGCTGTAGATCAGTGGTTAACATATATGAAATATTTCTTAGATACTCTGGTAACTGACTCTTGATTTGGGTCCTGTTTTGTTTAGATCTCTAATGTTCTAAGTATACTTTAGCACTTTTCTATAACTTGATAAGCTTTACTTAGATTAAATTGTATGCATGTATAAATTGTATTCATGCTATTAATGATAGCTGATTACACCCAGGATTTTTTAAATGAGATCTCTATCTCTCTCTCTCTGATATATATAGTTGATCATTACATTTAGTGTTGGTTACTAAATTTATTTTTCAAGCTGTTCGCTCATTAAATGCTGCTGGTGAAATTGCTGCACATTTTAAAATTGTGGTTCATTAAATCTGCAGAGCTACAAAAATATATTTGCTGAGCTTTCTTAAATTGTGTTTTTGGGCGTTTTTGTTTAAATTCTGTAACATATGGCTCTGTTTTTCCCTTTCCAGTGGAGGCGATAGTGGAGTTTGACTACAAGGCTCAGCATGATGATGAGCTGACAATCACTGTCGGTGACATAATCACCAATATCAGGAAAGAGGATGGAGGTTGGTGGGAAGGACAGCTTAAAGGCAGAAGAGGTTTGTTCCCTGACAACTTTGTAAGAGTGAGTACAAAGTGAAAACTGTTACTGTTCTTGTGTTGCTGGCTTGTATTCTCTTCTTTCAATGCGGGTTTGCTATCTTGGTGATGTGTATGCGTGTATCTCCAAAATACTTTTGACATTTATACAAGACCAGCTGTCATAAAAGACAATTCAAATGGTCATAGTAGATGGCAGATGGGAGCGACATTCCTACCATCCATTTGCACTGACTCTTCCACATTCACACCCCAGAATTGCACACCTCCAGCTATTTTTGAAGAAACGATAAGCCCCTTGAGTGAGTTTGTGTTGGATTTTGAGCAGAAAAAAATGTCTGTAGGAAAGGGGCTAAGCACCCAGTAGCAGCCTCCCCAGACTGTTTCAATTTCCGCCCCTTAAGGGTAAGGAGGCTATATGCATCTGTACATAACAACTAATTTGGCCCTTACCCATGGTGAAAAATGTTCAGTCCAGCCAAAATGAAAGTAAGGGCAGCTGTTGAATAATTGAAAGGGGAAAGGCCTGCTTGGGATGGGGTTATGCTGTTCCTAAAATATTTTGTTTACAGCTTGGAGGTACTTGTCATACCCAGCTTTATTCCTGAATTTTCAGGTGTCAGCTATGATCCAGTTTCAGTGGTTGTTCCAGGTGCACCCGTGCCTGAGAGCTGGAAACCTGATCACTCTCTTTCATGACAACCTTTATGTTGGAGTGTTGCAATGCACTTTTTCTGGGTTTGTCTGTGAAGATGGTTTGGAAGCTGCATTGGTAAAAGATACCACTGTGTGCCTTAGCTTGGAAAGCTTAGAATTTAAGTTTGAATGGTCATGGTATACTGATATTGAAAAATTACATTGGTAACCACAGTGTTTTCTGGACCCAGTTCAGTCCTAGGCTCCGGATATCTCTGTGAGGTGTAAAATCATTCAGAGAGACCCGGTTCTTAAAGGTAAAGGGACCCCTGACCATTAGGTCCAGTCATGGCCAACTCTGGGGTTGCAGTGCTCATCTCGCTTTATTGGCTGAGGAAGCCGGCGTACAGCTTCCGGGTCATGTGGCCAGCATGACTAAGCTGCTTCTGGCGAACCAGACCAGCGCACAGAAATGCAATTTATCTTTCCGCCAGAGTGGTACCTATTTATCTACTTGCACTTTGACGTGCTTTAGAACTGCTAGGTTGGCAGAAGCAGGGACCAAGCAACGGGAGCCCACCCCATTGCGGGGATTCGAACCGCCAACCTTCTGATCAGCAAGTCCTAGGCTCTGTGGTTTAACCCACAGCGCCACCCGGTTCTTAGTTCCAACTTCTTCCGAGGCCAGATTTGTTTCTTCAAGAAGCAGGGCCCTAGAAGCTGCATCAGGGCTTTCAAATTCCTTTTCAACAGCTGCCTGTTTAGCTCCCTCTTGTTTTCCTTATTTGTGAAACATCACCTTACCCCGCTTTTCAGCTTGTTTTCAGGGAATTAATTTACATAGATTGTGCTTTTATTTTAATCCTGTTTTAATTACCATGTTGTGCACTGCTCTCTAAGCATTCATTGAAAAGCAATACAGAGATTCTGTAAACCAAATAAATACAGAACGATGCTGCATCATGACTGTTTTCACTGGTTTTAACATTGTGCTTCTTATATTGCAAGATGACTTGCAAACAAATAGTGTTAGATCAGTGTTGAAAGGAGAGATGGCATCTAAATGGGCTTGGAAGGTTTGCAGTAAATCTGAGAAGACCAAGCAAATTGGCCCAGTTCATTAATAAGTGCAAGTACTTTTGTTGCCTTAGAAATGGCATAGGCATCTAGCCTGTCTGAAGCCATTTGTACTTGCTGTGTTCTTTCTACTCATTTTCTCCACTGATAACTACAATAAGAAACAGGATAGGAGGCAGAGAGGCTGGTTATTTTAACTTGAATCTTTAAATGTGGGTTACCATTTGTTAGCAATGCAGTTTGAAATTCTAGGAAAGGAGTAACTTAGTATTTGGAGACATGTGCATAACCTGATGACTGACAGCTGAAAGTGTAGACAAAGTCCATTGAATTGCATTTTATTGAGGTCATGTGAAAGTACTTTGGTGGCTCATGCAGAAATGCAAGCCACTGCTTGATAGGTGCATTCGTCAAGTAATGAACACACATGTGTACCTGATCTAAGAATAGCTGCATCGGAAATGGAGAGCGCTGTGTAGATAAACAATTTTGGGAACACTTAAGTGGAACTGCTGTTTATAAATTCAGTAAATATTTTTTTTCTTAAAAAGTACCATGCAGCAGTTAGTTTGTGAGTTCTTTGCAATCATGTTTGCAATATGTGAACCTGAACAGCTTTGGAGTAACTGGTAGCATATTAAATGTTTCTTGTGAAGGCTAGCACTGAAGTCATGCTGCCTTTTATTCTTCCATATACTGCTCCAAAATGCTTTATATGGAGGATAGGAAGTATATTTGAAATTCTGGAATGTGTTCTGTGAGAATCCCACTAGAAAAGCATCCCACTAATGTTCCGGGTACTTTTGACTATAACTTCCATGAGCACAGTGCTGGCTGGACTGGATGAGTATTCTAGTGCAAAACACAACAAAAGGCATTGAGTTGGTGAGGGCTGCCTTAAAGACTGGGGAGGGGCATGGCTTTCTGGAGGGCTGCAGCAAATGGTGAATACTTCAAGAACTTTATAGAAGCAAGAGATCAGCATAGTCTCCGTGATGATTTTGCAAGGCACTTTGAGGACAACATTGCCTGCCTCCATGCAGACTTGAGTGCTTCCACTGATACTGTGTTGAAGTATATGATGCACTATGCTGTCCTTTGTGGGACCCATTTACTTTGTTGATGCCTGGGATATGAAGGAGGCCGCTGTGCAGCCTACTACTGTATATGTTTTCTTGGCCCATGACCATCCTGGCTGCTTCATGCATAGCTGTCAACCTTCACTTTTTTTGCGGGAAATACCTTTATTCCAGCGCCGTTTCCTGCTGCTTCCCGCTGCTATCCCAGATTGTTAGATACCCTGTAGACTGTCCCCAGGACAGGTGAGGCTGCTGATCCCTTATTTTCAAATCTGAAAGTTGAGAGCTATGGCTTCATGATGTGGTGATCACTTTGTTGTGTGATGTGTGTTCCCTGCTGCCTTGATTGTCCTGGATCTCTGTGGCTTGTGAAATTGTTGCATTTTTGTTTTATGTTGTGTGGGGAAACTTTATTGAAAATTGCATTGTTGTTGTTGTTTTCATTTAAACTGGCTTAGAGATTTTTTTATATTTTAAGGTGGCAGTAATATTTTAGCAAATAAATATATAAGAATTCCACATAGCTAGAAACCTTTTCATTTACCAAACTGAAGATTGAGCTTTGTTGTGTGCTGGCAGATTTAAAAAGGAAGAGTAATGGAAACAGCACAGATACATGTATGCACACAATACTAGATTCTAATCTAGCTCTGAGTGACTGAAAACAGATGTAGGCTATTTAATTTTCCAACTTTCTCTTTTAGGATTTACATGTTTGTTGTTAAGATGGTGTAGTGGTGCTGGATGATTAACGTGGGGGGGGGGGGGACACTACTAAGTTAGCCATAATTCAGCTGCATAGCAATGATTGTACAGGAAGATACTGAATTATGCTATTGAAAATGGTCTCTTTGGGATGCTCTGCTCTGTAGATAACCGTCTTGTGAACTAACACTAAGGAAATAGTAGCTTCTGCATTTTATTCTTAAGTCTTTAATTTGAATATTGATAAGCCAAAAAGTGAAAATGTGGTAAAGAAGAAGGCTCAGAATTGAGTGGTCAGGCCTACATTTCTAAAATATCCTTGAGAGAATTTCCAGTAGACAAAAGAGGAAGAAGTAAGCTTTTGAAATGTACATGGGGAGAGAATTAAGTTTATCAGATAGTTGCCCTTTAATAAGCTTGTGCTGAATAAGCAAATAAAAGTTTTGTAATATTTTGTACATGTTGGGGTACGGTAGTTTGTTTTTGTTACAAAGATAGATAGATAGATAGATAGATAGATAGATAGATAGATAGATAGATGAAGTTGCACTCCTCATTCAAGTGTTTGTTTCCTCTAACAATTGTATTTGACTATGCAGCTGCAGAGATGGGAAGATTTCGCTGATAGTATATGCGGAGAAATATAAAGCAGGAAACTGAGGTGACAAACCAGTACTTGTTGATTTTAATTTGCGTTTGCATATGTATCTGATACGATCGTGGATAGCTGGTAAAATGTATACTCCATCAGCGGCCTTATTTCTCTCTGAATGTTCTCTCACCTTCAAACAGCCTGCATAGTTAGGGTGACAGCCTCACCAGATGCACCTTCTGAGCTACCAAATGAATGTGCTGCAGGATCTCAGCTGCTTCCGCTGGTTGATGCACAATACTGGCAACATTTTTGCAGATGTGGCTGCAGGTGGTTAGTGTGCTGTGAATCATGGCATTAGTACCAATAATCATGTCAGTTTCTTGGCAGTAGTGGAAAAATGTCTAAATAAACCATTGAACTTCCATTTAAACCCACTGCATAAGTTAGCAAAACTGAAAGGTATTTAGTTAGGTTTCCTTGCCAGCAGACTAAATGAGTGGAGCTGAGCAGCTGCATCTCTTTTGGTCAAGAAAGCAAGAGAGACCTCTTTTCCCATAAAGCTTTTCTGTTGTGTACAGTGATACACACGCCAAAATTACCAGAGGGATTCATGAAATGCACATAGAATTAAAGACTTTAATTGTAGGTGGTCCTTTCTAATTGCATAGTTATTACCACACACAAATATAGAGCTTCTTAACAGTGGGTTGGCTGACACTTGCCATTTCATCCTGTTTGATACCAGTGTAGCAAACCTGTTATTGTAAAGCATAGTATTCACTCTTTTTCTCAACAAATGCACACCTTGAGAGTTGTCCTTTTGCAAGTTAATATCAGTAATGGCTCTTCTCTGAGGTTGTCTATAATTGGAAAGAAAGTGCAAGCATCCAGATTACCCTGTGACTAAGGCAGGGCAAAATATTGGTTTCTGCTGTAGGTGAAATAAGTTGCATCTCTTCCCTTTATGACTAATTTGAAAGGTCTCTGAAGTGTGTTCAGCTATCAGTTGTTGTAAACAAAAATCTGCCCCTTTCCCCCTTATGGGGTATCCAAGAGCCCATATAGAGTCCTTACGTAGGTTTCCTATTGATAGGAGAAAATAACAGAGGCCAACCAGAGAATACTGAGAAGCAAAGCAGCTAGTAAGCCTGAACTTTATTGAACTGTTGCAACAGGGCCCTCACTCACAACACACAGGAGGGAGGAGGAACCCAGAACAAAGGTGTGCCTGCCCTTATATAGACATTTTAAATTCCCTGCCCTGGAGCTCAAGACCACCCCTCCATACATCATACATACATCACAGAAGGGGTGTAACCTAAGACCACCCCCCAGATACATCACAGAAAAGGCGGTCTACAGCAGAAATCTGAGTGCACTGTTTATCTCATCTGACAGGTTACCTGTTTAATGGTCACTTGATTGGATACTCTGGGGAGCCTGGCCAGTCTTTGGTAATGATAAATACTTAGTTCCTGAGCCAGGTCACAGGCTCCCGCCCTTTTCATATCTTAAATGTGCCCTTAAGACAGGATTTGTGAAGGAAAAGACAATGGGGAGGCTTTTCCATTTTCCTTTGATCTTGCATAGAAAACATTTGGTCGGTTTAGGAATCAAAAATGGTTTCAGGTGTGTCTTCCTGTGCTGATCTATGTACCTGCTTGGTTGGTACACTTATGAACGTTTAACATATATCTAATACCTCAAAATTCCTATCACACAGTAATGTTTGGCTTTTTGGAATTTGGAAATTACAATCTCGATCCAAGAAGCTGCTCTTAAAAAGGGTATAGTGAAGCCTGGTGGGCTGGAAGACAGACTGAGAAGACACTTAAATGTAATATGCCTGAAAGTATAAAACAAATCTAACATTCTTTCAGGGTAATGCACTGCAGGTGTTGTCCTCACTTTTATTTACACCTGCACAGTCATAAAAACTAATAGCTCCGCAGTCTTCAAATGCAATTGCTTGGGAGTAAACTCTATTGAACACACTGGAACTTCTTTCTGAGTGTTCCACTGTTGGTGAGTTATATTAAGTGGGCTGGATGTTGATGAAAGTTCTGAATGTTACACTATGACTAGGAAGAGAAAATGTTTCTGATTATTGCCCTTAAATCCTCTTATGGTTTGCATTATTCTTTCCACAAGAGTGTGTGTGTGTATATATCTATATCTATAACTATATATCTATATAATGTTTATATATAAACATTTTTCTTTCTTTGATGTGATGTCAATGTGTATAAATAGGAAACGGAAGAGAGTGAATGTAAAGCAGATAAGTGGTCAATATTGTTTACATGGTATAGAAAGAAGCATTTAAATTTTGCTGAATTTCAGCTTAAGCCCTAATGGAATAAAAAAATCAGCTTTGTCATTGTCTAAAGATTGATTGAATGGCAATGCAACAATGTATTGATAATAACTTGGGACTGACAATAAATACTTTATTTCCCTTAGCTTAAATGCACTTAAATATTATTTAGTCTGTTTCAGTAATGCCATTAGATAAAAGTTTTAGAATCTGGTTGGAAGCTCAGTTTGGTTTTTTATGTTTTGATTCTGTTTTTTTGGACGCACAATTTACATATGCAGTTCTCTTGGGATTTGGGAGATGTGGGAAAAGGAAGGGCAGATACTTCCCTTTTGATCCATTCTATTCTTGGCTTTCTTCATTGAGGCAAAATATGCATTTCCTTGGGGCTTGTTGGTTTTATCTTTGCCTTTGGTTGGAATGCTGCCGGAATGCATTTTGCAATGCATTTCAAAAAGAAAAAAGAAAAGAAAAGAAATTGTTGCTTTCTTTATTTTAGACCTGCCCTACCCCGAAGGGCCAACATTTATCTACAAAGTGACTACAACCACACATCACCTCCACAAAGCAGGGTTCAGCTTCCCCAGGGCAAAGCACATTTATTTCTTTATTTAGGACATTGTCTAGATTTTATTCAGTGAGTTCCTCTTTAGGCTGCTGCTTCTACAAGTAAAGAGGTGCCACAGTTGCTGCCTGTGGTTCTGCTCAGATATGCAGCAAGTTCTTTGCTACAGAGAGAATTCCGAACTGTTATGAAATAGTTGTATAGACTAGCTGCACATGTGGCATGTCTCAGAAAACTGTATGAAAATTTATCTGCACAGTTGAGCCAAGTATGTTGTCACACAGGAAGTGTAGTTTCAGGACTGAGTCAGATTGTTCAGCAGTAGTGCTGAAAAACATTTGGACAGTGTGGTCGTAATTTAGCTCAGCTATATGTAGTTTGTACTTTGGGAAGCAATATGTCTGCTCTCTTTACAGAAATCAATGTAGTCTTGGTAGCTAAAACAGTTTTCGTGCTTGTATAAGATATCCCTGATAAAAGAACAGGCTGAGGAAGTGATGACACTCAAGATCTCTTGTGATGCAGAGGCCATGTTTAGGCAGTTGTCTATCACAAACCATGGTTTGTGAGGTTGCAGATGAGGGCCCTGACTGTGTGCTTTTTACTTCCTTCTCTATTTCATCTGCCAACTTTGCCAATGCCATGTAAACCAAAGAGGGCTGGGATTACATGTGAGTCATGTTTTCAGCTTGTCTGACAAGCAGAAGAGACATCAGTTGCAAACGTGAATGCTTAAGAGGATGATATCTGAAGAACAGGGGTATTTTCAGCCCAGTAAATAAGAAACGTTTATGCCACTCTGGAAAAAGTTGTCGTTGTCTCAGTTTCAAAAAAGAATATGCAACAATAACAGTGGTGCTAGCCCATACAACGTGTGGAAATATACTTTAATCATCTGATTAATTTACAAACTGGGTAGTGCTTGGGAATATCATTACATTTGCTGGTTGTAGTTTTAATCCCAGAATATTATTCTGCCCATCAATAGTTCAAATAACTTGCATTAAAAGGGACAGTAATCATAATGTTTTCCCATAAAAGTTATTTCATTCATTACTGTTTTAATTGATGGTGGTGGTTATTATGTATAAGATTAATTCCAAAATTGTTTCCCCCCCCCCCCAATGCTTATTCATTCACTAGACATCAGGGATGGGGTGGAAGACTTAACACACCTCAGACTGGAAAATCAGTTTTGCTTTCACACCCCTACATGCAAAGCAAGGCCACATTTTTATTTGAGCTCTGGAATATTTTAATACTACTGGTGCATCATTACATAAAGATGCCCACACTGTAGCCATGTGACAAATTGTGCCTGATTTGAGCACACTTTGAAGATAAATTAAATGCAGGTGTTCTAAATTTGGGTAAAGGTAAACTAAATAAATAAATAAATAAATAAATAAATAACGATTTTATCTAAATGGCAACGATCTCTAATAGTTGTGTTTGAATTGTTTTTTGTTTTTAAGTAATACACTCCACTGTATCCACTGAGGACATCTTTCTTAATGAAAGAAAGGCCCAGATGAATGAAAATGCTGCGACCTTTAGTGTTTGAAGCATCTAACTGTGACTGTGGGCTTACAGCCATCTTGTCATCACACTCTGCTCTTTAAATCAGCAGCTGCATTGTAGCACTGCACTAATTGCTCATAAGAGAATGAAGAGCCTCTTTTATAGAGATCGTCATTGGTCATTGAGAGCCCAGCTGGTACCCTCCTTCTCGTTTATAAAAGACAGCTATGTGCTCCATAGCTCTTTCAGTCTTCGACTAGTGCCTGGCATTTCTAGTATAATCTTACTGTTCCAAAAGTTTATGGAATAATCCTTTCTGTGTGATTTAGGGTATCCCCCCTTTTCTGAGAATGTTCTTTTTTTGGTGGCAGATCAACAATCCAGCTATCAGAATATCATGTGTCAAACACCAACAGGTACCAGGCTCTTTTTTTGCTGTCACCTAACAGGAAAAACAAAACATGCCAGCTTCTTAAAAGTTGCTTGTTTAATGGTCTTGTAATGCTAGCTCTGTTTTCTCTTTCATTTTGTCTGAACCTTTCATTTTAATTTCTTCAATGATGTCTCAAGCGCTTTATTGGAAAAGGCACACCTTGTGGTAGTGGAGCCCTGAATGAGCACCCCTCAGTATAAACTATGTGCATACAGTTTATATTTTACAGTCTCTAATGCTAATGATTATTAACTTTTATAAGACCCTTTCTACTGTAAGAAAAGCCTCAAATAGTTTCCATAGGAACAAGGTCATAATTGAAAGAAAAACATTTGATTGAAAGAACCGGAATGATAGACATAAAAATTATAATCCTTGCAGAGCTTTAGATGCCTCTTTAGAATGATTAGAATAATTTGGCTGCCAAGTTGATCAAATTCAAAAGACTAAGCTTCTCCTTTTGTCATTTATGTAAAGCTGTGCAAATAGAACTTCTTCTTCTTTTACTGAATGAGGCCTTTCTAAGTTGGGGTGTCTGCTCTATTTCTTTCCCCCATTGGAGTAAGTCATCCTTTTTTTCTCTCTGGGACCGAAACCTTTCTAACGTGTATTGGTTTGAAAGGAATGTTATAATGTGGCCCCATTAAAGCAATTCATTTGTGCTATGTTATCCAACCAGCAGCTCTCTCGTTTAATCTTGGGTATGTTTAAATATTTACAACCCCAAATCTCTTTCAGATAATTCTCTCTAACAATAATGTCAGAAGTATATACTCCCCAGGCCAAGAGTGCTTTCTATGTATAATTTGTTGGACAAACATGTGAACACTTAAACTAGGAATGTGTCAGGCAGGCTAAAATAAAAATAGACCTTCAATTCAGATTCCATTAGCCCATGGTACATATATAGCAAACTCCTTCCACCCTCATGTACCTCTGATAACTGATTGTTAAGGGTTTTTTTTTAATAAACAGAAAACATTAATCTAATGAATTAGATATTGGCATGAACTAGGAAGAAACTACATTTTAAACTTTATTCTGAACATATTATATATATATATATATATCTCCTTTGTCATCTAATGCAGTGTTTCCCAACCTTGGGCCTCCAGCTGTTTTTG
The DNA here is from genome assembly GCF_964106915.1 of Podarcis gaigeae. Classification (NCBI taxonomy): domain Eukaryota; kingdom Metazoa; phylum Chordata; class Lepidosauria; order Squamata; family Lacertidae; genus Podarcis; species Podarcis gaigeae. Next base: position 43,230,739 of record NC_139677.1, on the reverse strand, counting down.
AACTACAACTCCCATCATCCCTGACGAGCAAGACCAGTGGCAAGCGATGATGGGAATTGTAGTCCAAAAACAGCTGGAGGCCCAAGGTTGGGAAACACTGATCTAATGTTCACTTTGGTTTGGAACAATCGCTTTATAGCCGGAAGTACTGTGTTTTCCTGAGTACATGATTATCAGGCAGGCTCTGTTGCTGCTTGTTGCAGAAACAGCTTGTTGGCTTCCACATTGTCACTGTAAAGATGTGGAAGGAAATGCATATCTTTCTGCCAACATATAGTAGCAGATGTTGAAGAAACTATACTATTCTAGTGAGGAAATGAATAAAGTTGAAAGGAAGGGAGAATGAATGTGCTGTTGTTGTGTGTGTCGAAATACTGTTATTTAAATATTGGTTGGTTATTTTGTGGTAGTGGTGGTGGGAATGTTCTTCAGCCCTGTCTGCATATTGCTGACATTAGCTCTCCATGGACTAGGTGAGAGGTCAAATGCAGCCCTCTAATCTTCTTATACCTGGCCCTTGGGACTCTCCCCAGGTCACGTCCCTCACCAGCCTTACTTCATATGCTCCTTGATTGTTTTTGCCTGGCTGGAATGTGTTCGTGAACTTTGGTAATGCATTTTGGTTGCCTGGATGGAAGATAGAGACGTGTCTATGTAGAGAAACCAACCTACCATGCAAAGGTAAATGTGCATTGGTTGCTTTGCCCAGATTTGCCTCTGTCTCTGTCCACCCCAGCATGTAGCTCCCAGAAGGTTGCCCAGGTGGGAAAGGTAGCCCATGGTCTGAAAAAGATTTCCCACCCTGGGACTAGCTAGAATAAGGCTAGCAAGTGCGGCAGTAGCTCTATGCAGTGTGATTCATGACTAGCTGTATTGCAGGATCTGCTGCTCTGATCCCATGCTCAGATTTCTTCATCTGCAGATGAACACCGTTCTCAATTACTATGCTGTCATTTCAGCATCTTCACGGGCTCAGCTCTCACACAAGGGCGTGTTTTTGTCGAGAATCAGGTTGTGGTGGAGGCTGTAGTATGGTTTAATTATGTTACACATATTTACACCTGAGTTTAGATGAAAGGGACGCAGGTGGCGCTATGGGTTAAACCACAGAGCCTAGGACTTGCCGATCAGAAGGTCGGCGGTTCGAATCCCCGCGACGGGGTGAGCTCCCATTTCTCGGTCCCTGCTCCTGCCAACCTAGCAGTTTGAAAGCATGTCAAAGTGCAAGTAGATAAATAGGTACTGCTCCGGCGGGAAGGTAAACGGCGTTTCCGTGCGCTGCTCTGGTTTTCCAGAAGCAGCTTAGTCATGCTGGCCACATGACCTGGAAGCTGTATGCCGGCTCCCTCGGCCAATAAAGCGAGATGAGCGCCGCAACCCCAGAGTCTGCCACGACTGGACCTAATGGTCAGGGGTCCCTTTAGCTTTACCTTAGATGAAAGGGGCTGCAGATCTTAAACCATTGTCATCTCAAGAGCAGCTTGCTCTTCATAGCAGCCCACCATTGCAGACAGAGCCATCCTAAGCACCATCCCTTTGCTCCTGCTTCCCAGCTAGTTCTAATGGCTGCTGCCACATTTTCCCTGTGACAACATACTCAGAAACTTGGCAGTTTCCCCACTGCCTTCCAAACTACCCAGCCAGTTGCTGGCTGGCACACAGGCTTAGTTAAGCTGATCGCTTCTCTTCCTGTCTCTTGTTAGCTTAATCACTTCCTGATGGCCCCTCTGACCAAGTGGCTTTCTGGACCCAGTGGCGTAGCGTGGGGGGTGCAGGGGGGGCCGGCCGCACCGGGTGCAACATCTGGGGGTTAGGGTTAGGGGCGCAAATCCACGGGTTAGGGGGCGCAAATTACTTGCCTTGCCCCGGGTGCTGACAACCCACGCCACTGTCTGGACCCAGAGAATGCGTCTCACCTATATTTTAGCACTTTGCTAATTCCAAGGTCTGGCTCCAAGCATTTATTAAATTGGAGAGCTTTGGGGAATTTGCCCCCCCCCCCCAGCTTATAACAATAGCACTAACAATAGGTTAGTTTAAATTTAAAAATGGCTTAAAGTCATCATTGCATAGGTGCTTGTCTCCTGCAACTTGATATGGGATTCTCAGTTCTTTTTGAATCACAAAAGAAAACACTCAAGAGTTCTTAAATACTTTTCTTCTATGTATCTTGAGTCCAATAAATGTGTTTCATTAATATACTTTTGAAAAGCACCTAGTCTTTCTGGCTGCTGACTATCATGAAGTATTTGCTACAATTGCGAGTAATCTTTTATCTGAAACGGAGCCAGAAACATAACCGATTGACCTAAAACCCCCAGCTTTTGTTTGAAACGCCTTCATTCATATCAGTACAATGCTTAGCACAAGAACCAGAAGGAAACCAACACTTCCCCCTTGAAGTGATTCTCATCCCCTGAGAACCAAACTTGAGTTCAGTGGGGGCAGATAAGGGAGATTTTTTATGGTTTCCCCTTATTAAAATGAATAAAGATTTTCAATTCTTACACATTCTGAATAATGTTCTTCCAGTCCACTTTTGCGTCACCTTCTCCCACATAGATGCTTCCCCTCCCCCCCAATAATTACGTTGTCCAAAAGTGTGAACCATGGTTTACACTTGCCTGCAAACCAGAAGCAAATCCTGATGTGCCAGACAGCAAGTACAAACCATAGCTTACCTGTTTGTATGAAGCAGCAATTTGTGGTTTTCTTTTTTAAAAAAACAGAACTGGAAATAAAATAGCCACTCATGATTGGAAGGTCAACAAGGGAGCACATGATCCAAAAGCAGATCCAGGCTTGTACTCTTAACATTCTGGACTGCTGGGTCTGGACTTATAGGGACAAAGGTCCCTCTGCCCCTCCACCTTAGTCGAGGAGGAGGCCTGGTCATAATTCCAAGCCATGGTTTACTACTTAGATAGCTACACAGTCCCATAATCTATACTTGAGTAAACATGGACCCTCTGGAAAAGTTAAAGTGCATCTCACACTGCTTTCACTTAAGCAATTGCAGCTTTGAGACACTGCCAGAGCTCTCTCACCGCGTTCCCAAAGCTGGATAACTGAAGCGACTTGCTTACTAGGCTCTGGGAAGGTTATGGGAAGGCCCTACGAAGCTCTTACGACCTTTCCAGAACCCAGTAAGCAGCCCTCCACCTTGGGGGAGGGCAGTTCTGGCAGTTCCTGGCTTTAGGCAGTTTTGCATTTATGTGTGCCCCCCCCCCCCCCCGAATCAAATTCCCAAGTAGCATGCAAGTTACCTGTATATGCAAATTGGCAATGAATAACACTTAATGCACTGATTAACATGAAGTTTTTGACCTTTTTTTGGCCTTTTTTGTTTCTGCTTTGTGGAGCAGTTGTGGACCTGCAGACACATTTGGAATACTGGAGAGCAAAGATTTATGAAGAGGGAGAGTGGGTAGATTCTGGTATTTTTCCATTGTGCAGTGACTTCTGCTTGTTACGCCACTGTGTTCCCAGCAAGCAGGACTTTTGCTCCTTTATTGAAAGCATAGCGACATCTGAGTTTAAACACATGTTGCACCATATCATTAAGGAAATGTTCTACAAGCGTTTTCCCATACGGTAACTACAAAGTATATGGTAAGATGGGAAAATATAGTTATTATGAATTGCCTATGGATGAAAATGATTACAAACAAACAAAGGTAAGGATGATGTGGTAATAGATAACATCACTGTTTATCTGTTTTGCAGAAAATGTAAGTGTATAAATGTAAAAGATTGCCAGTACTTTGGCATTAGTTTATGATTCTATATACACAATCTAGTATTCCTCTAACCTTATTTATATATATAAATGTTTTGGGTAGACCGCAGAGCAAGTATGGGTTGACTTCAGTCTTACACAAGCTGCTTCTTGATGTTTTCAAGAATTGCTACAATCTAAATTTGCAAAGCAAGAATGCCTACTAAGAGACCGGACAGTTAAAGCTACTACAGTTAAATCTACTACTAAGAGTCCTACAGTTAAAGCTAGTATTAAGTGACCTCCAGTTCTGTTCTCAGGAAGGCAAAAGTAGCTTAACGGAATGGACCAGAGCTTTCCAAACTATGTGTCACGACACATTAGTGTGTCAGCTGCAGTGTGTAGGTGTGTCGCGTGAATGTTCCCCACGCTTCTCCCGGGGCTGGAAAGGGGTTAGTTTAACCTCTGGTTTGCTAGTAAAACTGAATTACCATGTTGCGAAATGATGCATGTCTAAAAAGTGTGCCACCAACATGAAAAGTTTGGAAAGCTCTGGAATAGACTGTAGCCCTCCAAGTCCAGCAGGTGCTAGGTGCAGTGCAAAGCCAAAAACCTTTTGTCCATGTCAAGACTAAACATCAGTCAGATGCAGTTGCTGAAAGTTGCCCTATATTTTATTATGGACTTTGGGGGGTGGATATTACATGATTGTAATAGGGAATGGGGAGGCCACAAAGCTCTGCTACATATGCAGAAAATTGCTGTTTGGCATTTAGGATCCTGCTTGATGTGATATCAGATAATTCTAAAATATGCGGTTTTGATTGTGAACTTTCTTTGTTTGCACCTTAATTTAGTGAACTTTCTTTTCAGAATCAAAATAAAAAAATTCCTTCCAGTAGCACCTTAGAATAGTAATTTCTGTAAGATTTACATACAACATAGGGTAGAAACATAATGCAGGCTGAGATTTGTGGAAAGCAGTAGGAAGGGATTTCTGAATTGGGATAAGCTGAAAGTCTAAGACAGTGAAAGTTGTTAATTTTACCTTTGATCAATGAGCAGACAGAATTCTGACCTGCACTTTAAAACCCAATTAAGCGATCTGCATATCATTGCAAATAATGATAAGTTGTTGGGGCTCTTTTCTGTGGGGAAAACTACTTTAAAGTTGCCTTTACGTAAGTCGCATTGTGCCTGTGCTCTGTAGTGACACTATAATCCTCTGTCTAATATGGATTTTCATAACAAATGTAGCAGGGTACAACTGTGTATGCTGGCTCAGTCTGAACAGCATGAGACACTTATTCTCAGAGTCGTGCGTTCGAGCCCCACGTTGGGCAAAAAGTTTCCTGCATTACAGGCAGTTGGACTATATGACTTTTGTGGTACCTCCCAATTCTATGTTTATGCATTGCTTCTGAGGAGTCTGAAGTGCACAACTATGCAGTAGTTTGTCTCCAGACCCATGTTTAGATTAGCTAGTAAACACTAAACCAGATATCCTTTAATTAAGTCCTTCCTTCCTTTCACATCTCCAACAGAATCCACAATTAATTTCATATGGTTAATATAACCATACAGCTTTTACCCAAGTGATATGGTACATGTAATGTTCTCAGCTGATCCAGTCATTCTACACAAATAAAGCAAAGTTGGGCCACATGTCTTCAGCAGGAAAGCACTAGATTTCAGAATGTTGTTGCTTGTTTCTCTCTCTCTACAAGTTTCTACAGGGCGGAAATGAGTTCAGAAAACACTGCATCTTGTGCTGCTTGTTAAATTGTTTTGGAGAAGCATAGCGAATGAAGCATGTTAATTGGCAAGGACATCTGAATTGGGAAGGTGGGCACTTACATCTTTGGGTTGAGTTTATTGAGTACTTATCAAAGCAACTCAATAAGGTTTAGATTTTGACTTTAAAATAATTGACTCTTATTTATATAAATTTACATTCTGACACTTGAAATCTCAGATTCCCAGAATTTAGCGGCTAGTTTTGATACATTAGGCATTTTGTAAGATGAAGAATGTGTTGAAACACCTGAACAAACAAAATATTGGAACGAATTCTTAAACCTACTCTTAAGCTGTTGTTTATGGGGTGAAAAGCCAGTGGATTGATAGTATCCTGCAGAATTTGCAGCCAGCATTATATCAAGGGTTTCCTCTGCCCACACTTCCAGTTTTGTGTATTTACCATTGTCTGCTTTGTGTGTCTGACTGCTGTCATGCCACAAAGGATAAATACCGTATATCCTCATGTGGCTCATGTCACAAAGGGTTTATGTATTGACCTAAAATTTTTCATAAAACTACTGTTGAGGAGGAAAGTAATAGAATCCCCTTGTTTGAAAATTCTGTTTCGTTCCTTTTCATTTTTCCTTGTTTTAAAGTTTCCCCCATTATTTTTCCACATTGTGTCCTTAACCTCACCCTGCCTGTTTATAACTCTGGTTGAAGCTTTGCTGATGGGGGATGTCATTGTTTTCTACCTTCAATTTCTTGCTCTTGATAAGGAGGGAGCTGAGTTCATGGCCTTACACCTACCGCTTGTTAGTTGAGGACTTATATTTTGAATATATGGGCAAAGATATATGGCATCGTGTGCTCTAGGGGAGAGCAGGGAGTAGGAAGTCAGCAAGTGAAGAAATGGGAACTTTCTGAGAAGGAAAAGAGGCAGGCATTGAAGCGAGGATGAAACCATGGCTGCACTTTGATCATTAGCTCCTCTGTGGCTTATGAGATACAGATGTAGAACTTGCTTGGAATATGTGCATGGCTTAGTATAACTGCATTGTTTTAAAGCTGCATCTGCCAACTACATTTGACCCGTTCAGGCATTCTAAATCCTTCATGAAGAAGGTTGAGCACACTAGCTCCAAGCCCCTCACCATCCTTGTTGCCTTCCACAAGGTGGAGGGGTAACTTACAAAATAGAGAGCCAGTTCAACTCTTGTAGATGCCATATGCAGTATTGAACCCTGATCTTCCATAGTCGGAGCAGGTGCCTGACTGCAGCTATTTGCTCTCCAAAGGCAGAAGGGTAGTGGTGATAGAGCTTGTACACTTGGTCTTTTTCTCCCTCATTTGCTTGAGGGATTTCAGGGTGCCTGGATACAGCTTTCCCCAAGATGTTATTTCAAAATCCTATTACTTAAATTTTTTTAAAGGAATTAGATTCAAGTGTTTCAAGCTACTGTACAGTCTTTCGTTTGGAAAGATGTTTTCCTCTAATCTGTCTTGACGCTTGCAGTTACATGGTCTGGAGGGAAAACTGTTCTGTTAAAAGCTACCCTGGATAGAAGAGGAGGCTTGGTAGCTTGCTTAAAACATTTATACCTTGCCTTTCCATAAAATGTCCAAGAAATCTAACAACATTTTATCAGCTGAGCAGAATCTGTAGCAGCCATCATTGGTTTTTATACCATTAAGCATTCTACAATTATGCCTAGCTAAATTTTAAGATGAAACCCTAGTGCAATTCTTCTTTTTGTTATCAGTGTTCAAAATAAGACAGAACCGAGGACAGAGTAGTTTCATAATAGGGCTAAAATCGAATAGTCAGGTAAAACGGAACTTAATGCCAGTGTGGTGCAGTGTAGTGGTTAAGAGCGGTAGACTCGTAATCTGGTGAACTGGGTTCGATTCCCTGCTCCTCCACATGCAGCTGCTGGGTGACCTTGGACTAGTCACACTTCATTGAAGTCTCTCAGCCCCACTCACCTCACAGAGTGTTTGTTGTGGGGGAGGAAGGGAAAGGAGAATGTTAGCCACTTTGAGACTCCTTCGGGTAGTGATAAAGTGGGATATCAAATCCAAACTCTTCTAATGCATCATTACCTTTGAAGTTTTACTACTCCCTTGCAATAGGTTGCATTTTTGGTTCCACATACACCTGTAGTGTTGTCATTGTTTTTCCCCCACTAGTTTTCCATAATTTAAGATGAATTAATGTACTTCATTTTCAAAAGTAAGGCAATATGTATTTTGGAGCAAGTTCATGCATGTGAACATTAAAATTACCAACATGGTTCTTATTTGAGGATCTTTGTTCTTTTCTTTTTTGTATATTTTTTAAATTTGTTTTTAAAAAGTATAAGCATACAACAAAAAAACAGTTCCAAATCCAAATATCAAGATTGCTCTGAATCTCCTGACTTCCCCCCATCCCTTCCATGGGTCCTAACGGTATTTTTTACAACTGCATATCAATACTTATCCAAATTTTTAATCCTTCTAAATTAACCATACTTTCCATTACTTTACAAGTGTGGTTTAAATCTTGCTAATGTTTTAACCTGTTTACAGTGGTCTCGTGAATAAATTATGAACTTTTCCCATTCCTTGTTAAAGTTCTTGTCTTCTTGATTTCTGAGCTTCCTAGTTAATTTTGCCATTTTGGCATAGTCCATCAACTTGGTTTGCCATTCTTCCCTGGTCGGGGTGGGGGGTGGGGTATTTGTTCTTGAAGTAACAGTCTCAAAGCGGCTAACATTCTCCTTTCCCTTCCTCCCCCACAACAAACACTCTGTGAGATAAGTGAGGCTGTGGCTAGCCCAAGGTCACCCAGCAACTGCGTGTGGAGGAGAGGGAATCAAACCCAGTTCCCCAGATTACGAGTCCACCGCTCTTAACCACTACACCACGCTGGCTTCAGTCAGTCAGGTTTCCAAATGTCAGTCACATGATTTATTTATTGATTACATTTGTCTCCTGCCCTTCCTCCAAGGAGCTCAAGGTGGTGGACACAGTTCCCCCACCTTTTACCTTAACAACAACCTTGCGAGGCAAGTTAGACTGTGTATCAGTGGTTGGTTCCAGAGCTTTAGGGCCTGTGTGTGGATATAAACCTGGGTCTACACCCCACTGACTCCCATGTAATAAAATCATAATGTAATATGATTTTCTTTAGGTGGACTCTAAGACTTGTAAGATTTCAATTTGCTTTTGTTCAGAAGTGTAGGTTCATTTAAAATTATTTAAAATTATTACTGTTTTGTATGTTCAGCCATTTTTAGACCTGCGTTAGAATTGTTCTACTGAAATCAGTTGTTCTGCAGTTGCTATAATTTTGTTATTGGTAGATTTTATAATGGTTTTATAGTGATTATGTGCCCCCTTGGAAATGCTTTATGTTTTGAAAGGCAGCTTAGAAATCTTCAAAATAAATTTATCAAATATATTTAGGCTGTGATACAACTATTCAAAAGCCATTTAGAGTGGCATTAAAGACAGACTATGAGGCAGCATTTCCATGCCCTATAGCTCCGCTTTGATGTTATTTCTTTTTATGCAGAAAATCTTATCTAATGGTGGAGCTAAAGCAGAGAAGAAATAAGTCACTCCATGCTGGATTCTTTCATTAAAAACAACAACACAGAACTGAACATTACTGTGTTTATTCCATTTTCTGAATGTGTCTCTGTGTGTATATATATATGTTGGGGGGGGGGGTGTACATCCACACACACACACACACACACACACACACACACCCCTACTTAGAGAAGGCAAAGCTTCAAAGGAATAATTTCAAAATGCATAAAATCTATTCATATCTTGTGGCTGCAATCTGGAGGGCTGTCAGTAAATGAAAAATATACCACATGTGCAGATGCATGCACAGATGTACAAGTTCTTCACAAGCTACTTACGAATAAGATGTGCTTAATTAGACTTGATTCTAAAGACTTCACTCATATTCCTCTTCCACTGAATGTATAAAGAATAAGTAAATAATGGAGATTCCAAGTGAATCAAGAGTATGCCTCTTAAAGGGACTGATAGCCCAGAGAGAATGATTGGCATGGGAGTGTTGCTGTCGTCTTGAAGGCACATGCGATAGCTCCCTTGCTGACGTTACACAGGTCTTTGGCAATCCTATGTATACCACTTTACATCCAATGGAAGAAAGGTAGTATATAAGTACATAAAATATATAGATCAAATGTTTTGGACTATAAAAGAGGCCAGCAGCAGTACAATTGTTGGCAAAGGCTAGATAGAATCATAGCAAAGCTGAATTAAGTGATGAACAACTGCTGTTCAGACAAATTTCTAGCTTGGGATATGGATTCTGAGCAGTCGAGAAAACTTGTTCAGTATGTCTGTTTGAGAAAATGTCAAGAGGCGTACAAGCAGAGTTAACATAAACGTTTCTGACATTAGTCTGTCAAGCTGTAGTGCTTACTTCTATTGTCTAATTTTCAAGTCAAACAGCACATATGGCTCACGTAGGGCATGATTTGAATAATAATGTTGCAATCAGTGCTGATCAGATAAAAAACAGGATTCTTTAGTAGAGAAAACCATGTAAACATATACACTGTAGGTCTAAAAATAGATTTTTGTACGTTCTTCCTTTGAAAAAAACAAATCTGAAAAGAGGCTTTAAACCCCCCAGGAGCTGACTCTGATCTTACTGCATTTTGCATATAATAGGATTTCACAGTTTTTATGTACTTATGTAGGTACAGTGGATCTCTCCCCCGCCCCCCCGGGCCTTGCAACTTTAACCAAATAATGAATGTTTGTATGGTTAGCTCAATATAGCTAAAACAGTAAACTGTTGGAACTATCGGGTTGTTGTTGTTGTTGTTGTTTGAAACAACCTTTAAAAGCTTTATGCTCTGAAAGCAGAATAATCTGTCTAAATGCTGTTTTAGGAGTTGGGGATTGTGTTGTCACTGAGGGAATTTTTAATAACTGTGTTTGGGTTGGGGGGAAGGAGAAGAAAATGCAGTATAAAAGAAGGAAACCTGAAATGCTGCAGCGTGGGTTTTTGCTTTTGATTATAATTGTGCATTGGAACTCATGAATTTGAACGCCTTGATTGAAAAACCTTGTGGTTAGAGATTACATGAAATTGCAGTGCAGAGGTGGCCTGGGCCTGCCCTCTCTTACCAAGTTGCATATTTCATTGTAGGTATGCTACCTAATGTATTACAGATTGCCCATATGCTTGCAAATGATCTCTAGTATCAATCATTGTTTCCTTCTCATCTTGGTTTTAATCTGCTTCAGGCATGGTACATCATAACATTGGCTAGAATTCAAAGAGCCGCTCAATTACTCCTATAGAGAGAGGGGATGCTTTTGAGGACCTTTGAACAAGAGCTTCATATGCTGCATAGCATGATACTTCTAAAACTATGGGAATTTAACAAAAACTTTGAGTAAAATAGCATGTAATCCGCTACTCAAAGTCTCTCCCCCCCCCCCCCAGACACACACAAGGTTTATAAAAAAAGTAGTTGAATTTTGGCCACAATCTTTAATTAGCTGTGTAGCCCACTGGTAGCATAGGCTCATACTCTATGCACCCCCCCCCAGTATATGGGGACAGGACTGAGCTCCCCAATCTTGAAGGCCCTTGCCATGCCTCCCCACCATGGCAGCATGCCCCACCAGGCCTCCACGATGTCACACAAACACAATGAACCCCGCAATGCCAGGTGGAACTCGGCACTTCTGACTGGTAGTGCTAATTTAAGATTAGTATTTATCTGTGGTTAATGTAATTTTCATCCCCCCCCAAAAAAAACAGAAATTGCTTTATTGTAAATAGTATAGCCTGCTTTCCCAAAAGATGTCACTAAAAGCAACAATAGGATAAAGTAACAGTAAACTGCAAAGTAAAATGTGCTGGTAGGTCAATTCTGTGAATCAGCTAAGATGGAAAGTACTGTATTAGAAGGTTTCCCCTATGTAAATAGTTCATAGATATGCTGTCTCAGCAGAAATAAAAACAAAAAACCCAGTAGCAGTAGAAAGGAGAACTAACAGCAACAACAGTGGCAGGCCTAGCAGTACAATCACAGGCCTTGTCCACACTTGCCCCGTGCTTTGTAGGCACGAACCCAAGATTCATTCATTCTTTCCCCAGCGAAACCCGCTGTTTACCTCTGAATCAGAACAAACACCAGTCTGTAGAAATCTCTGTGGATGTTTGTTATGATTCAGCAATAAAGTAGGATGAGAGGAAGTGTGGATGAGCCCATAGTCTCATTCCCAAAGACACTTCCATATTAGCTGTCTACAGAGAGCACCAATCAACATGCGGTGGCTGCAGGTGTCACATAACGTATTCCATGCGCTGCCACTCCAATCACAACAATCAGGTCTACACCTAAAAAGTAGAAGGTAGGCTTAGAGAACCCATGGTCTCCCCAGGAGAAGGCTTCAAGCCCCACTGTGGAATAAAAGCTATGTGAAGGAGAACAACCTCGCAAATGGAAGCAAAGGGTGAGGCATTTGAAAAAGGCAGAAGGGATGCTAGATCAGCAAACTCATACCCAATGAGCTGTGCCTGGCAGCACTGTGTGAAAGAGGAACATTTGTAATAGGAAGCAGCAAGTGTGGCTTGGGTCTTATCTTATTACAGAGAATACTGTACTCTAACCACACAGCCACAGGTGCAGACAAATGAGAAGAGTGTGATAGAGCTGTTTATATTCTTCCTGTATAGCGAGATTCCCTCCTTTCTCCCCTTGCCAACCACATGCACCATGGAGCTGCAGCTAAGTGGAACTGTACATGTACAAATGCCTAAGTGATCCCATAGCTACCTAGCGATGGACAATCAGGAGAAAAGATTGGGAGCACGCACACACCTACTAGGCAGAGGGAGCACACCTGTAGGCTCGTTCTGATAGCTGCCTGCCTCGTTTGGAACTTTGGATAGCTTTATTTTCCTCTGTACTCAGCTATCCATACGCCCCCCCCCCCCCATGTTCAGTTGGTTGGCTGTAAGCAGCTCCTGGTAGTTGTATCAGTAGTCACCCTCCCCCATCCACCATTGAGTCATAGAATTGTAGAGTTAGAAGGGACCACAAGGCTCATCTAGACCAAGCAACTCAGCTTCTGCATGCCAACTTCATATAATACCATGTGGGACTGTGAACTCTTGTGAACCTGTCTCCTTGGGTGCAGCAGACCCTGGGAACTGCACCCACATCTCTAGCAGCCCATCCTAAGCAACAGCACCACACTTAGCCCACACAGAGCATACTGAGCCACACTTTCCTGTTCCACATTTTATATTGGCTGTGTTAGGTGTAGTGCAGAACATAGGAAGCTCCTGTTGCTAGGAATAGAAGGATTGGGGAGTTTTGCATTTGTGGGCTCTCGGGTACTAAACTCTTTAATGTCACACAAGACAGTTTCTTCTCACCAGATGTGAGTTTTCCATCTGAGGTACACAGCGGGTTGGAAAATGCTATTTATGTGTGTGCAAGCCTTTCGAAGTTGGTGGGCTGCTTGCAGCTAGATCAGAGCACAAAAAAATGAGAAGCTGCACTTGGGTAAACTTCCGCTGACTGCCTCTGTTGTAGAACTTCTAAATAATGTATGCTGTTCTATACTTCACCTGTGCCTCTTGTTAATATTTGAAATTAAACAGATCTGCTGTAAGAAATCAGCAAGTTGGATGTTTATACAATAGGCCTCTTTTCCAGGCATAAGCAGAGAAAAGCTAAAAGATAAGTGAACCTCAGGGCGGTGTCCTGGAAGAGGAGGGTGCTATTCGTTCAAATGCACTGCATAACATGTTTTGAAAACCAGTTTTGTATTTTCCTATGCAGCCTAGTACTCTGAAGAATATGCTTTTGAAATAGGAGAACTTGTAATTGTGGAAAACATTTTATCAAAATATAGCAAAAGTGGTTTTTCATTATTGCTGTACTCACCCTACCATTATCTAGACGCAGCTAGATCACCACCCACCTTTGATTGCTTTGATATCAGTTTTCTTGAAGTAATTCTCTAAATCATTTGAAGAAGTTAACTGTATCCTAGTCACTAGGACATAGTGAGAGAGAAATAAGGGCTTACCATAACATGCCACTATCACTTACCTTGGGGAAAGATTGCATATTGTAGCTAATGAATATTGTCAGAGTCAAGAAATCTACATGGCTTATTCAAGTTTTGAAGCAGAGGTTGGATGCTTTTAGTTGAGATTCCTGCATTGTAGGAAATTGGACTAGATGATATGCAGGGACGCTTCCAACTCTACAAATTTATGAATACTAGCACACTACTGCACACCATTTCTTAATTCAGTCATGTCAGTGGGGTAGTTTTTTGTTTTTACATTTTTGCTTCAAAACACCAGTCAATTAAGTCTGATGTTAAGGTATACATATGACCATAATTGATTCTAGACCAGGGTTAGGCAACCTAAGGCCCGGGGGCCGGATGCGGCCCAATTGCCTTCTCAATCCAGCTCGCGGATGGTCCGGGAATTAGTGTGTTTTTACATGAGTAGAATGTGTCCTTTTATTTAAAATGCATCTCTGGGTTATTTGTGGGGCACAGGAATTTGTTCATTTCCCCCCAAAAAATATAGTCCGGCCCACCACATGATCTGAGGGACAGTGGACCGGCCCATGGCTGAAAAAAGTTACTGCCCCTGTCCTAGACTATCATTTCTGCATTTCTTAGGGCAGGCTTTGGGTAGCAGACTCTTCTGCATTTTGCACATTTGGCACTATTCATTTGTTAGTTTCTATTCTGTTTTTCCCCCCTGACAGCCTCAACAGTTGACATTTTCTGAATTGGAAAGTTAAGTGCTATGGCTGCAACAAAAAATGTCTAAAAATAATTTTCTGAATTCTGAAATAGTTTTCTAAAGAGCTGAAGTGGTTTTGCAAAACAGCTTCTAAATAGAGAACTGCAGGTACTTCTGTTTCTGAGTTTGGCATAGACTTGGGAGGGGAACAGAGTTAGATTGTATCTCAATAGATTTGTGAAGTGAAAACTTTTTAAAAATTTCTCTGATAACAATAAGTGAAATCTGTTATGTTCTGAGCAACTGATTGTTTCGGAATATGGAGAAACTCTGGATAAAGGAATTTGGCATTCTTGTATTGTAGGAGCCTCATTTGTGCAGGCTTCTTAAGTGAGTTGGAACTGTAGAGCACTCAGATCACTTGCAGAGACAGTTTGTAAAAGCATCATTTCTGAAAAGATGCAATTATGGAGGGTGAAGAAAAGTATACACCAGGGTAGGATTATTATAGAGAACTTTTAAAGGAGGAAATGAAATACACAGTAATGTTTAGAAACAATGGTTTCAAGGGGAAAATGGGAAGGAAGAAGGTATTTTAACAGGAAAGGACAGAAACCTTGTACTTTGTGGAGAAACACCACAGTGCCTGAAGCAGAAAAGATCACATGAAAAACATTGTTTGCGTATGACATGGATGAAGAAGTTAGGAAGATCTTACAAAACATTTAGCACTAATGAGAGAGCGTATATCAGCTTGCTCCAATTCAAAATGTAATTTAGAAGTCTTGTCTGCTGATTCCATACATTTGCCAACTCCGGTACAGATTATTTGTGTAGAAGGCCACATTCCTTCAAGGGTAGTGGATGGGGCCAGAGCCAAAGGTGAGCAGGGTTCATTTCCCTCCCTCTCTGCCACTTCCTTGTTGTTTTCTGTGAGTGAAGCAGGTTCATTGCTCTTCTTGAACTAATGGCTTGCAGAGGGTTTTTATAATTTTGCTAATGGTCTGATGCAGTCCTAGGGCTATAGATTGTTCATACCTATTCTATACCTTTAAATCTGTGGTCCTAATGTGATTTAATGGGAATAGTGTCCAGGACTAAATTCACTTTTCATTGAAGTGCATTATAGGTGATTTAGTGGTGCTATGGAGCATGCTCAAAGAAAGTAACTCTGTCTGCCCCATTCATTCACCATCTTACCCAGTGCATTCAGAGCTCATTTCTTTGAGAAGTTTGAAGCCAATTTTTACCTGAGCTGCTGAACTGGCAGTATGTGAAAGGAACAATTTCATTTTGGAATAACACTAGCATGTAGGCCTCTGTCTTTACCTTTACTGGTGTCTGCTGTTCTCCAGAAACCTTGAGGTCCTACTAGATTCACATTAAAAACACAACACACCAGCTCTTTCATTTTTGCTTTTCTCCTTACCCTCCATTAGCTGCTATGTCATTATAGTGTAGTAAAATGCAGTGTAGGAGCTTCCAGAGCTTGCAGTAATTCTATAAATTATTCACATTAATTTAACTTGTGGATTTGTTCCAAAGGACTGCATATTTCCATTTGAGTTGCTGTTCTGCTACCCAAATGTTTATAGCTCCCACCTCCCTTGGTTAAACAAGAATGATGATAAAATAACCAGAAATCTTCATTCACTCTGACAAAAGCAATGCAACACATCATTAAATGTCACATTATCCTCTAGTCAAGCTTGTTTATATCATGTTCTTCATGAGATTTCCTAGTGTTTCATGATGCTTTATTCTACATGAGTGAGATGCTGATAATGAAAGCTGAATGTATCCCAGATTTCTGTGGCTCTCTTATAATAGAACTATATAGTATATGTTAAGCCTGGCTCCTGTGTTGAATGACTTCCCTTATGGGCTGGAGAAGAGTGTCTTTTGGGTTTCCTTGGTATTGGGCCTAGTGATGTCCCCAAGCCTGAATTTAGTTTGAAAGCATAAGAGACACAGTAGTTCTCCCGTAACATAGGAATCAGTTGTGTTGAATATGACTAGAATTGTCAGTATTTCCCCCCCCCCTTGAATTGTTTTAACCAAAATCATTGAAAAAACTGACACATCTGAACAGATCTGTTGAAGTTCCCCATTATCTGGTTCAGAAAAGATTGAGCACTTGAGCACAGAGCTTCTAGGAAGCTTTCAGAACATAGGAGCTCAGCCCTTCACCCCTTTCTAGTATCTAGCCGGGCTCTGATCTGGGTAGGTGATTACATGAGCTTCCATCTCTTCATGAGTAGATTTGTGTGTGAATAGCTGGGCACTATACCAGTGGCCCTAAAACTCATGCCTGGCACACCGTCTCCTCAGTCCTGCAGCAGACAAGGAGGCGCAAATGTTGTCCTCTCTTTAGAAGCGCATTCTGATTTATTAATAATATTTGTATCCTCTTTGGCTTTGATATTTGCTGGGAATTGGGATTTCTAAGTTGTTGTTTACCTTATTACTTTGCACTGAGCTAACCATTATGGGTGTCAGTCCCATAATATATAAGCCTCTACTTGTGTAAAAAGCCTATCACAGCATTGACAATTGCAAAGTTTCCTGGATTTTTACTGTGCAAAAATCATAGTGTGAATTTGCTGTAAGAAAAAAAAAACCTTTATTTATTTATGTAAAGGTAAAGGTGAAGGGACCCCTGACTCTGGGGTTGCGACGCTCATCTCGCTTTATTGGCCGAGGGAGTTGGCCTACAGCTTCCGGGTCATGTGGCCAGCATGACTAAGCCGCTTCTGGCGAACCAGACCAGCGCATGGAAACGGCGTTTACCTTCCCGCCGGAGCGGTACCTATTTATCTACTTGCACTTTGACGTGCTTTTGAACTGCTAGGTTGGCAGGAGCAGGAACTGAGGAACGGGAGCTCACCCCGTCGTGGGGATTCGAACTGCCGACCTTCTGATCAGCAAGTCCTAGGCTCTGTGGTTTAACCCACAGTGCCACCCGCGTCCCATTTATTTATTTATGTATATGTAAAAGATATAAATACAAATTTTGAACTGGTGTTGGGAATAATAGATTAATAATCTACACAAGACTAACAGAACATTTAGACAAATATCAGAAAAGAAAATAACATGTTGACAGTTTGGTTTAAGGTTTATTACAGGTAACTCTGACTCCTCTCCCCCCCCCCCCCGGTTATTTCCTTATTAATGGTTGTTGGGTTAGTTTTTTGCTTTCCCTCTGTAGCAGATTAATTTGATCATCAGGGTGCTGAGTTTCCAGTCCGAAGAAGAGGAAATATTTTGATAGAAGGGAAGTTGTGTCTTTAGACACAGTAGCTAAAAATAGGTATTCTGCTTTTGAATGCCCTGAAATAAATTCTGAAAACAATCCATGATTGTTAGAAATAATTATTTAACAAAATTGCTAGTCTTCTCTTGTTTACCCCACCCTGTAAGCTATCTACCACTTTCAGAAGAGGGTTACTTTACCATTTACCATTGTCAAGCAGTTAATCTATAAAATTAATTCATTACTCATTAAACTTCAAGATTACACTTCTGAAATTTCGAATCTGTACTATGTACATACCTAAAGCTTGTTAAATTTGGAGATTTCAGGTCAGTTTGTCAGAATTTTGGAGATAGGGATAATTTAGGAACCTAGCTTTCACATTTACACTACACTGTACAGTTTTGAGGGTTTTCTCTAGCTGAAAATGTCTCCAGGAAAAACTTAAGTATTGTTGGATAAAGGCCCCTGCCTTGTCCACAGAATTGCTATGTGCTCATAGGAAAATACCATTTTCCATTGACCAACAGTCCATTGGAACGGATTTTAGAGCTCTGTTTATTGAGGTCTCTTATTTCTGCTCTCAGAGCAATAAGTGTTGCCTCATAGGTCAAGGCTATAATAAAAATATTATAATCAGTTTTGTGATTTTGGAACTTTCAGTGTCAAAGGCAAGTAAAGTTTTAGGAATAGCACTCTTAAGTAGAACATTAAACTTCATGTTCATTGCTCACAATCTATAATCTGGTCGGAATCTACCAACAGTGAAGTTTCAGATTCTTGACGGCATAGCATGTTTCATTGCTTTCATTTATAGTGTATTGCGTAACCAAGCGGAGGTATACCAGGAAATTACCATGAGCAGGAAAAGTCTAATTTAGCTGCAGTCATAGCTTTGCGAGGTGGGACACAATTTGAGGGCACAAATAAGTCAATGAAGGGTGGCCTTGGGAACAGGGTAGAAATATTTTAAGAAAATATCCATAGTTTATTCATGTGCTTCTACACCTTCTGCCTACCAACCAGGAACAGGTTTGGGGTTTTTTGTTTTTTTGTTATAACACACAAATATCAATCTTTCCCCAAACTGAGTTGTTCCAGCTTTTATAAGACCATTTCTGGCGTGCATATGTAGTAAATGTGCAGACAGACTTTGAACCTTGAAGTTGTTAAGTTTCATTGCAAAGGCAGCTTTCTGTTTGTTTTGGGTGCTTCTACAATTTTTTTAAAACTGGGCTGTATAAGTGTGATAATCAGCGGTCCGTGGGATAATGCAACCTTCCCTAATCTGCCCTCTTCCTGTTTTGTCTTGTATTACTTGCAGTTACTCATTCATTTAGATTTTACATAATTTTATTAGTATTTGCATAAATGCTTTTCACCTTGCTTTATTGCATTTTAATGTTTCTTTTTATTATTTGTTGAATAATGTTTTTTTCCTTTTTAAAAAGGAAATGCTTTTTAAAGAAAAAAAATCAGCATTTTAAATTAAACTATTTCAGTTAAACTAATTTGGGTTGGAGTTTAACTTATATTGTTGTTAACTTGTGTT
This sequence comes from Podarcis gaigeae, assembly GCF_964106915.1. Lineage (NCBI taxonomy): Eukaryota > Metazoa > Chordata > Lepidosauria > Squamata > Lacertidae > Podarcis > Podarcis gaigeae. The sequence goes on along the minus strand of NC_139677.1, from coordinate 43,211,700 downwards.
ACTTTTAGTCTGTCATTGCTTTGCTTTGTTTTGTAATGCTCTGGGGCCTAGGTTCAGAGTTCATACCTAAACATTCTAAATAGTTCTTCCCTCTTTCTTTCTTTGTTTCTGTTTCTTATACAGGAAATAAAAAAAGAAGCAAAGAAGGAAGGTCCTGTCATCAAAGTACCAGAAAAGTCTATACATGATGTTTCCAATGGAAGTCCTTTACTGTTGTCTGAGACAATTATTAGAGCTTCCAAAAAAGGTAATATATTTTTAATTACGGTAAAAGCTCCAGGGTCAATGGTATTTGGAATGTTTCCAACCATAAAATTATACACTGGACAAATGTGTATACATTAAGGGTGGAAAAAGTTATCAGATGGGCAAACAGGTTTATGAAAGCCAATTCAAACATTCAGTCACTGTGTCTTCCCCTCTGAGGATATCACTCTCTTATCAAGTACAGATTTACTTGTGTTTCTTTAACCAAAGAGTTTCATTATTGAGTGCAATTATTTTAACAAGGAGCAGCTCGTTATAGGTAGATTTATGGCAACATAGGGCTTGTCAACACCAGAGTTTAGTGTCCTTCTGAAGCTACTTGTGTCTTTCTTTTCATTTCATTTTGGTGGTATCTACACATCTTCCTTCTCCAAGTGGCAGCTTGCACTCCCACCCCCACCCCCCAATTCAGCCTTTTCCAATTTGCAGATAATCCAATAAGGAAAGAAAATCCAATATAAAAGTGCATGCTATCCAACTGTGGATGTGCTGAAGCACATTGTATGGCCAGGTTTCTTTATGTGTGTTGCTTCTGTCAGCTCAAAGGATGCAGTGTGCCTTTCTCCATTGGTTGTTGCTGAAGGCACATTTGCAGTAATTTTTTTTTCTAAAATAGCTCTTTTGCACAGAACAGCTCAAATAACCAACTTACCACCCCATACTAAGTTCATAATTGGGGAGTGACTGTTTATAGCTATCTAGAAAAGCACAGTAAATGCTTCGGTAGTTAATTGTGCAAAGTAGGCAATGCTGGTTATATACATTTTACATTACCCACATATATTATCCATATATATATATATGTTTCGGAAACGTGCTGAGTTTATTATCTCAGTACCAGTTTTCCCCTTCCCTTTCTTGTATCGTAGTATGATGAAATAAACAGGATATTCTCAAATATAGTTAGGTCCATGCAACAGCTTAAAAACTTGATCCTGCTAAATAGAATATGTTTTGATTGCTTGAAAGGAAACATGCAATTTTGACATAGTTGTGTCATTGGGTTGCCTTGCCAGTTATGCTCTCCAGAGAGTGTGGAATCATTCAAGGATTTTTATTTCAAGAACAAATGTATTTTTTACCTTGGAGGCTTACCAGCTTCTGTTTCTTATCTCAAAGCCAAGTCCTTGGTGACTATGAAACTTTGAAATATGCTATTCATGGCACAAACTGCCTGTTTGTGTCAAAATCTTCCTGGAAACTAAGGGGGGAAAAAACTTACCAGAAACCAGTACAGTGGTACCTCAGTTTAAGAACTTAATTCGTTCTGGAGGTCTGTTCTTAACCTGAAACTGTTCTTAACCTGAGGTACCACTTTAGCTAATGGGGCCTGCCACTGCGCCACCGCCGTGCGATTTCTGTTCTTATCCTGAAGCAAAGTTCTTAAACTGAGGTACTATTTCTGGGTTAGCGGAGTCTGTAACCTGAAGCCTCTGTAACCCGAGATAATACTGTATTAGGCTATTTAGCCACCAATCAAAGGAAACTCAACCCAAAGGACTGAATCCAGGCAGTCTGTGAAACCAACAATCATCCTATATACGTAAGCAACTAGCAGCATCATACCTGGCATTGCTCAGGAATTCTAAGGATCAATGCAGTCAGAAAGGTTCAGTCCACCATCTTGATTCAAAATGGCATCCAGTTGTATCCTAACTTAGATGAAAACCTGATCATGAAACTCCGGAACCATTATACAAAATTTGCTTATATCTTATCAAACACATAGCAAGCAAACAACTTCCCAAAATATATAGTAGATAGAATATTATATAATGAGAGGAATTAAACATAGCATTAAGCGAAAGTCCCTCCCCCCACCAAAAAAACTACCTCTGTTGCAGAATATGATTGGATTTAGTTAGACAAGGGGATAAAATCCATAAAGTATTGCAGATAAGTAGGTGATCTATGGCAGATTAGAAAGAACAAGACAGTACTTAGAAGTCCTATTAGTTACCTATATAAGGTCCCAGGTAGGAGAATCGTGTTGGGGGAAAACAAAACAAACAAACAAAAAACCCTAAACCATATGATATGAGATGTTTGATGAAGATGTACAGTACTAGAATATATGCCCTGGAAACCAAAGATTCTGATACATTTTGCCTGTGGAATTTTTGCATTATCTTTTCGGTGTTCTAAAAGACTTGGCATTGTGTTTTTTGGGTTACGCTTGTGCAAGTAATAGAAGGCTCCATATGGTCTGTGGCAGCTGGGCCTCTGTTATCTGGGGCACTAAAATGGAAAGGAAGTACATCCTGTTACAACTTTTAAATCCTAGCAATTTTTAATAGTGTTTTGGTATGCCTGGGCTTGTACTAACCATTTAATTTTTAATGTCTCCTGCAAGTTCACTTTTATGTAAGAGATTTTTAAATGTCACAGTATGTCAGAAAGCAAAGGAAAGCTGGATAAACAGGAAAATTGACTATTCTAAATCATTGTACTAAGACTTGTACAAGGTAGAAAAATGGAGGAAATGAAATGTAGCATGGTATCAAAGGTGCTTTTAAAAAATGATGGGTCAAGCCTCCTGACTCCTTGCAACTTCAACATGGGTCCTGATTGTTTGGACCCAGACAGTTTTAAGGATTGACTCATCATTCCCATTTCTGGTCTGTGCCAGCTGCAGATGGAATTTTGCTTGGGACGCTATACTTCTGTTGGTGCAGCATCACACTGTTGACTCATGTTAATATTGTGGTCTAGTAAGACCCCTAGGTCTTTTTCTTTTCTTTTCTTTTTTATAAGATATTTATTAAAGATTTTCTTAATACAATAAAAAAAACAAAAACAAAATAACATATAACTTTACAATAACCATATTTTCTTCACTTCTTTGGACTTCCTCGCATCTCTCGCTCCTGCGTTCCAAGTTTTTTGAACTTTACCCAGCAATTTATCACCTTGTTTCAATTCTTATATTATAATTTTCCAGTATTGTGTCCCTAATTTTAGATAATTTTACCCAAACCTTAAAAGCTTAATTTTAACATACTCTTTATCCAAAATTTGTCTTTTCTTATATTTCCATTTATCTTCATATTCCTTTTAACTAACTTAATAGTGCCATATTGTTAATAATCTTACATCTTTCTTAACACTCATACAATTTACAATATTTTTGTAAATAGTCCTTAAATTTCTTCCTGTCCTCCTCCACAGCCTCTTCTCCCAGGTCTCGGATTCTGCCAGTCATTTCTGCTAGCTCCATATAGTCTATCAGTTGCATCTGCCATTCTTCCAGTGTGGGCAAATCTTGGGTTTTCCAGTGCTTGGCGACAAGTATCCTTGCTGCTGTTGTTGCATACATAAAAAATGTTCGGTCCTTCTTTAACACCCTCTGGCCGCCTAGGTCTTTTTCTTACATACTGCTGGCAAGCCACGTGTCCCCTATCTTATCTGTGCAGCTGGTTCTTCCTGCCTAAGTGTAGAACCTTACAGTTGTCCCCATTGTAATTCATTTTGTTGGTTTTTGCCCAGTTCTCCTGTCTGTTAACATTAAGCATGAATCCTGATTCTGTCTTAAGAGGCATTGGCCACCCCTCCCAATTTGATGTCATCTGCAAATCTGATGAGCTTACCCTCAATTCCTTCATCCAAGTTATTTATAAAGATGTTGAACAACAACGGACCCAGGACAAAACCCTACAGCACCCCACTTGTCACTTTTTTCCAGAATGACGAGGGACCATTAATGAGCACTATTTGGCTTTGGCAAGTCAACCAACTTCAACTCCACCTAACACTTATCTTGTCCGGTTTACATTTGCCAGCTTCTCTGCAAGAATATCATGGGGGACATTGTCAAAAGCCTTACTGAAATCAAGATACCCTATGTACCTCAGCATTTCCCTGATCCATCAAGTTCATAAGGCACTGGAGATTTGAATTTATGCAAAGTAGCTAGATGTTCCCTTACCACCGCTTCCTATCTTGGGCTTCAGCTTCCTCTTTGCATCATTTATTAGTAGAAAATATATAGGACACTCTTTGACCTTAATCACCTCTCTAGAGTCTAGCAGATAAGACTCAAAATGATGTCCCACTTATCTCTTGTCTGTATTCAAATTAATGTAAAGCTGGTAGTTCTGGCCCTCTTTTTCAATTTCATTGATCTTCAGGCTGAAGGAGCAGCCGGGTCATTTGCAGGTCTTTTCATTCTTGGAGGAATTTAAAGGATACTACATTCCTGACACTGCCATGATTCTTTGGTTCGATTTCTGTTAATGTGTTTCAATGCTGAAGACAGAGAGAGGAGCTTGAAAAGTTTTTGGAATTTCATTTCCAGTTTTAAACCCAAGGGTAGGCCACTTGCAACAGTACCCTGGAGCATCTGCTCTGCCTGCATTGTAATTTATAGGCATAAAATGATGGTGATGAGAATGAGAGCCAGAGAGACACAGATCAACAATCTCATCTTTGTGGAGCCGGCAAGTTACATTCTGTTCCTGTAATGAGTTGCATTGAGGAAACTGTTAAGGAGAAGTGTATCACTTTCTCTTACCAGACTTGTGGCCAGTGTGAATGCTGCATGAGAGATGAGATTAAACATGAAATGTCTGTGTCAGGACACTAAGCCAAGAAGTTCCTCCAGCTCAAGCACTTTTGTCGGTGGCAACAGAACTTCCCTCTCCTCTCCCTGTGCATCCCCTAAATATGTCCTGGGGAACATTTAGGTGGCATGTGGGGAGAGGAAAGGGAGCAGGAAAAATACCCTGGGTTATCGGAACTGTTTTGGGACGCAGGTGGCGCTGTGGGTTAAACCACAGAGCCTAGGATTTGCTGCTCAGAAGGTCGGCGGTTCGAATCCCTGCGACGGGGTGAGCTCCTGTTGTTCAGTCCCAGCTCCTGCCCACCTAGCAGTTCGAAAGCACGTCAAAGTGCAAGTAGATAAATAGGTACCACTCCGGCGGGAAGGTAAACGGCATTTCCGTGCGCTGCTCTGGTTCGCCGGAAGCGGCTTAGTCATGCTGGCCACATGACCCGGAAGCTGTACGCCGGCTCCCTCGGCCAATAAAGCGAGATGAGCGCCACAACCCCATAGTCGGCCACGACTGGACCTAATGGTCAGGGGTCCCTTTTCCTTTACCTATCGGAACTGTTTAGATGCATACTGGCCTAAGAAACTAAAAGTCAATCCAAGAGCCCATTCATGGAGCAGCCAGCCATGTAGTTTACAGTGGAGAGAGACAGTGCTTGTTAGAGAGAACCAACTGAGGGAATAAATGCACACACACGGGAAACCATTTATAGCCGAAGGCGGCAGTTTCTTGGTAGGTGAAAATGGTATCCAGTATCTGGGACAGAAGGGAGGAATGGCTGATATGGAACAATGTATTTGATAAAACATGTATAGGATTGGGGGGTAGGGCGGAGAAAACAACCATTATAGACAGGTTCCAAAGAAATTGAGACATTTCTGTTACATTCCTGTATATTGTTTAGATTTGGGCTTTTGCTGTTTGACTTTTTAAAAGTCCTAAACCCATATTTCTACCATGCATTATAAAAATCCAGGGCACTTGTTTATGAAAGCATTTAAATGACATCCACAATGTAAATAAGAGAGAGAGTGCGCAAATGGTATTTCCTTGTTAAATAATAAAATAAGTGACTCTTAATTGGTTTTCTGTCATCACGTCTTCACTACAGCCAAATTACGCTGTCCTTCTAACCCATGAAGCAATTGATGATTTCTCCATCAATGGCAAAGGCATTGTGTTCAGTCATGTAATATATTTGATCTTATGTACTTGCGATAAAAAATGTATTTATTCAGAAAATGGAATGTACAGGTTTATGACAGCCAGCATACCAATTCAGCAATTTTTTAATAATTATGATGGAGCCACTATTTTTCCCTTGGGCAACATATGCTTTCCTCCCTTTTTGTCTGTGTATCTAAGCTCTGAAGCTGATCCTAACTCTGAGCTAGGGGATTGTCATGTGGCCTCCTCCTTTACAGTGGCTGCCCCCTTGTGGTAGACCATGTACACTAATTAGAACAGTAATTTTCTCTCTCCTGTATATAGTGAGCAGCATGGAGAATGCAGGTTAGAACAGCAAGGCAAAATGTCTTTTTACTGGAAAAGTTTGCATTTGTGGTAAGATGTGAAGAGGGGCTATGTCAACCTATCTGGGGCCCTTCATGCTCACACATTCATATTAAGCCATAGTTTGGCTTAGCATTTTCTCTGAACCAGCTTGAGTGTATGATCATATATTACTGAGCAAGTGTTTTGATTCCAGTTCCTAATAAACTGTTCCTTTTCTATGAACAATAGTTGTAACAAGTGCTTTTTATCTAGAAAAATACATGCTGGTATTCACCATGAAGTTGGTACAGTAAGTGCCACACTTTTTAACAACAACAACAGTGCCAGTACTGCGTGCCCTTGAGTACCCCCTGGTTGTAATGGTTATCTTTCTCTGTTCTGAAGTATAATCTAGTTTAACTATGAATGAGACTCCCAGGATTTTCTAAAGTCATTTGGAAACTTGCTCTAGATTTAAATGCATGTGAGTGATCTGAGTTCAGGACCTGCACATTTTACTGTGTTAGTGTATGCTACAGCATGTTACACCAAGCAGCTTGCTTGGATAAAAGGTTGACAATGCAGATAATCCCACACCTCTTTGTTGTTGTTTTTTAGGGATAGCCTCTTGTCTGTATGTCCTTGAGGTATTCCATAACCATTTGCTTCCCTCATGGTTAATTTTAAGTGGCAGATGTTCAATAACTTAATGAAATCACTGCTATATTGGTTTACAAAGCCCACTGTTGTGTCATAATGATTCATTTATCTTGATGCCAAATACAATGCAGTACTCTGCTTATATATGTATTTGCGCAGATAGCTTGTCTGTTCTAGGCTTTGTTCTTTATGGATAACACCTTCATATATATTTTTAGGGGGGAAATTAAACTGCTCAGTCAGAAAATTCTCCCAGTGGTATTCAAATAAAATTGTACTTAAAACGTGACTAAAAGTCACACATCAGTAAAAAACAAATATACATACAACCATTATCATTAAAAATAAATATAAAATCAGCATAACTAAATAATCTGTCAAAACAAAAAGAATTCCTTCCAGTAGCACCTTAAAGACCAACTAAGTCAGTTCTTGGTATGAGCTTTCGTGTGCATGCACACTTCTTCAGATACACTGATGGACTTCCATTTCATGCGGCTCAATGTGGTGCCTTCCATAGTTCCAGTTACAGATAGGTAGCCGTGTTGGTCTGCCATAGTCAAAACAAAAAGAATTCCTCCCAGTAGCACCTTAAAGACCAACTAAGTCAGTTCTTGGTATGAGCTTTCGTGTGCATGCACACTTCTTCAGATACACTGAAGTGTGCATGCACACGAAAGCTCATACCAAGAACTGACTTAGTTGGTCTTTAAGGTGCTACTGGAAGGAATTCTTTTTGTCTTGACTATGGCAGACCAACACGGCTACCTATCTGTAACTGGAACTAAATAATCTGTATTGCTGAAACAGAAAACCTTCAGAGCATTTTTATCTTCTACATAAAGTGAAATATTTTAAATGATAGTTTCTGAGGAAAGAAATAGTGAGATATCGCTAAATACAAACGGGAAGTTTGCCTCTTCAGTCTTCTGAAAAAAACACAAAGGTTTTTTTCCTTTAATCCATATACCAAAATGTTTGGTACTTTTAGGAATGAAAATATTCCTAGTGGAGTCAAAAGGCTGTATCCAATATTAATCACACTCAGATCAGACCTATCAGATTGAATGGACATGATTTACTAAAGTGCATTAATTTGCAAGGGGGCTACTTTGAATATAACTTAGTTGGCTATATCCCAAAGAATGCATTTTTCTCCTCTTGTTAGAGGCCCCTAAAGGTTCTTGAGTATCAAGGGAAACAAATAAGGAAATGCATGATTGAAAAACAATTTGTTGAACAATTGAAGAACAATTCATTTTGGAATGCTATATTTTTAGAATTCATTCTTTAAAACGAAACAAGAAATATGTTCATAAATGACATACTTTTGTCCTGTATTTTTAGTCAATATCTTACTTTAGCCTGTTTAACAGAAAAAGTTAAGAATTGCTCACTTATATTAAAGCAAAAGAATCCTAAGGGAATATATATATATATATATATAATATTTTCATTAACTTTTTGTTCCAAAAATTAATGGAGTCTAAGCTGGACATAATCTGTTAGACATATTGCCCTTTTTGTAACATGTTTGGTGACATTTCCAGTCACCTCTGGGTTTGGCACGCATATTCATCTTTCAGAAGCCTATTAATTGGTCATTGCCTGTACTTTCTTTGATGATTAGAATGCATATAAAGATACTCAGTTTTGTATTTAGATATTAGTCATATGCTCTCTCAAACTCCATTTGAGATAAATTAGCTGTTCCTTAAAAAAATTTAAACAACTGCTGTTATGTGTTGCTAAGGATGAAGGCAATATAAATAACTTGCTATTGTATCCCTATGAAATAGTCTACAGTCTTGAACTGAAAATGTTTTTGAGATTTTAAAAAATATACTAATAACAGGCTTTCATTTATTTATATCCCTTGCACAACGAAAAATATCATCTGTTGATCCGTTTAAGTCAGGGGTCTGCAACCCGCGGCTCCGGAGCCGCATGTGGCTCTTTTACACCTTTGCCACGGCTCCGGGGCGGATACTAGCGAGGGGAGGAGGCGCATTGTGCGCCCTGACACTCCCCACTGTGACGGGCGCTGTACTGGCTGTGATGTCGCATGGGGGCGGTGCGTGCATTAGTCACGCACTGTCCCGACGTCACCTTCCCACCCGCTGTCAGATCGCGGCTCTGGAGATATATTTGTTTTAAATGTCGCAATGGTTTTGCGGCTCCCAGTTTTTTTTCTTCTTCGGAAATGGGTCCAAGTGGCTCTTTTTGTCTTAAAGGTTGCAGACCCCTGGTTTAAGTGATACTGGGTTAACTTTCAATTAAGTATTTAACCATATTCTTAGTTCATTGAGTTAGGGTGTGGTGGGGATACAGTTTTCTCTGCCCACCCCCGCAGTACTAAAGAGAATATTTTATTTAAGCAGTTCGGAATCACTTAGGTGCTTGGTAATCAAATGAGAATTTTATTGTTCATGTGGGAGTATGTGCTAACTGAAGTGAATGGCATTAAGCTAGCACTTCTGTAGGCTACAAATGTAGTTTAGTTATACAACAAAATGCCTTTCTCCTGACTCCTAATTCTATAGGTCATCTTATAGATACTCCTTATAGATATATATCTACAGATAATGAATAGGATCTAAAGAGGGTATTGATTTTGAACAGCAGACTATTAATTGTAACCCCTCAGTTTCAAAAGCTATTTTGCCCTGAGATATGCAAAGCTGCTGCTCAAATAGTCCAGAGTTCTTTTGCATGATGGAACTATTTTAAGATTCCTTAGCTCTTGGCCACGACATCGTTCTTTCTTTATGTTCCATTGCTGCAATGATAAGGTTAGTAGGTTCGCTTGCTTTATTGTATAGTATTTGTTTTGCATTAATTGAGTGTCTGAGCAGTTTTCACTCCTACATGGAAACATTCAGACATTGCAGGAGGGGATAGGGGAAAGTGAGACTGTAAGCCCAATACAGTGGTACCTCGGGTTACAGATGCTTCAGGTTACAGACTCCGCTAACCCAGAAATAGTACCTCAGGTTAAGAACTTTGCTTCAGGATGAGAATAGAAATCACGCGGCGTTACAGGGAGGCCCCATTAGCTAAAGTGGTACCTCAGGTTATGAACAGTTTCAGATTAAGAACGGACCTCCAGAACGAATAAAGTTCTTAACCCGAGGTACCACTGTACTGTGTTCCTTCCCAATTTTAGCGAAACCTTCCTTCAAGTCATCACAAAAGGCAGGGCTTTGTTGCACCCATGCCCCTCCTCACATGGCCTCTGAGGAGTGAATAGGTTTTGGAGCATGTTTGTTTTTTGGTCTTTTCAACTTTTAGTCTGCGATCAAAGAGGGAGGATTAGACTTGAAGGACATCTGCCCATAGGCCCAACTTTTGCCTTGTCTCAACTGAATAATAAGAGTTGTAAAAAAAAAAAAAAAAAAAAAGAACTATCTGAGAACAGTCTCATTAGAGTTGCACCTTGGTTTTTGAACAGCTTAGTTCACAAACAACTCAGAACTCGAACGTCGCAAACCTGGAAGTAGGTGTTCCAGTTTGGGAACTTTGCTTCGGAAGCTGAACGTCTGGCATGTCTTCTGCAACTTCCGATTGGCTGCAGGACGCTCCTGCAGCCAATCGGAAGTCACACCTTTGTTTCTGAATGTTTCAGAAGTCGAACAGACTTCTGGAACGCATTCTGTTTGAAAACTAAGTTACGACTGTATATAGTTATGTCCTCAGGTAGCACTAGACTTAGTTGTGTCTGGGTGGAGTTGGGAGGCTGCTGTTACTTTCTTGTTTGAGAGAGAGAATAAAGTTCTTGATAATAAAGCTTCCTAACTGGTGTGCCCATGACAAGCTTGTAAGAGCTGCAGTTTTTATCCAAGTGCCACAATTGGTTGAGTTCTCAATTACTGACTTAGACAGAGATGATTTATACTATACATTTGTCTGGGTCTGTCAGTGTCTGCCATGGTAATTAATGATATCTTCATTGTAGTCTAATACATTAAGCACATGTTATTCTTTGACACAGATAAAAACTCGAATAGCAGTTGGATCCTGATTGAACTCATAGATTATTTATGTAGATTTTTTTTTGGCTAAGAAATTCATGTCTCTCCTTTGGAGACAGTACAGTGCTGAAGTGTGTTATCTGGTGACAATGTTTTTCAACAGCTGCTTTCTAAAATAAGCTGGTGAATTACTTAAAGACTTGTGTGCATTTTTAAACATCTTTCTTTATAGCAGACAGTTATACTTTAAAAAAAATCCAAATACTGATATATAGGGTTATAAAGGGTGAATTTTTAAATAGGTATGAATTTATGTCAAAGCTCTGCAATTGCACTGATAAGAAAAGTTTAATAGTGCACTTCTTTTAAGTAAGAATCATTTTTGTGATTGGATTGTATAATGGTACTTACATTTATTTTTATTTATTAATACATTTATAATCCAGATTTTCTCCAAAGGTGAAAGAGCTATGTTAACAATAATGGCTCCAAAACTCAGCATTATACTAATCCAATTTCAGAACAAGCCATGTTGTTTGTTTCTTTGCTCCCCCCCGCCATTTTGCCTTTAGTTTCTTATGCCAAACTCTATCTCAAGAGGCAACACAGAGGAATATATGCTAATTTGTGCTGAAGAATCCTTCTCTAGCATGCACCTAATTCTTCAAATCCACATATGTTATCTCAACTAAAACTTTAAGGTAAAGGGCAGAATTGATCTGTTTGACCAGAGTTAGGTAAAGCATAATATGTTTGTGTAATAAATAAATTTGCAGATTAGAGAAATCCACCCTCGGCTGCATAAACTGCACACCTGAGCGGGTATCCCTAACTATTGACCATGCTAGCTGGGACTGATGGGAGTTTGTGTACAATAACATCTGGAGGGCTCTCCATCCATGTAATAGGGGTATTTTTTGGCATCTTACAAGACATGTTCGAACTAAAAGGGTGGTGGTGCCAAATGGCTGTAAATGACCAGGAAGATCCCCAAAACAAAGAGCTGGACTCTTGTTCACACCAGAATCATCGCCATCTATTCACATTCAGGATGTTCTCTTTTTCCCTTATGCTCTTTATTGTTGATAGGTTTCCCATTTCAAAGCCACCTAGTTTGATACTGTGTTTTTCTTTATAGTTTCTGTAGTCTCCATCTATCTTTTTCAAATATTTGAAACCTGCCATTTCCTCCCACAAAGAACATTTTTCTAGATTCCTACAGAATTTTCTGTGTGGGGGGAGGGAGAGATATTTGGATAACTTACACAGGTGGTGGCCATTTTGCGTGGGGATTCCGTACCTGACCCCTGCATGTATCGGCGGAGTGTATAAGCATGCCCTACCCCATTACGCCCCACTCCTCCCTCATTCCAAAAGGACCCGCATGTTGGCTGTCGCACGTCATTTGGACATGCCTAAAATGATTGTCACCTGTATCACAATTTACTTTTTAATGTACATGTAATTAAATCATTAGGGACACGGGTGGCGCTGTGGGTTAAACCACAGAGCCTAGGACTTGCCGATCAGAAGGTCGGCGGTTCAAATCCCCACGACGGGGTGAACTCCCGTTGCTCAGTCCCTGCCCCTGCCAACCTAGCAGTTCAAAAGCACGTCAAAAGTGCAAGTAGATAAAAAGGTGGGAAGGTAAACGGCGTTTCTGTGCACTGCTCTGGTTCACCAGAAACGGCTTAGTCATGCTGGCCACATGACCCGGAAGCTCTACACTGGCTCACTTGGCCAGTAAAGCGAGATGAGCACCGCAACCCCAGAGTTGGCCACAACTGGACCTAATGGTCAGGGGTCCCTTTACCTTTACCTTCACCTTTAATTAAATCATTAAGCTTACACAAGAAGAACAACACCTCTCTCCAACTGGTCTTTCCAACTTTTACTTTTGACACAAAATGGTGTACAGTTCTTCAGGTTGTAAAAGATGAGATAAAGACATGTAACAGGTGACCTTATAGCCTCATTTTTGTTGGTGTCTTGAGAATTTTTCTGAATGGCAAACTAAATTAGACTCTAACAGTGACACCCAACAATTAATGATTCCAGATTCATATGCCTAAAAGCATGTGAATGATGCCAGCAGATGTCAAAATTTTAGGCGTTTTTCTGTTGTGTTTCTGCTGCTCATCCTGAAGCATCTGTAGGCCAGGCTGTAGTGTCACTTCACAGCAGATAACTTGCAATGTGGCGTGAAAAATACATGACAATGTAATTGGAAGATAACAAATACATAATCTTGAAACCTTTTACTTGAAATGATTATGTACCGTGAGGAAAAAAAAGTCAAGCTTGGCAGGCAGGAAATGCATTGGGTGTGTAAGACTATAAATCAAGAGGCAAAGGGTGTTGTTTTATTCATAGAATGAAATTGCTGGAATGGTCCCAAAGGACAATTGAGCCCAACCCCACTGCCTAAAGGCAGCGCTGAGCCAGTTGCATATGCATCAGAAAAGAGAGCTGTGACATGCTCCCACTGCGCACAAGCAATTCAGTATCCCTTCTCCCATAAGACATTATGAAGACAGAGCCATGTGTATAGCCCAGGGGTCTGCAACCTTTAAGACAAAAAGAGCCACTTGGACCCGTTTCCGAAGAAAAAACAACAACTGGGAGCCGCAAAACCATTGCGACATTTAAAACAAATATAACACTGCATACATTGTTTCTTAGCCCAATGTTATCCTTGTCATTATAAAAATAACTTTTTTGACACTTTTTAATTATTTTTTGTTTGACCCCTCAGAATTACTCCTCCTCATAGAAATAAACGTTATATTAACAAGTTACCTTTTTTTGAGTGTGTGTTCTTCACTCCCCTTCAAAACAGTAGCTGCAAATTGCAAAGCAATAGCAGCAAATCAGCCAGCAACAAAGACATGCTATATACCGTATTTTTCGCTCCATAGGACGCACTTTTCCCCTCCAAAAATGAAGGGGAAATCTGTGTGCGTCCTATGGTGCGAATGCAGGCTTTCGCTGAAGCCTGGAGAGCGAGAGGCATCGGTGCGCACCGACCCCTCTCGCTCTCCAGGCTTCAGGAAGCTATCCGCAAGCCTTGCAAGCCCGGCGGGAGTTCCCACAGGCTCACAAGGCTTGCGGGCAGCAGCCTGCAGCCCCAGCGAGTGTCCGCAAGCCTTGCGCGCCTGGCGGGAGCTCCCGCCAGGCGCGCGAGGCTTGGGGCGGCAGCCTGTTGCCCGAAGCACAGGGAGCCCTCCGGAGGGCTCCCCGTGCTTCAGGCGAGTGTCTGCAAGCCTTGCGCGCCCGGCAGGAGCTCCCGTCGGGCGCGCAAGGCTTGGGGCGGCAGCCTGTTGCCCGAAGCACAGGGAGCCCTCCGGAGGGCTCCCCGTGCTTCGGGCGAGTGTCTGCAAGCCTTGCGCGCCCGGCAGGAGCTCCCGTCGGGCGCGCGAGGCTTGGGGCGGCAGCCTGCCGCCCGAAGCACAGGGAGCCCTCCGGAGGGCTCCCCGTGCTTCGGGCGAGTGTCTGCAAGCCTTGCGCGCCCGGCAGGAGCTCCCGTCGGGCGCGCGAGGCTTGGGGCGGCAGCCTGCCGCCCGAAGCACAGGGAGCCCTCCGGAGGGCTCCCCGTGCTTCGGGCGAGTGTCTGCATGCCTTGCGCGCCCGGCAGGAGCTCCCGTCGGGCGCGCGAGGCTTGGGGCGGCAGCCTGTTGCCCGAAGCACAGGGAGCCCTCCGGAGGGCTCCCCGTGCTTCGGGCGAGTGTCTGCAAGCCTTGCGCACCCTGCAGGAGCTCCCGCCGGGAGCTGCTGCTGCTGGGAGCCCCCACAACCCCCGAAAGAGGACTCGCTCCAGAGATCCTGGCGGCTCCCAACCCGGGGTCGCTTCACCGCGCGGGGCAACAATGAGTGAAAGGAGGCGCACTAAAAACAATGGCTCACGGGGAAGGCGGGCGCGTGCCGCTCGGCCCTTGGGGAGCCTTCCTGCTGCCGCTGCCCTGCGCCCAACTCGCGAGGAGAGTGGCGCTGCCTTCTGCTCTCCGCCGCCGCCTCACAGATGACAGCGACTGCACGGGAACAAAGGAAAATGCGCCTCCTCCCCTCGCCTCCACCCCGGAGCCGCGCCAAAGGCGTTAAAGAGCCGCATGCGGCTCCGGAGCCGCAGGTTGCCGACCCCTGGTATAGCCTGTCACTACAATGGAAAAGAAATGCTTACCTCTGCTTCTCTTGGGCTCCCACATCTATTGGAGTTGGTGATAAAAAAGGAGGGAGATTAGGAAGAATATGATGGGCCAGGCAAACTCCCATTTCAGGAATTAGTAGCAAGGCTGACCTACATATTATTAGTAAATCTAATTACCTAAAAAACATAACAGAAGGCTGTATGTTTAGGCATGATTCCTTTGGAGGCAGAGTCATGAAAACCTTAGTTTGAACTCTAGTTAGATTTTTGAAAAATAGCATTTTAGCATTTTTTTTCCTTGGAAAAATTAGTAACTTTTCCAGACCTATTTCTCTGTAGGGATTGATTCCAAAGCTTCTCAATTAGTTAGATTATAAGTACATTTGCATGTTACCAAAACCTTAATAGCTTCAACCATTTCAAAAACACTGATCCTTCCACAGTTCCTAAAATATATTTATGTACTATGATCAAATAAGCAGGTATTACTTGTCTATATTATTTTAGCAACCACGAATGACCTGTGCTAAATATTGGAAAAGAAAAAATACTCACTGCCTATATCTGGGGCTTTGCAGCACTGAATACAATGACATGGGAGAATTCATGAGAACCAGTTTAAAGAATGGGAACTTCATAAGGTTTCTTTTGGTATGTAAAATAGGATCATAAAACAATTGCCTCCCCCCCACATATGTGTATTAATTTCTGTAAAAGAGATGAAATATTTAGCTATTTGATGATTTCCAAATTCACAGAAGGAAGGTTACCATTTTTATGTATACTTTTTTCCCCATTGTTTGAGACAGGAGCAGTTAAAGCCCCATTGATTAAAACTGCCTCACATTAATGAACCAACTAAAACTTTGGCTTGATTGATCTGTTCCTTAAATTTACACCCCTGCTTCAAATACAGTGGGGAAATTGAAATGTTCAGGGATAACTACTTAGGACTAAAAAAATTAAAATACTAATTAAATTGATTTATCATGCCCTTCCAATAAGCGTTTTCATCATATATTTTTTCAACTGTTTGACTCATTTTGGTATCTATGCAAATTTTCTTTGCTGGAAGCAAAACCAGCTCTTCAAATATACAGCTTATAGAGACAAGGTCTAGTTTCCAAGGAGACCTACTAGCATAGTGCAGAAGTAATAGAATTAAATTACTTACATATTTTGAACAGTGTTCTTAAAACACATTTTGATTTGGTTTGAATATTTCAGTATGCATGGGGAAATGATTACAGGATTGCTAAATATATAACATTTTAAGATTAGAATATTTAATATGATTTACATTATATTAATTTTAAAAAATGTGATTTGAATGAATGTTATGAGATCCAATTATTTGTTAATAGCAATAAAGAAAACATTAGACCAAATCTGAACAAACATATTCGTTTCCGCAACAGGGAGTAAAGGAGAGGTAGTTTTGGAACACGCCAAACTGATTTGAAAATATTTCATAACATTTATATACTGCTTCTATCATTTTTGTATAAATATTGCTCCCTAAACAAGTCTGCTGCATAAACCTGAGAGGAAGAATGGCTTTATGGCAGATGATGCCGCAAAGTCCTCTATGCTGTCGAGAGTCACAATTGTGTGGATGCATCTGGTAGCCAGCCCTCAATGAACAGATCTTTATCTCCAAACTCCTGAGGCCCTTAAGAGACCCCACATCAGAGCTTGCAATGAGATCACGCTCACCCACCCACTGTCCTCTCTGGCTAATGCCCTGCTGACAGCTCTAAAAGGTAAAGGGGACCCCTGACTATTAGGTCCAGTCATGTCCAACTCTGGGATTGCGGCGCTCATTTCACTTTATTGGCCAAGGGAGCCGGCGTACAGCTTCCGGGTCATGTGGCCAGCATGACTAAGCCGCTTCTGGTGAACCAGAGCAGCGCACGGAAACAACGTTTACCTTCCCACCGGAGCGGTACCTATTTATCTACTTGTACTGCGTGCTTTCAAACTGCTAGGTTGGCAGGAGCAGGGACCGAGCAACGGGAGCTCACCCCGTCGCAGGGATTCGAACCGCCGACCTTCTGATCAGCAAGTCCTAGGCTCTGTGGTTTAACCCACAGCGCCACCCGCATCCTGCTGACAGCTCTAGCGATCAGCAAAAGCACCACCGATCTGCAGGTTTGGTAAAATTTCTTTCCAGTTCTGTCAACAGGCAGCCAGCCAAATAGCACAGTGAAGTTTGGCATTAGCCTACATAAGCTGCACATGAACATAAAGAAGGGACAGACTGAGCAGCTATTTATGTCCCGCTTTAGCCTTAATGGTACTCAATGATAGGTCTGTTCCATCCCATTTTAATGCTTAAAGAGCACGTAAAAAGTCAGCATTTATGTTGTAAGCATTCTGTACATGTTTTTCTATGTAAAGTAAGTACAGTGGTACTTCAGGTTACATACGCTTCAGGTTACATACGCTTCAGGTTACAGACTCCGCTAACCCAGAAATAGTGCTTCAGGTTAAGAACTTTGCTTCAGATTGAGAACAGTAATCATGCTCCGGCGGCGCAGTGGCAGCGGGAGGCCCCATTAGCTAAAGTGGTGCTTCAGGTTAAGAACAGTTTCAGGTTAAGAACAGACCTCCGGAATGAATTAAGTACTTAACCTGAGGTACCACTGTAGTTTCTAATCTACACACTTCTCAGTGCTTTCCGTTGAATTCATCTGTAATACAAGATGAGGCCCAGTGGAACATGTGTACTCTGTATCCATGGGGCCTCTTTTAAAAGACTCACCCTGTATTTGTACACATCTTTTTTCATAAAGATGATGATGATGATGATGATGATGATGATTATTATTACTGCTGTGTTCCAATCCACAACATGGTTCAGACTTGTCAGGCCCATCAGCTTTAAAAAGCAGACCAAACTAATTCCTCTTTAATCCCTAATTCTAAGGCTGAACTCACAAATATCATGTCTCTGTTGATTCTCAATGGGTGGATCACAGAGGGACAATCCTTGCTGTTCACTTCTGTCTCCCCTCTCCCCCCGCTCTCTCTCTCCCCCCTCTTCTTTGTTGTGGTTAGAAATGGGTCTTTGCACCAAAATGCATCGAATTTGTTTTTGTCAGCATTCTGGAACCCCAGCGGTGTGGATGTTGCTTGTACCACCCTCAAATATTTTCTACAGGGCCATATAAAAAGGACAGGTTAATACTCGTATTTCTCACACTTTTTTGGATACCTGACCTAGCTAATAATATTAAGCCAGTGATTTTTATACCTGGACTTTTGTGTCACTTCTTTCATGGCTTGCTTTTGCTGGCACAGTTCAAAGGGTTGGGTTAATCATCAAATAACAAAGCAGTATAAAAATACCCCTTTTGTATGGTAGGGTTACCTTTTGATTGTAGCAATTGTTCTGCTGCCATCAAAAGTAATAATAAGAATTTAACATGAGGAGTGCAATTGAGAGTTCTTCCTGGTGAGTGTTTTCTTCAGAATGGTTAGCGGTATAAACTGACATGCTGAGCTGACCTGTGCCACTGCGTCAGTAACTGTTGTTTGCTTTTATTCCGAGAGCTCCTTTAGGAATGTCATAGGTTAGGTGGCAATTAGAGCCCCACATGCGTGTGACCTACACACTTCTAGCTGAGGAGGAACTTGCTCTATAATTCAACGAAAAATAATTTCATTCACTAAGAGAATACCTAATTTGAATAGGAGGTTAAATAAAATAGGAGGTTAAATAAAAAGTTCATGTTTACTTTCAAGTGGAGTAGAGAAGTAGGCTATTTCGCATAATTGAATGGATGCTCTCATAAAACCTAGTAGTTAAAAGGACATTTGTTTCTTTTACAAAAGTCAGTAACTTTTTTGGAATTGAAAATCTTGGGCAAGGAGGCAGTAGAGTATAGCTTTCTTAGTGAAATTAAGATAACCACAGCCCTCTTCAGAAATTCCAAAAAGGGAAAGTAGACACATGAAGATGAGTGTAGAATGTACTGTAGAGATGAGTGTGTCAGCTCTGCCTGCACTCTGTCACCTTCCAAATCATAGAAGGCAACCGTCTTGGAACCATTTGTAGGTTTTTGCTCCACATTGCATATAGTCACATTCTGTAAGTTGGAGGGAGATGGAGCTATGGTCGCTTAGAACAACCTTCCCCTCCACCTGCTGAAGTTGTGGTGGACCTTGGTGTCTCAAATTTCAGCTGCGCCCTGTGGGACATCAAAAATTAGCCCCTCTCGTCTTCCATTCAACACCGTAGTTACAGCGTCGCCTGCAGAGTCCCTAAGGCTACATGCCCAGTGCGACTGAACCAATCTCTCTTCCCAAACCCACCCACCTCCGTTGCAGTCTCCTCTGCTGTGGGCGCACCCTGCTGCCATCACACCACTGTCTTCCGCCACAGGCACACCCACTACCTTCTGTGGCAGAGCGTACCTTCAGCAAAAGTGGAGGAAGTGGGGCACAGGGGAGGGGAGGATGCACCTATGTGGGAAACGAGGGTGGTGAGCAGCATACCCCAAATCTGCCTTAGACGGCCTCCCCACCTTGCCTCATGGGAGGTCCAGCTGTGACTAGGACAATCCTCTCTCTACCCCCTCCTCACCTGTTTCCTTTTCCCTGAAGTTTGTGAAGCTCGTACTCTGTAAATATACTGCATTTGTTGTTGCTGTAGTGCTCTAGGTTTCCTGTAATTTTCAGACGTGTGTTGAGAAAGGGCAGCATAGCTAACTACTTTGTAAGTGCAGTTGATAGTTTAAGCACAAATGTTATAATTAATAATGTTTTTAACTTTTTATGTAGGTGATCGAAATAGGCGGAGAAGATGTCAGGTGGCTTTCAGTTATATGCCTCAGAATGAAGATGAACTAGAGTTAAAAGTTGGAGATATCATAGAGGTGGTTGGAGAAGTAAGTAGCACTCATATGCTTAGAAAAGTACTCCATTGTTGGTTCAGTGGATGTATGTGTTCTTATTTTGTATTTTTATGTTGTGAACTGCTGTGATCTTCAGATGAAGGGCAGTATACAAATTTAATAAATAATAATAAAATAATAGACAATCCAAGGAAGATTCAGCAACAGTGTCTGTAACAGTTGCTTGTAACAGTGACCAGTACTTCAGCATACATGTAGGACGTTTTATGTGGCCTGTGGGATTCTTTGCTATCTAAGAGGGGAGTGGTTGGACAGACTTTATTGTGCATAAAATCCCAAATAACTCTGTGATACCATAACCCTATGAAAAATATGTGATTGTGGTACTTAAAAAGCAGCAAACCATTTTAAATGTGTTCAGCTGAATAAAAAATAGCATGCACGATAAAATCAGTAGAAGTTAAACCAAGAAATCTTTGGCTCAGTACATGAATCCTCAATTTTTATTTTGTTCCTATGAAGGCAAGCATTACTTCAGTGCTTGATGTTGGAACAATACCCTATGCTAGATTGCTAATATCATGATGGATGTTTACTATGTATGTGTACGGGAGATAGGCTGTTTCATGAATAATGCATTTTCATTTGTAACCTTTTATTGGCTTAAATTAATAGCACCATTTCATACAATATGGCGCAAGACTGGCTCAATTTGGGATTACTAAATTTCAGAGTCAGCGTTGTATACAGTTTACAGTGCATTATAAGCTCTATCCTTGTGTCTTGTCGCACTTTACAGTTTGTTTACATGTATTACCTATATTCATTTCTTATTCGTATTAATACAGCACCTTCAAAATGCACTGTGCTTTGAATAATAACAAGCAAAAAAACCCAACAACCTTAAAATTTGCGAAAGATAGAAAGGGAGGGAGGGAGGTGCAGGTAACTGGAAGAATATGCTTTCAGTTCAGTTACAGTTACTTAGGCTTGGTTTCAGTAGGGAATCAGGACTTAAAGGGTTTTGAGGAAGGATTAAAAAGAAAGATGTGGCATCACATTCCTACTTGGAAGGAGTTGCATGTGTATGCAACAGTGGAGGTATCTTTGATGGGCTGACTGAGAGGGGTGGTTGTGAAACCAGGGATTAGCAAACTTTTTCAGCAGGGGGCTGGTCCACTGTCCCTCAGACCATGTGGGGGGGCCGGACTATATTTTGAAAAAAATATATGAACAAATTCCTATGCCCCACAAATAACCCGGAGATGCATTTTAAATAAAAACACACATTCTACTCATGTAAAAACATCAGGCAGACCCCACAAATAACCCAGAGGTGCATTTTAAACACCGTATTTTTCGCTCTATAGGATGCACCCGGCCATAGGACGCACCTTGTTTTAGAGGGGGAGAACAAGAAAAAAATTTCTCCCCCTCTCTGCTCAGCATCCCTTCAGCGAAGCAGCAGGAGAAACGGAACCCCTTCCATTTCTCCTCCCGCTTGGCTGAAGGGGCACTGCGCAGCTCTCCCTCTCTGTTGAAGCCAGGAGAGTCTTGTTCTCCCGGCTTCAGAAAAAGAAACCTGAAGCCTTCGGAACGCAGCAGGAACTCGCGCTGCGCTCCAAAGGCTTCAGCGAAAGCAACGTGAAGCCAAGCCCTCTGCGCTTTGGAGGCTTCGCTTTGCTTTCGCTGAAGCCAAGGAGCCCGCATTCGCTCCATAGGACGCACACACATGGAGGGGAAAAAGTGCATCCTATTAAGCGAAAAATACGGTAAAAGCACACTTTCTACTCATGTAAAAACACGCTGATTCCTGGACTGTCCATGGGCCAGATTGAGAAGGCGATTGGGCTGGATCTACCCCTGAACTAGACCAACTTTCACCTTCAGCGTGGTGTACATTTCAGTGTGTGTGTGTGTGTGTGTGTGTGTAGGGCTCAGGTGATTTGTGGGTTCCAGGAGAAGACCTCAAGTACGCAATGCACCCACAGGCATTATGTTGCTGAACTCTGATCTATTTTCTCTTTCCCACCCCTTCCCACATTGCTCAGTTTCTTACAAAAACAAACAAGCAGTATTTCCAAACTCTAGCATTTCTTCAAAATAATTGCACTACAGAAGTTATTCTTTGTTTATATATTTGTGTGTGTGTGTGTGTGTGTGTGTGTGTGTGTGTATCTCCAGCTTTAGTCGCCTACCTGTTTGGAAAATTTTGCAACAATGTAGTCTGTTTTGAATCAATAGGCTTATTAATTTTTTCAATTATTTTAAAAAATGGTAATTACACAGCCATTTCCAAACTGAACTGACTTTTTATTTTCGTTTTAAACCTATATAAAACTGAAAATACTCAGTAAAACAAAGTGTTGTAACATTTTCAGTAAGCTTTTTTAACTTAGTTTTGTACAGTCGCTTCCCAAATAATTGTGGTTTTTTTATTTTAAAAAATCATTTCTTTTTGCTAGAAAGAAGGGTTTGGGACCCATGTTAGAGACTAATCTTTTGCATACAGAAACTGTCCTCTTCTGTCACTTTTCTGTGGATGGACAATGTCTGATGGATGGAAATTATTAAAATGTCAAGAATATCCTTAGCTGATCTAAAGAATGAGTCATTCCTTGCTGTCACATTATAACCCAAGGGCATTTGGTATTTAGGGACTGTCATTTCCTAGCAGGAAGCTCCTGCTCCATATGGAATAGTTTTGCATAGGGGGAACTAAATCATTTTATGTGACATATTTATTTTTAATGCTGTTAGGCTAGTAAATAATTCATTCAGGGCTTTCCGATAGAAATAACTTCTGCATTGTGTTGACATATTCCTTGTCTTCAATTCAGAGTACTCAAGTCTGGTAGCATCATTCATATTACAAAAACGATAACACCAAGAATTATTGTCCACAGTAGTATAAATGAAATAACATGGCCATTTTTTACTCTTTCTGTTGAAATATTGATTCAATTTCCATTTCAGCCCAGAAGCAGTTGAGTTCATTTGGAAATTAAACTAATCATAACAAATGCAAGAATTTTTTGGTGCGGTTACTATGGAATTAATTGCTAGTTGCTACCTTTTTATGTAGTACTTCTAATTTGTGATGTGCTTTATTGTGTTTGCCCCCTCACAACAACCCTGTGAGATAGGTCACTGTTGTCAGTTCAAGTTTTATATATTATCAAAACCAATGAAAGATTTACTCAAATTATTCCAAATGGTTGTCCTGTGTAGATGTAAACTTGCAAACGTCAGTATGTATGTCTTCTTTCTTGGCTCAGGTAGAAGAGGGTTGGTGGGAAGGAGTTCTCAATGGGAAGACTGGCATGTTTCCTTCCAACTTCATAAAGGAGCTTTCTGATTCTGACGATACTGGAACTGTCCAACAGGAGCAGCTAATAAAACCAAGTAAGGATACAAATGTTAACTGACCCTTTGTGTTAGCTTTGTATTAGCTTTGGTTACTGTTGTTTTTTTTACTGCCATGGTGGTATTTCTAGGTATTCCTGCTTCTGAACATCTACTGCCATATGTTAATCTGGAGTGATCTAGCTGGGAGAAGTTGTTGTGAATTGTCCAGGATGGTACAGATGCAGTCCTTACTGCAGTTTTGCAATTGGGAGTGGGCTGCAAAATTACGGTACACGCTCCTTCCCTTCCCTTCTTCACAAAGTACCCTGCCCTTCTCACCTAAAATTTAGCATTATGCCTCCCTACTGGAACCTCCTAAATGCGAATTCAGAAAATTCATTTTTAAAGTGGAGAAGGAGGAAAATAAATGATCCTGTGGTTTGCTCCAAATCACTGGGCTTTCTGTTTGGGGAGTGTGACACTTGGCAGTGGGTCTGTGGGTCTGCTTTTCTTTTTGGTATTTTAAAACCTATTTCATCTATTCCCAAGATTGAAAAATCAAACTTCCATTATGTGAGGACTTCTTATTCTTTCTGTAAAGACCCCTATCTTTGGGGAATGATAAATACTGGTGCAGAATTGCCAAAAGACCTGTACAAATTATTTTAGCAAAATTAATTGTTTTGGACTTCAGCAGTGTTCCTTGGGGACTTGCACAGGGCTTCCCTCACATCTGTCTCTGGAAGAATACAGTAGAAGGCTCTTTTTGAGCCTATTATTCTTAGTGGTCTGCTTATCTGTTGGCATCAATACAACTATAAATGCCAAGTGTGTTTGGGAAGTTTTATGCTATCTGCTGCCTCCCTCAGTTTGCTTCTTTATAAACAGAGCATATGATTAATTCATATGATTTGCTGTATGTAACGCTGTTAAAATAATTTTAGGTATTTTATATTGCACTTGAATTTTCTTGCAGCACTAAGGATTTGTGTGCTTGCAGACCACTTCTGTCATAAATTACAATATCGAATGACGTGTGTGTGTGTGTGTGTGTGTGTATGTTGCTTCCCTAGTAACATGATTTTCAGCCTCTTCCCTAGTAACATGCCTTTCAACATCTTAGGTGTTATCATTTATCAGGTTTGTTCAGAAGAGAAGTATAGTGCTCTTTTTTGAGGGGAGGGGTTATGGTTTTATCCTATTTTTAACAGAATAGATATAAATCATTTTATATCAATGCCTAGATTGTCTTCTAAGTATCACTGCTGATGTACAATATTTGCCCTATGGCTCATAATTTTGATTATCCATTGTGGTGGTACAAGAGAAATACAGTAAGCCTGGATTTTTAAAGTATTGCTTTGATATAAAATGCAATTGGCTCGAGCCCTCAGAAGGACTGACTTAGGTGGGAAAAAACCACACAAAATAAATGCACTTGGGTTTTTTTGTCCCTTCAGTGTAACAACTAAGTGTAACAACAGTGTAACAACGCCCTCCTTCAGTGTAACAACTAAGAACAGCATGCCACGTCCTGGCATCATAATATTGTGACTTATGACCTCACTCTGTAATTTATGACATCGGGATATGGGTAAGTTGTTGTAGGTGATACAAGTAGGGGAAAGGAGGGGCCATGAATGTGGCTGCTGCTTTCATCAGCAGGTCTTACGTACATCTAGTCCCAGCCTAACGTAGCAACTTCCATGTTATCTTTAATACAGCTCAGACAGATAAATGGGCCCTACTTACTTCCTTGTCTGTTAAGGATGTGCTATACTGTCTCCATACCTGTCTGTACAGCACAATGGATCCCTAGTTGGTTCGTTGTCAGTGGCAGATTCTGTGTGCCTGACATAGACTGACTCTCAACTTCTCCCCTTAGTTCCCAGTCACATGGTTGTTGTTTTTAATCATCCAGGAACTTAAAGCTCTTAACATTTCAGATATTCAGAGCACCTCTGAATATTGTAATGTTTACAACAATCCTGCAATTTAAGTCAGTATTGTTGTCCCTCATATTGAATAAGGGAGGACTGAAATCAAGAGTGGCTTGCCTACTACTACATAGTGAGTTCATGTCAGAATCATGATTCGAACTAGGGATTCCCTGATTCGTAGCATCGTCTCCTAGCCACTCTGCCGCACCAACTCTGCACTTCTCCTGAACTTCAGTAAGTGAAAGGTCATGCTTGTGCACCTAGCAGATCTAAAGGCAGATAACTCCTCATAATAATAATAATAATAATAATAATAATAATAATAATAAAAATAAAAATAAATAAATAAATAAATAAATAATTTTATTTATACCCTGCCCTAACATCCAATAATAAAAACAAGCTGAATGACTACAACTTAAAAACAAGATTGAAATGCAACATTAAAACATTAAGATGCAGCCTCTTCACAGGAGGAGAAAGGAAAAAGAAAGAGGGGGAGGAAATCAAACTGATTCTAAGCCAAAGGCCAGGCGGAACAACTCTGTCTTACAGCCCTGCGGAAAGAAATCAGATCCTGCAGGGCCCTGGTCTCATGAGACAGAGAGTTCCACCAGGCCGGAGCCAGTGTTGAAAAAGCCCTGGCTCTGGTTGAGGCTAATCTAACTTCCTTAGGGCCTGGGACCTCTAGGGTGTTGCTATTTATGGACCTTAAGGTCCTCCGTGGGGCATACCGGAACTGGCGGCCCCGCAGGTATGAGGGTCCTAGGCTGAATCCACACAGCACCTGCACCGCTCATTCTGCACTCTTGGCACTTAGAAGGCCATCACGGAGGGTAGATAGAGGAACCCAGAAAAGGTGGAAACAGAAAGCATTCAAGAGGGGACCCCATAAAAAATTCAGGCCACCTTAGCCTTTGAAGCAGAACGTAAATATCCATGTATAATAAACAAGCTCCTGATTTTCAACAAATAATTTGACTTGGTTTGATGCAGTATATGATTAATTATCTTTTTTCTTTCATTTTCTTCTTGTATACTGTTAATGCAATAATTGCTCTTTTTCCATTTTTAAAATTTGCTGTAATTTGCCTTATTATATTTCAGTATTGTAAAGTGAAAAACATAATAAGCATTTCAATTATTAGCCCATGTTTGCAATTTTCAACAAGGTTCTGCAGCACTGCACTCTGTTAATAGTATAAGCTTGTTCGGTGGTTAAAGAAACATTATTCTAGTGAATGACTGGAGTTAATTTGGTTTAAATTGTTTGTTACGGTAGAATAAAAAATGAACACCAGAAGTCCCAGTATTTTATGTCATTTCCAGGGAAGAAGTATGTATGCTCCAGTCTATGCTTTCCTATCTATTCACAATTCTACAGTTATCATTTTGCCTTGATTTGCTATAACAGATGTCGCACCGTAATGTCCATTTTATAATACAGTCATTAGCAAACTTTTGTGCTCTTCCTGTTTGAAATGCATACAGTGAAAGTGTAGACTACCAAAAGCCTTTTCTTTTACTATTTAAAGTTCCATTGAAAAGCAAAAATTAAAAACAACTCCTCTCCTTTCTTTTGCCATTATTCGATTCTCCTATTCTCCCTCCCTTTTGTCCCCCCCCCTTTTTTTTTTGGCTTTCCTTTTCTTTCATTCTGCTGTCAGGAAAGTCTGCCTTTCAAGGGACAATTCTGTATAAAGTGGCACCAGCAAAGATTGACAGCTACAGACGCTTTAACAGTGAGTTAATTAAAAGAAAATAGGAAATGCTAAGCTAAGGCTGCTCCTTGATTGTGTACAAATTCATCTGCTAAAGAATAATGTCCATCCATTGCACTCAGTCTTGGCTGTTCTGTGAGCTGAAGTTGGTCTGGTTTGCTTCCCGTTGCACAGCACATACATTCTCAGAATGTATACCAATATTTCTTTTCAGCATGCATGTGTGTGTACATGTATGTACAGTGTTGGGATACACCTAAAGCGGCATGGAACTTTCCTAGGTACTTAATTTCAATTTCTATCTTGTATAGCTGCTGATAGAAGCACATATCTTCAAAGGAGCAGTAGGTCAGTGGTAGAGCTTTGCACTCAGAACATCCTAGGATTCAATTTCCTGTGTCCTCAGTTGAAAGGATCTTAGGCTTCAGGGCTGGGAAAAACCTCTGGTTGAAACTATGAGCAACCATTGCCCAAGTTAGGTTGATCTTTGTTTTGACTCTCTGTAGGGGAGTGTTCAAATAAAAAGGCAAGCCATTTTTATGCATTGAAGAACCAGGATGGGGGAACCTGAAATACTGCTCAAGTTGATTTCTGGCAATTGCCTGTCATCCAGTTGTTGTAAATTCGACCGAAGTACTTCCTGCCTCATTTCCTAACAATGAGCAGCTGTGGAACCCATCCTTATTCACAATATGACTATTTGACCAAGTTAAATTCAGCTGATTTTATACGTTATTCCTCAGAATGGATCTCAGAATGACAAGGAGTTGGGTGTGAGAACTTCAGTTTATACTACATAGCTGCAAACGGTGGGAGTGGGGAAGGGATACTTGTGACTTGAAACAAAAATGTGGGAGCAGTAGTGTGTTGCTCTTTCCTTGCTAGGGCTGGGCGATATCTGGTTTTCAGCATTGCTATATATCACCAGCTAAACATTGCGGTATACCAATTTATCACAATGTCTAGAAAAGGATGGAGCTATGTACAGGCATTGGCTGGCTTCATGGTTTTTCCCACATTGTGATTTTTGCATAGCACACGCACACCATGATTTGTGATATATTGCCAGGTCAAAAATTAGGAAACCAAAAACAGAATATGGGCTTTAAACTGTTTTTGGACGATATATCGCGCAGCCGTATTGCTTACTGCTTTGCTCCTGTAATTCCCTCCTCCAGACACTTTTTCAAGTATGTATTTGTCATGTCAGGAAAGTGGCTGGTGCAGGGAACTGCAGGAGAAAAGCAGTGGGAAGAAGCAAGGTGAAGGACCTCTTCCCTCCCATCGCTGTACTGCAGCCATTTGACAGATTGGTCTCTGCGAAATGCATAGTTCCAGCATTAGTCTGGCCTCTTGGTATTCTGCTTTTTATGCTGTCTCAGATTTCAGGTAAACATTGCCCTGAACACATGCTACGTTCTCTTTCCATTGAAGCTAATTGAATATCAAAAAGCTTTCCCCATTGTTAGACTGTAACTGCTGTGAAGTAAGCAATAGACATCTGTAAGTGCACAGAAAAATTAAAGCAAGTAAATAATGTAGAGGACAGAAATAGGAAATGAAATCTTACAATAATCCTTAGTTACAAAGATGGCAAAAGCATCCATGTTGATAGTTGCGTCCATAGTGATAGACTTACAGCCATGCTGAGGGCTCCAGCATTCATTTTGCACTGCTTAATGCATGTTGTTCCACGATGCAGGGGACTGCTCATTCCTCTTTATCCTGCATGATTTGTTGCCAGTGCCTAAGAAGTTAAGGTTTGTTTGTCTTAAATGAGAATTGGTGTGCTATATATACCATATATACTAGAAAGGAATTGGCAAAAAACTTGGACAATAAAATTGCATTTGTTGAAAAAAATATGCCTGAAAAAAATACATGTTGTTGGCATCGGTCTGTCAGCATCTGTTTTGGAGAGACATGTTTTATTGCAGGTGGGGTAGATGAAGGTGTCCTGTTTTGCTGCCACAGCTGCACCACATCATTTCTTCTCTGTGTACATGAATATTATTAGGAAATGTTTTTTGCATTCCACCAGGTTTCTGTTACACCTGCTATATCTGTACCTCTCCAGCTATCTCTACCTTTCTACTGGGCCCTGATTGTAGAACACGTAGCGTTTCTGAGAAAGCTACCTTGGAAGTCCTGGCTTTAATCCTGTATCTAGCAACTTAAATTTGGCTTCCAGGCCTGCACAACTACTTTCCCCCAGGGGGCAGACTTTGATAATTTGGTGCCCCCCACAAAATATTTCTTACTGTCACAATACAGTAATTCCTTCCGGTACAGTTGCTTTTATGGATCTTCTCAGGAGGTACTCGTATAAATATAGTATTGTTTTTGTGGTTGTTAAGTGCCCCTCTGTGCATAGGAACCGCCCACACCACCCTAATTCTGACGCTGCAGTCCCCCATATAATTTGTACCAACTCACACATCCCCAGCACTGTCTACACAGCCTATCTAGATTATACGTCACATATTTTAACACTAGGCAGGTAATTTACTGCAGGTAAGCACACCCATCCCACACCCAGCTGTTTGTGTACATCAGGCTTCCTCAGCCTCGGCCTTCCAGATGTTTTTGGCCTACAACTCCCATGATCCCTAGCTAGCAGGACCAGTGGTCAGGGATGATGGGAATTATAGTCTCAAAACATCCAGAGGGCTGAGGTTGAGGAAACCTGGTGTACATAATAATCAAATTTCCCATGACTGGGAGTCCTCTGCTCCTCAGCAGGACACAGTACCTGTTCACTCTCCAAGGAATTGATCCCTTCAGGTGCATCATTTCCTTGTTTTTCAGAGTGATGCCTTTCTTACCTGAAAAGTTGTCACACTGAGACTGATGCATTTCTGTCACATTTATGAAGGTCTTGCCCACCAATCAGTATCTTTTTCTCAGCTTCTGTACCCTAGATCACCTTAGGGGAACAAATTTAATTCCTGAGTTCCAGGAGGTCATTGCACCAAGCACATCTCCCCCCCCCCCCATAACTGCTGCCTAACAGGAAGATAGTTGTACACCTGTCACTCTACAATACCCTAGCTTTCTGTCTGCATATCTCATATTTATTGGCTTTCTTTACTTGGGAGCTTGTGATTTATTAGAGATGGGGAATTGAGTTGAATAATGTGCTTGTTACACTTTGTTGTCATCGAGGCCCTGAGACACTTTGTCAGCAAAGGTAGATAATGTTGGTTTGAACATGTAGACTCATCCTTTCTCTCTCACAGCAAGTAAGTTGCTTACACTTTTGTTGCTCTTTTTTTCACTCATTCCTTGTGTGTTCCTTATCTTGAAGATAAAACTTTAGGGAAGAGAAAATAGGTAGTGATGGAGCAAATAGTTTGCATGCAAATGTTCCCAGGTTCAGTCTCTGAAATTACCTGCTAAAAGGATCAGGTAGCAGGTGATGCCATGGATTCCTCTTTGAGATCTTGTGGAACTATCAGTTAGAGAAGATAGCACTGGATTGGTGGTCTGCATAAAACATAAATATGCAGTAAAGTGGAAAGAAGTAAAATTCACTGTTTCCTTTCTCACGCTTCCCTTCTCCCTCCAGGAGTGATACCCCAAGACAATGCCTATTTGTATCTTAGCTTTATAACTTTTCCTCCTTGGCTGCTAGGATCAGATTAGACAGAAATAGTTGCCTGGCTCAGATGTTTGCCTTTCATAAGTCATAGTCATGATTAACCACAGTTCTGACTCCAGATGACGTGGAAAGCTGTGCTTCAACATAATGAATGTGGAAGATTCTAAATTCCCAGCTATGAAGGAGGACACTCGCTTTCTCCCATTCTTCTTGTTCCAAGAAACTGGTTTAACATGTTGTGCTAACATGGCTAGAGTGTGACACAGGTAAACCAGTGTTGTCTAAGTTAGCCAGTACAAAAACTGAATATTTGTTAGTGACAAGCAACCTTTAGGAGCAAAATAGAATGATCAGATACATCTTGAGTTTGCTTGCACAGAGGAAAAGTTGGCATGCAACCATAGCAATAAAATATCCATTCTCTCTGAAGATACTGAGTGCTTTGAAGGAGAAACAAGTTTACCCTCTAATATAAACAGAATAGCCTTTCTCAATGAGGATAGTAGAGTAAAACAAGTTGTCTGTCTTTGATTTATTTTATTCCTGCACAGGGGTGTGGATATGTGCCTTTGAAACAAGATTGTCTCAGCTAGAGAGGAATGTAATTAAATGTTTTGGCAATGATCAGGTTACACAGAGTATTTGATTGCATATTTGATTAAGTACTATTTAGCTTTCTTTTTCTTCCTTAAATAATATATCATTTTGATTGCGTAACTGGCTTGATGTGAGTCATACACTTAAAAGGTCACATATATATGGATTGACTACAAGTATCATCTGAATAAGATTGGTATGGTAAGAACCTCGGCATTCAATTAATTTTCTCATCTCCCCTCTCCCCCTCAATTTTCATTACACAAGTGTTCTGAATTAATTTCTTGGATCTTCTTCTGGATCCAGTAGCAGCAGTAAGTACAAGCAGTATGAAGTCAGGTAAACCTGATGATGCTCAGTGTGAAAAAACTTCACCTGTGTATACCCATTTGTTCTAGCCAGGTGGCCCCGAGACTCTGCACCAGATGGTTAGAGCTGACATGGCCACCAAAGGCTGGGGGCTTTTGTTGTGGTCATACCTTAGTTATAGATTGCCCTGTTCAAGCATATTCACCTTGTGTCAGCCATACTACCCTTTAGGCAGCAGATGAAAACTGCCCTATTCTCCCCAGCGTTTGATAGGATATATAGTGATGTGGTTGTAACCTGTTTACAGTTGCTGGTGTGTGTCATACCACTGTGTGATAAAATAACAGTGTTGTGTACAATGTTAAAACATGAAGCACCATTTTTAAAAAAATAAAATAAAGATTGTCATTAAGGTGACATTAATAAAAATTAAATAGCTTCAAAATCCTGTCGGCATGATTTTGAAACCTCTTTTGAAAGTCGAAAGCAAGGATGTCTTGACGATTTGCTGCTTGATTCATGTGCCATAGCATGGGACCGACAACAATATATTCTAGACTTCTAGTTGAGGCCACTTGGGCATGTGTAACATTAGAGACAAGCTGTGCTGTTTTACATTCCTCTAACTTTGTGTCTAGCAGGGACGCGGGTGGCATTGTGGTCTAAACCACAGAGCCTAGGGCTTGCCTATCAGAAGGTTGGTGGTTCGAATCCCCGTGACGGGGTGAGCTCCCATTGTTCGGTCCCAGCTCCTGCCCACCTATCAATTCAAAAGCACGTCAAAGTGCAAGTAGATAAATAGGTACCACTCTGGTGGGAAGGTAAATGGTGTTTTCGTGCGCTGCTCTGGTTCGCCAGAAGCGGCTTAATCATGCTGGCCACATGACCCGGAAGCTGTCTGCGGACAAAACGCTGGCTCCCTCGGCCTATACAGCTAGATGAGCATGCAACCCCAGAGTCGTTCACAACTGGACCTAATGGTCAGAGGTACCTTTACCTTTACCTTTGTGTCTTACAGTGCAATCCTAACCACGTCTACTCGGAAGTAAGTCCTGTTGAATTCAATGGGGCTTACTCCCAGGAAAGTGGGGTTAGGATTGCAGCCTAAGGCATCTTGAAGACCACTGTTGGAAAAGCAGGTAAGAAATACCGCTTATTTGTCAAAGGCCTCTCCCCACTTTATCCAAAGGAGGAGAGGATCTCATTTCGTTTTGCTTTTTTTACCGATTCAGTAAACCCACCTTATCACACACACTTGCTTCATCACCTAATTGCCTAACAGCTTCATCTGGCTTTACATAAATCATAATATTATGATGCCTTCCATATCAAGTTACAAAAGGAATTAATTGAGAACATTTTAAATGCAATCTTTTATGGCTGCTAGATATCTTTCACATCCTTGCATAAAGCCATCCTGGCAATGGACAGAAGGGACAAGTAAATACATCACACACTGTTTTTAAATACCAGTTTAAGTGGCCAAGAAGCCATGAAGCTGAACCAACACTGCTAGGTTATGGGACCATTTAGATAAATTATGTAACCGCTGCATCAGACAGAATTTTGGAAGTCTCTTTTCAGGCATGCAGATCTCATTGAACCTGTCATTGAAAAGCTGCAAATTATTCCAGCAGGGCTCCAATTTCAGCTATCAGAAATACTGGTGGTATTCCAACTGGGAATACCTAAGAACTTAATTTTGCACTTGGTCAAGATCAAAAACAGCAAAGAATCCTTGTATTTCAGCATTGCAACAGATGTGGAAGTATAGTTTAAATTTGAATTTGTTTATTTTTAAATGGTGGAATACCTGTTTATCCTCATATGTTCTCCATAATGCTAATAACCAGTGCTTTATTTATAAAAAAAAAATGTTTAGGGGTGCTCGCATTTTCCTACTCATATTGAAATGCTGCCCCTCAATGAGGCTAAACTTAGATTCACAAAATGTTTAGGGGTATGCTTACCCCTGCGTACCCCCCCAGAAAAAAGCACTGCTAATAACCTTAATAAACCAGACGCTGATTGTTCTACATTCAGTTCTACTGCTACAATAAGATTTTTCTAATTCCTAATATAGGAAATTAGAATCATAGAACTATAGAGTTGGAAGGCACCACAAGGATCATCTAATCCAATCCTTCAGATGCAGGAATCTCAACTAAAGCATTCATGACAGATGGCCATCCAACCACTGCTTAAAAACCTCCAAGGATGGAAGCCCGTTCCACTGTATAGGCTTATCTGCTGCTGCATGAGTGTTGCTTTGCTTACCTTCACTTTTTGAAAATCTTAAGCCACAATTTTCGTTTTTGACTTTCCCTCTTGTAGGTTTGAGAGATGCTACCGGCTCAGAAAGTGACGGTGGTGATTCAAGCAGCACGAAATCAGAAGGAGCTAATGGAGCAGCAACAATCCAACCCAAAAAGGTCAAAGGGGTTGGCTTTGGAGACATTTTTAAGGACAAACCTATAAAGCTACGTCCAAGGTCAATAGAAGTAGATAATGACTTTCTTCCAGTTGACAAGGTACAGTTTCTAACTTAATTCCTATGTGTGGACCTGCTTGGTTTCCCCCTCCCAAGTTTGGCTGTTGGGTTTGTCCTCTGCTCTGCCAAGGTCAAGAAAATGAACATTGGTTAACTGATGTGATCATTGCCATTGCCTATAAGAAAGATACATCACACCAGTGATTCATTCCTTCATGCACACCTGGCCTCACTAACTATAGCTAAGAGAACAAGCTTTCAATATCTACTTTAAGATTATACTAATATTATTATGGGATATGGTAATTCTATTCAGTTACACTGTCTTCAGTGTGGTTTTGTACATTTTTTCCCCACCAAGCTGCAGCTATGGTGAGTTCCATAAATGAGTACCAGTGATCGGCCTGTGGAATCTTCCTTTCCAAAGTGTATTCTATAAACTTATCATTGCTCTGGACGTTCCACGTTATGGTACATATAATGCAATATGAACAGGTTGTGCTGCTTAATCTTACCATAGTTCTCTATTATGTAAAGTGAAATTTGTAAAGTGGTTCTTTATTTAACCAATTTTAAGGTTCTGCTACTTACGTACAAAGCCCTAAATAACTGGACCCAGCCAGGGCTCTACAGTCAGCTGATGAAACATGGTTAGTTTTGCCACAGCCTGATAATTTTTTATTTAGGCAAGCATTTCCCTGAACTGAATTTCTGATTTTATTAACTGACTTTTTCATTTTAAAACGGTTTTAATTGTCATGCTTTTTAATCACTTGTTTTAGTGTATATTTTAATCAAGGATGTTCTGGTATTGAGTGGAATCATTATTGTTTAACCACGTATTGATTTATAGTTGTAAAATACTTAGAAGCCATTTTGGCATGTAGGTGGTATATAAATTAATAATTGATTATTTCATAATAGTATGGTAGTTTTGCATTGGCAACTAGATGATCAGTCTGAGCGACTCTTCAGGTCATTGATGTTTTAACTACATAGTTATGTGGAAGTGCTGGTTTCAATCTAAGGATTAACTAACACTAGCTAAATAGTCTCGCTCTTAAAAAAAAAAGAAAGAAATACAATTATCCTGCCTGAGAGTCATACACTTCAATTGATAGGCTTGTGGATAGAGTGTACTTAATCCATTTGCTGCGTGAGAATGAGATTAAAAGCATGCTGATGAGTGTGTGTGTGTTTTAAAGAAATAACTCTGTAGGTGTGCTAAAAATCTATAAGGTTTACATATGTGTGTATATAGTCTGGTCAGTTTCTGAATGAGCTAACTTCACATCATGGGTTTTGATACTAGCTTCTTTCACTCAGAAGAATTTGTTTTAAATCACTGTCTGAGGTTGCTAAAAAAACAGTGAGCCTTGATTGTTTGAAACCAAAACTAATACTGCAGACGTCCTTCTGGGCTCACAGGAAGGTGGGAGCTCTTGACCTGAGGCTTTACTCATGCTCATTGCAACTTAAGCATGATCCACTAAACTATTGTTTAGTGTGACATGGGAGACCAACCATTTTGTTACATAATCTATTTTCATTCTTCACCAACTTCACTTTCATCTTATCTGGATCTAACTGTTCCTTTGACCACAGCCTCTAATAACTGGTTTAATATACTCTCACGCCCCCTACCACATGATTGTGCTCCATTCCTCCCATCCAACAGCCAATATTAGCCAATATTTGTAAAAATTGAAACTAAACTCAACTGAAATCCTCCTTCTCTGTAACAAGGAAAGAAGCACACAAACCCAGCAGTCCTTTCCTTGGGCTCCTTGGGCCTCATCCGTGCAGCACTAAACCATAGTTTAGCTAGAGCACAAACCATCTGTATTAGTTCCTAAGGTTCACTTTTCTTTCAAAATCCCTTTTTCTCACAGCAAATTGATTGTTAGGTTCCTACCACTCCTTCAAATGCACTTAAGGGCCACTTGGCTTGCAAAATCTCTTTTTGCAGCAAATTGATTTTTTATCATATTCATATCACTCCTGAAATTTCATATGCTCTTAAGGGCTACTTGGTGCTGTCTAGAGTTTATGGGATTTTCTAACAGTAGGCATTTCACTTCTGCTTGCACACATCTTAAGAAAAGGTCAATAAAATTGATTTCTATACGATAGAATTACATGATGAATAATAGCTTTAAAGTGAGGTATATTTTCCCTTCCCGACATGAAAACTGCACTCTCAATAAATGTTCTCTTTTCTATTTATAACAGTCTAACTATACAAACAGAATCCTGTTCATGTTCCTTAGATGATGATGAGTCTTGGAAAGCAAACAACTCTTCCAAGAATTTCCTTTTCTAAGAGATCATTATACCCTCTTGTGCAAAGCTGATTTTGCAAACCAGCTCATGTTGTGAAACTACTTTTAGACCAGAGGTTTGGAGAAGTAGTAGATTATTGCAAAGGAACACTGTACAATTGTTAGTGCAGCAGTAAGTTTTACAAATATTTGTCTTCACTGTCTAAAGAATATCAGGTATAACTCAGTTGAGATCTGGTTTTTAATTTAAACAAACACCTGAATATGTGTGTGCAGTCATTCTCATTTAGTATATGATCACATAAGTGGGGTTCACAAGCTCTATTTAGCATTACGTGTCAGTGGAAATGGATAGTAAAGTAGGGTGTGATGTCTGATAAAAGAAAGGGTGCCACTTGAACTGCTATGAGATTCAACACCATAACAATTCCCCATCTTAGTTTATAGACAAAAACAGATTCTTGAAACAATAACTGCAGTCTGCTATCCATGACGCTGCTCACTTTACAAGAGTCAAGGACCAGATGTTATGAAAATATGTCCATTTCATTGAAATTGATGTGTTGGACTACTTCAGAAGACCCCCCGTTTCAAAAAATCTGTGTTTGAGATGACAGAAATTGCAGGGGTGAAAATTGACAAGCAGTTGTGGCACATGTACCACTGCTTCTGCTCAAAGACCACAAATTTAGATGAAAAATGCTCTTGGAAAACGTGAGTACTAGGATTAAAACAGTAGATAATACAGTTGCTTCTGATTTACTTTATCAGTTCCTCTATATTAACAGTTATTTTACAAGAATAGCAGCTTGGAAAACCAATCTTATCCATTGAGCAATTATTTTAAAGTAGAGTGTTTTATCAGAAAATGACTTTGTTCAGCACCTTCTCCTTCTAACATTCATTTGAGTTCAAATGTAGGTATGTATCACTGTAGAGGTCAGAGGATCCGCCACAATAAGAGCCCGTGATTGGTTTTCCTACATAGAAAGGTTAATGTGCAAGAGAAAAAGCAGGATGAGAATCAGACTGTACTGCTCTAGTTTTCTTCATAGATTCAAGGATCATCAAGTGGATCTCTCTCTCTCTCTCTCTCTCTCTCTCTCTCTCACACACACACACACACACACACACACACACTTTATTTCTCCATCCTTCATCCTTCAACCAACTCCAGAGGTTGCCAACAGCAGAGGGCATCATAAGAGTAAGTTTCAGCATGATAGTTTGCCTAATGTATAATTACACCGACCAGGGATGGGAATTAGAGCCAGCCAGCAGGCCAGATCCTTATCTCCTCCACACACCCTTGAGCCTTGTTTGACAGGTGGGTAGGGCCACCCACCTGTCACTCACATCACAATGATATCAGGTGGCCCATTTTTGCATAGCACTGTGCACAGTAGCCCCGACAATCAGATCTTGCACAGTGCTGTGCAGCTTGCCAGCTGCAAAGATCATCTGACCGTTGGGGCTTGCACAACGCTGTACACAGAGGTCCTGATGGTCAGCTGACTGTCAGCACTTGCATGGATTGGATGTTGCCCACGGATGAGAGAGACCAACCTTCTGGTTTAATATTGTGTTTTTGTTTTGGTGATAGCTACTCAATGTTTCTCTCACTTTTCCAAATAAATTTCTAAAATGAGTTTCTGGGCTGTACTGGTTTCTGATTTCTTGTTTGTTTCCCCCCATGTTGTTTTGACCTTTGGGCTATACTGCTGTTTTAAAGTGCCTTGGAGCACAGGAAGGATGATGGGCTGAAATTATGAGACTCTGAATTTGTCTGGACTCCCTCCTCCCCAGTAGATTACAGTATGACAGTGGGAGTCCTACAGTCCTTGCCCTAGGTGACAATAAGTGGTGGCAGCGGAAAGAAAGAAGTAAGACAGCCCCATAGTGTAAGTGAGCTATTCTACTGGGTTGGTGCTGGAGTGGGAAGCTACAGGCTTTCACAGGATATATCTAATCCAAGGCTGGCAATTTATCCAATGGAGTTCTTAAGCATTTGGAGTCCTGAAAATGTAGTACAGTTATTTTTAAGAACAAGCTACTGGAAAACTAGAAGGCTAGACTTTAGTTGTTTCCAAATGGTGTATTCCATCAGTTGCCTGAACTGAAACTCATCGTTTCGGAAACTGGGCTTGGTGACTCAGTGTGGGTGGCTTCTTGCCTTGTGTGAGTCAAATCTGAACCTGTTCCACTGCATAGTTTCAGCTGAGCATATTGATGTCTGTGTGACAAATTAGTCCAGGGTTGTAATTATTTCTGTTGATTAAATGTTCAGTGTTCCCCTTCCTAGGGCATAAGTAAACATGATTGGCAGCACTGATCAAATTGTTATTCCATGCATTTAAACATGGTCTGTTTTCAATCCGGGTATTATTCTTCACCAGTTTGGTGTCCTAACATTTACCTTTACTGCATTATGCATACCTTGGTATTTCCATGTTTTCTCCTATAGTAGCACTACAGAAGCCACATCTATCATCTAGAATACAATATAACTTAATTAACATTTATAATGCACTTCCTTGTTCCTTTCGGTCACTCTTCATAGAAATCATGCTCCCTGGCCCCAGTACAAAAACATTCTCAGGAACAAAGACATTTGATCATTTTTAAAAAAATAACATTTTATAAAATTAAAATAAGGTATTCTTCTCTGGATTCATTTCTGGATGCCTTATTTAAAAAGTACTTTATCTTTAGTTCTGAAAATTATACCCTCCATTCCTCATGCTGTCTGTTCTGCTTCTCTGTATGTGTTGTCAGAAGAAGCCCAGGGTTTTTATATTTGTTTTTCTCTCTCTGGAAAGGAGAGAAAACCACTGCCTCGCAAGAAGCAAACTGCAAGAAGTTCCAGGTTTCCTGTCAAGTAAACAAATGTAAGCTTTGTTTCCTCATAGCTCACATTGGCCTTAAAGTGTGACTCAGTTTTAGGCTTGGCCTCCCAGACTTAGTGAGCTCAGCACTTCCAAGGAAGTGGGAGGACTCCTCTTGCTGCTCTTGAACGCTTACTATAATCTCTAGAAAGGCAGCTTTACTTCACAATGGGAGAAGAGGTATGTCTTTCTTATTTTTAAAAAAGCTCTTCTTCGTTTATTTCTGCAACTGTATTCTAAGTCGTGTAATGTAGAGCACAGATGTTTGGCAACAAGAGCCTTTGCCTGTATCATGGCTTTAAAATGATGTGTTAGAAGTGAGAGACTTTTCACTGAAAGCAGCTCCATCTGTATTTGTGAAGTAATAAGTAACATATTAAAATAAGTGGCTCCTCTACAGAGGCAGAACTTGTCCTGGAACTCTCTGGCTGCCTCTTCTCCCCCCCCCCCTTTTGATCAGTAAATGTACACAGATGTTTTATGATATTCTCATTTTAATGTGATTTTTTAAAACTGTCTTTAATATTGTTATTCAGTTAACTTGTACTGTCTCTATGGAAGGCATAGAGTTTCATGTGCTTACAGTGGTACCTCGGGTTAAGTACTTAATTTGTTCCGGAGGTCCGTTCTTAATCTGAAACTGTTCTTAACCTGAAGCACCACTTTAGCTAATGGGGTCTCCCGCTGCCTCCGCTGTGCCGCCAGAGCACAATTTCTGTTCTCATCCTGAAGCAAAGTTCTTAACCCGAGGTACTATTTCTGGGTTAGCGGAGTCTGTACCCTGAAGCGTATGTAACCCGAGGTACCACTATATTTCATTATGTAAAATAAAGAAAAAGAAAGGATAGGGAAGCAAGTCCACTTCCAAAATAATGTATTTGTTCCTGTTATTTGTTCTTCCAGAAAAAGATTATTATTTCTGGTTAAAATATCATCACTATTTTGGTTAAAATATCATCACTTATTAGACTTACATCTGAAACCCAGTTTGATAAATGCCATTTTTAAGATGTTGAGAGTTTGTGTAATTAT
Source organism: Podarcis gaigeae (assembly GCF_964106915.1). Taxonomy (NCBI): domain Eukaryota; kingdom Metazoa; phylum Chordata; class Lepidosauria; order Squamata; family Lacertidae; genus Podarcis; species Podarcis gaigeae. The sequence goes on along the minus strand of NC_139677.1, from coordinate 43,171,552 downwards.
ACAAAACAGTTGCCTTGAGTTACAAACTTTATTATTTGCCAACTTTGTAATATATTTATGTATCTATACATTTCTATTCCTCGTATTTTTGAAAAGCAGTTGTCTGTCACTTCTGTTTAAACATGGAATGAAGCTACATAGCTCCTTAAGTAAATGTATCAACTTTGCATATGCCGTGGGTCTTCCTGTACATAAGGGAACAATAGAGAACAAGAAAGAGTTAGATGGAAGGACAGTATTTTCATAGCTTGCTGAAATGTCTGTGGTATTTTTAGACATACCGTATTTTTCGCTCTATAAGACGTGCTTCACCCTCCTAAAAAGTAAGGGGAAATGTGTGTGCGTCTTATGGAGCGAATGCAGGCTGCGCAGCTTTCGCTGAAGCCAGGAGAGCAAGAGGGATTGGTGTGCACTGATCCCTATTGCTCTCCTGGCTTCAGCGATAGCCTCCTGAAGTCTCCTGAGCAGAGTGGGAGCGCAGCTTTCCCCTCTCTGTGCAGCGCCCCTTCATCAAAGTGGCAGGAGATGCGGAGCCCCTTCCATTTCTCCTCCCGCTTTGCTGGAGAGGCGCTGAGCAGAGAGGGAGAGAGCTGTGCAGCGCCCCTTCAGCGAAGCAGGAGAAGAAATGGAGAGGGAGAGCTGCGCAGTGCCTCTTCAGTGCTGAAGAGGTGCAACGCAGAGAGGGAAAGCTGCACAGCGTCCCTTCAGCGAAGCGGGAGGAGAAACGGAGCCCCTTCCGTTTCTCTTCCCGCTTTGCTGGAGAGGCGCTGAGCAGAGAGGGAGAGAACATTTTTTTCCCTTGTTCTCCTCTAGAACTAGTTGCGTCTTATGGTCAGGTGTGTTTTATAGAGCGAACAATACGGTATTTTGAAATGCAACTCAACATATGCTCAGTGCTACTTTATCGAAGTAAACACTGCTAATTTCTAACAACAACAACAACACAAACAGACACAATTCACCTGGAACCACTCCTTCTACAGGCAAGCTCTGTTAAAATGAAGAGTGTGCCTATCTATGCCTTTCCCATCTTGCTTCAGTTAAAAGGTCTGTGCAAAAGGTTCCTGGTGGATTGTGTTCAGAAACATTGAGTTGAGGTCTTAATTCTCACCGCACTAATAATATTGGAAAAGTGGAGCAATCGTAACAACATCCATTGAGGTTTCAACTTGGACCTGCTCAAATGAAACTCTGTACAGTGGTACCTTGGGTTACATACCCTTCAGGTTACATACGCTTCAGGTTACAGAGTCTGCTAACCCAGAAATAGTACCTTGGGTTAAGAACTTTGCTTCAGGATGAGAACAGAAATTGTGCACTGGCGGTGCGGCGGCGGCAGGGGGCCCCATTAGCTAAAGTGGTACTTCAGGTTAAGGACAGTTTCAGGTTAAGAATGGACCTCCAGAATGAATTAAGTACTTAACCCAAGGTACCACTGTAATCGTTGTGGTACAGTTTTCAGCTCTGGACTTCTACTGCATCAATATGGCTATACAATGAAGGTCCCAGTCCTTGCACACAAGCCCAATTGCTCCCTTGTCATCCTCTTCGTAGACATGCTGTAGAGGAATATTAAGATAACTTCTTAGACATCTGAAGTTCATATTGCACAGTTCAGAGCAGCTGACAGATTCTCAGCAGTTCTTACTCCTTTTCATAGCCAATGGAAGAAGCTAACTCTTGGATGAGTCTGGAAAATGTGTGGGCTGCCTGTTTCCTTTTTCACTGTTCATTAATGTTACAAATTCACACAGATGTTATTTTATTTTATATATAAAAAACCTCAAGCATGTGCACGCAGACATACACAAATCCCACAGGCAGGGAGTGATGCAGAGAGGAGGAAACTGTATTGGAGGTGGGCAGGGAAGATGGGAGCATATTACCCCAGGGGAAAAACAGAACCAGAGGAAAGGGGAAATAGAGAAGTAAGCAGATGGAAGAGAAGGAATGAATGAGTGTGTGTATGTTTGAGTGCAAACTTCATACCCTTTGAAGGCATATTCAACACAGTGTATGGTTGACATGAATAGGTTTAGGCAGAAAATGTTCTGATTCTAAACTCTTAAGTGGAATCAATCCACTTCAATTTCAGTAGAATTTATTTTCAATGAAACATGCTGCGGGTCACTGTATTAGTGCATGAAATAGCATTTTGGAAATATTATTGGACCAAGGGTCACCACTGAATACCAGTTAGAGAGAAAAAATAGACCATTGATACATTGGATGTGCTGCATAGCTGCTGTTGAAGTTTTAGATTTGAAGTTGTTCCTGACCTTTCATGATTTTTAATGGATTTTTGAAGTGTCGTTTTGCTGTTTTGAAGTTTCTATTTGATATTTTATTGTATTTCTGTTCAGTTGTATAATCCGAGGTTCATTCAATTTTCAATAGCAGAGTTGTATTATATTATCTACTTTTTTTGGATTGCCATCTCTCCATACTTCACCCACCACAGGCTTATTTTTACCACAGTCACTTTGGATGATTGCTACTAGATCCATTTTAGTCAAGTCTCAAGACTGGTCTTAGAAAAGAAATTGGTTTTGCCATTTTGATAGATATCCTTTGGCAGTAGATAAACTGGGAGACCGTGCTAATTTTACTGGATTCTGGTACCATCAGTCATGGGCTATGTGGCAAGTTTGGGGAAGAGATACATTTATTGCTCTGCAGTGGTTCCATTCCTACATGACATGCAAATTTCAGAACCTAGTTTTAGAAGCCTCCTGTTCTGACCCATAAGCGTTACCTTGTGGAGTTCCACAGGGTACTTACCGTGTGTCCTGTAACTAATGGAGCTTGTTGTTTCAGAACCTTCAGTATCCTGATGACATTCTATTATCTATCATTTTCTTCAAATCCCATTGAGAGTGCAGTCCCTGAATTGTTGCCTTGAATCAGTGGCATGCTGCATTGAGTTGTTGTTAGCATCCATTTGTCTGGAGAGAGACAATAGAGTGCACCTCTGGGGGTGAAGACAAACTGCTGCGTTTGCAGCACTGAGGTTACCTCCTCAGGGTGCAAGTCTGGGCAGTGTGTTTGGAGGTCTTGGGCTGCCCAGCTGACAAGACACCTCCTCTGCCTCACTGATACAAGGGAAAGCAGAGCAATGTATTTGGCACCAGTTTGGCTGTAGGAGTTGTCAGAATGAGATGTGCAAGGCACCATCCAACTTAGGGACTCCACTCCGGAAATGGGTAGGGTTTACTCCTTAGCCTTTTCTTCTACCCAAATATATCCTGCAAGGCAGCAGAGGTTTAGGATCAGAGATTTCCTTCTCCTAGATGGGCTACCTTCCCAGGTTGATGAGCCCCATCTGCCCTTCGCTTCCCTCTGCTCCACATGCAAAAACAGCCATCTTTGCTGTTGGACCCACTACTGGTCTCGTCTGCTCAATCCAAAAGAGACTTTATTTGTATGCACGGGAAGTCCATTACTGAGGGTTTCAGACCCATTGGCTACCCTCACCTGGTTTAGCTGGTCAGTCAAAGCCATTTCCCGGGGTGTTGCAGAGGCTGTTGCATGCTGACAGCTTCTAGGAGCCACAGGCAAGAGCTGAGTGCAGAGTGAGGACCAAAAGTAGGTAACCTATCCCAGAAGCACAATGCGTCCCTCAGCAGAGGTACTACCCCTCGCCTAACACCCTATACACCCCTGTGCTTCAGCCAAGTTAGAAGTTATGACAGTAGGTGAGATAATGAACCATACACTACTTCCATTCACATAGCAACACTTTTTTCTCATGTTCCTTTCACACTGCAGTACCTGTTGTGCTATGGAACTATGAAATTTTGATCAATACATCAGCATGTTGCACAAAATTTCATTCACCACCCGCAGGAGTGGTGTGACACAACTATGAACATCATTGTTACTACTCCACCGTTTCCACCCAAGCATGCTTGTGTTCCCTCAAGGTTCAACCATGAAAATGGCAGGAAATAACTGTAACTTCCATTATGTTCCAATAGATTTCTGGAAGTGGTTTTTTTCATTGTGTGGAAGCTCAAATATAATGTGGAAAGTAACAGGAAATCGTTGGATAAACAGAGCAAACCGCCATGTGAATGAAGGCTCAGTTTCCTCTGCTTGCTGAATACCATGTGACTGTCATAGGAGTTACATGTGGGTTTGGAGGGATATTACTTGAAAATATACTTCTCTGCGCATGGATGGATGAGCAGCCCCTGGAGCAACAATAGCTTTTGCTGTCTGTGCTAGCAAATGCAAGATGCTTCTTTAACCACCTTTAAGCCGTCTTTAAAATAAAAAAAGTCAGTGCATTATAGGATCTTATAACTGAAAGTTTGCGGAGCAAGTAAAATGACAGTAAATATTTTGGGAGGATTACCTGTAGCTCTTTACTGCTTCTTGTAGTCTTCTATGGGCTCACCAAAAAGAGAAGTTAGATTAGCAACGATTAGCATTAGTAACATGCTTAAGGCACTTCTCTGCTGTATTAGTGTTGTCAGATTTTCAGTTCTGCAGATTTCCTCCCACGTTGTGCAGGCTTCCAAATGTTATGAAATGTGACTCCAAGCAACAAAGCATGGACATGCACAAGCAAAATCCCCAGGTGTGTGGCATATGCTATGTGTGTGAAGGAAGAGATCCCACGGCTCAGTTATACATTTTACTTAGAAAAAGGCCCGTTTTGATGTGAATGTGTCAGGCATGTGAATAATAGGTGTGACTGTTGATGCAACAACTAGTTTGACAGTAAGATTCTAGTTCTGCTTGTTTCTGTACACCTCTGTAAACAAAAAGCTAGGCAATATCTCTGAAACTCCAGTGATGTGTAATTTGCAAAATGATGTAGGTTTAATTAGAATTGTTATTATTGGGTGTTGACAGTTTGCAGCATATTCCATATTTTTTGCATCGGTTTAGCAAACCCAAGTAATCCAAGAGCTTTTGATTTATGTTTTATTTATTTCATTTAATCTTCTGATTTTTTTGGTTTTGCTTCTTTATCAGGGAGCAATGGAGAGTGTAATGTACTGACTGGGCTTCTCCTTTTCTTCCTTTAACTTTGTGTCATTGGCATTCTTGTTCGTCTGTGATTTTAATAAGATTTGCTCTGCTTGTTCTGACGGCATCTGCTCTACCTGAATTGCTGCTGTCCCCTTCCTGCATCCCACATCATCTGGATAGATAAATCTCAGTAAAACCTCCTGAGTGGAAGAAGTTTACATTTCTTAACCATAAGCAATAATTGAGAGATTAGCAAACTAAAACAGACAAGAGGATGATGGTTATAATTTTTAATATACCGCTTATATGTCAAAATGGCTTTTGAGACTATCGCTCTTGTACATAATTTTGGAACAAGACAGAGCAACTTTTTTCTAATATAAGAGAAAAGGATTTGTTGCAGTTGTTATAAAAAAACCCTGTGTGAAATGCTTTACTCACGAAATGAAGTTACAAGGAACCAGGCAGAGGGCCTTCTTGGTTGTGGCGCCCACCCTGTGGATGGGATGAGCGTGGGCAATTGTTGGGGTGAGCAAGTGCGGAGATTGTTCTCCACGCTTGCCCCAGCCGCCACCTGGCTCCAGCAGTGCCAGCAGTGGCAGCAGTGGCCCCCTCAATATGGGTGGGTGCTGTCCCTTGCCAAAAAATATTGGGGGAGGTGAAGCCCCCTCCGCCCAATATACCTGGCACCGCTGGGTGCTGTAATTCACAATGGTGACCACAGGGGGAGTACACTCTCTGGTGGACATGGGTACCTTTGCTCCACACAACGGGAAGTCAGTTGCGTAGATTTCATTGTCTATGCTAGTTCTACAGTGGTTCATTGGCAAAGTGTAGTGGGAACAACATATGAGGACGAAAGCACCCTCTTTGTGCGTAAAGTGCATTCAGTACTCTCTGCCTGAGAGCAGACTTCCACAACTGCTGCTTCTAACATTTTCTCCCAAAGCATATAGTTGCTTGTATATTTGTTTGAACAATGCAAACATGGCTGGAAGTCTCAATTTGACAGATTCTTAATATGATTTGGAAGTTTGATTGATAATTGATTCTCATTGTTCTTATATTCTGTATCTAACCTATACTAAATGAAGTTACAGTTTGGGGCTGGGTTAATTCAGTGGACTCAATATATGTCAGTTCACTGCCAATTGTCGGCCCGTCATGTGTGCAGCATCTGCTATTCATATGATTAAGCTTTGTGTACTGCATACTTACATTTTAAGTTGCGTTGAAAAAGCTTACATATTGTGATTTGTCAGTGGCCACTGTGAGAGCAGGATGCTGGCCAGATTCCTCTTATGAGTGCACATGACTAGCTGAGAACAGAGAACTGCTCAACCTAGGCATTAATTTCAAGCCTCTGACACAGGCCTGATGGTTGTGTTCACTGCTCTCAAAGTACAATTTGATTTAATGTAGACTACAGTATATATGTCAGAAAACAACTGTTGTTGATTGAGGACTGGTACTCCCAGAAATTTCAGAGACTAACTAGACTTGATGTGAGCAAGAAAAAAGTAGACATATGCAAATCACTGCACCCCAATTTCATTAAAGTTCTAGAGACAAATGATTAAAATACGATATTGGCCAAAGGGTATTATTTGCCATTTCTTCATTAGGTTAGTAGTACAGTGGTTACATACTGAGTAGTACCTCAGGTTACATATGCTTCAGGTTATATACGCTTCAGGTTCCAGACTCTGCTAACCCAGAAATAGTGCTTCAGGTTAAGAACTTTGCTTCAGGATGAGAACAGAAATCGTGCTCCGGTGGCGCGGCAGCAGCAGGAGGCCCCATTAGCTAAAGTGGTGCTTCAGGTTAAGAACAGTTTCAGGTTAAGAAAGGACCTCCGGAACGAATTAAGTACTTAACCCGAGGTATCACTGTATTTCAATCTAATGCATAAAGGTTCTAATGCTCTCTTCTGTGCTATTTTCATCAATGAGGAATGTACACAGAATAAAATATGGTACAAGGGCCTCTCTCTTTCCAGAATAACTGGTAAACAGCTAACTAAAACAGGATTATAGGATTTCTGAATGAGACACCTGCCATACCTTTCCTTCTAGCTTCTGTACTGCATAGTTTACCCCAGCTCCTCTCACTCTATAAATTAGTGTTTAGTATTATACTTAGCAACATGTAATTTGGAAGTCTGTGCTCAGATCACTTCAACAACATTGGGTATTTTTATCCAGGTAGCAAAAGAAAATATATCACTTGGTTGAATAGCTATCTTAAAAAAAGAAGTAGTAGGCAGAGGAAAGAATGGTAACCAGTTTTCTTCCATTATTTAAAGTATTCCCAAACATCTGGAGGGCAAGAGTTTGCCTATGCCTGCTGTAAGGTATAGAAAACCCCACAGCAAATCCAACTTTGCTTTCAAATATCTGCTATTAGGCTTAACTACAACACTTCACATTTCTTGTATTTCGTAGATTTCTTATTTTTCTCAAAATCTTGTGATATCATCTTATTTCTTTGCCACTGGATCATCTAGGTCCTAGATTCTAAGATGATTAAATTCTAGTAGCTATTTATCTAAAGGGTAGTTGTACATTACAATAATTTGCTCCAGCTGCTATGAGCCTCAACCAGCATGGCCAGCAGTCTGCGATGATGAGAGTTATCATCTACAACATCTGGAGAACCCCTGGTAGCCCATCTCATGTAGGCAAAAGTTATGGATGTCGCCCTCTATGGAATGACATTGTGAATAGAGTCTTCTCTGTAGGGGTGCCCTTACTGTGTCATTTCCCCCCTCCTAGAGGCATAGATGGTTAGGGCATTACTGGGGTCTCAAGGTGTTGGAGGAATTTAATTTAATCTGTGCTGCCTAAGGTCTTATGGTTTCCATGAACTGCTTTCAATTTGACTTTTAAATAACTGGTTTTAATTTTAGCTACATTTCACCATTTTATTGTGTATAATGCGCTTTATACTATGTTGAAAATGCCCTGTGATTACTATGTAATGTAGGGTGTTTTGTAAATAAATAGATAAAATATTTCTATCTAGCTAAGGTTAAATAATGTGCAGCACAGTTAGAGAACATAAATCAAGTTAAACTATAGCAGCAGCTCTTCTTTCCCCCTCTGTATACTTTATATTGCTACTGGGATAACCAGTGAGCCACTTCTGATGAAGTTGCCAACTGCATTTGGTGAGAGAGTGGGACTGCAGCTGGTCAGACCATAAACCACAACCACCTGTTCCATTGGACATCCATGTGTGGGCAACTCGTTCACATAAGCCCTACATGCTAAAAATATAAAACACGTAAGTCTAAATGGACAGATGATACCTAGACTTTAAGTGGAATCTGAATCATATTTTTGAAGAGCTGTGAGATAGGTTTCCTCAGGCTCCCCTGTTCCATATAGCTGATACATTCATCAGAACAGGCCAAATAATAATAAATAACAAATAATAATGAAAAATCTTGAGATGTGATAATGCTGTGGAGTAGAACGTGCAAATTTCATGTGTTCTTCGTTTCCTCACTCTTCTTGTCTAAAATAGAACTTTCATATCTCCACATTTGAGGTGGGAATTTGAAAGTTCTAATTTGGAAAAAGACAGAGGGCATAAACAGGAAGCAGGATACCATTGTGCTTCCTACATTTTCCACATAATTATCATGTTCGAAAAAGAGTGTGATGTAATGAGTATAATTTTTAGTCTTAGAATCCCTGAATAAAATTCATGCAAATAAGAAGCTAGGAGTTGATATTGAAGTCTAGAACACGTAGATACGCTGTTACTTGGTATAACAAACCACAAACGTACGCCAAGATTAATATGGGTGTTGTTTGCAGTAATCCTGTCCAAATCATATTATAGTGCACACAGCTTCCTTTTGCATTCTTCTGTGCCCCACCCCATTTAATCTTAGAGTTCTTTGCATAGTTTTAAAATTACCATGCCATTGTGTTGACTTAATTTATGATGTGTTTGAAGCCATTATTGAACACGGGAAAAGTAACTTTTGATTTCCATAATCATTGAGGCCTACCAGTGTAAATTTTGTGTGACTTTTCATTGTGATATAAAATGGGAGGATAAAAGATCTCAAAGAGCCCTCAGCCAGAAATCTCCCCTAATTTCACCTTTATTTGTATTTGTTTCTTTCTTAAGCCTGATGATAGTGAAAGGTTCAAATTCAGACACCTGAGATGAGAGGTGTTTGGTGTGTTGTGTTTTGAAATGCTTCCGAGAATGGCAAGGACTTTTAAAGAACCACAGCATTCATGTGTCCTCTGTGTAACATCAGAGGGCAATAGTGTTGGTTGCAAAAATAGTACTCGGTATTTTATGAGATGTCAGAAACATAATGTGGCGGAGATGAAATGAGGGGCATTCTGTTAAGTGGGGCTCTTAATCTGGAGTAAGAACCAATACTTCAAAGAAAAGACACATTAAAAAAAAACATCTGGCAACCCTTCTGGCAGATGACATCAGTATAAAAACAAATGGACTTAATTGGCAGGATCACCTCTTTGCCCCTTCAAGCATAAATCAACTATTTCGCTTTTCATACAAACAGCCTGCCAGAAGACAATTTGCTCCCTTGCCACCATGCGTTCTTTTATGCAACCATTTTAGCTAATTAATTAAATTAGTTCATCAGACAGATTTGCCCGACACCCTCATAAATTTTGGATTATCTCATTTGAGATCCTCTGCTTCTGCCTAATGAATTCTGAAAAATGTTCTTCCACAACTAAAATCTGGGCTATGTGTGTTTAGATGATAGTGTAAAAGAAAAAAGGGGGGGGGGAGGAGAAGGTAGACCTCTGCAAGCGAATAACTCTGTTTTGGTCCTTTATATAGCATTTTGTTCCTCTGCTGTTTATTTTATTTTCAGGAAAGGTCAATGTCTTGTCAATTCTCAAGAAGGTGAGCTGTTCCAAAGCTCAGTGTCCTGCTTAACCTCACTTGCCTATAGATATAAAAGTCAATAATCCTATCTCAAATTGTTCAACTGAAGTTGCTACTTTGAATACCAGAACTTCATTGGTAGTTATTGCATCTGACCAAATGCTGCTCACATCACTGGGTTCCATATACCAATTAATGTATGCAGTGTTGTTTCTTTTGGGTGTAGCTATTTGACAACTTATATCCGCAGCTTTTTACTCCCAAGTGAAACATTTTGGAATGATTGGAAGTATTTAATAGTCAATTATTACTTCATACCATGTACAAGTGCTTGTGATGGGATATTCACTTGTCAGCAGAGCTTTGATATTTCATATGATTACAGGGATAGAAATTCATTGGCGCAGAATGGGATGTAATTATAAGGTCACAAGGGGGCAGTTAACTAAACAATTACATTTCTTAAAGGATTCCTTTAAAAAAAGGATTGAACAATGACATGAATTGTGACGTTATGTTCATTACTTTCTTGCTGAGTTTTTGGTGAGATAGAATAAAATAAAGAGGAGTTGTTTATATGTTTACAGACAGTTGGAAAAAGAATACCCACAGCCACAGCAGTTCAGGAGCCAGCAAAAATAGAAGTGGACAACAGGACAAAGGGTAGGTCTTGCTGCTGGGATACCCCTCCCTTCTCTTTGTGCTCAGAGCATCTAGGTGTCTGGGGAAATTTAGGGAACTTTCATCTCTTAACAATTTCCTAATTTCAAAAATAATAAAGAAAATATGCCACAGGGCTTTGGGCTAAAGATGCTGAGAGAGAAGACATTTTGCTTTACAGATTTTAAAACCTGCATTGTTCTTTTATATTATAACCTGATCCCTACCACCAAATATTGGATTAACTTGCACTTTAAATTCTTAGAGAAATCCAATTTGTTTTGTGTTTTCTCTCTCTTAAAATGTGCATTTTGCAGGTGTGTGTTAGGGAAATAAACACACACCTCTTACTTACTCTTTGTGTTTGAAAAACAGATGATAAAGTCTCCAAGAGGAAATAAAAATAGTAGGGTATTTCTAGCACTATGAATAATGGCTGAAACCTATAATTAAAAATGTTTGCTTACCTTTGCTTCATTGGATAGAAACTGACTTGTAATCTGGTGTCTAAATTATTGTCAGTTTTTCATACTTTACATACTTCTACTTAGACGAGATTGTTGCTAATAGCTGCTTCCCCCTTTAAAAAAACGACACTTTTGGAATTCAGTGGTTTAATTATGTTACTTAAAATGTTGAATTACTAGTATTAGCAATTCTTTCTGGTGGTAACAAATCAAAGGAGGAGAGGAAATAGAACTGAAGTATAAGAATGATCATTAGTAAGATTCATGTGCACACATTTCCAAATAGAAATTATAGGGCATAAGCTTTACTGCTTATTTATTCTTGACATGCTCAGCTGACCACTATGGGGAATGGGAGGTCTGTACTTGTCTCCCATATCTCCCATCCACTCATGTCCCTTTGCTTGGTTAAAATATGCAGTACTCCTACATATCAAAAAAACCCTAATGCCTTCTCTTTTCTATAAATGTTATAATTTTTTTGTAACGGCATGTTTATGTTGAATTGTTATGTGTTTGTGTAGTAAAAACTATTAATTAAAAATGTTAATGGTGACCTCCCACTTGACTATGTGCATAGCAAGGCTCTGTTATTCCCCATGGGAAGTGGCTGCACCCAGCCTTAGTGTGAATGAGAAATGAGCACAGCCTTTCCAATTAAAGTATTTTAATGGAATGGTTCTGGCTACAATAATTTTATCAAATGACTGTTTCTACAGAAATAATCATTATTTTTCTCTATCTGCTAAAGTGCTTCATACATTTTTAAAACCAGCTGCCTAGAAAAAATATTGGGAAATACGTTTGTTTCAAAATTACATGGGCATTTTGGTAGGACAGTATATTGAAATACACTGTTGTTTTTCTTTCAGTAAAGGAATATTGCAAAGTTTTATTTTCATATGAAGCACAGAATGAAGATGAACTGACAATCAAAGAAGGCGATATTGTCACCCTTGTCAATAAGGTAATTTTAATTTTTCTGGGTTGTTGTTTTTTTAAGTCATGTGTTTTCATATGAAAATGCAGTTGACACTTGATGATCTAATTGAGTGCTTGTGTGTGACCATAAGGCAAAGTTTTTAGGCTGGTTATTCTTCAGAAGCATTATGTGTCACAGGTAAAACATTAATTGTGTCTTTCAAAAAGTCTCACAGTTTTCCTTCTGGTTTTCTGGTCCCCCTTTCCTTCCACTCTGCAGTTTTAATCTGAAATCTTAGGCGCAGTACTGCACCCAGTGCTCAGAAACTGCTCACGCTAATGAAATTCCCTCTCGCAAAACACGCCTGGAACAATGGGAGTTTCGAACACTGATTACTGTATAGAAAATTGTTATTGATCACAGTTCTGACACACATACCCCAACAGTTTTCAGAGGGAGGAGGCATGTACCACAATAGAGATCATATTATTCTCATTTAAAAGCTGCCTTCCCTGATGGCAGCTTCAGTAGCTGAGCTCTGACTGCCAAGCTTCCTCACCACAGTGTCCCAGAAATGTGTTGACACTAGCATGTCCCTGCTAACATAACCCCCAAGGCACTCTAGGAAGGAAACTTGACAATAGGAGTGTGGCTATGCTAGCATCAATCCCAGGGGGATCTGGGAAGAGAAGCATGGCAGCCGAGAGCCCTGGTGACTTCTAAACTGTTGAGAGAAAGAAAATGTATAGGAAGCCATAGCTGCTGCCATGATATACATCCCTCCACTCCTGAAATTGCTATTACGGGGAGCAGAAGGTCTATGTAAACTCGTCCTTCCAATTGAGCAAATCAGTGAGATGGGATTTGCTACAGCCCTACCACAAATTCTCCCCATCACTGATACATGCCAACTCACAATCACACAGAAATAGGTATGCTTTGATTTTTAAAATTATTGTTTTCATTATTATTAACATTTATTACCTGCCCTTCAACCCAAGGTCCCAGGGCAGGTCACAACAATTAAAACACAATATTTTAAACAACTTTTAAACAAAATTACAGAAATAAGGTGTGTCCTCAAGTGTCAAAAGTCAGGGCAAAGTGGTGCGTCTTCAGCATTCGCCGAAAGCTGTATAATGAAGGTGCCATACACACTTCTATGGGAAGGGAGTTCCATAATTCAGGGGGTGGGGCAGAAAATACCTTCTCCTAGGCTGCCACCCCCTGCACTTCTGAGGGCGGTGGAACAGCCAAGAGGGATTGTTTAATCCTTTATTGCAATAAAATGACAGAGTTCCAAATATTGCTTTGAAATCACCAGTGTCCATTTGACACTCTTCAAGCCTGTTATTCCGGTAAAATCTTCTATATCATGTGCACGTTGTGTGGAGATAAGTACCTGCTCTCAGAACTAGAAATGGCTTCTGCTGATGTTTTGAATCAAGAAAATAGAGGAAAACCGCATGGAAGTTATTCAGAGGAATAAGTATTTAAAGAATAGTTTCTGTAAATCAATATGAGAATTTTTCTCTCCTCATTAATAAGCACAATGTTGACACTTTATGTGCAAGAGTTGCTATTTTTGAGTATTTTCTGAGCACACATACAAAACATGTAACTACGTCTTTCTTTTTTCCAAGAGACTGAAAACTAGGTCAGTGAGCATCAGATAAGATCAAATGAAATGAAATCTTTCAGAAACTTGTTTAGAGGCTACTGAGCTGTTGCATGACAGGAAATAAGGTGGCTAAATTGAAAGGAAATCTATTATCTATTTCAACATGCAGTGCAGCACATTTGTATAAGAAACATGATAATGAAGTTCTGAGACATGGTTGTCACTTCCATATGACTGGGATCCAATGTCACGGTGATATATCTCCTGTTCAGGTTTCCTCACCTCCCTGCTCCTTTGTTCTTCAGTCAGTAAAAACTGTGCTAGTGGGTTCAAGGATCCACCAGAAACTAACCTCAAATGGGTTGCCTCTGCCTTCAGTCATGTTGAATATGGAAGCAGAACCATATTGTTTTCATTCCTACTGGCTCACCATATTTAATATGGAATATAGGTTGAGTTGGCAGACCAGATGTTGTTGGACTACAACTTCCATCAACTCTAGAAAGCATAGCCAGTGGTCAGGGAAGATGACAGTTGTAATCCGACAACATTGGGAGAGCCAAAGAACATGAAAATTTTTAACTAGTTAAATTAGCTGGCATTCCAATTGAACAGTTGTAGCTCATTTTCCCTGGATACGCTTCATTTGTTTTGGTTCTTGGCTTTATCGTATAATGTGGAATGAAAAAGCAAATATTAAAGATGACCTTTCCTTCTAACAAAAAGTGATTGTTTTTAAACTGTAAGTTATTTTGCAGTTCCTTCTACTAAGTAACATGCATATCAAGATTTTCAAATATGCTAACATATGAATTTAATCAAATTAAATGATAGGTTAGAAGTATTGGACTCACTGACATTCCATGTGTGTATGCGAGAGAGATAACAAAACAAAATGCAGTGGGTTTTTGTCCTTGCAACATTTATTTCCTTATACAGTGGTACCTCAGGTTACATACGCTTCAGGTTACAGACTCCGCTAACCCAGAAATGGTGCTTCAGGTTAAGAACTTTGCTTCAGGATGAGAACAGAAACCGTGCTCCGGCGGCGCGGCAGCAGCAGGGGACCCCATTAGCTAAAGTGGTGCTTCAGATTGAGAACAGTTTCAGGTTAAGTATGGACCTCCAGAACGAATTAAGTACTTAACCTGAGGTACCACTATATTCTGTTGATTTTTCTTTTCTTCAACACAGCAGTATCTAGAAATGAGAACTGAAGACAAGATACAATTATTTGTTAACAGTGAAAGCACTGTAATTAATCTAATCGGAGAGAGAAAAAACAAATAACTAAACAAAACTGAAGTTTAGCCATTAAATCCAAAAATTTAAACACGGAGAAGTGTCCTAAGAGACAAATGTGAAATGAGAGCTCTATCAAAGTACACACTGTGCTTTCTTTCCAGTTAAGTGGGCTGTGTGTTACATGGTTCATGCACAGAGTCAGAGACTCTGGCATTTATGAGACAGTAAACTATTACACCTTTCATTTTCATATTCTAAGAGAAGCAAGGCAGGTAAGTAGGTAGATTGGCTGCTCAAATTTTACATTATACGCACACTCTCACACTCCTGGCATCAATCTTGTGATCGATCATGATTATTAAACCAAGATTGCTGTTGTATTGTATATTTCCACAAATCAACCACTTCCCTTCAGGACACAGATACACATTTATTTATTGGGGGGAAAATATTTGTTTATTCAGTACTGAGGATATAATGGAATAAATCAGGAATTATTTAAAATAAGCTAATAATTTTTAAGTTGTAAGTTACAACCGCCCATCTGTTATTTTAATTTTAAATCTGTTTTCTCTGTTTAGTCTCACCAAATATAATTGTAAAATAATTAATTTCAAGCTGCAGTCCTACGTACATTTTCCTGGGAGTAAGCCACACTGAAGTCAACAAGATTTACTTCTCAGTAAATCTCAGTGTTCTGTCAGCTATCTTCCAGGCTTTCTTAATCTATTTTACAGAGCAACCGTAACCCTAGATCTGTTGCCTGGAGGGTGTTAAAACAAGGCAGAGGTGTCTCCCCTCTGTCTGTAAAGAGCTCTGGTGGTAGGAGGCATGGCAACAGCATGGAACTCTCTGGATATTGATCTATCACAGGCACTATTTCCACCATTTACTGGTGCTAGGCCCTGAAATGGAGTGTTTTGGGGCATGGGTAGTCTTGTAAGGCATTATCTGAAGTTGCCGCAGGATCCGATCCATTGTCTACATCAGCCTCAACCATTGGGTTTTTGTGGGGGTGGGGGGAGAAAGAACAAGAGCAGGTGGTATAAGCAAAATGTATCACCTGTATTATATTATTATTATTATTATTATTATTATTATTATTATTATTATTATTATTATTCCACTTATCTGACTGAGTTGCCCCAGCCACTCTGGGCGGCTTTCAACAAATTGAAACATTAAGCACAGTAAAACATCAAAAATTAAAAACTTCCTTATTCAGGGCTGCTTTGTTTTCTCAGTGGTTGTAGTATATTACGGATTTGTATTTTAATTGTAACCCACTGATTACAGTGAAGAGGGGGTAATACATACATACATACATACAGTAGCCAACTTAAATCTGACATTAATCTAATCCACAGCAAGAAAATTAAATAAATTTATATCTAACAACGTAGTTTAAAAATACTTGCAATTTTCCTAAAGCACTTATTTATTAAAGTAGACACACATTGATATAATATATATTAAAAATTGATAAAATAGAATAGCTAAAATAAACCGAGTTTAACTTGTGGAGGAAGGTTACTTTTTCACCCTGCTTCCTTTCTTCTTTAGTTCAAAATCTCTGTTGTAATAATAGACTATCTTACTACTGTAAATTATTGACTATCCATTTAATGTTGGGCTTCTAATAGATCTGTCACATTGCACAAAAGAATGACAGCAATCTGTTCATAATATGAACTATGAGAGCCTTTTGCAATGAGGAAAAATGCTTTAGTTTCCAGATGGGTAGCCATGCAAGTCTCAGGCAACAAAACAAGAGACTTGTGGCAGCCTTAAAAAGTGACAAATATATTATGACAGGCTTTCAGTCAGCTTCATAAAGTACATGAAGTGCTGTCCTGCATTGGAAGGGTGTGTGTACGCACGCACACAGACATACTGTACATACATGGGGCTGTGCTCCTGCTCACTTCACTCACCAGTCCCTTCATCACAACCTGCCCCCGGGGACTGTCAAAACCATCACTCCCTCCCTCTCCTTCCCTCTTTTATCTCCCCAGATATCTGTAACTTTCCTGGGCTGCCCTCTTGCTCACTCGTCTCAGTTGAATGCCCAAACACCTGGGATGACTGCCTGCTGGCCTAGGACACCTACCTGCTGGCCAGCAATACCTACCCATATGCTTACTCCCTGACCTGGGCCACACGCCTGCTCACCGGAATCTCCCTTCTCCTCAGTCTCTGAGGCTGCAAATGCCCAGCTGCTTTGAGAGCCCAGTTTGTCATCATGCTATACCTTGTCTTGCCACCTGTCAGTAGCTACATGAACTGCAGCATGATGGCATCCCTACATTTTTATTATATGGGGTGTGTTGGAAGGAATTGTAAACAGAACTGTATCCCCTGTCAATAACATAAACATCCTGGCGGTTAACACATGGTAATTTGACAACAATCAACTGTGCCAATTCAGACCACAAGTGATAGCAGTGAATTTCTTGATGAATGCAGGACTTTTATGCTTCAGTCTCTTTTTGAAGTTTCTTGGTTACACTATGACTGCCTTATGGTCAACTACAGAGTGTCCTGAGAAGTTTAACTGTTCCTTTGTTGGTTTTTGCATACTCTGTGCTGCTCTTTCTTATATCAAAATGGGGTCCATTAATAATTTACGAAGAGTCTAGTCTGTTTTCCCCCCTTACGTATAATGGCAGAAGGGCATTGTTGGCAAACAATGGTATATATCACTTTTGAAGTTGAACTTCTGATGTTGTGAATGATATTATTACATCCTGTAATAGTACTGCAGGAATAGACACGTGGCCAGAAGAACTGGAATCTGGGTCTAGCCCTTGTGTCTGTATCTCCCTTGTGTGGCCTATTGTTGCTGGTGAGTAGCTGTTTTAGCTTGAAGGGAGGCTATATGTAAGCAGGTATAGTGCTTCCACCCAGGGCCTGTGAGAAGGAAGTGTTGTTGTCCAGGATGGACTGTAGATCCTTGATGATACGTTTGAGTTGAGGCTCCCTTTAAAGATTCTCCCAGCTGTGTGAGAGCTGCTTATCTTTTGAGCTGATTACACATGCCTGGGCCTGGGCCTGCAGAAGCCATTGATTTGTGGGTGGGGTGGGTGTGTGGAAAAAAGCAACACATTTGGCCAACTCAGATCATTCTCCCGGTTGTGTAGGATTCCCCCACGGATAAGCTACTCCTACACAAGTCTAAAGGGCACCTTAGTCATATCGATATGCAGTATGTGCAAACACGTTATGTAGCTGTTTGCCTTTTCTGTTCATGAAACCTGCTTCTGCCTCTCAGTTTCTAATACTGTAGCATTCCACCCACTAGGTCTCTGTGGGTCATGGTTCCCTTTTGTAGCTGAGGTTTTGAATTATCATATCAAAGTGATTACAAAGGGGAGGGGGATTTACACTGCAAAAGTTGCCAAGAAGGTGGTTATCGCAACCCCCACTGCTCTTTCAGACAGCCGCAGATTTTTGTAGGGGGAAAGAACCAGATTTATATTCTTGTTCTAGATAGATTTGCTGCATGTAAGGGAAAATGTGAAAGCTTTAAGGGATGCAAGAGTTATGGAGCACCATAGTTTACTGGTAGAGCTTGTGCTACATGTAGAGACGTCCCACAATGAACTCTAGTTAAAAGGAGATTTGGTAGCTGTGAGTGCTGCTGCCAGTTGAGAAAAGTCCACACTAGGCTGGACAGACCAGTGCTCTTGAATATAAGGCAGCTGCATATCTTCTTAAGTGTAGGGTGCATTTATGCCAGGGTCTGACGGTTAGAATGTCACAATCAACAAACTTTCCACAAAAGGCAATAGGGGTTCGCACAATCCTGCAAACTGCTCTCTCTCTCCCTCTCTCTCTCTCAGACTTTAATGACAGTTGCAATATATCCAATGCCCATTGGATCTATATCTGACATGGGGTAAATATTGCATTGAATGAATGTTGCATTATATAATTCCTTCCAGTACACTGTGTTTCTAAAATGAAACCAAAGGTAACTTTTAATATATAAACTGAAGATTCTTCCTTTTGTAGTTAAATCCTTTGTCCACCTGTTTCTCATCTTATGCAGATCGTGAGCCACATTGGGATAGCAAACTGTTTTTATTTCTTTGCACAGTGCCAGGCAGATGGCTGCATCTTTATAAATAATGATCATGGTGGTGATGCAGAAGAAAGTGTCATTCTGCTGTAGGCAGTTGCATATGCTATGCTTAAACAATTCTCTCTTTTTTGCCATTACTTTTTGCATATGTGTAAGTTTCACATGTACATATTTTCATGCAAGGGTCTGAATGTAACAGGAACATTCAGAAATCAGTGACGCTGAATATTCTGTGGCACTTGAGGAAATTCATTAGAACGAGTTATAAAGAGCATATGTTCAAACTGGCAAGTGTATATACAAATCTTGTTCTCATGACCGCTTGACAGTCCCCTCCCAGTCCCCTAGATATGATGCAGGCATCTCAAGGGGGGTTAAAACTGAGTCTAGAGCAGCGGTTCTCAACCTGTGGGTCCTCAGATGTTGTTGGACTACAACTCCCATCATCCCTGATCTCTGGCCTTGCTAGCTAGGGGTGATGGGAGTTGTAGTTCAACAACATCTGGGGACCCGCAGGTTGAGAAAGGCTGGTCTAGAGGAAGGAGTGGGAGAATAAGCTTCCTGCTGGTGTACTAGTCCCATTTCCTTCCCTTTCCAGAGCACCTCGCACCTCCTATTTCTTTCCTGGTCAGCAAAGGGAGAAGCTGGTTTCCCCTTTTCTAGGTTTTCTGTAGCTTGTGCATACCTCCAATCTGACTCATGGGCATGCAGTCACTACAGCTGGAGTCTTCTGGTACCTCTCTTTCATCTCCCTGCATAGTATCCAGTTGTTTTAGTGCCCACACATGCAGCACAGTCACAAAAGCATGCCATATGTGAGCTGCGGTAGTAGCAAAGACTTAACCCAGTTAGACCCTGGGGTCACTAGCAGTGGTTTTAATGGTGGTGGCAGCCCAGCCTAGCCCATGACAGCCTATATGAATGAAGTCTGCTAGGCTTTAGTATGGCGTTAATACTGCCACTTCTACTGCTTGGTGCCATGATGGGGGCATAAAGTGAGGTATAAGTATGTATCTATATGTGTGTGTGCATACAGACATAAACATGTATACACTCACCACCTTGTTTTTAGAAATGCTTATTGTGTTACTGTGTTACATAAGGAGTCTGCATTTAAGCATAAAGACTCTTGTGTTTTATAATGTGAAGGCAGCAATGTAGAATGTAGATGTAGAATGATGTCTTGCTTCTCCTCTACATGATACGCTTCCAACTCTGCCATCTTTTCTGCCTAGCGTCACATGAAAGGAGGCAGAAGAGAAGGGGGAGACAAGATAGATCTGTACACCTGTCACAGAAGGGTTTCTTTTCTTCACTTGTGCACCCTCTAGTTTTTATTCCCCACCATATCCTAAACTGCCTCTATAAGGTGCTGCCAAAAAATCTGCACTCCTATAGAATTCTGATAAACAGCAGATGGTGTGTTTGGGGTGGGCGACATGGGTACTAATCACTTTAATGTTTTAATATTTAATGGCCACAAATACGTGACATTCTCATGACTTGCTACCTGATGCTACTTTCCCCTTTTTCATAATGTATTGACCAGGGAACTAACAATGTGTCTATGACTAGTAAGCACATTTAAACAACCAACACCACTAGTTATTGATGAAAACTTAGCAATATACACACCATGGCCTCATAAAACATGTTCTGCATATATCCTACTTTATACTCTCAGTTCACAGGGGGAAATAATCCTTGTCAAAAGACATGTTTTTCAATGTATGCAATCAATTTCTTATTTATGTACCTTAGGAATGTATTGATACTGGCTGGTGGGAAGGAGAACTCAACGGCAGAAGAGGAGTATTTCCTGATAACTTTGTTAAATTACTTATTTCTGACTTTGAAAAAGAGGTAGGATCTGTTTGCTCTTTATCACTGAGAATGTTATGAACCTGTGTCTTTTGTTTGGAACATGCTAGTTATAATAAAATATTGAAAAGCTGAAACTCACCCAAGATGTTTTTGGGGATAAATGTTTGTTTATGGATGGCAACGTGTTTGTGTAGCTTGAAATTGCATTGTGTAGCTTTTTCAACTTGCAGTGTAAGCTGAATTGAAAAACTAGCTTCAGCAAGATTGTTCTAAAAGCCCGTATTCTATTTGCAC
Organism: Podarcis gaigeae; assembly: GCF_964106915.1. NCBI lineage: Eukaryota > Metazoa > Chordata > Lepidosauria > Squamata > Lacertidae > Podarcis > Podarcis gaigeae. The sequence continues at coordinate 43,150,568 of NC_139677.1, read as the reverse complement.
AGAATCGGGCGTTGTTGCATCCAATGTCTGTGCTTGAGCAGAACAGACTCCACTAGCAAACATGACTTCTTCCTCTCCTCCCTGCTGCAGACCCCAGCGTGCCCCCCAAATGTGCTCCAGAGGGTAGAATTCTCCAGACCAGATTTGGGGGGAACACTGAGGAGAAGAGGAAGGGAAAGTCCTGTTGCAAATGCAGAAGTCTGCCTGCACAGCACTGGACTCCATCCAGTTATTCATGTGAATAAATGGCTGGTGATTGTGCTTTAATTTGCTGGATTTCTTGTTCTTGCTCTTGAAGAGTCTTAAATTGAATGAGAATATTGGGCCAATTACCTCAGTATTGCCTTCACTGACTGGAAGTGGCTCTCCAGCTCCCCAGCCCAACATGGAGGAATCAGTGATTGAACCTTGGACTTTCTGTGAATGAAGCATGTTCTCTACATTCCCCATGTTAATGGGTGATCAAAAATTTTAGTAAAGCTTACTACAGACATATAAAACCCATTAAATCTACCCTTATGTACCTACAGAAAATTTAGTGTACAAATACACTGCAGAGCATTATAACTTAAAATTTGGTGTTCATATTAGATCAAAAATTTCACCCTAAAACATTGACATTGAATACTAAAGCAACACAGTGTCATACGTGTTTCAATCACTAAAGTCCTCTTTACGGTGGTAGATATATTTTCCAAATATAGATATATATCTGAAGAAGTGATCTCCATTCAACAAATGCTATGGTAAATAGTTCGACTTTAAGGTTCCTCAAGGCGTTTTGTTTTTTCAGTACTTTCCTGTAATTAATCTACTTTGGTTTCAGGAAACAAAGTATAACTGCAGAGAAGTAACTTCCTGCTTAACAAAGTCTTTGTACACTAAGCAAATATGGGCATAACGGCAAATAGTCACATATAATTTCCATAGAGTAGCAGCTAGTCTTTACTAAATTATGATGGCTGTCTCCTCTCTCACTATGTTCATAAATTGCATTTATCTGCTGTGTTGCTGAAAGGCTTTTTTTTTTTTTAGTTATTAGAATGATTTTATGTTCTGTCTGGTTCAAATTCTTTTTAGCAACCTGGTTATCATTTCCTTTTTATTTTAGAGACCTAAGAAACCACCACCTCCATCAGCTCCTGCCTTCAAACAAGGATCAGGTAATGCACTGTTGCTATATAATAAGCATCAGTAAATATCCCTTACAGAAAGTGCATCCACTTTTCTGTCTCTTAATGGAAGCTCTCAGTATCACTTTATCCACCACGCCATTTAAAAATTGTTAAATTGCAGGTACTGTCTTGGCAGCAACAGACTGCTTCTGAAATCCCAGAGTTGCTCATGTCAGTGATCATTCTTGGAATAAGAAAGCCTAGCCAAGTATCAGTCCCATTTGGTGAACAACTGGTAACATTGTACCAAATTAATGAAGGCAGGGAAGACTGGTATACTTATTAATATGGTGTTTATGTATCAGTTCATAATAATTCATTTTAAAGTGTTATTAGTTCATTACTGCTTTGAAAAAGACTTAGACGACCTTTAATTTTATGACTGGGTAATTATCAGACAATCTTCCCAAAACCATTCTATAGCAGTAACATGCATTTGCCATCTAGTGGTTGTTAAAGAAAAGCACTAACAATGATTATCTTCCATATTGTATTCACCATTGAAGTAAAAGCCATTTGTTTTTGAGATGCATCCTCTCAATATTTAATATTTCTGAAACTGGTAGACTGGCAGGAAGTGAAGGTGACTGACCACAGTTTTATGTACTAAAGGGGGGGAGGACATCTTACATGTTGTCCTGTTTGCCCAAACAAGTAATAATTTCCTTTGGAAGGGCAACTGTGTGGCAGACTACATACCACAATGGTAGCTCCATGCATATTTTTTCCTACACATAGCTCTCTTTCTTCCACCTTTGTTTATTTGTTCATTCATTCCTTTGTCACATTTATAGCCTGCTTTTCTTCCATCATGGGAGTCAATGCAGCATACATATGGTTGGCAACCATTGCCTGTCCAGGCACTGACCAAACCTTCAGATGCTTTGTTCACCATGTGACTTCAGACCATAGCCCTGGCTACTGTTCCTTAAAGGAAACAGAATTACAAGGGGAACTCCCATGTGAAAGAGTCCTAAGTATAAATTCTCTCTCTCTCTCTCTCTCTCTCTCTCTCTCTCTCTCTCTGTGTGTGTGTGTGTGAGAGAGAGAGAGATGGTAGTCATTCTGCAGTGCAAGCACATATTTAGAAACAAACCCCATATTCATTTGTCATGAAGCATATTGCCTTAGCGAACCTAAATAAATAAATAAATAAATGCATATTTCCAAATTCTTGATTTTCTTTCTAAACAATTTCACTGAATTTTTTGATAGCTACGACAGACAGAAAACATGAAATCAAAAAGGTACCTCCTGAAAGACCAGAATGTCTTCCTCATCGAACAGAAGAGAAAGGTAAGAAGCATTACTTCTGAGTGAAAAGTCCATCTTATATTTTAGTAAATGCTGTGGTCCTTGGAGACTGGTGGTTCTCCCCTGCTTAAATCAGTTCTCCCAGCAACCCCCAGTTGGGAGGAACACAATATGATATTCTGTCAGTCTCAGGCCTAGAAGAATTACCATTCCACCAGCTCTCCTCAAATATTCTCCCACAAGCAAGTGGGAACAGCAGCATCAGCAGCAGAATGAAAGGACATTTCCACAGAGCTCCCTCTCTGGCTGGACTTGCCCTTTCCTTCTCTTCCTGAAAGAATGACCTTTCCCTGATGATTTGCAAGACTCTTCTAAGGACTTTCATTTGCAAAATGGGATTTTCCTCATTCCCCATCCCCCCCCCAAAAAAAATTGGCTCTGGGGAGGGATTGGGAGAAACTCCAGAACTGCACACTGTGGAGGGAGCAAATCGTTCCATCTGAATGCTTGTGCAGACTGAACTTTTGTAATAATGTGACACTGAATTCCACCCATTGGTGGAACACATGTTTGCAGCATGTTTGCAGTAATTTGTATTCATTTGTTTTCAGTGTTGTAAGTGGCCCATAGAAAAACAATTTGTTTAGGTTTGAGAAATTTTCTACACTTCATTACTTTACAGTAAATAAAAGTATGTGTTTTATTAGTGTCACAATAAAGACGATGTAAGATATTTTTTCTATTGGGTTTTGCCCATAGCTGTAGCTTCCATAAGTGAGAGAGTTTTGCTTTAAAATGTCTTCATTCTTTTGGGGGGAAATTGATTTAAAGAAAGACCAGAGAGAGAGCAAAAGCTGTTAGATTTACAGAAGCCTTCTGTTCCTGCTATACCACCGAAGAAACCTCGACCACCCAAAACAAACTCTTTGAACAGACCTGGTACGTTGCCTCCAAGAAGACCAGAAAGACCAATTGTGCCTCTGACCCATACAAGGTATTTGATGGATCAGTTCTTTAAAAGAAATCAGTGGATGATAAAACATATTTATGATGAAATCTTGTAGATACTTGCACCTCGTTAAGTTTCTTTGAAGTACACATAATGTGTACTTTGAAGTGCAAAATGGACATAATAAATTATTTTGATTTATATTACTATTTTAAAATCTGTTTTAAAAAATAGGAGTGGTTGGCCTCCAGTTAGGTATTGCATTTGCCACCTACAACATAATGTAGCAATTTCATTTGATTTTATAAAGGACTGGCTGATCTTCCATCTTGATAGCATAAATTCTCTGATGGGGCCCTCTAGTGGTACCCCATGCAGTGGTGAACCTTGGGTCTCAAATTTCAGCAGCACCCTGTGCAACACCAAAATCCAGAACACACACACAGAGCAGCTCTCACCTTCCATACACTATGCCCAGTGTGACTGAACCACTAATGCTTTCCTAAATTCACCTCTGCCCTATGACCCTGAGGTTTGGTTAGTGACTGAACAATAGTATGGCAGGTCCTGCCCTGTGGAGCTTCTTACCAGTAGAGTTTCAGCAGGAACCATCCTTCCCTTCCTTCAGTTGTAATTTGAAAACTCTATTTTTTAGATTGGCCTTTACAACATGATGTTTTCTTTTAACCAATCGGCATTTATTAATATTTATTGAGTGGACAGGCAGAGTCCCCCCAACCCCAGACGACTCCTGAATGGAATAATGACTCAAGACAACGTGCTATGGGATTAAAATTGGCCACAACTGTATTAAGCTTCAGATGTAGAGAGACCTTTGCTCAGGCATTGGGCGTTTATCCTTCCCAGTCCCCAGCCAAGGATCCACCCTCTGTTGTGTGGGCAGGGCGGTCCCTCCCCCTACCTGGCCGATCCCCTGGCAACGCTTCCCCAGGCGGGATTGGGCGATTGGCTGAGGTGGGTGGAGACCTCCAGGTATCCAGCCTGGGGAGGGCGAAACCAACCCATACCACCAGGAGCTGCATGGGATCCTGGGGGTTGCACATGGCCACGCAAAAGGCACCCCCCATTTGATGTGGGGAGCGGTCATTGGTGTTTTTAATGATCTTTTATGGATCTCTTGTTGGTTTAATCCTTATATGTTGTACTTGCCCCTGCTGTATTTTTTTTATGAAAGTGCTGATTTGTAAATAAGTAAATTAAATTGTTTGATGACAATGGCTTTCCATCATCAAGCAAAACCATAGATTAGACTTCTCAGTAACTTCCACTATTTATGAAATACAGTGGAACCTCGGGTTGTGAACATGATCCGTGCAGGAGGCACGTTCGCAACCCACAGCGCCGTGTCTGCGCACACGCGGGTCACGATTTGGTGCTTCTGTGCATGCGCAAAGCTCGATTTAGCGCTTCTGCTCATGCATGAGCGCCAAAACCCAGAAGTAACCCGTTCTGGTACTTCCAGGTTTGGCGTGGTGCGCAACCCGAAATCGCGTAACCTGAAGCGTCTGTAATCCAAGATACTACTGTAGTGCAAAATAATTATTATTTTTTGAACGATGAAAAGCTCCAGTTTTCAGCAGCCCTTCACAAGTCCACTTTTGGTACTCATCTGCCATGCAAAGTCACAAAACACCCACTCTGAAACTGTCACTGGAAAGCCATTAGTTATTAAGCGTCTCAGTGAGGGAGCCAATCCTACTGAAGGAGCTGCAGCCAACGCTTGAATTGGCAGGGGTGGGGGGCTTAACCCCATTATCACAGCTTGACGCTTCATAACTTTATCACTTAATGGGTCTGCAACACATTCTGCCTTTCTTCATATCACTTACTGTTTTCATACACAAATTGTTATTTTTAAAATTGCTGATCAGAAGGTATCCTTTCAGATTTTCTTCATCTCAAGATGCAGTTAACATTTGAGAAATTGTTTAGGACACTAGTGTGTCTAAAATAGGCCCTTTTGACAGGTGTTAAAGAGAAACAAGATAAGGTTAATCCTAGCAGCATGTCGGTTTACAAGCGATGGCTCCCTCGGACAGCTCACTGTGACCCAGGAGCTGCGCATGAGGAATGCTTCTTTCCCTCAGTTTGCAAGATACAAGAAATTACTGTTAACAGGCAGTCCCAGTAAATATATCTCTTCTTTTTGACTGCAGGAATGATATCCCAAAAGTAGATCTAGCAAGCTGTACATCGTCCAGCACCTTAGAAAAGGATTCCACAGAAAGGAGCAATGACATCGGTAAGTTGAGGTGCTTTTTATACTGGACCTACCTCCTAAATATACATTACCTTTCAGTATTAATTTTATCATACAGTATTATTTAAATTTCAAGTAAATGTATCATGTTATTTTTTTAAAAATACATATCCAAAAATTTAGAAGAAATTGGATGCAAAATATTTTCAGTGCTTGGAACCTTTTGTGTGATTGCAGATCATTTTGTTGTGAAGGTTTTGGAAAGCTAATTTTAAAAAATTACCTGAAATGGTTGCTGCTGTTTGTAAAATGAGTTGTAGATGTCTGTTGTAGTTAAGAATTTGATCAGATTACCTGACACTCTTGAGATTCAACTACGCAACCTACTCTGAGAAAACTAAAGATTAATTACAGTTTTTCCCCCATCACAAATTTGAACACAAAACGTATGTTCTGAATTGGTGGGGTTTCAGTCTTCTGACTGCTGGAAAACAAGGTGTTCTGACTGTGGTCATATATCTGTAAGCATAGCCAGTGTCATTTTCAGATGGAAATATTTCAATGTCATCTGCTTCAGTCACTCAGTTCAGTAACAACTGTGCTGCAGCAGACATGTTTTTATAAGAGGCGGTCTTTGTATCCTAAATTGTAAGCATTACTACATTTCATTGGTAGCATGCACTGTTATTTTTATGTTGTGGTTTCTTCATAGAGCACATATTGATTAAATGTTGTACTGCAGTAGCTAATCTTCCTTCTCTCCAGACTTGGCAGTTTTGCACTTGTTTGCAACAGCTATGCTAACTTTTAAAACCACGTTTTTTAAATAATTAGGCTGCAATCCTATGCATACTCACTAGGAAGCAAGTACCATTAAACTTAGTAGGACTTAATTCCAAGTAAACATGTTTTTGTTGCTCTCAATCTTTTGTCTGTTTTTGTGCAGTGTGGAATCTCTAGTAGCAAGCTGGTTGTTTAGTTCATAGAATGTGCTTTTCCAACCAAACACTTGACTGAGAATAGCAAAGCAAGGTGTCTCTAATGATAAGTAACTTACAAGTAAGGTGCATGAATTTTTAAATTGGCAGATTTATTACATTAGTTTGTTGCTGGTTTTTGCACAGTGCCTAGAAATTTCATGTGCTTTTATAAATAATAATATGTAAGCTTTCTAATTTTAGGTAACAGTAAGTGCCAACAGAATGCTTTTGTAAGCCTTCTATTATTTGTAGGATTGTAACGTTAGTGTTAAAAGCTACCTGTCATTATGTTCTAATACTATTAGAAAAATACTCTAATAAGCAAAATAGTAATAATGAATCAACTCACAGTTGTGGAACAGCTACTAGTTTTAGAAAGTCTAAACTGCCAGTTACAAACACTAGAATAGACTGAGAACTACTACTTTATACTTATTGTCACATATTTTCCTTTTGCTAGGGAGATTATAATCAAAGCGCAAGCTTCCATTACTTTTGTAGGCATAAATGAGGGTCACAGGGGCAAATTGTTTGCAACAGCAAAACAGAATTCCTCAATAAATAATTGTTAATCCTGAATTACAATATTTTATTTTTATAAGGCTTTTGTTGACAGATAAACATAATTAAGAATATAAACAGCCATATACTGAGGCACAGAATTAAATAACTAAAGAATTAAAGCAACGCACAGTTCTGTTATCATACTAGAAAATGAATAGTGTGAAGAGTGAATTGATTAAAATATTTGTGGGTAGTGCTAGACCTTTAGTGAACATGATGGAGGACAGAAATACTTAAGATTTATATACTCAAATTGATTTGGGACAGATTAAATAAAAGTGAACATGTGTGTGAGGTGAGAGATGTTCTCACAATTGCCTTGGCCATTTACATAGTGATAACCCCAACAAGAAGAGGGTGAAATTCAGCTGCTACCTTTATAGGGTAATTTGAACACAGTTTGGACCAGAAATAATTGCTGTTGGCAAGTTTGTTTTGTAAAAGAAAACAAAAATCACATCACATTATCATGAAGGGAAATAGCATAGCATTGTAGTATCCTGCAATCGGCTTGGACAGGGAGGCATTTTGTTTAACATGTTGAAGAGCTGTCGTCCCATCTGGGTTTACCATGACCGACTAACATCAGTGACTCTGTCTTAACCTTCTCTGCTGACTGCTAAGTTCTGGTCATCATTTGTGTGAACATGGTTACCCAGAGGATAAATATGTTTGATGTAATTTTCTTGGCGTGAAGACTTAGGGTATTTATATCTAATAGGGTTGGATTACTAAACCAGTGAATGGTGGATAGATTTTATTTTTTGTTGTTGTTCTGATTTAAATATTTGTATGTAAGATATGTTCCAGCTGTATCTGTGGCTCACACTTCCTTCTTTTTTTTTTAAAAAAAAGTTTGTTAGTCTTAACTGTTAAATGTGTCTTTAGAAATCTATTCCCTTTACTCCTCACACCTTTTTTTTCTTTTCTCTTCTTTTTCTACATTTCCAGTGATGCCTTTCTTTTCCTTTCCACTCACATTTCTTCAAGCTTTCCCCATTTACATCCCTTTACCATGGGTAATTCTTCTTCACTTGATGATGGTAAGGCTTTTTCACCTTCTGTGTGTCCTGTCATTATTTTCCCTGAAAATGAGTGGTATATTCTTACCATTCTCCTGACATCCTGTTGTATGCTGTGCTGTTGCAGATATTGTTGTTGTTATTATTTATTTATTTATTTATTTCTATACCACCCTTTATCCTAGGATCACAGAGTGGTTTAAAATATAAAAACACAAACTACATAACAAAATCAAATGTCAAAGAAAACAACAATTACCAGACTTTTAGAAGACATCTGAAGGCAGCCCTGTTTAGGGAAGCTTTTAATGTTTGATTCATTACTGTATTTTAATATTTTGTTGGAAGCTGCTCAGAGTGGCTGGGGAAGTCCAGCCAGATGGGCGGGGTATAAATAATAAATTATTATTATTATTATTACTATTATTAAGTAACAAACTAAAACAATACCCCCAGAACAGTTTAAAAGGCCATAGATTGTTTAATCTGGGGCAGTTCATATGGGGAGAGGTGTTGCTTGTGGTATTGATGTCCTGAGCTGTTTAAGGCTTTATAGGTCAAAACCAACACTCTGAATTGGGCCCAGAAATTAACTGGCAGCCAGTGCAGTCAAGCCAGGATTGGCATTATATGTTCAAACCATCTTCCTCCAGTGAACAACCTGGCCATTGAATTCTGCAGCAGCTGAAGTTTCCAAACCATATTCAAAGGCAGCCCTACATATAACACAGTTCAGTAATATAACCTAGAGGTTACCAGAGCATAGATAGCTATCTAGTTTGGTAGATGAAGAGGTGTTGCATATTTTTCAATTTTAATGCCTCTGCAAATAGTTTATTGGTTTATGCATTTCCATTATGCATACAGTGTCAAATCATTTGTTGTGAAATGGTTTGCCCACCTACAGTTTTAACACATATGTTTTTGGAGCATCACTGTAAGTTAAATCAGTAGCATGGTTAAAATACCTCAATCTCACCTTTACTCTAAAATAAATGCATGCAACTTGGACCAGTACAGCATTTAATTCCTTTTGCGGGGGGGGGGGGGGGATGCTCAATGCACATACAAAGATTCTATTAATGGGAGTGTTCTCTCCTGCTATAATTTTAATTTGATGTTTTCAGGCCCTGTAGAATGAACCAACTTGAAAGGTTATTCATGCCTTATGTGCCCTAATTTCCAGAGAAGGTGCATGAATTTTGTGCAGATTAAAGAAATGCCAAAACCTAGGAAGGTGCTTCTAAGTTCATTGTGTCAAGAGAAGGATTATTTTGCTCACATTTGTAGACAGAATGTGAGCAAAACACATGACGCATGCTCAAAATTAGGGAATAATGGGAAATAGTGCTCAGTTTTTAGTATGGTGGTTCTACATTACAATTTCCATGGAATTGCATTAGAGTGAATTTGTTAATTGTATGTCTGTAATGGGCACATGTTTCAGAAATTATTTTTTTCTAGCATAAGAAACTACCAATCAAGTCCTTAAGGCTGAAGTACAAAATAGGTTTTCGATCCCTATTTTTCAGATGTAAAATGAAGTAAATATGCATTCCTTTTAAGTTTGTGTATGAAGCTTGTGAACACCCGAGACTTGCTTTGTAGTTATAATTATGAATAACAATTGCTTTAACTATTACCTTGTTTTGAGGTCAGTTTTGTTAAATGTAAGTGAAGTTTAGAATCGTAGTGGTGTTTACAAAAAATGAATTAAAATGACCTCCCATTTTCTATTTTTAGGGAAAGGGTGGGCGAGTAGTGATATTATCCAGTGGCATTTGTTGTTGTGTCACATCATGCTCCCTGAAGTGAATGAAATTTAGCACAATGTGCTGGTATATCAATAATAAAGCCACAGTTCTATAACACAACAAGCAGCAAAGTGTGAATCTCATGTAAGAATGTGGAACAAAAGCCCTAGCACAATAATAGGAAAACAAATGTAATATTACCCACGTTTGAATTCAGCTGTAGTTACACATACATAAATCCATTTAAAACTGACTCCTCCTACGTCACAACTGAGGAGAAGTAATTGGGACTACTCCAATGACTCCTAAGATAGAGAGTCCTATTAGTGATGTGCAGACCTTGCCTTCTCTGTCAGGCAGTCTCTAAGAACACTTTTTCTACTAGCATTTAACAGGGATACTCAATGTCCCCACAACTAATTATACCTTACCTTTATGAACAAGGATGGGGCTAAAGAATCATGGGCAGGGCTTACTACATATAGGCAGTGCTTTTTTCTGGGGGTACGCAGGGGTAAGCATACCCCTAAACAGTTTGTGAATCTAAGTTTGGCCTCACTGAGGGACAGTATTTCAATATGAGTAGGAAAATGAGAGTACCCCTAAACATTTTTTTAGAAAAAATAGGACTGTACAGTAGTAACTTGGGTTACATATGCTTCAGGTTACAGACACTTCAGGTTACAGACTCCGCTAACCCAGAAATAGTACCTCAAGTTAATAACTTTGCTTCAGGATGAGAACAGAAATTGTGTTCCGACGGTGCGGCGGCAGCGGGAAGCCCCATTAGCTAAAGTGGTGCTTCAGGTTAATAACAGTTTCAGGTTAAGAACGGACCTCCGGAACGAATTAAGTACTTAACCTGAGGTACCACTGTATATAGGAGAACCTTGCAGGGCCAGACATCAGCTGGAAATGTCAAAATTTCCTACCAATGAGATCAGGAGGCAGAGAAAGCTACTAATCCTATGTTCCCATGCAACTAGTGACTGTCCACAGAGAGAATCATTTGGTAGAGGAGGGCAGCCTGTGTTGTTGTTGTTGTTTTCTGCTGCTGCTGTTTTGTTGAAGGGGAGCTGGCTTATGGCAGGGGCAGAAAGAGGTTATCGAACTACAGCGGAGGAAATGTGCAATCAAAGTTTAACTTTCATTTGCTTTTAGCATTTACTGACAGCAAGACATGAAACCTGTAACCCTTTCCTACGTGTGACTTGCATGACCTTGACTGTGTCCCTGCTGATGTAACTTGATTGCACACTTCCAAAGCAGATTATGTACTGCTCAAAAAAAAGTATTAATAGGAGTGATGAAGAAAGATATACTAGTATGCAGATAAGCTAGTGTTCAGTACTCGTGTCATTGAGTTCTTTCCAACTTACTATCAGCAGTTAACTATTTGAGAAAAGCTGCTTGGCATAACAAATGAAAGTAAAATATGTGGGTTGGACCCATAGTCAGTGAGCGGAAGTCATGCAGAAGGACTCCCCCCCCATGGTGTCCTTCTGTGCCCCTCCCCCTAGTTTCTTCTGAAGCTCCATTTGCAAAGGTTGTCTGGGGACTCAGAGCTGCAGGGCGGAAGCCCCATAGCACGAATAGCCTTCCACTCATGCAATTCTGGATCCAGCCCGTTATGAGCTAATCTTTGCTGTCCCATTTCTGTATATGAGCATTCTATAGAGACCGAAAAGAAACCAAGAGGTCAGAATCAAGCTTGCTGTGACTTGTTTTACTCAGCTGCCAAATTGATCAAGTTTGACAATACTAAATACTTTATTTGTGTATTTTTTATGGAAATAAATTTTGCTTTGGATCATAAATTTACACTACACTCTTGGGCATCACAAACCTAATAGGAAGCTCTCGGTACATTATTGTATCATCTTATCTCTGTAAGGATCAACTTGCAACTTCATACTCTGTCAAATACTGACTGACAGCATGTGTAACATTTCACTTTGGTAAGGACAGCCTGCATCCTTCAGGACCTAAAGGAACGATTAGAAGAAGACCTTTTAGGAGTCAAAGGGAGCAGTTGCTTGCAGGCTGAGGGAAGCAAATTGCCTGGATACTTCACTCTTGAGGCGGGGCCTTTGCAAAGTGATGCTACCAACTCTTGTAGACTCTTTTAAAAAACGCAAAATAAAGAAAATAAAGCAATTTTAAAATTTAAGTATGCATTCTGATTAATTTGGCTTATTAAATTGTTGCCAGCTAAGATTATTATTGTCATTATTATTACTTGTGAAAATGCTATTATTAAATTATTCATTGACCCTAAGTACAGTATTGGATATTAAACTGTCTTTGCTTGTTTGTTTGTTTGTTTACTGCATATCATGCCCTTTAATATGTTTTAAAGTAGGGTTGTATTTTTTTCTTGATTTTACTGTGTTATCTTTTAATAAATGCATTGAGGGGTGTGGTGTTTTTTTTCTACTTACAATTAAGCAGTATATAAATTTTATGAAATAAGAAAACAAACAAACAAATATCCATACTCCGAAGGAACACAAGTCTTATGAGGAACAGTTGAAGGAGCTGGGTATGTTTAGCATGGGAAAGAGGAGATTGAGAGGAGATGCAAATACAGTGGTGCCCCGCAAGACGAACGCCTCGCAAAACGAAAAACTCGCAAGACGAAAGAGTTTCCCGGGAAGGCAGGCGGGGGGGAGGAAAGACTTTCGCCCCCTGCCGGCCTTCAGAAGAGGTCCTGGACCTCTTCTGAAGGTCGGTGGTGGGCAAAAGTCTTTGCTCCCCCCCGCCTGCCTTCAAAAGCCGTCGGGATAGCGGAGAAACGGCAGAGAAGTCTCCGCTGTCCCGGGGGCTTTTAAAATGCTGGCGGTCGGTAGCAAAGCCCTCCTGTCCCTGGAGCTTGCGGGGCGGGAGGTGGGGAGAAGGGCTTTTCTTCCCCCCGCCAGCCTTCAGAACAGCCTTCTGAAGGCTGGTGGTGGGAAAAAAAGCCCTTGTTTCCCCCCCCCCCCAGCCTTCAGAAGAGGTCGGGGGACAGACTGTCCCCGGACCTGGTCTGAAGGCGATTTCCATAGGAACGCATTAATTGATTTTCAATGCATTCCTATGGGAAACCGTGCTTCACAAGACGAAAAACTCGCAAGACGAAAAGACTTGTGGAACGAATTAATTTCGTCTTGCGAGGCACCACTGTATCTAAATGGCTGTCACATGGAAGTGGGAACAAGCTTGTTTTCTTCTGCTCTGGAGGGTAGGACTCCAGGCAATGGCTTCAAGTTACAAGAAAGGAGATTCCGACTAAACATTAGGAAGAACCTTTTTGACCGTTGGAGCTTTTCGACAGTGGAATGGACTCCCTTGGAAACATAGGAGCCACCTGCCAGGCACCAAGGTCCCTTCGCCCAACCAATAAAATATTTGATGGGGCTGGTTTCCCCCCCCCCCCAGTTGATGGGCATTGCCATTCAAATGGGGGGGGGGTGGCCGCATCTTGTGATCAATTATGCGGGACAAGACTTACCTGCCTCCCCCCAATATTTTATTCAAGTTGGCACTCCTGCTTGGGAAGTGGTGGACTCTCCTTTTTTTGGAGGTTTTTAAGCAGAAGTTGGATGGCCCATCTGTGATAGATGCTTTAGTTGAGATTCCTGCATTGGTTGAACTAGATGACCCTCAGGGTCCTTCCAGCTCTAGAATCCTATGATTCTATGATTGCTTTTGAAAGTATAGTTGGATATAAAGCAAAGGTGCATAGGTTACTTCAATCTTAATGGGATGAAATCAAATGAGGATGAACTATAACTTCAATCAACTCCAAGTATGGGCTATGCTGGCTGAGACTGATGGGAATTCAAGTCCAATGGCCTCTGGAGGGCCACAGGTCCCCCACTTGTGCTCTGTAGGAAAATTCAGAGTCCAATTGATGCCAGCCAGCCATCTCTGCCTGTTAACCTTCTCTAAGAAAGATTGGGTTTCTCACTGACTGTACATGATGCGTTCAATGTCCTTTCTTGCTGGGGATTATGGAGCTTCTGCGTTAACCCCATGATCTCTGGCAGCAAAACCTATGTACCTTTTAAAATATCTAAACACATTTTAACCACTTAGTTTTCAGTTATTTTCAGCTAGAGTATTGTTGTTTTAAATGCTAGCTAGCCTGAGTATGTTTTAAATAAAAATGCATATAAATGTGCATAAAACAATCCTGGATCAAGGATCTTTTTACAAAGGGGTTCTGCTAGGAAACCTGGATTTGACAGAATGGAAATACAGAAATACAATGTAATATGTGAATGTAGTTTAAATATCTCATTTGTCATCTTCTTGAGTTGACTCCATGATTTGACAGTCTAATGTGTACGCATATATATATTCATGTTTTTAAGATCTGGAAGGTTTTGATTCCGTAATACCAGTTGCTGAGAAGCTCAGTCACCCAACAACTACTAGACCAAAAGCTACTGGCAGAAGACCTCCTTCACAATCATTCACATCTGTAAGTATCCTCTATGAACTGGATATTTAAGAACATAGGACACTGAGTCAGACAATTGGTCTATTTCCTGTCTTGTCTATAATGGCAGGCAGTGACTCTGCGGGGTTTCAGACAGGAATATTTGCTGCACTACATTCTAGGTGCCAGGGATTGAACCTATGGCCCTTCTTTATCACACCTATTGTAGTTTTAAAATCTCATTTGTTTCCTTCTTGAGTGACTTGGTAATTTTGACAGTGTGTGGTATATAGATATATATTTTCATGTTTTTAAGATTATCCAATTCCCTAAGTGGTTTAACCCTGGGAGGCAAGAGGAAGTACTCAATATTTGATTAACTCACATCTACTTACAATAAGGTTTCTTGCTTTGTCAGTGTCACTGTTAGATTTATTGCAGCATACCTATAATTTCTCTCTCTTTTTTGGTCTCTTCTTTAGCTTAATTGCAAACACGCAATCATGCTTTGATGCTTGTTTGCAAATGTTCTTTGGAAAAGAGTGGAAAGAAAATATTTGCTAAATCCATTTGCGCCTAGGCAAGGATTCACACAGTTCAATGCCCATTTCATCAGCAGTTCTTATGCCTCTCTTTGTGCAGGAGGTTTCACAAAAACAGTAAAATATATTTTGTGCAATGCTCTTATCATGAGGTTTAAAAACATGCCTTCTGCCTCAGGAAGATGCCTTCCATCATAGAGTAGCCCTTTTGGATCCAACTTTGCAGGTGCAATGCATATGGAGAAATTTCCAACATACTAATTTGGATTACTAAATTAATAGGGAAGGTATTAAGAGACTCTGAGAACCTCATTTCGCTGAATAAGGAGAGGCCTCTCTCATCTTTGGCCCTATTTGCACCAAAGTTGCTTGGGAAGAGGGATTGGTTGTTAAACCACTCTGGGAATTGTAGCTATGTGATGGGAATGGGGTTTCTTAACAATTCTCGGCACCCTTAACAAACTACAATATCCAGGATTCTTTGTGGGAAGCCAGGACTCTTGAAAGCGGTATGATACTGCTTTAAATGTAGAGTGCAGACGAGGCCTCTATTGGAATATTCTGCCACCTGCTATCCCATCCCCTTTCCCCATTGTGAAGCTTGCTGCCATTGCTACCACCCCTTGGGCACAGAGGAAGGGGATAACAGGAGTGGAGTGTGACCAGAATCAAGGCAAGGGAACCCTGCTTAGTTCTTACTCCATACTTTTCAAATGCTTCTGTAAAGTGTGGTCCACAGTAGATTAGTAGTATACACATTTTGTATCAGGGATTAGGTCTACCAATGCTTCTGTCTCGTTGAAAGTTAGTCTGTTACATTTAAGTATTTGTGGAAAGAAAATACTTCTGTGTTTCCACAGTCTTCACTTTCAAGTCCTGACTTCTTTGATTCTCCAAGTCCTGAAGATGAAAAGGAGGAACATGTTTCTCTTCCGCACAAAGTAGCTGAACCATTAAAGAAAGCAAAGACTGTTACAATATCGCTAGTAAGTGATTTAGGTTGTTTGTATCAATAGTAAGGGCTGCTGTTTGTGGTTGCTAATGTAATTATGGTGTCGCTGTTTTGAGGCACAGGTAAGTACAGTGTAATATGTCCATTAATATACACAATCTGATTTGTATGGTCTTTCCACTTCAAAGGTGGGGTGCATGATCTCCTGATTTCCACAGTTATTCCCCCTTCCTAAAAGTATGAAAGGAAAATCAACATGACATGTACACACAGATCACACACAGTTTGATGTGTTTGGTGATAAATCCATATGATCATAAGTACAATTCCATGTTCCACCACATACAAGCTATTGCTAGGAAGTCAGACATCTGAGCAATTCCATGGTGACTTGTCCAGAGAATTTAATGTCTAGGCAATGATTTGAGCAACATCTCTCATTTTTCAAACTTAGTTTTCTGCCTCCAGTACCTTTCCAATGGGGGCAAGTATAGCCCCATATAGCAAACCAAATTATGTCTTCTAAAATGTTTGAGGACAAAGTTCTTTCACTTGTGCAGACATTTATTCATTCTCATTTCAGACTTTTAGAATGCAATCCTATACCTGCCTATTCAGAACTAAGTCCCACTGAGTTCAGTTGGGCTTATTCCCAGAAAAGTTGCTATAGGATTGCAGTCATACACATGCTACATTATAGGAGGTATTATAAGACACATTTAGCAGCTAGACTTCATTTGTTGTAGAAATTCCATTTCCTTCCATAACCTTAAACTCTTTAGGTTCTAAAGAACCTAAAGGCTTAAATAATAGGAACAGAGGAAGCTGTCATTCCAAATCAAGGGCAGACATGAGTCTTGTGGGATCTACTTTGATGGATCTCAGGCTTCTAGTAAAAACAGTCAGAGCCAGGCTCAAAAGATACACACTTAGAAGTCAAGAATTCTGTTCCCAAGGATTTGTTTTTGAGTACCAGAACATAAGAAGAAGAAGAAGAAGAGTTTGGATTTGATATCCCGCCTTTCACTCCCTTTAAGGAGTCTCAAAGTGGCTAACATTCTCCTTTCCCTTCCTCCCCCACAACAAACACTCTGTGAGGTGAGTGGGGCTGAGAGACTTCAGAGAAGTGTGACTGGCCCAAGGTCACCCAGCAGCTGCATGTGGAGGAGGGGAGACGCGAACCCGGTTCCCCAGGATTACGAGACTACCGCTCTTAACTACTACACCACACTGGCTCTCCATAACCCTTTCACACAGAAATCTTCTCCTGGTTATCCCCACCGTCACCACCTACAGTTGTCTTAATTTCATCTCTATCCTTTTTGTGGCAGGGTTTGTATCATTTTGTTGTTGCTGTTATACTAACAGTTGGAGTCAAAAATCCTTGATGACCTGTTTTGAATTCACTAGAGATCTACCAATAGAGCCCTATCTACCCATCCCTGCCCTATACTGGTTAGACTATTTGTCCCCACTTTCCCTGATCCCACCTACTACCTGAAATTATTTTAACTAAACATTCTAATGATTGAATCCAAGTGCTTCTGCTTGCAAAACATGTTCTCTGCCACTGAGTTGTGATCTCTCTCTGTATGGTTATTATATAACAGTATAATGGTGGTTTTAGCACTTCTGCATTCAGAGCCAAATTGATTAGTTACATTTTATATTTAAAAACAAGAAACAAAACAGCCAAGTGCTATTACATAATTTTGAATTATTTCGTGTCGCAGGAGAAATTCTTGTTTGTGCGAGTGGGCCCTGTTGTATTTTGCATATTTCCCCCACGCACATCCTGACCCAGTTTCTGGTGACATTTTTCATTGGTCAGTAATAGCAATTCAGAATGAAATTTGCCCAGCAGCATTCCCATGGGTGACAGCTCCTGGCAGGCTCCCGTCAGCATGATGTTAAGATCAATTTGGAAAGATGTGTTTGAGAAGCTATGCTATTTACATTGTGGCCAATTCTTATGGAACATCTGGACAGGATTTCTTCAGCATAGCTGGGCAGAAGAAGAGAAAAAAAAACATAGGATACTGGAGCTTCTTTTCTTGTTAGCATTCTAATGTTTGGGTGTGGTATTGTCGTTTTTTTATAGGTATCTGATAACAAAGCTTCACTGCCTGCCAAGCCAGGAGGCTTAACAAGTGGAAGTACTCTTCCATCTTCATTATCATCCTCATCTGCACTTCATCCAGTTTCAGCAGGAACAACAGGTCATAGGTCAAATTCCCCATCTTTGTTCAGCAGTGAAGGAAAGCCAAAGACTGACCAATCCAGCCAAGGTGAAGCAGCTTTGGATGAGTTAAGAACACAAGTGAAGGAGCTGCGAACTATCATTGAAACAATGAAAGACCAGCAGAAGTGAGTGTTACTGTATCGCTGGAGGGTGTAGACTATCCCCTTTCCATACATTACCCCAAGTGAGCCAGATCCCTTTGTGTCCATTAATAACTTTTTATGTGTTTGCATGATTTGTCTTTTTCTTTGGAATATCCTTCCTCAACTTGGCGCCTTCCCGGTGCTTTGGACTACACCCATCAGCTCCAGCCAACATAACCATGCCAGCAATGGCTGGTGGGAGTTGTAGACCAGAACATCTGGAGGGCACTAGGTTGGAGAAGCCTGGTTTACAGATAGATGAAAATGTATGAACGATTGTTTTAGAGCTTCTGTATTCAGAGCCAACTGATTAGTTATGGTGGAGAACTTTATTGCATTTTTCAGTTCTTTTAGCGTGACTTATTTTTTAAAATGCCATGTTTTCGTTTACCTAGAGAGGCTGCTGACTAATCTTCCCCAAATTATTTTTAAAGATGGGTAAAATCCCTATTATACTTACCTATATTTTCCTCAAGATGCTGCTACTTTGAGGACACTAATTCATACCACGATGAATTCTGCTGGTATTAGTCATTTTAGAGGATTTTATGCTGTCTGGTAATCTCTGTTTTCAATAGGGTTTATTCTTATTCTTCTTTTGCCATGCCTGAAAACAGGAGATACTTTTCAGTTTTTCCAGGAACAGCAATTCTGCTGAGCTGAGTTAGGTACCATATATTATAGGAAAAGGAGTGGGACTTTAATCACACCTACCTTCCTAAGCAGCTGCCTGCTGTTCCTATTCACTTCCTATTTTGCTTTTTCTAGAAAAGAGATTAAACAATTGCTGTCTGAATTAGATGAAGAAAAGAAGATCCGGCTACGATTACAGGTACTTGTATCATATGTGGCCTTAGACAACTTTATAGAAAGAGAACAATTTTCATGGAAAATAAAAATAGAAGATAAAAACTCCTAATGCAAATATAATCCTGCTAATATTTAATCTGTTTAAGTTGATTGAGATGAAACAAATATAAAAACATGTGAAACTGTAAGAATTTTGTTTGTTTTACTGATGGTAGTTTAGCATTTATTTTGTGTTGCAACTTATCCTGGAAGGAAGGGCAGGCTATAAATCTTTTAAATAATAAACAAAACATGATAATTCCTACCTGCCCGCCCCCTGCTCAATATTAAGATGTTTTGCAGCATCCAAGACCTGAAATAATACTATCCCCAAAGCATTTTGATTTCCAGAAACAGGAAAAAAAGCAATATAGTAACTATGGTTTATTATAAATGGGGTGAATAAATGACCATAATGCTGGGAAATGTGTATTAATCCTTTCTGTTCACACTTGTCTTCTTCCTCACAAGTTGCTGTTTGTTCAAAGATTTGATCAGTTGTGTAAGTGCATGCATGTGCAGTATCACATGCCTCCATATCTCAAAATGAAATACTGCATATTAGTCTACGTATGCTAAACATTTAGTGCTTTTCTGAAAAGTGCACAATCATTGTGAAAAGTTGAACTGTGTTGCTGTGCTAATATTAAAGCAGGAAACTGGTAAGCCCTGTTTGGGCATTCAGATTACTTGCATGTAAACAGCTGTATGAAGGGGAGAGCTGCTAAGCCCTGCTCTCCTCCACTATATCATCATCATCCCTTTTATAGTCCTCCACAAGTTTGATGGATCGTGGTTTGACCTTTTTAGTGAAGGGGAGTTCCACATTGTAACAAAAACTTCATACAGAAATAATTTCTAAGGCCTTCTTTGAGAAGCAATGGGGAAGTTCTGACCCTACAGAAGCTGTTGGATTCAGCCCAGCCAGCATGAGCAAGTTACAGATAATGTGAGTTCAATAGCATATGGAAAGCCCCAGGTTCCTCATCCCTGCTCTAGACTATAACATTCAGAGCTGCCTTCTTGGCAGAGAGACACGTGGCCAATATAGTTAGATGCTATGGAGGAAATCCAAGGATTGGCCAAACACAAAGGTTTTCAAATCAAACTGTTAATAATATTGATGTTCTGCAGCTGCCTGTAAAGTGCATATTGTGCTCTGTTGAATAGCTGATGCTTGTAGAAGCTCGTAAGCAGAGTATCAAAGTGGAAGCCTCTGAATATAGAGGTCTCATTTAGATATCATGACTGAAACCTAAAGGTCCATCTTCCATGGATCTGTCTAACCCAGCTTTTGGCAACCTGCTACTATCCAGATGCTTTTGTCTACAACTCCCATCAGCCCTAGGCTGCAGTTGGGATCTGTAGTCCAAAACATTTGAAGGGCACCGAGTTGCTGAAGGCTAATCTAACTTTAATTAGAAGAAGAAAAAGGGGGAGGGATAGCCATTATGACACCCTTCTGTTAATGAATTAATATAAATGCATAATTTACTCATTTACCTACCGTACTTACTTTAATTTGCTGTGAACCTCCCACCCATCAAATTCATTGCAGAATCCAGAGTTCTAATAATAAACTTTCTCTTCCTCTGTTTCTTCTGTGCCAGTCATTATTTTAAGAACCTCTCTAACCTATACTCAAAGAGCAATCCAAACTCCCTATTGACATGGTTTGGAAGTGGGAGAGTTGTGCCTCCACTAACCTGGCCAGACTCTACTGGCGGCTCAGTGAAGGACCATTTTTCTGCCCGCCCCCCATCGCCACCTTCCACCTGGCCATCATGAGAGGTGTTGCTCACAAGTGCAGCAGTGGCTGTTCTTCTGCCAATCAGGGGGTTGGATTTCAAGACTTAGTCATCTTGGGTGGTTTACAGAATTCTCCATCACATTATGCTTTCCCTTATTGGTTCCTTTCCACGTAGGATTTTCTGAGCTGTATACAGTATTCTGAATGGGGACAGCAACATGCTTTGTATGAATATAATGACAGTATGGTACTAACGGTGTTATTTTCTGAGTAATTTCTGACATTGACTTAAAGAAGATACAGTATGCTGCCACTGCCTAGCTAGAAGGATTTATTAGGCATTGGGCAATGTTAACATTTGATTCAAAAGCTAATTGCGTGGAAATGGTTTAAACTGGAACTTTTTGTCTTTCTATAGATGGAAGTTAATGATATAAAGAAAGCTCTTCAATCAAAGTGAATTCTGGATAGATGGAATGTTGTATTATTCATCGTGACAGAGACTTTTATGCCCCAGACAAAATAACTTTGTGCCAAATGATTAAAGATCTGCCTACACCCCTTTGTTTGAACAACTAGCACAAGAGTTTTAATAGCACAACACAAATTCCAGCGAAGAGGAGGAATTTCCATGTGGCTTGGTTATCGCACTGTTGTGACTGAAATTCTTCTTACTGTGCTAAAATCTTCTCTACTTCAAGTTCACAGGCAATTGAAAACTCAGGCAGTTTAGTTCATAGTGGTACTATTTTAATGATGTTTTCCATAAGTAAAATCTACTTCAGGTTTATCAGTTTACAGGTTTTATGATTTTGACTTTTTAAATTGTCTTTTGTCACACAGATTCTTAAAATGTTTGTATTGCATATAGCCAGAAATGAATGTTGATATCTGGGTGAGGAGTCCTTTATTTGTTTCTCCCCCCCCCCTCTCTCTCTCTCTCTCTCTCTCTCTCTCTCTCTCTTTCTCTCTCTCTTTCTCTCTCTTTCTCTCTTGCTTCACATAGAACAGCTTTATGTGTTGTTTTAAATACGATTACATATGCAATCTTTTGTCCAAAAATTATCTACAAGATGAATCTTAAGTTTGTGTACAAATAGTGTATTTAAAAGGAAAAAAATGAAGATAAATTGGTCTTTGCAATGATTTGTGCCTTCTTTTGCCAAACACTGATTGGAGCTGGTTGTAGACCAGGTCTTAGAAATGTAGCTATCACAATGAGGCCTGACAGTCCACTAGAGGTCACTCTTTCAGTATTTTAGCTGCTTGCTCCTAAGAGAACATGTTTGGGGTTTTTTGTTTTTGCTAAGGTGGTATAATGACCACAGCATGTTGAAGCTGCTTTCTTTCAACAACTGTGGCTTATTCAACTGAGAATTCACTGCTGCTTGATTTCATTCAAACTTTAAACACTTGCTTTCATCTCTAGGTTTGCACATCTTGGGTGAACAGAATATGCATAATCTAAGAGCAAAAATGAATAAAATATAAAACAACAAGAGAGAGTTGTATTATTTCATGCACAGATATTGTGCAATATTAACCCGGTGTTTATTATCAATTGCTACATCTATTGTGAACTTCGTAATGTGGGGAAATGGTGTGATTTTTGTATAATGGCATCCTAGAAGCTGGGCTTTATTTCCTAGGGTTACAGAAAAGCAGTATTTAACTCATCTATTTATAGATAGTGAGAATCTCAGATTTCAAGGTAAATTGAGTGTATGTGCACATGTGCACAATCTAAAAATAGTTCATGACAAAAACTGTAATTTCCTATTTTAATAATAGATTGCATTATGAATACAATCCTATGTGTGTCTCCTCAGATGTAAATCCAATTCAATGAAAATTATTCCCAGATAAGAGTGCAAAGGACTGCAACCTCACACTTACTAAGAGAGTAAGCCCCATTGAATTTAGTGAAACCTACTTTTGAGAAAACACACATAGGATTGGTTTGTGTGTTTCCTTGTACAATTAAGGTATTTGTGCTGCTGAAACATCCACTTGTTGCTGTCCAGTGGTGTTTTGGCTCTGCTCTGTGGTCAGAGCTATGAAGTTTACATTAAATATCACACGGTGACTCTGTTTATCATATCACATGACCATTTAGCATTCTCCTCTCCCCCACCTTAGGAATTCAGAGTTGTTCGTTTGACTTCTAGTTTGATTTTAATTGGCTTGAAAGCTTCCAACTTCATGGTAATGTCTATAAAGATTTCTATAGTTCAGTTCCAGGAAGATGGAACAGCAGGTTTTAGATTTAGTGATGCATCAGAATCCTTGTGTTAATCATGTCTATTTCTTACTTACTACTTAACTTTAACACAATCACTAATTGAACATTTTTCACTGTGATACCTCTATTATTTTAAAGCTGCATTACGATCTCTGTATTCAGAAAACCAAACCCATTTTGATCAATATATTTCCATCGTGCTTTAAGCATGAGGAAATTTTGTGAAATCAACAGAATAAACTATTGCCCAGTTCTAAGACTAGCTAGTGCTTGAGATATTATGCTGTAACAAATGCACCAATGCAGTGCTACATGATTTAGCATTGCAGTAAAATACAAGCCAGCTCAAAGTGCTTAGGAATGGACAGAAGGCAAATAGAAGCATGCCAAAAGTCTGGGTTTCAGCATGTGGTCACGACACCTCTTCAGTGGCATGCTATTTTGAATGTTTTACAGGAAACAGGTGCTTTTAACATGCACATGTGTCCATGTTGAGGATGTCCCATGTGTACCAAACTGGGGCAAGTAAATGAATATGCAAAGTTGCCATGAGACAGAGCTTCTCAAAGCCACTTGTAGAAAATGGATTCATATAGAAGCTGCTTCCATGTGGTTGCATTGCACGTTGCTCTGATAACAACTGATGAGAAAAACCCCATGTCAGTTGAAACATTTGGTTACTTTTCCTGCTACCATCACTTTTTTTTCGGGGGGGGGGGGCTGAGGATGTACATCTATATACAAAGGTTACCAATTGAAGGCCAGACCTGATCGTCGCAATGTGTGGCACCCACACAACAGTGGTAGCATATTAATTAGACCTATGGATGATATAGGCTCTTGTTTCCAACCAGGTCTTTATAGATCTCTTGTAGTTTTCTAGCAATAAGAATTTATAGCTACTAACTTAAAAATTAAGAATTTGACAGGCAGACAAGTAATGCTTCTAAATTTACAGATATTTGAAACTTGAGATTGTAGGATAGCATAGTGGATTTCTGATTTCACTCACCTGGAAAACTAACTTTGAATAATTATAGTATGGGTTCAAACACAGGGCCGTGTTATTTTTTTGTGGGGAGTGGGACAGAGGGACCTATCTTAATTCAGCATTGTCTGACCTGAAATCAGGTTCTCTATCCCCCCCCTTCTTTCTCCCTTTCCTGTTGCAATGGTACATTGTCATTTTATAAAACTGTATTGAGGAGTCCAACGTATTGTGTGATTTGTAAAATAAGATTAAATGAGATTTTGTGGAAATACCTTGTTTAAAGCTTTGTTGTTCTTGGAAAGATGAATTATCGCTTATTCTGCATTATAGTTACAAAATAGGAAGCATTTTTCAAAGAAATTACACTTCCAGTGCTTTAAAAGAAATGACCAATTATTCATTTACAGCCATTGTTATAATGTAGTTATGCCAGAAATATTTATTTTTCTCATCAAAGCAAATAGAAAGGAACACACTGCAAACTCACCTTGAACTGAAGGTGTCTACTTTTGTTGGAATTGCCATGAATTGCCGTCAGTGGGCACAGATGAAGCACAAATTTGGTGCTAGTTCTATTAAGCAACTTTTGCTTGCATTTTATTTCATGGTGAATTCAAGTTGCTTTAGTCATTATGCATAGCTAAGTTTGTTTTATAACTCATATTTAATATATGTTTGCATTGCATAATTCTGACATGTTTCCTTATATAATTTACTAAAACGTCGTGTATCTACTATTTCCTTTTTGTTCAAAATCTCAAATTAAGGCAACTCCTTAGTATTACAGCACAATCTATATACCAACTCTGAGTTCAGTGTAACATGTAGATAAATAAACTATTTAGACATCTGTGTTCCATGCTAGCCTGGACCACTAGAATTCCTGGCAAATGGGGATGGGTTTACCTCTGGAACACAGCGGTCAAATATATTAAACTAGAGAAAATGCGCAAATGTTTTCTTCCCTGCAACAAAACCAATTATTTGTGCAAATAGTTTGCACACTATGGCCTGGTTTGCATAAAAGAGTAGGCCAAACTATAGCTTACCAAAGCCTTACAAATTTATGAGCTAAAGAGGAGCTTTGCAGCTCCTTTGTTGCTGCTTTATTCTTCATTGAACTAAGCTCAGCTTTGGCTTATCATGTTGTCCAAATTTGGGCTTCTGGTTAAGTTGTTTCCTCACTAACCATGAGCTGTAGTTGAGTAAAAAAGGATTGGACTGCCTGCCCCATCCCTGTCCCTAACACACACACCCCCCAAGCAAAGTTGCTTAGTCTTTTTGCCACCTCCTCCTTGGTGTAGAAAACATGAGCAAGCCCTTACAGCTACTAACCTGAAAACTCTTCTTATTGAGTCCCATACCAGACAGTGACTCCCAAAAGCTGATACTTGCAGCCACCTTTGCAGCCAATGTGATTATAGAAAATGCAACTGTATAATAATGGGGGGAGTTCAAGACTGCTTCCCAAGTAAAATATTTGCTTGCTGTTTTAAAAGAACTAAGCCAAGACTTGAGAGACCCAAGCTACAAAAATTTATCCCATTTCCTCTCAAGTTAGAAAAACATATATAGAAAAGAAAGAAAATATATGTAGAAAAGAATCAGTTTTTTCCTTCATTCAGTTACCGTAATTGTGTTTTTGAGAGACTGATTCATTTGGCTGGAGGAAGAGTAAACATTGGTTCTCTGTGGTTTTGGCATTATCTAGTGTAGCTCTAGCTCCTCAGTAGTTGTAATTGTGTATCCTTTCTCAGCTGATCCCAGGCAGATGGCAAAAAAGTTAAGTACCAGCACCTGTTAAAAGGTTGCTCAGCTACTGCTAATGAAAGTCAGGTCAGCCTGCAGCAAAGGGGAAATGGCTCTGCAGATCTCCAAGTGTAGTGGATGGAACAGGAAAGGTAAGTTTCCAAAGACGTTAACAGAAGGTCTGAAAAGCAACTGCAGTGGCAAAGTGCATCTTGCAGTACACTACCGTGGGCCAATAGTATGAGGTGATTCATTGTGTTGTGAAGTAGACAAAATGATCTCTCCTCTAGACTTTTATGTCTCTTTTCCTAATGGGTTTCTGAAAGCTGGTGGGGACTCTCAAGTGGTATGTGCAGGTCACACCTACCAGCCAGTGTTTGGGCTTAACTAGCAGGATGTGTTTGTGTGCGTGCATGCGTATAACGTGAAAGAAATTGCCTGGCAGTTTGATTTTGGGCAGCAAGAGAAGCAGGCTGTTGCATCTAGCTAGCAAGAAGCAGCATTGGGGGAAGCTGCAAACATATGCAATTGCTTAACCCATGATCCTTTAAAGATGGGACATTGGCTGGCTTGCTGCCTACAGTGCACAGCTTTGTATATTTGTAAATAAGCGCATCTTACAAAAATGCCACCGGTCTTTAGTACTTCTTGGCCCTTGCAGGAGAACCACGCCTGAGACTGGCTGCTACAGCCCAGCCCAGGAAGGATAATGTGTGTGTGATTCTTGTATGATTTTGAATTTGAGCTCAGTGCATGATCTGGTTTGTGTAATAAGGCTCGGCCCTAGAAATATGAGAAGTCATAAAGAGTGAACAGAGGATTTGCAGTGTGACCTTTGGTCTCAACAGAATAAGCACATCTAGTGGATTGATCTAGGTCTCATATTAGCAAATGTTCCACATAATGGGAATGTTAAGGCAGGGATCTTCAAGGGATGATCCACAGAAGAAATGGCTGTTTCTGCTTTCTCCCACCTGGTTCTGTTTTGCAAATGCCTCCAGGCTATTCTCAATTGGCAAAGGAGTAGTTCTGACTCCCTCCCAGAAGATAAGCTAACCCTCCCTATATTTTCCACTCTGACCAGAAGAGCATTTCATAGGAAACCCAATTTCCTTTGCTTCCTCAGTCAGTTTCAATTATGGCTTTCATTTGGCTTTGGGAGGGGGGCACCAATTTAAAAACAACCTGGAAGAAGGCATTTGAATGACGTAGTGGGCAGACAAAGCATTAAGCACTTTCTCACCTGCTGATTCTAACTTCCTCGACATTATTGTTACTGCAGAGATACAGAGCTGGCTACTCCGTATTTTCCCCATAACATCTAGTTCTGCTCCTAATCCCTTTTTCATTTGGTATAAGGAGGCAGGCACAGAATCTGGCGTGCTTTCTTAAGTATTTATAGAATGGAATTGGACCAGTCACTGTTAAGTTAGTTGTTATTCTGAATGGCATTTAAAATTTATCTACCACTTATGGAGTGTCCCTTCGAGGAAAATATAACGTATTTGTGTGCATGTCTCCACACACTCAATCAGAGCTGAGTTTGCTAACTTCAGTGCTGCAGTGTTCCTTTGTTTGTTCTTATCTGCTATAAAGGTCTGCTATGCGAGAAGTGAGGTTACAGGGAACCAGACAGAGGGCCTTCTCTGTAGTGGTGCCTGCCCTGTGGAATGCCCTCCCATCAGATGTCAAGGAAATAAGCAGCTATCTTATATTTAAAAGACATCTGAAGGCAGCCCTGTTTAGGGAAGGTTTTAATATATAATGCTGTATTGTTTTTAACACTTGATTGGGAGCCACCCAGAGTGGCTGGGAAACTTAGCCAGATGGGCAGGATTTTATTGATTGATTGATTGATTGATTGATTGGAATAAGATTACGTAATGTTTAGTATTCCTCTCCCCTCTCTTGTCCATAAATGTGACATACTAGCATGGTGAGAACTGCACTACTGATACCCACTACTTTATACTTCTGCGTCTGTATTGTGGCAAAGCCAAGTAGAAAAAGAAGACAACAGCAGCTCTGAACATCAGTGTTTAAGTGACATTTGGAGAATCAATCCCATTGGGTGTTGCTTAAAGAACAGCAAGTACCTGTTTGGTATTCATGTTTTCTTAGAGACAGCAAGAAAATAACCAGGGGCAATTCTTTGATCGAATCCACCATCTTATAGACAATGACACGGAATTTAATCCCATGGGTTAAGAAATCCTTATCATTGGCCAACACAAATGTTTTTAAAGTGGGTCTTCTAAATTGTACTTCCTACACAGTATGAACCTTAAGACCTTCCTGTTTAGACAGGAAATGATCAAGGGAAACTGAAATTGCAAAGCAACCCACAAAGTGGGAAAGTTCAAAGAAAAATGTAGCCATACATTATGTGCTAGTCAAGTGTTACCATTTTATCTAATAAGACCACACACTTTCAGTTTTCTTCCCCTCAGGGTGGTTGTAAAGAACAAAGGAATACTAAATTATAAAAACTTAAGGA
This sequence comes from Podarcis gaigeae, assembly GCF_964106915.1. Taxonomy (NCBI): domain Eukaryota; kingdom Metazoa; phylum Chordata; class Lepidosauria; order Squamata; family Lacertidae; genus Podarcis; species Podarcis gaigeae. Next base: position 43,122,269 of record NC_139677.1, on the reverse strand, counting down.
AAATACATGCTATTGACCATACTATATGTATGAACAGAACTCTATGATGCCACACTTAATAGTATTAATTTCAAAATTATGAAGAACAGAAGATAAACATAAAACATTAAATGACCATACTCACATTCGAATTATATTATGTTGATATTTACTTTTAAATATTTCCTTTTTATATAACCTTTATTCAATTTTAAATCTAACACTCTCTAAACAGAATGTCTCGAGATATATAGTGTTTGCCTTTGCATATGCAAAACAACTTATAAAACCACAAAAATCAATCATCAGTAAAATAACATTTTAAAAAATATTTTCTACACAGTTTTACATAAAAAATAGATCAAATGCAGGAAAGATCCACATTTAAAGCAGCATAACTAACAGAAAAGCAAAATATTCTCTTAAGCCTTAAAATGTTACAAATAAAATAATTCCATACTCCTAAAGCATCATTAGCAACTAAACGCAATAACTGAGACAGTAACTCAAACCTCCTGCACAAAACCAAACCAGTATAGTGGTACTTCTGGTTAAGAACTTAATTCGTTCTGGAGGTCCGTTCTTAACCTGAAACTGTTCTTAACCTGAGGTACGACTTTAGCTAATGGGGCCTCCCGCTGCTGCCGCACAATTTCTATTCTCATCCTAAAGTTCTTAACCCAAGGTACTACCAGGTTAGCGGAGTCTGTAACCTGAAACGTTTGTAACCCGAGGTACCACAACACGTAACTCCCAGAAAGTTCGCCATGAGGTTGAGCTGAAATGGGTTCCCCACCTCTGCTATAGCTGTTTGGAACAGGTGTAATTACTATTATGCTTTGATGGGTTATGTGGCAACCCAGTATGTGAAAGTGGAACTACATGCATTAGGTTAAAAAGAATTTCCAAGTCTGTTTTCCCCCCTCCTAAAACAAATGTGTAGGATGGAAGAATTGGCAGCCACAGGTGGTTAGTAACTCTTTCAGGCCTTTTAAAGTATTTCTCCCTAGTCAAATTCCTAAACTGGAACTGCAAGGCTATATGAAAGCAGCAATTTGTAAACTTATTTCTGAGCCATGTTGAAAGTAGGACACCCTGATCTATGTACTTAGAAGAGTCTTATACCTAGTACATTATGCCAGTGTATCTATTGAAACACTTCTTTAATAATAATATGAACATTCACCTCTCTATATTTTTAGTAATACCTACATTTTTTAATTCTATGTGCAAGTCTGTTTCTGAATGTACAGGCCAAATGCAATGCATAAGGGATAATATAATGAGCAGTAAAGTTGATTTAATTGGTGATCCACTCCTGCTTAACCTGTTAATTATTTTCAGAATGAGAACATAGCTGTTGGTCAGGCAACACAGTCACATACCATTTACTCCCTTACAAGGAACTTCAAAATTGCGTTGACAAAAATATGGAGGGGAAGTGGCAGGGAGCAAAGTTTCTTCTGCGGTTCCTAAATATTCAAAGTCTGGGAGGAGGGAATTGGACATGTTAACTTATTGCAGGGAAATTTGGGGAAGCCTGTGCAAACTAACAAAATAAACCTTGCATTCCTACACAAGTCTACTTAGAAGTCTCACTGTTTAAAAAAGCAGCTTCCTCCCCAGCAAGGATTGCTAATTCTTTTTGGGCCAAGGGCCATGTTGGTGATCAGTCACCCTCCGAGGGCTGCATGCCTGTGGTGGGCAATAGGCAGTGTGTGTGCACTGCACATACAACCCAATGCAGTTCACACACTTGCCATAGCCATTCAACAAATAGCACACACCCCACGAACCCAGGCAACATAGCTGCCGCTGCCTTCTCCCTCTCACTTTCACACCTCCAAACACAGTCCTAGTCACACATACATTCACAGCTTTTACAAACAAATGCCCATGCAACCAGCATTTCCAAGTCATGTCCACTCCAGTGTGGAGGACTGGAAATGCTTTCTCGGCTCAGAAATCTGGGCAGAGTTTGCACCCACCTCCACTATTAGTGCTGGGATTGGGAGGGGTAGAAATGTTGCCTTATACTCGCCCCAGAACGAACTGTGCCACGTTAATGATCAAGTGCAAAGAGAGCATTTTCACCCACCCCAGCGCTGCAGTGTTTTACAGTGGTACCTCAGGTTACATACACGCTTCAGGTTACAGACGCTGCTAACCCAGAAATAGTGCTTCAGGTTAAGAACTGAAATCGTGCTCCGGCAGCGCAGCGGCAGTGGGAGGCTCCATTAGCTAAAGTGGTGCTTCAGGTTAAGAACAGTTTCAGGTTAAGAACGGACCTCCGGAATTAATTAAGTACTTAACCCGAGGTACCACTGTATGTGTGTGCGATGCTGCCTTTTACTCTTAAAGAACAGGCAGGGGGGTTTATCTCTGACCCCAGTGCTGTGGTGCTTAGCCTGCCTGCTCTTTAGAAAGGATTTCAGTGGTGAGATCAGGAGATAATGCCCTCCACCTGCATGGTAGAGAAACTGTTATGGCAGCTAGTAGGTCCTTGGTGTGCATTAGATGTGCATCAATTTGAAGACACCACTGGGTTGTTCAGAGGAACCCAGATAGGCACTGCAGTGTGAACATCTGCATTGGCTTCCCATTCAAAAGGTTGCTTTCATGTGTGGATATCCCTTGTTGGATCAGGATCACGGTATTTTCTTGTAAAGGCTTTTTATTGTTACCTAGGAACTCCAAAATAAAAATGGGTGGTTCATTTATTCAGAAAGTCACCACCGAAATACAATGTTGAGAAAATACAAGAATGTATTTTCTATTTAAGTCTGCTGCTGCATCCTTCAGGCTGTTGGGTTCATTTGTTGGCATTTTGTGCTAGCCGCTGCTGCACTTTCTGATAACTTGGTTCCCCTTTGAGTTCCACACATGCCATCCTTATCTAGATAGACATTTATCATATGAGATAATAGCCTATTAATAACCAGGGACCAAAGAGCCAGGCCACTGTTTCCAAAAACAAAAAGGAGATTTAGGTTTATGTTATTGAAATAGCAGAATCATGCCCCACGCCACCCCAATGATATAGTGTCAGCATAATGGTTAGAATGTCAGACAAGGAGCATGGAGAAGCGGCCACATTTTCCTATTTGCTTTTGGAGCGGGTGATAAGGGTGAATCTGCAATTGCAGAGCTTTAATGGACCTTAAATACTTTGAATGGGGGGGGGGGATCCCCTTCAAATGCAGATGTGACTCAAAGTGTTGTTTAGAATCACCTCCACAACTAGCCCATTTACCTGCCAATGTATTTTCCTCTTTTCCATGCAAAAGAAATAACCCTTTTGAAAAGTGTGTGTATAACCGGCAGTGAGAAACACTGGATAGACGATACTTTCCCTGCCCCTTGTTTCCATAGAAGTGATGTATCTGAGCATGTTTGGGAGTGCAATTTCCTTCCAGGGAGCATGGGAGTTGTGATTTACTGTGATTTCCAACCATAGGAGCCAACATTTAAGGGCTGAGATCCATTGACACCCCCCCCCATAAAATATTTGAGTGAGCTGGGGGCCCCAAAGTTGATGGGCATTGCTGTTCTTGAATGGTGTTTGTGCGCTGGGTCTTGTGATTTATTATGCAGGGCAGGGCTTACCTGAGTCCGCTCGCTATGTTTAGTTGTTTGGCATAGCACCCCTGTTAAATGTATATCCATCCTGTTGTTTGTATAAATCCAAAGTGATCCATGCACAGAAATCTGCCTTCTGGGAGAAAGCTATAATTCTGAAATGGGGTTGCTTTTTTAAGCTACCTGTACTATTTAATGTTTGTAGATGTGTTTTATTAGAAATCAGAATTGTGTTGTGGGACAGGAAAATAGTTTGTATACAAGTAATTTTTTTGTACAATGATGTATTTATTTGTGAGATGCAAAATGAAAGCACCTGCCTAGTTATGAGGGTAACAATTATTTTACCTGCGCAGCTAATTTCCCTTTTACTTTTTTTCTGTGTAGGAACATGATTATACTACCATTTCTGTTTTCTTGTTAAACAAAATATGCTGTTTACAGTGAACGAGGAACAGGAGAAAGAAAACATAAAGCACATTAAAATTGCACTCGATTTTCAAAGGTGCAAGAGGAGGGTATCTTTTTTGGTATATAATTGTCAATTACCTAACGTGTTAGTCAAGCAAAAAATTATACTTAACAACTGAACCACATGTGAACACAATTAGAATTTCTTAAAGATACTTTTGTAGCACTTGGACATTCACGTTTTACAGCATACAAGAAGTTAGCCAATTATTTCAAAATACATTTCTTAAAATATGTTAAGCTGAAATCAGGTGTTTTTCTACATCTTTACCAAGCTAGTTTCCAAAGTGCCAACCCCCCTCCCCAGCAATCCCATGGTGTTCATTTAGAGTTTGTTAAATAGTTCCACTTCAAATTCTGATTTTAAAATTTATGAAGTTTTGCAAGAACACTTCACTTTTAATTTTTCACTTTTGTTTTGAGCAAATATCAATGTATCATAAAGACATTGTTGCTGAGAGCCAGTGTGGTGTTGTGGTTAAGAGCGGTAGACTCGTAATCTGGGGAACCAGGTTCATGTCTCCGCTCCTCCACATGCAGCTGCTGGGTGACCTTGGGCCAGTCACACTTCTCTGAAGTCTCTCAGCCCCACTCACCTCACAGAGTGTTTGCTGTAGGGGAGGAAGGAGAATGTTAGCCGCTTTGAGACTCCTTCGGGTAGTGATAAAGCGGGATATCAAATCCAAACTCTTATTTAAAGTCTAGTTTACCCGGAGCAAACGAATATTATTATTATTATAATTAATTACATTTATATACCACCTTTTCTCCCAAGCAGATCATGGTGGTACACATGGTTCTTCTCCCCATTTTATCCTCACAACATCCCTGTGAGGTAGGTTGCGCTGAAAGATGGTGACTGGCTCAAGCTTCATGGCTGGGCAAGGATTCAAACCCTAGTCTCCCAGGTGATAATCCAACTTTGTAACCATTGCACCACACTGTGTTGACTGAGTACAGGTTAAGTTAATCCAACAAACACACTGAGAGGGTCAGTTAAAATAGTACTTGTATGTACTCTATATTTTTGCAAATCAGAAATTACTTTTTAAGGCTGCATTCTTATATCTCATATCCAGCTCCCATTAATGACTTGGCTACAGATTGTGGTTAGTGAGGAGAGGGCTTATGTGCCTGAATTCAGAGAATGTGCTAAGGTATAAACCTTGGTATACCTCAGTGTGGTGTAGCAGTAAGAAAGACTAGGGATGAGCAGAGTGGCTGCAAAATCTTCTCCAAGACCCCACATGTTTGCTCAGTCCTTGTAAGCAATAGTTCGGATTACCAGAACATGCAAACCAGGCCAGTCTGAGTGCCCAGAAGAGTTTTGGAAGTGGGGGGGGGGGGACACACAACAGAGGCACAGAAAACAAATGAGGCATTCTAAGCTTGGGGTAAAAATGTATTTTTTCTTAGTTTCTTTCCCTACTGTCATTCATGTCTAACTAAGACTAACGGCTGATAAAACTAGCTAAAAGGCAATGTGCTTGAAACATGCCATTATGGTGGTAAAAAAAGACTTCTGTTGTTATTATTTTTCTATTTAAGAGTAATATACTTTTTAAAGATGCATTTTTTAAAAAAAGAGTACCCATGTGTAAAATCAATTATTTTACATACTGAACAAAAAAAAAAGTACATTTCCACAACTTGTTAATAGTCTTACAGTGGGAAGAGGATGGGCTGGAAGAGGTCTCCAACTTGTGTTATATATATATAGGCTGTGATTCTATGTAAACTTACCAGAGAGTAAGCGCCTATGAACATAATGAGATTTACTCCTGAGGACTTCCCTCTTACTTATTCTCTCAGCCCTTCTTATGCTTCTCTAGTATAGTTCTGGATTTTCTGGGTCACTGGAAACAGCCTTGCAAGGTGGGCCACTGAGAAGTTCTGATGCACATATTCATAAGGTACTACTGGCCATGTCTCCACAGTTGGGAGGCAGTGATATTTCTGAATGCCAGTTGCTGTGAATTGTGGGTAGGCAGAGTGCTGTTGTGCCCACGTCCTTTCCCACGGGCATCTGGTCAGCCCCTGTAAGAGCATGATGCCAGACCAGATGGGCAAATTCAACTCATCCATCAGGCTCCCTGGGACGCAGGTGGCGCTGTGGTCTAAACCACAGAGCCTAGGACTTGCTGATCAGAAGGTCGGTGGTTCGAATCCCCGCAACGGGACAAGCTCCCATTGTTCAGTCCCAGCTCCTGCCCACCTAGCAGTTCGAAAGCACAAAGTGCAAGTAGATAAATAGGTACCGCTCTGGTGGGAAGGTAAACGGCATTTCCATGCACTGCTCTGGTTGGCCAGAGCGGCTTAGTCATTGCTGGCCACATGACCTGGAAGCTGTCTGCGGACAAATGCTGGCTCTCTCGGCCTATAGAGTAAGATGAATGCCGCAACCCCAGAGTCGTCCACAACTGGACCTAATGGGCAAGGGTAAAGGTAAAGGGGTAAAGGGACCGACTCTGGGGTTATGGCGCTCATCACGCTTTATTGGCCGAGGGAGCTGGTGTACAGCTTCTGGGTCATGTGGCCAGCATGACTAAGCCGCTTCTGGCGAACCAGAGCAGCGCACGAAAACGCCATTTACCTTCCCGCCGCAGCGGTACCTATTTATCTACTTGCACTTTGACGTGCTTTCGAACTGCTAGGTGGGCAGGAGCTGGGACCGAGCAACAGGAGCTCACCCCGTCGTGGGGATTCGAACCACCGACCTTCTGATTGGGAAGTCCTAGCGCCACCCGCGTCCCGGTATGGTCAGGGGTACCTTTACCTTTATCAAGCTCCCCTTATGTCCTCCTGCAGTTTCTGCATGTAACAGAAGCCTACTGCAATTTTCCTGTGTTAGGAAATCACTGTGTTGGGTAATCCCAGCAGTCTAAGAAAACCAGACATTGCCTTTCCCCCTTAAAACATGTATCAATTTTTTTAAAAAAATAATAATCAAGCAGCCAAAACTTCAGGTCTTCAAGTCCTGTAGGAGCGTCCAGGCCTCGGAGAGCCCCACAGAGACCCCCTAAGAAAAAGGAGAGGGCGGGGCCTTGAAGGCTCCGCCCAGGAGCAGCCACGCCCCCTTTAGGCACCTCGAAGATTTGCCGCGCTCCTATAAATGCCGCTCAAGAGCGCCGACAGACACAAGCTGGGCTTTTCCCCGGGGGCGCGGGTGGGCGTCGCCGCCGCTGGCGGTATCAGTGGGGACAGCGCTATTGGCTGCGGCGCGCCCAAGAGCGCCCCCTGACGGGCAAGCGGCACCTTTAGGAGCCAAGTGACAGGGCGAGCACCGGCCCGCGCGCCAGGCGCTGCCAGCAACCCTGCGGGGAGCTTTCCGGGCAGCTTTCCTGCCCTCGAGGCGAGCCGCGCTGACGGGAGAAAGGAGTCGCCGGCCTTTTCATCTCTCTTCCCCCACCTCCGGCGCGGCGAAGTTTGTTTTGGCCCGGCGGGATGAGCCTGCCTCCCTCCTTCGCGCCCTAAGGGCGGGGGCCCCCTTCGCCGACTTCTCCGGGCGCAGCCACCCGCTTTCGCCCCATGGAGAACCCGGCGGGCGGCGGCACCACCGTCCCAGCTGCAGCGCCCGCGGAGCAACAGCCCCAGCCGCCGCCTGCAGCCGGAGCGAGCGCGGGGGACTCGTCGGAGCAGCCCGGCGGTGCCGAGGCGCTGCCGCCGGGCTCCGAGGTGGTGCCGGAGGGCAACGGGCCGGTGCTTCGGCAGCGCTCGCTGCGGGCGGTGTACGTGCTGAACGACGGCCCCAAGGGCGGCTCGGGGGCGCGGAGCCCCGAGGCCGGCGCGCTGCAGTGCCTGGCGCGAGCTTGCGAGGCCGAGGGAGCGCAGCTCAGCACCGTCAACTTTGGCGAGCTGGACTTCGGCGAGACGGCCGTGCTGGACGCCTTCTACGACGCGGGTGAGTGAGGGCAGCTGGCGGAGAGAAAGGAGGCCGGAGGAGGCGAAAGCGAGGCGCCAGGCTCCCTCAGCAACAGGCGCCCCCCAAGGCGCCACTAGCCGGTTCCGCGTGAGGCTGGGGGGAGGCGTGTTTTCGCTCAGCAGCTGAGGAGAAGCTGTTTCCTTGGCAGGGCGAGGGGCGCCCAAGCCAAACACCTGCCCTGCTGCCCCGAGGGCACGCGAGGCAGATCTTTGAAGACTGGAATCGCTGGTTAAAAACAAAACAAAAGCCCTTCCCCCGAGGTGCTGACGCGCCCTCTGATCTGGTTGCGCCCTTTGGCCCTTTATCCCAGGAAGGTTGTCTCAGCGCCAAGAGATCACAGCTTCCCCCCTCCTCCGGCAATACGTGTGGGATTTCTAAGGACCCCTGTGCAATGAATGAGGAGAGAGCTCTTGTGCTTTCAGAAGTTGTGCCGAAAGGCGGGAGGGGTTGATTCCTGCAGGCGCCGCTTTTCTCAACTTTGCAAGAGGACCCGCTACTCCCGATGCTGCACGGCTAGCGTCGAAAGCGCAGGAGTCCGGTCTTCCTTTGCGTGCTGCCACAGGCAGGGGTGCCAACTTGAAAAAAAATTGGGGGTGGGGGTGGGGGCAGGCGAGCCCTGCTCTGCATAATCAATCACGTGGCACGGTGCACACACACTTTTTGAATGGCAATGCTCATCAACTTTTTTGGGGGGGGCAACCCCTTCAAATATTTTATTGGCGGAGGGGACGAAGTGAAACTCGGCCCCTAGGTGTTGGCACCTATGGGCACTGATGATCCCATGTTTCTGTATCAGGTTGTGTGTTCATGCAAATGTTTTAAAAGCTTCTATTTAAATATATTTCCAGCTGTGAAGCCTCCTGCTGTCAAAAAGGCTGTTTGCAATGAAGAGGAGGTTGGCATGCATGCTTAACGCGCTGCTTTCTCCTCGTAAACCGTCTAGGTGCAAGATAAAGTGCATCGTTGCGGTAAACGGGTGGGGAGGGAATCTAAGTACGTACAGTATCTCCTCACTGTTCCAAATAACACCCTCCCCCTTCCCCCGCACAGTTTAGCAGCAGTGAAGAAGGTTGTCGGGGTTTACTTTCAAGTGTAACCTCATGTTGTGGGGAAAATGCGTTATGTACATGCATGGAGGCAATAAGCCTGGTATTCGTTCACATCTTCCAAGACAGTGCATATTGCAAACAAGTTACACAGCCAAGTCCTGAAACTAGCAGGGAAGTAGTACAGAATAGGAAGGAAGTGACAGGGAGATTCTCATTTGCTGTCCTTGAGCAATAGATATTTCAGTCTCAGTTTGTGCAAATAGAATGGTAGTGGCTAAGCAGGGTTGTGAGGATATACAGCACGGAAGAAGCCCTGCAAAGAGCTTTGTGCAGCTGAAGAAGCAACATAAACAAAGTTTAATGGAAACCTGGATAATCAGCCATCATATTTCAAAATGTGTAGCACAGGGGCAATTGTAGGGGCCCATGTTCCTCAGTAGGGTCTGCCAAGGTGGGCACCCTGCTTGCCCCCACCCCAGCATGCACCACCACTAGTCCTCCCAGGTGGTAGTGCAGCTGCCAGCCTCCTGCTTATGTGCTTGCCCCCCCCCCCCATTGCTCACAGAAGATGCTCATATGGCTACAGCTGGGGGGTGCAACTGGAAATGTGTGTTGGGGGGGTTGGCATGGGGCACCCACAAAGTGCAGCCTGCCCAGGCCCGCCCCAAACTCTAGATCTGTGTCTGGTAAATCCCATTGTGTTCAATGGACTTTCATAGCCAGGTAATATATGTAAGATTTCTGTCTTAAACATGGTTTTTCACAAGTTCAGGGTTGAGAAACCTGTGGCCCTTCGGACTGTGGCTTTGATAATCCCTGACCAATGGCCCTGTTGACTGGGGCTGATGGGGAATGAGGTCCAACAACATCCAAACAGCCACCGGTTGACCACCATTGCTTTCCTGTGTAGTGCACTTTAATGGGAGCTCAGTTTGGCTTCTTGCAAAACTTACATTGTCCTCAATGAATCAAAAGAGGCTCTCTTGCAAAGCAAGAACACATAGGAGTGACTGAACTAGTGACTATCCACAAATCTAGCATTCTTTCTCCAGTAATGCCTGTAGAGACCAGGATCAGCCAGATAGCCCTGGAAGCTCGCAAGCAGCCCATGAAGGCCATAGTCATCTCTGTTGTTTGTCCCCAGCATCTTGTGTTGAAAGGTATACACATACTGGCTAAGCATGGAGATTTCATTTTGCTTTTATGGATAAATGCCATTGAGAGCTCTCTCTTCCATGAGTGTGTTTAAAGAAGGGATGCTTTGGACAGGGAGAATGAGAGTTTGTTCTTGGAATCTTGTAAGAAGAATTATGCATTTGTAAAGGCAGTATGAAGATTATCCCTAAATATTCTGTAGAATCATTTGTTACTATGAGCCAGATCCTGCCACCTTGTAATAAACCATTACGTGGCTTCGCTTACCTCTCTTCTAAGGACCTTGTTTTCTTTATTTATTATCTTTTCATTCTGGGATAAGGCGAGAGGTTGTGCTCTGTCTGTTAGCATACTGAACTAGAAGGCTTTATAACTAGGCAGATAAAGACGTGAAAGAACAGCTATTTCTAGTAAGCATTTGGATGAAGGACTGGGGGGAAAGGAGAGAAGAGAAACTTTCCTGTTACTCTGCTGCCAGCCCCATGCTACTATAATAAGGTAAAGGACTCCTGAAAGGCTACTATGGGGTGTGGTGCTCATCTGCTTCAGGTCAAGGGAGCCAGTGTTTGTCCACAAACAGCTTTCCGGGGCATGACTGAACTGCTTCTGGCGCAATGGGACACATGATGGAAACCAGAGCACACGGAAACGCTGTTTACCTTTCCACTGCAGCTGTACCTATTTATCTACTTGCACTGGTGTGCTTTCAAACTGCTAGGCTGGGAAAAGCTGGGACAAAGCGACGGGAGCTCACCACCACTGGCAAGCCCAAGAGTCTCAGTGATTCAGACCACCCGTGTCCCTTGCTATTGTATTAGCAGTGATGGTTGTGAGTATCTTCAGTTTAGGACTGAGAAAGGAGAGCCCCCCCTCCCTATTTTCTCTGCTCCATAGTCCTTTATCTATGCCACTCTCAACAGGGCTGATCCTGTTGTACTACTAACTCATTTGTTCTTTGCATTTGATCAGCATAGTGGTGTTATTCTTTAACAATAAAGCTGAAATGCATTCTGTTCCTTAATCACAGAGACTTTCACTTGGGTTTTAATCAAAATGCAAACCAACACCAGGTTCTGTTGTTAAGCACAAATGTGTATTATGGGCCAACTTTCTGCCCTGTTTAATACTGTTATCTAAAAGGAGTTTCTAAGTATCTGCATGACTGGATGATACAGATAGTTTATTTAAAGCATACCTTAGTTCAGTTGAAAAGTATTTTCTGGGAAATGAATTGGTTTAGAACAGTGTTTTTCAACCACTGTTCCGCGGCACACTAGTGTGCCGCGAGATGTTGCCTGGTGTGCCGTGGGAAAAATTGAAAAATTTGAAAGTTTTAAAAATAAAGTATTTTATAATTTTTCATATTTCTGTTTACTTACTATTTCATAATAAAGTAATTATAAAATACTTTTTTTTATTCCTATTCAAGAGAATTACTTTATATATAGTCAATATAGGCACAGAGTTATTTTTTTTAACATTTTCTAATGGTGGTGTGCCTCGTGATTTTTTTTCATGAAACAAGTGTGCCTTTGCCCAAAAAAAGTTGAAAAACACTGGTTTAGAATATGATAATCAGATTTTTTTTTTCATATTTACATTGGACTCCAAATTATTATACTTGCCTCTTTCTATAAGCTTTTATTAAAGCCTACACATGTAACTGAAAAATCAGCCCTGTTAATGGGGCTTCACATAACAAACTGCATTTCATTTACTGTTGTTATGTACTGTATTTTTCCTTGTATAAGACTAGTTTTTCTCCCTTTAAAAAATGTAAAAAATTAGGGGGCAACTTATACATGGATGCTTCTTATAGACGGAAAAATATGGTAACTAATGCTGCAGACCTGTGGACTTTTACCTGGAAGTAAGTCCCATTGGATACAATAGGATTTGCTCTTGAGTAAACATGTGTAAGCTTGTGCTGCCTATTTGTTTAGAAACCTCAAAGGAAAAGGGGGGAAATGAAGTTGGCAAAGCACCATGCAAAATTAATTACTACAGTTGTTTCAGAACATTCATCAAATCTGCAGGTGGAAAGAAAGTCAATACCTTGCTCAGTTTGTTCTGTGGAAAGATGCATCTCTTTATTATTTTACACACTTGCAAAAAAACCCCAAAAAAACACTTTGACCCTGACATTTCAGCTATGAAAGAAATTAAGCCAAAAAAAGCATTACAGAGAGTTTAATTGTTCTCAAGTTCCAGGTCATCTTAACTTTCCTATATTTAAGAAGTATATAAAGTGAAATAACAGTCAATGGCTTAAGGTTTTGTTTTGTTTTTAATAAGGTGACACTGATTCAAAGAGATAGAAGGGACATACTTTTCTTGTGGTTAAAATAACATTTGCATTAGCATCCAAATACAGGGGTAAGAGGCAAATGATTTATTCATTTAGCTTTTACATACTATTGCCTAGCCTGCAATAGTTATAGTTCCAGTGGTTAAAACCCTGCTTACATATGCATGCTTTGTTTTGCAGAGCATTTAAAGCACAGCTTCCCTAGCCCTGCCTTAAAGCGATTTAAATCACAGCCGTGGGAAGTTGCTATAAAAATCCAAATTTCTATGAACATATCTTTTGTTTCCTCATAATTTTTAATTAAGTGCTGGTTCGTACATGGAAATATTCGAGCATTGTGTTACTAGCACTTTATTTAAAAGTTTTTCGTTGGCCATATTAATTTATGGGTCTTTACAGATAACAGGTATGGTGACAGATTCCATCAGTGGAGCCTTGGCTACTCCTTACCCATTATGAAGATGGTAGAATTACATATGGTAGAAGTTGAGATAAGGAAGGCTTGAGTTGCAGGGGTAACAGTGAAGATTGTGAAATGACATAGGGATATTGACACAGGTTTCCGCAGCCTTGTTCTAGAATGAATGCCTTATCTGATAGACCGCATAATGTTCTTGTGTGATGAGAGGAAAGCTGTTGTTTCATTCTATCCCAGGCTTCCTCAACCTTGGCCCTCCAGATGTTTTGAGACTACAATTCCCATCATCTCTGACCACTGGTCGTGCTAGCTAGGGATCATGGGAGTTGTTGGCCAAAAATATCTGGATGGCCGAGGTTGAGGAAGCCTGTTCTATCCCTTAGAAAAGCACAGAAGTAGTTTGAGATACATTATATGTTTTTGTTGACAAGACATCCTGTATAGAGCCAATGTTTTGGTGTAGCTGTTTTTATTATTGAAAGAGAAAGCTCCTTCAGGCTAATTTTATTTTGGGTTTCAATGCAATATAAGGTAGCTGTCTAAAAGTAAGATTGTAAATTGGCATGTTACCTTTTCATCTTGACAGTGTGGATAAGCTTTTGGTTGTATCTGATTTCATTGTGTAGTTACAACATATCCAGGAATAAAGATATTACTTTCTTATCTCAAGCTTTCCTGGGGGTGGTGGGGGTTGGCCTTCTTAGAAAAATAATGTATAGAGCCATATTAAGTTTAGGATGATTAATAGGAATTATAGATCAAAGAATATTTGCAGTAGCAAGGTTGCTATGTAAATCTTGGGTAAATAGTTGATTAAGTTGCAATAGAATTGATATATTATATTGGGGCAATGCTGTTATGCAAGTTGATACATACTGCATGTTTGATTAAGCATAATTTTTTTAATGCATAATATTATGCTTGTTATTCAAACCAGGGACTATGTGATTCATAGTTCAGTCTCTTTCCTACTTTGTTACAACATCTTTTTATTGGTTTGGGGGGAAAGGCATAGCTTATTGGCCCAAGACATCTTGGGCAGTGTGGGACATTCTCCCAAGGCCAAAGCCCAATTTAAGAGTTAAGTGCTGGTAGAAGCCATATTATGCTAGCTGCTTGATTTTTTTGTTTTGTAGGGATCGGGAAGGGGCTGTCAGAATTTTTATTTATCGACAGCTTCAAAAAATGAAAAGGAAGGTACTTGATTTGATTTGACAATGTTTATATGTCTATTGCCAAACAAATATTTTTGCTGTAGCACATTTGACCTGAGTAGGTCAAAATACTAAAATAAGAAGATCTGCCACTTGATCAGTTCAGGTTCAATCTTCATCCCACTGAAATTAACTTCAATTGTTTGGAGTAAATACTAAGACTGATTTTAAAATATGCTGCCATTATGTAGTAATTGAAACAAATTGTCTGAGGAGCAGATGCAATTCATTTGATACCTGAATGTAGAAAATAAGCAGCTTTGCTATTTTTAGCAAGTGATGAGTGTTCCAGGAGAATGATGATAGATGGAGTGTTTGGGTACAATTGTAACTCTACACCATAGTCTTGGGATATATTTAGGAAAAGCACTGTTTGATTATGCCTGTTACTTCATGCAGGCTCAATTCACTTTATATGCCTTTGCAGAATCATATGTAAGCTTGGTTCACAATGTGAGCCAAGTTATAATTTGTTTAAATGAAATGTATTGTGGGAATAAACAACTTGGGTTTTTATTATAATATTTTGCAGAGAAACCTTCTTAAAACAACAACAACTAGTGTTAAGGTAATGGATTGCACGCACTTGTTTTGCTCTGATGATAGAAGGTTCTTTGATCCAGCAGAAGCTTTCATGAATGATTCCCCCTTTCATCCTACCGTCTCCTGCACCACCTCCCAGGATCCCCCAAGCCTGTAGAGCAGATGGTGACCAGGGGCGAATTGGCAGAAATAACTCCTCACCTCCACCGCTTCTTTCCCTAAGAAAAGAATTGCTTCTCTACTTTCGTTGTGTGCTTGGTGTCTCATCCAGTGGAACTTTGTAGGGGTTATTTTGCACACTGGTACCTTCTTATAGCTTGTTGCGACTTTATTTGCAAGGATATAAACAACTTGCATCTATAAGGTTCTAGACACTGCTACTGTAGCAGGTCGGTTTCTGGAGGCTTCCATAGTGTTGTCTGGTCATGTGTTAATGGATGAGTTTCAGTTGATAAGGCTCAAGTATATGGACAAGGTGCTAGACAGTAGCTGGTTGCTACTTGTGTTCTTGCCCAGGAGACTGCCAGCTGGGCCAAGGAGATGATGACTACCTTTCTGAGAGGAAGTGGTGCCAGGTTGCCTGAAAGAGGCATCAGGGAAACCAGTCCTTAAGAGACCTTCCTTAGACTCAGAAGATCTGAATATAGTCCCATTGCAAATGTCACCTTCCTGGGCAAGGTTCTTATGTGGCTCATAATAGACCAACTACAGGCACTCTTGAATGAGTCACGCACTTATGGACTGCCTGAAGGTACATGGCTGGCCACAGTTGGAAACACTATTCTGGCTTATATTAATTAGGTTACTGGGTGAGTTTGTGACACAGATAACATTTCCAGATCACAATATCCATGATGCTATACCCATTGTTAAATTTTGATTTCTAAATAGTGGCTGTAACTAGTTAATAAGATCATATATGAACACTCTCGGTTATAATATTCATGATAGAACATATGAAGCCATGTGATACAGATTCAAATCATAGGTCCACCTAGCCCAGGGTTGTCCCAATTGTCACCAGCTATCCAGGTTCTTAGCCCTGCTTAGCCAGACCTGCTTCTTCATCTTCTCATTTGAGATTCAGTTATTCTGGGAACGTTGGCATGCAATGCATGGACTCTATTATAGGATTGCAGTCCCTCCCATTTATTAGAGATCCATGTGGGTAAATGGTCTTCCCACAGCACTTCATATGAACCAACTGTTTGGCTAGAGGGATGGCATTTGTTTCATAAGGAATTGCAAGGTGAAAAATAAACCCTGTTTCAATAAACTATGTATGGGTCATCAGCTGTTCTGCATTGTACAGTGGCCTAATCGATGAACACATTGTGCAAATGCTCTCATCAGGAAAGTGATCTGCTTTCATGGTATTCAGTCTCCAGAACGTACACAGGCACAAACCCCATGTAGGCTTATTTTTTTACAGCTGTCCCAGCCCCACCCCCCAATATAAATAAATGAAACACCACACTGACAATCATTTCAGTTTCCTTTGGCAATTTTGTGTGTGTGTGTGTGTGTGTGTGTGTGGCTCTGATGAAATGTGATGAGATGTAAGTATAAGTCTTTGCCAGTTTGGAGGGATTGGCTATGTGACATTATAGTGTTATGATGCTGGCAAAGTGATTCCTAGCAGACTAGGGCAAGTGGTGCCCTGAAAATATTGTGATCTATGCGTAGATTCATGAAAACAATGCACTTAAGTTAGTCATGTCCATTAATTTCAGTGGGTCTAGTCTGGGTAGAGCTAGCATTGGATACCACCCTACAACTTCTGCTTGTAAGTTATGAGGTGGATCAGTTAGGGAAAGAATGCAATTTTGAAAGGAAAAATCTAGCATTTCCAACATTGTTTATAAGGAAAGATGAGCTGGTTTAGGAGATAGGCATGTTAGTTTATTCCTCCACCTCCTCTTCTAGTCTTATAAAATTTTCTTATTACAGATGTTGCGGTAGTGGATATGAGTGATGTCTCCAGACAACCATCCCTATTCTACCACCTTGGAGTTCGTGAAAGTTTTGATATGGCCAATAATGTTATACTCTATCATGACACTGATGCTGATACTTCTCAATCACTGAAGGTACAGTGCCATTTATTGTAAATCCCTAATTATGTTGAAGATATGTTTGTTCCTGTCATGGTATGAATAAACGATTTGACTGAAAAGCCCTATTTAATTCAACAGAACTATTACCAAGCATCACAATAAAGTTATAAATGTGTGCATTTATAAACTAAAGTCTTGGATAAAAAGAATGTTCAGGTTAGAAGACTTAAGTTTCTTATGAATTAATTATCACATAAGACCCATGGAAATAAGTTCCTTCGTATGGCTTGGAAGTAGTACTGTTCACTCTAGTTCAAAAACATATAGGAAAATCAGAGAGGTGCTCCTATGGTACCTTCAGATTTAATGTTATACCCAAACAGCCAATCACTAGAACTAAAACAACAAGGGAAAGTATGGATGCTTACAGCTTTGAGCTGCAACTTATTACAAAATGATTGTACTCTGTCATTTGGAACATACTTACTGCTTACATAGTGCTTAAGGTGGGAGCCTTAGCTTAGATTTATCATACTTTTGGGTTTACAAGTGAATTTTAAAGAGCCTTAATTCTTCTCTTCTGTGGAAGAATTTTTGACCCTAGTATTTCCATGTTTTTGGAAGGGAAAATGACTCATACTTTCCATGGAAATAGATCAATGTTGATTTGATTACTAACCCAGAATAGGATCATTGTGCTTGCCTTCATCAAGTGATTGGATAAGCTATACCTGTTAAATTCTGCATGGTCAACTACTACTACTACACTCTACGCTAGTTATTTTACAATGCACATAGGTGCACTGTGTCACTTAAAACAATTATGTATAGGGCAGAAATTCATTAGTGATATAAAGAGCGTGTGACTGGGAAAGTTTAATTTGTTGAATGTCTGTCTGTCTAAATATTACTTTTATTTCATTTCTGTCTGAATAGTTTACTATTTTTTATTCCTAACAAAGTCAGGATGGTTTGTTTTCTCAGTAGGAAATGAACTAGGTATTGAACAGAAGCATTCCAAAATACCAGAGAAAGTGGATGCAAGATGCCCAAGTTACAGATATATTAGAAGATTTTTTTTTGTAAAAAAATCTGCTTATGCAATAGAGTCTTAGTCCCAAATTGTGTTTCTAAAACACAGCCCAGCCTTATTCTTCCTTTCCCCAAAGCATTTCAACCTCCAAAAATAAAATTTCAAGGTATGAGTTTTGCAAACATGGTGCAAACATTTATATTTTACACTTTATAAAGTTGCATTTTTCCCATTCTTTTCCAGGACATGGTGTCTCAGAAAAACACAGTAAGTATTTAAGATCCTGTGTTTTAAAACTTACTTTGGGAGTACCACAGAAGTGTTTATTTTAAAGGAAATCTGTGTGGAGGAGCTGCATAACTTCAAGAGAGAGATTGTGTGTGTGTGTGTGTGTGTGTGTGTGTGCGCGCGCGCGCGCTTGCCAAGTATGCAGTTGCTCCTACAAATCATGGCTTCTATTCTGCACACAGTTTACTTATACATGTTGCTTTTTAGGTCAGTGGTTTAAACAAGCCTACTTTGCCATAGGATTGGAAGTCTATTTAATGAAAAGAAGACTAATTTCTTCTCATCAGGTTATACCTAATGCTGTCCCATTGAGGGTCTGCTGCCACAACAAGACGTCCTCTCCACACACCCCTTCCCACCCCAAATATGCTCTGGACAGTTGCCCAGAGAGTGCTCTGGAGAGAAAAAAGAAGTTCCATTGCATTCAGGGAAGTCCATTCTGCCAGCACAACTGCATTGTTGGATACAGCTCATTGAGAATACGTTGTCGAGTTAGTTGTATTTCAGAAAGTGGTTTTCATTTTTTCCATGATTTAAAGTGCCTGAAAATCTAGTGGGAAATCAGTTGTAAGAAATGAGAGAGAATGTTAAGTAGTCCAGATAATATGTGGGTGTGATTATTATTCTCCAAGAATACGTTTTGTAGTACATCTGCCATCACCTGCAGCTTGCATGGATGATGCTCAGAGATGCTAGGAGTCCTAATCCAGTTTCTGTAGGGCACTAGGATGGGGCAAGCTGCTCTGAGCTAACTGTGTTCTTCAAACTTACCATGTTTTATCAGACACCCATATTGGTACTTTATTTTGGAAACCCTGATATATTTCAGATGTTTAGCCCTAAACCGCTGGTTAATGTCCCCTGCTTTTTGCAACTGTTTTGAGGCTGGGAGCATGAGTTGAAGGTTACAATGGGAAGCCTCCTCTGCTTGAGTTTTAATCAGAACTGGAAAAGAATTCGGTGGCTTCAAAATCTTGCCTTTCTTTCTGCAGCTCCTTGCTGAGCTCCTGAAACTCAATTATGGGCCTGACCCCCTCATGAACTTAGTGCTCACCCAAACTGCCTTCAGGGCTTCAGATCCAGATTAGATATATACTGTGGAACAGCCATGCCTTCAAGGCTTCAGATTCAGACTAGATACACCATGGAAATATGATTCTTTCCCCCATGGAACCCCAAAACAAATGCAAATGCATGTTGGTTAGCTATTTGTGTGTTTTGTGATTGTAGACCATTGCATAGCATTTGACTGCAACAGCTTTAAGCTTAATACTGAAAATTTGATGGAGGTGATGACTCATCACCTACAACAAACAGCAAAGGAATAATGTAAATTATATTTCCCCCTTGCTCTTTAAATTATGTTACCTTTTTGACTTTTGAAGATTGATTGGGTTATAAAAATAAACAGAGCCTGTAAATATCATAAAGGCAGAGTAAGGAAAATGAGTCATGTGTGATAGTGAAACAGAGCAACCTTTTAAAAATCTGTCAACAGGCAGACCCCTTTGTTAATATTAAAATGCTACTTACTTTCTCATATTCTTTTGGTAAATTTCTCGGCCACCAAGTACTCATAACATAGAGGCTGTACATTTTGTGGAGAGTGCATATAATTATATTCAACAAATATATCACAGTGGTTAACATACTGGAGGCAGTTGAAGGGGACTGATGGTATACAAACTAATACATATAAAATGTTATTGTTACATGTTGAGCTTGTAGGTCTTTATATGATGAGTTGAGCCATGAGTCACATCACCCACAATATATGTGTGTAGAGGAGGGAGGGGGGAGTCATTCTGGTTCCTGCAATCACACCTAGTTATAATATTTCAAAATCATTTATTCGAAACACATCTCTGTTTTGAATGAAGCATTCTGCTCCCACAATTAAATTTCTAATTATTAGAAGTATCACATTTGGGAACGGTAGGGAGCAGAAAACTTCATTAATTTCAAAAACAGAGTTGAAATCTTACAAGTTGGTCTACTTACGGTTTTTGTCGGGAACAGAAAGGCCACATGCATATGTGGAATATGAGGTGCCTGTGACTCAATCAATTCTTGTTTCATAGTTAATAAATGTAGATATCAGTATCGCCCCAAAACTATAGTAAAACTGGAGACAACAATATGAGCAGAATCAAGCTGTACCTCCCATGAATGTCGATGAATAAATAATTGAGGTCTACCCTTCTGCTCTGTTGTAGAATCATGATGGAATTTTCTTCTAACTCTAGCCAAATATTTCTGCCTTTGTGTTTGTGTCTTGTTCGAGTTGCATATATTTTGTATGTAACTGTTTCCTTTTATTTTGTTCACTCCTCTTCAGTTTTGCAGCATACTGTTGCTCAAGAGTTATGTGGGTTAACAGATGGTTGGTTCAGGTTCAGGGAACCATGAGTGTTGCCTGGGCACATATTATTTGAAGTAGCGAATGAGGCTCAGGTTTCTCACTTCCTGCTCTAACGGGGCCAGTGACAGAGGCTGGCATCACTGGGCACTTACCAAGGCTTATGCTTAAATAAGAAGACCCACTGTCATTCCCAGTAACCTCCTGGGCCAGCTGATTCTCCTCAGTGTTTCTGCTGCTTCACTTGCCTGCTTCAAACAAGCATACAGTGAGAGAAGGAGTACGTTGCTTCGTCCTTTCTGTCTGGGAGGTGGGAGGTAGTGTGGATTGGAACTAGAGTGGGGAGCAAGCAAATGGGCAGGAGTAATAATGGTGAGCCCCCCCCCCCAAAAAAACCACATCTATCACAGAGACAAAGTAACTGCACCCTTGTTACGTATATCAGTTGACTGGGGTTGACAGTCTGAGCTATCTCACAGGGTTATTGTGAGAATAAAGTTGAAGTACAGTGGTACCTCAGGTTACCAGTACATACGCTTCAGGTTACAGACTCTGCTAACCCAGAAATAGTGCTTCAGGTTAAGAACTTTGCTTCAGGATGAGAACCGGCGGCACGGCAGCAGCAGGAGGCCCCATTAGCTAAAGTGGTGCTTCAGGTTAAGAACAGTTTTAGGTTAAGTACAGAATGAATTAAGTACTTAACCTGAGGTACCACTGTATATTGTCCTAGTAAGAAGGCTAGTAAGAAGGGTAGGATAAAATAGAAGAACATTATAGACATAACTGGTCCCTATAAAGGGACAGATTGGCATAAGGCTCAATGGAGCATCCTTGCCCTTCGTCCTATTTGCATGTGACCATATCACACTGTCAATTTGATATAGTGAGAAGTCTGTGCATGTTTGTTCGCTCTCTTCTAGATGCCATTTTTCACACAGTGTTGCCAGCCTGCAAGTCACTCCAGGCTTGAGGGTTTTATGGGCTGGAATACTGGAAAAAAACTGTTGGCTTAGAGGAGTGTAAGGAAGCACATACAAAACTTTCAGTCTGTGGCTGTACTATGAATTCTGAGAACTGTAGTTTACCCATCACGGAGCTACAGTGAGCAAACTGCAGTTCTTGTATTTTGGGGGGTCTCTGTGCCAATGTACTTCAAATGTATGGTGTGTACACAGTCTCAGTCAGTACTCTACGTGGTTCTGCATGTGTGCTGAAGACTGCCCAGGCAGGAGAAGGAGTTCGATTTAAATCGTTTCCCCCTCTTTCGTGTGAAACAAATATCAAGCGACTTTGCCCAATGGCTGCCATACTTAACACTGACAATTGATGTGGTCAAAACACTTGCTTTGTGATTTTTATCTGGGCAAGTCAGAAAGCCACCTTTAGCCTGTTTACTCACGTACCATGAGTGGAAGCAGTCGTGTAATTTCCAGTTATGCAGGTAGAACTCAGCATGTATCAGGTTTCTGCGAGGCACTACTTGGATGTTTGTTTCCAGAAGGTGGTGCTTGGGGAGTGCTCTTTGGGCCCATGGAACCTTCAGTGTGAATGGGCTGGACCATTGTTTTGTCTCAATGGACTTGATGAGAGCCAACAAACTGAAACTCAACCCCGATAAGGCTGAGGCTCTGATAGTGGGTTGTTCCTTTGACCAGATGGATGGGAGGTTGCTTGCTCTTGGTGGGGTAACGCTCCCTCTGAAGGAGCTGGAATGCAGGTACTTCTGGATCCATTGCTGTCTCTTGAGGCTCAGGTGGCCTCCGTAGCACGGAATGCGTTCCATCAGCTTTGGCTGGTGGCCCTGGTTTGCCCTTATCTGGACAGGGATAGTCTTAACTACTCTTGTCTAGGTTAGATTACTGCATTATGTTATTTGTTGGGCTGCTTCTGAAGATGGCTTGGAAACTTTAGCTGGTGAAGAATTCAGCTGCTGGGTCACTCACTGGGATAAGACAGCTTGAGCCTATCATGCCAATCTGACCTGATTGTACTGACTGCAAGTTGGTTTTTGGGCTTAATTCAAAGTGCTGGTTTTGACCTATAAAGCCTTAAACAGCTGAGGACCACAATACCTCAATGCCCACCTATATGACCCGGACCCTGCAATAATCTTTTGAGGCCCTTCTTTGTGTGTTAGTTTGCAGAGATAAAGGCAACCCATCTGGTCAAAGGAACAACCCACTATCAGAGCCTCAGTTTTATGAGAAGTCTGTAGGATGGCAACACAAGAACGGGCCTTTTCTGCAGCGACTCCCCACTTGTGGAATGCCCTTGTAAGGGAGGCTCGCCTGGCACCTGCATTACATATATTTCAGCATCAGGCAAAAACTTTCATCTTCTCCCAGGCCTTTGGCTAATTAAAAATCTATGGCTTAAAAGTTTTTTTGGGGGTGGGGTGGTTATTGTTTGTTATTATGGTATGTATTTTTGTAATATTATGAGTTTATGGGCTTCCTGGGCTCCCCTTCTAATCCCTGGGTGGCAGACACTGGATTTAGCATATTAAAATGCAAGCCAGGAGCCAGCTTGGTAATGTGCTGCTAAAGATAAACCATTAGCAGGGAACAAAGACAGGGAGATGGGCTATCAGCAGAGCAAACACACTCTGTCAGCCAGCAAATGTGTGGAGCCCCCCCCCCCCCCCCGCAACTGTGCTCTTGTTAGTTTGCAGAGATAAAGGCCAGTGGTAGTAGAAGGTTTAAGATTATAGTTTCACCTGATTTGAGCCAGAGAAAAAGAGGTGTCCGTGTGCAAGCAGAGAGAGCTGGAGAGATGGGATCAGGGCACAATGTGGGCTGAAAGTTTGAATCCTAGGTGGTGGCCTTGGGAGAAACAGGACCCTTTTGAAGTGTATTGCTTTGAACCACTCCATCACAGGCTCAGGTTGTATATATGTGTAAATAAACCAAACACCATAAAGACACCACAGTCTCCACTGTGCCTCATTTCCAAAGGAAACATGAACCCTGGGTAAGTGCATGGACCCCTGGAATCTGGCAGCACTCAAAGGTCAGGGTGGCATGGAACAGTATATATATTTTTGTGGTTTTGAATTGTAACCCACCCTGTAATGCTTGGATGAAGGGTGGTACAGTATAGAATTTTAATAAACAGCAACAACAATGCAAATTCATAGAATTGCCCAAGTGTGTGAAACTTACAAGCATGTGCAACCTTTGCATTGCATTGCATTGCATTGAGTTGAGTGAGCTTATGACTTAACTTTGTGTTAGAAAGTCAGCACAGAACTATGCCTTACTGCAACGGGCAAGGCAGGAGTTGGATTCAGGACCATTCTAAACCTAATACAGTCGTACCTTGGAAGTCGAACGGAAACCATTCTGGAAGTCCGTTCAAAAACCAAATCACGGCTTCTGATAGGCTGCAGGAAGCTCCTGCAGCCAATCAGAAGCCGCGGAAGCACTATCAAATGTTTCGGTTCCAAAAGAACGTTCACAAACCAGAACAATCACTTCCGGGTTTGCGGCATTCAGGAGCCAAAATGTACGAGTTCCAGGGCGTTTGACAACCAAAATGCGACTGTACAGGAGATTTCTGTGAATTATTTTTTTTTAGTCCAGTTGAGCATGATTTTAAGCTACTAGGTATCCCCCAATTGTTGGGCGGAGTGCTTGCTCTTAGTCTTCCTTTAAAAATGAAAGATGGGAAATGTTTTTCTTCTTCTTATCTACTCTCTGATAACAATTTGACCAGTCCCACCCCCCACCAGAATGTTTAAATCAGGACTAATATTTTCAATGAAGGAGGAAATGATTTGAAAATGAAGCTGGGAACATTTGTGTCAGCAGTAGAATGCATCTGTTGGGACATGGCCTTTGAACTTAGTTGAGTAGTTTTGTAGGTGCTCTGAGTAATAAGGCTCTGGCACCAATGTAAGCCTTACACAAGTGGGAAGACTTAGGTTTTTTAAAACACACACAACACCCTGGGATTTGTCAATTTCTGTTGTTCTAGCAGTAAAATATTATGAGATACAAATGAAAAGAGATGTTATCCTTTACAAAGCAAACAATTAATATTTTGTGTTGCTAATTTACTACCCCTTTGAGAGTCTTAAATCATGAATTATGAGTTGCTTCTAACATCCGGGAGCTGGGTTCCCAAAACAGAACTGGCCACGTAACTAAAGGTCACCATTTTTTATGCCCCTGTATGTGCCCAAAGTTCCTTGGAGAGTTGAACTCTGACTGCCATTTGCAACCACTGATGGTGTATACACAACTTTGCAGAGCCTGTCAAAGCACTTATCTGTGAAATAAATTGCAAATAACTCAGCCTGGTGGAACGGTTTCTTCTTTCTCAGAGTGTTACCATGGTGCAGTCATGGTTTTGGAAACAGATTGTGCTCTTTGATTTCTGAGGGGTCAACATTGTTGTAGAAATATGTAAAATGTATGTCTATTTTTTTATGGCAGGTTGCATTATACTTCCTAACTTCTCATGACTTCCTTTTGCATAGATTGGCCAGACTACCGTATGAAAAGAGAAACTTGCACTAGTGCTTATTAGGAGTAGATATGGATAAGTTGCCCAAAACTTTTAAATCCAAAAATAAAATAAAAGCCTGCCATGTTTTGTTACAGCAAATGTAACAAGAAACACAAACCGCCAACCAAGAGACAACAGGTTGTTGCAATTTTCCTAAACTAATATGGAACTGAGGAAAGTACTCTTCGACTTTGTGTCAGTTCTGTATTTGAACTGGATAGAAAGCTGGTGTTTTTGTTATGTTGTCTGCTTGTAACAACATAAATGGAAAATACTTCTCTCTAAGGTCTGTTTCCCTGAATGTTTTGAGTGTCCCGCTAACCCAACAGCACAGCTACAGTCAAATCAATGATCTGTGAAGCAAATACTGTATAACATATAATACAGAGTTCAGGTACATGGTCAGTTTATTGGCGTAGAGGTTATACTAACATGAGATTGCATAAAAGGCATAGAGTTGATTTATAATAATGCAGTTTCAATATGACACATGGAACTCACTCTGATACTCCTTTTAGAAGAGTTAAGAAACGCTGGAAGCTTGTACATTTCAGTTGGCTTTTATTGCCAATGTTTACTTTTTGGATAAGGTGCATAAAATATTAAATGTTTTTATTTATAAGACAAGGTTGCTAACATGCCTCTAGCTTTCATATCACACCCAGTGGCGATGATGAGTACATACGGATCAAGAGAAGCGTAGTTATCTCTAGGCAAAAGTAGGTTTCCAAGAAAGATATGGCATGTTTGCCTCAGTTAAAAAAACATTACTTAGAAATTTCAGAATACTTCATTCTTAGGACTGAGGCCCCTATGCTACACTATAAACATACTAACCTATGGATTATTCATTATGCTGTTTCATTAGTAATTATAATAAGACGGGTACCATAAATGATAAATTGTACAGTACTGACCATCTTTGTCCAGTTAATAAGCCTTTTTAGGAACTGCCCGTTCATCCATGGCAGATAAATCACAAGCTGTCAATTTTCTGAGGAATGTACAGATTCAGGATGCTTCCTTCTTGCCGAAGGGGGCTCTTTACATAAATGTATACCAAATACATTTTTTGCTTTTTTCTTCAGGTCATAATTGTGCCACACGTAATACGTTTATGAGATAGTATTATTGTGCTTATGTTACTCAGTTTAATTCCACTGCTATCTCTATGATCATTCATTGGGTGGTAAAAAATGTGTGCTAGTTTCTGCAAAATATGGCAGGAAGAACAACATCCAAATTTCCTTTTGATGCCTAATCAAAATACTTTTGACTGTTTTCAAAAGTATTAATGAGAGGCAGCAACTTGGTTTAGTAGTGTGTGTGACTATATGAATCTCCTTCTAATATTATTTAGGGTGGGGATGGGGAACATGTGACCTTCCAGGTACTACAGGACCAAAACTCCCATTATTGTTCACCAATGGCCATTCCAGCTGGGACTGATGGGAGTCCAATAACATCTGGATAGCCATAGATCTGCCACCCCTGCTTTAGAGACAGGAGTCCTCTTTATAAGTTTTGGAAAACATGGCACTTCTTGAGAAAGCGTGTGGCCTTGTAAAACTCAATACTCTAATAATCTTTGGAGCATGAAGGTTATAGTAGCAGCAACAGTTGCTTTTATTATGTGACCATACATCCTAACACGTAAAACACATGTGTTTAAGGTGTCATGGTATCTGAAATATGCAAGACTTCACATATGGGAATTAATAGAAACAGTATTGTTTAGAAGCCCCGTATATAGAAACTTCTATATACTACACCTATATACTGCAATTCTACTTTCCTAGGCTTTGTATAATGCTATGTTTTAATTTTTTAAAATGTCTGTGTTAAGGAAGATTCTGGATTATTTGGTAAATTTATGAGAGATGGCGTCTGCTGACTATTGTTTGTGACGTGTGCAGATTACTGTACTGCAACTCACATGTTTAAACAGATGCCTTGTTTGCACCATGCTTTAAGTGTGATGTGAACATGCTTGAATGAGCCTGAGCGAAGCCTTTCGCTCTCATATGTACCCTCTGTTTTCCTCCTGCCATGCAGAAGAAGGACTTCTCCAGCAGTTAGCTATATTCCCACAGAATCTTGGGTTGTCACATCATACCAAAAAAGAAAAAAAGGGGGGGGGAGGGAAGAATGGTCATTTAAAATGATCTCTGGTTAATTAATGAAAGAAGCTTCAAAACCCATGGTTTGAAAGTGGCTTGTTTTGAAAGTGGCTGATACAACATCGGTATGGTTTCATCTGTGGGTTTGTAGCAAGTTGATCTACATCTCTGCAGTTCCACTATAAGTTGCATAAACTCTTAAAAGAAAAATGCTGTACTTGATGCATGTGTGTCATATTTTGCTGTTCCCCTCTTTTTAATACATTTTTTTTCTATTCTGTGTGTCTTTTCTTTAAAATATGCATACTCCTATGATCTCCATTTTTGCATAATGTCCCATTACAATTTGGAGTAGGCTGCAGTTGCCAACCGCAAAGCTTTTCTTCAAGTACAACTACCTCCTGAATACCACAGTGGTGGTATGATGGGCAAAGTATGTATCATTCTATTATTTCCCTGAATGTTCTGTAAGTGTGGCTGTGCTCTATACTGCTTTTTCTGTTATGCTTTTGAAAGCATTATTGCCCTGATATTTCAAAACGACGTTGAGGGCCCTTCCAGGTGCACTTTCTATTGCACATGCATGACTTCCTATGCTTGTGAATCTGTCAGTATGGTCACGTACAATCCTGCTTTCAATATTGTTTGTGCCTGCAAAAGGTTTTGGGTGGTCAAACAGCTTCACTTCCAGTCAGTGTGTATCCGGTAGTTTTATGGGTGAAATCCCATAACATTTTATACCACAATGTTGTGGTTTATTTTTGTCCCACTTTGGTTGCACTTTAGTTCCTCTGGATAGCAATAATGTAGTTGCATTGGGAAACCATCACAAAACAAACTAAAGCAGAATAAGTCCTCCACTAATGCAGTGTTATTATGTCAAGGACATGTTGCAGAATATATCCGCAATCAAACACCCATCTGGAGGGCCCCTTGGTTATCTCTTTGATTTCAAAATAGTTTGTTGTTTAGTCAGTATTATTTAGTTTACATCTCGGCTCCTCTCTGCTTTCTTACATTAAGCTCCTAGCATGAAAGCTTCTGCTACATGACTCCTTCCCACACAGCGTGAGAAGCCAAGGGCCAAGCTAGAGCCAAACTTCCTCCCCATTTTGATATTGTTCCATCTTCCCCACATGACATGGGGGAGAGCTACCACCCAGGTTACCCAGTGGTAACTGCAGTGCCTCTCACGCTATCAGTGTGTTCTTGTTTAAATGGAAAATACTAATAACATGTACAATTCTAAAATATAACTTCGTTGCAGATTGGCTATTTAGGTGATTTTTTTTTTACCTAGTATCAAACATGTCTTACTCCTTAATGTTACTGATTTAAATTGAAATCCTGAGCATGCTCCCACAGGCAATGCATTTAATAACTTTAAAGTTATTTTAACAAATGGTGTTTGCCCTTGCTTTGAAGTTATTTCTAATGAATGGTTCCTGCCTTGTCTTTGCTGTGCAGTTATGTTTTTCCTTTATTACACTTTATGTTAATACGGTGGGTAGAACATTTGAATTACAGTGTACCGCATTGTAGCTGAACGAGCTACCTTTTAGTTTTCCTTCTTGGGAAGAACATATTTTCTTGCATCCACATTCTACTTTTTTCAATGGAAAAGTGACCATTTGTGCTTGAAGAAAATTATTGTATATTTACTGCAATGGAAAAAATACATGAAAGCTTTACATTCTGTTTCCTTTACTTAGCACAAGTTAGGCTTAAGACTGGGGTATTTCTATGACTGCATTCTCTTGCATGAACCTGTCCAGCAATTAAGATGGACCTCAAAGGCCCTCTTCCCTGTTGTCCCACCAATTTCAGTAAGATTCATGGTGACCAGAGATTGGACCTTCTCAGTTGTAGCACCCTCTTGATGGAGTTCTCTTCTCAGCGAGGCTCACCTGGTGCCATCTATTTTCTTTTCGGCCTTGGGTAAAATTTCATTTCTCCGTGCTTTTCAATATTACCTCTTAGTGCTGTTTTTAAGCTCTGATGGACTTTTGGTTATAGTGCTGCCTTTTTGTTGTGATTACTGTGAGATGCTTCTTCTCTTACCAGGAAGCTTGGGTTAGTGGAGGGACATGGGCAGGGACATTCCTGCCCAGCTTGTAGCCACATGTTCACCAACTAAGAAGAATCAGCCTCAAAGTTAGCTGGCAATCCAGAGAAGGGAGTTGAGGGGGCAAGAGAGAGCTCAGGGGCAGAAGAGGATACAAGTGAGTGTGAAAAAAGAGTTTATTCAACAGGAAAAAGCTATAGCCAGTATTAATATACTTATCAATAGGGGTATACAACTAAGTAGATCAACTGTAATTGTTTGAGATAGCCTTGTGCCAGTTTTAGTTCTTTATACTGTAACAGAAGCAAGAGAAACTGAGCAAAAAATCAATGAACTAGGGACATTGAAGCATGAAGAGTTAATGAGTTTTCCAATTCTTTTGCAAAAAGCACTATGACCCATTTTCCTCTGAGCAAAACTACCAAATTACCTAATGTGTAGTGTTTGCTCCCTGTGATTGATGTGTGTGTATTATTTATCCAGTCTCCTTAGATACAGATATCTAAAACACTTAAGTTTATTGCTATAAGGGGTTTAAGAGGTAGAGAGAAAGGGGGTACAGTGCTTGAATTATAGAGGTAAGGGAACCCTTAATAAAATCCATGACTCACTCTAGTGTTACCATGATCAGGCCCTCGTTTTAAAAGCCTTTGGGAAAACAGGGACTCAGCGCTCTTCTGCCTGCTGAACCCACTAAGACACTCGAACTCAGGACGCAAGGGAGAAACGTGCCAAGAGGAAGGCATGCTTGGCAAATCCACACCGTGATCCACTCCCGCCCGGAAACCAATATCCCCACTGTGGAAGGATGTGTGGATCCAGAATTGGCCTCCACAGTCACTTACGGACTCATTGTTAAAACCGTGTTTATGGAAGACAATCTTACTTGGCTACAAGTAATCGCCAAAGAAGAATCTGAGCATTGGAATAATGGTTGTGTTTATTGAGCACACCTGTTCCCCCCAAAGCCCACATGATGCCCTTATTCAGTCCATGTAAATCACAATGGCTTGTGTCCTGAAAATTGTTGGAAGCAACGAGCTGGCAAAAACTTTTCCACATAGGAATTCTTTTTTTATAAAAGCACCCCTTCATGTACTTCACATTTAGCACTGAATTGTGATGGTAATACGGAATGCTTATGCACAGATGTGTCCTACTTTTCACTCTTTGGGCTCTATTCACAGGTTTTTAGCATACTCATCATTATAACTGTCATTCATTTCCAGTTTCTTCATTCAGATATTGTATAAGAATGAAAAATAGCTTACCCACAATCTCCCCTCAATCTGTTCTCTCTCTCTCTCTCTCTCTCTCTCTCTCTCTCTCTCTCTCTCTCACGGTTTTGATGGCATCCTAATGCTCCCTGAAGTTGCAGAATAAAATAACTGTGCAAGTTGTAGTTGGTAGCTGTGTTAGAACTGAACAGACATTATCTTGATAACCATTTTGTGCATTGTAAGGCATGGCTCTAATGGGACTGTAATGCATTGGCCAGCAGGTTGGGGATTTAGTGCTTAAATGTCAGTGTTTCAAAGGATCCCTGTGTTGAACACAGACACATCTCCCTGCTCATCAAGGAGGGGGGGGACCCTTCTCACTGTGCCCTGCTAGCTTACGTTTGAATGCTCCCACACATATATAATGTAACATCCCATCTAACAGTTATAACATTCCATCATGAAATGCACGTGGAATCAGAACATGGCTATTGACCCTCAGAAACAGAGGTGTCTGTTATTCTAAATATTCTGTGGTTCTTGGTTAGGTTAGCATTTGGTTTCTTCTTTCTCAGATCATGTTTCCATTTGGAAGGGACCCTGAGGATCATCTAATCCAACCCCCAGCAATGCAGGAATATGCAGCTGTTCCTTACGGGGATTGAACCTGCAACCTTGGTGTTATCAGCACCATGTTCTAACCAACTGAGCTATCCAGCAGATTTAGTACTTGGCCACAGCTGAGCACACTGAATGGATCCCAAAGCACCTTCCCTCCATGGTACCTGCAATTAAAGACATGGGAACCCTCTTCCATTTGGTTGCCATAGTAGCACAAAAACAAAAAACCAACCCACAGACATTCTACTCTTCTGCTCAACTACCATAAGCTACCTGTTTCTAGTTATAAGGTAGTAGCCAGTTAACTTTTACTCAGAGTACACCCATTACAATTAATGGACCTAACTTTGTCACATTCATTAATTTCAGAGGATCCACTATGAGTGAAAGTTAGTTGAATAAAACCCATAGTATTAATTATCCAGAAACTTTATTACTAATTATTTATTTGTGTATCGCTAAATTGCCAAAGTGGCTTCTAAATCATTTGTAAGAATAAAACCAACTGCAAAACACTAATAATTAAACTACACAGTAAAACAATTCCATCAGTACATTAAAATAAATGTATGCAATTAGAATGTGTGATAAGGCCATTAAAATAGCAGAAAACAATTCAAACAGGTCAGGAGACTGGGGAAATGGTTGTCTAAGTAGGTATGTCTTCAAAAGACATTTCCTTACCTCATTTTAAAAAACTATTTGAAATTGTTTAGCTTTACATAAAAAGTCTTGTGTTTTTATTTCACGATAAATGCTAAACTTTTTATTCATGTCTGGTGTGGGAGAAAACCATTGGTTTTCCAGACTCTTCTCGGTTGCAGCCAGCGTGATTGATGGTCAAGGAAGATGGGAACTGTGTTCCAGCAGCATTTGAAGGGTCATAGCTTCCCGATTCCTAACGTATATGATACCTGCTATGGATGGCTGTGAATATTGTGATTTAATTTCAAACTGTGCATTTGAACTTTGAAAGAGGTGCAGGCGTTTCTGCTTATGTTCTTGCCTGTTGAATGCTCCTTATTTCCTAAAGGGATGAACATAAAGAACACTTGAGTATCGTTCTTACTTTGTCCTAATAGTTTGACACTTTGTCGTCTTTTAGGCTTCGAGTGGCAATTACTACTTCATTCCGTACATTGTAACGCCATGTGCGGATTATTTTTGCTGTGAAAGTGATGCCCAGCGGAGAGCCTCTGAGTACATGCAGCCCAACTGGGACACCATCCTGGGGCCTCTGTGCGCTCCATTGATGGACAGGTTTATCAGCCTTCTCAAGGACATTCATGTCACATCATGGTAATTTTTACACACTTTCCTCTTTTAGCTAGAGTAGCTTCCAGGCTTGTTGGGTATAGCAGCAAGTAGCTCTCTCAGTACCCTGGTGAATGGGTTGGTGGGTGGGTCATACTTATTGATACTTATTGGTATAATGTAAAGGTAAAGGGGACCCATGACCATTGGGTCCAGTCATGACCAACTCGGGTTGCGGCGCTCATCTTGTTTTATTGGCCGAGGGAGCCGGCATACAGCTTCCGGGTCATGTGGCCAGCATGACTAAGTTGCTTCTGGCAAACCAGAGCAGCGCACGGAAATGCCGTTTACCTTCCCACCAGAGCGGTACCTATTTATCTGCTTGCACTTTGACGTGCTTTCGAACTGCTAGGTTGGCAGGAGCAGGGACCGAGCAACGGGAGCTCACCCCGTCACAGGGATTCAAACTGCCGACCTTCTGACCGGCAAGTCCTAGGCTCTGTGGTTTAACCCACAGCGCCACCGGCGTCCCTTTTATTTGGTATAATGTAATTTAGTGTAAAAGGAGTTTTTGTTTTTGTTATTAAAACCTAGCAAAAGTTCTTTTGCATTTCTTGAATGTGTGGTCTCCCCAGCACACCTTCTGCAACACAACTAATCTGCAAAATAACCAACATATATATTTCCCCTGCCTGAGGGGAGGAGCATAGGGTGGAGTATTAATTTCAGCTAAACTGTATGTCTCTCATGCAGCTAGGCATAGTAACTTGTGGTTATTTTCCAATATACTAACTGTACATAGAAGCAGAGCTGTCAGGCCAACCCTTGGGAGAAGAATGGAGTAAAAATAAATGTAGTATAGAGTTCAAAGCCCCTGGTTGAAATAAGATGCTTTTAGACTAGTATCCTTCAAAGTGTCTGATGTTTGTTAGTCCCACAGGACTGTAACTAAAGTCTTACTATAGCAGCTAATCTTTAACCTATCTTAACAGTCATCATCAGGAGTCATTTTGCTTTTGAGTAGTAAATGTTATTTACAAAACTCATTGCTAGTAACAGTAACAATGTGCTGATGGGTAAAAGCTAGCTTGCTAATTAGAGTGATATCGGAAGACCAGATGAAAGAGAATGCGAATTCCAAGTTACATTTCTTGGTAGATGAACTAAGTTATGATCGTTTCTATAGTGGTAGAGTTCAAGGGTGGGAAACTGGTCCCAGCTAAGGGGGCCAGATCCAGAACCCATGCTGACTACTTTGACAGGTAGGTACAGTTGTCCACTTGTCAGTCACATCAGCATTACATTAGGTGTTTCAACTTCAAAATAAAGAATCAGAGCCCTCTTGTAAGCGTGCTCTTGATTCTTCCTTTGTAGGCACAAGTATATTAAATTATGCTGCTATATTACAGCAGGTCACGACATTAAATCAAATTAAATTCACTTAACGCTGTGCGTGCATCAGATCTCATTTGTTGTTCTGTTAGGCTACTTCGCATATGATTAAGGTGTGTTTGATTTTATATCAATTTCATATTCTATATTTAGTGTTCAGTGCTGGGGTTCTGAAAAGTTTACTTTTTCATTTGAAATGGATCCACTCCTTAAGTAGCAAATGATATTAGTTATGTAATTCCTCCCCAAATGATCTATTATTATTTATTAAGTTTGTTACTGACTGTTCACCATCAGGTCCCAGGGCTGGTTACGACAATTTAAAATTCACTATTTAAAACAGTCAGAACAAAATTCAAGAATCTGCAAGACCTTACAAACATCTTTAGGATCCTAGTTAAATGGTTAAGTCCCATTTTATTCCGTGTGGTTTAGACATACCTAATTTTTTTCTAATTTCACATTCTAGAGCCAAACTGATTTTTCAGAAAACAAGAGTGTAGATTCAACTTTGGTTTGTAAGGTACATTTAATCATGGCCAGGATCCAGAAGATAACATAAGCCTCCTACCTTGCTATAGGGTGAACTACTTTTGAAACTGAAGGTACCAGTAGTTTAAAAAGCAGTTTTTGATACATCACAATTTGAATTTCTGCCATTTAAAAAAGTCAGCAATACCACTTAGTTCATGCAAGCCCTTGGTTATACTATGAAGAATCTTAGGATTCTAGCCATTGAGTGTGTGATAGCTTACATACTGTTATTTACATTCATTAAGCTTTGTTCATATTTTTCCCCTTAAAGTTCAGCATTGACAGCAACCTTAGTTCTGATTCTATTTTGATTTAAAAAATGTGTGTGTGAAGCAGGAATGGAGAGTTGGTTAGAAAAATCATACCGGCTGGTTGTATCCCTACCCTCCACAAATTCAGTGTGATTTAAGTCCTTTTTCACACCTCCTAAATAATGCATACGGTGAAACTATGCATGTTGATGTTAACTGCATGGCGGTTAAATTATAATAATCCTAGGCACATTTCAGAGGGGGATTTACACTGGTGCTGCTGTGTGTGGGGATGGCAGGTTTAACCTTTCCCTCCCCAGCCTTTTTTCTGATGAAAATGGATTCTGTGTTCTGCTATTAGTGATGCTAAAAAACAAATTGGGGATGTTCTGTTGCTGAGTGCAGCGCATGGATTAAAAT
This sequence comes from Podarcis gaigeae, assembly GCF_964106915.1. Lineage (NCBI taxonomy): Eukaryota > Metazoa > Chordata > Lepidosauria > Squamata > Lacertidae > Podarcis > Podarcis gaigeae. The sequence goes on along the minus strand of NC_139677.1, from coordinate 43,087,508 downwards.
CTCCTGCCTCCCACATGCTTTGTATCAAATTAAAAATTCTCTGATGTGGCAACAAGCCAAGCAATCAACATAATGTGTAATTAGCTTCTGAATATGCAGAGGGACATGGGCTCACTCCTGCTTTTGTGGACTCCTACCTCTATGTTTTTACTTTAAAAACAGGTTTATTTTACACCAATCTGTGTCACATGGGTACAGCTTTGTGGCTGGGGCCTTTGCAGTAATTTAGACTTCTTGTATCATCCTCCATTTTGTTTACAAAAACGATGCAGAGCTCACTGTCAGGGTAGGATCAGGCACATTACCTCCATGATTCTATTCTTCCTGATATGTCATGTTCACATGGCCTTTAAGGTAATTAGACCTTTCTGCTCCTAATGTTTATTAATTGTTTTCAATAAAGAGATTTGGCATCCCTCTCCATATCTCCCAAGAAGGATCTCTCAGAGAAACCAAGGTTTAATGTTTTGGTAGTCACATTTCATCAGCCCTAGATAACAATTAATGTAATCATAATGCTTTCCCTGCTATGCTTAATTCCTCTAGTACGTATTACAAGGAAACTCTGTTAAATGACATTAGAAAAGCTAGAGAGAAGTATCAAGGAGAAGAACTGGCAAAGGAACTGACCAGGATTAAACTTCGTATGGATAATACTGAAGTCCTCACTTCTGACATTGTAATCAACTTACTTCTGTCGTATCGAGATATCCAGGTATGTTACTTTTACCATAAATACATAGAACATGTCCCCAATGTTATTTTATCAAGGTTTTATCCATTTTTGGTTTTTTAATATTCATAAAGGTGATCTTAAGTTCAGAATCATTGGGTTCTACAGAATCTGGATTCATGACAACTGTGTTGTTTTTGCCGATTTTCCTTAAAAATAGTACAAAAACGCTCAACAGCTTTGGCCCCAACAACATGCGTGTCCTGATTTTCATTGTTTGAAATATTGCAACCCTAGATATCAGTGTTTTATTTACATTAATTTGCTGCAAATGTTTCTGCCCTTTTCTATAATATTTGTCAACAAGATATGGAAATTGAGGAAATAAGCCACATAACTTCTTGTTATCTGACCCTGCAATCTGAGTTTAATGTGTTCATTTTACTTAGTACCCTTCAGGTTATAATTCCCCACTAGGAGATTATGAGTAAGACTGCTTTAAAAAATGTTTTCTATTGCAGTGCATGCTCGTCTTCAGCTGGAAATGCAATAATGCATAAAGAGCAATGCCAGCCATCTAGTGGAATGGTGTAAGTGGCTTGTTAACACAGGCAAGGATGCATTCCATTCAGGATTGTGTTAGTTCATAAATTCTGGCTCCTGTAGAGTTGTGTGTTCCTTGTAGGCAGAGAATATATTTCTAGCAGATCTTGTCCTAGGATGAAGGAAGTATCAAGGAGATAGGCTATACATCTTTTTAAGTAGTTGTTGCTCATGGTCAGAATAAGTAAAAACTGTTTGATGGATGAATTTTGGTTAGTAATGCTTTCCTCTGTTACCTCTTTAAACTGCTGTTAGGACTATGATGCCATGGTGAAGCTGGTGGAAACACTGGAAATGCTCCCTACTTGTGATCTGGCTGATCAGCACAATATCAAATTTCATTATGCATTTGCACTGAATCGGTAAGATTAACTCCTGTGTGAATACATTTACAGAGAGAGGTAACTATTCCATTAGTGCAAAGGCATCTTCAATTTAAAACTGTAATTGCAACCACAGACTCGGATATTTGTTACATGAAGGTGACCCAAACATTCCCAGTGTATTTCCACACCCAATCTATTCTACTTAAGCAGATGACTTTCCAGCCACTGCTTATGTACATAGCTGTCAACCTTCCCTTTTTTGTGGGAAATTCCCTTATTCCAGCTCCGTTTCCTGCTGCTATCCCAGATTGTTAGATATCCCGTAGATTATCCCCAGGACAGGTGAAGCTGCTGATCCCTTATTTTCAAATCTGAAAGTTGACTGCTATGCTTATGTATCTCTTTCCCTTTCCCCCCAGAAAATGTTTTAAATCCTCCTACAGACTCTGTTGGACTAGATTCTGCTTAGTAGGCTGATAACTGAAGTATATGTAGCTTCTTATTTAAAAGCGTAAGTTTAGTGCTCTTGGAGCCATCTCTGCCCCTAGAGGCCCAAGTGACTTAAGTGGCCAGGAGTGCCCTTTACAAGCTTTAGCTGCTAAGGCTACTGTGGCTGCTTCTAGACTGGAAGAGTATTGCCATCATGTTAGCTGCTGGGCTAGTGCTAGGCTACAAAATCTTATACAACTCGGGAGCAGGCACCTAAAAGATCATACAAACTTAAGAGTTGGAAGGGACACAAGGGTCATCTGGTCCAGCCCCCTGCAATGCAGGAATCCCAGATAAAGCATCCATGACAGATGGCCATCCAATCTCTGCTTTAAAACCTCCAAGGAAGGAGAGTCCACCACCTCTTGTGGGAGTCTGTTCTACTGCCGAACAGCTCTTACTATCAGATTGTCTTGTCCCTCATATATTCTAAGTCATCACTGTGCTCTGCAGGAGAGGGGCTCCAGCTGATAACCAGCTCATTAGGAAGTTTGTTCCATACAGTGTAAGAACTGGGTTTTTAGTGCATGCTACGCGGGTGGCGCTGAGGGTTAAACCACAGAGCCTAGGACTTGCCGATTGAAAGCACAAAGTGCAAGTAGATAAATAGGTACCGCTCCGGCGGGAAGGTAAATGGCATTTCTGTGCGCTGCTCTGGTTCGCCGGAAGCGGCTTAGTCATGCTGGCCACATGACCCAGAAGCTGTACGCTGGCACCCTCGGCCAATAAAGCGAGATGAGCGCCGCAGCCCCAGAGTTGGTCACGATTGGACCTAATGGTCAGGGGCCCCTTTACCTTTACCTTTACCCTTGCAATTTTCTCCCAGTATACAGTATATCATACAGGTACCCTTGTTTCTGCCTTTTCAGGTACTTACTGAATATGATATTCTTTCCACAAGCCTTTTAAGCAAGATTCTCATTCCAGTCTTAATCGGGATTAGTTTAGAAAGTGTATTTATGTATGTTTTATTGTTGATATTTTTTATTGTTAAATTACTTTTGGGATTCATTCACTTTAAGCCCAACCCAAGTTATTTATAATAGGTAAATTACCTAAGATTGTTTACACCACAATATGAAAATACAGTGTGTGCTTATTTTAAACGCCAATTACTTCAATTACTTTGTGAATGGTTTCATCATACTTATTATAGGCTCAGCTGTCCTGCATTTTCATTACTGTGCAATATAGCACAGAGGTCATGTTTATAAATGATAACTTGGATAGTAAACTGCTGGTGACAGGTGCTTCAAGGCTGAAGTCATAGCCTAAATATTGTCAGTACATGAACATGATGAAGGATGGCCAGAGTCAATGCCAGGACTAACAACAGGCGCCCTTTAAGCCAACACCTCACAGCTTTTCCAATAACAAAAGGTGTTGAGTAGTAAGAGAGAAGAAACAACTTTTGGTGCACCATAATAGATCAAGATTTTTTAAAAATCCCATAAGGGAAACCAAACAACTTCCTATAAAGGAAGCCAAACAAGGTTCCTGTGATCATGTTGTTTCGGAGATACTTCTCAGAGCTTCTAAACAATGTGCACATGCGTAATGTATGGTATAGGCTGGGATCTAAAGCCTACTTTGGGCATGCTCAGTGACTTGTATGCAATTTGTATAATATTTTTAACTCTTCTGACAACATGAGTTCAGGAAGAACTCAGTCACCTTTTGAGAGTAGATAAATAGCTATCTTCTTTTTAAATTTCAGCTGTATTCCAACCTGTTCCAAAACTAATCTTGGTGCATACCTTTCTTCGCCTGGTAACACAGGCTTTGAGTTTTATTTTTGTATCATTCATAATAAGCAAGGAATAGGTAAAGTTACTGCTTTTGTGCACCCGTTTCATAGCCATCCAAATAAAATTGAGGCATCATTCCGAAAAATGGGTAGTTAGTTCACGTAAAAGGTGGAACCTCTTTAAAGAGTTCCAATATTTTGTATGAGAGAAGCACACAAGTAGTGGATCACAGAGTAGTGAGGGAGTTGTAGCTCCCCATGCAAAATCAGTCTCACAGCTTTCACCTTTTGTTGTCTCTCATATGCAACTCTTAACAGCTGCAGCTAGTTGACTTGTGTCCAGCCAGAGGCTAGATAAGACAGCTGCTGCAGTGGATAAGTGGCTGACACAGGATAAGTGTCTTTTAATTTTGCCTTTCGTGTCTTCTCTTCAGGGTCACCCGACTAACCACTTCCCTCTTTAATGTTGTATTATTGAATTTATCGTCCAGTAGGAGAAAGTGAGTGATGTATTACAGTATTGGGTGGTAACTGGAATTGTGTTTTTGCTGCTGAGAGTGGGATTCTATGTTCTATCTTTTTTGTGTTTTATAATTTTGCTTAATAACAATAAGTATGAGAGATTGAAATGGCAGAGAGTAAAGGTCTACCTGGGTGGGAGAGAAGGAGGGCGTGGTTATGTAGCTGTGTGTTTGGCACTGTGTTGCTTTATATGGTGGTGTGTACTAGTGAGGTTACTCTGGCATGGAGCATGTGTGCAGCCTCTATTTCAGTTATTTTGTTCTGCTGCCAATGCTGTTGTTTTGCATAGTTCTCTTCATTTTTTGGTATTTGATTCCCTCCCCCCCTGGTATTTTTTTTTAATGTTTAAGATAATATTTTGTTTCTCCTGTTAATCAAGCTGCTTTAAATGTGTAATCATTGATACTGACAGCGTATGACAACAAAGTACATCACTGTAGGGAAAAGTATTTGTGTGTTGGGCAGTATACTGTATCCAGTATTAAAGCTATCATAACAAGAATTGCCTTGTGGGTTGAAAATTGCATCATGTCTGAATTTATCATTGAAAGGAATTATTCTGCTTACTTAAGCATAGCAAGCTTTGTGCTGCAATGTTTGCTTCTGAATATTTTCAAATAAAACATAGCATAGGTAATTTGTAAATAGTGTGGTTGCATTTCATGTACTAATACTGTATGATAAATGTTTACAGCTGGTAATGTTTTCCAGCCAGAACTGAATTTTGTTTCATTTTGGGTAGATAATTGAAAATGCCACCTGCTATCGCTGATGCAATGCATAGTGGTCCTGGTCTTATCCTCTAGAGCAGTGTTTCCCAACCTTGTGCCTCCAGATGTTTTTGGCCTACAACTCCCATCATCCCTGACCACTGGTCTTGCTAGCTAGGGATGATGGGAGTTGTAGGCCAAAAACATCTGGAGGCACAAGGTTGGGAAACACTGCTCTAGAGCAGGAGAAAACTAGCTTGCTCCATCTTCCATATGACAACCCTTCAGATATTTGAAGATGGATATCATATCCCCTCCCAGTCTCCTCTTTTACGGGCTAAACATACCTAGCTCCCTCAACAGGGAGTCTTAGTTTCCAGACCCTTGATCATCTTCATTTCCCTCCCACGTTCCAGCATGTGAATATCCTTCTTAAATTGCGGTGCCCAGAACCAGACACAGTACTCCAGGTGTGGTCTCACCAAGGCAGAATAGAGAGAGATTATTACTTCCCTTGATTGGAACACTATTCTTCCGTTGATGCAGCCTTTTTTGCTGCTGCATCACACTGTTGACTTGCGTTAAGCTCATGGTCCACCAAGACTCCTAGATCCTTTTCACATGTACTATTAGCAAGCCATGTGTCCTCAATCTTATATTTGTGCAGCTGGTTCTTCCCGTCTAAGTGTACAACCTGACAAACTAACCTCAAACTAATCATTCTGTTAGTTTGAATATAGCTGCTACTCATCTGACTTCTGGCAATTCAGGATGGCAGAGGACATGATTTTAGAAGACTTATCAGTATACAGTGGTGCCCTGCAAGACGAATGCCTCGCAAGACGAAAACCCGCAAGACGAAAGGGTTTTCCGTTTGCGAGTTGCTTCGCAAGACGAATTTCCCTATGGGCTTGCTTCGCAAGAAGAAAGCCCATAGGGAAATCTCCGGGGACCTCTTTTAAATGCTGGCGGTGGGGAGCAAAGCCTTTCCCCCCCTCCGGCCTTCAGAAGAGGTCCAGGAAGGCCGGCGGGGGCCGAAAGGCTTTGCTCCCCACCGCCAGCATTTTAAAAGCGGTCCGGGATAGCAGGGAAGCGCTTCCCGCTATCCTGGACGGCTTTTGAAGGCAGGCGGGGGGGGAGCAAAGACTTTCGCCCCCCGCCGGCCTTCAGAAGAGGTCCAGGACGCAGCGCGTTTCTCCGCTCTCCTGGGAAGGCAGGCAGGGGGGAGCAAAGACTTTTGCCCCCCGCCAGCCTTCAGAAGCTATCCCGGACGGCTTTTGAAGCGGGAAGCGCTGCCGCCTGCCAGCATTTTAAAAAACCCCGGGACAGCGGAGAAGTCCTCTGCTGTCCCGGGGTTTTTTAAAATGCTGGGGGTGGGAAGAAAAGCCCTTGTCCCCCCCCAGCCTTCAGAAGAGGTCGGGGGACAGACTGTCCCCGGACCTGGTTTGAAGGCGGTTTCCATAGGAACGCATTGATTGATTTTCAATGCATTCCTATGGGAAACCGTGCTTCGCAAGACGAAAAACTCGCAAGACGAAAAAACTTGCGGAACGAATTAATTTCGTCTTGCGAGGCACCACTGTATAGAGGAAAAGAGCAGAGACAGAACGTACACTGTATGTAGTTGCCTATCTTTTGTGTAAAATCTATCCAGAATGTCACATCTAGAGCTCTGGAAAGCTCCAACAGAAATTGTATACACAGTTTCATACTAAGGTTGCTTAGTGAAATTATTGTGTGTATTTAGTGTAGGAGTCACCAATCTTTTTTACCTGAGGGGACATTTGGATTTTTGTTTCAACCTACTCTGGCCACTTCTCTTCCCTCTTCCTTGATCTGTTTTCCCTCAACCCCAAGGACAGAAAGAGTATGTGTACACACTTCTTCTTTATGAGGGATTTTGATAAAAGTCAGATCCAGGAGAATTAATATGAGCCTTGAAATGCACATAGAGCTGGAAGAGGAAGTGGGAAAGAGCATCATTCTTCCAGCTTCCTTTTCCATCTTTTATATGCTTTATGAGAGAGAAAAATAACTACTGTCATTACAAAGGAGGCAGTGCATGAGTGTTGAGAGTTCAGAGGCTTTGTGGGCACCAAGAGAGACCATTGTGCTCATTGAGGGCACACCATTGGCAAATCCCACATTTAGTGCATATTGACAGAGTTATAAATTGTGTTAGATACAAATATATGGTTCTTTGTACAAGCTTATTCATGTGATTTTCTGTCTGAATTTCAGAAGAAACAACACAGGTGACCGGGGGAAGGCACTGCAAGTGATGCTGCAGGTCTTGCAGACATGTGATCGCCCAGCACCTGACATGTTCTGCTTGTGTGGGAGAATCTACAAGGACATTTTCCTTGATTCAGACTGTAAAGACACCAGCAGCCGGGACACAGCCATTGAATGGTAAGAGGAGTGGCAATGTGTTTACCGTATCTGTGTAATTATGAAATGGAAAGCAAAGTACTTCACATGGAGTACCAAGTTCCTTACCAGCCTCCTGTCTTCCAGAAGTAGAGTTGCAATGAGGAGGAAGCTACTGTTTTGAAATTTCAGACTATGGTCAGAGCATATTTAGAGGGGACATAAGACTATTTATAAATTCTTGTTGATGCATTTGTGGTTGGAGAGAAGATCATAAACATAATTCTCATGAAGAAAGTTTTTTGAAAGAGATTCTTTTTTGAACAGGAAAGAGAAAATCTATTATTTATTGGACGATAGGAATCAAGATACTGGGTGAGATCCAATGGAGCACTTGTGGGTATTCACTCGTGCAACAGGGCTTCATCTTCCTCTCCTCTACCATGTGTTCTCAAAGTCTGATCTGGAGTGGGGAAGAAGAGAAACAGGAAGTCCCATTGCATAAGTGGATTCTGTTGTGCAAGCAGGTGGATATTTTTAGATGTTGCCCATGACATATAACGTTTCTGTGTTTGCTCTGGCTGCCCAATGGATTTATCACACAAAATGAGATCCAGTGTGCTGAATGTATTTTTCAATTTGATTTTCTTTGTTTTTGTGATGACTAAGTTTTAGCAAATAAATTTAACTGACCTGTCTGACTTTAAAGCTGTTTAGACTACTGGTCATCACGACTTTTGATGGCAGTGAATTCCATAAATTAACCATCTGTTACATGAAAAAAGAACACCCTTTTATCTGTCACCCTGAATCTGCTGCTAATCAGGTTCACCAGCTAACCCCGAGTTCTCATGTTGTGGGAGAGGGAAGAAAATTAAATCATGAGCTCCTATCTTTCTAGTTAAGATTAATTGGAACAACAACAACAAGAAGAAATCCATTCACATTTCCATAGTTTGCAACAATGGCTGGCATGCCTTCTTTATTGTGATCTGAGAAACTTCACATGTTTTTCTTTGGAAGTATCTTCTCCAGTTTGTTAAATCTTGTCTCTGCAGGTATCGTAAAGGGTTTGAGCTCCAGTCAACTCTGTATTCTGGGATTAACCTTGCAGTCTTGCTGATTGTTGCAGGGCAGCAGTTTGAAACCTCCATGGAACTAAGGAAAATAGGTGAACAACACAAAAACTTGTTGCAGCAGTAGTAGGGTTATTAATTATTGTCAGATACATAAAGGTTTGGATCCAAAGGTCCAATTGAATGAAGGAAATTTCCAGTTGTGGAGCTGGACCTTTGGATCCATTGTTCTGAATTGAAGTTGCAGTGAATTCTGTATTTAAGAATAGTAGTTTTAGCCCACTGTGAAGCATGTCACAAGTGTTTTGCCATCAGTTGTAAGCACCTGTTCCTAGAATGAACTTCTGCAAGGGCAGTGGTCCATGACTAGTATCTTTGACCATATGAAGAATGCAGTTTATTTCCCACCAATGACATTTAGGCCATATTCACTCCATACATTTAAAGCATTATCACACCACCTTTAAACAGCCATTGCTTCTCCCAAAGAATTCTGGGAGCTGTAGTCTGTTAAGCATGATGAGAATTGTTAGGAGATGCTCATTCCCTTTCCAGAGTTACAATTCCCAGAATGGTTTAACAGTCCCTCTTCAGAGGGAACTCTGAAAACTGTAGCTATGAGAGGGAAATAGAGGGTCTCCTATCAACTCTCAGCACCCTTAACAAACCACCATTTCCAGAATTCTTTGGAGGAAGCCATGACTGTTTAAAGTATATCATAGTGTTTTAAATGTACGGCATGAATGTGTCCTTTAATGTGTCCCTTTGTGTTGTTTTTGTCTACCTAATACTCTTAGAGGTTATACTTCCCATGATTACCAACACACATTATCATCTTTACAGTCTTTGAGGTTCATTGTGTTCCCTTGTAACATACTGTTTTTATGTGAATTTGTCAAGGTGTGCGATTGAACAGTTTGTTGGGAAGAAAAGGGAGTTTGGAAAAAATGAACAATTACTGGGATGTCGGGCAGTTCTTCAGTGTAAGCATGTTGGCCAATGACATTGGTAAAGCAGTGCAAGCAGCAGAGAGGCTGTTTAAACTGAAACCACCCATTTGGTATGTATCATCACATATTACAATTTGCGTAGTTTGCTCTCTGCCCTCACCCCCACACCCCATTGGACTTCATTAAGTTCTCCAATGCTCCATGCATCGTCACTATTATTTGCATGATGATTAAATAACTATGTTTTCATTTTCAGGACTTCTTATTTTCAAGTAGACTTCTACTATTCTAGCAAAGACTTGTTGTGTCATTAACTTAGAGTAAATAATGTTGTTCTTGGCTGTTTAATTATTTATTGTATGCATGTGTTTCAGGTATTTGAAGTCATTGGTTCAGAACCTGATGTTAATACAGCGGTTCAAGAAACTCACCATAGAACATTCTCCTAGACAAGAGAGACTGAACTTCTGGTTAGATATCATTTTTGAGGCAACTAAAGAAACAACTAATGGCTTGAGATTCCCAGTAAGTCTCTGTAATGTGCAGAGCTTATATATCTGGTTGATTTGGACTAAAATCCTGTATACACTTGCCTAGGAGCAAGCCCAGTTAAACTAATCAGGGTTTACGTTTGAGTAGACAGGCTTAGAATTTCACTATTAGTAACAGAAAACTGTGGCCTGATGTTAGGAGCTACCATGTGAACTAGAATCAAGTGACAAGTAAATCTGCCCAAGCTGTATGTAGTGTTTTCTGCCAAGCAGGTCAGAGCTGGCATGTCCTGTTTGGTAGGGAGTGGACCTCGGTGGCAGTTATTGCTTGCTGTTTTTGCTGCTAATCTGTAGGGGTGGCCAGGTAGAAGTGGGAAACTTTCTAAGGTAAAAATGTGTTCTGTAATTGTATCACTATGTAATTCATTGTCATTTGAAAAAATAAAACAACAGCAATACACAAGTGGCTTGAGCATAAATGGATGTTTGATACAAGTCTAATGCAAATGAATAAAATAAAATAATATACAAGAAGGAAAGAGTGCAAGAAATTGTATGAGACCTGATTAAATAAATAGTTTGATCCACAGCCAAGAAGAAAACGCAGTGTTAATTGTGAACAAATTTTCAGCATGCTTTCAATGGGATTTACTCCCTAGTTTAGGTGTAACTAACATTGTGTCCTCCAGGAGTTGTTGGACTACAACTTCTACCATCTCTGGCTATTGGCCATGCTGGCTGGGATGGATGCGACTTGTATTGCACAATGTCTGAAGGCTGCCATGTTGGCTACTCCTGCCTTTTAGGATAACAGCCTTATACTTAGCATTCCAATGCTGTAAGGGTGTGTCACTGATCTAGTTAGGTTTCACTGGACATGTGTGTGCTTCGTTTAGGTACTGGTGATAGAGCCAACTAAGGTATACCAGCCTGCGTATGTTTCAATCAACAATGAAGCGGAAGAAAGAACTGTTTCCCTTTGGCACGTGTCTCCGACAGAAGTGGTAAGACCAATGGTGAATTTCTTCTTTCTCTCTAGAAATTCTGATCACCACTTCTTGGCTTCTTTGTATACAACTCTTTTTTTAAAAGAGGCTTCACAAAAATGTCACACAATGCACATAAGTATCTTCTTTGTCCCGTAGATGGAAAAACTGAGGTACTAATAACAGGGAGCCAGCCTTAAGCCCCAGGGAAATGAATTATCATACAAACTTTTTCGTCTGTTCAACATGAAAGCACGAGGGCACAAAGCATGACAGAGATCACGTGTGAGCACATGCAGGCACGAACACTCCACCTCTAACCTTCCTGTGTCAAATGGGAAGATCTGAAGGAGGCTTGTAAGCCAATTCAGCTGAATGTGCTTGGAAGCCTCCCTGTGATTGGGCAGGTTAGGGGTATTAGTGAGAGTGTGGGGTATTTGCACACCTGGTTTCCGTACACTTCACACTACCATGCTTTTGGGTTGAAAGCCTGAACAGCTATACAGAATTAGATATAGTGGTACCTCGGGTTACATACTCTTTAGGTTACATACACTTCAGGTTACAGACTCCGCTAACCCAGAAATACTGCTTCAGGTTAAGAACTTTGCTTCAAGATTAGAACAGAGATCGTGCTCTGGCGGCGTGGCGGCATCAGGAGGCCACATTAGCTAAAGTAGTGCTTCAAGTTAAGAACAGTTTCAGGTTAAGTACGGACCTCCGGAACAAATTAAGTACTTAACCCGAGGTACCACTGTATATGATGTTTTAAACTTCTGCTCTTTGATTTATTTTATTACAGTATCACACATCCCATTGAGAACTTATGAAATCTGGGGTGCTCATAAAAAGTCTGATACCAAAATTCTCATTAGGATAAACCAGCTTTGTGGGGGGTGGGGCGAGAATGTGTTTCATTCTTAGATCTACAGCAGGAAAATAGGAGGACTGTGAATTGGTTTCAGTGATTTAGCCCTTCGCTTTCAAGTTAGGAAAATGCTAGGTTTTGTACAAATGATACACTCAGTATGACGCAGTACATGACATGAATATTCTTCAGTGCTAATGTAACACTGCTTCTCAACCCACTCTGTCCAGGAGTCACAGCTGCTAAGACACAAAATCCAGCAATCAAATCGTCCTTATTTTTGCTCTAGCTAATGTACATATTTGCTTATCAGTGAACCAAGGACTGTGGATCAGATCATCTGAGCATCCTTCTCAGATATATGGCCATACATGAGAAGCCAATAGGTAGCCCTGTAGACAGTTTAGGGTAAGCATTTCTGCAAGCTTGCCACAGCATACTTCATGACTTTGTGATTATTCTTTCTGACATGGATTGAAGGAGCTACACACACACACACACACACACACACACACACACACACACCCCACCCCTTTCAGGGGGAATGTTTGGATTCACTGAGCCTAGCCATTTCCACAAATTAAGGCATAATGCCATTAGGATGGACATCAGACTTTCAATTGAAAGGAAATTCATAGTGTCTTGAAATTTAGGAAGACCATTTTCATTCTGCAATGGCAAGGAGTAACATGTTGCTGTTGGGGCCTAGTGTTGTGTCCCTTCTTTATCTTGCTACTTTTTGGGGGGGGTAGTAGCAACCTTGCTAATATTGCTGTATGCTGCCTCAAAGCAAAATATTGGTGCCCAAAGACTGAGATCATCCTTGTGATGTGATGATAATGGTTTGTAATCTTGCTTTGAAACAATCTGTGTTCTTACCCATTTGCAGAAACAGATTCATGAGTGGAATTTTACAGCTTCTTCTATTAGAGGAATAAGGTTGGTGTCCTTGAAATGGTTTTATTTTTGTTTTACTTACATGCCTCATTTTGCCCTAGGGATATGTGAAGAATGTATATGTGTTTTCCCAGCAATGCTAGCAAACAATGTAGTTTGGGTATCCTTTATATCCCACCCAACTCCCCAGATGTGAAAGCTATTTCCTTGAAGTATAGTTTAAATATTCCTTAGTTCTTTATCCCTAAAGAATCCTTTACAAGACAAATGGTTGCTGCTTCATGTCTGGCAAAGGGAAAGCACTCCACAATAAAAGAACAATAGTATAGAATGCCCATTTTTTGGCAGGGTTGTCCCTATAGTGTAAGGTGTGATGCCACAGGTAGACTTTCCCCTAAGGTTGCCATATTTTGAAGAGCAAAAAAGAGGACACTTTTGTGTGCCGTGTCATGTGATCCATTATGTGGGGTGGGGCTTACCTCTATTTTATTCAAGTTGGCACACCTGTCTGGGGTACTTTAGTTGAGATTCCTGCATTGATAGGGGTTGAACTAAATGACCCTCCAGGACCCCTTCTAACTCTAAAGTTCAATGATCAATGAACCCTGTTTCTTTAAATGAGCTTCATTATTTTATTGTTGGTTGTTTTATTTGATTAATTCCATTAGGGCCCTGTTTTGCGACTGAAAATTAGGTTAATACATTTTTATAGAAAATAAAATAGGTTGTCTTCCTTAAGTCATATGTATATTCTAATGCTAATTCTTGGGGAGAGTAAAGAAGATAGCTTTTTTTTCTTGTGATTTTCCAATGCTTTCAATTTACATGAAGGACTTTACCCCTCTTTTGTAGAACTAAGCAGGAAGCAGCTTAAATATTTCTTCATAATGTGCAGGCTCTGTAATATAGTTTAGTCATTGCTCAGCATAGTAGCCTGGATATTTTGCTTCTTGTCTCCCTCCCCCCTCCTCTGTTGAATTGATATTTTCATGGTCTTTTAATGGCACCACTTTCAAATAACATGTTCCTTATATTGCTGAAGTTACACCATTGAAAGATGTAGAGTGAGAAAGTGAGTTTAATCTTTCTCTCCACGTACATTTCTCTACAGAATATTATATTTAGATTGGCAAATTGGAAACTGGGTGGATATTGATTAGTGTTTCTTCCATGGCTTTTGAAAATTGTCATTGCTTTCTCCTTTCTCTCATCTAGGCTGGTATGGATTTTTTCTGCCTCATGAATATAGTACTAGACAAACATTGTCTGCAAACTTCAGCAGTTTGAATTGCAGGGATTTTAGGTCATTTGAAAAACAACAACAGACATGGGAGAAAGTAATGCTATTATTCTCCTGTTATGACTCCCCTTACAAGAACTGCTAAATGCACTTTTATTATACAGAATCTGAAAATATCTTTACTTTTTGTTCAAAACTGACTTTAAAAGAGTGTTGGTAAACAACCTGAGAGAGTAAAGTAAGCAGAACAATGAATTATTTGTTCTGAGCTAGTAATTTATGTTTTACAGTGTTGTAAATCCTAATGGGGCAGTCTTCATTATCTTTTTGGCACTTATTGAAGACTTTCCTTTTTCAACAGGCTTTTTAAGGGGGAGATTTTAATCTCGCCCTATATTTATATTGGATTTGAAATGGTTTTTATATATGATATTGTTTAAATTTTTATTATAAAAGAAATCTGTTTATACTGGTGATAATTTATTTTGAGATGCTTCATTGGAAGCGACTCATAAATGGAATGGCACTAACTAAATCAGTGAATGAATGAATGATTAACACCCTGGCAATACATATATTTGGTTTTTTGAAGGTCACAGATCTTAACTTTTCCTGCTATGCAGACTAACTGTTGTTTCCATTGTCCTAGTGATCTGTTCTGCACATTTTTATCATCATTTCCTTGTTTTATTCATAAGTGGCACCCAAATTGCATTGCTTGTCATCTCCAGTTGGAAGCAGGCTTTAAAAAAATCATGGCTGTGCTGTTGTCTCTCTCTGATTCTGTAAACTCTGTAGTGGTAGAAGGAAAACTGAACTGCTGTGTGAGCAAAACAGGACTAACTGAGCTCCTCCATTTGTTCCTTCATCTTCATACCTCTGCCCCACATTCACGCCACTTGTGCTTAGCATAACTTTATTGTAATTCTTTTTCTACAGCATATCTAAATTTGATGAACGGTGTTGTTTTCTGTATGTCCACGACAACTCTGATGACTTTCAGATCTACTTTTCTACAGAGAACCAGTGTAGTAGGTGAGAAGTTTTGCATTGCTTTTCCGAACTATCGAAATGAGACATAGAATAGTTGGGGGATACCTTGTAAACCCAGAAGTATTTTCACAAACATTTCATTTGCTGGGCCACCCAACTCCCTCCTCTTCACCCTCCAGTGCTGCTGGGATAGCCCAGCAGCAAGGGAACAGTTCTCAGAAGTCTGTTGTCAGGTTGTAGTTTGCAGCGCCACCTGTTTGTGGCCACACAAACTACTGCATGATATTCAGTGCAAATACTGTACATAAAAGACACTTTGCTCTGCAATAATGTGGAAGTGGGAAGTGCCTTTGCGTTTGCTTATGCAATCGGATATCGCTCCTCATATTTGTTTTCTTCATTCCTTTCTTTCCTGTGCTTTGGAAAGGTTCATTTATAAGGGCCCTACCATATCACAGGTTAAATTGATTTTACCGTAATTTGTTTAGTATGATCAGGATATGTGAAGCTAAGAATTAACAGCATGGGGAAAGTGTTGGTCTTTGAACTGGGATGGAGGACATCATTTGGAATCCATCTCCAGCAGCAAAATGTCTTGGGCTAATGCTGATTTAAAGTAATTTAAACAGTCCAAAAGTTACATTTGAATTACAGATTTACAAGGGATAAATTTATAAGGGGTTTCAGTATCCATTAAAAAAAGCTGTAGCACAACAGCATGAGGCAATAGTGATTTTGAAGAGGAAAAGGAAAAGGAATGTTGGCAGATGCATTGTTTTGCATTGCACATGAATCATAAGTATCATACATTTGAACAGAAAAGCAAGATTCTGTTATGCCTTTAATTGTGCGGTGTGCATTGCTTACAGATTTTGTAGTCTGGTTAAAGAGATCTTAACAGATGTTGTAGGAAGTACTCTGGAACTGGAAGGAGAGAGTGATGGAGACACATTGGAAGTAAGTAATGTTGACCGGGGAGAAACAGAAATCTTGTGTTTGAATGGGAGAGGAACTTGCTTTCCATATTCCTATTCTAATTAATTTAATTTATTAATACCTTAAGAAATAATACCTACCTTTTTAAAAAGTAGGAACAGCACAACTAAAACTTTGCAGCTAAAACATTGTTCAATAGGGCAGTAAGAAGCTTTCCACATTTACCATTCATAGTGGTATAGTTGCTGGCTCTTTTGAATTTTTTGGCATGCCACCACACAATGTCGTCATTATTCAGCTAGTATTCCAGAGTAATATACTCAAAAACCTGCTGCTTCTTCTTCTACTGCAAAAAAACCCCAGAATATTTTTTTTTGGGGGGGGGGGAGAGAGAGAGAGAGAGAGAGAGAGAGAGAGAGAGAGAGAGAGCGCCACTGCATGCCCGCCAGCCATATGGTTGGTGAGGCGCAGCTGGCGGGTGTAGGGAAAGGGGAGGCCGCTGGCAAAGCCACGCAGCTCCCCCACTTGCTGGGGTGCCCCTAAGGGGCCAGCGCCCTGGCGCAACGGACCACTAAGCCCTATGGGAAAGACGGCTCTGTGGCCAACTGTCCTTTCCTGACTCTGAAAATGTCCTGTCAACTATCAAGGAAGTGGTGGCAGCTGAGGGTCACATCTCAGGAGCTCTTTGCGTGACCCTTTTGAGCATGGCAGCCACTTAAGCTGATGGCAATCTGCCACAACTACAGCAGGCGGAAGCAGTCATGTGATAGGTGAGAGTTTATCAGAATTCTGTGCTCACAGAGTTTTAGCATGCCCCTGCAAATGTTTTTTAAATGATGTAAATATGGCACGGAAGTGTATACTACAATTGTATAAATTAAGCAAATATGGAAAATTCAGGAAGAGAGCATCATGTGAAAACATTTTTATTTATGGATAAGTGGAACTCAGCAAATAAACTGTAGGTTTTTGTAGAGAATGTTTTCTTGTTTGTGTAGCCCAAGCCTATTCATCCACCTGTTGTTTAAAAAACACCTGCATAACCTTTTTGGATGCTATTAAGCCTATTATCTGAATAATAATCCCTTTCCCCAAGTATGTAGTATTAGAATCCAATATCTAAGCATCAGATACAGGAGGAAATATCTTTCCTCTATAATGTTTGATATACTTGATATTTTTACATATTATGTGTGTGTTATTGCTACTCAGATCTCTTGTTTGTCTGCAGTGGCGTAGCGTGGGGGGTGCAGGGGGGGCCGGCCGCACCGGGCGCAACATCTGGGGGTTAGGGTTAGGGGGCGCAAATCCACAGGTTAGGGGGCGCAAATTACTTGCCTTGCCCCGGGTGCTGACAACCCACGCTACGCCACTGTTTGTCTGAGCAGGGTAAAATATTTTGAAAGAAACATGTTGGAGTTTTGTGGAATGGAGCTTGAAATGTATTGAAAATCACATTATTAACATAGTTTGAGAGTTACACACTTAAAGCTTTTCATCCAAAAAGTATGGCAGTTATAGGAATCTCTGATTTTCGCAATTGCTTACTGGAATTAAGGATTAGAAAAGTACTTTTCCCCACTGCTTATTTGTACAATTACGATTTTCATACATGACAATGGATAATTGTGTACTGAACTAATAGCACTTATTTATTCTATCCCCACAGTCCATTTGACAATGCATTGGTACCTGAGAAAAGATAGAAACACCCTTATGTGGAAGCTTTGTCATGAATGCTATGACAGATTAATTTGAAAACAGTGTAGGGCACTAAATTCATAAATAGCAATGAGAGGGGACACCTTAGTGGTAGAGTTGTCAGCTTTCCATGTATAATGTCCCAAATCCAGTCCTTGTAAATTATAGTTACAAAGGGATCTAAAGTTGCATTACAAGTGAGGCATATTTCACAACTCTAGTTATTGTTTTCCATGTCTAGTGGATAAAATAGGGAAGAAGAAGATTGTCACAGAGATACATAAGTTCATGCCATGAAACTTTGTTCCTATTATTCCCACATTAAGAGTGGGTTGGGTTTGTTTGTTTTTAATGTTTATTAACCCACATCTTGCATGCTCGAGGGGATAACATACGTTTATTTGAAAAGTTAAAAAAAAAAGTATAAAGTTTGAAATGCCTCAGTGCTTTGGATCAAGTATTACTTGAGAGTTGAGTACATAATATAGGATGCTTCTAGGTAGCATTCCAATATATCTGCAGCCTAAAAGGAGACATTAGTTAGCAAATATCAGAGAAGCCAAGGCTATGTTTTGGGTTTCTCTGGACTAAGTGGGAATTAGCTGATATATCTGTACTTTAGAGGCAGATGTCAATGAAAATCCTCTAATTTGAACAGCTCTTTGACATCAGTGTGCACATCATTTAGAAAACTCTCCTTCTTTGTTCAAAAGTAACATTTGTATTCAAGGGCATACAATTCTTATTTCTTTCTGCCTCCCTCCCGCTTCTCAATTTGAATTTGCTTTAAAATGAAGTCATTAGAATAGATTGTGGAATTGCCCATTGCACTGAAATGTTTATCTTCAGACATTTTGTGCATGCAAAGCCTGTGTTCCTATTCATGCTTATCTAAGAGTAAGCCACAGTGAACACAGTAGGACTTATTCTGGGTAAACAACTGCTCTGTCAGAAATGTGCTATCAGTGATATTCAGGCTAACGTTTTATGAATCTGGTTGCTGTCCTCAAGCTACCGCTATCAGCTGAATACTGTTTCGTAGCTGTGAAATATGGGTGTGCTAAAAAAAAACATTAACAGGTTCTGGTTGTGTCATTTTGGGTAATAGCACATATCACATAACAGCACAGGACGATGAACTGTGAACTGCTGAGGCATGAAAAATGAAACGGTTTGAAAGGTTGAACTAAGTTAGTGGGCAGGTCATCTTAGGGTGTACCAATACCTCCCTGGAGGACTCTGTGTGGAAACCGGGAGCTTGGCAATCACTTTCAAAATGAATTGCGGAAGAATTTCAAGGACTTAACTGACAGAGGATTTGTACATACTTGTAGGAGTCTGGTTTACAGTACTTGCCCACCTGCCCCCATTGACATTATCTTCCATTTTACGCTATTTGTTCCCATTATGTATTTTTCACTCAGATTTAAAAAGACACACCCCTTTATTAAATAATCTTTTACTTGTGAGGTATTCCTCTTATGTCACACATTCTTATTATGGGCAGCTGCTTATATAATGTTTAAAGAATTGATTTTTTAAAAAAAATCAGTGCCCGTTAATTAGAACATTGCAGTTCTTCTATAAGACAAAAGTAGTCTTTGTAGGTTCATTTGCACCACAGTTGCCTGCAAACATTATAATAAACTCTTGCTCTTTAATTTCTACTAGAGCTGTTGATCTTTAGGGCAATACATTGCTAATGGCATATGTTAAAATCTGTTTGGTGGTTTTGATACTGTGTTTTTTGTGTCTGAGAGCTGAATTCTGTTTCTTTCTGCTTTCAGTATGAGTATGACTATGATGAGAATGGAGACAGAGTAGTGTTAGGCAAAGGAACCTACGGGATAGTTTATGCTGGAAGAGATCTTAGCAATCAGGTCCGAATAGCCATCAAGGAAATACCAGAGAGAGACAGCAGGTGAGTCTTGATATTTTATTCTTACACACAGATATAAGTATGAAGTGTGCTTTGCCTAATTTGGTCTTGCATCATTCATTATTCAATGTATAAATCATTCACAGACAGAGAAGCAAAGAAGCAACTACAACTGCCCCAACCCACTGTTGTTACTACTGCTTTATGCTATGGTATATGCTGGGGGTGTTAGGGGAGGCGTAGTAGTTCTGCTGGGGGCCACGTGCTTCTTCTGCAGTTGTTTATCCACCTTTGGCCCCACCCTGCTCTCAGCTCTCACCGGAGGCTCCTAGAAGCGGTCTGTATGCAACAGTGGCCACACCCCAGGAATGGCCGGCTAAACCAGGTGATAGTAGCCAATGGGTCTCAAACCCTTGGTGAGTTAGGGATTTCCCCTGCATGTGAAGACAGGCTGTGGTTGATTGAGCCGACAAGACCAATAGCGGTCAAGAAGGCGGTTTCTGCGTGTGCTGTAGAGGGAAGTGAGGGGCCAATGGGGCTTGTCAACCTGGGAAGGTAGCCCATTTAGGAGAAGGATATCTCTGATCCTAAATCTCCGCTGCCTTGTGGGATATTTTGGGGCAAAGAAAAGGCCAAGGAGTAAACCCTACCCAATTCCGGAGTGGAGTCCCCAGGACTGTTGGATGGTGCCTTGTACTCCTTGCAGCAATTCCTGCAGCCCAGCTGGTGCCAGATGTATTGCTCTGCCTTCCTTTGGATCACATCAGCAAGGCTGTGGGGCACGTGTCTAGTTGTCTAGGCATCCCAGGACCTCCATTACACACTGCTCAGACTTGTTCCCTGGGGAGGTCACTTCAGTGCTGCAAATGCAGAGGTTTGACTTCACCCCCGGAGGTACACTCTATTGTCTCTCAAGACAGTAGATGCAAACAATGCGGCTGTAGCTTTCTGCCTACCAGCTCTGGCTGAGGATATATTTTCACTGCATGGTATATGTTTGTTGAGGGGATTTTGACCATATTGGGGCTTTTTAATTACCGTATTTTTCGCTCTATAACACGCACCTGACCATAACACGCACATCGTTTTTAGAGGAGGAAAACAAGGGAAAAAACATTCTGAATGAAACAGTGGATGTATCATTTTTGTGCTTCATGCTGTGGCCACAGACATGTGATCTGATGGTGAATTTGGGGTGACCCAATGCAAAAATCCTGAGAATCCCTGTGGATCCATGCTTTGTAACCACGTTTTTGCACCATTGCAGCCCCAGGCAACAGTGGGTGTGTGATTTGGGGGGGGGCAGGCTGTAGCCATGGACATGCTATGTGCTCTAATGGTGAATTTGGGCTGACCCAATGCAAAGATCCTGAGGATCCATGTGGATCCATGCTTTGTAACCACGTTTTTGCACCATTGCAGCCCCAGGCAACAGTGGGTGCGTGATTTTGGGAGGGCAGACTGTAGCCATGGACATGCTATGTGTTCTGATGGTGAATTTGGGATGACCCGATGCAAAGATCCTGAGGATCCATGTAGATCCATGCTTTGTAACCACATTTTTGCACCATTGCAGCCCCAGGCAACAGTGGGTGTGTGATTTTTTGGGGGGGGGCAGGCTGTAGCCATGTACATGCTATGTGCTCTGATGGTGAATTTGGGCTGACCCAATGCAAAGATCCTGAGGATCCATGTGGATCCATGCTTTGTAACCACGTTTTTGCACCTTTGCAGCCCCAGGCAACAGTGGGTGCGTGATTTTGGGGGGGCAGGCTGTAGCCATGGACATTCTATGTGATCTGATGGTGATTTTGGGGTGACCCAATGCAAAGATCCTGAGGATCCATGTAGATCCATGCTTTGTAACCACATTTTTGCACCATTGCAGCCCCAGCAACAGTGGGTGCGTGATTTTGGGGGGGCAGGCTGTAGCCATGTACATGCTATGTGCTCTGATGGTGAATTTGGGCTGACCCAATGCAAAGATCCTGAGGATCCATGTGGATCCATGCTTTGTAACCATGTTTTTGCATCATTGCAGCCCCAGGCAACAGTGGGTACGTGATTTTGGGGGGGCAGGCTGTAGCCATGGACATGCTATGTGATCTGATGGTGAATTTGAGGTGACCCAATACAAAGATCCTGTGGATCCATGCTTTGTAACCACGTTTTTGCACCATTGCAGCCCTGTTTTTGCATCAGATCATTGCTATGTGATCTGATGGTGAATTTGGGGTGACCCAATGCAAAGATCCTGAGGATCCATGTGGATCCGTGCTTTGTAACCACGTTTTAAGTGGGGAGGGAAGGAAAAATATAGAAGGGACAAGGAGCATGAGAGGGGTGTGCGGAGAAGCAGCTGGCTAAGAATGCAGGAGAGGGGTTTAAAGGGTGGGGGGAAGGAAGGCAAAAGTCCACCCACCCACTCAAGCCAGCCCTCTCTCTCTCTCTCATCTGCATGTTTTCCGCTGCCTGCCGAGTCCCCAGACCAGCAGCAGCAGCAGCACCGGAGCAGGGACGCTCTGCTTTCCTCTCTACTTGCCTGGAGGGGAGGGGTTGCCTGGAGGGGAGGGGATTTCACTGCTCTTTGTTCCGTCTGAGCAAACAGCAACCGAAACAGAACAGGGTGGGCAGTAAGACCCTGAGGCAGAATGCAGGAAAGCAGCAGCCTCCTCTCCTCCGTGACGGCGCAATATGATTTTTGCCATGCGCTTGGGACAAACGGCTCCAGGGACCACACATTCGCTCTATAACACGCACAGACATTTCCCCTTACTTTTTAGGAGAAAAAATCTGCGTGTTATAGAGGGAAAAATACGGTATCTTACATTGTTATTCCATCCTTTCTGTGGACCTCCGACCTACCAATTTATAAGTTCAATCTTTATGTGGGTGGCATGGAAATTTTAGGTTAGTATGTTTTCTTCTGACTTTTAGTTGTTCTTCACTGACAGATATTCTCAGCCACTGCATGAAGAAATAGCCCTCCACAAGTATTTGAAGCACCGAAATATTGTCCAGTATCTTGGTTCTGTTTCTGAAGATGGATATATTAAAATCTTCATGGAACAGGTGCCTGGAGGTTTGTATCTTACTGTTTTCGCCTCATATGACACCTTCCTATGATCTGGTTCACACGCCATGCTAAGCCAGACCTTGGCTTTAGAATACACCAAACCTTAGCTAAGCTTGGTGTGGCAGCAGAAAGGATCAGGGAGGAGTAAAATGGCTGTGAGCTCCTCTCCAGCAGCTCACACATTCACATGAACCCAAGGTTTAGAATAAAAGAATTGTAGAGTTAGAAAGGACCACAATGGTAATCTAGTCTAACCCCCTGCAATGCATGGATATTTTGCCCAATGTGGGCTCAAACCCAAAACCCTGACATGAAGAGACTCATGCTCTATTGACTGAGCCATCCCTGTAATATGCGAACCCATAAATCAGAGTAAAACATACAGAGTAGAATGATTCATATCTCAAACCTCTGTAGAATATTTTAGACTGTCTATAATTAAATCAGCACGAACCCAATCCACACACATATTGCTTCCTGAATCAAGGCTGTATATTCAAATTCTGGTGCAATTTAGTCTCGCATAAATAGCACTTTTATGTTGACTGTAATTAGTTACAAACACAGGTCTCACACTGATTCCTGGAGAGAACTGTTAGGTTCAGAAACTCTTCTCTCTTTTCTTTCTATCATAATTATTTATAAAGCACCAAAAACCATTCAGCATTCTACCAATTTTTTAAATAATAGCACTTAAGGGAGAGAGAAAGGAAGAATAAAGGAGACGCTGAAGTGAACAGATTCATCTTTAAGGACACTCCTGAATATAACAGAAGAGACCTGGCTGTCTCAGGTGGGAGGGCATTCCAGTGGTAGGGGGAAAGATACAGGTGAAATGAGAGAGAATTGTATTCTTAACCAGCATACAGAGAAAGAAAAAAAGATAAGGTCACATCAGATGGTTGGGAACATACAGCATTCTAATAAGGCCCACCTAATTGGATAGTTTCTCACTGCAGTGGGGAGAGGTTACTTATTTTACTTATTTACAGTACAGCTTTTCAGGAAAAGCTGGAAGTGGTTTACATGAGATTATTATAACAATAAGCGCTTATTTTTATTTCTAAAAAGCTATAAAGGGAGGGAAGAAACTGCTTGTTTGTTTTACTGCTGCTTCTCACTCCCCTCAGTGCAAGAGGTTCCTTCGGGAGTTCCTTTGGTAGAGATACGCACAAATTGAAAAAGATGATGTGTCAAGAATTTTCACTGGAAGGCCTTGAGTCTCAGCTCAAACAGAACATATACTGAAAAACATTTTTGAGGGGTTTTATTAATGATTCAGTTTTTTGCCCTTTTTACCTGATCTTAGTTTCTGCAAATCCTTGTGGTTGCTTCCCATATTCATATTACTGATGTAAGAATGAATGAGTTTTACAGTGTTTACGAGGTGTCCTTTTTTTTCTTTTTTTTTGGAACATGGACCCAGGGGAAAGCTCATAGCTTATACTTTGCATGCATAGGTTTGAGCCCTGTCATCTCAATACAGGGTAGGGAAAGGCTTTGCCTAGAGAGCTGCTACTAGTCAGTGTTGAGAATTCTGAGCTAGAGGGAACAATGGTCTAACTCTGTATAAGGCAGGTTCCTTTGTTCCCAAGCAAAGGCTTCAGTAAATTTCCTGCAGTCTTAGAGGGCCTGCTAGAATGGATCCCTTAACAGACTGACAGAGCTAATGCTAAAACATTCAGGCCCACTTCACATGCGATGGTAAACCATAGTTAGTTTACCCATGAACCTTGCAATCACTCGTGATTCACTGCTCCCCTGGTGTGAATAACAATCTCTGGCTTAGCATTTTCACTCAAACAAACCACAATTGGGAAGCGAAGAACAAGCTTTGACTTCATGGTTTGTGTCAAGTGAAGGAAACCATGACCTCCAGTTCAGCTAAGCCAGCGGTTGTGGTTTGTTGATTCCACTCTTTGCTAGTGGAAGAGGGAAACAGGACCCCACCTGTTCATTCATGGTAAATCATTAACTGTGGTTTACTGTGACTTCAAACCTAGCCTCAGAATGCTGACTGATTTGAGATTACTCTGTCTCTAGTTTCTAGAATTATCTCATTAGATATATGCCATACGCTGTGTAAGTGCACAGTATTTGCTCTTTTAGGTCTGTGTATAATGGGGCATATGAGTTTGGCTCAGAGTTAACAAAGTGTGTGACTCAATTCTCTGCATGTTTACTCTGCAGCTAGTCACATATTGTCTAATACAGGAAGTGTGCGTGTTCAATCCCAGGTAACTCTGCATGGGATTTTACTTATGTACTGTACTGATGATTCAATGATTACAGGCCTTGATACCCTGGACAGAATAATTTTTTATCCTGTATTTTCTGCCTAAACCCAGGAAGTCTTTCTGCATTACTAAGATCAAAATGGGGACCAATGAAAGAACCCACAATTAAGTTTTACACCAAGCAAATCCTAGAGGGCCTGAAGTATCTCCATGAGAACCAGATTGTCCACAGAGACATAAAAGTGAGCATATGCATGCTTCCTTATATTTTTAATTGTGTGTTACAGAAATGCAGAGTTTAAGATCCCACTAGTTGCTCTTTTAGAAAGGCTTCATAAAATCCCCGATAACCAAAGTTTCTGGTAATTGGTTTACTCTTTGTTTATTTAAGGGAGACAATGTTTTAGTGAACACATACAGTGGAGTAGTAAAGATTTCTGATTTTGGGACCTCCAAGCGCCTTGCAGGAGTGAATCCATGTACAGAGACATTTACAGGTAAGAACAGAAACAACTTTTTCTTTTTTAATAATCTTCTGTGGTTAGAATTAGGCTATACTCAGATGGCATTTTATTCCACCTTCACGACGTTTCCTTATATGTGTGTTCATTTCGCTTTTTATGTGAGCTCTCACACAATGTAAAAGTCACTTCTGGAAATCCAGTGGAACTTCTGTACTCCTTACCATGTCAGTTATTTCCAGAAAAAATAATCCATTTGCAACCCCACTAACTCGGAAAATTGAGTTTTTGGGGACCGTATCCTGGCATGTATTTCTTTTCTGCAATTTAAGATTTTGCATGACAAAAATATGTATTGCTCAAAAAGCCACAGGTCCATAACATAAAAAGGTGTTAGTGTAAAAGGAAAGTTAGAAATCAGAACAGAAGCGCTAGCACTATAACTGGTAAAACTAACAATATGAAATCCACATCTGAATGCAGCTTTTGTGCTGATAGTTAGAAGCTGCTTACCTGCCTCCACCCAGTTCTGCTGTGAAGATTTGCCTGCACAGTAACAGTAAATACAATAGTTAAATGTTATAAAACCTTAATTAGCTGATATAGATAGTACAAAGTGCATAGCCCACAGGAACTATCTGAGGTAATGCTTGGCCAGATTATCATGTTGCCTATGCAGTCTGCCAGTGCTGCAAACAAGATTGCAGAGACAGATTGCTTTGGGGGAGTTCAAATGGGATTGCACATCAGCTCGCTTTGGTCTTCCTGTAGCTTCAAAGCCTTTCTGATTTTTGTAAAACCACATTAGACTTTCTGATTTTGTGGCATCTCCTGCTGTAAGTACTCAGAGTTCCTCCAGGCGATTTGTCATGATTTACACTGGTGAAGTTATCAGGGTGATTATATACAATCAGCACTTTTCAGCACCATTTGTGCCTGTAAATGATGTGTGGATAGGCTAGCATAAATTCCTCACTAATGCACTATTACTGTGCCAGTGACATGTTGCAGCAGCAAAAAACCACAAGTCTAAGGGGGCCTTCAGTCTCTCAGTTTCATCCTAACCATATTTTGGACTTGTTTTCAAGCAAGTGTGCTTAGGATTGCATCATTTATCCAGTACAAAACAAGAACAATTCTCGCTTTGTTTTCCACTGAATTGTTTTCATCTTTCAATAAAGAAAAATGAATGCACAACACTAAAACATTACGTTATCAATTTTTTCCTTCCCTTTTTCTTCTTTAATAAAGCTGCTTTCTTATATGTACTATAAGAGGATAAAAATCGTGTTCTTTGCTCTACCAACTACTGGCATGTGACCCCAGGTTTCCTAGAGCGTTGCCCTCAGTCTAAAAAAGGTTCCCCACCCCTTTTAGATATTACTTATCATTTCCATGAATCTTTATCACGGATGAGGAGCGTGATCGAACAACCCTCATGTCCAAACATGCAGTTGCAAAGCTGCAGTTTATTTGAGCAAGAAAAGATGGCAATGCCTATTGCTTTTGCTTTACTTTTAATTATATATGTCTATTACTTGTTACATTAAGATTATTCTGTATTCAAGTCTTTTGGGTAATGGGTATTGTTTGCATAGTGAGTATATATGTACATAATCTTCTTTATATAAGTACTGTAGAAAGTATTGTACTTGGAAAGTTCAGTAATAAGTCTTTCTTGGTTACAGATTGCAGATCAATGTTTTCTTTGTCTGTTGCTTATATACAGAAATAAGTCAGTAAAGCTGTGATCAACAATGTGGAGAAAGCCCTTGGAGAGAGCAACTCGGTCCAAAACCAATACGTTTATTGCCTGCATTTTAATGTGTACATGGGGAAATCAAATCAAATACGTTTTCGCAGAGGCAGAGAGAATGCTTCATTCATCCCCAAAAGTGATAGTCTAGCAAAGAACTGAGCTGTAAATAGTATAAGCAACTTATTCTTTAATAATGAATAACTATCCAAAATGTAATTTCTGTCTACGATTATCCATCCCAATAACATTTCTCAAACTTTCCATTATTTTTTACACACAAACACACACACACACACACACACACACACACACACACACTGCTTGACTGCAAAAAAGCTCAAAGCAGTTTACAAAAGATAAAAAGAAAAATTAAGAAAAATTCACAACTATACTTAAAAACATACAAAAGTTAAAATACTAAAACAGATTAAAATTACCCCAACATACAAGAATGCTTTTAGCTTGTTCTTAATCTTATAGTGGACTCAATAGATTGTCTTCCATTTAAAATATATTGCAAAAGCCAAGGCAGTCATGTAGAAAATTTGTGACAGAATGCAGTGTAATAGCTGAGGGTGTTGTCACTGGTACTTAATCCATCTGTTAAGCCCATCTGTATGGGAAATGCCATTTTTGCAAAGTACCTAAGGAAGTGTGGCACTTTTCAAAGAATTATAGTCAGCTGCACCAACAGGTTAAAGAACAGTTTTTATCCGTGGGCTGTTGGGCTGCTGAATGGGGGGGAAATGGTGTAATTGATTTCTGACAAGCACACAGAGCATGAACAAGACTGAGTGTATGGGGTGGGTGGGCCTCGTTTAATCTCAGTGCACACAGGGAGTGTAGTGACAATAAAGGTTTATTATTAATATTAAGTGTGATCTGTTCAGGGATTTTTAATAATAATAATAATAATACTACTTGTACCTATTCTTTTTCATGACTTTAGGCACTTTGCAGTACATGGCACCAGAGATTATTGATAAGGGACCTCGAGGATATGGTGCACCAGCTGATATCTGGTCTTTGGGCTGCACTACCATTGAAATGGCGACAGGGAAGCCTCCCTTTCATGAACTGGGCGAACCACAGGCAGCTATGTTCAAAGTAAGTGTTGTATGTACTAACCCACCTCCTGCCGCTCCACATATTACCATACTGCTAGAATACTTCCTGACATGGATTATTTAGCAGCATCTATTAATTTATGTGGAAGGGCAGATCTGAGACGACTGGCATGCAAAGGATGCCGGGAGCTACAGCTGCTTCACAACCAGCCAAGTTAGAACTAGAGGGAATATGTGTGTTTTGCTGCTCTTCTAAAAGTCCCTCAAGGAAAGATAGTTGTATGCCTCAGCAAGGAAATCATTTCACAGGCTCCTACCATGTCCCACAAACAAAGGTTTGTGTCTGAGTGCACCCCCTTTTTTGGGGGAGCTTTCGTCGCGAAAGGCCAACTTGACGTTTGCTCCGATTCAGCTTTAAAGAGCAGGTTTTTGTGGGGGAAGTTTGGGGCAAAAAATACACACTCAGGCACAGAGCATTAAAGTGTGTGCACCTCTGCCTGGAAAGAGGAGGCAAAAGGTAATTGTGGATGAGCCCTAGCATGAGTCAACTTTAAAGTAATTTACCTTGCTGAAGTGATGCAGAGCGTCCTTTCTTCTTGCAGGTTGGAATGTTCAAAATTCACCCTGAAATTCCTGAATCACTATCTGCTGAAGCAAGAGCTTTTATTTTGCTCTGCTTTGAACCTGATCCAAATAAACGAGTCACAGCATCGGACTTACTTAAGGACCCATTCTTGAAACAGTTGAACAAGGGCAAGAAAAACAGAATTGCATTCAAGCCTTCAGGTAAGGAATTATCAGTCAAAATATTTGTACGTAAAGAGATATTAACCATCATCCTTCTCTTTAATCTTGGGTTCTGAACATACCAGGAAATCAGTTGGATGTGCCAAGCAATCAGCAAGCTATGAAAAGAATATTTATGGGGCAGGTTCATCCTAGAGTTAATATAACAAATTCAAGAAATAACAAAACTTGGTGAAATTAGAGCACTATATTTGAATAAAGGATGAAGAAATTCAGTGCTGGGTTTCTTCTCTCTCCAAAATGACATTTTTTTAAAATTGGAAAATCCTTTTTGGAGAAATTTTAATGAAGCCTATTTTCAGTAGACATGCACCCAGCAGTTTAAGGTGTGTAAGGCATCTCAAGTTGTAAACTGAAAAGGAGGGCAAATAAATTATACAACTAGTAATCCTGAACAAGGGCTGATTTGGCTTCACAAAGAGAGTAATGTTACACAAAATTTCAGTTGTGGATGAGCTGTAAAAGCAAGGTTATGTCACCTTACCAACTAGTAGCCTCTTGGATCTCAAGTAATTCTTTCAGTGCTTGGAGATCACTCAGAACAAGGTCCCTTCCACCCCAATTCCTAGATGAACTACACTAGAAAGGTAAAAAAAAACCACTACTAGTGTTTGTTTGAGAAGGGTTTTCCATCAATCATCACAATTTATTTCTGCAGCTTGCAGACACACACCTTTTTCACATCCGGTAGTTTCATTTCACACCTTGTCAATTTTTTAAACTGCATTTGTTTCATTTGCTTAAAAGATAGCTGGACCTGTTTATTCATTCCCCTTTTCTTCTTGTACTCCAGATTATAACCGCAGCACATCACTCCCGTTGCCAGTCCAGGGGGAGCAGGCTGGCAGCAGCAGCAGTGAACACGGCTCAGTCTCACCAGACTCTGATATGCCACATGACATGCTATTTGATAAGGCAAAGCGCTCCGTGTCAGAGGTTCAGACAAAGAGTCCTATCTCCCATTTACTAAGGTAAAACCTGACCTATGCAAAATGGCATGTTAGGTTCACAGAGGATGCCAGCTGTCCTTACAGTTTAGGTGGGATGATGTGCTCAAAGCTAATTCCATTACAAGATCTATAGTAAAATGTAACGTATCGAATGGGGTTTGTTTAGGCCCCTGCAAGTAAAACTCATTATAAGAGTCTAATTGGAAAAAGAGACCCTGAAAAAAAAGAGCAGCAATTGCAGCATCTTCAAATGAATGCAGTCCACATTATAATCAATCTGTCTTCTTACTGTAGATGTTGAATTAGTCTCGTTTCATAGATTGGGATTTGGTGGGCATCTTTGTAGCACACAAGATAAAAGCCATTCATTTTAAGTAATTGGAAAGTTGCTTTAAAAACTGGGCTGTTTTCTTCTGGACTCCAACTTTGTCATTTATAGTTTCTTGTGAATGCTGTCTCATTCTGGCCCAGTGTTCCCGACGACAGCTCCATTTCAGATGAGCGAAGCGCTTCCCCTTCACTTGAGGAACGGGATTCTGGTCTTTTCTTGCTACGAAAGGACAGCGAACGACGTGCAATTCTGTATAAAATCCTCAAGGAAGAGCAAAACCAAGTAGCTTCCAATTTAAAAGAATGTGTAGCACAGGTAATACGACTATTCACTTGTTTGGAAGAGGTAAAAATTATTGCTCTACCACCTTTCCTACTCCATGATCTGGAGGGTGTCTGGGGTGAAGAGCCTGCTGCGCTCATCATGTAGGGTTCTAAGTCACTCGGGGAACCTGCATCAGAAAAGCAGGATCCCTGCTGTGGATGGTTGGCCTCTGGCTTGGATTATAAGCACACCCCTGGAAGAGACAGGGGCAAGTCTGTTCATCCTAACTTCCTCTTCCACAAAATTGTGTAGAGATTACAAACACGGAGAAGCAAAGAGGGGTCCATCACAACCTTTAAGTAGTAAAATGGAGCTTATTATTATTTAACTGGTCACCTAAAGTTTGTTGACCACCTTTTTTGTTGCCTTGACCTCTGCAACCAATTTTTGTTTTAGCCACCCCTTTCCCATGGTATTAGAGATTGTAATATGAATTTTTGCTTAAGGACTGAATGGCAGAAAGCTGCTCTCTGGTAGGACAAATTCAGTCCTGCAGTTTGATTACATCAGTAATGAATTTAGCTCATGTTCTGTTTCCTCTCTCGTGAGCTAATGTAATCCATGAATCAAACCACTTGTGATGTGCCTGATTGAAAGCTGCCCTCTGCTGCTCTTGCTGTGAATTGGTAAAAATGAGTCTTCCAGAATAGTGACAGCAAGGTTGAAAACATGCATGCATACATACATTGGTGGAATTTGCTGATGTGCCTTTTTAAACATTTTGCATATTCATCTTTTTTTCAGAGTTCTGAAGAACTGCACCTTTCAGTTGCTCATATCAAGCAGATAATTGGGATTTTAAGAGATTTCATACGTTCTCCTGAACACAGAGTTATGGCATCAACTATATCCAAGTTGAAAATTGAACTGGACTTTGACAGTACTTCCATCAATCAGATTCATCTAGTGTTGTTTGGATTTCAAGATGCAGTATGTTCATCCGAGTGTAATATCTGGGGGTGGGGGGAGGGACCCACTACCAATACCTTTTGCTGCTATTTAAACTTAAAACCCTAAAATTATACTATTTATTATACTAAATTATACTAAAATTATACTATTGGGAGGAGAGCAAAAGAGGACAAAGGAGTTGTAGAATATCATATGGAGCAGTTGACCTGCTGATCAGAGAAGATGTATTTATTCACTTCTGCTCCATTGTAGAAATGAGCTCCTCTTTTGCTTTCTAGAAAGCCTTTGGAAGATAGCATACAATGCACAATTCTGTGCAAAGAACTTGAAGCACAGTGTGATACCTCAGGGGGTCTGCTCCGAGTATGACTTAGTCGAATATCTGTGCATTGTTGATGTACAACACAGTACCTTACGTGTTGCTTTGCAACAGTTTTCTTTGTGCCTATATCACAGTGGAAACAAAGGCTGTATCCCTTCAGGATCAGAGGCAGCATGGCTCTGAATACCAGTCACTGGGCTACAGCTTCACTCATGCCCTGCTTGGAGGCTTCTGGTTGGCCACTGTGAGAAACAGGATACTGGACTAGGTGGGCCTTTGGTCTGATCCAACAGGGCTGCTTTTATGTTCCAATATGCATTCTAGCTCTTAATCCAAGTGGACTTATTGTCATCCTACATTTACCCAAACTTCTTGTTCTAAATGACAAGCTTATAGCTTAAGGCAAACTACTACCCTGTTTTACTTGACACTTTTCTTATAGGTTAACAAAGTACTAAGGAATCATTTAATCAGACCTCATTGGATGTTTGCTATGGATAATATAATACGACGTGCTGTTCAAGCTGCTGTCACTATTCTCATTCCAGGTAAGTAAAAGCAAAGTAGTAAACTGCTAAGTGGGATGGTTAAATATGATGTGAGCAAAGCAATAATAAATGTCTAACCTGCGGAATGAGTGCCCCAGGGTGGGTACTGCTGGTGTGCTGGAACTGCAGTAGTACTTCGGTCTTTCCTTGGCGAAAAGTTGTAAATGGCTGCCAGTTCTTTCATAAAACAAGTTCTGATTTTTTGAACTGAATTTTTTTGTTAAACGTGCTTTACAGACTAGCACATTTGTGAATATTAGTCTGGACAGAAACATTCACTACAAATCCTCACCAATTGTTCTTTTGAAAGGCTGCCACACATTAGCCCATTATTAGTTTGTCATTTCTTAAAATCAAGGAACTCCCTAGGCACCAGTATTTTCTGAAATGGGACTAGGAAGGACAGCTGCATTTTATTTAAAAAGATATATATACTCAGAAAAAGCTTGCTGACTAGATGATATTTAAGTGGCAAATGTAAGAAATGCTTGACCTCTGCAATTCTCTTTTGCTTTGTGCAGAACTTCGAGCTCACTTTGAACCAGCATCAGAGACTGAAGGAGTTGACAAAGATGCAGATGAAGTAGATGAGGATTACCAGCAAGTGCAGCAAAAAAGACACGAAGAAACAGTTATCACATCTGGAGTGTGCATGCTCACGTCTTCTGTGACCCCTGACACTCAGCAGCAGCTCAGCTTGCAGCTGGACAAGCTTAAGCAAGAAACAAACAGGTTAACAGCTTTAAAGTGTGCTCAGGCTTATTCAGCCATTTTACTGATCATCGCTAGTTTATAAAACACCTTCAGGCAATTAGGCAAGTCTACATTGGTTATTGGCTAGATTTTAAAATGTAGCCAGTTAAGCTACTCTTGGTTTATACAGAGTTAATTTGGTACTCATGTTCTTTCTTCTAGATTTCTAGAAAACCCAATTGTGCAGTGCTGAGGGCTGCATCATGTCTCCCCCCCCCCCCCCAGAGCGGCACTCCATGTGCAGTGTCTCTATTTCAGGCTAAATGTTACCTTTCCATGTTACAAATGTAAATGTAAAATGTGTCCTAAATGTTCTAGGGTGACTTTACAGGGAGAACTATAACATGTATGCTTTGAGAGCAGCACTTACTTTAGCCAACACTGACGGAAAGTGTGTATAAAATTCCTTTCATAGCCTGACCGTCGGTATTGTGGTTTTCTATCACTATAGCAGCAGCAAGTAACACGCTGATAGTGCTGGAATATTTAATTATGAAGCCTGGGGTTAAGTAGAAATTCTAGGAACCATTTCAGCACAGAAATCTAAATTGGATAGCATTTGAAAATCAAGGCTACCAGGTAGCCAGTAATTCAAAGATATGTAGGATTTGTTTTGAGGTAATTCATATGATGAGATACACTTTTACATGTGCTTTAGACATACCAAGCTGTACTACAACTAAAATATAAGTATCAGATTCACCAAAATACTTGTGTTGCAGAACTAGGTTTTGTTGTCATTAAAAGTGCACTACTATCGTGAAACATTTTAAGGGGGAAATGTTATGTCATACCCAAGTTTGACCCCTCTTTTATTTAATAGGTTACTGGAGAGCCTGGTACAGAGGGAGAGAGAATACCAGACACTGCTAAGGCAAACACTGGAGCAAAGAATTCAAGACTTGCATCTCCTTCAGCTACAGTTGAAAACTGCTGGTAGATATAAGAATGTACATTAAATGTGTGTTATCAGTTGATAGGAATGGCTTGAGCTTTAGGACACACAACACTTTTGAGTAGAGCTTTTGAATTTGTAACAATGGAATGAATCTGATTAACCTACTTTGAATTGTTGCAGAAATTCATCCACCTCCAGCTGCTCTGCAGCACTGCGTAGACCAAGAACTGATCAAGTGGTTGAAGCAACAGAAAGCTGATTCAGATACAATTGATAGGGTAAGATTAAGAGTGGGAAAGACCCTCAAAATTCATTTTCTGAATAATATTTAGAAACACTGAAATAATTTTGTCTTTCAGTTTGTTCAAGAGGATTATACACTCAGTGATGTTCTAAACCACATCACTAAAGATGACTTGCGATTCCTTAGACTCCGGTAAGAAAATAATTGCATGATTCTAGAAGTGTTTTGACTTCCAAACAAGAGTTTGAGAAACTTACTATTCTTATTTTTCTCATACAGTGGTGGTATTCTTTGTCGAATATGGAATGAAATATTAAAGCACAGAAAACTGAATAAACTCTTGGAATTGGAAGCATAACTCGTATGCCAAGTTCTGAGAAATTGAAAGGGGAAAAGAGCACACATTCCAACTAAGTTATTAATTACTGTACATACTGTTTATACTGGTCCTACAGGTTTTGCACTAATATATATATGAAGTTAATATTAAAGTCATGTTTTCTACTAGTATACTTAATCATGTATTTTTTCAGATGTGTAAATAATACAGTAGCTTGGAAACTGCTTGCCTTATAGACTAAAATGTAGCCTGTGCACTTTAACCACTCTCATCAAATACATAGTGTTCTAGGCATGCCAGCTGCTTTTTAAAAACAATAATTGCTGCCTTCTGATTTAATTACTATGTATAATTTTATAAGATGAAGAAAACCAGTTGGTACAAAGATCCTATGCAAAGAGTGGGTTACAGACTCACTCTAGGTGCATATTAAAAAGGTAAAATAAAAACATGCTAAAAAGGCTTCTTTTTGTTGCAAAATCATTTGGGATGGGGGGATGCAAATACAAAAACATACAAAGCTCATGGGAAATATCTGCTCAGGAAGTTTTAATATGCCTTTTTTTTACTGTGCATAAGAGGTTTCAGCTAAATAACTTTCATAAATACAGCAATCCAGAACACGATGAAGCTTATATATAAATTAATAAACAATGCTTATTGTCCTTTTCTGAGCAGCTTTTTTTTTTAGAATTCCACACTATAATAATGCTGTGTCATACAATGGCTATTTTGCTGCCAAATGAATTTCCCCCATGTACATGAGAAATAGTTTTGCTCTTAGTCCTTAGAGCAGATAAAAGAATTAAAGCCCAGTATAAAATGCATTAATTTAACTGGTTGCTGGAGTGACAATTCACTTAGCCCACAGATTTATATCTAATCCACTGATTTGGGCCACGCACCTCAAAGGGTGGCTCCTTATAGTAGATATAATTGCCTAGTTCTTCCAGAGGTGGTTCAGGATCAGTTGTGGCAAACTGTGCTGCGTCTTCAATCTCTTTCCTTACTTCCACATCTATTTCCTGTATGAAAAGGGGGGGAACTGTTAATGGAAACAAAAGACTCCACATATTCCTAATAGATCAATCATTATAAAACCTCAGAGTACTATTTACCTCTGTAGTACATGCTGGGGTTCAAAGTAAATCCGGAAACATTTAAGCCACGGTTGCTGTTAGAGTTTCTGCCTTCCCTGAGATGAAATCCTGATAAGCAGTTTTCACATGTATGCTGTACATGGAACGTTTTACCTTTTTATATTCGAACAACTAGCCAGCAAACTACTAAAATAACTTACAAGTTACCAACTGTAGGAGGACATGGCATGTTTTCATAAGCTATAGCTAGAGCAGAGCAGAACACATCTCCCATGCTGACAGAGATGTATGACCAATCATGCTCAGCAATGATCCTCACTCTTTATTTCCACTTTGGCAACAGACCTGGGACTCTCCTAGCAAATCAACTAACCCTGTTCCTGCAGCAAATGATTTCAGCTGTAGTGACTAGCAGAATCCCAATTTAAAATTTTCCTCAACCTAAACCGGCAGGGTTGATGGAAGGACCAACTGTGACAAATCCCATATACCATGACTCCTCAGAAAGTTGGGTTATAAATATGAGAAGGCAATCGCTGTGCAAATGTCATTCCCTGAGGAAACTGCCATGTTTCACTAGGCAATATAGGCCCCTATACCAAAATAGCAGTTTCCCAAATTTAGAATAATCATATACTCCTTCTCAGTTGAAGATAATTTAATCTTTAAATTGTTTTCTATAGCTAAAAGAACAATGATTAGGTAAAATTAAAAATTCTGCCATGTACCCCACAGGATATATCCTATACCAATTCTGGCTTGCTGTAACTGATTTGAGGTGAAGACTTCCTATTGATCTACTTTTGTAAAATGATTTTCATCAAATTTGAAATGAAGGTTTATTACCTTTAGCTCTTCCACACTAGCCAAGTTGTTGTTCACCATTCTGTCCTTCAGAAGTGTAATGGGATCACTTTTGCTTCTCACTTCTTGAATTTCTTCCCTCGTTCGGTAACTGTGAAAAAAGACGAGACAATGTAACAAACTGCTGAACTGTTATGTTTCTGCCAAGCACTGGTACTCTTACTGCAACAGTATACGGAGGCAAGTCGGATATTCTCTAACAGGCATGGCAAGTAATAGAGGAGAGCTTTCAGGAGCAGTTTTTACATCTGCTAATCATCAAAGCAGACTGCTCCTCTTGGCTATATTTCTTTAATGAGGGGAGTAAGCCACAAGGTAAAACAAGCATATGAGCTGGTAGCGTGTAGTGGCCTAAGCAATTCAAAAATATATTATTGTTTCAATATACTTTTTTCCAGAACTAAAAATTAAATGCACATTTCACTCTAAACATCAAATACTGAGTAAGAACTATCAACCTTCAAAGAGCATACTCCTTGTACCTCTGCATCACAGCTCTGGGCAGGGCGCCACTAACAGCAGATAGTTCTTAGCACCAAGTGCATTTACTCCTATCACACATGATACACAAATGTGGGATAGGACCACCAGCTCTCCCTCTTGATTGTGGGGGAGGGAGGGAGAGGAAGCAGCTCCTCTTTCAGTGAATACTCATGAGAGACTTTAGGCAAATTTCATTTCATGGCAAACTATTTTAGAACCACAGTATATCAATTAAACAAACAGTCCTTAAGTACTGCTAGGTAAAGGTAAAGGTACCCCTGCCCGTACGGGCCAGTCTTGACAGACTCTGGGGTTGTGCGCCCACCTCACTCAAGAGGCCAGGGGCCAGCCCTGTCCGGAGACACTTCCAGGTCACGTGGCCAGCGTGACAAGCTGCATCTGGCGAGCCAGAGCCGCACACGGAAACACCGTTTACCTTCCCGCTAGAAAGCGGTCCCTATTTATCTACTTGCACCCGAGGGTGCTTTCGAACTGCTAGGTTGGCAGGCGCTGAGACCGAGCAACGGGAGCGCACCCCGCCGCAGGGATTCGAACCGCCAACCTTTCGATCGGCAAGCCCTAGGCGCTGAGGCTTTTACCCACAGTGCCACCCGCGTCCCATTAAAGTACTGCTACTCTTAGATATATTTTCTATGTACTATTTTATAACATGCATTTGAATTTATAAAGTTGAGTTTAAGAGTTTTCACCTTCGTTCAAACATACTGTGAAGAATTAAAAGCAATACAAAAAAGGGAAATGGGCATAGCAGATGTAATTAGGAATAGAACAAAATTAACCATATGCTTAATTAAACCTTTTACCAGATATTTGCCTACATTAAGTTGCATATCATACCAGCTTGCAGTTTTAGTTTTTTAGGTCCCCTTCAGGAAAGCGGTATAACTGAATGGTAGCACATCTACTTTACATGCACAAGGTCACAGGTTCACTACCCAGCATAGCCTTATAGAGCTGGGAGAGACGCACCTGAAAATCTGGGGAGGTGCTGCCAGCCAGTGCAGCCACTATGGAGCTAGATGGAACCAATGCCCTGCCTCAGTGTTAGCCCAGGTATCTATGTTCCTGTAGGTAGCTGTTAACCATAATGAAGCACACAAAAATAAAAGCAAGATAATGGAAACAATCAAGTTTCTTGGGTATTTTTCACATTTGCCTCATAAAATTTGGGTACTGTCATTATTTTTTTAGAATGGTTGTATTCAGATGTAATAGCAAATCATAGTTTGCTATTATTAGTATGACCAGACACAAGCCAAGGGCTTATATGCTCCATCATCTTTTTCCCTTTGTGCAACCTCTTGCATAGCAACAAACCAGTTTACACACAATCTAGGATCCTAAACCAGAAGCAAAGCTTGCCACTGTGAAGCACACACACCAAAATACACGGTTTGCAGGCTATAGCTATTCAAGAGAGGAAGGGTATAAGTGCAAAGCTTATATTTCCTCTCAACAGGTTGTTGTTACTTGTACAGTCAATCATTCTTCAGATATTGCTTTGAATAAATAATAAAACTAGCCACAAAGGGCCAACATGCCCTTGATATCTGTTAAAAAGCCAACAATAGGGTTGTAAGAGGAGACTACTGATCTACAAACAGAAAATGTAGATGATATAGACGGAAAACAAGGGGACAATTGAACATACAGCTATTTCCCCCATACTATCTAGAGAGGAACCGTTTGTAATACAGAGAGAAATACCTGACTCCAGGATCACTCATGCTATGTCCATGATAACGATATGTCTGTAGCTCCATCACAACAGGACCCTGACAAAATTAAAATTCAGAGGTGTTAATAACTTTAAAATAGTGACAAAAAATTGCTGATAAGACGTCATGACAACTAATCTCAATCAATTGTGTGCATGCATTTTAGGGCTGTTTAAGATCAGCTTGCTTCAGAGGGCCACAGACTATCTCTTTCCTATTCCATTATCAACCCAATAAACACTGGGATTTTTTTGAAGGTTGCTTTGGGGTTCACAAGGTAATTATAGAGAACCTTCTAAACCCTGTGTTTTGGGTATACATTTTGTGAAATAAAATAGTAATATTTCTAACTTGAAAACCTCAGCTATACTTACATAATTTGTAAAGCAGGAGAGGCCCGCCACACACACAAAGCATAACTTACTTTTCCTGATCTGCAGTGGTCAGCAGCAAATTTTGTTGCTTCCCTTACAGCAAGAACATCCATGCCATCAACCTGTTGATTTTTTAAAAAAAGAAAAAGCCTATTACATTTAAGAATAAAGTTGAACTTCCTTGAATGGACACAGTATAACTTTCACATTCCTATTAAAAATGTTCTTACCCTAATCCCGGGAATATAGTCTCCTCTCTTATAGTAGTCTGTACTGGCTGCAGCTCTCTCTACGGAAGTACCCATGCCGTATCTGTTGTTCTCACAGACAAAAATACATGGCAACTTCCACAAGGCTGCCATGTTATATGTTTCAAATATCTGGCCCTAGAAGAATAAAAGGTTTGGTACACTTTCAGTTCTCTCATGTAGCCATCAGCCTTGAATTACACATACAGTGAATGTTCACTAGACCATGACTGTATGTACAAGGAGGAACAAACTGGTGAGCCTTGGGCTTCTCTGCTCCTCTCCCCGCCCCCCAATAGCTGGGAGAACAACTTGGGCAGATTCATTTCACTTTGCACAAAACCGGACTTATCAATCATGATAGCATTTACATCTCAATAACGATATCTTTATTGTCATTGTCCCTTGCAGAACAATGAAATTGAAAATTGAAATCTCCTTTCCACTTATGTGACTCTTAATTAACTTCTAACTACAGAGTAAAGCTTGACGCTTACCTGATTGGCAGCACCATCACCATACAATGTCAGGCAAATCTCATCTTTGCCAAAGTACTTGCATGCTAAAGCAATGCCAGCTCCTAAAGGAACCTACAATGAATTGCAACATGCAAAGGTAGTCAAAACAAACAAAGATAATGATCAGCAGCCAACAATAATGAACCATATGATAAGATACTACTTGAGAAGAGAAACACTACAATTCCAGTTCTCATCCCTGGCACTTAATATGGAAGGATACTGTGGACAATGGTATAAAAAACCCCTGACGAGACACCCAGCAGAATTAACAGGGTTACATTCACCTGACTCTCTCCCATTCATCAAGACTACCAAGCCTTTTTCAGTTTCTATCTCAGGCTAGATGCTAAACTGAAATGGGCCTAGCTAATTAGTTCTATCCAGGAATGGAGGAAATTTGGGCTGTGTTAGATTTACATGGAAGAAATACTAGAGCCAGAACTGGGCATCCAGCATAAACTGGACATATTTAAGTACACTAAACTCACTGGGCTAATACACCTAACTATATAAGAATTAGGTTATGGCCCAGATTAAAAGCAACATATAGTCTCTTCCCAAAGAAAAATATTGTTTTTATCGGTGAGCCTTACCTGGGCTCCAACAATACCGTTACCACCATAGAAGTTTTTGGCATACATATGCATTGAGCCTCCTTTGCCTTTAGCGCACCCACCAACCCGACCTGAAATGATTAAAAATGGATCTTTACCATGTGATCTGGTGTCTACTAAGATAATAAGATTAAGATGAAGCCCCCCCCCCCCGACCTCAAACTCACTAATTGGATGGATTTTAAGATGATTTCAGAATAATAAAGGTTTGAGTTTCATCAAAACTCATGTTCTTAGGAGGGGACACATTTACAGCACATGCTAACTTATGGTAGGCACCCCAGCACAAGAATTTAGTGCACTGGTAAATTTGAATCAAGTGTAGAGAAACAAAAGCTGTACATGCAGGTATGAACCAGCCTATTGCTCCTTGGAGGAAGAGTAGAATATGTGTGTTGCAATTCAGCAAAGTCCT
The DNA here is from genome assembly GCF_964106915.1 of Podarcis gaigeae. Classification (NCBI taxonomy): domain Eukaryota; kingdom Metazoa; phylum Chordata; class Lepidosauria; order Squamata; family Lacertidae; genus Podarcis; species Podarcis gaigeae. The sequence goes on along the minus strand of NC_139677.1, from coordinate 43,046,664 downwards.
ACTAGGCTTCATTGTTGAGATAATAATTGAACCTAAACCCCCCTCCATCTATGCACTATACATGCTACATAATCCCATTCCTTTTCCTGTTTACATATCATTTCACTGAACACAAACCTGTGAGTTCAGCAAGGATTTCTCGAACTGAAGCACCACGAGTGTATGTAAAGCCATGAGCCCGGTAGGCAGTAATCAGGTGATCTGTTAGATTTATGCCAGCCTCAATTCCAACACAGCAAGCTTCCTATGGTGAAGAAAACATGCCTGAAAACAGTGTACAATGTGCCATTGTCCACAGACAAGAAATAAAATGAAGAACAGTATACCAACTTTGTACCTGCAGCTCCACCTCAGTTCAGGAACTGAAGAAACAAAGACTACCTAGGGAAGATTACTGTCACAACAACATATGCATAATATGATACATGATGCCATAGTCAAATGCTGGCAATGAAGGATCTTCAGGTTTTAGTGGAGAATATGAAAAAGAGTGATATTTAAGTGTGTGTGCATGATATTATGAAAAACTGTCCAGGAAATATTTCCACCAGAGCAGGAAAGATGGTTGGGGGGTTGGATACCACCGCCTGGAGGCCCTCCCTGGAGGAAGACTAGGGAAGCATCACTGGCAGGGCTCAACCAGTTCCTATCCTACCTGGCCCTTCTTGGGGAGATGGGGTGTGTGTGTGCACAGACTCTTCATATAACATGGCAGGTGTAGATCTTTCAAAGAACAGCAGATGTTCCTTTGCTCATTACTATTGCTGTGAACAAACTACCGAATATAGGTGTAATGCACAGATTAATCATTCACTTTAGTTCTAACTTTAGTTCCAACAGATGGAGAAGAGTTTGGTATACACTACTCTTAAACAGCAAGCTGGTACAATATGAAATATAGTTTTGTACTATTCCTAATTACATCTGCTATGTCTATGGTCAAAAGCAATACAAATCAGGAGAATGGACGTAAACATATGCTTGCTTACTTACTTAATTAAAACCTATCAACTGACCCAGTTCAGCCAGTTATTTAATCTATTTAGTGCTAATATCTGGTCCTCTGTAGAGGCACAAAAGCAGAGCAAGAAACACCAGAAAGAAAAACTATAGTTCTGTGGAAAACCCATGGCTCTTCAGGTTTTGTTTTAGTCCAACTCCCATCAGTCCAAGCCAGAAAGACCAATGGTCAAAGATGGTACAGTCACATCTGGAGGGCCACAGGCTCACCTACAGCTGGGTCACAATGTGATCTGGTCTAATTATTTCAGAAGTAGGTGTAACTTGACAGGGCTAAAATTGCTGGAATTCTTTTGAAGGAAACTTCATCAATACTCTGTGAGGATCCACAAAGTACTAGCATGGGAGGAACTACAAATGCAGCTGCCATGATGGAAGGGCTAGACCTCTTCATTCTCTGTTTTTGCCAGTACTTTTAATTCTCTGTATGGGAGAGTGGAGACATGCAATTTCTTCATGCACACCCTGCCCTATAAAAGCCTTCATTAAAATGAAGAAGACGACAAAAACCTAGAGGTCTTGAGCATAAAGTCTCTTAGGCACATACCTGACCATCATATAAATGACAAAAGCCTCGAATAATTTTCTGTTTATACAACTGGTCTGCTTTCAATTCCATGCGTCGAATAGTCTGCATAGTTTTGTAATATTGCAGACCCTGCTCTCGAGTCATAACAGCTGTGGTGGGCGGTCCTTCCTCCAAGCGATGGAGATCATGTTTCTGGAGGAAATAAGATAAAAAAGTCAGGCGGGGGGTTCCTTATCAAAATGATTATTTAATCTTACTGGTTGCAGACTAGTCCTGAAGAAAATCAGAGTAACACTTTCTTAGCTAATACTACTCCATATTTTCCCTGCCTTTGCCTATTGTGCCCATGTGGCCAAGGCTCTAGCATGAAAGTATCACAGAGCATAAAGACATAGCTGGTAGGTGGTCTGGAACCACCATGGTAAAAGCTAGTAACTTCACTGACTGGGACATCCAATTCTCTTAAGATGCTTGATATGCAGGGCAATCCTAACCCGTTTCTAGGATTAGAGTACCTTCAAGGAAAGGGCAAAATATTTGGGCCTCTTCTGCTCAGGGGAACGGGAGACTTAATGGGGGACATGACAACGATTTATAAACTTATGCAGGAGGTGGAAAAGGTGGATAAACCAAGGGAAATCTTGCTGACATGGGACAGAACTATCATCCAACAAACTGATAAACAGGGCAGACCACAGAAACTATTTCCTTACAAAATATGTAATTAATTTTTGGTATGGCAATAACAACTTGCTTTAAATGTAATTAAAATCTATGCTATAAAAAATGGGTATTGATCCTGTGGGCACCATGACGCCTTTGAGGTCTTTCCTTGGCATCCAATGAGAGTGGTTAACTTTTGCTCCTTTGAAAAGTATACAGAGCTGAAGCAGGAAGTTGGAAGAGTGATGTACTTTTCCATTTCCTCTTTCAGCTTTATGCGCTTTTCAGACCTCAGATTAATTATCCTGGATCTAACTTTTACACAGATCCCCTGGAAAGATGAAGTATAAATGTGTGCTATTCATTCTTTCTTTGGACATATATGTGTTCGTGTGTGTATCTGATGGAAAGTAGTGACTGCTGGGGAAAGGTGAGGGGTGTCTATAGCACTCACTCTAAAATAAAAATGTGTCCATGGGTCGAAAAAGATTTGTGATCTACGATTTATATATTTACAGTATAAGAAAATCAGGGCCTGGTGAAGTCATGCTTTTAAAAAAAATTGTTTAAAAATCCAAGCCTATTTCAGTGTGAAAGACAATACTTGAATAGCACAGTAATATGATTAATTGTATTTTGTCATGATATTGGAGTTTTTTGTGAAACAGCAAACTTATTTCCTGTAAACTGCTTTGAGTGTTGTAAGTAGCCTTACTTTATTTATTTAGTTAGTTAGTTAGTTAGTTAGTAGCTCTCAGGGCAGTTCACAATATAAAAACAAAACATACATGATAAAAACAAGAACAAAAAACTACAAACCAATAAACCTTCCTCCCCACACCTCGTTCTACAAAAACATTTAAAGGGGTATGGGATGTTAATCAGCCCAATGCCTGGTTGAAGAGCACCTCGCACCTAGAGGTGGATAATGAAGGTACCAGCCAAATCTCCATAGGCAGAGCATTCCACAAACGGGGAGCTACTGCAGAAGAGGCCCGTTCTCATGTTACTACCCCCTCCGGACCTCTCACAGAGGAAGCACACAAAGAAGGGCTTCAGATGATGACCTGAGGGCCCAGGTAGGTTCATATGAGAGATGTAGACCTTGATGTATTGCTGTCCAGAGACATTTAAGGTTTTAGAGACGAAAACTAGCACTTTGAATTGGGCTCAGAAAGTAACTGGCAGCCAGTGCAGTCATGCTAGGATCAGTGTAATATGCTCAAATCTACTTGTCCCAGTGAGTAACCTGGTTGCCGAATTCTACACCAGCTGAAGTTTCCAAACCGTCTTCAGAGGCAGCCCTATGTATGTGTTGCAGTACTCTAACCTAGAGGTTACCAGAGCATAGACAAGTAGGACCAGAACAACTGCAAAACAGTGCCACCCACCCCCAATGTGGACAGCTGCACAGAAGAATAGCATGGCTGGTGGCATCAAAGCCACTGAGAAGTCAAGAAGAATTAACATGGATACATTTCCCCTGTTTCTCTCCCGACATAAGTTATTATACGTTGACCATAGCAGTTTCTGTGCCCAAACCCTGATTGAAATGGATCTAGAAAATCAGTTTTCTCCAAGAGCATTTGAATCTGGTCTGCAACCAACCACCCAAGAATCATGCCTAAGAACAGGGGCTGCCCCCTCTCACAAGGAGGCATTAAGCACCTCCTTAGCCCAGCCAGATGTCCTTTCCCTGCTAGCTTTTATCAGCCACGAGGGGCAAGGGTCCAGAGCATAAGTGGTCGCCATGAACGAGCACCTTGTCTACATCCCCCAGTCTTACTAACTGACTTTTAAATTATAAATTATGTAAGAAACACTATATACATTAGCATTTTTTAAAGTAATCAAGCTGCTTACCTTAATTTCAAATGTAGCCTCACTTGCAAAATCTGCATAATTACGAGATGCAACAACTACACGGGCGACCTTTTAAAGATAATAAAAAGATGGCTGTTAGTTTAAGGCACTTTTATTTTTTAAAGATGTTCATGCCTTCACAATATAGAGAAGATTCCAACTTCAACATACAACACATTTGACATGATTGCAGACTGCAATGTATGCTCCAGAAACGATGTTTCTACATGCAAAGGAATTACACACCAAGTATCATCCTGTATGATCTTGTCACACTTCTAAAACCATATAAAAATTTAAACATATATGCTTACAACCACTGAACAGCTAAGGTTCAAACAAGCTGCTCTGTGACCTCACTCCACACATGGGCACAGGTGCACAAACTCCGTATGCTCTGCTGCCCATGATGCAAAAGTCAGAGCAAGCCGGGTGAAAGCCCTTTGATCCTTTCCCAACAAAGAATATATTCTCCGCCTAATCCATGCTCTGCCCAAAATTTCCCATCTGTTTGTTCCATTATGCTAGAGCATTATCATGTTTAAAAAAGGATGTTACTTTTTTCAAACGCCAGTGTTTCAGTGCTCAGATTCAAATAAAAATCTGGCAACCCTTAATGCAAAAGAGAGAATGACATCCTGTGCAACAGAGGAATAAGTCACACGCCTCGCTTGAGCTTTTTAAAGAAGTGGGCAGGAAAGAGAGAGGACTTATGGTTAAGGGAGAAAAGTGGAATAGCAAGGACAGCAAATCTTTTTCATGACAAGGGCGGCATTGACTCATAGTCAACCCTTCAGAGCCTACATGTCAAAGTGGGCACAGCAAATTTAATTTTAAAAGACAAAGAAGAAAAGATGGATTTTAGTGGATCCTTTTGGCACACAGTTGTACTTGTAGGTACTGTTAATTTAAAAAATGTATTTAAAAAACCACCCTTAATTTATATTTAAATAATCTTTCTTTTAAAATGAACCAATTGGGGGCCTTGGACAGCCAAAAAAACCCGTTGGCACCACAGCGCACACTCATAAAAGCAGAGAGGTTTTTAATTTCTTTTTTTAAAGACAAACAGAGTCCACAAAAGAACCCTCCAGGGGTTAGTCACCCCTGCTGTATATGGTGCTGGAGCAGGGTAGAAAGAACTGGTCACTAAACCAATTACACTGGTCATCATACGACAAGATGCGTACTCGACATAGGTAATTTATTAATAAGTCCCAGCTGGGGTTGTGTGAGAGTACTGGTGGTGTAGTGGTGAGTGTTGGACTAAAACTGGGGAAACCTGGATTTAAATTTCCACTCAGGCATAAAGTGCCCTGGGTAATCTTGGACTAGTCTCCATCAGTCAGCGTAAATGATAGCAGAACATATGACTACAGGAACCATTATGAGGAATTTAAGGGAGGTCGCAACACCTTGTTTGGAGTGAGAAAAAAATATTGCTTTATGATTTCATGAAGTGTAGGACCTTTTTCAATAGGCTAACCAGAAATATTTAATAGCTACAGGATTGCTTGTATATTTTAACAATCCCCAATTAGTTTCTATGGTAGCCATTCTTAAGGTTTTCCTCTGTGGTAGGGAAAGAACTTTTTTTTTAAAAAAATATAAAGTGACATTTATGCAATGTGAGGCAGTGTCCAGCTGGCACAGCATTATGTCTAAACTAGCATTCATGATTTATTTCTCCTAAGCCAAAAATAAATCTTGCTTTTTGATTCTGACTTGCAGAGAATAATAAGTGCTGGTTTGAAACTATCCTTTATGATTTGTCCCCACTCAAGAAGAGGAAATGCTCAAGCTGCATGCACTAGAACATAACTAGTATTATTACAGTTCTTAACCACCATTCATTCCAGGATGGTATAAAACTATAACACACTTCACAATGTTGAAAGAAAAACAGTTAAAGAATAATTAAGAAAAAAATCCTCACTGAACAATTCAGCAGTGCATAACAGAAATGCCATATCAAGTTAACACTTCCTACACTAAATGTAGGTGGTTTGTTTATTGTTTATTTATCTTATTCCCCACTCCACCACTGTCCCCTCCAAAGAATTAATAATATGGAGATGCAGTAAAAAACTTTATTACAGGGATAAGAATCTGTGGCCCTCCAGAGGTTGTTTTGACAACAGCTCCCACCATTCCCAACCACGGGTCACACTGGCTGGACTGACTGCAGGAGGAAGTCCAACAGCACCATATACAAATATGTAAATATATTTGTAAGCGTATAAGCTGCTTACAGATAAACAATGCTTCTTGGATTAGTGTTGCATGTGAACACAAAAAGAAAACCAGTCAGAATGACAGGCAGAACTTTTTTTTCCTTTATCAAATTATGTATTGTCAGTTAAAATGCAGAAAGAACATACAATTAATATAATCGTGTGGGTCTTACCTCACTAACAGCTCCCTAGAGCAGCAGAATTGGGGTGGGTGGGGAAACAAAACAGAAAATTATGTCAGATACTATCACAAATCTTGGGGAAAATATTCCCCATGAACCAATTAGGAGCATCAAATTTTAATTCTTGTTTTTAATTAGGCCTATTTACTTTTATTCAGCAGTGGAATCTTCTCTATGTGAAACAGATTGAAAAACAGACTTGAAAATGTTAATCTAATTTTGTAGTATGCCAGTTCAACAGAATAAAGGCCAATACTTTTAAAGCAATAAGAGGTGTCTCTTATATAGTAACTGCATACAACACCTATGCAATACTGTCTTTGTGATCATCTATATTACAAGCAAACTACAGCACAGAAATGCATCTTGTGCAAGTAAGTCATGATGTGTGAAGTATCCTTTAGCCAAAGCTTCCACATGTAGGGTTGCTAGAAGATAAAGGAATCTAAGGAAAAATTCCCTTGTAACCTTTACGTAGTTTAAAACTTGTTGCCAAGTATAAAACTGACATCTAGAGTGTGCATTATTCAAAGCAAAACCCCACTGTAAACTTCTGGCAGGAAAGAAAACCCACCCAGATTGCATATGTATTAAAATGTTGAGCACTATTTGAGTACCTATTCTCATTGTGTTACATGTGCAAATTGCACATCTGTAAGTAAGTACAATGATTGGCCTGATTGGTACGTTATGGTATGCCAAAGCTCACAAGTACAGTAAAATAATTAGATTATCTTGTCTTCTGTATTATGGGTGGGGAAAGTGAATTATAAATATTACATGCTTAGTCAGAAACATCAATGGCACTTGCTCCTAGCTAAGTAGGTAGAGGTTTACAGTGAATTGTAAAGGAACTGAGATAGATAAGGAAAGCCTCCCTGACAAAGGTACTCTTGAGCAAACCATGATCCTGACTGACTTCAACATCCATGCTGAGGTTAGTCTGGGACCAGTTCAGATGTCGTAACTTCCAGGGTCTGTATCAGCTTGTTACCAGCTTGACATGCACAGCAGCATATACCCTTGACTTGATTTTTGTCCCAAGTGGGGTGAGGGGTGGTCTGAAAATGTGTGGGATGTGTGTGTGTCAGAGCAGCTATTTCCCATTGCCGTGGTGGGGGAATCACAGAGGCTTATGGAGGCTGATAAGATTCCTGAATGCTTTAGGGGACTTCCTAATGGATAGAGTAGGTGATCCCGTTGAGGCTCACTGTGGAATGACAAGAGAAGGGCTAGGATAAGAGCACGTCTGAGTGCCCTCTCCAGTAGTATGGAGCCCACAATATTGCCTGACATTCTAGCAAGCTGTGAGGCTGGATGACAGCAAGAGTACTGTATTAGAGAGACATGCAGCAATAAGAGCAGTAAATAAGTCCTATTATGTCCTCATATAAATCAATGGAGAAATCCAAGATTTTAACGTAGCTAGAATTAAGCACCAGTGTATCCATTTCCCTCAATTCACTGATAGTGCCCTAGAAAAACACAAAAGCCAGAGCTGAGTTGTGTGTGTAAGCTAGAAGCAGGGGGAAGAAGCAGACAAAACTGAGAGAGAGAGAGAGAGAGAGAGAGAGAGAGAGAGAGAGAGAGATGCTTGATTTCAAGGCTGTGGCTATGGGAGAAAAAAGACCTTCTTGGGGTGTTAATGCTGTCAACACCCCCATCATAGGCTTAGGATGTATATATGTGTAAATAAACCATCTATCATAAATACACCACAGTCTGCTATCCCTCATGGGTAAGAGCCTGGAACCCCACACCACTCAGAGATTGGGGTGGTGTGCATCAATAAATACAGTTCCTTGCCCCCATACTGCAGATAGAAAAGGGCTGTGGTTGAGTGTGACTTTTGAAAGCCATGCTCACAAGGACCCAGCTTTAAGCAGTCTTAGGCACCCCTGTAGCGTTGTCCAAATGTAGACCTCTATTGCATGTGGGGGGTGGGGCTGAAGCAGAGAGAGAGAGGGAGGGAAAGAGAGAGAGATTACAACAGCCCTGCAGTGCAGTCTAGTACAGTATTATATACTTGTTGTGGCAGGAGAGGAGAACGTGGTTTCAGTTGAGATAATGATTTATGGCAGTCCTGTAATGCGGTTCTTCCTCCCGTTCATTCTTTTTGCACGTTAATTAAGCAGCAACAGAAGAGCAGAGACACCTGTCTTCTATGCTTGGGTAACATTAGTGGGGTTGGGGAGTTGAAATTAATGCTGATATATTTCACATCTGGCTCCCAATGTGTCTCTTTGGTTTCAGATAGTACACGGGTAGAGAAGTCTAAAAAGCCAGGGACACAAATAGAAGAGGCTTCGTTTGGTCAGAATCGAGTACATATACACTTCCAAAGTTAAGGGCTGAATACATTACTTTTGGTAAATGAGCCACCATAGCCAGTAGTGGGCAGTGAAAATTTGTGTCCCGGGCTTTTTAGACTCACCTGAAACCAAAGGGGTGCACTGGTTGCGAGATGTGTGGGTGTTTTTTTTTCTAACCCCCCTACTCCTACGGAAACTGGAGAGAAGCTGCAGAATTCTACTGCGGGGCCCACGATAAGCCGACGGACAACACGCACCGCAATGGAGGACACGGGGGGGGGGGGGTTATTAAGAAAAAGAGAAGAAAAAGACGCCCAAGGAGCTTCCGGAGGTTCACTCGTTGAAATGCAACCGCTGCGAAATACGAGGCTCTTGTACCATCTGCACCTGACCAACGCGCGCGCGTGAATTTGCCACGAGGCCTGCCTAGGTCCCGAGGGGCTCGCGCTCTATTCCTCTCGCGAGGCCTCCCCGCGGAGAGAGGAGGAGGGAGAGAAATAACGGTCATTTCGCAGCTGGCGCTCGAGGACAGCCCCCACCCCACCCCCGCCTCGAGACAATGCGGGGAGGGGGGGCAAGCTTCCAAATACTGGATAAGAAGCCGCCGCCGCCCTTCCCTCACGACCTTCCGTCCCCAGTGCCTCACTCACCGGTCTGTGAGCAGCCGGGCCTTGCAGCAGGCGAGAGAGCGCGGCCAGCATCTTGCGCATGGGGTGCTGAGTGGTCGCCGCTGAAACCCGGCACCCGCGTCCCGGGTTCAAGCCCTCTGGGGCGCTACAACGAAGGCCGGCAAGTCTCCTTCAGGCGTCTGCCTTCATGCCCCGCCTTCCTCCGCCGCGCCCTGGCCGACTAGCAGCTTGCCCGGAGTTGTCAGCTGAGGAGGTCGCTCTCGCTCTCCCTCTAGCGGCTGTTGCCGCCACGATAAAAGGCCAACAGACGCAGTTCCCGGAGGTTCCATCTTTCCTGAGGGGAAACCAGATTATATAATTATTATGTTTTCTTGGGTTTGGTTTTAACCCGAACGGCCAGAAGCGTCGTTTAAAGGGACTGCTTTAATAAGGAACAATATTAAAAGGGACTTGTACACTGCACAGGGAGAGCGTCACTGACCAGGGCTAGCGCTTTGGTTAGGGAGGCCACGATCCTAAACACTAACCTTGGAATTAGCCCCATCGAATTAATTTATTAAAATAAATGCTGTTAAGAAGCTGTCGTGGCTTCAGTCACCTGACATCAAGGACCGTGTTCCGCAAAAGTTTATTAAGAGTAGACCCACTGAAATTAATGGACCCAAGTTAGCCACGCCCATTAATTTGAGTGGGTCTACTCTTGAGTAAAAGGTCGTTGAATGTAACCCTGGCCTAGACCATTGAGACAGGCTTCAGAATGGCCCTTGAAGGGTTAGCCACTTGTGAACTTGGCCTGCTGGCCAGATGCAAATCCCCATCTCTGCAGTAAACAGTCTTGAGATTATGAAAACGAAAAAGGGAATTGGTATGATTGGCTGGAGGCTCTCCTCCTCCTCCACTACTTAAGCAATGTGCTGCAGGGTGTGTGCATCTCAAGCAGTGACCCTTATTTTGAGAGCAGTAGTGTTATGAGTAGGGCTGTGCCAAATGTTCAAAACGGCGTTTTCCACATAAAAGCATGGGTGGGAGTTAGATCAACTGCTGCCTTCCAAGGCTGCCCCTTTCTTGCCTACAGCCCTTTTGTAGCAATTGCTGACTGTTCACTCTATTATCACCCCTCCTCCTTCCCATCCCCCTTCTAGGGGATGCATAATGTACAGTCATGCCTCGGGTTACAGCCGCTTCAGGTGGTGTTTTTTTGGGTTACGCACCTGCCGAAACCCGGAAGTACTGGAACGGGTTCCTTCTGGGTTTCAGTGGTCACTCATGCGCAGAAGCACTAAATCGTGCTTTGCGCATAAGCGCTGAATCGCAACCCACGCATGCGCCGATGTGCCACTGCGGGTTGCGAACGCTGCGGGTTGCAAATGTGCATCCCACATGGTTCATGTTCACAACCCGCAGCGTCCACTGTATAAGCATAAACTACAAGGCCAGCTCAAGACACAGCTAGTGGAACCCCTCACCATCCAAATTCCCAAGGCTGATCAAATTATTTTGGCACCTAAGAAAAAAACACCCTAAGTACTTTGCCCCACATTGGCAGTAAGAATACAGTAATAATACATTAAGTCACTAACAGTTCACTGCCCTTTTATGACACCAAAAATCAGCTGCCTCGCCCAGCCTAATTTGAGCCTAGAAAACCTGCAACCCATCCAAGAGAAAACCAACTCCCAGTCTGTGCAGGTGTGCCAGCTGCAGAGTGCTCAGCAAGCAGTTGGCATTCTCTTGAAGTGTGGAGTCCAGTAACGAGCCAGCAAGCAGTATGCTTCAGTACAAGAGAAAGTTCGCTCCTGGTCAGCAAGTACTCAATTTCTAAGAGGGAAGGGTGCATTGCTCCTCTCCCAAGATTGGCCATCAGCAAAGCAAAGGCTGTGTCAGCTACAAATGAGGGACAGTAAGACAAAAGACTAGTAGTTTTGGTTTAGGGTTGCACTTTGCCAGATATAAGTGAACAGGGGGGAAATGTGTCCGTTTTGCAAGCTTTGAGGAGCGCAGAGCACAAGGTAGGCTGTCTGTTTTATACTGCAGAGAGGGTCAGACACAATGTTTAGGTCTCTTGGAATCTGATGCTGCAGCCATGGAAAGAACAGGACCCTCTTGGAATGTGGATACTCTGCACTCTTTTCCATCAAGAGTTAGGCTGTTGATATGTGTAAATAAATCATATATACGGTAATAAAGACACCACAGTCTCCACTGTGCCTCATTGTCCAAAAGGAAATATAGTCCCTGGGTAAAGTGTGCCTGCAAATCCTGGGATCTCACACTGCTTATGGCAATTGCGGATGCCATGTGACAATATTTTCTGCACAGAAAACTGCTTATATTTTGAAAATTCAAAGATAACTGAGTTTTCATGTAAATAAAGTACTTAACAGAAATTACTTCTATAAATAAAACAACATACATTACAACTGAAAACTAGGAGTGCAATTTTTTTTAAAGTGTGTTTGCTGAAGTCACAGAAAATATTATTTTTAAACAATAGCTTAACTGTGGCGTTGAAAAGAACTGACATGGCATTAAGATTAGTGTTACAATAAACGTGTGGGATTCATGTTCTAATAGCAGTTACTCCGTAACTTGGCACTTCACATAACTGAAACTGCCAGGAAAAGGTAACTATATACATGTTGGAATTCAGTCATTAGTAACGTAATGTTAAAGTGCTGCACAAGTATATGCTAGTGCTAATAGGGCAGGAATGTCAATATGATAAATGACCAAAGGGGGAGATTTGGAAAGGCAGCAGAATATTTTTCAAACAATCATCATGATACTCCCAGCTGAAAGTAACTGTTTGGTGCAACATTTAATTGTTGAGTAAGAATGCACTGCCATGTGTTAGTTTAGTATTACTGCACCCAAAGGACTATATGAGGTAAAATGGTCATTGTTTTCAATAATCCTGGGTGGGAACACCATCATGTTTTGGATGAACTTAGGACTCCTAATTCTGGCTGAAACATCATAACAGAAAATATATTCCTCTTTTTTAAAATCACATTTCCCATTCTTTGAAGTTACTTAATTGCTTTAAAAAAATCATACTGCTTACTGCTTAAGACTGTGGCTGTGTCCACAGAAGTAGTTACATCAGGTTAGAAAAAAAATCCTTAAAATGCTTTTGATTCTTTTCTGTTCTGATGGAAAGCCAAATCATATGATCACACTGTGTGGCCTTTTGCTTGTTTTCCAAATTGTAGTATACAAATTGTCTGGAAAACAGATTACTGTGAATCACTGATTGTAATGGATCACTCTTCAGCAGACCAAGTTGTGGACATGGTGGCATACAGAATTGTAATGTGTATGCATTACCAAATTAGCCAGATTACGTATTTGTTATATGCAGTGCTATTTTTCTAGAAAAAGAGGTGCCAGAACTCACCATGAATACCTCCCTTATTATCTTAGAATGGCAATGGCACCCACCTGAGAGGTGCTGCAAGCCCTGGTTATATGGTGGACACAATACAGTCCTTTCTCCCCTCCACCACCCTTTTAAGTGAAAGCAAAATTTCCTCTCCACACAAACGAAATGATGTATCAGGCACACCATATGGTGGCACTATGACTTAAGGAATATAGTTTTCCTTTCATTGTTCAAATGCCCTCTTCAAGTGGTTATTAAAGCACAGCTAATAATAACAACAGCAGTAATTAATGTGCTATAGGTTGCTTGGTTACTTGAAAAAATTAGTATTACAACATTATTAATGAGACCGCCCAAGAACAAACTTCTTTCAGGGCAAAGGGTGTGGTTGTTTAGTTTGTAACAAGCATTTAAAGTTTGTATCCTTCCTCCTTTTTTGAAGGTACAGTTAAATAATAAAACCACTTTTATTTGTCTTTCCCAGACATTCAGTGCCTCCAAGCAGGTGCAAGTTTTATCCTAATCAAGAAGTGATGTTTTCAGGATTAATTTACAAACCTTTGTTTGTTTGTTTGTTGCATTTATGTACCATTTTTTTCTCCGTGAAGCTCAAGGAGGCTTACATGGTTCCTCCCCTGTCTAATTTAACACGCACAACAACCCTGTGAGGTTGGCTAGGCTGAGAGTGAATGACTGGCCCAAGGTCACCCACTGCACTTCATGGCGGTGTGGGGATTTGAACCCTGGTCTTCAGGTTCTACTCTAACCCTTTAACCACTGGAATAACAGTGACCAAACTCTCCCTGTTAGTGCTGCATCTAAGCAGATTTAAATTCCCTAATGTCTGCAGACCAGAAAATGAATGTTCAATGTGCTACTACATCATACGTCTCAAAAGTGGAACTGGTGCATAGTTATACAAAAACTAAGCTAGACGAGGCTTGAGATACAGCACTTTTTAAAATCCAGCAAGTCACAACTTTGTTTACAAGGCATCATGTCTTGCTTGTTGGCTGAAAGAATTCCCTCACTTTCACAATGAATCAGTCAAAATGGATAGAACTAAACAAGTTTCCCCTCACTGTCATTTGTAGGCTTCATTCACCCCAGCTGTGTGAAGGGTGGCTCAGCTGGCTAAAATGAGCTAGACATAGGGCAAAGGTCTGCATGTATACAGCAGTGAAAGTGCTCAGACACTAGACCACCTTGTTGACTTGGCATTCCAGACACTGGTTGACGGTGTATTCCAGACACTGAGCATGCATATTGCACATGAACACGATGCATTCTAGAAGCCCCCAACCTTTTCCCTATGTCAATATAGGGTAAATTATTACAACATTTCTTATGTCAATATTGTGCAAATATTAAAACTGGTGCAGGGTGAAGACAGGGTGGGCCAAGGGAGGAGGAAAGTGTAGAAGCAGGGACTAATCAGTCAGCAATGTGCCAAACTGTCCAGCTGCCTGGAGTACTGGAAAACCCCAAAGGCTGGGGTGTGGCATCTCTAACTGTCATAAACACCTATTGTCTCTTCATTCAGCATCTTGACCTCCCCCCCGCCCCCATTACACTGTCAGAAATGGACAAAGGGATCTGGGGTTGTGGTCCCTTTCAATTTCACTGCAAAACAGAATTCCTAAAGCAGTCCCAGCTATTTGTCTGGTAGGAGCTTGATGCCAGAACTTTTGCTTCTTTAGAAATTGACATGAATATAGAGAAAAATTGATTGTTCAGACATGACAGAAAGCAGCATAGGAGAAAACTGAAAAAGGGAAAGAAGAGTATGTAACTTTAAGTTAAATTCAAATGCCTACACTTCAGAATTATTCATTAAAGGGTTTGCAAAAGCTTAAGAAAAAGGAGGCACAAAATCAAGCTTATATAACAGAATAAGAAAGCATCAATCTTGCAAACATCTAACAAACTTGTTTTATTTGTAAATAGGAGGAGCTGACCATAATAAATTGCTCCAGATGCAGCCTCTCCTGGGCAATGAGTCATTAGTGGTAATAAATTGAATTATACAATTGCTTGCCTCTACTCATCTCACCATTGTGGTCCCTGATACACAAAAGTATGTTTACAAATATTTACTGTGCATATGTAGGACATGTTTTTTATACCTATGAAGTGGCACTCATTTAACAAAATGTTCAGAATTCCATTAAAAATACATGACAGACAATGACTTAGAACAGGCCCGTCACAATCAATGGAGTTAAGCTTCAAGATAATTATACCAATGCGGGGGTGGGGGTGGGGAGACTTTTAACAACTTCTAACAATAAACTTCCTACATTACAATAAATGAATTAAGGGAGGCGCAAAAGGCAGCAAATTCTTCTTCAAGAGCCCATACAGGCCTAGTAAGCCATAGTTTGGCTTACCGTGAGGTGAGAGCCAGGTCAGTGATGGGCCCAGAGGTCAACCTGTGAGCATTGTGGCTGAGTGGAGATTTGAACCTGAATCTCTCCAGACCTCATTCAATTCTCTAACCACCGCATCACACCACCTTTCAATGTGCTTCAGTGGGCTGAAGCATGCCTAACTGTGTGAATTATAGTATCACGTTATTAGTTAACAGAATGAATTGTGTTAAACTGCAAAAAAGTGTAATGTTAATGCCAATTCACATGAACAGTTAGATGTATGGTAGGTACTTGATAATCCACCCTGTGTCAGATTCCTGTGCTGTCTGTGTTGCTAAACAACTGTGTACAACTGCCACCATGTGGAGAATTAAGGTTTTTATGCACACAGTTGCAAAGATCTTTTGGTAACATTGGTGGTGGCATGCAAAAGATGACTGCAACCCTGCGTATTTCTGTACTTCCACACAACTTGCTGACAATCACTCTTTGTCTGAACAATATAATCCATAATTTTCTGAGATTCTCTAGGAGGTGTTTCTGTTTTTTTAAACTGTGGGATATCACCACTTGACTTCATTTTCTTCTCAATTAGCTACTTCCCTTTTCAGTTGGTTCTTCATTGCATTCTGCCAGCCAAGCTTTCAGCTCAGTATATCAGAGCAACCAATTCTAACTGCTTATTATTATTATTATTATTATTATTAAACCAGCAGTGCTGTATTTAGGGCAGTGTAGGCAGTTCTCCTGCCCAAGGCGCTGAGCTGAGGGGGTACATAACAACAAACAACAACAACACCACTACAAAACAACTATCTTTATACAGATACCAAATCAGTTATTGTGAAAATAAGAAATATATGGGGGGGGGGGGATGTTCTCGCTCAGGGTGCCATATTACCAAAGTCCACCCCTGGTCCCAGGTCTTGCTTCCTAGATGAAGGGTAGGCATGGATGTGAGCAACACTCTGTGGGATTAGAAAGTAGCCTATTGTACAAGAAACCACACCCATTGCCTGATTGTACCTCTTGGATAAAGCATCTGGAAAGTTCCCACAGGGAATGTGGCCCCTAACACTGAAAAGATTGCCCCACCACTGTTTAAAAGCAAGGACTACAAAATTTAAATCTATGTGAGGACTGGGGTGGGGTGACACACTCACAGCAACAGAAGTGGAAAGTAACTTTATAGCAAAGGCATTTGGAACCTATTGGAGAGATATGCGAGGAAGGAAGTTCGTAGTACCAATTATTTTTTCAACTGTTTCATATGTAACAAGGATAGACAAACAGATTGTATGTTTGGGTGGGTGTGTTTCCATGATATTTGTGCATAACTAAAAGAAAGGAGCTTATTAAATGTTGAGGGTATGGAAAGAATGGCGTGTGCCAGACCTTAAATCATAAATAAATTACATCTTGCAAATATGGATTTTGCATTATTAGTTGCAGAATACATTCCTTTTTCGGTTTCAGTTAAACCAGTCTAGATATCTTTGAGGGGAATAACCCTACTTTGCTGGAAAATATTTTCCACACTATATTCCATCTGCCCTCACTGACTCTTAAAGGTAGTTTGTGACAAATGGATAGTAATTGCAAACTATTTCAATGTTGGTTTCCTTGCAGGAAATCAAAAGGAAAGAGATAGCTGAGTGGGGAGCTTTTATGTTCCAGGCTGACTCTTCACATCTGCGGTAAACTCCCTTGATTGGGGGCTGGGGTGGGAAGGGAGGAAAATGAATATGGAAAGAGAAAGAGAGAAGACTTAAAAGCATTTCCAAATGGTTGAAACAGATGACCAGAGGCAGAATCCACTGGAAACTTCTCATTAAGTGTAATGAGGATTGCACATGAACCATTCCTGGTGTTTTGTGGCCAGAGTCATCTGCTTAAATTGTTACTATACATCCCAGTGATCACTCCATAAGCCTGGCCAATTAACTTAATGCTAGAAGTTCAAATCAATCTATGTTGGATCGGGTGTATATTTCAAATATGTAAGGATTCATGTAAAATATGTTCTGTTTCATTATATTCACTATATGTAAAGAAGGCATAGTAGGCAACAGCAAGCTCCACTTCAGTACCGATACAAAAACAAGGGTTAAATATTCCCTGGCAGAGACATGAAAAAGAGCCTGTTCTGAAGATCTTAAGACATAGGCAGATTGGCAGAGAGAGTGAGAGAGAAGTGCCCTTTCAGGTACAGTGGAAGGTGATGGACTCCTCCTTCATAGAAGGCTTATATTGGATGACCATCTGTCAGGGACTACTTAGTTGTGATTCCTGCATTGCAGAGGATTGGACTAGATTACTATTGGGGTCCCTTTCCAACCCTGTAAGTTTGATGATGAAGAGGCATCTGGGTTCCAAGCCATTTAAGGCTTTAGAGGTAAGGACCAGTTCCTTAAAGTGGCCTCAGAAACAAACAAGCAGCCAGTATAATTCTTTCAGAATTGATGAAATATGGTTCCATTTGACTCTACCGGTTAAAACTTTGGCAGCTACATTCTGCGCCAGCTGAAGCTTTTGAGTTATCTTCAAGGGCAGCCCCATAGGCAACATACTACAGCACTCTAATTGATAGGTTTCCATAGCACTGTGGCAAGACTATCCCTGTCCAGGAATGGTGATAGCCAGTGCTTTTTTTCTGGGGAGTACGCAGGGGTATGCATACCTCTAAACATTTTGTGAATTTTTGTTTATTTACTGTATTTAAAATGGTGATTTTCTTGAGTCAAATGAGAGGACCCCTAAACATTTTTTAGAAAAGAAGCACTGGTCACATCTCAAAAACTTAGCAAAGTTGTTTTAAGGCACTATAAATAACTGAGGTATATGATTGTCACACTGATAGATAACACAGTATATGACTAGAAAGATACTCAGTTTAAGATTTTTAAATACACAATAATTCCAAAACTAGAGAAGCATTGTATCATCATGTACAACATTGTATTATCATGTACAACATGAAGAATGGAAGGGAGAACAACATAGTCTTTTAGGAATTATAACAGATGTGACAAACCTAGGACAAATTTTGAGTAATATGAGCATAAGTTTTATTATGATCACGGAATTAGTTAGCTGTCAAGGTCAACAGTTGTTTTCATATCCTTAGATTTAGTAATTTTTTTTCATTTTTGCCTTGATTTATATCATGACTCCTACTCATTTGCTCCTAGGTGCCAAGACTTTCAAGGATTATCTGGATAATACCCCTGTTCTTACTATTTGGCTTCTACCACCGTTGAAAGAATATTTATAAATATGCACATAGCCAGACAGCTTCCAGTTGGATATACAACTAAGAAAATCAAGAGCATAATTTCCTCCTGCAAAAGTCTGGAATATATTAACCAGCCAATTACCTTCTGGTCCACCATTTTTCCCAGACATTAAATTGGGAATAAATTACTCATTTGGTTAATAAAAGAAGAAGAAGGACCAGTTTGTATCCAAGCCCTGCCCCTTTTGCAACTTGGCCAACAGCCTCAAATACATACAGATGGGAAAACCCTGCAGTAGACCACGGAAGTGATTATTCACTGCTGAGAGCATGACTGTGTTATTTCAGCAGATTTTCATACCAGGGTTGCTAATAAACATTATGCTACACTGGGTTGCCTGGTCCAGACTCTGAGGGCTTTTTCTGCTTTTTGAGGGCTATATAAAACAGAGGATTTTGTCAGATGTGACTTTCCCCATCATTTGCCATGTTTTCTAATGGGGAACAACTCTAAAAGAATGGCACCTTTGATGCAGTTGTATGAGCATATCCACTGGCTTAAAGGTAGTCTCACGTAACCTTAGGAAGTGTAGCTCTGCGATTGGGAGAAAAGTTCTCAGAGAAAGAGAATTGCAAGCATCTTAAACAAATTACAATTACTAGGATTCTTTCAAGGAAGCAATTGGGATGTTGGCTGCCTTTTTAAAGGGAGATGGTCTATGTCAGAGGTATCTACTGTGGCATACTCCAACTTCCATCAGACCTTACCATTGGCCAGGCCAGTTGGGTTTGATGGGAAATGTAGTCCAACAGCCACTGGAGAGGTTGGCTACTCCTGGTCTACGGTATAACAATATAGACTTGGTTTTCAGCCAGTCTGAGTTGTTCATTCTCAAATCCAAACATCTGACACATCTCCACTATCCTTAAATATGTTGCTCTTGCATCAAGTCCTCTTACAAGTAATTCTTTTAACATCCTTTTTGGTCCAAGTGTAGATTTGTGTGCATAAAGCACAGTGAGCCAGGACTTTGAGACAGGATCTACATGTTGGAAAAGGCCACTTATTTCTTGATACATTTCATGCTTTCTTCAGCATCATGTAAGACACTTTCATCACACATGTATTTTCTCATATATGGAAGCCAAACTATTGCAACTGAAAACCACAGAAATTGTTTAACAACAGTCCAGTACGCTGCTGAAAGCTGACCCTCTTCCTCTGGAAGCCTATCTGCATGATCAATTCAAGCCAGAAGTAGGAGTCTGCAGGCGATTCCTCCCCCCACCCCCCAATAAATATTTTTGATTCAGAATTTTTACCAGCTAATTTTCATTCACTGACAAGCCAACTGCTGCATAAAGCTGAAAGTTATTTGAAAACTGGCTTAGTGAGCAAACAGATGGTAAAACTGTCTTACTAAGCAAGAAAACATTGTTGTGCCTTTGGGCTTCATCTTCAGCCAGTCCTGGGAAAGAAGCCTATGAAAAGCCGCTGGCTGCTAAGGACAGACTGGAGCTTCTAGTCAGTCAGCTTCCATGGGAACTGAACAGGAACTGAAGAAGAGCACTGCTGGGCCACAAGAAAGACCATTCAAGTCCAGTTAGATGCCTCTGGGAAGTCCTCTGTGCTTTTGCCTCCCACTGATAGTTATTCAGTGGCAAGCTGAACTAATATTTTTGCCTGAGTTTCCCCTTCCAATCATATGTAGGGGGAGAAGTAAAAATGTTCCTTACAGTTGGTGGGGGAAATTCAGATTGAGTATTTGATACAATTAAGGGTTGTAGGGGTTTGACTCTTGACATTTCCCTTAATAACTTTAGGAGGTGGCTAAGAGCTGCTCTTCCTTTAAACTCAAGAGAAACAAACTCAGTTGTTGGAGTGAAGCTTGGTGCTGGGTGTTTGTATCTGGAGTCCTAAGATGAAGCACTTGTTAGGCTCCTAGGCAGGGAAGTGTTAGAAATGGCTTTATGTGGTCCTTTTTTGTGCAAACTTTCTCCCTGTTTCCCATCACCCAAGTTCCCCTATGCAAGCCCTAAACACCCACAACATGAGGCCAGAGAGATATAGCCCTATGTGATGAACTCTGTCATTTTAGTTATGGTCTCTTTGAGTCGGGTTTATATACTGTGATTAGGTGCACAGTTTGTTTGTTTGTTTGTTTGTTTGTTTGTTTGTTTGTTTGTTTACTAAATTCATATGCCACTTCATCTTTAAAAGGCTATATAGATAGTTTAACAGCCAAAGGCCTCGTCAAAGAGGAATGTTTCTGCCTGGCACCTAAAGATATGTAATGAAGGGACCAGGCGAGCTTCCCTGGGGAGAACATTCCACAAATGGGGAGCCACCACAGAAAAGGGCCAGTCTCATGTTACCACCACCATCTGAGTCTCTCACGGAGTGGGCACATGAAGTAGGGCCTCAGATGACAGCAGGGTCTGGGTCAGTTCGGGGAGAGGCGGTTGCACCATATTCTGTGGTTTGTTGTGACAACAAGGGTGGGGTGGTTGTCAACATGTGAACAGCTATTCTGGTGGTTTGGTTCCATGCTGATGTAAATGGTGCTTCCTGTGTTAGATCTGGGTTGGTATTAAGTAATGCAGTTGAGGGGTGTGTGGCCAAGTACTGAAGAGGTATGGGACATGGTTTGTGTTCCTCTCCTGTGCCACCAACAACCCTATTTCATTTCAGCCGTTCCACTGACTTCTGCCAAATCCTACGGCCCCCAAGCTACTGGATCTTCAGTAAAGTTCCCTTAAGCTACTCTTTTGCAGGAATGAGAATGATGCCATATCATGCCCTAACATAATGTTCCCCTGCTGAGTTGTCTTGGTACAGAAATGATTGAGTCACATTGTTTTTTTTTAAAAAAAGTTAATTAGCTAGATAATTGATTATTGCACCCTCAAATGTCAACAAAGTCACAGGGTCCACGAGAAATTCTCTTCAGAGCACTTGTAAAAATAAATTAAATATGTATCCATCCCATTAGTAATGGAAATAAAATTAGTACCAGACTAGCCAACGTTCAGAGAGTTATATTTGGAAATCTAAGTGTTTTTAACAGTGAGACAGACCTGCCAGGGCCTTAAAAGCTCAGGCAGAAATAGTACAGTTGCTGTGTAATTTATGTCTGACTATTAAAGCTCTCATTTAACACTAATTAAGTCTTACTTGCCTTTGACTGGCAAAGGAGCAAGTGCAGCTTGCCATCTGGTTTTATTTTTGAAGAGTTTTAGCTTCGTTTTATAAAGGAAAATGTGAGGTAAAGCAACATTTAATATTTCACACAGCAACAATTTAGAACAAATTTCTAGTTTAAATAGCGTACAGTAATACAAGGAAACCGAAAACCTATCTGATGACTAATTTATAGAAGGCACTGCAAAATTCCAGCTATAAATACCAAGAAGCCTAGTTCTGCTTGTAGATTGCTCTCTCACACACATACACACTTTGTAGCTTTGAAAAATACAAGCACCTTCCCACTCGCATGTGACCAGCAGGCATGTAACTGCTGACATGTGACCCTTTTCAGTGCCAAAAGGGGGCGGGGCGAAACAGAGTTGCATGCACCCCCCTGATGTGCGCAGCGGCCGAGAACGGAACCCCCGCGTAAGTGGGGATTCTCCTGTACAGAAAAGAAAACTGAGCAGGTCTTCCCTATCCCTTGTAGTCCTCATCTTCTGGACCCTCTGTCTTCTGTGCAGACCCAGCCCTTCCATGTGGTGGGGTGAAGCAGATGCCTTGAGTGGAGGAAGCTCCTGTGGGGGCACCCTTGCAGGTACCCCGCCACTGCCGGTGGATAAGTGGCGTTTGCACTGATTTCTGGCGAGATCTTGCAAGATTTCACAGGGTGCATGACATCTCATGAGATTGTGATGAGATCTCACCAGAAATCAGTGCTGATGTTGGCGCCACTGGCAGTGGTGACACAGCGGGGGGCAGCAGGGCAGCAATTCCTGTTTTGCCTAAAGCGGCAAAATGTGACAAGTCGCCCCTGCTTCTGTGTGACATATAATGAAAGTAAAAAATATAAACCAGTGTTTTTCCTTAAATAAAGAAAAGAATGGTTATTCTTAATCCCATGGTTTAGGGCTAAACTGTAGTATGTGCAGGATAAATGACTTTATTCTGCTCTGTTTGGTCAGGCATTTCCCGCATGACCTATTTTCAAGATTTTAAATATGATCCATTTAGCACCTTAGATTTAGCCAAACTTTTTTTTTCTAGTTACAGTCTCCAAAAAGGTGTCTAGTTCCAAGTGCTGAGCTTACTAGATAAAAAAAGTAGCACTGCGGAGCTGAGCTGTTGGAAACAAAGCCAATTTGCTTTGCAAAAGTGTACAGTTGTTGTGCAAAATGCCTCTCTTTCCTCTAGCTAGGTATGGAAGAATATTTGTTTGGGCCACATTTTTAAGCAAACTGACCAAATTTGAACCTCTTGGACTAATACATGGATTGGAATGTAATCAATTATCCTTCATGCTTTTCTGAATTTGGTGCTATAGCTTTTGGTTCAAAAAAACTACTAATGTGTTAGGATAAGTTGTGTTTAGAAATAGGTACAAAATAATACATACAATTTATTTAAACACTTGTCTTCCTATAGATTCTTTTCAAAATGCAAAATAATAATGTGTAAACAGGACACAATGGACTATGAATGAACACATACAAAATTGGCATGGACTGGGATTAGACTGATGAGCTGTAGCACTGTTACTGAAAATTCTGTGAAGATAATCAAAATGAAACAAAAAGAGCCAAGCTCAGAATTCAGGTTTCAAAGCGCTCTGTCCATAAACAGTCTTGGCCATTGCAGCTCACTGAATTCAGTATGGAAGTCACTGAGAAACAGACCCAGCCATTTCCATCCACATAGTCTTCCCACCTTTATCTCCAGAGTTTTGACTCTGGCTTCTGTTTCTTGGTTGTGTTAGAGCATTTGATAGAGATGAAACTCAGTAACTAGTCGTTATGCATAAACTAACTTATCATTTTTAAACATTTTGGGGAAATTGGGTCATAAAGGCAGCATGAATGAATGGCTTTCATAATTTTCAAACGAGACAAAAGATAGAGGATCAACCTTACGTTTAGCCATTTTTAATTTCCACCTAAATTAGCACTACCTAATAATTTGTTTCTACAGGAGTGCTTCAGTTTCAGCGAAAGTATTGTCTCATCTGAAGGAATGTATTCCATTACAGTTCTGCTGGCTTGCACCATAGCTTTATGTAGAACCAGTTGGTTACCATGGTGACTGTGACCAATACATGCACACACTCAAATCGGGAACCCTTTCAAGACAAGTCTGAGCACTTTCAATCACCATGCCCAGCATAAGAGCCTTGTTTGTTTTGATCCCACTCCCCCAGGATGGAATGAAGCTCTCTAGTAAAAATAAGCACACCCATCTTCTCTCATCCTTACTCTCCTTCCCCCTGAGGCTATCTCTGTATTTTATTTTAGATGTAGAGATCAGTGTGCACGACAACTATTACTCAAGTTCCCATCCAGTTGCTGTTAGTATGTGTAAAATCACAAATACTCACCGCTCACTGCTGATGTAACAAAGCTGTTTTTAATCTATGTGGGATAGAACATGAAGCGCACCCTTTGGGCAGGGATGTGCTCCCCCAAGTGTTTAAGGCCATTTAATTTATTTATTTATCTAGAGCATTTGTACCCTGCTCTTCAGCCAAAAAGACTCCCAGAGTGGTTTACGAGCAATTAATTAAAACAAGACAGTCCCTGCCTGCAAATTTACAATCTAACATGATTTTTATTCCTAGGAACATAGGAAGCTGCCTTATACTGAGCTTACATCCCTTCCCTTCCTCTTTAATTTCTGCAAACTAGTGCAAATTTATTACAGAAAGAAAGAAAAACAAGATATATATAAAAAGATATATACCAAAGAAGAATCAGTTACATATTTGGTCAACTCACTGGTTTTGCACCCTATTATTATAAACAGATAAATCTGCAACCCTATTCACAATTACCTGGGAACTAGTAATATAGAACATAAGAGGACAGACTTCCTAGTAAATGTTGAAAAGATTGCACTGCACACAGGCTATGCATTTAATAAATAATGCTTCAAAAACACAACAAAGACTATTTTACCTATATTCCCAACATACCTATAGTTATTATGAAGTATTTAAAAAAGGAGATAAACACAGATGATGGTAAAACCCATTTGTGTGTGTGCAAGGGTGTGTTCACTTAGCCACCTTAATATGCAGTGAAGTTGTGGGGTGGGGGGCATTTCACAGCTCTTTCCCCCCCATAGCTTCATTTGTGTCAGATTCATTTCTGTTTACCCTGTGCTGTGCAAACATGTTAACACCTTTGTATGGACTAATCAGAAAGGGCTTAAGGACTCCAGTCAGTGTGAAGCTGGTTTGAGAAACAACACATCAAACAGCAGTATTTTATAACAAAGTGCAGGATACATTTTGGATAACATGGTGCAAAAACAGATTAAAAACCCAGCACTGGAAACACAATGAGTGTGCATTAAATAGGATTGTGAATACAGCCTAATGTAATTTTGAATACATCTAAGTAACAGCCTTTGAAGTTTTTTTGCTTCCTTAATAAAAAAAAATGTTCCATCCTAAATTGGTATCTAAAATAACTGGGATATTGAACAATGCAGTAAATTGCAACTAATTTTAAAATATGACAGTACATGAGCACTAAGCATGGACACCCAGTGGCGTAGCGTGGGGGGTGCAGGGGGGGCTGGCCGCACCGGGCGCAACATATGGGGTTAGGGTTAGGGGGCACAAATCCACGGGTTAGGGGGCGCAAATCCATGGGTTAGGGGGCGCAAATTACTTGCCTTGCCCCGGGTGCTGACAACCCACCCTACGCCACTGTGGACACCCATCTGCTCAACAACCTGTATCTGAGGACAGTTTGCATATGGAGGACTGGAGCATGAAAAGAGGTTCATGAAAGAGGTTTTAAAAAAGGTAAAGGTAAAGGTAAAGGTAAAGGACCCCTGGACAGTTTAGTCCCGTCAGAGGCGACTATGGGGTTGCGGCACTGACGTTTGTCCACAGACAGCTTTCCGGGTCCTGTGGCCAGCATGACTAAACCGCTTCTGGCACAACAGAAAACCATGGCAGAACCAGAGTGCACAGAAACTCCATTTACCTTCCCACTGTAGCCTCTTGGGCTTGCCGATTGGAAGGTTGGCGGTTCAAATCCAAGCAACGGTGTGAGCTCCCGTTGCTCTGTCCCAGCTTCTGCCAACCTAGCAGTTCGAAAGCATCCAGTGCAAGTAGATAAATAGGTTCATGAAATAAGTGACATTTGAAATGGGCACTTCTGGAAGGGTTGCCATATTTCAAAAAGTAAAATTCTTGACACCTGCAAAATTCCCCCGGTGCCATTTTAACACCCGAAAACCTGATGTATGGCAAGTGTAGCTTCTGGGTTCATAGCTCAATCTCTTACACGCTAACTCTTCCATTCTGTCAACTCAGTTCTAAATGTATGCACAGCTATAGCTGTCAATGGCATGTCCCAGTGTCATCATAGTGAGCAGACAGGTCTTTCTGAATTCTAGTCTATTAGTGTTGAAATTTGTTGGCATCTGTCTCCAGAGACAATGGAAGAGTGCACTAGCAGGGGTGAAGTCAAACTGCTGGAGAGCAGTTGCTGTAGCTATAGAGACCGATATGGAAGAGACGTGTTTTATTGCAGCTGGGGCAAATGAGGCTGTCTGGTTTCACTGTTACAGATGC
Source organism: Podarcis gaigeae (assembly GCF_964106915.1). Taxonomy (NCBI): domain Eukaryota; kingdom Metazoa; phylum Chordata; class Lepidosauria; order Squamata; family Lacertidae; genus Podarcis; species Podarcis gaigeae. The sequence continues at coordinate 43,020,474 of NC_139677.1, read as the reverse complement.
ACCATGGTGTTAAAATACTCATCACCATAAAGCAGGTGTATAGTTGTGAAAAGGTGGAACAGGTTGCTCCTCAGAATGCCTTTGGGTAGTTTCTAGATGAATCATCTATGATTCTACCGCAGCCCCAAAACATCTCTCTTTTTTTTTCCTGTGCAGTGTACTCTTTGCACAGTGCCACTATCATTTACCTAGGGATGAAGACTTTTTCTGGCAGAATGAGGACCATTCACAGTGCAACATTCATGATTCCAACACACCATTATATATGATAATATATAATGAGCATCTTTGCAACCCACCAAATTTCAGCTTAGCTGATGCGTTAACCATAGTGAATTTTCTGTAGCGTGTATTTGGAATATTTGAAGCACTGGTTTGTATTAACAATAATTTCTGCTTCCCCATCATCAGTGGACATGACCTAGTTTGGTCTTCTCCAACCCCACCAAGTAGGTGATAGCTGATTAGCTGAAACTTTCAGAAATACACTACTGATTTAGAAGCTTTAGGAAACAGGTGAATAGCCATGCATTTTTGCTATTTTAAAGATCTGGTGTTGTTTCTTGCTATTGTTTTGCTTTAATGCTGGTATGCATCTTGCTGGCCTATTGTTTCAATTGTTATATTGCTTGGCATATTTGTTTTGGAGTTTTTAATATTTGTAAACTGCCTTGGAAATCTTGACTAAAGAGCAGTATCCAGCATGACTCATCCTGTACAGGCATGATTGTCATCCCATTGTTCTCCTGAAAATGCCTCTGCTAAATAGCATGGGCCTCAAATACCACTAAATGTTTTATAAAATAGAATTAAAATGAGTAGTTGAAGCTAAAACTTTGTTGGCCTTTTATTCTTCAGCACAGGGAATCAAATGTGAATTTGCACTGAATGTGAATGTTCTGTATTTTGCCTTCTAACATAGGTCTGCTAAACAAATTATTCATTTTTTGTCCTTAGTTTAAGTTCCAGATAGAAGTCCAAAATGTTCCTGGATGGTTTGAGCCCGAAATAAATTGTTTAAAATAATACGTAGTTGAGTGATGAAGATGGTGTTGCTCAACTAGTAGGATCAGCAAAGCTGTCTTTCTATAGGCTACTGATGACCTTTGAAAATATCCCACAAATGCTGTATTTTAAGATGACAGGCAGATTTTACTCCTACACTTCAGAACAGGAAGCTAGTTTGGGGGTCTATTTAAATATACCATAGATAATGAAAGTAAGAAACATTCATACTAATTTATATAATTGATGGGATCGTAGCCAGGAGGGCTTCCCATCCGAGAACGACAACTTATTTGATAAAACAACACTCATTATTATTTTGGCATAGCCTAGCATCCTTTGAAGAACATCCTTATTTCTGACCTGGCTCCCCAGGCGAGAATGCCTTTATTTTTCTGCATATTTCACAACAGCCTTTGCCCACCTGCTGCCTTCCAGATGTCTTGGACTGCAACAGCCTTCAGTCCCAGCCACCATGGGCTGTTCAACAGTTCTACTCCTTACACCCTAACACGGTCTAACACTTCTGCCCTTTGTTTTCAGGGTTTTAACAACAGACAGGCAACAAAACTTTTAATCAGATGCTTTGAAGATGGATGCAAAGAATTTATTCAGCTTTTCTGCAATAGCCTTATCCTCCTTTAACTGTCCTTTGACTCCCTTGTGACTCAAGGGTCCAACTTTCTGCTGGTTATACTCATACCTTGTATGGGACAGGTAGGAATCTAGATTATGAAGGTGATACTAGCCCTTAGCTCAGCAGTAGCCAATGTGGCACTGTCAACATGTTATTGAACTAATAATTTGATCATGCCAGACCATTGGCCATGCTGGTTGAAGCCGATTACAGCTGTAGTCACCAAAATCTGAAGAGCATTACATTAGCTGCCCCTGGCTTAGATGCCTATCTCTTCTGCCCTACTAATTCAAAGTAAGTCCAAGTACCTTTGTACAGAAATACAATCATGTGAAATCGAAGGTACCTTTGCTCCTCCTTTTCTTTGATATATAAGGTATTTGGGATTGCATTGCCAGCTACTTCAATGCAGGCACCCCAGAGTAATTGCTTCACAGTCTGACTCCATAGAGCTTACTTCACTGTAGCTAGAATATCAAATGCCTCCTTTCATCTAAGAAGCTAGAGGTACCTGTAAGGGCACATTCTTACCTATAGTTACCAATTCACCCATGGAAACCATCCTGTATTTATAGCAAATATTTATGTTCTATGTATAAGGAACAGTTAGTTGCACTTTTAACTTAATAAAGCTCATATCTGGTCCTTGTTTTTCACACAAACACACACACACAATTTAAAATAGTTGAAGTTAACACATTCAAATAAATTATGCCTATAACTCTTATCTCTGTTAGATTGAAAACATCTCTCCCCCGCCCCCAAATTTATAGATAATGATGCTCTTTGCATTTGTTTTCCATTATGTATGGTCAATTAAGTCGGTAATTTGTCTATCTTAATTAGAGAACTGCCAATTTGTATTTTTACCTGCCAAAATGTTGAACTGAGCAAGCAGTTTATTTATCCCCGCTCTTCATTCTAGATTTTTCACAGTGAATTATGCTGTGGAACTGTTTCTCCTGAGGAAAACTCTGGAAGTCCAGTTGGTTGAGTTCTTAGAATTACTCCAGACCATATACAGAAATAAACCAAGATGTCTACATGGTCTTCTCAATTCAAAACAGAAACATCAACTTCTGCAAGTCTGATTACCACTCAAAACCATGACACCAGATTTCCCATCCCTATAAACTAGTGGACCATTCTTCTGATTACTTGCTGCACAGCTGCTTAGAGTGGAGCACAATTATTGCACTATTAGTGAAATATTACAACCCATGGTGCTGGCATCATGCATTGACCTAGAGCATTAGGTTGGTGCTGCCATGGTGGCTATAGCTGCTACTGACGGTTAACTGGAGTTGTGACATGAGTTGGCAGGACACCAAGGAAGGGGAGGAGGATCCCAGCGAGGGGTGTAGCCATGACTGGCACACACCAGGACAGGCTTAATATGAGGAGAGGGAGATTGGGGACTTAGGAGGTACTCACAGGACATTGAAGGATGTTGATGGGCTTGCAGACAGTTCACAGGATCCTGGGGAAGGAGAACATCACCAGAACCAGAGGTGCCCCCGTCTTTATAGACACAGCGGACTCTGAGGCTTTGCAAGAAGTGTACTCCAGGAGACTGAGGCAGGCAAGGGAACATAGCCTAGTTCAGTAGTAGACCAGGTGAAGATCATGAGACTCGTTAGGTCTGGAAGGATATTTGAGATCACTCAGCTGGATTAAGCTCAGGGCAGATGAGGGTCACATGCTTCATCAAGTGGAGAGGCATAGCTGCTCAGTAGGAGCAAACTCAAGATCACTGCTTGGTTGCCTTGGGAATGTCACTGGACTGTGACTTTGGGACTGACCCCATATGTTCCAACCCTGGATTTTCTGCAGAGGCGAGAACCTAACCTTATGAATTGACTTTGAACCTTGCTTGTTGTATTGGACTTGGACTGGTATTTGACCATTTGGACTGTCTAACTACACTCTAGTGTTGTCTTTGGGACTGTGTGCTATCAGGACTTGCCACCAGGTACACCAAGGTTCAGGACAGGTTGTACAAATGCCCTGATTTCAAGAGTATATACTTGGTGCTAGATATGTGAGACTGAATGCAGTTTCTGGTGGTGTACAGGGACGTGGGTGGTGCTGTGGGTTAAACCACAGAGCCTAGGACTTGCCGATCAGAAGGTCATACAATTTCTAGTAGGATTTAGGCTTACTGAATGACCTGCTAAAATGGCAAATCCTAGGGGCTGATACCTTTGGGGAACTTTCTTATTGAATTGCTGGTGGCCTTAGGAAACATAGGGAATCATGGATAATTGACACAATCATTTGGAGACCCAAATGAGTGATGAAAATGCTAAGCTGTTATATTTTTAAATCTCATATTTTATTTCCTAAAATTAAAATGTTAATTTAATGAATGAAACATTTGGACCTTAAATCAGGAAAATGTAGAGTTGTTATAATCCAATAAGGAACCGTGGCTAAATATTTATCTAAATCATTTTTATTTAAAAAAAATTCAAGAACTCCATAATACTAGCAATCCAAGACTGATTGATTGAAGGTGAGAGACTTAATCAGCAGATAATGGAACAAAGTCATCACAGCAAGCAATTAATAATTTTCTATAGAAGAGGTTGGAACCTGGGCTTAACACTCAACTGGAATTAATTGGCACTATGGTCACTGAGAAAATATATTTATCTGCTGCAATAACTGTTACCAAAGAGACTTGCAAATGAAGTCTATGGCTTGTTCAGCCAGATTAATACAAGTCTTTTGCCATAATTTTTTATTTATTCAATTCCTTTCTTTAATTTGCTTTCCACAGTATCTAGATCAGGCATAGGCAAACACGGCCCTCCAGATGTTTTGGGACTACAACTTCCATCATCCCTAGCTAACAGGACCAGTTGTCAGTAATGATGGGAGCTGTAGTCCCAAAACATCTGGAGGGCCGAGTTTGCCTATGCCTGACCTAGATAACCCATAGAGCTAAGTTCCTAAGAATCTGGAAGGAATGTCCTCTCAATATCCACTGAAAAGCTCATTCAATTCATTCACAAGTACTGCAACACAGGCATAACTTGGACACTATATTTGTTTGTTTACATTCTAAGCAGTGGAGTAGTGTGGGGGGCCACTGCCCTGGGCACATTTTTGAGGGGGCTCCCCCACCACAGTTCCCTCATCGAGGGAAGTTGCACTTTGGGGCCTGGGGCGATGGTGGCAGCATCTCCTTCTCCTTATGGCCGCCCATGGGCCAGCCAAGAGGGAAGGGTTATCTGCCACTTGGCCACAGGCAGTGGAGAGGTGGCAGCACCCCTCCTCCGATGCCGAGATCACTTGCAGCTCTAACCCCTCACTCAGTCAAGCCTGACCTGGGGGTGGAATTGGAGAGGTGACAGTGCCCCTCTCCAATGCTGCAATCCCTTGCAGCAGAAGCGCCTCTCTCTGAGACGCCCCCAGCACACCACACACACACTTGCCATGGCGCCAGCCACCAACCCCAGGGTGGATCTTTGCTCGCTGTATAGCAAGTTTTGGGATCTCTACCTTTGCTATAACAGTATAATTTTCCTAAGGAAGCATTTATAATGATAGAAGGTCTTATGTTTGCCATGGAGCAATGGACACTGAGGAAAATTGAGAAGGTGCTAAATGCTGGAAAGGAGTTACATTTTTCTCTCCGGGCTGCCTTTCCCCCCCAGTTCCATTTTCTTTCCTCTCTCCTTTTGTTAGGGAAGCCAGAATTTTCCAAGCTAGAGTTGTAACAAATCCAATACATGTTTTCAGCCACACACACTTCTGTACTCAGTTCCAAAAGTGGTCTTCTGAGCCAGGATTTGTCTCATGAGAGCATGATGAACACTTTCCTCCTTTCTTGTTGCAATGTACTTTCACTAAGAGTCCATAATTTCTTAAATCTACCCATTTAGATTCTTCGTTGGAACTGTAAAAACATGTTTCTGAAATCAGAAGGTACAGACTTTTGAAAATAAGGCTTGATGAGTCCATTGACAGTCAACAAATAAAACAAAGTCATGGGGGTCACCAAACCTTTTGGGTATGTGGGCACATCTGGAATTTTGAGAAAGTGCTCTGGATGCCAGTCACAAAACATCTGGTGAGGGTGTGTGGCATAACACAAAATTGCTGATATATAGCACAGCATGACAAAAAATGGCTGCCATTTCTAAAAGAGAATAAAAAGAGAGAGCTCCCACGTTGCTTCCTGAAATTATCTCTGTGATGGCTCCATCTAGAATTTTGTTGGGCTGAAGACTAATGAGGACAAAGAAGAAAATGACTATTACTCATACTTAACTAAGCACAACTACAAGGGTAAGTGATTAGGTGTTTAGCTATGTGATGCTGAATGTTATGAGTTAATTCTGTTCTATCCTGTTTCCCCTTTGTTTTTGTTTAAACTAATCCACGAACCAAGAATATGTTGTAGATATTGCTGCAAATTTGCTGTTTTCTGTGATAAGCAATTGACATGAGAAGACTTGGTCTACCTATATGTATCATTTCTATGATCCTTGTTTATGCAAATTTTGGGTATGTGTGTGCACCTGCACGCACACACACACACACGCGCACACACACACACACACACACACACACACACAGTGTTAATATTCCTGAAAACGAGAGTGTGAAATAAGCTTTTGAAAAGCATAAAAGCCTCAACCCTGACTTGTTGCAATCGAGGAGATGAAAACATGGACCATTTCCCCAAACTTCCTCAGAGAAAATCAGAATGAGAAGAAATAATAAGAGGGGAACACATGTTTGTGCCATGTCATCTCATTAAATAATGCGCAGCCCTTGGTTTCTTTCTTTCCTGCAGTAATGGTGAAACAAAAGTGTCTCTGATCATATGCCACTGGCTGTTTACATATGACAAGAATGGGATTGTGAAGAGCCCCATAACCCAGGCTTTATATACCTTATCCTGGGAACCGTAAAGCTGCCTTTCAGCAAAACAATGCACTGTACACACCTGAATGCATCAGACTGGAAGAGGGTTGTCAAATCACTGGAAAGGGATTTCTGTGCTTGAAACACGAGCTTTGCACAAAAACCAGGGAAGGGAAGAGACAGAAAAAATGTCAAGGTCATAGCCAATTGCTTTGATAAGCAATAAAAAGGGGACATGAGAATGAGCTAATGGCAGGGGGACATTAAAAATTAAAAAGGATGTATTGATTTAAGAGGTGCTATCTCAAAGGCTAAGTAGCACCAACTATTGACAAAAAGGGGGATTGTGCATTTCAGACAATGCATGCAGTAGCCCACTGGTGTTTATCAGGCTTTCCCAGTTGTCTTGTAAATGTTACCAATTCTATATTTTAGCAGAGCAGTTTGCTTCTAGTTTTTAAAAACATCATAAATAATGATAAAATGGACATGTCAGCATTTTCAGAAGTCACTGCAAACGCTAATTGAGCATCTTTCAAAAACAAAAAAGTCAAGAAAGTGGAAGGGAAATGAAGAAATTATTTTGGAAATATCCCTTCTTTAAATAACCCATGCCAAAAAGAAAGGCTTTTAAAAAAAATCAAATATTTATTGGCATTTCAATAAATTGGGTGACCTCCTGCCTCTTTGTGTAGGAAACAGGATTCTGGCAGGCACAGCTCACTATGTTGCAGGGAGAAAAAATGTGTTTGCTGAATTTACCACCTTTTCACATAAGGTTTAGGAATCTCATTCGCCTTTTATCAGAATCCATTCATCATAGAATGGTGGTCAGGAGAATGGCGGTCAGGTACACAAGAGGGAGTGAGATTTGCTTCCAAGGGTCTGATTATGTGTGGAACAGCACAAAATACAGTGGTACCTCAGGTTACATATGCTTCAGGTTACAGACTCCACTAACCCAGAAATAGTACCTCAGGTTAAGAACTTTGCTTCAGGATGAGAACAGAAATCGTGCTCCGGCAGTGCAGCAGCAGGAGGAGGCCCCATTAGCTAAAGTAGTGCTTCAGGTTAAGAAGTTTCAGGTTAAGAACAGACCTCCGGAACGAATTAAGTACTTAACCCGAGGTACCACAGTACCTGGTATATGTTTCTTTCCCTTATGTTGTGCAACAAGTATTAACTTCCTAAAACAGATACGCCGCCTGGATTAAGAACTCTGCACATGGGGAATACCCGTGTTTGTGTGTACGTGTGTATTTCCCCCTCAAGTTAAACCGAAGTACTTGCAGCCTTATTAGCGACATGTTTTATTATCTAACCTTAGTTGAAGCAATTTAAAAATGCTGGTTCCTTAAAGCTGTAGCAAAAACTGGCAAACATCATAGTTTGGGACTCGGAGATTATTCCTTTGCCTTTTAATTCATGGTTGAATTAAATTGAAGATTTAATTGAAGATGGTTGAAGATGAGGATAATGGTAGCATCTTTTGTCTGTTGTTTTTTCCTGATGTTCCATCTACAGTACCACCACTCTATTTGTGACTCTACTTTGTGGTATATCTCATGTTCTGTTCTTTAGCATAGGCAGGGGTGTAGGGTTACAGGAGAGAAACAGTGCTCGCATCATCTCCCAGTTCAACTGTAACTGTAAATGTAACTCAAGGGCAGCAGTTCTAATACATAAAGCTCAATAGTAAATTTGCTTCAGGCCCAAGCTAATCTTGATCTCCTGAAACTGTACAAACAGTGGAGCAAGCATATTTCATATCTGTCAGCTGTCTTAGAGAAAATCTGATATCCCTATAATAAACTATTTTTATAGTAAGTTTTGAGTGTTTATTGCAGAGTTCCCCGCTGAGGACTTGCATAAATCAAACAGAACTTTAGTGGTAGAATGCTGATGCATTTCAGTGAAAATTAAATGCATGAGTCATGAGAAAATGTATCTAATTTCCAGAGGGGTGTGTCTTTCTGTGCACTTAAATAGGGATGGGGTGAAATCGGATTATTTGCATGTAAATGCACAACTCCCTAATATGCACATTCCAAAACTATATGAACCAAAACACAGCCACCCCTTGAAATGTGCATGTGAATTTTTTTCTTAAAAAATGTGTATGTTAGGAAAAATTTGCTAATGGATTTTCATAAGGACTTTTTAAAATTGTAAAGTGATATGAAAGGGTGGAGGGTGTTAAAGCATAAAGCGGAAAAGAACTTGGGTTGTGGTGCCCATGGAATTTCCCATCAGTTGGAGATGTTAGGAGCATATAACACAGGTTGGTCCAACTTTTCATACCAAGTGGACTGCAAGAGTACTTTGACATGAAACTTGCAGGCCGCACACTGCCTTGTTGTTGTTGCTGCTGGTGGTAAGCAAGCTCAAAATTTGTCAACAACGCGCCCTTCAGCCTTCGTGCTGTGGGAGACGGCGCATATCTTTCATCCTTAAAATGGCCTAAATAAATGGCCTTTATTATGGCTTTCCTTCCTTCCTACTGCCAACTCCCTGGTGGTGGTGGTGGGGAATAGACAGTATACAACAGAAATTTACTCAGGATTAGTATATGCATGTAACACTTTGTAAGGACTAATTCCAGAAAGAACTCCCTTGCCTATAATTATTTAGCTGTGCTTGCCCTAAGTTCTACAGCAATAGAAATACTTCCACTGATCTGAATGAATGTGGAAGCTCTGTGCCTGCCCTAAAGCACAATCCTTTCTACCATCTTTTAGTTTCTTTTTCTGGGTTTGTTCAAGTTAATGATTGACAACTCCTTAAGCAGTTCCCAAAAACATGACCATAGACAGATTAATGCAAGGCAGGAATATATTAAGGCCATTTTTTAAAGTGTAAACAGGAGGTAGCAAATGCCCACTTTTATGCAAGAGGGAACTGACATTGAAAGAACTGTAAGCTGCGAGAAGCTGCGGTTAGAAAAAATGGAAGCAACAGCTATGGTTACAAAAAATGGAGGCAAACTTTTCTTTGTGGCTGTTCTGGAAGAGGAAAGTGTGTGTGTGTGTGTGTTCACACAAGCCCAATAGTTGGTGCAACTAGTTCTTATCAAATTAAACTCTGATTTAGAGCAATGCCTGAACCAGACCAGGGTATGAATACATATGGTTTAGCCACCCCAATCTAAAGATACATGATCTCCCCCAATGCTTTTTTAATAAAAAAAATGTTTTGTTGTTGTTGTTTAGTTGTTTAGTCATGTCCAGCTCTTCGTGACCCCATGGACCAGAGCACGTCAGGCACTCCTGTCTTCCACTGCCTCCCACAGTTTGGTCAAACTCATGTTGGTAGCCTCGAGAACACTGTCCAACCATCTAGTCCTCTGTTGTCCCCTTCTCCTTGTGCCCTCAATCTTTCCCAACATCAGGGTCTTCTCCAGGGAGTCTTCTCTTCTCATGAGGTGGCCAAAGTATTGGAGCCTCAGCTTCACGATCTGTCCTTCCAGTGAGCGCTCAGGGCTGATTTCCTTAAGAATTGAAAGGTTTGATCTTCTTGCAGTCCATGGGATTCTCAAGAGTCTCCTCCAACACCATAATTCAAAAAATGTTTAGGGGTACTCTAATTTTCCTACTCATATCTAAATACTGCCACTCAATGAGGCCAAACTTAGCTTCACAAAATGTTTAGGGGTATGTGTACCCCGTCATCCCCCCCCCGAAAAAGCACTGATCTTCCCAAAGCTGAAGCAACATGGTGGACTTTTGGTGGATAGAAATGATGTAGTAGCAGCACCATGATTATATATGTCAAGTTAGACCATTGGTCCATCTAGATCAGTATTCCCTACACTGGCTGGCAGCAGCTCTTCTGGCTTTTAGACAAAGATCTCTCCCATCCCTCTCTGGAGATGCTGAGTATGGAAGCTGGGACCTTCCCAATCTAATTTTTTCTCTTCATAATATTGTATTATTCAGGATAGAATCTTGTATACTCATCCATTCTCGGCTGTTTAATAGTTTCTTCCAAGTAGGGTATTTTGTTTTTTGTTTAGGTTTCCTTTGTGGAAACAGACAGCTTGCTGAGCTATAATACATAGCTGCTGATAGGATTAAAGTTAAGCACAAAAGAGATCTTAGTGAATTCTGGTAAAGTTACTAATCTTGGTAGCAGATGGTTCAGATCATCTCTTTGTTCTGTGGTTACATGATTATAGTAAGCAAAGGAAACTTTCAAGTGCTGAGATTTGTTTTGAGTTTATTTTTATTTTTTGTGCACAGAGTCTGCATCTCATACTTTAAAACTGGAAAACACTAAACTGAAAGAAGGCAGAAAGTTTTTATTTCATCAGTAAACCAAGCTAAAGGAAGTGAAATCAATGCTAGAAGTTTGATTCGTCAAATATTTCATTGTCCTTTAGACAAAAATTAAAAATGTTTGTATTGTAATGTGCGATTTCTGCTGTTTTTAAACTGGGTTGCATTGATTTTTTAAATTGTATTCCCTTCTTAGTTTTTGTTATGTTTTGTGATTATTGTATTGTACTTTCATTGATATAAACTCTTCTGAGTCCTCTATGAAAAGAGTGGCATTAAATATACTGTAGATAAATAACGTTTCTAGTCCAATCCTATGCATATCTACTCAATTAAAACCTATTTAGTTCAAAGGACTTTATGAGAGTGTGTACAGTATAGGATTGGATAAGCTGTCACCTATTTTACTTCCTTATTGTTCCCTTGAACTAGCTTTCCCCAGGTCCCTGTCAGCAGATCTATGCAAGGCCTTCAGGCTTCCAAGCCCTGTAGAAAGCCCTGAAGACATACAACTTCCAACTGGCTAAATAATGACTGATGTTTTACAGCCAGAATTGTGACTTGTTATTGTTCTGGAAAGGGTTTTCATTGGCTGACGGACAAGGGGTGGGATATAGTTGCCATATAGTTATTTTGTAATTCTCATTGTTGCAAGCTCGTTTGTGATACTTTTGTGTTGATTCCAGTACAGTGGTACCTCGGGTTACGTACTTAATTCGTTACGGAGGTCCGTTCTTAACCTGAAACTGTTCTTAACCTGAAGCACCACTTTAGCTAAAGGGGGCCTCCTGCTGCTGCCGCGCCGCCAGAGCCCGATTTCTGTTCTCAACCTGAAGCAAAGCTCTTAACCTGAAGCACTATATCTGGGTTAGTGGAGTCTGTAACCTGAAGCATATGTAACCTGAAGCGTATGTAACCTGAGGTACCACTGTACTGATATGCCCTCACCCCCAGCTTTGCTATGCTGTTTGCATACTGAAATAGGGGCCATTTTGACAACTGGAGCAAAAGGTCAAAAGAGCAGCAATATGAAATGGATTTCCTTTTTCTTCCCATTTTAAATGAGATTTGCAATATGTTACAAAATATAAACATTGTTATACATCCTGTATAATACCACAATACACATAGGCTTTCAAAGAGAGATAGAGATAGAAGCTGAAACTATGGTTGGAGGTTATTCATTTAAATTACCCTGATTAATATATAATCATATTAAGCTTATAATTAGTAGCTATATAATCAAACTATATTCCAGTGGAGTTGTCTACATATGGTAATAACAAAGATGTCCCTACTATCAAAAACTTGTAAACCATAACCTCAAAACCCATTATATTAGGGTTTACTGCTGAATGTGTTGTCGTGAGTTTGGGAGATTCCACTGCTGAAGAAGACAGGGAAGTTTCTTGGTGAGTTAACGGCCCTAAATAAAAGTCATTAGTATAAGAAAGGAAGAATGGGTGGGACCTCTTACTCACCTGGCTGGTATTGAGAAAGACAAAAGCCAGAGGGGTGTGTGTGTGTGTGTGTGTGTGTGAGAGAGAGAGAGAGAGAGAGAGAAAGAGAGCGCAGAGTGAGCGCAGAGTGAGAAGCAGATAGAAGCTGCAGAGTGAGAGCCATGCTTGATTTCTGTTTGAATCCAAGGCTGTGGCTATGGAAGAAGCAAGACCCTCTTGGGGTGAAAATGCTGTGAGTCCCTCCATCATAGGCTCAGGTTGCATTTTTGTGTAAATAAACCATATATCATAAAGACATCCGTCTCCACTGTTCCTCATTCTAAGGAAACCAAACCCTGGGTAAGCGCAAGGAAACCCTGGAGCCTCACACTGCTTGAAGACTGGGTGGCGTTACTTTATTCAATAAAATCAATCCAATTTGCCATAAAGTTACATTGTCATTGTTTTTCTTCCCTGAATCTATCTGTTAACTTGGCCATGAAGCCAAACTCCAATACTTTGTTAAGCCATTCTATTTGCAGATGGTACAGCCAAAACTCTCCATTTCTCCCTACATAACCTTCTAGCTGCTGACAGTCTGTAATATCTCAAACCTTTATGCTCCTACTTCACCAAACCTTCCGTGTAGTTAACGAGAAAATAAACACAGGATCCATCATTAAGGTAAACTCTCTATGGGCACTGGTGGGTGCTATTATTCTTGGCAAAAGATCAGAGTTAAGGCAGGAAGCATTGTTTTCATTCTGGTTTTGGTCCAGGGCAATTGTCCCCATTCACCCCACCCTCTAAAAAAGCATCCATGCCAGCAACATACCACTGGTACAGCCCAGATATAGCTTTACTGTTTTATTCTATTGGTGGATTCAGTTTCCAAGCATAGCAACGTCCCTCTCTCCAATCCCTCCCCACCTGTACTCTGAACTGAGATTATTCAAGGCATTTTATTTTTTTAAAGGGACGACCCACCCCTGAGGCTTCAGGTGACAGGATTCATAGGGGCAGCAAATCCTGATGTAGATCGTCACTCAACCCTTCTTCCCTGGAAGGAGTGTGGCACCATTTGGAGGTTTGCCTCAGGTGCCAAAATGTCTTAGGCCACCCCTGCTCTGCTGACTGAAGTGTGGAAGGTATCTATAAAACCTAGAATCTTCTTTGTCATGGCCCCTCAGCTATGCAAGTGCCAAGTATGGTTTGTTTTGTACACGTGGATTTTTTGACTCTGGAAAATGTTATTAACATTTTAGTCACATTCAAATCAATACAAAAAGCTAACTTTTGTGCCATTCCCTTAATTTAAAATGCAGCCCATTATATTGTGTGGTGAGAGCTTTGCTGTGTGCAATATAAATTTAGAAATGATTTACAGACTACACATAATCCAAGATCATTTGCATTTCTGTTGCATTTCTTATGTAGTTGGATTGGGAATAAAACATGGAAGCATAGTCAATTAGTAATGGAGATCAGTTGAAATGAGGGAAATTATTTTGACTGGAGAACGATGAAATTGTACACTGACTAATGCGTAATTGCCAGCAAGTAATAAGCAATGCACAAAGAAATGTTTAAAATATCACTGAACATATTTTGTGTTCAAGCAGATGCTGTAAATGGGAAATACTTTTTAATAATCAAGCAAATATATTTTAAAAAACAAAGTAGTCTTGCCTGCTGCAATTAAATGCAGCTCTTCAAGTCTTCAAGCAGATCCTGTCCAGTCATGTTTGGGTGTTCCTTGTTCTGTCTGAACATCTTGCTAATGTCAGTTACATAATTAGAATTTGTAGCATTGATGGATGCAGGTGTTGAAGCTACGTCACTGCACATGAAGAATGTTGAAAAATATGCAATCTGTGGCTAAGATTAAACTATAATTTCTAGTGGGGAAAAATCTTGTTGAAGTGTTGCTTTGTCACACTTGGTAACAAAAGAGCACAGGGCTTGCAAGTGTCCATGTACATAATTGCAAACTAAATAAAAACTTGCTAGAATCTTTGGTTTGTTGCATATCTGGGCTTTAAGGGTGAGGTCTATACATACCACTTTTCCCTACTGCTGATTCCTCCCTCCTTACAAGTGTAAGTTTGTTTGAGAAAGTGGTAAACAAGCAAGAAAGGCCTGCAGAATGCTCCCCTGGATAAACCAATTTGGTGGCTTCTTTCCTGCTTTTTGAAATTCCATATGCCATTGGCAGTATTTCACACAGAAATAGCTGAAATTGTTGTTCTATTAAATCTATATATTGCTCAATACTTTGTAGGGTCAGTATAGGAATAAATTTAGCTGGAAAATGGTACAGAAAAATGAAAACTGCACAATCCTATACATGTTTACCCAAAAGTAAGTTTTGTTGAGTTCTGTGTCGTGTCCTTCAACTGTCCCGATTCAATCAGGACACCCCATTTTGGGGTGGTTATAGGATTTCGGTCTTTCACATACTAAACTCTTACTTACAATTTCAGTAATGCAAATCTCGACTGTCTCTTCTATAAATCATGCTGTTAAAAATCTAGCTGCCCAAATATGATGCAACAAACCATTGTGGGTTGAGGGCTCAAGGGATGGACACATCCTATATTTCAGTACTTACTTGGGTAGACCCACCTTCCTAGTCAAGGTTCACAGTACCTTAAGGCCAGCAGAGGATCACACATGCACCTTGCCTCCCTCCCTGGCAATAAAATTATAATAAAAGTAAATTAAACAACTAACAACTTGCTGCCATTTCATCACACCCAAACCAGCTGCCTGAGGTGATTGCCTAATAAAAACCTGTACTCAGCCATGAGTGACTATTGATTTTTTAACAAAATGTATACTTCCCATCCATCCTCTAAAAATACTTTTAAAAACCATGCCACAAATATTGCATAGGAGCTTTGACAATTAAATGGATTGTTTCCAATATTATATACATTATGCTATTTTTTCCACTTTATTATGTTTATCTGGATCACAGCCAAAATGTACTGTTTCAATAAAACAAAATCTTTTGTCACAACACTACAGCTACTATAAGAATTCCTAAGTGTTCCATATTGTCACTGCTACTTTAAAGCTAACTTGTGTACATTGAAGAGCTGGTGATCATATATACTGTGCAATGCCAGCTTAGCTGACAGGTGATGATACTGAAAACCAGTGCTTTTTCCCTTAAAAAAATGTTTAGGGGTACTCTCATTTTCCTACTCATATTGAAATACTGCCCCTCAATGAGGCCAAACTTACATTCACAAAATGTTTAGAGGTATGCGTACCTCTGCATCCCCCCCCTAAAAAAGCACTGCTGAAAACAAACAAATAAGTCCGTGGCATTTTGAAAGCCATAAGATTCTTAAAATATTGTCTTCTAGGCCCACTTACATAGGCCTGCCTGTCCACAACCAGCCAAACTGGCCTTGGCTGATACTTATAAAAGTGAAACAAAATAAAAAAGAGCACATTTATATTGGGGACTTTCATAATTGTTTGCTTGTATTCTTTTAAAATAGTGCCATTTCCAGATAGGCTGTGCATTAGTTCTGACTTCTTCTTTAACTGTATGTTTTAAAAATTATTCTAAAAGAACTAGTGTTAAGAAGGCAGACATTAATTTTATCGTTCTTGGCGTGGCTATATTTGCACAGCTGAATATATTGTGCCTGTATTTTACACTTCTGTATTTTTTTCAGGGCTGTTTAGAAGATACAGCTTAGATTGTCAGTCTTTCATGCTAAGCCTTTTCCAAAAAATGTACAGTACCTGGTGCAGGAGTTGCCACCCCAGCACCTATGGGTGCCATGATGCCCACAAAGGCTTTCATTGGTACCCCTAACAGGAGACCCAGACTCTGAGCTTTCATTTTTTAAAAGAAATCTCTAATCCTCCTAGAAAGAAAGAAACATTTGGAGGGCATCAGGTTGGGCAAGACATTGTTAGATGGTCTAAACCCCTCACCCAACTCAATGATTTTAACACTGGATGTGTGTGTTTGTGGGGGGAGGGTTGTATGATTACTCAGAAAGGCACTTGTCATGAGTAAATGTGGCAGTATTGGTGTTCAGAAATACTGTAACACACACTAATAAGAACAGTGTGGTATATTGACTCGTGTAGCAAAACAGTGTGTTATATTTTCAAATAAGGATGGGCATGATAGATGTGTAAAAGCTTATGCATCGTACTAGAACTTGGCATCATGCAATGAAGCGGAATGTTGGAAGATTCAGGGCAGAGAGAGAAAAAGCACTTTTTTGTACAACACCATAGTTAAACTATGAAATTTTCTCTCACTAGATGTAGTGATGGCCACCAGCTTAGATGACTTTAGAAGAAGTTTGGCATGGAGAATAGCTATTGATGGCTACTAGTCATGTTAGCTAGTCATGGAGAATAGCTATTGATGGCTACTAATCATGTTGGGACGCGGGTAGCGCTGTGGGTTAACCACAGAGCCTAGGTCTTCCCGATCAGAAGGTCGGCGGTTTGAATCCCCGAAACGGGGTGAGCTCCCGTTGCTCGGTCCCTGCTCCTGCCAGCCTAGCAGTTCGAAAGCACATCAAAGTGCAAGTAGCTAAATAGGTACCACTCTGGCGGGAAGGTAAACGGCGTTTCCGTGTGCTGCTCTGGTTCACCAGAAGCAGCTTAGTCATGCCGGCCACATGACCCGGAAGCTGTACGCCGGCTCCCTCAGCCAATAAAGTGAGATGAGCGCCGCAACCCCAGAGTCGGCCACAACTAGACCTCAGGTGTACCTTTACCCTTACCCTAGTCATGTTGGCTATGTTATCCTTCCATCATTGGAAGCATATTTCTGGGAATAGCACATGAAGAGAGTGCTGTTGCATTCAGGCCCTGCTTGGGGGCTTCCTATAGGCATTTGGCTGGCTGGCCACAGTGAAAACAGGATTCTGGACTCGATGCATCTTTCGCTTAATCCACCAGGGCTGTTTTTATGAGTAGCAAAGGAAGGAAGAAAAAACCCACTAGTTCATGTTTGTACCTAAATGTAAATAAACTGTGTGATAGCCTTTGGTCAAACTTGGGTCCTTGTCCAACTATGACAAACTATAAATGTCTTCATCAGTTGTCTCTTGGCATAAATTTACACTTAATACCAAATCTTGTTGTTCTCCCTGGAATTATTGCTGGCAAAACAAAATCTGCTTTAGATTTGCAGACAATGGATCCCCTGACTTAATCAGAACAAAATCTCAGCAGGAAGCCCATCGTGATAAAAAAAACAACTATTCCAAGTTGCTTCCACAGACTAGCATCAACCAGATTTCTGTGGCTGTAGCAGCACCATATTGCCTGAAGTGGTAGCATCTTAAAACACCATTAGTAATTAGTTTTAGAGTTATAATGAGCAACAGTCTGGAACAGAACAGGCTAGGAGGCAATGTTCAAAAGGACACAGCTCATAAACCATATTTTTAATATCTGAGTGGTTGTATCATTTTTGCACTACACAGCATTTTTTCCACACATAGTAATTACCAAGTTTTGATAGCAAAATATTACAGTTAAATGGTTGATCCAAGTACCCAAACTTCAGTAGCAAACTTGGCCATGTTAAATGCTGCACAAGTTATGAAGAGCTACAGGTTGAAGCTTTAGTAAGAGAATGGGAACTCTTTTTTTAAAGTACACACACACACACACACACACACACTGCATTCTCTCCTACTCAGTGACCTTGCAAACAATGTGGTATGAACTTAGAAGTACACATAAAATAGCGGGAGCTAGTAAATATGGAAGGGACAAATGGGCTTGTAAACAGAATGACAAATAGATATCTATAGTGACGGTGCTACCAACAGAAACAAGGGCTTTTCAGAGTATTGAGAAACAGCAGCATAATGTGACATGTCAGTGCAATACCATCATGCGAGAACTGGCACCTTGTAACACCACCACTTCCCTAAGCTGTTGAAAGGATAAACTCCTTGCCCTTTTTGATATATATGCATCTGGTTCTATCATCTGGCATAGAAAGATATAAACGGCATTGAGTGTTCTGAAGACAGGCTTGAGTCTCAGTGACTCAAGACCAAAAGTGAACACACACATGAACACACCACAAAGAGAAGAAAAATGTTAAATTCTGAGAAATTTGGAATCTAGTCCTGATCATTTCATTTTATCCAAAAAACTGTAGTCTCTCTATTGTTTATAGCTCTCACTGGCATAATTTATCATGCCTTCAGTTATTTAAAAAAACAGGTTTCCTTAGACTGAGTCATTTATACTGAGGAAAAAATTCAATGGTTTTTAAATAAAGAATTTTAATAAAAGAATAATAATTTTATTAATGTTTAATTTTTTATATAAAACATATTTTAGATATTAATGATATCCATTTCACAGATGCATATTGCTACTGACAAGCTGTGGCATATATGAAGTTAGGCATTTCGTAAGTTGTTCATAGCGTATCCGACTCTGGCAAACCTTATAATAAGAGCCTAACCTGGGTTTGAGGTTGCTAGAACTGATAGCTGCACGCCAATTCAAACTAGAATTGAGGGTTACATAGCAATAAATTCATATAAAGCATGTGTTTTTACATCACTATGGATTGCAGTGAATCTTTTCCCCACTGCCGCTGGTTGCCCCCAAACTAGTAGACTCTAGCTGCTTTTTTCCCCTAGTGAGAATTAAGTCTACTTGGGAAGAGGGAACAGCCAGATGCAGTGGTTTGCAGGCAAAACGTGTGACTTTAGGTCCTATTGATTTGTGCCAAAAAATGAAGAGTGACAGCAGGACGCGGGTGGTGCTGTTGGTAAAACCTCAGTGCCTTGGACTTGCTGATCGTATGGTCGGCGGTTCGAATCCCCGCGGCGGGGTGAGCTCCCGTCGTTCGGTCCCAGCTCCTGCCCACCTAGCAGTTCGAAATCACTCTTAAGTGCAAGTAGATAAATAGGTACCGCTTTATAGCGGGAAGGTAAACGGCGTTTCTGTGTGCTTTGCTGGTGCTGGCTTGCCAGCTGCAGCTTCGTCACGCTGGCCACGTGACCCCGAAGTGTCTTCAGACGGCGCCGGCTCACGACCTATAGAGCGAGATGAGCACGCAACCCTAGAGTCGGACACGACTGGCCCGTACGGGCAGGGGTACCTTTACCTTTGAAGAGTGACAATAACTTAGGCATGACT
The DNA here is from genome assembly GCF_964106915.1 of Podarcis gaigeae. Taxonomy (NCBI): domain Eukaryota; kingdom Metazoa; phylum Chordata; class Lepidosauria; order Squamata; family Lacertidae; genus Podarcis; species Podarcis gaigeae. The sequence goes on along the minus strand of NC_139677.1, from coordinate 43,001,083 downwards.
CAATTTTGCCATGTCTAATTTGACCTTCTGTATTAATTCACAGCACCATTTTTAATGTATAGAAGCCAATACATGTGAAGTTTTGTTTGTACAGACTTGGCTGGCTGAGCTGTTTAATGGATGTACACAATGTCACTCAGCATAGCTTGGCACAGCCCACACTGTTCCATAAGTTTTCAGCACTCCCAATTTGAACTTGTGCCTCCTCCCTCATGTTAATTCCAGTTTTAAGACGTGAAGCCAACACATGATCTAATACAAGAAATTCAGCATATAGCTTTTTTTAAATTCACAAATTGTTTCCAGATTAATAAGAGCATTTTTTGTTGTATTCTTTGGCTTACTGTCTTTTGACCCAAATCTTCAAGAGTTTTCTGTCTCCAAATTTCTTGCTAATACCAGTTTAGCAATAGCCGACTAATTGCTCACTATACATTGTCATTTTAAAATCTGAATATTAGTTTGAAATTATCTCAGTTGAGTTATCCTTAGTCCAGCTGATTTCCTGCATGCAAATGGTTCCAGTCTGTTATATTTTGGTTTACAAGATCACCATATACGTGCAAAAATTATGTTCAACAGCCCCTCCCAACTGTTACCAAATTTACTACTGTACCATCTTAGAATGTTTTGCTGGGCATCACTGCTACAATGTCTTATACAATTCACAGTGCCTGCTGCAGTGAAACCTCTGATAGCATGGAGCAAATTAGACATGGTGTTCTCATGCAAATAGTAGATGTTGTGGGACCCTATCCAGGGTGGGGGCAGGATGTATGAAAATGGCTTTAACCCTTTGTATCTGCTACAGTCCAAATCCACATTCCATTTGCATTGGAAGGAAAGTACCTACTTGCACCAAATTGGTGCTTTTCTCCCAATGCAAATAGCAACAAGTTATGTGTGATCGGGACTGGGCCATGGGAGGGGCTTTCAGTAATGCTTCTATTTAATTTGGCCCTCAGTGCCAGAGTTTTCACTGCAAAATGATTTTTTAAAACCCTTGCAATTATTATGAGTGATATCAAATTAAGTCATACTCAGGTCTCCTCTGAGTATGACTAATGTTGGATACCCTCTATGTTAATGTCATATGTAGTTGGGACCTGACTGCTGAAGAAGTGTGGTGCCATGAAATGTTCAGTTGGCCTGGCCAGTGAAGAGCTTTCACTCCAAATTTTGTGAAGGAAGGAGATATTGTCAGCTTTGTAAGAAAAACATTGGAACACAGAACAAGGATAAAGACTGGGAAGAGGTCGTGGGGCCTCGGGAAGCAAAATGGACAGGACATACAGAGCCAAGGGAGCTAAAGGAAGGATGCAGAAAAGATAACAGACCAAGAAAAGAGAACCTAAAGCCTAAAGATGGATGTTGGACTACAACTTGCATGAGTCCCAGCCAGCATAGCCAATGATTTGGTATTATTCAAACTGTAGTCCAGTATCTGGAGAGCCACATGGAGATAGAGAATGATGTTTAAGAAAAAAGGGCTCACAGTACAAGATGGGGAAATTTAGTGAAGGCTAGTTCCCTTTGAACAATCTCACAGCACTTCATGTCAGAGGAGCTGTATTTTTTTGGGGGGGGGCGGAGGAAGCTAGGGTGTGCCAGGCAGGCCCACTGGAAATTGAGGTCATGGCAATGCCATATATTTAAAGTGCATTTAACACATTTAAAGCACACAGCTTCCACCAAACTACAGTTCCTAGAATTCTTTGGGTAGGGGAAGCTATGTGCTTTAAATGTGAGTGAAATGTTTTAAACGTACGGTGTGGATGTGCCCTATGTGGCAAAAGGAAATGGTTTGAAAAGGAATAGGCAATGTGGAATAAATGTGCAGGTGAATGGAGGAGTTAAGGTAAAAAACAGATCAGGGCTCTGACTACTGGAAAGGAGTGAGCAGACAAGAAAGGTTGGCAGGGTCTTTTTTTTTTTTTTAGCAGGGGTTGGGAGTGAACTGGGGTAACTTAACTGCCACACATGGATAGAGAAGGCCAGATAAAAAAATGACCAAACAGAACTCTAGCTGTCTTCACACTCCCATTTACTCTGCACCCATGGTGCTTCCACTGTTGGTTTGGAAAGCAACCAACATACATAGCCAAAATCTGTATCTATCCTGTTATTTCTTGACAATGTAGTATTGATGCATTTCCCCCCAGCCAACTTTGATCTGAATTGAGACAAAGGACCACCTAGCTGTGTTTTAAGCTGGTAATGTGTACACATTCTCTGCTTCAAACTATGTTGGAAAATGTTATTTTTCTTTCCAGAGCAGTGATACTCTCCACTGAAAATGTAATCACAGGACCAGAAGTAATTACAGTACAGTACAGGTTTTAGCTTCATCCTGTGCATTTACTGGGCTACTGACTTCACACTGGAGGGATCTACTCTAAAACTCACTCAAAGAGGCTTTGGGGTTGTTGTCATGCCAAGTGGATAATCTCTTCTGTGACTGAGTGAAGATTCAAAGGCAGTTTGTGATGTGGCATGGGGTGGCTTCTGCTGTTCAAAGGAAAACAGTTTTAAAAATCCCTTTGACATGTTTAAGTCCTTGGATACACCTACTGAAACTCTTGGATCCTGGCTATTATCTCTATGGAGCATTGTATTAGAATTTGCCATTAACAGATAAATGACAGAGACTATGCACAGATGTAAAATATTTTTTCCCTTTAAAATTTCAGAAGGAAAACCATATTAGTTGGGTTTTTGTGTGTGCCTGAAATGATCTTCCAAAGCCTTCCCTAACCTGGTGCCCACCTGGTGTTGTTTGACTACAACTTCCATTAGCCTCAGCCAACATGATCATTAGTCAGTGATGATGGCAGTTGTGGTCTAAAACACCTGCAGGGCACCAGTTGAGGCAGTTGGTCCAGCACAATGGTTCTCAACGTAGGTGGTGGGATTACCTAGGGGTTTGCTAAGAGACAAGAGGATGCTGAATGTGTCAATGACTATGAGATTTTGAAAAGCTAGTATCACTTGATGAAGTTCATCCATTTAGCTATATTAGTTAATGTAACAACATCATAGCAAGTGTATCACCTGCCTGAAAGTTGTTTTGGACCATTGTGACAACAAAATGATGGATATTATTTGGGCTTTGCACATACATGTACACATCAAGAAGAGGTCCACCACTGAAATTGCTGTCCATCTACATGCAGAGACAGTTCTGTCTGTTTGTGGATTTTGTAGATGTGGTACAGAACTGACAGCATTACTTGTGGGGTGGTCACCATGGGTCTTGCAACATGCTGTGGATCTGGCTTCTAATATTAAGATAAAAGCCCCTGTTAGAGCAAAACAGCTTTTTTGAGTTATTATAGCTGGATTGCTTGCAACTTGGATCCTAAAAAATTGAATTTGCAGAATGCTAAGTGTTCCAGGATGAAAACACTTTGCCGAGTTCCACCCAGAACAAACTTTTATGGCCAAGCTACAACTCCATGAAAATATGTTTGCAAAATAGAAATGCTGACAAATTTTTATAAAGGACTATTACTATAACTAGGAGCTTTACTCAGGTATTATCTTCAGAGCTCCTAGGCTTTGGCAACTTTCTTTCCCACCCCTTTCAATCTTGTTTGTACCATCCACTGGAATCTGGATGATGTCAGCCTTTCAGCACCTTGGCGTCTGTGTTAGAAACGCTGCAGTCTGTTTGGCCCTGGCCTGATAGAAGCTCCTTTATTTTTAGGGCTGTCACCTCTCTTGGATACCAAACAAAAGGGAGGCTGTCAATTTGCATAGTTAATTTAAAACATGGAACTTGCAAATTGCCTGTTGCTTGGCATTAAGGATACACTTTAAAAGCCAGAGGTAATAAACATGTAAAGAATGAGAGGTTGTTTTGACATTCACTGTGGGTTCATCTCTACTTATTTTACAAGAAAAGTGGGAATTCTGGGGACAATTCTCAACCTATTGGGTTATTATCCAAAACGTTGTACCCCTTGAAGAAACTGCACAATGCTATTTCATTTGAGTACCAACTGCTGTTGCCACAAACTGCAGACTTATTGTGATGTTGCAAGGAAATTCACAGCAGAAGTGAGCCAGAGCCAGACTGAATTCCAGTTTGCTGGAGAATAAAACTGAGAACTGCAAGTCCCCTAGCCTATGTTAGGTTCCCAAGGAATATTCATCAAATGCCAATCTGTTCCAATGAATTGTTCCTCCTGTCCAACAGAAATTTAATAAAAGGCAGGCAAGTCATATTAGTGATACATATGCAAGTGGAGAACTCAGATAAGTTAACTCAGTGTTCTCCAACCTTGTAGTCCAAAAACAGCTAGAGACGCAACTCTCATCACCCCAGCTAGCAAGATTAGTGGTCAGGGATGGTGGGAATTGTAGACCAAAAACATCTGGAGACCCAAGTTTGGGAAACACGGAGTTAACTGAATCTCAGGTGTCTGGGTGTTGGTTTTACATCTGTTTCAGCTACCTGGTCAGCAAATGTCGTTCATTTAAAAGGGGAGGTGCCTAGGATCGTGGAAGTTTCATTTTTTTTCTTAGTAGAAGCTGCTCTTCAATCATGACACTGTAGCTACCAGTCTGGTGAAGAAAGATACCACAAACGTACTTAGATCTATTTATGACTTCAGGTATTAAGCATAAGAAGAACCCTGCTGGATTGGGCAAAGGCCCACCTACTCCAGTATCCTGTGCTCACAGTGACCAACCAGATGTGCAATGGAGGGCTGCAAGCCGGACATGAGCACAACAGTATTCTCCCCACCTGTGATTCCAAGCAAGTGATATTCAGAGGCATACTGCCTCCAGCAGTGGAGGTAGAAAATAGCCATCATGGCTAGCAGAAATTGATTACAAGGCAGCAAAAATTCCCTGCTCCGATGAACCTCTCTTGCTCAGATGAAGTCCTGATTGCGTTATCAACCACAGATTTTCTTTTTCATGCAAGAACCTTCCAGTTGCTAGAAGAATGTATCTATCAATAGTTGCCTTAAATTTCATTATTTGTTCATTACTATCACTGAATCAGTAGGGAAGGGATGTCTGTCTGACTCTAAATACTATTAACTATGAGGAAAGAGACCAAAGCAGTTTCCTACCTCCATATTAAATTCATAGATAAATATGGGGCCTGGAAAAAGAAACTGGAATTGGAGGGTGATGACAACAAAAACTGAAGAAATAAAAAGGCAGATTAAAGTCCTGGGTGTGATGCAAAGCCCCTAGCTTTCAGCATGCCTTCCAAAACAAGCAAATAGTTCAGAATTTTTTTTTTTGTTTTTAAAAATCACATATAATTCATTTCCCCCTCTCTTTTAGGAAAGTGGATATATTTTTGAGTAGGTAAACTCCAAGAACACTTAGCTGTGTCAGCATTATATAACAATTTGTCCTACAAAGGCTACAAGCTGTTGAAATTATACGTAATTATTTATAATATTAGCTATTAACCTGTTACAGCCTATTTGTCAAAGCTTTCTCACTTTGTCATGAATTGCACGGTTAACTAGGCAGTCCCAAGTGTTTCTCCACTGGTTACAGTTTGTTCCCAGTCTATAATATTTGATTTGAAGTTTGAATCAATAGAGACTCTCCTGTTTTGCACCAGCGGCAGAATGTTCCTGGGTGGAGCCAGATTCTTTTCAGGAGTCATATCAGATAATTACTCAACAGTCTGACACAAATGAGGGATGTGATAAGCCTATGATGTGGTAGGTTAAGTTATCACTAATATGATGACCTACTTAAACTGAAGTTATGAACTTACTCAAAATCCCTCACTCCTATGAGATCTTAGGGTGGGGTGGGTGATCAAGCTTGCTGGCAATCATATAATCTCAAACAGGAGCAGTTTCCTCAAAAATCACATTATAGTGACATGTTGCTGGCTGCCCACTGATGAAGGGAAAGTGCACTTTACATATTCAGAAGTACTTGTGGGGTGGTAGCCAGTTCTTCTCTCCTTCCCTTGCAAGTCACTACCCTACCCCCTACCCTAGTCCAAGGATTGGGTCTTGTCTTCCCACCTTAAAATCTCTGAAATCTTGGCCCACCCCATTTTCATTCTTGCTGGAATCCGCTTTCCTACTGCTTTCCTCGTGCATAACACTGGTGAACCAGACCTCCACAGTCAACAGGATTTCAACAGAGGGTTCAGTCCTGCTCAGATTGATTACATGTGTGTGCTCCTCTGATGGGAACAGGCACATGCAGCCAAAGTACAGTGTGGGGCTGTGCCACTCCTCCTTCCTGTGCAATGCTCTGCCCCCAACAGCTGCCTCGATTTGGATGAACCATAGATCTGCCCAGTTTGGCCTGATCTGGTTCGGGCTTTGAATTTTGGCTGTATCCTATGCACAGTCCTATTTCTTTCTTTTCAAATTTGGTTAAAAGCACTGCAGTTTGGAACAGTTTTGTGCACCATCTTGATTCAAAATATCATCTGATAGCATCCAACCACAGGCCAAAAGCCCACTTTTCCATCATGCCCGAGTGTCCAAATCAGCACATTTTGAAACCATAATGCCAAACTGGGTGAAGATAACTTCAGAGGCTTCCAGTTTAGAACATTTTGGTCTGCCAACATGATTCAAAATGGCACCCATATTAAAAAAATAGATAAAAACTGCCTCCTCTGTTTTGAGAACCACCATGCTAAGTTTGGTGACAATATCTCAAGAGGCGTCTGAATGAATAGAGAACAGGTTGATATTTTCCCAAACACACACACACACACACACACACACACACACACACACACACAGACTTAGCAATTTTCATAGCACAGAAATATCAGTTCATGCTACTTCTGCCGGTTCAGCCTTTGCAGCAGTCACTGCAGCGCCCCCTCTGAAACATTAATTTGCTATTTAACGTAAGAACTGAAACAGAATGCTTCTTTGCTGTACTAATTACACATCAGACTGCATATATCACCTACTTTAAAAGGCAAAGAATTATAAATTTGACTATTAATCAATAGATTTGGGACTGTAATTTTACTGTCCTTTACTGCATAGATTATAGAGAGAAAATATTTAGATGGTTGTAAACCACATTGTGCTTTCCACGGCCAATGTTTCATGCATTGAAAAAATAAGTTATGATAATTTTTTGGATGGTTTCTAGAAAATGTTAGAAACCTAATATGATGTCATTTCTTATTTACAGAGTCTGTTTCAGACAAAATGCACACACTGTATTTTTAGATAAAAGTTAAATGGCATTCATTTTCAGGTTCTGATTTAGATATGAACTACTGTTTCTAGATCTGCTTCACTTGCAGAGAGATCATGTACTGAAGCATTGTCATTCCAAAACCTGGAATCCGATGACAAACCATGCCTGGTTTCACTCCAGTAATTCCACTGGACACCGCCCAGTTCTAAAGATTTACTCTACTGCAGCCAAGAGAAATTACTAGACTTTAGCTTTTGTCTTGGAAAGTGTGGATTTCTCCCACTTTTGACAACTAGCTTTAATGCAGGGTGTTTTGTTAGTCAGAAGGTTACTTGCTTAAAGTTTTCCTCCTCCTTATGATTCATCAAGACTCCACTGTACACTCGTTTCTCTCTTTCTGGATTTTTACATGACATCAATAAAGTTTATGCTATGAGAGGGACTGTATTATAAGAATTCTGTTCTGTGACATGGGCAGCCAGCTTGTGCCACAGGCAACAGGGATTTATGGTACAGGTGGGCAGGTCAAAGAGATGGTGGTGATGATGATGATAATTAACAAATTTATACCCCCGCCCATCTGGGTTTCCCATTATATTAGCTATGCCAGGGTTGGGCCTCTAACCTACTTCTCCTGATGTTGCCTGCCTTCTTTCCTAGCGCAGTAGACTAGAGACAAAACTACAGCCATGAATCTTAGTGGATTCATATCTACACACGTGGTACGTATATACATAGAATATGGCAACTGAAGCAAAACCTTCTCTTGATCATGTGTTGGCCAGGAGATGTGGCTGGCATTTGTGTCAGCATCTAGGGGATGGAACTAGCCTGCGCATTCTCTATAACCCCTTTTTGTGTTTGGCATCCATGGGGACTGTAAGGCTGAAGAGGACTTCAAAATCAATCAAAACAGAATGATGGGCTGCTGTTGTTTTATATCTTAGGGCTGATTCAAGTTAGTTGCCTCAATATTTTTTTAACCCAACCAGTTTTCATCACAGCACCCTGAAATGTCCACAGCAACTCACAACTTTACCAAACTTTTCTTAATCATTCTACAAAATGGCAGGCTCTGGATAACTCCTATTTTACATTTTTAAGTTCTTTACATAGGACATACAGTTAGCTAAGTTTTCTGGTGCTAGGTCTCAAGAGGGGTATGTGTGTGAATGAGGTTTGGAGACCTTCCTGGGCATGAAGGTTGTGACATTGGTGGCCTTTTCTCATACTTTGGACTTGTGCCATGCTTACAACAATTCTACTTGATTAATCCTTCTTTATTAATTCTTGCAATACACAAAGTGCTGCTACACACAGTGCTGCTTGTCAGAGAATAACAGTTGCCCTTCTAAATGGTTCGGGTGTTGCTTTCACTGAGAACATTACCTGAGAATTGGCTCTTCTGCCCATTCAGAACTTGGGGTTGTGTGTGGGGACCCAATGGAATTTTCATCTCAGCCTTGAGCAGCAGGATGGTTGAAAGAGCATGAAAAGATCCTGTCCTCTATAACTGCAATCTGAATACTGTACAGTATAAACATATAGTGTATCAGCAAGAGTATTTTTGAATTTGCAGGAACCAGAATTTAAACTTCTATCCAGAAGGACAAGATATAGCTTCACACTTTGTAAGAAAGAACAGGATGGGAAAGAAATTTTCTTGGAAGAAACAATGCTGTGCAGAGTGTCATCTGCCCTAAAGGACCTATTAGGGTCGCTTTAACCCTAATTAAAATAGTCCCTCACATGGTGCTCTTAGTCTACTGACCTGCTGAATCCATAGCATCACAGCTCCTGAATGTTTCACAAAATACTAAGTGTGGTACACCAAGAAACCCCAAGCATCCTTAGCTAAATGGCAAATAGCACTGTGGATGTGCTGTGACACAATTAGTGATTATGTAGAAGTTTTTTTTCCTTTAGAACTGCTACAACTTTCAGGTTAGCAGGAACACTTCCTAAGAAAGCAGAACAGCTCAATTGCTCTGTGAATTACATATTTCTTTTGGAAAACAAAAGGTTAAATATTACATCCAAACTGGACCAATGGGTTTATTATCAAGTCTTTGAAAATCTATGAAACACAGGTTGAACAACAAAGAGGTCACAGTATGTATAAAAGTTTTTTTTAAAGGAACTTAAGTCATTTTTAAAAGCAACAACACAAAAACCACATTGTGACCAGTATGCAAAAAGTACTGGTGTGAATTGCCTTTGATCTTGAGGTTTGTGTTCATCTGTACACAGGAAACATGCAAAGCATTATGTTTATATGCCATTGTGACTTGAAATGCACTTAACGCAGAATGTCTGCATATAAACTGCTTATTGGATGATACTGAATTATGTTTTACACCGAGTGGACCCATTGGCATTAATGAACATGACTAATTCAATAGGTCTACGCTGAGTAAAACTTACTTGGATTGTTGAATTGTGTTGTTAATCTGCTTTATATACAAATTCTCTGGTTTATGTGAATAGCAGCTCACACTAATAATGTTCTTTGCCTCTAGTCATCAGTATAAGATATTACTCTTACCATACACATTCCCAGAAAGGTTTACGATATCACCTTATTATATTTGGGTTAGTCACTGCAGCATTAGCACATTGGTTCCAGGGCAGTTTTAGGATCACCAGGACTAAACTGGTCATTTGAAGATGATCCTTAGGCCATTCTCCTTGAAGTGCCTACTCTGCAGAGTACTCTATGGAGCTCTCTTGGGAAAACTTGTTTGATTATTGTTGCTTCATATTTGAGAGGGAGCAGGGTTTACAGTGAGTACTACAATGATCCTTTTCGCTGCCCCACATAATCAATCACAAGACGTGGTGTGTGCATACCATTTGAATGGCAATGCCTATCAACTTTTGGGGGTGCTTGGCCCCCTCAAATATTTTATTGGTGGGGCCAAAGGGACCTCAGACTCTAGGCATTGGCTTCTATGTTTTGAAATGTATTATTATTATTATTAAAAAAAACTTTATTTGCTTGCATCTGCATAACATACCAAAAAGAGTTTTCACAGTTGAAATATGTGAAACAGTGCAATCCAATATATACAGCAGATCCCACTGTGTTCAACTGGACTTACTCCCAGGTAAATATGCATGTGATTGCAACTTGGTTCCACTATTCTTTGACTGAACTCTCACAACAATAAATTACATATATCAGAGAAATCAATGGCATAGATTACAAAACTAAAATGAGTGGTTTAGATTCCCACCACACATGACAACACACATGCATGTGATTGCACAGAGCTGTCTTTAAGAAAATTTTAAGGCTCTCCATATCTACCTCCTTTGCAGTCTTTGCATCACATCACTGACATTCATCTGGTGTTAGTAATTTGGAGGCTGAAGTTCTAACATCAGTGATGTTTTTATTTTGCTCACAATGATGCCAAACATTTTTATTTAATAATTATTAAAAATTAAATATGTGCATCATACCTAGATAAAAACCACAAGGTCAAATGCTGATTCCCAACTAGCTAATCTCCACAAGCACATCTATGTGTGTAATAAAGGTAAAGGGACCCCTGACCATTAGGTCCAGTTGTGGACGACTCTGGGGTTGCGGCGCTCATCTTGCTTTACTGGCCAAGGCAGCTGGTGTTTGTCCGCAGACAGCTTCCGGATCATGTGGCCATCATGACTAAGCCGCTTCTGGCGAACCAGAGCAGCACTCAGAAATGCTGTTTACCTTCCCGCCAGAGAGGTACCTATTTATCTACTTGCACTTTGATGTGCTTTCGAACTGCTAGGTTGGCAGGAGCAGGGACCGAGCAACGGGAGCTCACCCTGTAGTCGGGATCTGAACCGCCGACCTTCTGATCAGCAAGCCCTAGGCTCTGTGCTTTAACCCACAATGCCACCCACATCCCCATGTGTGTAATAGGACAGGTCTAATGTGATAATCTAAAATAAGAGCAGCAAGTGTGTGTCTATAAAACAAAGGGGACAGCTGAACGGGACATAGCATGCCGTAGGGGAGGGAAATCTTGTTCAACTGAAGGGCAACAGTCCCTCCTGCACAACCTTTGGGGTCAGGGGGCATGTGGCAGTGATGGGTGGGGCCAGAGGCAAAAGTGGGTGGGGTGATGAATGCAAATTTTACCTTTGTACACACATTCACCTAGGACACTGCTCTCTATCCTCCATCTAGGGAAGCATCATCAGGGTTGAAGGATGCATTCCAGGTAGACAAAAATGCTCAGGGAGAGCTTGAAACATGGCTAGTAGTGGCTGTGTGGCTGGAGAAGAGTTCTGAGAGAGCCAGGGAGATTGGCCCGGAGGGCTGCATTTAGCCCCTGGGGCTGAACTTCCCCGGCACTGCTGTATGCCAAAAGACTGTGATGTGAAATAAGTGGGTTACTTACTTTTTTCATTGCAAAACTGCTGTCACGTGAAATTAAGCAAAAGTCACCTAAAAGGAAAAGGAAATACGGTAATTAAGGTTGATCAGAAAAGGCTCTCTGAGTAGCTTGCAGATCACAGTCCCTGCCCTCTGGCCTACACCCTTAAAATGACATGACACAGAGAAAATTAATTGGGAGGAGGAAATACAAAAAAAGATTCAAACTGGAGAGGAGGAGACGGATGTGGCAAGTGACAGAGAAAGAAAGCTCCTCTACTCTGCATTAATTCTCCTTTGCTCAAAGCTTATTCAGTGGCTAGACTATGTCTGCTTTTTATTGAACATTCGTTCTGATTTGTTTACGAGCATTCATTCTGCACTTACCCTGATCTCCTTACTGTCAGGGTATTTGCATATTTTCCCATTCATCATCTGTCCTTCCCAAACTTTTCAATGCATTTCTTCATCATGGTCTAAACGGCGAGAAGCCCATACATTTTTAAGAAGTGGATTTGCTGCACTAGGCCCACAGAGCGTTTTAATCCACCTTAATACTGCAAAACCTAAAGTTCCAGCATGCACGTGGATCTTTTCTGTAAAACACTGATGGTCAAGGGGCACCCATAGTTCTCCATGGAAACACCTATAGGCATCCCCAGCTCTTTCCCTGCACAAGTCGCCGTATAACAGCCATTCCCTAGTGGTGCCATGCAGTTGACATCATTTCCACTGTTTTCCTCCGCAGTTTAGTATGGGAAGCTGTGGTGCACCTAAATCAAGCCACTAAGAGGCCTGTGGTATGTCAAACTATGTGCTGAAGTTTTCAGCTCAGAAGTGCAGAGTCCTCCACTTGTATCTCCACTTGGCAAAGGGAGCAGCAGCAGGTGGCTTGAAAGGAAGACCTCTCTCTGGCTTGGACCCCGAAGAGCTGCTGCCAGTCAGAGTGGGCAACACGGGGTGGGGTGGGGGCAGATGGTCAAGCCGGGCAGCATCCTCCTCTCTGCTTCATTCTGACTAGTTTTGTCGATTTAGAAGTTCGAGGAGGGAAAGAATTGCGCCCACCACCACCACCCCCCTGACACGAACACCCACCGCGTCCTGACGGCTAGGACTGCCCCGCGTCGTCTCCGGCTCTCCAGTTTCTTCCTCCTCCCGCCCGCGCCTCCCCTCCTTCCCCTCCCCTCCTCCCCTCGCGGCCGCTTCCACTGCTGCGCCGCGCCTTTTCGCCTCCACTTCAAAGCGCCCGGGTGCCTCCACACCACAGAGCGGCGACGAGGGGCGAAGGAGGAGAAAGAAGGACCAAGTTTCTGCTCAGGGCGCTGGAACCGGGCAGACGCAGGTGCGTGTCTGCGTCTTGAAAGGGGTCGCGCGCAGGGCGGGGTGGCGGTGGGGAGAGACTGCTAGGCGCCCAAACAGAGGGGAGAGGCGGCGAGGGAAACTCCCGCCTCAAGCAGACGCCTCGTTGGGAACCCCTAGGCGGGCGACGGTCAGGGCAAGTTGCTGGAGCGACTGAGGTGAGGGAAGGGGCACTCGCTGCTTTGTCGTCCTCCAGACATCGCCAGCTGCTGCCGTCGGGGCAAGGAGGTGGGTCAGGGAGGCACCGTAGGCAAAAAGAGCGAGTTGCTCATACAAGTTTGCCATCTGTGCGGGGGGAGGAGTCTTGTCTTTTTTTATTTTTTTAAAAGAGCGTATTATTTGGGCTGCGTAATTAGACAAAGGATGAATGGAGCGGGGGAAGCTCCCCCAGAGGAGTAGCAATGGTTTCAACCGCTGAAGGGTTCAAGGACTGGCTCATATGAGGAAGATGCTTGTGTTGGGGAGGCAGAGGGAAATTCTCTATTCAGTTTTTCCGTCAGTCAAGCTCCAGAGAAAGACGAAGGGAAGTCAAGCCAGGAATCAAAGAGCCACAGACACATGACACGTTTTCTTTTTTTTTTAAGAAAAGGCAAAGTAGTTTCAAGATTCCGCGCAAGTTTAGTTTATTGGATTAGAAGCGAAATGTGCTTTTTGCTGTGGTCATGGAATGATCAACAGGTGTAAGGTTTGTCTACACAATGCTAAATCTGTAACAAGAGGAATTGGCAGGCAAGAAGTCGGAAGTAAAGAAGTGTATACCCAGTGGAAAGGATAGCTATTCCATCTCCTAACACCCACTTACTTCTTGTCACACCTGCTCCTAAGCAGTGTTTGAAAGTTGTTTGGAGAGAGGAGGTGAAAGTACCGGCTTTTCCACTCTTCCGGAATTGTTGAATGGATCTGGGAATTCAATCTGTGTTATTGATTTTTTTTTAGTCCATTTGAGATAAAATAACAAAGGAAAAAGAACCCGGTAGCATAGATTGTAACAACAGCCCCACAGTATGCCTTGTAAGAACAAAAAGAGATGTGTCTTTTACCTCTGTTCAATTAATCTAACCTTGCAAATATAAAGTGTGTTATGGTGTAACTAATTTACCTGAGGTAACTGTGGAGGTGTCTTTTACTGTGGACTGTAATAGGTCACCTTGTACCCATTAGTCATATGCATTAGCACAATGCAAAGTTAAAGCATTTTTCAGGGCCATTAATTTCAGTGGGACAGAATTAAACATGTTAAGGCGGCATTTCTAAACTTCCCCTGCTAGGAAATGAGTCCACTGAATTAATCAATAGGACTTTTTTCTGGGTCAGTATATATAAAACAATCCTTCCTTGAGGTACTTAACTTCAGCTACTAGACTATAGTATCATCCTTTGAAATGCTATCTAGAACAAACTTGTTGTTGTTGTTTAGTCGTTTAGTCGTGTCCGACTCTTCGTGACCCCATGGACCAGAGCACGCCAGGCACTTCTGTCTTCCACTGTCTCCCGCAGTTTGAGAACAAACTTAGTTGGTCTCAAAGGTGCTACTGGACAATTTTTTAATTTTTAAAATATATTTCTAGCCAAACTTGGACACTTTTATGCCCTGTTCATTTCTTTGGGAGAGTTGAGACAAGCGTAACTCTCCAATTTAAATCAGCGGAACCAATCCTTTGTATGTTTATTCAAGAGTTAATCCCACCTTATCCAAGGGGTCTTGCTTGCAGATACCTGTGCTTAGCAGGAGGTTACTCAGTGGCAGTGTGTAGGCAAAGGTCCCAGCTTTGACCCTTGTCATCTCCATGTCGTTCAGGATGGGTGCATTGTGTCGAACCTTGGAGAACTACTGCAGTCAGTGTAGCCCAGGGGTTGCTAACCTTTTTAGTCTGTGGGCAAATTGAGATTTTTGAGGTTGTGTTGTGGGTACTCTGCTGGTTGCTTCTTTCCCACCTGCCCTGAATCAGCCCCTTCCTTGACATACAGAAAGAATGAGTGTGTATACACACCCATACTTTTCAAAGGGGTCTTGGGGGAAAGTCAAGTTCAGTAGAGTTAATGTGAGCCTTGAAAAGCACATAGAGCTGGAAGAGTGGTGCTCTTTCCCAGTCTGAAAGAAGAGCTGAAATAAGTGAGGAACAGTGCCACTCTTCCAGTTTCCTCCCTTAGCTCTATATACTTGACAGGAGAGGAAAATGATATCATCTTCACCACCTCCGGACAAAGGGGACAGCGAGGGGCTTGGAGGATTTGTGTGCCCACAGGAACCACATTCATGACTTCCTGTGTAGAAAATAACTGAACCGGATGGACCAATATTCTAAGACATCTTTATTTATTCCTGTAGAATTGCAACCTTCAGCACTTTTACCATTGCATGGCACATATTTTTTATTCTTTGTAATACCAAATTGCAGCAAGAAAAAGAAGGAAGTGCATGTAAAGAGCATTTCATATTTGCTTTTTTTATTTTTTAAAAAGTCAAGTTATGCCCTGTTTTTCTTTACAACACCCAGAGCGGTTTAAATGTAATTTCTATGGGATGTCTGATGAACAGCACTTAAAAGGGCCTATAATGCTTGTCTTTTACATTTCTGACAGCACATTGCCCAATCTCAATACATTTGTTTTAAAATAATGAAGATTAGGCTGCAAATAATATAGAAGGTATGGCTGGCTGAACAGGTTTTTCAGTATGTTTGGGGATAAGGTGAAAGAGTTCCTCAGTTTAATGAAATGTAATACAAATTCAATCCTTTATGAAAGAAAAAAACCCAAATGATTTACTAGCAGAATCAATCTGGGTGAAATGCACCCAGCGAACACTTCAAAATCAGGTATTTTTAAGCACATGCTTAACTTTCCATTGAAACCAGTGACATATTGAAATTAACTTTGGCTGGGACATGACTTTCATCCTTTCACATTTCACCCTTTTATGATTTTGGGGAGGAATTAATGTTACTCTTCACTCTTAAATATTTTTTATTAAAAAGTGCTCAGCACCATGCTCTAATTGACCAGATTGTGTCAGATGTTGCACACTGCCTTGTTGTACAAACTGCATTGTTCTAATGGCAGGTGTGTTTCACACTGGTATTAAAATGGTCTCTTCTGTGGTTTTGAGTTTCATTATTTACTCTCAGTGCACTTACCTTAAATCATCCTCCCTTTCCATTTTTTTCCTCCTGTCTAATGCAGATTTTTTTTGCTTGCTGGGCATGTGTTCAGTTCTGTTGTTGTACATCTGGGACCAGGGTCACTGGATGCAGGTGTAGACTTCACTATTGGGCATACTCATAGTTTTGGATCTTTGTGGTGGCAGTTTATCGAACAAGCAAGAGTGGGGATAGTATATGGCAGTGCTGCAAACCAGGAAAAAGAAATGGACCTGATATATCATATTACTAATATTATGGCAGGTTTTAGGAATTGTGAGATTTCTCTTGCTCATATTTGTGGAATATTTTGATGTTTAAAACAAAAAAGGCCAAGTGTCCTATTGTTTGGTTCGCTTGGTTGTGTGTTGCTTTGGGTTGCCCTGGGCTGGATAAAGCAACTAACAAAATTAATTAAAAAATAGTAATATTGCTTGCGAGTCTTCTTGGTGCCTTCATGCTCATGGACAAGAACACCAGAAGGAAGAAAATTGTTTATTTAATGAGCAATTAGGTAGAATCCGCTTGCATACTTTATATTTTTGCAGAGTAAAATGTTACAGGCTTTTAAATACCCAGAGCTTCAAATTAAGGGAGTTTTCTTCAGTTTCCCCCTCTTCACCATCGTTACAACCCTGGCTCCTTGACTTATTATTTGAGAAGCAGGTTAAACTTGTATAAAGTTTGCTTATATACCCTGCACTTATTTTTGAGTTCACAAGTAGTAACGAGGGTAGTAGTTACTTTCCATGGCTAGCTTGTGTCAGCTCTGCAGTTCCCCTTAATTTCTTTAGCAAAGCTGCCTTGACACTCAGTGGCGAGAAATTTTCTGCAAATAAGTGCCTATTATGCCTATTATTATACTTAGGCTTAGTTACATTGGGGTATGTGAGCTAAAGGGTTCTGCCAAACTCAGTGGAAAAAGTGTGTCAGGGAGAAGAGAGAGTTGATGGAAGGAGTGGCACCATGCAACTTGCAAGGAGGCAATTCCAAGCATAAGAGTCAGCAAGAGAGAAGAGGTGGAGTTGTCTGAAGAAGCAGGAAGCCTTTGAATGGTTGATGGCGATGGAGCTGGAGGAGTGAAAGTCATGATCACGAATGCAATGGAGACTAGTCTGTTAAGGCTAATGGGACACTGCCCACTAATTTCAGTCTGCCCTCAGCCCAGCCCCCACCTGTCTGCCTTCTCACTGCCATCAGGGTATAGCACTGCATGTCAGCTCCCTCATCAATTTTAGTGTTACCCTTGTAGAACTCAACAGGGAGGAGCATGGGGACAAGATTAGAATTTGTTGGCTGTGCCTGTCATTGGCTCTGGTTCCACCTACTGTTGGCCTCCCTGCCTTCCACCCTTCCAGTCCCAATGATCACCAGCCACCACTGCACTAATGCACTGCAGTATGAGAATAGAAAAAGAAGTAGCATGGGGGAGTTTGAAAGTTAGGATGAAGCGTCTAATTATCACACAGTCAAGCTGAGTTTGATTTTGGTGATAGAGTTCTGGATAGAAGTGAAGGATGTTTTGCAATGGCAACCAAAGATGTTTTGCAATGGCAACCAAAGACCAGAGAGCAAAGGTTATAGTAGTAGCTAAGGTGAGAGCATGAACCTCAGTTTTTGCCAATAGGAAGACCTGCTTTTTCTCAGTGTTGTAAAGAGAGAAGCATCAGGCTTTGCTGGCTGACTGGATATAGGAACAAAATAAAATAAAATTCCTTCCAGTAGCACCTTAAAGACCAACTAAGTTTGCTGTTAGTATGAGCTTTTGTGTGCACGCACACTTCTTCAGATACATTGAAACAGAAGACGCCAGACCCTTATATATAGTGAGAAGGGGTATTACTGGTACTCAGAAGTAATGGTAATTTTTAGCCATCTCACCCCTTGCTTTTTCCTTTTGCAGTCGTTAGAGGTTTACCACACCTATCAGCCAATCACCCATTCCCACCACCCTTCTGAGTAATACCCCTCCCCACCCTCACACTATATATAAGGGTCTGGTGACCCTTTTGTTTTGACTACGGCAGACCAACATGGCTAACTACCTGTAACTGGATATAGGAAGTGAAGAAAAGGCAGAGGTATCAAAGCTTTGTCCCTGCAAGGATGGTGACATCATGGAGTGTGAAACGGAAAGAAGGGCTATGGAGGAAAGATAAGCAAGTCTTAAGACAAGGATGAAACATAAAAGTGGAAATATCATACACGGGGACATTTAAAAACTGCCATATACTGAGTCAGAGCATTGGTTTAACTTGCTCAGTAATGTCTACCCTGACTCGCTGTGGTTTTAGACAGGTGTCTCTTTCAGCCCTACCTGGAGATGCCAAGGATTAAACCTGGAGGAGGGAGAAAGTTCTATAGTGGAGCTAAGTGTCATCTGCATAAAGGTGCAAAAGCAGTTCCACGAGGAACCCCAGTGAGGAGACAGAAAGAGAAGGGAAGCTTCCCCTTGTGGAAACACTGGAAGACTGTTTATGCAGATATGGTGGGACAAGCTGAGGACAAAATCACAGAAACATAGAGCATTAAGCAAGAAAGAGTGATC
This sequence comes from Podarcis gaigeae, assembly GCF_964106915.1. Taxonomy (NCBI): domain Eukaryota; kingdom Metazoa; phylum Chordata; class Lepidosauria; order Squamata; family Lacertidae; genus Podarcis; species Podarcis gaigeae. The sequence continues at coordinate 42,982,503 of NC_139677.1, read as the reverse complement.
AACTGTATTTAAGGAAGACACTGGAGACATGGATAGTAGACAGGTCAAAACAGATAAGGGTAGAGCACAGACTTTTTGAGAGAAAAGGAGCAAGCAGAAAGGAGATTTTACATAACTTGACTGTAGGTTAGGGTCTGCCCTGGCTTGCATCAGCAGCAAGACGCAGGCAAGATGGCTTAACTTGGAGGAATTGTTTTGTCTTAGCTGTGTCTACCTGGTTTCTCAATGTATCTGTATATCTCATGACCTGGTATTTTTATCTGGATGGGAAGCCGGTGATTTCATTGTGGGGAATATTCTTACCACAGTTAGATTCTGCAGAAGTTTAATAAGAATTAAAACTAGAATAGGATGGCAGTCATAGTCACAAATCACTATTACCATGGATAAGGGCTTCCAACTCTTTTAAGCAATATATGAGTGAGGCTTGTTGCATTGATTTCAGTGGGATTTCTGCATATACATATTTGGGACTGCAGTTCACAGCAACCTGCTTTCTAGATACCAAGCATATATGTTGTACCTACAGAGCAAAGCATTGTAATTGCTGTATCTGATTGCACTGGGATTTCCATCCCTGTTTTTGGTGTTTGTTCCCAACACCTTCCTCCAATCGTACTTCTCTGCATGGGCTGGTTTGCATGAAACAGCAAGCCAAAATATGGCTTACTGGGGCAACACAACACAAATGTGCAAACTCCTAGAGAGGAGCTTGCAGCAGCTTTGCTCCCCTTTGGTCTCTTTCGCTGTTGTGATGGCTTGGCAAAGTGTCTGAACTGGGATTCGTGGTTAAGCTTTCTCCTTACTACTGTAAGAGCTACAGAGTACTGATTTAAGCTAAGATTTCACTACCCATGGCATGTGAACCATATGTCAAACTCCCCTCTACCTCTCTGACAACACATCTTCCTCTTAAATTTCGAATTCATTTTGAATACAAGTAAAAACAAGAAAGCTAGTGTACTGCCTGCACTGCTTCCATGTGCAAGGTGCCTGCTTGTGTGGTGAATGGCTGCTCACTGGCTCCTTCATCTTAAATTACCCATCCTAGGGTAAAGAGGTAAGATGCTAAATGCGGCTGCACACAACTATAGCTTTAAAGCACATTTGAGGCACAACACAGGGACTTGGTTCGCATGACATGGTAAGCCAAACTATGGTTTACAGAGACTGTGTGGGTTCCTGGTGAGTAAATTTCAGCTGCTTTGCTCCTCCTCTATGCTTTTTGATACTGTGCTTAGTTAAGCCAAAGTTTATTTTAACGATCCCTGTAGCATCAACTAACTAGATGAAGGTGTTTCATAGCCGCTTGTAAAGTGCAGGATTTAGTAGACAGGGAGATTTAGAATGCACTTACCAATGTTCCAGATACAGCAAAACTCCCATAAAAAACAACAGCAAATAAACAAAAATCCTTTCAGTGATCCCTCTTTAGAGTCACCTACCTCCACCAGCAAATTTTACATGATGGAATCTTAACACTCTCTTTATTATTATTATTTTTTAAGGAGCCAGAAAGTTTATGTGCAATACCATGAAACTTCAAAAAAGGAACACCATATTGTGTCTTCCATTTGCTACAGATATATTTGATATATTGCCAGTAAGCCAGTAAAGGACTTCAAGAAAGCCACTTCATTAGTGCATGGGAACAGCTCTCTTGACTTCAGTGTGATGTGGCTTGCTTCCTTAGTGCCTCCTGGAAAAACCTACAGAAAAAAAGGATATTTTATAAAGAAGTTGCTTCTATTAAACCAGTTGCTAGTTTTCACAGTGACACAAAACTTTCCAGTGTTTATACCTTCCCCATTACATATACTTTCTTGTGCCAAGCTTCTTTTTAAAAAAATATTTTTACTATTTTTGTATGCCAATCTGGACACACACAAGCAGATTAACATTCTAATAACCACAGCAAGTAATGGGAGGAACAGGCAGGGAGCCATGTAATGCAGTACTAATTGTTGGATGAGTCCTTGTGGTTTTTGTCCATGTATTGACTTAGATTTGAACAGAGAACGACTGCTACAAGACAGTGTGGGTAAACAGACATCACTGTGCTAATACTGCTATCTTATTCATGGAAGAAAATTAATGTTATCAATGTTGTCAAAATACTCAAGAGATATAAAGAGAACCTTTCTACAACAGAACATTTGCAGATTGTGCTGGAATTATTTTTAATTAATTGCTATCAAAAGATTCTGCTTTGTTTAAAATCATATAACTCTATCATATTGCATTTTCACTCAGACTTGACATTAAAATTACAAGAATTGCCTGAATTCCTGATGCTTTTGGTACCAACAACATAGGGAGGCTATTGCCATATAGCAGGTATAGAAAATCTTTGGGCCACTAGTTGTTGCTGAACTGCAACTCCTGTCTTTTTTTTTTTTTTTTTGTCTTTGGCCATGCTTGCTGGGGCTGATAGGAGTTGTAGTTCAGTAACATCTGGAGGGCTGAAGGTTCCCCAGACCTGGTTAGTTCTGCTTATGGGTTTCCCACTTGGCATCAGCTGGCCAGTACTCTTGGAAATGGAATTTTGGAATTGGTGGACCTTGATAGGATCCAGTTGGGTTCTTCTTAAATTCTTAAACATAAATTAATTTTAAAAAAGCAAACTAGCTAAATAACCAAAACGATAGAACTATGAGCACCTTGCATACATTAAAACTTTCTGTTACACAATTAAACCAAGTACAAATATTCAGACTTTGTGAAGTTGCCATCTCTCAACCTTAGGGCTTGACCTTTCTTTAGTTGCTCTGAAGAAGGAAGACAATCAATGACATCATGCTGCTGTTTTCACGATAAGACCCTTCTCTCTGCCTTGCTGATGTGGACTAAAGGAAAGCAGAGCAATACATTTGGCACCAGCTTGGCTGCAGGAGTTGCTGGAAGGAGACATATAACAATTTTAAGGACTCCATTTGGGACCTGTGTAGGGTTTACTTTTTAGCCTTTTCTTCTCCCAAAGATGACCTGCAAGGCAAGTGTGTACAGATGTTTCCTTGGTTTACTCCTGAAGTCTTTCTCTTGAATGAGTATCTGGAAGGCAGCAGAGGTTTAGGAATTGAGTTTTCCTTCTCCCAGATGGGCTACCTTCCTAGGTTGACAAGTCCCATCTGTCACTCATGTGACTCCCAAGCAAGACAGAAAAGGCATATGGAAGTAAGCTTTCAATGCTCTTGTTTTTGGGTTATTATAAGTGTGCAGAATCACAAATTTTCACATTCCACAATGGTTACTTGGTCTACATACCTCCTAATCCATTTGTAGCATAAAAATATAGTTTTCCTCCTTCTGTAATTGTTCATGATCATCCTCAACCTACTTTCAATCTAGATTGATTCTAGATCCTGTCATCCACCAGGGTTGGTGTGGTTACTTGATACATGTTTGAAAACTCTCTTCTTGGTTCAGTCATCCACACCTTTTCCTCCCTTAATGTGCCCCAGGGGTATTTAGAATATAGCGATGATTGTGATCTTGGTATGCATCCAACCACAATGTCATTTGGCAGGTGTATAATCCTCACCCCCAACAGCCTACATCTGTTTTCATTTGTTTTCAAACGGACACACTGTGGTGTAATGCAGAATCAATCGGCAATGAGCTTTTGTTTTCAGATGAAACCTGGTTCTCAAAAAGTGCTTTTCAGGGGCAATAAACTATTCAATAAATCTAGATTGTTTGTGGACTACCTAGAAAAAACAAGTACTCAGTGTCCATTGACTCTAGAATGAAATGTTGTATGTACCCAACTTAAACAACGAAGAACATGACCTGAGATTTCATTATTGGTAGGATAACTTAGACACAGCAATGTTGGAAGCTGCCTGTCATCAGACTATTTGTTCGTCTTGGATGTTATTGGGGAGGGCTTTGCTGGTATTTATTTGTTAACATTCATCATGGATGCTCTCCAATGATCTTGGATGCTTTTATGAGTTTTTGCAGGTTCAATATTTTCTTATTAAATGATCTATTAAGAGTACTATCCTACATTAAACTTAAGGAAGGGACTATTGCTTAGGGGGCAGGTTGTTTTGTATGTGAGAAGTACAATCCCTGGCATTTTATGTGAAAGACCTCTGCCTCAAACCATAGAGAACTGCTGCTGGTCAGAACTGACATACTTGGCTAGATCAAGACTGGTGGACCTCCAAAGGTTGTTAGACTACAACTCCCATTATCCTTGACCATTTGCCCTGCCAGCTCAGGCTGATGGGAACTGGAGTCCAACAACATTTGCAAGGACACAAGCTAATGTTAGTCTAGTGTATGTTACCCTTTATTATTAATATTATTATTAATATTAACAAATCATAATAAATTATTAAGCTTTGTGTTATCTATGGTTTTTAGATAGTAGCCTAGAGAGCAAGAATTCTGGGCTCTACAGCTTATGCAAAGGATTTACTTAACTGGTTTTGATTTCCAGGAAGCTCTGGAATGCTCTGTGCTATAAAGTGATTTTGTATCAGAAATATGTGGTTTTTAAGTGGAAATATGACCTACCTTTAAATATAATATACTGTAAATCAGTCTGTGCTATAACTGCAATCTCATAGGAAGAAAAATTCATAGTGCACAAATTAGCATTGCTTATATAGCATTAACAGTGAGCTAAAATTAAAACCTAATGGGTGCAAAAAATATCAATTTCTTATCAAACGGATGAGGCATTTTCTTGACATTCCTGTCTCCTAGTCTGGTGAATAAAACTGATCCCCATTTTCCATCCTTGCCATCTACAACAGACTTCCAATAATTTTTAAGACAAACTGTGTGCAAGTTCTTTTACAGTCATCTAAATAAAATAGTTGTAGGAGAAAGAATACTGCTTCTTGGTAATCTGACTACATTTCATTACCTGTGAATACACAATTTATTATTGTGTTCTGCTATTTTCAGTTGTGATGTAGTTAGTTTAACAGTCTTCTAGACAAATACTTTGTTTTCATACTTTTATCTTGGGAAACTCTTTCCACAGCTGTTGAGAACCCCCATGTTCCATCATGGAAACCCAGCACACTGCAGAAATTGTGGACATTACCATTAGTTAGAGTGGGTTGGCAAACTCAGGTAGCTGATCTTGGGCAGGAAATTATTAGGTATTTACTGTATTATTATATTTTGCTGCCAGGGAAGGGAATAGGCACAGGGGAGAGTTTTTTGCACCAGGTGCCAAAATAAGTTGGCCAGCTTTGAGTACTGTTACCATGCCCCTTTAGTGGTTGCTTCTCTGCCTCAGTCTTGGGTGTCTTGGGTTGGTACTGATTAAGACAGACCTGTTGTGCTTCACTGGTGCCCTCTATGAACTGAGACCATGAGCTATAATGTTGCAAGTGAAAATAACGACAGCCTATTCATCAAGGAAGCAGGCCCATTGTTACAGAGATGCTTTGAAGAAATTCCTGGGAACCCCAAAACAAAGTTTGAGAAACACAGACATAAGTGAAGGAGGCAAATCTTTCTCATGTAGGATAATATTTAGAGCTATACATGACTAGAGAGCATATACTCAGAGCATATGTAAGTTCAGTGGTCCTACCCTGAGTATGACTTAGTTAGCTACTAAGTATTTAGCACCAAGTATTTAGTTGTTTTCAGATGTTTTCTTCTGCATTCTAGGATGATTGCCCATGGAGTATATCGTAACTGCGCTACAGGATTTAATGAAATCTTATTAAAATGTAAGGTTTCTCTCTCTCTCTTTTTCCTGCATTTGTTTCTGGCTTCTTCTGGCAAAGGTAAGATTTTATTTTCCATTATTTTTCCCTGGAAAAAATGTCAGTTATATTTTCTTTTACAATAGTCTTGAATGAATTGTATCTTGACAGAAGTCAACCAGTGAAATGGATATACAGTGGTACCTCAGGTTAAGTACTTAATTCGTTCCGGAGGTCCGTACTTAACCTGAAACTGTTCTTAACCTGAAGCACCACTTTAGCTAATGGGGCCTCCCGCTGCCACCGCGCCGCCAGAGCACAATTTCTGTTCTCATCCTGAAGCAAAGTTCTTAACCTGAAGCACTATTTTTGGGTTAGCGGATTCTGTAACCTGAAGCGTATGTAACCTGAAGCGTATGTAACCTGAGGTACCACTGTATGTAATAATTCAATCCAAACATTTCTATAGCACTTTTCAAAGTATGCTGTGTGTCATACCATGACCCTATGAAGTAAGATAAATCAGGATCGTGGCTTGCCCAAGATTATGAAGTGAACTTCATTTGCACCAATAATAAAGGAACTGAACAAAAATTATTTTAGATGTTTAAATTCAGTTTAATTAAACTACTTATGGTTTCAATATACAACGTGAAGCTATTCTTTTCTCGTTGGCTAGAACACTGTGCCTGATCTATCCTAAATACCAGGTATATTTGTATCCATAACTGCAGAGGCAGATAGATCAGGGAAATATGATAACAGATAACTCCAACATTTTGCCAAGTGGGTCATATGTTGCTTTCTGTCTGGCAGAAATGGGGTGAAGTGAAGAGGACAGGCTATGACTGAGGCTTCCTAGTTCTCATTCCAGATACACAAAGTAATGTCTGTCTAGTCTCTTAAATACATGGAACACATTTGAATTGTGTTCTTATATAAGCAGTGTAACTCAGTCACAAAATGGTTCTAATTATGCTTCAGCCATGAGTGTTGCACTTGGATGTAATTTACATGCACTTAATCATGCTTGAAAACATGACAGTTAATCTGTCTAATCCATTTCTTTGCTTCAGTAGATCACTATTTAGCATATTTCAAATTATTAAAAATATATGCATATTGGGAATGCAGATAGGGGTTAGTGCCAGGGTATAAGTTTGCCTCTAGGATGTCCTGGGCTTTGTACATGAGAGAGCCCAAATTCCCTGGGAGAAGTCTACACAGTAACTCCTTCCCATGCCAGTGTGAATGTAATTTTCTAAGGGTTAATGATGATGTGCAAAGGAACTGAAGCTGAGGTTCTATCCATGTGGTATCTGCAATGCTTTTTTCTATTAAAAATGTTTAGGGGTACTCTCATTTTCCTACTCATGTTGAAATACTGCCTCTCAATGAGGCCAAACTTAGATTCACAAAATGTTTAGGGGTATGAGTACCCCTGTGTCCCCCCAGAAAAAAGCACTGCCTATCTGTATGGAAAGGGATGGGGCTATGCTCCCATGTCAGCCAGATAGCATAAGAAATCAGAAGGTGATGTGTATGCTAGGAATGCCCAGATGATATGAGGAAATCTGTGAATTTGAAACATAGTGCTACTTTGTCATAAGATTTCAGAAAGTCAGATACAGGAAGTCATAAAAGTGCTGCAGAAACTAATCATTTTTGTACAAATTGATTTTAAAAGTTTGTTTTTTTCTTGCAGCTGAGAATAATTTCTTAGGAAATTACAGAGCTGTGTTCAATACCTCATGTGAAGAAGTATGGACTTTGTCACCTGCAACGTCTGTGCCTGCTCTTATGAACTTCACATTCTGCATTCATCTTAAACTATATGACCCCAAAAACGATTGGACGGCATTCGTCTACAAAAAAGAACCAGACTGTGATCTGCCAGCGTCAGATTGTTATGAAATTGGGCTTACAGGAGGACAAGGCAAATTGACTGTTTGGCTATTTGGTGAAAATATAACCTGGGAAGAGAAACTGGATGAGGACACCTGGTACCAGGTATGCACAGGATGGCGAAGTGAACCGCAGCAAGTGAATATATATATAAATGGTACACAAAAAATAAATGAAAAAATAAATATAACTCGGCCACTTGCTGCAGGTGGGCACCTTTTACTTGGTTGCTCACAGAAGCCTGGCACACCCTCAAATTCTTCAAATGGAATGGTTGGTGAACTGTATTTGTTCAGAATGTGGCCTAAAGGAGAAGTATTCCGTACTCAAAATTGCCAAGATGGCGCCACTGTCCGCTGGAGGAAGGATCAATGGGTCTATAATAAGACAGCGCTGTACAGCAACTCTTTGCCATGTGGTAAGTAATATTGTGCCCTTTTTTCTGTTTATGGGGATGTCTTGGAGGGAACGGTCTTAAATTGTTTGGCGCTGAATTATCTCAGTACTATCTCACTGTGTTTTCGTGTGCTGTTGTGTATTGGAAAGAAAGGCAGCTGTAGATGGGGTAAGGGGTATGGCAGATGCTCAACAACTCACTTTGCAAGCTGACTCACTAATGGGGAGGGAATGTGTATTCTCTCCTTGCAAGTGATATTCAGAGTCTAGAGGTGCTGCGGAGGCTCAGAAGGATGCAGGTGCTTTGGAAAACACAGAATGGAAGGAGGTACATGTGCAGGATAATGTAATGGATTGGACCTAAATAAAACATGCTGTCTCTGCACAATACAGCCTTGCTATTAAATCTCTTCAGATGTTTACTACATTTTTGTAGTTATGTTCACCTGTGCAGTATCAACAGAGATACTGTACAAAGTACAAAGGTACTTTTTTTTCCAGTTGAGATTGCTATGATGACAAGAGAAGAGGTATGGATAAATGATAGGCATCAGGGCTGTATATTTTGGGAAATGTGCCAGGAAGTTATGAAGGCAGGGCATGTAACCATGTGAGGTTCAGACATACCTCTCCCTCTGAGCCCTATACCCATTTATAGACCCAGACTTCCTGTTTCCAAAAATATCTTTCTGCAGCTAAATACTTTGATAAAAGAAACAATGCTGAGATTATCAGAATTCTGTGCTGCCCTTACAGCCTGCCATTGCCTTTCCTTATATTATGCTTACAATTAAATGTGCATGATGCAATTGCAGCTGTAAATCAAAAATGGAAGCTTTAAACTAGTGCACAGAATGTGGTGGTATTGTATCATATTGTTGCACGCCACCCCAAATTTCCGAGTGGTGTGTGATTCCACTGGTTCCAGGCACTTACTCAGGTTCACATTTCCTTTGGAATGAGGTACAACGGAGATTGTGGTGTCTTTATGATATATGGTTTCTTTACACATATATACAACCTGAGCCTACAATGGAGGGGTTCACAGCATTAACACCTTGCTTCTCCCTTAGCTGCAGCCTTGGATTCGAACACAAATCAAACATCTCTTGCTTCCCAGCCTGCAGCTTTTCTTCCAGCTTCTAGCTAACACCGCTCAATTCTCAACTTTGTCTTTCTAACTTCCAGTCTGGTACAGATCCTCTTTCTTTGTTCCCTTAACAACCCATCACCAAGAAGCTAGCCTGGCTATTCTAGGAATTTTAATCATTGATTAGATTTTAACACTTACAGGCTTCCCCTTCCCCCAAACTCATAACAATGTTATAGAATCATAGAATCGTAGAGTTAGAAGGGACCCCTGGGATCAACTAGTCCAACCTGCTGCAATGTAGAAATCTCAACTGAAGCATCCATGGCAGATGGTAATAGGAGATGCAACAGGTAAGGTAAAGGTAAAGGACGGTTAAGTCCAGTCAAAGGCCGCTATGGGGTACGGCGCTCATCTTGCTTTAGGATGAGGGAGCCGTTGTTTGTCCACAGACAGCTTTCCAGGTCATATGGTCAGCATGACTAAACCGCTACTGGCACACGGAGGACCATGACGCGTGCCACAGTGCACAGAAATGCTGTTTACCTTCCTGCCGCAGCCGTACCTATTTATCTACTTGTACTGGTGTGCTTTCGAGCTGCTAAGTTGGCGGAAGCTGGGACAGAGCAATGGGAGCTTGTTGCGGGAATTCAAACTGTCGACCTTCCAATCAGGAAGCCCAAGAGGCTCAGTGGTTTAGACCACAGCGCCACCTGCTCCCCTGATGCAGCACGTATAGTACCACTGAGTGGGTAAGATTGAGGATGAAGGTCTGAGACACCAGAATAATAAGTAATGACACCTCTGGATCAGTAAGAAGCACCAGGGACAGTGAAGACAGTGAAACCCCAAAGCTCTGAACCCACTTATTGAGTAAGGCTAGTCTGAAGGATGTTAAACTGCATTGTGGGTTGCTTTGTGTCCCATTTGATGCTGCATGCAGAGTTGTAAAATGATTCTGCCCAGAATATGACAAAAGGGGAGAAACGAAAGTGAGAATCATGACTGTCATCTGTCTATGGTAAATTATTCCTTTTTTTTATCTAGTACAAGCAGCTGTGCAATTGCACCACAATGAAAGTGCTCTGTACTGTTTTCCTGTCCCTTCGCCTGGATTTAGAAATATATATATATATATATATATATATATATATATATATATATATTCAGAAGAATGACTAATCACAGGAAGAATGCTGCAGCTCTAGAAACCGTACCTGCTGATTCACATACCTACTTCTATCTGCACGTTATCATAAGAAAGAGCTCTGATCATTTAACCTTTTTCTTTTTCCTTGTTTGTATTTTTCATACTGAAGTTACTGCCTAGAAATCACTCTGCTGAAAGAGCACAATGTAATTTCAAGCACCTCACCCTCTTGTCTTTGTGGAACATGTAAATGGGTCTTGTGCAGTGTTTACTTCATCCATGCATAGTCAATACCTTTATGCTAAAAAAAGGTGTATGGATGTCTTGTTTAAGTCTTCAAACCAGATTTTTCACTCAAGTTAGTTTTGACTAATTTCTGTCCAAACTAATACAGGAAAGTGAGAAACTTTGATTCTGTCCTGTTCCTGTTCAGTTTTAACCACAAGTTGAACAACATGTGGCACAGCAAGCTGCAGTTTGCCGTGTCATATGAACAGACAAACCATGGTTCATCTTAACTATGCTTAATGGAAACAAGCCAACTTCTAACCATAGTTTATAAAGCTTGCTTGTCTTCATTAATCATGGCTAAATCAGCTACAGTTTTGGTTTGAAATGACACCTTAAACTGCAGTTAATTTTTAAAAGGAGTAGTCTGTTCCTCACAGCCATGTTGGAGGGAAAATATTAGAGAGAGGTTAGGCTCTTTCTGTCGAAAATGTCATGTTCCTTGCTAGTATAACAGATCTGAACAAAAGTTTTTGTCCCTTAATTAATTTGTATTGCATTATTTATTTATTATATATGTTATTAATTTAGTAAATTTATATCCCACCCTCCCAAAGCAGCCTAGGGTCTCAAACAACAAGTGATAAAACAATGAAAGCATCTTAAAAACAATTCCAAAACGGAAAGAGGAAGGTCGTCAGAAGGTGCTGAAAAGACAACAGAGGTGGTATCTGTCTAATATTTAAAGGGAGAAATTCCAATGGGCAGGTGTCACCTTATGTTGTGCAGTACAGACTTCCTGAAAAGATGGCATCTGCAGGAAGCCCTCATGTATAGAACACATTGATTGGCTGGATATTTAAGGCGTGAGATGAATATTTCAAGTTTCCTGGTCCCAATCTGTATAGGGCTTTATTATACACCCAAACCAGCACCTTGAACTTACCTCTGTAGCTAATTGGCAGCCAGTGCAATTTTTGCAATGATTAAGTTGTGGAATGCTCCCCCCAGGGAGGCCTGCATAGCACAAACGTTAATGTCTTCTTGGAGTCAGGTTAAGACTTTTTTATTTGCCTGGCCTTTTAAGGTTAATTTTAGATCAGTTTTAAATGCTGGTGTTTTAGGTTTTTTAAATGTGCTGATGCTGTTGTTTTTAAATGATTAATGAGGTTGTTTTTTTTTTTTAAACTAAGCCACACTGGATGCCCTTGGACTGCAGATGATGATGATAAATAAATATGAGCGCACAACCAATATACTGGAATACGGTCGTACTTTGGTTGCCAAATGCCCTGGAACTCATACGTTTCGGCTCCCAAACGATCAAAAATTGGAAGTGAGTGTTCCGGTTTTTGAACGATTTTCAGAAGCCAAACGTCTGGCACGGCTTCGGCAGCTTCTGATTGGCTGCAGGATGCTCCTGCAGCCAATCGGAAGCCACATCTAGGTTTTTGAATGGTTCCCAGAGTCAAACGGACTCCCAGAATGCATTCTGTTCGAGAACCAAGGTACGACTGTGCTGAGATTGTGCAGGCATCACCATAGGGGACGTAGGGAAGGATTTTTTTTAAAAAAAATCCATCCCTGTGATTGATGGACCCATGTGACAAGGGGGAGCCTTTATTATACCTATACCCAGATCCTGAACTGCGCTTTGTGTTATCGCCAAACTTTTCTTTTTTCCTCACTCTTGCAGTGAATTATCAGGAACACCTCATTACCAAGAGCTGATAAGGGGGGAGGGGGGAGTTTAGAACTGTAGGTATAAAAGAGGTATAAAAGTGTGTCTGTCTTCAGGTTTGAGAGAAGTATGGAGCTTTTGCATTCCTATCTTTCTTTGGGTTTTAAAAAAAGACTCTGTATGTTTGGCTGGCAGCTGTGGGAATAGGTTGCTGGACCAGGTGGGTCTTCGGACTGATTCATCAGGACTTTTTTTTTTTTACGTAGTGATTAAGTAGATAGCAATTTTTTTTGTAACATCCATGTATTCAAAGTAGTCAGTGGCCTTGTTCGGAGGTAAGACTAAACCATATTTTAGCGCTACAGAGAGATTTGGTCCCATGCATTCTTTTATCCCTTGTCTTCCCCTGGTAATGGCTGAAAGTAGAATGGAAACGTTTGATTACTAATTTAAACTAATTATGGTCTATTGTTATGTCCAAACTGGGAACTATACTTAAGTTTTAATAGGTTTATTCAAACAAGTTAGAATTATAAACCATGGTTTGAAGGTGGATGAGTCCGACAAATCAGAGTTGGCTGAAATATGTGAGCCCAAGGCTTATTCAGGCCTAGTCCTCTAGCACTAAACTATCCTGCAGAGTTATGTCCAAACAAGACCAGAATGTATTAGGTTTTGGTAGGTAATTTTTATTTTGAAATCAACTCCTTTGTTTGGAGTGAACAACTGATACATATGCCAGTCCATTTTATGAATTTCTGCATATGAAAGAATAAATGTTTGGAAATGTTTTGTTTTGAATGTATAAAAGTTTAACAAATTTTGTGTGTTTCTTCAATATCACCTTACCTTTAAACACACAACCTAATTTTGGGTTGCTATGTATTATTCCATGATATGTACCTGAACTGTTCTCTCTGTGTGAGGGTTGGGGTGTTTTTTGGTGCAGGGTGGAGTGTTTGTTGTACCTGTCAAACTTGAACAGAGATTCATTAGTTACAATATGGTTAAATAGTTTCATATTGCCATCTTGTGGTCGATAGTAGTAGCTGAACAATAATTGTATTCTGTTTTGTTTTAAAGGGCAAACAAAACTTTTATTTAGCCTAACGAATGTATTAAACTGTCTCCCACTCAGGCAATGCTGGCCGTATCTCACCAAAATTTGGAAAAGCTCCAGGAAGTACACCGGGTATGTCTATTTTTTGTTTTCTAAACTTTACTTCAAGAAAAGTATTATAAAATATAACACACCATAACGAAGATGAAAGATGCAACTGGCGTCCCGTCGGTTTACAACAGATTACAAACTGTATCTGCTGTTAGCCTTTTAAAAAATCTGCTCCTATACATGGATATGTATGTTCCTCATTTTATTATACAACTAGATAAATTATTTCCATACTTAGGTGCTAAATGTGTGCTGCTTTTACTCAAGGATTTACAAAGAGGAAGGATCTATGGTTTTGAAAGAAGTTAGTATATCACAATTAGGTTTAGCAAGAATTTCTCCTTCAGATGATTTAATTTCTAAGGCATTTCATGAATATTGGTGAATATAAATCATTTTTAGTCATGTTATTTGTTTACCTATCTTGCATGTTATTTTGTCTTGTTCTGTTAAAAGCAGTAACTCTGGAAAGAAAAATGCCTCCAAGCTACACACAATAATCACAGCTTCTCAGTGTTATAATCAGTATGAATATTTTATGTAGATTACAAGGGCATCTTTGCCAAGTGATAAAGAAACACTGACGGTCGACACAAGAGTAAGGCTCCTTCTCTAGAGGCATGACCCCTAGCACTGTTGCCTTTACAGTGGTACCTTGGTTTAAGAACACCTTAGCTTATGAACAAATTTGGATTAAGAACGCTGCAAACCCAGAAGTAGATGTTTTGGTTTGTGAACTTTGCCTTGGAAGCAGAACATGTTCCACTTCCTGTTGAGTGTGTTCCATTTGTAAATTAAGTCCCCCGCTGCTATGGAAAAGCACGGCTTGGTTTAAAAAGGCTTTGGTTTGAAAACGGACTTACGGAATGGATTAAGTTAGTAAACCAAGGTACCACTGTATATTGCAACTGGCTTTCCACACTAATGGGTATTTTGTTTCTTTGTGTATACATCCCACTAAGCTCTGTCCGCACTTGTGGACATGACATAACTGTTGTGGGTAGGGCCATGTGCAACTCAGCACACATTTACTATAATAACCCTAGTGGTGGGTATCATTTTATTTCCATGTTTTTGTTGGTAAAACACTTTTCCATTAATTTTTTTTTTTAGAATAAAGGTGTAGGGCAATCAAAACGTGAGATTGCATTTCAGGGTGAGATGAAACCAAAAGAGTGTTAATAAAATCTTTACTAATTGTTGTGCTAGCCCAACAAGGCTTCTACTGCTAGAAGATCCAAAGAACTGTTTAAGCTTATACAAGGCACTGCAATCACTTGTCAGAAGTTTTGACATCTTTGAAAAGCAGAGCCCTGTGTCTTACTACAGACTGCTTCTGAAACTGCCCCCACAGCTGCAAAAGCAGCTTGACATACTGCTAGGCATTTTTAGGAAAGCAAGTCTAAAATTCCCTCCTGCTCACAGAACTGCTTTCACATTTCTTTCGATAGGGAACAAACTTTTGTCTTATAGCATACACATAGTAGACAAAGTTATACCCAAAGCATAATTTAATCCATTCATTTCTAGGTTTATAAATGAAAGGTAAACTATTTAAAAATTATTTGTGCTTCTCTATATTTTCAATTTTAATTCAAAAAATTCTTTATTTGCAGCAGACTCATCCATTGTCACTTTTGTCACCTACCCTAACAGTGCCACAGGCAAGATTTCATTCATATTTTTGACATAGAGTAGGCTTGCCTTCTTTAACTTTTTCCCTTTAATTTTGCAGTTTGCATTGATTTTCTGTTTTATATTCTTAGATGCATCTTCAGAGGAAGCTCTGAATACTGAAGGTAAGAATTGCTTGCACAGAGAATGTCTGTAAACTGTAGCTAACTTTTTACAGTGCTTTTAGTTTGAATAGAAATAGGCCTTGCCTCTTGTTAAAAGCTAAAATACCGTCACAGTCATATTTTGATATAAAATGAGCATCTTTCTCTTCGTTAAAGCCAGCAATGGAATTTGGGTGGGGTGGGGTGGTACAATTCCGTTACAATTGTTATTTTATACTAAATTGCTAAAATCAAAATAATAATGATGTGTGGAGTATGTGCAGAGGAAAGATCTATTAAGAACACGAATTTCCTTAGATGTGGACAGAACAATATACACTGGAAACACAGCTATGTCAACTTCTACAACTGTGGTTGGTTAAGGTATCAAAATTAAAACCTATTATATATTAGAGTTGTGTCACATTGTTCTGTCTTTGCTATGTGTTCTGTCCCCACATTTATTCCACTAAATGTAGGCTCTCGCTCAGTTTCTAAAGACAGAAATATATCACTCCCATTTTGATTCCATGTTAGGAGCTGCAATAGAAATAGGTAGGATAATGAGTGAAAGTTATTATAAACTTATTTTATAATGTTCGAATTAAACTTTGTATTCCCTTTTTTAAAATTCTAGACAATCATGCATGCAACTTATCATCTATCTGCCAAGACTCAGGTTAGTGACCTTCTCTTACTTCCATTTTAGATTAGCTTTTTTAAAGCTGAAATTGTAGAGTTTAACTGTGTTTAGTTCCGAAGTTGAAACAGAAGCTTTTCGTGTTCTCCTCTCAAGTGTGGAAGAAATGGAAAGGAGCGTTTTGTCACCCCAAGGCTGATGCAGGCTCATTTTCATAATTTATTCATATAGAAATTTATATCCTACCATTCTAATGCAAATACATTACTCTGGATGGCACACGGCAATTAAAAATATTGCCGCTTTTTGAAGCAATAGTAAAATGAGACAGGGCAAGAAGACAGATAAAATAAGATCATAAAAGCATGGTGATTATTCCCATACACTTGCCAGAATTAGCAACAACCTTCAACAACCAGCAAAAAACAGTGAGAGCTGGAACCAGGTGTTCCCTAATCTGGGTGTGGTCATAACTATCTCTAGTCCTACCTATTAAGTAGTGGGTTGACATAGCAGATGACACAGCGATTTCTCCAAAGCAGCTCTTTATTTGTAAGCTGGAACAGAACTGAACCGCAAACAGCTCAGCTGTCTGCTTTTATAGGCAGCCGGCTGTCAACATTGTAACAACAACACCCCAGGGTTTCCCGCCTAAATTAACTGATGTGGACCTGAGTGAAAACTACCGGTATATACACAATACCCCTGGTGGCCAGGGTGAGAATTTCAATACATAACAGTACCCAACTCTGCTTCAGCAAGGTGGGTCACAGAGAAGGGCCACTCACTCAGATCTTAAATAGCAGGCAGATTCATATAAGATGGCTCGTGGTGTGGCCAAAGACTGTGTGGAATAGACACCCAAATTTTGCATCTGTGCAAAAGAACAGAGGGTCAAATGATTTTTGCACAAGAAAGCTTAAAAGTACAAGCAGAGGTAGTATGAGCTTTCTATTGTCAAAATTATTCTAAACCAAGCTATTAATGACGACAACTTTTACTTTTCAGTCTTCTACATGGGCACTATGAAATTTCAGTCCAGAGGAAACAGCTCTAATGCTTTCTATAACTTAACACTCGTAAGTCTCTTCATTTTGATGAATTGCTATTCTGTGATCCAATTTTGGTTGCTATCTTGATATTATAATTACCGTATTTTTCGCTCTATAACACGCACCTGACCATAACACGCACATTGTTTTTAGAGGAGGAAAACAAGGGAAAAAACATTCTGAATGAAACAGTGGATGTATCATTTTTGGGCTTCATGCTGTGGCCACAGACATGTGATCTGATGGTGAATTTGGGATGACCCAATGCAAAGATCCTGAGAATCCCTGTGGATCCATGCTCTGTAACCACGTTTTTGCACCATTGCAGCCCTAGGCAACAGTGGGTGCGTGATTTTTTTGGTGCAGGCTGTAGCCATGGACATGCTATGTGATCTGATGTTGAATTTGGGGTGACCCAATGCAAAGATCCTGAGAATCCCTGTGGATCTATGCTTTTTAACCACGTTTTTGCACCATTGCAGCCCCATGCAACAGTGGGTGCGTGATTTGGGGGGGGGGCAGGCTGTAGCCATGGACATGCTATGTGATCTGATGGTGAATTTGGGGTGACCCAATGCAAAGATCCTGAGAATCCCTGTGGATCTATGCTTTTTAACCACGTTTTTGCACCATTGCAGCCCCATGCAACAGTGGGTGCGTGATTTTGGGGGGGCAGGCTGTAGCCATGAACATGCTATGTGATCTGATGGTGAATTTGGGGTGACCCAATGCAAGGATCCTGAGAATCCCTGTGGATCCATGCTTTTTAACCACGTTTTTGCACCATTGCAGTCCCAGGCAACAGTGGGTGCGTGATTTTTTTGGTGCAGGCTGTAGCCATGGACATGCTATGTGATCTGATGTTGAATTTGGGGTGACCCAATGCAAAGATCCTGAGAATCCCTGTGGATCTATGCTTTTTAACCACGTTTTTGCACCATTGCAGCCCCAGGCAACAGTGGGTGCGTGATTTTTTGGTGCAGGCTGTAGCCATGGACATGCTATGTGATCTGATGGTGAATTTGGGGTGACCCAATGCAAGGATCCTGAGAATCCCTGTGGATCCATGCTTTTTAACCACATTTTTGCACCATTGCAGCCCCAGGCAACAGTGGGTGCGTGATTTTTTGGTGCAGGCTGTAGCCATGGACATGCTATGTGATCTGATGGTGAATTTGGGGTGACCCAATGCAAAGATCCTGAGGATCCATGTGGATCCATGCTTTTTAACCACATTTTTGCACCATTGCAGCCCCAGGCAACAGTGGGTGCGTGATTTTGGGGGGGCAGGCTGTAGCCATGGACATGCTATGTGATCTGATGGTGAATTTGGGGTGACCCAATGCAAAGATCCTGAGGATCTATGCTTTGTAACCACATTTTAAGTGGGGAGGGAAGGAAAAACACAGAAGGGACAAGGAGCAGGAGAGGGGTGTGCAGAGAAGCAGCTGGCTAAGAATGCAGGAGAGGGGTAGGGAGGAAAGGAAAGCAAAAGTTTTCCCCCACCCAAGCCAGCCAGCCAGCCAGCTCTCTCTCTCTCTCTCTCTCTCTCTCTCTCTCTCTCTCTCTCTCCCTCCCTCCCTCCCTCGCTCCCTCCCCCCCTCTCTCTCTCCCTTCCCCCCTCTCTCTCCCTCTCCCCCAGCAGCACCGGAGCTTGCCTGGAGGGGAGGGGCTTTCCCTGCTCTTTGTTCCGTTTCAGCAAACACAGCAAGGAAACAGAGAAGGGTGGGCAGTAAGACCCTGAGGCAGAATGCAGGAAAGCAGCCGCTTCCTCTTTTCAAGTTTCGCTTCTCTGTGCAGCGTGCAGCCCCGCGATTTGATTTTTGCTGATTTTTGCTTGATTTTTCGGCTCCAGGGACCACACATTCGCTCTATAACACGCACAGACATTTCCCCTTCCTTTTTAGGAGAAAAAATCTGCGTGTTATAGAGCGAAATTTACGGTATATCCTGTGATGGTATTGGGAAAATTATATGCTTGTATCATGAAAGAGCCACCAGGAGGGTCCCCTAGAAAAAGCTTGTGTGATTGATGGGGTAACTTTTGATATTAGGTGGGCAGGTACAGAGCCGAATTTAAGTTTGCTGAGGCCCTAAGCTACTGAAGGTAATGGGGTCCTTTATATGTCCAGCTGTTCTTTGTCAGCAACAAATTGACGCTGTTTTTTGTGTTGAATATATGCTATATAGTAATTTATAATAATAATAATTTATTATTTATAACCTGCCCATCTGGCTAGGTTTCCCCAGGCACTCTGGGTGGCTTCCAACAAAATATTAAAATACAGTCCGTACACAAAACCTACATACAACAACAGTGTTTTGTGTTGTTTTATTTTATTTTTTATCTTATATTTTGGAAATGTACATCCAGTTTTTTTCCTTTAAATTTTTTTGGGGCCCCCAAGAGAGTGGGGTCCTAAGCTATAGCTTGTTTAGCTTATACATAAATCTGGCATTGGGCAGGTATGACGTAGGCAGTGAATGGGAAGGAACATTAACCTAGGCTGCAGGACATTCTTGCTACTAATAAAGTTGATCATTAAGAGATGGACATAATGAAAAACCTTCTTTTTATGGTTGATATTAATTGACTTATTTGGTAGGGGGTCATCTAGTCAGACAGAATCTTGGAACTTGCCAGGTCCAACACATATTCATGGGTGTGAATACTTAGGCCCCTTGCTTTGTCAGTGGAAGTAGCTTTAGTAGGTGAAAACCTGAGGAAATGTACCCCAACAGCTTTTGTCAGATACTCCCAGTGTGTTGTGGTAAAAGCTTCAGGGTCAACTTATTTTGCTCTCTTCAAGATAATGAAAGTAGGGTTTCTGGGTAGGGATAGGGTTTCTTAAAGCAACATACCTCCTGGGTGAAGGGCCATGTCACCTACATTGTTATTATATCTGTCAGGTATTCTTTAATGAGATCCTAGCAATGTACACAAGACTGTACTTTGTTAATGTTTTCTTTTTCTTCTCTAGCAATATCCTGGGGACAGCACCAGTCAGTACCAATTGCAAGATACTTCACCAGTACTAAAAGTACCAAAGTAAGCATTCCATAGTTCTTTATTAGGTTTTTGTCCCTTACATCATACTGAATGTTTGGTCGTATTTCATTTTGAGTACTCTCACATAGTAATGGCTGCATTCGCCCATCATTCTAAACCATGGTTTAATGCAACATCAGAGTATTTAGTCTCCCAGATTTGCATGTTTTACACACTTATCTCCTCTTCCCACATTACTTGTAGGATGCCAGAAGCTCTTACATTTAGTTTCCCTTAAGCTTGGTTTGTTACATGTGAAACAGGGGACATGATACATCTCTATGAGCCATTTCAAAACAAGCCAACTTCAAACTACGGCTTGTTGAAACTAACCATAGTTAGTGAAACTATGATACCAGGTTTGGATGCAAATACAATTTGAGTTTAGGAAAGATGTGGGGAACCTTTGGCTCTCCAGATGTTGCTGAACTACAACTTCCATAATTTCTGACCATTGGCCATGCTTGCCGGTGCTGATGGGAGCTGTAGTTCAGCAGCAAAGGCTCCCACAGGCTTGCACAGCTGTTTGTTGTAGTAGCCCTGGCTATAAGTTCTGCAGGCAAATGGTGCCTCTGGTAGACACCTCTCTGTAGGGTGGGGGGATCTCAGAACAGGGATGGCAGCAGCAGTTGCCTGGAGGACTCCCAGGGAGAGGGGAGAGGAGAGGAAGCTGAAGGAACACTCCACAAGGTATATTGTTTGAAAAAGGGTGAGAGGCTGTCAGCTCTGCAGGAAAATGGTGACATAACTAGGCTCCTGAGCCCCACAAGGGTGCCATAGAAAGAATGTAGTCGGTCCAGGGAACCGTAGATTCAAAAAGGTTGAAAGCCTTTGTTGTAGGCATAGGATATGATGGGAGCTGCTGGAAACTAAACTGGCTCAGGGATAATTTACTAGTAAAAATCAAATATAGCATTTCTAACTAAGCTGGCAAAAACTTTCCTTTTAGCATTTCAGATTTCAACCAAACCCTTCAGAGCATAAGTGAGGTAAGTAAGCATTCAGTTATTACTATAGATCTTTATTTTTATTTGTGGACACTTGTGTAATTTTGAACTTGATGATCAAGTAATTTATTTTAAATTTGTTCTTTTATAGTCATCCATCATACAGTGTCATGAAGTAATCCAAAGGTTTGTCATATTCCTAGTGATTCTTTTATTGGCTACACATATATTAAAAAGTCGAAAGACTGGCACTTCAATGCTTTAATAGACATTTTATAGTGCTATCCAACTCAGAAGTGCTATTGGCTTCAGCAAGACTTGCTCCCAGAAAAGTGCCTACAGGGGTGCAACTTAAGGGTCTATACCCGGAATAACTTTTCTAAACAGCAAAGCCACTTCTGACGAAATGTTTGAGAAAGGGAGTGCCATCTCAGTCTTCTAACCTCTCAGGTGGAAAGCCTTGAATTATTATTTTTTAAACCCACCTTCAAATCCCCATAGATACTGAAAATATTGAAAAAATTAAACTCTTATTGATGTTTGTTGTTCCTACAAATAGGGTTTTGCTTTGTTTTTAAATTAGTTTAATTAGCTCCAATAAGTAATAACAGACGTTTGGTCCTCATTTGTCTAACAGGACAAGCCAAATAATGGTGCACACTTGTATAGTTTAGAATAACGTGATTTAACTAATTAAGCAGGAACACTGCTTTAAATAATTCATATGCTGGCATTCAATCTAGTAGCATTTACTAGATTTTTTCCCACATTGTAGCAGATCAGAGTGCAGTTTCACAATAAAGGTGAAGAAAAACATGGATATAAGCAGCATATTGTCAAAATTGGAAGGAAAAGCAGAACTTAGCCTAATAGGTAAGTAACCAATAGTCTCTTGTTCTAGAGATCTGAGATGACCAATGGCACAGGTCTCATCTAAATTCCAGAATTTAAGCCTTTTGCAAGGACGGGGTTTAAAAAAGTATCTGAGAACTGTTAGTAAAACTGGGCTAAGGAGAAACAGTGTTTGACAATCCCAAAATCAAAAAGTCTACTTCTGGTTTCTATGTTAACCACTTTCTCACCTCAGTCCTTTTATCTATGGATGATAATAGGATGAGATCATAAATGGATGAGCTGTCTCTGTTTTATATCAGTGCCAATATTTAGTGTGGAATGATATCTGATTTGAAGGGCCTTCAACACAAGAAGTGGTGCATTTGGGATGGGTGGGGTCTGTACTCCCTGGTCACCTATGGATTCAATTAAAGGAGGTCATTTTCCTACTAGGATGCACAGCAAAGTAAGGGAAATTGTTTGGGTCTGTGGATAATGTGGATATCACAACAGAATTTCCGGTGGCTTGTAGATTATACCCAATGCAGGCCATTCATGACATCAGTTTGCAGTATTATTATTATTATTATTATTATTATTATTATTATTATTATTAAATTCATATCCCACCTATCTTGCTGGGTTTCCCCCAGCCACATTAAAAAACAGTAGGCAGTATTGAACACTGTCTTGACTCTCCTTTTGTACTCACACAACTTCTCTACTGATCATTGTTTAGGTATAGCCAGCAAGAAGTGTTTTGCATTTTCCCCAAGCTTCTTCACACAACTAAATAATTAATCTATTTTTTCATTTATTAATATGTATTAATCAATTTCCACTCAACCCTTCAAGCAAGTTCTCAGAACAGCTAATTTTTGAACTTCCTTGTGAAGTGGAATGACAGAGTGATTATATTGCATTTTATATGTTCAAAATACTCTTATGTTGGGGTTGGGCAAAAGGTAGATTTGATAGTAGACCGTTGGATGATCGGCAGTTGACCTGTAAGGATTTCTGATCCCCAGTTGTTTGAAAAGACCAACAGACTCTCCTGCAAGTGAAAAATTAGACAGTTGAAAGTTTAGGGGAAAGCAAAGATTTGTGCAGATGAGTGTAAACACAGTTCTGTTTCTGAAAACAAGTTCTTGAGCTGAACACGGAGGCATGTTATGTCTTTTGTTCTGTGTGTTGCTGCCCCCAGTCACTATTTTGCCTCTGGTTGCTGTACCTTGGAGTTCTTTTAATAAACACAATAGGTATCATAAGCCTGAAATCTGCCCACCTCCTCTGTGTGACAAAAATAGTTGAAGTTATAGAAGATTTAGTTGCTTTCATAATAATATCTAACTGGCAAATTAAAATGCTAATTATTCTTAATTTTTTGTTATTCTAGAGTTGTGCTGTTGTCCAGCTTTTTGGCCTGACTCTTGTCCCTCAACTGTTGAAGAGCTAAAACCACTGAAATGGTAAATGTGCTATAAAACAAGGCTTAGTCCAGGTTCTGCCTGTATTTGCAACCATGTGCATGCTCTATGGAAGTGAAAGAGCATTGTTCTGTTGTTCACCTTTGTGTTTACTTGCCTATGAACCACTGTGTCCGTGTTAGGAAGGACTGTCTCCTAAATGGCTGTGGAATAAGCTTGACGTCACATTTAGCACCTTTTTAGTGCAGAATTTGAAATCCCTTAACATACCTGAGTTATGATTGTGGCTGGTAAAGAAATCCTCTGGACTCATGAAACACCTTAAGAATATTAGCAAAACCAAATCTGTTCTTATGTGTTTTTAAATCCATCCATATAATAATTACTGCAAGGTTTTTTTGGAACCTTGCATATCTCTGTCCGAATGCAAGTTGCTGTTAAACTGATATCAATACCTGTGCATAATTTTATCTGTGTTCTTCCTGTAGTGGTATTTATGGAGCACTTCCTTGCACAAGCCCTAGATCTCCTGACACATCCATTTTACCTGTTACTACTTCCACTATGCCTTCTGATGTTGTGACTCTGCATGGGTATCCTTCCTCTGAATCAACCACTGCTTCACCTCCACCTTTGACTAAGCCAACCATTGTTTCACCTCCACCTTTGACTGAGCCTACAACAAATGACCTTGCTACAAATACGGGTCTTCCTCTCACTGAACAAAACAGTGTTGTGCTTCCTTCTACAACTCCTACCAGTGCAGTTCTTCCTCCTTCTGAAACAACTAATCCAGTCTTTACAACAGTGCATTCCACAATGGATGCAGTACTTCAGACTACTTCCAAACCTACAGTACCAGTTTCCCCAGCCACTTCAACTGCCATGACCACTACTTTGGATATTCTTTCCACTACTGAAACAGAGGAAAGTCCGAGAACAGTCAGCAAAGGTAAGCCTTATTTTTAAACACATAGTGAAGTTCTGTTGTTACTAGACATGGGTTACACATGCACTTTGTGGTGTGGTGTGAGACTAGAAATGCATCTTTATGGAGCTTGCTCCAATTGGCAAGCTGAATTCTCAATAGCTTACCATGTAGTAGTGACTAGTAGGTGGTTTGCTAGTGTGGCGATAGAAATCCAGTCAGTACGTTGCAGCACCTGGAGCAGAGGTGGATGTGAGGCAACACTGTGCCAATGCACAATTGCTGAGTGGACAGTTGCTCCAATGTGGGCATAGGTTGCTCACATCTGCAGGGGCAGCTGTCTTGTCAAGCAATCATGTACGTGTATGCTACTGGCTGCAGCAACCCCTGTCCCCCTTCACCTTGCCTTGTACCATCAGGTAAGGACAGGATTTTCCCTTCCATCTCTCTTGTTGTGGTGTGGCCACTTAGTGACTTGCATCCCTGGCCGCAACTATTCCAATGTTGCATGTGCTAATTGCATCCTAGTGTAAGTCAAGGGAAGGAATTCAAAGGGTTGTCATAAGTAATGCTGAAACCTGGAATATGTTTGCAAATGTAAGATTAAAAGAACTGGATGCACTTGTTCAGCTGTTCTAATTCATGCAACTGACACATGTTGCATGCTGAACCTGCGTGGTAGGAGGGGAGTGAAGCACACTCACCATAGTGCTTTGACCATTTTAGCCAAAGGGTGATGATGGCCTGGGACTTTCCCCTGATACATCATACTCACTGACATTTACCAAAGATAAGATTAGGAATTTTAAAAAGTTCTGTTCAGTCTATGTCATAAGATCTTTTAAGTCACTGGAATTGAATATGAAGATAAAGGTAAAGGTAAAGGTACCCCTGCCCGTACGGGCCAGTCTTGACAGACTCTGGGGTTGTGCGCCCATCTCACTCAAGAGGCCAGGGGCCAGCGCTGTCCGGAGACACTTCCGGGTCACGTGGCCAGCGTGACATCGCTGCTCTGGCGAGCTAGAGCCGCACACGGAAACGCCGTTTACCTTCCCGCTGGTAAGCGGTCCCTATTTATCTACTTGCACCCGGAGGTGCTTTCGAACTGCTAGGTTGGCAGGCGCTGGGACCAAGCAGCGGGAGCGCACCCCGCCGCAGGGATTCGAACCGCCGACCTTTCGATCGGCAAGTCCTAGGCGCTGAGGCTTTAACCCACAGCGCCACCTGCGTCCACGACAGCTTATTTGTTTATTGAAGCAATTCTTGAAGGGAAAAAAAAAACCCAGTTCCATTTCAATAGCAGTGTTAAGATATCTTTATAGTTTATAGTTTAGCATGACATGCATGAGCAGGAATGAGCCATGGTGATCCTTCGACTTCTACACCCCCCCTCCCGAAACTTCTATTTTCTAATTACCATAGTTTGATATGTCAAACGGTTTGACAAACCGTGGTTAATATACTATGGTTCATCTCAAAACAAAGCGGTTGTTTCTTAAGCTTACTTCTTGAAACAAACCATAGCTACAACTAATCGTGATTCTGCGGTTGGGCACTGGAATGAACTGTGGTTAATGAAAAGTGGAAGATAAATCTTCCATATTCTCCCTCTTAGCCACACAGGAAGAAAACAGTATGAATGCGTACTCAAAACTTTGGTTTAGTGTGATGTGAATTTAACGGTTCATTTTATTGTTTTCAGCTTTGGATTACATACTTTGTGTTTTTCCATCTCTTTCAGAACCAGTGTTCCACAACAAGACCAACATTGCCAACAGTACCGATTTCGAGAACATAGTTTCTGAACTGGAGCACAATTTGACTGCACAAACAATATCACCTGTGCTTGCAAAAGCAATGTTAAACACTGTTGATTTTCTTCTAAATATTTCCGCAAAACATATATCTCCATTGTCTAAAAGGTAAGTGTCCTATACATTTTTCTTATTTTGATAAGGCTTGTCTGTTGTGTGCGATTCGAACATAATCAGCCGTGTGTGTATGTATCTCACAGACAAGGGGCTGCTGCCCCTGTTTGCTTCTCTCACCCACCACACCCACAGAAATCACCCCCTTACCCTTAGAGTTGGCCCAGGCTACCCATCCTCCCCCTGCTTTTACATTTTGCTGCTGCTGCTGGGGAGAGAAGGGTCACATACCAAGTGAGATCATTTGTCCATCTTGCTCAAAAGTGTCTACACTGATTGACACTGGCTCTTCAGGATGTGAGACTAGAGATACACCCAGTCCTACTTTGAGTTGCTAGAGATTGAACCGCGGACCTTCTGCATACAAAGCCAATGGTCTACCACTGAGTTACAGCCCTTCCATGCACACACACATGTGGCCACTATGTGGCCATGGATGAGTAGAAGGCCTCTTTAGATGCATAAAAAACCCCAAAAGCTCAGTTATCGGATTATAGGATTCAAGAGGTTGATACTTACCTGGGCCTTCTGATAAATAAATACTTAATTTTCACTCAAAAATTGAACTTGTCCGTGACTTCTCAGTTTTAGTGATACCTTTTTCAAAGCATTTCTATATTTTCAAGTTATTCAAGTGAAGTTACTTTTCATTAAATGCTTAATTTTTTTTTCAAACCTATTACATCAGGAACATCATCATGTCACCTCCTGTTTTTACTTTAATAGAATAATAAAAATAGTGGATGGAATTGGCTTAAAATTGAGCTTCCCGGCAGAATCCATTAGTTTAAGCTTCCCTTCTCTGGCTCTGGCTGTGCAGAAAGTCAACAGCACCTCGTTTAATGGAGTTTCTTTCGCTGTTGAAGATTCCCCACACCTTCAGGTAAGCTCCCCCTCCCTTTTGCGCTTTGGTAAACCTGAAAGGGAAAGAGAACCTGAACATACAGCTTGAGTTTGGGAGTTTTGTTAAGGGTTGTTAGAGTTGTTAAGAGACCCCTGTTGCCCTGACAAACCTACAGTTCCCAGAGTGGTTATCAATCAATCTCTCTTCCCAGGGAATCCTGAAAACTGTAGCTCTGTGAAGAGAATAAGGATCTTCTAACAAGGACATGTTAAAAACAGCCATATCTGTTAAAAGTGGCACAATACTCCTTTAAATGTATAATGCAGTTGGAGCCATTGTTTGATGGAACTTACTGGTACATGCAGAAATTCAGATTGTAGCCAGGGCATTGAACGCCAGATGGGCAGGATATAAATAATAAATTGTTATTATTATTATTATTATTATTACTTTATTTATCGCTTACTTCTAAGAAGGCATGTATAGGATTGCAGCGTAGTCTTCAGCATTTAAATGAAAAAACAGGCTGTATTGGCCAGTAGATTTCAGGGTTCAATGGGCTGTATCCAGTGCTTTTTTCTGGGGGGACACATACCCCTAAACATTTTGTGACTCTAAGTTTAGCCACATTGAGGGGCAGTATTTCAATATGAGTAGGAAAATGAGAATACCCCTAAACATTTTTTAAGGGGGGGAAGCACTGGTTTTATCCAATAGTAGCTTTGTTTTAGTATAGAGTGCTTCTGCTTGCACAAGCTGGAGCAGCTAATTTTTACTGAACAACCCCACCCCCCGGTTTCCACCACCCTTAAGTCCTTCTGCCCCATACAAAAGCTGTTTCTAAGAGTTGGCAGACCCTTTAAAATAGAATGGAGTGTGACATGGAGGACTGCAGGAGTTTATTTTTAAAATATGATTTTAAACAATGTGACATATACTCGTAGTCCTGTAGTGATTTCATGCTCTTTATTGCAGCTTGTAAAACAGTGATTGAATTTCCCCCCAAACCTCAGGCTTTTATATACATTACTTACACAATGAGTCCCGTCTGATTGGCTGATTCTGCTTCCCTCCTGGAGCCTGATTGGTCTTCTCCTGCAGGCCAATCAGCGGTTGCATTCTACGATCCTACCAGCCTAATAGGCTGATTAACTTCCTCCTGGAGCCTGATTGGTCTTTTCCTGCAAGCCAATCAGTTGTTGCATTCTAGGATCCTACTTGCCTATTGTTCTAGGATCCAAGCTTAGTACATAACACCATGATTACAGAGAGTTCCTGATCTGATGAAGGCTGACAGAATTGCTTCTTTTCTCTTGCAGTTGGCTCTGGTGTTTCTTTCTGCCATGTGTTTGCCTTGTCACAAGCATTCTAGAGGAGATCGTAGAATAATTTGATGCTTATGCCCTCTGTGAACACCAGAAATAAGATGAAATAATAATGAAACCTAAAAATCCTTCTGAATTGTTTAGAAACTAAGAAAAACAAATATATAGGAAGCTGCCTCACATTGAGTGAGACAAATTTATATTGTCTACAGTGGCTGGAAGCAGCTCCCCAGGGATTCAGGCAAGGAGCATCTCCCAGTCCTGCTGGGAGATGCTGAAACCTTTTGGATGCAAAGCAGCTGTTCTGCACTTTGTGCACAATTTTAGCTAGCCATTCTTAATAATGTAATTTTATGTTACCTATATATGAGTCATTAGGATCTGAAAGAAGAGGACTTGCAGCATTCAGGGCACACACAAATTCATCTGTTCACCGATTAGACTGAATGGGCTTGAAGAGGGAAATGCTTCCCCTGCCCCACAGCTGATGCTTCTCTTTGTTGGTTGAAGTTCATAATTAGTGGAGTCAGATTGGGGTAGATAGATCAATTTGATATAGTCAATGCCAGTAATACTCTTCACAAAGCACAGCTCCAGGCTAGGCTAAATCTAACACAAAGCACAGGGTCCAATTGCCTCTCTATTTTGTATGCATAATAATATTTTTTTCCTCTCTCTCTTTTTAAGGTTGCTCTTGGATCTGAAGTGTCTACAAAAAGTGCTGGATCCATTACACTTCCATCATCAGTCATGACAAATTTGTCACCAGAAGCTCAGCACCAGGCTTCTAGAATTACCTTCAACTTTTTTGAGAAGACAACTCTTTTCCAGGTATGCCAAACATCTTCAGACTTTAGCTTTGGTGTATTGTGGCTATAAATACATTTTAATACAATTAACATGAGGGTGTTTTTTTCTCTCTCCCCAGGATCCCTCACTGGACAATTTGTCCCTGATCAGTCATGTTATATCATCAAGCGTTGCTAACCTCACAATTAGCGACTTGAAGACAAATGTTACTGTCACACTACAAAATGCCAGCCCTACTCAGGTACAAATGCAATTTGACCAGTTAACAAGCTTCTGTTGCTACAGAACACAGAAATGAAATGGTCTCATCACAAAAAGGGTCTAATTTACATTAGGCAGACAAGAAAAAATAGCCACATGGAACAGCTGAGATATGATTTGATGGTGGTAAAGGAGCAAGAAAGGAAAAATTCTTGGGGTGGGTGTGTGCACATTTATCTATAAATGAGAAATATGTGTAAACAGAAAGCTGATTTTCTTTTTATTGTATTGTTCATTGTACATGGTTTAATTTCAAGGTGTCTTGGAGATAACAATCTTTTCTCCCCGTCTCTCCAAACAGGGGAATTTTGTCAGATGTGCCTTCTGGGACTTCAGTAAAAATGGTATGCCTGTGTGGTTCTGTCTTTTAAATTTTATTAATTCAATCAGTTTATATTCAACAGCAAAAAAACCGCTTACATCTGTCCCGTATATAGAAGACTACTACAAAACTAAACAATCCAACAGTAGCAACCACTAGTTTAACTTGCATTAACTTTGCAATAGCTTAAAACTCTACCAGTTATATATTAACAATGGAACCTTTTAATTCCTGGCAGGTGGCAAAGGAGGCTGGTCCTATGATGGCTGTGTAGTTAAAGAGAGAAGAACAAATGCAACCGTCTGCAGCTGCAACCATCTCACGAGCTTTGGAGTTTTACTGGTAATGCCTGTAGTATATAACCAAAAGCTGCAAAGCGGTTCCTTATGCCACTAGGTCTTAATGGGTGGCTTGCCTTGTGGCATAGAAAGGTGGGGGAAATCACGGGAATATACCTGATTGCAAAGTCCTTTGGATTGAAGTACCTGGATTGTGGTATGAAAAGAGACTAATATGTGCTTAAAAACTAGTATGTGCTAAGGCACATGATCCTAGGTTCATGCATGGGAGAAAGAAAGAGGTTCAGTTCAGGTGTACATATATCAGTTTATTTAGCTGAGACATGCACAAACTTTGTCCCCATATACTCCACCCGTTTGCTGCTGCTTCCTTCCTTTTCCAAGTGTTCTATGGAAGACTTCTTTCCCAATTAGGATGTGGTTGGAAATTATGGTTAATTTACTTAGGAAGTCTTCAGATGCTGGTACGCTCAGAAGATGAAGGTGTGGCCTAAGGACAGAGCATATGGGCACAAGGCTTGTGTAGATATCTCAGTTTGGTAAAACCAGATATTTATGCTTGAACTGAGCAAGAGAGATTAAGGTAGATTAAGTTGGATTTTGTAATCTCTTTGTAAAAATATGGATAACACGTAGCATTTTTAAAAGAAATGATTTATCTAGAGCCGCCTTACTGTAGAAATCCAGGTGTTGGTTGTTCTGGCAGTGAATAACCAGAACGTGGCTTGTAAATGAAATTTGTTCTCATGCTTCAAAAGAAAACATTTATTATTTCCTTTGCAGGATTTATCAAGAAACGCCACTACTATATCTCCCACACAAAGGCTGATTCTAACATTCATCACGTACATAGGCTGTGGCCTTTCAGCCATTTTTCTTTCTGTTACTCTTGTTACATACATTGCATTTGAGTAAGTACCTGCTCAGTTCTAATCATATCATAATGATGGTTATTATTTACTGCATCTATTATTTATTTATTCAAGGTATTTATAGACCAGTTTTCAGGTGGACCTCACAGAGTACCTTTCATAGGATTATTACAGCAATAAGTGCTGGTTTGTTTGTTTGTTTTTTAAAAAACTTGTTTGTTTGAAACCTATATTGAAGGACATTGATATTTTGCTATAGCTGAGAGCAAATTTCAGAAAAGAAACAGCTAAAATTTAAAACAACCTTGGATTATAATAAAGTTTTGTTTATGTGAAGTCAGGGATAGAAATTGCCTTATACTGAATAAAACAATATACATATTTTTAAAAGCATCGTCTTGTCTTTGCAATTGACATCGATACAAAGAAACTCATTGAACAAATTTTGCAGTACGTGGCATGCCTTAGTGGACTGGTTAGACTCCAAAAATATTGTTCTCAAGAAGAATTGATATGACCTGGAATTTAACTTCTTGTTCTGTTGTCATGCAAAAACATAAGTAATCCTACGCCCCACCTTTTGTGTTCTAATCTGTGTTGTTGTTTCTTCCCACACCTGTTGGAAAAAAGAAGAGTGTATATTCAGTAATTTCACAATTTCACTGTAAGAACAGGGACATAAATGAATCAACTATTAGATGCCACTTTTCTTTGGAATAGTGATTTATTGCCCCAAAAGGCAATGTATCTGTTTTTCAAAACATTTTTGTTCTAATTTAGTTATAACAAAAAATATAAACTATTCCATTTGTGTTACTATCTATTATTATAGATAATTAGCTTTATCCAGACTTGTTCTTTTGCAAATGGAAATACTCATTCTGTTTGCAGAAGAGGTAAGAGTCAAGGGAGGGTTTTGCTGGAAGAAGCAGAATTGGCGAATATTGCCTGCCCGCTTCCTCCAGGAAAAATTAGGGACCATGCTAATTTTCAAAAAATTATAATAAAAATAAAATAAAATATTAATAAATTACTGATCAAGCATGTTTTTAAACTGCACTTTTTACACTTGTCTTTCACATGATTTTAGAATTTCAAGATACCCTGGAATTTATTAATTTCTGTTGCAGCTAAAAATTAGTAAAATTTCATCTGCACATATGGTCTTTGAACTACAGCTGGAAAAGGTTATTTGTGTCTCAGATGGCATTAAGACCATTAAGATTGTCACTTTTCTTGAATATTGTGATTGATATTGATGCAGGTGATGTTCATTACTTGTTTTTATAGGAAAATCCGAAGAGATTATCCTTCTAAAATCCTCATTCAGTTGTGTGTTGCTTTGCTTCTTCTGAACCTGGTTTTTCTCCTGAACTCCTGGATTGCTTTGTATAAGAATGAAGGCCTGTGCATCTCAGTTGCTGTATTTCTTCATTATTTCCTTTTGGTTTCTTTCACTTGGATGGGCCTCGAAGCCTTTCACATGTATCTGGCCCTTGTCAAAGTGTTCAATACTTACGTTAGGAAATACATCCTAAAGTTCTGCATTGTTGGCTGGGGTAAGTATTTCTTTCTGGATTTATCTTTGAAATGAGAATATATATGTCCTTCTAAATTTTTTAGAAGGATGGAATCCCATACTCACCTGAGAGTACAGCAATTGAACGCAGTGGGGCTTTACTTCTCAATAGCCATATATAGGATTGCACTGTTAGTTGCTAATGGGAGATCTATACACAGAGCAAATGTGCTGCAGTAGACAGTGTGATAGAATTAGACTAGGATTTAGATTTCCATGAGATGTTGAACTCAGCTACATTAGTCAAATTACATTATAAATGCATTATAACACTGTGACACCAGATGGTGCTGTAGAGCTGAAATTGCAATTCGGTGATATTTTCCATTGTGAGCTTTACAGTGTTTTTTCCCCCAGAGCATTTTCAGAGCGTTTTTTTATAGCTGTATAGATCTAGCCATAGATTCAAACCCCCTTCAGCTGTGAGACGCATCTAGTCTTAGGCAAATCACTATCTCTCCACTTAGCCTACTACACAGTAGCTTTTTTTATTAAGAATTTAATTGATTCAGTTTAACTGAAATGAAACAACAAAAGAAGTAAGTGTTGTTGCAAGGATAAAGTAATGTACCATCATGTATGCTTAGTGAATTTTAAAATAATAGGATCATTATACAATTTTTTGCAGCTCAGAATACTTGTCTTTTTTAAAAAAAAATAGTCAGGCACAATTTCTTGGAAACTTGTTCAGCAATTAATATTCAGAGGGAATCGGGATGTTATGGCTTGTAATAGTGAACAAGAGCATTGCATAGGTACATTGCATAGGCCTACCATCGCTTCCTTCAGTTTCCAAGCAGCATTGCAATAGCATACCTGCCCTTGGCTGAAATGATAGCAATGGGGGCTCTAGGCCTACCTGAAGAGGGCATTCCAAAGGCAAGGAGTGCTGCTGAAACAGATCTGTCTGAGCTCTCAGAAAAAAAAGATTTGTTTATACACATACATAGTCATGTGTTTTTCTTCTGACAGTGATGTCAGCAGACTGCTTTCGAGTATGCTAATCTGTGGGATTTCAACTCCTTCTAGGAAACCTGCTATGCCACATAGTGCTGTTGTAAATATTTTAAATGTATATGTATTGCTCTGAATATTTGTAATATCAAGTAGTGCCCATCCACCAGCATGATGTGTCTTCAAATTCCTAGGCCCCTGCATCCCTCCCTGCACGTCCCCAAAATCTGCTCTGGAAGGTCAGAGCATCATCTAGAGTAGATTTGAGGAGCGGCATGCAGGGCGGTGCAGGGGAACAGAGGAAGGAACCATTCCAGTCCTTTGTGCAAGCAGAGTCTGCTCCCACGACGTTGTATTTCATCCTAAATACATGTTTTACTGTTGTTTCTATACAGCTGTTCTTATTGCCACCTCTCCAACAACCTAAGTATGTTTTTGCTATATTTTCCATACACCTAATGCCTTTTTATCTTTCAGGGGTACCAGCAATTGTAGTAGCCATTGTACTGATAATATCTCGAGATAACTATGGACTTGGCTTTTATGGAAAGTTTCCCAACGACTCAAATGATGAATTGTAAGTCAGCAACAACCGCCATATGCTGAAAGTATGAAGTTGCTTAAGTAAAAATCACACAGGGATTATTTTTGCTCCTCTTAATAATCATTCTTAAGGTCCTACGCCATATGTGTGACTGAGTTAGTACCATACATTTCTCTGGAATGATGGAAGAAAAAGAAATGATATAAAATACAGATGTAAAATTAAAAGCATATATTTAAAACATGATTGTGCCCTGAATATAAAGAAACAAGATATTTCATTGTGTTACTTTAGGTGTGATATATCCTTTTGAATGCACTTGATTGCAGCGATAGAAAAAGTTAAAAATTTAAACCAAGTGAAAATCTGATTAAATATATATTTAATCTGTAAAGATAGCCTGCAAGTAAGGTAGATGTGTAGCGGTCTCATCAAAACTGCAGACTACATGGCCCAATTTTTTTTTATTCTGTTGCATGATGGGATGCTGTTCTGCGGGGGGGGGGGGAGAGAAAGGGCTTTACTGTACATGGAACTAGTCACGTGACTTTCTCAGTTTAGAGCTTTTCATTTTCAAAATGTTTATGGAACTAACTTTTCATATCCCGTTTGTTTTGGTTTTTTTTTAGTTGCTGGATTAAAAATGATATTGTGTTTTACATCACGGTTGTGGGATACTTCTGCACAATATTCTTGTTGAATATCAGCATGTTCATAGTAGTGCTGATTCAGCTTTGCAGAATCAAAAAGAAGAAGCAACTTGGTGCCCAGCGAAAAACCAGCATCCAAGATCTCAGGAGTGTTGCTGGCCTCACATTCCTACTGGGAATTACTTGGGGATTTGCCTTCTTTGCATGGGGTCCTGTAAATCTTGCATTTATGTATCTCTTTGCCATCTTTAACACCTTGCAAGGTATGTTCTTGGAGTTGTTTTTTTTTAAAGTAGATCGTATTAAGACAGAATTAACAGAATACTTATAGCACTCTGTACAATGCACACAAAGCACTATCTGGATGCAATCCTTTGGTGTAATAGGATCAGTTGAATCCTCCTTGATGATCTAGCAGTTTTATAAATAATTAAAAAACCAGGTAAATCCAGTGTGTCCCTTAAACTTTAACACATTCTTTTTTTGCAGGTTTTTTCATTTTTATTTTCTACTGTGTAGCGAAGGAGAATGTCCGCAAACAGTGGAGAAGGTATCTGTGTTGTGGAAAGTATAGACTGGCTGAAAATTCTGGTAAATATTTTTTTTAAAAAAATGTTAAAATGTGTGTAGTCTCAGTGAGTTGAATCTAAAGGTGCTGTGATAGCTCAGTTGGTAGAGCATGAGGTTCTTAATCTCAGGGTCCTGGGTTCATACTGGGCGAAAGATTCCTGCACTCCCGGGGGTTGGACTAGATGACCCCCAACTCTACAGTTCTCCGATTCTATGTATCTTTGTAAGCAGAAAATGCTTACAAAGCACTGTTACAAATGGTTCCCCTGCGGGGGACGGGACAGTGCTGTGCAGAGGAGAGACTGGGAAGACACGCTTGCATGAACTCTGAGCTCGGGTAAGGCTTCTTTGACTGCATCTAGAATTTACATTTTTCACTGTTGCCAAATAAATTTACCAATGTCAAACAAACCATTTTCAGACCATATACAGTGGTACCTCGGGTTAAGTACTTAATTCGTTCCGGAGGTCTGTTTTAATCTGAAACTGTTCTTAACCTGAAGCACCACTTTAGCTAATGAGGCCTCCTGCTGCTGCTGCTGTTGCACCGCTACCGCACGATTTCTGTTCTCATCCTGAAGCAAAGTTCTTAACCCGAGGTACTATTTCTGGGTTAGCGGAGTCTGTAACCTGAAGCGTCTGTAACCCGAGGTACCACTGTATTGGTTTGTTAGTGTAATTTATATACTGTTTCTAACTCTGTAATTATGCAATCAGCAGAAACTGTTCTGCAGTGTTTATCAAAGCACAAGTTGCCATGCTATTTGAAGCAGATTAAAAATCAATTTTATGAAACTGGGTTTTTGCCATTAGAGAACTTTGGTATTAAGAGAAATTGGATAGTCAACATTTTCTAAATTACCCAAGGATAAAACAACAATAAAAAAATGTAACGTACTGGCAAAATCTATAGTTATAAATCCACTGGGGGGGGGGAATAGGGGCTTTATAGATATGAGGTTTAAATTACCTTATTAATTGCACTTTTGAATGGGGCTTTAACATACCTAATCATTCTTTTGTAATCCTTATTTTGCTGTAGATTGGAGTAGAACTGCTACAAATGGATTAAAGAAGCAGAATGTTAACCAGGCAGTATCCACTTCCTCCCATTCTTTGCAATCAAACAGCAACTCCACTAATTCCACCTCAATGCTCATGAATAATGATTACTCAGCGCAAGCAAATGGGAATGGTATGTATACAGTACTAAGATACTCAGCTTCTATACTGAACCAGTCAACTGGCTCGAGTTCTAACAAACTTTTTTTTAATAAACATTTCAGGCAATGTCTCCAGTGAGAGGAACGGCGTTTCTTTCAACGTGCAGAATGGCGATGTCCGACTTCCTGACTTTTCAGGGAAACAGCTCATATTTCAAGAGAACCATGACACAGGCCCTAAGAAATCTTGCATTTCACTTAGAAGGACTTCAAAGAGAGGGAGCCTGCATTTTATTGAACCGATGTGACATTATTAAAAGTTGCTATTGTTTCACATAGTGACATATAGGTTTATTTTAACCGTTTTACATAATGTGAGAAGACTACCCCCCCGCCCCAGAAAAGGACATTATTTAATATATAATAGCAAAGCTTCAAGGCAGCCTCCGATGGTCGAAAGAGTTTGTATTGTTTTTTCTTCTAACGTTAGTGAAATTAATTGACAAGGTACATTAGACGTAGCATCGTGACTGGAAAACACGACCGGCTAAATTGTGGGGGGTTTTTTTAACAGTGGATGTTACAAGTTCCTTTTACAAGTTCAACTTTCAGTTATGAATAACTCAAAACATTGTACAGTAATGTTGTATTACTATAGATGCGAAACTGAAAAAGATGCTTAACAGCGAGATCCTTTACATGTCTGTTCAGAAATAAGTTCCAAGGAACTTACTCCTAGATGTGTGTGTAGGTTTGCCTACATAGTAATATGTGATGTCTGCATCTTTTAATAGGATGTAGTCATATATATAGTATTGTATATAGACAAAACAACAACTACCTTTGATTATCCTTTATATTTATTTCTTGTAAATTAAGTTTAATATTCCTTTGTATAGAAAAAAAATAGTTGTGCAGAGTTTGAAGCCTTATTGTAATTATAAATTTATATGAAGTGAATTATTTCAGTTTTCCTCGAATACTTGTGTAAGTATATACAAAAATGTGTCTGTGAAATAATTTAAAATGGTCATATACAAGTTGGGAAGACATTAGATTGCAAGTATGACTTCTATAGGTGAGCTTGCTCATCACAGTTTAAGAACACATGAAAGCCTATTGGGATTATTATTATTTTAATCTACAATTTAAAGATGGTTAGAGGACAATCTACCACTTTTTCTCCCCAGAATGGTGGTGTCATGTTAAAAGAAAACCACTCACAGGTGTTTGGGCTTGAAACAAATTATTCAAGCATTGGTGATGCCATGTCATTTACCAGGGATATAATAATAATAATAATAATAATAATAATAATAGTAGTAGTAGTAGTAATTTATTATTTATACCCCACCCATCTGGCTGGGTTTCCCTAGCCACTCTGGGCGGCTTCCAACAAAGATTAAAATACAATAATCTATTAAACATTAAAAGCTTCCCTAAACAGGGCTGCCTTCAGATGTCTTCTAAAAGTTTGGTAGTTGTTTTTCTCTTTGACATCTGGTGGGAGAGCGTTCCACAGGGCGGGTGCCACTACCAGAAGGCCCTTGGCACTGGACCTCAGTGTCCGGGCAGAACGATGGGGGTGGAGACACTACTTCGGGTATTCTGGGCCGAAGCCATTTAGGGCTTTAAAGGTCACCATCATACACACACACACACACACACACACTAGCGGAAATCCTTCTCCTGAAGGACTGCTTCAGAGGGGGAAGGAAGGGATAGTCTTCGTGTTGCCCCTAAAGCATTGCTTCAGGGAGGGATTTGTAGTTCCTTTATATCACCGCAAGTCCTTCAGCAAACACTATTAACTCTTCATCCCTGCTTAGGGCTAACAGTTATGCATAGCCACTTCTGCCAGGGATGTTTTCGAGCAGCAGATATATGTGTACACGAACCATTCATGGTTGGAATCAGTTTGGGGAATCAAGGGACACACGGGATCATTTTGACAAGCAGTCTTTCACAAGTGTGCTATACCAGTCCTGCATGCTCTTAATACATCTCTGTAAAGTGCAATTTAGCACACACATAGCTTTCGTCAAAGTCAAAAGTGACCAAGTGCCTTGGGTATCTGATGATCAAAAAGGCAGTTCTATTTTCCATCTTCCTAAGATATGTTAACTGGCAGGTGATGGTCATGGAGCTTGGAGCCAATGGTCAGGGAAGCTCCAAAAGGTGCATCCTCATTTTACTGCATTAACAATATGACTTATGAACAATTAGCATAGCGTCACACGCCTCTCCTTTAACCTTCTAGACTGAATGCTGATTTTATGCTTAGACCACTTTTCATTATGAGTAATAGAACTGTTTATCCTTAGCTGCAAATTCTTGACACGTAACCTGTACAAAGATAATGAAACCAGCAAATGTCTTGTAATTTCATTTTTTTAGTAAATAATTCTGTTAGCTGCCTAGTAGATTTTGCTGGGTTGGTTTTTTTTAAAAAATGAAATTTTGCTTACGCTTTTAACTTTTAATCTTCAGTGGCAGGAGAGAAATAAACAAATACATATTTCTGCCAGTTATGTCTAGCCTAAGAAACGTTATGCCATAATCTTAATTATAGCATTATAAGGCTGTTAGTCTTTAAGGTGCCACATGGCTACTTCTTTTTGCAACAACTAGCACATTATCCCTCAATAAGCAAGTGACATTCACCCACCTCATGCTTTTCTTTTGAACTTGCTTTTGAACCTGCTTTTCTTTTGAAATGTGTGTAAATGCTGGCATACTAGGTGATGCAGGTTCCACAAAATGCCACAGTACAGTGTCTGGAAAACCCTTCCAAAAATCAGTTTTATACCCTTTATGTGTATTTAAATGGTACAATTTGGAAGTAACATTGAGAATTGCTCTGGAAGTAAACTACTTGTTGCACAGGTAGTGTCATCAGGAAAGGTTCTGCTGAAGACAATTGGGATTCCGGATGACATTAACAGATTGGAGAACTGAGCCCCAACCAACAAAATGAATTTCAATAGGGGCAATGTAAGGTTCTATATTTAGGAAGGAAGAACCATATGTGCAAATCTAGGATCAGGAGGGGACACCTGTGAAAAGGATCCAGGGGTGTTGGTAGACTACGAGCTTAACAAGAGTACAAGGCAATGCAGCAGCAAAAAAGGCTAATGCTATTCTAGGCTGCATCAACCGAAGCATAGTGTCGAGATCAAGGGAAGTCATATTATCACTCTATTCTGCCCTGTATCCAGCTCTGGGCAACACAATTTAAGAAGGATATTGGCAAGCAGGAATGTGCAGAGGAGGGTGACCAAGATGATAAAGGGTCTTGAAAATAAGCCTTATGAGGAACAGTTTGGGTGTGTTTAGCCTGTGAAATATAGGAGGCTGAGGAGATATGATAGCCATCTTCAAATATCTAGGGGTTGTCATATGGAAGATGGAGCAAGCTTGTTTTCTGGAGGGTAGAACCCGAACCAATGGATTCAAGTTACAAGAAAGGAGATTGACGGAACATCAGTAAGAGCTTCGACGGTGGAACGGTCTCCTTTAAGAGGTTGTGGAGGTTTTTAAGCAGAGGTTGGATGGCTTCCGCTGAGATTCCTGCATTGCAGGGTACTGGATTAGATGACCCTCGAGGTCACTTCCAACTGTACAGTACCATTATACGATTTATTAGCAGTCCAGGAACTTCCAATGCAGCAAGGCTGAGCATCTAAGCAGAGCGCGCGCGTAAAAGCTCAGCCCAGCTCTGCCTCGCGTCCGGCTCCCTTGCGCAACAGCAAAACAGCTTGCGAGAAAGTCCTGACAGGCTTACAAAGAGGCTTCATTTAAAAGCCAAACAGAACGGGCAGAATGCACCCACTGTGTTACATAACACGCAGGCGCAAAATGAAACCCTTCTCCTCCCTCTCGCATTCCCCCCACCCCCTTTTACCGGAAGAGAAGTGTAAATATTGTTATTTTTTTGCGGCTCACGTCTTTGCTGTCACATATATCTATATATCTTCGCAGACCTGCTTGCAATAAGAGGCGGGTTGTCTTCGGGATTTCGCCGGCCCGGTAACCAGTGTAATAAAGAGGAGGAACTATTTCTCGGGCCCGGGCGGCGCGTGCCTGGCTGCAACCTGACCCCGGGAGCTGGCCGCTGCGGGAGCCGCAAGAGCCTCACCCTCGCCGAGGGAGGCGCTCCCGGGGGACTGACGAGGCTCCCGGAAGAAGAGCCGCGTCCCGAAAGCGACCCTGAGCTTCCATTCCGGGGCGGTGGGGTGCCTGGGGAGGGGGGCGAGGGCGACAAGTCTGCCAGGTCGGGCAAGCGAGCAAGGAATGGGGCTTCTCTGCTGAGGGGCGAGAGCTGCCCTCCCGCTCCTTTCTGGAGAGCTCGCAGGAAGAAATAGCACCGCGCCATCCCGGAGAATGGGAATCGGGGGAGATCCTTGGCAGGTAAGGGCATCTCCGTTTGTGGCGCACTTGCATGATGTGAGTTAAGTGAAAGGGGGGTGGGGGCTGCCCGATGCTTTAGAATCGGAGGACGTTGTAGCCCTTCCTCCAAGACGTTCGGTTGTGTAGGCTGCTTAATCTTAGGAAAACGCACCTTTTGTTTTGTCAGTTGTTTTATTTATTTATATATATACCGCTTTCTTGCAGTAGTTAAACCTCTAGGTAGATAAAAGTGTTCAAAGAAGCAATAGGGGCCGTTAAAAATGATCAAAAGCATTTGTAGATATTTAAGATTAACAGTAAAAAGTGATTTAAAAACGTCAGGCTCTGTGCGTCTGGATAGGCTTGTCCAAAGAGAAATGTTTTAAGCAAAGTGCTAAAAAGTGAAGGCGCCTGCCTGGTATCAATAGGCGGGGAACTTTCAAAATGTAGGTGCCATTGCACTAAAACTGCAGAAGGATGTGCTGCTTGCAGCACCCACAGATTGAAAAAGTCAGGGGGGCACGTATTGGGTACGGTGGTCTCACGAGTAAACTGTTCCTAAGCCTGTGAGAGCTTTATATACGAATACTAACCCCTTAGACTTGGTTGGTCACAAATTGGGAACCAGTGCTGATCTCTGATCAGAAGTATTATGTGTTGGCAGGGTCTCACACCTGTCAGCACTTGTGCAGCAGCATTCTGTACTAAATGCAGCCAAGTGCAAGGGAAGCCCCACATAGTGTATTATATTATTATTATTTAAATTTGTGTGATGCCCTTCATCTGTAGCTCTCAGGGCAGTTCACAGCATAAAAACACAAAATACATAATAAAAAACAAAACAACAACAACACACACACACACACACACACACGTGTGTATTGCAGCTATTCGTTCTGGAAGTCACTGAAGGCATCTTGCCCTGAAACTCCTAATGACTGCTCCCATTGACTTCATAACTGCCGGGCTGAGAAGCATTCTTCCAATGCCTCTCTCTGGACTCTCTCCCAGAACCACTGTGGTATAATGCCCTCAATTCCTATTCCATGGAGCTTGCCCAGGAGGGTACTATGGTAGGTGGTATCAAAAGCCGTGGAGAGATCAAGAAGCAGGAGCAAGGTTGCACTCCCCTTATCCGGCTTGCTGTGAAGGTCATCCAAGGACAGTTGTTCAAGGATAGAGCACATTGGTGATGTTCTAAAGAAGACAATTCCAAAGAGTAGCCCTCATTTATAATAAAAAGCATCTAGCAACTTTCAGATATAAGCAGTTGAGGAGGACACCTGCTTTTAAAAAAGTAAAATAGTTATGCTAAAGTAATACCACAAATAGCAAGACACTGTAATACTCCAAGGCCTTTTTTTTTTTGCTAGCGTAGTCAAACTATCATTTTGTACCCTCCCTTCTGTTTGTTTTCTGTTCTCAGCAGTGTAACACTGTCATGTTACATCAATAGTACATCAAATGATAAAAGATGACCTGGTTACCATGGGTGTACACAGGTGGCGGCGGGGGCAGATGCCCCCCTAAATCAAGTAAATAAAAATACTTAACTGACCAATTGCATCACAAATAACTCAGTTCTGCCCCCCGTTACATAAAGATTGCCCCTTAAATAAATCCTGGCTATGCCCATGCTGGTTACTATTTTTATTTTCATTTTTAATTTCACTAGTACTACTATTGTGCTTCACATTACTTAACCAGAACGAAATGCTACCCCGCCCCCCACAAATTACTGGCCACTATTTCTAATTTAGGCCACAGTCCTATGCTTACGCTTACTTACCTTTGAACTCAATGTAAGCCCCTTTGAACTCAGTGTAAATGCATTGGGCAAAATGGGCAGACAGTAGCTCCCTCCAGGGCATTTCCTTCTCTGAGGTAGACAACTCTGGGATTCAGACACCTCAGACTTAGCTTGCATGTATGGCAAGGTCCTTCCTGAAGCCACATTTTGCTGTGCTGATTTCAAGATCCATTTATTTGGGTTGAGAAATAGAGATGGTGGTGGTTGCAGGGAAGACCTCCATAGTTTTAAATGCTTTGGAAACTGTTAATTTGAAAGAACGCAGCAGCATTTCTGCAGATTTGGTTGCATGCTTGATTCGGCAAGTTTGCTCCTACTTTGTGATGCGGGTGGCGCTGTGGTCTAAACCACTGAGCCTCTTGGGCTTGCTGATTGGAAGGTTGGCAGTTTGAATCCCCACGACGGGGTGAGCTCCCGCTGCTCTGTCCCAGCTCCTGCCAACCTGACAGTTCAAAAGCATGCCAGTGCAGCTGGATAAATAGGAACCACTGCGGCGGGAAGGTAAACGGCATTTCCGTGGGCTCTGGCAGTTGTCACGGTCCTCTGTGCGCCAGAAGCGGTTTAGTCATGCTGGCCACATGACCCAGAAAACTGTGTGTGGGCAAAC
Source organism: Podarcis gaigeae (assembly GCF_964106915.1). NCBI lineage: Eukaryota > Metazoa > Chordata > Lepidosauria > Squamata > Lacertidae > Podarcis > Podarcis gaigeae. Next base: position 42,939,622 of record NC_139677.1, on the reverse strand, counting down.
TCCGGCTCCCTCGGCCTGAAAGCGAGATGAGTGCCGCATCGCCATAGTCACCTTTGACTGGACTTAATTGTCCAGGGGTCTTTTATCTTACCTTTTACCTTTTATGTTTCTCAGGGTTTTATGAGGGCAGTTGTAATCCATGTGCAATGGTTCTTGGTTTTGTTATATACACAGCTAGATGTCTCACGTGGACATAAGATACTGTTGATGACCTTTAGCACAGAAAATGGAATTGGAATGAGGGTGGAAGCTGGATTGTATGTGCCTATGGAGTATGGATATCATTTCAAGGGTACAGTAATATACTAAACAGCTAATATGAGAAGTAGTGAGTTTGCTTCCATGTAACTGTGTATAGGGTTGCTGCTTTAAGAGTATAGTTGAGACGGTGAATATATGTAGGCAAAAGGAGAAACTCCCTGGCTATTTTGTTGACAACTGCTCTGTTTATTTTGGGAGAAAGATGCCTGCTACCATCAAGACCTACAATTCAGCCTGCTGATGGATGATTGAGCTATTAGTGCTAAAAGCTGCTAGAAAGACATTGGCGCCTCCAGCCACCCAGCCTTTCTCTTGAAAAATGAGGAGCAGAAGCAACTCTGGAGTCCGTTTAGACGGCTACGCCCGGCTTGTTCAACAGACCATTTTGAGTTATCAGGTCAGTGCCACTACTTACAGGTGAAAGGGTTGTTTCTGTTTTTAACAACCCTCTGTTTTCATATTTATTGTTAGCAATCATTGTTTGCTTGCATGTCAGAGCATTTGCTCTGACCTGTAAGATGTTTGCTTTAGCTAGATGTGAAGAGAATATTTTGGATCATAGATTCATGGAATTGCAGAGTTGGAAGGGATCCCGAGGGTCATTCAGTCCTGCACCCTGCAATGCACGAATCTCAAGTAGATCATACATGATGGATGGCCAATCTCTGCTTTAAAACCTCCAAAAAAGGAGAGTTCACCACCTCTTGTGGGAGTCTGTGCCACTGCTGAACAGCTCTTACCAGCAGAAAGTTTTTCCCCCTGATGTTTAGTTGGAATCTCCTTTCTTGTAACTTGAATACATTGGTTTCCTACCCCCCAGAGCAGAAGAAAATAAGCTTGCTCCATCTTCCATGTGAGAGCCCTTTTGATATTTGAAGAGGGCTGTCATATCTCCTCTCAGTGTCCTCTTTTCCAGGCTGAACATACCTAAGTCCCTCAGTCATAAGGCATGGTTTCCAGACCGTTTATCATCTTGGTCACCCTCCTCTGCAGTCATTCAAGCATGTCAATATCCTTCTCAAATTGTGGTGCCCAGAATTGGAGACAGTACTCCGGGTGTGGTCTGACCAAGGCAGAGTGGGACTAAAGTCTAGATGTTTGATTTCCATGGGTACATTATTTCTGGGTGGATGGCAACAAATAACCAAGAAACGTTGGTGAGGCAGTCTGCAATAACTCACTTTTATGTGAGTTACCTTCCATAAAGTCCCAAGCATAGACATCATAATGGGCATCTTATTAGATGCCTATGTAATTCTACCGCTCCCTTCCAAAGTTCTTTGAGCAGGCTGAGAAGGCTTTAAATAGTTTTAAATGACTGGCAGATTCCAGTGATCAGAAGGGCACATTGCCCCCTTTTTAAGGAAATGCAGAATGTGGGCAGGGGTCTCTCTCATTCTCATGCCTCCACATGTCTATCTCTGGTGACAAAGTCATTGGCTTCTGCTGCTTTGGGATTTTGCTTACCAGCTGAGCTTGTATCTCCCCTGCTCCTTCCTATCAAATTTTAGCTGAGTTGAGCAGCTGATAATAAAATGTATGGAGTGTTTTTACTCTTGACAGATGCTTCGAGGGAATTTCCTAGCTCACAGGCTTCCCCCAGAGCTTACTTTCTCCTTCCTAGCTTGTCTGCCACATCTCTGCCTACTCCTCGCCTTAGAAGTCTGATACATGGTTAAGATGTTTGGCCTTTTGCAGACTGTGTGAAGTGATGCTTTGCTGTAGTTGCTGCTGCTGTTTTTTTCAGCACATGTAAAGTTTTCTTTAAGATCACCTGTACATCTCTCCAAAGTTTCTGAGTCCTGACATGTTAATCCTCCTCTCCATTTCCAACATTCACGCTGTGAGTGCCAATTCTCATGTAGCTAATACATAACACCCACCCATAAGATGGCTTGGGGGAACCCCAAGGTTTGCAAGAGTGTAAAGAAATCTTATGGGGGGAACTGAGGGGAATCCCCTAAATAGCCTAATGAGGGCTGAGCTTGCTCAGTGGCCATGAAATATGGAGGTCACATCCATTTAAAGCATTCTTTAACTGTCATGGCTTCCTCCCAAGAATTCTGGGAATAAATTGGTTAAGGTGGCTGTGAGTTGTAGCTCTGTGAGAAATAAACCACAGTTCCCAGGATTCTTTGGGGGAATCCATCTTTGTTTAAAGTAGCATAAGACCACTATAAATGCATGATGTGGATGTGCATACTGTTGGGAGGAAAACCAGGGAGAGGACTGGAATAGAATCCTGAACAGTAGCACTTGATCCAGTGAAACATTTTGCTGTAGGTCCCATGTGCATTATTCCATTTTTTCCACTTCATATCACTTACATGTTGTGCTGTTAGAGCCGCTTGTACATTTATTCTTATTTTAACAAAATCTATATGCCACTTACTCAAACAAAGAACCTCAAAGCGGTTTACAAAGGATAATAAAATATTCATTAAAAATACCAATAAAAGCAAACATTAAAAACCAGGTAGTTTATATATAGATATAGTCAGTTATTTTAAAACAGTTATTCCTAAATCACTGATTCTTAAATCACTGTTTAAATTCTTAATATTGCATGCTAAAATTACATGCCTTGTTTGGCTTGCTGAAGCCAATAAAGTTTTTAGCAATATAGCACAAAATTGGCACCATCAGTTTCCATGTGTAGGTGCCACTATCAGTAATACTAATTTGGCTAACAAGTACCTGTGTCTTTTAACCACACATATATTTGTTAAATGGATAATGGTACATCTGTCATGTTTGGATACATTCTGCTACATGGAAATGATACAGGTACAGGAGAATAGTCTCTGTGACTCTTAGGATAGATGTGCCTATAATTGTAGGCACGTGGTTGGCTGCTAGTATTTATTACGTTGTGGCTAAGAAATAAACCATGAGCATTGCAAAAATCTTAGGTAAAGAATAACTAGAGCCATTGGATACATTTGGGCCACTGGATAAGAATAACAAAATGCTCAAATTATCCACTTTGTTGAGCTGAAGGCACCCTATGAGAGAGAGCAGTAGTGTCTTTTGAGGGAGCCTTCAGTTAAAATACTTTAATCTGCAGTGATGAGAGCAGGATTTTTTCCATGAGTCACTTTCCAAATATACTTCTCACATAGAAGTGTATGCTGGAGTAGGACAGAATAAAGGGCATAATGCAGATTGCAGACCCTAAAGGTCATTGACAACTTTGACACCAGGCTATGTCAGGAGCAGACTCTACAGATGACAATTAGTATTGTGTTTAATATTGTCTGCTGGAATAAGACATCACAATACCAGGCAAACCTCATTAGAAAACTAAGGAAGATATGCCACAACAAGTCCAGTGCAACTCGAAAAACTGAGTCACGTTTTACTTAACTTGAGGGAAACCTTGAAATATAGAATTAGGAAGGCTCCATGCTGTACGTGCCAGAGATCCACTGTGGTGTCTTTATGTGCATTTATGAAATTCTTCTGAAGTCAATAGAACCTCTTTAGGATGAGACATGGTGGGTACAAATCTATTTTTGAGAGTGGCATCTTTCTTTTCTTCCTCCCTCCATCCCACTCTTCTTAAAACTCTTTTCACACAGCAAATGCCTTGGTTTCCTACTTTCATCTCTTTAGCCTGTGCATGCATCCAGTGCAACAGGATTCTGGGAGGGAATGGGCCATCTGTGGGCTCCTCTCTGGTCCCCATCTCAGTCCCATTATGCTGCCTTCCTGTATACATAGGTAGTGCGGGAGAGGGAGATAGGGCTCCAATTAGTTTTTTTAGCTAAACCAAACCATGGTTTAGTGTGAAAGACCAAAATTTCCCAGAGCAAAGATCGTGGCTGCAGTGCTCTTTCCCCAGTTCTGCTGTTGTTCTGCCACCTGTGGCTAAGCTGTTATTTGGCTTAATGTTGCACCCCAACCTGGGCTTGTAGCTTTCGTGGCTCCATACCAAAAGCTATAATCAAGGTTTGTTATTGGTTTACTGCTTTTGGTTTGCTTGGGGGAGACATACTATGAGCTTGGGTTTGGGTGTAACACAAAGCCAAACTGTGTGGAAGCGGCAGGAGGGCTGGATGAGGAGTGCTGTTGCCACATCCTTTGCTCTGGGAACCCACATGTATGCTCATTTGCACTAAGACATGGTTTGTGTGTGACCTGGGTTGTGCAAGCAATGTGCCTGCAACACAAGTGGATCAAACTCTGCTTGTGTGTGCGTTTTAACCAAACATTCATTGTTTGTCTGTTTGTTTTTAACAAGGCATGCTATCTGCATTCTGATTCTTATGAGAAAACCACACAGTTTTATTTCATCACTGAGATGGCTCTAGCATCACTGCACAGCTACAGCGAATCTGATGTTATGTAAGCTGTTGTGTTTACCAGAACTGCACTGTGGGCTAGACACTGATTCCAGCTCAAATGGGTTTCTTAAATTGTTAATTGTTCTAACAAAGACATTAGAGCTGCAGAATGGTTACACCAGTGTAGCTGAGGATCAAATTTCTTCTTCTTCTTCGGTATTATGCACATAGTTTGAATATCATCATACAGAAAAAAGATAACACATTTGCAGGTTTGTACAATGTTACAATTCTGCATGTTGTGTATACTTATCTGCAAGTATGATGGTAGATACACAGCTTTGGTAAACTGTGTTAGTACAGTCTCAGCCAAATCCTCGTCTCAGGTGAATCCCTAGTGATTTCACTAAGATTCCCTTGCAACAAAATCTGTTCATGCAGAGTTATTTTCAGTGCCAGAACCATGGCACATTAGTTTTGTAATCACAGTCTGATCATGTAATGGCTGCATTCATTCATAAGCCAAGAACCTTGGCTTAATAAACTATTCTGTGCATGCATTCTGGTGCTTGACTCTTGCTTTGCTCATCACCTCAGCCTTCCCCTGGCATGAAGGGGCAAGTGAGCCAGTGTAGCGTGAAATCGAAACCCAGAATCCTGGTTTGTTTCTCTCCCACCTGCCAAGTCACTGGCCAGGGTTCAGTTAAGGTTTGCTGTTGGCTTATAAATCCTGACTTGTTAGGGACGAACAAACCACAGTCCAGCATTTGGATGTCACCCCAAGCTGTTTTGTGTACCTGCTCATGCCAGGTGGAGAGTGAGGTGGAAGGAATCCGTATTGTGCACAGTATAATTTGTTAAGCCAAGGTTTCTTGGCTTATCGTTACATGTGAACGCGGCACTGGGTCAGTAAGGCATATCAGTAAGTGGAGATTTCTGAGCCAGAGAGCAGCTTTGCACCCACCTGCTCCACGCTTACCACAGTAATAGTGCCTTCCGCCTGCTCTCCTTCATTCCCATTTGCTGCAATATTTCAGACTCCAGTTCCTTATCATAGCTACTGAGGGTTGGCATGCGCCCAGCAAACAGCATTAACACGATGGCACATAAGGAACTTCCCATCCATCAGCAAGATACTAATGGGACCAGAGACGTACCTTCTTTTGGACTTGCCAACTTCACTTAGCAGCTGTCCAAAATAGAAAATGATTGAACGATAGGACTCTGAACAGTATGAGATCTACAAACCTTGAGAACAACCAGTTGGGTGTTTGTTTTTGGAGTCCTGAGACAGAGTACCAAAAAAGCATCCTGAAAAGATGCATTGTGTCCTTCCAATTTTGCTTTGATCTGTGCCTTTTGCACAGGAGTGTGGCAGCACCGATCCTTTGGAACTCCCTGCCTATTGATATCAGGCCGTCACCTCCACTGTATTCCCTTTGGTGCCTGCTGAAGGCATTATTATATAGACAAATCTATATATTAAAACTTCGTATGAGTTTTAATTTGTTTTAGTCTATTGTATTGTGGTTTTACCTTTCTGTATGGTTGTAAATTTTTAGTGATAATTTCATTGCTTTATCTTTTCTGTTGAGTTTTCCCCAACAATCAAGCGGTATATACATTTTATGAAATAAACAAATAGAATACAATGATATTTCACCAATGTACTTACCATGAAGGTTCCTACCTATGTGCTTTAAGCAGGCCGGTGCAGAGATTGTCTGAGGCCTGTGCAGGAATCTTATTCTTGGCTTGACAGTGTAACGCTGTCAGGCTCCTGGCAGAGGCCCCAGGCCAGCTCAGCCCCCAGAGGCCTGGGGCAAGGCTACCCATCCCCCCCTGCATGTGCCTGGCTCTAAGTACCATGGATGTGAAAACAGGGAGTTGTAGAATACTTTTCTTTGCATGCACAACATCATGCTATTGCAAGCAGTGGAAACCAGCAGTGCAAAAGCACAGAGTGACGTCTGAGCTCAGTTCCTTTCTCACCACACCCTTCTCACTTGTTACCCCTTGTCCCTCTGGCACCAAGACATAATTTGGGCAAAACAAAATAAAAAAATTCCTTCCAGTAGCACCTTAAAGACCAACTAAGTTAGTTCTAGGTATGAGCTTTTGTGTGCATGCACACTTCTTCAGATACACAATTTGGGTAGTATGATTAGTTATGAGTCGGTGTCTTCCACAAGCACATGGGCAGTCTTTATGTTCACATGCTGTTTATTTATTTTTGTATCTTACAGCACAGCCCTAACAATGTCTTACTCAGATGTAAACCCTACGGAATTCTGTGGGGCTTACTCCCCGGTGTGGGGGGCTGGGATTAAAGCCTTAGATAATTCATTACCATGCAAGAGCAAATTTCAATTCCAAATCCAATTCCAAAATAAGTTGTGCAAACTCCTGTATATCTTCATTTAAAATGTAAGAAATGTTTTTAAATGCCATGGTTTTGCCCCAGGTAAGCTAACCCCTTAATTTATACTGTATTTTACTAAGACTTCATTCCCTCAAAAGTTTAATAATTAATAGGTTTAGGGATAAAGACTAAAATAGTCCACACACAACCCAGCTCTCCCTGTGACCTTGAAGCATAAGGACAGTTGATAACAGCCGTTGTGGCTCTGTAATATTTCACAACGTTTCAAAACCTAAAGATCATTCTCTGTTCCTGTGCACAGTCGGTTCCCCAGAAACCTCCTCCTTAGAATGTTCCATTACTCCTCTGGCTCTGAGCCCAGAATGAAGCTGCTAAAACACACGCCCTCCTTTTTTTTCTTCCCATAGCACAGAAATGAGTGCTGTAATTGACCTACGTCTAACATGCAATATTAGACAAAACTACAGGTTCCATACAGACATGTGAACCCGTGTGTGTGTGTTTGCCCCCCTTTAAAAAAACCCTGAATGTAGCTTCCAATACTGCAAATTTCAGTGTAGTAGCTGCAGGAGTAAAAAGCCTGCTCAGCCAACATTTCTCTGACCGTTTTTCTTCTCAAAAAGCCACACACACCCCAGCTGATTTTTAGCTTACAGGAAAAAAGTTAAGGCTATGTTTCCTTGTGAGGTGAAAAGCAATGGAGGAGTGGTTTTGAGGGGGGCAAGAGGGACATCCCAGATGGAAAAGTTTAAAAGAGTTCCTTTGCTTTGGCCTGGCATATGGCTTCTTCAGGCAGCTGTAGGGGCCTCATTGTTTTGCAATCCAAGCCCAACCATAATGTTCATTGGACCGCTGGTGATGTAGCAGCCACATGTAGGAAGAACACCCATGAGAAATGGAGAAATTCAAAATCATTGGCGTTTAAAGGCGAATCTACCTCATTCATACTTTCCAAAACAATACCTGAACCTATGATTCTATGGCTCCCCACTGAAATTTGCACTTCTCTGAATTTTGTGGTGTAGTTCTCTAGCCAAGTAATGTGTACAAAAATGCACACGCTAGGGCAAGGTGTGCTTAGAAATGCTCAGGCTGTTTAACCCTTTAAAAAAATCTTCTTTCAGAACCCTGTTACGGGACTGCTCTCCGCCAGTACTGAGCAAAAGGATGCTTGGGTACGAGATAATATTTATAGCATTTTGGCTGTGTGGGGCCTGGGGATGGCCTACAGGAAGAATGCAGATCGGGATGAAGATAAAGCCAAAGCATATGAATTGGAGCAGGTATGTCTTTGGATCACTATTTACTCTCTGTTATGATATGTAAAGATGAATTTATTTATTACTTACTCTACAAGTGAATAAACTATCATTTTCAGTGCATAGTGAATCCTGCTTAATTTATGGGTGGCATTAAAAAATTGTAAAGTGCTAAGATCAAAGCAATGGATGAGATTTGGGGGAAGCAGCCATTTGATGATTGACTTCATAAATCCATCACCCGCGTTTGAAGGACAATTAAGGGCCCCCCTTTGTACAGTAACGATATGTGAGCTTCTGTAGCTCCATTCACAGGCTCACCTGAAACAAGCTCAATTTTAGACCCAATTCCTAGCAGGCTCAAATTTTGACATTTTGGGTGCATTTCAAGCTTCATGGAAGCCAGATTTCCTCACAAGTTCCTTCTGATGTCCACTTCTCCAATCTCATCTGACGTTTATAGCGGCAATGTCAATCTTTCTTTCTTTCTTTCTTTCTTTCTTTCTTTCTTTCTTTCTTTCTTTCTTTCTTTCTTTCTCTCTCTCTCTCTCTCTCTCTCTCTCTCTCTCTCTCTGTCTTATTCTTTGCTATGGCCTCAGAAACTCAGGAAATATGTATGTCTTAGGAGGTGCTGCAAAGCATAACTGTTGCTGTTGTTTTTTATTGTTACTGCCACCACACAACCACCACCTGATAAGTTTCAGTGGAAAAAAGGAAGAGAGTGACTGAAATGGCAGAGGGAGCTAATGCTGGGCCTGGTGCAGAGCTAATCATGATCTTAATCCAAACCAAAAATATTTGGGATTTGCCTTTTAATTGAATGAGGAAAGCTCATGCTTCAAATTCCCCAACTTTGAACTACAGCAGCACAACTCCATGCACCAACATTTGCCTGCTGTGTGTCAGGGAGTCCTGACACTGTCCCTGAGGAAAACTCTGAGCTTCTATTTACAGCATAGGAATGATTATTTTAAAAAATTCTTTTGGTTCTGTGACCATCCAATAACTTTAGCCGTGACATAAAGCAATTGCTTATTGTTCTAGCTTGTATCTTTGTCATAAAATCAGGTTATGCAGCTGAGCAAATTGTTTTCTTAAATGTATAGGATGGTTTTGTAAATATTCTCTCTTTTTTTTACATGAGCATTGATCATTAGTTATTAAGACCCAAAATAATGTTTGCATGCTTTCTTTAATTATATTCCTGCAGAACGTTGTGAAACTGATGCGGGGACTTCTGCAATGTATGATGAGACAGGTAATGATAAACTGGATGACTTGTGTTCTGTTATTTTCAGTGGCATGACCAGATTTAATTATACCAATGCAATTTTAGGTGTGACGAATGGGACGCACTGAGGAAGGCAGGTTCAAACAAAGTAGTATTTTCGGCGTACCGAAAGTAGTACTTAGCTGCTCCTCTGAAACCATTTCCACTTGTGGGAGGGAAAATGCATTTTGTACTTTGCAAGCTAAAATGAGTCCAACTAAAATGAATTTAAGGGCAGCCTGCCATGAAATGGATATAACATATAAAACTATTTTAAGTGCATGTTCTATTTATACAGCATACCTCTCTAGTATAAATGAAATAATCCTCCTTCTTGGAATTGCAGTACACGAGTGGCATGAAGGAACAGTGGGAGTTATTGTCCCATGCAAATTGCAGGTGTGAAAAGACCCCCACTCTCTTTATTGCACCAGAGTGCAAATGACTGAAGACCTTCAAACACCTCCCCCCCCCCCAAGCCTAGATTCTGGCAAATGTCATCCTCTTCGCCCACTGGCTGCTTCTGCATGAAAATTTTTGCACTTGAGTGAAAATGGTGTAATTAACATTGTGTGTAGTTGGGCGCTTCAAGTGGTTAAAATAAAAAACACATAGTCTCCCTGTTTCCTTCTCCCTAGCAATTTCACTATAGGTACACATGTGAACTTACTGTACATGGTCAGCGACTGAGAGATTGTGTTCCATGTTTTTAATTTCACATTTTTATCCTTGGGCTAGAATCCACAACATTTTAGCCCCAGTGCAGTGTTTTTGGAATACTTTCTTATTATTGTGTGGTTGCTGAGAACTGAAAACACTACCTAATTCTGCCAGGCCCAAATATTGGCTAGGATGATGTCCATTTGGATATTTCCTTCCTTTATGTAAGTCCAGTGTTGTATAATGTTGTATAAAGGATGCCTGGTTTCTTTTTAGCGGCTCTGTTTCCCAGTTAGAAGCTTCTATCTGTGTGTCCGTCTTCCAAACAATCTAAGAGGCAGACCAACGTGACTGGCTGTTTACAGTAAATTTCCACAGCTCTATTCAAGAGACTTCATTGGTTTGTTGAAGAGGAAATAATTTGTTTTAAGAGGCCCACCCCCCTTTTAAATTATACTGTACCAAAATCTAGACTGAGGCAAAATTATTATTTTGAAAATGTTTATGACTAAAGGACTACTTTCAGAATATTGCTTCTTTTTCTTAGGTAGATAAGGTTGAGAAGTTCAAGCACACACAGAGTACCAAGGACTGCCTGCATGCCAAATATAATACAGCCACTTGTGGCACAGTAGTTGGAGACAATGAGTGGGGACATCTACAAGTAGATGCAACTTCCCTTTACCTTCTCTTCTTGGCTCAGATGACAGCATCAGGTAAGCTGCGTTGGAACTCATAGTTCTTTTCTAACTACAGTGGTGCCCCGCAAGACGAATGCCTCGCTAAACGAAAAACCCGCAAGACGGAAGGGTTTTCCGATTTTTTAGCGGCTTCGCAAGACGAATTTCCCTATGGGCTTGCTTTGCAAGACGAAAGCCCATAGGGAAATCTCCGGGGACAGTGGGGAAGCGCGCCTTCTCCTCTGTTCCCAGACCTGTCCTAAGGCTTGCGGTGGGAGGTCAGAGAACAGAGGACAAGGCGTGAAGGGCTTCTCCTCTGTTCCCGGGGCTTGCGGTGGGAGGAGGGTTTTTCCTCCCCATCGCCAACATTCAGAACAGCATTCTGAATGTTGGTGGTGGGGAGGAAAGCCCTCCTCCCACCGCAAGCCTTCAGGACAGGTCCGGGAACAGAGGGGAAGGTGCGCAGCGCTTCTCCTCTGTTCCCGGACCTGTCTTGAAGACTTGCGGTGGGAGGAAGGTTTTCCTCCCCACCGCCAACATTCAGAAGGCTGTTCTGAAGGCTGGCGGTGGGAAGAAAAGCCCTTCTCCCCCGCCAGCTTTCAGAAGAGTTCCCGCCTAGGCTGCGGATAGCAGCCTGCTGCCCCGCGCGAGGGGTGCTCTGCTTAAGAGCGCCCCTCGCGCGGGGCAGCAGGCTGCTATCCGCAGCTTGGAGAGCCCTCTGGACCTCTTCTGAAGGCGGGCGGGGGGCAAAAGTCTTTGTCCCCCCTGCCTGCCTTCCTGGGGGCTTTTAAATCGCCCCGAGACAGCGGAGAATTCATCCGCTGTCCCGGGGCGATTTTAAAATGCTGGCGGGCGGCAGCGCTGCCGCCCGCCAGCATTTTAAGATCGCCCCGGACAGCGGAGAAGTCCTCTGCTGTCCCGGGGTTTTTAAAATGCTGGGGGACGGCAGCGAAGCCTTCGCTGCCGCCTGCCAGCATTTTAAGATCGCCCCGGGACAGCGGAGAAGTCTCCGCTGTCCCGGGAAGGCAGGCGGGGGGAAGCAAAGACTTTCGCCCCCCCCCCCGCCGGCCTTCAGAAGAGGTCGGGGGACAGACTGTCCCCGGACCTGGTCTGAAGGCGGTTTCCATAGGAACGCATTGATTGATTTTCAATGCATTCCTATGGGAAACCGTGCTTCGCAAGACAAAAAACTCGCAAGACGAAAAGACTTGCGGAACGAATTAATTTCATCTTGCGAGGCACCACTGTAAGGACATTTATATTCAGCAAGTAACATTTCACCCCTCAAAAAAAAACAAAAAAACACATTTAGTATCAGACTTGCCTTTAATTCTTTTAATATAGTCCATATGTCTGCTTAGTTACAGATTAGAGTGGACAAGTTGCCTTCTAGATCTCCTGTAGTTGTTTGAATGGCTTGACCTTCTGTGGAATGACAATGACTAACTACTGTGTTCCATTTTTATCTGGTTTTGAATCTGAACACTGTAAAATGGTTTTGTCAAGTTGTTCTTGGTTGATTGTTTTGCAAGGGACATCTTTCAACAGGGATGAGGAATCAGTAGCCCTCAAAATGCTGTTGGACTTCAGTTCCCATCAGCCCAATCTAGCGTGGCCAATAATTAGGCATGAAGGGGAGTTGTGGTCCAACAACTTCTAGGTGACTACCTCTGCCTTCAACGAAAGCACCTACTCATTCATGAATCCTTTTCATTTTTGTGCATGGGTACATGGTAACGCATATTTGCAATGTGTTACCAAGGACACTCATCCTATAGATGACTGACAGACTGCCTACCAACAGATGGTTGTTTCAGTACTTAACAATCTGTACTTTAAATGCTACTTATTGCCAAAGAATTATTTTGCTTTACTTAAGTGTTTAAATCACAGGCATGATGTGTGGCACTCATGGGAGTCTGAGATTATGGAATAAGGTTATCACTGGAAAAGCCCATCTCCATTTAAGAACTGAGCATGCATTTTATTTTGGACAATATATTTCACAGAATTAAAAGCCACTTTAAACATTGTCTTATGCAGTTTGTTACACCTTTCATTGTTTAGGCCATTGTTCTATGGGGTGGAGCGAATGGGTCCTCAACCAGCAGTTGTCTATGGTGTAACACACAATTTACATGCAGAAGTTTTTCTCAGTGCTCCACCAGGAGCATAAGAACCCCCAAATGGCACTATTGACTGGAGTTAAGGTAATATGTATCCCTAATGGTGGCTCTTTCTTATTTAGGATTGCGTATTATATTTACCCTTGATGAAGTTGCCTTTGTACAGAATCTTGTGTTTTACATAGAGGCTGCTTACAAAGTTGCTGTAAGTATGCTCAAGGTCATTTTATTTATTTATTTCAAATAAAATTGAAATAATGTATTGAAACAAACCAGGATCTTAAACCAACTTCCAACCATTGTTTAAGAATGAATGAATGAATCTATATTTGCGTCAGCGATCGGCCATAGCAATAAAACAACAATACAGTAGACAAAGAATAGAGAGAAAAAGTCAATTATATAAAATACATTTTAGGGTTTTGAATCAATAGTCAAATAGTGCATCTTATTCTGATTGCCCCAGCTAAAAACCTTGCAACCTTTGCTGTCACCTGCTCATCTTGATCTGCCAAGAGAAAGCACACTGTGGCAGTGGTTTCAGATTCTGACTTTTTCTTTTAGTGGTAACCATAGTTTCCTGGTTTGGCTATAACAGGAAACTGTGATTAAGTAATCCAGCAAGTATTAAATTGTGGTGTGCCAAGAATGAAGGATGGAAGGAGGGGTAGAACGAGGAAGGAGTATGCAAGCAAAAGCCTTGCGCATATGTCAGCTTAATGTGTGAACCAAACCCACTGAGTAGTGTTGCTGTAGTTCTTCTCTCTTAGTCACAATAGTGTATGCACAGTCCACATCTACATACGTGTATCTCTGGATCTGAGAAGTTGCTTTTTAATTCTGCTTTCCTCTTTTGTTTCAGGATTATGGCATGTGGGAACGTGGTGATAAGACGAACCAGGGCATCCCTGAACTGAATGCAAGCTCTGTAGGAATGGCCAAGGTGAGATGGTTGTTGCTTTTGTTTTGAGAGAGCCAGTGTGGTGTAGTGGTTAAGAGCGGTAGTCTTGTAATCTGGGGAACCGGGTTCAAGTCTCCGCTCCTCCACATGCAGCTGCTGGGTGACCTTGGGCCAGTCACACTTCTCTGAAGTCTCTCAGCCCCACTCACCTCACAGTGTGTTTGTTGTGGGGGAGGAAGGGAAAGGAAATTGTTAGCCGCTTTGAGACTCCTGAAGGGGAGTGAAAGGCGGGATATCAAATCCAAACTCTTCTTCTTCTTCTTCTTCTTCTTGTTTTTTACTGTAAACTAACAATGGTGTGCTATAATGATAAATGCAGTACTTCTGGTCATTGATTTTTGTGAAACTTACTTCCTGTTTAGTGTTGCAACCCAAGACTATTGCAGTAAATAGAAGGTTTGCTATTGATTTCTGATGGGTCTTGATTGTACTTTTCCCAACAGTAAACAGCCACTTTGCTGTTGTTCAATGGATAGAATATTTTGAATTTGAACTAAGAGATGGTTATTCACATTCCTGATTTAAACCACACACACAGAGCCAGTGTGGTGTAGTGGTTAGAGCTCACCCCATTGTGCGGATTTGAACTGCCGACCTTCTGATTGGCAAGCCCAAGAGGCTCAGTGGTTTAGACCACAGTGCCACTCGTGGACTTTACCTTTAGTGGTTAGAGTGTTGGACTAGGACCTGGGTGGCCAGGGTTCAAGTCTCTTCTCAGCCATGAAGCTCACTGTATCACCTTTGGGCAGTCACGGCCTTTCAGCCCAACCAACCTCACGGGGTTCTTGTGGGGAGAACCATGTCTGCCGCTTTGAGCTCGTTAGAGAAGAGGTGAGCTACACATTCAAAAGTAAATAGTACCACAATTTCCTGGAAGTTGCTGGTGCTGGTATGGCGGTTTGCTGTGTGATATTCTGCTATATGTACTGAGCTCCTTCCATTCAGCGCAGCTGCTCTGGCAAACTTCTATAAGGTGGGAGTGATTTTCAGCCTACACCACCCAAGTAAAGTTAAAAGCAGGCTTAATTCAGTGATCTTGAGAAAATATGCAGCACTTTTAAGCCATTCTTAACTGTTTTTTCTTCCAAGTGAATTTGGTTGGAACAGGCTATTAAAGTCCACTGTCAATCTGCAATAGGGAAATATTACAATCTCTCTTAAGGGATTCTTATGAAGAAAAGTAAGATAAAGATTTTGTGCCATTTGGCTATATGTACATACATACATGTGTGTGATTGTTTTAATAGTTATTCACTTGCCATCTCATTGATTACCAATACTTGAACTTTTCAATACTTGAAAACTTACTGAGCACACACATATGTTTCTGAAGGCCGCACTGGAAGCAATTGATGAATTGGACCTTTTTGGAGCTGGAGGAGGACACAAGTCAGTTATTCATGTCCTTCCAGATGAAGTTGAGCATTGTCAGGTAAATCCAATTCTCCTTTCTATCTCAAAGAAAGTACAGCAAAGCACTCACCCCCTTATAAGCTCTGACTAGCCCCCATCCTAGAAATAGACATCAAATTATGGTTGCACCACCAAATTCAACTGGGTGCTATTTTCAGCTATGGAAGCTGAAGATCTGGGAATACCAGCATTTCATAACTGATTGGAAATTCCTATTAGTTCTCACGGTTTTGCATGATAGCAGCCTAATTCTGTTGCCAGATGGGCCAGCCATTGCTGTATCCTGCCAACGCAGCAAATTCCCCTCCCGTGTGAATTAGTTTATTAGAAAATAGCTTGTAACATTTTATTTCAAAAGTGACCAGGGTGCTCTTTGTATGTCTGATAAAACACTTTGGCATGAAACTAAATGTTTTTATTTTGTCTTTGTCTTGTCTTTTGCTGGTGCTCTGTGTATATTCCACTCAGTCTATTCTGTATTCCATGCTGCCAAGGGCCTCCACCTCAAAAGAGATTGATGCTGGACTTTTGTCCATTATTTCTTACCCAGCCTTTGCTGTAGAGGATATGAATGTTGTGAATGCAACGAAAAATGAAATTATCACCAAACTGCAGGTAAGAGTTTCATTTTGGCTTCTGAACAAATCTTCCATTCATTTACCTATAGATGATAAGCTTGGCCATATTTGTTATTAACAGAAGAAGAAAGCATGTTCTGTTTGACTAAGAACAAAAGATGCTATATAAAATAAAGCAATGCTTTTATACTCCAACTAATTTGTTTTTTACAGGGACGGTATGGCTGCTGCCGTTTTATTCGAGATGGCTACAAAACACCGAGAGAAGTACTGTTTCTGAAACTGTCACTCATTTTTATTTGCATGCCACTTTTCCATGGTGAACGTCCAATATCAGAATTGTTTTAAAAATAGCAACCCTAGGGGAGGGGGACCTCATTAGGACTGGAATGTGCAAGGAGATAAGCTTAACCCTTTCCATCCCTGCTGTGGTCCCAAGGAAAGTTGCTTTACCTTCCTGTTCACACACACAGCAAGGTTGATGTTAGCCCTGGAAGTTATGCTTCCATTGGCATCAGTGAGAGCTTTCCACTTGGGGTTAACTTCAGCTGGCGGAAGATTTTTGTCAGAACTGTAGCATGGGGAGACAGAGCAAACTGACCCCCCTGAGACAGCTGTTCTCCTTCTGATTTAATTTTTTAAAGTTTCACATTAATTGTAATCATTCAATTGATATGACATCTAGATTGGCCCTCAGGGCCAATCTGGTATATCTGTACTTCTAAGCTAATTTCAGGTTGCGAAACTGGCACAGTCCTTTAGAAAGCTAAGTGCTGTGTGTAACAAAATGGAACAGAGAGGGGAATGCTTCTGCTAGATGAAACTCCTTGGAGATTTGGCAGAATAGAAGCATAATACATTGTGAAATAGCACTGTAATAATAAAGCATGACATGAGCAATTACATTTCTAGGATCCGAATAGATTACACTATGATCCTGCTGAGCTCAAGTTATTTGAGAACATAGAATGTGAGTGGCCTGTATTCTGGACCTATTTCCTAATTGATGGAGTGTTTAATGGAGACAGAATTCAGGTAAGGTACATGATAAGTTGAAACTGTAATAATTATTGTAGCAGGTATTTTATGAATCAGCTAAGCTCCAGTAGTTGGGTAGAAGAGGATAGGCAATCTGATCATTCTCCCTACCTGCAGCTTTTGCACTTATCGTGAGGCATCCTAAACATCTCTGTTTAAAGGAATTAATGTCCTTGTGCTGAGGGGACAAGTAATCTCTGCTTAAGATTTTAGAGAGCTGCCACCAAACTGGACTAAATGATGACCTCACTCAGTATAATACAACTTCATAGGTTCCCTTTCAGCAGGCTTATATCACGGCACCAACTGTGATATCTATGTGGCCAGAAAGGGAGAGAAAGACTAGAATGCTTTCCCCCCCATTTGCTCCAGTTACCAGCATTATAAGCTATGGAGATGTGCTGCTCTCCTCACAGAGTGCTGCCTTGCCTCTCACCTGCAAGGTCTCCTGCACAGCAGCACTTCACATTAACTCAGTAGCAGTGCGTGTGGCACCAGAGATGGGAGCTCTAAACTCAACCCTGTGGCCTTAAAACTGTAGCATCAGGTGCTTCACTCATTGAAGGGGGCGAGAGAAGGCCTGGTCTTTGTATGAGAGGGATGTTGGGCTCTTCTTATGTTCTTTTGTCCATGGGGTCTCTGACACAGACACTTTTCACAAAGAGGATGTTTCCAGGGTTCCCAGCACCGCATAGGTACTCTTCCAGTTGTTAAAAAAACCAAAACCCGTGAACTTCAGTTCCTTGGTCCTTGTCTTGCACTTTGTAGGTACAAGAGTACAGAGATGCTTTGGAGGGGATACTCATTAGGAAAAAGAACGGGATTCTTCTGATGCCAGAACTATACGCTGTTCCTCCAGATAAGGTAAGACAATTTGGAACATACCTGGTTTTGTAAATCATCAACCTCTGACACACCATGTGTTTCGCCCAATTAAGTATGAATGTAGTGTTGTCCATTTTCTGTGATATATTTTAACCGTTGGGATTGTATTCAGCTTTAGATTTTAACAAGTGCTACACCCTCATAAATCCTCGGTACGTGTGATGTGTGAACCTGTTCGCATTATTTGTTTCATTTGCCAGGTGAATGAAGAGTATGAGAATCCTCACACAGTGGACCGTGTCCCAGCTGGAAAGCTTCCTCATCTGTGGGGCCAGTCATTGTACATTCTCAGTGCCCTCCTAGCAGAGGTAACTATGTTTGACACAGCTTTGACAATTATGACAGGTTCCTTTGACCTTATCGTCCCCTTTTCTAGTTGCATTAGAGATCAGATTTCTTTCAGCAGTGGCGGAAATAATTTTCAAACTGGAAAATTATTGGAGCCAACTCTGCCCACTTAGACCAGCCTTCTTCTTAACTTTGGGACTCCAGCTGTTGTTGCATGCCAACTCCCACCAGCCCTAACCGGTGCAGCCAATTGTGAGGGATATGTGGTCCAACAACATCTTGGTACCCAAGGCTGTCCGAAACCTCAATGGTTTTGCACGATCATGAAGCTTCCTTCTTCCAGGAATGCACTCGCTTAAATCTGTATAATTTTCCTCACCTTCGCAGGGATTTCTGGCTACTGGTGAAATCGATCCATTAAACAGAAGGTTTTCAACCGCTTTTAAGCCCGATGTTGTTGTTCAAGGTTGGTGGTTATTGTTACACAATTTTTTACTTAACCCCAGCACAAATTAAAGGAAAAAGGAAATAAAAATGATGTGCTTTTACCTCTCCATCTCACACTCGTCAGTGTTCTAATACATAAATAAAATAGCAGTGGCAGCCAGTAAGAAAGTTTGCTAGGAAAAACTACTGGAGGTCACTGCCTGGGGGAAATTCCTGTCCTTACATTTCAGTGCTGGTAAGCAGTAGTGAGGGAAGCGGGTGGCGCTGCGGGTTAAACCACGGAGCCTAGGACTTGCTGATCAGAAGGCCGGCAGTTCAAATCCCCGTGATGGGATGAGCTCCCGTTGCTCGGTCCCTGCTCCTGCCAACCTAGCAGTTCAAAAGCATGTCAGAGTGCAAGTAGATAAATAGGTACTGCTCTGGCAGGAAGGTAAACGGTGTTTCCGTGCGCTGCTCTGGTTCGCCAGAAGCGGCTTAGTCATGCTTAGCGGCTTAGTCCACTGACCTGGAAGCTGTACGCTGGCTTCCTCAACCAATAAAGTGAGATGAGCGCCGCAACCCCAGAGTCGGCCACGACTGGACCTAATGGTCAGGGGTCCCTTTACCTTTACCTTTAAGCAGTAGTGAAGATGCTGAGTGTTGCAGCCAGCACTATGCAAAGCATATGTTGCTGTGTGGATACTTTCTCAGGCTGATGTCATGCAGTTACCTGTTTTTGTTGGAAGGTCAGCAGTTTCACATTTGAGTTGCATCAAGAGCTATCAGGAGGGTACTATCGAAGCGCAGCAATTTCTTGATTTCTTTAATTTGTCAGGAAGCCATCTTCGTTGTGTGCCTTACTTCTTTAGGTTCCCTTCTTCAGAATGTCAGTTCAGACACGGCTTCCTGCCCTTTGTCTTTTGCAGCGGAAATAGACCTTTGGCTTAATTAAGCAATCTATGGCTCTTTAAACTTTGACTGCAAAGGAAATGTTTAAAGTGCAATATGCAATGTGACACTAGATGGCAATGGTGAGCCTTATGGAAAATTCAATTTTTAAAAAAGCATTTTCAGAATTTTTTTTACATGCGTGTAGATTCCACCTCTCTCTCTCTCTCTCTCTCTCTCTCTCTCTCTCTCTCTCTGTTTGTTACTATGATTGTATTTTTTGTGTTTTATATTGTAAACCACCCTGTCGTCCTTGGATGAAGGGCAGTAAAAATTCTTAATAACTAATAAAAATAATAAAACTAAAAGCTGCAGGGAATTCATCTCTGCAATCTCCTTGGCACCCCTTTTAACTTTCCTGTTGTCTAATGCTCCAACCACTTCCCTAACTGGTTCCCTGCTTCTGAAGTAGTCAAATGGTATTATTGTCGCTATCATTATTATTGTTGTTTCTTTTAGTGATATGCTTCTGAACTTCTTTACTTTCTTTTCAGTTATTTCTTGTCCCCTTGCATTTTAGCTTCCAAGTTTATTTCCCTTTTTGTTCTTTTCACTTGGGCAAGTCTTCCATTTTCTGAAGGAAACCTTCATTGATTCTGCTTGTTAACTACCGTACTTTTCTGTCTATAAGACGCCCCCTTGTATAAGACTCCTCCCCATTTTGGGGGACTAAATTTTAAGAAAATGAGAGGAGATGGCCCAGAGTTGTTGAGCCTCTCCCCCCACGCAGCTGCGGGCAGGAAACACTCCCTAGATCGTTTCCCACGCGCAGTGGCATCGGGGGAAGTGGCGCTCCCGCCAGCCATCTGGTTTGCAGGAGCGCAACCTCCCCTGATGCCGCCACGCATGGGAAACAATCCAAGGAGTGCTTCCCATGCGCAGCAGCATCGGGTGAATTTGTGCTCCCCCCTAAAGACCTGGCTGGTGGCTCACAGCTTATCCCCCCCAGTGGCGTAGTGTGGGGGGTGCAGGGGGGGCCGGCTGCACCAGGCGCAACATCTGGGGGGTGCGCTCGCACTCGCAGCTCTCTGCCTCTACTAAAATCCACGGGTTAGGGGGCGCAAATTACTTGCCTTGCCCCGGGTGCTGACAACCCACACTACGCCACTGATCCCTCCCCCAGCTGTGGGCAGGAAACTCCCCCCAGATCGCTCCCCATGGCATCTGGGGAAGCTGCGCTTCTGCCAACCAAATGGCTGGTGGCGCGGCACTTCTCCCCGCCCCCCCCGCCATGCTACTATCTGTGTATTGGACGACCCCAGTTTTTTGCCGTGATTTTTTAGTCAAAAAACCTCATCCAATACACGGAAAAATACGGTAAGTTGCTCAATGGTAGCTTTCTTGGTCAGTTTGGCATCCATTCTAAGCTGAGCTTCTATTATTGTAGTGTTAGATAAACTCCAGTATGTCCAAACGTGTCTTTTTTTATGTTCCCAAGTCTCAGGAAATACCCATGTGGGATAGCCGTATAACAACTTTCATTCTTCCGTGATTATCTTAGGCAGTTAGGTGTTACTACAATGGGGAAAAAATGTCGCTTATATCCTTCCTGAAGATATGTGTAGCTATAGTATAGTATTTCCAGATGACTTTTTTTTTTTGCTTTAGATATTGAAGTGTTGCTCTTTATTATAATTTCTTTCTCTTGTGCAGTAAATGTCATAGCAGAGACAAATGAAATTAAGAAGCTGTTGAGACACCATGGAATCCATGTTCAGAGCATTGCTGACATTAACCCGACCAGAGTTCAGCCAGCACGGATTCTGAGCAATCTGTATGCCAAGCTTGGTAGGTGATGTAACAAAGGGATTGTGAAACCTGATCATTTGCTTACCCATCTTTGCTGCTCAATTCCCGTGTCATTTTCTTGTCTGGAATGCAAGTTTAAAATCACATGTCATTCTGAACTGAAATTGTGGGGAAGTACAGTGGTACCTTGGGTTACATACACTTCAGGTTACATACACTTCCAGTTACATATGCTTCAGGTTACATACGCTTCAGGTTATAGACGCTTCAGGTTACAGACTCCGCTAACCCAGAAATAGTACCTCGGGTTAAGAACTTTGCTTCAGGATGAGAGCAGAAATCGTGCTCCGGCGGCGCAGCAGCAGCGGGAGGCCCCATTAGCTAAAGTGGTGCTACAGGTTAAGAACAGTTTCAGGTTAAGTACGGACCTCCGGAACGAATTAAGTACTTAACCTGAGGTACCACTGTATATGTATATGCCCGTTTTAATTCTGAAATATTAGCACAGTCCGAAGTTCTGTAGCTCACAAAGCACCATCGCCACATTGTCTGTGACGCATAATGTGCCCCTTATATGCTTTGTTGGAAACTCAGTTTCATTGCCTCCTGAATTTCCTTTTGTAAGGCACACCATATGATTTAAAGGGGAATGGAAGCATGCCTCTGGCTTCTCCACCAATGCTGGCTCCTTTTCCTCCAGCCTCTGTATGTTGAACAAGATTTGAAGAGGGAGCTGATGTAATTTTTTTTATTAAAAAAATGCTCCTTCATGCAGTTAAGCAATTCCATTCTGCGGGAACCTGATGCCATAGGAGCCTCCATGAGCACAGCCACTTCTCCTTTCAGACTTTCATTCACTTTGTGGAAGTCAGGTTGGAGCCGGGAAAATGGGCACAAACGCTGGCAGTGAGACATCTGTGTGGTCCCACCCCCTGTCAATCTCATCAAGCCCCTTCCTGTGCACACAGGAAGCTCCCCCTGTAGTTCTGAGCCCAGGCCTGAACACCAGTGTGCTGGATTATAGCAATTGCTTTTTTTAAAAAACAACAACAACAACACAAATCTTTGCAACAGTAAAGACTTCTATAGTAGATATGCTTTCATAAGCTTTTCTGTTACCATTTAATGATAAGCAGATAATAAAGCAGCTGAGTGTTGGCCAAGAAAATTCTAGCCATAGAGATTTTAACCATTCTTCTTAAACTTATCTAAATAAAGCCAGAAAAAAAATCAAAACACTATTTATGTAAAATGTAAATAAGCAGAGCACTGCTTTCACTGATCTGACAAGAAATTGTAACGGAATTGGGCAAAAATGTTCTAGTTGGGACTGTGTTGTGTGTGCAAAGTGTTAGAAAAATAATTGGTATTAGAAGAACCAGGGAGAGGCTTGCAAATTTTATACACCTCTTCTCTATGCCTACATATAGGCTTGTGTTACAATATTTTTATTTAAAAGTAGGATTGATACAATGCTTTTCTAATGTTAGTAACATTGGCCTAATTCCACTCAAAAGGGTACTACAGTGGTACCTCGAGTTACAAACGCCTCAGGTTACAAACTCCGCTAACCTGGAACAGTTACCTCAAGATGAGAACGTTGCCCCAGGATGAGAACAGAAATTGTATGCCGGCGGCGCAGCGGCAGCAAGAGGCCCCATTAGCAAAAGCACGCCTCTAGTTAAGAACAGTTTCAGGTTAAGAACGGACCTCCGGAATGAATTAAGTACGTAACTTCAGGTACCACTGTACTGATTTCATGAATTAGGCAGTGCCTTTCCACGAAATTTCATGCTGAAGCAGTGCACTACTTGCTTTGCAAAAGAACAAGCCTTAAAGCCTTTTGGAATATAAGGAAAATGTTCATGATTTTTATATCTTGCTTCCGACAGCAAACTGTTTAAGACTAATTTGTGTGGTATAAGAGCAGAAGTAAATGTTAGCTGTATTCTTTTGTTCTTCCAGGCCGCAACAAGAGCATGAAGCTGAGTGGAAGACCTTACCGACATATTGGTGTCCTGGGAACATCTAAGCTCTATGTTATAAGAAATCAAATATTTACTTTTACCCCACAGGTGAGCTTGTTTCCCAATTGCTGGTGAAACACTTTGCTTATTTGCATAGCCCTTCTTGACGTTATGTAGGCTAAAACTTGTACCAAATTCATTCCAGCCATTTACACACAGAAATGAAATAAAACAGGAATACTGAAAAGCTCATCAGCTTTCCAAAAAGAGAAAACTAGTCTTGCTAATTACACATGCACATAGTGAGCACATAGGGATGGGGATCTTCCTGAGGTAGCTAGAGAACATCTCCCCATCAAGGATGGGGGAGAGCTGCAGGTGAAGTCATGGGGTCCCTTATCCCTGGGTTGTGATGAGCTTCCATAGAACTAATGGTAACAAAGCTTTTGCCGAGAAAGAAATCTATAAGCACTTGTCTTCAATTTGTTTTTCCTTCCAGTTTATAGATCAGCATCACTTCTATTTGGCTTTAGACAATCGGATGATTGTGGAGATGCTACGAACAGAGTTGGCTTATCTCACTTCATGTTGGAGGATTACAGGAAGACCAACCCTCACTTTCCCAATAACCAATACAATGCTCAGTCAGTAACATGTGACCTTTATCATATGACCTTGTATATTATGGTCGGACCCAGCTTTTTCTGAATGATCATGCCATTGGCAATAGAAGCTTTTTCATTATTTGTTTATTTTACATTCCATACTGGATGAAAAATAAGAGGCAGGGATAGATTCTATCCAACAGAGAAACAAACGACTTTCTGAATATGCAAGACCACTTTTCAGGATAAATTTTACATTAATCTGGCTTTTTTGTTTAAAAAAAGAGGCAATTTGAAGCTGTGGGGTGTGTATTTAAGTTCCAAAATTAGTATTATTATTTTTTTGTTTCAGTCTAAAGTGCTTTCCTCTCGTCCATGGCCTTAGATTTGATGCTGCGAATAGCAGCAGCCTCTTTGAGCTGGAGTTCCCTAGCAACCGTGTTCCCCACTTATGGAAATAGCTACTGAGACATCTTTGTGTATCCTTACCCTGCTCTTCATAGGGGTACACCAGATTAGAGTGAAGATAAAAATATACAGTTCATGTAGTGAACAAGTACTCTGTGATCATAGCAGCAAAATGGGAGACCATCTCCTTTATAGAACCAAAATGGGAGACCATCTCCTTTATATGCAAGAGGTTCTAGGTTTAACCCTGACATTGCCAGGTGGCTCTGGAAAAATACGGCTTTCTGAAACCCACTGCTTGTCTGTGTAGAATGACGCCTGGCTAGATGGTTCACTGTTATTCCCAAACAGATTTAATAAGTGAAGTGGTAGTAAAACAGAATGCCAGTATATGGTGCACATATGGTGCACATTGGAACTCAGTAGGACTGAGTTAAAATGCCTATAGTTGAGATTTCTCCCCCTCCCCATCTTACAAAAGGGAAACTCAGACCAGTCAGCAATACACTTTTTCATTTTTTCTTTTGGTTATTTTATTTTTAAAAAGTATTCCACATTGGATATGCTAACTTATTTTTAAAATGAGTTGATAAAGGAACCTATTGCCAAGATGCATGTTTTGTTTTCCTCTTTTTTAGCCAATGATGGGTCTGACATTGATCCAGCAATTCTTGCCACAGTAAGAAAACTTGGGGATGGCTACTTTGGAGGGGCCAGGTAGGTGCCACAATCCCGTTGACGCCTGAGGATATTCCTCATTCTCTGGCTTTGACAAAACATGTCATCAGACTATTGTGTTCTCTGTCTAGTGTTTCATAGGTTTGCCCCCACTAGTCTCTTTTGAGGTTGTCGCCGTACTTCCCGAGTCATTTGTCATTGTAGACTTGTGTGTTAATCATGTTTGTTTTGTATGCTGTTCTGAGGGCAGGAAAAGTAGCATTCACATTAAAGGTAAAGGGACCCCTGACCATTAGGTCCAGTCATGACTGACTCTGGGGTTGTGGTGCTCATATCGCTTTATTGGCCAAGGGAGCAGGCGTACAGCTTCCGGGTCATGTGGCCAGCATGACTAAGCTGCTTCTGGCGAACCAGAGCAGTGCACGGAAACGCCGTTTACCTTCCCACTGGAGCAGCACCTATTTATCTACTTGCACTTTGACGTGCTTTCGAACTGCTAGATTGACAAGAGCAGGGACTGAGCAACAGGAGCTCACCCCAACGCGGGGATTCGAACCACTGACCTTCTGATCGGCAAGTCCTAGGCTCTGTGGTTTAACCTACAGCACCACCTGCGTCCCTAGCATGCATTACCAGAGAGCAAATTGCATTAATGAAATTTAGTTTTTTATAAATGCACATAAGTTTGTGGCATGGGAGTTACTAAAAAAAACAAAACTTGGCAGGTTGCACATCTACTCAATGGAAGTTGCTCTCAATTAAGCATGTACAGGCAAACCCTGTATTGCACGCATTCAAAGAACACACAACTGTGCACACGTGGGCCTTTCTTCAGAACTGGAAGAGGTTGCAATGGGGGAAAGCTGGGCTTATGCATATTCTACTGACATGCACAGTGACCTGGAATGCAAATCCCATGGAAATTGGGGGGTTGCCTGTATCGGATTGCAGGCTGAGTCCAGTGTGTTGTCTCTAAGTGGGCAGTTAGATACCCTGGAGTAGCTCTCAAGTAGGGTGTGGTCTTGATGCCCATTCCTGTTGTTTCCCATAGCATCTAGTAATAGCATCTAGTAATCAAAGAAAGAGTTGCTGCCAGCATAGAGACCATTTAGCTATGATTGTATAGAGCTGTGCTTCCCTCTTCTGCACAGTGCCAACAATAGTCAAAAACATAGCAAATGCTGATTATAGTGGGAAAACTTTTATATCTAGTGCAATAAGCATTCATATAAAATGATCTTCTTTTCTTTGGCTGCTTTGATGTTTGTTCTTCAGGGTGAAGTTGGGCAAGTTTTCAGACTTCCTGACCACTTCATTCTATACAAACCTCAGCTTTCTCGACCCTGATTCTGATGGGAAGCTCTTTGATGATGACAATGAAGGTTATTCCAGCCCTGAAAGTGGATATGAACTAGATTATGCAGACTTCGGCAGCAAAGGTAATACTGGTTTTGGTTTTTTATTATTTCAAATTATACACACACTTGCCAAAGTGAACACATCTCAAAGCCAATGTCAGAGGAATATATTTTAAATCGGATCATAAAGGAATCGTTGGCTTTCTGGAGAGGTTGTTTTGCCCATGCTGTTCTTGAAATTTGAGGGATCTCTAACAGCATGTTTTAAATGAAATGTACAGATAGGTGAATGTGACTGTGAGTCATTCTTCATGGTCTCAGACAGAACTCTATCCCAGTTCTGCTTTCTGAAATCCTTTAATTGAAAACAATAGGGATTAAAGCTGAAATCTTCAGTGTGCAAACTTTGGGCTCTGTGTTTGAGGACCCTCTTCAAATACAGCCTGACAAAAGCCGCCATTTCCAAAAAAGTATTTTTGGTGCCATTTCTCTTGACTGAGGACAGTACTTTTCATCTAGCTAACAGTGGACATATTTAAAAAAACACACACCAAACACTGTTATTTAAATGTTTGCATATTTTCAAGCTGCATGGAATAAGTTTTGCATATAGAATAGGTCTTCTATATTCATGTATTGTTGAATTGTATTTATTACTGAATTTTCTATAAATGTTGTTCTGTACTGTTGCGGGGAAAACTGTTACCTTGCAGCCTTCTGATGAGGCTCATGGTATGCTGCTATGTCCAATTTCCTTATATCCTAGTCTCATTTTAGGATCTCTCTTGTCTCTGAGGACCCTCCCCCCCCTTCCTCTGTGTGTGATTAGAGAGAGGTGTATAGACTGTAGCAACACAGTAGGGCCAGAGGGGTGGAGGAATCACACTGATAGAAGTGGGAGAGAAGAGACCAGGAGTTGCAGAAGGCCACATGGAGGAAGAAATGAGACTGAGCAGAGATGGAGGTCTGAGGGAGAAAAGGGGAAGCCTGGGATTTGTGTTGGATTCGTTGTCCTGGCCCTAATTCCTTCACAGGGGAAGGGCTGGGAAGTTAACCTCTTCCTGAACAATAGAAGGTGATATTGTGAGCATCTGTAGCAGCTGCAGATGAGCAGGGTGTGTCAGGGAGAGGCAAACGGGAAAAGATGAAAGGACAGAAACCAGCAGTTATAGAGAGCCTAAAGAGATTATCAGCAGCTTGTCATCTGACAGTCAGTCTGACGTAGAGGGGGAGGAGGATGAGTCTGGGACAAGTCATGCTGTACACAGAGGAAGTAAGGGGAGGAGTTTTCGCAGACTTGCATGCTGGGTGCGGAAAAGGAGGAAGTAACATTAGAGGGAGCAACTGCGCACAAGGGGAAGGAGGTTAATGGAAACGCTGGAGATGTACATTTGAACTTTGTCAAATAAATCAATTGTTTGGAACTGGCTGGGAGCCTGGAGTCTTATCTATGGCCAGCTGGACAGCACTAAGCCTCTGACAGGGTGCATGTGAATGGTGTGTGAGATTGGTGCACAACTGCCAACAGGAAGGATTTACATGCGCTCACCGACACACACGAAGATCCGGAATGCAACCCCTGCGCAAACAGGGAGTTCCTTGCATTGCCTTGCCACGGCCTGAAACATTTAATCATTGTATTTAATCATTTTTCTTTAACAAATGACTTAGTGACTATTTACTATTATTGTTTTACCTGTATTGTTTTTCCGATGCCAAAAGGTGATGTCAGTCAGAAGGAAGCAAAGTTCCAGTGTCTCTTTCAAACTGATTTCCTTTTGAACCTGTTTTGACAGAATCCCAGGACGAACTGGACCAGTATATAAACACAATGTTACAGAGCACTGCTCTTAAATCACACTTGCCTCCGATATCAAAAACATCTGGTTCAAGCTATGTGTTTAGTGCTGCTCATTCTACCAGAGAAATACTGTCAATCATGGCCAAGACGAAGGGTCTGGATGTTCCCAGTAAGTTTTTACAGCATTTTGAGTTTTATAAACTTTCACAGAAGAAATGCCTGTAAATGCTAAATTGATGCTAAAGCTAAGAATAGTGTTAAAACGGTTAGTCCACGCTAATTTTAGTTACCAATAAATATTCCTTATAGCACAATTCCTTTGAAATAATGTTTCATTTTCTGTGTAATGGACAATTAGCTTGTCATCACTGAAGCTCTGAAGTTGAAGTGGACAGTATGATGGCATGTACAAATGGGACAATTTGCAACCAATTTCTGTTGTCAAAAGTTCTCAGTAATAAGCATCACATTGTGACCACATGTGTAAAGTCAATAATAAAAATTGAAAGCTACAGAGAACTCTCTAGTCCACTGAGCTGATGAATAAGGGAGATAAGTGCATAATCAGATTGTAAATGATGAAAAAAAAACACTTACGAATCTGAAGGAGGGAATATGTCGTGAAATATTTGTTAAAATCATCATTACTGTTGCCAAGGGACATCATGGGTCAATAGGTGCTGTACGTCATTTGCGAGGTGCTAAAACCTAGAAATACAGTGAAAATTGGGACAGAACTTGATAATTAACTGCAAATTGCACAGAGTATTAGTTGGATATACTAGGGAGAAAAAGTGTAATTTTCTGCAATGTGAACATGCCTTTAAAGGGTATACACACTTGATGCTTAGCATTCTGTCCGGTGTTGATCCAAAGCATGCTGACATTAACTTCTGCATTTTAAGATACTATCTTTCTCCAGACCTGAAAATGTGTTAGCATATTACAGTGATTGCTGATTTCAGGTGGGAGAAACAGAGGGATTAACTGGATGTTACATATTTTTTTCTTCCTACTTGGGAAGGAAGTGAGTTGCAGAAGAGGAGGGGAAAGGATACTTAAGCTGAAGCGCTGCTGCCCTGGACTCTTTTGGGATAAAGGGCAGGGTATAAATTTAATGAAATATATCAACATTCTGAATTGCCCCCCTCAAAGTATCTTTCTCTGTTCCAGTGGTGTTGGTTACACGTATTTTCTTGTACTGCACGACTAGGTCCTTAATATAATGTTTTAGTATCCGAAACACTGTGGGCTCTTACAATAGCACTTCTGTGTACTTAGAATGACCTGGTTTGTTTGTTTCCCAGATGTTTCGATGTCTTTGCCTACAAAGGTTTTGAACACCCACCGGAAATCTCTGAACCTTGTTGACTCACCACATTCACTGGTGGACGAAGTAAGCCATTGCAATGTTCACATTTGGAAAGCATAATGACCTACCTCTTTGTTTACCGTTTTAATCAATAGAAGAAGCTGAAAAACAAATACATGTGCATAACTGAAACAGTTTATTTTATTTAAATCATTTGTACTCCACCTTAAGGAGTCCAAGATGACTGACATCAAAATAAAGCCCCAATTTAACAATGCAACATATTGGTTCCAGAAACATTAGAACACTAAAATATGGCGGCAGCAATCAAAGTTATTGGGTTGCATCCAGTGGTGTCCATGCACAATGGGACTTCTTCCTCTGCTCATTCTTATTCCAGAGCAGACTTGCGGTAGGGTGTGCATGAGGGACTGTACGGGGGGGAGAGGTAGGGGAAGCCTCATTGTGTCATTGGAACTCTGCTCACACAACATGGGAACCCATTCCAATTCATTGAAATCAGCAGAGCAAATCTAATACAGTAGAATAACCATCTACAAACCAGAAGGTTTTTTCATAGGGAAGATTATTACTAGCTTCTGAAAGGCTCTTCAATAGTTATAGAACTAAAATTATTCCTGCAAAAAAGGAGTATTAAAAAAGTGCACGAGTTCCTGAAATAAGGAGGTGGAATCACATTAGTATGGTGTGGGAAGTAAGTGGAAATATTGCAGCATTGTAATCTATTGTTCGGATGTTAATTCAGTGGTCAGTTCAAGAAGCAGAGGTAGCCTTCAGAAAGCTTGTTCCTTGCTTCATGACAAAAGAGCTGTTAATTCCTTGCTTTCAGACCACACTAGGACTAATGATACATAATTGAATCTTCATAACTCTGCAGCAAATGCAGGCTGGATTCCCTGAGTCCAGGAGGACTGCATTCTAGCTCCTGCAGAATTGCTCAGCACACAGCTCATTTATTTGGGGCGTGCAAAACAGCAGACACATGGCTTGAGTACACATTGCAACCCTATATTTTTGGAATAAGAGACTCCCTCCCCTTTTGGTTTTTACTTCTCTTCTGCTTCAAAGCAAGGAGGTCACCCTACACATGTACAGCCCAGCTGGCTTAATGTTTGAAGGCCCATGGGTATTAAATGCAAATATTATTTTAAAAGACAAAACTAATATTGCTTGAATCTCTTTTTTATTTAGTTACCCAGTGGTGGTTTTTTTTTTTTTTTTAAAGCCCACACTGTAGAACTTCCAGCCGACACTCTTTTCATCCATATACCTGCAATAAAGTTAGTTAAACAAAATGTAAAAAGCGTTCAGAAACACTGTCTCAATTCTGTACAGTGGTACCTCGGGTTAAGAACTTAATTCATTCTGGAGGTCTGTTCTTAACCTGTAACTGTTCTTAATCTGAGGTACCACTTTAGCTAATGGGGCCTCCTGCTGCCACCGCGCCACCGCCACACGATTTCTGTTCTCATCCTGAAGCAAAGTTCTTAACTCGAGGTACTATTTCTGGGTTAGTGGAGTCTGTAACCAAAAGTGTCTGTAACCCAAGGTACCACTATAATTCCATTTATGGGCCCCTCACGTTTCCCAGGGAGTAACGATAGCTAATGAGTTACAGAGCAACCTTTCATGTTCAGGCCTTGTTTGACTTTTGGTCATTTAAAGTTTGTCTTTGATTAATAGGAGCCGGAGGCTGTTCTTCAATTGCCAAAAGATGCTCACGGCGATTTGGACTGTGTGAAATTAGTAGAGCAGTTAAAGGAATGTCCCACTTTACATGACCAGGCAGATATATTGTACATCCTTTATCTAATAAAGTAAGTTTCCTAGTATCTTTGTAGCAAATTTTGTTTATTTTTAAATGGTGGCATTTCTAGGAAGTAAAAGCGCCTAGCTGGGATTATTGTTGTTCATGACCCTGACAGCTGTGACCTCCCTTATGGCAGGCATGGGGAAAGTGGCCCTCAAGATGGATGATTCCAACATCCATCAGTCCCAGCCAGCATGGCCAACGGTCAAGGATTATGGGAGTTGGACTCCAACATCTGGAGTGCCACAGGGTTCCAGCTTCTGACATGGGTTTCAGCCTTCAGATTACTGTTATGTATTCCTAATGTTTTATTACAAGGTTTTCATTTCCCATTCTGTTGCCTTTTAGCACACCCACAAAATTGTCTGAAGTGCTGTCTAGTTTCTAGCCAGATCTTCTGTATTAATGTTTGCAGAGCTGACCATTCCACTTGTCACAGTGCAAGATGCAATAGGACACCTGCCTCTTGTATTCGTATCTGGCTATTTTAGGGCTTGATGCTACATTCATGCAAAGTTATTTTGAGCGGTAAATGGGGGGAACTTCGGGATGGAACTTCCCACAATCACTGTCAATGGGATTTTATTTTGCAATAAACTAAAAAATACAGGCTACCAAAAACACACACACATAACAAAAGTACTTTAAAAATTAAGGAACTTGATGATTACTCTCGTTAACATATCTTGCATATGTTTGTAGGATGACTTAAATATCATAGTCAGGAAAAGTATGGGCTTCTGTACTTGCTTGGAATTTGATCAGAAGCTTGAAGGGCATCTTTACAGAAATAAGTGGGAATCATGATGCCATAATTTATATTTTTAATTTTTGCTTCATTGCTTGTTAGCTGGCTGAATAATCATTGTATGTTATCACATTCTCTCGATTTTTATTATTCTGCTGCTGTGGAGTTCCAGTTATATGCTGTACATGGCTTGACTGCTATATATTTCTGCTTAAGAAAGTTATGAAGGCACATGAGGCTACTACTATGTTGCTGAGGCTATGCAGGGCTGAGTTTAGCAGTGTCTGGCTGGGAGATCACTTGGGAACCAGGCATATGCCACCTTGGATTCCATGAAGGAAGCAGGGAGAGACATAAATGTAATACAATTAAACAATGTCTTACATTTATGTTTCACCTTTTTCCCATCATGGAGGGATCCAGGGTCATTAGGTTCAAAACGATGAAGCATCACTTTAGAACTCCGGTCTAATATAGAGTTCTTGCAACTTCTACACACTTTCAGCTATTTCCCTTATTTCTACAATGAAAATGTCGTGTGTGTGTGTGTAATAGCTATGTATTAGTTTATAAGTACATCTAACCATTTCTGGTTTTGCATTTTAAGAGGCCTTGACTGGGAAACATGTCTCTATGGCCAGTGTGGAATCACAGTTCATTGTCTTCTCAATGAGCTCTACAGCAAAGCAGGCCTGAACCAAGAATGGGGGCTGATCCGCTATATCTCTGGCATACTGCAAAAAAGAGTGGAAGTCCTAGCTGAGGTGCGGAGCAAGTATATATCATTTATTTGTTTACTAAATTTGTATGCTGCCCTTCATCCAAAGATCACAGGACATTAAAAAATACATGAAATGAGAATACAGAATACATAATAGAACAAAAGCAAACAAATACCCCACCTCCCACAAACACATTTAAAAGGCCATAAAATGTTAATCAACCCAAGGCCTTACCTGTTCCATTTGCTCTTCTTTTTGTCTTTGGGTGTGGGGATACATCTGCTTTTGCTACTAGAAGAATGTGCCTGCAATACATTTTGCAACTCGTTGCTAGGTTTTATTTATTCTAAAAAAGATGGGTTATGTCCAGCTAAGTAACACTCAGAGTAGACCCACTGAAATCAATGAACTAGGCTACTAACTTAAGTACATTTATTTCACTTAGCCTATTGTGTGCGTGACTTAGTTGGGAGCAACTCATTTGCTTTACTATTACAGTGGACTCCCATAAGTTTCCCATCCAGGTTCATACATCCAGTTTAACTGTAGCAAGGATGGGGAGCCAGTGCCCCCCCCCAAAACTCCTGCTCTCCAACTCCCATCAGCCTCAACCAGCCAGTGGTCAGGAACTCTAGTCCAGTATCATCTGCAGGGCCACAGATCTATATCCCTGACTTACGTGTGTGTCCCCGCATCTCTGAGCTATAGGAAGCTTGCACTTCAGCTCCTAAAGCCAGATCTTTTTAGATATGTACACTTTTAATCCACTGAATTTTAGATCTTTTTGTGAAGCTGTGCATCTGATTGCACTGTTGCTGCCGAATTTCTCCTACTGCTTTTATGCTGGCAATTATTGTTACTCTAAGTAGATAAATTGACCCATGGAATAAAGGCTGTCATAACAGTTTTAAGTGCGGGTGGAAATTATATATAGACACACACACTGCATCTTGAGAGACATTTGCTTTTAGAGCTGTACACATGTGCACTGAAACACCTTAAAATGTCCTCAGTGGGCATTACATCTTTCCTGACGGACAGCAAGCAGGATGATTGATCAGTCACCTTGCTATAGTTTCTCTGTCCTTGTTACAGGTACAATAAATGGTGCTTCCTCTTCTTTATCTAATTATTGCTACAGAATAGGCAAAGCAATGTCTCTGCATCTAAAAGAAGACTGTGCTGGTTGCTGCATATATGGGTTCCTGCAATATCTTTGAATTTAAAATAAGACAGTGTTGGTTGTGGCGTAATTAAGAGATCAATCTTACCACTTCTCTCCTTTTATCCTGCGCTAGGCATGCACAGACCTCCTGTCACACCAGAAGCAACTTACAGTAGGCCTGCCACCTGAGCCACGTGAAAAAACAATAACAGCGTAAGCATTCATCACCTTTATAGCCTTATTTATCACACTTTCTGTGTCTTCTCTAATTGTCGTCTTCTTGTATATTGTGAAATAATATATTTAGAATGAATAACGCAGCCTTTATTTACTGGGTATTTTTAACGTGTGTTTTTTTAGTTGTAAATTGTACAGGATTTTGAGAAACAGCAAATAGAAATGTAGTTAAATAATTATAAAAGAGACATTGGTCCTCTTTGGCAAGGCTGGACCTGAACAACATGTTATGCAGGACCTTAGCAAGTTTGCTAGCAATCTTTAGCTGTAGGAATGGTGCAGTGGGAATCTAAGAGTAAAGGCAATCGGGGGGAGTAGGATCAGCAGCAAGGTTGTGACTAGATGATCAAGGAATAACCCGCATGAAGACGATCCCCATTTTTCTCCATGTGGATGTATCTGTGGAGTCACCACAACATTCTCATGAGCCACTGGGTAGTTTTCCTGGGAGAACGGCACATATACACACATAAACACCACAGAGGATTGTTGGTGGCAAATATAGCATCCTCGCAGTCTTTAATCAATGGTCCATTTTCTTTAGGCCTTTGCCACCTGAGGAACTAAGCAAACTCATATATGAAGCCAGTGGTCAAGACATCAGCATTGCAGTTCTTACTCAGGTAATGCAAAAGGAAGCCTTGAAGAAACAGCTTTGTTTCTCTCACCGTGTTGCAGTTTTCATAAACGTGACGAAGGCCTCTAAAACCAATGCTCTTTTTTTCCTTCCTCTGTCCTCCTCGCCCATAACAGGAAATCATGGTATACTTGGCTATGTATGTCCGGTCACAGCCCAGTCTATTTGCAGAGATGCTCAGGCTCCGCATTGGACTCATCATTCAAGTGATGGCCACAGAACTTGCTCGCAGCTTGAATTGTTCAGGTGAGACCAGTTTTGTTGCCACAAACCAATAGTAGAACAGTCCATGAGTGATGCCCCACTCACAGTGGATGAATCCAAAGCAGGATGACTGTAGGTGTGATTGATACCATATTGGCCCGAATATAAGCCACACCTGAATATTAAAATTCCACAGGCACTCACACCCATTCCGTTTTACTGTATGTCTGTTTCAGCAGCGATATCATAAAAGCCTATTTTTGTAAGGTTGCGAATTTAAGCCGCACTTTAACTTTTCACGGTTGGAATTTGGGGTGAAAGTGAGGCTTATATTCAGGCCAATACGGTATGTAGAGAGTTTGTGTGTGCGCTTCTGAAAAGGAATCAGAGGTGATGGTAGAGAGAGGGAGGATGGAATTCAATGCTGTGCAAGTGACAAGTCTTCAAAATTGGCTCTGGAGGGCTAAGGGACCCTCTGGAGCAGATTTGATTCAGAGTGCTGCTGGAAGACAGTGCACAGTAGCTAGAGATGGTATTATTAATGCCATGTTCATTAATAAATGTACAAAATAGTAATAATATATAATAAGCTGCTACAGTTTTAAGATCTTCCACCAGCAGAATATCTGTAGGATTGTTTTAATAGAAATCAGGATGAATTTGCAGCATAATCTAGAGTTAAATGTTGCAATCTGATCCATGTTTACTCAGAAGTTTTCCCCAGGCAACTAAGTTACTTTGCCTTTGTTTTGTGTCTGTGAATTGGGCAGGTATCATTTTCTTAAAAAGCACCCGCAGGGATTTGCTGTTCGTTCCTGCATTCCTTCCGCATGCTCAACAAAGTCTGCTCCAGATGCCATGCGTTTTTATTCTTTAAGTATGAAAAGCCCCAGGAAAACAATCATGTTAAACTGCATCTAGCTGATTGACAGCAAGGGCTCATTGTCTGCCATCCCACTTTCAGGAGCTGGGAAAGAAGATATTTTAAGATAGACGATTATCTTCACTGTGGTTCTGTATATGAACTTGAGACCTGTGACTCAGAAGTGAGAATGCTGCAGCGATATACATAGCGGAGAGAGGGTGCTATTTATCCCCTTCGGTGTAAAACAAAGCCTTTTTGTACTAATGCAATTTATGTGGGCTTGTCAGAGGGGAGAAAGCCAGAAAAAGTACCCAGCTGAAAAAGATCACACCAGCTACTTACCTTTCATTAAGTGATATGGGCTGAAGGCAGGGCTTGCTATTAATTTGGTAAGCTGAGAAATAATAATGGAGCCGTTCATTAAGTGATCTGTTCTACTGACACCTTGCTCTCCTGCAACAGCAACTGCATTGTCCTTATTGCTTTCCCTTATATAGGTGAAGAAGCCTCCGAAAGCTTAATGAATCTAAGCCCCTTCGATATGAAAAATCTCCTCCATCATATTCTCAGTGGGAAAGAATTTGGAGTCGAAAGGAGCAGTAATACACTTATCTTCTAAGTGCCATTTTTAAAATTTACTCTTGTTCGTGTTTCATTTTTTGGTAACAAAAAATGGTTTTTTTCTTCTTCCTTCCCTTCCCCTCCCTCTCCCTAAGTGCGTCCTCTGGATTCTTCAACATCAAGCCCTGCTATATCTATCCATGAAGTGGGGCATACGGGAGCAACGAAAACAGAACGAAGTGGCATCACTAGGCTGAAGAGCGAGATGAAGCAGGTGAGCTCCTGTCTCTGCATTTCCTTCCAGGCACCTTTAGGGACTGGCTCGTGAGAGCTCATTTCTTTCTCTCTGGTGGCTACAGCGAACCACTCACTTTGATCTACCTCTTCTTAATCTGAGAGCATATCCTGTGAGGGTCCAAAGGGGCTGTGCGAGAGCTTCCACAGCCAACCCAAGATATTTCAGCCTGTCATGACTGCTAGAAAGCCGCTCCTTAATAATAATAATAATAATAATAATAATAATAATAATAATAATGCAGGGAATAGCCAACACCTGTTCCTGAGGGGTGTTGTGAGGGTCACATGGGGAATTAGAGAACCACGTGCAGCACCTTGAGCTTGAATAAGAAAGGAAAGAGAAGGGAAAGGAAGGATGGCCTGTCACTTAATGCATTTGAGGCATGTTCAAAAGACACTTGTCAAGTCCTCTATCCTTAAAATACACATAAAGCCCAGCCCACCCCATCTCATATTTCTTACAAATCATTTGAAAAAGGAAGGCACTAGTGGTGGTTTTATATTTTAGTTGGGAGGTAGTAGTTCACAAGTTTCATCCATATGAGACCTTAATTGCCAGTATTGATCAGCAAAAACATTTCACGTCTGCTTGTGTTGCTTGTTTGCAGCATCTGCTTTCACCATTTACAGGTTGTTTTTTTGTTTCGTTTTTCATTCTAGAGACATTGGAGGCTAAGTAGTAGCGAACAGGTGAAATGAAAGTGACACGTGTGTGCATATCAAGTTGCTAAATTTGCATGCTGGAAGTGCATATATGCATTTTGAGACGAGTGCACGGATAGGCGTTAGAACACATATTTAAACCGTCAAGTTGAAAATGACTAATGTGCTTGTGTGAAAGATTTGTTGGCTCACTCTCTCCGTAGCATGAGTTCCAGGGTGGTTTCCAAGGTTACTAAAGCAAGACTGCTATCCTGAATCAATAATCATGTGTAGCTCCCCCCAAACCCCAGCAACACACTCCGCCCCCAGAAAGCGAAAACAAAACACTACCATAGCAGTGACATCCTTGGGGCCGTGTCACACTTTTTGTTTTTAAGTGCTCGCTTAGAAAGTGTAATACGCAGTGCTATTTTTCTAGAAGAAGTGCTGGAACTCACCATGAATACCTCCCACGTTCTCTCTCAATGGCAATGGCGCCCACTTGAAAGGTGCAGGAACTGAGTTCCAGTGAGTTCCAGCTGAAAAAAAGCCCTTGTAATATGTGGTAGGGCTGTAACGTACTTTACAACAGTGGCATCGTTCAGATGAACTTAACAGAGAGCCAGGATTCATGGCAGTTGTACTGCATGTTCACTCAGTGTCAAACTTGGGTTCAAATGTACCAAATAGCCCATAGTTACTATGCGCTTGCCGGGATTTTTGACTACTTCTGTGCTGCTCTGTAAGCGTTTGCAACATTGGGGGAAACTGACAGGCAAGAAAAGCTATCCTAAGAGTTTATGGAGGTGTTCTAAAGATGTGCATTATGGAGTAAGGCCCATTAAACACAGTGAGATATAGGAAGACTGCCTTCTACTGAGCAAGACCATGGGTCACCCTAGTTCTTTACACTAGTGTGTCTTCAAGGCTCTTTCCCAACCCTACCAAGAAATGTCAGGACTTGAACATGAGACTGTCTGCATGTGCTCCATCACTGTGCTAGTGGGAGAGCCTAAACATGCAAGATTGTGCTGTAAGGATGTTTTATTCACTTAGACATTGCTTTATCTTAGATTTGCCCCAGCCAAGCCTTGAAGCATTTTATATGATTATATAGAAAGCCTGTGTGTTAAATTAACTTTGCTCTGAAACTGTTATGCCTTTGCAACTCTATACCCTCAGCTCATTGCTTTCAGGGTGCACATTATGTGTGTTTCTTTTTGTATATTCAACTGCCCACTAGAGGTCAGCATTAATACGATGTCATAATAGATGCATTGCACTACAAAATTTCTCAGAGGGGTGTGGTTGTAAATATAGAAACATTCGAAACTCATTAAATTTGGGTATATTCATATAGATAGCTAGGCTTAGAAACCTAACAGCGAATTTATTTCATGCATTGCATTTGTCTCCTCTTTTAAAGATGTAGCAAATGGTGCAGAATCCCAGAATAATCTAAATTATATTTGAGTGTTTTAATCACATAAGGGATTGAATACCAACATGGATTCTTGTTAACCTGTATAAGGCTACGCACCAACCTAGAAGTACCCAACAGCCCTTCATCCTGGCATTTCTCTAAACCCAAATGACTTGTGTCTCTGGATATTTTTAAGGGCTTAGCTTAGCATATGTTTGCCTAGCAACAAATCCTCCATTGTCTTCTTCATAGGGCAGGCAGCTGAGCCATAGATTAAGCTGTGGCTATTTATTTGACTTGGTTCTTGTCTTTCCTCCAGGGGACTCAGAGCAGTGTTTTAGTCTCACAATACCCCTTGAGCCACATTAAGTGAAAGGTCATCTGGTGGCCTTTGTAGCTCAGTGGGGATTTGAACGGGGGCTTCCCCCACATCAAAGCTCGGCATTTTGGCCACTGCACTATTCAAGTGTTGCTGCAGTTGCACTCAGCATCCTGGCAATGTGGACATAGGCCACAAAGGTAGAGGGGACATCCTTACTTTAACTAAGCCTTGTTCTTGAAACATAAAGGGAAATTGCCACTGTCTGTGGCTGTTTGAAATGCATGCTGAAAAGCATTTGCTGAATTCTGGAGAAGGGCAGGGGACAAGAGGGCACCTCCTGGGTTTTCCAACTCATGGCTACCAACATGGAGACTGTAAAATGAAGCATGGTGTGTACACATGATCTTATAAATGCCACCTTGATAGATGGAGTCATTTTGTGCCCTGTTCTGTTAAGTGTGGATCTTTACATAGCCAAAATGGTACCATCCAAACACAAGAGGGAGGAATCAGCAGGCTTTGGGAAAACACAAAGGTTTATGGAAAAAAATCTTAAGTGTGTGGGGGAGCCATCTCAAACAGTTGTGAGCATGCTATGTGGGCACAGACTATTGACTCTGTGTGTGCGTGTGTGCATATGTTAAATAGAAAATAGATGAGGAATGGAATGGAGTATCGCGGGAAAGGGCATAGCTGTCTGGCTGGAACCCTGAACAGGAGCACACCACCATAGTTTCAGAGTTCTACCTGATTTAATACTCAAAAGCTAGAATATATTCTCCTGCATTTTTGACCATTTGGTCAATTTCAAAGCTAAACCAAGACACCATGATTAAAGCTAAAAGGAAAGCAGTTCAGAAACATTGTTCTTGATACTGGGATGGTGTATTGGTTGTTTTGCTTTCCTTTGCTTAGTTTGTTTGGCATCTTGCTTGCATGCAGCTGCATGGAATGGGGCTGATGCAATGGCGCTCATTGCATAGGAAATGTAATCTTAACAATGGCTCAAACATGCTTCATGTGTTTGAAAAGCTCCTCTTACTTCATTGTTGCTGCTATCTGAAGGACAGCACTTCAAATAACAACACTGGGTGCAAAATCTGACACTTCCCCAAACTACTGTCTAGATGGTTTCTTATTCAGGCACAGATTGGGGACTGGTGCAAATTATCCTTGTTTTCTTTGATGCCAGAAAAGTTACAGCAATGACCTTCATTGCAGATTTCAACACATGACAGCATGGGGACATTTATAGCTTGCTGCTCATACCTATATCATTTTGTTTGTTTTCCACGTGGTGTTGTTTTTACTCATTCCCCCCCTTTCTTTTTCATTTATTTTGTAGTTCTTCTATGGGGGCCATTCCACATCCAGCAGCATGCATTCTTCCAGGTCCATGGTAATCTATCATTCAGTAACTTAAAATCACTTCCTCTTTGTAGGGACAGAAACATGTCTAAGTTTACTTCGCTTTTGTCTCTCATTTATTACAGAACTTGGTTTTTTCAGTTGTCTTTTACAATATAAGGCATACAAAAATTTATAAACATGTATTTTATATTTAAAATTGTGGCTGTGTGTATGTGTGTATACATATATATACAGTGGTACCTCTAGTTACAGACGGGATCCGTTCCAGAGCTCCTGAGGTTTCTGCAACTGGAGGGACCACTTCTGCGCATACACACACAGTGAAACACTTCCAGGTTTGCCGCTTTCGCAACCTGAAGTTTACGTTAGCCTCAGGAAACGTAAGCCAAGGTGCTACTGTACATATATATGTACATATATGCATACACACACACACACACACACACACACACACCACAAACATTGCTTTATTAAAAGACTATGGGTTATATCCAACGTCATTGCTTAGGTGATGGCAATGCTTCTGTCAGCAGAACAGGAAAGCAAGCCATTTCCAGCAATTTCCCTGTCAGCTTACTGTCAGCTGAAAGACACTGTTGGATACAACCCTATAGAATTATTCCATGTCCTTACATTGTCAGT
The DNA here is from genome assembly GCF_964106915.1 of Podarcis gaigeae. NCBI lineage: Eukaryota > Metazoa > Chordata > Lepidosauria > Squamata > Lacertidae > Podarcis > Podarcis gaigeae. The sequence continues at coordinate 42,898,615 of NC_139677.1, read as the reverse complement.
ATATTCATTTGTTTGTAGCTTTGTGTCCAGTGTGTTGATAAACCTATGAATGAAATGTCCAATTAAAGCAATTAAATGTAGATGTTGCAAAAGGGAAATGTAACTGTGAGTCCCATACTGAGCATAAGAAAAGTCCTGATGGATCCAATCAGGAGGCTGGCTAGTCTAGCATCTTGTTTTGAGTGAGTGGCCAGCTGCATCTGGGAAGCCCATATTAGAGTATGAAGGCAGCAGCTCTTCCTTGCCATGTGCCTCTCAGCAACTGGTATTCAGATTGATGGAACTGTCGTCCAGGCATTTTGTTGATCCGTGATTAAAAAACTATCCAAGTCTATGGTCATTCACCACAACATTCCATATCATCAGATTCCATATGGTTAATTGTGTGCTGTGCAAAGAAATACCTTATTGGGTCTGTTCCGCATCTTCCACCCATTAATTTTACCGGGTAATCCTGAGTTCTGATATTACGGGAGAGGAAGACATTTTTTCTCTATTTTTCCACAACACTCCTTCCACACCCAAAAGTGACTTGACAGGACACATTTTCAGGCAGGAACCAATCTCAGGAAAAGCCTGAGGGGCGTCTTTGGAAGACTAAAGGGCTGAAAAAAATGGATAGGCCAACACACCTAGTACTGAAGGAGACAAGAGTAGCTACTAAGACGCAGCCAGGAACAACAGTGGCTTACGGCAATCCAGTTGAGGAGCAGAGATGGCTGAAGGTGAGGAGTCAGTTTAGACTCCCATCACCAAGCAATACAGGTTCTGCTTTATCATTTGGTGGTTGAAACCTGCCAGTACCTTTTTAAGCTATCTGAAACCTACCCCAATAAATCTATTTTTAGTTACAAAGCCTTGAAGATAATTTGATAACACATTTTTAGGATTTGTAAGGGCTAGGGGAAGCCGCTTAAGAATGTGCTCTGGTCCATTTATTTGACACTATAACACTCCTGCTTCCCCCTGTTAAATGGCTGTGTGAAGAACTTTGCTGTTTATACACTATGCTGCTTTATACACTTTGCAGGCTAGCTAGCGGGACCCACAAGTCATTTGCAGTGATTTATTAGCAGAAGGGATCTTATCGTTGTGGGCACAGGTGACAAAACCACCATAGTACAGATACACTAATTGCTCAAGCATTGACACTTCCACTGAACCATGGTGTGATTAATGTCAGCTCTGCTGAACGGGTTACAGCCTGACTCATTCAATATCCAGAACCTCTGCATTGCAAATGAACATTAATATAGCAAAGGGGGAAATTTCTTTAACATACATTTAATGGAAATAGACTAATAAAACGGTTTTAAAGCATTATACACAAACACACACATCTGACTTTCCTGCCGGATGTCTAGCACATGGTGTTTATAGATTTCAAATTGGCTGGCCTTTGAAAAGTACCTGCGGGGGGAGGGGGGAGCAAGCTGTACCAATGCAATGCAATCTTCACTAAGTATTCTGGTTGAGAATAGCTATGTAAGCTACATTTCACAAATGTCTGTCACAATTATCCACGTTGGATTCATGGCTTCTACTTGTGTAGAAGAGACTTTTTCAGCTGGTGTAGCTTGTGAGAAAACCGCAGGCATCTTGATTGCCTCTACTATGCAAGGTTAAGGAGCGCCATCACCTTTGCTCACTGGGACCCTCTAATGCAGAAAGAACCCCATTAAGACTTTTATGACATCTCTGGAATAAATAATTTTGGAAGTTGTGCAAATGAACTAGGCTCTAATCTTGAATACACCAGGGAGTAAGATCCATTGAATAAAGTTTGATGGGTCTTGCTTCTGATAGAACACAGACAGGGTGGTGCTGCTTCTGTTGGAAAACAATCTGCTCTCTTATTGTAGGGATTGGATACCAACACCAATATATATAGCGAAATTGTTATGTATAATAAGCAGTAACCTGTCGAAGGACAGGTGGGCAGCTTGCAACCCTTTACCTTAATCAGTCTTTCTCCAGTAGGGATTGAAATTGAGCTTCTGACATTTTTGGTGAAATTTTGTCCTTTTTTCAGAGATGCAGTAGCCCATCGTCCCCTACTAGTACATCATCCTTGACAGGGTCTGGTGGGCACTGTATCAGTTGGGGTGACCGACAAGGGCAGTGGCTTCGCAGGAGGAGGCTGGATGGTGCCATTAACAGAGTCCCCGTCGGTTTCTATCCTAAAGTGTGGAAGATCCTTCAAAAGGTACATTTGGAAGCAACAGAAGGGGGAGGGAAATGCCATGTCTGATTAGGTTAACTTTTAGAGTACACTGTGTTGCTTTGGATTATATCTAGAAACACTTGTTGAATTTCTAGCTCATAGGTGTTCCGTTCAAATCTTCTGAAAGAACAGTGAGTGGTAGACTAACACACTAGTTCCTATAGTGCAAGGATTTCCATTTGTGCAGCAGAATTCACCTCCTTCCTTCCTCATATGCACCCTGCATTCTCCCCAAATCTGCTCCTGAGCATTGGGAGAAGGGATTTAGGAGGTGCATGGGGGAAAGAAGGGGAGGGGGAGACCCATTTTGTAGCTTAAAAATCCTCCCAGAATTCACAGAACAAAATTGCCCAACATGTTTCTCCAGAGCACTGGTAGTTAAAGTAGTCAGAGGTGACTTTCTGAAAGGAGAGCATGGTGGGAAGACTGTCCAATATAAAAAGTAAGAATATGACTAAAAGCAGAATTAAAACCCTAAAAGCAGCAGAATACAATAATGCTATTAAAGAGAGCACCAGTAATACTCAAAACTCAATGAAACATCGTGATTGAAAAGACTCCATAGCAGAGACAGGACTATGAGCAGGGCTGACGTGTCTTATAATTCAAAGCTTGCCTAAAAAGAAACGTTAACTTTTTCAGGAATGGCACCATAGTGTACCAAATGAAATGACATGAATCATTTTCTGCCTAGAAATTAAACTGCCCAGGCTCAATTCAATATAAAATTGCTTTGATTATTTAAAAGAATCAACTGAATCTACTATTCTATGCTTACAATTTGAACCATAAAAGACAACATGCTGCCTCATTTCCCCTTAGAAGCAACAATTCCATCTAGATCCCTCTGTTGTTTGTTGCTTGTTACTCTCACCAAATGTCCACTTTTTATCACCCTTTGATTACAAATTTGATGGGGCCACTAAGGAGCAGATAAATTTTGTTTCCAAAGCAAAAGTGTGGCTAGTTAGGGGTTTGTTAGCCTTCTGTATCACACATCACACGTGAAACTCCACGTGTCCTTGAGTCACTGCACCAGAATAAGCATAATTACATTTCTGAATCCATACGTCTGAATTTCCTGCAAGTGTTCCACATTCATGACTAATTTGCAGCCAGATTTATCCTGTATTTTGATCTCACACAAGTAATTCCGTGCTGGTGAAGGATGTTTTTTGGAGAGTAGCATATTAGACCGTCATCTGTTCTTACTATAGAATGATAACCTTTTCTTTGGCAGAGGTACTGAAATAATTTTACAGTTGCTGGTTTGTTTATTTTTAAAACCTGCCATATATCATAAAAACAATTCCCGGAAGAACTTGTTTAAAAGCCAACCACCTTCCAACAAATCCACATAATTTCCTTAAATGTTGATTCATTTAATTCTTACTATTTACCATGTTTTAATATTGAAATGTTCATATACATTGCAGTGTCACGGTCTCTCCATTGATGGCTATGTCCTTCCTTCTTCAACAACAAGAGAGGTAAGACTTGAAGAAGCTCTTAAGTTTTAACATAATTCCTTAGTACAAAGAGTTGCAGCTTAATTCAATATAAGGTTAAATATTGTACGTATGCTCAGCCATGTCTGTTCAATATTAGCCTGTTGCGCAACTTTGCAAATAAAATGCTCCTGAGTGCGAATAATTAACTCACAGTAGAGATTGATGACTGGGGGTGGGGTGGTAAGATTGGGGGGGGGGACAGGTTTTTTTTAAATGCCCGCATTATTTTTCTTTTAAAAACTGTGCATGTGTAAAAATGGGGCGCATTTTCTTCCCCAAATTTTACACTTTTTCCCAGGCTTTCACATCTCTACCTTAAAGCCAGCCATCATGTTTCTCTTGTATTAGGAGAACAGGTCAGAAATGTATACGGTTCCAGGTATGCTTGAACTATAATGCCACTTCTTTGAAGACATTAACATTTGGAATCGTTCCTGTCTATGTTGCCCAGAATGAGATACACTGGAAGGAAGCTGTTGGGGCAAGAGGAAGAGGGCATATCTAAGCCATTATAATCCATGTTGTCATTGACTTTAACCATAGATGGACTAAATGTAGATTTAATGAGATGGAGCCTTTTTATTTGGGCTAATTTTAGAAAATGCACGCCTTTTATAGAGTCACATAACACTCTTCTTTGGGCAGAAAATAATGATGTGTTATGAATAAAAAATATCTTACAATCCTATTCTAATCCTGCATGTTTACTTTGAAATTCTTACTCCCACATACATATGCCTAAGGTTGCAGCCTTCGTTTGCACATCGTGACCAAACATATTTCTTTTCTTAATTAGCTTCCTAGGGGTTTGCAGCTCACATTACAGAACATTCTGCATTTCATCTTGCCTTGCAAGGTGAAATATAATAATCTTGCTTTGAATCCAGCTAATACCCATTGATTTTGAAGAGCTTTTATTGCCTACTTTGGGTTCCAGGGTCGTTGTCTTGCAGGCCTTTACCATTCCTGAAAAACAATTGGTCTTCAGAGTTCAATATGAGGGATCATCGCTGCAAATGTTCATCTTCTCAAATGTTGACTAATTTATCATGGAGGATATACAATGCTGCATAGAACAGCTTTTGATATTCTTGAAGCACCCACTCTCACAAGGGAAGGGGAAGCAATCTCCACCAAGGCAGACTCCAGAAAAGCATGGAAGGGCTTGCAATTTGTAAAAGGGAACTGATGGAAACAGTGCCTTTTTAAACATTAATGACAGTTACAGTAGGATTTCTTACATGCGGGTATTTAGAACAAAAACTAACGCTGGGTCCTTGTTCAAAGCGACAGCTCGTTTTTGTGTGGCATAGTATCAAATAGCCCTTTTGGCACTGGTTCCCTCTATGTGCTGTTTCCAGAGTACAATGGAAAGGGGCTGGGGAGGGGGAGGAATCTATTATTAGCAATAGGCACCGAGTGCGTTATCCGCTCTGTACTTGCCAAGTGCTCATAATTACTGCTTAATGGGGCATTCTAATTTTAGAGGCAAGGTCTATTTTTCCAGTTTTTGTTGCATGGAAGATGGAAATGGGGTTATTGGCTTCCAGAGCATTAGAACCACCTGGCTGTTCAGGGGATTTTATTTTTTTAATGGAAACAAACCAGTGGTGCCAGGGCAGTGATTATTTCTGCGATTGGTGCATCCTCTGGATCACTGACAGAATAAGCTTTCAATTGACACCAAGGAGACAAGAGCCTTCAGGCCATCCTGTCCTGTTCAAAATTCATTTAGTGAATTCTCCTATGCTAGACTTAAATTCTGCATTTGTAATTTTCCAGACAGTGACAACTTACTCAGAGGTCCTTTCAGTAAATGCTTTGAATTAGCTTTTGGATTTGTTTTTGAGGCCTCCTTTGCAAACTTGAGTTCATCAGAGTAAACTTTGTGTTTCCTAGAAGGATCTGTTTATGGTCAGGTGGATGGAGGACAACTTTGGAAGCTTCCATTGGTAGCAGCCATTTTGGAAGAATAATCTCTGGCTGTAGTTTAATTTAGCTATGCCCAGTAATGTGGTATCTTATGTTGGTACTATCCTCAGTGCAGCTGAGGATAGATCCAGGGTTACAATGTACCGTAATCTGGTTAACATTTCCTGTGTAGGTGCCAAGCATTTTCATCTTATTATTTAGTAGAATCCAAAGTTTTAAGGTAAGTTTTCCCCTTACCTTACTCAGAAGATAATTGTCTCCACAAGTCCTTCACTTCCTCCAAGGACCAAGGAAGCTACAAGTTTTGTTGGCAATCCTCAAAAGTTACAGGAAAGGACACATCTTTCAGTACTCATTCTTCTTACTGATTGGGCAGCAAAGTCTTGTACATCATCCTGAGAAGCTCACAAACCTATGAAGACAAGAGTTGTCTCATTGTTGTGTTGACAACTCACAAGTATCAGTCATAGACAGTTGGTCGCTGCTAGAGTTTGTCTTCATGGCACTGGGCTTAGAGAAGCACTCTGGTGGTTTAGTCTCATGAGAAGAATCTCCCACATATTCCCATAAATGTCTGAGTAAGTTGTTATGCTTGTGAAATTGTTTGTAGGGCTGCCTCATGATATGTTCTGGAGTTGTACCGCAGAAGCTCCCATATCACAAACATAATGTGAGAAGAGGACTTAAATCATACTGAAAATTGCCCTTAAGTGTGAGCTGATTACTGCAATTGGTGGCATTGACTGGAAATTCCTGGATTTATTTATTGGTTGCAGAGGGGAGAGTGATTTTGTGTTTTGCCTTGAGCCAACAAAAATCAGGGGGTTTTTTGTCCTTACTTACAGTATCTAATTCTTTCCCCTGTCTATTTTATCCCCACAAGAACCCTGTAAAAGAGGTTAGGGTTTGAGTGTATGACTGACCCATGGTCACCCAGTGAGCATCATGGCTGGGGATTTGTACTCTAGTCTCCACAGTTGTTGCCAGTTTCCAGCACTCAAACACTAGACTGAAAGCTCAGTGTACACACGTTTTGACTAACCTCCTCCACTCCAATCATCCTCTTGAGAGGGCACCAGCTAGGAGAGAGAATGTGCTCTGGCATCTTTTCTGTCTGTGTAATGTAATTTATGGGGAGATGATAAATTATCTTCACTATCAAGAGAGATTTATAAAAACTCTAATCCTTTTAACAGGCCTGTCAGAACTTGGCAACATCCAATTTTGTTGCTTAACAGGAATCAAAAGTAATAAGCGCCAGATCTCCTGAGGCTAAGTGATTCCATGTGACATCTGAGCATTTTTGCCAGTGCAAATTAGGTTGCTTGGCTTGTGCTTGCAATAACGAGGTGGTTCTTTGGGGAGCATCGCATCTCCCACATCACTGGTAGCAAGCGGCTTTAAAAAAATTCTCTGTAGTATTATGTTTTGATGTAGCATTATGATTCCTACCTCCAGCATAAGGCCAGCAACTGATTGTAATCATAAGGCCAGCAAAGCCATTTCAGAACTATTCTTAAATATTTGTGTTTTCCCACGTCTATATTATCTGCAGCTTGCCTACCTGCCCACTTACACCTGGTGTTACTGTGTACATCTTTCCCACACTGTTGTGGTAATTTGAGACAGCTATGCTGAACCATTCCAGTGTAGTCAGCAGTTGCAGAACAGTCTTCCTGTGCAAAGTGCTGGGCCTTCTCACCTTACCCTAGGACTGCAGGAAGGTTCTGCGCCTTGTTGGATCCCTGCATGCAAGCATAGCCTAGAGTAGCCTTGAACCTATGAAAGCCCGTCAAAAGTCAGGAGAGGGCAGTAACGTTTCCCCTTGTGAAAGTGGTTGCATCCAAGCCTCAAATTCTACCTGAATCTGCACTCCATGAATCGCCATATCCTCTTAGAACACCTTTTCTGACAACAGATGCATATGCATATGCACACTTCCTCTAACAGCTGGACAAAAGCCACGTACCTCACTGAAAGGCATCCTTAGCTTGCTGCCTGCGTGGAGTGTGGGTTTAAGGTGCTGGGGGTGGATAAACTACAATACCTAAAAGCTTGGACGCTTCATCAGGATGTACATAGGAGACGGTGACATCTGTCAACCGCTTTGTTTTTACAGAAGTCTCCTGCACCACAGCTGTTTTTTTAACAGCTTGGATTGCAAGAGGTCTCACTGCCTTCAAAAAGTTTAAAGTTACGTGCCCAGCTTGGAATACAGTACCCCTTATGCTTCTTTCTTTTTGTTTCCCTTTTTTCTCTTCAAGATGACAGCTTGTGAGATCAAGTTCGCTGTCCACGTGGAGTCGGTGCTGAACCATGTACCCCAGCCTGAATATAGGCAACTGCTGGTGGAGGCCATTCTTGTACTTACCCTGTTATCTGAAGTAGAGGTGAACAGCATTGGAGGCATCATTCATGTGGACCGGATAGTGCACATAGCAAATGACCTCTTTCTTCAGGAACAGGTATGCATGGCGGATTTTCTTCTAAAAAGGCAAGCAACAAATCCTCAACACAGTTCCAAGTGACTGTGAAGAGTTGGAAACATATGCAATAGCAAGCAGGTGGCTGGAGGTGGCTGGAGGGCCAAGCAGTGTTAGAAACTGAGATATGAAAACTAGGAACTAAATGGCACCTTAAACCTAAGTTATGGGCATAACAACAGAAGGTCTAGGCATGCTTTTTTTTAATAACAAGAATACAAAGCTGAAAATGGATGAACTGCAGCTAAAATATTATGTTCATTTTTCACATGGTCTAGTAGTCCTTCCCCTACTCACCCCTCTAATATTCTTAAGAGGATCTCTTCTCCAGTCTTCAGAGAGTAGCTGGAAGTGGGGAGGCAGAAAAAGGTCCTCTTTTCCTTCCATTCTGCAGTTTTAATCTGAAATCTTAGGTGCAGTACTGCACCCTGAGCTCTAAAACTGCTGCCGCTAATGAATTTCCCTATTGCAAAATGCACCTAGAATGATGGGGGTTTCGAACACTGGGGCCAAGCAAGAATGTGCCCAGTAGAAGAGGGGTAGCCAATGTGGAGCCTTTGCCAGGTGGGGGAGGGGGCTAGGACTGCAATTCCCATATTGCCTGATCATTGGCCCCACTAGCTACTGTAGATAGGAGTAATAGCCGCAACATCTGGAGGGTACAACACTGGGTATCCTTGCAGTAGAAAGTCACATACCATTTCACTGGTATGGAGCAGCAATCAGTTGTTGTTGTTGTGTATACCCCACGTTTTCCCCTGACGAGCACTCAAGGCAGCTTGCACAAATTAAAACAACACAGATAAAACACATAAAAGATAATAATTTAAACAACAAACTCTAATAGAATTTAAGCAATGTAAAAATAACAATTAAAATACAGTTCAGACAAAAGAGCAGCAGAAAGTCAATGTTAATTACTAGGAATAAAAAGTAGGTGCAGGGTTCCCTCCATTAGCACTATGCAAGCACATAGAGTCATAGAATTGGAAGGGACCCCATAGGGAATGTTTGTCTGGATAGTCACCCAGCTGATATTAGCAGCCCAAAGCTGCCTGCTTGCAGGTGCTGACTGAGAAACTCCCTGCTCCACCACTGTCTCAGGCCTACTTAAGTAGAGAACCCCACCCTACCCCTATTTGCACTATACAAGTTTAAACATTTGCTTCCCCCCATCCTCGTATTTTCCAGAAATCTCTTGGAGCAACTGATATCATGTTGGAACAAGACCTAGCCACGGGGATCTGCTGCTTCTTCTACGACAGTGCCCCAAGTGGCGCTTATGGGACAATGACTTATCTGACAAAAGCAGTAACGAGCTACCTTCAGGAATTTCTTCCAAGCACAGGCTGCCTGATGCAATAAATGGTTTAAAACACCAGGATCAGTTTTAAAAACCTTCTTCTCCACCCTCCCTCCCTTGAACCTCTCCCTTAGTGACCCAATTGCTCACTTCACTCTACCTCAAGACTTCGTGCATCATTTAGCCATTTAGAAAGGACACTGCCGTAGGCATTTGGGTGAGCATCACTACTGTATGGTAATCTGCATTTGCTCAGACGTGGGTCCATGAAATTAAATAACATGTATCAGTGCGAAATTGACTATAAACTTTTGTACATCCTTAAATGCCAGAGACGAAAGAACTTCTTTAGCACAAACACTCAGATATATTCTGTTCACATTTCACACCATGCATATGAGATCAACACATTTTGTAATAGGTTGAATAGGATTATTCTCTTGCACCAAGAATGGGGAACCTGGGGTCCTCCAGATGTTGGACTGTACTTCCTATCATCTCCGACCACTGGCTATAGGAGCTGGGGAGTCCAGCAAACATCTGTATGGCCACAGGTTCCCCATCCCTGTCCTACACAGAGGACCAGAGGTACTACAGCAAAACAAATGGGATATCTCAACTACTGCAGTTTTAACTGGAAATCTGTCATAGAGAAGGTGGCTACCAACTTAGAAACAAGAAGGTGAGGAAACAGAAACTAAGATTTCTTTTAAAATCTCTAAAGCAATAAAATCCAGAAGACACACATTGTGGGAGGAAATACATCAGCGTAGAAAAGGTAAATATAAACATTTTAAGTACATATCTAATGACGTTTTTTCTCTCACTATAATGCATTGTCAGTGGCTAATCACAGTAAGAGGTGTACAGTGGGTGAAAACCTACATATAAGATTGTCTGACTTGAAGAGCTACATTCTGCTTTCATGCTGCACTGCCTAGAGATTTTGTAAATGTGTGAAGTAATCCCAGTGTCAGAATGCAGGTTGAAGTTTGCATGTTTAAATGTTGCCTGCAGGCAAATTCTCAGCCTCTTCAAAGGTAGCACATCTGCTATAAGGTGCATGTGAAATAGGGCAGCAATTTCTCTAACTTCTTGCCAAGGTGGTTCATATTTAATAGCTCTCGCTTCTTCCTGAATCTCTGTTGCTATCATTTTAATTATTGCAAACAACATGGCTGTGTGAGACTGCTGCCACAGCCTACTTAGCAATGTCTACCTGGCAGTAGAGAAAAATTTCCCAAGTGCTAAACTTGCCTCCAGTGGTTTCTAAAGACAAACTGTTTTGAAATTGGGTCTTTAGCCAATGTCCATGCACAAGGAGAGTGGACTTCCATTCATGGAATAGGACTCCACCTTCCTCTCCTCTTCTTCCAGCTCCTTCCCCCTATTTTTTTATTTTTCTGCTCCAGGGGGTTAGGAGATTCTCTGGAGAATATTTTGGAGCTGGGGGGCTGGGGGGGGAGAGGGATGAGGAAGGTGAAGTCCTAATCTTCAAAAAGAAGGCCACTCAACACTTGTTTCCACTGATAGTAATCTTTCGGTTTTAAGCTTATATTGCTTCATAGTGCTTTTAACATATTTTATGTAGTAATAAGTGCTGACTCCATGAAGTTTGGAGCATGCTAACTTCCTAATCAAAAGCGACTGTTAAGAATAGTGCCCCTGGCTAAAGTGCTAACACAAAAATGTTTGGGTTTTTTTTAATTGTTCTGTTAAGATTGACTTCTGATAGCAGCTCCCTGAAAATAGTTATCACTGGAACATGAAGCTGTAACAAGCGGAATAGGAATCGCTCCCTGAGCAATTGTAAGATTAAGAGTGATGTTTTTTCTTTCTTCCTGCATAGCACTTGCATGTAGGTGCTGACTTCAGGGTCAAATACATTGCAGACTAGATAGGACACATGGGGCTTTGTAAGTAAATCTTTATAGTTTATAAAATTATATACAACTCTGATAATTCAAAGAATATATAACCAGAGGAAACTAAAACAGTATTTCCTGTTTCCTCATCGTGCCATAGAGGATGCAATCCAAGAGAAGAGAATGCTTAAACCTCACACCTCTGGCATCTACAAAAAACCAGAAGGGGCCCCAGCTGTTTTTTCCCCTGCAGGGAAAAAGGCAAGGATAAATTTCTTTCTACAGAACTCTGGGACCTGACCAACTCAGCAAGATGTAAAGCTGTTTTCATATCACAAATGTCAAAAATTTAATATTTTCATCTATGAACTACTTTAGAGCTTCCAAATAAGTCACCTTCAAGGATAGCAAAGAGAAATAGCAAGTTTCCAGAGGAGTAGCAGCGTTTGTTTCTCCTACAGCCAAAACTTAAAGACTTTGGCACCATAGAGTCTTAACTAAAGTCGTACGGCACCTGACGAAATGGGCTTGAGTCCAGAAAGAAAGCTTATACCATAATAAATTCACAGCAAGGTTTTCCACACAAAATGTTGCCAGTTAGGCTAGTACTCTGTGTTTTTAGTCTGTTTGCGGCAACTGACTCCTCAGCTTGTCAGACACCTGCATGGACTAAAAAACGAGTAGAGATATTCAGTGTTGAATGACTACCTTGGAGAGTCATTTAGAGAGCAGAGCTTTCAGGCACATTAAGCATCTTAGAAATAGAGCGCCTGTGCAAATGAAAATAGAACCAACCAAGATTTACAGGCTCACTTTGTCAAGCAAAGCGGCTGTGCTGCTAGGAAGGAACCACCTACGCTGCTCTTTTGGCAAGCCAGACATGTCTAGAAAAGGAAAATATATCCTAACCAGGATAATAAAATCTTACAAGCCCAAGCACTGTCACTCGTCCTAGCTTTTAAATATATATTCCATATTATAGATCTGGAATTAGTACTGAGATACTTGTGTGGCAATGGATAAAAGCAACACTGACACACAACCCCCTTTTTTATTCTATGTGCATTTTAGAAGCGTTTCTTAAGCTTTTAAATGCTGAGTAAATTTGGAAAATATAACTGGGATCTCTCCCACTCACCCCCGCCCCCAAAACATTGTGGTTGCAAAAGAGATGGAGATCCCTAGTGGGGGGTTTTATCTATAGTTTTAAATGGCACACATACTCCTTTGTTGTATCATAAAGGGGTTTTGAAATTCAGCTCCGTTTCAGAAGTGTTTACCATATGGTTCTTCTTGGTAGGGAAATTCATAGACACAGTGCTCTCTTTTGTGTGTGAAACTCATGACAGTTACTTGTAATTTTCCATTTCTGGCAAAAGGTAGTTTAGACTGTAACCCTAAACACTGTTACTAGGAAGTAAGCCTCTTGGGACACAGGGGAATTTACTTCCAAGTGAACCTGCACAATATTGCACTGTTAGTAACCTTAACAGGATATGTTCTTAACTTGATGGTACAGGTCCTTTTTCCTAGCCCTGTTGGAAAATAAGAAAGCCATTCCCATCGGCCGTTTGGTGACATGAAGGGCATAGTGGGTATCTGTGCCTCTGCCCATCCTGAGTAACTAACAGGAATGATTCCAGTTTTCCGATGCTGTCCAATCAAGAGAGAACCACACACCTTGGTAAATATTTGTGCAGACAGCTATTAAAGCAGGTACAGGTAGATGGAAGACTGTTGCTTCACAGACTATGTAACTTAGTTAGGTATCACCCAATATTTATATTAACCAGCAACTTTTAATCATCCTTGACCTGTTCACTAGGAAGGATAGAACCTGGCAGGAAATACCGTATTTTTTGCTCTATAAGACTCACTTTTCCCCTCCTTAAAAGTAAGGGGAAATGTGTGTGCGTCTTATGGAGCGAATGCAGGCTGCGCAGCTATCCCAGAAGCCAGAACAGCAAGAGGGATTGCTGCTTTCACTGCGCAGCGATCCCTCTTGCTGTTCTGTCTTCTGAGATTCAGAATATTTTTTTTCTTGTTTTCGTCCTCCAAAAACTAGGTGCGTCTTGTGGTCTGGTGCATCATAGAGCGAAAAATACGGTAACTTCCAAGTAAGCCAGCAATCTGCTAATATTTTACCTAGCTATGAAAAACAACAAGCTCTGGGGAGCTGAACATGTTGCAGTGCTTGTTTTTGTCACTGGGTAGATACCCTAGACCTCTGGAATGTGTTATTTTATGTTTTGGGTAAGAAAATTAGAGGAGCAGATAGCTTTACAAAGGAAGAGAGAAAATTGGGACTTGGAAAGGCCATATTAGGAAGAGGCATAAAATACTGTCTTACTCAACTAAATGTGGGCAGGGTATCCATTCATAAATTGCCTACTGCAACACAGACCACAAGCACAATCAGAGCACAGATTCCTGCATTTATGGTTTCAGGTATGTGTTGTTTTGACAGTTTTATTTTTATTTTGTGGGGTTCATAATATTTAAAAATATTGTTAAAGGTTTTGCCCATTGCCCTGAATTTCTTGTAAAAAAATTTGAACTGATCTAAAGGTTGATCTGCAAGATCCTATATGATTCTGTGAGTTTGCAGGGCTTTTACTTAATTGCTCTCTGTACAGTCACACACTGGGAACTGTGCATGCTTCAGTCCCTGTCTGGAACTGTAATGAAGCCACAGACAAGAACCACGAGCTATGACATCAATGGATTTGGCTTATATATTTATGTACTCGGCTCCATCAATTTATTCGTGACACTTACTCATTGCTGTCAACAGGATCCACCCTTTCATTCTTACCAATCTGTCCATATCTATTTCCTTTCGATGTACCGTACTTTTATTGGGAAAGAAAGCAGATACATATTTTATGAACAAATGAAACTTGCGTGTTTGTTTAAGATTGTGTGCCCAAACCAAGTAAGAGTCAAGCAGTAGGCGCCTGTCCTGCATCCATTCATAGCCCTGTGAACTTGTTTCTTCCCAGCGCACACAATGAAGGGCCAAATGAAGTGAGTCTGATCCAGAACTGCACTTTCAGCCATGCAAGAAAGCACATGTTTTCCTTTGACTTCAGTTCATACAAAATGCCTTTGCTTTAACTGGCTAGTGGCTGCAGTCTATTCTTTGCAATCTTGAGCAAGTGGGTCAATGTTTCCAGATGTCTTAAAGAGATATCAACTGCTGCAGTGTAAATTCAGAGTATAAACTGCAGGAAGCTTGGATTTCTTCCAAACAGGCATCAGATGTTCAGCCATGTGGAGCCTCCCACTCACTCAACCATCCCACTCCTCTTTCAACTCATCAGACTTGCTTTTTGAGTGCTCAGGCAGCATTTGTAGACTGCCTAGTTTTCCCACTAGGCCTCTGAATATTTTATTAATCTTATTTTGGTACAAACTATTTTTTTCTCACATACCTGTGGATGGACACTTTATAGCTCTGTTAGAAATGTTTTATTTTCAGCACGCCAGCAAGCAACTGCAATATATAACACAGCACACAGGGCACAAAATTGCATGTTATATACATTCACAGCATGTGGTGTCCTGCGTGCTATTGCCCAATAGTTAGATGTCTGGGCATTCACTTTTTAATGCTGTATTGAATTATGTATCACATACATGAATAATTGAATGGCTTTGTTATATTCCTTTTAAATATCTGTGTGGAGAGAGATATAAAAAAAAGAAGCTTCCTTCGCCAACAAAGTTTGTCCTGATTTGAGTTACTAAGTTCTAGAAGTGCTGAGATGGGGAGCAATCCCTAATATCTTGTACCAGCATATGTTTATAATGTGTACAGTGGTACCTCGGTTCTTGAACGTCTGTTGACAAACGTTTCAGAACCCGAACGCTGAAAACCCGGAAGTAAATGCTTCCATTTTCGAATGGGCCTCGGAAGTCGAACGGCTTCCGCTGTGTGTTTTTCAATTTTCTCAATTGAATTTGCAGACAGCCCTTTGCGCCTTGGTTTTCAAACATTTTGGAACTCAAATGGTCTTCTGGAACAGATTACGTTCAAGAACTGAGGTACCACTGTATCAGCAAATGGGGGGGGGGCAAAATGATGGTGTGAATGGGCCACTTGTAGGAAAGATACCGCTAAGGCAGGCTTCCTCAGCCTCGGCCCTCCAGATGTTTTTGGCCTACAACTCCCATGATCCCTAGCTAGCAGGACCAGTGGTCAGGGATGATGGGAATTGTAGTCTCAAAACATCTGGAGGGCTGAGGCTGAGGAAGCCTGCTCTAATGTAAATACAGACACACATCCCTCCCCTTTATTTTGAATTACATTAACAGAAGAGCAGCTTGTGCTCATTTATGTATGTCTGGGTATCAAGATTGTCCCTAAGCCTTCATGAGTAGAATTTGCTTCTTGAGCCAGACATCTTCCTCCTCATTTGTCATCCTTGTATTTGTATTTGTCATCCAGTATTTTTAAATGGGCACAGTTCAACCATTCACCTGCAAGGCCTGGTTTGCCCAACACTTTAAATCATAGTTTAACTAAACTGCGGTTTAAATGTGTACATGCCTGGGTTTGGACATATTGATAAGCCATGCCATGGCTTAGATCATGGCAACACAACAATAGGAGGAGCATGGGAGAAGCAAACGACCCATTATTTCACTGTCTTGTACCAGAGTGCTGCATGGTCTCATTTAAACCATATTTTAGCTTAACTATGGATTCAAGTTATATCCAAATTACATGAGCCCATTAATTCCATACATGTGTGAATCAGCTGTCAGTACCATTGGTTGTGGTAGAATTCTTACCCATGCAGAAATCCAGTCTGTAATTCAGGCTACACTAAAAGAAACATATCCACGGCACTGCAAATGAGATAGCAAATCCGGCCAGAGAGACTTGTTCAAATGCTCAGATCCAGGTTGCTGCCACCACCAAAGATATTCCAGGCCTTGAGCTTGTGTTACCAGGTCTAATGGACAGACACTTTATGTTATTAGAAGCAAATATTACAGGTCCATTGCACTGGGATGGTATATTGGTATGAAGCCTACGTATGGGAGAGAAACTGTGAAGCAATAAAATCCAGACATTTGGGTAAGATAGAAGTGTTCTGCCCCTGGCCCTCACTGCCAGATGAAGAACTCAAACTCAGGTTTCTGTCCAAATCTTTAATGCATAAATATGAGCAGTACATAGGCAAGGCAGGGATTAAAGGCACAGAAGGTGAATTACATGGCTACATACAAGCTGAGACACTGATTCAACAAGCAACACACACCCTGTCTCTTCCTTTTGGAAAGCGGGTTAGGGACACAGACAGATGCACAACATGTGCAGTGCTGCACAGTGCAAGTTCTGGAGTGCCCAGACACCACAAGCTGCCCTTACCTTAAGGCCTCGAAGTGTGCAAAAAGTTGTTTCGGGACAGCGTCAAGTTTGGACAGGTGCACAAACCGGACGCTCTGGGGTGGGAATAAACAGGGTTAAGAGTCAAGTATGGATTGATGTTTGTGTATTTCTTTTCTAATTATGTAACTCCTTTCTTCCATCAGGGAACTCAAGGTGGTGCTCATATAGGGGGTTTTGGCTGTCTTTTTCCAGGGACTAACCAGGTTTAAATGTGTTTCACTTCAGAGAGGAGGCATGCCCTGGGATTTAACTGAAAGATGATTCTATGACTGTTCTTAGCTACATCAGATATACAAATACAAATACAAATAAACAGATATCTATTTGGACATTGAATCTGTTTTGGTTTTTTTAAGATTTAAGAGGAAAACAGTGCCTTCTTTTACAAAATCTCTACAAAGATATTGATACCCTTTGTTAAACTGAGCTACATTTGGGTGTATTGATTTCAAGAATTAGAGGCACAACACAGGGAACTTCCAGCCTTCCAGCCGCTTGATTCAACATTACATAACATTCCCAAATCAGAATGAATACTCAGTAAATAGCCAATGTCATATGACCTCCCTGCACCCTTTGTGCAAACAAATCAGGATGAACAATCAATATATACGCCATCTGGAGGTGGCCTCCTTATCAGCAAACTACCAATCACCTGGATCGAATTGCAACAGGCAACCTGTGCATGAAAACTCATTTCTGAATAGGGATCATCTTTTATGGATAGCTCTGGGAATGACCTAGAGATCTGGGTGCTCCACCACTGGCTGCACACCAGTTGTGTCCCATTCTGACCCTGAAAAGGAAGCAGGCCAGGCCCTCCGCTCAGCTGCATCCGTGGATGTCTGGGCTGCAGTGACAGCTTTTCCCCATTGGAAAAAAATATTAACAAATTTCTAATGAGGGTGTTACTTTTATGTGAAGGACACAAGGATGAATAAGCATGAGCCTAATCTAAGAATGGGACGCAGGTGGCACTGTGGGTTAAACCACAGAGCCTAGGACTTGCCGATCAGAAGGTCGGCGGTTTGAATCCCCGCGACGGGGTGAGCTCCCGTTGCTCGGTCCCAGCTCCTGCCAACCTAGCAGTTCAAAAGCACCACAAAAGTGCAAGTAGATAAATAGGTACCACTCTGGCGGGACGGTAAACAGCGTTTCCATGCGCTGCTCTGGTTCACCAAAAGCAGGTTTGTCATGCTGGCCACATGACCCAGAAGCTGTACGCCGGCTCCCTTGGCCAATAAAGCGAGATGAGCGCAGCAACCCCAGAGTCGGCCATGACTGGACCTAATAGTCAGGGATCCCTTTACCTTTAATCTAAGAATAAATGCTATTAATACAAGATAATCACATCATCCCATATTGCTATTTAAAACGAAGGGAACGTTTCCCTGTTCTGATTAACATTCCTACAGCTGTTTGTTCCCAATGCTTTATTATTGCCCATGCATTTCTTCATGTTGTTCAGCAGTTAAGGCAACTCTTTGGTTCATTCATTTTCATGATCTTAGGCGCATGCTGCTAAGACTTCAGGTGCCAGTTTCGCATGATGTAAAAGTCACAAGTGCTTACGATGTAAGAATGTACCGTAGTCTCGATTCCTTCCAGAGCATTTGGAAGGAATGAACTTTTGATACTGCAGATTAGCGAAAGTCATCAAATAATTTATGCAGTTTGGGAAGTATTTCACCTGTTCTCTGTGTAACCTTAAGATATCATGACCAAATTTGCATGATAGGTCATGAAATCAAGAAGCTTTATGTTTTGCTTTATGTTTGGCTACAACTGGATGCCATTTTGAATTAAAGGGGTGGATTAAGTCTTATACTCCTGCACTGATTTTTTTGGCTGAGGGATGCTGAATACAAGACCACTAGCAACAACTCTTTTATACTAGTGCACCTAGATGTCTCTTATCAGTTGTTGCAATACTGCCATATTGCAGTAAATTTTAAATCATGGAGAACTGTATGCTGGGACACTGCCCCAGTTTTTGTCACATGAGCAGCAGTGCTGAGATCATGAAAACTGAGGGAAAGTTACAATGTAAAACTATGATTTTCCAAGTGAATGAAGTTGCAAAAGGACTTTTTCTAGAAACAACACAGAAAGGACCGCTTAATTTTTGCTAGTTTTCTAGATCACGGAATATCAGTTTTGCCCCATTAGAGATCTATAACCAGCAAGACCTACACTGTTCTTCAAACCTGAAACATGACTGGATTTAATTTTTTTTTTTGTCTGACACAACTGTATGTTTCACAAGAGAGAAAACACTGCATATGAAAAAGCCATCTAAAGGAACCATTATTAGAGTAACCCTGAGATTATTAATATGGCACTACAGCAGTTATTGTGGACAGCATAGCTTATATGTGTTTTAACCATATTTTTTCCATTTACCTATACATCTCATTAGCAGCATTCTGCCAAATAGCTACACTTACATATCATAAAGTAGTGCCTTCCCCAGCCAGTCTGTTTTCTAGGAACGCTGCTCAATCAAACTTAATAGTATTAAGGCAGCAATTTATTTTAAGCAAATGTGCAGTGCGGGGGGAAGGGGCTTGTCAGGAATTCAGCTTCTTTAGTGATTGTACCTATTCTCAAATTTATGGACCACATTAAAAGCTTCCAGAAATTCATTGAAGTCAATGCTACCATCTTTGTTGAAATCGATGCTTCGGGCTAAGCTGTCAATGGATTCATCATCCACATTGATTCTCAGATGCAAGTTGAAGAGCTTCCATGTCTGACGGAACTCATCAACAGAGATAAGACCTAAAAAGAATTGGAAGGAAGGGGTATGTCACTGAAAGTACTGCGCACAGACACAAACATGAACACACACATAACTGTTGGAGAGTTAATGAAATCTGGAAATGTAAGAAGACTCTGGACTTGAATTTAGGGTGCCTAGGCATCTTATAACAAGCCTTGGCCACATTTTGTTTATATAATAAACAGACTACTTCAATTAACTGTTGTGTAGATGTGCCCAAAAGTGTTCACATAGCTGTCCAAACCAAATCACTGTACAGGCCAAGACCAGGGAATGGGAGAGAGTGTGTGTACTTAGCTATACCAGTCTCAATGGTCAGTACAACCATGAACCAGCCCTCAGAGTACAGAACCAAGATGGGGACATAAGAAGAAGCAAAACCATAGTCGCTTATGGTCTGTAATACTGGAAGAACCACCCATTCCCTGGCTAAATGGTATCCCTGCCTTCTATCTAGAACATGGGTAGGCAACCTAAGGCCCAGGGGCTGGATGCGGCCCAATCGCCTTCTCAATCTGGCCCGCGGACAGTCTGGGAAACAGTGTGTTTTTACATGAGAAGAATGTGTCCTTTTATTTAAAATGCATCTCTGAGTTATTTGTGGGGCCTGCCTGGTGTTTTTACATGAGTAGAATGTGTGCTTTTATTTAAAATGCATCTCTGAGTTATTTGTGGGGTATAGGAATTCGTTCATTTTTTCCCTTCAAAATATATTCCAGCTCCCCACAAGGTCTGAGGGACAGTGGACTGTCCCCCTGCTGAAAAAGTTTGCTGAACACTGATCTAGAGGGACAAATCAGTACATCGGTACACAATACCTAGCCAGGGAGGACAACAAATGTTTCTAGTTTTCAGTCGCCTTGTTCCCACACATATCCACTGCTTAGGTTTTCTAATACTGATGAAAATCAAGCAGCTTCTACAAATATCCCTCAAAATTTCCCCCTCCCCCTATCTATGTTTACTTCTAATGCACCACTTTGGGAAACTGGATTTTAACATACCTGAATGATCTTTGTCAATCATATTAAAGATAATCTCCAAATCAGCTTTGTATCTACACAGGGTTTCCACCAAAAATGGCTGGACCTGAAAAATGTTTTATCAGAAATCAGAATACAGTGGTACCTCGGGTTGCAGATGCTTCAGGTTACAGACTCCACTAACCCAGAAATAGTACCTCGGGTTAAGAATCTAAATAGAATTAAGTGCTATTACAAGATCTTATTGTAAAACATCTTAACAAGGCTGTGAAGGTCAGCTGCTTCCTAAACTATCTCACCTCTTTGATGGGTAGCTGGATTTCAAAATTGTCAAAAGATGAAAGGTATTCAACTCTACCATCCTGGTCCAGGTAAACCAGCCGTGAACGCAATGTTCTCCAGGGAAGATCGAGACATAAGACAGACTCCACTGCTGAAGCCCACTCACCGGGAGAAATCTTTCCTGTCAAAAACAAATAAACAAAGAGCTCCCAGGATTAGCATTTTATGGTCAAAAGGAAGCAGGTGAGACAATGCATTTCTTATTGAGTCACTACACTGAGAATAGATTATATTATTGCAGGAGAAGTTCTGGAGTTCTGCACACTGAAATAACAATGTTAAAACTGTTAATTTTAAAAAAAATTGCAAAACCCAATGGCTTGGATCCTAACAAGGTAAGACACAAGGCAATTTTTATGTCCTGGTTCACCACACCATCTCCCTGAGAACCTTCTCTGGAGTCATATGGGTGTTGCTGAACAACAAGGAATGGGACATGGGTGGAGAGAAAAGGCTGCAAACTTTCCTGCCACGAACATCCTTAACCTACCATCTTTGAACCCCAGCCTAATTTTGGCTGATCCCGCACATATCCCCATCCCATGTTGCTCAGGGGAGCCTCCATGACAGCCCAGAGAGACTTTCTTGGGATACTTTCCTTCTGTGAAGATCTGCAAGTTAACTTTTTTAAAAAGATGCAAGACAAGAAATGTCTTACCCATCTGAAATGCAAGATGAGGAATTGCAACAGAATTCATTCCATCTGATATGCCTAGATGAACATGATTTGAGATCAAAGCAATCACTTATTTTAAGGACATCAGATTGGAGCCTGCCAGGGGGACGGTTCATAATATTATCTAATTTTTTTACATCAGAGATGCATAAGATATTAACAAGAAACTTGCTCACTTCAAAAGATCGCACTGTAAACTGAAAAATTAATTCTCTAATACAAATTTTTTCTTGCATATGTGTACTGCAAAACACATGGGGGGAGGAGCTCTGATGCCTTCAGGAATTGCCACCTCATTCAAGAGGGTAGCTTAATATCCAATTTTTTCTTGTGTGCATGAAAGGGTTCCATTCATGTGCACAAGCCGAACATCCTGCAGCTCCCAGGATTAGCAGAGTGGATTTTGGATCTGGCTATGATTGTCCATGTAATTTGACTAAATTGCATATAGAGGGCACCAATCCCTCAGCTGATGGACAGACTTTATTTCACTGGTGCCATCTGTGCAATTTCCAGTACTTATCTAAAAGATACCGGTCCCAGAGATTTTTTCTTTTAAAGATGCTTATCTGGAATCTCCATTCACAATTACAAAACCTCTACTATCAGAGACTACTTCTCTTATTTTCTGGCAGTAGATGTTAAAAGTTGGCTACCTGCTAAGAAAAAGTGTGTAGCCAATCCTCCTTCAAATATATGTCCAAATATTTCCCACCGACCTTTTTGAACTCCAGTGTGCATCGTTTCCCACTTATTAAACCCCGTTTGCCATTTTCTTGCCTGATTAAAAACCTTTAGGAGTTGCTTGGGTTTTCATCATCAGGGCTAGCCCTGACACAACCTTCTTCAGATAGCATTACAGGGCGAGGGGGAATAGATGAAGGCAGAAATTGGTGTAAATGAATGGTGTTGGCTTTCAGTGCGGGGGTGGTGGTGTTGAGCATTGTTGGATTGTACTTCAAGTGGCAGAATGTCTTGGGCAGCATTGTCCATTGTCAAACATCCTTTGATGTAACCCACCATTCTCAGCTACCTAATTGTTAGTATCGCTGAAATGCAAATCTTGGGGGGGGGGGTCCTGCCACTTATGTCCTTCTCTTACAAACTCTATGCATCTGCTTCTAACCTCTGCTTTCTGTTGATTTGCCTTCTATCTCCCACTGATCCTTCATAAATACAGTCACTTACATTACAGTGAAATGGAGCAACTGCGAAGTGCTGCTTTCAAATTGTGTTACCTGTATAATTTGGATCGTACTGTCTAAAAGCAGCAATCAGTTCCGATTTGTGTGTGTAAAGTTTCTCTCGCAAGCACTTCAAAGCAGACAGCTCAATTGCAGTCACCCTACAAGGGAAGAAAGTGATTAGAATGGACAGTTAAAGAATCAAAAAATCTCTCCTGAGCTGTTTAACAGCAACTCGGCATTTACTAATTTCCTCCATCAACTTTCTTTACTTTGAAAGAGTAGCTCCCAAACCATGAACTGCTTTAAAACTGCTGAAGGTTTTGGCAGACCATTTAATGATTTTTCTGCCCATTGTATAAATTGCAATTCCATAGAATTCAGACTATAATACAAAAAAATGCAAAATAAAAATAAAAGAAGCACTAACAATACAGTTAAAAATAAATTTGACTATTTAATATGATGGATGTGCTGTCTCCCATCTTCAACCACAATTCCACACCAGCTGCCATGAATGAAGCTCAGTGACCACTGGTGGTGGACCAGAGCCAGGGGAGAGTTTTGCATTTTCAGTTCTGTTCATAAATCTTTAAAAACTAATATGTGTGCCCTCCTTCTCCTACCTCTGATGAAGAGTCTCTTTGCGTGTTGATTTGCTGACTTGATACTGAACAAAACGAGGGATCAGATCTGGGTTTAGTTTGATGTAAGCACCGCGATTACTTCCCTCTGCATAGTAGTTTGAAGCAGAAAAAATAGTGATAACCTAGTTTTTTTAAAGGAAACAAAAATGCATTTTAAGTAATGAGGATTTCAAGCTTGATCTGGCAAGATTTTAAACAAGTTGTAGGCTGAACGAAGCAATATTCATAAGTATGACAAAGGCTAATATTGTGAATGAAAGCACCCTTTCCATGGCTGATACTAGGAAAGTGAAATGTTCTTTGTATTTGAGATTACATCCAGGGTCATGAGTCTCTTTGTGCATCAGGCTTTAACAAAACAAAACAAAACCTTAATTCAAGTACTGGGCAAATTGTCTTTCTCTAGGACACTGAAGAAAACAGTTCTGCAGAAACTCCATGTGATAAACATGCACAGCTCTTCTACTGAGTTCAAGGGCAAGTTCCACACCTACATTTGTCCTGAACGAATTATTTTATTTATTTGTTGTTGTTGTTTAGTCGTGTCTGACGCTTCATGACCCCATGGACCAGAGCACTCCAGGCACTTCTGTCTTCCACTGCCTCCCGCAGTTTGGTCAAACTCATGCTGGTAGCTTCAAGAACACCGTACAACCATCTCATCCTCTCTCATCCCCTTCTCCTTGTGCCCTCAATCTTTCCCAACATCAGGGTCTTTTCCAGGAAGTCTTCTCCTCATGAGGTGGCCAAAGTATTGGCACCTCAGCTTCACGATCTGTCCTTCCAGTGAGCACTCCGGGCTGATTTCCTTCAGAATGGATAGGTTTGATCTTCTTGCAGTCCATGGGACTCTCAAGAGTCCAGCACCATAATTCAAAAGCATCAATTCTTTGGCAATCAGCCTTCTTTATGTTCCAAGTACTTTATTTATTTATACAGATATTCATATACCACTATATCATAAAAAAATCAAAGAGGCTGACAGTAAGATCTATATATAATAAAAATTCAAATCAGATTATTATCAGCTATTTTGGAAAGATGCATACTGTATTGCCTGCATAAGTCTAGTGAGATAGGAAAGTTCTCAGCTTGCATTTAAAGGCTGAAGCACCTGCTGAATCTCTACTGGCCGAGTAGAGCACAAGGCTGGGCCAATGACACTGAAGGGTCTATTATTTCGTGTTGATGCCAAATGAGCCTCACCAACTCAGGGGACAACCAATGACACCCCTGCAGATGATCTTCCAAGCCATTTAATGAAGTATGGATTGGTGACCATGATTGAGCCATGAAACGGCTCAGTGGAAAATAAGGAGGGAGAGGTGAAGACAAAAATTAGGAGTGGCTGGCAACTCTCAGCACCCTTAAACTACAGTTCCCAGGATTATTTAGGGGGAAGTCAAAGTGGTATAACACTGCCTTCAATGTATACTGCAGATGGGGCCTAGCAGACGACAAAGACTCTGTGCTGATCACAAGTACCACATAAATATGGTTAGTGACTTGTATCTGGCAGACAGAAGCTCCTGCCTTACTCAGAAAAGCCCAGAGACTTACAATAAATGAAGCTGTCAAGACTCTGAAATTTAATCTGTAAATTTCTGGTTACCTTTCCATTATGACTGATCTCATACCCATCCTGCTTGCATTCGTGAGACCGGATGAGCATTTTCAAATTATAACGTCTTAGCAACCTGGCAGTAACATCTGGTCCGAAATAACAACCTCCTCCTCGAAATTTGTTTGGTGTGCATCCATTCTGATGTTTCGGATCACTCCAGAGAATATCCACCACCTTTCAATAGCAATTAAACAAAATGCTAGTGACCATTCACGATCCATCACTGGAATAATGTAAATTCATAAAAAGCAGAGTTTGGTGGGTATCTACAAGGTCATCCCATCACAGCATGTAATGAGACTCCCTCCCCCTCCTCTCCCCATACACTCCCCAAATCTACTCCAGAGTCTTGGGGGAACCCCTAAGATTGGAAAGTCCCATCGCCCTAATGGAAACCCTTGCTGTGACAGCACTATGTTGAATAAAACCCTTAGAAAGAAATATGAATCATCAGGTTGTGAGGATCCTAACTGGGTTTAGTTCAAAACAATATAATTTTATTGTACTGGTGGTGGCACAGAATGTTGGCTCACATAAGGAATGTTTCCCTCTCTGAGGGAAAGAAAGATATCTGTTTGGCGGCAGTTAAACCTCACAAAGTCTTTGGATTTGAGGGAGGTAGTGTTCAAACAATCACCCCTCACGTGATGAGAGAGGGGGAGCATGCCTATAGAGTATACCATTGGAGAACCCATTCTGTGAAGGAACTCGGACCCTTACACCCTTTTGATTCAGCCCAACATCATCCTCAAAGCATGAATGGGTGTTCATTTAAGCACTCACATACTGACTTGACAAATCAGCCATTTTGTTTTGTCTGCAAGCTTCTAGCAACTATAATTTGATATTAAAGTAATTAGCATGCTCATTACATTATCTTAAAAGCTTGTTTCCAAGTTGTTTTTTTGAAGATTATTTCTCAAATGTTAACATTTTAATAGCCAATATTTGTGGAGGAGGGGAAAGACTCTTATATACAGCTCTGGCATACTTGCTTCCACTCCTTTGTTGTTAATTCTGAGGATGCGTGTGGTGAGGTAACACTGTGAGGCTTAAGATATTGCACTTCCGGAAGAAGACTAGAACTGCCTCTGCCAGGGAGGTTGCCAAGATGCTCTTTGCCATCAGACACATCCCTACTGTATCGCCTTCTCTTGCTAGGTGCTGATGTGGACCTCGTGGCCTCTTTGAGAGAGATGTCCTGCCCGGAAAGGGACTTCGTGGCCTCCGTCCAGTGGGAACAGGTTTCTACAAGACTAGCTCCACGTGGCTTACAGACTGTCTCTGCATTTGACTTCACTGGCCTCAGCACAGACTTCAGCTATAAAGACAACATGAATGATCACCATTTATTGGTCTAGATCAGCACAGGCATATTGCTGAATTCTGACCATGAAAGTGAAAATATAGTAGCTGATCTACCAGATATAGGTGAGAAACAATTCATAAACAAGTGTTGATCACAATGGAATTCTGCACAAAAGTAAATTAATTTAGCCCTGAAAGTGTGCTATCTTTAATGAACTTGGGCCAACGGTCAAGGAGTGAAGCAGCTCACCCGGTGAGGCAGCAATAGTCTCCTGGCAGGGACGCCACTCCCAGTTACTGGAAGGAGGGAAGCAGCAGTGAGACCAGGGTTGCCGAGGGACACTGATATGAGCACTGGATTTTCTCTGCTCATGCAGCCCAGACCTTCTTGCCACCTTGCCCCTTTTCCACACCTCCCCAGTAAGTGACAGCAATCTCATTGCTGGGAGGCTATTGCTGCAGCACTGCTTCTCCCCCCAGGCAGTGCCAGTCCTTGGGGCTTCAGAGGCAAAGTACCACTGCCCTCCCAGCTTCCAAATACAGTATGTTGCTGGTTTGTACTGGAAGGAGAGGGGTAAGGCATGGAGAACTTGGCGCTGCGCAGTGCAGCATGATGGAGCCAACCCGCAGCTCTTGCCATTATGCACCTGGACTAAAAATCACGGTTAACCCCTTAAAGCATTGTTAAGGTGACTATTAGCCTTAAGGTATGGTCTAGAGAAAGTATTTACTAGGGCCACATAATGCAACAAACTAAGGCATTTTTTTAATTTGTTGTGTTTTGCTAGTTTACTCCTTTAAATTTTCAAAATGCTAATGGCATGTTTACGTAAAAGAGTTAAGATACACAAGGTTAATTCTCATTGATTTCAATAGCATTTATGTGTTGATGAGATGGATTGGAGCCAAAAAGAGCAGAACTAAAGAAAAAGAGCGTCTTGCGAGTTTAACACCTTACCTTGTTTCTCTGAAATAAATTAAGGAAATTCAAATCAGTAGTGTCCGATATCCCTCCATGTAAAATAAGAACTTTGCTGTCAATTATAGTTGCAAGAGGAAGCCAGCTATAGACATCTTCCAGAAGATGTAAAATTGCTGTTCCATAGCACTATGAAGTGAAAATAAAGGCGATTAGGTAACAATCAGAAGGTCCCTGAAATAATAGCAAATTGATGAGCTTCATGGGTGGTTTCTCAAAGCCATAAAATAATGAAATGAAAACTATTTGTAAATCTATGCTTGCCCCATCTCTGAGTCACCTTGGCCCGCCCCCCACTTACCCAAGCGGCTAGCTACACCGCTGAGCACATGGGGAAAAATAAAGGGGTTCTTGTGAGTAGGGATGAATGAATCTACCACTTTTGGTTTCTCTCTATTTCTGACTTTTCCATTCTTAAATTCTTCAATACTCCACATTTCCACATTCATTTTTTTAAGTCCTCATGAAAATTCATCATTTTAGTGCAATTTTTTTCCTAATACACATTTGTCTGCAATTTTGCATAATATACATATTTTACTTGATATACAAATTTCCCTGTTTTAATGCACTTTTGCATGTTATATTCACTAATATATGCATGTACACACACACACATTACACTAGTATATGCATTTTTGTACACATTACTTGGCTGGACAACTGTATAGCAAAAGTCAAGAACGTGTGAATTTTGAAGGATTGCTGAGTTTCAGTTCACATATTGTTTCAGAAAATGTAAATTGGGTAAGTTCACCATTAAATGCAAACTGAATTCAATTTACTTCCCATACTTACTTATGGGTAATGCTTAAAACATCTCTGAGTTCAGTATTCTTTACAGAACTAAGGTCCATAAAATTAACTTAGGGCTTTGAAATGCAAGGAATGCAGTCTGTATCACTTAGCTAAAAGGTGAGGTTGCTAACCTGATGCCACTACCAAAAACTGCCAAATATTTACCTGATACTTCTTCATAACTTCTTTTGTGAAACCATATCTGAAACAGGTTAAAGGTTATTTCAATAGTGGATCACACTCTCTATGTATCTATATGTAAGATATAATTCTTTCTTCCATATTATAGGTTTATAACAGAGGGGGGATCCATTATCATTACCAGAGTATAGCAAGACAACAGAAATCAGAGATTTGAATTGTAGGATATTTCTGTTGCGTATTTCTGTATCTGCACCCCAGATACAGATTTCCCACTTATTTTATCAGTATGCATCAAGGAACTTTCCCATACTCTGGTACATTTAACTCTGGTAGAAAGTTTTTGTCCAGTGCATGGTTTGAAACAGGGGTGAGCAGATTTCAGGCTTGTGGGATCTACTTTCAGCAGTATAAGATAGAGCCAGGGATGTGGTGGGCGGATTAATTTTGTTGTTGCCATAGTAAATTAACTTAGAGTCCTTGCTGAAATGCTACAGAGATCTACCATTATGTTCCAAACTCCTTCCTTCCCACCTCTTATCTAAAGCAAAAGAAATAAAAAATAAGGTTTTCTTTTCCAGTATTTCTGTATATTGAAATGCTGAACCATAAAATAACACAGTGCTTCTGCCTTAATTTAAATATAATGCTGCCACAACCTTCAGATGCCAAGGCCATTTCTAAAGAGTAAACAGAGTCCAAATTCTAACCGAAATGCACTACAATAATTTGATTATTACTTTCCATTATACTAAGCTACAGTAACATGTATAGAGGGAGCTCATAGACAGTATCTACTGATCTGAAATCTGAGCAAAAATTACAAGTGCATCTCTCAGTTATCAGATCAAGTGTTTCAACTGGAGGCTTTGGGAAGACAACACATGTAGATTAGGCAAATGAAAGATAATATATCTAGCTAGCTGGCTAGCTAGCTGAACAATGGCGATACCTAAGATTCATGATATGGTCCTCATGGTTCCCTCGGTTCAAGTGCAAGTGGTTAGGGTAGACAAGTAGAAAGGCAAACAGGATTATTAGTATTTCTATGGAATTTTTCCCTCTGTCCACAAAATCCCCATTAAAAATGTAGGGGTTTTCCTCTGAAGGAAGTCCATTCTGTAAAAGAAGAAAAATGACAGCATCATGTGGAAGTACAACAGAAACTAATTTTTGCAAAACAAGAGTTGTCTGGTCAACAGGGCACTGCAGAACTGTAGGTGGCCTCACCTCCTCACTGATGCCAACATCTCTTTTCTAGCACTGCCATATCACAGTAGTAGCTGCACCTGTGCCCAGGTGAGCATCAGGTCCTTGGTGACAGATGGAGGACACTAGGGATGGTTTTACGTATGTTCACCTTGAGCTGCCATGTCCACACAGTTCATAAAACTATTCATTTGATATTACTTTTATATGAACCATTTAGGAATTCTTTATTATGCTTGTCCTAACCAATTGTGGAAAACAATGGTTAGATGTGCATCTACTCTATGACCAAGGAGTCCAAGTCAGCATACGTTCTTCTTCCCTGTGTCCCCCAATTTTATCATCACAAGATCCATAGGAGGTAGGTTAAGCTAAGAGGGTGAATGGCTGGTACACGGTTGTCCATCCAGTGAGCTGTGCAGCTGTGTGGACATTTAAACCCTGGTCCAATACTCTAAACCAAGCAGTGATGAACATTTTGGGGTTATACCTCCAGGGTCTGTGGGCCCATGGATGGTCTGACAAAAAGTGTATGTAGCCACCCCACACACTCCTACGCACACACAGAGTCTTTGACACACATACAGGGGAGCCTCCCTTCCTCAGCTGATCTGATTTTCCTCCCCCACTCATAAAGTGATTGATCTGATTGATGGGGAGGGAAGGATTTTGTGTCCACATTTTTGGTGGGAGGAAGGATGTTCTGATGCTGCCAAAATTAGTAGGAGAAGCTGGAAACATTTGCTTTGCGGGGGGGGGGGGGTTACATCTCTCAGGCCGCTGGGCTTGGACGTAGCCACCCTGCTCAAACCACTACACCGCAATGGTTCTTTGGGCTCCTCTTCCAATCTCCCATAATGATCATAGACAAATCTGAGGCTGAAAGGAAGGGAATGTTGATGAAGCTGAGTCCTATTCGTGCAACGTATCTAACTCTGTTCCAATTGCTCTGTCCCCTGCTGTTATGTACTGAGTCGAATAGGATCCAAACTGCAGCAGTCTGATTGGTCCTAGAACAATAGGATTCAGAATGCAGCAGTCTGATTGGTCCTAGAACAATGCAGCAGTATGATTGGTTGGCAGGAACCACCCAATCATGCTCCAGATTGAAGTGAATCCACAACCTGATTGGTTTACAGTACAATTCCGGAATTAGCCAATCATGTGCAGCCCATTGTGTAAATAATGTATATAAGGCAGATACTTTGAGGGGACTTTCATTCATTCCTCCTCACCACTATGAGCTGAATAAAGAGCATGAAATCACTTTGCGACTCCGAGTATATTTCACTGGCGACGAAGGTGGGATCCCGCTGAGCTGACTGCCACACACAGCACCGCAGCACCGCCACCTGCCGCACCGCTGCCTCGCACCGTGTATCCAGGCTTCAGCTCCGGGACACAAGGAACTCAGAATGGCAACTGACAGCAGCTTCTCGCCGTTCAACCCAGCATCTGGAGACTGGGAAGCGTACGCCTCCTGTTTCACCTTCCTCCTAGAAGCCAAAGGGGTCACCGATGATGAAGACGCCAAGAAGAGGGCAATATTCTTCAGCGTCTGCGGAGAGGAGACATTTGAAATCGCCCGGGCTCTCCTTGCGCCTGAAGACGTGGCTACTGTTCCATACAAAACAATAATGGAACAGCTGAAGGGGCACTTTTCGCCACAGCCCTCAGTGGTGGCTCGTCGAAATGCCTTCTACGCAAAGCGGCAAGCCCCTGGGGAAACCATAACTGGGTTTGTGACCTCTCTCCGCCAAGCCGCCCAGTTCTGCAACTTCTCAGAGCTGGAGAACATGCTTCGTGACCGCCTCGTCGGTGGCCTGAGGGATGAGAGGCTGCAACGACGCCTCTACGCTAAGAAGAACCTAACGTTCCAGGTCGCTCTGGAGGAGGCCCTGGCAACGGAAGCTGCCGAGAGGTCGACACAAGAGGCACGGCCGAGCCAGCCGTCCCAACCGAGGGTCCACCATGAAGACCTCACCGACGACTCAGGATCTGACAGGGAGGAGGTGCACCGAGTACAGCAGCGCACTCAAGCAGCCCACATACCACAGCTGCCTCGACGAGAAGGAGGGAACTGCGCAAGCTGTGGAGAAAGTCATGAGAGGAGGACCTGCCGTTTCCGCAATGCAGAGTGCAGACAGTGCAGAAAATCGGGACACATCGCCCGGGTGTGTCGGGCTCGGCCCACCCGACGCCAGGCATCAGACGACCAATCCAAGAGCCCCAGGTCCCGGGGCCCAACGCACCAAGGCAACTCGACGGAGCTCACGGACTTCCAGGTATACCAGTTGCCCCACCCCAACATAGAGAAAATTTATGTAGAGGTACAGATAGAGGGGGCCCCATGCCGCATGGAGCTTGACACGGGTTCAACTCTATCCATAATCTCGGCAAGGACCTTAAGGAAACTGTGTCCTACTGGGGGTCCCAAACTCAGGCCGGCCCCATTCACCCTCCGGGACTTCCAGAAACGTAAGGTCCCCACAATGGGGGTGGGGACCTTCAGGGTGCAATACCGAGGGCGGACGCGGCAACTGGACTTGCTTGTGGTCAAGGGCCCCTACATTAGCTTACTGGGATTGGCATGGTTTGGACCACTGGGGCTAGCTGTCACCGGGGTGAACCACACTAGCTTACAAGTGGACGTGGACGCCATATGCAAGGAATTTCCGGGGGTTTTCGATGGGAAATTGGGACAGTATACGGGCCCCCCCATTGCTCTACAGCTTGACCCCGCAGTACGACCGGTCAGGCTCAAGGCCCGCCAGGTCCCGTTCGCTCTGAAACCCCGTATAGACGAGGAATTGGACCGGCTCGTGGAGCAAGGAGTGCTGGAACCGGTACCTAATGCCCCCTGGGAAACCCCAATCGTCACACCTGTCAAGCCTAATGGTTCAGTCCGCATCTGCGCAGACTACAAATGTACCATAAACAAGGCCCTCACGGCCCATGCATACCCAGTGCCAGTGGTCAGCCATGTCCTTGCCACCCTGGCTGGGTCGAAAATTTTTGGCAAGCTGGACTTGGCCCAAGCATATCAACAGCTGCCAGTAGATGAGGCAACAGCAGAGGCACAGACGATTGTGACGCACAGAGGAGCATTCAGGGTAAAGCGGCTGCAATTCGGTGTCAGCGTGGCACCAGGCATATTCCAGAATCTAATGGACTCTCTCCTTAAAGGGATTCCTGGCGTCACCCCCTTCTTCGATGATGTGTTGATTGCCGGGCCCACACCAGAGGAGTTTGAGGACCGCCTCCGCACCGTTCTGCACCGTTTCCAGACAGCGGGTCTCAAGGTAAAGCGGGAAAAATGTCTACTAGGAGTGCCCCAGGTGGACTTTCTGGGATTCATGGTGGACGCAGAAGGGGTCCACCCGACTGGGGACAAGGTACGGGCCATTTGTGATGCCCCAGCGCCCAAAAACAAGACTGAACTTCAGGCCTTCTTGGGACTATTGAACTTTTACCATTCCTTCCTTCCCCACAAGGTGGCGGTAGCGGAGCCCCTACACAGACTCCTGGACAAGCGGGCCCCTTGGGTGTGGGGCCAGCGCCAGGAGGCCGCATTCCAGGCAGTCAAGGACTTGCTTGTCTCAAACTCGGTCTTGGCACACTTCGACGAGAGGCTGCCGGTGGTGCTAGCATGCGACGCCTCACCCTATGGCATTGGCGCTGTCCTGGGACACCAACTCCCAGATGGAAGAGAGGTACCGGTGGCATACTTTTCCCAGACACTCAACGCAACCGAGCGGAACTACTCACAAATCGACAAGGAGGGCCTGGCAATCGTGAAGGGAGTAAAAAAATTCCATGATTTCTTGTACGGGCGGCCCTTCACCGTGGTGACTGACCACAAACCGTTGCTTGGCTTGTTTGCCCCCGAAAAGCAGACCCCCCAAGTGCTGTCTCCTCGTGTCCTCAGGTGGTCAATTTTCCTTGCCAGCTACCAGTATGCACTGATTCACCGCCCTGGGAAGGCGATGGGCCATGCGGACGCCCTCAGCAGGCTACCACTACCAGAAACAGGCCCCGACCCGGCACCTGCACAAGAGGTTATGAGCCTGGAGCTGCTTCCTGACCGCCCCATTCAGGCACAAGAAGTTGCACACCATTCCAAGAAAGATAGGGTCATCTCCCGGGTCCTGGACTGGGTGTGGAGGGGATGGCCCAGCAGCAGCCCCGGGCCAGAATTCGCCAGCTACACAACCCGCAAACATGAACTGTCGGCCCACAAGGGGTGCCTGTTATGGGGAAGCAGGGTCGTTGTTCCCCAGCCCCTCCGCAAAAGGGTCCTCACAGCCCTACACGAGACACACCCAGGGGTAGTAAGAATGAAGGCCCTTGCCAGGAGTTATGTGTGGTGGCCAGGGATTGATGGAGAGATAGAGGCCTGGGTCAAACACTGCCAGGCCTGCCAAGAATCCCGCCCAGATCCCCCAAGGGCCCCAGTCCAGTCCTGGGAGTCCGCCCGAGCACCATGGTCACGCCTGCATGTGGACTTCGCTGGCCCCTTTCAGGGGAAAACATTCTTCATAGTGGTGGACTCCTACACCAAATGGCTGGAAGTCGCACTGGTACCGTCCACTTCTACATCCGCAGCCATCCGGGTACTACGCAGGCTGTTTGCAACGCACGGGCTCCCTGACACTCTCGTCTCAGACAACGGGACTGCATTTACGTCAGGAGAATTCCAAACCTTCACAGCGCAGAACGCCATCCGCCACATCCGTTCGGCGCCATTCCACCCTGCCACCAATGGCCAAGCAGAACGCATGGTGCGGACCACCAAGGACACCCTTCGCCGCATGACGCAAGGGGATTGGGAGTACCGCCTTGCCACATTCCTTCTAGCACAGCACAGCACCCCCAGCTCAACGACTGGCCGGAGCCCCGCTGAACTACTAATGGGTCGGCGCCTTGCAATCAGATTGGACCGCCTTCACCCCGATAGAGCTCAGGATGAGGTAGTGGTGGGGGAAGGCGGGAACCCCCGGACCTTCGAGGCCCAGGGCCCAGTGTACGCAAAGAATTTTGGGGCAGGCCCTGCATGGGTACCTGCCACAGTCACCAGGGTCACTGGCCCCGTGTCGTACGAGGTGCTAACGGATGGGGGGCAATGCTGGCGCCGCCACTGTGACCAGATACGGCGACGATTCCCGGGAGAAAACCAGGAGGAGGAGGACAGGTCAGAGGAGTCCCAGGGGAACAGTGGGGCAGTGAGGCCCATAGAGCAGCAGGGGCCAGCAGGAGAGGCAGAACCAGTAAATACAGAGAGGTCCCGGGACGCCGAAAGGACACCGGAACCAGAACCACGACTGAGCGAGCCGGTGGCGCCAGACCAAACAGCCCCATCACAGCCAGCATCCTTGGAACACGAGCCAGAACCTGAACCCCAGACCAGGGAACACCCCAGGCCGCAACGCACACGTAGGCCACCAGCGTACCTTGAGGACTATGAATGCGACCTCCCGGGCAGGACTGGAACTTAGAGGGGAGGGGTGTTATGTACTGAGTCGAATAGGATCCAAACTGCAGCAGTCTGATTGGTCCTAGAACAATAGGATTCAGAATGCAGCAGTCTGATTGGTCCTAGAACAATGCAGCAGTATGATTGGTTGGCAGGAACCACCCAATCATGCTCCAGATTGAAGTGAATCCACAACCTGATTGGTTTACAGTACAATTCCGGAATTAGCCAATCATGTGCAGCCCATTGTGTAAATAATGTATATAAGGCAGATACTTTGAGGGGACTTTCATTCATTCCTCCTCACCACTATGAGCTGAATAAAGAGCATGAAATCACTTTGCGACTCCGAGTATATTTCACCTGCCTAGTATATCATAAGCCGCCCAGAAGTCCAAGGAGGAGCAGTAGAATGAAATTTTGTCGAATGAATTTTAGCAGGTTCTCAAAATGCCTGCAATCAACGCTTATGTAGCCTGGAAAGCCTTTTTTTTGCAGCGCCAGCTCTTAATACACCTTTACATTTGACATTGCATTTACATTTCAAATGTGAAAATCCAATTTACTTCAAAATACAATATATTATGCAGCATGCTTGCTTCCCCTTGCTTTCCTAGAACATTTCCCTGGCTTTTGCTAATGCCCTTTTCGAGGCTGGGGATGAAATGAAAATCCATAGCAGCAGGCAACGAGAGTGAAGACAGCTTTCCAATGGTGAGTGGAATGGGGGGCTGCTGCTGCCAGTGCCTCATTAGAGTGCCTTCTGGGTTTGCGCTTAATTAGCTCCCTTTGTCAATCTGCCTTTTAATTCCGCTCCAGGATGTCTATATGCATAGAATCAATTTAACACAGGCTAATTTAGCAACTGGCAATTTAAAATATTACGGGTTTGGGGTTCTTTTTTGAGGAACATGATGGGAAACGGCATCATTTAACAATGATTAGTGCAGTGAATGGAAGTGTCTCTAAACTGCCTACTTTAATTAAGCCAAGGTGTTATTCTTAAGAGAAGCCGTTAAAAAGCATTAAAGGCATGTTATCTAGTTTAACTGGCTTCAGACCATGTTAGGGTCATCACTTAAGGCCTTTAGCTATTTCCCACCCACCCTTTCCCATCCCCTCCAAAGGCAGCGTCTGCTTGTACATGGTGCAATTTGAGGAAGCAAAATGAAAGAAATACAAGCCACACTGTAATCTGAATCTGGGACTATAAACTCTAGTGGGCAGTCCTTCAATACACCATGCTTAGAGGGCAGTAGCAATATGATACATATGTTATTATCAGAGAGTTTGGGGAAGTTGTCTTCCCTGAAAGCTCCCAATGGAGATCATGCTACACAGCCTGGATAAGGTTAAGCTTCTGTCCCTCACGAACAGTTTGAACAACAGATCACCTGAGGCTTTGGGAGATTCCCACCTCCCCCCCCCCCAACTTCGTTTATACTTCACAAAAATCGCAAGGAGTATCGTCGTTGAGGTTTGATACCCTCCAGTCCCCTGCAGATTGTGCCCTTCAGTCGACATTCAGTCCTGATTAACTGAGTGTGGAGAACGGAAAGATGGCCATAGGCCAAAAATTGATACCAGAACGGAATCCAGCAGCGCTGAGGCACCGTTAGGAAACAGCAACGCCAAATTTACTTACTTTGTAGAAAATCAGCAAAAGGTCATCTAGCTTTCCATGAAGATCGCCTAGAAAGGACACAAATATTCACAGTCAGGCCACGGGACCACCAATCGGGCAGGTAGAATACGCAAGACTGGAAGCAAACAATGATTATTTTTTCCTCCCCCAGGCAGGGTCTAGAGCTGATGCATGTTTGTGAATGTTGTAAAGCAATGGTATGAAGCACTAACTGCATGGTGGTCAACTCTTGAATCCAATTCCCCAGGGGAGCATTTTGCATTCCCTGTGCACCGGCTGCTTACAGTAGACATTTTGTGAAAATATGCACACACATGTATGAAACCATAATATGAAACACAGCAGGTGCAACTGGTTAACTGCCCACCCACTGCCCAAAAGCATTGGGAAGCTGTGTTGGAAGCAACAGGGAAGGTAGGAGGAAGCAGCCGAGGCTTAATGGTCTCTCTCAAACTGCTATTTGAAGAACAAGATTATAAAATCCTTTTCACCCTGAGAGCTACATTCCTTGGTGGGCAACCTTTCGAGTGCCACATGGAACTGGTGGTCAGGGTCAGAGGCAAAAATGAGGAGAACAACAAATGTAATTTTTAAAATTTTTCTATAGTATACTAGTTAACACTCACACTTGAGTTGTTGGCGACGTGCAAGCGAATCCTAAACACTACACTGCTATTTTCCAGGCAAATATGACCAGGGTAAGAAAGCTCTCGAGAGGGAGGGGGATCATATTGAAAATGGAAAGGAGGCTTAAAGGAATTTAAAATGGGAAGAAGCTATTTTAGGACTTTAAAACAGAAAAGGGGGGTGGGGACATTAGCTTCGTAATATGGAGCATATTAAGCCCTTTGAGACCAAACCCAACAAATATTACTATGAAATAATAAATTAAGTATTTTGATTGGATTTAGTGGGGTTTAAATGACGCTCATTAGAGGAACTCTCATATATGCAACGCATGAACCAGATGAATATTTAATGCCTGTTTCAATGTAGAAAGTTAAAAAGGATTTGACGGAAGTGACATAGATCTCGTTTTGTGGCAATCAACATTTTGGCTCAAACTTCAGTAAAAAAATACACTTTCATCTGTCATTAAGGATGTTTTGAGAATGAAGACTATTATTTGCTTGAAGGACACATCAAAAAATCTCTCAGATGCTCTTTCAATTGTGCAAATGAGGACACCCGTTGGAGGATGTATGTACATTGATTATCAAGGCCACACGCACACGTGTGTGTGTAGAAGTCTAAGGATATTTTGTTCTTGCTTACTAAAGCTCATTCAATGGTATAAACCTGTAAATAAAAGATATCTTATCTATTATTGCACTGAATGCTTGAAGCATCTTTTATTAAAATTTGGTTTCTCTCTGCACCTGCAGCAGTACAATTAATTTATTTTGTGTGCGTGTCTTCTCTTGATTTGAAGAGAGAGACTAATTATTACTAGTAACCATTTAGTGCTGTCTTGCAAGTGGGTCTCCTCAAGCAAATCCAGGAAGTCCAATCCCGTCCATTCACCCATCTATGGCAGTGTAATCAAGGCCAGATGACTGAGAGGCACTTAGATGTTGCCATCTTTAGCTGACTCTTTACGCAGGTGGCCAACTGGTGATCCATGGCCACAAAGCAATTTTATTTGGGCTCCAAATGGATCCCCAAATCTCAGGACAAAACATTTTGCCTCCAGTTTTACTCTGTGGTTTTTCTTCTTAAGAAAAGAAGATTGCTTATAATACATATACTCATATACTAGACAACCACATATGAATTTGTAGTTGTTTGCATATATAAGTGATACATACTTTACTTTCTCTTTTTATGCACCTTTTCTTTTTTTCCCCTTTGGTTCAACTGAAATACTTTCAATCAAACACTAAAATAAAAAAAAGATTGCTTTCTGAATTTCTGCATGAGAGAAAGAACATGCACTTTAATGTTCGGCCTCTCTCTCTCTCTAAATATACACCCCCTCAGAACAAAGACTGCATAACATTTCCCCACTGAGACATCCATATATTGAGGGGGGGGGAGGGAGGGAGAGAGAGAGAAAGAGAGAGAGAGAGAGAGAGAGAGAGAGAGAGAGAGAGAGAGAATGGATCATTGATTTGCTCATTTTCATCACAGTGTGGATATGTGTGTGTGTCCCCCCAGAAGAGGTATCAATGAACTGGGATTTTCTTCTATCATGATCATGTTCACGAACCGTTTGTTGAAGCACTTGTGGGAAGGCAAGAGGTGAAAGAAATTATTTACCACACAAAGTAGCATTTTACAGATGGAAAAGCAGCTCTTTTCTTAAAAGTTTGCCAGATTTAGTCACTGACTCACCCAGCAACATCTGACAAGGGGGAAAAGTGGGAGGAAGTGTTCGGCTTACTTTAAAAATGCCAGGCGATGAGTCATCAGCCTTCCACCACCCCACCCCCAATAATAAAGGGAAGACAGGAAGGATTTGTACTGCAAGGGGGTTTGGGAAGTGTAACATTCCAATGGCAGCTATAAAGACCACTTACCACTGGCTGGTGGGGAGTGGGAGTTGTGGTTTGGCCTGGCCAAGGTGGGTTAAGGCTTACTTTAGGCGTAGCTGGGGGAGGGGTTCATTTCTGTCTGGATGCACAGACAGGGGCTGATGGGCCATAGCACCCTCAAAATGGTGGTTGCGGGGAGGCGGTTCAGCCCAATTTGATGTATGCCATAGGGCGACCCTTAACCTTGGTTATCCCTGCCAAAAATCAACCAGTAAGCAGGCTGGTTGAGTCAGGATACACATCCAATGCCTACGCCCAAACCTGCTGACACCTGTAATCAATAAAGCTGTGGCCTGCTTAAATCTCCTTTTGGTTGTCCTGTGTTTATTGCACCTACATATTGCCTTGACCCTACAGCGTCTGGGCCTGCAACCACAAATGCTAGACAGTCCTACAGATTCACAATATACTTTAGATATCAACCCGGTGCCACATTTCTCTTAAGGAGAACTCACCACAGATGGTTATTTCCTTGGTATAAGAGGTGGAGAGGTGTGTGATGTTTGGCATCTGCTGAAGGACCTTCCTGGTCTCATGTAGTAGCTGAAGAACGTATCGGGCGTGGAGGTGCTGTACGGAGTCATGCAAGAAGAAGAAGAAGAAGAAGAAGAAGAAGAAGAAGAAGAAGAAGAAGAAGAAGATGATGATTTTGGATTTGATATCCCGCTTTATCACTACCCGAAGGAGTCTCAAAGCGGCTAACATTCTCCTTTCCCTTCCTCCCCCACAACAAACACTCTGTGAGGTGAGTGAGGCTGGGAGACTTCAGAGAAGTGTGACTAGCCCAAGGTCACTCAGCAGCTGCATGTGGAGGAGCAGGGAATCGAACCCAGTTCCCCAGATTACGAGACTACCGCTCTTAACCACTACACCACACTGGCTCTAAATGATATATTACAGAGAGTCGTTGGAAGAACTTCATCACCAAAACCCAGTGAGCTTTGTGCTTGCACACAGTTCTTGTCAGCGTGACAAACATTTTCCAGTCATGACTGCAGACTTGGGGGATCGTTACTGCACAGATGAGCATGGAGATGGGGGACATCTCTAATGCAGTAGCAGCGTTGGTGCCCATACTATATTAAGAATCATCATTTTATTTGTATGCCACCTTTCCTTAGGTAAAACCATGCTCAAGGTGGCTTACAACATTAAAAGATTTACATGACTTCACACATAACAAAGTAGCTTAAACATGGAATAAAACACATCAAAAAGCACACAACCGAATTGAACAAATGCCACATAAATCATAATATCTAAAACAAAGATACAAAAAATTGATATCAATAACAGAAACAGAAACCCCTAAGCAAAACTCAGCCTCAGCTTTCATAGCTGGAGTCAGTCAGTCAGGCCACTGCCTTCCTCAGCCAGGCAAGGGGGCAGGGAGCCAGCAAGGCAAGGAGCAGGCCTTCCAGGACTCACAGCCAAGATGGCCTCTACAGTAGCCTCAGCTTTTGTAGCTGGAGTCAGTCCAGGCCCCACCCTCCCAGGTCAGGTGGAAAAAGGCAAGCAAGGCAGGGATCATACTTTCAATATTGGGTTGTAAGTCTGTGTAAGGGATGTAGCTCTGTGGTACAGCATCCACTTTGCTTGCAAAAGATCCCAGGTTCAACTCCCAGCATCCCCAAGTAGAGCTGGGAATATCCCCTGTTTGAAACCCTAGAGAGCTGCTGCCAGTCAGTGTATACACTGAGCTAGATGAACCACTGGTCTGGCTCAACATAAGCCAACTTCCTATCTTCAGTAATGTATCCCGCTGACCCTATTGTTTTAATGCGCTTCTTGATATTGCCAGAACAGCAGCAGGTATACCCAGAGACTGCGGAGTTCAGTTTTAGTGGCCAACAGATCAAAGGAAGCAGAAATGC
Organism: Podarcis gaigeae; assembly: GCF_964106915.1. Lineage (NCBI taxonomy): Eukaryota > Metazoa > Chordata > Lepidosauria > Squamata > Lacertidae > Podarcis > Podarcis gaigeae. The sequence continues at coordinate 42,857,697 of NC_139677.1, read as the reverse complement.
CATGGGATGGGATATCCAGCTTTGCAATGTCCGTCTTTCAAATTAAAACATATCCCATTATAGCTAAAGAAATGGAAAGCATAGGGCTGTGTGAGTCTCCTGCGCCAAATGCTCTCAAGAGCAGCAAGTGCCAAGAATGACTAAGCAATTGCTAAAAAAGCGTGGCAGTGGAAAGAATTATGTTTTCTTCTCTGATGAATGTATTGGGGTGAATAAATAGCCTTTCAACAGGAGCAGGGCTGGCAGAGCAACCTTTTTCGTAAAGCTGTCAGTTGAGGCCTGTTGTGTTTAAGAGGATCACAGAATTGTAGAGTTGGAAGCGACCCTGAGGATCATCTAGGCCAACCCCTTGCAATGCAGGAATAGGCAGGTGTTCCATACGATGTTCGAACCTGCAACCTTGGCGTTATCAGCACCATACTCTAACTCACTGAGCTATCCAGGCAGAATACATACATACATAATTTCATCTATATGCCACCTTTCCATGATTAAAGCCAGGCATCCCCAAACTCGGCCTTTCAGCTGTTTTGAGACTACAATTCCCATCATCCCTGACCACTGGTCCTGATAGCTAGGGATGATGGGAGTTGTAGTCCCAAAACATCTGGACGGCCAAGTTTGGGGATGCCTGATTAAAACCATGCTCAAGGCAGCTACATGAAAAATCTACATAATTACAAACCTAGCAAAAGTAGTAATAAATAATAAGTAAAACATCAAAAAGTGCACAATCAAATTAAACAATGCCCACATAAATCATAATAAGAACTAAAAGAAAGATACAAAAATTAGTATCAAAAATAGCAACAACCCCCTAACAAAAGACCCCTCAGTAATACTTCATCTCCACTCCTCAGTTTTGCTTCTGCTATTACATGTGCTTTCTTGCAATTGTTTTCAATGTAAGCTCCTTTGAACATTTGGAAAACTGGCATACCATTATTTTGGTAAATAACCAAATGCACCATTGTTCGTCTCTTTCAATATGCGTATATGAAGTGCTTACAAATTCCTTTCCCCCCACCATGATGCACATTAGCCTTCCACACCCTGCTGTCTTAATGGTGTCTAAGATGCCCTTACGATTATCAGCTGACACTTTTAGAGAGACCATAAAAATAAAAGGGAAATCCATTTAACCATTGGTCTGAGCTTGCCTGTCGGTGCTTGAAAGCCTGAAGAAGAACATCAGTGTCAGCAACAGTGAGGGGGAAACAAAGGTGGGGCCCGTAGTAGGAGGCAGGGACCTCAATGGTCTGTTCATATTCTCTCATTGTATAATCACTGGTGGTGGAGAAAAAGTTAGAGCTGACGTCTATAAAGGAAGCAGAAAAGCACTTACAAAATTTTAGTTAGTTGACAACAAATGTGCCTTTGGATAACAAGTTCATGAACATTTGTTTAAATTGATGATATATTCAGCATAATACCGACATATATAACAGACACTAAAATCCAAAGAACCTTTTGGGCATTTGTAAGAACAAGGAAGAGCTTTGTCATGCTCAGTGTTGTTCTGACTGCGGGCCCAGTTTTGGCATTGAAACCTCCTTGGTTGCCCTTTCCTTTATCAGGAAAGTGACAGGAGCAGTGTTTTTTTAAAAACAAGATTTTTTATTAAAGTTTTTCACAATACAGTACGAAGAAAGGTACAAAAAATACAAACAGATACTGTAAAACATGGAGTCTTCTCCTAAAGGCAATTCTCAGTCCCCACTGTTAAGTTGTGGGTTGACATAGCCGACGACCAGCGATTTCTCCAAATAGCTCTTTATTTCATAAGCTGGAATAGAACTGCCTGCAAACAGCTCAGCCGGCCTGCTTTTATAGGCAGCCGGCTGTCAACATTGTAACAGCAACAGCCCAGAGTTCCTGCCTAAAATAACTGACGCGGACCTGAGGGAAAACTATCTACAGACCTGAGTGAAAACTATATACAGTATCCCCCTGCTGGCCCAGGGTGAAACTTTACTACATAACACCCACCACCCACAGAAGGTAGCAGCCCTTCCAGCTCTCACCTTCCTTTCTCCTTCCAGCCTCTTGCCTTTGGAGACCAACATTTCCTTGTCTCCCACCCAGGGCTCTCCATCAAACATCTACCACCCACATGAGTACACAATCCCAAACATATGACTCCCAAAAAGAGGAGGCAGAGAGAGAGAGAGAGAGAGAGAGAGAGAGGAACAAGAAAGGAGAGACAAGAGAAAGAGTGAAAAGTAAAAAGATAAAAAGGGGAAGAAACATTAGAGAAAAATAAAAGGACTTCTGATGTTCCATCTGCCAGTCACATTTTTAAAAAGATAGATTATTTAAGACATTCAGTCCACGATCTTCTCCACTTTCTGTTAAACAATATTTATTTTAAGTCAAAGTGTCTCAGAGTCATTCATTTCTTTTCCCCACAAAAAGTCGAAGAGGGGATCCCGAACTATTATTATTATTGGTAAATGTCTGCCATGTTTTCCCCCCCTTTAATATTAACTTTATCTCCATTAATTGCCGATTCTCCCTACTGAGTGTCAATTCTTCCATCTATGTCTATGTTAAAATATCTTGACAGGAGAATTTTAAATTGCTGCTGAAATCTTATTGTTTTGCTGTACAGATGTTTTGGTGATAAACCTCCCACCCACAACCACAGGGCTTCTGATTATGATGAGGTCCAATTCGGGTTCAAGAAAACACAAGTTGATCTCCCTCTTCAGACCTTCTCTGCTCAAGAAGGGAAGGCTCATAACTGAGGGAGGCTCATAAGTGGGAGACACTCGGCTGGAGCCAGTGTGCTTGACTCCATGCCTCCTACTCATGCTAATATTTCCTACTCAGGGCTCTTTTGTCATCCACAGGACTAAAGAATAATGTTTCACCTATGCTTTGTGTATGATATGTGCAATTCCCATGGGGAAAAAGCTTCTGCAAGTATGGCTTAAAAGAAAACTATCAACCAACCTTGGCATTTACTGGAGGACATGCCAGCTTGTGCAGGGAAAACCACTAATTACTTATAAAGGAACAAGGACTATGGCAAACAGACTGAGTCACAGCAGCCTACATTAAAATCACAATTATAAAATATTGTCAGGAACAAATATTGCCCCAGAGGCATTTTCTGCGTAAGAGCACGCTGTAATTGAAATGTGCTAAGTGTGATAAGAATTTGGAGTGCTTCTTAAAAGTAAACATTATTTCGAGTTATTTATTGGCTTCCTTGCTAGCAACCCCAAACAAGAGCCACAGTCCCTGCTTTCTCAGCATCAGTCATAGGAAATCTGCACTCCCTGCTATTTGAAAAATGGGATCTTTTAAAAATATATATTATTTACTTTGAAAAATTGGCACTACAGAACATGAAAGCAAAACTTTCCCACATACCTTCACACATACAAAGATATACATAATATATGCATAACATTTACATATACCAATATATAAGAGGCATTCTAAAAGCCAATTTCATATATACCATGTAATTTAAACTCTTAATGGCAGCATATAATTTAGTTCTTTTTCTGTTATGCCCAGTTCTTTTTCAGTATGTGTTTCTACTGGGACCAGTTTGGCCATTTCTTCTCTAGTAATTTTATAGTGATACATCATCAGCTAATTCTTTCTCTCCGAAATGTTTCCTTCATAATTCCCACCACCATTTGCCAATACGACTGCTTTTTTTTTTTTTTTTTTTTAACAAAACCATGACATATGGTAAAAATCACCTTTTACTTATGGATAAATCGAGGACTTACTTTCTTCTGGCTTACTGATCATTTTACTTTTCAATGAAGTTCAACACCATCTTAAAGCAAATTTATTTATGGATCATAGCTGTCGAGAAACTTGAACCCTTTTCAAACAGACATTGCCATGCCTCTCTTGGAATTTCTCTATTCATATGTTTATTCCATCTCAGCATATAGTTATGGACTTTTTTCTTACATTTTAAAATATAAACTGCTTCAAATTCAGGACTCAGCTATACAGCTGCAAATAAAACATTTTGAAAGTGTTGTAAAGTGCAATATACAATTGTGACACTAGATGGTAACTGAGCTACAGCAAATTCAATGAATTTTTCAAAACAATTTTTTAAAAAGCATTTTCACAATGTTTTTAACATGTGTGTAGATTCCACCTAAGTCTTATCTCTCTAAATCTCCTGGCTTCTGATCAGTCCATTTCAAAAAGTCCCGATGTGCGGATACTGATATCTAGGTGGAGCCATCTTCACTTTAGTCTTTGCTTGTTCAACGGTCTGTATATTTTTCCAATCCTGGTATGTCTCTAGTCTGTTTTCTTTCCATTAAAAAAAAAAATCCTAATTCCCCGTTCAGACTAAACCATGAATCTTCCACTAGAGATGCCAATGGAAAAGTTTTAGATGGAGAGAAATAATTGTTTATGTCAGGGGTAGTCAACCTTTTCATACCTACTGTCCCCTGATTCAGTAACATGTGTCGTAGAACCCCCTACCACCCACCTGGAATCCTGAAACACCCACTAGTGGGCAGTAGGGACCAGGTGGACTACCCCTGGTTTATACTGATCCCGGATTCCTGAGCATACATTAATTACATAGGACACCCCTTCCTAAACTGTTTTCCTAGTCTTTCTACTTATCCATAACTAGTTCGTAATGCTTTTCTTTTCTTCTACATTGTATCCTGGCATTTTCCATGCCACTTCTGCTGCACATGCACAGTCATATTGACCATTTGACTGCTATTGCATTTGCTGCACAGATGCAGGTTTTTCTGATTTGAAAAACATACAGTTCCTCAACTAGCTACAGGTACATGTGCAAAGATAAGTAGTTCCACACATATATGCTCTTGGCTGCACTGGCGCGCGCACACACACACACACACACACAAAAGATTTTTTTTTTTACAAGATACACACATGTAACTGCTCTGAAAACGTATTCAGTCAATCCTTACCTGGATCAGTTTCATTGGCCTTAGTAAAATGGTCCAGCATGAATGTGAAAAACTTAGATAGCTGAATAAGAAAAGACATTGGTTAGTTTACAAGCAGAAATATTTATATTACTTTGTCTTCCCCTTATTTGAAATAAGCACGCTGGCTCCATCTACACAGTAACAACCCTGGCAAAATCTCAAGCCTCTTATATCTCCATCGATAGGGACAGTGACACAGTTGAGCAAAGCCGGCTCTCAATTTAAGGGTCTTACCAGAGGTGTGTGTGTATGTGTCTTTAGATGATAACGTGCATTACTTTGCTTGTGTCACAATTCAAAATTAGCATTATTATTTTTTATTTTAAAAAAGGCCTGATATAAATGAAAATAATGTTTCGCAGTTTGTAGATACTAACCAGCTTCAAAAAATGAATGGCATGGTACTAATTATATTATATTATCTTCTTAAAACTTAAGCATCAACCGTAAAAATTTACAAGCTACATTATCCGTGATGAATATAATCTGAAAAGCCGGCATGTTCTACCTCACTAACAGTTTGCGTCAAAGAAAATTCCACAGAGTACAAACCTGTAGCTGTGCTTGTTCTTCTGCATATTCAATTGACTGAAAGATACTCAGGGCATATCTCCGCCTCATCTCCAGCCGGGCCATGTAAGAGCGATACCACCTTTGAATCAGGACAGCTGCTTTAATGGCTGCCAAGACATGAAGGGGCCAGAAAGAGAAGATTAACTGTCCACAACTAGTTATGCAGATCTCTGGATCTTTGGTTCTAAAATGCTGTGTGTGAATCCTGCTCTAAAACACATAAAGCTAATCATGGCTCCCCTTTTAACCCTACCAGCACTCCTGCATTTAAAGTTTGAGATAATCTCATGGCAGAGACACCTTCTGCAGCCTGCTGCTCTCCATGTGTCCCAGCCAGGTCAAGAGAGTGCTGATGTGCCCATGCTCTGCTTACAAGCTTCTCACAGTCACCCGGTTGGCCACCATGGGAACAACATGATGGACCATATCACTCTTGGTTTAGGCAGGTTTCTTCTTACTTTCCTGGGAGTCCTCTTCTCTGAAGGGCTGTCTGGTCCAGTTTAAGGCAAAAGAAGGGAGAGCTGAAGTTATCCATCAGCTGTTAGCACCTGTAGAGCAGATGGTCAGGCACACAGGGCCACCTGGGAAGTTTCTTTCTCACTGTGTGTTTCTATTTCAATTGAAGTAATTATTTCTAAATTTGTATCCAGATGTCTAAATTAACACATGCTCCTCCTCCCTTAATACACCTGAGATGGGGCAATACTGGGAAGGTTTAGGAGGGGATACAAAGCTAGGATTGTCTTTGGAAGCATTGCTGTCCAGCTCAAAAACATTGCCAGCTGTACAATAAATTCCAAAGCTTCTGAGGCCAAGAAGCCTATGAAAGTCACATGGGTCAATATCTTAAACACATTTTTCAAGCTCGCACACACAAGATATCATTTGATCTAAACAAATGTACGGTAGGTTAAAATCTCAGGTGATGCACAGCAGCTCAAAATCTGTTTCAATGTGTGCCCCGGAGTACCAGTTTTGCTAAATCCCAAGTATTTGGGTCATAGCAACTTGCATGAAACAATGGGAAGGGCATTATGAGGTCATAAAGCAAATAGTGCTTGCATTATTATTTACTAATGCAAGTTTTTTACAATAAAAAAATGAATTTTATTATACAGTAGGCACACAGTTGTAAAATACTATTTTATGCAGAAGCTTCTGAGTACAATTTGTCAAAAATATTGTTGTAGATAATTATTTTTCAAAATTTTAAACATTTGTTTACCTATAAAATAAGCATTGATGGTATTTTAATAGCACCACCATATTAGTGCCTAAGAACTGCACATCAGTTAGACTCAGCTCCAGGCAAACTGTGTGAAGTGATTGCTATATGGTCCAAAATAAGGTACTGAGAGATTCATAGATCATATGATATTAAACAAGTAGTAGCCTGCCTTTACGATGCGAGTCCTGGCACAGGAACATCACACTGATCACAGCTCCTGATTTGATTATTGCAATTCTCACTCAGGTAGAAGTGTTGCTTTGTTATTAAGACAATTAATTGAAACTCTAGAGACTTAGAATCAATGACATCAGTCAAGGCTATTCCCGAAAGGAACAGTCAATATTTCCAGAATCTATTTGCTATGGCAGAAGAAGCAAATAGATGTTGCAGAAGAGATACAGGAAAGTGTATGAGAGAGATGGCATTGCTGAACTGAAACAGGACTGATATAGATGACTGATGTTGACTTGACGTAAACCATGATAAGTTGCGAGTGTGGTTCCAATCCATCTGATGGCTGAGAAACGGAATTGAAATCTGTGTTTGTCACTTCAGGCCTAGCTGAGGCTAAGACAGGCCCTGAAATCCAATTTGATGCATCACATTGTCTTCCTTCCACAAAGACTTGCTTTTGTGTTCTACACAAGGTACAAATATCTGTCTCCTGGTGAGATTTTAAGCAACGGTATCCAGAGGGGGAATCTGTTTTGATGGGGGCAAGCAAAACAATCAATGCTGATGGCAGACTAGAATAAAACCTATGAGTAATGGCATGGAGTTCTCAGCCAAGGTCAATTTCACAGTGGAGAATTTTCCTTTCCTTTTTACTTCTCATCCCGAATTCAACCCAGACTTTCTCAAACATAAATGATAAATGGAAAGATACACCAACCTTTTCTCAATGACTATTGATGATGGGACATTATAGGTAGTGGCTGTTTAAAACAAACAAAACCACGAGCTTTTATTTTGCTGCCCTTGCATGTGGTGGCAGTTTTCCTAGGTTCCATCCCCACCCCCAACAATAGCTCATTGGAAATGATGCTTCTAAAAGGCACTCTATCATTTTTGCACCCTGAAATTGCTAAGTGGTTGCTTTTCTTTTCCTCTTTTGGAGAACGTCCGTTGAGTCTAATTTAGAGAGAGATAATTGCCCCAAAGATATTCAGATCCTGGCTAGTAGTCAGATGCCCAAACAACTTGTTGGGTATTCCTGAATTACAGTATTACAGTAATTGCAAGAATTCCAGGCTTTATATGCATTGGACTGGAGTTGAGAAGGAGTTCTAGGAGAATGAGTTCCATACACTAAGAAAAGCAATGAAAATATAAAACTACAGCTTGCTGGTCTCTTAAACCTTCAAGTCTTCTCAAACCTCCCCTGCATGTCACAACAGAGCCCATTTTAACACTGGAAACGTACCGTGTCTGTGAAGTTTCTCTTAATCAAACCTTTCTTGTCAAGATAGTAAGAAACACCCTGGCCAAACATTTGGGAGAGCACTAAGAGATGTTAATATACATTGTGCCCTTTTGCACCAAGACTCTCAAAATAGGCACCAAGGTTTGATGCTTTAAAGCAGCCTGGTCCCATATGGTTTTGACTAAACTCTCATCAGTTCCAGCAAGTAGATATATGCTGGCAGAGGTTGAAAGGAATTGCAGTTAAAACCATATGGAGGGGAATCAGGTGGGGAGAGGTTCTTTAAACAGAGAACTGATGGCTATATTATCTCTACACCTTCTTGAGTCTTCTTCATAGTGTGTCCTCTAGCCTACCAGTCCAGCAGAACCACCTGGGATGGTCCAATCTACAATCAGTATCTTCCAAATTAATGCAGACAATAAGTTTCTTGAAGTATCACATCAGAGAATGGAAAGACCACACACAGGTTATTTACCTCTTTCTGATTTGTTCACCCGCCTCCTCGTAATAGAAGTGCCACATCCCATGACTTCAGTTGAGACTGGGGTGCTGGTTTAATATTTCCTCATGGGCGATGGTTTTCTTCAAGCCATCGGTGTTGCCAACCATATCATCTTTATATTCATCTCAATATGCAACAGTAAATGACGATTCCCGGAGAAAACTACGCCTGCCATTGGCCCTAATAACAGAGGAGACTGCATGACAAAAATAGATACCATATTGTTAGCCACTAAAGTGCTGAGCAGCAGAAATAATTAACCAGGTTATCTATGCACCGGTGAAGGCAGTGCAGAGATTTGCCAGTAAACACTAAGCACACCATTCCAGCTTTTGGTACTGTTGGCGAAGCACTCCTGACTGGGGATCCTGCATTATGGGATGGGGCAGTAAGGAAGGAGATCCAAAGGGGCCTAATCCAGCATAAGCAGCCACATTATAGTGGAAAACATTGGGCACAATTGTAAATCACACTTGAGGATATTTGTGGAAACCTCTATCATTGTATCAATGTACCCATCTTGTGAGATTTGATGGAGCCAATCAGAAGCCATGTTAGAAGAGAACACTCAACATTCTGAACAGTGAGCTGCTGGCCTGGGTGCTTATCTAGAACAAAGGGAGTGGGCTTGTGCAGTTACACCTGGACTTGTAGAAACAGAGAGACTGGTGCTTCCCCAATGTGTCACATGCCACGTCAAGAACTACCAGACCCAGAGTTGCTGAAGCATAGGCAGAAAGGCGAGAGGCATCTGCAGGGAAACCTATAGCACCATAATACATCAGGAACATTGATCTTGGGGACAGGGTGACAAAGTGCTGCTGATTTACATGTAAGTAAATGTTGAGCACAAACACACATATCATACTGCCATGTCCAGCTATAAATCATGTAGCCAGAAACATAAGGATGTTAAACAAAGGGAATGAAAAGAAGCAAAAGGATGCCAATTAAACCTTTGTTTGTTTGTTTGTTTTTCAAAATGCACAAAGCCTTTCTGCAGTCTGGCTCAGCCACTACAATTACTAGGCAAGCAGACGGCCAAAAGCAAGATGAAAATGATTTCAAGATAGGGACGGTGTCTGTGGCAACAGACGGAGGGGGGGGGACTTCTAGATGTATTATGCAAGTCTATTCTAACGCTTTTAAGTAATACAACCATCAGCACTGCAACACTAAGAAGGAGAAGGAAAGAAGAGAGAGAAAGAGAGAGAGAAGTCCAAATTAGGCATTCAATGTGGGTGCATTTAAAGTGGGGACATTAGGGGCATGTACTCAAAGTCTACACAAAGATCTGAAGTGTGTGTTAGGTGGAGGTATTTAGAATCATTACCACAATTGGGAACCCTGAAAATGCAGGGAGCAATCTGAAGCAGAAGAGATCAGCTGACAATCAAAGCATGCAGGGAAGAACAAACAGAAGATGGTGGCTCCTAGCTTCAGTATTTGTCTCTCATTGGCATACAAATGTATTCTCTCTCTAAATATATAGATACTTATTTAATTGTCATGGTTGATAAGAAGGGCTTTCATAGGTAAATCTGAGACAAAACAGGAGGTAGGAGCTAAGCTAAGGTGTTGTCTCACCAGGTGAGGCAGTGACAAGCCCGCTCCTTGGTCCAGAACTAAGTCCATATTTCTCAAAAGACATTTTTCTGGCCAAGAGTACTTCCTTTTTCTCACCCCATCTAGAAAAGGGTCATTTTTTTCTGGTCACACATACACACACATATCCAGGGATTGATCACAACACATCTGGCACTGTGGAAGATGCAAAATGGTGGTCAGGTTGCCAACACAGGTATTACTGCTGCCACTTGCAGTGGTGGGGGGGAAAATAACTTTAGGGCAAAAGAAAGATGCTGACCTACTAACACTGCTAATTAGTTAACCTTACTATTGGAGAATTTCTCTTTTCCCTGGGAAAAGTTAGTCCCCTTCCACCATTTCTCTTTCCACAAATAGGGTGGGGAAATCTGAAAGACATTTGTGCCCAGCCCTCATTTGTACTTACAAACTGCCTTGTCTTGAACCTGTTTTGAATGTTATATTCATTCCTTGAATATTACTGAAGAGACAGCAACAGAGCATGTGCAGTTTCTCACCTACTGGTCACTACAGGATTCAGTACATAGAATCGTGGAGTTGGAAGGTACAAGGGTCATCTAGTCCAACTCCCTACAGTACAGGAAAATTTGCCCAACATTGGGCTAAAACCCACGACTCTGAGATTCAGAGTCTCGTGCCTTACCAACTGAGCTATCCTAGGTAGCTAGAAGAAAATTTTAAAGCAAAGGAAGTCTGATTTCCAGGCAAGCTTGATTCCCAACATTACTCATTTTAGACATGAAAAATATTCAGTGCTAAAGTTGTGTGTGTGTGTGTGTGTGTGTGTGTGATGTAACAAAGGGAAGTGTAATAGGAAAACAAACGAAACACAAAGCTGGTAGCTTTAGTGTCATGTTTAGGAAGTTATACTCAAGGCTGGGAATGGGGAAGAAATTCAGTTTGGTTCACAATTTAAAGGGAACTTTCTTAACTTGTACTTCCCGAAACAATATGCAAACAAATACAGCTATATTTCAAAATGTGCAGTTCCCCCAATGTTGTGTTGCAGTTTTCAAACCAGAACAAGTGTACAAAAAGTGTATTAGTGAAAATGGCACACAAAATGTGCTACATTAGGAAACTTTGCTTGCAAAAACATGCATAATGTGAGGTGTACACAATAAAATGCTGATGAATTTCTACGAGGATTTTAAAATAAACAAACAAACAAATAAATAAATCACAAACTGATGCAGCAATGTGGTGAGCTGAACTTAAAAAACAAGAAACTGAAATAAGATTTACCCATCCTTACTCAAGACCAAGTCTATGCTGAAACTGAAGAATTAAAAAGATGCCTCTGGTTTTTAGGAGATGACTAAAAAGTAAGTAATTTCCTAAGGGGCTATGATTTTCCCACTCTACCTTGATAGAAAATGAAGAAGGAGAAAAATAATTCCATGTTTACAGAAGGGTTGTTAGAAAATAAATGTGCAGACGGAAGTCAGTTAATATGCATTACATGAAAGAACTATGCATTGTTTAGGAAATATGTGAATACCCCATATCTGGATCCAAGACTACATTTAACACAATTCTGGAGACTGGAGTGCTGGGATTTCAAATTCTTTTTAAGGGAAATTGTAGTTTTATTTTGCAACACCAACACTCTGTGAGAAGGGTGATCAGATGTAGCAGATAAGAGGGATCATGTATCTTTAACAGGTGTACAGAAGAGGAAATTCAAACGAGTGTAGCATCCCTCAGCACCTTGGTGTGGTGTCACGACAAATTTTACCTGCCACAACTCCTTCTTCTGCAGAGTTTTTAAATGTGCAGGAGTTCTGTCCTCTAGCCACCCAATATCTCTGGACATGAGCAGGCAGAAAGAATGTGGGGGCAGCTAAATATTTATTCTACCCCAATATAAAATGGAGTTTACAAAACCCTAACAAACTAAAGGCAATCAATATGTGACTTTGGGAGTCTGTGATCTTAGAAAAGGCTGAAAAGAAATAAAATCAAGGCTCAAACTATGGATCATAAATGATTGTATTTAGAAATAAATTTTATTTAGATGTAACTAAATTTTATTTAGATGGGCTTAATTGCAAAGAAGCGTGTCGGCAGTGGCAATCTGTGTTACATCATGCACTGCTTCTCTCCACCAACATTGATTTAAAAATAAAAACAAATGGTTAAAATATATCTACCAAAAGAAAGGTACACAAAGAAATTACCTTATGTCTTCCATTGCATCAGCAAAGAGGTTTACTAGGTCTTGTAAACAAGCTTTCTTCCTGGGCAGAGGGTACAGGACGCGATATAAAATCAATTGTCATTCCAGCTTCCTTCTCATTTGTGCTCCTCTTACATTTATGCAGATAGAAGATTTATCAAGGAACAGCTCCTTTCTCCTTCTAGCCAGAAATAAGAGCTGTGTTCTGCAGCTACGAACAGCAGTGCAAGCACAATGATGTATTGGAGAAACCTATGTTGTTACCAGGCTCTCTGAATCTCAGGCAGACAAGTGGATGGCTAAAGTTATCTGCTTCATATTGGAAACTGCTTCTCAGCAACAGCCATTATAGTAACAATGAACCACAAACTAGCATTATGGCATAAGATAAAGTGTTTGGTGAAGCATGGGAAGAGGCACTAGAATTATAAAGAAAGGGGGGGGGGACAGAGAAAATGCAGGTCATACTCCAAGTTAATAAAATTTTCAGAGACCATTTAATACTCAGTACCCGGGCAGCCTGGCCATTTCCACAGCATCTTCTCAATGAGCTTGTGAGGACCATTAGAAGGGAAAATACAATGAGGGAGGAAAAAGAACTTTGCAAGTTTCTCACTCTGTAACACAATACCACATCATAAAGCCTTCAGTTTCCAAAAGCAACAGAATGATATATATCATCAACACAATTTTTAAAAGTCCATATGGCTTAAAGGGCCAGTTCTATTTGAATCAACAGTGAATGCAACTTAGGAAGTTTCCCTGAGTCAAAAATCTATTACTTGACTGTTTGGACTAATCTATACATGTCAGTCTACCTTTGTGGTAGATAATGAGAACAAGAAAAAGGTGAAGACATGAGCTACATCTCAGGTTGCCTACAAAGGGGATCATGATAACATGCAACCTGAGGAAACAGCAGTGAATTTAGTTTCCTCTCTCTCCGTTTCCAGAGTGGTAGTCATGCCAGTCCGATGCAGCAACAGGCCTTAGCTGACATCAAACGTACCTACTTTATGAGATGGAGCAGGCAGCCCACACCAACGAATCATATGCATATTCCTAACGTACCTATGCTTTTAACACAGTGAGTGCAACATATACAGACTGGTAATTGATGCCAGTCATTGGGAACCAAATGTACATTGAAACAAGAAAAAGCTAATGCTTATTCAGCTTTAGACATATGTTTTCTACACATTGGCCAAATGAATGCACATTACAGATTCTAAAACATTAGCTTTTATTAAATGGAGTACCACTCACATACATCATACAAAGTTCTGCCTTGTGGTCCAAGAGTCAGTTGACCCAATATGGTAACCGGACAAAGCAAGTTACATTGGGCTTAACACACCTGTTAGCAAACGCTTTGTGCCATTAACATCTGCATAGCAGACAGAGGTCCACAGGTGGGTTTTCCACCAACTTGGTGATGTAGTGATGGAAGAAGGCATAGTACTGGCGTCTACTCATCCTGCAGCTGTTAAACAGAGAATCCCTGCTTATTAAAAAGATTATCAGTGCTGTTTGGGATGTGAAATATTGCTGCAGATCATGAGCATGTTTCTCCTTGAGTAGAAATGGTTTCTACATCATTTGAACAAATTCAAAACCTTTTATACTATTTGTTAAACCTGAAATTCATAAGCGACATTGCAGCATTCTTCTTTCAGTTTAGTAAGTGCAGAAAGTGCTTTTTAAAAGCAATGACAGGATAGGAGAGAATAAACAACAACAACAACAAAGAGTAATACTATGTTTGTACAGCTATTCTTTTTATCTCTCCTGAAGAATTTCATGATTCATGATAATGTTTTGTTTTTGTTTTTTTATAAAAAACAATTCGCTCCCTGAGGACTGAACAGCAGCAGTCTTCAAGAAAAAAAGAAAAGAAAGAAAGAAGATCATTTTGATGGGCAGCAATTTGGAAGCTTCTTGTCATCAAGACAGCATGAAAAATGAACCAGGCAAAGGCAAAAGGGGGACTGGGAAACTGTAGCAGCTGTCAGATGCCAACCATAAAGGACAAGGCTTAGAACTGAGCAATTTGTAAACCGTTGAAGGAATATAAGAAGCTTCCTTGTACTGAGTTAGACCGCTGGTCCATCAGGGTTCTCTATGCTGATGGGCAGTGGCTTCCCAATATATCAAGCATGTATAGTATGTTTCCCAATCCCAGGGATTGAACCTACAATCTTCTGCATGCAAAGCAGATGCTCTACCACTGAGCCATGCCGCTGCCATTACTCCCAATATGGCTGCAATTATGGCAGGCCTCTGTTTCCTGCTGCCTCTGAGCCCTGGAAAGTCTGTTTGTTTTTAATTCTTCATGCATGCACAAACATAACCGGCTCCAATACCCCACATCTTTAGTTGACATACAGCAGTCATATATATATACATACACACAGGACAGTGCAGGAAGAGTCTCATATACCTCAAAAATCTCCACCTTATTTAGAGAAAGGTGAGCACGCTCTCCACTCTCAACGAGGATTGACAGCCCTCTGCTGACAGAACACCATAATCTACTTCCAAGGTAAACTGGAGCAAAAGAGTATCTCAACAGATCACATCCTTCGGGGTATTGCGTTTTGTGTTGTTGCATTCCAACAGTATCTGCTATTCAGCATTTATTGCTCCTGAGGATTTTATAGCACTTTTATCCACAAATGTGGATAGCATGGAGATGATTGTTAAATCATTGTAACTAATGCTTCTCATTTCAGTTCCTTAGCTTGACTAAAGTTATTGTTATTGGTTAACAGTAGGAAGAGTTGTTGCTTAGTCGTTTAGTCGTGTCCGACTCTTCGTGACCCCATGGACCAGAGCACACCAGGCACTCCTGTCTTCCACTGCCTCCCGCAGTTTGGTCAAACTTATGTTCGTAGCTTCGAGAACACCATCCAACCATCTCGTCCTCTGTCATCCCCTTCTCCTTGTGCCCTCAATCATTCCCAACATCAGGATCTTTTCCAGGGAGTCTTCTCTTCTCATGAGGTGGCCAAAGTATTGGAGCCTCAGCTTCAGGATCTGTCCTTCCAGTGAGCACTCGGGGCTGATTTCCTTAAGAATGGATAGGTTTGATCTTCTTGCAGTCCATGGGAAGATCAGTCCAGTAGGAAGAGCAATTAGAAATCTAGTCTGAATACTGTAGGGTCTGTTGGGGTACATTTCCCATTCTCCTTTATATTTTATTCCAGATCAGAATTATATTTTAATTTATTTATTTTTTGCAAATTTATCATAACTTTAGTACATATATTGTATGCAAGTTATATGGTAGCACTGGGTTCAATGTTATAAAGTTCTAGGGGGGTTAAGAGTGACAGACCCCCAATTCATATTATGTTTGTTTCATTCTATTCAAGTAGTTTTAAACAGACGTGGCAGAGGTATTCTAAATATACGTACACCTACATCTCTCTTCTTCCTCAGTGGGCCTTTACATGAATGTATAACTGGTAATAAAAGCATGTGGCATTTCAGGAGTGGGCAACCTAAACTGCACCTGCATCCCAGGTTTTTCTATATGGGTCAAACAGAAAGATGATTCCTTCTGTGAAGCAGCTGAGCTGATACTCTCCATTCCACTTGATCAGAGCTTTCCAAACTATGTGTTGTGACACGTTAAGTGTGTCACGTGAACGCTCCCCGTACCCCTCCCAGGGCTGGAAATGTTACAAACTTCTGGTTTGCTAGTAAAGCCGAATTACTGTGTCACGAAATGATGCATGTCTAAAAAGTGTGTCAACAGCATGAAAAGCTCTGCACTAGATGGCAAAGCCCCTTCAGAATCAGTAGGGCAGCCCCACTTCCTAATGGTTAGTAGCTTATAAAAGATTCAGGATCCTTTCTTGCTCAAAAGATCCTGCACCTTTAAGAGCTGAAAGCTAGTGCAGAATTCAACAGGTGCCAATACCTCAAGAACCTCTTCTCATATGAATTGACCTGGACCCTGAAATCACCTTCTGAGGCTTCTTCATGCGCCCACTCCACAAGAGATATGGAGGGTGGCAACAAAAGAATGGCCTTTTCTGCAGTCGCTCCGTTTGTGGAACGCTTTCCCCAGGGACGCTTGTCTGGTGTCTTCATTAAATTTCTTTAGGCGCCAGGTGAAAAACATTCCTTTTCAACCAAGCCTTTGGCTAATTAAACATTCTATGCTATGTTAAAGGTGTTATGGGGGCAGTTAATGGTTTTGTATCGTATTTTGTGTTCTCATTTTGTATTTTTATGTAGAGACCCACCCTCTGATCTTCAATTAAGGACAGTATATTTATTTATTTTATAATAATAATAGTAATAATAATAATAATAATGTATTCTTTCTAAAGCTGAAGCGAAGGACTCTCTTTTATCACCAGTTTTCAAATGAGTTTATGCCACTCCTTTCTACAAAAGTTCCAATATCAGCACAGTACAGAAAAAGACAAATAATACAACCTAATAACAATATTGGCTAGCAAATAAACCCAAGAGCAGTTCAAGAGAGAAGCTTATATAGATTGCATTGCATTGATACACACCCTTGGCCCTTTTTTTTCTTTTTCCAAATTGTGAAATGCAAGCAGTGGCTAATTTGCTAAATGACTCCAAAAACCATACTTGCGTTGGACAGGCTGCAATGAGGAAGGAAAGTGCAATTAGTTTTGTTTTTGACTCAAACCAAACATAATGAAGGCTGCAGCCCATATCGTTTACCTGGGAGTAAGCCCCATTAATGTCCAGGGGACTTACTTCCGAGTAGACCCGGTTAGCCTTGCTCTGCTAAATAACATTGCTTTTCGGATACCAATACCGGTCGACCTGCACGCCCGTCCGTGACTTTTTAAATTTTTTTAATGTATCCCCAATAATCACGGGAATCATCCCTGGGACCGTGAGCAACAATCGTAATTCTTTCCTTGATTTATTTTGGCAGCGGGGTAAGGAAAGGAAACAAACATTTCATACGTGGAAGCAACTTAAGGCAAACCCTGTCCCCCCCCCCCTTTCTCTGCATTGCCGCGGAAACGCAGCCCCGCCTCTTCCTCCTGGCGCGTCTCCGCTTGCACTGGGCGAAGCCAATGACAGAGCAGGAAACGGCCGACACCACGAAGAAGGAGATTGGCGGGAAAGGGAGCCGTCGTGACGGTTCCATAGTGTAGTGGTTATCACGTCTGCTTTACACGCAGAAGGTCCTGGGTTCGAGCCCCAGTGGAACCACTAAGTTGTTTTTTCTTTCTCTCCCCCCCCCCCCCCGCGCCTCCTTCTTCGTCCTAACTGCGGGAGTTGCAGAAATATCACCTCATTCCTCCAATCCCCTCTGGGTAAACTAATGGCAAAGGAACGTAGGGGGGGGGGGAGGAGGAGAGATACCCAATGCACAAAGTTGCCGCTTTATGATGGCTGAGTTCCGGACACTTTTGCTGCCCGTAATTATTTGCATTCCAAAAAGGTGAATGGGTTGCTCAGCTGAGCGAAGCTCGGGGAGCCTCCGTCCCGCCCTATCCTTAATCTGAATCTCCCCGGGAGAATGCACCCAAGCGTGGGCTGCGCTTATTAAGAGTGGCGCGGGTAAGGCCCTCTGCACGCGCTCAGAGGCACCCTCGATCAACACTGCTTCTTCAGCCACGGCCCCTGACGTTCAACAAAGGCTGGTTAGCCTTACGCCGCCAGAAACCAAAAGGACAGGCCGCGTTTATCATTGCGTCGGCAACCTCCCACCCGTCCCAGGTGCCGTCGAAAGGGGGAGAACTAAGAGAGTGCGTGGGAGGGAAGAGAAGCAGCTTCTGCACTGGACGGCGACGCCCCTCGATCGCCCTCCCCCGCGGCAGGATTCCCCCCTCGGGTGGACACCCAACTGCATTGCAATTGGAACGTGTGTAAATGCAAACACGCTTCATGCTGCTACTCTCTTTCCTCCTGGTTTCCTAATCCCACCAGCTGCCATTCCATGTAGGCTGCGGGGGCACTGCGCCCACATTACACCCATTGCAAAGTGGGGTTCGGGAAATAAAGAGAGACTGATGAGTTGGCTTGCAGGCAAAAGCTGGCACACGCCGCGATCCCTGGCCTTCTTCTGGGTTGCCAAGGGAATCGCACCCCGAAAAGGAACTAGCGGGAGGCGGCCGAAAGCAATGGAGTTCTGCTCGCGCCTGCCATCGTTGCATGGCTGCTGCTGCCGCCCACGCTTCGGCTCTGTTCGGCAGAAATGCAGAGCAGCCTCGAAAAGGATGCGGGGGAGGAGGCGAGGAAGCTCGCAGGAGGCGCGTCCCACGCGGATGCGACAGAGAGAGGCTGCTCTGGGTGTTCCCTGTTTCATAAGATCACGTATTCCTGGGAAGAAGAGGGAGGAAGCGTAGGGGGGACGGGGACGGACAGGTTGATTGAAAGCTATACTGCTGCATCAGGCTCTGCATTTTAAGATCAGCGAGGCTGCAGCCCTAAACACGCTTTTATAAAGGGACCAAGGCCTATATGGTACATGCTTTTGAGGAAACGCACAACACGCGTTCTCTCAGCGGCCCTTCACATGACATCACGCCCTTTGCTCTCTGGCCTTTTTTTAGATTTGTATTTTTCTCACTGTATTGGTGGCTTCAAGTGTTCTTCTTGAAAGAACAGCACTCTGCTAGAACTGAAGGTGGCAAGGCTGCGGTTTTCTCTGGATTCTTTGTGAATGGGCCTGAAGGATGAAATTTTCCTAAATCAGGTTAGCTCAGAGCCGTGTGCCTGTGTTTATATTTACGCAACGCACCATTGCGCGAAATGCAGCTGTGATCCGTTTTCACGAAGATACAGAGGTTTAGGAATAGATTTAGATAGGATAGATAGGAATAGATAGGAGCCTGGATTGCAGGAAGGGTATCCATTGCATGGATGAAGGTATCGTTTTTCATCTGGGACTGTTTTGTGACAAAATGGCACATTGTGGTCATATGTGATCATACTATACTATATATGCTGAAAAGAACAACGGGCAAGTCTACACACTTGCTACTGAATTAAGAGCCGTACTGAAGTAAGACAGGTATCTCTGCCTTTGGAATGAAGTATACAAGTATCACAACCAAAATGCAAAATAATCTTTAATCAAAATTATTATTTTAAAAAATAATAATCCAGACAATCCTACCTATGACTGCTCTGTTTTTATAGATACGAGTCTTGGCAAACTTAAGCAAAGTGGAAATTTACGTACTTATTACTGTGTATATAAATTGAATAAATGATAATACTTATTTCTGTGTATTACATTTAAAACTTTCCTTCTCCAAGTTGCTCTGAGTAGTCTACATGGTGTCTCCTCCTCCTGCAACCTTCTGACGCAGCATAGGGCCGTTGACACAACCAATCCAGTGTCTAACTTTAACACTTTGAGGATAAAGTCACTCGGCTCCACAGCAAGGCTGATGTGGCTGTTGTGACAGCTAAGGTGTCCAACTCAACGTTTAATCCAGAGTTATGGGATCAGTTGCTCTTAATGCAGTCTGTCAATGTGGAGACAGGATACTTCACGGTGCATCTGACCACCTGCTTGTTAGAGCTTTCTCCATCATGGCTTATTAAAGCTAACCTAGAGTACAAGGGAGGTCCCCTTTTGCCTCCTGGGGGTTGGGGGCATTATGTTCTAATCTGTAAAACACATTCTAAACTGCTTCCATTCAAATGGCAAGTTATTTTATGTGGGTCCACTAAATTTCTTAAGCGGGTGCATATTAATTTCAGCTGTTGTGTGTATTGTCTCCAGAGCAGTGTGTGTTTATTAAGGGAAAACCTTAAAGAAAGATACTGTAAAAATCCTAGACCTTTCACAGTATCCACATGTCAAGGACCTGTCAGACCCAGAAGATTTAACCATGTTTTGTGTGTTTGAATCCCCTAATTCCTGTTCCATTAGTATATATCCTTTTATATTTTTTAATGAATTTTTATTTTTTTAAAAATTGAATGCCACTTCGAGATTTTAAAAATATTAAGTGGTTGGTAACCGTTTCTAAAGAAATAAATGTTTTGTGATGCCTAGAAGAACCATTACCCTTGATATTTCCTTCAAAGCTGATTGTAGCTTACTGTAGTGAATTAGTGTGTCTTGGGTAAACCCCCTAAGAGCTAAAAGAGGAAGATGCTTAACGAGACTATGCTTAACTTAATCTCAGCAGAGAAAGCTGTGCCACACAATAAGCAGCCATAGCTGAAAGGTGAAAGAAAATAAAGATGCATTTCAAGATAAGAAGTGTGGTTCTGTGTCTTCTTTTCTGGTATAAAGGTAAGCACCAATCATGCCTGTCGGGCATTTAAATTGGTATAATTTGTGAAGATTCTTGTTGAAATTCAAAAGGTGAATTTTTTTTCTAGATATATGCTGGCGTTTGTAGTTACCCTGCACCAGAGGAAGGGGTGCTGGTCTTCTAGTGTGTTTTATCAAATAGCTGTGTGCAAATGCCAAACAGCCATTTTAAATGTTGTGGAATAAGAGGGAAAGGCCAGACTGTTGCTGGGAGGGGTTATGATCCAAAAGACTTCACAGTGCATTTTTTACAAGTTTATTTTATTGGAATAGCTATATCCTATGCTATCTCACAAACTGATTTATGAAACTCCTTTTGTCATATGCCATGAGGGCTGTTGTTCCAAGAAAGTAAGCATAATGTTCCTTGGGATCATGGAACATGTTACACGGTTCTTTGGATCCTAGCCAAAGCCTAAGAAAAGGATTACTGTTATGATGATCTGCTGAACTGCAAGAATGATTTTTAGCTTATCATTAACCAAAGGTTTGGCTGTGTGCCTCCTGTTAGCAACTGTACTCTTTTCCATGTCATTTTCTAGATGATTCCCCCCTACCCCCCCCCCCAATCTCTCCACAGCCTGTTTGAAAATAATAAAAGGCTTTGGTAAAGCCAATCATATGAACTATGGAGGGTTGAATGAGCTGCAGTGATTAACAGCACAATCCTAAACATATATATACTTAGAAGTGCCCCGTTAAGTCCAATGGAATTTGTCCCTAGAGAAGTTTCAGATTGCATTCTAAAATAGTCAATAATTTCAATATTTGCAGAAGTGAAAATAAATGGATTCGGGGTCATTCCTGACCTTAATTCACCTGTTTGTGCTGGATAAAAGCAGTGCTGGCTCTTAGTATAGATGTTTACAGATCTTGGCTGCTGTCCTTAATGTACATAAATTGGCATAGAATCATCTGCTTCATCTCTCCTGAGCCAGCACAAGTGCACTGGAGATCATAGTCCAACCTTTGAATAGCTAGATGATAAAATCTCTGATTTTCTTAGTACGTTTAAACTAACTAAAGTGTTATAATGGTTAGATTAGTATGCACAAACATCTATTGTATCTCTGTGACTCTGAACATTGTATTCCTTCAGTTATTTGATATCTTTATATTCTTTATTTTGTTTCGTTTATTAAGGAAACTCTGTGAACCAATGTTATAGTCTGTCAGAGTATTTGGATGTGGAGTTGTTTTTCCTGTGTTTTTACTCTGATACTTTCTCTGTGTTTAAGGCAAGCAGAAGGTACCCTGACTTTGCTGGTAGGGTTTGCAGTAGATCGACAAGTTTCTGACTCTCTGAGGTTTAAATAGTAGTGACAGTTTAGTTGTTTTTTTAAAAATAGGCTGCTTTGACAACAAAACACTCAGGTTTTGAAACTTCTGCGTGTGAAAGAACTGAGTTCAGTTCTGGTAATGAGAATGTTACTGGGCTGCGCATATGCTCAGAGGCACCCTGGTCCAAAATTGTACATGAACAGAAGCCTTCCTGCAGTCACAATTTTAAAAATAAAGTAGATCTGCCCAGCTTGAAGTCTGCTCACCTCTGCTCTATCCTGCTGTGATTTCAACATTACTGCATTTGGTTATCCACATTTTGACTTGTTTTGATGGATGCATCAATGACTATCACGATTAAGTACCATACATTCATATAGCAGACTATCATTTTTGACTAAATTACCTGTGGTATCATATGCTTTTCTTAACATTCAAATCCAAAGATTCAACATTCTTTTAGAATTCCCAGCAGTTCCTTTATGTAAAGATAATCACTTTAACTCAGCATCCCAAGAGGTACTGCCAGGTCATTCACATAAGCTGGGAGCAATTATCTTGTTCTTTGTAGTAACCTGCTTATGAGTTCTTTTCCATTTGGCACGCAGCTCAGAGAGGAAACCATCTTCTGCTTTCCTCCTCAGATTAATTCTTTTCTGGTGTGTTACTGTACCATGCACGAAATAGCTTTGTGTGCTACACAATGGAGGTTTCTGCTACAAGTAGTATCTAAGCAAACTTTAACCTGAACGCTAATTGAGTGCGAGGGCCAAATTATCTTGTTGGTTGAGACTATGGTAGCATAGGACCTAAGGACAGCACATTATATATTGTCTAACAAAATACGCTGTGGTTGGTGGAAGACTTAAGACAGCAATCTTACACACACTTTACTTGATTTGGCCATCCCTAGTAATCCAGATTTTTGGAGTGTGTTACCATCAGTATGCTGATGACATGCCCATTGTTCATCCTTTTCCTCTCAAGGGGTGTAGGGGTGGATGTGCTGAACTGGGGTTTGACCATGGTAATCGACTGGATGAGACCCAGCAAACTGAGGCTTAATCTTAATAAGACAGTGAAACAGGTTAGTAGGTGGTTCTTTGGTCGGGATAGTTTGGTGTGCAACTGGCTCTGGGGCTGGATGGGTTATAGCTGTATGAATTTTATACTGTAAAGCATTTTGAGATTCTTTGGTAGAAAGCAATTAACAAAATAAACAGAAACTAGGAACACTAGGTGGTATTCAGCTAAATTTTACTCAGAGTAAACCTATTGAAATTAATAATGACAAAGTTAGGTAGTTCTATTCTGAGTAGAACGTAACTGAATGCCACCCACTGACCTGAGTATTGCCTGTTTGTTTAAAAGCCTTCTATATAATATGGGAGTCAATGAACAGAAGTATTACAAAACCTTTAGGTGCTCTGCCCGCCCCCAGCTCTAAAAAAATGCCAATAATTGCAACATTCAGGGTGGAGGGAAACACATTTTTAAATAGGAGTGCCTACTTTTTTCTGCAGTACTTGATGATACAAATATGCTTTTAACACACTTCACAGCAATGTAAAGTGCTTAAAAATATATATCTACAGGGTGTTTTAGTAAATTTGTATACCACATCCCCAATATTCCCAAGGTGAATATGTTGAGAAACTGGGGGGGGGGGGGACACACACACGAAGAGACAGTCCGCTTTGCCTTTTTGTGTGTGCAAAATGGAAAGAGCAAACGAAAGATCAAATTTAAACCTCCTGTCCTAACAAGCTTTGCCAAGGCAATTGGGGTCTAAGTATGGCAAAATTATAATTTGTCAAGTCATCTGCCTTTCAACGGGGGTTGGTTGACAGAGTAAAATGTTGCCTCAGCACCGTACATCCCAGCCTGATGCATCCCACTTTTTCAGCACTGTTTGAGATGGGGAGAGAGATGTGCTGACACTGCTGAGGACGCTGGAAGGTGAGTGGGAAGCAAAAGGAAAAGATCCTCACTTCTTTCCTCCAACTCATTATATATGAAAATTGCATTATACACAAGGACCTGGCTAAATGTAATCATATCAGCAGCCCCATTGAGTCAGATGAGACTTTTCATTTGCTTTGTGCAAGCGCTTTATTGAATCAAAGTCAAATACTGCATACATTTTAAAGATTAATTATTGAGGAACATTTATGTAATGGAAGATTTTTTAAAATAAAAAATTATGACAACCAGATATTTTGTAGAGGCAGTTATTTGGATATTTTTGTTTCTAATTCCAAACATCACCAACACCATTATAAAATGTACAGTTCTGGCGAGAGAAAGAGTTGGAAAGGGTTCCAAAAAGGTCAACCAAAATAATCGAGGGGGTGGAGGAAAGGTTACATTGGGGTGCTATCAAATTATCCATGGGGTGGAGAAAGCAAATAGAGGGGGGGAAATTCCCCTCTCATCACAGTGGACATCAATTGAAGCTGAATTTTGGAAGAGTCAGGACAGCTAAAATAAAGAATTCCACACAGTGCATACTTAAACTACGGAATTATCTTCTAAAAGAATTATTGGTGACAACCAACTTTGATTAGACAAACTCATGGAGGATAAAGGCTATCAATGGTGCTGGAGGAGACTCTTGAGAGTCCCATGGACTGCAAGAAGATCAAACCTATCCATTCTTAAGGAAATCAGCCCTGAGTGCTCACTGGAAGGACAGATCCTGAAGCTGAGGCTCCAATACTTTGGCTACCTCATGAGAAGAGAAGACTCCCTGGAAAAGACCCTGACATTGGGAAAGATGGAGGGCACAAGGAGAAGGGGACGACAGAGGACGAGATGGTTGGACCGTGTTCTCGAAGCTACGAACATGAGTTTGACCAAACTGTGGGAGGCAGTGGAAGACAGGAGTGCCTGGCGTGCTCTGGTCCATGGGGTCACGAAGAGTCGGACACGACTAAACAACTAAACAAAAACAACAAAGGCTATCAATAGCTACTAGCTGAAATGTCTTTGTTCTGTCCTCACTGTTGGAGGCAGTATGCCTCTGAAGGCAAGTTCCTGGGATTCCCAAGTCACGTGACTACGGTTGCCCCTCATGTCTTGCTTTTAGGCTTCCCACAGGCATCTGCATGGCCATTGTGAGAACAGGACATTGGGCTACATGGATCATTGGCCTGATCACACAGGCTCTTCTAATCCAGCAGGTTCTTAAAAGCTATTTACAATGTACATCTGATTATGTTAGACAGAAATTAGTCACTGTGTTGTTCTATGTGTCAGTTACTGTGGCCACTTTCTATATCAGTCTGATTAAGCGCAGGGACTTGGGAAGTAAATAGCACCCCAAAATTGGCACGCTCTGTTTCCCCTTTCTATAGTGTTTCGCTTTTTAAAAAAACCATACTATAAAACCTGCTTCCTGCCTGCAAATCCATCTCCTCTGCGTTTCACTGACTATGGCAAAGGCCCAAATTGCTCATTCATTTAAAGGCTTTGATTTCTTTGACATACACTGAGGGTTAGCGGGAGGGATGAAACTCTTTCCCACTGCAGGAGATCAAGTCTGGTTTCAATTCATCAGTTGTGTTTTGGAGGCTGCCTTTAAAAGCCCTGTGTGGCACAATCACTTAAGGGGCATCATGGTCATATGCTTGGGTGAATTTGACTGTGCCTTCCAAAATCCAGATATGCTGAAGAGAGGTAAAATTGGTCTTGTCATGTAGCTGGAAACTATGGATGACTGACTCACTAAGATTACTGAAGCTTCCACAGGGTATATGGTTAGCATGCTGGGTTGTTAAATTCCTAGCTTATCCTTTAACTCATTGGTTGCCTTTAAACATCAACATGCCACACTTGTCCTTATTTACCACGGGCACTCCCTAATTATCAGTCCCCTGTCCGTGCTGAATGTTCCATTTCTATTTTTTGGTTTTGGGGGATACCATGTGTTCCCTGTCCATGGCGTGTTGCGTGAGCAGGGCTAAAGAATTTAGCATGTACGAAACTTGGACACTAACACTCATTGGGCATGTGAAGCCGTACAGGCAGTCTCTGGCTTCACCACCTGTCCTTGAAGCACTTGCACATAGACAGCAGGGGCGCTGGCCTGGAATGGCCAGAGGTGAATGCTCTGCTGTGTAGCAATGGACTTGACCTTTAAAGCCCTAAACGGCCTTGGCCCAGTACACTTGAAGAAGCGTCTCCACCCCCATCGTTCAGCCCAGACACTGAGGTCTAGTTCCAAGGGCCTTCTGGTGGTTCCCTCCCTGCAAGATGTGAGGTTACAGGGAACCAGACAGAGAGCCTTCTCAGTAGTGGTGCCTGCCCTGTGGAACGCCCTCCCATCAGATGTCAAGGAAATATGACTTTTAGTAGACATCTGAAGGCAACCCTGTTTATGGATGTTTTTAATGTTTGATGTTTTATTCAGTTTTTTGTCCTCTGTTGGGAGCTGTCCAGAGTGGTTGGGGTATAAATAATAAAATTATTATTATTATTATTATTATTATTATTAGCTCAGGCTGGCAGTGTGCTCTTTCATGCCACATGCAACATTTGAAGAGGGGGAAGAAACCAGCATGGACAAATATCAGATGTGCTCCCTGAGAGATCATGCACCCTCTCTGCCTCCACTGCTTGGTCTAGGTCACCTGTTTCAGGAAGCTTTTCGTCTGCCTTCTGCTTGAATCTTTTTTTGTTGTTGGTGTCCTCCTGTTGGCTATATTATTTCTTCCAGTTTCTGGTTTTGTTATAATTGTTCTGTGGTTTTTACTGTTTACATTAGGAGCCTTGAACACTTCCTTTGAATTGGACAGGTGGGATATTGGACACTTCGAAATAGATTAAAGGTTGCTTGTGATTTTGTGAAGTTAAATTTGAACCTTTGCTGGCAAGCAACAGTTATTTTCCTGCTGCTCTTTGTGCTGCAATTTTCCTGGAATCTAAAGTTGGAATCCTATATCCATTCACCCAGGAATAACCCCATCGAACTCAATGGGACTTTCTTCAGAGTAAACTTGCATGAGATTACTCTATAAATCATTGTGGCAGATTGTGCATGGCATTAAAAAATTACACACACATACCACTCTGCAAAAGGTCATTAGCTAAGAAGTGCTGTGTGATATTTTAATAGGTTGTGATTACTTCCAAGCACACACACACACACACACACACACAGAGAGAGAGAGAGAGAGAGAGAGAGAGAGAGAGAGAGAGAGAGAACACTTTTTTCAACTAAAAACTACCAAGTTAGACATAGGAAATTTTGAACTGAATTAAGGAGTCTCCATAAGTCAGGCTACAAACATGACTTTGTCCTTATATCTCTAGATCTGTAAGGAAACATCTGTACCAGCTGTTTTTCTCTGGATATGTTCCAGAAACAGCTGGTACAGTCTGCACCAGACATTCAGGGCCACATTTCACAGTCATTACTGGGAAGAGAATTCTTCGGTGAACATGAACATCTCTGAAATTGTCCTATGAACATTCTTCAGCAAGAGCTTTTGTTGAGAGTTTGAATTTATCTCCATAGCTGCTGAAATGTCCATTGCATGCAATATTATTTTATCATGCAATGCTTGTAATTTCTTAAATTTATATACATAAATATTCGAATATACATCAGATTAAGAGAATGAAGACTGAGACAGTATAGGGAGTCATCAAAATGATAGAAAAGTGATTGTTGGTCATGGAATACTGGAGTGATGTTTAATGCAATGTCAGGCGAAGTTTTATTCAGTCTAGTTTGCTAGAGTATAACATGCTTTGCATGTATATTGAACTGTACATCCCCCTTACTTATTTACTAATGGCATAGTTGGTGACCTGTTGATAATCACAGCAGCGGCCGTGACTCTTGCTTGCAACTTAAGTAAGCATCAGATTTCCACAGCATTTGGATTTCAAGGCATGTCTATTTTGTAGGTAATTGATGCCAGGGCAAGCAGTCCAGAGGTCAGAAGACGGAGGGTGTTTAAGACCAAGTGCCTGCAGGGCTGTACTGTACTATGGAGGCAATTATAAATTACCCAGGCTCACATCTGACCTATATTTCATAATCTAATTGAGGCATGTCCTCTAGATTTTAAACTGACGATGCTGTCGCTGCTAAGCACATGACCTTACATCCCCAAATTAGCCACTCTTCAGGTCCTGACCCCCTTTTATCAGACTGTGGTAATTTTAGCATTTATTCTGGCAGGACGTACGTGTGTGTGTGTGGGCGCGCGCGCTTTTTCCATGAAAAAGCAGCCAGCGAAAGAAAAAGAAAACCTCATCGACTGAGAAAATGTTCATTAGCCTGAGGTCTGCTTCCCTTGGTTAATTAATGTGACTTGTGATTGGAACGTGTATTGGGTGCAGCTAATTTATCACTGAGCTACGATGGACTACTTTTGAACAGAGAGGAAGGGGGTACACGGTGTAACATTTCTCTGCTGAAGCAATTTTTACCACACCAGATTTCCCCCCTCAGAAGAATGTTCGTGTGAACATTCCAGGTTGTGCTTTTAAACAAATAAACCATAAAGTTATAAATGATACAACAATAAAATGAATGAAGTCAGCTTAAAAAAAAAAATG
The DNA here is from genome assembly GCF_964106915.1 of Podarcis gaigeae. NCBI lineage: Eukaryota > Metazoa > Chordata > Lepidosauria > Squamata > Lacertidae > Podarcis > Podarcis gaigeae. Next base: position 42,829,088 of record NC_139677.1, on the reverse strand, counting down.
CCTCTGAATACGAGCTGCTGGGAATTACAGGCTGTTGTGTTCAGGGGCTTCTTAGGGGCTTCTCCTTTGGCCTAGGGTTGACCACTGTAATAACAGGATGATGGAATCAAAGAGCCTTTGGCTTCCTCCAGCAGAGCTCTTCTGAGGTGCTTCGGTTCCCAACAGAGCAAGTCAAACAATCACCAGACTTAAAAGTGTTTAATAGCTTTAAAAATCTATTTAGGGGGTGTCAAATTGAGACCCCCTTCTCTCCTGTGTCTCCATCTCCAATAAGACTTTCTGGGATACCAGCTTGAGCCCCACAATGGAAGAAGTGCAAGATATGCATATGCATCTTCTTTTAAAAACTTTCCCCGCTCAACTTCTTTCCCTCTTTCACCCCCAATTCCTTATTTACTTCATTTTCACCTACATAATGTTCCATTCGGAACTGGATAGCCGCTAATGGACTGAATGGTGGTGCCAGGTTTCCTGCCTCTGCAGAACCACAGGGTGGGAATAGAAATGGCAAGCTTTCTTATTTAAGCTGTGAGGAGAACTCCACCTCACAATTTACACTTACGGTAACTCTTACTGAGAGTACAAAATTGCCCTTGGGTAACACACACCACTGAGTCAATTCATCCTCCCGCTGTAATCTCTGAAGCTGCAAACGGAGAGGCCCAGACTGTTATCTGAGGTCACATTCGTGAGGATGTGCATTGCCTAAATCCAGCTCTTCCTCACCGGAGGCTCAAGGGAAGTGAGAGCCAGGATTTTATTACACCAGGAGAAAGTGCAGAAGTACAGACCTCGGTCTCCATGGCTTTTGGTGGGCTTAGAAGGTAGAACTAATGGATAAACATCCTAATCCTGTGGGCACTATGATGCTCAGACACCACTCTTATCAACTGTAAGCCTTCCAGCCCCATTAAAAAAATGTATATATATTTAAAGCACAGTCTTTTGAAGAAAATTTGTTGTTCTTGCTTGTATCATACTATGTAGAAGAGGTATCCAACCTTTGTAGCCCACAGGAAAACTGGACCGTCTATCATGAGCAACACATGCACAGCAGCTAAGCACACAACACAACTTATTGCAATGGCTACATTGCAATAGGTGTGGGGGGGAAAGGAGACTCCGTGGGTACCTGGAAGCCCATGTTGATGACCTCTGAACATATTTAGTTTATGATGAGAACCCTTAGGTTATGATGAGAGGCCCTAAAGATAAACCAGCAAAATTGCTATTGTTATCAACTAGGCAACTGGTTGACGTATCTTAAGTCTGATTTGTATCTTGTAGTCCTTTGCTGCTGCTGAGCACCTTGTGTCACTACAGTTGTAAATGCTGTGCTAGCCGCTGACCTCCACTTCTTGAATATCGTGGAAAAAAATAACTCCACCTGACAAGGTCAGTTGCATTGGAGACACCAGAAACACGATCTCTGGCAGTTCATGTCCTCCCGGCTTTCACATCAATATTCAGCACAATGACACAGGTGTGTGAGAGAGTGTGTAGAAAAAACAACAGTCCAACTTGTATTACGTAAATATATTTATAGCTCATGAAACAGAAGGGGGGAGTCCATTAAAACTATATTTAATTATATTATTTTTCCCAACAATCCTACAATCTATTCTGATTTGTAGGATACCAACAAAATTCAGGCCATACGAGGACATTGTCAACAGCTTCCTATTTGATTCCAAAAATATCCCTTGGACTTTCTGGAAAGTCCTGGTTTCTGCTTGTGAATGTGTGCCTTCATTGATCTTTCATATGGCCTTCATTGATCTCAGAATAGGAAAAGTACTTCTAGTGCTCATTAAAATTCCATTAACGGAATCTCCTGCACACACAAATCAGGCATTAATAGGATCCTAGCAACAGGGATAAACACTCTCTTCTCCCCTCTCCCCAGCCATTCATAGTGAGGAAAGGTCTGATTGCCGATATGGGAACATGGTATTTGCCATGTGATTCCTGATTGACTGGAGTCATCTGATGAAGAAAAATGCTGTGGGGGTGGAAAAAGACCTGGTGCTGAAGCACTAACAAATGGAATTGAAGATATGTACTTGTTTAAGGGTAGCTGTTTCCCCTAGAGCACTTAGGGAGCCTGAAAGATAACAGCCCACATTATAACTAAAAAGAAATTAGAGGTCACTGTGGAATTGTTGTTTGTCTGAATCCACTTTTTGTTATACTGGGATTTTGTATTATTCAATCTATGTTGGGTTCAGACAGATGTGAACCAATTGTTATGCTAAAGCCCAGCAGGTTTGATCATGAGGGGAATAAAATGGGCATGAGGATTTGAAGAGAATATGTGGTAGATTTTCTGGGGCTGGGGCGAGGGTGAGACTTTGAGCTTAGGGGATCTATTTTGTTTTTATCCTAAAACCCCAAGATTCACCAACCAGATCCTGGTGCAAAAGGTGGAAGTAAAGAATTCTGAGCCCATAGATGTAGGGTTGGTTCCCAGAACTGAACAGACCTCTGTCCTTCCACAAACACACCCGCCTTCCTGGTTAATTGGGGGTGTGAATAGTTCTTTTGTTGCTGCTGTTGTTAAACGGAGACTCAGAAATCTGTGCTGATCTACTGCAAACAACACAGAGATAACTGTGTAGATTCAGATCTACCTTCTCTCCACTCTTAAAAAGGTAAAGGGACCCCTGAAAATTAAGTCCAGTTGTGAATGGCTCTGGGGTTGTGGCGCTCATCTCGCTTTACAGGCCGAGGGAGCCAGCGTTTGTCTGCTTCCGCAGACAGTTTTTCTGGGTCATGTGGCCAGCATGACTAAGCCGCTTCTGGCAAAACCAGAGCAGTGCACAGAAACGCCGTTTACCTTCTTGCTGGAGCGGTACCTATTTATCTACTTGCACTTTTTGGCATGCTTTCGAACTGCTAGGTTGGCAGGAGCTGGGACCGAACAATGGGAGCTCACCCCGTCGCGGGGATTCGAACCACCAACCTTTCGATCGGCAAGCCCAAGCGGCACAGTGGTTTAACCCACAGCACCACCCGCATCCCTATCTGTCCACTCTTATGTTAGAGGGAAACATAGTCAAGTTTTGAGTTGGCAGAGAGGGCAGACAGGATAGATCACTCATCTAGATCTACGTGTTGCCTGAACCATCACACTTTAGGTATTTGCACAATTTTCCATGCTATGTAAACATATCACCAGTGAACACCAGCTGCATGGCACCTGTGGTCTCTGACTGCAGTAGGCATGGATCAGTGCTAACTGGATTTCCTTGATATGGAGCTATGCAGCTTCTACTGTTGCCTCTTTAGTTTTCTTGATTTTCTTATCTCCCTTTAAACCACCTTGTGCCAAAGTGGGCAGTAACCCATGAAACCTCCATCAATTTGTTAGTCTTTAAGCTGCCACAGGGTTCTTGGTCTTTAAAAAATAAAGATCAAAATGCTCTGGACTAAAGTTCCTTATGTACTCTGATTGTACACGCAGAGTTTTCCCTCCAAGCAGGATCGCACCTTTACATGGTCATCTTTGTGTAGATGGAGATACACTATACATTGCTATGAATGAGGAAACCTTTCCCATCAAGGAAGCTCTGTGTGCATATCAGATCCCTACGGTCCAGAACAGGTATGGGGAATCTCCAGATGTTGCTGAACTACAACTCCCATCATCCCTGGCTCTTGGCCATGCTTGCTGGAGCTGATGTTCAGTAACATCTGGAGAACCAAATGTGCCTGACACCTGGTTTAGAAGGAATTGTTGATTTGAGGCAGGTGCCATCTTGGGATCTTCCAGCTGAGGCTGAGGGTTGTAGTCCAAAACATCTGGAGTGCCCTGGGTTGGCTAAGGCAGCTCTTCATAGTGTGGAAAGAGAGAGGTAAGAAACTAAGTTAAGAAACTTCAGGTAGGAAAACATATCCAGCCAGATTTGATTAACATTAGGGAGTTTGGAGTGCACTTCTTCCTTGCGCTCTGGCTAATTCATAACAAACAGCTTATGCAAAGTACAATTTTCTCCATTTTTGCTTCTGCCCACAGTTTGTCATCCGTTGCAATGCGGTACTTCATGATGCATGAGCAACCGTGTGATTTATTTCCATACCTTTTCCCATTCATTTCAGTACCTCACGAGTTATCGCTATGCTTTTAACTGTCGTTTTCTTGTCGTTTCCCACCATGCTGCATTATCTCTGCTGTACAGCCATGCTGGCATTGTCACCAGCAGAGGTAGGTCCTTTAAACTTCTTTGTATAATATCCAAATATTTTTTGGAGCTTTATCCAGACCTGTGCTGACCATTCCAGCACTCACTGATTAGAGTATAGTATTGATATTTATGTTTTCAGGTCATTTAGTCCTTGGATGATTTCTGGCAAATATTTAATAGCACACTTCTCCAGTGTTTGCATAGTACCAGAATACATCTTTCCACAGCAGAAGCAAGATTGTGAACTTGCTTTAAACAAACTCATATTTGATGCCATGTCAATAGATTGTGCAACTGGACAGAGACGCTGTACCAAATGGATCTTTCGTCATTGCTTTTGTTGTTTTTATTAGTCCATTTCAATCCCATTCCTTCAAGGAGCTCAAGGTGACATGCATGGCTCTCCCCCACTCTCTATTTTACTTCCATAAACACCTTGTGAGGTCGGTTAGGCTGAGAGATGGTGACTGTCCCAAGGTCATCTAGTGAATTTTGTAGCAGAATGGAGATTTATTTAACAGTTTAGGCCATGACCTAGAGTGACATACTTTACCTACATACTCCCATATCCACACATGCATATTTTTTTATCAGCTTGCCTTGCAAAGGCACCCCTGCAGAACAACAGCTTTTAGGACTGGGGAGTGCACCACTGTATTCATACCTTGAATTGTATCCTACTTAAGGAAATGTCAGCAATGTGCATCTTCAAATGCCTGCAACAACCAAATCGTTATATCATTCTGATTTTTTTGTTTCCTTCTGACTCGCTCAGCCTCTTGAAAACATGTTTGCTTTTATGATACCATAAAAACTTTAAATGCTTTCCTACGCAAGTAGTTTGCAGAGTGCTTGGCGCTTTCCCCACAAGGTACCACAGCTAAGCTGCTACACGTTGCCTTATACTGCAATGCAACCTCACACATCTATCTGCCTGCTTCCCTTTCCTGCCTGCAATGATTAAATGATAATTCCTTGGCTATGAGGACAAGTTGTATGGCCTGCTGCCCATTCTCCACCACGCTTTGTTATGATGCCATCAGGGTGCACTTGCTATCTTAGTAATGCTAATTTCTTTAAATGTACATGATTAATTTCACATCTTGTTCTTCCCCTGGCTTTTAGAAGCTGTTTTTTTTATTATTTAAACTGAGAGCTGCACACCTGCCCACACAAACTGCAGTGTTTCACATTAGCTTTGGCAGTTATTTAAGCAAGAAGAGAGGAGGGATTTTGGGTGGGCAGGGAGGAGAGAAGCAAAGCAAAGCCTGACAACGACTGCCATGGTGTCTCGCAACACAGGAACCTGCCTTAAACTCTGAGTCTGACCATTGTCTCACCTACTTCATCTAGCAACTAACTGGCCGTGACTCTCTGGAATTCCATTCTGGTGATGCCAGGCTTGAACCCAGGGACTTCTGCATGCAAAGCAGTTGCTCTATTGTGGAGCTATTGCTACCTCAAGCTGTTATTGCTTAAACAAACATTATAAAATATCATCAAAAGTAATACAAAAGAGTCATCTGCAACTTGCAACATGAAATTAAATGTAGGGAACTGGTCCATTTATGCAGTCAGTCCGATTAATATGCAAATAGGTCTCTGCTCAGTATTTTGGCTGCTCTAGCAAATAGAGCAAAACAGATTTCTGATGAATTGCATTGTTTCCCAACTTTCCCTTGGCCACTGCAGAGAATCTGCCCGAGATTTCTAAAATAAAAGCATCCTTTGAATTTGTACTCAAATTGAGAAACCTAGTAAGTAAGGGCAGATATTCTCCACAGCTGATTAGCTCTGAGACTCCTCTACATAAAAGTATAGTGTCCCTTAGGAACTCATATTCAGGTATATAGCAGTCATTGACATTCATGCTCCTACACTTTGAGCTGTCCTTTGTTTCTATGTCAAAATGGCGGCGATTCGGACTTGCTGTGTTGGCCAGTGGAAATGGCAGGGATTAAGAGAACAGGGTTGACACCAGTTTGCTTCTTTCCTTCTTCTTTTCTGCTCTGTTAGGATGACAGACTGGAACACTGGCACAGTAAAGCCTGCAAATGTGATTGTCAGGGAAGTCCAAATTCCGTATGGTCCTCGGGGACAAACAATCTGGAATGCATGCCAGGTAAGAACTTTTGACTGATCATGGCTTCTAGCACAGGCCTATAGTTACTTAACCTGTGAGTAAGGCCTCCATCGCAGCCACCCAAAGCCAGTTTTAATTTAAAATAAATAAATATTTAGCACTTTTTCAGGAGAAGGCTTGGGCTTTGGCACACCCAGGGGAACAGAATCCCAACGTTGAAGGAAAGTCACTGAGGACACCACTACCTATGAGGGAGCTGGAGAACTGGTCACCCTCCAGATTCCAACTCTCATCAGCCCCAGCCAGCATGGCCCATGGGAGTTGTAGTTCAGCAACATCTGGAAGGAGGTTTAACCCTTTCCCAGCTGTGAGACCCCCCCCAAATATGACAATTACAAAGAAAAACTCCTAAGTTTAAATTGCTGCTTAGGAGAGGATTTCCATTGGGACAGTAGCTGGGAAAGGATCACACTTTCTTACCCGGTGCACTGTGGTCCTGGTAAAAGCTGTATCACCTACACTTAGCATTTAAGATGGGGAAGCTGTAGATGAAGCTTATTTAATGCAACATGTAGTCGGGCCCTTAAATGATGATGTGTCATTCCCTCTCTCACCCCCCCCAAAAAAATCTAATGACAGTAATTTGATTCTTATCTTTGCAAAATTTACTTGTGTTAAATTTTGCAGGATTCTTTAAAAAATAAATGCAACCCTGTAATTTTCCACCATCTTCATTATAACTAAAACCACATAGTTGTATTAGCTGAGAAAGTGTTTCACCTTCAAATGCCATATTACGGAGAAAATATATATGGTGGTAGAAACTAGGCAGGGATGCCATTCTAATGCACATCACACAGAAAGACCTTCTAAGGTCAATGGTAACAGCATTAAATAATTTAACTGACTTGGTCCATCAGTCCCCATACATCTGTCTGGAAATTTCTTTCTACACGATGGTTTTCTAGAACAGAAGGTTACCTCCTAAGTATATTATGATTGTGTTAGCTAGAGATTAGTGCTACTAAAAATAAAACTCTCGTTTCTTGTAAACATTGCAGGCAATTCAGCCCAGTTTTACTTAACATAGTTTGCAAGACTTCAACACATACTGTCACTGTGATTTCCATGGTGATGGAGACTACAAAATATGCCCTCATTACAGGGAGTTCATGGGTAGTATCGAAATGAAAGTGGTGATTAAGCAGGGGTAAGAAATTGGATTCAGTTTGTATTTAAAGGCAAGCCTATCTCATTCACACTTCTCAGAATTTTGCAATGCGCTTCTCCAGCCAAGCAGTACATACAAAAGTTCGTATACCAGAGTAAATTGTGCAAAATAAAAAATAAAAATGCATCCAGCCATAAACATAGCATTCCAAAATGCATTGTATTAGGGAAAATGGGTTTGCAAAAGTTATTTGGCAAAATCACATACAAATATGAAATTTGCACTAATATGCTGATGAGTTTTCATGAGGTTTTTGTTGTTTTTTTTAAATTGCCAACTGATGTGAAAATGTGGAGAACTGAAAATGAGAAACAGTGTGAAACCAATATTGGGTTTCCTCCATCCCTAGTGGCAATTCATACAAAAGAGCAACTCCATGCAGGTCCAACACAGCCACAATTCTGACAGTGGCCTCCCACAATCCCAAGGCAATTTTGTGTACCTTGTTTGCCTGGTGAAAGTATGCAGACATCATACTTTCCGCGGGCTAGGAAAGCAATGTTACGGACTCAGAAATCAACAAAGCAACCCAACTTCTACTCTTACTAAATGCTTCAGTCTACCAGTAAAACAAAGTCTGCATCTCACCCTCTGTAAGAGAGCCTTAGGGCCAGGGAATCCATGGCCTCTCTGATGCTACAGTATTGAACTCCAACTCCTATCAGCCCCAGTCTGTATGGCCAGTGAACAGGGATGATCGGAGTTGATATCCATTTACATCTGAAGGGCCAGACGTTTCCCAGCCCTGAGATAGAGAAGGAGCTTTTTGTACCTGTGCACACTCTCTTTTGAAAATGTTTGTTGTTCGCTTACAGAATGTCCCTATCACAAGCCACTTGGTTTTGAGTCAGGAGCTGTTACTCCAGACCAGATAAGCTGCTCCAGTCCAGAGCAGTACACTGGATGGTACACTTCATGGATTGCAAACAAGGCCCGGCTTAATGGGCAAGGTTTTGGGTAAGCAGCACATCTTCCTCCTAATGTTTTGACCAGTAAAGAGTCAGCCAGACACTATGTAAAACCCTTCCTCCCTCCCTTCCTTCCTTCCTTCCTTCCTTCCTTCCTTCCTTCCTTCCTTCCTTCCTCTCTCTTTCCAGAAGTCTGCTCAACTACCTCTGCTCTTTGTCTCACCTGCTTTTTGATGTTGTGCTGATCCACTTCCTCCTGGTTTTTGTTCCACCAGCTGTCTCTTCCTGCCAACCACTGTGTCAACAAGTTATTCTTCCTGCTGGCTGTATTAATACATTTTGATACGGCTCCTCTAAATTACCTATTTCTTGAGCATGTGCTCTAATTTGCTTGTGCAAAGTTTATGCAGAGGTTAGATTACAGCTCGTTTTTATGGAGCATTCCTTCTCACTTGTTTGCAGGGAGATTATATGACAATGAACATCCATCCTGCATTCCTCTTGGTTTGCTTGCAGGTTGTGTATATAATGTGCCAGAAAGGCATATAGTGTACATTTCCTTGGCATTTTCCTGCGTGCAAAATTTCTGAATGATATGCAACCAAATAGTTGTGCTAGTGCAAGGATTAGTGCTAGTGCAACAGGATTGCCTTTCCTTTCCTTTCCCCCCATATGCCCTGTGCCATCCCGAAATATGCTCCAGAGAATTAAGGGAACCCCAAGAACAGATTTAGGGGGAGAACACTCCGTTGTGCAAGGAGAAATTCCTTAATGCTACTTTGAATACAACAGGCCGTTTCTAGAGTTTTTGCCACACTAGGGTGATGGGGCATCTTAATCCACTTTAATTGTACAATTCTAAATTCCGTAGTATGTTCTTGAACTCTTCCCTCAAACCAGGCCGTATGCAGAGGGAGGTGCAGAAGGGGCGCAGCCAGGTACACTTGCCCTGGGCTGGCCAGTTGGCTCCACCAGGGACCAGTTGCTTTTTTTGTCTGAGTTTCTAACTTTATTCTAAGAACACTCCCTCCTCAGGCCTCAGGGCACTGCACAGGCCTGCTTCAAACTCCTGGCAGTCTGGAGGTGCCTTTCATTCCACCTACATTGACTCACCGAGGGTATTACACATAAATCAAAATGGCAAAATGTGGAGTTAAGAGGCACAGGCGCAACTGCAGCAAACGAGTCTGAGCGCTGCTGCCAAAATGTCCCAGAGAAGTTACTTCTAGCATGCCGGTGTCAGCTGTAATTGCATACCCCTCCGACCTCAGAGAACACATCTCATTCACTGGCAAGGGTTTCTTTTAGTATAGGACATAACCTTCTATGTCTTTCTCCTGCAACTCTTAACAGGTGTGCCTGGCTCTCCAAATACCAAGACACAAACCAGTGGCTGCAGATTGACCTGAAGGAAATCAAAGTGATTTCAGGAATAATCACACAAGGACGGTGTGATGCAGACGAATGGATGACGAAATACAGCGTGCAGTACAGGACTGACGAGAACCTGAACTGGGTCTATTACAAGGATCAGACAGGAAACAACAGGGTCAGTATGAGATGCATTTTCTGAAAGATGCATTTTCTGAAGATGTCCCCACATTGGCATTTGTTCAGAACAGTGTGTGTTGAGATAAAAAATCCCATTCAAATAAAAATGAATCCTAGTATTCATTGACTTTCAGTACTTGACAATCAAATTTGAGTCCAAGGCTGAGATTCTAAACCCACTTAGAATGCTAAAATGTCAGGGGAAAGGAAAATATAGAATTACGGCTGTAACTGATTAAGTGTTAGAAGAAGTTTAAAAAGAAAATAAGTAATTAATTAATTGGTCTGAATAGTTGCTGAAAAAATTTTAAAACAAGGATGCAGAAAAGGGGAGGTAAGGGGAAGTCCGAGAAGTAAGGTTATGAAAAAAAGGTTTTTGAAATTATACATGTTTATATGTTTTCGTTTGTTTATGTGAGTGTGTTGTTTTGTTTCTTATCTGTGTTGGAAAACCAATAAAAATTATTATTAAAAAAAAAGAGAGATTCTAAACCCACTTATCTGGGGTTACTTCTTAATGGTTAAAATCATTTTGTTAAACTCATGTGCCCCGATAAAGTGAGGGACAAGGAATATTCCCTCTTAAAAAAATTATTCACCATACTTCAGTTGATCACCCAGTAAAGAAAGAGATACAGAAATAAATCAGAAGGCTAATGTGTGTGGCCAGCCATCACAACACTCATCTAGGAAGGTTGCCATTGAGCTGGCTGCATGTGTTTTGACAGATATGGAAATGTCCAGAGGAACCAGTTGCTACATGCAACAACTTACCTACCTCTAGAACTGATTAGAGGGTTGAGTTTCCCTGATACTGTTGATAGGGAATCTAGTGGGAGGTAAGCAGTGCCACATTTATTTAGAAAAACGGTGTTTCTGTAATGTGAAATATACTGTAGAAAGAAGCAGAACTTTTAAAGTGTTACGGCACTGGAAATATATTATTTTCTCTTGAGTAAATTGCGGGGGGGGGGGAGGCTGTAAAGAGCACTGCTATGTATAATGAGAAGAATTGATGCTTTTGAATTATGGTGCTGGAGGAGACTCTTGAGAGTCCCATGGACTGCAAGAAGATCAAACCTCTCCATACTGAAGGAAATCAACCCTGAGTGCTCACTGGAAGGACAGATTGTGAAGCTGAGGCTCCAGTACTTTGGCCACCTCATGAGAAGAGAAGACTCCCTGGAGAAGACCCTGATGTTGGGAAAGATGGAGGGCACAAGGAGAAGGGGACGGCAGAGGACGAGATGGTTGGATAGTGTTTTCGAGGTTACCAGCATGAGTTTGAGCAAACTGCGGGAGGCAGTGGAGGACAGAGGTGCCTGGCGTTCTCTGGTCCATGGGGTCACGAAGAGTCGGACACGACTAAACGACTAAACAACAACAACATGTATAATGAGTGTGATATTTTTAAGCAGATAGATTCTCATACAATCTGCTACTTGTTGTAGCTGCTTTCCAAGGTGGCAAAGTCCACACTGAATACCATATTCTACCACCTCTTTAGCATCTCATCTATTGTCAGTTTGCTGCACTATAGTTCAGAATTGGGGAATTCAGAGTACAAGCTTTCACAACCTGGAGCTTCTGAGCTAATTGCCTGTCGACCCCAAATCTCCCTGAAGTTTGGACTTGCCATGCCTATAGCTGATAGCCAAAAGAAAAACAAAAAAAGAATCTGAATAAAATTCTGTATTAATAGACAACATTTGAATAAAGAATTTGAACGGGAAAGGATGAGAAAAAGAATCTGCATTAGCCTTGATTTCATTAGATTGGAGCAAAATCTGCATTTGTTCTAAATTGAGAAAACTGACAAGAATTACAAGCGGAAACATTTCAGTCATAAACATTTTTACGCTATGTAGAGCCAATACATTTATGACACTTACTCCTCATTTATACTAGTGGGTTCTTCATGGATTTGACTAGCCATGCTACATGCCAGGATGAAACTACACGCCCTGGAAAGCCTACTATTGTATAAACATAATTTAGCTGTGGAGAGGTTGGTTTATCTCCCCAAGCAGAATTTGGCAACATGCACCATGTAATTGCAAGTAATTTGCTTCTAGTGACAGAAACCAGCAGCAGTATTGCTTGGTAAATTAGTGACACAAAATAATTTAAGTCGCTAAATATGTTTCCAACTTACTGAATGCAGAATTAAAGGAAGTTAAGGCCTCAATTCTGTCTTCTGTGAAATAAAATCTGTCCCCACTCCCCAACCTTTCTTTTTGTCTTCTGTAGGTTTTCTATGGAAATTCAGACAGATCATCTTCTGTGCAGAACCTTCTGCGCCCACCCATTGTCTCGCGCTACATTCGCTTGATACCACTTGGCTGGCATGTGCGCATTGCCATCAGGATGGAGCTGCTTGTATGCATGAATAAGTGTGCTTGATGCTAAACTTAAGCACCACATGACATTGCAAGGGAAAGAGATGGGAGGCATTAGCAAGATATAGAAGTACAATGAATAGAATGAGTAGGTTCCTCAGTATCTCAGTGTACTATAAATGTAGGCATTATCCCTTTTGCTGTGACTTGCACCTTCCACAACTATGGAAGCTTTAACTGAAGTCTAAATCAGGCGTCCTCAACTTTGGCCCTCCAGATGGTTTGAGGCTACAATTCCCATCATCCCTGACCACTGGTCCTGCTAGCTAGGGATCATGGGAGTTGTGGGCCAAAAACATCTGGAGGGCCGAGCTTGAGGAAGCCTGGTCTAAACCAATAGAGCGCAAGAGCCCAATTTTGAGATGAAATTAATATCCACATATCCATGATCCCATGTTGCATTATATTTCCTGTTTCAGCTCCAGGGGTGGGAGGAGTTGGTGGTGAGAGGGAAAGGCTTTGACTTGATTTTTGTGAAGCTCCCATGAAAGTACAGACTGGCCTATGCAAAAAAAGGAGGAATTTATACACACACACACACACACACGTTTCTCATTGCACCCAGTGTCAAGCTTTGCTGATGCTAGCATACTTAATTAGACTTAAGGCAGGTCTTAATGGATGAGCCAATCACAAGTCCTTAGAGTAAGGTTAAACTACATGTTCCCAAGAGTTTTGGTTTGTTGCTGTTGTTGTTCAAAGGAAACTGCTGAGCCGTCTCTCTCCCTGTCGCTGCTGAGCATTATTTATTTGTTTGTTGTTTGTGAATGGTTTGAGGGCAGGTAGCAAAAATTTCATGATTAACACAATTACAATATACATTAAAATAGTAAAATAAAACTAGAAGGCAAGTAGCGACAAAGCAACAAAACAGCTGCGTTGAACAGCAAAGCCAGGAGGAGAGAAGGCGTCTACACAACAAAAGATCTGGATAAAAAAGGGGCGTCCGTTGTTGACAAAACATACAGTGATGGCACAAGACATACCTCGGAGGGGAGGTCCTAGCATTTGCAATATCAAATCTTTGTTGCTTCCCCTAAATTATGATGATTTTTAAGCATTAATAACAGCAGCAAACAAACCATGTATTTCACCATATATACAAAATGACACAAATCAGTGCATGTGGATGAATTGTGTCCTGGAAGGCTGAAAATGTTAACCAGATTTAATCTGCATCATCCTATCCTCTCAGGTTTGAATCTAGCATGTTCATTTCAACATGCTAGTATCCCAGATGCTATGCAACCTGTCCAGCTCAGATGGGGCCATGGGTTTCTTCCAGCTGCAGGCAATAAACACCTTGACTGTGACTGATAATTTGACACTGCTTATCATACAGCTCAGTCACCCCCATAGGTAAAGGTACCCCTGACCGTTAAGTCCAGTCGCGGACGACTCTGGGGTTGCGACGCTCATCTCACTTTACTGGCCGAGGGAGTAGACAGCTGTCCACAGACAGCTTCCTTGTCATGTGGCCAGCATGACTAAGCCGCTTCTGGGGAACCAGAGCAGCGCACAGAAATGCTGTTTACCTTCCCACCAGAGCAGTACCTATTTATCTACTTGCACTTTGATGTGCTTTCAAACTGCTAGGTTGGCAGGAGCAGGGAACGAGCAACAGGAGCTCACCCTGGGAATTCAAACCACCAACCTTCTGATCGGCAAGCCCTGGGCTCTGTGGTTTAGACCACAGTGCCACCCGCGTCACCCCCATATAGATACTTAATTTAAGAGGTGCTAGGATGTTCTGATCTATCTTTTTAATAGGTTTAAAGTCACTCCCATTTTATAAATTAAAAAATAGAAATCTTAATTTGTGTTTATTTATCTGTTCATATACCGTTTGATTGTAATAAAACCTCTCCGTGGTTTACAAAACCAGTTACACAACGGTTCAATGTGTGTCACTGTCAGCATATAGAAAATTTCCATTGTATCTTGACTTAAATTTGTTTGTGATGTAAACATGTAGAATTGTGTGTACATAATTACATTCCTTCCTTATGTGCATGTGTTAAATGTGAGGGCTTTCAAAATAAATTTAAATCTACACTCAAAAATAAAGCCAAAACTATTTTGATGATTCACTCGGTTCTCCTTCTTCGAGCTGATTCGCCACTGTGAACCTATGCTTTTCTCAGAACTCTCCAGGGGCCACAATTCAACAGAGTTAAATGCATGTTATACCAATTACTTCTGTGTTGGGTTGGGGCCTATAGCCTTGATTAACTTACAAAAGAAGCTTTCATGTGATTAGTAAATAACTATGTGCTTTGACTTTAGTAACAACCCTATTAGCTGTGATCTTCATTTTGGACTTTGATATAGGCCAGCTGGGTACAGATGTAATCCTGGCTCTGCATTTGCACTGGTGGCTGGGTCTGTTGCCTGTCGAACCTTGATTGCTCAGTGCAGGTGCTGGTATTAAACAGGCTTTTAACTAGGGAAGGAGTATAAATTCTGTTCAACTCAGATTTAAATGTGAATCTTCCTGGTTCACACCTTCCAAAACAATACATTAAACCTGCAACTTACACAGGGGTTGCGTTTTGTAGGGTGGCATAGCTTTTACTCACCCACTCTACCCATAGGTGACAGGACAAACTATAGTGTGTCTTATCAGGACTTTTCCTTCCCCCCCCCCCAGCTGGAAAATAAGAGAGCAGCTTTTCTTTTGGAACTTGGAATTTGAAAAATACTTCACAATGCAAAGAGCTAAAGTTCAGATTTGGGGTGGAAAGCCAGATTATTATGTTGGTACAGTTTAGATTTCCCAGATAGCATTCCCCACAGTGCTGACATTTCTATATTCGGGGTTGTATCTTGCTCATATTATGCAATACGGGGATTAAAACAGTGAAAAATATGCATGCATTTCAGTTTTAATGGAGGTGGCTGAAGCAAAATATTTGAAGGCTAGGCTCTTGGGCATCAACGGTAATGAATAATGAATTTGATTCATGGATTGGAAAAGCACTAATTCCTTAAGCTCCAGTTATTGCAGCTTCCCTTAATAGGCTGCTTGAATCCATTGAACAATAGTTATCCCTTCTCACTATGCAGTTGCTGCTTTAATGTGTTCATATTCAGCATCCCATGGAAGTTTTTTTTTTTTAACTGAAATAATTACTACTTACTTTTACAGCTAAGATTTGATATTGGGAATTGGAGCCATCCTGAATTTATCCATCTCATTGGTTTGAAGTGACAGCTTGCTTTTTTCTTTTGCCAAGACTGTGCCCTCACATTGCTGGACCAGAACTCCCATCATCCATGAACGTTGGCCATGCTGTTTGGGGCTGATGGGAGTTGGAGTCCACAATGTCTGGAAGACACCATCTTAGCAACCCCTGGGCTATCACATTGCAACCATGGGTATGTTGTGGCAGTTCTTGGGCTATTTTAAATAGCCCAGTTAAAACATACCCACACAGTGGAATGGCTTCAACCAAGCCTTTCCCCACTATTCATGTAAATAACAGCAGGACAACAGCAGTGCACTTTCCTGGGCTATGAGTCACTGAATCCTAGAATTGTAGAACTGGAAGGGACCCCAAGGGTCAACTGGTCCAACTCCCTGCAATGCAGAATCCTTTGAATGCTAATACTCTGAACCTGAGCAATGTGTCTTGGTTTAAATGGGATGATGACACTGGCAACCTTCTTTTACCTGACTCACACCATGTTCAAATTAGGCCTAAATGTCAATTAATCATTGTTTAACATTGCTTTATATACAATATACAAACTACTTTTGTATAACAGAATGTGTTCTTTGAACAGCTCATAAGATAAAAGACAATACTGAAAAAGACAAAGGACTATAATTACTGGACAGCCAGTGTGGTATAAAGATGGTACTTTGGATGAGGACCTGGGAGACCAGGGTTTGGTGTCCTGCCTCCTTTGGTCATGAAGCTCACTAGGTGATCTTAGACTAAAAAGGCACTCATCTCACTCTATAGGCTGAGGGAGCTGGCGTTTGTCCTCAGACAGCTTCCGGGCCATGTGGCCAGCATGACTTAAGCCGCTTCTGGTGAAACCAGAGCAACACACAGAAACGCCGTTTATCTTCCCGCCGGAGTGGTACTTATTTATCTACTTGCACTTTGACATGCTTTCGAACTGCTAGGTGGGCAGGAGCTGGGACCAAACAACGGGAGCTCACCCCGTCACAGGGATTCGAACCGCTGACCTTCTGATCAGCAAGCCCTGCCTAACCTACCTCCAGGGTTGTTGGGGGGATTAATTGAGCGGGAAAAGAAGCACATCTGCTACCTCGAGCTCCTTGGAGAAAAAGGTGGGATATGAATGAAATAAAGAAGAAAAATACCATAACAGAAACAAGGAAATACAGTACGTGTCCATTTGCCTGCCCCTGCTAGCAGCTCCCAGGTGGCTGGGAAGTTGGCCACCTAGTGACACAGTTTTCATAAAATCCAATTGTACACATACAGGGAGCTTTCCCCCCTCAGAATAAAATCCTAAAAAGGCTACTGAGAATTTACTCCCATGTAAGGGCTATAGAATTGCAGGTTAAATCATCTATGGCTGATGTAGAGAGGGAGGAAGAGAGAGGTAACATAGAGCAATAAAAGCAGCAGCTGTGGGTTTCTAAAGATAGGTATCTGAGGAGAAAAATATATACACTTATATGACACAGACCTTTCCCCCCAATAGCATTGGGATTATGGCACCCAAATATAGAAAGTAAGTTGCTGTAGGTAACCAATCATGTTTTATTCATCTGAGCCAACACTAGATATTAGACAGAAATTCATTTCGGTTCACATTTAAAGGTAAACTTACCATATTTGCACATTCCAAAACAATGTGTGAACTGGAAAAGAGCCAACCTTTCTGAAGTTTGCAATTCAGTTCTCCATTCATGCAGTGCAAACAAAAAAAAAGCATATATTGTGCATAATTTATCATTGGTTTTCTCCCAATGTATTCAGGTGTCTGCAGGAAGAGCTGGTGGTATACATGATACTGTGCACTACAGATAATAGCAGTCTACCTCATATGCTTATTGGCTCAAAATGGGCACTCATTTCAAAGTAGCAACTACCTTACCACAGACTTGTGCTTGCCAAGACCACATAACATTCTCATCTTCTAAGCACCTAGAAGCCTCAGTTCTTTTCTTGATACAAGAGCAAATGCATTATGGAGAAAGAGATTAAAATAGCCTATAAAGCACCAAAACAGCATATGTGTGAGGAAATCTAGGAAAGGAACACAGCTTGCAGAAAATGTCAAAAAGTGGGGCTGGAAAGTTGAAGCTGAACTGCATTTTCATGTTGGTGTCAAGAAGTATTAGCTCCAGTGAAATGCCATACAGAACATATTTATCATCTACCATTGAGACTGATTAAAAAGTGCTGTGACAGTCATCTCAGGAAAAGTGTAGGAAGAAGCTTGAAATAAGCACATAGCCATACCTGCAGAAGATTTTGCATATAAAGCTTCCAGAAAAGATGGAAGCTTATTTGCTATGATTAAAGGGCTCATCTTAATAGGCTTCCCAATAAAGCATAAGCAATGTGGAGATAAAAATACAGCCAGTTATTCAACCTGAATATATAGGCAATGCTAGCTGTTGTTTTAAAATGAAGAAACATATAACCAGTGCTTTTTTCTGGGGGGGGGGGTACGCAGGGGTATGCATACGCCTAAATATTTTTTGAATCTAAGTTTGGCCTTATTGAGGGGTGGTATTTCAATATGAGTAAGAAAATGAGAGTACCCCTCAACTTTTTTTTTTTTAAAAAAAAGGCACTGCATATAACTAGAAAGTTTCACTATAGTGGGAGAAACTAGCTCAAAACATGCCAGACATAGATGGATTCCAAAATCCACAGGCAATACTTTTATTAGGACTAACAAAAATATCAGAAAAGAGTGATCAAGCTTTCTCCAGAACTCATCAGGATGGACGTCTCAGGGGCAGGGAGAAGGAGGAGGAGGAGGAGGAGGAGGAGAGTTTGGATTTGATATCCCACTTTATCACTACCCAAAGGAGTCTCAAAGCGGCTAACATTCTCCTTTCCCTTCCTCCCCCACAACAAACACTCTGTGAGGTGAGTGCGGCTGAGAGACTTCAAGGAAGTGTGACTGGCCCAAGGTCACCCAGCAGCTGCATGTGGAGGAGCGGGGAAGCGAACCCGGTTCCCCAGATTACGAGACTACCGCTCTTAACCACTACACCACACTGGCTCTCACAGGCAGGCAGGCAGGCAGAAAGAGGGAGGGTGTGAAGCCAGTATGCAGCTCAACTGACTAGCAGTTGAATATTACTTCAACACTGGCAATGGAATAGCATCCTCTTCAGCACTGAAAGGCAGCAGGCAAGTTTAGGGAGAGACTGACAGGTTGTGTAGGACACACAGCTCTGATCTCCTACAGAAAGGAATGGCCAAGAGGCTCAGGAGTGCTGCCAGTGCTACCTACCCCCTCAGTACTCTGTCTCTAATCCATGAGACCAGTGCATTTCTATGGGCATCAATAGAATCCTAGTTCCTATCACAATTCACATTCTGATAGGGTGACCTAAGTGCAGTGGTGGAACTCATGCTTTACATGCAGAAGGTCTCAGGTTCAGCTCCCAACATCTCCAGTGAAAAGGGAACTCTGGTTGCAGACTTGGGGAAGCCCAATGTTCCTAGAGAGCGGATTATCAGGCACCAACTCATATTTGCTTCCTTCCAGTTTTCACAGATACATTGAGATCTCACTCTTCTTGTTACTGAAAAGGTCAACACAGAAGCTCCAAATTCTATCTCTCTCACACAGCTGCTCCTAGGATAGACTTGGCTTTTTGGTGTGTGCTCATACCACCCATTTATTTTATCGTCTTCAGTAACAGGGCAGTTTCTGGCAGCCAAGTAGATGTGTGGAGTCCAATTAGAAAGCAAGAAATCGTTATGGAACAGAAGCATCTGCATCCAACGCCATTTATAGAGGACAAAAGGTGGGTATTTCTTTCCGTAAGACATTTGCAAAGGAGGAATTATCTAAATGCTGTACTGGAAATCTGTCACTCCAGGCTAATGCATTTTATTAAACTCACCAAAATCCCAAAAAAGTGATGGCAACAAGCAATAGAGATACCTAAAGGAAATGGAAAACTTCAAACATACTGTATATCCAAATGACTGAAATGATGTGGAACACAAACTGCTGACCATGATTATACCATTTGGAATGGCAGTAATCAAGATTTTGACGAACTAGATGGTTTAATATGCAACACAGCAAGTAACTGGCTCATCTGTTAGAAACACAGAATCAGTGAGCATACATCAGCTGACAAACATTTCCAAACCAATATTGAGAGCAATAGTTGTTTCTCAATGAAGCAGAGGATGAAGAAGAGATGAAGAAAATATTGAGAACAAAAGGCTCTCCTAGATACAGAAAAGGAATTGTGAACATTAAGCCCAAGTCTGGACTAGTGTTTGACAGTCCTCTGATTTTTCCTACACAACCATCTTTGAAGCTGGGCAGTAAGTTAAGCTGTGTTTACATATGCTTCACACTAGGAAACAGGAACATACCCCGCTCCTGATGTTGTCCTGGTGATGGTCCCATCTTGGATGGCTATAAGAGTAAATGAATTCCTGGAAGAGGAGGCTATCAGTGGTTATGTCCTATCTCCACTATGGGAGGTAGTAGGTCTTTGAATATCCACTGCTGGGAACTGCCAGTAGTGAGCGCTGTTGTGCTCAGGTTCCAATTGTAGCCTTCCTCTGGGAAACTAGTTCACCACCGTAAAAACAGGATACTGGACTAGACGGGCCACTGGCCAGCTCCAGCAGGCTCTTAGGTTCTTATCCACATGTGGAATGAAAAAATGTACCCATGGAAATACAACTGTACACATATAGGTGCTCCTTTTTGAACACCTTGCTCAACGTATGGACACTGGCTATGGCTGGGCTAATGGGACACACACAGTCCCCCTGTACCTGTGTGAATAGGCCTACTGTGACATGCTCATCTGAGATTCATGGTCAACTCTAGCCTTGCCATACGTAAACCAAAGAAGTCAGTTTAATTAAGAAGAGCACTAGTATTCTGATGCTGACATGTATCTGTATACTTCTTGCTGTTCTCTTGGCAATTTTTCTGCTTGGGGAAATTATAAGATCATAGTAATAAAGTAGATGAAACACTTGTGGGCTGTTCCGGAATGAAGCAGAGAGAAAAATGATATTCTTGTCCAGGATAGATTCTTCTAGTGACCTCTGTAGCTCAGTGACCCCATGGGGCGAAGATGTAAAGGGAACACTGGCATATTATGTCAGCTATATGGCTATGTCCAAAAGCAGGTCACTGTCTATTTGAGATAAAACAGGTACTATTTGAACTCAAAAGTAATGTACATAAACTGGTATCATTTAAATGTTTCAGACAAGTCAAAAATATTTCTTGGCAAATACATTCAAGGAGCTAGAGGTTCAAAAAAAGCTAAGCACAGAAGGGTAAATAAAAGATCAGCAAGGCTGAAGCAAACTTACTACAGATGCACAAAATGTTTTGGAGGACAGGAGGGATGACAACCTCAGTTTTCTAGTGCAAAACCTGCATTTTTATTAAAGACATGTTTTGGAAGGCCCATTCAAAAATACATTGTGCTCAGTAAAAATGAATAATTCCCATGCTGATAATTAAAGATTAAACATAGGATCATTTCTTTCTCTCTTTCTCATACTATTTACATAAACAATAAAAATTATACAGGAGTTAAAAATGGAATACATGCCTGAAAACAATCTGATACGGTGTAAGCACAACATGATACAAAGAGTTCTATAAACACTTTACAGATGGTTTATTAACTTGGAATGAAATCTTCAAATACCCAACATATTTTCAAAATCAGTTTTAATTCAAAGATTTACATAACGTCTTTTTCATAACAGAAAGCAAGGTTGATTGTAAGTTTGCGCATCTGAGATTTTCTAAAAAAGGGATAGTGAAAGTGGGTAATCTTTACCTATAACGCTTCAAAAGCCAAGAAATCCGCCTTTTTATTTAGATCTTTTGGGTTTACCTTGACTTTCCTAAAGCTATTAACTTCTCCTCTCCCCTATTTTTTCATCTACAATTCTTATTCAATATTTTGACAGTGGAGATCTCAGCAGTCCTGGATTTCTGAATATATTAAATAGCCAAAGCTATTTCCCCCTGAAGATCTCTATTTGGCATTTTTTTTCCCTTCTCCAGAGAACCTGAATTTATAGGTCAAAATGTACTACTATGGAATTAGTATGTCCTTCACTTTAATTCTTCTAACACTGAGGTTGGAGAAAAAGAATCTAAAGGGGGTAGATTTCCCGCCACTTATGAACTCTAAGTCCTCCCACTAGAATTCATTACAGCAATGTATATTTTGCAATCTTAGAATTAGCACACATCTCAGGTGATTCTATATGCAAATATTAAATTGTGATGCTCCATACATTTCTTAAGCCACCATGCATTTTACCGACTCTTCAAAAATAATAACCCCCACATGATGTATTTTCCACATTATGTCCTGTGGACTAAATTTGTGTGGTTTGTTGTTTTTTTAAAGCACATTTTAAGATAATGGTTATGCTGGAATATGATGAGAGTTAAAAATGCATGTCTCGGATAATCTAGCAAATAAATGAGCAAATGAACATCCTGGACAAAATCTAACAATGGTCTAACAACTGTTTCAGAATGGGAAATTAGATATTTTCATGTCCGTCTGTCCCCGGAGCGAAAAACAAAACAAAAAGGGCAATCCAGTATAAAGAAATAAAGGAAGACCTTTAAGCAATTTAACAATGGGCATGCACTGAGCATCTTAAAATTAATATAAGCACTGTCTAAAAACAGGTATGGGGAACTTGTGGCTCTTCAGATGGTGCTGGACTGCAACTGTCATAATTCCTGATCATTGGTCATGCTGGAATTTGGCCAGGGTTGATGGGAGTTGTAGTCCAACAACATCTGGAGGGCCACAGGTTCCCCATTCCTGACCAAAACCCCGAAAGACCGTACTCTTCAAAAAGAAAGTAAAGCAAACACCGTATTATAATTTGTAATTAACTGACCAAGAGAGGTAACTGAAAAGTTCTGTGTTGAGCAATGTCCTAGCAAACAACAACTGTGTACAACTATTTAGCTATACATTCAGTAAACATGCTCTACGAACAGCCACAAGAAGCAATGGTACTGTATTGCAGCAGCTTGTTTAAGAGAGCTTGGTCACCTTTATTTGGCTGAATGAACTTAATCGACATTTTCCAGAAGCACTGCTCATTTAATGGTAAACTTCAAAGGAGTGGGCAAATCTTCTACACCGCTACGCTGAAGCGAGTGACGTCAACTTTTATTCATTACTCTTAAAAGTAAATGGAACTGTGTTCAGCTAACATATAAAATTCATTTAAGGATTTTGTTTACAAACTGGTCAGTTTTGTTTTCATGGTACTTTTATTCTATAATGCAGAATATTGATAAGTGAGTTTGTGTGAGCAGACACAAGCGGACATGTGAGGAAAGTCTCTCACACTGTTGTTACAGTAGCTGAATGAAGAGAATTCACTGGGAAATAAAGATACATTAATTTATTTTGATAATTTGTCTGGATGCAACTGTGTTGTATTAAAGTTCTTAAACAGCAGCTGGATTATACTAGACACTAGGAAAAATGGCTTTTGTCCTTATCTGCTACTAATTCTCATGTGTAAGCCAGCTAGCATAATAAAAAATAACAGGAGAAAGAATTTGGATACGGAAAGGCACCTTTTCTTCTAGAACATTTCCTCAACCTGGTGCCTTCTAGATGTTGAGGCCTACAATTCTCGTCAGCTCCAGAAAAGCAAGGCCAATCATCAGGAATGATGGGATGTGTACTCTAAAACATCTGAATGGAATCAGGTTGAGGAAGGCTGTTCTAAAATAATCTTAATTTCACAGATACTTTAATATTGTCTGAATGTTTATTGAAGACTACTGTAATATGCTTTCCTTGCAACATACACCAAGCCTAGCTCAAATAACTGCACTATAAGACAGAACCATTGTACACTCCTTGTGCATGTTCATCTAATGCCTGAATAGTTGCGCCACCACAAAAAACAAATACACAAAAACTTATCATAGCATTACTGTTATGCAAGAGTCAGGCTACACATTCACATTCTCAGTTGAGAGTGTTTTAGGCAAAAGTCTGACTAAGTTTTATTATTCTACCTCAGAGCAAAACTAACAAACACTAGTCCAATACTCAAATAGAACTGTGACACAGATATACCTGTTCTCTGCCAATTTTACATTTGCTCTCGATCATAATTCAATTTGGTATTTTAAGGAGCCTTAAAATATTTGGATTCCTGGTTCCTCTCTGTTGGTTATTTTACAAATGCCTTCAATTTTAGCTGAATTACCATACAGTGTAAAAAATAAAAGTTGGATATATTTAAGGCAGCTGGAAACCGTGTATTACTCATACTTTTGTGGTGTGGGGGGATGGCGGAATGGAAGAGAGAACATTTTAATAACTGTGTTTTCTATACAAAAGCCAAATGAAATACTAAAGACTGTATCAATACTTCTCTTCTAGGACATAAATGATTTTTTATATATATTTTAAAAAATAGTTACGAATCAGGAGCGGGAGGCTGATCACAATACTATTTGGGGATTTATATGGGAAGCCTTCTGATATAGGAGTTTAAAAACAGAACACGGTTTTTTAAAAAACACACCTGAAAACCATATCTCCTGATCTTGGGCTGAAGTTATAAAGTACTGGGTTGAAATGCTTGCAATTAATGTATGCCAAATCCAAGAAACAAGGAGTGACTGCCATTGTCCTTCCCCAGTGATCTTGTCTGTTGCTCAAAGTAGTGTGCTTTGTTTTCTTTTCTTTTTAAAAAGGGAGATATCCAGTTGTGGCAACCTGCTCACGTGACAAGCCAGTCTGCTAGTAGGAGTCTCATTAGCAGCGTAATGCAACAGCCAAATCCAGTGGGTGCCTGATGCTTGAGGATAACTAGTGCAACTGCCATTATTATTATAGTTGGTCAGTTAAGCTTGTCCATTTCTGATTGTGTAATGTCAGCTCTCAAACCTCTTGCACTAAACAAGCTAGATCTCAGTCATAAATCTTGCTAATCTTTCAAATTTTAAAAACAACTTACATTTTTTTAAAAAGATCTTAAAAATATTCTCGTTCCCCACATTTAACTTGTTTCTTTTTTTACTATCATCAACGTTTACCAAAATAAAAATCTCAGCAGCATGTTTACAATTTGGAAACCAAATTCTACTTTCAATAAACTGTTTAGGCCGGTTTTGATGCATTTCATTGGAATATGGGCACTTTCAAACGAAATGCTATTGAATGGACAATTTTGCAAAAGTATCAAAGATTTGTTCCACAGATATTGTTAAATATATCAATGTTTTATTTTCCCTATTTAAAATATCCCTACAATCCCACAGGAAAATGTATGCTGCCTTCCAGTAGTATACATGACACTGATTATTTTACACTAGGAATACCATCAGAGAGCAATACACATACCTAAGTTTAGCTGCTCTATCCTTGGTAAAGCTACAGAGAGTACAGCAAATTACTTTTCTAATCTCAGCGAAGAGAAAAGCTCACACTTGAATAATAGTTTAATGTGTAATAGGCTTTGCTCTTCTTTTGATGCTAGCAAATCTCCATTAGCCTAATAAGATTTTTGGATGTCTTAGCATATTTACAAGTCTAACATATTACAAGTTGGCTACATAAACCAAATTAAGTGCAAGGCTTTTGAAATAAGACTTACTCTTTATATTAACAGATTGGAAACTGTGTGTGTTCAAGCATGATGTACAGTTTTTATTTTAACAAAAAGAGAAAATTATATTATTTCTTCACTCTCTCCTGAAAGTCAGACAGATACTTTCAGGTTTATCCTTGAAAATGGCAATACCAATTTTAAATGCAACAATACAATTAATGATTTTCTGATATACTTAACTTTGATGCTAAATCTTTTCAAGGCAGAGGGCTTCCACACACGAGCTAGAAATAGCATTACAAAAAATTGTGTGTGCAAATTGCCTGCAGTGTAATAAGTATTAGTAATCAAAATGGGGTATAGCAATAATTAAACAGCTACAACTAGTGTAACGCAGTCAGTACTGCTCAGAGCTGCAGTCTCAAAACAAATAGTAAGGCCAATTTTGGCAGTTGGTGGGTGAAGGAGACTGTTAGAAGATAGATACTCTATTAATCAAATTGACACCCAGTTACTAAACAAACTCCATCATACGGTCTCATATTCCCCACAACACACTCATTATTTCATGTATTGTTCTAATACCTGTTTTCTAAATAGGAAACAGACACATATACTATCCTTCCAACTCAGGTTTTTGGTTTTTGCAATGAAAAACATTTTGTTCCTGCTATGAAGTCTGCTGATGCTGTTTTTAAAAATTCACATATACCTTTAATGTACTGCAAAGCTAAGAGCACATCTCTTCCATTCGTCTGTAACTTCTAAATATCCGCGTAAACCAGCAAGTTTCTGCTTTTCGGGTAATCTTTTGGAGAACAAAGCAGTAAACTGCTAGAAAAACAACTAGTTGACTAAGCTATGCTTTCAAGAGTTGTGTAAGTCTGAGGAGTTAAGACTTAAAACATGTATTGTTCTGACACTATTGTCTCATTCTTTTTTCATTTATACCAGCTCCATAATGGGCCAACATTTTTCCAATTATCTTTTTTCCTGAGTTATAGTAATTGTGAGCAAACGGAATATTAGACTCTACATACACTCTGCTATAAGTCCACTTGATTTTTTAAAAATAATATTCTATAGGAAATTAGAAAACATCCAGCACTCTGAAGAGAGTGAAGCTTTAATGTCCACATAGATATTCTTATAAGTGATATAGGGGAAAATCAAACTTAGCAGAAAAAGTGTTGCTTTCCATATTCAAATATTATGTCACAGTTTTTATTAAATCTTAGAAACAAAATAGAAGTGCCACATCCTCTCTTACATTTAAATACAATATTTTACTTTCTGGTCGGTACAATTTCAAGCAAAGTGCAAAGAATACATAGAGGCCTAAAACCTTTCACCATGATTTACAGTGCTAAGTCATGCCAACTTTGGCTTGCCACTTGCAACTCCTGCTGTGGCTCTTTGGTCTTCACCTCACATATTGAACAGAAGAGGATCTGCGTTAACTTGTTACAGGTTAGTTTTTCTGCATGGACAACTGTAACAAGGTGGGATTCTACCACGATAATGCAGATGCCCATCTTCAATTAAGAGTAATGGGAAAAGCTAAGCACACATTTAGGGGGAAATATATCACTTTTCAATTGACTTTAAGGGTTTCCATTTTTGATAAGCCACTACCTGCAGAAACAAGCTAAGAGCAAAGTCTGAGAATTACTATTGTATTTTGTTTGTCAGCAACGACACTGCATCTAGTACTAGCTGGGTAAAACTTCTTACAGTTCACACTTCAATCCACATTCAGTTCCCTTTTATTAGAAGTATAATACTGCACTTTATATCACAAATGTATAAAAATATGGCAGATAGTGTCATAACAATACTTTTCTTTTAAATGAGTATATTTTTAAAAAGACAGTTATTTACCATTTATATATATCTGTATATATATATATATATATTCATATATATAATTTATGTATATAATAAAATACTCCTGATGCAATCTATGTATGTTAGTTTTTATAGAAACTACTGTAGCTGTTGCACTGCATCACAATGTTTCAAACAGCTCAAAATAACTATACATTGTAACATAAGATATGATTATAACAATACAATAGTAGATCATAAATAAATATTACAAACCCTATCAAATATGGAAGTTTAAAAAACAAATAAAAACATACAACTTAACTTTAAACCCTTATTAGGGATACAAGTGTTTCACATAAACCCCACAGTTTCTTTTTTTAAAAAAATTAAATCTAGGCAGCAATTTTTTTTTTCATAAGGGCACAGGTCTAAAGACATTTCTTTCAACTCTCCGAAGTGCCTATACAGATGGAGGAGTGCACTAAGCTGGAATGTAAAATGAGAGAAAAGGGCAAAAAAGTTCATTCTCCCTGAAGTGCACATTCTTTTGTCATGAGATTAGATGAATGGCAATTAACAATTTCACTGCAAGATCCCTATTGGTGTGGTACCAAACAGTAGCTCCAAGTATTCAATATTGCACACCTTTTATAAAGCTGAGAATTCAGTTACCACCACGATCACCAGCACTGCCATGCCCCCTGATAAAATCCCTGCAATAGCATTTCCTGGAGTATTATTACAAAGCTGTCTCTTTCAAATCATTCAAGTTTGGCATTCGGGATCTATTTGTTCGGTTGTAAGTATGACCATTTTGCCCACTCTTAGAAGGCATCTGATCAGAGTATGAAGTCCCATCATTGGCACTCCTGTTCACTGGGGAAACATGCCAACTGGGCTCCATCTGGCCCGGGATCTGGAGTGTGGTTCTGCCTTTTGACTGGGACTCCTGCCGCAGGTTGCTGCTGCTACTGGAGGAAACTTGACTTATGGGATGAATTCGAACTTCAGAAAAAGATGTTTTAGTTGGCTGACTTGGTAAGGGCTGGAATCGAGGTTCAGAAGGAATTGAATGGTTTGAGGATGAAGAAAGGTGCAACAACTTGCGGAGGGATTTTAAAGGCTGGCTCTAAAGAAAAAGAAGAAAACTTCATGGGCCTTGTTATTTTTATTTCTTTGTACTCCCTTTTCTGCTTATAAACATCAAAAACAGCCTTTGTTCAATAATGCTTTGAGCTGTAAGTATATTATTTACAATATATTTCTTTTTCCATCCACTTTCCGCTTTTCACTCAAGAAAGTATAGTCTAGAAATACAGTGCCCCAGTATGTTTTTATAATATTCTATAGCTTTAAACACTATTGCATTTTCAGCATCTGCGTGCAGAATGAACATTTCTCTACTTGAAGATTCTGTGCTCAAATTTTGATATAAATGATAAACATTATTCTTCACTCTTCCACCAGGTTTGATGATTTCTTATACAGTGGTAATATCTCGGAAGCCGAACATTTTGGTTTTTGAATGCTGGAAACCCAGAAGTAAATGCTTCCGTTTTCAAATGCGTCTTAGAAGTCAAACGGCTTCCGTTGCATTTTTTTCAATTGTCTCCACTGCAATTGCAGACCGCCCTTTGCGCCTTTTGAATGTTTCGGAAGCCAGTCTTCCAGAACCGATTACGTTTGAAAACCAAAGTACCACTTTATTATTGTTAGTTTTAGCTGCCTTCTAATAGATGCAACAGCTACATAGAGATTTTATTCAATTAATTAAAAAATACCCAAATAACATTTGAAATAAGTTTATAAATAATGAAGCTTTTAAAAACAGCTGCTAAGACTCAAGATATTTCCAATGTAAGATCCCTGAACATCCATCTGTCTTGAATGACTAATTTCCACAAGACACTTTTAAATTATGTACTTCAATCTAGTGCAACATATGGGATAATACCATAACAGCCATGCTCTGCACTTCTCAGAAGCTATGGCTTCCCAGTACCTCCAGTTCTCTATATGTGTTAAGGGGGTGTGCTTTAGCCTCCTCTCCTGAGGTCATTTTAGCATTGCTGGACAGGATGGAATGCAGATGGCAAATCAATTTATCTAGCTGAAGGGAGTTCATGTGTGTTTTGAGAGTTTATCACCTCACATTTGAAACTGAAACCTCTCCTGTACTCTTATCTATCCTTATGAGATTTTTGACTCCTCCTGGCCATGAGTCTGAGATAAGAAGTTCGGAAACTTTTGTTGCTGGTGTAACACAATGTGGCAAGCAGGAAATACGGTTCATTTCAAACAAGGCAAATTTAAAGCACGGTTTCTGAAGCTGGCTTGTTGAAACCAACCACAGCTAGTGTTAACCACAATTCCAGGCTTGGATCACACGACAAACTGGCTAACTAAAGCAGAAGTGAAAGGATCTGATTGAATCTTACTGGCAATGTAGGAGGAAGAAAGGGGGAGCACTCAGTGTGGATCGTGCACATTGCACATCATGGTTTAGAGTGACATGTGAATGTGGCCAATAGCTCACTAGCAGGTATAGGATCTGGCAAATAATTCACCTATGCTTCAGAAGTGAAGTGAAGCAGAAGTTTAGGGCTATTCTTATATTTTACCACGGAATGTAAAGGACATCGAATCATCCAAAAAAGTATGCCACTAATTGGCAAATGGAGTAGTTAATAAAGAACCTGGGTCAGAACCTTGGGGAACTATTTCTCCTTTGAAGCTGCCAACAGTGGCGTAGTGTGGGTTGTCAGCACCCGGGGCAAGGCAAGTAATTTGTGCCCCCTAACCCGTGGATTTGTGCCCCCTAACCCGTGGATTTGCGCCCCCTAACCCTAACCCCCAGATGTTGCGCCTGGTGCGGCCGCCCCCCCGCACCCCCACACTACGCCACTGGCTGCCAAAGAACAGGGGTGGAGACAGTACCTGTCCACTACTGCTGAGTAGCAGCAAAAGGAGTAGAGGTAACCATGATGTGGCAGTCCAGGCAGGCTTTCCATGAAGCCTGCTAATGTCAGCACCCTGCACAAGGAACTGCTGATCATTCACGTGATCATGTGTCATGTCTCCGCCTCAGCTGCTACCTTACACCTTTCTCTAGTATGAACATGTGGCCAGCAACTCACTTAGCTGCTGTTGAGCAGCTATGGCCAAGTACTGATTGCCTCTACCAGAGGCCAAATCAACCTTTATTGATCAACCTAAGAGGAGACCCTGCTGGCCATACTGCGGCCAGCATATTGCCATCTGGAAACCTCTCAGAAAAGGCCATTTCACCTGCAGCACCAACCCTCTGGGATACTCTCCCAAAAATGATTTGGGAAGCACCATCAGTTGCATGTTTCAAATGTCTCCTGAAAATTCAGTTCTTTAACCAGGCCTGTTTTGAGGTTTGAAAGTGTTAATTTTCTTACATTGCTGACTTGCTATAGATTTCCCCCCAATGTATTTAATTCTGATCACAGAATGTATTCTATTCTGCCTCGGGGTATTTGCCAATAATGTAAAATAACATACAGTAGTACCTCAGAAGTTGAATGGAATCCACTCCAGAAGTCCGTTTGACTTCCAAAACATTTGGAAACCAAGGCATGGCTTCCGATTGGCTGCAGGGAGCTCCTGCAGCCAATCAGAAGCCATGTTGGACGTTCGGGTTCCAAAGAACGTTTGCAAACCGGAACACTCACTTCTGGGTTTGCAGGAGCAAAAACGTTCAGCTCCCAAGGTGTTCAGGATCCAAGGTACAACTGTATACAGTTTCTAATTACAACAACAACGAAATACTGCCCCCTGTCCAACACATTGCTGGTCACAGTGGAATTAAAGCAAAAATGGTCCTCTGGGTTGTGAGACTGGCAACAGTAACTATTCTAGGTTGATTCTGGAGGGAAGAAGGAAAAACAGTGACATCAAACACAATGTAGCTTTATCTTCTCCCTTCAGTATTTCTCTGGTTCTTTCATCCGCTCCATCCTGCTGTTTGGCATACCTAGAGACTTGCTTGGAAGAGAGAGTATGGCTGGACTAAAAACTCAGAGAAAAGTGGGTTAGAGAAGCAATGGATTCAGTCAGCATGCACTGTACTCAGTGGATGGACCAATGACCTGAATGCAGTATAAGCTTCATATGTTCCTATGATATAAAGGCATATACTGGTACTTTGGGTTGCAACTTAGCAGACCTACCTACTATTCCCCTGACCTTAAACTGGAACGAAGCAACACTTTCACTTACATGACTTTGGATTTCTGTCATCTTATCAGAATGCCAATCCTTCTGCCTGCTGCCAGGGTGATTAGATGAGTGCATAGCTTTCTGTAATGCCAAAAGATCCTGACTATCACTCCCAGGCATCTGCAACACAGAAAGATTTTGGGGGATAATCAATTCCTAAGGAGTAGCTGTTCCAAACTGCTTCCCTTCTCCCAGCTTCCCAGATCAAAGCAATGCAGGTGAAGCCTGTTATTGCAATGCCCCTTTAATGTGTCCATATTAATAATCACATTTGTAGATGCCATGCAGATTTGTTACAACCTCCACCTTTAAGGCATTCACATGCTGTTAGTGAAATCACTGTAAGAGAGAAAGAGCAGTTAAATAAGTGCATTGTTGTGTTTCATCCTCATTTCCATAGCATTCCATACTGCTCTTAAGATCATGAGCCACCTCCACAAAAAACAAAAACAAAACATGTTTTCTTTCTTCTAAAGAAAAAAGATCAATATATGAATTGAGAGTTATCAGCCTGTTAGTTGTGCATTATTTGTGCAAGGAAACAATTTATTCCCCACCAAAGTAAAATGAAGTTTCTAATCACACAGGTTGCTAAGTAATGCTACACTAGTTGCAAGGGAAAATGATGGCTGAACCCATCACCGGGATGGTTTGAGTATTCATAGAATTATTGGGGAGGGACGAGAAATTATTGGCTAGATAGTGTTTTCTCAGCAACTAAATCTTAGGATTAAAAATTTGTTAAGACATTAAATGTAGGGAGCTTAGCCTTTATTCTGCCAATCAAAACAACAAGGCAGCTAATTACCACAAAACCTAAGGAAATTAAAGCTATTAAAAACAGACCAATATAGAGTTCTGTGGCAAATCAAGTTAATAAGAGGTTGTTTTGTTTTTCAAAGGAAACTTCTTTTTACTTAAGCTGAAGGAAAGAAATGGCAAACCACGTAAACATGACTCAACTAAGTAATATAAAGAAAGGATAATTTGAACATTAGTACCATGTGACTGATTTCAGATGATGTTGCATTTAATGGTTTGCTACAAACATCTATTCCTAATTTTTCAAAATATAACCATGCCACACTTCTTGGAAGTTTTGAAAACTTAAAAAACCTTTGAATTTGTGGAACTGGCTCAAGATGCTTAGCTTGCATGAAGAGGCTTGTGATCCCATGGGAAAAATACATGCTGTTGTGGTCAGTAAAATAAATTTACTGAAGTAATTGTTTGTTTGTTTTAATTCAGTGCTACCATTTTTAAAAGTCAATACCATAGGTAGAGTGACTACAGGAATCTTTTTCAAAGAAGAGCTATGCTTTAAGTGATTCTTTGTACTAAAAAGAGGAAAGAGTGATTTCTTGATGCTTGGATTCTCCGCCTTGGTGGATTCTGTCTGCAATATAAGATAAAAGACTAATTGCATAAATAACAGTATAATTCAGAAGAGCTACCCATGTCTCTTATCTGCACATATATGAACACTTTAATAAGTTAGCCATTTCTTATGCCAAATCTGCTGTTATATAATTGTGGCAAGATAAGATTAATTGCTCTGCTGAATAAAAAAATGTTTATGGAAGAAACACACCTGCCCACTTAACACATTTCAAGAATGTGTCTGTCAAGAATGCATGTATTTAATATGTTCAGAATGAATTGATTTAACCAGGCTTTGGAATTTAGCATATGAACTCTTAGCAGAATCATGATAGCTGATTTTGCATGTAGTAAGGTGCATAAAATGTTTATCAGTTTACTTACACAATGTAGGGTTTTATATCATTATTGTTTAAGATCATTATATCCAGATGCAGCAAGTGGTAAGAGAAATTAGAAAAGGGTTTACTTGCATGCAAAGTAGCAACTGACTCCTAGTATGCACTTAACTAAAGTTATAGCTAGTTTCATTTTATTAACTAAACTAATTATCAAACAATAAGAGAAAAACATCCTTCAATGAAAATGCATGTCCAAGGCTGCAATCCTAATTCCTAGGCTATAAACCTCACTGAACACAGTGAATTTAATCTGAAGTACATATGTATAGGAGTTGTGCTCTGCATATGCCTTGTAGCTGACATACGTATTTCAGAAGGAATTGTATGGGAGAAATAAATTATCTGCAGGCTATGATAAACTTAGGTGCACTACACTGTTATGTGCCAATTCTTAATCACAGGCCAGCAGTTTCAAATAAAACTGCTCAGAAAAAATAGCTCTGCTACTTAGCATTCTGAAATCATCTTTTCATAGCAGAAGGGAGGAATCCAAAGTGACTGCAATAGAGGTGATTGTTGTTGTTTTGTTATTCTTTTATTTTTTCTGCAAATATATATTCCATACTATAATTCCCCCTTCTCACAGTGTCCAACATGCTCTCTCCCTGATTTTGTACTCACAGTTATCCTGTGAAGTAGGTAAGACTGGATATTTAACCTGAGTTCTCCCTAGTGCTATTCCAACATATTTTAACAACTAAGCCACTCTTTTTGCCTCTGTTTCAGAAAAAAAAACCCAGTGATAAATGTTCTTGTGGCAAAGCATTGTGCTAGCTTGAAATAGGCAAATAAAGCTAGCACAAAATATTTTCACCGCTGAATATGAAGCAGTTGCGGCAATTATGCTGACCTCCTATAGCTGTTGATTTACACCAGTTTCTACGTACAGCTATGTGGTCCTTATTACTGTACAATGATCACAATAATTGGGCACACTGATTTGTAGCTGGCTCCATAATGGCCAAAATTTTACAGATTGGCACACAAAAAGCCCCAGATCCTATGCACACCATATTGCTTATTTTCTCATTTCTGTGCCATATGACAGCTTTGCACACTGATCTAGCCATGGTGAACAGAAGCTTTGATCTAAACTGTCTCACAGACCAATATCTTGGGTTGAGTCACAATGTCTTAGCAGATTATGATCCTTTACTGCAACAATAGGTAAAGTTTTGCCAATATCTAACTATAGATATTTCCATTATGTTAGATACATGCAACAGAAGCTAAATTCTCCTTTCAACTCATTTTTAGCCCACACCAGCAATTTCCAAGGAAACATTTCCCAGCTTTAATTTTGTCTAACTGCACTACATTATGGGTTTGTATCCATGCAATAATACTTGCTCACAAGAACAAAGATGGGTTGGCAGAAAAGGGGGGAAATGGGCATGAGACTGCAGAGTTTAACGAAAAGGGGTGAAATGTGAGAATGCAGATATCACAAGACCAGATAATGCTCATTCACATGAGTGTGACTTGTAGCATGCTCACCCAAAACATGGCAATTATGAAGCCATATTAAACATGTTATCCATTTTATCCAGACTTAAATTGGAATACAGTAACAGTTAGAAAAAAGAAATCCAATGGAATTTCAACCAAACTATGTTCAAAGTTGTGTTTCCAAATGAGAATTCAGCATGCTAAATACAATAATCATTTCAGATATCAGCTATATTGCTGCAGGTGTTACAATACTATAAACATTAATGCCACTTATTTCTATGTAAATTAAATAGCATTTACCAGAGAATATGAATTCTAACCATATGCTTTCACTGCACTCATTATTTGATATTAAAACAGCATATGCATGCATGCAGACGCACCCATTCTCATACAATAATATGCTTTTCAATTAGTTAATTCCTAATACATTACCCTGTAAAATTTATGCAATAAATTATTTTCTGTGTCTAGCCTGCCTCATTCCAATTCTAGTTTAGCTATTTTATTGCCCAACTGTTTGCATAAATGCCTTTCTTTGTAAATTGATTGGAGATCTCTAAAAATCAGACGCATACAATGCTAAATACAACATTTTTAAAAATGCAGAAATCCCCCTTTTAAGCTACCTTCATTATATCTGCTGAAAGAATTTATTGTTTGAACAATACTGCACTAACTGGTATTTACTGTTTTTATCAAATGCATTTTAATCTGTTCAGCATGTCATCATGATCTGGGATCCTACTATGGTGTATTGATAATGAATGAGATTGAAGGTTATGCATGTGGGTATGATAAGACCAATCATTCCCCTCCTCCCCACACCAACCAGCCAGAACAGAGAGCATATTTAGAAGCATCTCCCAAGCTATGAAACTGGTTATTCAGAGCGAGCGCAAGCCCATCCAGAATACTTTGTACTTCTACTCATGGATCAGTTTGTCTATTGAACAGCAGTACTTCTGCCTTGTCTGGATGAAGACTCAGCTTGTTAGCATTCTGTGTTTGGTCTTGCCATACTATAGACTTCAAAAGAAAATATTTCCACAGAAGTAATCCTTCAGATACTTTTGTTTTCAGATATGAATAATTATATAGCTGACGACTGTGAAACTAGTTTCCTGAGCCCAAGCGGGGGTGGCTTTAGGTATTTTTCTTGAATTACAGCACTCTACTTCCCTTGCCCACATAGTAAATTGCTTTTGATATTATGAGCTTCAAAAGCAACTTGTGATCATCTTGGAGTCAACTCTCTAAAGTGAGAAATTCTGCTGGTCAGCATAAACCGATTATGTATGACTAAGTAGCTCTACAGATTTCAGCCTAAAATGTTTATATGCAGATAAGCGTAAACATCTGAAAAGGAAAACTGATGCTTGATAAAACTATGACATAAAAACAAACTTTTTAAAAATAGGAAACTGAAATTACTTACCGACTGAGATTTCTTTTTCTTCTTCTTTATCGCCCTGAAAAACCCTTGCTTTTCTTTTTCCTTTAGTTGCTCAGAATGAGCATTTTCAGGACTTTTCCTTAACACAGAGGGGAAAAACAAACAAAGAGAAAGCCAACTTTAGCAAAAAAAAAAAAGTTTTTACATTGGATTATCTTATGGAGTCATCATTTTCACAGGAATGGGTATGAAGCATCTCCTCAGGTCTCAAACGTCCTAAAACATATAGGACTGCACCTGAATTCTGATCTAGATTTTCATGATAGAAAATCAGCAGTGCAAAAAGGAAAGCAAATTTTGGAGGCCAGAGGTGAGAAGTAAGACTTACCCAAACCCACAATGAGTTCTGGCAGGTGTTCCAAGTGCATTTGCTAAGGAACTCTAGGGACATGTACAGGCTGACGACATTAGCTCAGACCACTGTCCAGGGGTTTTGTGTAACCTACATGTGCTACCAATAATTTTTTTGTGTTGACTGATTATATCAACAGTACTTTGCCTAGAGGTCTAATACATTCAGAAAAACACTTGAACTTTTCACTTAAAAGATTTAAACCTTAAGTTTTGGAAATTAAATAATTCACCATGAGTCTGACTTCAAACATGTTAAGAATATAGGAACACCAATGAAATGCGCAGCAATAAAAGGTTCAAGAAAATAGAAATTGTTAAGTGAACACCCTTTCCATCACCTGTTCTGTTTTTAAAACATTCCTTAAACACACCAACTTACCAGGGATCAAAAGCAGTTTGTCTCTTTGAGTGGCTTGTTACACTACTACTTTCTGCTGGTAGCGAAGGTATTCTGTTTGAGGCACTATTATCTAGGAATGTTCCCTCTGGGCGTGGAGATGGGACTGTAATCGGGGGAAAAATTAAAAATACAAAGCTGCCATATATCCATTGTCATCTGAATCTCACTAGCTTTTGTCTCTATTTACCATGCTAATTGTTTACGAAGCATAACAGCCTATCAGCATTGAGAAATGAATGAAAAGACACTAGGTTTTAGCATGTGGAAAACATAACCAGCTTATCCAATTTGCTGCTGCAAGTTGGATAGCAAATTGGGAGATAGCAGCCTCAAAGTAGTCGAAACCTCTTTAGGAAATACGGCTGAAAACTTTCAAGATAAGTTTACTTCTGAAAGAAGCATCTCAGCTATGAAATGAAACTAGTAACAAACACGAAGGGCTTAATAACAATAAATGTATAAACATGCATAAGCAACATAGATTGCATTTAAATGAGTATGAACAAAACATAGAACTAATATAGCAGCACATAAATGCCATTTATGGATTTGTGTATTTTTACAACCCTGAAGCTACATTTTTAAAAGTTGGTGATATTTATTCCTTTAACTTTAACAAATGAATACAATTCAAGCAAAACAACAATGTAAGAGACAATGAGAAACTTACAAAGAGGACAGGGAGGACACATCAGTAGAGAGAAGAGAAAAGAGGGTAGGAAACAAAAGACAAAAAGAGTTGAAAGGTAGGTAAATAAAAAACTAATGGAAGTACTTGAGCTTTACTACTGAAACAAATCCATACTTCTGCCAAATAAAATTTGTATGTGACTTTTCTTCCATAAAGTAAGTTTGTCCTTACACATTGACCTCCCTCTGCCCACTGCTCAACAAAAAGAACGGAGGGATTTCAAGTGTGTTAAGTATCAACCTCTTTACCACCAAATAATCTCACTGAACCAATAAAATGTGACTTTGTAGAAAGTGCACATAAAGATGGAGCAAAACCGAAAGAAAAAGGATAAAAGAAAAATTACTACAACATTTTACTTCATGTAGGGATGCTCCAGCACATATGCATTTGAAAGACAGGTTAGGAGGCCAGTGTGAATGGGCAGAATTTTCTGTTGAATCAACAAGATCTGAGGCCTCTGACTGAATTCAGAATCACCTTCTACTGTAGAGCATAGGTTCTTACATGGGCAACTGACAGCAATTTATCTGTAATAATGTTAAGCACCAACAGTTGGACAAAGTATTCTATTCAAATACTCAGCATAATACAAGAGAGAATGTGGTTCCAAAGGACTACAGGCTTCTAGACTAAATTTGAAGGCACTATAAATCTTTTTGGATCACTTTTGTGAGAAACTTAACTAATAAATTATGATGTTGATGACATTGCTATATTGCCACAAAAAGCAAACTAAACTTCTCAAGTTGAAGAAATTAAAATCATTTTCTCCAATATCCCAATAATTTAGTAGATTCATTTGTCTAACCAGTCCCTTAATTACAGTATTTTAACTCTAATAAGAATCTTCAGATTCCTGCAGAGTGTCAATTCCTGGATGATTATTAATGTGTGTCCATGCTGTGTGTGATTGTTGTCAATTTAGAAAAGTTAAGATGGACATGCCTGTAATTTCCAGACCTATATTACTTAGGCACTTCAGTATTGATATTCAACATTTAATATCACACACTTAGAAAGTATTACAATACTGACTCAGGATAGGGAGAATAAAGCCCCTCAGTATCAAAGGGTAGCAACAGTTTTTGAAAAAAGTCATTGTGTTCCTCCAAGCTAGCTTGCTTCAATAAACCATAACTAAGATTAACTACATAATGGGTAAACTGTGGTTAACTTAAAATGGAAGTGAAACCTTCCAGTCTCCTCCTTGCAGCCACACTGGAGAAGAAACAGCATGCATGTGTTAGGCTTCCTTTCTGTAATTATAAACCAAAATTTATGGTTTTGGACAAATGCTACCTATGAATTTGAATGATCAAATTATTTATATCCAAACATAACCTGTCAGAGCTGCTCATATGTCTATATTTAGAGTAATTTTAAA
Organism: Podarcis gaigeae; assembly: GCF_964106915.1. NCBI lineage: Eukaryota > Metazoa > Chordata > Lepidosauria > Squamata > Lacertidae > Podarcis > Podarcis gaigeae. Next base: position 42,790,354 of record NC_139677.1, on the reverse strand, counting down.
AAATCTAGATAAGCTGAAGTCGTACAATATCTTGACCTACCAATGATGCATATATGAGAGAGAGAGAAAAAGGAGAGATAGGGTGCAACCCTTGTATCCAGTAACAAATGAACAGGACCCAAATATATTCAATAGGTTACAAGCAGGCATAAACTAAATACTGAGATGGAAAACCAAAGAGAATTCAGAGGACTACTTTAAATTTAAGCTTAAAGCCATTTCATTTCATAAATACTGCACACATATACATATATCCCATTAGTAAAATATTTCAAATTTAAATATATATTTGGAAGGAATAGAAAGTTTGGTATTTTAAAATACCACTAATTTCAATGGGACATGCTGATCTTTCCCTCTAAAGACAATGGGATTTCAGCATTCAAATATGTGGATGAATCACACCAATTATTTATTGTAGCTGCAGTCATGTCTGAAAAGAAGTTCATCTGTCCAGAGCCTAGACTAAGGCCCAATTCATAGGAGCTGTTGTAATCATACATACTCTTCCCTCCTTCACACATGAAAGTAGAAGTTAGCAGTTTCTTTTTCTAATTTGCTGCAAGCCACAGTTTTCAATTTTATCTAAATGTGAAAAACTGCGCATAACGGCAAACCAAGATATGTTGGTATTTCTGAATGTCGCCAGTAAGTTAGTACAAAAAACCTCTGCTGTATTATTTCTAAGCTACACTCTCAAAAAGGTGCAACACAAAAAGCTATAACCAAGGCTGCAGTCCTATGCACATGTTATGCATGCTGAACACAATAGTACTTACTTCTGAGTAAACACGCTTAGGTTCGGTCTGTAAGACTACTTAACTGAACACAAGTCTAAAGGTGCAGCCAAACCCTGCATATCTACCCACAAGTAGAAGCAAAAGTTGTAGAAGAAGGGAAGGAACCTCTACTAAAACAAAAGGACTTTCATCTAGCTTTCCAAGGACAGAAGGCTCCTCCCACGTGTCCCGGGGAAAGAGTGAAATCAGTTCTCAAGTTAAATAGGTAGTATCTTTTATCTGAACAATGGAAGAAATATTGATCAAATTCCATGAGATAAAAATACCTCTGTAAAAGCTACCAACTCTCCTAGGTACAGGATCATTATACAGAAGTCTATTTTCTTTTGTGGATGCTCCATCATCTGTGTGCTGATCATGATATGCTCCACCCTAAATAAAAGAACAATCAATTTGTTAAGCCAAAGAGCTCTGTTCTCCATTGGTATGTAACAGGACAAGAAGGAATCTGCCCATAACCTCACTCTACATTTATGAGTATTTGTTAAAATGAAACTTGCCTCCACACAATAAACGAAAGGATTATGTTAAATGATATTTGTTCCAAAGCCGTATGTTAAGAACTGTAAAGTGACTAGATTTTATTTTTTCATGAATAAAAAAGGGCACAGCACCCACCCTAGAGCTCTTGCAACTGAAATAAAATCTGGACAGTCCGCTGACCAACAATGAAAGAAAAACACAATTACTTATTACTAAATCCACCCCATCCTGGAGGCTCAGTAACAGAGGAATACCATATCTAAAATATACCCCCATATTGTCTTAAAAACAGCCTGAACTAGAACAAATATTAACACCTCCACAAATAAGTGGGAGAAAAGGCTGGTTAAAAGTTGAAAAATAGATGATGACAATGACAACAACTGCCATACAGTTTGCTACAGTGACCATCATACTGTATATTCTCTACAGGCAACAGCCGTTCTGTACAGGGGCTCTGTTCCTGGTCCCTGGGCACATCGGCGGAGCATGTGTAAGCCCGTTCCACCCTCTTTTCCAGCCATTTTGGGGGTCAATGTGATGCCTGCGTGCACAGTCAATTAGACGTGCCTAAAACAGTCGTTGCCTGTATTCACAACAATGCCTGTTTATAGTTCTAGTATTATTTATGGGAACACCTGAATACTGAAGCCAATTCACAAAAACTGGCTGTGTTTACCAGTTAAAAGTGCAATTGCATAGAACTGTACATATTTTGAAAAACTACTTAAAATTCAAGGAGTCTGATACTGTTTGCACTCCCAACCCACAGTTTCTACCCACAGAAGTAGATGTGTTTCTTAAACATACAAAGACTGGTCTAATTAACCAAGTTGAAGGATCTGAATGGTTTGCGCCCCTCTGAATGGTTTGTAGTTGCAATCTGCGTTGTTTTGCCTAGAAATGTGTCCTGAAAACCGGAGCACATAAAAACTGACACAATTAGTGTGCCCTATGTAAATCAGACACCTTCAAAGTCCCCCCCCCCCCACTCAAAAACTATCACAAGGTACATGGCTAAAACAAATGCTATTACCCAGGCATAGGCAAACTCGGCCCTCCCATCATTCCTGACCACTCCCATCATCCCTGACCACTGGTCCTGTTAGCTAGGAATGATGGGAGTTGTAGTCCCAAAACATCCAGAGGGCTGAGTTTGCCTATGCCTGCTTACCGCATAAAATTACAGATTTAAGATTTTATTTTAGGAGTGCTTCCTCTAGCTAGACCAATTTTTCCAAAACATTAGAAAACCCCTCTGCTCCCATCAACTAGACTCCTTCACTTCATCTTCCTTCCTGTTTTCTCCTCTTCCTGCTACCTCTCCAGCATATTGCAACTCCCAGACCACTGACTATGTAAGAGCATCCCTGCTAGATAATACCAAGGTATCAGCTAGTGATCCTGTTTCCAAATGCTCTTCCCTGCTGTTTGTCTCTCATTTTAAAAAACCTGTGGAAGTTCTATCCTTTCTTTAAGTACAAGTGACAATGGCAGGAGTGAGGAACAGAACCTGGCTAGTAAGTAGAATCCTCAGCTCCCCTACCCCATTGGCCACTTTGACCTGTCAGTCGCCTGATGTCACCATGACATCAAGTGCCTAAACTTCAAAGGAAACAATCAAGAGCACACCCAATTATTTCATTTCTTCCTTTGCAGGCACAGCTTGGAAGATCTTTTGCATCCCTGGCTTGAATTCAAGTGGAGCTCTTCCCAGTCAGTTTGTATACGGCAAAAAAAATTAAAGGCTGCTGAAATGCAAGCCTTGTTTGCAGATGTACAATGAGTGCACTAACTTTCCCAAATGTTCCTTTGGAGTTATGGCCACATCTGAAAAATAGCCTTGTAGGCCAAAGTAGGACCCTTGTTGGGCCATAGTTTCCCCATGCCTGACATATGGCAAAGTTTTCATGGGCTGTTTTAACCTATGCTAGGCGTAGCCTAGTTGTTTGCTCTTTGAAGGAAAGGTGAAGAAATACCCATAGTTTCTTTGAATTTCTCATATCTAAAATCTGCCTGTACTTATCCCAAGCTCAATTACTGTTCCAAACTAAATGTATTCAAAAATCTGGGTAAAACTATTATCAACACAAAGTGATAGACACATGCAACATTCAAGATTGTGAAGGCTACGGAGAACAATGCACATCACCTTGAGCTCCTTGGAAGGAGGCTGGGGTATAAATGTAATAAATAATTTCAAGCATTTATGTTCACACAACAGGTTCCACCTATTTTTATAATAAAGTAAAAGTTCTAAATGGATATCAAAGTGGGCGCTCCCAGGGTGGGGTAAAAGTAATTCCTACATTTAACAATTTAGTTATATTATATGCTCACTCATGACAGACATACAAAATGGGGAAGAGGAGTCTCTCCAACAGCCAAAATTCAAACTAACCCTACTGGTATCTTCTGTACAGTCTTCACGGGAGGAGCCAACAGATCTTGTGAGTGACTTATGCTGCACCTGTGGAGATAATAGTTGCAGGCTGTTTGCTCTGGCTGCCATCCCTTGCCCTACGTTTAAGCCACCCTCTGAGCCCTTGGTCCTCACTCTGTCCCGGCTCACATACATAGAATGTCTATGAGGGCGCTGCTGTGAAGAAAAGGGACTTGTATAACCTAAACCGTAAGAAAAAGATTCATGGGGAGCAGATAAAGAGTGTGAATGGCTTCCATCCATGTGATCTGGCAATTTCAGCTCCTCCATAGTTTTGGAATGTCTTGTAGATGGTCTTCGCGATTCAAGTGTACCGTCACTTCTGTTATTTCTTGCAGAAGGACTCAGCAAAGTCCTGTTGTCGGCATGGCGTGGAGGTGTTGGTGTGGTAGGAGAGTTCAAGTCCAAGCAGCTGGATGGAAAATACCTACTGTTGTTTGGTTCTGCAACTTGAACCCTGGCCTCGGAAAGATTACCCACAGATTTGGAATCTGTCAGAGCCCCATGACTTTTTGACTTTGTTCGATATGAGGGACTCTTTGAAGACTGAGGAATAGTATCAATGTAACTGTGACGGCTATGCCTTTCGCCTGGTTGCAGCGTGCCAGTTTTGCTCTGAGAACTCTCCATAAATGAATGGCGGTTGTGCTGAGATCTGGAATTTGACTTCAAGTATTTTGTACCTGGACCATCAGATGCTTTGGGATCCGAATTAAAATCAAACTCAGTTTTTGATTTTGCTTCTTTTGGACTGAGGAGGTGTGGGATGTTGTTATTAGCTAAATCCTTGCTTCCAGATCCAGGAGCGTTAGTTGGCTTTTTTGAAAGCATTGGGCTATGTGAAGCAACAGGCATATTTCCATTTAGAAAGCTTTCATTTGATGGAAGAACTTCTTCTCTCTGCAATCCAACTCCTATATTCTGTATATCTTTGCTGTTTGATCTGTGATGAGACTGTACAGCAGTACTTTTGCTAGCTTGAGTTCTATATTATAAAACACAGAGAAAACACATGTTAATTTCTACCTTTAAACACCAGTTGCTTCAGTAAACTTGGTGTTTAAGATTTGCTTACATACAGCATGGACTGGAGACTGTTGGCACTGAGATGGCTAACTTGTTTGTTCCAAGTGCCTAGTAAGTTAGAACAATTAAAGGAGAACCCACAAGATCAAGTTTTTAAAAGTAAAAGATGCACAGAATCAAAATGAACACAGAAGCAATGAAGAGTACTTTGTTCACTCCTGATATGATTCAGGTATAGGAGGCTCAAAAACACAAATGGAACAGCAACTGTCATCAACACAGACGGTACTCTTAACATGAGTCACTGTGCCCAGTTAACAGGCAACAGTTTCCATTAAGTCCAGTGGACATGTGAATTGCTAGGGCATCAATATCCCAATATCCCGGTGGCAGATATGGTTTGCACTTACCTGTTGGATAAGGTGTTACTATCTCCATGGTAAGGTTTTCTTTTAGTTGACCGTGAAGGTGAACGATCCAAGAGCCTCTGAGTTTGAAATGCTGGGTGGTTCAGACACTGCTCTGTTAAGTATCTGTCAGCTGGATCCAGTTTCAGTAAGTTCTTTTGAACAGAAATTCGGGTTTAAGTAATAAAGCTGAATTGTATACCATTTGGAAGCAAAAAGTATTTGGCCAATTAATATTTAAACACTGCAATTTCTAAGAAATATTTTGTGCAACTGAAAACTATTTTAAACTATTTGCCTATTTTTCCTCTATCTTAAAACACTGACTCTAAGTACTATACGTATTGTGAAAAACTCATGCCACAAACTCAACACTACAAACTGATGTAGATGTATTCAGCACAAAGAACCCTGGGGCCCACTAGCCACTGGAACCTATCACATTTGGGCCTAATAACAAGCAACTGGGTTGCTGCAGAAGGTAGGAAATAGATTTTATTTTCTATTTGGCTCCTAAAAAACTTAAGTTTCACAAAACCATTTTGTTCCTCTGGTTATTCATTTATTTTAATAAGCTGGAGAAGACACTTACTGAAATAAACACCATTATCTCTATTGCTAACGTGTTAACACATTATTTATATTAATGTGGACTAAATTCAGTTTTTTGTATCACCTGAAAAGAGGTCTACATTGTGGTAAACAGTAGAATTACACTGCTTTCACAGACAAAAATAATGAATGAAAAATACAATTTTCTATTTTTAAAAAACAGAGTAATATTCAGCAAGAGGCATAATTCCCCTGAAGTATCCCTGGTATTGTTTCAAATATTTGAAGCTGATTTGAAAAAGAAATCAGCATCACACAGATTTACTACTAACATCAGAACAGCAGTGGAACATAGAAACAAGAATACATAGAATAACAATATTCCTACCTTCATAAGGTCAAGTAAAACACCACTTAAGATTCCTAAATATCTCCTTTCCAAAGACTGTGGATGGTTAACTGCAGGAAACTGTATAAAAATAATTTCCATACATTAGGAAGGCACATTTATAAAGGTCATCAAAACACTGTTTGTGGTATATGCTGCCTAAAATACCTGGGACAACATACAATAGCATAGATAGCTTAAATACAGATTGGCCTCTTGAAATAATCACACACATTAGAAAAACACAAAGATAATCACCTTATTAAGGTCATACTAAATGCACTCTATGTTTTGAAAAAGATTAATAGCATTTGTGCAGTCAGGGAGGAATAGAAAAGGGAGGAAGTCAGACCAGGACTATTGTGATGGAAGGGAAGGAAAAGATGGGTTAATGCCCCTATTTTTTCCAATTAAAATTCTCCCAAAACTGCAAAAGTGTGAAAAGATATACCATAAGACTGCCTCCACGCTCCCCCCCCCAGCAACTGCTACAGGTTCCATCCAAGCCACAATCAACATAAGCAATATTGAGAAACGCAGGCCATGAACTCCCATGCCATGCCTTGGTGCCCTCCTAAAATACAGATTTCCAAAGACGTAATTATGAGAGACTGGTAATTATTAAAGAAAGGTCTAAACTAATGAAATTAGAATTAGTTTCAAAATATCCTTTATCTACAGATGTGTTTAATTAAACATGAATAACTGAAATACAGATGTGAAAAGGAAACTTCCACATATATTCCAAGGGCCGGATGATGTTTTTCAGTTCAAGCATAGCATAGTTGAATAGTCATGTCCACTTGTTGTTAGAACTAAGCGCGAAAGAGCTTGCTATACTTCCTTGCCAGCAATTTGACAGCACTTCAAATGGTGTAGGAAGGCTAATGGCACTATCACATCACACAGTGAACTGAAAAGGGGTTCTGTGTAACACTCTTGTGCTGCAGAGGCACTGCGGCAGTTCTAGGGCAATGGAATTTAGCACCAGATCCTCCGGCCATGCTTTAAAGCTTCTGCAAAATGTAGCGTTCAGCTCTTGAAAAATCACACGGTAGCTACGTCGTCAACCACAAAATGCTATAAAATGCAGTTTGGACATAGGTAAAATATTCCACTAAAGGTTGTAAAGTTTCAGGGCACTATTTGCAGTTTTTTGTTTGTCAAGAATTGAACAAAGACAATATGTCAATGATAAGCTTGCACATGTACATTGCTTTCTATATAATATTTTTGTAAGAAAAAAGTCATCATGCTGCAAGTTTGTGTGGCCACCACTTGGCGGCCAAGCGAATTGCAGCATGACAACAGTGGGAAGTGCAAGTGAGCAAGCCAGCAGAGTAGGCAAGTAAGTGGGCCAACTGAAAGTTCAGGCAGGCATTGTTATCGCTGTCATTGTCACCTGTGTGCCCGCTCACTAAAAGGCATGCACAAGAGGGCAAAGGAAGTCCGGGGTCTGAGTGAACAGGTGCCCAGCTGAGCAAGTGATCCAGAGTAGGTGGTCCAGAAGAGCGAGTGAGCAGGAAGCCCAAGAAGGCCTTCATTTGCTCCTTGTAGTTGTCACAGCTGCCGCCGCCAAGGAAAGTCTTTCTCCCCTTCGACCATCGCTACCAGATGGAAGTGTGCAATATTAAATATATGCTTCCTTCTATTGGTGGTGGCATGAGGTGAAACACCTTCTCCTGTTTGTTTGTTTGTTTGTTTGTTTGTTTGTTTGTTTGTTTGCCTGTCCTCTGTAAGAAGTGGCAGAAGTGGGATCTTGGGACTGAAGTGAGATGTGAGGGGATTCAGAGGGGGGAGCTCTTAGGGGATGGACGCTGGCAGCAAGGTGGTGGTGTAGAAGGTAGGCAGGGTGGGGGAGTAGGTGGGGCAGCGGGTAGGTGGGAGTAGAAATTTAAAGGGGATGTGGGGGTTGATTGGGGGTGCTGAAGGAGCAGTGAGGGGATGGGGGTTTAGGTGAGGGGTGGGGAGTAGGGCAGCGGTAGGGAGCAATGAAAGCGGGCGGGGGGGCAGCTCCTAGCAGAGGTTCTGTTTACAAACTGCTAATTTTCTTGCTCTGGAAGATGTCTTGCATATGCAATATCCTTTGGCAAACTACTAGATCCAAAAGTAGGTCATATAAATGGTTTGAGAGCTTAATAGTGAGAGTTCTTCCCAAGTATAGCTTTAATTACATAACTTTTCAGCACTAGCATACAACATTCCAGACTGCTTGTCTCCCTTGATTAATAATGTTAAAAACTGAAGGAGAGCTGTTGTAAGAAGACATACTAGAAAGGGAGTCATCATATATTTCAAATAGCAGGGTTTCACAAAACTTCAAAGGGTGAAGAGCTTGATCTCTTACTGCACTCTTCATTTAAATTACAGGAACTACTGCAACTTAGTACCTACTTAATTGCAATTAATTTTACAAGTTGCCTAACTAAGAGGGTGATGTTCAACATTAGTCATACTCAGAGCAGACCCAAGTTGCTATGCTATTGCAGATTATTTTAACGTTTTATATATGCAGTGAAGTCTTAGAATATCTTAAAAGATTTTCCCAACAGATGGGCTCTTCTGGCTGTCCAGATAAAATCTTTCTGAGGATGGAACTTTTTATTATATGGAAGATGGTAAAACAAGCTGCATCAAATATAAATTAATAATAATAACAATTTATTTTTTATACTCCGCACATCTGGCTGGGTTTCTACTCTGGGCAGCTCCCAACAGAGCACAATAAAATGTCAAACATTAAAAACTTCCCTAAACATCATAAATATAATGGGCTTTTTGTAAAAGAGTGTTTGCACCCAGCCAAAGATAAAACACTGCTTATACTGCCATCTCTTGTTATTAATCTCCAGAAAGAACCCTTGGTAAGTTGTCTTTTGCCAATGGCACCTGTCCTCTCCTGCTCAAAAGTTATGTTCTTTCTAATCTGGTTAACAGAGGCTAACAGGTTAAAATCTGTTTTGACTTGCTGTGTTGACACTTCTGGAAACTCTTACACAGTGTAGAACAAGCAATATTTTTCATTTTTTTTTTTTAAAATGAAATAAATATCATTTATTTATGTTAAATTATTTTAAATGTGAAACATACATACTTTATCTGTGAAATATACATATTTAATTCACTATATAGTATGGACTATCTATCCTTCCAATCTGTAAATTTCAAATTTGCTGTGAACAGAATACTAGGAAATCTCTCTTCCCCCACCACCAACTAGACCTTGTGCATAGGGACCTATGTTAATGAATCATAATAACACACTTGTGTTAGTAGTGAAAAACAGAAATGGAAACACATTTATAAATATCTACCTCATTACAAAAATATTTATTGAACAGGGCGATTATTTTGGTACACACATATTGTCCAAACAATTCACCACCTGGAAACATGGATGAAAAACTTAATTTAATCATTACCCGCAGCCCATGGAAACGGGGATTGCTGTAGAAAAGCTTCATTTGCTCTGCAGGGAGTGGTCCTAGCACCTTCTGAATTGTAAAAAGTTGGTCAATTTCACTTTCGCCAGGAAACAAAGGCTGTCCGTCACTAAGTTCCCCAAGAATACAGCCTACTGACCACATATCTACAGACTTGCCATATGGGGCTCTGAAAAGAAAACACATGGATGTTATTGTTACTTTGCACACTAATACACATATTAAATTTAACAAATCAATGTTTTAGGGTTTCCCCCTGTATTGTATCTAGGAAGAAATTCAGTATCAGAGGTCTCTCATCCTTTAAAGAAAAAAGCTCTCTGCTCACTCCCCCACCTTTCACTGCAATAGATGGCTTTTCCTTAGAGCACCAATAGTTAAGGTAATATATAGAGGAAAAATATAGTAATTGTACATGCTTCCATTGAAAAACTGGTTTTGAATTTGACAAAACCTGCCAGCCTTTTTATAGGAATTCACTCAAAAAAATATCCCCTCCCCAATCAGAATTACTAATGCTCTTGTTGATCTTACAGCTGAACTGAACAAAATGTCTTTGGTACACTGAACATGTAGGTCAGGATGTTAGTCACATCTATTCCATTAATTAAGCTAAAAGAACCCAATAATGATATTTTAAACAGCAATAAACTCTTCAAAACTGTATTAAAAATAATAATAATTTTTTTTAAAAATCTAACATTTCCTTTTAAGAACCCTAGTAGATTAGACCAAAGACCCATCTCGCCCAGAATTCTGTTTCCACAGTGGCCAATCAGATCCCTTTGAGAAGCCTGTTAGCAGGACCAGAGTGCAACAGCACTCTCCCAACTTATAATTCCCAGCCATGAGTGCTTCATTTTGAGTGTCTGCACATACGCGAGCGGCGAAACCTGGAAGTAACACGTTCCATTACTTCCAGGTTGCCGTGGAGCGCAACCCAAAAACGCTCAGCCTGAAGCGTATTCATCCCGAGATATGACTGTATTCAGAGGAATCAGGGCCAGGCCGGCAAAGGCATTTTGGCACCTGAGGCTAACCACAAAATAGCGCACGCACAACCCCCGCCAAAGAAGAAGGGGTGAGTGAAGATCTGCATCAGGAACACATCAGTAACAAGGGGAAAATAAATATCTTCATTGGGAACAAGGCTGGGAGGAGACCAGCAGCACCGCCTATTCACCAAAATGCCTCTGTAGATGTGGCTTGGGGGTGCTGCTGCTAAGGAAGCAGCAGATCTGGCCTCCAAGATGGGTGCCACAGCTGCTGTTACTACCGCAGAAGCAGTATCTTCATCGACAATGACTCTAAGGTCCATTTTTTAGCCAGTCTCCTTCAATTCAGACTTCATTAGCATATATGTGAGATTTGGTGTTTTTTGTTTCAATCCACAAACTCACACCAGACTGCATTTTTCATCTTATCTCCCATTCATTTATTTCCCATCTCCCAGTTTGGAGATATTATTTTGGCGCTTCTCACAGTCTTTTCGTTTTAACTACCTCGAGCAATTTGGTATCGTCACCAAACTTCACAACCTCACAACGCACTCCTAACTCCTAATGAACAAGTTAAAAAGCACAGGTCCCAGAACTGATCCTTGTGGGGCTCTACTTTCTACATTCATATACTGGGAGAACTGTCCATTTATTCCTACTCTATAATTCCAGTTTCTTAACCATAAGCAGCAACCTTAGCAGAAAGGTACTGCATCAAGCCTTACATATCCGGAAAGTAAGATAATGTTTTAGGATAAAGTAAGATGGTGTTTTTAGGAGAATCAAGGTGGCTGAGGAAAGCCTTTCTGGTCTCTCCTTCCATTTTCTATGGGTAATAACTGTGCTTTTTTCTAAAAAAAATAATAATGTTTAGAGGTACTCTCATTTTGATGCAAGAAAATCACCATTTTATAGTTCAAATTTGGGAAAATAAATACAGTAAATGAAAAAAATACAAAGATTCACAAAACGTTTAGGGGTATGCATACCCCTGTGTACCCCCAGAAAAAAGCACTGGGTAATAAAAACATAATAACATCCTTACTGAATCAGGCCACTCGTCCACCTAGCTCAGCATTCTGTTCTCACAGTGGCCAACTAGATGCACAAGGGAAGCTTGCAAGCAAGACCAAAGCATAATGTACTCTCATGGGTACATTCCACACAATAAAAACCTGAATGCCCAGAATGTCTTCCTAGCAAATATTGTTTAAATGATACAAAAGAGACTCATGTTTAAACTGAATATGCATGTGCATATGTTCAATTTACTGCTGCCAGAATTGCAAACAGTATGTAGATCTCATAAATGAGAAACAGCCAAGAGACAAAATACTTGAGTTTTATCTGAGCAAACTATGTGATTACCTGGCAGGAGCTTACATTAATAGGGTTGCTATATTTCAAAAGGTGAAAATCCGGTATACTGTATAACAATCCATGGCTAGTGTTTCCTCTGTGCTTGGAATGATTCTGTTTTAAGGCATGGCTGTCTGTAACTACTACTGCTACCTGTAACTATTTTACTTTCACATTATGTGTTTGAAATGTCAACAGTGTTCTTCCACTGCCGATGTTTATCTGACCTTGGTCGTCCCTCTGTCCTTCTAACCAACTACAAGTAACTGCTGCTTTCTACTTCAATGGGAAAAAACATTTAAAAATAACCAATCTCTTTCCCCTTGCAAAAAATAAATCCCAAATTTACATCAACAGCAACAGTTGATGGGTATACCTCTTTCCCCTTATACTGCAGTACATTAGTCCCCTGCTGCTGAAAGCTTATTTTCAGTTGCTTTCTTCACATTTACCACACATAAATATTGGCGTATAAAGGCCAAATCAGGACTAGTCTTGGTTTCCTTTGCTCTCCCCACTAGAGTCTGCAAAGTGCATCAGAACATGCACCGAAGCCAAGAAGTTACTCCTGCTGATAGAAATGTTAAAATTGAAGCTACAGCAAGCAACTCTCGAGAACACCCCTCTAAGGATAATATCTGAACAGACGTTCTGTTCAAAAAGCAGTGGAATAAGCTATCTCTTATTATTAAGTTTGTATTACTACCCAGTAACAAAGGTTTTCAATAATACTGTGAACTCTCAAAACAAATACAACAACTAAAATGCAACCATGAAAGCTATTTAAAAATAATTAAAATACAAATTATCTTAAGAATGAACAGGAATGTAAGAGAGAGGAAGCTCTTCATAGTCATGCTAGTAAAAGCTTTACAATTCTTGTAAGTCAAGGGAAATTATAGGTTATTACCATGGGAAAAAGTCATAAAATATTTGGTAGCATAATTAGCTATTTGTCAGGTTTCCCTGCTCTCTTTCAGGCTTATTAAAATGGCACTGTAGCATATAAGGAATTCAAAACTCTAATATTTTCAACACCCAGAAAAAAATATATAAAACAGCTAAAGTACAAAAAATGACCCATATTAATTATAATCATAACCACAAAGAGAGAAAGATGTGTGGGCTATACCAAGAGCATCTAAAATTATTTCTTTATCCATATTAAAATAAAGTCACACTTTCGAAGCACATAACTCAAGAAATAGTGAAATCTGAAGTATCTTAATATACACAGCAGCATACATATACTATATGTGTCATTTAAATTGTATTCAAATGAATTTAAAATTTATTCAAGAGCTGCATTACCTTACCCGGAAATTTTAATGGGGGGGGGGGGAGAATGGGATTTTCTGGGCCCCACTCATCATTCACTTCACAATTATTGCCCAGACCATTTTTTTCTTGAGTTGAACAGCCTTTAAGCAGAAACGCAGGCTGAAGTTAAATGCACCTTTCAATTTAACAGGTCTTTTTATGTGCAAATAAAAATGGGAACAATGGGATTGCAGGTATCAAAGGATGATTTCCTCCTCTGCTGTGGCCCTGAGGAAAATCCCCATTTGAAAGCTTAGAGGGGAAAACCCACACTGGCACCAATGCGGAATTTCTTCCCTGATGGAAATGGCAACTTCAGAGAAGAGATTTTCTTCAGGAGTGCAGCAAGTCAGAAAGAGGTTAAATTTACCTTCCACAGCAACAGCTAGCTGAACTGAGTTGAGATCATTTTAATTTTGTTTTGTATTTTAATTTTAGTATGTTTTAAAGTATGGTTGTGATTTTTTTCCTTGATTTTAGTGTTTTATGTTTTCGTAAACCATTTTGAGGTTTGTTTGTTTTTTACAATCAAAGCAGTGTATAAATTTTATGAAATAAATAAATAAAATGCAGAGAAACATTTAAAGTCAGATCTAGGTTGGACGAAGACTTAAAGAAATGACAATAGGTAAGAGACAATAGAATATGTGGAGGGGCAGAACAATCCCCAGAGTTGAGCTACAATACTGCATATGGTGAATGACAGTCTCATAGTGACTCTCACAGTGCTGCCCAGAGTGAAAGAGGATAAGGCATGCAGGAAGTTCAGATGCTGGTAATTGGTACGTAATGTGGTAACATGTAAGGAAATAAGACACACAAACTGACCAGATGCTTGGAGAATGTGTATATAAAAGAAAAACCAAGAAAGTGACAGAAAAACTGACCCAGTTTTCTAATCTATAAATCAGAGGTATCAGAAGCTTAACCACAAGGAGGCCACATGAATATCTGCTAGGTAGGGCTCTTCACACACACATTCCTGGGCTCTATGGAATGCTCAAATGAATGGGCTACAAACAGATGCCAAAACATACAGTCTAGTTGCTGCAGAAGTTGACCATCTGTGGTCTAAAACATGTAAGACTAACAGATTTCATTAGAATCCAATCCTATAAAAACATTTTTGCTTTTTTTTTTAGAACGATGAAATGACTAAATTAGGCTTCAATTTAGTGCTGATTATGAAACTAGCCAATGGAAATAAGCAACAAATAATTAATAATTAAATAAATAAATAATAATCAAATATGCTCCTTATTGAAGGTTAAAACTTTAGCAACCAAATGCTAGTTAGTGGATAAGATTTGCAAAATGGTACACTACCTATAGATAGATTACTTACCCAAGCAAGAGTTCAGGAGAACGATACCACCTGGTGGCCACATATTCTGTGTAGTTAGCATTGCTCCCTTCTGATAAATTCCGTGCAAAGCCTGTATCAAGGTAATTTGAAAATGACTTGAATGCGAATATACATTTATTTTAGCATTTAATTTTAGCATTATAAGTTAAATGCTCTTTTTTTTAAAAAAAATGAGCTATTTGCATGTCATTTTTACTGCATTCCACATACCATATTTTTCGTCCTACAGGGCGCACGGCCCATAGGACGCACCTCTTTTTTTGGGGGGGAGGGGAAATGAATAAAAAATATATATTCCCCCCCCCCAGCCGTGGCTGCCGCCCCAAGCCTTGCGCACATCCGCCCAGGACCTCCCGCCGGACACGCAAGGCTTGCGGACACCCGCCTGAAGCACGGGGAGCCCTCTGGAGGGCTCCCCGTGCTTCGGGCTGCAGGATGCCGCCCCAAGCCTCCCGCCGGGCGCGCAAGGCTTGCGGATAGCTTCCTGAAGCCTGGAGAGCGAGTGGGGTCGGTGCTCACCGATGCCTCTCGCTCTCCAGGCTTCAGCGAAAGCCTGCATTCGCCCCACAGGGCGCACACACATTTCCCCTTCATTTTTGGAGGGGGGAAAAGTGCGTCCTATGGGGCGAAAAATACGGTAAAAGCCACCTTGCCACTAGTTTTTCAACATTAGCAGTCTTCAAATTTTTGTGCAACAGGATCTTCTTTTTCCAGTTAAGTCAAGTCCTGTAGGTTATTCCACGAAGAGTAATGTAACATTAAGTGCCACAAAAACAGATCCACAGAGAAGGCATTTGTATGCTAACCCAGAAGCAGCATAAACAGAAATATAATTAGTAGTTCACGCCCCGGCTCCTTTCCAGGCCTTCTGTGGAAGGGGAGAGGCAGCAAACTGGGATTCAAGTATGCATCTCTTGCTTTCTGGAAGGTGTGGGGAAAGGAAGCTAAAGTCATTTGGCTTTCTTTCTTTCTTGTTGCTTCTATGGAATGTATGAAGTGGGTCATCCAGTTAAGTAGGAACATGAATGTTCGTTCTATCAGGATTCTACTGCTGGTAGCAAGTATATCACTATTGCCTAGGAAGGGGGCTGCTTATCTTAAAAGCCGAACCTTCAGAATAGTGAGTTTTAGCCCTAATATGCTTCTGCTGTAGAAAATGGGCATTCTTACCATGAATTCTTGTTTATGGATGGGGCTAGAGGCTACTTCTCTGATAGGGATTTCTAACTGAACTATTTGATACTGATTCATTTGCAAACACATTTGATATTTCAGTAGTCTAAGTGAAACCCTGCATATTTCTACATAACTGCCCAAATGAGTAAGCCTAATCTTGTGGGTGGGAAACAGTCTCAAAACAGAGCAGATGTACTAGAGCATGAAACACCATAGTATAATAGCCAAGTGCATCTGTCACAATTAGTCTATGCTTAGTACTCTTCTCTCACCATTTTTACTAGCAAGAAATCACACCTGCACAATACATGTCTAAGCAGCTACTGCACATTGTATAAGTACAAAGCACAGCACATTTAAGGCAAAGCAGACAAACACTTCTAAAAAGCACTTATGTGTTAGCTTTGGACTCTTTCTTAAATAATAGTAAGAAACTAAGTGGAAAAAGAAAATCTTTCCTACAGGCAAAAAAAAAAAAAAAATCTGTAAGGAATCTTTCAGAAAAGCCTATCTGTCATTTTTACTGTGAAACTGGTAAATTTCCAAAGAATTTAGGGTGTGTGTGTGTGTTCCTGAATCATAGAATGAAAACCGCTTCTACAAAAGAAGCTAAGAAACACTGACTTACAACAGTCCTATACAAGTCTACTCTGAAGTAAGTCTCACTGTTATCAACCGAGCTTATTCTCAGGTACAGGATTACAGCCATAATGTTCTAAAAGCTCAAAAACACTGATGTATTTTGCTTTCAAATTCAATGATACTGAGTCTGATGATGAATAGAATACTGACGAGTATTTGGCTAAGAATACCACAATTATTGGCTATTGTAGCTGTCCAGGATTACTTATATGACAGAGCTCTCAAAATAGCAACCAAAATGTTTAGTGTCTGAGGCAACTCCCCTGTGAGGGAAAGTTACAACATTTGGGGTTTTTTAGTTTAGGAAAAGACAATTAAGGAAAGCATGGTAGAGGTATATAAGATCATGCGTGGTGGGTAAAGAACAGTTTCTCTTTCTCTCTCTCATAATACAGTGGTACCTCTGGTTACAAACTTAATTCGTTCTGGAGGTCCGTTCTTAACCTGAAACAGTTCTTAACCTGAGGTACCACTTTAGCTAATGGGGTCTCCCGCTGCAGCTGCACTGTCGGCGCGCGATTTCTGTTCTCATCCTGGGGCAAAGTTCTTAACCCGAGGTACTACTTCCAGGTTAGCGGAGTCTGTAATACAAAGTGTTTGTAACCCGAGGTACCATTGTACTAAAAACGCAGGAACATCCAATGGATGGTGGGATTTTCAGGACAGAGAAAGGGAAGTACTTCTCTATACAGTGGGTAGTTTAACTATGGAATTCAATTCCATAGGAGGCGGAGATGGCTCTCAAAGATAATTAGACCAATTCATGGAGACTAAAGCTGCCAATGGCTATTAGTCACAGAAGGTACCTACTACCTTCAAGATCATATACACTATGTCTCTGAATACTAGATAGAATGCCATACCTGTATCTTCACACACTTAGGCATTTCAGGGCAGCTTAAGTAATTCTCCTGTATCAGCACAACAAAATTAGGCCACAATCCTATATCTGTTCAGAATTCCTTTAATTCAATGGTGCTGAGTCCCAGTCAGGTGGAGCTACAATTGCTGCCATTCATGCCCCAACTTTTACTGTGGGGTGAATGCATGTGTGCGTATGAGTGTATACGCATCTGTTTTTGCACTGAAATGCTAACTGGCAAACCATTCAAGGAAATGGACTATTACTAGCAAAAGAGAAAACATTTTTGTAGAAACTAATTATCCTACTAAACATGCTAAAAAGAAGTTTTTCAAATGAAGTAAAACAAAGACAAACATAGTTCAAATTACGAATTAAAAGTCATAATATACAGAACATAAAAACAAGACTTTTAAAATAAGAGTGTGCTTCAAAAAATGAAAATCCTTACCAAAGTCACACAATTTCAAAATATCATTGTGGCTTATTAAGAGATTCTCTGGCTTGATATCTGAAATATTAAATGCATAGGAAAAATTAACATCATAGCATTTCACTTGTTCTGCATTATTAATTGATTTATTAGTTATTCTTCACACTATTTGAAATACAGAAAAATAAATGTTAACAAATTCTACTTTTGGGGTTGTATCAAATACTGCTGGCCTGCTCATGCAACAGACTTTGCAACAGACCTTCCTCCCCCGCCCTTCCCTGCAGTCCTTTATGCACTGGCAAAATCTGCTCTAGAGGGTTGGGAGACTCAATGTTACATATTTTGGGGCATACGGGGCGGGGGGGATACAGTCCCAGAAAATAAGGTGGGTCCTAAAAAAAATACACCTCAGTGTCCACGGCCAGGGTAATGAGGTTCACAAGGTAAAGAGAGACAAAAATATGCATTAGAGGAAAGCTAAGTTTGTTGACAAGTGTTCTTATTTCTGATATACTCACCTCTATGAACAATATCATTTTTATGACACCAATGAATTGCTTTTATTAGTTGATAAATATAGCTTTTTACTTTTTCAGGTGTAACTCCATTTGGCATTTCTTCTAGCAATTCAAGCATATTCTGTAAGTTAAAGCATAATTATATTAAAGGCTAAAAAAAATTAATCTAGATTACTACCATAATTACAAAGTTTTTAAAAACTAATTATGCAACAACATCATAACTTATTAATATTACAGATATGTTAATCTAACTTCATTTCTTAGAAAAGTCTACACACACTCAATTTTTACAATAATCCAGAATATGGCAGTTAGTTAAGACTTCTTTTTCTGATACAAGAAGACAGAAATCGGTTCAGCTTTCAGAAAACTTAACAAGAATACTTGCAATGGTGTTTAAGTTACTTGTAACTTAAAACAAAGACAAATAGTATAAAAGGATGAATTTACAGTACGGCAGAACAAAGTGGAAACTTCTCTAAAGCTGAAAATGCGTTAAAACATAATAAAGCATAATAAAAACCATTATCTAAAAAATAAAACAAAATATAAGGTATAAGAATAAATAACCCAGAGCAGCAGAAAATCAGCATTAGACAATCACAAAAATAACCCAGAGGAGCAGAATTATTACAAATCTAAAAGATCAAACAAAAGAAAATAGTATTTACTGTACAATAGAATGTTGCCCTGCCTACAAAATGGAGAGCTTCCACTACTTAGGTGCTGCTACCGAAAAGTCCTATGCCACCACCGGTAACATATCTGACAGTGGTAGGATATGAAGAAAGATACCTGCAAATTATGGGCAAGCAGATTTATAGGGCAGAGGGCAATCCTTAAGATATTCTGGTACCAAGTCATACAGGACTTGAAGCAAATAATAACCTAATAATTTGAATTACAGTGGTACTTCTGGTTATGAACTTAATTCGTTCCGGAGGTCTGTTCTTAACCTGAAACTATTCTTAACCTGAGGTACCACTTTAGCTAATGGGGCCTCCCACTGCCAGGGCGCAATTTCTGTTCTCATCCTGAGGTAAAGTTCTTAACCCGAGGTATTCCTTCCAGGTTAGTGAAGTCTGTAACCTGAAGTGTTTGTAACCCAAGATACCACTGTACACTTATTTACTTTGGTAAATTGTTTCTAAGCCACAAAAACATAATTCTTGGCCTTCAAATAATAGGTCAGGACCACTAGTGAGTTTTGGCCTGATCCAAGGTAGGTCACAACAGGAACACTACGACCAATCAAGTACAGTGGTACCTCAGGTTACATACGCTTCAGGTTACATACGCTTCAGGTTACAGACTCCGCTAACCCAGAAATAGTGCTTCAGGTTAAGAACTTTGCTTCAGGATGAGAACAGAAATTGCGGCAGCAGCGGGAGGCTCCATTAACTAAAGTGGTACCTCAGGTTAAGAACTGTTTCAGGTTAAGAACGGACCTCTGGAACGAATTAAGTCTTTAACCCGAGTTACCACTGTATGTGGTCAAAGGTTAAGATATGCGTCCCCAATTGCATGTTTGGGTTAAACACAGGCTCTGGATCTGAAAAGACTGGTATTCTGTACCAGCTACAATTTTCAGAGACGGCCTTACACAAAGTGTATCACAATGCAACAGTCAGAATGTAATCAAGACACATATAGTGACCAGATCTACTTTTTCCATTGAAGTATACTGCTGACACATCAGCCCAAGCTATGCAAAAGTAATTCTGATCACTAGCTGACCATCCAGGAACAAAATCAATGGTGAGGTTGAAGCAATGGCTGTAAGTCAGGCATAGGCAAACTCGGCCCTCCAGATGTTTTTTAGGACTACAACTCCCATCATCCCTAACCACTGGTCCTGTTAGCTAGGGATGATGTGAGTTGTAGTCCCAAAGCATCTGGAGGGCCGAGTTTGCCTATGCCTGGCTGTAAGTGCTTTTGCACAGCTTTCTATAGAGAGTACAGAGTTTTATCTTGTTCCATTGTTATGTGTGCTTAAACAGGTTTTTGAAAGCAATTGTGTAGATAATGGGTTTTTAGTTCCTCCTCTTGTTTATACTTGCTTCAAATTGCTGTGCATGGTTTTACTCTTTTTTTTAATTATTAAACTGCTTGGGGTAACTTTATAAATCATATCCCACATCACAATTTGTTACCAGCTCTGGTTAACGGTAAAAAACCATACACATGTTAAAGTTGTGATCCCATGCATGCTTACTTTGAAGTAAGTACTATTACATTAATCATCCCTGGACTATTATTTGGTCCCCAGGATTAGACCCATGGTGTGATCAGGAGTGAGCCTTGGACTACATGCTCCTCCTGAAAGTAATGAGCGCAGGATAAAGTCAAACAGAAAGTGGTCCCTTTCTCTCTAGATTATTAATAATTAGTTAATAACCTATGAAGGATTTTGGATATAGGTTTATTAGGTATTCATCATATAGTCAAATTAGACTTTATATTACAAACTTGTGTTCTCCAGACTTTACTCAGACATTTCTAGTTTTCCTTACTGAAAGGCTTACAAGATTTTGGAAGTGTCTGTCAATTAATATCTATTGTCTGTCATTGGTTACGTCAAATAGGTAAGACCAGTCTCCAAGAGACAGTAAAAATACAGGGTGGGTCCTTTAAAAGAGGCTCCGTGGATACAAAGTACACATGTTCCATGGGGCCTCTTTTAAAAGACTCACCCTGTATACTAGCTGTTCTTACAAAACACATTTTATCTATAGGTGGTGAAACTACAGGTTAAGAAACAAACATTTCCTAGAAAAATAACTGAATGTAGAAGTAGCTACTAGTTAGGATCTGAAAAAAGAAGTTTTGCCACTTTTGAATAGTGGCTTAATTTAAGAATTACTTGGTCAGAAAGGAATATTTTCATTTATTGTTCAAGAATGCACTAATAATTTGGTTATTTCCTGCAAGCCCACATGTCCAACTTTAAATCCTCCTAGTCCCAAATGATTTTGCTATCTTCTGGCTAGAGATGGGACTACTTTTGTGGAATAATGTAATCAAGCAAGTAGGAGCTGTTCATCATATTATTTCTGCAAGAATAAAAACTATAACAATTTTTGATGGATAAAAATAACTTCTTTTTTTAGTTTCAGGTTTAGGAACACCCGAACTAAATTAAAAAAAATAGTTTTAAAAACCTTACTTTTTCTACATATTCAAACACCAAATACAGTTTTCCTCTTCTTCTGAAAGCTTCTTTCAGCTCGACTATGTTTTCCTGTTTCAAAGTACGGAGCATTTTAAGTTCTCGTAAAGTAGTTTCTTTGACCTCTTCATTTTCTAAAAGTTAAAAAGGAAAGTTGGTAAAACTAACTTTAAAAACAAAACAAAAAACCCTCCTTGTATGGAAAGAGATTCATTAAAATTTTCACACCAAGGAAAGTCTACCACTATCGATCCACTATTCATATAACATTACAAGTACTCCATCAACGTTAGTACGAAAGCATATTCTTAAAAACTATTATTATACTAGGGCTAAGGAAATGTATTATGATTTTTACATAGACAATGTTCGCATCTCTGAGGATAAACTAAAGAAAAACTAGAAAGATACAAGTGCCAAGTCTACTGTCGAGGTAGAGCTCTCCTTTCTCCATTCAAAAGGTCTTAGAGACGTGGCAACACAAACTTTCAGAGTCTGAACGTTTTGTGAAGCACTCTAGTGGTAATGCTAATACTTTAATTTCAATACTGTACCGTGGTTTATTGAAATCAGAAGTGAATGGTACAAAAGGTCTTAAAATAACGTGGGAGCAAGAACTGGGTTTGAAACTAGAGGAACAGGAATGGCAGGCAAGATGGAACAAACCCCCATGTAGGTCCATCTCAGCTAGGTCCATCATATATTTTTAGACACCAGAAGACAACATTCCTCTTTAACCAGGCCTTTGGCTGATTAAAACTCTATATTCTTCCAAATGTGTTGGGGGGAGGGTTATTGCTTTGTTTTGTTTTATTATGTATTTTGTGTCCCCATTTTGTATTTTTATGTTGCCACCCACCCTCAGATCTTCATGAAGGGCAGTATACAAATTTAACAAAATAATTAATTTATTTAAACTAGTAATTAATTTAATAAAATAAAAATTAGTTGCAAGAAAAACTTTTTTGGGATGGGAAAGCAAACAGCATGAAGGGCTAAACAACCATTCTCTGCTAGAACACTCCCTCCCAAGTATGCTCTGTGATTGAGAAGTCTATCATTATATGTAACTGCTGAATTTTGCCCTAAGCTACACTGTTAAACATGCTTGTGATAGGTGAAACTCAACTTAGAAGAAACTACTTCCAAGGAAACATGCTCTGAAATAGGTTGAAGTTTGTCGGTCATCCAAACCTTTCCCAATGGTTTACCTGTGGTTTGTTTACTGCCAAGAAACCACAATCATGCAATTAACAACACATTTTGTTTCACCCTAAACACTCGCTGTGAAGAACCCATGCCTTTCTGACTGTGAAGAATCAGTCTGAGTGAAAAGGAAAAGCTAGGAGAGCTTTCAAATGGAGAGTAAGATCAAGTAATACTGCTTACTGTTCTACTTTCAACAACTGCCTGACAGGTGGAATGTCAGCAGGCGAGTTTAAGTGTTAAGGAAATGCTGTACCGGGAAGGAGGGGTGGTGCCTGATGAATATCCATCAAATATGTACCCTGCCTCTCACCCACTGCAGCTGGAGAGAACAGCAACACACCAGCAACCTGAGTAACAGAGCAATTTCAGCTTCAGTAAGCTGGCACAACTTACCCTAGGTTAATTTACCCCCATTCCAAACTCCATTTGGGAAGAATTTGACGTACACTGCCCTTTTTTTGCAGGTTAAGTTCCATTGGGGTACTAGTTCAGGGAACCCAGCTAAAAGGCAAACTCTTCCACAGCCTCAGAACACTCCTTTGTGGGGCTTACACCACCTTAACTTCCACCCTCTGAGCCAGGGTGAAAGACTTATCCCAACATAGCTCTGGCTGAAACTCCAAGGTGTCAGGTTGCTTTAAATATGTTTAGGATGGCAGCCCAAGTTTCAATTTCCATTTATCAAAAACAGTATGGTGTCTTAAAGCTGCCTAATTGAAGAAAGTAGGCCATTTAATAGTAAAACTATGGAACAGGATCATTTTGATTGGAAATCAATTGGGTAGTTTGTAAAGGTCTGATTTGAAAGGGAAATATGGGTAGGATGCAAATTGAAAATTTTATTTCAGGTGATCTGGATAGGAATTAAATGATTTATCTAAATGAAATTTGAATTCTAGTGAATATTTCTAAATTTGCACATGCAAATTCTATCCCCATTTAAGTCCTCCTCTTTGTTGGTGCATATCCTCTTTATTGGTGATGTATAAGTGCCTACACTAAGTATAGGCCTTTATCCACTTCTTATAAGCAAATTGATGTGTTTTCCTAATCTTAAAAGCAATTCTTTCTCATACGAGTGTGGGTCTCAGGTGGTACGTCGCCATAGTTTTGGGCATTGCACTTGGAGGAGGTAAAAAAGTACCTTACTTCACCAGTCTTAAAGGGAACCAGGAAGAGGGCCTTCTCAGTAGTGGCACCTGCCCTGTGGAATGCCCTCCCACCAGGTGTCGAAGAGAAAAACAACTACCAGACTTTTAGAAGACATCTGAAGGCAGACCTGTTTAGGGAAGCTTTTAATGTTTAATAGTTTACTGTATTTTAATATTCTGTTAGAAGCCGCCCAGAGTGGCTGGGGAAACCCAGCCAGATTGGTCGGGTATAAATAAATTATTATTATTATTATTATTATTTTATCTCACATAGGATAACAGAGAATTTCACACCTGAATATTTACACAAAGAAATCGGGAACATAGTAAGCTAATCACAACTTTAATTCACGATTCTGTGAATCTGAGACAATCAATTATATGCCTGCTGCTTTCCCCTGAATTATGTTTGTGATGGAGTGTGTGTGACATCGACAGCAGACTATGTCAGCATCTATGACAAACTGATAATGAAAAAGGCCTTTTAAGATGAGAGAGCAAGTTTAAATAATTTATACAGAGCAGTTAAAAACTGTGAATCTGTATGAAATAAACTAGTAGCATATCAACGGCCCTATTGAAATGAAGAGTCACATGTTCTCTAGTTAAAAATTCAAGAACTGAAGATTAATAAGACAAGAGTTTATTTTTATATTGGATATGAAAGCAAGTTTCTCAAAATTATAATATCTAATTGCATCAGTTAAATCAATCTTAGTAAGTTTGAAGATCTACATGACATACAGACAAATGGGTGGGGATGGGTGGGGTATAAATAAATTATTATTATTATTATTATTATTATTATTATTATTATTATTATTATTATTATTATTATTATTTTTGACTGCAACATAAAAAGCTTAACCTTCCTCCCTGAAAATAATTTTAACAACTTGGAATAAATTAAAGGGAGCCATAATTACCAAAAATATAAGTTAAAATCTGTGGAAAGCATACAGGTTTAGTACTAAACATCTAGCATTGTCTCAGCAGAAGCTTTGGAACAAATCTCCTTAGGTCCCCTTTGCCACACAAAAGTGTTAGCTTTAAAGTAGCTATTGTGAGTCTCGGAAATAGTCAATGCTTAACACAAACGACACTAAAATAAGCATTATATAATGGGACAGATTTTTATCTTAACACACAAAGCCTGCTGAATTTCATCACCAATGCACTGATATATGCAAGTGGAAAAAAATACCTTCACTGTCTTTGAACTTCTTAATGGCCACAATTTCATGTGTTTCCTATAAATAAAAAAGGCAGCAAAATCAGCTCTTTGTCAAACCACACAAATATCCCACCATCCAAAAAACATCAAGGTTCTGCAATAAACGCTTACTTTCAGTTAGTATCTAGTGCTACTTTGTGTTCCAAATCTGTGAAGGCCTAGAAATGTTGCAGTTAAAAGCAGGGCTTTTATAGCTGTCCCCAAGGTTACAAGAAAAATTCTCGCTCAGAGGTCTGCAGTTCTTCCAATGTATTGGATTTTTAGTGGAGAATGTAAAGATCAGCTTTTTCACTTGGCATTTGAGCTGGCTGGCTAGTCTTTCTGGATCAACTAAATAGACATTATGTTATTTTTTATGAGGTTTTATATTTGCTCGAATCCAGAGGGCCTGTTGCATACAGGAACACCTTTCAGCTAGTGCAAGGGGAGGAGCTCCTTCTGGACTTTTTACCAAGTCCTCCTCTCATTGCAGCCAACACGCCATATCATGTCATGACATGAGGGCTCTCCAGCTCTCAGAAGTGGGATTTTCAGGGCTGCAGGAGGAGGAGGAAGGTGTGAAAGCCTTTTCATGTGACCAAAACTCTACTTACACCCATGCCATGGGTGGTTGCTGTTGTTATGGGAGGGTGTTTGGGTTTTTGTTTTTGTTTTCTTTGGTAAGCCACCAGGAGCCTTGGAGATGTGGCACAGAAATTAAAACAACAGTAAACATACTTTCAAAGAAACAAAGTAAATTAAAAATGAAATTAGAAGGAAAAAATACTTTTAATCACCAGGTGCAATGCAATATATGGATACACTTAGTATATTACTCTTCTTAGATTGATACCTGGCATTAAATCAATCTTTTGAGAATTAAATAAAGGTTCATAGTATGAGATAAGCATCACAAGCATTTGAAGCTTGTTCAATTGGGATTACTTGTCTAAAACAAAATACCATCCTAGATCCTTTGGATAAAACAGGATGCCACTTTGGGAGGTTATTTTATGTATGTGTGGTTCTTCTAGAATGCAAGTAAGAAAACCTCTGGTGCTTGGGCCAAATCACCAGGCCTATTGTGGCTCACTAGGCTGTCTCCCCCAGCCACGATCAGGGACAGGCAAAGCTATGGCTATAAAAAAAAAAATCCAGAACCCTAGAGTATGCTCCTGTTTGTTCCTTTGCAAGCAAAAGGCTTCCACTGTTTCAAGTGGGTGCCAAATACAAGACTAAAATCAGATCCACCATTTTTTTTTTAATATTTATTAACGGTTTTTCAATTACAACAAACAGATAAACAAAAACATTGCATATGCTGACACAATTTCTTATCGCTTCTGGACTTCCTCACATCTCGCGCTCCTATGTTCTAATTTAATAAAATTAAAACAACAATTTATTCCATTATCTCCATCCTTATTATCTGATTTTCAATAATATGTTTCAAATTTTAGATATATTTATTCCAATCCTTAAAGAAAAAAGTTAAACTTAACCTAATAATTATCTAAAAAATTGTTTTTTTCCTTATGTTTATCTTATCTTCGTAGTTTGCTTCGTCTGTTTTAGTGGTGCCAATTTGTCTAAAAACAAGCATCCTGCTTAACATTCATACAGTTTACAATATTTTTGCAAATAACTCTTGAATTTTTTTCAGTCCTCTTCTACGATTTCTTCTCCCAGGTCTCGAATTCTGCCAGTCATCTCGGCCAGTTCAGATCCACCATTTTTTAATGTCAGATGATTTGATGTCAATTTTGGCTTGTAGAAGGCTGACCACAACAGGATCCAGCTCTCTGGCCAAAAGTGGCTCCACGTCCCTTTCTACCAGAACATTCGAAAGAGATGATCCAACGAATATTAACACTGAACAGAATCACTTTGCCACTTTCTACCATATTAATTACCTAATTCTGAATAGTGCGTCTTCTCTTCAAATTGCACGGACTATGGTATAAAAGCTGTGAGCTTCTATTCATGCTAAACAGGTTGCACAGTACCAACACTGAGAATTCAGGTGATTTCTTACTAAATAATCAAGAGCATATAGAGTAAAAACCAAACAATTAACAATATATATTCTTGATGCTATTCCAATAATTAACTACTCCCTGCAAAAGCTGAAATACAAGAACTGCACAGGAAGTTACTTTATCAGAAGCTAGCCAGAAAGTCATAACAATCTACAGATGGCACTGCTTGTGAATTACTCTTTACATAATCATGGCAGTATTCCATATTTGCCATAAATGTTAATTAGTTTCAGGAAGACAAGTTCTACACTTGGTGAAGATGTAAGCTATGGAAGATTGTAAATTAGTAAGCAAGCTCTTGACTTTTCAATAATCCTGTTTTGACTAGGGAGGGTTCCCCCCCCCCCCAGACACCAGAATTCATATACTCTGGCCTTTTGGTCACTTCTAGTGCTAATCTTGTGATCCTTCAGGTGTAAGACAGGCCCATCCCACACATAACTTCCCTGTGTTTATCCAGGTTGAAGATGGTGGCATATAAGAATCATTTAACAAAAAAGTTTTTTGTTTAACAAGCTGTGTTTTAAAAGGCTTCCCTATTCACCCAGCTTCCAAAAAGCCAAAAAATTGCTGCTCTTAAGGGCCACACCCTGAACAGAGATATCATTTAAGCAATAGTGCCGTAAGAGACACTGCACCTGCTACTCTACTGTCTATAGAGCCCTTGTCCAAGGAACAGGAGATGACCACTGCTGAGATGACCAGTTGGCAACGCTCCAGATAATGTTATTTCCTATTCATAATATACTGATTCTAACCCAATAAAGGCTTTGAACATTCCATGTATTGTTTCTCTGTCAGCAGGCACTGGTACACATGGGTTCTTCCCCCACACCCTCTCTAGTATGATTTAGCTTCAGCTGGCCTCGGGATAGGATTCTGAGTGGGTGGAGTGAACATGAACCATGATGAGCTCAGAAGTAGTAGTCCCTCTTCTCTATGCTCAATCAAGCACCCTGTACTGTGAGGAGAGGGGGCAGTCCTCTAGATAATTTACTACGGTCAAAGACCAGCTCACATAACATAACACAATAAAAAACAGCGTTCATAAAGATAAAATATACAATCAGAACAGATTGCAGCAATAGCTCATGAGTTAAAACTGAGATATATACATACACCTGTACAACTGAGATTTGGGCTACCATAAAAAATTGACCCTGAGGCGCCTCAACGGGCAACTTCAGCATTTCCCTAGTAAGCTGTTTTATTCTAGAGGATGATCTGCGCCTACAAATCTGGGCACAGAATGTGGCTACCAGTCAGGTCATCTTATGATCTTTGCCTAAGAGGAGAGAATTAAGTTTAGACTTGTCTGAAAGATTGGCGAGCCTCTTCAGCAAAGGGTCAATGGTGTCCCTATGAATCTCAACATAAAAAGTAGGGGGCAGTCCTCTCAGAGTGCACAAATAGGTGGGTGCTGCTGCCAGGGTATATGAGCCAGCCTGGTGGAGAAGGGCTGGGCTGGTTATGTAGGCTGCCAAGAGAGGGGGTGGGCCAAAAGGGCTGGTTCTCCCATGGTGGAGGCAGACTATTATTTTATGCAACAGTACTAATTGACCTAGGTGTGCCTGGGTGTCTAGGTCTGTAGGAATGCCACCTAGCAGGGACACCTCCTTCATTTTGACTGATAGGCCAGCCCTGCCAGGTAGCATTCCAGCAATTGTTAATTATGCCTCTTGTGCCACTATTTGCCTTGGGTTCCTCAGACTCCCTTCCTGAAAGAGTTCTGTATATTCTGGCCCCCTCCCAATTGATGCTTGATAAAAATCTTTTTTTCCTTCAGTAGGTCTTGACCCCCTGTTCCACAAAGGGCTGTGAAAGCACCTCTCCAGGGCTCTTGCCTAGAGAGCTATGTAAGCTCTCTGTATTCTACTCAAAAACAGTGGCTGTGAGTAGCATAAAGGGTATTCGAGGTAGAGGCTAGCAATACAGTCATACCTCGGGTTAAAGTAGCATTGGGATGAATATTTTCGGATTGCGCTCCGCGGCTACCCGGAAGTAACAGAGTGCGTTACTTCCAGGTTTCGCCGCTCGCACAGACGCTCAAAATGACGTCACACGCATGCGCGGAAGCGCCAAATTGCAACCCACACGCACGCATGCATGCAGACGCAAGATGCGTTCCCTTCTGGATGCGGACGGGACTCTGGAACAGATCCCGTTCGCATCCAGAAGCACCACTGTACAGGGGTAACTGCTAACTGTGGCATTGGGCCTTATAAAGTGTAATCTTGCATTCTGTCTGTATTGTGTGGCAGGGGGCTGTGATCAGTGGGCAGCTGCATTCTTTTCCATAGATCCCATGGGTATATAGGCCATTTTCTGGTTGTGAGTTTCCCCACTACCAGACACAGGGAACACTGGCCATTCTGCCAGTGTATCTTTGGTCTGGAATAACATGAACACAGATTGCGAAAAGACTGCAACTAAGATTGATTACAGTATATGAGTTTAAATTGATTATTTTATTAATTGTTGACTAAATTTGCACACACATATGGAAAGAATATTTCTGAAGCAAGAAGGTATCACTTATTTATTATACATGTCTCATGGCATAGTGCTCTGTGAGAGTCCAAATCTACCTCAGCACCTGTATTGCAGGACAAAAGATTTCTGCCTAGCCTACTTTCAGTTTACACCAATAATGTACAGTAGAATGGCTGCATACCTGCACTGCAGGGAGTTGGACTTGGTGTCCCTTCCAACTCTACAATTCTATGCTTCTGTGACCATGGTTCAAACTCTTACAACTAAAACAAGCCCACTGCAAACAATGGATTGTGAACCTGTTTTAAGCCACAAATATTCAATTCATACGAAAGCAGTCAAGATTTATGGAATATGAAATTAAACATGGCATAAATTCTTCTTCTGGAGGAGAAGGGAGCTCATGAATTCAAGCCTTCACTACAGCTCATTCTAGCTTGCACACTTAGCACTATATACAAGCCAGCTGCAAATGTCCTTGAGCATCTCAAGAAGCACTTCAATGCAAAGTCTTTCCCAGAGTCAAAAATCCCAAGCGGCTTGGGAGAAAAGGATTAGGTCTTCTATAAAACAGAAGGCCAAGAACACAACAACCCCTGACTAGCAAAGTGACCAGATAACATCCTTGAGATATTTTTCAGTTTCTTCATCATATTAAATAAAACATTCTCAATTGGACTCAATAAAAAGTAAAATTGTCACATACACACTTCTCTTCCCCTACTAAAAAAAACCAACCCACACCAAACACACCCATTGAATATCCTTATCTTCTTCTAACCACCTTACAATTTATTCACTATCAATCACACAAAATCTCACAGGGATAAAATTTAAAAGGGCAGTGCCAAAACCCAGTTCCCTCACATTCAAACGAGGCAATGGAAGTGCTGAACTGGTGCCTGGAATCAGAAGGAGGCTGGATGAAGGCCAATAAACTGCAGCTCATTCATGATAAAATGGGCTGGTGGTTTCTTTATTCTGACAGATGGTGCTCAACCTATTCTGAATGGGGTTGCACTCTCTGTAAAGGATTGCATTTGTAGTTTGGGAGTCCAATGCTGGACTCAACACTGCCAAGAAAGGCCACTTGTCTCTGTGGCAAGGAGCACCTTCAATTGTTTTAGACACTGAACAAGTTATGGTCTCACATTAGGCAGAGAGCCTGGTCTCAGTTATCCAAACTTTGGCAATACCGAGGATTGACTACTATAATGTATTGAACATAGGGCTGCCTCTGAAGATTACGTGTAAACTTCCATTAGCTCAAAATCCAGGCATCCTGCTGTTGACTGAGGCTAGTCAGTCAAAACATCACTCCAGGATTTTAAGCCCAACATACTCATATTTGACTTCAAAGAGTAATGATTTGACTTCAAGATATTGTAGAGCTCAAATAGGTGCAGAACAGGGCACCCAAAAGGTTCATTGGGTCAAAAAAGTCCCCTGTAATGAAAGATTCTAAACTTTCTAGTTTAGAAAAAGGGGGAGCACAATTGAGGTGAGGGTAAAAAGATTATGCACAGTGTGCAGAAATAATTTTTCTTCGTGTCTACTGTTCTGTTTTACATTTAATTACAACACTTGGTTGAGTGGCTTTCTATTTAGTTTTAAATTATTTCCAAATCTTCATCTTTTGCCATTTCTATTACACAATAATTTCAATATAAACACCTCAAAACGTTTTGATGGGCTGTCTCAGCACAGTGAAGTCAGCAAAATAATTTAAGTTAAAAATAAATAATTAAAGTTACAAATGAATGCACTACATTTCTGAACAATTATCCTATTTTCTACGACAGATTACAGTGGTGCCTCGCAAGACGAAATTAATTCGTTCCGCAAGTCTGTTCGTCTTGCGAGTTTTTCGTCTTGCGAAGCACGGTTTCCCATAGGAATCCATTAAAAATCAATTAATGCGTTCCTATGGGAACCGCCTTCAGACAAGGTCCGGGGACAGTCTGTCCCCCAACCTCTTCTGAAGGCCGGCGGGGGGCGAAAGTCTTTGCTTCCCCCCCGCCTGCCTTCCCGGGAGAGCGGAGAAAGCAGCGCTTTTCTTCAAAAGCCGTCCGGGGGCTTTTAAATCGCGATTTAAAAGCCCCCGGGAAGGCAGGCAGGGGGGACAAAGACTTTTGCCCCCCGCCCGCCTTCAGAAGAGGTTCCTGGACCCCTTCTGAAGGCCGGAGGGGGGGGGGGGAAACGCTTTGCTCCCCACCGCTAGCATTTAAAAGAGGTCCCCGGAGATTTCCCTATGGGCTTTCTTCTTGCGAAGCAAGCCCATAGGAAAATTCGTTTTGCGAAGCGCCTCCAAAACAGAAAACCCTTTCGTCTAGCGGGTTTTTCGTCTTGCGAGGCGTTCGTCTTGCGGGGCCACTGTAATTTCTATTCTTTGTCTTCTTACAGTCTTCAGTGGCTATCTGGTCATATTTTCATCTGTCATATACTTCAATACTATTTTATCCCTAGCTTTCATATTGTTAGTGATTTGCTTTTCAAATCTTTCGTGGCCTATTTTACTGGAAACGTAAAATTTTATCTTTCCAGTATTTGCACTCTTTTACATTACCTTCATTCAGAAGCAGAAAATGGATAAGGTTCTTTCATATGAAAGAACAAAGTGCTAGAGTAAACACTAATGCTGATTAGATGCAGATATGTGCTAATCACAGTATTTCATATTGTTCTCATAACTTCAGATTAAAGCTTCATTCACGTATACTGAACTACATTTATTGAAAGCAGCACTGCCGGTATTACATGCAACACCAGTTGTGTTTGTGGAAACATTTTCACACACCTGTATGCTGCAATCCTAGGCACACTTGCTTAGAAAACATTACATTGGGATTTAAAACCAGTGATATTTCTTTCCAAAATTAATAAGCTGAGGATCTGGATATAAATGTTGAGAATCAGTGCTCTTCAATACATTCACTTCATGCGATTATTTTATGTTCTCAGTAACTTCACAGGAGCTAGCTTTTGGACTAGGTTTTTTCATCTTGTTTAACATAAGATATGTAGTGGCTTTTGAGCCTGACTGGTTTGAGCAGTTTTTTAAATCAGATATGTCATTTTTCATGGAACTGCAGGCAACTCAGCAGTCTTCTGCTGAGTAACTTAAATCTAAGCAGGTGGAAGACATGAAAAATTCGTCTGTGCAAATCAGACTACAGACAGTGAAATTGTGATTGAACATCAAAAGGCTTATGTTTCTATCCCCCCCCCCCATATTATGAGGTTAGATATACATGGCTATTTCACCCAAACTTTTGAAAGTAGGCAACCAAAAAAATGAACACAAGGTTCAGAATTATACACATAGCTTGTGCACAATTAAAAGAAAATGCTCCTTTAAGTACTAGTGATAACTTGCATAACAAAGTGGAAGTTCTTACTTTTTTTAAAAACAATGGCTCCTTATCATGAATCAGATTTTATAAAACACAGCTTTCTTTTTTAAAAACATGATTCCCCCTTTTCCCTAATGTTTTCTGAAAATTAGCTACCACAAGGAGCTTACTGTAAAATCCTCTGGTGAACATAGGATTTGATCCAACACAAATCAAAACAACAGGTGCGAGTCAATCAATGAGTCCCCTTAGCAATGAGTCCTCTGTGCAAGGGCTTGGACAGCATGTGGGGATAGAGTGGAAGAGTGTTCTGCCCAGCAAGTCCCTGAAGGAAGGGATACCTTCACACAAATATAAACAAGTCTTAAAGGAACTCCCTTCTGCCTTTACCTCACAGCAAAACCCTTCCCTCTACTGAAACAAGCCCTAGTTTATGATTTGTGCTTGCTCTGCAAACCAGAATCAAATATTAGTTTGGTTCAGACAAAACAGTAGACAATGGGTTGCCTCAAACTAGGAAGAGAAGGAAGAAGGGAGGAAAGAAGGGATGCCAAATCAGCTCTGCATATGGTAGCAATTTACTCTAAATTTCATCTATACAATTTCATCATGGGAACTTGAATTACACAGCTTAAAAGTATTTTTCTTACCTTGTG
Source organism: Podarcis gaigeae (assembly GCF_964106915.1). NCBI lineage: Eukaryota > Metazoa > Chordata > Lepidosauria > Squamata > Lacertidae > Podarcis > Podarcis gaigeae. The sequence continues at coordinate 42,756,849 of NC_139677.1, read as the reverse complement.
CCTGCACTTAAGAACAACTCCATAGGCTCCTAGACCACCATTTTAAAAAAGAGGGGGGAAAGAGGTTAGCAGAAGGCAGGAATTGCTATATATACAAGCATACATAAATAAAATACACCCACATACCCCTCCTCATTATTTAGACCAAATACTGTAACATTTAGTAATATGAGGCAACTCTGAATATACTGAAAATTGGCTAGTAAGTTTTCAAATTCTTTGATTCTTTTACATAGTTTGAAACCATGGATGCTTGTATCTTTCAACAGAAAGCCGAACTCTATAAAGGAATAAACACATGCACACAAATGTACTTTTGAATGTCTGCAGCATAAAAATACAGAGGTGATAGAAATGCTGTTATATTATCAGCTTTATTTTTAAGGGGTAATAAGCAAACGTTGGACCAGCAAAGCTTACGCAGGGAAGCTTAGGCTGTCCAACAATAATATACACTTTCCTTTACATTAAAAGTGTCTAAAAGCATTTCAGAAATTGGTACCAAGATGTTACGTTATTAAGTAGACGAGTCTGCATTCAGAAATCAATCTGCCAGACACAGTAGAACATATCCTTTTCTACTGTCCATTGTACAAACAGCAACTCAAAACGCGTTCTGTCCCCTTTCTTGGGTAGTCTAACATCACGGCACAATGAAAATATCAGATTCTATCTGTCTGACATTAACCTGGAAGTAATTGCAAGGGTGGCTGAGTTTTTATTAATAGTATCTCTCAGAGTGGTGAATGGCACTAGTTAGTGGGAAGAAACTCCATTGAAAATCCTCGTTATTACATATTTTTACATGGCTGTTTATTGGTATATATTTTAAAATTTTACATATGGATGTTTTATGATGGCCTATATTTGCAATGCCTAAAAAAGGTTTGGCAAAGCAAGCATCTAGAAATTTGAATTAGTTTATTCACTACTGACATGTGCTTTGCACACACTGTTACACAAAAAAGAAATGCATGTTAATGCTAGGGATCAAAAATGGAGCCAGGAAAATAATGCACTTGGCAACAACATTCTCTTTGCAAAAGGAAAAGGAACAGCCTTGTCTCTTGAGGGTTTCTGGACATTAGGCAAGCACTGCATACTTTGCAAGCTCGATAGAGCAGACGGGTTCTTCCTGAGCTCGCATGAAAGTGTATAAAACAGTGAGACAGCTTGTTTTGAGTGATTATGATTAAGGAGAGGCCCCATCCTTTTCTAGGCTTCAGAGAAGCAGGGGAATTCCCTCCCTGCTTCATACACCAAGATTTAGAGCGGGGAAATAAAGAAACACTATTAGCTATTAGAATATCTATATTATGGTATGTAGGTATGTAGGGTGTGTGTGTGTGTGTGTGTACACACCACTTTTTATTTCTAAAATATATACCAAAGCTCTTTATACAGGCATAAAAATTACAATAAAGATACAACACACACAATCAATTTTTCTATTTAAAAAAAAAATCAATCGCAGTAAATGAGGGAGATCCAGAAATAGCAGTAGTGGTCAGGACTACGTAAATAGAAATAGTTTTAATTGTAGGCCAGCATCAGTGCCTGTCTAATCTCAGTGGGGAGATCATTCCACATGATAGTTACCACCTCCATGAAAACCCCTCCACATCATTCCTGGATGTATGGTATGGTGATATGGACAAAGGGACCTCCCTGAAGATCCCAAGGACCAAGATGAGACTACCTAAGGCTACCTGGTCCCAAGCTGTTTAGGGCCTTATTACACTAATGTTGTAACAGAACACTGTCTGTCAGAAGAGAATATGCTAGCAATAGATACCGTTAGAGAGAGAGAAAAAAAATTGAAGGCTGTATGATAGTTAATGCTTCCCATAGTGGACAGTTATTCTCCTTCTCTCCAGAAAAAAGATTTTGTAGGTTGCTTGTAGAGTTTTTTTTTTAAATTTACAGTGGTAACTCGCAAGACGAATGCCTCGTAAGACGAAAAACTCACAAGACGAAAGAGTTTTTCGTTTTCTGAGTTGCTTCGCAAGACCGATTTCCCTATGGGCTTGCTTCGCAAGATGAAAACGTCTTGCAAGTTTGTTTCCTTTGTCTTGCAAGTTTGTTTCCTTTTTCTTGAAACCGTGGCATTCAGGGGGTGCAGTTGCGACTTGACTTTGAGGAGCAACTCATAGCACGCGGTATGGTAGCCTTTTTTGAGGTTTTTGAAGAGTTTGGTGATTTTTGAAGCTTTTCCAAAATCCGTGCTTCGCAAGACGAAAAAACTCGCAGAACGAATTAATTTCGTCTTGCGAGGTACCACTGTATTTTGGCAGATACCTAGGAGTCTGCATAGCCTGCGCACCAGTAGCTTCCTCATACCATCATTAGCTCTCTCTAAAAAAAAGCATTATCTTGTCCCTAACTATTAAGAATGCGTTGAAAGCACAAAGAGGTGATTCAGAAGTCAAAAGAGTGCATGATGTTAGATGTTGTGTTATTAGTTAAAGTTTAGTGGTGTTATTGGGGTATTTTTTTGTTTGTATGTCCTAATTGTTTCTTTTTCTTTAATGCTTTGTGTAAAGTGATTTGCAATAAAAAAATTTTTTAAAAAAAGCTTGTCCCTAACTATAACCATATTTGGAGGTCCAAAAGAGATTCCTGTAGACACCATCTTATTTTTATTCTCCCTCTTGTTATGTCTGTGCACCTTCATGCACGTAGTCCCAAAATGAACTGAAAAAGGATACAATAACAACAACAACAATTTTATTATTTATATGCCGCCCATCTGACTGGGTTGCCCCAAGCACTCTAGGTGGCTCGCAACAAAATATTAAAAACACAATAAAACATGTGCTTACCTTCACCAACAACCCCAAGGATCTCAAATTTATTCATCACATTACCAATATTAGGAATCTTCATGAAGACAAATTCCTCATGGGACAACAGTCACACAACATGGCATAGAGAAAAGCTGAAGGCTTTGCAGACTGAAGAGAAGGTTTTTGATAGTAGAGTCTATCAATATAGATTTCTTCTTTCTTACAGTCATGTATTTAACTTTGTGGGAGATTCCTGTGCAGAAATAAAATAAGTGGCATCAGCTAACACTGTTACACAAAACAATCAATGGCAGATTCACTATATTGGCAATTATTTGCACTCCAGAAGTTATGACTCAAACCCCATCAAAAGAGACACACACTTTTTACAGAAAAATAATTCAAGAAGCTTCAGCCCAGTTTTACATTGTGGTTAAAACAGAAGCACAGCATGCTGTCCTTTGATCGTTCAAGTTGTTAAGAGCTAGAGAGTTCCTGCAGAAGTGCACAAAGGCCTGGCTGTACAGATGGTGCCATGATGCTTATGCCTCAAGTGCATCATTAGCCATCCTTTACAGCCAGTAACTATTTCACGTGGGGGTTCCATTCCTGGCCACCCATACCACCCACACCCCATTCTGCCCTCTTCTGGGTCCAAAAGGACCCACACGTCAGAAATTATGCATCAGTTGGATGTGCCTAAAATTCCACCTGTATTTGAAGGCAGACTGTAATGTTGCTTTGGAAAAGAGGACACCTGAAGTTCCATGGTATATGCAAGGCATGCTACCCCTAGGAGGTGGCTAGGAGTATCCCAAAATGTTTTAATATTAATTTATAGTTTTAAAGAAACCATGAAAAAGTTTGATACTGTATTTTTAAAGTTTGAGAATACGTAAAGATAAGTGTCATTATTAAGTTAAATGAAGTTAAAAAACTAAGATGTAGCATCATTCCAATAAAACATTTTACGCAACTGGACCAATACCATGGTTTTAATTAAAAAAGTAAAACAATAAAATCATACAATATGAGCTCTTTAAGTGCAGAATGGGGAGGGGGGCACTTTGTAACAGAATCACAGCTAAAGTAAAGCTTTACACAAAGGAAGAAATCAACCAAATTGACTGAGGAACAAATTATCTTTACATATCTGCCCTGGAAACAGAGAAGCTCATGTGAAACAAGACTTGAGGGTAGGAATGAATCTAAATAATTAAATAAGCATATGCGTATAGATCAATGAACCAATCTGTTGGGCTTTGCAACCCTAAAAACAAAGCTGCATTGCTATTTTTAGTGCACCAAAATACAGGTAATGTGCAACTTATGCACATTTATTTACAATTTATTTACAAGCCTACCAACCAAAATCAGCGGTTACCAACATAATGCAGTAGGTGGTTTATAATTTTTTTGGTAACTTATATGGAATGAGATACAATGAACAAACGTTTCATTTCTTAAATGAAATGCTGCAATATCAATATGGTATAGCATCTTACACTGGCCTGGAAGGATTGCTTAATATTACTTAAAAGTAAAATAGCACATTACTAATGCTTCAAGGTAAATTACTTCACTTGTTTTTAAGCTCAATTATTGTGCTGAAACCACTCGTGTTTCCTATTTTTTAAAAAATAAAAACCTAGCTGATCTGGGATTTATTTTTTTAAAAAAACAACCCTCCCTGCTTAATAAACTTAATAAAAGCATCCTGTCACAATGCTGGAAAAACAGTTGCAGCTTGGGTGTTTTATTCATATGTGGTGGTCATTATAAGGTTTATTGGGAAACTGAACTGATCATGGCTTAAATGAGTGATATAGACCACAGGATTTCTCTTTGTTCCATCTACTCTACAGACATCATGGATCTCATTCAGAAGGACCTTGTAACTTACCTTACGATGGAAGAAGACCTTACAACTGTTTGATACTGGAGAACTCTAAATGCTGATTTGTTTTAAATGTGGTTTAAGCAGGTATAGGACTTGATATTAATGGAAAAACTGACTTACAAAGCTGAAGACCAAAGGAACGACACACGATCAGACAAATTTAATAAACATGGTTCAGCTTTATTTACTAAGCAACTACAAAAGAACATAGCTATGGACTACCAGCAACTTACGGGGACATATGGAAATATACTTTTATTTGAAGGAGAATTATCTGTGTGTATTTGAATGGAACTGGGGCTCGGGAGGTGGGTAGGAAGGAGTTTTTCTTTTTGATTATGTTTATGTATTATGAAAATGACAAAGCAACTTTTAAAAAGAAGGCGACGAACAAGCATTAAAAAGATCCCAGAACGGCTGCGTTTTTAACATGTTCTTCTTAAGGTCTAAGATTATTCCCACTTTTCAGAAAAGGGGTGGGGCTATTTGTTTGTTTGTTTTTGGAAGGTGAAAACTATAACCTGCAAAGTTATGCTTATCCTAATACAGCAAAGCTAGAAATCTGGTTATATTTGGTAGTCAGTATATATGCAACAATGTTGCTGACTATCACTTCTTTCCCTGAGAGTTGTCCTGTAGGGTGTTCAGGGATTAGTTCTGTCTCCAAACCTTTTATTCTAATCAACAGCAAGTTCAATTAACAAAGGTAGATAAAAACATACTAACAGAGCAATCCTAGCTGGGGCGGGGGAAGATCAGAGTAGCAGACAACTGTTGCATATGAAGCCTTGCTGGTTCCTACTATCAGAGTGGAATGGCAGTGGAGCAGCTACCAATTCTAAAACAATTTCCTATTTAACTGTACTTCTTTCTTTTTCTTTCTTTTTTAAATGTCTACATGAAATTGCTGTAGGTTGCTGAGTTTATAGAATGCAGTTTCTTCAATATGCTGATGAAACTGAACTAGAGATTGTGAAAACGACTGATCATCCCAGGCTAATCAAGATAAAAGACTTTAAAATTGCACTGAATTTTATGGCAGATGGGGATCTGTTTGACAAAATTCTGTATCCAAAAAGATGAAGCAAATCTTGTCCAAACATTGGTGTTCCCTTGATCTGGACTGGAAATGGGCCCCAGTGTTACTTACTCCCTCCTGTCAAGCCAACTCTCTTCATGCCTCCTGCTCCTAGTCATAGTTCACAATTACAGCTCTATCCATATTAGTCATGGTTATTTCTAACCTGCATAGGCCCCTACCCAAGCACTTGATCAACTCTAGCTATAGCTTGTTTCATGTAATTTCTACTAAGCCATCTTATGGTTCAAATCAGAAGGGAATACACATTATTCAGTTACTTAAAATGCAAATGTTTAGTACATTTACAAGACAGATAATTCATTTTCTTTATCCCTCCTCCAGAATGTTCAATCCAGAGAGGGTACATTTATTTTTAGTAATGCAACACAGCTGAACACAAACTAGCATGCATTAGAGAATGTGAATCTATTCAACATTGTTGAATGTATACTCTCCAACTCTGCATCCAGAATATTTCTTTTACAAGCAAATTATAAACTGGTTTTACGGGACTGTCAACACAAATGATCAAACTCCTTATATGAATGAATATTAACCAATTGAGAGGAGAGTGTCTTACAGCCCTGCACCAACCAAAATTATAACATTCTACGTACCCCACAAATGAGGCAGAAAAACAGAAGGCTCTTACAGGCTAACAAAACATCAAGAAACTGGAGAACAGGTTTTAGTTTGGCACAGCCCTAGTCTAATCATAAACTTTACTAGACCTCATTTGCAATTTGCTACTGGCATCAAGCTGTATCTGCAAGCAAAGGCCTGGAATCACATGGCAGCAACATTTTAACATCTGCACCATCTCACAAGGTGTCCCTGGCAGTGATAGAAATTCAGATATATAAGCTAGGTGCCAAATGGCTCCTTAAACCAAGGTTACAGTTGCCAAAATGGAATGTTTAGTTGCCATTTTGGGGCAAGACAGTTCTAAAGTCTTATTTTTCAAATGATGGATTGAGTGTGGTTGATTCTCAGTTAAACATCTGGCTAGTTCAGATGACAACTTTGAGCTTTGAGAACTTAAGAAGAAAAGTTGCTTGATCCAAGGGCAGTCCACATATATACTGGCCTATTCCAACCTCTATTTCTTACTGGTGACTGCTCCTGCTCAGGGTGCACTAGAGAAGCATTTTGGTACAGGAAATTCATTCTGATTGGGCAGATAAAATATAACTGATAGAATTCTACAGAATGGGATATTAGTGTGTGAAAACAGTCCAGATCCAATGATCGCCAGCCATGCACCTCCAGATGGTGAAGATATCAAACACCATCCTGCCGCCCAGGCATAGTCACTTGGTTGCAAGTGATCGAAAGCCAGGTGCAAAATGTGCCTGGCACCTGGCTAATTTCAAACACTGGTCCCTGGCAAAACATACACTTCATATATGTCTCCATCTCAGTCCCTAGTATCTCTGGTCAAGCTACCTCAGGTGGGTTCACTAGAAAAGTCATCTGTTTAGGTTCTGAGGCAATCAAGTCAAGGGACACAATATTCAATTAGATAAGCCATCAGCCTGACACTATACAAAGCTGGTTTGTAAGAAACGTTCTTAGGAGCCACTGATTGTATTGTACACTCATGCAAGAACAATAAATACAATTCAACAAGTTTAACAAAAGTTCTTTGTACACCAACTCTTGGTGGTTACAGTATACAACAGTAAACAAAGACAGCTTTAAATATAAAGGCATGCTTTTTAAAGACAAAAATGCATGAATTAACAAGAAATCAAAATTGCTATTATCTATATTATTGGGAAAGATTGAGGGCACAAGGAGAAAGGGATGACAGAGGACGAGGTGGTTGGACAATATTCTCCAAGCTACGAACATAAGTTTGACCAAACTGCGGGAGGCAGTGGAAGACAGAAGTGCCTGGCATGCTCTGGTCCATGGGGTCACGAAGAGTCGGACACGACTAAACAACAACAATATTATTATTACAGTGGTACCTCGGGTTAAGAACTTAATTCATTCTGGAGGTCTGTTCTTAACCTGAAACTGTTCTTAACCTGAAGCACCACTTTAGCTAATGGGGCCTCCTGCTGCTGCCACACCGCCAGAGCACAATTTCTGTTCTCATCCTGAAGCAAAGTTCTTAACCTGAGGTAATATTTCTGGGTTAGCGGAGTCTGTAACCTGAAGCATATGTAACCTGAGGTACCAGTGTATAATGCAACAAACAAAAAGCACACAAACCAGTCAAAGCAACCTGCACAAAATGAAAAAAAATTGCTTGCAGGCTCTTGGTCTTATCGATTTATGTGAAACCGTTTTAGCAAATAGCCCAAATAAAGCTTAAAACTAAGGGTAATATCAGATATAAAGATTTTCTCTAGGCAGGTAGCATCCACTACTATAGGAGTTCAGTCTATGAAGGTGTTTAGTGCACAGTCTAGTCCTGAGCTATAAATTAAATTTCAGGTATTGAAAACAAGTTATGGCCTACAACATATTTGCTCAACCATTCACCTTCTTAGTCTAACATCTAGCAGAAGAGTTGACCATATGGATTCAGGAGGCAACAAGGGGGAAAGTGCCATCTATCTTGAATAAGACAATGGTAATGCCACACTGGAAGACATTATCGTTTGCTAATTGCAAATATTCACTTCTTGAGGAAGCTGCTCAAGGGAGTGGTTGCCATGCAACTCCAGACACTCTTGGATGGATCTGATCACCTGTATTTCAACTTTGCCTGGCTTTGGCAGAGAAACTGCCTCAGTTGTCACAATGGCTGACCTGTAATAAGAGACGGGACAAGGGGAGAGTGACCTGGATCTCTTAAAGCAGCAGTAGAGAACTGAATCTGACCAGCAAGCCACAAAGTTATCTTATCCCACCCCCTTACATCCCAGATTTGATTAGTCATGACCATCCACCTTTCCACCGTCTGGCGTCACAATAGCATCAGGTGATTTTTTTGCCAACTCAGGTCTTGCAGAACATTTTTGCCTACACAGGTCTCACAGAACAGTTTACAAAGCATTATTTTATGAAGTCCCTTGGAAAGGACTTTAAGCATCACAGATCAGCATCTCTCTCTTTGGCGAAACCAGGTATTTTACCTGCCCAGCAGCTGACATAGAGTAGGTGGGAACAGGCAAAATGGCCTAGCAGGCCAAATAAGGAGGTTTGGCAGGCCTAGTTAGACCTGCAGATCATAGGTTCCCTATCTCTCTCTTAGAGGTTTTCTAAGGATGCTCTCCTTCTAGATAGTCTCTATTAGGAATGGGGGAACCACAGTTTTTGCTGCGCCATGTCTTAATAGCATCAATTCCAAAAGGTGTTGCTTGGGAACTTCTGCCAAGCTCCATGGCACTGATGCCACAGGATTCCATTTTATTCCCTATGCTTTTCAAAGTTAATTCAAGGTTAACCTGAATTTTCGGCTTTGGTATCACCATGCAGATGACATTTCACACTCTCTGGTTTAGATTGGTTCTGCTGAGGTAGTAGAAGTTCTGGGAGGGTCTTTTTTGGGGAAGGGGAGATCTGGCCTATGGGTTAGCTACCACTACCTTAGTTCCTTTATGCCTATGTTTCTCTGGGTTCCACCCACTGAGTTTTGCAACTTATTGTAAAACTTCTTGGACATTTTTTATTACAGAGCGGTACACATTGTTTTTGTCTGGTCTTGATTGTCAGTGCTACTTGAAGGTGATACAAGCACCATCAGTGACACTCTCCTGCCCCCACTTCTTGAGAACTGGACTTCCAACCTCAAGGCTAAGGAGAAGGTGGTAGAAAGGCTGGAGAGATTGCAGAGTATCCAAACCATTTAGCCCCCACTTTCCTGTTTTAAACTTGCAACTATGAAGGCAGGGTATGTGAGGCTTGGTTACCAAGGCAAACCAAAGCTATGGAACCATGTTCCCATCCTCTAGCTGTATTTTAAACTTATTCATTTATTTACTTAAATAAATGCATATCCCACCTTTTAGAAAAACCCTTAAGGCGGCAAGTAATATAAAGACAAACATTAATATATATACAGTATTCTAATAAGGCACAGTAAGTCAGTGCAATAATCATAAGTAAAATACTAGATATATAGAGGAAATAAAAAAACTCACCATGACCAAGATAACAGCAAGCCCAACACTATACCAATCTAAAGCCTACTTTGTTGTGTTTGGTGGAGCCTGCTTGGGGTGAGAAAAAAGGAGGGAAAGGTGGTGCATCTGCTCCCCCCTCCATCAATCTGAGAGGGGAAGAGCATTTGGCAGCTTGACTTTGACAGAACAGAACTACACAGAATTTGCCAACAAGGAAGGAAAAAGAGAAATCTCTGAAGGACAGGCAATTCCCTTTCAATAATCTGAGGATGGATATCCGGTAGCTTGCCTATTATGTAGCAACTCTAACCCAATTGATGGGAAGAGGGTACAATTCCCACTTAAAAACTGAGGTATACTATGTAGAATCATAGGAAAAACCTGTAACTGTATGTATGTGTGTATAGATAAAACTTTATTTGGCAGCAATACAGATGTTTTATAACTGAGCTTAAATGCTTTTATTAGATGGTTGTTATAAACCACTGGCAACCTCAACCTTCTTCTAAAATGCCAAGATTATAATATATAATCTATATTATATGGGGGTTATAATCTATTACCATGGAGATATTAATAGAAGAGTATGCATAGGGTTGCTGTACAACAATCCCTTGCAGCCTAAACCAGACCTGCAACATGGGGATTGTTAGCAATTAACAGCATTACAGCATTGATATGTTTCTTATTAGAAACTAGTATTTATTCATATTTTTGTGAAATCAACGGATAAAAAATTGTAAGAGTGAAAACCCTATCTGTAACTTTAGTTCACATAAAAAACATTTTTGCATCCTTTCATCCCATGAGAAGCCACCTGCAACCTCTAAAACCCTCTCTAAATGGTAAGAGGTCTATGCTGAACAGATGTGGGAAGGGGAGGACTACTGGATCCAAGCCCAATTATTCCCACCTTTGCAGCTCACCATTTCCCTTCCCAATTGCTCAGGAGTCCCTTGATCCTCTATTAAGACTTTTAGGGGACACACATAGCTGCAGTGGGAAGGAGGAGATGCAAAACTTTCATTCCATTGATTTCCTTAAGTTATTTTAGGAACCAAGGAAGTATAGAGGTGCCAATAAGAACATAAAAATGAGAACAGTAGATAAAGTAGCCAAGAAACATATCTTAAATAAAAACAAAAAACATAGCAGAATAGGTCAGAGGTCACATGGTGTTTAAAAATAGCAGTGATGGCATCATCCACACATGTGCCTAGGGAAGTAGTGCCTTAATTTGATCACTACCACAAAGACAGCCCTCTATCTAACTACCAACATCCTACATCTCCGCCCTTCCCCCCTTGCTTGTGTGGAGGGGATAACAACAGTGAAAGCCCTGCCAAGATTGCTATAACTGTGACAGGGTATCAAGGATAAATTGTCTATTAATTGGCCTTCAAACGTTATAGAACAGGGAGGTCCAACACGCAGTCCTAGGGCCACATGCAATCCTCAAGGCCGTTCTGGGCAGCCCTCAGCAACATTTGACACCCTTCTCACAGCCCTCCTTCTCAAAGCTGAGTCAGTGAGGCACTGGGCTTTGTGAATGCATGGGGGCTCTGACAGGGTCCTAGAGTCCTCCGGCCTCCTTCCCAAAGCCTAGTTAGCGCTTTCTCAGATTTGGAAAGGAGATGGGAAGGCTCTAGGACCCTGCCAGAGCCTCGCACCTCCTTCCCAAATCCCAGACCTCACTTATCCAGCTTTGGGAAGGCTGCATGAGGGCTGCGGGGGGGGGGGTGTCAAATTTTGGCCTCGCTCCACCCCCCAAGTGCAACAAGGGAGTGTGCAGTCTGTGGGTTCCATGTCAGAGTATTCTTGCGGCCCACTTGGTATGAAAAGTTCAGCTGCCCATGCATACTTTGGCTATGGATTACTATCAAGGAGCATCTTGTATAGGTTTTGAAGGTCGGTTTATAGACATTTTATTCCCATCTTTGAATAAGATGCACCGCTAGTGTTTCCCTCCTAACTTGACTGTTAAAAAAAACAAACCCAAAATGAAGAAGGGGGAGAATTTAGGTTGGTTGCCTTCTCATTCCGCCTACCTACCCAGCTGGCTGGTCTTTGTCCATGCATTAACAGAAAAAACTAATAGTCACACTGTGTTACTGATAGATTTCAACATCATTTGTCAACTCAGATATGCTAACACAAAGCCATAAGCTCTGCCCTAGGAGTGACAATTTACAGCAGTCAAAGTATCATTCTAGGATGAAATACTTTACTAAACAGCATTTCTTACTACAAACTTCTATCCTAAAAACACTTATTTGGAAGCAAGTCGCATTGAATACAATGGATAAATATTCACACATCAGGCTGTGCATAAACTTAGCAATGATGTATGTACACTACATATTTGTTTACTAATTTATGTATTACATCAATCAAGTAACATTATTCTTTGAATCAGTAGTCACATGAGACAACAAGCTCAGCTCCCTATAAAATAGTTTTTTTAAGAAACTGTTTACTGAAAGACCGAGCAAGAGATTCTGATAAATCATTGTTCTTAACCTGAATAAATCTCAATAAATATGATTTCAAAGATACGAATGTTATCAACAAGAAATCTTGTTTATCTTGAACAAGGCATTGTAAAAAATAGTAATGGTGCAATCCCATGCATACTAATTTTGAAGTAACTCATTGAAATGGACTTATCTGAGTGAACATGCATAGGATCAAGCTACACTTCTACACAATGCATAAAAATAAAGTCTTAAATGAGGAATTGAATACAAGCCATGGAAAAGTGCAAAGTCATACTTAAGTGCATTAGTAATACAATAGCTTCCACACATGACATACAGTGCTACCTCGGGTTACCATCACTTTGGGTTACAAACTCCAGTAACCCGGAAGCAGTTGCTCCAGGTTGAGAACTTTGCCCCAGGATGAGAATGGGAATTGCACGGTGGCGGCGCAGTGGCAGTGGGAGGCCCCATTAGCGAAAGTGCACTTCAGGTTAAGAACGGACCTCCGGGATGAATTACGTTCATAACCCGAAGTACTGAAGGTAAAAGGTAAAGGACCCCTGGATGGTTATGTCCAGTCAAAGGCGACTATGGGGTGTGGCGCTCATCTCACTTCAGGCCGAGGTAGCCGGCATTTGTCCACAGACAGCTTTCGGGGTCATGTAGCCAGCATGACTAAACTGCTTCTGGTGCAGCAGAACACCGGGACAAAAGCCAGAGCGCACAGAAATGCCATTTACCTTTATGCCATAGCAGTACCTATTTATCTACTGGTATGCTTTAGAACTGCTATGTTAGCAGAAGCTGGGACAGAGCAACAGAAGCTCACCCCATCGTGCGGATTCGAACCGCTGACCTTCTGATCAGCAAGCCCAAGAGGCTAGGTGGTTTAGACCACAGCACCACCCGCATCCCACCATGACATACTATACATTAGAAAGATTTGACCATAATACTGTTAGAAGAGAATGATACAGAAAAGTTAGTCATTATAAAAACTTGCAGTATTAATGTGGCACATAGAAATAAGAAAGGAAGAGCAATCCAACCCCTGATCATGCCAGGTCTGTGGTTGTATTTTTTTTAAAAAAATATTTTTATTCAGGTTTTTTGTGAGTCAGCCTCTCATCCTCACCAGTCTTTCCCTTCCATCCGTTGAATGAGTGGGTGGGTGGCCTACTGGCAGAGCCCAGCGGACCCCACCCCCTCAAAAGGCTCTTTTTGAGAGCAAGGGAAAACCAACATGTAATCCGCTCGATCCCAAACCAATCTCACTGCCACCACACAATGGCATCTGATCTGATGTGGACACAACTGTCCTGCCCCCCTTTCCAGCATGGGCCACTCCATCAGCAATAGGAGCATAGATTGCACCCCAATACACTACAATGTGGTCAGTATTAACAAGCATAGTTAAAAATAAAGGAAATAAAAGAAAATGAAACTAAATAAATAAAAAAGTAAAAAGCTACTACAGGACTTTATACATTTTTTAAAAGCATTGACTCAATTTTTACTTAATTCCAAAATATAAAATTTAATCAGTGGCCTAGGGTATCTCTGCAACAGGAATCCAATCTAAAATTGACTTACTAAGGTTCTGCTTGAGGAAGTAAAGGTAAAGGTACCCCTGCCCGTACGGGCCAGTCTTGCCAGACTCTAGGGTTGTGCGCTCATCTCACTCTATAGGCCGGGAGCCAGCGCTGTCCGCAGACACCTCCGGGTCACGTGGCCAGCGTGACAAGCTGCATCTGGCAAGCCAGCGCAGCACACGGAACGTGGAACGTCGTTTACCTTCCCGCTGGTAAGCGGTACCTATTTATCTACTTGCACCAGGGGGTGCTTTCGAACTGCTAGGTTGGCAGGCGCTGGGACCGAACAACGGGAGCGCACCCCGCCGCGGGGATTCAAACCACACGTCAAATCCCAAAGGTTGCATAATTCAAGCCTACTACAAACACTTTCCTTAGTAAGACACCTAATCTTAATTACCCCTCTTCACTGAGAGTAAGCAACATACAATGCAGTAGGACTTACTTCTGAGTAGACATACGATTGGGGGGTGGGACCTAAGCCATGAGCCAGAGTCCTTGTTTCAAATCCAGCTACTTGACTTAAAGATACTATTTGTCAGCAGTAATATGAAGACAACAATTCTACCTACCTTAAAAGATTGTTGTAAAGATCAATAATGTACTTTGAACATTAAAGCACTATGTATATATTTAAAAATATATACATATCAGATATAATTAATGTTATAAGCAACTACAGATATTTAGCATTTAAATTTGCTTTTTCCAAGTACTAAATTTGAGACTTTATTGAAAGTCTAATAATTAAACACTATGCCACTAAAATTCTGTTCATTTTTATTCAGAAGTAAGTGCCATTAAGTTCAAAGGTTTAGTCCCTACCCCAGGTAGGTATGCAACCTATGCAACTTATGGCTGTTTTGAGCTAACTTAGGAGCTTTGCCTCCACCATTCACCCAAAACAGCATTCTGTGGGAGGGGGCAGCGGGGAGAGGCAGGGAAGACACAGAAACTCACATAACCTTTTCTTCACAAAAGAATGCAATTATTATATGACGAATTGTATTATTTTTAAAAGTCATTTCATCACATAAGCTAAGGCAAGGAAAAGAGCTCCTAAACTAAGCCCTCACCAAAAAGGAGAAAGCAGAAGAGATAATATATATGTGTGTGCATGTGTGCATTTGTGTAAATGTTGCCCAAATTTCACCTTATACCAATGAGTTTATATAACAATTGTTGATTTCATTCTAAGTGCCTCATATAGGAGCAATCTTTAAAAACTGCCAGCAGCTACAATATATATGTACAAGTAGAAAAAGCAGGCCAGGGGTTTTGAACCTTTCCAACAGAAGGTAGAAGACATGAGCAACTGAAAATTAAACATTTCATTCAATCCTGTTCTTTCAAAACTTCAAATTTAATTTGCAATAGGGCTGTTGAGTAATTAAAGGGCTGTTTTTATTTTTATTTTAGTATGTTGTCTGCTTTTGATAATTAAAACTATAATTACAGTATTTCAGTCATGGATGCATACATTGAGTATGTTTAACAAATACAATGTTTATCTTGACCAGATAAATAGAATATCGTTTTTGAAAATTTCAAACACATTGCCCTGTATAAGCAATGCACACACATATCCTGCATTATTATAAAGCCCAACCCTTTCACAAGAAATAGCTTCAGACAAATTATTTTTAAATTTTTTTAGCGAAGAACAGAGATTACTCAATTATACTTTCAATTCTACTGGGTCTGTTAGTTGACCACATTGTGATGGACACAGATGCTGTACTACAGAGCAAAGACATGCAATGGCACCATAAGGGGAATCCCAGAGCCTATCTTACAGAGGGAATTTTTTAACGGAGCTTCATCAGGCTTTTGCTATTACATTCAGCTTCCTTCTAAGGCTGCATGTACCATTCGCAGCAATCTTTGACACCTTTACTTTAAAAAAACCTATCACAAAAGATGGGGGGGGGGAGAGAGAACTGAAGCCAACCTGTGATGTGTAAGAATTAACATTCCCCCACATCTGTGCCTATTCAAATACACATCCTCACAGGGAGCCAAGGGAAAGGTGCACAAAACCTTGTATGTCAAGCACCCAGAGGTAAAGCATGGCATAGAATGGGGCTTTCAGCCCAAATTGCAATTTTTACTAACAGGACATGGAAGGAAAAGCCACAGCACAGAACATGAGTCTGCAGCGCAATTGCATACATAATATTGCTCACACCTAACTCATTGGGGGAGAAGAGATGGGGGGGGGGGGGAGAGAGAGAGAGAGAGAGAGAGAGAGAGAGAAGAAAGCCACATGTATGACATACCAGAAGAATAAAAATAGGCAAGGAGGAGCAGCGAAGGAGGAAAAGCTGCCTGGGTTTTTCAAAGCACCACGAGAATGCCAAGCACATAAAAGCAGCCCGGCGAGATGGATCATGCCGAGGTCTCCAACGCCACCATCACTCCCAGTACAACATATTAATGGATGCGGGGATCTGGCAAGCCCTAGGTCTTGCTGCTGCTGCTGCTGGAGACAGAGGCGGTGGCGGCTGCACTTGTGGGGTGGCGATGGTGGCAGGGAAAATACCCCTAACAGCAACCACCAGAATACCCCCCCCCCTTTAAAAAGAAGCAGCAGCCCTGTGGGGAAATGGATGGTGAGGGGAGGGGAAATGCCCAATGGGACTTGCGCTTCGGTTGGGGAAAGGCAACAGCAGGAAGGGAATTTGGAGGTGGAGGGGTCTGAGGGGGGGGAGGGAGAGAGAGAAGAGAGAGGCTAGGAAGTAGGCGGCATCTGTGGCAACTACGGCGTGTTCTGGGGGGCTGAGGGCTGTGGGTGGGATTTGAAAAAGGGGGGGGCGGTTATGCGAAGGAGGAGGAGGAGGCGAGGGAGGCTGAGGGGAAACTGCAATGTGGGCGACAGGTGGGGCAGGTAAACGCCTCCACTCCCGAGTGCCCGCGGCTTACCGGGCCTCGCATCCCCCGCCGCTCCGTCCCTCAGCGCTGCTGCTGCTGCCGCTATCGCCGCCGCCGCCACTGCCTCCCTGGCGCCGCCTTCGTTATTGCCCGCCCGCGTGGAAAAAAAAGAGAAAATTTCCTCCCCGCACTTGCCTCACGCCTTCCTCTCTCTGCCTCGCAGCTCGCTCGCTTCGTTCTCAGCCAAACCCGCTACCCGCTTGCAAGGCTTGGAGGGAGGTGTTTACCGACACGGGCCTTGCCTCCTCCCCTTGCCTACCGCCCGCGCTCTCGTTTGGTCCACTGACACTCACCCCCGCCAATGGGAAAGGAGCACGGGGCGGAGGAGGCCACGCCCCTAGCCCCATGGGAACCAATGGGGCTAGGCGCCCGCCTCCTTCCCCCGCCCCCCCACACCGCGCTCGCTTTGCGCCACGGTGGGCTGGAGATGGGCGGGGGTCTCCGCGGCCTTCGCCGCCGTGGCTCCACCCCCACGCCCGCCTTTTCCTCGCGGTTTGACCCCGCCCACCGCACGCCCAGGCTCGGTTGGCTTTGCAGTTCCCGAGCAACCACAGGGGCCGTGATGGAGACGGAGGCGGCGGCGGCGGCGGTGGCTAATGCTGCTGCTTTTACCTCTGCTGCCGCCGCCGCTGCCTGGCAGCTGGAGCCGAGAGAGGGAGAAATGGAGGGGGGAGGGGGCTGGTAGCAGCAGGGGAGTCGTGACTGGGAAGTAGCAGCTGCTGCTGCCAAGGAGAGAGGAAGGGGGGGGAGAGGGGCAGGGAGGGGGGCTGGGTGCTCGTGAGGGAGGCATAAGCAGCACCAGCAGCTGGTGCTGTCATGACTAAGCAGCGTATGTGACACAGGCAGAAACAGGTGGGGGCTCAAAACAGGCAGGGGAGAAGAATATATATATATATATTCATCTTGTTCGTCGCTCCCTAGCACGGATTTCCCTCAGGGTGGATGCTCTTTCGTCCCTCTCCCCACTCCATTTTATGACTACTGTTGCATGTGCCAGGGAGGTGCACGGGGGAGGGGGAGGCGCCAAGGATGCAACGTGCAGGAAACTGCTAAGCATGTTTGCAGTGTAGGTCAGTAATATGCACAGGCTTTCCTCCTTAATGCGTCCTTTCTTGGTGGATTCCGCCCCCCCCCCCCGTCCAGTAGCTCGCAAACAGGGCTGTGTATATATTATGCAGATAGATCATTCTTGCGCGCGCGCCCCTCCCCATTTGGATCGAAGCTGGTCGTGGGTGTGCAGTATTACTTCGTAAGAAACGACAGGATAGGTACACTGTCAGTATGGATTGTGGCAAACCGTGGTGTGTGCATCACTTCCCAAACCGGTGGTGGGAGGAGGAGCATGCTGGATGACAACGTGTACAAAGCCCTAGTACCAGATATCAGTACACTTAATTGTAAACCCATTAACTAGGAAGTTAAGTCACATTGATTTCATAAACAGTGGAAATTAATTTTGGGTCAGGATACTTAGGTTTCCAGTCATTAACTCCCCTATTTATTGTAATAGGCGTTTTGTTACTTACTTCAACTGAAGCAAGATTGACCTTTGAGGATGTAATCCTCAAAACATTTCTTTGGAAACAACTCCTGTTCAACACAGTACTCTGAAAAAAGTCTGCAATCTCCTTACCTGAAAGCAACTATCACTGAATATCCTCCTTTATTCAAGTATATCCTCCTTTATTCAAGTAGTTTGTGGGTTCGACATCCAAAATGTTCAGATAATTGGAATATTAGATTGTGAGAATTATAAGGGCACATGCTGGATTTGTGTATTCTGGATACAATGCATGAGCTATAGTGTCTCCCCCAAGTTAGATAACTAGAACATTTACCTCACCATCACCAATAAAATAAATTATGCAATTCTTATGCAGTATATCCAGAGGACTCGCATGATACATGATCATATCAATTTAAGTCTGCATGTGTCCGAATGCTTCAGTATGGGACAGTTCCACACAAGTTGCTGAAAGGCAGCCTTTGCCAAGCTTGCATTCTCCAGATGTTTGGGGCTACAACTTCCACCAGCCTGGTCAAAGTTGCAGTTAAAACATCTGGAGAGCACCAGCTTGTCAAAGACAATTTTAAGAGCATAAAGAGAGCAGGGACTGGGTCAAAGATCCAGTTTGGTATTTGTGTACACACAACACACACACAGGCTGGGAGCCTCAATGGTGTCCCTCTGGAGGCTTCACCTGAGGCAAAAAAACCCAACCCCAGCTTGCCCCCCACCCCCGGCACTGCAGAGAGTCCTGCTGAGTCCTGTTTCCTCTTGTGACTAGCCAAATGCCTCTGGGGAATCCACAAAAGAAAATGAGGGCAATACCACCCACCCGTATTTTTCCAGCAACTGGTTGTGCGAGCTCTCATGGAAATAATGGAAACAGCAGGCCATCTAGTCTAGCTAATTGCAGCAAGATAGTATCTGCCTTCTAGCAAGCCAAAACCAAGGCACATCACAACTGCAAACCTAACCATACTTACTAGGAAGGCCTACTGAACTCAGTAGGTATTCTGAATGTGTATACTTAGGTTTGAGCAGTAAGGTGCTTACAGAGAACAGTACTGCAATTACTGATTGCCTGTGTAAGCTTTGTAAGGTGCCATGTACATGGTGGGCGCTGTATAAATAGTGATGATGATAACGATGGCAGGTAGCCAAGCCACACACTAAGGCAACCCAAGAAAAACAAAACACAGGTGCTTTCTCATGTGACCTAGGGCAACATTCCATGGATCTGGATCACAGCCATGGATATCAAATG
The DNA here is from genome assembly GCF_964106915.1 of Podarcis gaigeae. Lineage (NCBI taxonomy): Eukaryota > Metazoa > Chordata > Lepidosauria > Squamata > Lacertidae > Podarcis > Podarcis gaigeae. Next base: position 42,737,229 of record NC_139677.1, on the reverse strand, counting down.
TGTTTCTAAGACTTCAATCCTAGGCACACTTATCTAGGAATATGCCCCTATGAACACTTACCTGCTGGGAACAACTCAATGTGGCTTCCTACTATGTAGATGTGTATTGTATTGCACTCCCACATGAGTAAAAGAATGCTGCCAAAAAACATTTAAACACAATCCACTTTGGGTATACCACCTGCCAGGATACCTATAACATAGTCTTCATAATTTTAGCGTAGATTCTATGTGTGTAGGAAGGCTTTCAAGCACAGGTGTCCACAGGGGGAGGGGAATTGGTCTCCTTGGATGAACCATAATCCCTAGGTTCCCAGCTTTCATTTATTTTAGAAAAGAACAAGTTTCTATCACTTGTAAAACCTGAGATATAAGGCAAAAGGTACAGATACTACTCTCACGTGTTTGTGTGAAATTGGCATGATCCTCCCTTTTAGCATTTACTTACCTGCCCCCACCCAAAAAACTACCTTCAGATGCTCATCCTTGCAAAATATCTAAAACTAATAATAAGAGGAATGTAGAGGTACATTCTCATATGCTTTAACATGCAATACACTTATTTTAATCATACCTTTGGGCTCTTTCATAAACTACATTCATAATGCATTTTTTTGTCTCTCGTGTACATTAATTTTGAATTTTTCTATGTGTGTGACATGGTACATACTGGGAACTGTCATTTTTGGATTAGATTAAATAACAGAGCCTGGAAAATTAGGTCTTAAATTCAAAATGTCTGTATGTGTGTTCTGTGATCAGTCTTAAAGATGTGTATTATTGTGGGAAAGATGCATAACAGCTATAAACCTGTGTGTGTATATTCTCTCCTACACCAGAAAATTGTGTTGATAGTACAATTAAGAATACAAATACACTAACTTTTAGTATGTACAACAGAGTGACACGCTTATGAAAAGCTACAGGAAATGCAAATAGCAATTTGAACATCATTATCAAACCACCCCTGGTTGTATTCAAGGATTCTATAATCTAAAATAGGCATAGGCAAACTCAGCCCTCCATTTGTTTTGGGACTACAACTCCCATCACCCCTAGCTAACAGGACTGGTGGTCAGGGATGATGGGAATTGTAGTCTCAAAACATCTGGAGATCCAAGTTTGCCTGTGCCTGATCTAAAAGGAACTACAGCCTAACAGGAGAAACAGAACAAGCTCACTCTGCAAGCCAAGTCACTCTTACCTTTGGTTCCTACCTTTGTCTCTTAACAAGGCATCAAACAAAAATATGAAACCTCTTAGTGGCTGCAGTGGCTTCTGGTTGCCAAAACAGAAGGTCCCAGCTGCTTTTCAGGCACAAAGAAGTACCATCTCTGCTCATCACTCTCGTGATACAGCATCTTTTTTTCTTTTCTTTTACTAAAGAGAACCACAAAATCTCTGTCCTTGTTTCCACCAGCCAAAACTGAAAGGCAGTACGTACACTGTCATGATGATGTGTGAGTGGCAGTTCTCCTCTTGCCTGATGCACAGGGACAGGAGATCATTAGAGGGGTACCTTGGGCCATAGCTACTTACAGGTGCTTTGAGGATGAAGAGCTACTCTGGCTACCAGTGGCTTCTTCCAATGGGATGACCTACTGAAAGGCATATACTAGGACATAGACTAATCCATCTTGGCTGGAACTCTGCTACAACTCTAGAGCACGCTGTATGTGGCTTAATGGTTAATCCAGACTCAACCAATATGTCTGAACTTATTTTTGCAGTTTGCACATTTCGTGTGTGTGTAAGGATGTCGTCACACTGCAGTTTGCATGGCCACCAAACTGCAATATGCCACTTGAACAGCAGGTGGGCAGGAAAGTGAACAAGCAGCTCAGAGAGGCTTTTCTCTCCCATCTCCCACAGCAGCTGCGAGGTGTAATGGGAGAGGGAGGATGGTGACTTGGAGAAGCTCCAAGGAAAGGTGAGGTGGTTTGGCTGAGCTTTATGATCAGGGGAATAGTTTTGGAGAGGGAGTGGGGTGGGCAGTGTGGGCAAGTCAAGCGAGCAGAAGCAGCAGCCCTGTGTGTGTGTAAATAAAGGCCTGCTGAGAACAGCACAGTATTATGAAAGTACTTTAATCAAAGAACTCCAATTAGATGTCTATTTTGCACGGGTGTAAAAATAATTACATAAGAAGCATTTTTAAGGATCATAGCCATTGCTGCATGTGAAATCATTCTTAAATGCATGAGATCAATGGAGTTTTGTATGAATAAAAACAGCAGGACTTGGCACAAAGACAACACCAAACTAGTCATTATTCGTTCTCACTGTTTCTTTTTCTTCTCGGTACCTCACAATAAAACAAAAAGCAACTCCATAGCTTTTATTTCTCTGGACTAGCATACCTCAGTTCGAAGGGTTACAGTTTTGGGAATTGTTTTCTTTGTTGTTTTTAAAAGATAGCTTTCACAGAAAAACTAATAAAAGCTGCACTAATTTTATATTTGTACTTCATACATGCTGTACTCTGAAGTTTAAGTTCTTTACTAAACCACTGGAACAAACTGGCAATGTTTTATTGAAAGTCGGTTAAGGTATATAATATGCATACATTAAATATTCAGACGTCAAACTGCTTTTATGCACTGTTCATAAACGAGTTCAGTTCACTTTGACACCATAGAACAAATGTATTTCATCTGCTGGAAATTTACATTCAAATCAAAACATTCTGATTTTATCTTATTGTTAGGACCAAAATTGCCTATTTTATTTCCATGTGTAGCATCACATAACCTAAGCTACGTGAATCAGTCCATGCCTGCCTATTGCTCTCTTGGTGGTATTGGCTAGGAAGCACAGCCAAACCAGCACACAATCTACAGCTGAATAGGGACAAAAATGGGACATAACCTTACAGTCCCTGGGGCCATAGGACAGAGCAGAAAGCTAAATCTGTGAGCAGGAGAAATGGGTCTGTGCTCACACTTCAGTTTACTGCTCATTCACTGCATTTCTAGTGCGAGGTTTTCAATGTTCATATGATGTTCTGCAAAATGCAAACGTATCTTGCATTGTTTATAAAATACTACAGTTTGTTGTGTTTCTCAAACCAGCTTCAGATTGTTTGGAGTCCTTAAGCCATTGCTAATTCATCTCAAACTGAGTTGTGAACACCTTTGCATAGGGGATGGACATTCCCAACCACCAATGCCCCCTTTAGTGTACACAGAAACAAATCTGACACTAATGAAACGGTGCTGATGTGAACAGCTGGGGAGAACATGCAGAGAAACACACTGGGTGAAGATGACCACTTCCCTGTGCCCTAAAGCAGTGGTTCCCAATTAGCTAAGTACTATGAACACCCTTTTTTTTCAAAAGCCAAGCCATGTACCCCCTACTTTTGAAAATTTTGACATCTCTGTGATAGTTTTCGTTATGTGAGTGGTGCTACGGACCTCCTGGGTGGGTTATGTGGACACCCTGGGGTCCGCGGACCACCAATTGGGAAGCACTACTTTCAAGTGTTAATGTGAAATAAAATTACAGTGATACCTCTGGTTATGTACTTAATTCGTTCCGGAGGTCCGTTCTTAACCTGAAACTGTTCTTAACCTGAAGCACCACTTTAGCTAATGGGGCCTCCCGCTGCTGCCGCACCGCCGGAGCACGATTTCTGTTCTCATCCTGAAGCAAAGTTCTTAACCTGAAGCACTATTTCTGGGTTAGCGGAGTCTGTAACCTGAAGCGTATGTAACCCGAGGTACCACTGTACTATAAAAAATAGTGTTAACGTAAACACACCCCTAGTCTGGAAAGTGCTGTCAGTGCCCCAATGCATTGCCCTCTCCCAATGCTGCATTTACCCAATGAATAATTTCTAGTGTTCCATCATCAAAACATGATGGGGAGTCAGGAAGAATGGCTTGGGAGAGTGGGGTAGGAAATTGCCAGTCCTCAGCACCTGCAGCTCCCTTATTTTGCCTGATAACATGCCAGTCCTGTTTGCAGAAGCCACAGTTTCCCGTATTCAGGGTAAATGAGAAACTTCAATTTGTTTAAAACTATTGTGAAAACCTTCAGTTTTTCAACATGCAATGGAGGAAGACAATGAGTCTCATTGCAGCTGGTGCACATAACGTTAAACCATCATTTAGTTGGGCCTCAAGAGTACAGACTTCCCAGTTCTTACACCTTACTAACTATTCATACTGTATATACTATTGTTGTACTGTGTATTTTGGGTCTATGGACGGCAATAAACCTGTGTGTGTGGCTTCCCAGAGGATAGTGAAAGCTAATTGTGATTATGTCCTATTGAAACAAAATATATTCACATTCTAAGTGATGGAGAGAAAGTTGAAGTAAATAAGTTTGTCTAGATTCATGAATGAAATAAAATTAACCTATGCTTTGGTTTATAAGCCAAGTTTGCTCCATGAATAAATGTTAATTGTTTTTCTTAATTTTACTTCCGAAACATCAAATCAGAATCCCTTCTCAGGGCTTCAACTTGGAAATTCCAAATGTTGACCTTACATAAGGAATTCATTTCCCTACCCTGCAAGTAATCTACTATTGTTAAGATGTTGGGGAACATTTATAAATAAATATAGAAATTCAACCTGGCACACTGAAAATGCTCTTTAAATACACATAACAGCTAGACACATATCTTCCCATTCCTTGCCAAACAGTATTCTGTGCCTGGCCTGTGTTACAGTGACATCTGTTGAATGAAAATGGAAGGTGCATTAAAGTGACTTGAGGAAAGTGCTCCACACTTACTTTTTGAAAACCATAAATGCACCATAGTGACCTAAATGTCCCAATTCCACATTGCCTACGGAGAATATTACATAATAAAAACCTAAATAGAAATTTTGGCAATCATTTTGTGCTATTGTATCAGATTCTATTTGGAGGAAACTCTAGCATAATTTCTCAGAAAACAATCCCTGAATTTGGTGGATCTTACTGCTCATAAGTAAGTGTGCACAGGACTGCAATCTGAGGATGGGGACATAAGAGCAATCGTGCTGGAACAAGCCAAATGTCTATCTGGTCTAGTATTCTACAGTGGACAAACAAATGATTCTGGAAAGTCCTTAGGCAGGGTTTAAAGTTAATAGTTCTTTCCCGATGCAGCTCCCCAGCAGCTGGTGCACAGAAATAAATACTGCTGCATAGGTGTGTGTAGTAGCACATTTCATCAGGGTGTGAACCCAGGGTTGTTGTTTTTAAGACGAATGTTTATTGCATGCATACTCATACATATTCACAAAGGACATTATTTTTTATTAATCAAACTACAGGAACTAAAACTTCACTAAACTTATTTTTTAATTAACAATTAACTTTACTTTAAAAATAAAAACTTGAAATACTTAAAATGATTTTTATTTTTTTTAAATTATTATCATTATTATTATTCTGCTGTAACTAGGCATTGTTGTTTAGTCGTTTAGTCGTGTCCGACTCTTCGTGACCCCATGGACCAGAGTACGCCAGGCACTCCTGTCTTCCACTGCCTCCCTCAGTTTCGTCAAACTTATGTTAGTAGCTTTGAGAATACTGTCCAACCATCTCGTCCTCTGTCGTCCCCTTCTCCTCGTGCCCTCCATCTTTCCCAACATCAGGGTCTTTTCCAGGGAGTCTTCTCTTCTCATGAGGTAGCCAAAGTATTGGAGCCTCAGCTTCACAATCTGTCCTTCCAGTGAGCACTCAGGGCTGATTTCCTTAAGAATGGAGAGGTTTGATCTTCTTGCAGTCCATGGGACTCTCAAGAGTCTCCTCCAGCACCATAATTCAAAAGCATCAATTCTTTGGCGATCAGCCTTCTTTATGGTCCAGCTCTCACTTCCATATATCACTACTGGGAAAACCATAGCTTTAACTATATACAAAGATAATTTTCATGATCTTTAAGCAGATAATGAGCTAAGCCATATTGACCAAAAATGATTAAGGTTTACCTTATGATACGATACAATAATCTTTATTGTCATTGCCCCACAGAGAATAACGAAATTGAAAAAATCTACATCAGACATTCAAAAACCAACAAGTCTGCTATCCCAGCTATCTCAGCCTGGTTAACCCCCTAAAAACTCTGATACCCCATAATTAAACACAATATACTCCCACAGAGACTGCCTTACACTGCATTTAAAACCAAAATGGCATTTGGATAAAAACTGTCTCTCAGGCGGCTAGTCCTAGTCTTTATAACCCTGTACCTTCTTCCAGATGGTTTCTTCATCTTCCTGACTTAGAGAATGAGATGCAGTTTAGCAGGTGTGAGCGAATGATGGAAAGTGGATCACAGATAGAGACAGAGCCATGGGACAGAGACAGGTGCAGGTAGAAGAAAAAGGCTGGAATGGAAATGCAACATCTGTGCTGCTTCCGGAGACAGATGCAGGAAGGAGCTGCAGATCCATTCCAGCCATTTTATTCTGCTTGCTTCTTTTTCTCTGTTTGCTTCCCTGCTCCTTTCCATCGTCATTGCTCCCCCACCCCTGCTTCCCTACAGATTGTGGCAGCTGAGGGAGTCAGGCTGATGCTCCTCCTTGCCATTAGGGCATGCCTCCATGGATCAGTTTCATCCTGTTTCAAATGTGGATTATATAACTGCTAATCAATTACTCTGGAAACTTCAAGGTTAGATTACTGCAACGCGTTATATGTGGGTCTGTTTCTGAAGACTGTTCAGAAACTTCAGCTAGTGCAGAATTTGGGAGCAAGGTTGTTCACTGAGGCAGAATGGCTTGAACATATTACACTGATCCTGGTCTGTCTGCACACTGGCTGACAATTAGTTTCTGGGCCCAATTCAAAGTGCTGGTCTTGACCTATAAAGCTTTAAATGGCTCAGGACCGTAATACCTCAAGGACTGCCTCCCTCTAGATGAACTGACCTGGACCTTGCAATCATCATCTGAGGCCCTTGTCTTGAAGCACAACTTAATCTCCAAAGTGGCTTTTAAACCATGTATAGTACTCTGAACTTCTTAGAGGAAAGAAGTTCTCTCCCTTCACAATGCCTAATCAGGATTACATAGGGACACGGGTGGCACTGTGGTTTAAGCCTTTGGGCTTGCCAATCAGAAGATCGGCAGTTCGAATCCCCATGATGGAGTGAGCTCCTGTTGCTCTGTCCCAGCTCCTGCCAACCTAGCAGTTGGAAACCATACCAGTGCAAGTAGATAAATAGGTACGGTTGCAGTGGGAATGTAAACAGCGTTTCTGTGCACTCTGGTTTTCTTCATGGTGTTCCATTGCGCCAGTAGCAGTTTAATCCTTTTGGCCACATGACCCGGAAAGCTGTCTGTGGACAAACGCCAGCTCCCTCAGCCTGAAAGCAAGATGAGCACCGCAACCCCATAGTCACCTTTGACTGGACTTAACCGTTCAGGGGTTCTTTACCTTTACCTCTTTTTTACATAGAAGGTAGTAAACTACTGCTAAAATGGATACATGAATTATTTGATACAAATTAATTAGGGTACACATGCGCGCGCGAACACACACACAGTCTTATAATAGCTCCTGAATATGTTGCACTCACAAACATAGAATCACAACAGTTATAACATTTTGCATTTCTCATAAAACAAATGTACCCAATGAGGAACTGCAAGGACATGGGAAATGTTATCATTTGAAAACAATGCACAGTGTAAAAGGCCAAAAGATACCGGTAATTTCTTTTTATGGAGTCTTACTTATGCCATAGAGCTGCAAGTTTCACAGAATGTTTTACATACAGCCTGTGATTAAAAGAGACAGGTGCATTTTAACTACTCACTGTGCCAGTCTATCAAGCCTATTATTCTTTGCTAGTACTTTGCGAACTTTTAATAATAATTTTTATTTATACCCTGCCCTCCCCAGCCAAGGCCGGGCTCAGAGCAGCTTACACGCAATAATAAAAACAAGTTGAATGATTACAACTTAAAAACAAAATTAAAATACAACATTAAAATATTGAAACATTAAAATATTAAAAATGTAGCCTCATCGCAGGAGAGAAGGAAAGGAAAAAAGAAAGAGAAGGAGGGAATCAAATTGGCTCCAAGCCAAAGGCCAGGCGGAACAACTCTGTCTTACAGGCCCTGCGGAAAGAAATCAGATCCTGCAGGGCCCTGGTCTCATGAGGCAGAACGTTCCACCAGACCGGAGCCAGAGTTGAAAAGGCCCTGGCTCTGGTTGAAGCCAATCTAACTTCCTTAGGGCCCAGGACCACTAGGGTGTTGCTATTTATGGCCCTTGAGGCTCTCTGTGGGGCATACCGGGAGAGGCGGTCCCGTAGGTACGAGGGTCCTAGGCCGTGAAGGGCTTTAAAGGTCAAAAGCAGCGCCTTAAATCTGACCCTGTACTCTACCGGGAGCCAGTGCAGTTTGAAAAGCACTGGGTGAATATGCTCCCGTGGCAAAGACCCCGTGAGGAGCCTCGCTGCAGCATTCTGCACCCGCTGGAGTTTCTGGGTCAGCTTCAAGGGCAGCCCTGCGTAGAGCGAATTACAGTAGTCAAGCCTGGAGATGACCGTCGCATGGATCACTGTGGCCAGGTCGGGGCGGGAAAGGTAAGGGACCAACTGCTTGATGCGGCGAAGGTGGGAAAATGTCACCTTGGCTGTTGCTGTAACTTGTGCCTCCATGGAAAGGGAGGCTTCAAGGATTACACCCAAACTCTTAACGGAAGGCAATTGGGCCCCCGCAAGAGAAGGCAGTTGGTTCCTCATTCTCATGCCATCCCTACCCAGCCATAGGACCTCTGTCTTCGAAGGATTTAGTTTCAATAGGCTCCCACAAAACCATCCAGCCACATTTTAAGCATTACTTGGAATAATTTTAGCCCACAGTTGATTGCCCACCCCAAAATTACATTCTGAAACAAAATGAAAACTTTAATGCCTTTTATCAATTGCAAATTCATTTCCTTAACTGTAGCATCAGTGCTAAGAATTATGAGACAAATTCCCATTATGCTTTGGGGTTGTTGTCGTTGTTTTTTTTTAAATAAAACACCACACACACCTTAAAATACACATTTTAAAAAATCATAATATTTTCCATTCCTTAGGCAAGGCAGTCTGAAGAAATGAGAAGGTTTTCTGGGTTACAATCTAGGGTACAGTTACATGTGCTTAAATTCTATTGAATGCAACAGGGTTTACACATATAGAACACTGGATTGATACCGGGGGGGGGGGTTGAGGATTGAAAAGTGAATAAATCTTGTTAAATATAATAAATGAATGGAACAAAGAATTCTAAGATGCACTGCATTCTTCAACACATGCTTTAGAAGGCAATCTCACTAAGTTGTTAGTTTCAGTTTTTTGTTTTGGCACAATAATATATCATGCACTGAGTACCTTCAATTGTGTGCCTAGGACTGCTGAAGCACCAGCTGATATTAGCTTAAGGCTGTTCCTTGTAGATGTTTCAGCATGGGCAAACACTTACACTACAGCAGCATTTGATATGCAGCAAACCAAGAAAGAATGGTTTCCAATAGAAACCATGGGTGGTCTTGTTAGGAGCTACAGCTTGGAAGATCTCCAAAATTATTCTGGACACTTGTAAGATGGTGCCCTTTATACTTATCCTGAGAACTGCTACTGTTTTGGGGACAGAGGAAGGATCAACTGCAACACCAGCATTAGGAGATGATTTGATAGATTGTTTCCGTTTATTTCTATGCTGTCGCTTTTCTACGGTGAGGTGTGCCCATACTGGTTTGAGAGACATTCACTTATCAAAAGTACTGGGGTGGGGGAGAGAAGTCAATTTATAAAGAACAAAACAAAACAAAACAGGACAAAGCCAACCATTAGCAGCCATAGAATATATTCAATATTATAAAAAAAAATAAGCTAGACTTAAATTCAGAAGTACAAACGAAAATGAAACTTTTAAGAAAACTAGTTCCAACTGCTGGTGCAGGTCACATTTCACTCCAAGGAGCTTCAGCAGCCTGGCTTCAATATTGTTCAGATAAATGCCCCCCTACCAATTATAATTAATGCTCTTAGCACACGGTCAGAGCCATAGGGTGGTTCAGCTTACTATCTCTTTGGAAAGCAGTGGTTAAATTTCTTCAGACCAAAATTTGCATTGATTTATGGCCAGTCCTCCAGATGATGCACGTCAAAGGTGGAACATGGCCAACTTTAATTATTTTTCAGGACAAATTGGAGGTGGGATCACAAAATAAAAATAAAAATGGGGCATCACCAAATCACAGAGGAGACCCACAAGAGTAGGAGAGAGAGTGAATATTAGACAAATTGGGGTGGGGGATGGAGGTAGAAGCTTGGAAGGCCACAAGAAAACTTTTGGCATTATAGTATTGCAGCAGGGGACCTACCATAGGAGCAGTCAATGGGTGGGATTCACCTAACATGTCTCATCAGCAGAAGCCCTGTGCAAGGACTTCCACCTGTGCAATGAGACTTCCCCACCTCTCTCCTGTCCCTGCACCACCCACACCCGTTGGGAGAATTCCCAGAACACCACATGGGAATGTTGGAGAGATGGAACCATTCCAACTGGCAAGCTGCAATTCTTCTGCATGTGGAATGTTCAGAAACATGTGGTGCTGAATTCCACTGAATGTTTTTATATACAGTGGTACCTCAGGTTAAGTACTTAATTCGTTCCGGAGGTCCGTACTTAACCTGAAACTGTTCTTAACCTGAAACACCACTTTAGCTAACGGGCCTCCTGCTGCTGCTGCGCCACCAGAGACCGATTTCTGTTCTCATCGTGAAGCAAAGTTCTTAACCTGAAGCACTATTTTTGGGTTGGCGGAGTCTGTAACCTGAAGCGTATGTAACCTGAAGCATATGTAACCTGAGGTACCACTGTATTTTAAAAATGCAAAATCAGGGTGGAGACCATAAAAAGGTGCTTGGGAGGCTGGATGCAGCCTGTGGGCTGCAGACTAACCACCTCAGCTTTAGGAGAGAGAGGTAAAGCAGATCCCTGGCGCATATGTGCTGACTTAAACATGAAAGTGGCCATTTAGAGCCCATTGAGTAGTACTTCCCAAGTAGGCCGTCTGTCAATGTTGCACCAAGCACACAAGGCTTTTAGTCCATTCATCAGCCCATATGCCAGCAGTATCTGCACACCAATGATGGATGGTCCCAGCATCAGTTGTGCTTCATCCAAGTGTTGGCAAGGGATGTGGGAGAAAAGTCCAGAGCCAGTGTGGTGTAGTGGTTAAGAGCGGTAGTCTCGTAATCTGGTGAACCAGGTTCGCTTCCCCGCTCCTCCACATACAGCTGCTGGGTGACCTTGGGCTAGTCACACTTCTTGAAGTCTCTCAGCCCCACTCACCTCACAGAGTGTTTGTTGTGGGGGAGGAAGGGAAAGGAGAATGTTAGCCGCTTTGAGACTCCTTAAAGGGAGTGAAAGGCGGGATATCAAATCCAAACTCTTCTTCTTCTTAATAATTGATGCAGCAACTACATTGAGCAACTGCAGGGACAAAATAAAATAAAATGATCAGCTCCATTTTTAAATCAGATCTCTTGAATTGACTTTTTCTCCTGAATTCTGGTAATTCTCACAATTATCCAGCAATACATGTTTCTGTGTGTGGAAAGCAATATTCCTTTTCTTCATTCTACTTCCTTCTTCACAGAGAAAAACTGACAGTTTAAATTTTCTCACAGTTACATTGAGCTGAGAATAACAGCTCTTAAATTAGTTCCGAGGAGGTGGCATGATGCAAGGAGTTTGCAGCAGTCTAGCACTGACATGCAGAAATACCTGAATATGCAAATGAACTGGAATATTGTATAAAGATCATCATTTGATAGAGGATTTTGTGCATTTGGCTGATAAATCAAGGAAAGTTGCTCCTTGTATGACTTCCCTCCGTCACATATGTAACCTTCGAATATACAAACACAGAAATTGCCTTACAAGATAAAACCAGAGTTTATCCAGTCCAGTTTTTTAGTCACTACTGAGATGCCCCTTGAAAATTTACAAGGAAGGCAAGATACGTATAGCCAAGGCTTGTTCTTTGTACCTTGTATCCCCTAATTCTCTAATGATATGTTGCTTCCTGAGCACCAAGATTCCATTTATGTCTCTGGACCTATGATACGGCTGTTTTCTTCTATTGCCTTTCATCACTTCATTGGTTTCCCCTCTGCTTTATTTGCTTCCCCCTGTGTCTTTCCTCTGTGGCTTCCACGCATCTTTCATCCTTCTTAGGAAATAACAGCACAACTTGGGGATTGATTTTTTCCCCCTCTCATGCTTCCCTCTCTTTTACAAGAACACAAAGCAAAACTGAAACCAACGAAAAAAAGGGGGAGAGGGAAAACATTCGCTTGTAACATTGATTGGTTGTCCTCTTTTATGATGGCACTGTCCTTTATAAATTACAAATTACTTCAGTATATTATCGTTCCTCCTGCCTTTCCTCCCCTTCCCTCTTGTGATTTCTAGCTACTTAAGATTGTGAGCCTTTGTAAGAGCTTGTCATTATTTGAGAAGTGCTGCAAGAACAACAATGAATGCTTTCTTTGGAGTATTAATAATCTGAAGAAGTATTAATACTTATGAATGAAAAACCAATATGTGCTATGCCACTTTATTCAACCTCTATTAAAGAGGTTAATTGAGGCCAGGCATGTCCAGAGAATCACAGGGACAAAAAGGTCATATTGTGCAAGATGAGCAACGAAGCAGGGTCATCCATACCAAAATATGGTTATCCCAAATCATATTAATTTTCACTCTATTAAATGTGCAGAGATGACTCATGTCCCCATGTAATGTTCTGCTAGGGCTCTAATGCTCACCAGTAATTACCACAGATCCAATCACTTTGTCAAAAGGCACTGGGGGTGCAACCAGGAACTTTCAGTTCCGAGTGCTCTGCATGGTGATCTACCCAGAACTGGTCTGCAGCTTGGATAATTCCCAGGCTCTGAAATGGCCCCACCAACTCAGATTAGCTATTGTGTTTTCCTGGACAGGAAGGGCTATAAACAGATTCCTGATTGATCTGGGATCTTGCCTGTGTGTGTTTTGTGCTCCCCTCTGGTCTGACCTGAACATGAGCAAGAACCCTCATAGCATGTCTGACCACCTGAGGGCAATATAGTCTAACTGGTAAGTTCAGGGTTACAGGACCTTGGAGAGTACCAAGTGAACAACAACTTGCTTGGACAAGGTCAAAACGTGAGTGAGGTCTCTCATCAGCCCAGGCTACCTCTTTCAGGTTCTACCTCTTTCCTGGAGAAGGGTGAGCTCAAAGGGCTGGTCTGATGACCTGGAGCCTAGAACTTCAGCTCCTCTCCTATTCTAGCATGTTGCTAGAACTGGTGATCCAGCAATAGAGAATGTGGGGGCCTCCGTGAAGAGGCATTTGGCTGTTCTCAGGACCCTTGTTTAGGGGCTTATTGGATTATATGCTTTGGATCATGGCCAGTGTTGGTGCCCATCTTGGGTCTGAAACCTTCTGTGGCAATCGCTGAAGAACCTTCTGACCTGGCTGACCCTTCCACATTTAGGACTGAATTTGAGCATGGGGTAGGGGTCATGACACCAACTTCTGAATCTGGATTCACCTGTGATTCAATCTTGACACACTTGTTGCAAAATAACGTAAATAAAACCGAACACTTCTGCATACATGCATGAATTTTGTCAACTTGATCAGAACCATAACAAAAAGGGGACATAGTGGTATGGATTTGGTGATGCATATACAAAGCCAGCAACCATATATTAATTATCTGGACATTTTCTAACCATAACAAATATGGAAACTGAAGATGCAATTTGTGTGCTGCCTGTTCACATAGTTCCTGCGTGCTGCCTAGTTCACATTACAGTGGTACCTCAGGTTAAGTACTTAATTGGTTCCGGAGTTCCGTACTTAACCTGAAACTGTTCTTAACCTGAAGCACTACTTTAGTTAATGGGGCCTCCTGCTGCTGCTGCGCCGCCAGAGCACAATTTCTGTTCTCGTTCTGAAGCAAAGTTCTTAACCTGAAGCACTATTTCTGGGTTAGCGGAGTCTGTAACCTGAACCGTATGTAACCCAAGGTACCACTGTACTTTCTCCCTACCATTATGCATTCCAGTTAATTCTGCAGTTCCAAACAAAGATAGTGATCACCTGAAGTGTAGGGACTTTGGATATTCTAAATCTAAACCAAACTGAATTACCTTAAAATGGATTCTAATTTTGACTTGGCTGATCTGCCCCTTCTTACAATGCTGGGGTAATATGAGAAGCCTCCAGGCATGTAGGAGAAACCCATGCAGCCTCACAAATGCTAACCTCAGAAAATTTGGTGAGTGCTGGAATGGGGAGGATCTGCACTGGAGGTGCTTAATAGTTCTGCTGACAAATGCCAATAGAATTTCCTGGGCCGGTTTCAATGTATGTGGATCGGGCCACTTGCATCCCACTCCCCCAGGAATCTATTTACAAGAACTGTTACTTATGTACATATATTAACTCAACGTAGTCTACCTCACAGGTTGTTGCAAATATATAAGTGGGAGGGGAGGGAAGTGTACAGAACCTTGAGCTCCCAGGTAGACAAGCAAGATAAAAATATGTTCCAAACAGTGCATAGTTAAACTATGGAATACACTCCCAGTGGAGGCAGAAATGGCCGCCTATTTGCATGGGAGATGAGGAATTTCTGGCCTTCCAGATATGTTTCACTCCATTTCCCATCAGCCCCAGCCAGCAGTGTCAATGGCCAAGGATGCTGGGAGTTGTAGTCCAACAAATATTTGGCAGGCCAGAAGTTCCCTATCCCTGGTTTAGAATATATGCATGCAGGATTGCCTTTCAGAATATCACTATCGTTGTTTTGATTACTTCTTTAATTATTGCTTTCTGTAGTAAATTTGCTGAGTTAATGCTAGTGGCATTGACGTGACAGCAGCGCTTCTCTCTTCATTGCACTGTAACATGGGATGAGGAGCCCACGCCAAAGCTCTTCCTTTCACAATGTCCCTATGTCATCCCCATGGGACTGTTTCTGCATGATCTTCAGCCTTCTCCTATTACCCTAGAAATGTGGAGTGGGCTGGGGCTGCAGAAATTCCCATACCATTGAGGTAACATAAGAACCCTGTTGTAGCAATTTACTACACACCTAAAAGCAAGTCTAGATGAGTTTCCTGAAAACACTTCATACTTATGCTTATATATGCAAATATTCAGCAACCTACTGCCTTCGAGCTGGCATTGCAACAGCACTTGTTCCCCATAAGGCTGAAATCCTAAGCTCACTTACTTTGCATTCAGTCCCACACTCACCTCAGTGGGACTTTATTTTTTCGTAGAGATGCATAGGATTACAGTTATGCAAGTTAAAACTGCTTTACATTCCCCAGCTGTAAAAATGATTCTTGACTTTCCCCCTGAAACTGCATATATTTATTCCTGGAAGCAGGAGGTGGAATTTCTCTTGTTATAGGAAAAACATAAAAGCATAATGAAATAAATTATTTAAAATGTAAGTCAGTGTCCCACACTGGTATCTTGCAGAATATCTGAAAGCAAGTTATGCAATTTATGTCTCTTCACCGAGGAGGATCAAATGTTTCCCTTTAATATACGCAAATAGATTCACATTGTCAGGAACAGAATTCAATTTAATCCTTGGCCTTTTAAATTCAGGGAGTTTTGGGGCATTTATTTCGATAGGACATTAGACTTCAGATTAGCTGCATGTAGGCTATAATTCTGTTTGCACTTTAAGATACAATATTGCTGCGCTTCATTTCAACACTTTCTTGAGGACTTACATAAAATAACATCAAGGAACTCTAAAAATTCAGTGAGAAAACTTACAGGAGCTAACTGAAGCAGTGTTCTGCTGGGAGCTCATTAACTAGAAAAGCTATAAACCACTGCAAAACAAATGTAATGTACAATCTGTGGAGTTTTTTCAAAAGAAGATTTGAGGTGTGGCAATCATAATAATGTTTAGAATTTGTATAGGCCAGTGATAGGAAACCTGTGGTCCTCTAGATGTAGCTGGAGTACAGTTCCCACCATTGGCCATGTTGGCTGCAGCTGATGAAAGTTGCAGAGTCAAATAATATCTGGAGTGCTGCAGATTCTCCATCTCTGCTATAGTGCTGTTGTCTTTTCAAATAACCCATAATACAGTATGTTGTCTTGTAATCCTGACAACAACACTGTAAGGTAAGTGGCTATTTATCCACATATTACAGATGAAGCTAAGAGTTGTTTGCTTAATGCTCCCTAGTAAGTGCATTGCAGACATATTATTTGAAAGCGGGGAAGGCTGATTCATATCTCTTTTCACACTAGCCCTTGGGCTCAGTCAGGATTAAGTGTTCTTTGGCAGCCTCAGACACAAAAGGAGGACGAAGGAAAAGGAGCAAATGAGAGGCTGAAAGGCAGGCATTCGGGGATACAGTAGAGAACAGAGATACTGTACTCCGGTTACGACTCTTGGTGGGGAGGAGGAAACAATTTGGCCAGCTCTCTACCCTGCCCTTCCTGTAGAGCGCAGGAGCATCATCAGGGAGATGGAAGGACTTTGGCTGACCAGAGGGAGAAGGTAACAAAGGAGCTGGAGGCAGAAAGGCAGGACAACAGCCATATCTCTGAGAACCAGGCGCCACCTTCGTAGGAAGCATCAGATACATCTTAGGAAAGGGCTTATCAAGCACCCTTGTATAAAATTTCAAAAGAACCAACTCACTGTTCAGCATGGGCATAGGCAACATGACATAACAAAAGACACAGAAAGTGAGTTGTTACAAATCACATAAATTAAGCTTCCCATCACACAGTTGTGGCAGAGACACATGGGCATCCCTATCAATCATATAATGTTTTAAACATGGTTTGCCAACCTTTCTGGGTTAGTGGCTACATTTTGAATTTTGAGAAAGTGCTATGGGTTCAGGCCACAAAATGGCTGCTGTGGGGGGATGTAGTATAACATAAAATGGCTGCCTGAGAGTGTGACACAATTAAAAGCCACTATCAGACACACACAAAGAGAAGCTTGTTACATATCTCTCACGCTCAGAATTTTAATGTAGGTGTGGCTGAGCCAATGCCAACAGGAATTGAGCAGGTCCTTTGTGCAAGGACCCCCTCTCTGCACATGAACTGACCCAAGCTCTGCATTTATTATTAGAAGCCCTTCTCTGAGGGAAGGTGCCCCCTCTGAGGGAAGGTGGAGGGTGTCAATACAAGAACGAGACTTCTCAGTGGTGGCTCCCCACTTACAAAACCTTGTTCCCTGGTGCCATCGTCATCTATTTTTAGGCAGTGGGCAAAAACATTTCTTTTCCACCAAGCCTGTGGCCTTTAATTTGGTGGGCTTTTTATATTAGCGGTCTCCTTCAGTGCCTTTTTATAAATACGAACGTGCTTTTAGCTTTTACTCTGTTTTAGTTTTACATTGGTTTTCATTTATGCACCACTTTTTTGTAACTTGCATTGAGTCACTTTTCATTTTAAAAAGAGTACTGCAACTATTAAGTCCAATAAATAATATTTTTGAGGGAATATTTATAGAGACCTTTCGTAGGTGATCTAGGAGATACTGACATGCACACTGGTCTCTGGGGGTCTTGCATTCTACCCAGGACCCACTGGAGGGGTGAAACTTGGATTTCTCAAGAGATGAAACGGGGACGCTTACTTTCATTAGGGTGGAGTGTGCTTGCTGGAGGAAAGCCAACACATGCAAGGGATCATTCCAGGTGTCTCTCTTATTAGGTACAGCACCAGATTGAGATTAATTAATATTATGCAGACTTGCATCATCCCTTGGCTGTCATGCCTATTGCTTATCTTCATTACCCCATGATCAGAACTACCGGTAGCTTACACTACTTGCCACCTCTGATTGTTCAGGAGGAATGAAATGGGGGGAAACTCCTTTTACCTTGTCCAGTATCCAGAACCCCCACCCAGTATATATCTACAAAATAGGAATGGAGAACCTCAGGCCTGGCAGCCAAATGTGGCACCTCAGGCCACTCCCATCAGACTCTCTGGACTTTCTCAGGCCACACTCTCCCCCCTCAGGCCACAGCCTCACCCTGCCCCCACTTTATACCATTTTGCCTGAGTGGAATGCGTCCTTGAACTCTGAGAATGCCTCTGTTCTGCACGGATGGAAGAGAGAAAGGGGTGTGGGAGTGTGTGTAAAAACTAGCCAACTGAAGAAAGCTAAAATTCACATTTTGCCTCTGGCACCACAACACGGATATGTGCCCCCTCCCTCAAGAAGGTTGCTCAAAAGCTGAAAATGCTCCCTCATCCTTGCTATTAAATCTGCAGGTTCCGGGCTGGGTACCTTCTAATAGCTTACAGTTTTCCTGGATGTGAACATTAAGTTTGATTGGATATGCACTGGGGAGTTGAGAAAAAAATCCACCTCTTTTCCACGCACTGTAATTTCCCCACAATTAAGTGTTCACCTTTGGTACTTTATAGCACTACAGCAAGAAGAAAATTTGAGGACTGTGGTGGTGGGAGGTATCAGTTTCTCCTTTCCCCATCTGAAACTTCACTGCTGTCTCCCTCACCCCCGTCACCTCTGAACACCATAAGAAGACTTTTGATCTGGCATGACTGGAGCCCTGGAAAGGAGCATTGCACTATATGGAGGTTTCAGAAGGAGAGAAGTACCATACTTCTGCCTTTCCCACTTGCTAGCAACTTCCCCTGCATCACACAATATAGCAATAGGAACTCATGACTGAGACCTGCAGGGAGTCCTGAGCCTATGGATTGGTAAATCTGCCAATTTCAGTTTCCCTCAATTTCTCATTTTTGTCATCTTCATTTCTACATATTTCACATTCATCAGCATTTTGATGTGAACTTATACACATTTTTGTTTGCACTTTTCCTCATAACAAATTTTGAAAGACAAGTTCCCCTAATATGCATTTTTGTGTGTTATTTTCACTAATATATTTTTAAAAAAACAACAACAACATGCACACTTTCTCTTATTATATACATGGGTGCACATCTTAATTAGCTAGAGGACCACAATGCAAAATTCAGAGAAGGACAATTTTTTTGAAGGATGGCTGCATTTCAATTTGTGCATTGTTTCAGACAGTGTGAATTAGGTAGGTTTGCCTTTAAATTGGAACTGTATTTAATTTCTTGTCCATCCTCACTGAGCCTGAGCTCATTGATATGTCATTGCATAGAGTGGGGAAAGTTTTAATGTCCGTCCTCATCCTGCTCCCTACCTTCTGAAACATCCCACCCTATAGTCTCAGACAGCATGACAAAGCTCATGTTCCAGACTGGCTCCGGAGCTCTAGAACCACTCCTTTCAGAGGCTGGGAACACACTGCAACAAATTGTGGTAGGTTTCCACCTGTTTGTTTTAATACAAATGACCCCACACCTGTTTTCTGGGAAACAGTTTGCAAATTAGAAAAGGAAAGAGGGGGAAACTCATGCAGAACAACTTGAGCATCCGAATTGTCCTCCAGAAAGATAAGGAAGACAACAGAAAGAACATGAGGTTCTGGAAAGTGGTCTTGATCAATCTTCTAACAGTTTTATGGCAACCTGAAGGATGGGATTGCAGCATGTATTCCCCTACCCTAATCTCACCTCCAAAATGTTACAAGCTTTTAAGTGTCTTTGACCACTTTGAAGCTAACAGAGTCCTTGGGACAGATTAATTTGCATCAGAGGGAAACTTCCTCTGATGCTAGTTAATCATCCCCTCCCAAAGACAGGTTTCACCTGGAAGACCTGCACAGTCTTAAGCATATCTACTCCAAAGTAAATCCCACTGCAGCCAATGATGAATTCCCAGCAAAATGCATGTGTACAGGATTTCTGCCTGGGTTTAAGAAAATTTAAGAAAATTGCAAACGGATCTATTAATGGGGAGAACTGATTTCAAGATTGGAAACTGACATCAACAGATTCACCTATCCCTACATAGTAGAGAGGTAAAGAATCTGCTACAATAAAAATAAATCAGTCAGGTGTTAACTTGCCCACAGGTCCTGTCTAGAACAGGCATGGGGCTATTTGATAAGAGCCTCTCTCTTACTTAATGCCACCCATTCTTACTAACACCTGAAAAGTCAGTTTACTTGAAGTGCATTTAATTACATGAATAATTTCAGTCCCACCTTCCTGTCCCCAAATGGGCCCACCCATAGTAGTTAAAATATCTAAAAATAATAACTGTATTAAGTGTCTGATTATATTAATGTCCATTGGAACCACTAAAAAAGCCTCTTCCTCAAGAACACAAGCTGAATTAAAGTTACTCTCTCAAAGGTGTTTAAATAAAATGGCCTTAACTTGCTTTTGAAAGACCAGTAGTCTTTACTCTCTCATTAACCCCTCCCCAAATGTTTAATTCCATTTTTTGGTATATAAATATCAGTACAGTATAAAACAGGACATTACTAAGAAAAATATGTATATAAAAATCCAAGTAGTGGTTACATCATCAAGTTTTTACTTTAGGTTCTGTTAAGGAGCTGCTTCTTCATAAAAATATGTTAATACATAAAGGCCCTTTCTTCCCATTTTTGAAGATAATTAATTTTGTACAATAAAAGTGTGGATAGTATAGCTGTGGGGGTCTATGGGGAAATTGAATGTGCCATTTTTTAATTTCAGTGTATCATTTCGATACCAATGTATCATGAAACTATTGCAGCCACAATTTATTCGACAGCCACTACCTCTTGGGTCTAACATACCCCACCAGGTTGATTTCAGGATAAAGTGAGACCTCATTATACAGATCTCCTTGGGGAAAAGGAAGGATACAAATGTGTTAATCCCCCCCCCCAAAAAAAATGTCATAGGAATACTGTCCCTGTTCAAAGCACCTTCTTTGCAGCGACCATTTCGTACACATCCTTAAGGCACAATTGATTTCAGGCTGAATTTACGTACTTCAAAGTGCATATGCTTAATATCACAGAAGGAAAAAGCTGAAGAAAGAGAATGGAGCTTGATAAAGAATAGTGCAGATGAGGAAGAAGGAATTATTAGGAAGCAACTAGGGATAGTAGGAACTGAAAAAAGGAGGCTTGACAGAGGATACTTCCACATGCATTCATGTGCAGTATTTTTTAGATTATATGTGATGATTACTAGAGACTCAGCGAATAACAATTGTCAGAGCGGTAGCCGTGTTCAGTCTATTTTCTTGATTTTGCTAAAGATAAGTCTTGTACTTTTCCCCTGCATAATAATTTGCAGACTGGGATCCACTATATCAGAATCATAGGATTTTATCTTCTCTCTCCACTAATACTCTTGGGCCATGACAATTAAAAGTACCCTGTAAGATAATTCTACATAGAGCTTAAATTTACCCAAGATAAGCACAGTGATAATTCACAACAGCTGTAATTGGTGGGGACATTATCATGCTAGTTTTGCAGGAAACCATTGCTTGAATTCCAGCATAAAGCCACAAAATCAAACTTTGATAATAGAAAATGTATGTGTCCAGAGAAACATATGTATTCCATTGAACAGAAACATTTTGCTTCAATTTTGTACACATGCTTTTATGTGGCACATACAGAGCATAGTGTTCTGACATCTGCCTGGAACCACTGGAAAAGATAGTGAAATTAAGATAAGGGGGGGGGGGAACTAAACTTTTTTGGGGAACTAAACAGAAAGGAATTGCACCCGTTTAACTCTCTCCCCAGCTTCCAAGGTGATCTATTAGCAGGTTTTAAGTGTAACTGTTTTGTATATTGGTTTATTAAAAATATATATTTTGCCCTGCATTTTCATAAATGATCTGTTACTCGTGCTAACAGAAAACGTATGTTTAAAACGTTGTTTTGCGAGAGGGTCGGCCCCGCCAGCTCCTGGCTCGCCCGGGCGGCACTGCGCGCGCTCTTCCTGCGCCCGCGCGGGCGTTTGCGCGCGCTCTGGGGAGCAGCAAGTGCACAGGAGCCGCCTGGCGTGGGCGTGGAGAGCTGGCGCACAGCCCCCCTCCGACTCCGAGCCGGGTCCGCAGCATGGTGGTAGCGGCGGAGGCGGTGGGTGAGCCGCCGCCTGCGCCCTCCGCCCCCTTGTCAGTGGGCTGCGAAGGGAGGACGCGAAGGCGGAGGGAAGCCCCCAGTGCCGCTGCCGGGCATGCGCGGCGCCCCAGGAACATGGCGGAGGCGGCGTGAATCCAAGCGACGGGGGCAGCAGCCGCGCAGCTGACAGACACGCGAGCCGCGTCGCCGGCGCGCCGAGGGGGCGCCGGGTCCCTTCTCTTCGGTGAGTGCCTGCCGGCCGGCCGGCGGCTCCCGGGCCCGGGGTTCTGCCTCACGCCGGGGCTGCCGAGGAGCCTTGCGAGGGAGGAAAGGAGGCGAAGCCGGAGCCGCCGCCGCCGCCTCCTCCCCCTTTGCTGCCTCCTCCTCCTCTCCTCGCTGCGGCGTCTCCCGGGTCCCGCACGCTGAAGCGCGGGCAGTGCAAGGGGAAGCGGCGGCGGCGGCCGCGGCGCAGCAGTTGCCGCCCGCCTTCCGGAGAGCGCGCGCGTGCAGAAAGGGACGCGGTTGGCTGCCCGGTGGGTGCCGGCCGCTCGCTCGCCCAAAAGCCCGCAAGGCGGGTTCGGCTGAGGAGGGAAGCGGCTCTCCCATCCCGCTGGCTCCAGTCGTGTGTGTCTCTCTCTCCCCCCCCCCCCCGCACACCGTTTGTGTCGCTGCGCCGTCCCTCTCCATGCAGTTTGCCGCTGAGCGCTCTCTCTCTCCCCCAGTCTCCCTGTTGTTATTTTAGTTTTTGCGCGCCTGCCGCGTTCGGAGCGCGCGAGAGAGTTTTTATCTCCGCCGAAGCGGGACTTCCCCCCGCTCCCTCTTCCGAAACCTTTCACGTCCACCTTCCTTGCGATCAAAAGGCCGAGGGGAGGGGGAAATTGCATTCCTCTTGAGGGAGAGGCAAAGGAGGAGGAGGAGGAGGTGGGAGATCTTGGAACCTTGTGTTTAGCCCGGGGCATGGCAGGTCTCTCTCGGTCTCTTTTTCACTCCCGCTCCCTGGAAGGCCCCCTAGATTTCGGGGATGGGCGCTCCTGCTCTTGCGATGGTGTGCTTTCTCTCCTCCTTCCCGCTCTTTTTTGGCGGTTGACTTAAAAATAATAATAAGGAAGGGGGGGGGGAGAGCAGCCTGGCCGCCGGAGTTGAGCCTCCGCAGCTGGCGCGTTTGAATCCTACGCGCGTAGAAATCCAGAAACAAGGCGCACAGGCGTTTCAACTTGGAGCAGAAGTAGGGCAGAACTCAGAAGGGAGGATTGGCGCTTGCGGGGCTGGGGAAACATGGGAGGCGGCGGGGGAGGACACCTTTCCTGGGTTCACAGAACTGACCGCCCAGAGATCAAGTTAGATCTCCTCCTTTTTTGACCGCCCCCCCCCCACCGTCGCCGTGCATTTTGGGCCGGAGTGTTCCGTGTGTGGTTTGGTATCGCTTTGCTGTATATTTGACAGGAGCGTGAGAGGACACACCTCCTTGGGCTGCAGCTTCCCGCAGGCGGAATGCTCCCCTCCCTTGTTCCTTCCTGAGTAGGAGGAGTAGGAGTGGCGCCTAAAATCCACTTGCTTCAGAACCGGCTGCAGGCAGCTCTCGATTGAAGGCAAGGCTTTCAGCCGGACAGATGAAGAGGAGTCCGTGTGCTTTGGGTGCCCCCCACACCGGCGAATCTTCCCCTGCTTAAGACGTTGCACTTGCTCTTGCCCTTTTCGACGGAGTTTTCCCGTAAGTCAGTAGGGCTTGGCCTAAAGTGCCTTGAGGACGGGTGGAGAGCAGTTTTGCAGAGCAGCACGCTGCTGCAATACTGCAAATTGTGTCTAGGAATACTTTGTTGACTTGGTTAACTTTAGATTCCGGTAAAAACAAGTGGTACTTCCTTTCCTAAACACACACTTGCTTGGAAAGTAAATCCCATTATATTTCCATCCCATAGGATCCCAGGGTGATTTTCCAAGATCATATGCTTCAGGTGACAAGAATTGAGATGCATCCTATGCATGTTTACTGTGAGCTCTTAGTGAGTCTTAGTTGAAGTAAGTAAGGTAGCAGTCCTAAACAGACCTATTAGGGAATAAGCCCTAGTGAACACACAGAGACTTGCTTCTAAGCAAATATGCACAGAATTGCTCTGTAAGTGTGCTTGGTATTTTATTCTTCATAATTTAAATGATCCATTTCAACAACATAATAAAAATGAAAAACAAAGAATCTAGAAGCTCTGAAAGTGCTTATGATGATGCCATGGTGAATATTGTTTTCATTGGAGATAATCAGATGTTGGAAGAATCTTAGGGAAATCCATGGGACTACTGCAGAGTAAACGGTTTGTAAAGTTAGAATACGGTTCTAATGTTAAAGTGTTTTTTGACAGCAGCTACACTATGACAGTGTTTAATCAGTTAATCCTTACCACTTCCCTTTGAAATGCTGAACACAGATTTAGGAGAACACTTAAAGTGTATTGATAACCCAAGTGTGAAAGAACACACTGCTGTGATTATGTACTGTAAAAGCCATTATCCTGTACATAAGAACATAATCTAAAGAAATGTATGTTCTTAAGGACCATTGATTGTAGGCGGATTGAGGATACTTAAATTTTCTGATGCTTGTGCCCAAGTATG
Organism: Podarcis gaigeae; assembly: GCF_964106915.1. Classification (NCBI taxonomy): domain Eukaryota; kingdom Metazoa; phylum Chordata; class Lepidosauria; order Squamata; family Lacertidae; genus Podarcis; species Podarcis gaigeae. Next base: position 42,712,621 of record NC_139677.1, on the reverse strand, counting down.
TTGAAATAGGCACTACAGGACTTTCATAAGTTTAGGATGGTGGTGCTAAGAGTGGACCATGTTCTGCAGAGTGATGTCTATAACTTTCAGGTTTTGTTTACGCTTTAGAATTTTAAAAAAGTTTAAAGTTAACTTTCAACTTTGATGCTGTGAAAAGAATATTTTATGAATTAGCCACTGCCCATGGTTTAGCAAATTGCAGTACAGATTGCAGCATGGTAGTAATTAAGTGGAACCTTACTTTATATAGCTGCATTTCATGCTTGGTTAAACTTTGGTAATAAAAAGAACTTTCATGTGTTTCTTTTCTAAATAGTTACATATTGTAGCCTAAAATATGTTAATTTCTTTCTTCCTGCCATTATATTTTCTTCAACATTGAATTTGTTGCCTATCAAATAATTCTTTAGTGATTCTTTAATTTTCATTAAGAACAACAGCAAAATAAAAGCTTATATTAGTAATATATTTAAATGCTATGTAGTAATTTGGAGTAAAACACACCATGCTATATTTGTTTAAATGAAAAATATGTATTTTGTAGAGCTTAGTATTTGTACTAACATTTAATGACTAGAGTTAGCAGTATTTTAAAAAGTTAGGGTGGCAGTTAGCAACTATTATTTTGGCTCTTTTAACCAGATATTTTGCATTAAAAAAATAATCCTCAATTTGAAGTGCTTTAGATTGGACAGCCTGCAGGTTGAAATGGAGGAAATAAAGGTTGAAATAAGCATCATGGAACTTATAGCTTGAATGATCACATTAGTTTAGGTTAAGATATGTGCCTTTTACATGATTATGACATATTATTTGAATCTGCTGCTGTGTTATAATTTGTGGGTCATTTTAATGAATTGCAATCAATTGTTATCTGGCAAGTAGTGCTATTGTGAAGGCAGCAATTAGTATTAAGGAGAAGTCACTGTAAACATACATAGAAACAACTAACTACAAATGTTGTACTGGCCAGCAAGTTGTCTTTTTCCCCCTAGTCATGGTTGCTCTGATATAAAGCTGGGCAAACACTGGATGCACAAATGGTCAGCCAGCGTGATTCAGAGATAGTTGTTTGTACATAATGAACTACAGCAGTTGGGTTTCCCTTGTCAGCAGGATTTCCTGGAGCGAGGCTGTAGGTGGAAGTAGATGCTATTTTTCTTCATTTAGGGTGCAATTGAACTCCACTTACCTGGGGTTAAGCTTCAGTGAGCTTGAGGGGACTTCTGTGTAGATATGTAAAGGACCGCACTGTTATTGTCTATTATGCAAGTGTGTGAGACACCAAACTTTCTTATATATGCATGGTTTGTTTGCACTGAAATTATACCAGGCATTAAGGTTTCCAGTTATTTCACATGGGGGTCATTTACATAGTTAAGTAACGTGATGTTACTGTTCATCAAGGACTGATTCATACATTATAATTGGATAATAATTTCTCTCTCCATCCCCTTCTGTAAATAGTCCACAATTGACTATTGCAGCAGTAACCCCAGTGAGAAGGAAAGTTTATTTCAGTACGGTTGTATCCAGTGTTCACCATACTCAGAGCAGACACATTAAAGGACACGGCTAATTTCAGTGGCTCTGCTCTGACAATAACTTTAGTTATAACCCGTATACTTTATATATTCAAGACCAAGTTGGAAATTTCCCAAAATTAGGAGGGGGAAGAACTCATTGGAAGTAAGATGGAGTATTACTGTAATAATAGATAAAACAACAAGTTATTGGGTCCAGATAATGAAAGTCTCCAAGAGTTTTTAAGCCCGTGTTCACCTGGACTGAAGGTAGCAAGTTTACAATGAAATGCAAGGATGCTTTTAATTCTAAACAGCTTTTGATTCAAGTGGGCAGGGCAGGTTTCAGTCTTTATTTTATGTATTGCATTTAAAATAGCTGCCCCATATAACATGAGTTCTTTGGGTGCTTCATGGAGTACAGTAGGGCTTCTCAGTAGGAATAAGTTACTCTAGACAACAAGTTACTTTCTCCCTTTACATGCATTTGCAAGAAATAAAGAGGCTTCATCTGCTCTGTTTTCCATCATACACTTAAATACTGTAGTTTCTGACTGAGGCTGGAAAATCAAAGCCCTAGGCATCACATACAGGTGAATAATTCCCAGAGGTTTTCCTGTGCAAGCCCTATTGAAAGAAATTGGAATCTGCACTCATTTTGATGGGACTTGTGGAAGTGGGTTTTTTTTTTTTTTTTTTTTTTTTTTTTTTTTTGAAGGTTGTGCATTAGGACATTTCTGGCTCTGGTTCCTCGAGCTCAGAAATTTCTTTGAGAAATACATTACACTTTTTCTCTTTGATGTCATGAGCAAATAAACCATTGAAGTTTGAAGTCTTCATTAAATTATGGGGTTGTTGTTTTTTTTAAAAAAAAACAACACTAAAAAAAAACTTCTGATGTGTTTTTAACCAAATAAAGACACATGAATCTTTTCCCCTTGCCATACAAGTCAACCTTTCTTTTGATTTTTCCTTGATCAGTGTACCTAGATTAAATTGCATATTGAGTTGCTGACTGCAACAAGTATTTCAGCATGGCATTGTGTAGTAAAGCATTATAGCGGTAAAGAACAGGTGCTAAAGTACCTTCTAATTTTAAAAAGTGGTTATGTTTCAGAAATAAAAATTTGCTTTCATATATTGGCAGTAAAATTGTGCCAGTGATTTCTGAATTGTATCATTAGTGTAAATAGTATTTATGCTTACAAAATGGTTTCAGATTCTGTTAATTGTGCTTTTGGCTAAACCATGGGTGTGACCTATTGAGAAAGAGTTGGGCTGTTTAGGGAGGAAAGGCAGGATATAAATTGAATAAATAATAGCCATCTTGAGTGAAGCTCTCATGAATGTAGTCTCCTGTAAAATAATGCTTGGACACATGGAAAATTCAACAAGAGAATCCCAAAATCTTGTACAAATCACTTGCCATGTAATCCAGCTAAATACATTTAATTTCCATTTATCTCAATGGGAGATTTCAACTCTTCCACAGAAATCAGTGGGAATAAAATGCTTAAATGCTGGTAGCTTAGATATTTATAACTTCTGAGACTGTTTCGCTGTTAAGAATGAGATTAAAATCCCATTATGTAATTAAATCTTTAAATGATAACAGATTCTTTATAATGACAACATGCAGTAATTTTTTTAGAAAAGGCTACACCAATACTTTGAAATATTATATTCCATTCTTGCATAGGATAGCCAGTGGATTTGCATTCAGGTCACTGCACTATGTACAGCAGCTCTGCAATACCAGTGACTTACAGACTGGAATCAGTGCCGTTTCACATTCGTCACAAAATAAACTAAATTAAAATCTACAGAAATACGTCTGAATTGTTTTGCATGCAGAAACAGTGTTGATTAAGTATGATGTGTACGGTTGGATTCAGCTGGTGATTACCGTATTTCCAAATGCCTTTTCCAACAAGTTTACTCCATAACCGTTCAATAAGCACCTATGTTTTGTTCTCAAAAGTTTGTTTTTTTAACATGGTTACTTTTGTTGTTTGCCTCAGTAATTGGTTTCCCCTTTCTTCCAAAATCATTTGGATAGTTTGTATAGGAAGTTTAGCCTCTTTTTTAAAACATTATTTTGAGGTTTGCTGTTTTGTAGAGTGGTCCTATGTTAGGTATTTGATCTTTATAACCCATACCAAAGCAAAATATCAAATTGGTGGCAGTCCTATACATGGTTAAGAGGGAGAATTTTGTTTAGTTGGTTGTGCCTTATGGTTCTTCAACATAGCCTTAATTATTTTAAAAGTTCTCTTCCACTTTTTGTCAGTGACACAAAGTAGTGCAGTGGTACCTCGGGTTACATATGCTTCAGGTTACATACGCTTCAGGTTACAGACTCCGTTAACCCAGAAATAATACCTCGGGTTAAGAACTTTGCTTCAGGATGAGAATAGAAATCGTGCGGTGGCGGCAGGAGGCCCCATGAGCTAAAGTGGTGCTTCAGGTTAAGAACAGTTTCAGGTTAAGAACGGACCTCCGGAACGAATTAAGTACTTAACCCGAGGTACCACTGTACTTATTAAAAGTAATAAAGCATCTTTTATGGGTAGTGCTGCTGCTGCTGCACTATATATTAAATTAATATATAAACAATCTGTACAAAGCTACAATTAAAACACTAAATAAATCATATTCATATCATGGGAGGCCTTGCATCTTCCGAAAACAATGAAATAAGGTATTTTGGGTGTCTCTTCAGGAAAGGAGTTCCACAGTCATAGGGCACCAACAGAACATTTCTCTGCATCACATGCTTACAAATCTCACTTCCTCATGAAATGACACGTAGACATTCTGCTGGCATCTTAAGGAACATGTGTGCACAGAGGTGCTGAATATGTGGGGCCTGCACTGTTTAGGAATTTTCTCTTGGGGAGAATTATTAGTTGCTGAAATAGGTATGGTAATGCAGGAGTTGCTTAGTTTGAGGCCTATGTTTCTCTTTCTCTCCCACACACCCCACCCTGCTTCCAAGGAGCTCAGGGCAGCGCAATGGGAGCTGTCTCTCTCGTTATTGCAACCTTGTTCCGTACAGCCTAACCTTCCTTGCAGCCGTTCAGTGAACTTGATTCCACAGCAGGTATTCAAACAGTCATTCTCTGGTGCAGGTTTTGCATACTTTCCATTTTGCCACACTACATGGATGGTCGTTTAGACCATTGGTGGGGAACCTGTTTAGCTCTAGCTCCTTTTGGTTGCAGTCAGTATGCCAACAGTCTGGGGTGATGGGAGTTGTAGTCCATCAACATCTGGAAGGCCACAAGTTCCTCATCCTAGATTTATTGTGTGGGTAGAGTTGGCTGTCCTATATAACTAAAAAGTATTTTTTTCATTAGCTCCCAGGGCTCTGAACCCAAGTTATAAACAGAAAATTCAAAGGAGCTTACAGTGTCAATGGAAGATGATCATTGAGCTGTCGGTGCTGCTTTTGAGCATATATTTAATCCAATGCAGAATTGGCATTCTGAAATTTTAGCTCCAGGGGCTGATATCCCATTAATGGTTGCGTTGCGCTTATACTTCAGTTCAGCCACACTTGTGTGACTCCAGCTCCTCCATCACTCCAGAGCAAATGCCACGCTGGCTGCAGCTGATGGGATTTGGAGTCCACTTCTTTAAAGTGCCTCTCAAGTGGATTATTTGCTTATACCCACAGTGCATGATTAATCACTTTCACTTACCAATGGAAGAGAGAACCCATTTTTGATAGATTAAATGTCACTGTTGATGAACTAAGTGAAAGATTGATCATGTACATTTAAAGGAAAACAAGATACAGCTTGGATATGTTCATCAGTCACATTATTAATCTTGCACCGAATAAGCATTAGTTCTTGTAAACTGTTAAAAGTCAATGGCTTGTGATGGTAAATGTGTGAATATGCTGGTGTAAGAGGTTGGAGTTTTAAAGACAATTTATTTAAGGTGCTGTCTTGATACTTCATTGGTGAAAAAAGTGCAGGCATTTATATATTTCCGTATGTGTGTGTATGCATGCATGTATATCTGTCTGTCTGTCTTACCAGAATGTAACAAGGCAGAGCTAACTCTTGAGAGGCACAACTTCAGGTTCATTACAGTTGTGTAACTGCAAACCTGAAGGACTTTGGATAAATTAATAGTAGTCTGAAAAGCAAGTCTCAAACTTCATTCTTACTGCAACAACATTTTCTAAAGTCTATTTTGAAATATAATTAGGAAGGGAGTTAGAACTTAGATTCAAAACAACACTTCATACAGTTGGAATGACATGTTTTGAAATTAATTCCTTAGCTTAAGCCATACTTTCAAACTGAGAGTATTTCACCATTTATTCTCACTTCTGGGCAGTATCCAAGTGGCTCCTATATTGTAAACTTGCCCTGAGTCAGAAAGGCGAGAAGGCAAGGGTAGCAGTACCATGAATAGTAGTTTTAAGTGTGCAGTGGATGTTGTGTTGAAATGTAACTATGAACTAATAGTAATGATGAAGGGACTGTATTTCTGCACTGAATCCAGCGGGCAGTTTCACACATTCCCCACCCCCCAATGTAGAGATCAATCCCCATGTATACACTGGTCATGGTATACATGACAGTTCAGATACCTTTTGGTCGTGCTGTACATACATTAGGAAGCCAGTGTATGTGTCCATAAATGAAAACTGGACTTCTCAAACCTGCAGCGGAATTTCATAAGCCACATAACAGTATTTTGGGGCCAGGGAGGGCTGCATATCAACAACCCCACTTAAGGACTGCAGTTGCTATGTTAGCAGGGAGTCGTCTCTCCAAAGCTGCAGAGACTTCGGAAACTCTGGAATTCTTTTTATGTTTCTAGCAGGGACTCCAGTGGCTAAGAGGGATGATTATCACTGCTGGGTTGGAATCTTTATTATGGGAGCAAGTGCAATCTGGTGGCAACAAAAAAAGATAAAAAACCCCACAGACTGTTTAAAGTAGCCTGGACATAAAGTGAGGCCACTGGGACTAAGCATCACCTTTCATAGTTTATTGCTGGCAGAGAAGAGTAGTTTAGGAATGTGTTTGACTTCAGCAGCTATTGGTGATGTTCCATTTAAGCGGATTTTCATTTCTTCTGCTTATTGGATACGATAGACGCATGAAATGTGTTATGTGTTTCTTTATGTTTTACAGTACTCTTCATAGCACCCTGTAGCACGTGAAGCAATTTATAGGCTCAAATTATACGTGCAAGCATTTTTCAGTTTTTGTTAGCTGTGTAAAATGTCACAGAATGGGTTCAGACAGAATAATCCCAGGGAATTACCTTGTTTGTGTAATGAGGCAATTGCCAGCTTAGTATTTTATTGTTTGATTTATTGCAGTTTTTGTAGACAGCTTTTCAACTTTAATGGTTCTCAGTCAGAGTGTTATATAAATTGCAGGTGATAATTTTCCTAAAATCCGTAACTACAAGTTAGCACCATCATGAAAAGCAAGTAATTTGGCAAATGCTGGCATAGTGCTACGAAATATAATAAATTAAAGTAATGCTATAATATCCATCTCTGTTTTCAACTTCTCTGGTTAGTAGATGGATATTTCATGAAAATTAATGTGTTCAGGATTCAGTTTTTAAATTAATTATGGTGTAAACTTAAATTATACATATAATGAGATATACAAAGGCATGTGTCAATTTATTCAGTTATATACAACATCTGTTTTTGTAATATCATTTATAAATACAATTTTTAAATGGTTGTTTTAATAAATACAACATGCTTCTAATAATCCACAGTCAGTATAGATTACTATTAATTTGGCATACGTCAATATCTGAAATACTGAATTCTGGCCAGATGAAGCAAGGATTCAATATGGAATGAACGGCTGCAACTGGAAATCAAATTGGTTTCTCTTCCTGCTGTTTGGATCTTTGTCCTACACCTTAACATCAAAACCAAATGCAGGATAGTAATCTGACAAGTGTTATTGTTGTTTATCCCCTAATGTTTATCATTTCCCTGTTCAGAGTTGGGTATATAATGTATATAAATGGCATGAGAGATTATTGCCATTAATCAAGGTTGCACATATCAGGAAGGCAGGGGCAATAAATGACAACATAATTTAAGTTGAGGCACAGACGAGGGAACTAGTAGACTTAACGATTAGTTAAATTTGTGACTTGTATATTTGTGGAGTGAGTGAAAACATCAACTTTATAGTTTCATTACTGCCAGACACGCTGCTGAAAGTGATCTGATAACGCTATTGGCAGTATTTATGAATGTGAGTTGTAAAGTGTGTGCACTTGAGTAAAAAAACTCAATAGATTTCTGTTTACTATTATGTGCTGCCACAATTAAAATTTTAATACTAACACAACCTCCTGTTTTAATGAATTCTAATGAATTCAGTTTTCCTAGTTAGCTATTATTGGTTATAGGATGTCTGCAGTGCATGGGAAACAGTATCATCAAGTGGTATTTTGCTTGATAAACGAATTAGAAACAATAGCATGACCTTTAATAAAATGGTTTAAACAGAATGAGTTATCCAAACTTAAGGTTCTGTAGCATTTGTTTCCAGGTGACTTGGAGCTAAGGTGTAATGTTTATCTTCCATCTTCCTTCTCGACTGGGTTAAAAAGGCATTGCCTGTTTATATTCCGCTTCCATTGTATAAAAGTTATTTATTTATTATTTTGCATTTGGCCTCACCTGCTGTGTTACTGCTCCACAGGAAGCAGTTGTGTTGAAAAAAAGAAGCGTGGATGGACGTGTTCTTATTGTGAAAAAGGAGGACCAAACATTTTACCATGGGGAAAACAGCAGCTAAAGGTAAAGTTCCTGAAACAAAGCAAAAACTTAAATGAGGGTTTTCAGGGGGGATGAGGCCCCCAAGAGACCTAATAAGATGGGAGGTGGACTAGGAAAGATCTCACAGCTCCCCACAGTCAACTCACTAATCTCATGACAGAGTGGAATAGATTTCTGCAGGGTATTTTATTATTTTTATTCTCTGCCCTGGTCCTTTTCTCTTTTCATTCTGTGGTCCCATAAGTATATGGGTATATGATTGCAGCCTTTCGATTTAATGTACGTATTTCTCTCTAATTTAGTATGTTCACTATTGTGTATTGCTGTGATGGAGTTTTCTAACCTTTTATATTGGGGATAGATTAAAATGTCAGGGCCATATAAAGTGGCTGCTCCTCCAGAAAGCTGAGCATGTATGCTTGGTCCCATTGTTGCACTGCTGTAGGTCAAATCACTTCCAACACTTGGGAGAGAGTTTACAGAGCTCCACAGGGAACACACCGCGGTTGTAGTTAATTACATAGCACACTGAAAATGCTTACGCCCTTCCAAATTATGGAGAATTCTTGATTTGGCTAGAATGCAGCAACAACCATGCTGGGCCAGGTTAGATATTTATTGCTCCCCAACTTTGATCTGTGACCAGCCCAGTACAACAAGCAAAACAAGATTGCCATCTTCCTTCACATAGGAGCCAACTCCAAGGGGCCGAGGTCCCTTCAGCTCCCCCAATAAAATATCTGAGGGGTTGGGGGGCCCCAAAGTTGATGGGCATTGCAATTCAAATTGGTGTGGCCTGTCATGTGATGGATTATGTGGGGCACGGCATACCTGGGACCCGCCCCCCAATATTTTATTCAAATTGGCACCCCTGTTCCTTGACCTTCAGTATCTGGCAGCCATTGTTCAACTTTTCCTTGAAGCATCTACATGGTCTTACAGTTATGCTAGTACAGTGGTCCCTCGGGTTACATACGCTTCAGGTTACATATGCTTCAGGTTACAGACTCCACTAACCCAGAAATATTACCTCAGGTTAAGAACTTTGCTTCAGGATGAGAACAGAAATCGAGCTCCGGGGGCGCAGCGGCAGCAGGAGGCCCCATTAGCTAAAGTGGTGCTTCAGGTTAAGAACAGTTTCAGGTTAAGTACGGACCTCCGGAACGAATTAAGTACTTAACCTGAGGTACCACTGTAGTTGTCAAAGCAACCCATGGCAGTACATTCTACAGATAACTATGAAACAGGGTACTTTGTCTTGTAAGGGAAGGTTTGTTTTTAAACCTATGTGTCACTTTTAGTTTCCTCCGAGCGCTTACAGTATACTGTACCTTTCCCTGATTTTTAACTCTATTCATTACATGAGATGCACAGTTACTCTTAGAGAAATAACTAAATAAATCCCACTGACTCCAGTTGGGTTTCCGTCTTAATAAATGTGTTTAACATTGCAGGATTGGTTGCACCGCCATTTCCTGCACGTATATGCCTGAAGCAGGGGTGGGTAGCCTTGATTGGCACAAGGGCCACGTTTTGGGTCAGCCACCCATTTGCAACACATTGCAATGCAAACACACCCTCAGCAAGGAAGGACTAGACAAGTATACATGAAACATGTATTACTACCCTGTGGGGTGGAGAGACAGACTCAGCAGACGTGCTGCATCAGACTCACACATTCAGCAGAGCTTTTGCTCTCTAAGGAAGCACTGATGTAGAAGGGCCTCTTAGCCCAGCACTGTTCTAGGGAGCAGAGGAGGAAACCAGCCTCTTTTGCAAAGAAGCCCTTGTGTGGCAGAATTGTTGGGATTCTTAGAAGAATGGTGCAGTGCCAGAGGGAACCTTTTGCAAAGGTTGAAAAGACATTCCCAGACTAAACATGATGACCAGGGGGAGAAATTGAAACCTCACCAGTGCAACAATGGGGACCAACAGTACCACCTGCTGCTTGGCAAATACATACATACATATACATATACGTTTGTGTGTCCGTCCCCTATTTATTTACTCATTCATTCAAAGTACTTAAATTCTTTTTAGGGCAGAGCTCTCTCAGGGGGCTTTAAAAAGATAATTAGCTCCAAATAATTCAGCTTTGTATACATAGCAGTGGTTCTCGGCTGGAACTATATCCATGCACAATGGAGGGATGCATGGGGTACCTCAGCCTGGGACAGTTTATTCTGCAAAATTATGTTGAAAATACTGTGTTTTATGTCCTTTCTTTTTCATTAGATTCTAAGACTATTAAAAGAGAAAAACATGGGAAGAGTTGTCTGTCAAGCAACCAGTTGTTAAATAATGGTATGTATTGTAAATGTAAATATTATGAATTATTTTTAAAATAAATAAATGGGGTTTAACCTCTGCTCATTCACATATCTCTCCCATCACCTCCTGCCTCACCCGATTAGCCTCTCCACCTGTGCAAGGTGCCTCCTTCCTGATTTTTGGACAGTTACAACTACCTCCTGCAGTGTAGTCCATGCTGTTCAGGAGGTTTCCCAGTCATCCTGGGATCTTTTAAGAAGGCTGCTGCGTGTGGGGGAGAAGGAGACCAGAAAGATCCTTGCTCTAGTGGCCCTGCCATAACCTTTAGGGTTTTGAAATGGGTAGGGCACTTTATTTTCTTAGGGACTTCACTCCAGGGCCTGGCACCAAAATGGGGACACGCTGTTATGCACACTTAACCCAGACACACAACCTTAATACACAACAACAACAACAACAACAACAACAACAAATTTATTATTTATATTCCGCCCATCTGGCTAGGCTTCCCCAGCCACAAACGCAGATAAGCATAGTCAACTCTGCCTGCACGGGTATGATTTTCTTCTTATCCTTTTTAATGAAATGGAGGTGTATAATTTTTTTTAAATAAATAAGTAAGTTGCTTCCTGTTCTCCTAGCTGAGCCCTTTGCCTGGGTTTGCTGGTATCTTTGCTCTTGGGTTCAAGAAAGATTTTAGGGTAGGTAATGTTGCTAAAATAAACCAAAGGGAGAAATTGAAACTTGGTTAGGTAGACTGAGGGAGTTAAAACAAAAGGCAGGTTTTTTTGGTTGAAAATGAAGGAATTAAAGAAGGACTTTTAAAAGTGACTAGCTCTGCTCAAGATGGGCCTTCCTCACCCTGATTGTGCAAGACTTTTAACGTTTTAAGGAAATAATGGGCTGGATACATGAGTGAAACACAGGAGACGTGTGCCACATAAAGAGTGGTAGAAATCCAGTACAAGCTAATGTAAGAACATGAGATGCAGCCTCCGGGAGGGTTTCTGCTATTAGCCAGGACCTCTTGAGTTTTATTAGCAATTATAAAGCAGCCCTTCCCCCAACCTGGCAGCCTCCAGGTTGTTTTAGACTACATGCATCAAAGCAGTGTTCGAAACCCCCATTGTTCTAGGCGCATTTTGCGATGGGGAATTTCATTAGCACGAGCAGTTTCTGAGCTTTGGGTGCAGTACTGTGCCTAAGATTTCAGATTAAAACTGCAGAGTGGAAGGAAAGGAAGACCTTTTTCTGCCTCCCCACTTCCAGCCACTCTCTGAAGACTAGAGAAGAGACCCTCTTAAGAATATTAGGGGGGTGAGCGGGGGAAGGAATGAACATAGTATTTTAGCTGCAGTTCATTCATTTTCAGCTCTGTATTCTTGTTATAAAAAAGCACGCCTAGGCATTCCGTTGTTGCGCCTATAACGTAAGTTTAAGGTGTCATTTAGCTCCTAGCTGTCATATCTCAGTTTCTAACACTGCATCAAAGTACCGGTACTATCGTTATCAGCTGATGGGAATTGTTGAAAACATCTGGAGGGCACCAGGTTGTAGATTATCCTAACAAAGCCACTAGGTGGCAGCATAGTATCATTTTTTCAGTGGCTTAATTTTTGTATTTGGAGTGGAAACTCTAATGAAGGTATGGAGAACATGCACAGATTAGAAGAAGAAGAGAAGAGTTTGGATTTGATATCCCGCCTTTCACTCCCCTTCAGGAGTCTCAAAGCGGCTAACAATCTCCTTTCCCTTCCTCCCCCACAACAAACACTCTGTGAGGTGAGTGGGGCTGAGAGACTTCAAAGAAGTGTGACTGGCCCAAGGTCACCCAGCAGCTGCAGGTGGAGGAGCGGAGACGCGAACCCGGTTCCCCAGATTATGTGACTACCGTTCTTAACCACTACACCACACTGGCTCTCTATTAGCGGTGTAAGGTGGGATCTGGACGTGTAGTCCTAATATATGTCTGTTGACTGGCCAGTGTATGAGAGACCTTGTTTTTTTTCTCTTGACTTGTGAGCTTTGGGATGTCATGTCAACCATCTCCTCCTTCATTCTGGAGGAGGATAGCTAGAGGTGTGCAGAAAGAAGGGATGAAGTAGTAGAGATGGTTGTGTGGGAAGCATATGAGTGGGTGGGTGTACAGGGGGGAAAGACAAGGGGGTGGTCCAGCCCTTTTTTGACTCTATTCCTTCAACTATGTGTGTATTTGGGGAGGACATGTTTCTCTGTCCTGTCCCCTCGTGTACATGTATGTATATTTTCATCCATATCTGTGACTTGTTGTGCAATGTTGTATGCATTTTGTGTTTAGCTGGTGGTGGGTGGAGGTGGTTCATATCCATCTCTGCCTTCTCTCCACTCCTGCAAACTATTGTGCACCCACCTGCAAAAACAAACAAACTTGCATCTGGATTTTTGAGTGGAGCAGGTATTGATTCTCAAGCATTTGCCCAAATTATGCAGCTGTACACTATAATGAGAAAGCGTGTTTTCCTTCATGGAGAGCATGTGTTGTGGTGGGGTCTGCTGAGCCACCCCTCTGTTACCAGGCAGGGTCTCTAAAGATGGCCTGGGGCAGTGGTTGGTTCACTGGGTTGCTGGGGTAAAAGTTATGTTGCAATTTTGGTGGGAGGGGTAAAATGTTTAAATACTCTGCATGCAGCCTGGAGCTTTCTCTTTGCTGTGTGCAACGGATCACCCGCCCACCCGCCCTAAAGTAAGGGGTTGTTGCTTTGACCTTGCTATGCCTGTCATGGGGTCGTCTGCTTTGGAGCGGGGGCCTGGTAGGAATTTTGTCCATCTGGCTGATTGGCTGGACCATTTGGTTTTTGCCTACTGCGTAGCAAATCGTCACAACTTGTAAGGTTGCGGTTAGGCATTGGTTATAAATTGGTGGAGGAGGGGTTAGGATAGGCTGGGCCTGCCCCTCCATGGTTGCTGCGGAAAGGGAATTCCGTTAAAGGAATCCTGGGGCTTGCCATCTTTTCGTCCAATCCCTGGAATGGGACTAGGGCCGGCAAGCCTTCGGGGAGCATGCGGATGAGAATTGAGGGTCTGTGACTCAGCTCCATTTCTCCCCGACTTGCTTTCCCCCGCACTGTCTTTCGGTGGTGCCCGGAAGTCAGTTCTGTCCCCAGGCGGGGGGGACAGATAGTCTTAACCAATGCCTAAACAACCACTCACGTTTTTGTATTTAAATAAAGTTGTGGCCAAAATTATGCCAAAAACCTTAAACAAAAATTAAGTGTGCGTTGTGAGTGATTTGGGGGGTGGCTTGGGGACCTCGACACGCAATCAACATTTACATTTTTTTTAAAGAAACTTTTTAAAAGGATTGTTTACTTAGCTCAGCCCTTGCCATTGTTAAACCAAGAACCACTTTATTGTCCCAGGAAATCTCGTGCTATGTAAACACAGTAGTTTATCCTTATTCAGCAGGGTTCTGAGGGAGTGGATAGATAACAAAGGGAATCCAGACCCTGCAAACTCAACACACTGCAAGGTCGAGCTATTCTAAGCTGCGGTGTAGGCAGCTTAGGGACGCAGGTGGCGCTGTGGGTTAAAGCCTCAGCGCCTAGGACTTGCCGATCGAAAGGTCGGCGGTTCGAATCCCCGCGGCGGGGTGCGCTCCCGTTGCTCAGTCCCAGCGCCTGCCAACCTAGCAGTTCGAAAGCACCTCCGGGTGCAAGTAGATAAATAGGGACCGCTTACCAGCGGGAAGGTAAACGGCGTTTCCGTGTGCGGCTCTGGCTCGCCAGAGCAGCGATGTCACGCTGGCCACGTGACCCGGAAGTGTCTCCGGACAGCGCTGGCCCCTGGCCTCTTGAGTGAGATGGGCGCACAACCCCAGAGTCTGTCAAGACTGGCCTGTACGGGCAGGGGTACCTTTACCTTTACCTTTAGGCACAGCTTAAGTGTGAATGCATTTGTGTTTGTTTTTTCCCAGCAGTGACTCGCCTCCCTGTGCACAAAGAAATGTTCTTTTTGTTTTATGTTAATGCTCAATCTGTAAACCAGTGAAACGACTTTTATTAATTTCACTAAAACTGCTCCTGCAAAGGTATAAATCTAGATTCTAACAAGGGTTTCATATATCTATATCTGAAAAGAAAAGAAAAGCATTATCTATATGTATATAGAAAAGAGAAGAAGTTCAGATCCATTGTTTTCCTTTGGGTAGATGATTTCTGCTTATTTTCCAGTAGTCTCTTAGAGTGCTAACTGCTTCCCTCAGCCACAAATGATGACAAATATACAAAAGACTGAAGAAGATAATAAACAAAAATATGTGTGCTTCCTGCAGATTGAAGGCTTTTTATATCAACAATATGTTTAAATTTTGCTCTCCCACGCTTTTCCCTCCTAGAATATTTTAACTGGGATAACTACTTGAAAGAGACTGGATCCTTAGCTGCTCCTTCACATTGTTTCAGACAGGTAAATGGTTTAAAATATACATGAGTATACGAAAGTGTTTTGTGTTAGTATTGTAGTTTCTTTGTGTTGCTTACCTTTCATATAGATATATGTTACGCCAGGGGTGGGCAGACCAGGTTTATGAGGGGTTTTTGGGTGTGTGTTTTTTTTAACAAGAAGCCCAAGGTTTAGAGGGCTTGTTCAGGCATGGCCAAACTCGGCCCTCCAGCTGTTTTGGGACTACAATTCCCATCATCCCTGACCACTGGTGCTCTTAAGCTAGGGATGATGGGAGTTGTAGTCCCAAAACAGCTGGAGGGCCAAGTTTGGCCATGCCTGGTATATATGAAGAGGGAGTCAACAACCTGTTGTAATCCCTGAGCCATTCACTGTATATTGATGTACAAATCTGTATCTTGAGTTAACATAGATCAAGGATGAGAACTCAGAACTCTTAAAGTGGCCAATACTGTTGTATAAAAACTTGGCCAAAGGCCGCCAATCATTATGCATATTTTATAAGTTAGAAATACCTAATAACATTAGCACAAGGAGAGAAGTGGCTTCCTTTTAAAAACTTTCACTGTTGTTAAACTATGAGGAGCTAGAACCACCTGTTAAATAACTGCAAATCACCCCAGAGATTTCCCAGTTGATACCAGTCTGTCTACTTCTGTTTTGCACAACCCATATGGGTATTTTGCAAGCTTCAGATACTTACACTATTTAGAAAGGGGGGGGGGGACTCCAGTGGCTTTTAAAATCAAATACTAGTTGCGTAAGTTAAAAGTTTCTGTCAGGAAGGTATTAACCTTTCATGCCTGTTAAAGCTGTGATTTGTTGTGAAGTTAATTAGAAGTAAATTACAATAAAATGGATGAAACAGCTTGTAAGTTTAGGGTGGAAGTGCCAGCTTACAATAGTTGTGCAGAAGAATAAATTTATGTAAGAAGCCAACTTTGATACAGTGGATCATCTATTAGATTTGTAGGTGGGGTAGCTCATCCATTGAAGGTCGTTGCTCAGTGTATGTTATCTTTTAGCCTAGCCTACCTCATAATGTGAAGATACAATAGGAACTGCAAATCCTTGGTTAAATTGAAGAGTGATTTACAGTAAATATAAATGGCATTTAGAGCACTTCGAATAATTGCCCAGGACTGGAAATAGAATCAAATATTTAGGTGCCAAGAAATTTTCCAGCAATTTTTTTGAGGAGCTACACTTGATCTTGGCCCCAAAGGCTGAGAAACAATTATGGTGGTAATAAATGAGCTTGTGACTAGCCAAATAAGTACTGCTGATTCCTTCTCTCTCTCCCTCCTGGAAAAATAGTCCAGTAAATGCCTTATTTTGCCTTTCTTGCAGTCTAGGGTTCCACCTAGCAATGATTTCAAAGTGGGGATGAAATTGGAAGCCCATGACCCTCGAAACATTACCTCAGTATGTATAGCTACAGTTATTGGAATCACGGGTGCCAGATTAAGGTTGCGGCTTGATGGAAGCGACAACAAAAACGACTTTTGGAGGCTAGTGGATTCTTCTGACATACAGCCAATTGGAACCTGCGAGAAGAAAGGAGGAATGCTTCAGCCACCACTTGGTAAGAAAACATATAAGCCTAATGTTGAATAGTGGGTAGACATGGCAGACGACACAGCAATTTCTCCAAAGCAGCTCTTTATTTTGTAAGCTGGAACAGAAAACTGAACAGCAAACAGCTCAGCCGGCCTGCTTTTATAGGCAGCTGCCTGTCAACATTGTAGCAACAACAACCCAGGGTTTCCCGCCTAAAATAACTGACGTGGACCTGAGTGAAAACTACATACACAATACTCCTGGTGGCCAGGGTGAGAACTTCAATACATAACACCCCTCCCCACCGAGATAAGGCGTTAGTTACAATCGTAATGGTTTCCTTATATACAGCACTACACGTAATGGTTCAATTAAGCACAAAGCATATCGGTTACATTTCATATACTTCCATTAGACCAACAGTGTTACATGTCTAACAACATAGTCCTTTAAATATGGTCTACTGGCCTTGTGGATTTCCTGGGCGGAGAGTTCAACAGCTTCTGAGGCCACGGCCTCCTCAGTGGCTTTCTGCAGCGTGAGGTCTGGCATGGCAAGGAGATGCCATTGCAGACGGATGTCCCGGACCCCACAGATGATTTGATCCATGAGGGCATCATCTAAGTCTCGGAACTCGCAGTGTATTGCAGCCTGTCGGAGGGTGGTGGTGTAGTTGTTAATTGACTCCCCCTCTGCCTGGTTCCGGTGGTAGAACGCATGATGGGCAGCAATCTCGGACGGCTTTGGGGCATAGTGGTTGCGGAGCTTCTCTTGAATCGTGTCCCAAGGTGCTGCCTGGACTGCTAGAGGCGCAACCAATGCTCGGGCCGTCGCAAACACTTTGGGGCCACAAAGGCTGAGGAGAGGCCCCGCTTCTGCTCTACAGACCCTCTTGTCAGCTCATTTGCTTGGAGGTAGCAGTCAAACCGAGCGAGGTAGGAGTCCCAGGATTCAGAGGCTGGGGCAAACGGCGGTAGAGGCACGAGTGAAGCCATTGTTCCGATGCCGACGTGCAGGTGATGGATGGTACACCGTGCTCTAGCCAGAACAGTCAACTCTGAATTGGTTCTGCTCCGTGATTTCGCTCAGTGTTTCAGCTCCGTGATTCAGCTCATCTCAGAGGGTGGCCGCGTCTGGCTGTGCTCTGATGTCCACCGATCCCATCCTCGTCTCCAGTGTTGAATAATGGGTAGACATGGCAGACGACACAGCGATTTCTCCAAAGCAGCTCTTTATTTTGTAAGCTGGAACAGAAAACTGAACAGCAAGCAGCTCAGCCGGCCTGCTTTTATACGCAGCTGGCTGTCAACATTGTAGCAACTACAACCCAGGGTTTAGCGCCTAAAATAACTGACGTGGACCTGAGTGAAAACTACATACACAATACTCCTGGTGGCCAGGGTGAGAACTTCAATACATAACACCTAACATGCATGAAATCAAAGTTTGCTTTGAAGTCACAGTAGAGTTTGAAATGACGTATCAAAATAACAGCAGCCAGAGATAAAGGGAATGAAGAATAGACTAAATGTACTGGACTGGGTGAGTTGGGTTGAGTTTGCAAGAGGTAATACAAGTGAACCATGGATTCATGGCACTGCCGTGAGAAATGTCACTCAAGTTCCCAGGTTTTTCCTTCAAAACCCTCTGTGGCGTTGGCCTCCCGTTATCCTCTGCCCTTGCCCAGTTCCACCATCTTGATGCGTGACTTCTTCAAAGAATTCCTCCCCTTCTCTATTGCAGCCCTTTAGAACTGTCTCCCAGAAAAAAACCTGTGTGATGCCACCTCTCTCACTTCCTCAAGCCATATCTGTCCTGTGTGAAGTCTTTGGGGGCAGCTTCCTGGTCCCCCTTGCCCTACTGTAATTGCATGTCACTGAAATAATGCACATTCTTCCCTGTTTACCCCATGCCTCCATTTCCCTCCTCTCCCTGTTGATGTCTGTGTTCTGTTGTAGGCCGTAAGCCTGCAATAGATTAGGGACCTGTCTTCCAAAGCCTGTGTAGCACCACTGATGGTTCTGTAGGAATAATGGACATAATAATCGGTTAGTAATTTAGTGGCACTTTAAAGCAGAGGTGACTAACCTGTGGCCTCCAAATGTTGTTGGACTCCTACTCCTCCCATCGGCTTCAGCCAGCAATGCCAAAGATTATCAGTTGCACATTTGGAGAGCCACAGGTTCCTTCCCCGGGTATGAAAATCTTGCTCCTGTTAGCAAGATGTTTTATTGCCTTCAGGGTGAGGGATGCATTCCCTTCTGAAAACATCATCAGGACCACGTACCAATGGTGCCAGAGGGGAAAGTGCACGAAGCAACAAATGTAAAATTTTTGCCTTGGTACCATAGGCTAGTTTCTATGCAAATTTGCACCCTCCTCTCTACCTAGCCAGCGAGGGGTGGGGGGAAAAGAGAGACCCGGAGGTTCCCCACACCTGGCCTATACTGAGAAAGTAATTGTTTGGAAGCAAAATGGCTTGAAACAGGTGTTTCAGCACCACCAGTGAATGAAATTATCTGTGTGAGTGCCCCCCCCCCCCAAATCTTTGCAGTAATGTTTGCCGGATACTATAATGCAATTAATTTGCTCCTGCAGTGTATGTAAACTGGCACATATCTTTATTGAGCCAGACAAGTGAGCCCTTGATAAAATATATCATACTATATTTGGCCCTCCTATGTTTTCTGAAGATAGGCAGAATTCCAGTGTCCAAATGGTGTTGCACAGCTAAATACCTTTTTGAAACCTTCCCTTTGGCAGTTTTGCCGCATCTTGTTTGTTGGCTGAGCCTGGAGCTAATTGTGTGTGTAATTGCCTCCTGCTAACTGTATACAAAACTGGCATTTCCCAAGTGACGTCGAACTGTCTGGTCCCAGAAATCCTATTCCGCTCGTAATACAGTATGAGTCAAACGCTCCCTTTCTGCTTAACTTGAAATGTAGCAGCGCTGTATTCCCACGTGTTGCACCAGGTGCTTAGCTTAGTTAGTATTGCTCAATTACGGTTGTAGCTTCTGGTGGGAAGTGCCTCAGCACGATGCGGCCATGCTCATCCTCTATTTATAATCAAAACGTATCCTGCAGAGATAACGCCACTTAACAAAGGTTCTCTTGTTTCTTAAAAGGCATATTTTTGGTAAATCTGTTATGCACAACGAATCTATTGTTGTCAATTTTAGGGTTCCAGATGAATGCATCTTCCTGGCCAATGTTTCTCCTAAGAACACTAAATGGTGCTGAAATGGCTCCTGCTTCATTCTTTAAGAAGGTAGGCGACTCGGCTGCAGTTCTATTGTTTGTTGAGGATTCCAGAGCACTATACTGCACTGCCCAGCCTGAAAAGGCAAGGAAGTTGTTTAAAAGGACAGAACTACTAGGAAGGGGAACATCTTTCTCCATCCTCAGTGCCTGCATTTAGAAAATGCCTGTATATGCCTTGAGTTCAGAACAAATCTCTTTGGTTTTAACAGTTTTAGGCTTACCTCTACACACAGCTCAAATTAAGATATTAAAATATGTGTGTTGTTTATTACATGTGATGTTCCTGTTCATGCATAAATGGAGCATTACAGTCTAGACAAATGTAGAAGTTAATTCCTGTATGGGAGAGGTTGACTTTTTTCTGTTGAATAGTCTGGTGAATGTATCAAAGACTTCTAAGCATAGTGAACACCCATAAATTATGCCCCAGTCACTGTTGTACGGATCATACACAAATGACAATGCAGAACACATTTTTATGCTAAAAACAATACACTCTCTTCTTGTAACAATCTCAACATTTTTACTCCTTTCTTGTCTCTTGGTATATGATGTTCACATGTGTTTTAATTTGTGCTTAGTTCATGTTATTTTAATAACTGAAGCTCAGCCCAGATAAGACTGAGGTACTAGACCAGATGGTTTGGGAAATCGCCTGCTCTTGCACATCTGATCTGAAGGAGCAGGTTCGTAGCTTGGGGGTACTCCTGGATCCTTTGCCGTCGCTCGAGGCTCAGGTGGCCTCAGTGGAGCGGAATGCCCTCCATCAGCTTTGGCTAGTGGCCCAACTACGCCCCTATCTGGACAGGGATAGCCTAACTACTGTTGTCTATGCTCTGGTAACCACAAGGTTAGATTACTGCAATGCATTCTACGTAGGGCTGCGTCTGAAGATGTTTTGGAAACTTCAGCTACTGCAGAATTTAGCGGCCAGGTTGCTCACCGGAGCAAGATGGTTTGAGCATATTACACTGATCCTGGTCCGACTGCATTGGCTACCATTTCCAGGCCCAATTCAAAGTGCTGGTTTTGACCTATAAAGCCTTAAACGGCTCAGGACCATAATACCTCAAGGACCGCCTCTTTCCATATGAACCTACCCAGACCCTGAGATAATCTTCTGAGGCCCTTCTTTGTGTGCCTCCTCCTTGAGAGGTCCAGAGGATGGCAGCTCAAGAACAGGCCTTCTCTGTCTGTGAAATACTCTCCCCAGGGAAGTTCACCTGGCACTTTGATTATACACCTTTAGGCACCAGGCAAAAAAGTTCCTTTTTAACTAGACAGTTGATTTGGTTGACATCCTATGTCCTTGTAAAATGTGGGCGTTTTTGGGGGGTGGGTTCTTGGGTTCTTGTTTTCATTTAGATTATGTATTTTGTGGTTTTATATTTTGATTTTGTTCTGTGAACCACCCTGAGACCTCCAGGTATAAGGCAGTATATAAATTCAAACAGTAGTAGTAGTAGTAAATTTGGATGTTTTAAACTTTTTTGCTGATTATTTTATTGTGTTACTCATTTTGTAAACTGCTTTGAGGTTTGGTTGGGTTTTTTTTTTTACACTCAAGTGGAACAGAAATGTTATGAAATAAATAAATAAACTTTATGAATTGCACCAAAGCTGGAACAGTACAAGTCTGTTCTGCAAAGAAAATGAAGTGGGTTGATTTACAAAGTGAAGAAATGAAATAACGTGCCTTAATTATGTAAGGGAAAAGAATATAAGTTATATGTACAACTTAAATTGTCCTTTTCGTTACATGGACAATTTTACAAATGAAGCTATGCCCCTTTTTATTAATAATGCATGTCCTTCCCCACAAAACTTGGAAATCAGTCTAATGAACAATAAAACGTAAGGAAGAGTAGGAAACAAAATGCCATCATGGAAGCAATTCATCATTTGAACATGCATTGAAGTCACATTATGCAAATTCGAATGGCTTTATAAGAGAGTCTCCTGTTCGTTTACAAACCTGCTTTAGGCATAGACTTGAAGATGGTAATTGGTCAGTTCATGGTCTCAACACTGACGGGTGACACTGCAAACTACTTTATGTTTTTCACAACACTGTAACAACTTATTCTTGTGATTATCAAGGCGTTGGAAATATGTTGCTTGGTAGTTCTGTTTCTTTCATCAGTAATTAAGGAAAGAAATACATATCTTAAATTTTCAACAACAAAAAATGGACTTCTGGTTGATAGGCGTTAATAGAAATATTGTAAATAACTAAATACCCCAAAGTGTCCTTTTGTTGATTTCTTTTAAATTCTTGCTTTTAAATTCTTTGCTGCTTTTTATCACTCATAAAACCTGTCATTTAGCTTAGAAACATGAATTTTTGTCCATGGAGGAGCTCTGGACCATAGAAAATACAGGAGAAACGCTAACGTATTTCCCCCCCAGTACTACGTATCTTTTGGAGCATGAGTCCTTTTAGGCATCAAGGTTATATGAAACTCATTTCCCTCCAAGATCTCATGTGTACATACCTGTTTGGCTCTTTTGTTTTGGCAGGAACCTACAAAGCCTTCTCCAAACTGTTTTAAAGTTGGAATGAAGCTAGAAGCAATAGACAGAAAAAATCCTTATTTAATATGTCCCGCAACCATTGGGAATGTTAAAGGAGACGAAGTTTTTATTACCTTTGATGGCTGGCGAGGGGCATTTGACTATTGGTGTAAATATGATTCTCGGGATATCTTTCCAGTCGGATGGTGCGATTTAACAGGAGATGCTCTACAGCCACCAGGGAATAGTGGTAAGAATTTTTTATTTGTTAAATTCCACACGTCAGGCTCATCTGGTCCATCTTTGCTTTTAAGCCTGTGCCTTTAAGGCTTTGATACAGCTGACAGAGAAGCTTTAAGGAAAAATGTGTTGGTTTTTGTGTGCTTCCCATCATCATTTAATGCAATAGCAAATCTAAGTAGGATGAGATAAAGCCTAAGGCATCCCACTAGCTTTAATTAAATGTATTCACTAGCACCAGGGATCATCATCCCAGTGTCATGGTGCCATGGTGGCTACGAAGGTTTTGTGACTGTCACCCTACAAAATTTGCCCACTAGTCCAAAAATATTGGTGATCTCTGCTCTATCATTTACTATCCTTGCAATGTAGCTTCCCCTCATGTTCATGGACATAGGGTTGCAGCCAAAGAGAGACAAACCTTGATAACTTTACGCTTGCCACCAGTTCAGATGTAATGAGAAACTGTAGGGTCATGTTACCTGAGCAAGGTGTAGCAACCCTTGGGAGTTGCATGCTTCCCTCTCCCCCACTGTTGTGCTAAGGAAGGTGGTTGGAAGCTTCTTTGGATAATATGTAAACCATGGTTTCCTATGATCAGGGGAAAGTGGTTCTGGAACATGGCTTGTTCTCAGAAGTCATTGCTTAAACAGACTTACTGTTCCATGACATTGGACGTAATGAAAGCTGTGTTTAAAATCAGAAGCAAAATTATCCCATGGTTTTTCGTTATGTCTGAACTTAGCCAGTGTTATCATTGTCAGAAGTAGTGGCATTTCACATCTCCTTAATAAACTTTTCCACAATTACGATTGCATTATTTCTCTTGTGCATGTGCGTCTCTCGCTTTCCCTCCCTCTCCCTCTCTTACATTGGTGTACTATATTTTGTTCTCATTACAGTAATGTCAAGAGATGTTGCTCAGCTGTTGAGTTGCTTATGGCACCAGCATAGCTACTGTCCATGCAGTTTTTCAAATAGTTTTTCTAGCAACTATTTCTAGATGCATTAAGTAGTTTTTTCTAGATGCATTAAAAAGCAGGTTCCCTGAAAAAGCTGAGCAACCATCTCCTTCCTGTTTCAGAAGACCATAATTTGTCTTATATGGAGCTGCAACATCTGACTATTTGGTAATAGTAGGGTTTGACTATTCTGGGTCTGCTTATGGATCCTAAAATAAATGAACAGATGTGGAAAAGTTGTAAGCGCCAATAATTTTTTAGTCGTTTTCATAGGTCTACACATAATGTTTAATGCATATTCTCACACCTTATCAAAACAAGGATAAGCAATTGTAGAAGCAATTGAAGCATCCTAGTTGCTGTTATATGTTTGCACTCTGTGATACTGAAAGCTCTATAAGCAATCAGTACTCTCAATACAGAAAGCCGTGTTAACATCCTTTGCTTCTTGTTCCATCCTTTCAAGATGCATTGTTGCTCCGGTTAGTATAAGACTATTTGGTTTGAAAAGACTTTAATAAAGTTGTTGCTTAGGATCAGAGTTTTAAGCAGGGGCTGCTGCATAGCTAGAGTACCCACAAGAGACCTGAATGCTTGATGTCTCAATTGTTTTGCCAGCTCAGCGAGAAACAAAATGCTTTGTTTTGTTTGTGGAATGGAGAGGGCCATTGTAATGCAAAGCAATGGCCTGAAAAGAGCAAAAGGGCTGCCCACCCCCTTCCAACTGCACATTATATATTAATTACAAAGAGACACTGTCGAATACCCCCCCCCCCGTCCCATTTTAATAAACTAATATTTTAATGCACTAATATTTTAATACAAATCCTGTTGAGGTTACAAAATGCTTTTCAAGTTTTGGCTCCTGTAGCTCAGCTGAGAGACCTCTGTACATGATACAGTTGTGTTGGCAGCTAGATTTCTTGGCTTGTCCTTTCTTTCCAGATTCTCTGACCCCAAGTAACCTTTGATCCCCTCCTCAAGAGGGGGTGGTTAAGGAAGTATGAGCAGGTGACTGATGGTCACTGTCAATAGAGCCCACAGACAATATGTGAATTGCTTTAGCAGTCTCTCCCCTCCACTCTGTTGCCCTCCCTCTCCCCCTTCCTCTTAAACCAACAAATGCAAATTGCTGCACCCTGATTTGCTCCTGCAAAATTTCAGTGCCCGCTGTCCAGGCAGTGTGGGCTTTGTTGCAGATTTGCTTTTTCAGTCTAAAAAAGCAGTCCTATGAGATTGGGTCTTGAACCTTACAAGTGGCTAATGTAAATGACATCTGCATCTCTGGAATATAAAGGTAGGAGACCTGTTTAAAGGAAATTGTTTTTATATAGCGTTCCAGCAGGGGCTCATTATTACTCCATTTGCAGCCTTTGTTCAGCGAGCACTATCCATCATTTATTCCAAAGAGCAGAAAGTTACTGTGTGTAAAAGCGTGTACCTGCTATTTTACAACCTGTGGCATTGAAGGGTGTTTTCTTTGTATTTGTGAACTCTGCTGTCCTCTCAGATTTTTGATGCACGTTAATCCATTGACATTTCAGTGGAGGCAGCGATAGACTGTAGCACAAACATGTTTAATCCAGATAACTGTTGTTTTGCAGTGTGTGTGAGAGTGTGTGATGAAATTTGTGTTTGTGTGCAGTGAAATTACATTTTGTAATAAAACTTTAATTTTTCAATTTTTACACCAGTGATGATTTTCTGAACATGGGAATACATGGAATTTAACTTCACACAAATGTACCTTTTTAGAAATGTTTCATTCTTCAACAGTAGTATAATACAAGTGGTTGATAACTTTTGAATGTGATGAAGAAGAAAAGCAACACTGTTTAGTCACCTAAAAACGTCTCCAGAACTATATAAAGCTATATGAAAAAGAAAAGTATAATCTGTAGGGTGTGGTCTAGTCAAACAATATACATAGGAGCTGTGCCAGATTTCATGTGTTAAAATTTTTTGTCACATAAATGATTTTTTTTTTCTATGAATGTGTTCTCTCTGTAGAATTTACTTGCTTTACAAAAAAACAGACCATGCAACTTTAGTTATATCTTTTAAACATAGTTTTCCAGTGTTTAATTGGTCCAAAATGGTGCCACACTTTTATTTTTGAAAACAAGTGTTTTCCCTTTCACATTGAAACAGCTGCATTTAGACATGGGCAGACATTGTTTTACCAACTGTGGGGCTTTAAAATTACTTTGGGGTTTTTCTTGGATACGAGAAAAACAAGCTCAACGGAAACATCAAAACTACATTTATTTTGATGTGAAATATATATGCTTTATAAGGGGGTGGAGAAGCAATCTTCTTCTGTAAGACACATGAAAGAATTGAACGGCGTACTTCCTTGACCAAATGAAACCAATCACAGGAATCCACATGACTGGAAAGCCAAGGGGTAGAAGGCAGAATGATCAAAACTTTTTCAGTTAATCAGAAGCAAGGATATATATATATATATATATATATATATATATATATCCATGCTTCTGATTAACTGAAAAATGAAATATATATATGACTTGCTGTTCATAAAGAATTACCACAAATATTCTTGAACAAATTCCATTCATTTCAGTGGGGCCTGTGAAAGCAAAACTCAAAGCATGTTGCCAAGAAGTTCCATTAAATTTCATTTAGGGCTTTTTTGGGGGGTGGAGCTCTTCTGTTATCTCGTGATGTCCTAACTGGTGTTGCCAGAAAAGAAATCACATGGCCCAACTTTGTGCCTCTAGCAGCAGTTTCTTGATGTACAGAAACCAGCTTTTCTTTGCATGAAGATTAACATTACCTACTTGCATATTTCTGCACATCAAGCTTGCCGTCAGAAACACCACTTCCCTATCTGGTTTAAAAGTTAGCAGTCCTTGTTTCAGTTCAAAATCACTTGAAAATATCTTGTTGTCAGCATACTTTGAAGTGTAATCGAACTTTTCTAAGAATACTGCTTCCTGAAGTGTATGCATTCTGATAAACATATATTTGACTTCCTTCACAGTTTCGGGTACAAAGAATAATTCGAAACCTCAAACATCCCCTTCCAAAGTGACCCGGCGCTCAATGCAGTCTCCTCAGAAATCTGCTCCTGTTCCTCCTTCTACATCAAGAGGAAGGAAGCCTAGCCGGGGGAAACCAGCGGCTCCACCTGCAGTCCCTAGGAAAGGCAGGTCTCCCAAAAACACCGCTGTAGCGAAAAACACATCTCAAAAAGAGAATCTCAAAAAAAGGAAAAAAGGCTTGAAACCAGGAAGGAAGGTGAGAGCAAATCTGTTTACCATCACAATTGCAGTAGATGGTTTTTCTGTTTCCCCAGCTTATTTTGTACTGATTTCCCCACCCGAGTTTCTTTTTGAAATGTCCAATTGTGCAAGCAGTTTACTAGGTGTGTCGTATTGAACACAGCATCTTTTTCAAGGTTACACTCCCTTTGAAGGAGCACAGGTTCCCTGTTCAGGTTACAGCAGCTTCGGGGTAATTCTGGATCCATTGCTGTCACTTGAAGCTCAGATGGTCTTGGTGTCGCAGAATGCCTTCCATCAGCTTTGGCTAGTCGCCCAGCTGTACCATTACCTGGACAAGGGACTTCTGTCATCTGTGCTCTGGTAAACTCTAGATTACTGCAGTGAAACTTCAGCTGGTGCTGGTCAGGTTGCTCACCAGGGCAAGACGGTTTGAACATAACAATGCCAATCCTGTCCTGACTGCCCTGGCTGCCAATTAGGTCCCAAGCTCAGCTCAAAGTGCTGGTTTTGATGTATAAAGCCTTACATGGCTCAGGACCACGATACCTCAAGGACCACTTCTTCCCATATAAACCGCCCCATATCATGTAATCATTATCTAAGGCCTTTCTTTTTGTGCCCCCTTCATGAGAGGTCTGAAGGGTGGGAACATGGGAACAAGCTTTTTTCTGTGGAGGCTCCCCACTTGTGGAATGCTCTCTCCAGGGAAACTCACCTGGCACCTTCGTTGCGTATCCATAGGCGACAGGCAAAAACATTCCCCTTCTTCTAGGCCTGTGACCAATGAAAAAAAACCTATGGCCTTTTAAACAGGGGCGGGGCATTGTTTTTGTTTGTTACTATGTTATGTATTTTTGTGTTTTTATATTGTAAACCACCCTGTGATCCTCAGATGAAGGGCAGTATAGAAATAACAATAATAAAAGGTGCAAACAATATATTTTATTAAATGTATTGGAGACAAAGATAAATATAAAGATATATTTAGATTGCTACATTTGCTGATACAGGGAGAGTGCACTTGCGACCAGATTACTTGAGAGACCCTTACCTACCTAGTAGGCCTCTTCTTTTGAGCTGGACTTGCCCTTTTGTACATGTTATTAGTGAACATTTTAGGCCTTGGAGCTTCAGGTATTAAAATCAATCCTTAGTTGTTGTTTTTTTTACCTATTTTTGCTTTTTAAATTGTTTGCCATTAAATCACCTTGATGCTTATGTGAAAGAGATATGATTATTTTGTTAATTTATGAACCACTTATTTGTCCTCAGCTACCCGTTGCTACCCATTCAGTGTTAATCTAATGTGGTTGCCAAAAGAAATATCCCTTTATTTAATTTCGTGTTGACTCTCTGCTTTAAAAAGAGCTGCTTCGGTGCAGACTAACTTTACTGGCAAAGATCGCTAATTAAAGCATGCATTTTTGCTAGTGGTTGCAAGGACAGTGGTAGATATCAGCATCTGCCATCATTATCAATTAAAGTATCAGCAACTTTATTATCCATGGGAACTAGACATGCAAGTGGGACACAACTGATGTGGCTTACAATGCCTGAAGCTACCTGAACCTACCACAGTACTTAATATGGTAGTGATGTGTGAAGTAATCTTAAACTGGCTTTTTGTGTGCTGGCCAGTCTTAACAGATTATCTCATGTGGTTCCCTAGCTTGTGATGAGATTCTGATGCTGACCCTTCTGGAGAACCCTTGAAAAATGGGTTGGGACTGGGAGTTGCAAAGATCTAGTCTTTATACTCTTCTGGCAGCATTCTACAGTTAAGAGAAATAAGATAGCTTCAGCAAATGGTGATCTGAAGGCTGTCTGTCTTCTGATAGGAAAGAAACAGTTATATTTTTTTAGAATTTACGATAAATATATTTCTTCTTTTTCCAGAAAAAAATCTTACCAGTGCAATCTCCAGTATTTCCTCCGCCCCTTACCTCTGCAAAAGTGGACAACAGCGCACCTCAGATACACAAAGATGGACCTAGTATCACTGGCGTAACAGCGGCTGTCATTTCAACAGGTAAAATGATCTATAGCTTGCATGTCTGTCTGTATAAATATTCTGGGGGACTGCTGGTTGGTTCCAGAGTGTCATGAAAGCACTGGTAAAAGTAAATGGATTCAGATACTGGTCTGTAGCTAAGTGGTAGAGCATCATCTTGCACGCAGGTGGTCCCTGGGTCAGTCGTCAACATCTCTAGGTAGGGCAGGGAATGCCCTGTTTGAAGCCATGGAGAGCCACTGTCAGTCTGTTGTAGACATTATTGAGCTGGATAGGCCTATGTCTGACTCAGTGTAAGGCTGCTGCCTCTGTTTGCGTGAAAGTGAATAACAGCCTTTGACACTGGATCCGACTCCTCATTTTGTGTACAGGTTTGAAACTCTCCGGATATGTGTTACCTCTATCACCTCTCAGAAGAAAGCAGAGTGTGGGCCCAGTAACTTTTCTTTTTTAAGTAGCATCTTTTATGGATGCATGAAAGTCCACTAAACTAGAAATGCAGGTAACTGGCTGCATAGTTTTACTTCTAGTTAGCATGTACACAGTAGTAATGGAAAATAAAATAAAAAATAGGAAGTAGTAGTAGTGATTGGAAAATGAAGCTATGGTGCGTGCTACTGCTAGCACCCTGCTCTCAAATCTCTCACTTGGCTTTCATTTCTTGCTAGACATTTTTTTCACTGCCTTCAGAGTTAGCAGCGCTCTAACTGGAACAAAATAGGCCTCCATTGGTCTCGGGTATCTTCTTGTGTCTTGTTGCTTGGCTGAACAGTTTGCTTGATACTTCCCTGCACAGGCCGAAGAACTATCTGGCTCTGTCCGATACAAGAGCAGATTATTTCCCCAAAGCAGTATTCAGAGTGTCTCTGTGGCTTGGTCCTATTCTTTCTCTCCCTGTTCTAGCGTTTTTGACCGTTTACCCATCTAACAACCATTCAGCTTTTCTGCAACTCCATTTCCTTTGCCTTCTAGATTTCCATGTTGCGGCTAACTCCCCCTTTTCACCTTCTGTTTCACTCTCCAGTGCATATCCAGCCCTGAAAGTGTGTTTATTTAATCTTTTGCTTTCCTCGCCACCTTTCTTGTTTTGCTTTGAAATTCCTCTTTCCTCCTTGCATTTTTCATTCACCATGTTCTGTTATCTTGTCTTTTCCCTCCCCCCTGCCTTCTGATCTTATTTTTCCTTGCCTTAATTCTGACCTTCTGTTTTCCTGCTGACTATACCCTACCCCTCATTTTTACTACAGTGGTACCTTGGTTTAAGAACAGCTTAGTTTATGAACAACTTGGATTAAGAACACTGCAAACCCGGAAGTAGGTGTTTTGGTTTGTGAACTTTGCCTTGAAAGCACATGTTCCTCTTCCTGTTGATTGTGTTCCATTTGCAAATCGAGTCCCCCGCTGCTATGGGAAAGCACACCTTGGTTTAAGAACAGACTTCCGGAACGGATTAAGTTCATAAACCAAGGTACCACTGTATTCCTCTTATCTTCTGTTTCTGTTTCTGCTTTTCTCTCATTCCATGTATCATGGGCATGCGTCAGTTACCTCTCATCAACATCAACGAACTATATTTTCAAATGCATATGTTGAAGATTTTCGCACCATGAACACATTAATTTCCTGCCACATATTCAGTGTGACTTTACCAAGACACTTGTAGCCAACGTTCCCTATCCAAATATGGGAAGAGTACCTTGATCTGGGGTTATTACAAGGGCAGACAAAATATAGAAGGGAAGGAGCAGCATTTGCTCCTAAAGGCATATTTGTTAGCTCTATAGTTCTGGAGGATAACAGGAAAAAGCAAGGAATCTGGGTATATAATTTGGCAAAGTCAGTTAGGCTTGTCTAGATGTGGCAGGTGTGTGGACATTTGTGGTTTCACCACCACCTGTTGGTGTTGGAGGTTAAATAAAGCATATGGAAGTAGTTTGTTTACTGTGGGTAGATTTTACATACAGGACGTGGGTGGCGCTGTGGTCTAAACCACTGAGCCTCTTGGGCTTGCCGATCAGAAGGTTGGCGGTTCGAATCCCCGCGACGGGGTGAGCTCCCGTTGCTCTCTCCCAGCTCCTGCCAACCTAGCAGTTCAAAAGCACACCAGTGCAAGTAGATCAATAGGGAAGGTAAACACCGTTTCCGTGCACTCTGGTTTCCGTCAGAGTCTTGTTTTAGAAGTCAGTGTCTTGTTCCGTCAGTGTCTTGTTCAGAAGCGGTTTAGTCATGCTGGCCACATGACCCAGAAAGCTGTCTGTGGACAAACACCAGCTCCCTCGGCCTGAACGTGAGATGAGTGCCACAACCCCGTAGTTGCCTTTGACTGGACCTAACTGTCTAGGGATCTTTAACTTTACCTAGTTTTTACATGCAGAGCATCAGCTCCTCTGTTCATCATCTAATTACCGTTTAGCTATTTGCAAGCTTTTGAAATAGATAGAAATGTATAGAAGATGTTCATCCAGTCCATTCTCAATGAAAGCTTTATGAAATATTATTTGGTCTGGAATACATTGTTTGCAAATTCTTCTTTTTTTAAAAAAATATTGACATTCCCCTTTTTTTCTCTTAGTTTGTGTCTATGTTAACAAACACGGAAACTCTGGGCCTCATCTGGACAAAAAGAAGGTTCAGCAGCTTCCTGATCACTTTGGACCAGGTCCTGTGAATGTAGTGCTTCAGCAGGCTGTGCAAGCCTGTGTGGACTGTGCCTATCAATCAAAAACAGTCTTTGGATTCCTGAAGTCGGGGCACCATGCGGGAGAGATCATCACTGGTATTTTATTGGTTTTATTTTTATATATAAATGGATTTATATCCCTTCTTTTTGCAGAGTCTCAAAGAAGCTAACCGTTAAGTACAATCAAATGTCAATAAAAACGGAACGTAATAAAGCAGTATAATAAAAGCAGCAGCAGAACTAATAAAACAAACCAGGAGGCTGTGAAACATGTTTGCTAATGGCAAAGCATACTTGGGTAGAATCCAGCAAATGAATGAACAATAGTAGCAGGTTTTCTTAACTTATTAGTAAAATGTGATTCAGTTTTAGATTTGGTGCAAAATCAAGACCAAAGATTAGTGTGGCACAATTGTGTAAATGACGCACTTCATTTTATTTATTTGACCCTGCGGTAAATGGTAGAACTAGGTTTCTTTATGCTTACATTATCTAAATATTTTTTTAAAAAATGGAAACCATGTTTATGCTGTTGTTTTCTAGTAAAAGAGCAAAGAGTAAAAGACCTTGTGCTTTTTTTTTTTTTTACATGAAGCTACTCAGCTACTCAGTTTAGGGTTCCCACTAAATGGATTTTTAACTGAGATGCTGTTGCTGCTATTCTTTTCCTATAATTATATTTTAGAAGTGTGGAAGGGATAGAAATCTTTATTCCCTCACTGTTCTGAGGGCAGATGTGTTGTTTAAATATTTCTCCAGTTCTAAATTAGTGGCTGCTGCTTGTCACTTTTCTCCTGCCAGAAGCAATCCTCAGGACACAAGTTAGCCTTAATTCATATGGCATTAAAAAGTGTTTGCCTTACTTTATTCTCTCTGTATTAATGCCAGATGAGGATAATGAACTATGGTATGCCTAAACTTTCATTTCCCGCAGTATAACTTGTGATGTGCATACTGTGAATGGTCACTAATCTTTGTTCACATCTTCTGTACGCAAAAGGAAATGTCAGTCTACTGGCATAGATTTAACAGTTAGATATCAGCTTCATTTGTAAGACCCCATTATTGTACACAGGATGTTTATAGCTTTATGGGATGCAAGAAGTTATAAAAGACTTCAGCTGTTGGTGTAAATTAACGAGCCCTTGGTATTTATGAATATAAAGCAACATATATAAAGTAGCTTTTAAAGTGTCTTATAAAATGCAAGGAGTGCCATTTGCCAGGGCAATCACAGGCATTTTTACTTACATAAAATTCCTATTGAATTATTTGGGGCTTACTTTCAGGTCAGGTGGGCTGGGATTGCAGCCGGAGTTGTAGCAGTACAGCAGCCTCAAATTTTGCCATTGCGGGGTCTCTCTAGGTTAAGAAAACAACTGTCCAGCTATTTCCAAACGTAAAACAAAGCAGAAGTTTCAGCTCTGCAGCGTTTGCTGTTGTCTTTGATTTAAGCAAAATACAAAACAGGGACAGTACCAGCAGTCAGCAGAACAGTTGCTACTCTGATGATTACAGGTAGCCCAAGTCCTGCTCATTTTGAGACGGGGACAAGGAGGACCAAAAGCTTCCCCTTACAAGCTACCTGCATCTGAGACACCAGCCCAGTTCATATGTCATATTAAACCATGAGCAGGTACAACATGATGATGCATGCTGCTCAAAAGTTCCCATGCTGCTGCTGCTGCTGCCGCTGAGCCACAGACTTAGTCGTGTTGTTTCACCCTCTGGCTCACCATTTGTTTCCTCCAAACAAACCACAGGCACTAAGCCAAGAGAAAACCACAAGCCTACGTTCTCATGACTCAAGCTAGATTAATTTTTTTTCATCGGTGGCGTAGCAGGGAAGAATTGTTTTGGGAACTTTTGAGCAACCTTTCATTCACATGAAAACCTTGATTTGTTTTGCTATGGTTCAACGTGATACGGGAGCCAGGCCTTTGATGATAAATCTACAGCTGTATAACAAAACTTGCATCAGACTGCGGCGCTGCCTTTATTTAAAGGGTAACTTAGTTTCTCCAGATTAGCCAAGGGACAAACGTTCAAGCTTTGGTATTGAAATTGGCAAAGACAACACAAGAAGCACGGCAAAATGTTCTGCCTTTTACCCCCTTTGTTTCTGTCAAACCGGGGGTCTTCTCCCATAGGCACTGGTGTTTCAACCAATCCCACCATGATTTGAGGTCTTCTTCTTTTTGCCCTATAGCCTCCTTTGATGGGGAGAAGCACGCCATCAGTCTTCCTTCTGTAAACAGTGCCTCGTTTGTCCTGCGCTTCTTGGAGAAGCTCTGCCACAGCCTGCAGTGCGATAACCTTTTCAGCAGCCAGCCCTTCAGCCCTTACATGGGAAGTGCACACAGCCCCACCGAATATGATAGAAACAAACCAGGTAATGCCCTCCGCCACCCTGCATTTTTAGAAGTTATGGTCTGTATTTAAAACAAAACACAGTTGGGTTTATATTTGTGAATATCAGTGTAAACTAATCTAGGGCGAGCCATTTTAAGTCTTGCGCTTAAGATGTGCTGTTGTTTTTCTTTGCTGCCTGATACCATGTGTGCACAATCATAAGCAAGCACTGATAAATTCAATGGATTTTGCAACCTTAAGTCTTAAAAGGAAACCTCTCTGGCATAGCGTGGCATAAGAATTTATGATTCTTGATTTTAAAATAGGTTTTAGTGTCTTAGCTTGTTCCTAGGTAAAGGTAAAGGTACCCCTGCCCGTACGGGCCAGTCTTGACAGACTCTGGGGTTGTGCGCCCATCTCACTTAAGAGGCCAGGGGCCAGCGCTGTCCGGAGACACTTCCGGGTCACGTGGCCAGCGTGACAAAGCTGCATCTGGCGAGCCAGAGCCGCACACGGAAACGCCGTTTACCTTCCCGCTGGTAAGCGGTCCCTATTTATCTACTTGCACCCGGAGGTGCTTTCGAACTGCTAGGTTGGCAGGCGCTGGGACCGAGCAGCGGGAGCGCACCCCGCCGCAGGGATTCGAACCGCCGACCTTTCGATCGGCAAGTCCTAGGCGCTGAGGCTTTAACCCACAGCGCCACCTGCGTCCCCCAGCTTGTTCCTAGATTTTGACATATAAAGAAAAACAGAATATTCCCTTGTGCCTTTTGTAGGGCTAATTCCACACCAGTTGCTGCTCAGGCATCTTCCTGGTCATTGGCTGTTTCAGAAAGAAAGCAAACTGATTTTGATAAGCAATTTTAAAATTTGACACTCTTCGCCATCAAGCCTCATATTTATGCTGCTGGATTTTTGGTGTGGATTAAATAATTTTGGTTTTTGTGTCCCTCCCCCCATCAGATTTATAAAGGAATATTATTTATTTATTGCACTTATTAGAAATTGACCGTGGTTGCAATCCATATATATTGTATACTTATCTGGGAGTAAGTCCCATTGAACTCAGTAGAACTTAACTTTTAGATAGCTATACATAGGATTGCTGTGTGAACATGAGATTATATATATTGCTTCCTCAGATAGCCATGTTCAGATGTTTCACAGTTGTCTAGGCATTACATTATTACTTAATTTTCTAAAACAATGCATTTCAGAAGGTTTTCTGTTAGAAAACAGCGATTAAAAAGCTGAGTTACTTCCTAAAAAAAATGCTCAAACAGCATTTCCATCATGCATGCCAAGTGTGTTATTGCAGTAACTCATTGACTGTCCTATGAAAGGTCTGTTATCCCTGTATGAATTATGTATATGAAACAAGGGGCTGAGAGAAATGTGGCTGAAAGCCTAAGGCCACTGAGGATGCGCATGACTGGGGAGAGATGGGAAGTGGTCAGATTTCCTGGCTCACTCTCTTTGTCACATGATACCCTTCCAAGCTTATTATTTCTGTACCCACAATTTTCAGGAGCTGAAATAGTTGAAGGCTGTGCTTTCAATATTTTTGAGAAATTGTAGTTTGGCATCTGCCATGGCCATTAAAAAAAAGATGCACAGATGGTTAAGTATGCACATTTTAATCATTGCTTATTATGTCAATTGCTGCATGCTGCAATGAGCAAATTGACTGCAGTCCCTCTGTGATATACTGTGTTTCCTTTTTCAGTGTAGAATACACCTTTTTCCCCCTGCTTACGGGTGACATCAGGTGGGCAGTTCAGCTCCCCCTAATGACTGAAGGCAGAAATCACTGTTCATATTTTTAGAAGCTTCTTATGTTCTCAGATCAGCCGTATTCTGCCTTTACCAAGTGTGTTAATGGCATGCATGCTCTCTCCATGATCTTTGCTTCTGGTGTATTACTGTATATAGTTTTGCTTTTGTTTTTATGGTTTGTGTGTCTGTTTAGTACCTCTAGTCTTTCCCTCCAGTAGTGTTTTTAAAAATTATTTTTTACCTCAGTTGTGTCTTATCCTTCACTCTTTTCCTGCCCCTTGGTCAGCTCATTGCTAACTTTTTTTCCTGCTCTCCATTTGCCTCAGCTTTTTCCTATACCTCTGAACTTAAAAAGAGAGAGGGTGCTTTATATTTCGCTCTATATTTCACCTTCCTTCTTCTCTTCATGAGGACTCTTGTCCATAGCCATCCCTCTGTCATGGTCAAGTTGTTCTCTGTTTTGGTTTTGCCTCCTTGCACCGAAATCCTAGCAAACCTTTTGGGGCTTATGGTCTTGATGAACTAAGTCACCCCTTAGGCATGGCATCGCACCTGACCTCTTCAGTGGACCCATTTCAGAGATCAGGTGCATCTGCCCAGGTCAGTTCATCTGCCTCTTCCATGGTAGCTTCAGGAGTCAAATCTTCAGAAAGAAGCTCCTCTTGGAGACCCCCTCTGGACAGTTACCATCTTGGATCTCTGAAAGCGCCCTATCAACTTCCTAGAGCTTGGTCTTTCTAATGGCTTTCCGTTAAGAGAACTGATCTGAGAACACAAGGGAACACCAAAAGCTTCTACAAAACTGAACAGGGATTTCTGCCTTCAGCTACTGCGGGGAGATAAACTTTACACCTAATGTTATCAGCACATGCATGGGAAAAGAGCCCTCCATGAATACCAAATGGTATCATCGTACCTGTTTTCTCAAATGACAGCACTTTGGAACGATTTCTGCAGAGGAGCACATACAGGGAAGTGGTTACACCAGAATGGAAGATCGGCATACATTTTTGCATAGAAATCTTTATAAGCAAGGTATTCACAGACCCATCCAATGCAGAAAAACCCACAGGGGTTCCCATAGGTGTTTTTTCTACAGGAACCAGCCCGAAGCATTTCCCCAAAGGAAATGCAGGGACTACACAAGGCAATTAAAAGTGGGTGGTTGTTGTTTTTTTAAAATGAATCCTTTTTTTCCTCTCCCAGCAAAAGAGGAAATCTCTGACAACAGAAGTACAAAGCGATATTCTCAGGATTCGCCATCCTATACTGCCCCCCTGTCTCCTAAACTACCAAGGACTGAAGCTCATCCCTCAGAAGGTAACTATTGTTATATTTCTTTACAAAAGAAGCACTGCATTTCTAGGC
Source organism: Podarcis gaigeae (assembly GCF_964106915.1). Lineage (NCBI taxonomy): Eukaryota > Metazoa > Chordata > Lepidosauria > Squamata > Lacertidae > Podarcis > Podarcis gaigeae. Next base: position 42,675,620 of record NC_139677.1, on the reverse strand, counting down.
AGTCTAGCCCAAGAGCACACCAAAACCCACATGAATAGGAGGATAAGTAGCTACTAGCCATGATGGCTATGTTTCACCTCCGTTGTCAGAGGCTGTTGCCCTCGGGTCCTCCTTGCAAGCTTCCCATGGGCATCTGGTCACTGTGACCACAGCATGCTGGACTAGATGGGTGACTGGCTTGGTCCAGAAGGGACTCTTCTTATTTTCTCATGCAGTCCAGGCGTGTACTGGATTCTGTGGCAGGTACACCCAGCTTGGAAGGATAGGGGGAATATTCAACACAAATAACACACTAGGCTACTTCCTCAGGACTGCACTATATGGTGTAGCTCACTGATTTCAGTGGGTTTACATCTACATATATTGTTCATTACTAGGACAGGCAAAACAAGCTGCACGTTGATTCTAATGAAAACTGGAGAAATGAATATGTATAGGCATAGTTTCCTTACTTCACCAATTCGTAAATTACACCCCAAATCAATACACTTCTGGGATTACTGCCACTTCTACAGGAGCCCTTTTCTCTGAAATCGCCCTTGTTTGTGCATTTTTTATGGGGAATCTAGTTACCATATAGGCACAGTCCCTCTTACTTGTGTCTTTTCCACTATAATCTGGGGAGCGATGGTGCACTGGCAATAAACAGCATCAGGCTGTCCAGTGCAGATGGGGAAAATGCTGTCTTGTTCTTGTCTTTGAATGGAGGAAGCCCTTCCATTCATAGATGCCTGATTAGAATGCCAGCCCTTTTTACAGCAAAGTATTTGTAGACATAGCTCTCCCCCCCAAAAAAAAACCCTACCCTATTATCAAGGATATTGCCATAATACTTCCTAATGAAAATGCATTATTTATGTTAAATTACTTTATGCAGCGGAAACCTTGCCAAGTGAAGAAAATGGCACTTCCAAAGAACACAGATTTTCAGAGGACTCAATGGATTCTGCACTTAATTTAGTCAATCCCGCAAGCCCTAACTGCCGGAATTCCACTGAATATCGAACCTCAGGGAGTGCAGCCTATTACAGGAATTCTCTTCCGCCAGTGACTGCTACCTCAAACACAGCACCAATTCTACGGAGACTGTCGTCAAGTTCTGCTGGGAACAGCAGTTACTATGAAGTCAACAGGAATAGGCTGCAGAGGAGGATTGAAGGTACAATCTAGTTCTTTAAAAGTCCATGCTCTGTTTTGTCTTCTTAACTATATATAAACTCATATATTATTGCTTTCTTTTGCCTTGTTGAACAAAAACTAGTTTATAAAGCAGGTTCTGAACGTGCTTTGATATGCAAGGATTTGAAAAAGAAGTCAAAACCTGCAAAGTTATCAGACATGCCAGAAATCAAGTTAGCCACCCATTCTTGCTATGTAGAGATTCCTCATGTTGTAATGAGTTTATAAGGGATTGGCTGGTTGTAGGTCACTGAAGAGCCATTTCTGAAATGTAGGAAAAAATCATGCTTGAAGATTCCTGTCTTCCTTAACAGTGTTTTAGGTATTTCCTCAACTCTCCTTGATATCTCAGAAGTTGGTAGGTAGTTAATTCTCAGTTGTCACTTCTATTTTTGAACCTGCTGTACCTTAAATATAGTGTGGTGTAATCTGTATTATTCAGGCCTTCCTAACCTATGAAAGTCTGGCCAGATGAGCTAATTGTTGCATTTCACAAATACCAGTTCACTCTTTTCTGTAGGCAGAACATCAAGTGTAGTGGAGCCTTAAGAGAAACATACGTGATCTTTTATAGATATAAAAAGTCACCATATGGTATTTTCCCTCCTACCACCCTTCTTAATTAACCAGTAATGCAGTCAGATGTATATTTAACCACAGCATGAATAATAATAAAAAGCACTAAGTGTTTACAGATTGTTATTAAATATAATCCTCCTTATATGGAGAGGCACTCACAAGGAATGGCAGGGAAGGATCACCATGTAGAAATCTGCCCCCTCTTATTTATAAATGGAAGCCCAAGAACTTGATGTTGTGTGTCCAGAATGAGCTGGTTATACAAACGGCATTTCCACCTTCCTCAGTTTCTTGATTTTTTATATTTAAGCTGCAAGCTCCACAACAGGACCCGACCTCAGCACGCTAAAACGAGAACCCTCCCGTGTACCCAGTAAGGATCCTTCTATGTGGTCGATAGATGAAGTCATGCGATTCGTGAAAGAAGCTGATCCTCAGGCATTAGCGCCTCACGCAGAACTCTTCAGAAGACACGTAAGGAGGCTGTTTGCTTATATTACAACATTTAGTCTATTGTACTAAAGGACCCCTGACTATTAGGTCCAGTCATGGCCGACTCTGGGGTTGCAGCACTCATCTCGCTTTACTGGCCCAGGGAGCCGGCATACAGCCATCATGACTAAGCCGCTTCTGGCGAACCAGAGCAGCGCACGGAAATGCCGTTTACCTTCCCGCTGGAGTGGTACCTATTTATCTACTTGCACTTTGACGTGCTTTCGAACTGCTAGGTTGGCAGGAGCAGGGACCGAGCAACGGGAGCTCACCCTGTTGCGAGGATTCAAACCGCCAACCTTCTGATCGGCAAGTCTTAGGCTCTGTGGTTTAACCCACAGTGCCACCCTCGTCCCAGTCTATTGTACTACATGAGAGTAAAAAAACTTGGGCACAACCTTTGAGAGATTGTGGGGGTTTTTTCCAGGGACACAAACCATTTTGCTTTAAAAACAAAAAAACCCTATAGCAAGCTCACTTGAAGCCATCCATTGTGATGAATCACATTCTCTGTTGGGTTCTTCACTACAAATGCTCATTATTTCTCAAAGTAGAAGTCGCCTCTATTAGCCTGTGAAGCTTGACCTGTTATTGTGTAATTCTCTGGCAGCCCACTGGAGACTACATAATCTCTGCATTTTGTTTTTATTTTGGCAGGCAAAAACTTTCCAGTCATTTGGTTAAAAAAAATCCCAGCAAAACTTTTATTTCATAAAATTTTTATACTGCTTGATTGTTAAAAGCATACACCATCCAACCAGGCATTTTTGGTAGGAAACATTTAAAGGACTAAAATTAATTCCCAGCTCAAATTGAAATTGGTTCCCAGTTTGAGGCTATAGCTGACTGACTCCCACTACGAAAAGATGAGGCTGCTGAACAGACTCTTGGGCCTTGGGGTTGTTGATGCTGGTTTTTTGTATTTTAGATCATGTTGTGATTTATTCGGAAATGGTTCAGTTTGGTTTTGTATATTTTAATGTTTTATTTATTATTTTTGACTACTTTTGTTAGGTTGAGGGTTTTTTTTTCATGCTGTAAACTGCCTTGAGCATGAACTCTGGAAAGGCAGCATACAAATAAATAGTTTCCCTGCAGAACCCTTCCAATAATTTAGAATTTTCTTTGCTTGGCAGGGTTTCTGCTATATAAAATAATTTAACACAAATAGTGCACTTACATTCGGAAGCATTTTGGCAATATCCTTGAGACTAGCTTTAAAAAAAGCTATGTCTACAAATACTTTGCTGTAAAAAGGACTGGTATCCTAATTAAAGGTAAAGGACCCCTGACAGTTAAGTCCAGTCGTAGACGACTGGGGTTGCAGTGCTCATCTCGCTTTACAGGCCGAGGAAGCTGGCATTTGTTCGCAGTTTTTCCGGGTCATGTGGCCAGCAAGACATAAACTGCTTCTGGTGCAACGGAACACCAAAACCAGAGCAGCGCACAGAAACGCCGTTTACCTTCCCGCCGGAGCTGTACCTATTTATCTACTTGCACTTTTTGGTGTGCTTTCGAACTGCTAGGTTGGCAGGAGCAGGGGCCGAGCAACGGGAGCTCACCCTGTCGCGGGGATTCAAACCACTGACCTTCTGATCGGCAAGCCCAAAGGCTCAGTGGTTTAGACTACCTAATTAGGCTTCACAAATAGAAGGGCTCCTTCCATTCACAATCGTGACGAAGACCCTAGGTCAGCCTTTACCAACCTTGTGCCCTCCAGATGATTGGGATTACAGCTCCCATCTGTCCCTGCCAGCACAGGTGTTCTGGAGGGTACAAGGTTGGCAAAGACTGCCCCAGGTCATAATTTATCATTCTCTGTATGATGTTCCCCAAGGCTGTACTCCACAACCTACTGTATCTTGTTGAGCTTATTACACGCAGATGCACATTGTTTCATGCAAGCCTAGTACTATTTTTTCTTTCAAGGATTCTAGACCAAGATATTACCAGGTGGTTAATTCTTATTGTGTGCTCTTTCCACAGGAAATTGATGGAAAGGCTCTCTTGCTACTGAGGAGTGATATGATAATGAAATACATGGGACTGAAGTTGGGGCCTGCACTAAAGCTGTGCTACCACATCGAGAGACTTAAGCAAGGGAAATACTAGGCAACTGATGCACAACTATAATGTCACGTGTTTATTGGACAACCTCTCAGGTTCATCAAGATGGGGGAAGGCACAATACAGTTGGACCTTTGCCTGACTGAGCATCTTAGAAATGGATGGGAGATGGTCCATTCACTTCAGCAAAACAAGTTTCCAGCAGATCGTGTCCAGTGTTCCATTCACTGTGCAGTCCTAAACTGTCACTGGTTTCCAGAAGTTTCTTCCCCACAATATGAAATTTATTGTCAAGAGAAAGTAGTTACATTTTTGTATTTGCAAAACTTTCAAGGTGCAGGGAAAGGCAGTGCCATGGGTATTTTACATGGGAAGTTCTAAATATATTCGCAACCATTTGGCTTCAGCTGGTGCATTTTCATTCAGAACCAAAAGAGCTGAATTTCCAAAGGAATTAAAATATGCTATCAGGATCTTAACATTCTTTGTTTTGCAAAGGTGACTGAATTAATAATGCTAAACGGGAAAAGGTATTAATGTCTGCAATGAGTTCACTTCTCGGTTAACATCCTGATACTCCAGGAGATCACTATTCAGTTATGCTACATAGGTTTCCACAAAGGGAATAGCCATATGAAATGTTCTGTATGTGTGCGCGCTGTGTGTTTAAAAACAAAAGAAAGCTTTTGTAAAGAGTTTTAAATTATGAGGGGAATTTTTGTAGTGTTGATAATTTAAGCTGGCAGTATTTCTTTTTCTTTTTTGAGAAGGAAGTTCTCGTGGCTGATTTGAACAGCCAACTTTTCCAGGTGAGTGAACAAATTTCCTCCTCGCTCACTGGAACCTGTGCCACCTATCATTTTGAATCATTCCGTCTCTGTGGAGCTTAACATGAACATAAAACGTTCATGCGCTTGTATATTTGTGTGTGAGTACGATACATGCCTCTGTGCTGTACATAGTGTTCATTTTTTTGGAAAGTCTTTTAAAAAAGGTACTTTTGCACTGTGACAGATGACAAACTGTAGAGATAAAAGTTTTACCAGTAAAAACAAAACAAAAACCCCCATGCACAATCCATTTTGGCCTCTGTTTACAGATTGTTATGCGCAGTATGAGGCTTTGTGAACACTCTGCTGAGCACTATGATCATTTCTTGACACTCGTACAACTACAGGCTTCTTGCTGGAGGACAGGGTGGGGAGGGGAAGAAAAAGGCCTATAACCATTTCCTCTATCACTCCAAACAGATGATTTCATGCTTTCAGGCCTGACTGCACTGAAGTTTGTTAGGTTCTGTGTAATCCAGCAAGTATTTCTGCACGCAGCTCTAGTACTAGACGCACGGGTCTGAACTCCACAAAGCACCTTTTGCTGCATGTGGATCACCCTTGCTGGATGAAAGTGAATGTGTCTTCTTGCTGTTATTGACTTAACACCTGTCTGCTTTGCTTTCCATTTCTGGAGGGATAAGAAACAATCAAAGGACAGGTGGATTCACGCAGGGGAATGTCCCTGTACTATGCAATATTTTGGATTTTCATCATGTCGTGCTGAGCCATTTTGTTCTGGGAAGATTTCTGGAAAAAGGTGTGGTGACTTTTTTTTGTTCTGAATTTCTATCTTGCCCTCAGCTTCTTTTAAAGTAGAAAAAAAATTACAATTTTAACAAAGAAGTTGAACTGCACATGGATGTGTGTGTGTATTATACACTTTGGTGCTGTTTCTATAAGCTACAAGAAGTGCTGATAGTAAAACATTTTGCTGTCACTGCCAATATCATATCAGGGACAATTGTGTACATTTGCTGTGTAGGAAATGGAATGTACTGTATGTAATAGTACAAGTGATGATAGAGAAGATGTAGTCCAAAAAGGAAGGTAGATTTTATATTTCTTATTGCCTTTTTTATATCAAATGTGTCTAGTTAAAGAAAGTATTTTTACACATTACTCATTTGAAAATGCCTTGCTTGCTGGTATACTAGTATTACTCAGGTTTAGCAAAAAGTACCGCAAAGTCTCAAAACAATTTCCAGGCTTAAGTATTTCTTTAAATCACTGCAATATGATTTAAATGAGTTCACTTCAGAGGTGTGTTGTATTTTATGAACAGCCTGATGTTAATATTTGTTGTGTCTGCTAAATAGTTCCCTCTATTAAGTGTACAAACGATTATACCAGCCCAGAATGGCTTTGGAACTGTGCCACACAGCTCTTGCAGATGTTTGGAATCGAGCTGCAAGGGCTGCAATATATTTTATGAAATTAATCTTAATGAAAAATGGATGCATGACATGGGTAATGTGATAGCAAATACTTGGCATTTATGTTGGTGGCTGCAGTCTGTGAGACCCCCGCACATTTTTTCTGCAGTTATTGGCTAAGTGAAATTTACGCATACTCAAAAAATTACCAAATTTATCCACACTTTTTTAATCAGCGATACTTAGACAAACTTTTTGCTTCTAATGTGGCAATTCTGAATGCTGTTAATACAAACTAGCATGTGGAAGAGAGACACTGTAAAATACAATGTGTATTCTAATAACTGTGGCTTATTCCACTCCATGATAGAGAATATTAAAAAATAGATTTGAATATGGAGAAAACCCCAATCTTGCATGCATGTGGGTTATTTTTAGCCGTCAACTGGAAGAACAAGTATCTTATAGTTCAACTCATTTTATATAACCTACAGTTGGTTTTAAAATGTTTTATACAAATATTTTAGCCCCCTTCATGCATTTTGGGAGTGTGGGTTTTTGCCATTGAATAGGGGAAAGGGTGTGCATTGCATTGTGTACACGAAACAAGAATGCCATACTGAAACTTAACCTTGTACTATATATATAGCATGATATCAAACTCTTATCAAGTGTTTGTAACAGAATATATATTTTAATTATTTTCAACTTGATGTTTTCATCTACGCAGAAAATAAAACATGTTCAATGTTTATATGTTAGTTTTTTATGATATCAGCTGTACCTGATTTATGCAAGTAAATGTGTAATTGTACAAAGTTCTAAACACAGTACCAGACTACTAATAGTGCTTCAATTAGCCAATAGTTGAATTAGAGCGAGCCTTTCAAACAGACTATGTCATCTTTGCATTGAGCCCTGAACTACTTAACAAGACACACACAATTTCTCTCTCACCAATTCTATATCTTGCCGCAGCACTAGATGTCAAGATATTATACAGACTTCTATCACCAAATCCCACCAGTAAAGGACAGGTCCTTTGTGACACATATAGAGTTGAATACTTTCTGGACCAGAGGGGTTGCTAATGGTCTTAACAAGAAGCTGTTGAGACGATAAGGCTTGCCTTAAACCATGCTTTAAGAAAAACATACGTTTTTGCATAACTGTGTGTGTGGTTTTTTATCAGAAAAAGCTAAAATATGAGGTAAGGTATTCTGTTGGTCAATGCTTTACACCAAGTAGACCTTGAGCAAAGAAATACAGAGGGAGCATTGGTCCAGTACTTGAACTCAACACAAGAGAAGATGAGTGGCTATAAGCACAGAAGGGAAAGTGGGAGTTTCAGTCTCTTATTTCAAGAAAGAAAGGCACTTAAAAAAAAAAATTCAGTAAAAATCTTTGACCGTCAGGCACTGAATTAAAGGAATATCTGCTGTGATTTGTCACCATAGAAAGTAGACCTATACAAATACTGTTCAAGTTCATTCCAGCCAGCATCTAGCAACATGGTTCGTATTCAAAATGCTTAATTACCCATCTCCAGCCTTAGAAGTATAGCAAGGCATTTATTACACAGAGTTTTTTAACAGGCCTCAACAAAGGGATTCCTCTGCCCAGACATGGGATGGCTGTAGTGAGATCTAAACATTAAGTATTCTGCCCCTCTTTAAAATGTCGCAGTGACTGACTTGTCTCCTCCTTTCAGAAAATCTCACCTGAATACACATGCCCAGTTTCATACTTGGAACTACTGCTCATGGGTTCAAAATGGTTGGTTGACCTGTGATCTAGCATTCCAAAAAGTCCATTCACACACATCTACACTTTGTTTTTACTGCTGGGGAGAAGGAAGGAGATGCCAAGTTCAGATTTCCATGTAAAGGTAAAGGACTCCTGACAGTTAAGTCCAGTCGCAGACGACTCTGGGGTTGCAGCACTCATCTCACTTTACAGACCGAGGGAGCCAACGTTTTATCCACAGACAGTTTTCCCCGGTCATGTGGCCAGCATGACTAAACTGTTTCTGGTGAAACCAGAGCAGCGCACAGAAACGCCGTTTACCTTCCCACTGGAGCAGTACCTATTTATTTACTTGCTCTTCTGACGTGCTTTTGAACTGCTAGGTTGGCAGGAGCAGGGACCGAGCAACGGGAGCTCACCGAGCTCACCCCGTCTCAGGGATTCGAACCGCCAATCTGATTGGCAAGCCCAAGAGGCTCAGTGGTTTAGACTGCAGTGCCACCTGTGTCCCCTCAGATTTCCATACACAAGCATTTAAATGTTTTTGGGCTTTCCTGGAGAACTGGTTTCGGGGCTTGACTCACCAGCACACCTTGTGGAAGCACTTACATGCCCTCCAGCAAGATCCATGGATGTTTTCTCTAGGATCCCTGTAAGAGACACTGTTCATGCCCACCTCTCTCGCTCTGTCCCCAGAGAGAAAGCAGAATGGTGAAGAAACTTTAAATTATTGAAGGTGCACCAAAGGAGGATAGAAGCAAAGCAAATGAGAGTCAAGTCCAGCAGTTACAACACATGAGATGCAGCCCTGGATCCCTTCCCAGTGCCACAGAGGAAGTGCCGACATGATTGCAAGGCTCTTCACCCACCTCCAAATATTGCAACTTGTTTTGGTTGCTCATACAATCCTGACTGCATTTATAGTCTCCGATGACACTCTTAAAAATGACAGTAGTTAAAAACAAAGGTAGCAGCATTAACTGTGGTAATGAGACAAATCAAATTGACAAAAACAACCCCAATCCTATTATCAAGTAAAAGAGCAAAACAACACACAATGCCACAACAGCAAAGAGCCAAAATGGCAATCCCAAACTCATCAGCAGAAGACCCAGTTCTGCTGAAACAGTTAAACCTTTAGATGGCAGTAGAACACTGACCTTTCTACCTCATCCAACCTGCCGGTGCAGTAAATTCCACATAGGCGGTGTTGTCACAGAGAAAGTCGTCTTCCGCGTTGCCACCAACTCTGCCTCAGGATGTAGTGGCACAAGCAATATTTCTGTTAAAAAACAGTAAATTCACAGAGCAGGTGGGCAGTCCTCCCAAGCTGTTTAGGGCTTTCGAAGTAATAACTAGCATTGCAAATTGCGTCTAAAAATAGTGGAATGACCAATATATCTGGTAACATGATTCCAAGACTAGGCCCCAGTCATGATTCTTGCTGCAGGATTCAGCACTAACCAAAGTTCCCAAGTGGTCTTCAAGAGCTGCCCTAAAAAGTGTGCATTACAGCAGTCCAATCAAGATTTAACTAATAACATGTCTGATTGTGGTCTGACTGCACCAGAAAAGGACACAGCAGCTGAAACAACAAAAGCACTCTTGAGCTATGATCACCATGTGAGCATCTAGAAGAAACCTAAGAGCTCTACCAGTCTGCAAACGTGAAATTTTAAGGGCAACCTAATTTGGAGTAGGCTGACAATTCTTTCCCTGGTGTGGTCATCCTGTCCATCACTGACTGCAAACAGATTCAGAGCTTCCACAACCTCCACAGAATGAGATAACAAAAGAGAAGACAGAGCCTGGCATCATCCACATCCTAACAGCCACCCACTCCATAACACCAGGCGTCTCTACTCAGTGATGTGGAGTACACATTTTAAAAAAGCACTAGGGGATAAAATGGAACCCTGCAAGACACTAAGTCAGTGACCAAATCATCGATCACAAGCCCCGACCAATATCACCTTCTGAAACATGTCATCCTGGAAAAACCACAAAGCACCACAATCCCCGAAATCCCTATTCAGAGAAAACACAAGCTTTAAGAATAAAGGCACTGAAGCTGCTTGGAAGGTCCGATATAACCAATGTTGTTCCACTCCCCCTGTCTAGTCCCCGCATAGACCTAGGAGACTTTTTATTTTATGTTTTTCCATATTTGTACAGCTAGCTTTTGTATAGTTAAAGGTAAAGGGACCCCTGACCGTTAGGTCTAGTCGTGGCCGACTCTGGGGTTGCGATGCTCATCTCGCTTTATTGGTCGAGGGAGCCAGCGTACAGCTTCCGGGTCATGTGGCCAAAATGACTAAGCTGCTTCTGGCGAACCAGAGCAGCGCACGGAAACGCCGTTTACCTTCCTGCCGGAGCGGTACCTATTTATCTACTTGCACTTTGATGTGCTTTCGAACTGCTAGGTGGGCAGGAGGCTGGGACCAAGCAACAGGAACTCACCCCATCGTGGGGATTTGAACCGCTGACCTTCTGATCAGCAAGCCCTAGGCTCTGTGGTTTAGACCATAGCGCCACCCTCATCCCTGTATGGTTAATGAAATACAAATTGTCTGTCATTGGGCAGACTTGCACATAAATGTGTACATTAGGAGAAATGCACACTAAAATGATGGCAAACTTCAAGAGAACTTTTAACAACCAAACGGATGTAGAAATGTGGCAAAGCCAACTTAAAGTTTGGAGAGGTAGGAAACAGAGAAAAGTGGAAATTGTTAGCTTCCGTACTTCTAAGTGTATAGAAGATCCCAAGGCCATTATTTTGCATCTAATTCTAGTCAGTGGATTCCAGCGAACTGGGAGGAAAAAACCCCCAAGTATCCCTAACAACCTGATGCCTGTTCAACCTTGGTCTATATTACTACTCAGAGGGTGGGAGATGCAACTTGCCCTCACCCACTTTCAAATAGAAGTTAGCTTTTTTTTATATAGAACGGATGGATATACTTGTTGGACTATGCAAATGTAGTTTTGCTATAATATTAACATTCATCTTGTTTCAGTCCACATAGTTCAAAACGCATCATTGCTAAAAATGTGATGAAGAGTGCCAAGGGTAAAACTGGGTAATGAGCTTGGATTAGTTCAACAGCTCAAGAACATGACAAGTTAATAGCTATACAAGTTTCTAGACTTCTACCAAACCTTTTTGGACCCAGAGTGCAAATCATATATAAAAAAGTACAAAATACCGCAACCAAACTAGCACATACAAATATTTATTCCGAAAGTTCCATTCTACCCACCATTGTTCAGAATTACATCATCAAAGCACTTCATGGCAGTGAAAATAGCTCTTACCCCTCTGGCTCATTCACCCATTGTATCCCATTAAAGCTGCAAAGGTGCAATCCACTTGAAAAATATGCTGCTTTTTATTTAGTTTTCATGAAAAGTTTAGAGCGCAACAAGGTGGGAGGGGGACCCATTGTACAGGGAAGACGTAGCCAGTTCTCCCCAGCTGTCTTCCCCCCACCCAAGCTGCTCCATCCCCTCCCCCTCCCCTCCCCACTCCACAGTCCTCTGCCTCGAAATAACTTAAAAGATAGCTTAACATTTTAATGCAATTTAGAATGAAGTGCATCGCTTTATTTATAATAATTATACCTTAAAACATTCTAAAACCTCATAAATTACTTTCTTGGAAAAAAGGCCGCAAGCCGCTGCTTTTTGATTGGGAGAATGTGTATTTCCTGTGAGCTCATTTTCTTTAACTTGACACTCCTGTTTTTTATAGGTTTCCTAAGAGCCTCTGCATTATCCCGGGCTTCCGGCTGATTCTTCACATCGTAACACTGCAACACCGAGTCCTGGGGCATGTCCCTTTTGAAGGAAAAGTTTTTCGTCGAAACCCCCGAGAGGCCCTTTATCTTGCCGCAGAAAATGGTAGGCACCGCATCTTTGACAGAGACGATCACTTTGGCCGTCTGTGACGTGCTCACAATCTCAATGTTATTGCCAGTGGGTGGCTCGCAGGGTGCTATACTGGTCTGGTCCACCAGCCATTTGGGCTGCTGTCTCAGGAGTTCAGATGAGCCACTACTGATCACTCTGCTTTCCACCTTTGCCGGAGCCTCGTGCAGTTTGGAAGGAGCAAAGGGCAAAACCGCACCGGAAAGCTTATCCGCTGCAGAATGAGAAGCGCCATCCATTGCGGATCCAGATCGGGTGCCGTTATTGCTTGCTTCGGTGCTGCTAGCCTTCCGACAGGAAGTAATCGAGAGGTCCAAAGCGCCACCCTCCAGTGAGAGCTGGGAATTGTCCTCGCCTTCCTTAAGCAAAGGGGCTGTTTTCATGGACAGATCGAGGACCTCATTCTCATTACTCATCTTGATGACAGTGTGCCGGTTCAGCTGGGAAAGCTCTCTGTGGTGGATGAAATCGAATGGTTTGGGTTCTTCTTTCTCTAAGGGAGTCTGGGTGCCTTTGCAGGAATGCAAGACGAACGAAGCAGCTGGTTTCGGGCAGTCCATGTTGGCCTTAGACTCAGCACCGTGGGGCACGGGGATGGGAATGGGGATAGGAATAGGAACTGGGACTGGCAGAGGAACAATTACGGGGTATGGTACCAAGAGTGTGGCTGGCGGAACCAGTGGAGATAACGGGGAGCTGAAGGGCTGTGGCGGGGGGACAGAAGAGCAGTCTGGGGGTGGCTGATAGGGCGAAGGACCTAAGGCGCCTTGTGTGGGAAAGAGATCCTGCAAAACAGCAGCAAATCCTGGTGTCTGAAACACAGGAGGCAAGACAGACTCCTGAGCTGTATTTGATGGTTTCTGATCCAACAGTTGCGGCTGTCCCAAGGGAGCAGAAGAGCCCTGAAAGAGGTTGCTGTGAATGGAGTTGGCTGCACAGGGAGAACTCTGCGGTAACACCAGTGGGGAGTTTAAATGCTGGAACACATGTTGCTCTAAGAGGACAGGCAGTGGCACTGGGCCTTGAGTGGTCATGACGTAGGGAGTGTTGCCGTTCGGAGCAATCTGAGGGGCTGTGCTTCCTGCTACTTGGAGGTGTATTGGGAGAACCACAGGGCTGTCTCCTAAGCAAATGGGCTGAAGCACTGTGGCAGCTACCTTGAGAGCGACCCCGCTTTGGGATTCTGCTGGCGGTGTCAATATTGATGGAGCGGGGACAGTCACCAACGGCGAAAGTGCTTTCTTCATCAAGTCTGCTGAATTGATATTCCAGGCTTCTGCTGTTATCAGCTGGGCAACTCCATTTTCTAGCTTGTTGTTTGCCATAGCTGAGGGCGAGGTGGTAACATCCATAGGCAGGTTTTGCGTGTCCTTATATAGTTCCTCCATTTCGCAGGGTTTCCGAGGCTTTGCAGAACTGTAGTTTACATAGCTGTCACGGGCATCCAATTAATCTCTGGGCAGCCCAAAACATCCACATCAACACTACAGGCCTGCAAAAGAGAGACATGTTTTAAGCACGGCATAAATCGCTTGCTTAAAATAATAACTGCAACTTTCTCTTTCTTTCTCTCTTTCTAAGACCACCTGTCACCAAAATGGAACATTAAGTGTTTCCACCCTTTGGGGACAAGAAGTCCTATGGTTCTGTATCCTGGGCATATGTGTGTATAGAATATATGCATATACAGAACGTACATCTCTTGAGTGTTACTTGAAGAGTCCTGGGGAGCTTAAAGATAGCCATAAACAAAGATAATTTAAGGACTGAAACTACTACCGGGGGGGGGGGGGACTGCTAGAAGCAGAGCAAGAATTCAGGCTGTTCATTTCATACTTTTAAACAAAGCTTCATGCAATGGCGTCATATGACACAGGGAAGCAGCTGCACTGTTTACACTCAACAAGAGCCCCAAATTGAGGTGCCCTAAAAATAACTCATGATAAAAGCGATGCGGTCTTGGACTTGGAAAGCTTCAGTGCAACTGAAAGAATCAAATACTTTCTGCCTTGCAAACTCTTAAAGCCAGCCAATGCAAACATACCATTTGTGATAGGTCCATAGATTGTATTGAAGCAGCACCACAAAGCCCTGCACACAAACACACAACCACACACCCTACTTTGTGGGCTTTTAATCTGAGCCATATTTTAAAAGGAACTAGTTCTTCAGTGCTATACAATGACGGAAATAGAAATCTGTATTAAGAAAGACACACAGAATTAAAATCAAAGCTGATTTAGATGTACTCTGACAGCCTAATCTTAACTGCGCAGATGTCGGTAGGGGGGAGAGAGAGAGAGGGAGAGGGAGAGGGAGAGGGAGAGGGAGAGGGAGAGAGAGAGAGAGAGAGAGAGAGAGAGAGAAGCACTCTTTGTAAACCAGGAGTGGTTTAGCACAATGTCTAGAACATTCTGCCCACCCTCAAGGCACTAAGCACAAATCATTTTTGCTGTGAAAGCTTCTCCACCCTCACAGATACTAGAATTGTCAGATGTTTCTTACTTAAAAGGATGCTTCTTAATGCAGAACTTTAGAGCCCAAGGAGTCATATAAATGTATCACTTATTTCCTAAGAATCTTGCATCTTTATATTCTGTTCCTATCTGCCCTTTAGATTTTATACCATTTGAAACAAAATCTTGCTCACCACCATTATCTCAATGCACTGTTAATCTGCTCCCAAGTCCTTGAAGCGTGGCAGGCTACAACCCTAATCAATTAAATAAATTTTGTAGTGCTATTCTATAGAAGCAGCGACAGAAAAAAATAATCAGGCCAATAGCAAGAAAAAACAATGTATAATAATAAAAAGCAACAACAAAATGCATAGATCTATTTAAAGTAGATCCCAATCCAACTTCTGCCTACTGCTTGTCTACAGTTATTTTGAACTACTATAATGTGTGTTTTGACCAATGAAACAACCATCTTGGTTTTGTGTATTTGTATTCTATTTGTAATGCAGAGGAACTGCTTATGGTGTTTGCCACCATTCTGCATTAGGTTGATCTCTGTTATTCCTTTTATTCTTTTTTGTGATTTATTCTACATTTATTTATGATTACACGTATATTGCATTTTTTCTCCAAGGTAGAGTACAGGGTCCTCCCCCCGCCCCACTTTAGCCTCACAAACCGCTGTGTTGAGAGTAGGTGACTGGCTGAAGGTCACTCAGGGAGCTTCATGACTAAGTGTGCATTTGAACCCTGGGCCTCCCAGGTTCTAGTCCAGCTGCTTCGTTATTAACATACTTTTTTTCTCCCCTCTTTTATTTTGTTTGTGAGGCTTGTTCTCTCACCCACCCATTTTATTTTCTGTACTCTACAGAATAACACTATGATGAAATGTTGATGAAAAAAAGGCTCCACGGAAAACTTTTATCTTATGATGGGAAAGAACATTTTATCTTAAAAACAACAACTAGGTAACTGGATAATTTCAGGCTGTTCATTTTCTTTTTTCTTATATTCTTACTGGCAACACAGCTTAGTCATGTTAATGGTTACTCTGGCTAACTGCAAGGCAAACAAAAACAACCCGTATTTGTGAAAGCCCAGGACAAACAGTTCCAAACGTAATCCTATAAACACTGACAAATTTTAAGGCTATATACTCTGACAAAGGCAGATGAGCCCTTAACATGCATGCTATTGAGCAGCGGTCCGTTAGCAATAGCTGCAAACCCTGACCCCACACGGGGTGCTAAAGGCATAAATTGCCCTCCTCACCTCTCTGCATTAAAACATTAATGCTGTATTGTCAACGTGGCAGTGGCTTTGCTCGTTTCAATTGAAACGGAAGACTAAAAATGAATTCCAGCCACCTTTATCAGTGAGGATTTTCTTTTTTTTTATAATATTTTTTTATTAGTTTTATATAATACAGAAAAAAGAATAAAGAACGTATTGCAAAAATAAAGAAGAAAGGTTACAAATTTTTCTTACTCCTTTTTCCAAATCTGTTGGACTTCCCCACGTCCTCCCAACCCTGCATTCTCTGTGATGCATAACGTCTGCAATTTGTTAACTTGTTTCAATACTTATTATATCTTCTTTTTTATCATGTTACCCAATTTCAAATGTAATATAACCCAAATCATGTACATTTTCATTTTAACACAATAAAGTTGTTTCATTATTCTATCTCTGACTCCTTGTACCTTAATTTCCATTTCTTTAATTTAACATTACTGAAACTAGAATTTCCTAGAGGGTGCGTTTTTTAACATTCATACAACTTATAATGTTTTTGCAAATAGTCTTTAAACTTTCTCCAATCCTCCTCGAATGTTTCTTCTCCCAAGTCTCGGATTCTGCCAGTCATTTCGGCCAGTTCCATATAGTCCATCAACTGCGTGTGCCATTCCTCCAGTGTGGGTAAATCTTGTGTCTTCCAATATTTTGCAATCAGAATCCTTGCTGCTGTAGTAGCATACATAAAAAAAGTTCTGTCCTTCTTAAACACTCTCCGGTCCACCATGCCCAGAAGGAAGGCCTCTGGTTTCTTAGGTAAGGTAAATCTCAGTACCTTTTTTAGTTCATTATGAATCATTTCCCAGAAGGCCTTCACTTTCGGGCAGGTCCACCAGAGGTGAAAGAATGTCCCTTCCGCCTCTTTACATTTCCAGCATTTATTATCAGACAGGTGATATATCTTAGCAAGCTTGACTGGGGTCATGTACCACCGGTATATCATTTTCATAATGTTTTCCTTCAAGGCACTACATGCCGTAAATTTCATTCCGGTGTTCCATAACCTTTCCCAGTCTTCAAACATAATGTTATGCCCCAAATCCTGCGCCCACTTTATCATGGCGGATTTGACTGTCTCATCCTGAGTATTCCATTTAAGCAGCAGGTTATACATTCTCGAAAGTAATTTACTTTTTGGTTCTAACAATTCTGTCTCTAGTTTCGATTTTTCCACCTGGAATCCAACCTTCTTATCTACTTTGAAGACCTCTTGAATTTGTGCATAATGCAACCAATCTCGCACCTTGTTTTTTAGTTTTTCCAAGCTCTGCAACCTCCAATTGTCTCCAATCTTTTCAATGATTTCCCCATATTTAGGCCAATTGGCTTCCATATTAGGTCTCTTACGTGCCTTGGCCTCCACCGGCGAGAGCCACCTCGGAGTCTTACTCTCCAATAAGTCTTTATATTTTGTCCAGACCATTAAAATTGCTCTCCTGACAATGTGGTTTTTAAACAATTTGTGCACTTTAACCTTGTCATACCACAAATATGCATGCCACCCAAAAGCATTGTCAAACCCTTCCAGATCTAGGACATCAGTGTTTTCCAGTAAAATCCAATCTTTCAACCAGCAGAAGGCTGCAGCTTCGTAATATAACCTCAAGTCTGGCAGGGCAAATCCCCCTCTTTCTTTCGCATCAGTTAGTATCTTAAACTTTATTCGGGGCTTTTTGCCCTGCCAAACAAACTTAGAAATATCCTTCTGCCACTTTCCAAAGCATTCCACCTTGTCCACGACCTGTAGGGTCTGAAACAGAAATAGCATTTTTGGCAATACATTCATCTTTATAGCTGCTATTCGGTATCAGTGAGGATTTTCAAAGAGAAACATGGTTTTTGGAGAACTAGAAATGGTTCAATGGCAGAGGAGAAAATAATAGCCCCAGTTATAATCTCCACAATAGCTTCTCACTCAGACAGAAAACCTAAGGCCGCAATTGGCAAGTATTGATGTCAATGGGCTTAAGCACCCCTAACCTCTGACTGACTGCAGCCTGAGAGTGTTGCATTCAATTCCAACCTGAAAATGCAGCTGTTGCTTCTTTGTCCCAAATGCACCTTGTTGCACCAAATATAATCTAATACAATCTTTAGCCAAAGATTTCTCAATTCCTATTTTAAAATTGTGGCGTTAGGAAAGAGACGGTACTTACACCATGACCACTACAAGCAATATCATGTTCTCACCTGCCAATGTTTCTCTTTCTTTAACATCAATCCTCAAAAGCTGGCTCCATGGCTCCACTGCCCTACATTTTGATACAGAAAGGTTTCACACCATATATGCGCACACTAACTATAATAATAATAATAATAATAATTTATACTCCGCCCAACTGGCTGGGTTTCCCCAGCCACTCTGGGCAGCTTCCAACAGAATATTAAAATACAACAGTCTGTTAAACATTAAAAACTTCCTTAAACAGGGCTTGCATTCAAACAATAAAACATCAGGAGTTGGTGAAAGGAGTGGCTGTTGTGATAGCTATGGAAAAAATCTATTTATGACTCTGAATGAAAAGCTTTTGAGGATTAAAATTCACAATACACGCCTTATTGGCTAACTATGCAAGCTTTGGTTCATGCTCAAAAGAAATATCCTTGGCACTAAGACACTCTTCTGAAAAGGCAAGTTAGCAATATCTGCTGCTTGGTATATAAAAAAAAGACCAAGACAAGAAGTCGAAACGCAAATGGTCTGAACAGCTGCCACTTGATGATGAAGTGTTATCATAGCACATAATTTACCCAGGTCTTCCAGTATAAGCAAACAGTATATTGATCACACAGTCTGAGCCTAGGGCTTACTGATCTAGTAAACACATGCTCCGGGTGGGGGTACACTGACTAATCGTTCACACGTCACAAAGCTTGATGCTGTACAGACACTGCAGAGACATTGCATCAGCGATAGGAAGATGCAGATGTATAGCGGATAAATCCTTAAACAATTTAAAGAAAGGGCACTATTTCATTGGCTATGCTAAAACTCTTCTAATACGTGTCTACACATATGCAGCGAATAATGCAAGAATATACAAGGGTGTTGCACATCTTTGTCCAAAACATGGTGAAAGTTTAAAAACTATTTCCTCTTCTGTGCTTTGGATTGTTTTATTTGTTGCTGCTTAATTAATAGTGATCTCTGTTTTCATGAGAAACTAATGACCTCACAGGACACAGGGGACCTTCCATTCCCCTGCCTAATCAATTTAACTATGAAAAATAGTGAAATTATAGTGAAAATAATACTACAAAGGAGACTTGCAAGGCAGGCTAAGGGGATTAATATACAGAAAGCACAGGAAAGAAAACAGGTAACTGAGTAGGATCAAAGTATAAGACAAGATAAAAGACTGGTTTGCTTAAACTAAACTATCCTCCGTCTCCAAGCACTGCAACATTTAAGCCATACAGTTTTGCTATGCTAGACACAGAGAATAGCCACACCAGACTGATAATAAGTTCTATCATAGGTAGGCATCTTGAAGAAAAACCTATGGGTTTTTTCTCTCTTTGAAATACAATCAAGATATATTGTTTTCCAGGTTGAGCAGTCTCTCTCTCTCTCTCTCTCTCTCTCTCTCTCTCTCTCTCTCTCTCTCACACACACACACACAGTGGCGTAGCGTGGGTTATCAGCACCCGGGGCAAGGCAAGTAATTTGCGCCCCCTAACCCATGGATTTGCGCCCCCTAACCCATGGATTTGCGCCCCCTAACCCGTGGATTTCCCTAACCCCCAGATGTTGCGCCCGGTGCGGCCGGCCCCCCCTGCACCCCCCACGCTACGCCACTGCACACACACACTAGGTTTATTGGGCTGTATCCAACTAAACCCTACTCATAGTAATTGCATTGAAATGAACAAAGCTAACTATTAAATTCCATTGATTTCAATGAATCAGCTCTGAGTATGGCTTAGAAACCTATTTTTGGTACTGCTTTTCGTTGTTGTTGCCAACAGCAGGAGAAGGCTTAAGAAGTAGAAACAGAAAAATGAAGCTAACCTTTTTTAAAGCTAGTAGATAAATGACAAGTGTGTACATATCACACTCAAACACACACAAGGGACATCTATAAGTTGGCACCATGTTGGCAGCCCTGTTCACCTATGTTAAGTGAAAACAAAAAGATACTGAGTGTTATTAAGGGTTGGCCATGTACCATAAGATAGATAAATAACCTTCCTCTATTCCTCCTTAACCATTCAGCACACTGTCATGCCAGATATTCCACACACTCTCATTCCTACTTACAAAACTGTTTAATTTTTTACAGCAATGAAAATAGATCTGTAAATGCTGCTAGGCATCCCAGACTGGCAGAGATAAGACTTAAGTGCATGTGATGAATGCTATGTCATAGAGAGCAACATGCAAATGTTATTAAAGGAAGTGGTGATTAATTCCATTGTGTTTAGCCGCCGCTGAGAGCAGGGCACCTAAGTCATGTAGCACAGTTATGTGCCATAAGACATAATCAGAGCATTTGAATCAGGAAAATTGCCAAGTGTTTGTGCCCTTAATACTGTACATGCTTGTAGACACTTCAGATGCCTACTCAAATCTTCTTTGCTATTCATTTTTCATTCATCTTGCTGACAGGCATTTCTGAGCTGGGTTCCTACTTCAGTTGTTAAGACTTTGATTACAGCTTCCAGTATTTGCGCTTACAGCATAGATATGACATGCAAGGAAAAAAATGGAGCTGTTTTGAGAAAAAAGCTGCTGTAGGTAATCCAGTGACCATCATACAGCTGCCTCTTGATCACTGGGAGAAAGAAAAACAAAATCCAGTAATTCTGGGTTTTGTTTGGACCCTCAGCCAAGCACCCAAACACTAGTAAATGCTCAAAAATTACATCCTCAAAATGGTTAAATCAGGTAGATGATGCAGACTTTCACAGACTAAAAAAATCTGTGATATTTTATAGTGAAAATGGGAAAACCTTCTAAGGCTGCAAACTAGTACTCTCCAGTACAAACTAGTAAGGCTGCAAACTAGTTTTGAATAGTTGTGCAGTATCCCACAGACTGATCTAGAATGAACTAGACCAGGCTTCCTCAACCTTGGCCTTCCAGATGTTTTTGGCCTACAACTCCCATGTTCCCTAGCTAGCAGGACCAGTGGTCAGGGATGATGGGAATTGTAGTCTCACAACAGCTGGAGAGCCGAGGTTGAGGAAGCCTGAACTAGAATTAATACAACAAAGGCACAGTAATTTTAAAACCAGCCAAGAAGCACTGAGGTGGCCAATCAACCACCACATCCCAAGTTATGCCACACACATACCAGCCATGGTACAAATATGGGCTGTGAAGTCTAGTGTTGCATAATCTCTGCAAAAATGGAACCCAATGCAATCACAGCTACTTATCTATTGGGTTAGGCTTCTAAATGATTCTCTAGTGACAAACCCTCATTAGCCATTATGAGAACACAACATGGCATCAGTCATTCATAAGCATAACTTGAGACTTGGAACCTGTCACTTATAAAGTATAATAAAATGCCATAAATCCACCGGCAAGCAAAACAAGATGCCATCTATTTACTGGCACAGTAAAGACATAAAATCCACAAGGCTACATCTTCCAACTCATCCTCTTCAGTGCAAGAGATCTCACATTTCTGGCACCATAGTAAATGCCTTTCATGAAAAGATGTCCCACTGAGAGTCCTGTTGTGATTATTACTTTGGGAATAAGTTCTCAGGGCATACATAGGATTATGCTAGTATTAGAAGTATTTTTAAAATGGACGTTGTCTTAGTCTCCTTTGGGAAAAAATGTATTAAACAAATTATACTGCTTGCAATTAAAGTCCCTCTGTTGATGGATTTAGTTTCATTTTTCATGTGCTTTATAGTCACCAGCAAAACAAAGAAAAATGAGCTATTCTAAGAACACAGCCACTAAAAACAAATAAAGAGGGGTGGTTGGTTTTTTTTTACAAGTAACTCTTGAATTTTATTTCCCTAGTAACCGATACTGTCAGGACTGCCGCTAGGTCCCAGCTCACAGAGGACCAACGCCCAGTGGATATTATATACAAAAGTCTTTATTGAAGTTTAGTTTCCATTTCCAAGCTCTGGGCGCGCAGACCCACGTCTTAACGCTAGACCGGCTAAGTCCCCTCTGACTCACTGCTCCACCCACACCAGTTTAAGATTCTAGCCCGGCTCCACCTCTTGCGCTGCTCTTTCCTGCGTTGGGTCCTTCTGCCCTCTGGGGTTCCCTCCTTCCTGGACTCCTCTGACGCAGAGCCTCCTGAGTCTTGCCCCTCCCTCCGGCGGGCTTTAGGACCTGGCTCCCTTCCCGGGCTCCCCGCTGTGCCGCGCTCCTGTACATTTGAACTTGGCGCGCGCGCCCAGCCGGTGACTTTCCTTCTGACCGTTTCCCCGCTTCCTGATGTGGGTGTTGCCAAACCTGACTCCTCTCCTCCCTCTGGTGGTGAGGACACTGGTCCCGACTCCTGGGACTCCCCCTCCCCACTGCGCTCTGGTGGAGACGCTGGCCCTGATCTCCAGCTGCTGTTCAGGGACTCCCCGCTGGCCCCTCCCTCTTGAGGTTTCTCCCTTGGAATCTCCCTTGCTCTGGCCACCGGCGCTCCCTTCTGTGAGTCCTCCGATTCGCTAGAGAGGCTTGTGGAATAACTCTGGCTACTGTCACTGCCTGCGCCCCCCTCGTACTCCTCCTCCTCACTCTCCATTTGCTCCCCCTCCTGTGTCTCTCCTTCTGAACCCCTGACAGATACATTTTAGATAAAAGTAAGCCATTTAAAATGCATGATGATGATAATAATAATAATAACAAGGAAACATATTTTTCCACTAAAGTCTGACAGCTAAATATTTGCTTTATTTCAGTCCAAATCTATGAACTACCATTGGCAAAAGCCAGGGGATTTTAAAATTGGATTTTAGTAGATGCTTACATAAAACTTAATGGCGACATCATGGTCACACACATCTGATGGGCAAAGTCAGATCCAAAGCACTGTCCCAGAAGAAAACATCAGCCAAAGATCAAAATATTGTGACAGAATTAACTGTATGCATTCCTGTCCCTGCAAAGCGTGGCAGGATTGGGAAGCATAAGATGTCTTTGACTGAAAGGAATTTCATCTGCAAGGCTGTATAATCTAACTGTAGTGAATGTGATAAAAAATAACTGTTGTGGAGAACCGTAGTTCATCCAGTAGCTGGAGCTGCTAATAAAACAATTTAACTTTCCATTTCATTTTTATCATTAATATTAGTAATATGTTATGTAGGTGCTGACATAAAAATATCATAGAACAATTAAAAATAGTTTTAGAACTGTACAAAAATAACCCAGATTTAAAAGCAATACAAGACAAGCACCAAAGCTGGAAAAGCTAATTGAAACGAGTATGTTTTTGTTTCTGAAAAGTACCTGTTGTATCTCAACAGGAGTGTTGTTCCACAGGACAGGGACAGTTGCACCAAAATTCCTATCATTAACAGCATTAACCTGAAAAGCTCAGCTGGTTACAGCATGGTGCTGATAACGCCAAGGTTGCAGGTTTGATCCCCGTAAGGGGCAGCTGCGTATTCCTGCATTGCAGGGGGTTAGACTAGATGATCCTCAGGTTCCCTCCCAACTTTATGATTCCATGAGTTACTGTGGACCAGGCTTCTGATATTTTGGGGACCTGAAGGAGAAACTCTCCTTAAGAAAGTAGTGACCTACTGAGTACAGTCTCTCTCCCCCCCCCCCTTCTGTTGTACTGTAAGCAGAAGATTTCATTCGCTAGAAAGAGTCAGCGACTTTTTCTCCTTGAAGCTGTCATGTGCAAAATTCCAGTATCCTGTATTCTGCAGTAATTTGCAGCACTCTGGTGTTGATATAATGACATTAGAAATCCCTCCAGTGTTTCTCCAACAAAGCACCCATGTCCTGCAAATTAAAGCACACGTATCCACACATATAATTTCTCGTTTGGGGCAAACTGCTGCAGTTCTGTTGCATGCAGGTGACTGAACTAGAATGCTAAACTCTCGAAAGACAGAAATTCCCCTTTGTTGTGGCTCCCATGCTTAGGCAGAAGTGGATCTGTGGTTGTACTGGGCTTAAGGGAGGACTTGTGGATGAACCACAAGAGCAAAGTTCCTGTTCTGGTGCTGTTCTTGCTTCTCTTCTTCAAGTACTGGATTTGTCCCAAGGAATGTCCATGTTGTCAGCACCAGCTGGGCAGGAGAGCGACCGTGCATGACTGGCAGGCATTTTCTGCAGAGATTATTTTGGTGGAGCCACCTCTACTTACTGCTGTAGAGACGCTGGCTGATAATTATACAAACATAATGAATAAGGAGGGTAGCCTTGCAATGAAGATTTGGGGGGGGGGAGGGTTGTTAAATAGGCAAGGATATTTGTTCTTTTAAAAAGAAATCAAGGAGATGCTCACAGCGGAACTGGACATTGGCATGAGAAAGAAGTAACATGTTTTTGAAATGTCACGTGACTTCTGTGAGGATACAAACAGCCTTGAATGCTACTTTTATTTTTAAAAAGTTATATGTGTACTTACCTGTATGTGGTTAAGCTTATAAGCACTTATTTGTGTGTGCACTCGAACACACATATAAATCTGCCACCCTGGTTACATCTCCCTTTGATCCACATCACAGCAGGTAAAGACAGAAGCCAGGCAATTTACTTTTTAAATTGAATGCCTTCGCTTTGGTAAGCTGTCACTGTATCACAACAACTACATCAACAACAGTGAAGTAGTATGAAAAAACCACAACTGTCCCAGGTTATATACGCGCCAGTTGTAGGGTTACTTTAAAGATGATCTTCCACACTTCCATGAGTGGATTGACACCTTTGGAGCCAATTCAGGGGTGAGAAACCTAGTGCAGGGGCCAAATGTGGTTCTCTGAGTCTTTCTATGTTAACCTCAGACCTGGGAAAATGCAAACATACTTTGAGAGAAGTACCGTATTTTTCGCCCTATAGGACGCACCGTCCCATAAGGTGCACCTAGTTTTTTTGGGGGGAAATAAAAGGGGGGAAATTATTTTCCCCCCCAGGCGCGGGGCTGGGGAGGCTCGAGCTTCCCCCGACCCCAGTCCCCAAACAGGCAGCTCTCTGCAAGCCGTGGGAGCCCAGCGCTGGCTCCCGCTGCTTGCAGAGAGGTCCGCGAAGCCTGGACGCGCTGAGCTCAGCGCGCGCAGGCTTCGCATGCAGACAACTCTCCGCAAGCAGCGGGAGCGCTCCCGCTGCTTGCGGAGAAGTCCGCGAAGCCTGGAGAGCGAGAGGGGTCGGTGCGCACCGACCCCTCTCGTTCTCCAGGCTTCAGCGAAAGCCTGCATTCGCCCCAGAGGACGCACACACATTTCCCCTTCATTTTTGGAGGGGAAAAAGTGCGTCCTATAGGGCGAAAAATACGGTAATAGCTCTATAAATCTCTGAAATCTTATATTTTAGTACTACTGTTTCTCCGTGTGTGTACGTGTGTTCACTGATGAAAATGCAGTATGCATTATTATTATTATTATTATTTGAATTTATATACCGCCATATACCTGGAGGTCTCAGGGCGGTTCACAGAACAAAATCAGAATATAAAACCACAAAATATATAATCAAAATAAAAACAACAACCCTCTCAAAAAAACCACATTTTAAAAGGGCATAGGATGTCAATCAATTCAACCACTTAAAGGTGTATAATGAAGGTACTATACTTCTACTATAGTTTGTATGTAATATGAAAACTGCACAACTTCAAACCACAATTTCATTTTTCCTATATGAGGCTGCTGCATTAAATGGACCGTTCTAATTCATCATCATTGAACCAAAGCCCTTCTGGGCCATAGCACCAACTCTCCCTGAAAATATGATTTTCTATTTGACCTCTCTCCTAGAAATTAAAGGACACAGTTCAATAGGATTATAAATATGTTAAGCCTTGTCCTGACATGAGCAGTTTGCAGCAGCAACTTTTAGTTTTTGGAATTGTGACAGAATGCTAATAATAATGCCTCACAACACAATTCTAAGCATATCTATTCAGAAGCAAGTGTTACTGAATTCAGTGGCGCTTACTCCCAAGTCAGTGGGGTGAAGATTGCAGCCGCAGTCCTTCTCAGAGAGAGGTTGAGGAGGTGGAGGTGGAGGTGGCAACGAGCCTTACTGGGGGTGGGGGGCTGGCTAGTTCAACAATGAGGCAAGTAGGGAGCCCCCCCCCACTTGTTACCTTAGAAAACTATATTCTGCTTCATCATTGGCTCAGGTGCATTTAACACATTGTGGCTGACGATTAATCAAACACTTCAGTTCAAATGTCAAGATCCAAAGATTGTGGAGTTAGCTCCGAGAGAGTGAGTGGTCAAAGTGTGGCTATTCCACAGTGTGGAAGCATCTTCTGTAGGAATCTGGCATTAGTAAAAGAAAAATATCACTTAGTATTGTACTGTATGTGCCTAATTGCCAGAAGAAATATCAACAACCTCAGATATGCAGATGACACAACTTTGATGGCAGAAAGCGAGGAGGAATTAAAGAACCTTTTAATGAGGGTGAAAGAGGAGAGCGCAAAATATGGTCTGAAGCTCAACATCAAAAAAACGAAGATCATGGCCACTGGTCCCATCACCTCCTGGCAAATAGAAGGGGAAGAAATGGAGGCAATGAGAGATTTTACTTTCTTGGGCTCCATGATCACTGCAGATGGTGACAGCAGTCACAAAATTAAAAGACTCCTGCTTCTTAGGAGAAAAGCAATGACAAACCTAGACAGCACCTTAAAAAGCAGAGACATCACCTTGCCACTAAAGGCCCGTATAGTTAAAGCTATGGTTTTCCCAGTAGTGATGTATGGAAATGAGAGCTGGACCATAAAAAAGGCTGATTGTCGAAGAGTTGATGCTTTTGAATTATGGTGCTGGAGGAGACTCTTGAGAGTCCCATGGACTGCAAGAAGATCAAACCTATCCATTCTTAAGGAAATCAGCCCTGAGTGCTCACTGGAAGGACAAATCCTGAAGCTGAGGCTCCAATACTTTGGGCTACCTCATGAGAAGAGAAGACTCCCTGGAAAAGACCCTGACGTTGGGAAAGACTGAGGGCAGAAGGAGAAGGGGACGACAGAGGACAAGATGGTTGGACAGTGTTCATGAGTTTGACCAAACTGCGGGAGGCAGTGGAAGACAGGAGTGCCTGGCATGCTCTGATCTATGGGATCATGAAGAGTCGGACACGACTAAACGACTAAACAACAAACAACAACCATTTCATGGAGGGGTGAATGCATGGTTGTATCTGAGGTATTTTAACATTGCATTTGTATCAGAACAGGATTCATGGATATTTATTACTCAGAAAATTAGTAATTTCCTATGATGTGGGTTTAGCATGAGGTGGAAATGATGCATTACTGTAATGCTAAGTGCAGAGGCACATTTTGGGATAGACATCCAATTTGGCCTTCAAGCTTGCTCTGAATGGGAACATTATTTATTTATCTCAATTTTTGTAATGAATAAGAAGTGAAAATGAAGTAAAGTAGCAAAGTGCTGTAGTTTTAAACCAAGAACAACTCATGGATCCACGCAATTCAGATAATAAAGTTTGTTGAGATATACTATTAGAGTGTAAAAATGTGTACGCTGAACACTGTCAAGGGAAAGGTCATTTCTATATAATGCTCATTATGAAGCTTGAGGGGATAGTTTATTTCAAAAACACAGCTCTTTCAAGATGTCTCTATCAGTAATTATGATCTGCTGAGAAGAAAAAGTAGGGCAGATTAAATACCCTTTTCAACTGCTCTCAGTGTATTTCCAAAAAATGGTTTGAATGAAGGGGGAAAACCCCAACCTACTCTGGTTTGTAAATGTCAAAGACGTTTTTATTTTAAAAATAAATAAATAATGTTCCCATTCAGAGAAAGCTTGAAGGCCAAATTGGATGTCTACCCCAAAACTTAGTGTCAGGGTTTCAGGGACAGAGAGCGAGGGGGAGGGGTCCCAGGGCGACGAGGAAGAGGACGACGACGACCCGAGGTTGTCAGTGAGTCCGTCAAGTGAATCCGAGGATTCCCAAAAGGGAGCCCCCCTGGTCAGGCCAAGGGGCAGTAGAGAGGGAGGCAGTCAGAAGCAGGGGAACGAAGGGGGAATCCCCAGTGGGGGCTGGAGATCGGGACCGGCCTCTCCGTCGGAACGGAGTGAAGGGGGTGGAGTTGCCAGTGTGTCAGAAAGAGCAGAACAGGAAGCAGAGAGGGGAAGGAGTTCGGAGCAAAACGTCCTGCCGGAAGGGGAGGAGTGTAGTACCGAGAGTAGCGTAACGGTCGAAAGGAAGGTCAGAGGCAACGTACGCGCGCCAAGTTCAAATGTGGAAGCGCGTGGAGATGAGGAGAGCCCTGAGGAGGAGCCTGGTCCCAAAGCACGAAGGAGGGGGGAGCAGGCGGCAGAAGACTCAGCCTCGGGGGAGTCCCGGAGGGAGGGAGCACAGGGGGGCAGGAAGACCCTGCGGAAAAGGAAAGAGAGGAAAAGGTGGAGCAGTACAAGCCTCTTAAGCTGGTGCAGGGGCGGGACTGACTCAGAGGGGACTTCTAACATCTAAGGGTAACAGATGCGGAGCCACGGAGCTTGGATGTAACGACAACAATGTTCTTCAATAAAACCTTTTGTATATATCTTGGACTGGACTTTGGTCTCTTGTGAGCTGGGACCTCGGGTGGCTCTGACACTTAGCATTACAGTAATGCATCGTTTCCACCTCACGCTAAACCCACATCATAGGAGATTACTAATTTTCTGAGTAATAAATATCCATGAATCCTGTTCTGAAACAAACGCAATGTTAAAAATACCTCAGATACAGCCATGCTTCCCCCCACTCCATTCGGATTGGTAGAACTCTGATACATACTAAATACTTTTCTATCTTCAAACTCCCATTATCTCAGAGTAGTACTGGTATGCTTACTTCAGCTCTTCTTTTTATGCTGTGCAATACCAGCATGTACAGAAATTATTGCTGGTACAGTATAATCACATCCAACACTGATTTAACTAGCGTAATTTCAATCATACACGTCTAAAGGCCATTAGTTGAAATCCTGAAATGCAGGAAGGCAGAAAGCTTAAAAGCTATTTTGTGCTGGGTTTTTCTGGTGAAAAAAGAGCTTTTAAACTCTGTGCCTTGGGAAACAAGGCTCTCAGCGTATCAGGTCTGGGATGAGATCTTGTAGGAACTGGAATAGCTCTGTGAAATCCTCCCATGGCCTTCAAAGCTGGTGTGCAGAGAGGGCCTTGCTCCCCAAGCAAGGTAGAGAGCTTAAAAGCTCTTTTTGAGCGGGGAAAAGCCAGTTGTGGGGTGCTCCTGTGAGATCACAGAAGGCCCAGGATGTTTGCGCAGGGGCAATTCCAAGGGTTTGAGTATATATGTTTTTGCGCATATGCGGAACTCTTGGAATCGAATTCTAAGATGAGATCATACTGTATATGCAAATATGGATGTTGAAGAAACTGTTATTGACCTAAGGAAATTAAATGTACACACACACAAGTCTTCAAGGTTACTCAAGGATTTTGTCATATCTGCATTTTAGAGCAAACAAACCTGATTTGCAATTCCTAGGCTCATAAATCAGAACGCAGTTATGTTTCAGTTTTTTTAGACTTCTTTTAATTTTGCAGCACAGTTTTCTGCTGGTGTACCTAAATCCAAATTAAAATGTGCATTTTGGGAAAAACATAGAAAACAATGTGAATATTTCATGCAGTTAATAAATATCCACAAATCGATATGGAAATGAGATTGAACATGCTTACAAACGAGCACATGCAAAACTGACAGAGACCAGAAACAGGCGAATCCTTCCATTCCCTACTCACGGTTGTATAACAAGGTTCCCCCCTCATTTATCATTATAAAACCCTGAGGTAGGCTAGGATGAGCATTGGTGATGGCTAAGGGTCACCCAGCGAGCTTCAAGGCATAGTCCAAGGTTTATATTCTTTCCAGTGCAACACAACTTGAATAAGGCTAGGGCACTATCTGGTGAAGGGACTGCAATAATTCCCATTTCATATGAAATGGGTTTTCCTTTGCTACATGATTTGACCACTTCTGCTGCAGTAACACCATGTGCTTTTGTTTTCTCATTACACCATTGTTACCAATATTGGTAGTAAATTCAATTATTTTAATACGTATCAGCATTCAGCTCTGTAGGTGATTAGTTGCAATACCAATATTTCTTGGGGTGCTCAGTGGCATAAGTAGGGTACTCGAAAGGGTGCTGAGAAACTGAAAGATAACATACTGCTGAAGGTAACATGCCCATAAAACATGCTCCTTCCAATGGCATGGTGTCAGAATTTCCTGTTGCTAATAAAATGCAAATCCACGCTGCCACAAATTCTGGCAAGATGTACCTTCTCTCATCTTCTCTTGCCCCTTTTGTAGCAAGAGGCAAGTAATGGAATAGCAGCAATTTTCTACAATTACCATGAAGCCCGATTCTGTGAATCATTAGAAGCCCTCAGCCTTCATTAACGTCAGAAGGAAGAACAGGTAGTGAGCATTTCACAGGGTTGGACCCGTCACTGCTGCAAGAGAAGACTACCAATTGCCCTGCAATTACTAGGATGTTCCTGTCACAAGAACACTAGTTTACAGAAGTCATATTACTGTAATCTAGAGTTAATTACTTCCTGGCTTTAAGTACCAGCTGAAAAAAACAGAAAGGAGTAAGTGTGCACAGAGGGTTTTTGTTTTTTTTAATGCCACTTAGCAAAGTTCACAGAACAGAGACCAACTGTGATAAATGTTAACTCAAATGTACAAAGAAACAAGCACAGCACACACACCCCATATATATATATATATATATATATATATATATATATATATATATGCGCTTCCTTTTTGGTAAAAAAATTGCCTTTGGTTATTTTAAATCACTTGATAAACTAAATAATGCATGCCCTCTTCACCCCTTACATTTCTTTTGCTGTAAAATTAAATTAAATTTTATATCAGTGAAAACAAAACCAGGGCTATATACTGGAAGCCTTTGATATGGCAGATTTAGTGTCGCTATGCTGTTTTCCTGAAAGGCCTCATGCCTTTAGCAGTTGTCTGACAAGACAAAACTTCAGCAGGAATCTTTTTTCCTATAACAGAGATGCAGTGCTGGCAAAATAAGCACCTGTTGGATTTCTGCCACACAGCTGTTTATTTTTTAAAATGTCAAGGGGAAAGGTGGGAATTCAATGAGTAGCAGCAAACACCAATTTCTCCATGAATACCTAATACTCTTCAGTTCCATTCTCATGGAAGGCATGGCAGATCTTCCACAGGAAACAGCATGCACACTGCATATTGAGACAGCCACCATGTGTTAGTTTATATATATTTATTTTGAATGTTGTTACCAGTCAGGGCTTCCTAGCACATGTAAACAAAGACAAATACATCTGTGCAATCAGCACACATACATCACAGTGATCTACACTGAAGTGCAATGCTATTTAAATGCACAATAAGCTGAAATGAAGGCAATAGAGAGTTCTTTCTTCAGTGCCAAAAGCGTAAATGCCAAACTTTTTATTTTATTCTGGCACTGGATGCAGAAATGCTCTTGTTTCCTATATAGATCACCAGCAAATTTGGAGTTCAAGCTCTGTTGGAAAAGCCATAAAAGCACTTTGCCATTAAAGGATGTTCAGCATCTTCCCATTCTGTCTGTTTCATAATACATATAATACAGAGCATTTATTCCAGCCATAAGAGCTTGTTTTAATTATATAGCTGATGGGAAATTTAATACACATTTCAATATAAAAAAGGAAAGTCACAATACTGAACCTGCTGTCACCCCTTTTATATTTGTCTCTAGCGTAGCAGTGAATCCAACATTGATATGCAATTCTTGCCCTTCTTTTCTTGCTCACCTGCCCAGTCACTACTGTCAAGTGCTCCACCAGGGAAACAAAGTAATCTACTATTTTCACAGCACTGCGTGGGTCTCAACTCACCATCAGTTCATTCCCCCCATATATATATTTTAACAATAGTTCGCATGACCTAAAAGGTTATCTCAACCCACACTGTATATACCCAGTTGATCACTGGGCTCTGCAGGAAAGGGCATCATCATCAGGAAGTCTTCTCCATACAATATATGAATCAGACAACTTGTATGGTGGCGCGTACCCTTTGGAACTCCCATTATATACATTATCAGGCAGGCAACATCAATATTTTCTTTTTGGTGCCCATTGAAGACCTCTTTCTTCCAGCAAACTTCTTAAATGGATATTTTTAACAAAGTGTCTATCTGCATTCCCCCCCCCCCAAAAAAAAGGGTAAACAAATGCAAAACTGAGATGTTATTTCCATCTCTAAGTTGAGGTGAGGTCATTCATTTGGAATAGGAATAGTTAACATTTGTAGTTGATTCTCACAGCTATTATGTGGTGAATTCACCCAAGAATTGACTGCATAGCTTTCTGAATTCTCTGAGACCAGAGGAAATCTCAACTTGCCAGACTCTTGAAAAATATTGTGGCTTGATTCCAAAAGCATGGATACTAGCAATCTAGACATACTGTTCCTTGAACAAATATTATTTGTTTAATTTATTTTTATTTATGAAGCACTTCTCATGAAGCACCCAGAAGCAATTTAACAGTAAAAGCATCAACAAGACGACAAACACACACACATCTGTATTTTTTAAAAAAAATCCACAAAGCCCCTGATGCTATGTGTTCTGCTGAGGAAAATGTATAGCTGCTTGCACATTTCCCACAACAAAATAAATAGCAGTGTTATGAAGATTGAGGTATTATTTAGATTGGAGAAGTTTAGTGATGAAAAGAATTAAGTGGTCTCCCACAAGTAGCAGACTGGATAACAAGGACTGCTGCAAAACAGACAAAAGACACCTGAAGGAACTGAAATGTGTATGGGGGGCATTTCTCACACCCTGAAATGGCAATTTTCATAGCAAATAGTCAAGCCTCATGAAACTTTGATGGCCAGTGGCATAGTGTGGGGGGTGCAAGGGGGGCCGGCCGCACCGGGCGCAACATCTGGGGGTTAGGGTTCGCAAATCCACGGGTTAGGGGGCGCAAATCCACGGGTTAGGGGGCGCAAATTCACGGGTTAGGGGGCGCAAATTACTTGCCTTGCCCCGGGTGCTGACAACCCACGCTACACCACTGTTGATGGCACAATACTCCACAAAGTGGAGTGTAACTCCATGGCCTATGTTTGTTTTACGTGGGCAAGGATGATCCTTTGTGCTGCATTTTTGTCCTCTCTTATATCCATTGTCAGTTTCATACCCCTTTGAAATTGCTTTGAATAGGAAATTCTAGCCTATTTCACATACACCACAACATACAATGGCATTTTTAACGCCATCCTTTAATTCAGAAATTAAAAAGAGAAGCAGAACCCTATTGATAAACATGCTCAGCTTTTAACTCATTTTCCTTTGCTTGTAGCACAAGGTTGCCTACGTACAGAATCAAGGACAGATCAGATATGAAAAACATTAACCAGATGATCTTTTACCTTGTCCCACGTAATTATTCACATCATGAGCACTAAGTGCTCTTATCAAAGACAGATTTGTGCCTGTTTCAACAAATGCTTTTAATAAACTGTGCTTCCTCAGTCCCTTGAATCTTCTGGACAAATTTTAGGCAGTCTCCCATAGATTATCACATATGTGCCATCTTAGCAGTGTCATAAAGCTTAGTTTTATTTTGTTGAAGTTAGCACTGCCTGATACTTAAGATTATAACAGTATGGAAAAGTGATGTGATGTATCCACCTTTTCCAATTATTTTAAACATTAATATAATCATACTCTAAATGCTCTCCTTTGTTCCCCCTTCTAAAAATGGTCCATTTTAGAGCCAGTTACCTGTCGAATATCCAGCCGGCCTCACTTAGATTCACTTTTACTGAGCTGCATTTTCAAGCTATGCCTGCCATCCCAGACAGAAGATATAACAGGGTACAGTACAAAGACAGACTCTTTATATGTGGGCAACTGCAGGTGGAAGACATCTTGCACTATTTACTATATTGCCCACTATACATAGGACCCAGGAGGCAATTTCTCACCTTACCATCTGTACAGGAATGTTATCTCTCCTAGGCAGAGAAGGTCCTAAATGATTCAGTGACTCATAAAGTCACTTTAAAAAAAAAATAAAAAAATTCTGGCATAATACCAAGTAAAAGAGCCTCAAGTGTTTTGTTAATGGAGAATTTAAAAAGATCAAAAAGACAACCCTGGACAATATAGCCATGAACTGTGAGGGAGACGCAGAGATCGAAATAGAGACCATTATTTGTAACACCACTTTTGCTTGTATTTATTTTCAATTCAGATTTGTCATGGCCAATGGCTAGTACAGTGGTACCTCTGGTTACGCACTTAGTTCGTTCCAGAGGTCCGTTCTTAACCTGAAACTGTTCTTAACCTAAAGCATGACTTTAGCTAATGGGGCCTACTGCTGCTGCGCTGCCGCCGCACGATTTCTGTTCTCATCCTGAAGCAAAGTTCTTAACCTGAGGTATTATTTCTGAGTTACTGGAGTCTGTAACCTGAAGTGTATGTAACCTGAAGCATATGTAACCCGAGGTACCACTGTACAATAAATTGGATTGGATGCAATCATACTTATGGTTTTAACTGGAGAGATGACAAAATGGAAGAATTCATAAAGACTGATTACTGCAACCACAGTTAGTCTAAGCTGAAAGAGCAGGTAGTAATACATGCCTTCATATTCTAGGCCAGAGCTTTCCAAACTCTTCATGTTGATGGCACTCTTTTTAGACGGGCATCATTTCACGACACAGTAATTCAGCAATTCAATTTTACTGTACTAGCAAACTGAAGGTTAAACTAGCCCCTTTCCAGTCCCGGGAGGAGCGCAGAGAGCGTTCACGCAACACACCTACATACTGCAGCCGATAACTAACGCGTCACGACACACAGTTTGGAAAGCTCTGTTCTAGGCAGTTACCCTGCAGTCTTCTGTACCAATGAGCCTCTTTTCCAGGTTATAGACTCTTTGCACAGTTGGCAGCCAATTAAAACAAAGGCAGGGTAAGTTGCAATCCTATTGCTTGCAAAAAGTCATTTGAACTTTGCATCCTATACTCAGAGGGATGGGATGCCTCTTGGTGCTGTTGGACTCCAACAGCCCCACTCAGTATGGCCATTGGTCAGGAATGATACAAGTTGCTGCAATCCAGCACCCTCTGAGGGTCAAATGTTCCTCACCCCTGCCCTACTGTATATGAATCTCAAAACTACATGATTCACATCTCAAGGTAGTTGACATAAAGCAGCAGCAGCAGCAACAACGAAACAACCATATGTAAGTGACAGAACTGGCTACCCGAAGTACAAATTTTGACTGCTGTTAACCTGCTTGCCGAAGAGACAAACTAATCTTCTAAGGATTATGTCTTTATTTAGATGTGTTTCAATCAAAGCTACTTAAGGTGATTTCATAAGGAACCAAACAAATATTTGATTGTCAGTGCTCATTGTGTACCAAACTCCTCTGTTACATCCCTGTCCTAGACATGTTGACTTGAAGTACAGGCTTGACAGCATACCACTTTAAAATATATACACCAATACCTCAAGCTGCTGTTTTTCACATGCTGCTTTGTCTCTAGATGTCTCCAAGTTGTCCCATATGTTCAGCTGAGCTTACTATCACATGACTGATTCCTAAAATGAATTCTCTAAGGCCTGTAGCCACTGCAGGAGAGCGATGGTGGAAAGAAGAGGGTTTTTAATTTTGTCCTCCCCAGCCAAAGCCGGGCTCAGAGCGGCTAACAACAATAAAAGTAACACAGCATTTTAAAATCAATTCATTCTAAAATCAATTCAGAATCAAATTAATGGCAACCATTGGGCTAGAGTTCTATGAGGATTACCAAAGGCGGGGATCAGACTGTGCCCTGGCCAAAGGCCTGGTGGAACAGCTCTGTCTTGCAGGCCCTGTGGAAAGATGTCAAGTCCCTCAGGGCCCTAGTCTCTTGTGACGTTCCACCAGATCGGGGCCACAGCTGAAAAAGCCCTGGCTCTGGTTGTGGCCAGCCTAACCTCCCTGTGGCCCAGGACCTCCAAGATGTTTTTGTTTGAAGACTGTAAGGTCCTCCCTGGGACATACCAGGAGAGGCGGTCCCGTAGGTACGAGGGTCCTAGGCCGCATAGGGCTTTAAAGGTTAAAACCAGCACCTTAAACCTGATCCTCTACTCCACCAGGAGCCAGTGCAGCTGGTATAGCACCGGGTGAATGTGATCCCACGGCGAGGACCCCGTAAGGAGCCTCGGCACGGCATTCTGCACCCGCTGGAGTTTCTGGGTCAGTCTCAAGGACAGCCCCACGAAGAGTGAGTTACAATAAACAAGTCTGGAGGTGACCGTTGCGTGGATCACAGTGGCTAGGTCAGGGCGAGAGAGTAAATATTGTATTTACTAATTTTCCTTTGCAAGTAAAAATAGTAAGGAAAACCATAGTCAATACTTTACCTAGTTACTCAGTAAAAACCTGCCCCCACTTCCCAAAATAAGCTTAAGCCTGGTGGGCTCTCTCTAAATTTTGTTCTTCTTACTCCTTCCACACAGGAAAACTGTAACTGGACTCCTGCAACCACTTACCTAAGAGTAAGCGCCATTAAACACAAAGAGGTTTAATCTGATTAGAAATATATAACAATGTACCAGTATTTATAGGTTAACTATACAGTGAATTCTTAATGAGTGCCTAGACTTCAACACTACACAGCAGGAGACATGCCTAAGCCTCTTTGCAAAGTTTTCACATTTTGCATTTGCCATGTGGAGGTTGGGAGACATTCTTTAACACCCACCTTCACCTATTGCGCAGTAGCATTTGGAGAAAATAACTTCTAGGGAATACCTGATCCCAGACAGACCAACCACAGGAAAGATGTGTCCTGGTTGCTAGAATGAGAAAGAAGCAGGAAAGGAAAGTACACTAAAGGGGATGGAGAAACACCCCAGGAATTCCAAACAACTCACTCATCAATCATAGCTCTGATTTTACTCATTAGCTAAAAATACTGAAACGTGTGAGCTGCCAGGCTGGCTCATCTTAAAGAAATCAATTTGAAGGTTGCCTATACTTTTTGTTTCATAGCTTTCATTTATGGAGGGCTAGATACTTACTTTAAAACGGTGTGTGTGTGTGTGTGTGTTTGTGACAACATCTGGGGTTCCTTTCAGGTATGGGTCATTTCAGGTATTGCATCATTATAATCCAACCAGGCACAATTCATTCTCTCCCAATGCGTCAGTTTGTTCAGTGACAAGTACATCAGTTTGTTCAAGACACTATTGCTTTAAATGCTAAATATACCCAAATACAGCTATGCATTCTGAGTGGCTTGCTGTGGGGTGGTATGGAATACATTCAGATACCACTGAAAATTATCCCTTAGCCAATAGTTATTCAAGATGATACACTCCAGAAAGTGTAATTTATCATTTTCACAACAAGTTCTTATTCCCTACCACCATGATACACACAGCAACCAATAATGCTTTTTCATTAAGGGCATATTTTGAGGTTTTCTGCTACAGACTATTATGTAAGAGGACTATAGTTCTATAAGCATTTTGCTAAACAAAAATTTACCTAGCAAGTTCCTTTAAGTTGAAGATAGTGGCTGTGTTGTGTGTGTGTGTGTGGAAGCAGCACCAAAATTTTGATCTTCCTTGAATAACAGTAATTCGAGCATCTATTTTCAATTAAACTGAAGCCATTTTGCTCTTGCCAAAGTTCATTCTCCAAACATTATCAGAAGAACCTTCTGTAGCTCTTAAATAATGTGTTTTGTGAATATACTGGATATCACTGGTTACTATTTGTTCTTGGTCTTTTTGTATGGCTATAAAAAAACAACATCCTGGTATAAATCCTTGGATACCCTTCTTCTCGCCTCTCTTCACAGTGAGAGTTACCCCTGCCTTATAATCCATTGTTGACTTTCAGAAAAGGACGTCAGCTTTTATTCAAGGACCTTCAGTCAATGAAACACTCAGTGAGAAGGGTTTTTAAAATCCGAGGACATCACCATTTAGATTAAGCTTCTTGAAGAGTTTTATTTACGAATACGACCACCTGTCTGAATTAGAAAACTGATTAAATGTGTCATATTTTATCTGTTTTTTCTAAGAACTAGAACTTAGAAAGGCTGCTTATTTGCCTCACATGCACACACACAAATTTTTTTTTAAAGATTGATAGTGCATTTGTTACCTTTCTTACACAGAAAATTTTTCTTGCATATAAACTATTATATAGAGGGTATATAGATCAGAATATGTAATTCAGCTGTTATATACACAACTTGTTTTATAGTTCGTGAGAACATGCTATCAGGCCCTAGCAATTCATTGGGACTTGATCTATGGAACTTTTCTAAAATATCTTAATAAACACTTAATGTACAAGAGTTCTTCAGCTTTGCTATTTGAAAAGGTTAGGTCTTGTTTTCAGAAGGGAATTTGGTTTCTCTGCATATTCGTATATGATATCTAAGTGTCTTTCAATGGCCTTTCTGAAGCTGTGGCAGGGCTTTAGATTTCTAACACATTAAGAACTTTATTACAGTGTTAAGGCTTCAGCCACAATTTCTCAAAACCTTCACTGGCTTCAGATACAATCATAATAAAATACTGCCAAACACCTCAATGTCGCCATCACGTGGCAAACCTCTGAATGTCCCCTGCACTCTTCCTTACCAGTCAATTACACTCAAGTCCTTGTTTCTGAGGCAGCATTTTCAAATCTCCCCTAGTGATTCTACTGCAATCCATCCACAAATCATTCAATAGGCTATCGTTTCTCTCCTTTGGTTGTTACATATTGGATCTACCTTAAGGTAGGCTTCCCCTATATTTGTTATGCAAAATAATACATTAAGAATACTGTAATAATGCCTCTATAAATTAAATCTCATTCATTGCACAGGTGCATTCTCTTCAATTGAGTATTAACCTAAAGGCCTATTAGAGACAGATAAGAGGGATGTAAGCATGCAATTTATGTCCACAAGAGCATTCATTTCAATTATTTAGATGCCCCATTAGATAGCTGAATTATCTGTTCTTGTCTGTTCTTGTCCATATTCTTCAATTGGTCCTCCACTGTTGGAAGCATCAGGACTGATCCCTAAGGCATTATATTCAGTGCATATACATAGATGAATGATTTGATCAGGGATGGGTAACCCATGGCCCTCCAGATTTTGCTTGACTGCCACTCTCATCATCCCTGCCCATTGGCCATACTGGGTGGGGCTGATGGGAAATGAGATTCCAGTTACACAGAGAGGACAACAGGTTCCCCATCCCTGGGTTAGATAGTTATCACACTCAGCCATAAATTCTGGTGATGATTTCTTATTGCAATTGTCACTTATACTCAGTGACAGAGTACATGCGTGTATCCATAGGCACCCATATTCACTCCCAGATAAACTGAAAGGACTCTTGTCTGAAACCCTGAAAACTCAGAACTTGCTGTTGAATTTGTTTTCTATGATTTAGCTACAGATGAAACAAGAGGCATGAGCAATATAGCATAGCTTGCAGTCTTTTTGCCTGGAATCACACCATGTTTTGAGACTACAGGAGTTACTGTAAATAACATAACTAAATAACATATGCTTAAGCCTTGATCCAGATCAATTGTGTTCTGTGCTGCTACATCAGTCATAGGGAGAATCTTTCTGCATACTCTCTTGGTCTGAAAAGCATTACGTGTACTGTTGTTTCATGCATAAACTTCATTAAAGGCACGGCTATGAATAGTCCACCAGTTCAAATAACTTATTATATTCTGCCAAGTTTTACTCAGAGTAGACTACTGAAGTTAATGGACCTAAGAAAAAGTATTAACAGCTTTAAAGAGAAATGTGTTGCTTAGTATACTTTGTTATGGTGCAATCAACAGCCTTCTTCAGCTGCTTAAGTGTGCTTTTGCTAAAGACCTTTGCACCAAAAAGTCTAATATGAAAAGCCAATTGAGAGATTTAAAAACACTCACGATATGAATATTGTGTAATTGTTTCTGCAGAGTAAAAGTGCCAAGTAAAACAGTTTTTTTAAAAAAATTAAATAAATAGATCTTTTGTCTGTTCTATTCTTTTTTTATAAAAACACCTTTGACCTCTCAAGAAGGCCTAAACATACAGAATATTCCCTGCAATTTTACCTTCCATGCTTATGCTTTCTTGACAAACAGATAACCTGTTTATTGAGCATTAATCCTGGTTTGTTTTTAAATAGATTAGATGACATTGCATCAAACATTTTCCAGTCATTTCCTTTGTCACAAAAAGTCACATCTTTGGGGAAAGTGGGTTGTATCACAAGAGCTTCAAGAACAGCCTGAATGTGCTGGCAAATAACTAAATCCCAACTGAAAATAGTGACAGTCTGGAAGTGCCCAAGGTTTCAAGAACACGTGCATGCACACACACTCAGGAGAAATGGCCTTGAACAGGCAGATTAGAGACAAGGCTTTCAATGACCAAGGATCAGTTCTGTAGTGGCTTTCTGCAAGCCATGCAGTTAATAGTATATTCTGCTTGCATTCTACACAGACTAAAAGCAGACTTACAAATCTCCAGCACATAATTTGAAAATGAAGCACAATGCAAGGCTTGTTGGTAAACTATAGAAATAGCACACAAAAACATTATACAGAGAATGTTTTTAACATATGTAAAGAAACTGAAAGGGCAAGGAAACCATTGCCGTAGGATAACAATTAGGCACAGATTTTAAATCTGTAAATTAAAGCATGTGATGTTGTTCCTAACGTCTACACACACAACATAATAGGTTTCCAACAGCAACACCACACAGATATTTTTCTAAAGCAACAGAATGAATGCTTTATATGACTGTAGGTACTAAATAACATTTATTGCCACCAGCATGGGACAGCATTACACTGTGGGAGGACTTTACTAATGAGGGAACAATCAAGCAGCAATAAAAACTTTATGGCATTCCCGCATCAAAACATATATTGTGCATGTCACTTTATTGTGTTGCTGTCTGTCCTTTTTCAGTACTGCTCTTACGCTGCATATTTCTGCAACTACATCAGTTCTTCCAGTTGCCTCTTTCCCCCCTTACATCTTTCTACCACTCATAAGTTATCTCCTTCCCCT
Source organism: Podarcis gaigeae (assembly GCF_964106915.1). Taxonomy (NCBI): domain Eukaryota; kingdom Metazoa; phylum Chordata; class Lepidosauria; order Squamata; family Lacertidae; genus Podarcis; species Podarcis gaigeae. The sequence goes on along the minus strand of NC_139677.1, from coordinate 42,634,420 downwards.
CTAAAACACAGTTGCATCATTTACCTCCTTTTAAATGTTAGTGCTGAAACAGCCAAGTAACATGCAGGGCAGGTTTGAATCTAAAAAGGCAAAAAACCACATTGTTTTATAAACTGCTGGCTACTTTTTATTTCCTTCAAACGCCAAGACAAGGTGTGGTGGAACTGGGAATACAAATTATCACTTTCATCAAGGGTTATTCTGTTGCTGACATGCTTTATTTCTACATGGATGCAATGAAATCAAATTCCTGGATATGGACCAAAAATCTGCCCTTGTTTACTATGGCCAGTTTCTGTTGGCATTAAGAACAGCCCTTCACACACAAATGAGCTCTGACGGGATGGACGAACAGAAACATGCAAGCAGCTGAATGACTAGGTTCACACTACTGAATAATTCATATTAAACTACTGTGCAGTTGCATCAATATTACTAACATTTCCCACCCAGAGACCGGCCATTTCTTTGTCCCAGGAAAGGCAGAGCAGGAGTGTGAATGCATGTAAATCTCTTTAGGTGTTCTGTTCTGACCCATAAATATATGGTGAGGTACCAGTGGTCTTCAAATGCCAGCTTCTTTGGCACCAGGACACTGCCTGTGCCGACAGCTCTCTGGATTACATAAGAGGATGGGGGGTCACTGTTTAGTTCATGTGCTTTGCATATTTAAGGGCCCAAATCCAATCACTGATATCCAAGGTTGAAGGATCTCCCATAGCAAAGCCTCTGCAGCTGCCAGTCTCAGTGCCTTGGACTACACTGACCAGTAATAGGAACAACGGAATCTGCCTACTACCCAGACAGACCACTGGCCCATCCAGCTTAGTATCACTGGCACTGACTGAGAGCTGCTCTCCAGGGTTTTGGCGCCATCTGAAGATGCTGGAGACTGAATCTAGGGACCTTCTATATGGTCTGAGCAACAGTTCTTGAAACAATAATTTAGGCAAACAGCACTGTAAGGTCCAAACATCAGTAAGTATTATGAGACTGTCTACTTGATCCCTTATGTATACTATAAAACAGAGCTCTCAGATTCAGGAGGACAGTTGAGAGGAGAAGTGTGGGGAGCAGGAAGAAGAGAACTTGTGGCTGTAGAGAAGCACATATGGGGAGGGATGGAGAGGTGAGCTGACCAGCAGCTATATATTTCAACACATACTGAACAGTTTCAAACCATTATCTGAAGTAGGTTTGTAAACCCTGGTTAAGTGGAACCTAGTTAGCATTAATGATAGTTGGCATCATGTGTGCAGCGTCAGTTAAGGCCAAAAAAGAAAGAGAGTGGGGAATATATGGCAGGGAGAAGTATGGTTTGCAGAGAGCTCATGCTACCTCTCTACCAGGCCTAGTTCTGCAACATCCCTCAGTGCTCCAGCTCTCTATTTAATTAAGAAAGAGCTGTCAAGGGAGCCACCATGTTTAAAAAGGCAGAGAAAAGAAATAGTGTATAGCAATGTCAAAGCAATTATGACTGGAACAAGTACAGCGCTCCAGGAGCAAGAAGCATGAGCTCCCCTTCCTCCCTCTCCTCATTTATAAAACCCAAGCAAGTAAAATACCATAAGGTGAAATGCCATGAAAGAGATAAACAAAGAAAATAAAAGCGTTTTCAAATCACAAACAGCAGGCTGAAGGGAGAAGCTGCCCTTGTAGGAGTAATAATCTCAATCTATGTTGCTTGTCCACCAAGAGCATCCAATCTCTTCTGTCCTTAAGGCCTTAGTACTAACTGTTAAGGCATTAAACTGCCAGAACATTCCATTAACACCAGAGCAGTCAAACAAGGGCTAGCTAGGGAAGCATCAGATGCAGCCTGCATTTACAATACTTTTCATCTCTTAACATTAAATTTGCACCTTACTCTTCTTTTTAGCAGATCTACGAATTCTGTGCTTTAATTTGATGGCTCATGCTTAATTCCAAAATGCCCCAAAGCATCGCCCACATGCTGGGCTGAAGATTGCTATTGCAATATATAACCAAATGCAGAATGGCAGCAGTGTCTGCATAATTGAAGGGTCTTGCCTTCCCTCCCTCCTGAACACTGAGGCTGATTCACTTGTTCCAGCTACGTGACTAATTTTATAAGACATGTCACAAGAGATGCCAAATTGTACCCAGGGAGAAAATTATTTACCAATATGGCAGATCCAACCTTGAGCATGGCAGTAGGACTCCATGCACTGAATCTGACCTTAGAGCGCCAATTTTTTAAAAGCTCTCCAAGGACCGGCCTCTTTCCTTCCCCAAATACCCCTTCTTCAGTTGCAACATTGAAGTGAAATAAAATACTTCACCAGGGTAGGAGTGTTGAGAATTCCAGGCTATTAGAGTGGAACCAAGAGGTGGAACATAATTATGAAGCAAGGATTTATGAAGCATATTAAATTATGATATATTTCTAACTATTACTTTTCAACATTAGGTTAAAAATGGTGGGCTTCTATATGTCCCATATGTTTTTACCCATTCCAGTTTTTAATCCATATTCTTATTTAGCCTGTTGACCTTGCCATGATCTCCAGATAACAGAATGATTCTTCTCCAATTGACATCTGTGGAATTTTGCCATTGAAAGCACATCATGGCAGCCTTTGCCAATCTAGTGCCCTCCAGTTGTTTTGAATTACAACTCCTGTCAGCCCCAACCAGTACATGTGGGGCTGGTGGGAACTGTAGTCCAAAATATCTGGGGGCACCAAGTTTGATGAAGCCAGAATCAGAGCATTACTATACACACTAATATACTGCCATGAGAGGGTGCCATCCCTTTGCTTTCAAATTCTTCAAGATCCATGGGAAAGAATAAAACCAACACTAGCTTAATGCTACTTTGAACTGTTAATGCCAAGCCATATTTCCGGGGGGGGGACGGGACGGGACAGGAATTTGATAGAAAAGAATGGAGAGGGATTAGTAAGAATTCAAACACAGCAATTTAACTAATCAGTAAGTGCATTTTTAAAAGGGGGGGGGGAGTGACCTATATGCAGCTAAGTATGTGCTTAATGACGACTTCTTGGACTACTGCAATGCACTCTACATGGGGCTACCTTTGAAGGTGACTGGGAAACTGTACCTAATTCAGAATGCGGCAGCTAGACTGGTGACTGGGGGTGGCCACTGAGACCACATAACACCGGTCCTGAAAGTCCTACATTGGCTCCCAGTACGTTTCTGAGCACAATTCAAAGTGTTGGTGGTGACCTTTAAAGCCCTAAACGGCCTCGGTCCAGTATACCTGAAGGAGCGTCTCCACCCCCATCATTCTGCTCGGACGCTGAGGTCCAGCGCCGAGGGCCTTCTGGTGGTTCCCTCATTGCGAGAAGCAAAGCTACAGGGAACCAGGCAGAGGGCCTTCTCAGTAGTGGCGCCCACCCTGTGGAACGCCCTTCCAGCAGATGTCAAAGCGATAAACAACTACCTGACATTCAGAAGACATCTTAAGGCAGCCCTGTTCAGGGAAGTTTTTAACGTGTGATATTTTACTGTATTTTTGGTTTTTATGGAAGCCGCCCAGAGTGGCTGGGGAGGCCCAGCCAGATGGGCGGGGTATAAATAATAAATTATTATTATTATTATTATTATTAAAGGCCTTGGCCCAGTACACCTAAAGGAGCATCTTCACTCCCATCGTTCAGCCAGGACACTGAAGTGCAGCTCCGAGGGCCTTCTGGCGGTTCCCTCCCTGTGAGAAGTGAGGTTACAGGGAACAAGGCAGAGGGCCTTCTCGGTAGTGGCTCCTGCCCTGTGGAACACCCTCCCATCAGATGTCAAGGAAATAAACTACCACCTGACTTTTAGAAAACATTTGAAGGCAGCTCTGTTTAGGGACATTTTTAATGTTTGATGTTTTATTGTGTTTTTAATTCTGTTGGGAGCTGCCCAAAATAGCCAAATGAGCAAGATAATAATAATAATAATAATAATAATAATAATAATAATAATAATAATAATTGTGATAATTAGAACTAGATTTCTAAACTTTCTCCTCTTAAATTTTCAATATGGTCAAGGCTGTATTTATTCAATCACTGCATATGGCAAAACTGTACCTTTTGTAGGTATTTCTAGCTTTCTAAGATTCTTTAGCCTGTCAAAATAATGATCCAGTAAGTTCACTGCTTTCCGTGTGAGGCACTGCTTCAACGCTGAAGCCACACAAAGCACCAGCAGGATCTCCTGTAGCATCACAAAGGCTCTTAGGGGCACACCTCTGTGACCTCACAGTGCTTCATTACCACCCCAAGGAAGAGTTTTCTGTGGGATGCTGAGGAAAATGCTCACACTGTTATTCAACAGAGAAGGTTTCTGAATATGTGACACAATGAAGTCTTGTCCAAAGACAAAACCATTCACAGTAAAACAAGCCCGTTTCCCTGCTTCTGCTCAACATGGTGAAAAACAAAAATCACATGTCAATTCTAGTGCCATCACAAGCACATTCTCTTATTTTGCTTCTTGTTCACTTGCTGTTTGGGAAAACCATATCAGCTCTTAGCTACACAGACTTGCAAATACACCACGCCCAATTACCCTCTGGTTTAGTCAGAAGAAGTCCTAGTAAGTTGCATGGGTAATTTATTTGTATTAATTGATTTACCGGTATATTAAGTTCATTAATACTGCCAGTCAATTATTAAAACATTATACCAGAAATCAAAAGTTTAAAATATTCAATTGTTTGAAGATCCCAGTGGTTGAGTAGTAGGTGTCACACACACACATGCACTCCCTAACCATGTCTACTGGAAGGCCCTTAGTGACCCTTTGTTGCCCCTTTTTTGGCCTCGGTGAAAGCAATACACATAGATCCCCAACCACACAGCAGCTCATCCCATTCATACTCAACAAACCACCCTCCAAAGATGCTTCCTCCATCAGATTTTAACACAGATGTCTAGAGCATGGGTAGGCAAACTAAGGCCCAGGGGCCGGATCCAGCCAAATCATCATCTAAATCTAGCCTGCGGATGGTCCAGGAATCAGTGTTTTTACATGAGTAGAATGTGTCCTTTTATTTAAAATGCATCTCTGGGTTATTTGTGGGCAACAGGAATTCGTTAATCCCCCCCCCAAAAAAAATAATAGTCCGGCTCCCCACAAGGACTGAGGGACAGTGGACCGGCCCCCTGCTGAAAAAGTTTGCTGACCCCTGGTCTAGAGGCAAACCCTTCTTTTTCCCTGTCTACCACAGCTGAGAGAGGGGGATGAGGCCAGCATGGAGAAGTTCTAGAATCAAAGCTCTTCTGAAGTGGACTGGGCTTTAGGAATACCCCATATCTCCTCCCTCACCTTTTTTTCTGGAATCATCATTATTATGATTGCCTCTGTGTGACAAAGACAGAACCATTTATTTATATATATGCTGTAGTAAAATGGATTTCTGTGATGGGAATAGCAGAAACGTCAAGGAAGCCCTGTCAAGCCCTGCCTCCTCCACAATTATTTACAAACGATGGGAAATTTATAAATATATAAATAAACTGTGCTGTAACTATGCAGTAATTGGTTTTTACTGGTTTCACTCATTATTTACCTGCCTTTTATGTTTTACTTCATCTTTTATTGCATTGGTATTGGCTAGCTGTCTCAAGCACCATTTGGTGGAAAGGCAGAATATAAAATTAACAAACAAACAAAGGAAGGAAGGAAGCCTCCGACAGTGCCAGAATGAGCTTTCCTAATGTCAGAGAAGGGTTGGACAGACAGAAGATATCTGGGCTTCCAGTGGCCAAGCTGCTCATACATGGCAGGACAGGAAGAAATGTTTAGTGGAGAAGAAGGTATGCACCTTAAGACAGCAGTCTGGAAAAGAAGTGTACTAGAGAAGAGTTTCCCAACCTGGTCCCTCCAGATGCTGCTGAACTACAGCTCCCATTAACCTCGGCTATTGCCCACGTTGGCGGGTGAAAATGGGAGTTGCAGTTCAACAACTTCCCAAGAGCCTCCCTAGACATCAAGAGAAGAGGTTCTGGTTGCAATCCTAAATCTACTTAGGAGAAGCACCTTCTGAGGAAAGAATTTAATCCTGAGCAAGCATGCTTCAGACTGTACTACGAGAAAGGAAGGCAAAGTGGGAGACAGTAGGGTAGCAGAGGCCAGGAATTGCAAGAATAAGGCAATCTGAAGCTTACATCGATTTGAAATAATCAGCTGTGCCCCTCCCCCAAGTCTCTTTTTAATACAACATGCATCACCATGTGTGTTTAGCCATTCTTGACAACCACTCATATGATTTATGTAAAAGTAATTGAGGTTAAATTATTTGCCATATAAAACACCCTACATCTAATTTCAACTTTGCAACCTAGGAAGATCTGAAATAAACAAACCCATATGTCATTAAGCTGAGGCTGGCAGCTGGGCCTAATTAGGGCCATTTTTATTGTATTGAAGAACGTTGCAGCCCATTATCCTGAGGTATTTCGTCTAGGATAAATGCCTGCCATTCTCTAGGACATCCATAGTTTAGCCACTGGCAACCTAGTCTGTGAGGAGCTTTGAACTTTTCTTTGACTACTAACTGCCCAGTTCAGATGTAATCATGGTTTAGCACTATAAGAATTCTTGTGTTGTGAACCACCCTGGGATCGTCAGATGAAGGGTAGTAAACAAATAGTAATAATAGTAATAGCAGCAGCAGCAGCAGCAGCAGTAATGCAAGCCTACTGTTCATATGAACAAACCATAGTGTTCCATTGTATCTCAACTCAGGCAACTATAGTTTATTTGAACTGTGGTTTAATCCTAATTTATTTGAATTTACCAAAGTTTTCCTGAGATGTTACCCTAGCATTCAAAACCAAAAGTGAATGCTTCAATCTCCTCTCCTTAGACACCAAAGGGGAGCAGAGAGGACAGCATGTGAGCAGAGGCTCACCAAGGCCTGTTATTGAAAAGCTACATCTGAACGAAGTCAAATAATAATTTCTATTCTACTATATCGAATTAATTTTGCATTAGACTATAAATAGGAAAATCTAGTGAGCGTGTACATTGGCAACATTTTAATTAACTTTAAATGCGTATTTCACCCGCATGGTTTTATATGCTCAGGAAAAAAGCAGAATGCTTTAAAACATATACAAAATCCTCATCTGATTCAAGAAAGGTATCTATTCAAACCCACTGCACTGACACCCACCAATAAACTGTTTTTCTAGTTACAGGGCCAGCTCAGATTTCTTAGTTAGAGCTTTACTATTCTAGAAAAACATAAAAGGCCAAAGCCTCGTCTTTTTTTATTTGGCAAATATTCCCTCTAATATTAAAATTTTTAACCTAACGTGTAGGTTTGGCTATCTCTGTGAAGCCCCTAGTGGCAATTTCCATTTATCACAGGCCACTATTACAGTAACAAAATAAGGCTATTAGATGGAGTAAGAGAAGCTTAAGAAATTAGCTTTTCCTCCAGAAGATTCCACAGCCAATCCTGTAAAACACAATTTCTATCACATGTGCAGGATACCCATTTGACCCACTATTTCTTCACAACAACTAATCCTTGGCCTCATGGAAAGAGAAAGTGCTTATATCCCTACAGAGTAGGAGGACCAAGCAAACATTTCCCCCCCGAAATAATTTAAAAAGAAGCCAACAATGCACTGAAAATCAGAAACTTCAATTAATCAGCAGACCCTTATCTGAAGCTGTTCCATGAGAGAGAACATACTGAAAAAGGAAAATGCAATAAATTAGTTTATTGGAAGAATCTCAACATATTCTTGCTTGTAAACTAGCATTTATCTGGCAAACCTAATAGCAAACAAATGAGCATGGTATGACTTAAAATTCAGGCAAAAGTGCATTTTATTTCCCATCCGCAATGTATTCTGTGCAAAGCAGCACTTGGTCAATGTAAAATCTTCACTGAAATATTTAAACATGCTCCAGTAACCAAATAATGCAACTTCAAACCAGAATCATAGACAGAAAAATAATAAAACCACTATCACCTTGTCCAGAACAAACAAATGCACCGGAGGTGAAAGAAAAACCAAGGGATTATTTCCTACTAAATAACTTTAACTATAGACAGTGTATTTTTTAAGAGTGACACATAAGCAACTGCTCTGCAATGATTACAAATATTAAACTAAAAAAATAACAGTTTAATTTCATATTATCCATTGTTTTGGGTTTGAGTGTATCAATCCAAGGTTTAAAAAAATATCGCTGACTAATAAGTCTGCAGCATGGGTTTGGTTTTAATCCTCACCTCATGATCTACCACTACCTCTCCAAATTATTGTTTTTAGGAAGTTTAGCAGAGGGAGATGTATGCACCCATAAATCTGCACTTGACCCTTGTCCTCCTCTTCCTTCATCGTTTACACACCATGTCACTCCCTGTCCAAAACCCACTCCTGGGACTTCGGCAATTGAAACACAAAGCAGCAGCTGTTTGGCAACATTTCTAGCCCTAAGCAGCAAATGCAATGAGATTTCATTTCAGTAAACATGCAGACCTTCCTCAGTGCCGAGCGAAACAATAGCCACTCATTTATGGGTAAAAGACATTGCAGGAGAGGGGGGACCAAATATACTCCAACACAAATGCATTTGCTCAACTTTTTTTTTACCACCAGAGCAAAGTGATCGGAAATAAGGAATGGAAGCTCATTTTGCATTGTACTGCCATCTATAAATGGGAAGATTGCCTATAGGTATATTTATTGTACAGCTCTGTTCCAATAAAGGCCATATAGCTGCTGGCACATTTGGTGCTACCTTTTAAGAGTCTCTCATCTTCCCTTGTGCTGTACCATTTCCCAGAATAGGAGAAAGACTCTCGCAAGGCCCAGCACACATAAATACTGCAGGTCCAATTTGGGACTGCTGCATAAAGTCAAAATGAGGCGGATGCTGTCAAAAGACACCGCTGGGATCACTCCCTCCTCCGCCTCCTTTCAATGATTTAGCACAAAATACAACTTCACAGCAAAGCATGCCAAGTAGGAGCCTTGGGGAAGCACTCACTGCATTGCTAAAGCATCCCCTTCTAAAGGATCCATTCCTTCCTGTGCAGCCAAACCCATCAGATGGCAAAATGGATGCTTCACAACAACCTCAGCCTCCCCTCTTATGGACCCAAATTGGATGAGAAACCAGTCCCGAGTACAGAGAAAACAACCTTTCCCCCCCCCCACCCTTTTCTTTTTCAGGCAACCCTTTATGATTATGCCACAAATATAAATTATGCCTTTATGATTATACCACACACACACACACACACACACACATATATATATAAAGGGAGCTTTTCTCCTCCCTCCCCCCACATTAAAGAGACAATTCCCCATAAAGCATCCTCTGAAGAGGGGCGATGGTGAGCACCTACCTCCCCATCCTCCCTGGACTCAGGCAACCTGTCAACCGGAGAGGGCAGCCCGGCCCCCGCCCCCCGCCCCCGCCTGGAGGGCTGGCCAGGTTCACAGGCATCCACCCCCCACCCCACCCCAGACCCTGCGCTCGCTCGCTGCCCCCTCCCCCCTTAACCTTCAGCTCCAGAGCCTCCCCCCTCCCTTCCCAAGCAGGGTGCCCGCGGGGCGGCTGAGCGGGGCAGGAGCGCCGAGGGGGCGCCCGCGCCGCTCCTCTCCCAGCCCGTTCCTCCGGCTGCCGAGGTCCCCTATCTACTGCCGACCCGAGAGCTTTTACCCCGTTGCTATTACCTAGCTGTCCTCTCTGCCGGCGCTGCCTTAGCTGGGCTCCATGGACCGGGCGGACAGGCTGGGTGGGAGGCTGGGAAGACGCGCGGCAGCCTCCTCGCCTCCCTCTTCGCTGTTTCAGCTGGCGACGGCTTCTTCTCTCTTTCTCCCACCCCCCACAAACCCACCCACCCACCCCTTTTTAATAACGTCCTCGCAACGAGCCTGTCAGGCTCTGCCCGGCTGACAACGAGGGCGAGCCGCTCTACGTGCCGCTTCAACGCGCGCCCTGCCCTCCCTGTCGCTGCTGCTGCTGCCGCGGCTGTCTGGTGTCTGAGTATCCCTGGTATCTCTCCGTCTCCCTCACACACATACACACACACAGAGGGGGCGGGAGGGAAGGGGCGGGCCAGTAGGAAGCCGAGCTGTGCCCGCCTCCAAATTGGTGCGGGGGTCCGTGGTTCCAGGGCGCATGCCCGCCGTCGCCAAGCGCGAGGGGCGGGCCTGGCACGCGCCGCCGCCGGTCCCCCCCCCCCGGGCGCGCGTTAAGCAAGCAAGCGCCAGCTGCTTAATTTTCACCCTCCCTGTCCAGAAACGTCCTCCCGACCCGAGGAGCATTTTGGCTGCGAAGGGCTCGGGGGTCGTTGAGGGCGGAGGAGGAGAAAGAGGGTGCGGGGAAGGTGGAGCGGCTTCCCTTGGTTTTTTCCCCTGGCGCAGAGCCCCCAAGGGATACCGAAAGAGGCGCGCGGGGGGGGGGGTTGCGGCTGGTTGGGGGGGAGAGAAGGGTGCAGGGGGGAAATGGCCACGGAGAGGCGAAGCCTAGGGTTGCAAATCTAGTTTGGGGGGGGGGGGAGCATGAATCCGTTTTGCTAGAGGCATAAAGCAGGGGTAGGCAACCTAAGGCCTGTGGGCCGGATGCGGCCCAATCGCCTTCTCAATCCGGCCCGCAGACGGTCCGGGAATCAGTGTGTTTTTACATGAGTAGAATGTGGTCCTTTTATTTAAAATGCATCTCTGCGTTATTTGTGGGTTGCTAACCCCTGGCATAAAAGGTAAAGGTAAAGGTACCCCTGCCCGTACGGGCCAGTCTTGCCAGACTCTGGGGTTGTGCGCCCATCTCACTCAAGAGGCCGGGGGCCAGCGCTGTCCGGAGACACTTCCGGGTCACGTGGCCAGCGTGACATCGCTGCTCTGGCGAGCCAGAGCTGCACACGGAAACGCCGTTTACCTGCCCGCTGGTAAGCGGTCCCTATTTATCTACTTGCACCCGAAGGTGCTTTCGAACTGCTAGGTTGGCAGGCGCTGGGACCGAGCAGCGGGAGCGCACCCCGCCGCAGGGATTCGAACCGCCGACCTTTTGATCGGCAAGTCCTAGGCGCTGAGGCTTTAACCCACAGCGGCACTGTTATTGTGCATGCATTTGGCAACTTTTTTTAGGGAGAAGTGAGGTGTCTTGGAAAGAAGTTAATTGTAAATTTGGGCCTGCTCTGCAGGGTGGGTAGTAGCACTGCAGATGGGTATGAATAGCAGAGAAGAGGAAAGCTGAGGAGTAAAGAGGGGAAGTTTGCTCTGCATTAAGACAGCCTGAGACTGAAGGGGAGGGGCGGGTTCTGGCACAGAAAGGTAGTACTGAAAGGTTAAGGATTTGAAGACGACAACTCTAATATTCTGCATTATAGAAAAAGAATTTGGGATTGTGGCAGACCATGCTATTTTAATATAAGGAAAGATGCAAAAAGTTATAATGTGTTCTTATGTCTGGTTTTATGTTCTATTACATAGCACACATTTAGTATTTGCAGTTTATCTCTTCATGCAGTGTAACGTTTTGGAAGGTGGGGTGCTGTCTCTGTGGTTGGAATGCCTCTTGAGATAAGGCCAAGCGTTCCCAAGGAGGGGCAAGGCTCTTCATCCACATTTTGACACCATTTTGAATCAAGATGGCAGACTGAAATGTGTCTTTGGCATCACTGCCCTTTTTTGGCATAGTTTTGGCTGGCTCTTGATATGTCATCGCCAAACTTGGTGTGAACGTTCCCAAGATGGGAGCAGCAGCCTTCGTCAGTGTTTGGATTCTGGGTGCCAATATTGAATCAAAACTAATTAATATTTTTATATATGACATTCATTAAATATTTTAAAACTCTGCTTCATGGTCTCTGTGCCCTCTTGTAACACACTAAAATCTGTTATATAGACTGTCATAAGCATTTGTGAATATGGAAGAGGGTGCCACAGCATGGGAAGTGTGTGTTTCATTTTTCCTTCTTACCCTTCAGAGTTAGTTATTAGCACCAGGTAATTGTGATTTACATTACTGTACTTGTTTGTAAACAATTTTGTACTTTACTGTACTTGTTTTGTAAACGAAGCCCCTTTTGTAAACAAAGCCCCTTTCTCCTCCTGCTTCACTGAAGGGGTGCTGTGCAGAGAGGGAAAATTCAGATTTTGCCATAATAGTTTCTGCCAATGCTCTGGCTTTTTTTGGACAATAGCACTAGGTGTAGGGCTGCCATACGTCCTGATTCTCCAGAACATGTCCTGGAATTGCCTGGATTATTTTCTTGAAATCGGGCAGATGTCCTGGAAAACCAGCAACGGGGGTTAAATCGTGCCGAAAATGCCTTAAAAAAGCTCCCAAACTCAAAAATTCTTGTAGCTCAACAACTTCCGGGGTATCCTGATTTTTACTTTTTGAAATATGGCAACCCTACACTACAGACTTTCCTAGCCTATCCGTTTGCACCATATATATTTCGCATATACACTTATTTTAAGATGGCCATATTTTTTAGTCCATCTTAGAAAGTTCGGTACATTAATCTTGATTTTGTTTACTAGTTTACTAGTTTGTTTACTAGTATTACATAAGCTTGCCAACTACATATACTTGGTTTTTTTTAGTTCCATCATTGATTCTATAAAAAGCAGGCAACAATTGCTCTTCCAATTTGCTGTTTCATTTAAGTATTTGAATGAACTTCACACAGTTCGTTTTGAAATAATCGGTGTCAGGAGAAGAAGAAAATGACTAAAGCAGCTTAGGTATGGCTTGGTGACATGTCTGAATTGACAAGCTATGGTTCACAATCAGTCAGCAATCTATGGTTTGGTGTGATTATGACCATTGTTCCACCACCAGAAGTCATGCAATGGGCCTGATTCGAGGTCAAACCACAGTGAGTTCTATGTTAGGATTACTGCAGTGTGTACAGTATAAGGCCTGAATTGTGCCACTGCGTCATTGATTGCTTTATTCATTTCAAGATTTCCATCCAAAGCTTTTTCCATAATCATATTCTTTTATAAACTAGCAAAACAGAAAAGGGTTAGGTGGGTAATCAGGCTAACAGGGTTGCAAGACCATACACATGGTCATAGTTATATAGGGACTCATAAATAAATGTGTTCGTACTTTTTTAAGGCTATGAAAGGTCCACTGTTCCTTACGACATAATTACTGTATCTTCCAGCACCTCTGCTATGTATATATTTGTGTTGATGCTGTTTATAAATCAAAGCAATTTCAAAGGAGTGACTAGTGAAGTAGCATATACTCTTCCAAATACAATAACTATATATACAGTTATTAAATGAAGTTACAGCAAATTGTTAAATAAGGTGTATATAATTGCCACAAGGATTGTGACCGTTCTAGGTTTTCTGAACATTTGATAAATTTTGGGGTCACTGCTCTATGGAATAGCCAAATGCTGCCCAAAAAGAAAAGACACCCAACACACACACTTCAAATATGACGGAGATAATCAAATCTTTCTGTGGCCTGAGGGACCATGACCTTAATTTAAAATCAATCAAAAAAAGCCTTCTGTTGTTGGTGGCTGGTTGCCCTATTCATATGTCTAATGCTGATGTTCTCATAAGCCTGCCATGGTCAATTTCATTGAAAAGTTGAGGCGCGTCACTTTACTGTACATGTCTTGGGGAAAGCAAGACATATCCCCAAGCTTTAGCATGTGGCAGGGAGAGATTATTATTTCTTTATATGAACTTACTATATTACCCACCATACTAATAATGTGTATTATGTATATCAGCAAATATATCTCATGTCATGAAATATCTGGGGCATTTTTTTTATATTGTCCAAGAATCCTCAAATGCTATTTTTTAAAAAAGTAAATCCTAAAGTGAGCTAAATCACAATAGAACCCTAAATTATAATTATGAGATTGAAATAAATAAGGAAAATAAAGTATCTACCCATTTTGCAATTCCCATGAAGTGTGAAGAGTGCACATGTGTAGATTCAGCCACGTGCCTCTGAAAACAAAATGCATCACAAGTACAGGTTCCATGTTTTCCTTTATAAGTATTATTTTGTATGAAGATGGTATGTGCCTGATTCTACATATGCAAGAGCCTTTCACATGCCTGTGTCTTTTTTGTATTTGAGTATGGGTGAGGATGTGTTTCCCATGGGAAGGCATTCCTCTTTTGGTTTTACTAATTAAATGAACAATCTCAAAAACTTTTTTATAAATTCAACCTTGATCCAAAATATCATGCTGCTCTATGCAACTGAATATTAACTTTTTGAAATGCAGGCTCAGCTGTTGGGTTGCAGAGGGGAAGAATCACACTCTACATCTAGGTGGAGAAGTATGTGTACTATTACTATATGCATAGTGTCCTGAGTAGGAGGCAATTTAGTAGGGATTATAAATGCAAACTGCAGCAAAGCACAGAATGTGCATACAAAATGAACACATTACAAATTCAAAGACTAGGCTACAATATGGCTGGCTATGCTCCTTCCATGTGCTGGATAATCTTGGGGAAATGGGCATTCGAATGGGTCATGTTCTACATCCAATTTTCCAAAATTCACTGGAAAAATCTTGTGTTAGATTCAACACAAAATCATCTGAAGTTGTCAGGATCTGTAACTCTATACAGTACTCAAATGCTCAGAAGTATGGAGCAGTTTCTTATTGCCCAGTTCAGGCTCCAGAGTTCATCTGAGCCAAGAAAAGTTACTCTTTTTTTCTTTGTTTAATCCCCATGGCTTCAAATACAGCTACTCTGACTTAACTGCCTTGCATGCAATCTTGATTTCTGGAAGGCTGGCCATTCCAGGTTCAATGCTGATAGGAGCCCACAGTATGCCAGATTCTTTTAAGTAGAAAAGAAGGAAATCCCAAGGAAGAAAGGGACTTACGCCAGAAACAGCATAATATAAAATGACAAAGGTAAATGGATACAGGATGCCAAATACAAGTGTTCGTTTTTAAAAAGGAAACTTTTTCTTTAAAAGCATGTTAACAAAATAACATAAGTAATGAGAAACAACCGTCTTCCCAGCAAATATACCATGGCTCAAAGCTTTTCATCTCTGGAGCAAATGCTTTTATATACAGTACTCCTGCAAACAATGAATTATATAGTAATTTAACTCCAAGCACATTCATAATTTCCTATTAGGGGGCAAGGAGAGTTTCTTCCTCTTCCTTTTTAATGGGGAAGTAGAGTAAAGGACAGGTCATTCTAAGGGTATGACAACTTGCATACTTTCCCTTCACTCATCAGGCCAACAGACACACTCTTGCACTGAGTGAGTTGTATCACTTGGGAGAGACCAATCGTAGAAACACCAACATAAATTAGATACAAACATCTCAGCTTCCCTATATCCAACAATCAAGTCCAACATGTGTTTTTTTATCAAGCATTTCATATAAATGAAACTATGAGAGTTTGTAAAGATTTTATGTGGTTCTGGCAAGAAAATAAAAGATTTGGTGATAACTTGCAATGATGAGTCCAGGAATTTGTCCAACATATATTGCGCGTTTTATTAATTTTCAAATATATTAAAAGTATTTCGAAACCTGTTTTGGTCATGCAGCTGTTAATATGCATTAATAAAATGTGAGGATGATCAGAGTAACACATCAGGTACTGATAATTCTCTTATGTGACCTTCAGTGTTAAGCAAGCTGAGCACGCACAGCTTATATAAATTGTTCACACATAATGTAACACTTCTGTTACATGTTGACAGACTAGCTTGGAAGTTATAAAAATAGACTAGTACAAAATACGGTGGAGAAAGAATGCAGGCCTAACTAAGCAGGCCTGAAAAGAATCAGAAAGCAGGACTCAAAAACTTATATGTAATCCCTAAGACATACTAGCAGCTGACAGCTATCAAACAGCCAGAAGAGAATCTATTTATCTATATACCTTCATAAAAAGCACATGTGGTATACACTACAAACGACATATCACTACAATGAATCAAAACAACTTTGAAAAGTAGTTGGGCTGGGTTGGTTTTTTTTTTTAATAAAAAACACACATTCCAAAATAGCATGGTTTTTAAAAGAAAGCAGGAAGGACATCTGTACCTCTTGTAGCAATGAGTTCCACAGGGCATGACCTGCCACACTAAAGGCTCAGTCCCTGATAAAGGCAGACTGAACTTCAGGTGGGTGGGGGAACCATCGAAAGGATGTCTCACTGGCTGAGGTGGAGCACAGGGAATCAAGTGGTTCTTACATCACATTAGGCCCAAGTTATTTTAAGGTTTTGTGATTTAACACAAGAACCTTCAATCTAGCTTGGTAGCAAACTCACAGCTACCATGGCTTTCTCAGCAAAGAAGCAGCATGTTCATCAGCTCAGAAGCTTTATCTAATATTCATAGCACAAGACATATATTTAGGGAGCTGTTCTGGGCAGCACTTGAACAGCCGACTGCATGAGCCAACAATGGCTTCCTCTGCCAGCCAGAAATATGACTGGGAAATGGATTCCAATTTACGAGTCAACTGGCTTTCCTGCATCAATTGTAATCTTTCATGGGGAAAAAACATGTTCTTTCTGAAGAGAGATGCTATAGTGAATTTGCTTATGTATTTAAACTGTTTACTGTAGTCAAAGGCAATCCAATTGTCCCCTGGGGAAAGAGTTTCATTTGCCAATGCAGGAAATCATGGACATGGGCCATTTGGCAATTGCTGTTGTAAAAATATATAAAGGGGGAAGCTCAGGAATCACAGCCTGTGTGTGAGGGTGTATGTGTGAGTGTGAGAGAGAAGTATTTGTGCCAATGAGGTGTTTTCAAGGTGCTCTTTCTTAGTCACCCATCCATCTTCATAACATACTCGAAACACCATTCTAATGAAACAATTGTCATTGTTTTGGTTGCTCATTTACTATTTCTGCTTTTGTTTTTTTAAACACCTCTTTACAAATTGCTGGGAGAGATTTACTTGGAAGACTAGAATATATATTCTTCTAGATCATCTGGATTTTTGATGCAGCATCAGGAAGCAATTATTTTTTAATAGTGTAGTGAAGCTGGAGTCTTCAAATTAAATCATTTCCCATAACTTTTCAAAGAGAATAGTTGCTTGTCATGTCGCAAGTGCTCAGTCAGAACAGCTGTTGCTTCCACCAAGCAAAGCCCTATGAAATATTTGTCACCAAATGAATGCCATTACCTAATGGCATGGGTATTGCAAGCAAAGGATCACCTCACACAAAGCAGTGAAGAAGACTTTTGTATTGATTTGTCAGCCAGCAACAACAGGCTATAGGGCAAGGGTGTGCATCCCCCTAGGCTAAATTTGACATTGATATTGAAATTGCCCTCCAAAAAAAGAATCCAACCCAATGACGTTCTGATTGATGAAATAAGGCCAGATGATGCCCAGATGGTTTGTAGATTGACATTGGCCGCCTGTACACATCCAAATCACTTCCGTGTGCCACTGCTGAAAATTTGTGCTGGGCTAATCAGAGTCTGAATTTTGAGATGTGTGAAAGTACAGTAAGTGAAAAATACCTTCTCAGTCAGCACACAACTTTCTGAAAAGAAGAGCGTGACATCAATAATGTGACATCAATAATGGTTAGCTGACTTACTAATAACAGAATCAGCCCCTACGTTACAAATTGAATGATCTCTGCTGTTGCACTTCCAACAGCTATTTTTAAATTTTTATTGCAAGCCCCCTTGGATGGGCATTACCAAGAGAAGTGGCCTGGAAATGTTTTAAATAAAAATAAAAGTAAGCTTTCTAGGGGAACCCCTCCAATGGCGTAAAGGTAAAGGGACCCCTGACCATTAGGTCCAGTCGTGGCCGACTCTGGGGTTGCGGTGCTCATCTCGCTTTATTGGCCGAGGGAGCCGGCGTACAGCTTCCGGGTCATGTGGCCAGCATGACAAAGCCGCTTCTGGCAAAAACCAGAGCAGCACACGGAAACGCCGCTTACCTTCCCACCAGAGCAGTACCTATTTATCTACTTGTACTTTGACGTGCTTTCAAACTGCTAGGTTGGCAGGAGTAGGGACTGAGCAACGGGCGCTCACCCCGTTGTGGGGATTCGAACCGCCGACCTTCCGATCGGCAAGTCCTAGGCTCTGTGGTTTAACCCACAGCACCACCCACGTCCCTGGAAATGTTTTAAATAAAAATAAAAGTAAGCTTTCTAGGGGAACCCCCCAATGGCATAGCATTCAATTATTACAGAGAGGAAGTCAGCCATCTCTCTTTTCAGGCTCACTTTTAAGACTGCCTAGCTATTGTTCGCTTTCATACACACAGACAGACACCTGGCTGATGTCACCTCCAGACAGGGGAGGGCAAGGCAAGAAAGAGATGCCCCTTTGTGCTAACTGCCCAGAAGGATCTCTAGCTATTTACTTTCTGTAGGAACCCATTTCCCTGGGCTTATAATACAAAGTGGGTACTTAACTGACCAAGCAAGGGTATTTATGTCACAAAGAAACAGCCCCCTTTTCCTGCAGAATCCCATATTTACAGTTGTAAAATCAAAAGGCTGGAGGAGACTCCAAAAACCCATTTAGTCCAACCCCAATCTCATTGGAATGCATAGGAGAAGCTCCAGTTTTAAACTGCTGCTATTTTATATTTAGGACACTTATTTATTGGCAATCATTTTTCTAAAGTGATAATTATACACAGCATTTTACCCGATATGTATAAATGGTTCACTGTGAAAAATCCTACATGTAAATTAATGAGAGTTCCATTTCATGGTCTAGATTTGCATTAGTCCGTCAGTTTATAATTTCCCCATCCCTGTATATAAAAACCCTTCAAAACCAATGCATGAAATCTCAGAGTATGCTGGCACTAGTGAACTGTTATGTGACAGCTCCTACAATCAGCATAGCCTCTAAATGAGTAATATTCATTGCGCCTAGCCGCTAATGTCATGGTGATGGCACATGGCATTACATTATGATGCAAATACAGAGTGATCCAAATAGCTCATAATATATCAAACAAATAATGTATGTAAAAACGATCCCGGTAACACATGATATAAATAAATTTGTTATGACTGAAATGATATACAATTTAAATGTCACATCCATTCCTCAAAAATTGAGGCTAGAAGACGGCGACCTTTCGCATGGTGCCCTAATCATCCCTAGGCACATTGTATCTTTATGAATTTATTCCCACATTTCATCAGAGTACATAGCCCAAGCAAAGGAAGCAAGTGACCCATGATCTAAATTTCTTTTTTTAAAAAAAATAACATTATACAAATATGGCAATATCAATATTTTATTGCAAGGGCAACCCAAATGCAACTTACTCTGAAAACCCATTCAACTCTATGAAGTCCCTCTTGCAAATGAGTTTGGAATCTTTATCTTTACAAATGTCATTTACTAACATGATGGATAAGATCTAATCAAAGGAGACCAGACAACAAAAAATACTGGGTGAAAATGAAAGCTTCATTCATAGGTTAGTGTGCTTTTTAAAAAACCATAGTGCATGTTTACTGCTGACATCTGCATAGAGAAACCAAGTAGGGAAACATAGACACCAAATAACAATGAAGTTCTGGAAATGTTGCGAGGATGAAAGGTGCCGATGGTGTTGCAGTCTTGCTAATTATTGTCTCAGATGGAATGCTCCCTAGATTACTATAGTGGTACCTCAGGTTACATATGCTTCAGGTTACAGACTCCGCTAACCTAGAAATAGTACCTCGGGTTAAGAACTTTGCTTCAGGATGAGAACAGAAATCGTGCTCCAGCGGTGCAGTGGCAGCAGGAGGCCCCATTAGCTAAAGTGGTGTTTCAGGTTAAGAATGGACCTCCGGAACAAATTAAGTACTTACCGTATTTTTCGCTCTATAGGACGCACCGGATGATAGGACACACCAAGTTTGGGGGACAGGAAAACAAGGGAAAAAATTTTGAAACTCAGAAGCCAGAGCAGCAAGAGGGATCTGGCTTTTGGGATACCGTGTGGCTGTTCTGGCTTCTGGGATAACCGCGCCAAGCCTCTTCAGGGCAGCAGGATGAAGGCTCCGCCTGCCCGAAGAGGCTGCGCAGGGCTAAGGCAGAAGCCAGGACAGGTGTGTCACTGAAGGGGCGCTGCAGTTTTTCCTCTCTGCGCAGCGCCCCTTCAAGCGAAGCTGGAGAAGGAAAAATGGAAAAGGAGACCCTTCTGTTCCTCCTCCAGCTTCGCAGGACAGGCGTGTGGCTGAAGGAGGACAGGCGGGTGCAGTTCTCCCACCTCCCGCAGACGCCTGCAGAAGCTGCACGCTCTTTAAAGGGGCTGCACGGCTTCTACTGGGTTTTCTAGGAGGTGGGGGGATTCCCCCACCTCCCGCAGAAGCCCTGTGCTCTTTAAAGGGTGCGTGGCTTCTGTGGGCTTTTCTACGAGGTGGGAGAAGGGACTGATGTGGCCAGTCAGTCCCTTCTCCCTTCTGGGGAAAAGCCCGCAAGAGCCGCACGGAGCTTGTGTGCGGCTCTTGGGGGCTTTTCCCGCCTGCCTCCCCCCTGCATTCGCTCCATAGGACGCACACACATTTCCCCTTGCTTTTTAGGAGGGAAAAAGTGCGTCCTATAAAGCGAAAAATACAGTAACCCGAGGTACCACTGTAGAAGCATATTCTCTTAACATAGGCATGATGGGAGTGATTTTCCCAGGTACAAAATGCTCCTGGAAAAGCCCATCAAGGGTGAAGCTACAGGCACAAAACTCCTGTGTAAGGAGTGAAATATAAATAAGTAGATGAAATGGATATATTCCCCAAACTTTAGATGTTTGGTCTTGGCAGCTTTTGAGAAGTAAATTGAACAGTGTGAATTAGAAAAGCTGCACATATAACTGTCATTTAGAGAATCTGGCGTTTGTTCAGTGTTGCTAACTAGAACTTCTTGAGGGCATGAAGAAGCAATTTCTCATTGATTTTGTGTGTGTGTGTGTGTGTGTGTGTGTGAGAGAGAGAGAGAGAGAGAGAGAGAGAGATTCATTCACTTCCATTGTGCCAGGAGGGTACTTTTAGACTGACTCGCAGTTGCTATATTACTGAAATAAGAAGGGTAGGCTTCCACATTTTTAGCTGCTTTTTAAATATAATCTCTTCTTTGGTGTGGCCTTTCAAAATGATCGTGGACAATATATGTGCTCTCTTGTCTCTCTCTCCATTATTTAAACCAATCATAAATAGCATCCCTAAGAGCAGGGAAAACCTTCAACCATAACTACTAAGGACTGGAATTCTTTGGAGACAAAAGACTGGAAATTGCAAAGGAAACAACACTGCTTTTGTTTGCTTTGCTGGTGTGTTAAATCTGTTGCAAATGGAGCATAAAGCTTGTCATATAACCTCAAAATGAACAGCTCTTTGGCTTGTTTTTTTTTTAAAAGAGCATTAAAGTACATTAGCCTTGTGTTGCCTGCTGACTACACAGCAAGAATAAGCACATACATAAAAACATTAAAACTGAATCATATAGACCATAGGTTAATTTCATAGAACAGACTCCAGACACAGTTGTCATAGTACCATCATAAGCAGCTGCCTCCTTGTTGGAAAAACTGGTGCACCATTAATACAAAAGCTGCAAATGCTACAGAGGACAGAGATCCCAACAGGACAGAGGGAAGAAGGTGGTTTTTGAGGTATACCGAGATGAAGCCACTGAGGGTCACAGAATCAAAACTAGAAACCAACAGTTCCGCCCAGAAGGGTGTCAATAAATGCTGAAGCTTTAGTGCAAGGCAGCCCAGCCTCTCATACCAAGTGGGCTACAAGAGCACTTCCACACAGAACCCGGGGCAGGGGGCACATAGTGAATTGCATCTCCATCTTTAGGGAAGTTTTTAATGTGTGGCATTTTAATGTATTTTTAATCTTTGTAGGAAGCCGCCCAGAGTGGCTGGGGAAACCCAGCCAGATGGGCGGGGTACAAATAAATAAACTAAGAGTAATCATAATCATCATCATCATCACATAAATTAAAGTGTTTGCAATGTAGTTAATATCAGTGTTTTTCTTTTTTAGCTGTTCCTGAGCATGAACTATATTTTTGGTTCACTTTGGTACAGACAGAACAAAGGCTAGTTGGGGTTGTTTTGAAATATTTACCTTGGATGGGGCAAATATGAAGGATGGCATAGGACATAGGTGAAGCATTCACATGTCTTCGTATACATGATCTTAAACCTATGGAATGACGTTGGAAAACATATTTCCAGATATATCACTTTTGGATTTTCTTGACTATAAACAATATGAGCCTGGGTAGTATTAGGTATGCCTAACCCCTTTGATTTTAATAGGGACCACTAACTCTGGATAGGATTGGGCTGAAGGGGCTTAATAATAATGATGTCCTTTTCCAAGGTAATAAATAATAGTGTCTTTTTCTAAATTTTGTGGATGTTGGATGGTAGAAATTGAATGCTTCTTTTGTGAGACATTTCCTTTTCGGAATGCACATTTTGCATTTTAACTAAACTTGATTGAAAATGCTCTGCATATTGCTTGTTTTATTCTCCCAAGAATAAAACATTTCTCCCAAGAAAAATAATAAAGTTTTATTAAAAAGAGATATCTATACAGGATCAGGATGGTGCCTGCAATCTCTCTCTCTTGCCTTGACACACAGATGTGCTGCAGAGTTACTAGACTGGCTGGCTAAGTGAGCATTCTTGGCTTGCGCCCAAACAGGCCCTCCTCCCTTCTTCCCTTTGCCCTATGGATGCAACATCTTCCATATAAGAAAAACCTTAACATATCACAAGGAAGTGTGAATGTAACAGTGGGAGGTGAGCAGGGTGCATGCTCTCTTCCAGCACAAAGCAGCATGGTTCCCTTATTTAATTAACTTGCACCTGCTGTCTTATTTCCAAGGTCTGTGCCTATTTTGCGCTACAGACCAACTGGCAGGCTGCAAGGTCACATTACAAAAGCATGCCCCAATCAGAGAAATACGGCAAATCTTGTCTTTCCAGGTCTTGTCATTGTGTTGCTTATAACGTACGTGTGTGTGTGTGTGTGTGTGTGTGTGTGTGTATGTGTGTGTGTGTAAAAGAAATAAGCTGGCAAAATAAGGCACCTTGCGTTCCAAATCCTAAATTCAGCTGTTGAATTGCAGTGTGTTAAACTCCTTACCACAATAACTGTTAACTGAAGGCTGAATGTTGATTTTAAAAATACAGTGGTACCTCGGGTTACATACGCTTCAGGTTACAGACTCCGCTAACCCAGAAATATTACCTCGGGTTAAGAACTTTGCTTCAGGATGAGAACAGAAATTGTGCGGCGGCAGCGGGAGGCCCCGTTAGCTAAAGTGGTACCTCAGATTAAGAACAGTTTCAGGTTAAGAACAGACCTCCAGAACAAATGAAGTTCTTAACCCGAGGTGCCACTATAAAATAAAATAAAGGTCTTATTGTACCATCATCTTCAGGCTGCAATCCCATGCACCAAGAGTAGAGAACATTTGTCCTTCCAAATGTTGCTGAACCACAACTCCCATCAGCCCTAGCAAATGCAACCAAATGTGGATTCAAGGAAGTGCAATGAGTGCCCATCACAAATTGGCTGCCATAGGACATAAAGACTGCCACATCTTTAAAAAAGGAAGAAAAAAGGCAGACCACAAAATGATGCAGGCATGACCCTGCCCCTCACCCCTTCAACTGGGGGGGGGGGCAATTACATCTGCTGCTACCCTGTTCACTCACAGAGAAAAGCTCTTTGCACTTCTCTGTTCAGAACAGATGGGAGGGTGGGCATCAAATCCTGGCATCCAATGAAATGTGAGCTTATTGAAGGGAGCTGTTCAGCGTAGGAGAGGCTGAGGCAGTGCAAACAGGAACTGAGCAGAAAAAGCAAACTCTTCTGTATTGTGGATTTTTAAAGAAAATATTTACAGTGGTACCTCGGGTTACATACGCTTCATGTTACAGACTCTGCTAACCCAGAAATAGTGCTTCAGGTTAAGAACTTTGCTTCAGGATGAGAACAGAAATCGTGCTCCGGCAGCACGGCAGCAGCAGGAGGCCCCATTAGCTAAAGTGGTGCTTCAGGTTAAGAACAGTTTCAGGTTAAGTACGGATCTCTGGAACGAATTAACCCGAGGTACCACTGTACTGCAATTTTTTACAGGTGCCAAAGGAGGTACTGATGGGCACACACCCACGGACACCATGTTGACAACCCTGGATATACAAGGTTCAGAAGAATTTCAGACCACTCCTTAAAGTGCCTGAATTCAACTGCCCTGTTTCAGTTATCATCGGTGTATTATTACGTCCAGTTATTTGATCTCTTTCTTCTGGAAACGTATCTGAAAGTACATGACTCTCATATCGCAGCAGCATCAAGTTGCTAATAGTAGCCAATTGCAGAAATCTCTAATTTAGGAAGAGTGAAGTTAGAGCCAAACTGCCTTACAATCAAATTATGTTAGCCATTCTTCAAAGTACATGGAGAAAACGAAACATCAGAGGATGTGCTGGGGACAGTTAATGACATTATAAAAATTACTATAAATATCATTTGAAATCACATCAAATACGATATATCAAATGCATTAATGTAGCAGATGCATTTTGTGCCGGGGGAGTAAAGAAAGAGAGCCCTATGGATGTGTGATACCATGAAATTACATTTGCATAATAGAAAGTGAATGTTCCCTTCCAGAGCTCAGTAGTAAAGCCTTCATATAGTCAGTAATGAACAATGATGCTTTCGAAGCAGAATCTACAACATCATCCCGTGCATTTCATTGAGAAATAGGTTCCTCTGGGGCAAATGCCACTTAAATTCCCAAACAAGTGTATTTCAGATTGCAGGCTTTTGTGTTGCACCATTTCCTCATTAGCACTAGATCAGGGGTCTGCAACCTTTAAGACAAAAAGAGCCACTTGGACCCGTTTCCGAAGAAAAAACAACTTGGAGCCGCAAAACCATTGCAACATTTAAAACAAATATAACACTGCCTATATTGTTTCTTACCTTAATGCTATATATACAGGATCGTAACGCACACACCGCCCCATGCGACATCACAGCCAGTACAGCGCCCGCCACAGGGGGGAGTGTTGGGGTGCACAATGCGCCTCCTCCCCTCGCTAGTATCCGCCCCGGAGCCGTGGCAAAGGTGTAAAAGAGCCACATGCGGCTCCGGAGCCGCGGGTTGCAGACCCCTGCACTAGATGAACAATTTGCAATAACAAACTTATTAAACAATATTCCTTTTTACCAGTATCCATGGCGAAAAGCAATTTCCTTACACTTGTGTAAATTGTTGTATGAAGTGATTATGTAATTGGGAACAGTGGGAGTGGGAATCAGACACCAAGGACTGAACCCTTGATGCATCTTCATTCTAGATTCAGAATGCATCTTCATTCCTATGGGCTCTTTCTATCTGCCCATATGAGACCAGCACGGGTGGCCGGGCCTAGTGAACTTGTAATTCCTTACCCTACAGTTACAATTCGTGGGTTCCCGCTTAATTTTATTTTGATTTTAAATGTGATTCGAATTGTATTTTAAACTAATCATTTGATTTTGTGTTTTTAATGTATTATATATTTGGTGTTAGCCGCCCTGAGCCTGGTCTCGGCCGGGGAGAGCGGGGTATAAATAAAGATATTATTAATATTTATTATTATTATTATTATTTCAGAACGCATCTTCATTCTAGATCCATAATGCATCTTCATTCTGGATTCAGAATGCATCTTCATTCTAGATCCAGAATGCATCTTCATTCTGGATTCAGAATGCATCTTCATTCTAGATCCAGAATGCATCTTCATTCTGGATTCAGAATGCCTCCATTTGCTATGAAATCTGCTGCTACTTCCATTTCTAATTTTATGTCCAGAGATGCTAGCTACCATGAGAACAACATGATCATGGCTCCCATTGTGTTTCTAGATGCTGTTGGATCTGTTTGTGACAAGGTCCAGGACATGAAACCTGACATTCTGAAATTATTTTGTATTATTGAAACCACAGTCTTTATTTCCATTACTTGCTTAGGACTCCTGGTAGTGAATAACTACGTTTTCATTCATTCATTCATACATAAATAAATAAATAAATAAATAAATAAATAAATAAATAAATGTTTGCACAATCTATGTAGATGTGCACAGAGTTGCCGTGCATGCAGACAAGCAAAGGAATGAATTCACAGGTAGATCTACTAATGCCATTTAGGTAAGTGGTTGTTAAGTTGTAGGTGAACATATCAGACGACACAGCGATTCTTCAAACTGCTCTTGTTTATTCACAGGCCAGAACAGAACAGAACTGAAGGGTTAAGCCAGCCTGCTTATATAGAGCTCCACTAGAACGCAACAGTAACCATTTTCTGTAACTATCCAATCACTGAACGTCACTTTCAATCCCTTATTTGCATATGTGGACCTGAGTGAAAACTATCTACAGTATCCCCCTGCTGGCCCAGGGTGAGAACTGCAGTACATAACAGTGGTGAAACCACAGTCCTAGACAGCCACATCACAGGCAGAGAAGAATACACGTTTAGAAGTGTTTTCAAAAGTACAGTGGTACCTCGGGTTAAGTACTTAATTCGTTCCGGAGGTCCGTTCTTAACCTGAAACTGTACTTAACCTGAAGCACCACTTTAGCTAATGGGGCCTCCTGCTGCTGCCGCGCCGCAGGAGCACGATTTCTGTTCTCATCCTGAAGCAAAGTTCTTAACCTGAGGTACTATGTCTGGGTTAGCGGAGTCTGTAACCTGAAGCATATGTAACGCGAGGTACCACTGTATTTCACCTAAAGCAGACCTATAGCAGACCAAAGCCTTCCTAGCTGCCTTTGCTCTAAACACAGACTTGCCTTTCCAGTCAGGAGAATGGATGCAGCAATATATATATATATATATATATATATGCAGGTTTTGGTGTCCTCGGGTGTCTTCCCGTGTAAAAGTTGGGGTGTCTAGGCGACGTTTCGACGAGGTCTCACTCGTCATCTTCAGGCTGGTGCTTTCGGCTTCTTGTTACTGGAACAGAGCGGGATCTCAATGTTTGAGTTCCTATAAATACTGTAGAGGGGGTGTGGTGTCTAGCCTCCAATGTTCTGGGCAGAGAGGAAGTTCCCAGGCTAGTGTGCCTTTTCTTCTTCCATGGTGGCACCTCCGGATGCTGCACCCCCCTGCAATCCCTACACAGATCTGGCTGACACAAGCCACAAAACCACAGCTCGCCCCTATACACGAAGCCAAGCCAAAGCACAACTAAGTGCAATACAGCCATCTTCTCAGGAAAACTCTTCACAAAGTTCAAGAGGTCAAGACACAAAGACTTTAGCAACTAATCCACACCTAATGACCCACCTAAGTGGTACTCAGGATATCACTCAAGAAATCACTCAAGGTATCTCTCAAGTAATTAAGGAACAAAAGAAGAAAAGGCACACTAGCCTGGGAACTTCCTCTCTGCCCAGAACATTGGAGGCTAGACACCACACCCCCTCTACAGTATTTATAGGAACTCAAACATTGAGATCCCGCTCTGTTCCAGTAACAAGAAGCCGAAAGCACCAGCCTGAAGATGACGAGTGAGACCTCGTCGAAACGTCGCCTAGACACCCCAACTTTTACACGGGAAGACACCCGAGGACACCAAAACCTGCATTCCTGTACCCGTGAAAACCTACGAAAGCATATATATATATATATATATATATATATATATATATATATATATAACCCTGGGATGCAAATGTGTATCTTCTCTCCCTCCCCAATTGTCTAGATGGCAGCCATTATGGACAAGGGACATCCACATTTATTGGAGTACCACATCCGTAAGAATTCCCTGGCTACTCGCCTTGTGTGGAATACACTATGAGAGGTTTCAAAAGAAAGCCTACACTGCATTCTTCTGATGTGTTAAGACACTAGGTTTGGCATTATTATTTTTAAAAACCCTGTCTTTATTGCAATCTCCTTGTTCACTCTAGTGCTCTACAAAGGTCACCCGCTCCCTAGTCAGCTTGATAATAAGGATCTGTGAATCAATATTTATTTGACGCTGCACTGATTTCCTCTTAGGCATTATGTCCATGCTGTTAATCCATATTGATGTTTTTCCTGCAGTAAAGGCCGGTTTAAAACAGCAGCATGTGCAGACTGAGAGCAGCACAGCTACAAATGCAGCCATCGATAAAAGTGCATTATATGTTTAGCCAGAACTCTGAGGTCAGAGATGAATGAACACGAGACATTTCACTAGAACTCTCCGTATTTGTTGGTTGGTTGGTAGGTAGATACCAGTAGTCTGTTCTTACTTTCCTTCCTGACAGTTCAGTGGGTGCATATGGATTTCCTTAAGAGTCAATTACAGACCTGGGGAACTATTCTGAATTTTTAGCGTCTCCGTGTGGGATTCACTAGCAGACAAAAACCAAGTATCAGGAGCCAGGATGATTTGTGACCAGTCAGGAGGCTGAAATTCTGCCATCCCTTGGCAGCAATGGAATCCATTATGAAATCTGATGAAGAATATGGTGAGCCACATTGGGATTTGACCTCACCTGGAAAAGGATCTGTTTATCTATAGCTCCCAGCCATGCAGTGGCAACCCAAGATTTCTTAAAGACAGGCCATTTCCAGATATTGGGTTGAAACAAATATTACGTTCTGATGCTGTGCTCTTACTCTGCCTGCTTCCAGATTGTCTCATGCCCAAGGAGGTTTGCCACCCATCCCTAGAAAAACATGATTGTCCTTTTTTGAGAGAAAAGTGTCCCTTGCCCTGTTGGACTTCAAACAGGATGCCTTTTTTCACATATCCGAACTCCTCCTCCTCAAAACTGCACAGGCAGAGGGTGGGTCTGGTGGGAGGAGGAGAGCGAGAACCTGAGTGGGAAATTTGTGCAGGCAGAGGTGCAAGTCTACTCTATACAACACACGTATTACTTTTTTAAGGGATTGGTTCGCTAAATCAAAATAAATAATGACTAAGCTCCTTTGAAAGCTCAAGCATTTGCAAGTATCCTGCAAACTATCAGAGCTGTGTTGCTACAGTCCATTGCAAAGTGTAGTGTAGTGTAGTGGATTGTTCTCATTAAGCTGTTTTTCTGTACGTTGAATAAGCGTTTTACTGAAGTGACAGCTGAATGGCTATAGTGATGTATTAGATGTAAGAAGAGTGTGACTGTTAAAATATGTGGGGTTACGTGTTTAGATTCGTTTTGTGTAATGTGCAAGCACACTGCCTTGCCCCT
Organism: Podarcis gaigeae; assembly: GCF_964106915.1. Lineage (NCBI taxonomy): Eukaryota > Metazoa > Chordata > Lepidosauria > Squamata > Lacertidae > Podarcis > Podarcis gaigeae. The sequence continues at coordinate 42,605,234 of NC_139677.1, read as the reverse complement.
GCAGTGGGGGGCTGGGGTCGTGCAACATCAGTACACCCATGGGCACACACTGCAGGGCTTGCACACATGACTCAAGCAAACACATGGTGTGTGTACACGGCTGCTGCAGAATTTTGAGGGGGCCCAGCCTCCTCCTTGAATTATTTTTGGGGGGCCCAGATGGCACCCTTTGTAGTGTGATGATAGATAACAGTATAATCACCAGAATTACTCATATTAGTGTGGTCCCCATTTATTTATAAATATAAATATCCTGGATTACAATGTGTTCTTTATAAAATCTTTTCCTTTGCTTATAACATATTGAAGAACCAGATCTGATGGCATCTTTACAATACCCAGTTATTCTTTATGTTATTTGTAATAGTATCCTGGCCCCCTGGACAGAGCCCCCTGGACAGAGTTAAAACTTATTTACATAACCACTTACATAACCACAGTGGACAACACATGTGAAAAAAAATCTAAAAACTTGGACAAACATCCCCATTTGTTGTCAGGAATCTATGACGCCGCCATCTTGTTAAACATACACCTTTAGGCTGTCTTGGCATAAATGTCCTTCCCTGGGTGATCTGACATAATTTGAGTGTCTAACAATAGGCTTTTGAGGTCAACAAAGCCACTGGAAAAGGCCCTAACAACCCTGAGACAAAGAATATAAAATTATCAGAGGTTTGCATGCATAGTTTTCAAAAATGACAGCAGCAGTGTTGGCTCTTATGTTTGGTGTTTGCAACATATAATGTACACTCAAAATATAATGAGAACGTTTATTTATTAGGATAACCAATCCACCAAGCAATTGCTTATGTTCATATGGTGTAATGAGATAACAAGCTTTTCTACAATAAAGGCCCAACATTGGAGGAGTGAAAAATCTGTGTTCCTGGACAGCAAAAATCTTAGGCCTTACAATTAGGTCTTGAAGGAAATTTAGCTCTGAGTTCCACTCAGTTTGATGGGTCTTCAAAGTAAATAGGGCCTGACAGCTTCTTATTCCTCTTTAGTTATGACTGAACAAAAACTACATGCGCTTTTTTGTTCTTCTGTGCGCTTGTGTACATTCGATATTAAAAGAAAACTTATTATGCAAATATAACTGTTCTAAGTGGAATGAAGGATTTTTTGACAACAATGTCAATGGGGTTCTGTGCATTGCAGACTATATAAATAACCAAGCGTTATCTTCCCACTGACGCAAGGAGGATATGTATAATCTGGCAATTTTGGAGCCTCATTTTAACAGCTCCTGTTTTAATTAACAAATTTAATTTCAAATTATTAGATGGCGCAGGAATAAAATAGCACAGCGTGTGCCTCCTTACATATTATTGTTATCAGTGGCACAGCAGGGCTCCAGTCAGCATTAAATATGAACAATGGATAAGTTACAGGAGCCATTCACCGGGCTCAGTCAGCAGGCAAGCATTTTGCTTATACCTGATAGAGGGATGGGGCGGGGGAAGGGAGGGGGAAATCCTTTGCAACCTCTTCAAAGTGCAGAGAAACGTATGAGGTAAACTGCGCTGATTACTAGGCTCAAAAAAGGCTAACATGCAATTTGTGTTCTTTTTATGTAGATTAAATGCATTCACCACAGCTCACAGAGCTTAGATTCTCAGCGGGGATTCAGAGGGGTTGAGTATCAGGCAGCCACAGTCGGGCGCTGAACTGCAGGGCGACAAAATCTACTATTGTGCATTAGAAATAGTCACTTAATCTATCTTAATGGATGAGAAACCCATGGGACAAGTGTGCATTAAAGTCAGCAAGTAAGTTGCGACATTTAAGGAAAGCTGTAAATATAGTTTTTGAGATAACACTTTGAAAGGTTATTAATGAGCCTGAAATCCTCTCAACAGTCTCTTTAAGCTGTGGCTAACTATGGAATTGTCACTGCCCACTCTCAACACAAGTAGATGTGCTGCATTAAGCTTTTAGGGTAAGGTCATACACACATGGAATAAACAAGGCATGGATGAGGCAGCCTTTCCTCGGGTGAACAGGGAGGAACTACAGCCAATTTGGATGCAGTTAAGTATACAAGATGAACTGATCTTAGTTCTCTGCTGATTATTGCAGTGGAAATACAAATAAGTGTATACAGCAATTTTGAACATGTGAGTATTTTGATACGATGACTTATTGAAGCTAATGGCACACTTGGGTAGGATTCAGTGCGCAAATTGAAACACAGCTCGCCTTCAAAGTTCTCCCTTGCCCAAAGTCTGCAATGCAGTTTTCTAACAATTGCTTTTGGGAAATGTGCGTATTGCACAAAAACAGTAAAAATGCACATATTTGCAGGAAGTGCGCATAAAAATATACCAGTGAATATGCCAAACGAAACGCATTGTGTTGGAGGGAAATGCTTGCAAGAGGTGCCTATTGGATAGAACTGAATACAGAAGTGTATGTTAGGATAATTTAACAGTAAAATGCTGATAAATTTTCACGTGGACATGGACAGACACACAGACACCTCAAATTGACGTGGAAATGTGGCAAACCGAACTTCATATAGGAAAACAGAGAAACAGAGAGCAGCTAAAATTGCATTGCTTTATCAGGCATGCCAACCATAGCTTTAGTGAAATCCAGCAAGCCAATGCTTATGCTCTGATGAGATGATGAACTTTTCTGTAAAGGAAAGCCCCATAGTGGGAGGAGATGCTAAAAATTGGTTCATCATAGGGTGCAGGTGTTAAGTTGTGGGTGAACGTATCAGACAACACAGCGATTCTTCAACAACTCTTGTTTATTCACAGGCCATAACAGAACAGAACTGAAGGGTTCAGCCAGCCTGCTTATATAGAGCTCCACTACAATGCAACAGTAACAACTTTCCAGTCACTGAACGTGACTTTCAATTCCTTATTTGCATATGTGGACCTGATACCTACAGTATTGTCCTGATGGCCCAGAGTGAAAACTTCAGTACATAACAGCAGGCACAATGTACAGCCTCATCCTTACACAATTCAGGTTAAATGACCAAGGTGCAATCCAGATGCTCTCTGAGAGAAGGATACGGAGAGTGAGCGAGCGTCAAATGAAAATAAAATATGTAAGAAGCAGGGCTGGCCCACCCATGAGGTGGGGTGAAGCATCCGCCTCAAGCAGTGGAAGTCCCTGAGGCAGTGCCCCCATGAGTGCCCCATCTGCCCTGCTGCTGCTACCACCGGTGGAGAACCAATGCCAGCACCACTGGCATCTCTGCTGGCAGTAAAGGAGGTACGGTGAGCAGTGTGGAGGTCTGTGGCACCATTCACACATAACAAAAACTACCATAGAGATATCAAAAATATTAAAAGTAGGGGGTCCATGACTTGGCTTTTGAAAAACAGCGGGTCCACAGTACTTAGCTAATTGGGAACCACTGTTCTATATCCTTAGCCTTGTGTTAAACCCACTGACCTCTGCATACAGTGTCACAGTCAGTACAGCATGAGGCTCCTAATCTCAGGGTCGTGGGTTTGAGCCCCACATTAGGTAAAAAATTTCTGCATTGCAGGGAGTTGGGCTAAATTAGGGCCATACTGATTGTGGTCTGAAGCCCTGGTTGCATCTTGGCCAGCTTCCAGTCTCAAAACTACCTAAGTAGGCACAGACTTGACTGCTCTCTTACCGCTTGGGTTTAACAGAGAACCTTTTAAGTTGGCCAGTTCTGGGAATGCATTCACCATCTTGCAGTGTAGTATTTGTATTAATATACAATTACTTTATTTTCAATCGTATTTCAATCATCTGAAAGCTGGGAAAGGGCAACTGTTGATGCCTTATTCTCTGGAAACGGAGAGGCTTTGGGGGAATTTTGCATGCTCAGAATTCCTGGCATTTGAGAAGCAAATTTTATTGTCCTTTCCCAATTTGTCGGAAGCAGTAATTTGCCCTGTCTTTTCCAGTTCACAGAAGCACTGACGTAAAAGCCCAGAGTCTTCTGATACAACTGTTTGCTTCCATGGCATCATTTTATTCCAGAGGAAAGGAGCTGCTGTTTAATTGTGTAAGCTCTGCTCAATTCTTCCCAATGGCAGTGAACTTAGATGCCGGAATAGCTGTGTGCAAAGGCTCAACCCTGTGTATTCCTTTCACACCTTTTCCTGATCCAACAGACATCACTATAATGAAAGTATTTGACAAGCTCAATGTGATCCTACTGCTCTTACCCTGACTAGTTCCATTAAACTTGTGTTGTTACTCTTCTCATTCTTATTTTATTTCAAGAAGCTATTACACTGCCCTCCTACGTGATCCCTTATGTAGACCAGGTTGAGTCCTGCTTAGATTTCACAATGAAAAATGTGTACCCAGATTATTAATTGGGCCTCTTTCCTACTGCCTGAAAAGATAGGGTTTTTGGGGCTGCCCCTTTCTCGGGGGGGGGGGGGGATGGACGGACGACAGAAAGGTTATACTGAAAAGCCAAATACTGCAGAGGCAAATGTCCAAGCTGCAAAACTGAATGCAGAATTGAAAAGAGAGTGAGAAGGCTTAGTTTAGAAATCCATGATAAAAAGTTAGGGAGAGAAGTCTGGAGGAGAGGGCAGAACATACACTTCTGCCACATTTTTAATTATTACCCAGCATTGTAAATGTCTCTCAGCCCAGCTACTATGCAACTTTATATATACATAAAAGTTGTTTATATTCATTAAGACAAATGATCTAATCCTTAGTCTTCCATTCAGATTAGCAACATTGGGAACGATGGCTTTGCTTTTTGGCATGAGGGAGGGAGGTCTGGTTCTTGGAGATGCATCATATTCTGAACGCTCCTGTTTAAAACTACTTTGGAAAGTATTCAAACAAAGTAATACTTTGAAAAGACAGACTAGCCAAATGGGAGTGGACTCCATAGGCATTATTTGGACAGCCTCACTTCAAGGCAAAGTCCAACAGACATGAAAACATAGCAATATAGTTTTCTGAGGAAGAGGTGGGTTTAGGGAGCAGGGCCAGTTCCCCTGCAATGAGCTGAGGGGGTGCTGCAGGGTGCCACAACTATGACATACTGCCTGAGGAGAACAGAAGGCAAGGGGGGAGGGGAGGCACCAAATTTTGGCCTTGCACAGAGCAATGTTGAAATTTAAAAGACCAAAGTCTACCCCTGACTGAGGACAGAAAAACAGAACCTTAGAGCAACATGAGGCTTTGTAGGAGCCCTGAGCCTACTCCGTGATCTTTGTTGACCAAGAGGGAAAAAAATCACCCCAATTCACCTCATTTTTCAGCAGCACAGGGCAGTTGCACTCCCCTACTAATTATGCTTTTACCAAAAGCAAGCAAAGGAATAGTTAAGAAGAACATCAAAACAATTGCCCTCAGAGGAGAATTATTTCCAAGTGTTATGAAAATGCTGGAAGCTTTTACAGAGTAGGTTTTCAGTTTCAGCACCAGTTGGAGCTTCACGCTTCTCTTTGATAGCTTATTTATTTAAGATATTTATTCATATCCTGCCTTTTCCCTAGACCTGGACTCAAGGCGGCTTACACATAAAAAGACCAAAACACAGATAAAATAGAAAAGGCTAAAAACATAGAAAAAAATAATCAAAAAGTAATAAAACAGTAACAGAATTAAACAATATAAAAATATATTGAATACAGAATACAACAACAACAAAGCAGTAACCCTTTCATTAAAAACCGTCAGTTCCTAAAGGCCTGTTGGAATAAAAAGGTCTTCACCCATGAGTGGAAGAACAACGAGGAAGCCAATCTAACTGCTCTAGGAATGAAACAGATTTGAGAAAATAACTGCCTTTCAACCTCTTGGGGAGCTAGAATAATCCTATTATTTCTAATAAATATTTATTTCCCCGTGATAATTTTTGCTACATAGATACACAGCTGTGTAAAGATGCAATAGTTGTCTTTACAAAAAAAAGTCAAGGATGTTGAGCTGAATGCTTTATTCCCACCACCACAACCCAAGGACATGCAGTTTGCACACTAATGTACGAAAGTACTGAGATCCAGGTATATAACAACCCTCGTTGCCTTATTGTTCACAATTCAATGCACAGCAAGTTCAAGAAATGGATTCATAAGGCAACACTCCACCAATCTGGGCTTGGAATCCCAAGTGTATCATCTGTAATTTACAACCAATTTAAACAGCATTAACAGTCCTCTCCTTATGGGAATTTAAATTTGCATCCTACCACTGAATTAAACACCAATTGAATTTTTGTTCCTAGGATGTAATGCTCTTTGAAGCTTGTTTTGAATAATAAAAGTGCTTATTCATGAAAGGGGGGGCAAAAGGGGCCCCAAAACTAATTGAACTAAAATGTGGGTTAAAGGCACATTGTTCTTGGCTGTGAGTTTTATTATTAGTTTATCTAGATTTCATTATGTTGTTAAAAATGAATCTCTCCCCCACAACTGAATCCCATTCACTCATCATAGGTAGATTGCCTGAAAGTAGTCAGGAGAAAAATAGACAGCCAAGTTCCTATCTTCTTAAACAAAAGGCAGACAGAAGGCTGGAAAAAACATTACGTTATGTGACCTCTTGGAGAATATCATTGTGGAACATGTTATTCCTCAGTAACTTATGTCAGTCAAACAGAAGCAGAGGACATTTTAAAAAAGCAAATTAGACAAAAATAACTGTGCTGGTCTCTTCTTTTTGCCTCATTTGCATGATTCTAATCAACGATTCTGGAAATAAGGTTAGTTCCAGCTATTACTTCCAAGGTAAAGACGTTTAATGATTCGGAACTCCAGTTAACCACATATTCCTTCATTTTATGGATGGTGTGTGTGTGTGTGTGTGTTTAGTATATTGAGCCCGGCCTTGGCTGGGGAGGGCAGGGTATAAATAAATATTATTATTATTATTATTATTACTACTACTATATCTGAAAACACAAGCCTAAGATTGTATGTGTGTGTATGTGTGAATATAATGTGGGAGAAAGTCTCTGGGGACATATAAATGTAATCTTATTAATTTATTTATGTTGACCATTGACTCATGTACTTGGGGCTCATTGTACAGTATTTTCTAACACGATGCAAGCCACTTGTAGAAAAGAAGGATATACATTTAAAGGCCACAAGGAAGCAATCCAAAACACACTTAGAATCCAAAACACCTTCCACTGGTAATTACTGTACAGTGGTACCTCGCAAGACGAAATTAATTCGTTCTGTGAGTTTTTTCGTCTTGCGAATTTTTCGTCTTGCGAAGCACGGATTCCCATAGGAATGCATTGAAACTTGCAAGACGTTTTCGTCTTTCGAAGCAAGCCCATAGGGAAATTCATCTTGCGAAGCAACTCAAAATTCACGTAAACTCTTTCGTCCTGCGAGTTTTTCATCTTACGAGGCATTTGTCTTGCAAGGTACCACTGTATATCCGAATAGATAGGCATGGTTTCACACTGTAATTTTATGTATTCTGTATGTGCTCCTCCCACTTTTCTGCACTACATATTCAAAGCAGTTAACAGAGCCCAATATACTGTGAAAATAAACTATTTAGAATCATTAAAATAATCAGTGTACGAAAACATATATAACAAATAAATGTAGCAGTTGTTGGAAAGAGAGGTTTGGAAGAGAACTTCTTACTCTCTCATAGCAGGGTTAGCACAATGGTGATTACTCCAAGCATACTAAAACTTGGTTCAATTTATATCTACCCTCAGCCATCTTTAAACAAACATTCCTTAAGAAAATACTTAGGCTGGGATACTTCACTTTCCAAATAAGTGAATATTTTACTCACAGTTTCCAGAAGTTACAGCAACCAAGTCTCCATCCACTGGCAGTAAAACAAAGAAGAAGAAAGTTTCAAATAAAAAGACATTTGTTTCCTTACAAAAAGGATCTTTCAATCTTTGGATTAGCAAGGATGGAGGCTGTAAAATCTTCATTTTTGAGAGATTCAGTTCACTTGGCTTTTCTTGCAGCTGGGAGCCACTGGCTGTATGGCTCCTTGCTTGTTCCAGGAAGCATAAAGTGGGGGGGGGGGGAATGGGAGGGCGGAAACAAAAGCCTGCTAAGCTCCACCCCCACTGGCAACCTGAGCTCAGGTTAACCCTTTCATGTATGCAAGTGTGAGTCAGTAATTGTATATTACAACAGTAATACAACTACTAGCAATACTACTACTACTACTACTACTACTAATAATAATAATAATAGAAGCAGCACCATCAAAAGTCAATCAGCATTCCCTCTCTCAACAGTACAGTCATACCTCGGGATGAATACACTTCAGCTTAAATATTTTCAGGTTGCGCTCCGCAGCAACCCGGAAGTAACGGAGCACTTTACTTCTGGGTTCCACCGCTCGCGCATGCGCAGATGCTCAAAATGACATCACACGCATGCGCGGAGGTGGCAAAATGCAACCCGCGCAGACATGTCTTACATTCGCTTCAGGATGTGAATGGGGCTCCGGAACGGATCCCGTTTGCATCCAGAGGTACCACTGTATTTAAACTAGGCTGTCAAGGGTCTTTGGAGTGTGGTAAGACCCTTAGAGTGTGGTAAGACTGGCAGCTGGAATTTCCAGGAGGCTGGCAAGAAGACTCATCATCATTGCCATCCTCAGCATTTACTTTCTGCAGCTGCTAGCCTCCTTTGGATGAGAGTTGAGGGAGCCAGCTGAACATCATCATTGCCTGGGGAGAAGACCCCTCCCACTCTGAACTGTATCCAAGCCAGGGTGCTGTGGCTCACTGGAGTGCACCAACAGATGGAACTTCTTTATCTGATCACTTCCTTTTTGCTTTACTTATATATTTAAGCCTAGATTAATATTTTTGTCATGTGTAATTTATTCTATATTTGCTACTATGGTTGGATTTTTCTGGTCTTATTTGAATGTATTGATACATTTTGCATTTGATAAGAAGTGGATGTCTATTGTAAGCTGCTTTTGGCACAGCTCACCGCGGAAAGACAGCACATAAATAAACTAAATCAATCAATCAGCTCAAAGCCATCATCAGTTTGGTTTTTTAAAAGTTCTTATTTTGACTGTATTGTAAAAGACAAGCAAATTATGGAGCCAGGTAGATCTCCCCATACATGGTATATGGAAGGCTTCCCCAAGCTCAGCCCTCCAGATGTTTTGGGACTACAACTCCCAGCATCCCTAGCTAGCAGGACCAGTGGTCAGGCATGATGGGAATTGTAGTCTCAAAACATCTGGAGGGCTGAGGTTGAGGAAGCCTGGTGTATGGCATGTAAAGAGATTGAATGCAACTATTGTTCAATGACTCAGTAAGTAGGCTTTAGAGTGTGTGTGTTTCAACCCTCTACCAGTTTGGTTCTGTGTAAGATCTAGTCCCGCCTGCCAACCTAGCAGTTCGAAAGCACCTCCGGGTGCAAGTAGATAAATAGGGACCGCTTTCTAGCGGGAAGGTAAACGGCGTTTCCGTGTGCGGCTCTGGCTCGCCAGAGCAGCGATGTCACGCTGGCCACGTGACCCGGAAGTGTCTTCGGACAGCGCTGGCCCCTGGCCTCTTGAGTGAGATGGGCGCACAACCCCAGAGTCTGGCAAGACTGGCCCGTACGGGCAGGGGTACCTTTACCTTTACCTTTAAGATCTAGTCCTGATGACCACCTGTTTAATAAAGCAACTGTTTGGCTGTTCCCTTGGATGTGCTGTGATGCATGGTTGACAGGAAGGTGTGTAACGCTATAAGGAGATGCACAAAGGACTACCTTAAGAATATGGCAGGACAGTGGCAACACGTGGTAGAACAGTAGCGTACGGAGTGAACTATGGAACTATGGGGGAGTGGCAGCCCAGGAGAGGGCCTTTTCTGTGGCAGCCCCTAAGCTGCAGAATTCCCTCCTGACAGAGGTATGTCTGGCAGCTACATAGTGCAGCTTTCATCATATGTTGAAGGCACACCTCTTTACCTGGCTTTTGACACTTGATACTGATACTAATACTAATATTTGTACCTTGCCCATCTGGCTGGGTTTCCCCAGCCACTCTGGGCGACTTATAGCATATCTAAAAACATCAAGCATTAAAAACCTCCCAACACAGGGGTGCCTTCAGATGTCTCCTAAAAGTTATATACCGGTAATTCTTTATCTCCTTGACATCTGAAGAGAAGGAGGGCGCCACTACCATGAAAGCCCTCTTCCTGGTTCCCTATAACTTCACTTCTCGCAGTGAGGGAACCACCAGAAGGCCCTCGGAGCTGGACCTCAGTGTCCGGGCAGAACGATGGGGGAGGAGACGCTCCTTCAGATATACTGGGCCGATGCCGTTTAGGGCTTGAAAGGACAGCACCAACACTTTGAATTGTGCTTCAGTTCTATAGCTTTAGAAGCCTAATATTTTTATTGTAAAATGTTTAACCGATTTTAATAGTGCATATTTTGCATTGCTGTAACCTACTCTGGTACGTTATGGTGAAGAGCTAATAATAATAATAGTAATAATAGTAGTAGTAGTAGAAGTAATAATAATAATCTTGTTTCTCAAGGTTCCAGCACAAAGTGGCTGTTAAAAATGCATGTGAGAACATATGTACTGTCAAGGCAGCTCAAGGACTGGATTCATTTACAGTGTTAAAAATCTATATCCTTGAAGCAACATCTACAGCTTATGTTTTTGTTTTTTTAAGAATCAGTTGTTAATTTTGAAAATAAGATGAAATTTTAAGGTGGAGATGTATTCTTTAATAGTACAGTCTAGTCTTAACTTGAATATAATGGCCTCATAATTCCCCCACAAGGCAAATTCAAGTGGTAGCTGAGAAAGGTTTCAAGCTTGTAGGTGGTAGGAGGTAGGAAGCGCAAGTGGCTTAGCTTTCATGTCCTCCTTTGCTTATTTGTAATGTCTGTAACAGAACTCATATATCTCGCCCCAGGAGGTGATACATGAGTTCGGCTGCAGGAGTGACAAATAGGAGCAAAGACCAGGAAGCACCAGTCATTCTGGATTGTCAAGCTTGCAGTCCTGGGCTCAGTTCCCTGGGAGTAAGTTCCATTGAATTAAACGGGGCTTACTTCTAAGTAGACATGCACAGGGTTGCACCGCTAAGCATTGTTAATGTCTAAAGCTGCTCCCAATGTTTGTAGAACTCTACAAACTAGAGACTTATCTTATGGGAAAGTAGAATGTAATTTAATATATCAGTAGTCTGCAACCCTAGGCACATTTACCTGTGCCTTACTATTAAATACACAGGGTCAGAATTCTAAGCAAGCTTGCAGAAGATTGCACTGTAGGCAATACAGGGCAATAGAATTGCAAAGAAATTGGATGTTTTGGAGCTGTTTCTGAGGGAATTTGGCAAAAATGACACGGGCCCAGACACTTGAGCCAATTTCTGCCCGGAAACTGCTTGTGGGTGCAGTATTCCTGATATATCTGGAAAATTCCAGCCATATAACAACCCTAGGAAGCCTGGTTTTTAAAACTAACATTTTCCACACACAATAAAGATTCACATTGTAACAATGCAGCCTTTAAAACAAAAAAAACCCATATGAAAGAAAGTGACAAGAATGTAGGATAATGTCATGTGGCTGAAAAACAGAACAGGAACCCCCAGTGAAATTGCTTGCCTTTTGTGAGCCCTGGCAGGATGAATAAGTGATGTAAAAGGGGCAGGGTGTGGGGAGACAGAGGTGATGAAGCAGAGACAAGCATCTCTGTCACCATAGCAACAGCAGCATTGCTGTGACACAGCAGTAGATTCCCTCCAAAATATGCCAACACAAATAAGCTGTGTGTTAGGAGGCAGAGAGTCAAGGCGTTTCATCCAGTGAGACTGCAAAGCATGTAAGTAACAAAATGCAAATGCAGCACTCACGAGAGTGACTCATTGCTACTTGCAAATACACTTTCTAGCAATACATAATTTTAATGGCATATCTTATTTCCTTGATTATAAAAAGGGAAAGAAGCAAATTGCCAAATCTTATACACACAAGCGGTAAATACAGGAGGTTGTCTGACATGCTATTTGGAGTGCTAAAATATTAATTGAATAATAAACAAAACCAGGGCAGTTTTCTAAATCTTGGCTGGGGTGGGAATTCCTTGCTTTGCATTAATAATGCAAACCAGTGTTACCCATTTCATAGTGCTGTGCATTCAACACATCACAGAATTATAAACATATTCAAGCTCAGCTATGAATTATGTTTTTTGCTTTTGTTTTAAATCACAAAACGCTTACACAGGTTAGCCATACATCAACAGTTGGCTTTGCCATAGCCTGGCCTTTACATCTGCAAGCTGATACTAGGGCATTTGGCCAAGCACAAGCAGTCCCTGATATCCAACATGTTGTGTGGGGGGTGTTTGCCACCCACCCCACTGCCAGGCTCAGTTTGAGGTGCAAGTACTGGTGTACAAAGCACAATAGAGCTGGCAACCGGGATGTCTAAAACACAGTCTCATCCCTTGTATACCCAGCTGATCCTCTCATCCCTTACTTACCCAGCCCAAGAGGGCAACCTGCAAATTCTATCCTATCAGGAGGTCCATTCCACACAATGTCAGAACCAGGCTTTTTGTGTGGTGGCACCTACCCTCTGGAACAGCCTCTCAGTCCTATCAGACAGGCACCATCTCTGTCGTCTTTTCAGCACCAGTTGAAGATCTTCCTTTTCTAACAAGTCCTTTAAGTATACATTTTATCCCACTCTGTGTCCACACTGGACTTGAGATGGTTTTTCTAGATTTTTTAAAAATTGCTAATTCACCTTGAGATGTTTTATAGGAAATGATTCATAAATGAAGTAAACAAACAAACAAACAAACAAACCTTCCCTTCATCTTAAGGATGTTTACCACATGTCCCCACTCAAATTGGCACTGTAGGTGCCACATTTGTAAGAACTCAATCGTTCAGTGTGGCAGCCCCTGCCACTTTGGAACTCACTGGCTCTTGAGATCAAGCAGGCACTTGGAACCTGCTAAAACATTCTTGTTTGGACAAGCCTACCCAGATGCTGGGACGCGGGTGGTGCTGTGGGTTAAACCACAGAGCCTAGGACTTGCCGATCAGAAGGTCGGCAGTTCAAATCCCCACAACGGGGTGAGCTCCCGTTGCTCGGTCCCTGCTCCTGCCAACCTAGCAGTTTGAAAGCACGTCAAAGTACAAGTAGATAAATAGGTACCGCTCCAGCGGGAAGGTAAACGGCGTTCCCGTGTGCTGCTCTGGTTCGCCAGAAGCGGCTTAGTCATGCTGGCCACATGACCCGGAAGCTGTACGCCGGCTCCCTCGGCCAATAAAGCGAGATGAGCGCCGCAACCCCAGAGTCGGTCACAACTGGACCTAATGGTCAGGGGTCCCTTTACCTTTACCTTTACCCAGATGCCGAGGTGATTTTAATCTGTTTTAGCATGTTAACTTTTGTATGTTTTAAAGTATGGCTGTCAATTTTGCTCCATTTTATCGTTTTATAAACCACTCTGAGGGTTTCTTTAAATGGTGTATGGATTTCATGAAATAAATAAAATAATTATGCAGTTGCGAACATGTGTTTACAACATGCATGCAGAAAGGCAGAAGTTGCAGCCATTCTTAAACCCAAAGTTCCTGCTCATATGGAAAAGCCTTATAGTAGAACCACTGGCATGCAGTGGACCCTAAATGTTCCTGGTAAATCAGAGTATTAAAGTAGCGCCTCTGCTCCTAATTGTTCCCCTACCAGAATTTTCACTGCATACCATTGCAGAACATGGGCAGGTCCCTTTCACACCAACACTGAATGTACCAAAATGGCTGGGGGCAGCATGCATTCCTCTGCTTCTCTATATGTTGATGGGTGTGGAGACTTGTGAAGGACCCTAAAGTCTATTGAGTTTTGGTTTCACTTTTATCATTACTGAAAAACAGGTGTATGACTACCTCCTAATGTCTCACCTGGTGTTTATCCAAGTCCTGGACAGTCAGACACTGCTCTCTTGCTTGGGAGAAAAGCTGGCAGGTGAATGGGTCTCCTCCTTCTGGCTGCCACTGTTCACCCTCTCTGGGAGACAGGGAAAGGATAAGCAAGCAATTATTATCAGGAGCAGCAGCAGTAATAGGACTACGTTGGCTGCAAATGGGGTTAATGCAAAAATGACATTGCTCGGTTGGAAGTCTTCCGGGATAGCATTCACTGTGCATACTAATTAAAGAGTACACAGAATTAATGGCTGAGAGATGGGTGTGTGGCTCTTCCTTCCTCGACTTGCCATGCCAGATTATAATAGCTTTTAATAGCTTCATCACAGAAATCAGAGTGAAAATGTAATTGAAAAAACAATACATGGCTATACAGTAGTTCAATATAAGGGGAAACACAGTTTGTCGGTATCTCACCAATGACCAGTGAGATTAGTTTCCTAATTCTATTTTGTTACTTTACACTAGAAGAAATCCTTTCAAGTTCATGTGTTAATAGGCTGGCTGCAAAAAGCAGCTTTAAACTGTTTTTAATAATAATAATAATAAATAATAATAATAATAATAATAATAATAATAATATCTTTATTGTCATTGCCCCCTCTCAGGGACAACGAAATTACTTGGCTGCTCCATCCACCCAGATAGGGCACTCCATTTAAAATCAAAACAACTATAAAAACACTAATTAAAACAATATAATATAATACAGCAAGGAAGATTAGATGACTTCAAAGTCCAGGTTTCCCATTCAGGGCCGAGATCGCTCTGGAGAAGAAGCTGTTCTTGAGACGGCTCGTTCTTGTCATCATCGTCCGGTATCTCCGTCCCGACGGCAGGAGCTCGAAGAGACAGTGACCAGGATGCGATGGATCTTTTACTATGTCCAGTGCCTTCCTATGGCACCTTGTGGCATAAATCTGCTCTAAGGTGGAGAGTGGGCAGCCAACAATGCTCTCTGCTGCCTTAACAACTCTGCACAACACCATCCTGTCCTGGGTAGTACAGCTTCCGTACCACACACATAAGCCATAAGTGAGCACGCTCTCAATGGCACAGTGATAGAAGACAAGCAGCAGTTTCTGCGGAAGATGGTTTTTCCTTAGGATTCTTAAAAAGTACAGTCTCTGCTGCGCCTTCTTCACAAGCCCCCTTGTGTTGACACTCCAGGACAGATCCTCTTGTAATTCAATACCCAAAAATCTGAACGTTGTTACCCTCTCCACACAGACCCCATCAATCAGAAGTGGCTGGACATTGCTCTTCTGTCTCCTGAAGTCCACCACAAGCTCCTTTGTCTTCCTTGTATTTATGAGCAAGTTGTTAGCTCTGCACCACTCTGTCAGCCGCTCCACCTCATCTCTATAGTCCGTTTCACCCTCCCTTTCAGAGATGAGCCCAATCACGGTTGTGTCATCTGCAAATTTGACAACCCTATTACTAGGGTGAGCAGCGACACAATCGTACGTGTAGAGAATATAAAGGAGCGGACTAAGTACGCATCCCTGTGGTGTTCCTGTGTTAGTCTTAAGTGTATTAGAGGTATAAGGGCCCAACCGAACCCTCTGGGTGCGGTCCGACAGAAAGGCCGATATCCACCCACAAAGTGATAACGGGAGCCCCAGATCTTCCAGTTTAGACACCAGACGTTGTGGTAGAATGGTATTAAATGCCAAGCTGAAATCTAAAAAAAGCAGTCTGGCATAACCCCCCCGCTGCTTAATGTTGTAGTTTGAATTGTTGTAACCTTTCCTCAGACTTTAGAGAGAAGAGCAATAAATTTAAATATATATATTAATAATGGTGATAATAGTGATAAGAATGATTAAAAACTAGGGCCGATTTGATCTTAATCAGTTTGAAGTGCTTTTCAAAATCATTTTTAGCCCCATGTTTCTTGTATTACTTATTCCCCTTCTACTATATCTAAAGCTTAGATAGTGAGCATTAAGAATCAGAACACACTTAAGAAGAAAAGGGAGCAGTTGTTTTCACAGCTTCTTATTTATTATCCAATTTCAGGAAAATGTGGGGAAGCTATCACCTAATTGGGCAAATCACAGATTATTAGGTAACGGGAACAGGTGTGATCCCCAGCGGAGTCATTGGGAAGAATGTTTCATTAAAATCAATGTTCCCAGTTCAAAGCTCTGCAAGTGCTCTGATGTACACAGAGATCTCCCATGCAACCAAAGCTCCCATTCTCCTAACTGATGGGTGTGAATGGCAGATACACAAGCGGAAATTGCTGCAGTTTGCAGTGGTCAGGAATGAAATCAGGCAAGCAAATACAACCAGTTGTTGTTGTTGTTGTTGTTGTTGTTTTAGTCTACAAACAATGTACAGTGGTACCTCAGGTTAAGAACTTAATTTGTTCCGGAGGTATGTTCTTAACCTGAAACTGTTCTTAACCTGAGACACCACTTTAGCTAATGGGGCCTCCCACTGCCGCTTCACTACCGCCGCATGATTTCTGTTCTCATCCTGAAGCAAAGTTCTTAACCCAAGATACTATTTCTGGGTTAGCGGAGTTTGTAACCTGAAGCGTCTGTAACCCGAGGTACCACTGTAGAGTTAATAATAAACCCCTGCCCATTTTTACATTCCCTTTGAATGGAAATGGTGTGAAATCAATTACATCATTAATTATATATATTTGACCATAGCAAACAGTGATGCAAATCAGCTAGTTTTTGGTGGAAGCTGAACTGCAGAGGAATGGAAACAGTGCTGATTATGACCAATATAGGATGGAAATTGCTGCCTTCTTACATTCCGACTGAAGGGGCAGGTGGAGTCTGAAGAGGTGCACCTTCATTAATGTGAGCAGGGAGGCTTTCAGTCTACACAAGAGTAGCTGTTTGCACAAGGAGCCACTGGTTTTGGGTGCCTATGTAACAATTGTTGCTTTTATGAGCCTTGAATTGAAGTTCAGGTGCAGCAGTGTCCCTTAAGTTCAATTCTGTGTGCACTTTATCATGAGAAGCCACAATTCCTGTAAGTCCAATTCTGTCTCATTGGGGGAAAAGGAGCATGGCTGTCTCACAGCAAGCATTAATTACCCCTAAACCACTGAACCTCTTGGGCTTGCCGATCAGAAGGTCGGCGGTTTGAATCTCCATGACAGGGTAAGCTCCCATTCTTCGGTACCGCCTCCCAACCTAGCAGTTCGAAAGCACTTCAAAGTGCAAGTAGATAAATAGGTACCACTCCAGTGGGAAGGGAAATGGCATTTCCATGCGCTGCTCTGGTTTTGCCAGAAGTGGCTTAGTCATGCTGGCCACATGACCCAGAAAATAAACTGTCTACAGACAAACATCGGCTCCCTCGGCCAGTAAAGCGCGATGAGCGCCACAATCCCAGAGTTGTTCGCAACTGGACTTAACTGTTAGGGGTCCTTTACCTTTACCTTTACAGTCTTTGAAAACTCACTGACAGAAGACCCTTTTTTTGCAGCAGTGGTGGGTGTAAAGTAATTCAGGTCAGCCCTAGCAGATTTTCCTAGTGTGCATAAAAAGAGTCACACTTCCTTGCTGCCGCTTGCAGTAGCTTTGGAACTTGCCTGAAATGTTATTTTAAAATATTTTTCATACATAAAAATATACTTAAAACCACACACAGGTAGCCCTTATAAAAACAAAACAAAACAAAACAAAACAAAACAAAACAAAACACCAACCCTGCAATGCAATCCCATAGTATAATGCTTCCTCTGTCTTAAAAGCATTATTCTGATACTGAAGATTATTTTTCCTTTTTTTTTTAGTGTTAAATTGACTAGACCAACGAAGAGCCAATGTAGTAAATGTCACTGTTCCAATTACTTATATGGGACTAAGAAAAGGGGCTGAAATTTGCCACCAAGATAGAAATTAGCAGACATCCCTCCTCCTGCAGCAAAGTTTCTATCCCCTCCCACTGCATGAATATATTATGGTGGTTGGAGAGCTGACTGGTGCCATAGTAACATTAAGAGGAAGGTGTTCCCATTGCTCTTCAGGAATGATCATCTGTAACTAGACCTGATCTCACACTCCAAACACCACACGTCCTTGTACTTCAGACAGCTCCTTTTTTGCAATGTACAATAGCAGGATATTTCCAAGAAGCGTATGTTACTGATGGGCCATTTAGGGGGAAAATTAAACTTCAAAACCTTGCTCATCCTATTTCCTTCAGGGTCAACATTGTCCTTAAAACAATGAAAGGGCAAAGGCATTATTATCCATGAAAATGAAGAAGCATCTCTAAAAATCAGCAGCTGGAAAGGTTGTGTGCATGCCTTGAAGCAATGGGAGATATTTCAAGAGTGAAATCTCATTCAGATAGGATCAGTCTTCAAGGAGGTAGAAGAGAAAGGGAGCAAGGAAGAACAATAAGAGTTCCATTTCTGAAGAGTTCATAGAATTTCTGGTAAATGATTCTAACTAGGATGATAGCTTGCAATGGGAGGTGGATGAGAAATTCAGTTTGAATATTGATGCAAGCCTGTGTAATTTGCACATTATGAAATATGAAACCTGAAATGTATTATCCTTGGAAATTCACACTTTGCAGAATTTTTCAATGCAGTTCTCCAGCTAAAGTCTATGTACAAAAATATGTGTATTACAGGAAAGCAAGCATACAAATGCATATATTAGTGAAAATGACATACAGAAATACAGTGCTTTTTTCTGGGGGTACGCAGGTGTAAGCATACCCCTAGGTTTGGCCTCATTGAGGGGCAGTATTTCAATATGAGTAGGAAAATGAGAGTACCCCTAAACATTTTTTTGGGGGGGAAAGCACTGCAGAAATACATTGCAGAAGGGGGGGGGGGGAGCATAAAAATGTGCATGTTAAGATACATGCATACTACAATGTTGACAAATTTATCATCACATGCTGAGAGAGCCCAGAGTTCCCTGGTAAGAGGCACTGATTTTTGAACTACTCTGAGAATTGTAGCTCCGTGTGAGGAATACGAGTATCCTAGCAGCTCTCAGCACTCTTAACAAATGACACTTCCCAGCATTCTTTAGGGGAAGCCATGACTGTTGAATGAAGTATGATACTGCTATAAATGCATAGTGCAGATGAGAATGCTTCTCAGTTGAGCATGACTATACCCCAGAGGAAACCTATATAATGTGTTCCAGATGTGATGGATGGCCATCAGCCCCAGCCAGACAATCAGAGATGATGAGATTTGTAGTCCACAACATCTGGAAGACACCACACTGGCTGCTCCTGCTGTACACAGTGTTGTCTGGTTCACCTTCAGGACAGCCACAGAGCCCCTTGTCAGAGAGGTTCACGGGTTAAACCATTAAAAACCATACCCAAACCCAATCTAGGAAAGAGAAATACATGGATTTTAAATTCAAAATAAAGTTATCATTATCTGCTCATTATATTTCAGAGCTGTATCAGTCATATTAGGTCATGCATATAAAAATATGTATGGGATAATTTTGTTTAGTTAGTCAAAATACTAGACAAAAAATAATACATAACATAATCATCTTATGTTCCAAAGTTACTGATGCTTCAAAAACTGATTAAATTAAACCAGCAATAAATTGATTGAACCAATTATTTCAGTATGTTATGAAAGTATTCCAGCTTTCACTATAATCTCTTGTATTATTATTACCTCTCCTATCCTTCTGGAATGTGACAAGATGTATTAATTTGATCAAATAATGTACATGCTGTGCATCTTTTGAGACAGTCTTCTAGAACTGATCCTGCAGTATCTTTTTACTCTTTCTAACTGTGGTGTTATAATCCATAAAATTAATTCCTGTGATACATTTCATATAGTTACATATTAGTTTTTTCAATATGATTAGTCTGCAATCCAAAACCCTATCACATTGGGCTGCGGGGGAGGGGGGCATGAATTGAGCGGAGGTGTCCCTCTGTTCACCTGTCTTCTGGCTGACCTAGCTTCCTGCTGGTTGCCATCGCTGGTACAGACCTCCCCCTTCTTCCTATCAAATGTGCAGGAAGGCAGAAGACCACTTGAGCTAGGGGAGCCCAGCAAAAAACCGCAAACAGGGCATTCTGAGGGTGGCAGGGCTGAGCTGGCCTGGGATCCTCTGGCTCCTAAGCTGGTATCACAAGACAGCATTAGACCCGATCCAGGACCCCAACTGCACATACCTGGAGCTGACACACAGGGATCAAACCCAATCTGTCAGTCCACCCACATCCTTCCCGTGCTGCTGGGCAGGGCTACTGATGCGTCAGATGTTCTGATTGCAGTTCTAGTTCGGCAACATTTGGAGACCCCAAAGTCCCCCACACTTGAGATTCTGTTTTGTGTTCCCTAGCAGGAGCTTATATACTTCTTGTGAGATCCATAGCTGGCTCAAGAGTTAATTGGAATCCTGTTATGGTTGTGGTGTTGGGGATGGTATAAACATTAAGCTGACAGTACACTTCTTCCAGCATCGGGGATTTTTTTTGCACAGGTGCAACGTTGTGCTCCACCAGTGCCGAGAGATTTGGGAGCAATCCTATCTCTCCCAGCAGGCTTAAATTGAGAATAGGATCTTCTTGGCTGTAAATCTGCCCCCTTTGAATTCAACAGGATTTACAGTGTGATCCTCTCCTCATATTATACCCCGCTGAGTTCCCTTTTCATCTTGGTTAGTGCAGATTTAAAATTTGGTGTTTTGTTTTCCTAGAGCAATACACAGCTGAGTGTACCTGCTGGTTTTGATTGGAAAAAAATATATACATAGAGGAGTGATAGCGTACATAATCCAGTCATTGCAAGAGAAAGGAATAACAAAATGCAGTTTAACATATGAGATCATGGAAATATGGGCATTAACATTAGGTACTGATTTAAAGAGCCCCTTTTTATATACTCTTCAGGTTGACTGGATATGGAGAGAAATAATGGCCTCGCATTCTGTGCTAACAGTTTCCTGCTGCAGGAACTACGTTAGGATTCCTGCTGTGTTTTTGATTAATGACCTACCTGTGACTTCTGCAGATCTAGCCTGGGTTTTTTTTCCCTGCAGGCAAAAGAGGGGGGGGGAGGAGAAGCACCTGGTGCCATCATCACAGGGCTTGATTTCAATTTCATAAGGTGCTTAACATTTAAATTAATTGCAATGTCATTAAAAAGGCATTTCTAAGGCAGGCACACACATAGTCCTAAATCGGAAACTAATACTGAAAGTTGGGGTCCTGTCATTTAATCTTTGCTGGAGAAGAACACTCCCCTTTCCCTTCTTAAGTTCATCTGCTTTGGTTCCATTTGTTTGTTTGTTTTCTCCACCATACTGATAAATTTGCCCAAGTTCTGTATTTCCCCCACGTGCTAAGTTTCATCCTTTTCTTCTTGTATGACAAAAATGGTTCATTTTAAAACCTTTAAATAATATTTTTATTATTATTGTTGTTATAGTAATATTTTCTCTCTGGTCTTCCTCTTTCGTTGTCTGAAACTCTCTCTTCCTCCCAGAGTTCTTTTGCTTCCTTTATTTATCTCAAAAAGAGGTCATTTCGTTTTATTGTTCTGTTGCATTTCGTCTCATAAGAACACAGAAGAGCCCTACTCAGAACACAGCCCATCGGGTCTGAAAACCAAGCCTTACGTTGGGGGTGTCACATGCCTGTTTAGCTGGGAAAAGAGTAGACTGTGCAGTGATGCTGTTCTGCTGTTCCAGAACCAAAACCAATGGCTTCAAGTTAGAAGAAAGGCGATGGACTCTCCTTTAGAGGTTGGATGGCCATCTGTCAGGCATTCTTTAGCTGTGATTCCTACATTGCAGGGGGGTCAGACTAGATGACCCTTGGGGTCCTCCCAACTATTATTTTAGTCCAGCATCCTGTTACCCATAGTGGGTCACGGTAGATGCTTCTGGAAAGCCGACAACAGAGCATTAAGCCAATAGTGCTTCCCGCTAGCACAGGGGAGTGGGACCTATGGCTCTCCAGATATTGCTGGACTACAACTCCCATCACCCCTGGTCATTGGCTGTGCTGGCTGGGGCTGATGGGAATTCAACACCTAGAGGGCTGTAGGTTTCCTACGTTGTCTTGGCAACCAGTTACCAGTGGCATGCTACATCTAAAACTAGCTTTTTCATCTAGTCAGAATGTTTTATAGTTATCCACAGTTATCCATACATTTATTTAATTCCTTTTAAAACTACACATGACTTACCGTAACTGTGCAGTTCTGCTTTACTGGGCCCTTATTAGTCTCAGCTGTTTAAAATATATATTTAAATGGGAGTTTCCTCACATGTCTGCTTAACCTTGATGCTTTGCCAGCTGCGGCCGAGACACTGTCAGCTGGAGTTCCAAGTATTAGGGTAAGTAATAGCAGGCAGGATACCTTAGAAGTTTGTTTTCTCCAAAATTTAGAACTGCATTTAAGGTGTGAGTCTGGTTGATTTAATCCCTGACTCGGAGTCTATTACTATCTGTAGGAGGGTAATTGTAGCCACTTCTGGGAATTAAACATAAAAAGAAGCAGAAAGGAAGATAACACAATAGATGGGTTCTAAAGAAGTATGGTACCTACTACTTAAAGCTGTTTGCAGTATAAATTTAATTTTAGAGGTTATAC
This sequence comes from Podarcis gaigeae, assembly GCF_964106915.1. NCBI lineage: Eukaryota > Metazoa > Chordata > Lepidosauria > Squamata > Lacertidae > Podarcis > Podarcis gaigeae. The sequence continues at coordinate 42,582,762 of NC_139677.1, read as the reverse complement.
AGACTATTATTTTATTTCTTATATTTTCATTAGTTGTTGATATTTATCTGAATTGTTTTAGGTGTTTATCATTTGTAACTTGCCCTGGGATTGGTGATGAAGAAAGGCAGGGGAAAAATTTACTAAATAAATAAATCACTTAATGTACTCTTCCTGACACACACGAACACACACACACACACACACACACACACACACACACAAAGACTAAACTGGGCGCCCCTGCTGTGTCAAGGATAGACTTTCAGACTTAACGTCATTCTTTTGTGCAAGCAAATTGTAAGATAGGAAGAAATACAAGAAACCCTGTGAGGATTTGGAAAGAAAGGATGAAAGAAAACATAGGGAAAGAGAAGCTATTTGAATTACCAAAGAATATGGGACTTTGCCCATACTTTTGTTAATAAATTCTTGGGCATGTCTAAAGCAGTCCTTTGGGTCCCAACCACAGCAAACACCAAGAACACCAACTTAAAGCACCTGGCTTTCACACACCCCTAAATCCTGGGAGCTGTAGTTTACACCCCCCCCAGAACTACAATTCCCAGCACTCTTAACAAACCACAGTTCCCAGGATTCTTGGGGGGAGCCAAGAGCCAGTGATGTGCTTTAAATGTATGGTGTGGATATGACCTGCACTTAAGAACTGAACATTGCTCTGAAAGGGCATTGCTTGCTTTCTGTGTGCCTGTAGGGCTGGCAACGGACAAGGGTAATTTCCCAGCTGTTTCTCTCACCTCAGAATTGGTGATTTTAAGATGTTTGATTTGAAACCAGGGCCAAAGCTGTCCCCCTGCAATTTATTTATTTGTTTGCTTGCTTGTGGCAGTGGTGGAATCAGAGATGAACAGTACAGTGGTACCTTGGTTCTCAAACTTAATTCATTTCGGAAGCCCGTTCCAAAACCAGGACGCACTTTCCCATAGAAAGTAATGCAAAACGGATTAATCCGTTCCAGACTTTTAAAAACAACCCCTAAAACAGCAATTTAACCTGAATTTTACTATCTAACAACACCACGGATCCGTAAAATGAAAGCAATGTTCTGTACCATAAAATAAATAAGACAGTAAGCTGTGCAACAGTGAAAATGGAAGCTCAGGAGCACGTTCGGCTTCCGAGGCAAAGTTTGAAAATCGGAACGCCTACTTCTGGGTTTGCAGCATTCGGGTTCTGACAGTGGCGTAGCGTGGGTTGTCAGCACCTGGGGCAAGGCAAGTAATTTGAGGCCCCTAACCCGTGGATTTGTGCCCCCTAACCCTAACCCCCAGATGTTGCGCCCGGTGCGGCTGGCCCCCCCTGCACCTCCCACGCTACGCCACTGGGTTCTGAGTTGTTTGGGAACTAAGCTGTTGGAAAACCGTGGTAACACTGTACAGTGGCACCTCTGGTTACAAACTTAATTCGTTCTGGAGATCCGTTCTTAACCTTAAACCGTTCTTAACCTGAGATACCGCTTTAGCTAATGGGGCCTCCTGCTGCCGCCGTGCAATTCCTGTTCGGATCCTGGGGCAAAGTTCTCAACCTGAGGTACTACTTCTGGGTTAGCAGAGTCTGTAACCCGAAGTGTTTGTAACCTGAGGTATTTGTAACCCGAGGTACCACTGTACAACCCTGTGCTTCTCTAATAAGCTAATCAGAGTTAAGACCCACTGAATTGGATGGACTAATTTCCAAGTCCATGGGCTAAACAAACAATGAAATGATTTGAAAAACAGCTGGGGGAAGGGCCATTTCACATAACCATTTCTCAAGTTATTTCCTTGATGCTCTCCATCTCTGCACTGCACAGGGGGTACCTGGTAGCTGAACTCTGTCAGGAACCTCTAATGGAGGGTGCAGCAACGATTTGGACCCACGGTGTAGGGCATCTTGTCAAAAGACCCTCCAAAACTGGGAAGTGCCCTTCTTGTGATCATGCCCACAAGGGACAAGGCAAGCCATTTCCCTCAAAGCATCTAAGGTGGCCCTGAGAATTAGAAATCCTACTTATACCTCAGAGGAAGAAAGTTTCTTCGTTGTGTTGGAAAACATAGTCACAAGCTACCGCCTCTTGCCTGAACTATCCTCTCAAATAGTTGCTCTCAAATGTGTTAGCAGGGGGACCTGTCACAATGGAGGACATGACACCATTACTTTAGCTACCTTGCTTAGCAATGGGCATGGCTCCCCTTAATATTCATTTTTTAAAATATATATTTTAGTGGGTTAAGCGGTTTTATTTATTTTAAAAAGTTCTAGACCCTTTTTCATGCAGCACAGCGATTTTCTGGAAAGGACAGGAAACGCCCCCCCCCCCACACACACATGCTTTTCAAGGTCACCAAAGGAAAACACTAGGCTATGGTTGCTGTTTCTCACTTAATAGTTAAAAAGAACCCCTCTCAACACCCTGTAGTAATCTGTGCAGTATTATGATGGACAGGAACAAGACTTCACCCTTAAACCTCCTCATCCCCCTGTTTCTTTCAGTTTCTGCCCAGTGTGTTCTGCCAATAAACAGCTTTCCTTAGGCTGCAGTGAAGTGAAATGGAGTTTGTGGGTGCCAGACTCCCCTGTGTCATGAGTTTCTGGGTGCCAGGCACTGAACCCATGGATTCAGCAAATGGCTTTATTTCAAAGAGATCCAAGATTCCGGAGCAAGAGGTCATTCAAGTTCAGTTCTTTATATATGCCCAGAAAAACATGTTTTATCATGTTTTTAATATTCTGTTGGAGCTGCCCAGAGTGGCTGGGAAACCCAGCCAGATGAGTGGGGCATAAATAATAAATTATTATTATTATACTGGATCAATTTCATCATTTTTTTGTGGAATCCCTATTTCTCTCAAGCTTTTAGGATGATCCCATTTTTGGCTGCATGGTGTGGGAATTAACTACCCCAGCACTGCTGAGGTCTGAGCACTCACAACACTGGTGAAGGTGCTTTCCATACAACATGGGAAGCACATCTGAATATTCTAACAGCTGTGCATAGTCCTAACCATGTGGTGGCAATTTAAATTCAAATCATTAAAGCACAACTGAGAGGTGTACAGTGGAGATTAGTTTCGTAATGGAGGAAATTGCTTTGCATTGTTAAACCCAGAATCAAATTAGAAGAGGGAGAATATTTCTGACTGGAACCACTCTTTTGATTAGTTACGATAGAATAATTCACAACAGATAATTTAATGAAGGGTCTGAGTTCCTTTTTATTGCCTGGGAGTGTTGCAAGATCAAATCATAATTCCCTCAAATATTTTTAAGATGTGAAAGGATTTCTTTTTTTAAAAATCCTGTGATCTTTTTTTCAATTTGTAGTTTAAATCAAATAACACCTCCCCCCAACTCCACAATTTATTTATTAAAGATGCTTTGGCTAGGTCTGAACGGGTCAAAATCAGCCAGTTTGAGATCTGTACACCAGTTTCTTAAAGGCTACTTACAATGAACATCTCAGCCTCAGTCCCCAGCACATCTCAAATGCACGGATTCTCCTGAAATGTTTATGTAAGAGATAGTCAGCTGCACACAAGGCTGTCATGTGCAAACATCAAAAGGCCAATGTCATTTTTTTCAAAGGACTGTTTGCAGATGTGTGCACTATTTGCTGACCTCTACACAATAAAAAAATTGAAACAGATTGATTATTTTTAGCAGCAACCAGTATTTATTGTCTGCTGAAAAAAACATCATTGACAGCTCAGCCCCTATGAACCACAGCAACTCATATGTGGACAAACTTTAATGAGCTGTGTAACCTCTGAGTGTCACAAATGTTATGCTAATACACAATTCATGGACAAACCTTTTAAAAAAACAACACCCTAAACTAAAGCAAAGAGAAAAGAAGTCAGAAATGGTCCATGACTCTCATTTGGTTGGGAGAACAACTGTCACAAGCCTTCTGCAGGAAATACGCCACATAACTCTTACTCTGCTTCCTCCTTTACCCATTCTTTCATCATTAACCATTGCAATTGTAGCAGTATTAGACTATGGATAAAGAAGGCCAGATAAAGTTGAGCCTGCAATCCTATACCGTGCAGCATTGTTTCCCAAACTTAGATCTCCAGCTGTTTTTGGATTACAATTCCCATCATTCCCTGACCACTGGTCTTGCTAGCTAGGGATGCTGGGAGTTGTAGTCCAAAAACCGCTGGAGACCCAAGTTTTGCTGTACAGTGGTACCTTGGGTTACAGACGCTTCAGGTTACAGACGCTTCAGGTTACAGACTCTCCTAACCCAGAAATAGTACCTCGGGTTGAGAACTTTGCTTCTGGGTGAGAACAGAATTGTGCGGTGGTGGCGTGGTGGCAGCAGGAGGCCCCATTAGCTAAAGTGGTACCTCAGGTTAAGAACGGACCTCCAGAACGAATTAAGTTCTTAACCTGAGGAACCACTGTACATGTATCCCTGGGAGCAAGTTCTGAGTAGCAGGCATGGATTTGTACTGTAAGTGACAGGGTTAACCATCTAGCTAGCTGTTAAGACACATTTCAGATTAATACAGTGACCAGCAAGGAGTGAAGGCAGGACATACCTGGCCTCTGGTACCAGCCTCACTGTTGCTTCCCAGAAGGGAATGCATGTGGGGAGAGGCAATGGGGAGGTCAGGCCTGTCCAATGCACCAGCAGGAGCTCCCAGATCGATGAGATGGGCTACTCTCATAGTTCCAAGGCTGCCACTTAGGAATTATTCAGGGTAATTTGGCACTGAACAATTCCAGAATGAACAGTGCAGCTTGGATTCTCCAGGGAGGAATCCACCAATTGCTATTGTACCCATCAACCAGGGAGAGGAGTGAATGCCTACGCCAGGGGAAGCTAACCGATTTGGGGCCAAAGGCAGCATTGACTCATGGTCAAACCTCTTGGGCTCATATGTCAAAGTGGACATGGCCAAAGTGGGTGTGACCAAATGGTTCATTTTTATTTTTTTTAAAGGACAAGGGAAGATGGGGTCAGGGGATCACAAAGCCTTTTGACATTATAGAACCACAGCAGAAGACCCATAGGAGTGGTCAGTAGAAACTTCAAAAAAAAAAAAAAAAACCCAAACAAATAGGCAAATGTTGGGGAAGGGCCTGGAGGAACCACTTTTTTAAAAGGCATCACAGAGTTTATCTTTTTTATTTAAATGACATTTTTAGAGGGACCAAACAACAACAACTTTGGGCATCACAGTTAGGCAACTATGTGAACATCAGTTCTTTTTAAATTAAATGGGGGGCAGGAACAACTTTGGGGGGCTTGCAGGTCATAGGTTAGCCAACCCTGGCCTACATTGCCTGCATGGCTAGAGGATCATGGTCTGTGAAATCAGATACCTAGGAAGATGTGGCCTAATTAGAGAAAGGTGTGTACCTGTTATTAAAAATGTGTATTAACCAGGCGTTTCAGAATAGCACTTCACCTGGGTTCAACACTGAGCTTAGACTACCAACACCGCCTTTATTTCTGTCTTCAGAGGTATGGGGAGCTCTAAATTTGGTAGCTGCCTTGACAGTTCTGGTAAGGAATTTATTTCCAACCTTTAATTTGTGCTACGGGCCAGGCAGGTCGTAAAAACAACTTTCTTCAGAGTGTTCCTGTACATTTATGTGCACTCTGATAGGCATTCGGAGACACCTGAAAAGGATATTTGCAAAGTGACCTTTTGCTCTTTGACCTCTAGTGCACATAGTAAATCTGCCAGCATAACTATCGCTAGTTCTTTTTGAATGATTACCTGTATTGTAAAGGCACATGTGTAAAGGCTACAGGGCTGTAGATCACATCAGATCTCATGGCTAACATTAACATTCATTTCTAACCTGTGAACCGCTCTCCCTACATGTCGTTCTTGCATAATGATTCTTCTTACTTGTATATCTTTGAAGCTGAAACCCCAAGAACTCGGGTCAAAGTTTTACCAATAGTTCTGGCAGGTGTGAAATGTTAGTCTATGTTCACAGCAAACTGGCAGGCTCCTGCTGACAGACGGCAGGGGCAGCTGTTGGTTATAGGCAGTTACCCAAAAGAGGAGCATAAAAAACTGTGCCAGTTTTCAGTAAGACTTGCTGCTGTCCTCTTTCAGATGTTCCTACAAGTCTATTATTCCCCATGGAGCTGTCCATAAGGCCAGAGCAGGCAGAGATAAAGGCCTGCCTCAACTCTTCATTAAGTCATTCTACATTTCCTTACAGAAGGACTGAGTCAGCAAATGGCTACTTAATGATTTAATGAAAATCCAATACTAGATCTCAGATAAAAGCGCAACAATTGCACATGTCTGTGTGGGTTCTCAAAAAGGAGGCTAGCTTTGGGTTTAAGATATTGTGAGTGATCCTACAATTCAATGGGGTGAGCCTAGAGTGGCATAATCCAATAATAATAATTTTATTATTTGTACCTTGCCCATCTGGGTGGCTTCCAGCATGTACAAAAATGTAATAAAACATTAAACATTAAAAACGTCCCTATACAGGACTGCCTTCAGGTGTCTTCCAAAGGTTGTATAGTTACTTATCTCATTGACATCTGATGGGAGGACGTTCTACAGGGTGGACACCACTACTGAGAAGGCCCTTTGCCTGGTTCCCTGTAACCTCACTTCTCACAATGAGGGAACCGGGCTGAATAACAGGGATGGAGATGCTCCATCAGGTGCCAAGCATGATTTATATCACTTAAGAGCCCTGTGCTTTCTTGACTAGAGGCACTGCAGATGCAAGAAGGCAGCTTGTGTAACAGAACAGTTCTACTACCACCTTACTCATCCTTCTCACTGTTAATGCTGGGAATTGAAATATCCACCATGCTCTCCCTTTGACTCCCCGGGGTGTCTGGATGTGCCAGGGTTTATGGAAAGGGAGCCACTGCCCACTCGTCTGACCCAACATGCCACTTCTTAAATTCTACTGAGCAGTGGCTTTTGCCAGTGATTTATCCCTTCTGCCAACCACAAGGAAGGATTGTCAGGTCAACATTTAAAAAATGAGACACTGCAGAACTTTAACATTTGTGCTGCAGAGCAGATACAAGGGGTGTGCAGTATGAACCCAGGAAGCTGCCAATATTCTGGATTAAAAGATTTTCCTTCCAAGCAAGGGGCACCAGGAAAACCCCTGGATCACTATAAATTTTTGATCCAGCACTAATCCACCCACTTTCTCTTGTCATGGCCCTGCCCTGCCCTGTTTAGCTACTACAGTGGTACCTCAGGTTAAGAACTTAATTCGTTCTGGAGGTCCATTCTTAACCTGAAACTGTTCTTAACCTGAAGCACCACTTTAGCTAATGGAGCATCCTGCTGCCACTGCGCCGCCACTATACGATTTCTGTTCTCATCCTGAAGCAAAGTTCTTAACCTGAGGTAATATTTCTCGGTTAGCGTATGTAACCCGAGGTACCACTGTACTGTAAATAGTTTGTCAGTGTCAAAAGGATGCTTGTTTTTGCCATCCTGCTGCTGACACTCCAAATGCAAGAAATGGGGTTTCCCCCCCTTTTAGCAGCCTTTTCTTTTCTCTGTGCACTAGGAGGAGTAACTGAAGCAGTCTCTTGAGAGTGGCGTTCTGTGGTCATGTTTCACAACTTCCTTCAAAAAGCCCTCCCCCATCAAGAAAAAAAAAGCCAGGAAAAAAAATCACATTGAAGTACATCTTCAAAGCATTCTGGGGGGTTATTCACCACTTGACACATATTTGACTGCTTTAATAGGAGTCACATGGCTATGTCCTTCCCAACAGTTTGAAATTGCCAAGTCCTTTCTGCTATTTTTCTGCACAATGAAAAGCCACTTGTTTCCCCCCCTCCTGTTTTCTGTTTTGTTAAAGTGAGTGTTGGTGCTGCAGAGTGATTAGAATACACACACCAGGAATGGGGAACTGCCTTTGTACCAAGTCATATCAAAAGATACTATTTTATTTTTTAGAACTGTGATGCTCCAAGCCTTTCAGAACAGATTGCTTTCAGGATCAATGCACCTACAAACACTGGCTCCCTCTGCCTAAAAAGCGAGATGTGCGTCACACCCCATAGTTGACTTTGACTGGATTTAACTGTCCAGGGGTTGGGACGCAGGTGGCGCTGTGGGTTAAAGCCTCAGTGCCTAGGACTTGCCGATCGAAAGGTCGGCGGTTCAAATCCCTGCGGCGGGGTGCGCTCCTGCTGCTCGGTCCCAGCACCTGCCAACCTAGCAGTTCGAAAGCACCTCCGGGTGCAAGTAAATAAATAGGGACCGCTTACCAGCGAGAAGGTAAACGGCGTTTCCGTGTGCGGCTCTGGCTCGCCAGATGCAGCTTTGTCACGCTGGCCACGTGACCCGGAAGTGTCTCCGGACAGCACTGGCCCCTGGCCTCTTAAGTGAGATGGGCGCACAACCCCAGAGTCTGTCAAGACTGGCCCGTACGGGCAGGGGTACCTTTACCTTTACCTTTAACTGTCCAGGGGTCCTTTACCTTCTTCTTTTTTACACTAAGAGATTAGCTCACAATTGAATGCAGTTTTTTGTGCAATACTAAAGCAGGACCCAGAAGTCCAACTTTGTGAACTCTCCACTTGAAGTTTGATCTAGGTGTGTGTGTGTGATTTGGGGGTGAAGGTTTGTGAAGGCCTAGGTGTTTGGCACGGCAGTGCCAGTAGTCTTTCCCTCCCTATTCAAATGCTATTTTTGCTACTGCTGCAAGTGGGAATAGTGAAACACTTCTCTGTGGCTGTTGGAAGTTTCTGCTCCCACATGCTCCTTAGAGCATAGAATCATAGAACATAAGAAAATCACAGAGTAGGAAGGAATCATGAGGGACATCTAGTCCAACCCCCTGCAACGCAGGAATCAACATGGGGCTCGAACTCATGACTGAGATTAAGAGTCTCATGCTCTACCAACTAAGCTACTCCAGCAACTTCTGTGTCCTCCCAAAGGGCATGGTGTGTTTAAGGGGCAGCTTCCAGGAGGTGGCTGCTGAGAGGAGGAGTGGCTGTTGCGTATGAAGTGCAATAAAGGGAAAAGGAAAGGAAAGGCCCTTTAATGATTGCGTGACAAGAAGCAGTGATGAGCATTTCCAACTTTCCCTCATCTTAGGCAAGGCACAGCACTTTTCCATTCCCCTCTATCATGTGATGAAGAAACTTGTTCCAAATCTATGGAGAACTTTGAAGAAGTTCAAGATAGGCACCATTTCCTCACAGTGGTATTCTGACATACCGCAAGGGCTTTATAATATATTTATCCTGTTGATTAATCCAACCCAGAAACTGAGGAAGGACAACAGTACTCAATAAAGTATACACGCGCTTTTCTTTTGGATGCTGAAGTTTCTGGTCAAATAGGATTTTCAGGGATCACAGCACAGAGCAATGGTATCACCATCATCACAAACCTTGATGTTATATTAGCAGAATCCGACAGTAGTCACTCAGATTCAAAGGGCTAAGGTTGGACTATGAAGTGGTTAACAGTGTCTACAACAGCATTTCCTAAGGTAGTGCCCACCAGAATTTTTAAACTACAATCTTCATTAGCCCGAGGGCTATTTTTTTCTAGAAAAAGAAGTGCCACAAGTCAAAACAAACGCCTCCTTTGTTCTCTTAGAATGACAATGGTGTTGGAACTGAGTTCTGGAGAGTTCCAGCTGAAAAAAAAGCCTCATGCTGACAGAGGTCAATGGGAGTTGTAACTCAACATCATCTGAAGGGCACCACATTGGCAAAGGCTGTTGTAGACTTTTGATGGTCTACAAAAAGAAAGTAGATATGCTTCACAAGGACATCATTTAGACTTTTCATTTATTTCCAGAGTATTTTAGCCAAGAAATGACGGGAGAAAGGCATGTGTGCATTATCCTAGCTTGGTTAAGTTCCTTTTCACATCTATAACATCACGACTATTTCCATGACAACCAATTTTGGTTGACACATTTCGTGACGGCAAGAGGATTTGCAAATCAAGGACTTATTGTCTAAGGATCATTGTTAAGAGATACATCAGCACCAGACAGACAAACTACCCTTATCTGAAATAATTCAAATAGCTGTCTGTCAGGAGAAATTGGTAACGTGCCAAATACCATGCTGAGCATTCAAAGCAGCATTTCCCCACCTTAGCGACGCCGATGTGCATTTGATCACTGTTATAAACTGAACCAACTAACCGAGTACAGTCACCACCATTTCTACATTCTTATTTGCTGCTTTATTGCTGAACTGAGCCTAAAGCAACTTAAATTGATTTTTTAAAAGCAGGGTAGTTATTTGAGCCTCTCCCTGGAGGTCTATAGAGAAATGGAAATTTATCATCAATCACCGAGTTGACCTTACACAGTTGGCACTATACATTTTGTATAATATGACCACAATGCCATATAGAAGGGTCATCATCTATGATGAATGCAACCCACATTGGCTTGGCTTTGAGGATTCGCCAACATAACCTGACCAACTTTATCTTTTCCAAGACTTTCCAAACCCCAATTGAAGAAGGCTGGTGGTATGGGAGTATGCTCATTGTCTTTCTTGTCCTGGCTCAGAAGTGTTGTTGATTCTGACCCTGTTCTTTCCTAAAACCCCCTCCAACCATTCGAAATATCAATCCTGGAAGGTCCATTTCTCTGAATATGTTCACTCATGTGTTAGCTTTTGCTTAAAAAACAAACCAAACCAACCCTCTCCCAGTATTGTCACTACTGCGTATGTAAGCCACAGAAACATGTCTACTCCAGATATTGTGCAGCAATTTGGAAAGCGTGTTGTTTTCTAACAGTACTCTTGACTATTTCTAGGAGCTCCTGATTTCTGATCCCACAGATTTGAACAAAACTGGAAAACTGCACATGCAAACCACATTAAAAATTCCTATCCTATACAAAAGTTGCTATTTGTATACAAATTTAAATAAGTGTGTTTGTGTACTACGTCTATTTGAATGGGGGAAAGGTGGGTTAACAGTTAAATCATGTTCAAATGTGAAGAAGTTCATAGATAGATAGATAGATAGATAGATAGATAGATAGATACTCTACCCATCTGACTGCATTGCCCTAGCCACTCTGGGCAACTTCCCACAGAATTTTAAAAAATACAACAAAACATGAGACATTAGAAGCTTTCCAATACAGGCTGCCTTCAGTTGTCTTTGGAAAGTTCTATAAATGTTTATGTCTGACAGGAGGGTGTTCCACAGGGCAGGCACCACAACCGAGAAGGCCCTCTGCCTGATTTCCCGAAACATCACTTCTCACAGTATGGAAACTGCCAGAAGGCCCTCATAGCTGAACCTCAGTGTCCAGGCTGAATGATGGGGGTGGAGAGGCCCTGTATACAATTTAGTGGTTGAGCACATGTTGAGCACATGTTATGCATGAAGGCTGTCCCAAGTAGGGTTGCCACCTTTGTTCTGGCAAAATGCACAAAGCAGGAGAGTATGGCTGCTGTGGAAGCACCTTTAAAGGTATTTTGCTTTCTGAAATACCAACAAAAAAATAATATGTCACTCAAAAGCAAAATAGGAAAGTTAAAAGAGAACGGGGAGGGGAGGGGAGAGAGTGCAATATACCGTATTTTTCGCTCTATAAGACACACCGGACCACAAGACGCACCTAGTTTTGGGAGGAGGAAAACAAGAAAAAAAATATTTTGAATCTCAGAAGCCAGAACAGCAAAAGGGATCGCTGTGCAGTGAAAGCAGTAACCCCTCTTACTGTTCTGGCTTCTGGGATAGATGTGCAGCCTGCATTCGCTCCATAAGACGCACACACATTTCCCCTTACTTTTTAGGAGGGAAAAAGTGAGTCTTATAGAGCAAAAAATACAGTATGTTTCCACAATTGAGATTAAAAAATGAAAGTATAAAAAGGAGGAAAGCAAACTACAATAGAAATTATTATTATTTGTATATGCTTTTGCAACCCCCCCCACATGATTAATGGCTTAAAAAAACAGCTGGATAAAAGAGTGATCCACTAAAGTGGCCAATTGGGCAAGTGAGGTCATTTTCTGCTGAGTATGGTGAATGCTAGAGCTTATCATGAAAGCTGAGTGAATGCAGATGAGCTGGTATGCTGGGAGAGACTGCAACTAAATATGACACAGGAAGAGAGGATTAAATCTATTGGGAAACAGGGAAACATTGAGACATCTGCATCAGAAGAGACGTAAGGGAAAGTAGCTATCGCCAGCCAGTCCCCGAAACATTTAACTTCATTTGGTTCATTTTCACTCAACCATTATTTTCAAGTATTGACATTTTTTTAAGTGCTGTGTGTCATGAATATAGCATGCAAGCATTTATGTGCCTAGAAGAGAAATATGATTATTTTGCAACAGTATTTCATTTGTTTCCACAGAGGTAAACAGGAAATAGACATGATTCAAGCAGAATAAAAATGCTGCTCAGTACACAGGCCAGATAAACTCTCACACAGATTATTTATTAGTGGGGTGAATTTTGGTAGTGAAATCTTCCAGTTCAATATTACAGCAACCTCTTAAATAAAGCATTTGTGGGCTTTTAGCCAGTTAAAATGCTAAATCTTGACCTGCTGTGGCCAACAATAAAACTGAAGTAATTTAAAATGTTAGCTGTTTAAAAGCATTTGGAAAGTGAGTGAACACACTGAGGGCAGGAGGGCCCTGGGTTCTACAGCTTTTATGTTCCCCACACATTTTTGTGCCCTGGAAAAGCAGGATTCAAAACATGAGCAGAACCTCCACAAGCCCCAGAGGCTCCTCACTTCAGAAAAGGTAACCCTCAAACTCATGGAGAAGGATGAAAATGCTGAAGGGGAGGAGTTAGCGTGTTTTTCCTCAACGCCCCTCTTCACATGCTAAGATGTGTTCATTAGCATGTAAAGGGGTAGACTGCACATCGTGAAATATTTAGCGGATTAAACAGTATATACACTTTGGGACAAGTCACACTGTCCTTGCTGAGGCAACATATGCAGAACTGAGTTCTTCATTTCGAGAACAACTCTTGAATTTTTATTTTATTTTAACAAAGTAATAATAATAAATAATAACAAATAAAAATGTGCACCCCACCCCTAAGACAATTCCATTATAACTATCCAACCTCCCAGAATTTCAACACCTCTTGCGATATCCATATCTCCTCAAAATCATTTCTCCTGCATATTCCCTGTCTTACCTTAATGGCACGTTAATTTATCATTAATAGCTATATCCCACACCTCTTTATACCATTCTTCTATTTTATATTCCCCTTGCCTCTTCCACTTCCTAGCTATAACAACTTGTGCAGCTGTCAATAAATTTGTGAACAAGTCCTTCATAGCCTGCGAACCTTCTACCCCATGGTAAATTGATAGCAATGCTACCTCTAGACTTTTGGAGAGCTTTAACCCAGTGATTTCTGTTATCTCCCTTTGCCAAATAAATAATAATAATTGTACATATTTACACCCCAATTAACTTTTCCATTATTCTTATGACTTTTACATTTCCATCTTATCTAATTACATTGGCCAGAGTTTCAATGAGCAATACAAATAAAACTGGGGAAAGGGGGCATCCTTGTCTTGTACCTTGGGCTGGTGTTATTTGTTCTGTTATACCATTGTTCACTACAACATATGCCTTGTTCCTCAAGTATGATTGATTTATTAATCCCTTAAATCGTTCTCCAAATCCTAAGCTTTCCATAATCATTTTCAACACCATCCATTCTACACAGTCAAAAGCCTTAATATTCAATGCTACTATGCCCTCTTTCAAGATATTTCTTCTTCTTACGTAAATCTTTTTTATTCAACACTCTTCCTATTAAACTAGTGATCTGTTTTCCTACTACAAAGCTACATTGGTTTTTACTTATATATCTATACATAAAAATATTCATCCTTTTTGCAATTATTGTGGTCAATATTTTAGCATCATGATTTATTAGGGAAATTGGCCTATACGACTCTGGGTTCTTCAAATCTTTTCCTGGTTTTGGAATTAAGATCATTATTTATTGTTCCCACAATGGAGGGATCCTCTCACCCTCTTTTACTGAATTATATAATACTTTTAATTTTGGAACCAATATTTAAAAAGTATCTTATAATATTCTGTTCCCAATCCATCTGCTTTTAGTTTCCCTATAACTACCTCTATTTCTTTTTTTTTTAAGTTGGTTATTCCATCCTTACTTTCTGGCTTTATCTTCCAATGTGTCTTTATATACTCTTTCATCTTCCCCATAGAATTGTTACCTGCTAAATATAACTCTTGGTAAAACTCCTGAAATAATCTCAATTTATCTTTCATCGGATTGTGAATATTACCTGTTTTATCTTATATTAGGCTAATTGAATTCTTTACTTTTTTTTTACTGTACAGCTCTAGCCAGCAATTTGGAATTTTTATTACTATGTTCAAAAAAATCTTTTTAAGAATATCAAATCTCTCTGCAAATCTCTCTGCAATTTTTCCATATCTTTATTTTCTCCTTCCTTTTTACCTGTAATTGTGCATAACTTCTTTTATCTTTATCATTAATATATTTATTTTCCAGTGTCCTAATTTCTTCCTCTAACTTTTTCATCTCTTCTTCTTCTTGTTTCAGTTTATTGGATTCCCTAATACCAATTCCTCTCATCACTGCTTTCATTGTATACCATATTATTGAGTACTTTGTTCTTTCTCATTAAACTTCCATATGTCTAATAATTCTTCCCCTATCTTATTTACTGTTTGATTTACTTATTTACTGTTTTATTTATTGAAGATCCTCATATCTAACCACCACCTTCTGGCTTCCTTATAATCTCTCTTTATTTTTAATACTATTTTTAATACTATGTTAACCAATGCGTGATCAGTTACCTTTATTATTCCAATTTCCATATTTGTTATTTTAGATATTAAGTTGTTTTTTTAAAATGAAGATATAATCAATCCTTGAATAGGTGTAATGCATTGGTGAGAAGAAGAAAATCTTCTCGCCCCCCCCCCCATTACTGTCCATACATCTTTCATATATTTTCTTTTCATAATTTTAGCTGATATCCAGTAATGCTATTACATTTTTCCTCTGGGGGTAGGATTTGACTTATCCATTTGTTTATAACCATATTTAAATATCCTGCCATAATCATATATCCCTTTTGAATGTCCTCCATTTCCTTAAATACTTTATCAAAAAAATCCACCTGATTTTCATTAGAAGCATAAATATTAATCATAGTGTGTTCTTCCCTTGCCATTTGCCCCTGGATTATAACGTATCTTCCCTTAGTATCTTTCTTTATCTTCAATATACTAAACCCACATCTCTTTGAAATTATAGTTGCTATCCCTCTTGATTTTGAAGTACCATACGCTACCATACTACCCTGAACATGCCCAAACTCGGAAGCTAAGCAGGGTCAGTCCTGGCCAGGTTAGTATTCGGATGGGGGACTCTTGAATTTTAATGCTGTTGTTTGATAATGAAGACAACCACTCTAGTTTTAACCTTGAAAATGCCCAGAGCAGCTCCTTCAAATGTTCCTGGATGAATAAATTGGTAAGTGGCTACTTCCTTAAGCACTTCATATTCTTTGGAAACCAATTATTTTTTACTTCAGGAGGTATGGAACCTCAAGAGCTCTTTACATCTCTTACTTGAATAATGTATTTGATAATGTCACTTCACTTTAAATTTATTCCTTTTTTTTAAAGGGGGCTGGCAGTGGAAATTGACATTCATTTGTGAAGTCACGATATTTGATGAGACATGAAAGCTTCTCGCCATTTTTAGTTCTTAACAATATCTTTATTAAATACAGCATATTTCCTTTAGAGAGAGTGTCAGGCATTCAGCCTTGAGTGGGCAAGGGATGCTTGAATCTGACTAGGTAAACTACATAGGGCGTTAAGAGGAGGAAGGCGGATTTTGAATGGGGAAATGAAAAGGAAAGGGATTGAGCAGCTCTTCTGTGTTATGTCTCCACTTGAAACTTTATAAGAATGTTTAGAAAAAAATGTCAGAGGAAAGACGCACATAACTGAATGCCACATCTGTAGGGGCAGTACTACCATTAGGCAGAATGAGGCAGTCATTTTAGACAAGCAGATGCTGGAGGGCCAGGAGGAGTGATGCGGTGTTGAAGGGGAGAACTGGCTGTGCTACATGGTCTACCCTGTTCCTCCTGAGCTAGCCTACTTGCCCTCAGGTATTTTGTTCTGTTGCTGGTATTGAAACAATATTCAATGACCAGTCTCATTGGCTTTTGTACATTGAATGGGGGGGAAGGGCTTCATCTTTACCATAGGCTGATTCATTATATCCGATTTGGACAGCATTGGGACAGGCACTGAGAATCAACATAAAAGGACACACAATTGGTCTTCCCTTTTGATACTGGCTGAGTAGGGTAACTGGCACTTCTGCTCAAGTCAGATACTGGGAGTCCTCACGTTTCTCAGCACAACGTGGGCATTTGTGGTATACTCACCACTCTGGCACAGATTTGTTATTAGGGCTGATCCTACTATTTCTCAAAGCAAAGTGAACAAATTTGGGCAGGGGTATTAAATGGCAGCTATACCATTTTTCATCCATCTACTGTTGTAGGCGAGCCACCCGGGGTTTCCTACATAAGATACTAAAATGTCTTCTGGGGCCATTGTTGCGTGTTGTTTTCATGTCCAAGTTAACTGCTAGTTGTGTACCATATTATCCTTAAGGAAACGAAGATAGCAAAGCATATTCCAGTCTCGCTTTGTCTGCTCATTCTTGTAAACACTGGACACCATTTACTAAATAGATGAGTAAATTACAGTTGTACTGAAGAGAGCGTATGCTTCTCAGTTGTAGGAAGATTCGTTATGAAATTTCTTGTTTCTGTGATACAAATGAGTCTCTGGCTAGTATTTGCCACTTTGAGGTAGATGTAAGGAGAGGCATTTAAAGAAAAAAGAATGAGAATGATTTACCATAGAATCCATTTGCTCCTAGAAAAACTGTTAAGTTGTGGAAGCAGAAGACACAACTGAAATTTAAACTTTAAAAATGCTTGCGCCCTGCTTGTGTGTGTGGTTTTTAATCTTTGATTCTTTCTGTCTTTGGCACCTGTCCATCAAAATTAACCTCAATACTAAAAACATCATGACTCTCCCAATAATCCAACGGGAGTAATAAATGTGAGTCAACAGTGCACAGAATGGTTCTTTTTTTAAAAACTTCCTTAATCTACACAGCTATTAAGCAGAAGATCTGCTTCAGGCCACAATCTGCTTAAATTCTTTATAATGAGAGTGGAGGGGGAGAATCTTCCTGGGAATGATGGCCTGGTTTTCCGTGTCATTTCTCAGTCGGGGTGCATACAGGATGGCAACCAGTGACTCACAGAAAGCTGCTTTATACTGAGGCAGACCATTGGTTTCAGATGGGGGGCCCTTTCTCAGCCCTACCTGAAGAGGTCACAGATTTAACCTGGGACCTTCTGTGTGGAAAGCTGATGATCTACCACTGATCACACTCTACTCATTGTCAGATTGGACTAGTTGGGGAAGATGTGTGACTGTTGAAGCTAAGTTTGGGTGGACCCAATCAGCATCTGAATGGGCGAACACTGTAAGCATGTAAGGCACTTTTCAGAAATGAGTCCCATTGTGTTCAACAGGGTTTGTATAGGATTGCAGTCTTAGCTTATTTATTTTAAATATTCTCATACTCTACTTCAGTTATACCCACTTGCAGTGCTCCCCACCCCCCGGGAGTACACATACCCCTAAACATTTTGTGAATCTTTGTACTTTTGTCCATTTACTGTATTTATTTTTCCTGGTTTTTTTTAGAAAAAAACACTGCCTCCTTGACAATTTACAAAAAGAACAAAACAAATAAAATGTAACTACAAAATCACAACAAGCAAAATGTCACCAAAGCATGAAATCAGCCTAAAACAGTTGACAGGATAAAAATTGTATAAAACAAGCTCAGAAAAATAAAAAAATTATTTGTCTGGCACTAGAGGAACAGTAAGGTAAATGCCAGGGAAATTTCTTTGGGGAAATTGCTGGTGCCACCACTGAGAAGGCCCTGACTCTGATAGCTACCAGTCTGACCTCAGATGCCAAGCACATCCATGAATAAGAAGCCATCCACATAAGATCTTAGCACATCGGTAGGTACAGATGGAGACAGGTGGCCCTTCAGCTATCCTGTTTCTAAGCCATAAAGGCCTCTCAATTATTGTTGTGAAGGTGGGGGGATGATTAACAAAACCAATCCTCCTGACAAACTGGGAATATCCCCATACTCACGCAGTTTAGGATATTCCACACCTTTCTTCAGCAGAGTTTCCTTTTTCTTTGAGAAAAATAAGTGGCTCACGTAAATGTAAACAAGCTTGAATAAAAAAACCCTAACAAATTATCATAGTGAGAGAAACTAAATACAACACCACGAGGCAAGTCTGAGGCAAGAAAACAAGAAGAAGCAGTTGATCCCCCTTAACTGAACATAACTAGTGGAACACACACCGAAGGGAGGGGCTGATTCCAGAGCAAAACACACGAGCCGTGCCCACCAGATACCAAGCAATTTACTATTCAAATTAGGCCCCAGTGTTTTTCTTACACTTAGCACATCAGTAGGTACAGGTGAAGACAGGTGGACCTTCAGCTATTCTGTTTCTAAGCCATGAAGGCCTTTCAATGTCACAACCAAAGATTTGCAGATGTGACTATAGTTCTACAAGAAGCAAACCATTGATTTTAGATGATGCACATATATGTGGCAAATGGTATGTTAGAAAAGACATTCTCCAATTCTTACACAGGAGCCAATTCGTCTTGTAACATGGTGTTTTGCCATAGGGAGTTTATATAAGTACTGCTAATAAAAAATAAGTTAACATATTTAAAAATCTAACTCATTAATCAATAGCTCCTTTTCAACTCATTGAAATGTTATAAATTAATTAATCTAACCAATTAATCAACTAAAGTCTACAGCCCCAGCTCTTACATGTGATGATCTAGAAACTCTCAGGCTTGAAGGTAAACACGAATGAGACTCCAGCACTATACAATTTAGTGCAGTCTCTTATGACCTTATAGAGTGGGGTGGACCACACCCTTATCTCTACAGGCCAACTTTGAGAGGTGGGTGGGACCACCTACTTGTCAATCATCTAGTATAATGAAGTCAGGTGATTGTCTGGTGGGTGGTTCCATCCAGCTGTGGTGTGGGGATATAGTGACCCAAGTAGGATTGAGCTCCCTGCCCCTCAGTGGATTGGGGGTGGGGAGCAACCCTGCTTTCTGCCAGTAAGCCAAACAGGATTCAATCTACTGCTCATCAGCTAATGGGTGATATACTCAATCCTACAGAAAATTACAGAAGCACTGATACCTAAACCTGTGTGTTTA
This sequence comes from Podarcis gaigeae, assembly GCF_964106915.1. Classification (NCBI taxonomy): domain Eukaryota; kingdom Metazoa; phylum Chordata; class Lepidosauria; order Squamata; family Lacertidae; genus Podarcis; species Podarcis gaigeae. The sequence goes on along the minus strand of NC_139677.1, from coordinate 42,563,432 downwards.
TAGAAGTGAGGCTGAAGGAACTCAGTATTCCTGACATTGTGGTGACACAACATTTATTGGAACCATACGGAGACAGAGAGTGGAAGAATAAGAGATTTCAGAAAAGAAGGAACTTAAAATAAGCCTCATCACAACTGAAGATAGAAAATGGATGACTACATAGACATGAGGTATTATGTACCGAGTTGAATAGGATCCAAAAGGCAGCAGTCTGATTGGTCCACAGGAGCCACCCAATCCAGCTCCAGGTGGAAGGGAATCCACAACCTGATTGGCCTACAGGAGAATCCCGGAATTAGCCAATCACGTGGGGCCCATTGTGTAAATAATGTGTAAATAATGTATATAAGGGGAACTTTCATTCCTCCTCACCACTATGAGCTGAATAAAGAGCATGAAATCCACTCTTGACTCTGAGTATATTTCATGAATAAGAAGGCATTAATTGCTGCTCATATTGAAGAAAATATTGACCACGAGGAAAAGTCAGTAAAGAACTTAAAGTTATGCTGTTTAAAAGTGATGATGCAACTGTTAATCCAGTATTGTCTAGCACCATTCATTTGGATCTGAAACAGGTCCATTTGGAGGAGATGTGGTTGCAGATCCAGAGAGAATGTGTGCAGCAGAAGTTGCAAATCCAGTGAGAGCAAAGAGAGAGAAGGGGAAAGGAAAGAGGGGGAGTTGTAGCTGGAGGAAGAGTTTATACTGATGGAAGCCCAACAGCATGAAGAGCAACAACAGCTTGAGGAAAGATAGTAACAATGGGAGGAAGAGCATCTGAATAAGGAGAAGGAAATTATTCTACATATACCAGTTGATTATTTTTAAAGAAAACCTGGCCCATTGTCTGTCTTTTAATGAAGAACAAAGAACCAGAGAGGTTTAAAATACAACAGAGGAGCATAAATATTTCTAAAAGGATTTATTTTTTTTTTAAAAAAAGGCTTTCCCATAACACATCATCTGCTCTCTAAGCTTGGGCTATTATCTCGTTCTCAAAATTTATGGCTCAAATAACAACCACATTTTCTTTCTTTCAAGTTTCCATGCAGGTTCTCAAATAGTTGGCTATCAATCTAAATCATGCAATGCTTTCATGTAGCAGTCTAAGCTGTGGCATAGCAAGATACCAGGATTAGGTACTAACATGACCAATGCTTTCCCCTCCGAGTTGAAGAAAGCAAGGCGCATTCACATACAAGAAGTATGGGTGCAATTTCTTAGATGTTGTCAAAATTGCTTTAGACAGTTGCAAATGTTGTTCTTGCTCCTTTTGCCTATGAAGCTTTTGGGAAATTGTTGAGGCCCCCAGAGCTGTCCAGCTATGTCCAGCTGCATTATATTCAAAATGCCATCTGTGTTTTGTTTTCTATTTAGAGGTCTGAACCAAGGTGTTGTTTTTTTTTTTAAGATAAAAAGTTATCAGCTCACTACTACACATACAAGGCCAGTTCAGGCATTCAGCCCTCATGCAATTCCTATCACATGAGGAGGAACAACAGGGCTTTGCCCCCCTCATTTCCGCTTCACCAACCCTGCAGCCCCTCCAAATGTTGGGGGCTGAACTTTTGCAGTGGGAAAGATTTTCTGTTCATGTAGGCTCCTTACATGCTTTAAGACCTTGATCGTCCACTGTTCCTGTTAAGCTGTGGGTGAACATATCAGATGATACAGCAATTCTTCAAACAGCTCTTGTTTATTCACAGGCCAGAACAGAACTGAACTGAAGGGTTCAGCCAGCCTGCTTATTTAGAGCTCCACTACAATGCAACAGTAACCACTTTCTGTAGCTATCCAATCACTGAACGTCACTTTCAATCCCTTATTTGCATATGTGGACCTGAGTGAAAACTATCTACAGTATCCCCCTGCTGGCCCAGGGTGAAAACTTGAGTACATAACATTTCCTAAGTAACACAGCAAGCCTACTGTCATATTTTGGGTCCATGTCAGGTCAAAGTGAAGTGGCAAGCGAGAGGACGACCTTGGACAACTCCAAAGAGGCCCTGCTGGCTAAAGCATCATCTGCCCAAGGCAGTTACAGGAAGATGTCTGCAAATACCATAACTAGAACCATCTGAAGCCTTGCAAAGGCTGACAAGACCTGGTGTGTGGTAGGTTCTGCTTCCCCAGAGAAGCTCGCTATGGAAAGGTTGCATACCAATAAAATTCAGTGTGCATGTATGGTGCTCTAACATGTTGACAAGCTCTGAATCAGTCTCCACCATTCCCTTGCAGATGTTAAGAGTGTTTATAAACATTCCATGGCATAATAGCTATTCAGCAGCAAGGGCAGAGAGGTGACTTGCAAGTGACAGGAAGCCTATCAAAATAATACTATAATTACAGAGGATATGCTGAATATATTATCCCCCCCTCCATTTTGATGGGCTACAATGTAGATAATTCCAGAAACTGCTCTTTTTCCCTGTGGCATTTCATAGAATGCAAAAGGTATAATTTTTCCTTCATTAAAAAGGAAGATGTGGAAGGGAAGGTTATTAGAAATGGTCCTGATGAATTTGGCATTCATATCTCATGGGGAATTAATGACCAGCTGGAGTTAATGTCTCTTGGCTTTGCCTCAACACTCCCAGTCAGACTTAATCCATAAGATAGACACTGGGCTTTATTACTTAATTAGAACACAAGCAACTAAGCAAATAGATCCAAAGGTTTGATTTGCAACAACAAAAGCATAGAAATAGAGGATTAAAATAGAAATAAAGTGTCTGAGGCCATTATCACTGAGGCTGAGTACTGCCAAATGTCTAGGGCTAAAAGCTTCATGGGCCAAGGACCTCCCAGAAATCCAAACCTGGGTGGCAGAAATGGTAAATTTGGGTTCTGATGAGCAGATGGCTTATAAAAGCAGACAGGCATTACAAACATTTGAAAATTTCTGGAATCCATGTTTAAATGTGGTGGCTAAACACTTGGCTGCTGGCATACCTGCTCAGTCACCACAACTTTCCCCTCTCCTTTTCCCTAGTGCAGGTGTGTATATGCATCTCCTCTGTTTTAAAATAAACTAAAAAATTGCACCAGTGATAATGCCAATTTAATTGTATTATAAGAAGCAACAGTTGTTGTAGATGAATGGCATGGTTCCAAAGATATTGTAAGTTGACTTGTTATTTTCTGGAAGTAGAGTGGTTATACAAACATGTTCATGTAACCCTATACAGTGCTCTCTTCTTTTTTACATCCAGTGTTGACTAAACAATTAAACTTGCAGCAAATGTTAGCGGAGACAGTGCTAAGCTAGATAGGACAATAGTCTTATTTTAATATAAAGCAGCTTCCTCTGTTCCTATGATAACTTCGAAACAGAAGGATTTTCCTGTTCTGATGAATGATGCCTGGGTCCTCTGCAGCAAAAGAACAACAGCCACACCGATTATTGCATCAAGTATTATTGTGTAGGAAGCCCTTGAAATATGGTCTCTTCACAACTGTGTAGAGAGAAAGACCCTTAGAAACTGAGATCAAGGGGTGTCTTTCTTTCTCTTTAGATATTACTAAAAAGCTACCATGCATTGAAACTACAATTACAGGCATGAAACTATTGCTTTGTTCTTTATTTTTTAATTTGGGGGGATGGGGAATGTGACCGCAGCTGAAATTCAGAAAGCTTGTAAAAGTATTGCCACACACACAAAACCAGGCATTCTCTGTATTTACCATTGCTCTCTCTTTTGGGACAACACACACACCATTAACGGCTAATCAACTCAAGGCTCTGAAATCCCTAAACAGTCCTTTCAATTTCCCAAAATGTAGCCTAGGATATGTATTATTTTTTTTATCCCATCCTGGCTAATGGTAACAAGCTCCCAAGGGTGACCAGGTGCAGCAGAGATGATTGTACATTATGTTCAGCAGTCATGCGTAGTTCATAGTTTTAAACAACCACAACACTCACAAAGCCCTACAGAGTTACAAATGGACCTGCTTTTCAGCATGTCATGTTATAGGGACCTTGCCTGTCAATTAAAGGAGGTGTGAGAATGAAAGCCAAAAGAAAAAGAAAAAAGAAAAGAAGGTGGAGTTGATTTTTTTCTAAATCTATACATGCAGCAGACAAAGTTTAAAGGACGTAGCAAACTAAATGCTACTCAGAGTGGACTCGTTTCACTTTGAGTATGATTAGTATTGGATGCAACTCTAAGAATGCACTACTATGAATGGCTACTCAAATGTAGGTCCCACTGAGTTCAGTGGGGCTTGCTCCCTACTAAGTGTCTATAGGATTGTAAGGTAAAAGGTAAAGGACCCCTGGATGGTTAAGTCCAGTCAAAGGCGACTATGGGGTTGTGGCGCTCATCTTACTTTCAGGCCAAGGGAGCCGGTGTTTGTCCACAGACAGCTTTCCGGGTCATGTGGCCAGCATGACTAAACCGCTTCTGGCACAACGGAACACCGTGATGGAAGCCAGAGCACACAGAAACGCTCTTTACCTTCTTGCCACAGTGGTACCTATTTATCTACTTACACCATAGCTGTCAACTTTTCCCTTATTTTGCGAGGAATCCTATTCGGAATAAGGGAATTTCCCTTAAAAAAGGGGAAAAGTTGACAGCTATGACTTACACTGGTGTGCTTTCGAACTGCTAGGTTGTCAGGAGCAACTGGAGCTCACCCCATCGTGCAGATTCAAACCGCCGACCTTCTGATCGGCAAGCCCAAGAGGCTCAGTGGTTTAGACCACAGTGCCACCCACATCCTGGTTATAGGATTGTACCCTAAATGAACAAAATGTTATACAGATCTAGCTGGAGGACAGGTCAAGGCCAAATATTCGGACGTAAATAGAGATACTAGGAATAACTACTAGCAATGATAAAATATATAATTGTACACAGAACACTGAAAACCAAATTATAAAGAGGGACACAGTTTAACAGTTCTTTCAAACCTAATACTTTACACCACGGAAAGAATATAGTTGATCCAGTATAGGCAGAGGAATGTGATGCAGAAAGACCACAGAAATCCACTCATTACTTTGTCAAGGAAGTGTGAAAATGGCAGCTCCTTGTTGGATTTCTCCCCTCCTATTCAACAATATTGTAGTTCAACTTAACCCATGTTTTGATATAATTACTGAGGGGCTGCCCTGTGGGAGGGACACACTAAATCAGGGTGGTCCAACTTTTCATACCAAGTGGGCTGCAAGAGTACTTAGAAAATGGAAGCTGCAGGCCACACACTGCCTTGTCATGCACAGAACGGGGGAGCACAAAGCCGGATAAGCAAGGTGCTGGGCTTTGGGAAAGAGGTGTGGGGCTCCAGCAGTGTCCTACAGCCCTCCCACCTCCTTCCCAAACCTGGGAAAATGCTTACTTGGCTTTGGAAAAGAGGAGCCCTCTCTACTCCTTCTCAAATCCCAGCACCTCACTTTGAGAAGGTACATTGTAAGCTGGCTTGAGCACGGGTTTTGACTATGGAAAGGCAGTATACAAATAACATTATGTATGTATGTATTTGCAAGCCAAAAGCTTTAAGTGAATGTTTGCAAGAGATAGCCTTGTGATTGATTACAAGCATTACACTGAGAGAAGGATGCAATTCAAGCATTAACCGATTTCTAAGGAGGACAAAAGTTAGCACACACTTTGAGCATTGCAAAAAGTTCATATTAGGACATTCATATTGACAGATGAAAATGTACACACAGAACACCTGTCTCAGATGTTCAGAATTAAAGCTGGATTAGGGAATCAGGCTTTTCAACTTTTATAGCAATAGATTTACTCAAAGGAGTAAGCTCAACCCCAGTTTGAATGCCTTGGGGAATACTACTAGGGGAGTGTGTGTATGTTTTGGGAACCTTTACTGTACTATTATTTGCCTTAGTAGGACTTGAATTACTCCAGCTAACCTCGATATAATTAAACAAACAGGAGAGGACAGTCCTATTTCTGTGAAGATCCTGTCTTATTTTGTTTCAGTCTGCTCCCTATTAAAGCTCAAACATTTAACTTGAATTACGCATGGTTCAGAAAGTATTTATGAAATAATGGGAAGGGCAATTCCTGTCTTTCACTTCATTACTTCACAGGCATTGACTGTAAGCTTCCCTAAATATGCCACCTGGTGGCTAAAAAGCAGAACAGTTTCTTAATTACAGATAGGTAGCCGTGTTGGTCTGCCATAGTCAAAACAAAAAAAATTCCTTCCAGTAGCACCTTAAAGACCAACTAAGTTAGTTCTTGGTATGAGCTTTCGTGTGCATGCAGTGTGTATCTGAAGAAGTGTGTATGCACACGAAAGCTCATACCAAGAACTAACTTAGTTGGTCTTTAAGGTGCTACTGGAAGGAATTTTTTTTGTTTTGCAGTTTCTTAATATTAAGGTTGTTTCCAAACGGGGTGTATACTTGTAATGACCACTTTTGTAAAGTCCACACACTTTTCAGCCGCAATACATGATTATCATCATCAAATTGTTGTCAAGAGGACAACAATTTCCTTGTGTTTTCCTTGTGCTGCTGCTGCCTTAAGGAAAAACACAATTCAAAAACAGAAAACTATCTTCTTGTTGCTGTTATTAACAAAACTGTTGTGCAATCACTCTGCTGTGTGGACAAGAAAAAGCGCGATCAAGACAGGCTGAGTGCTCTGTTCATGGGTGTGATAGTCATTACACATTTGCAGTGTTATTCTGGAATCCCTCTTCTATCTGTTTTCCCCCCCTCCAAGGTTTTGCCCATTCTGAGGCACAGCGGAGAACCCTTTCAGAAGCTGTATGTGAGTTGTAAAACCACCCTCTCGCTGTCTCTCTCCTTGCCTGTGCCCTCAAAGGACAGGCATGCTGAGTCTGTTCTTGGACTGAAATTGTGGCATCAAACTGCGGAAACACCCCCCCTTGCACCGAACTATGGTAATCATACCCCTCAACCCCGCAGCAAGTAGAGGAGCACAGAAATTCAACAGTCAATCCCTCTTCCCAGGGAACGCTGGCAATTGTAGCTTCGGGAGGGAAAATTATAGCGATCTTCAAATAGGGTTGTCACATGGAAAATGGAGCAATCCTGTTTTCTCCTGCTCTGGAAGGTAGGACCCGAACCAATGGCTTCAAGTTACAAGAAAGGAGATTCTAACTAAACATCAGGAAGCACTTTCTGAGAGTAAGAGTTGTTCGACAGTGAAACGAACACCCTCGGAGGTTGTGGCTCTCCTTCCTTGGAGGTTTTTAAGCAGAGGTTGGATAGCCATCCGTCATGGATGCTTAATTGAGGTTCGTGTATTGCAAGGAGTTGGACTAGATGAGCCCTGGGGTACCTTTTCCTACTCTATTAATTATTTGGTGGGAAGCCATTACTGTTTAACGTGGTGCCATAGTATTTTAAAAGGAATGATGTTTATGTGGCCTAGAGCTAAACTCCGCTCTCCATATAACACTCCAAACCTGCCCCCTTTCCCCTATTCTTTATATATCTTTGACTACAAATGACTGTTAATAGTTTTGCTATAAGATTACAGAGCAGAACAATGAATGTCATGGCATACAAATGTGCACAGTGCATTTCGCATCAGCATTTTGAGTTCTACTCAACCTCCTTTGTACCTGCTTACTGATCTTCTGCAAGTTCTTTAACTGCAGTGTTCCTCAGTTTCCTTCCTTTTTCAAGCAGAAAGACTATTGCTTTTCCTTACAGAGCACTTTTGAATCAATATATATATGAGCTAGGTATTATTAATTAGCAGTGTAAGACTTGCAACTCAATGGCATACATTGATTTCTACAACACAACCCGAGGTAAAAGCACCTCCATCTTAAACACATTTACTTCAAGAAAAGTTATTTGATTTAATTGGGAAGATTTTAGCTTTTGGGCATGATCTACAATCTACCTGACACTCGGATTTAAGGCTTAACAGATTGAGTCCCAGAAAGGAAGTACAAAAGACCACCACTTCAAATTAAAATCATGGCTTTAGTATCCAACATGACCACTTTTGCAGACAGAACACTAATTGTCAGAGAGAGATGAGAAGCAGGATCGTTCTATTGACTCTGCTATAAGAAGAGCTCTATTAGACCCTTCTTCCTATGATGGTCAGCTGCCAGCACACCCCCCCCCCCCAATTCCATCAGGCTGCGGCAGAAGTAGAGAAGGGAAGCAAGACCACCCCATTGGCTCTGCTGAGACACCTGCTACATTTGACTCCTTCCCAAACTATTTCATTTTCAGCTGGCCATTCTAAAGACTACAATTTATCTTTCAAGAACTAGTGCCTGAGTTTGCTCCCCCCCCCCTTCCACAGCCCTGCAGGCAGGGTCTGTCTTGTTTTTATTGATCATATGATCAATATGGAACTGTTAGGTTGAAGAGCCTTAAAGGTAAAGGGACCCCTGACCATTAGGTCCAGTCGTGGCCGACTCTGGGGTTGCTGCACTCATCTCGCTTTATTGGCCGAGGGAGCCGGCATACAACTTCAGGGTCATGTGGCCAGCATGACTAAGCCACTTCTGGCAAACCAGAGCAGCGCATGGAAACGCTGTTTACCTTCCCGCCAGAGCGGTACCTATTTAGCTACTTGCACTTTGACATGCTTTTGAACTGCTAGGTTGGCAGGAGCAGGGAGTGAACAATGGGAGCTCACCCCGTTGTGGGGATTCGAACCGCCAACCTTCTGATCGGCAAGTCCTAGGCTCTGTGGTTTAACCCACAGCGCCACCCGCATCCCCCTGAAGAGCCTTAGACGGCAGTAATTAAGCACAACAGTTCTGGTGACATTGGTCTACTTTTAAAGACTGTCCCAGTCATTTCTGGCCTTTCTTGCCGGTACCATACTTCCATCAACTTTCCCAGCTTTCTTAACCAATCCCTATTCCTATTTTGTCACCATTTTCAAAAATTCAGATTGAGTTGCAGCAGAAGGAATGCTTAGTTGTCACCGCAAGCATACAATTACATATAATGTGTAGTCTGGCCCTTGAGACCCGCTGGGCTATGAACCAGCAAGACACTTATGTTCTTAAGCAACAGTGATGTCCAAGAACATATTAGCTGTGCCTTCCTCTTGCTTTGTAACTTTCAGGGGACCACAGAGGTTATGAGAAAAAGAAAAACAAACTATTGACATGTTGATATGGTCCATGTTAATGCCTGCCCCCCACACTTGGCTTGCACCCATTGAGTTTGTAAAGCAGTATGTTGATAATAGATGCAATGACACATGGGTGATCTAGAACTTGAACTCCATGGTCACTTGTGAGAATTGGGGTTCAGATCGCTCTTGAATTTTGGAAAAATTCAGAATGCAAAGAGGGAGATTACAATTCTGTGGCTGGTTAAGCAAAGTCAGGAAGAGTTTATCTTGTTGGAGCTGAGCAGGTCTGCTCAGAAGGCTGGTCTAGTCTCTAGGAGTTGCTGTCTGGTTGTATATTTATCCCATGAACCTCAGAGCAATTTGACTCTGGTTCTTGGCACCTTTTATTTGCAAACTACCACCTTCCACTAATGGTACCCTTTTTATTGTTTCACTGGAACTCTGAAATTCCATCCAGCTGGCTCCATCTCCATAAACTTAGGGCTGATTGGGGAGGGGAGTCAAGCTGGAATTTTTTTGTTATAGTTGAGACTGTGCAGCCTAATGGGAGCTGGCAGCTAAACAGCTAGCTACTGCTTCCATTGGAAATGTTGTTGCTCAGAATGGGAACTAATGATCTTGCATTTTATTTGGAGCCATTATCTCATATCCCCAAGGAAAAGGAGAAATGCCAACTCATTGAGCAGCTCCTGTTCTTTTGGCCTGCATGCATCGAGACAAATTCATGTGTAATAATCAGGATATCATTAACATCATCGGCTGCATGCAAACAAAACTATGGTGGGAGTCCTGCTTTGGGTATTGGGGTTTCCAATAGCAGGTTGAACTCCAGAAAGGTTTTGTCACTGCAGATGCTTTATGCAATTAGCCAAATACTATTCCCCCCCCCTCCATTTTGAAAATGTGCCTTCTGCTTGTATATGAGCATTTTCTGAAGCTGAAAACATGACAGTTGTGTTAATTATCAATCCTGTGTCACTAATAGAGCAGTAATCTAATGGCAAGATGCAGAGATGAAACTCCTTCATTACAATGCTACAGTGCATCAAAATGGAACAAGGATATAAAATGGGTAAAGCATATTTATGGATAAATGTTTGGATTCCCAGCTATGTGTCTAAGGGGAAACGTTGGTCTACTTTGAAAGACACAAAGAATAGTTCAGTGGTAGAGCATCTCCTTTGAATACAGAAGATCTGAGGCTCAATCCTTGACATTTTCATGTAGGGCTAGGAATGTCTGGAGAGCCATGGCCAGTCACTGTGACCAAGACTTGTTCCTTGGAGAAGCAAAGAAGGGGAACTTGAAGCCCAGTTCAGAGACTTGCCACACCAGATCATACATGTTTCCACTGGGAAGTTTTGTCCAAGAAATAGATGCCAGCACCAGCTATAAAATATGGAATTATTCGACTGAGCACATGTCTTGAGGCAAGACCTGAAAGGGCTCTCACGGAGCAGCAGATTGAGGGCTTTTATCCAACTCCCTGAAGCTGGTTAGCTGCTGAGCCTTGCTCACTGCCTTTGTTGTAAATACACGGCTGCATTTACAGCGCCCAAATGGAAGCGCAGGTGGGAAAAGGCCAAGAAGCAACAGAAATAACTGAACGATCCTTGCCGTTACACTTCCAACAAGTTATTTTTTGGTCCGGAACATATCTTGTGATTATCAAGGGGCAAGAAACAGGGGCAGCAGTTTGGCAGCTCTTGTCCTTTTTCACAGAGAACCAAAAAATGGAACTCTGAAAACCTTACAGACTAGCAAATAGAAGGAAATGTGGCAAAAATGTGCTACTTCAAGGCTGTGAGCAGAACATAAGTTGGTGTGATATATTTGTCATTTACCTCATGGTGATAATAATGATTCAGAGGACAGCAAGTCCCTCTCTTTGCTCACATACCGAGGGATGCAGCCTATATACTACCCTTCTGCTCATGATATAAAGAAACCTTTGCCAAACTGGAAGCCTCCAGCTGTTTTGGTCTACATTCGCCCCAGGCCCAGCTAGCACAGTTGTGCTGACTGGGACTGATGTGAGGTGCAGTCCAAAACAGCTGGAAGGCACTAGGTTGGCAAAAGCTTATCAATACTAATGCAGTGTGACATACGGGACACTTTCCAATTCCGGTTGCCACCAAGATTTCTTGGCATTGATATATCTAGAGTTCTCTGGAATGCTTCATGCAGACTTGTGGGAAATACACACATACGCACACAGTTTTCAACCCCAAGAAATTAAAACAAATAGAGCTGAAACTCATTCAGTGCTAGCAATTAAACCGTGCATTGTAATACGCCCCCCCCCTCCACCCAATACATTTCCTTGTAATTACTCCAAATTATCTGGGTAAGAAACAATGAAAACAGGCATGCTGAGGTCAGGAGCACAGTTTATTGTCTTACCCATTTGGTAAGGTGGAGGCTTGATGGGGTAAACATGCCATAACAACAAGGGAATGGGCATGGGGTTTTGCAGGAAAACAACACATTTGAGCAAGTGTTCCTGCCTTCTCTTGGAAAGCACAACAAGGCTCTCAAATCACATCTTGTATTTTAACAACCCACATTCCTTCCCAGTCTCCCCTTTTGCTTTATTAAGGGGGAGACGTTTCCAGACCAAGTGCCCTTCCTCAGCCACACTACCACATGAGAGGCTTTTTCGAAGGAGACTGGTGTAATACTACTTTGTTGATTTTTATGTTTTAAAACAATTGCATTTGGTGTAATTTTAAGGGGGAAAGAAAGAAAAATAAGAGGGCTTTTGAAAGAGCCAAGAGGGGCAGCTTAAAATCTGAGGTGCGTGTTAGGAATGGTACCAGCAAAGGCAACTTCTTGTACTTTTATAGATTCATGTGCTTAAGGGAAAATGGGAGACACCTGTACAAACAGCTAAGATTGGGGAAAAAGGCCATTATGAATGATGCAGAGTTGCATCATCATAGCTGTCATGTGGCTCAAGTGGAATATGGAACAAGTACATGGTGGCGATGTGGTCTAAACCACTGAGCCTAGGGCTTGCCGATTGGAAGGTCAGTGGTTCGAATCCCCGCGACAGGCTGAGCTCCCGTTGCTCGGTCCCTGCTCCTGCCAACCTAGCAGTTCGAAAGCATGTCAAAGTGCAAGTAGATAAATAGGTACCGCTCCGGCAGGAAGGTAAACAGCGTTTCCGTGCGCTGCTCTGGCTTTGTCAGAATTGGCTTAGTCATGCTGGCCACATGACCCAGAAAAACTGTCTGCGGACAAACGTTGGCCCCCTCAGCCAGTAAAGCGAAATGAGCGCTGCAACCCCAAAGTCGTTCACCACTGGACTTAACTGTCAGGGGTCCTTTACCTTTTACAAGGGGATAGAAGGCAGAGCCCTCCAGAAAGCTCTCCTGTATATTGCTTAGGTCTCTTGTACAACCAGGGTTTTAAATTGCATGGTGAGGCTTCACAAGTAGATGAAGTTCACAGCTTCAGATGTTGACCTCCCCAATTGTGGAGGGCTTTAAATTAGGTACTAACGATGTGCAGGAGGGGGTGGAACTTGCCACCAAGGCTCTTGCTTCTTCTCATGTTTGCTTACATGCAAGGAGACTGAATGCCCAAATAGGAGTTATGTGGCCAGAATAATATGAAACAGGCCTTGGTGAGAACTGCAGTGGTCTTCCACAGCTTTTATGAAGTCACATTTATAGGGACTAAGCGGTTTTGTATCACAGATGGGAGTATTTCTAGTACAACTGCTAGAGAGAAATTATCAGGAAAAAGTCCAGAATGCATGTGGATTATGTGCATCTGGACCATAGCCAATATGTTTGCTTATAAAATATTCTTGTCAGAAAATGTCTGACCAACCTGAAAGTGTGTGGTGGGAGCTGTGGAAGAGACTTTTTCCAGACAAAGGAACAAGTTCTCCTAGTGTTGCTTTCGGCTAAGCACTTGTGTGGCATGTGTTTTACGTTCTCTATTGTTCTGACATATACTCGAGTACATAATATTTTCAGTTCTGCAGCAGCATGTTCTTTGGAAAACAGTTAGACTTTCAAAACATACCACTTACAAATCATGTAAGCTGCCTTCAGATGTTGCCCAGCTGTTCCAGCATAGTCAATAAATTTTATCTGGAATTTTTAAAATTCTAATCTTGGTCACTGTGCTAAAATCTTGGAATGTTGTTTTGTGCTTCTCACCCCTTGCTTTGTTGTTGTTGCTAGAAATCGCACACTGTACTAATGTATAGTAGTAGATAGCTGTGACAAACAGCCCAATATAAAAAACATCAACAATGTGCATGGCCCAGTGTATTTTCCCCTGAGTGTTGCAACTCAACTGCTTCCTTCTGCCATAGTAAAATGCATCCTGCCAAGTTCTTTATGACCCACTGAGGACCATTACACATTGCAGAATAGCAGACCTGGATTTGCCAATGAGTGTACATTCAACAGGGAGCTACATCCAATCACAGATCTGTATTAAGCGTACTGGCATGATACATATTTAAATACATTTAGGTGCAGGTGTACACCTAAAATGTAACATGTGAAATCACAAATCTGAGCATCTATTGGATAAGGCTGTGTATTTGAACTGGTAGTTTTGTGAGGGGCTTTGGGTTTTTTAGAGCATTTCTTGCAAAAAATGATATTTTAATGGGCATTTATTGGAATATTTTATATCTGCTCCCATATTTCCTGGTTATCTGCTCTGAACCACTAGGTCAGAGTGGGCTATGAATTAAAATGAATGTGATACATAAATGAAAGCAATTTAGCGCTCTGCAGCTGTACCCCCCTTTTTATTATATGCATATAAATTAAGGAAGCCTTTCAGTTTTTACATTAAATAACACTTGAGTAATCAGCTTGTAGCAACTCTAGTCTATGAGTAAACTGAAGCTATCTAATGAATTTGGGAAGCAGTTAAAATTTGTAGCAGCTTATTATTATTATTATTATTATTATTATTCAATTTATATCCCATCCTTTATCTAAAGATCTCAGGGTGGTGGTGTACATTACAAAACATCTGTGATAAAAACAGAATAAAAACATAGTAAAAAGCATACTGATAAGACAGTCCAACAGTAAAATAATCCTAATAGTAGTAGTCCTCTGCACCACACTTTCACAGGCCATAGATTATTTAATAGCCATAGGCCTAGGTAAAGAGGCATGTTTTTGCCTGGTATCTAAAGACATGTAATTATGGTGCCAGGTGAGCCTCTCTAGTGAGAGCAGACCAAAATCAGGGAGCCACCACAGAAAAGGATGTATCGGCAGTCACTTAGTTAGACATATGTCTTTTTAGCCGTTTAAAGCTATTCTGATAGAAACTGGCCTTTTTTAGGCCTGGAAAATGTGCTTAGTTTTTAGAGATGTGGAATACCACAACAATGATGTGATACAAGCTTGCTTTGTACCTTATTTTCATAGATCTCACCTTCACAAAAGGAATATAGGAATATTGTGCCATAACCCTACACAGGAATGGTAGAGAAATTTCATATTTTAAAAGTGACTCTCCCTAAATCACACCTCTTAAAATATTAGCTGAAGGACCTATCATTCAACACCAAATGCACATATCTGGGGAAGGTGTAAATAAAAATGCCCTGTTTTTAATGCTTGACATTTTATTTTTTATATTTTGCTGGAAGCTGCCCAGAGGAGCTGGGGAAACCCAGCCAGATGGGCAGGGTAGTATTATTTATTATTATTATTTATTATTATTTATTAATTATTATTACTACAACATATAAAACACATAATGGAGTAATTCAAAAAAGTGTACTAGGCAAAAAATGCCTATGAAAATGAATATATTAAGAGAAATCTGCACTAAAATGCTGATGTGATAATGTTTTTTAAACCAACGGAGGCAGGAAATATAGTGAACTGAATTTAAGCTTGAAAAACTGAAATTGACAGATTCAAGCAGCCCTAACTCTGAACAGTGCTAAGTTTTAATAAATATACTGTTGCTGAATTGAGGTCCCAAAGCTTTCTGTATTTTTCCTTCTCGTGCACCATATGTTTTGTTCTGCTGTGCTGTTGAAGAACAATACTAAAAGCCTCCTGAGGTTAATTTTACACCTGTAAAACCTTCTGGATTAAAATCAAATTTCTGAAGGCAAGCAGCTCAGGCATCTGGCTTATAATGGCTGCATAGTGCATTTAAATCCCAGTGGCTTAACTTTCAATGGAAATCCTCCCCCTTCCTTCATTTTCTTTTTAGTATCACAGTTATCAAAAATTCCACTTTGCTTTTCATCCCAAAATCTTAAAGAGATTCCTCTGAGATAGGAAACATACAGATAGTGGTTTTGGTGCTGTTTTGGACTTCATTAACATCCTGGGCTTGGTTTTTGTGTGATCAGCTTCTTTGCTTCTTTTTGACAGTTTCAGAATAAAAGGCACATATTTGCTAAGAGATGTCCTGCTGTAACTACACTACAGAGCCTGGGCTGTTAGAGGAGCATAAAGCAGATTTAAGATTATCCACATGGGTTCTGTGGCCGATCCTGGGGATATACAAGATAGCTTGTTCTGTCTCTTAACACCTATGATGATTTACTAATCCCTGGCTCTGGTAGGAAGTCCATAATAATAAATTCAATATATGACTTATTGTGTCACTTTCAAGCCTTAAAGGCAGAAGTCAACTATTTCCTCCAGTGGTCCTTTTCTATGGGGAAAAACTGCTTTTAGTTCAATGTTTGGACCCGAGTCAGTTTTAATAGATTAAGACTTGATCGTGCTAGTTTGTTTTAAATTCAGATTTCTTTTTAAGCTATTCTTTTAGACACCATTTAGTAAATGTAGGGAATGTGCGTTGGCTGTGTGTGTACTCTATACTGTATAATGTGAATTTGTGTAATTCAGGGCAGCCTTTCACATTACTGAGTTAGTTCATGCCATTGATCATGCTATCAGGAAGTGCCTAACCTTCCAAGTCACTCTATTGACTCAGTTTTTCCATAAAGCTAAACCATCTCTCTCTCTCTCTCTCATTCTGAAAAATGAAATCAAGCTCATTGGGAAAATATCCAGAGCTTTAGAGAGGAGATGGGCCAGGTAGAAAGGTTTGGGGAGAGGGTTGGAAATCATTTGTTTTGACAGACAGGTCTAGCTTTAAGTCGCTCTGAATTATTTCCCAGTGCACTCCAATCACAGTGATTGGATGTTGAAGTAAACATGAGAGGGCCAAAACCAAACTGCAAATTTAACTTACTATTTAATCCCCTTATATGACTTCACTGCTAATGATTTAGCAGATTTGGGGGCAGACAACAGGGCTTTTTTTCAGCTGGAACTTGCCGGAACACAGCTCCGTCACCTCTCAGGTGGGCACCACTGCCATTATAAGAACAAGGGAGTTCATGGTGAATTCTGGCACCTCTTTTTCTAGAAAAATAGCACTGGCAGACAGTATTTCCCGCCCAGATAACTTCTTCCAGCTGCTCCAGGCTTCCTGCTCAGTTCTTCTCCAGGACCCCCCCCCCCCAATCTCCCTCTCTTTAGTCATCCTCTCATCTAATCTCTGGTCTGCTTCCCAACAGTAGTAGAATAGGTCTATTTATGTCTCAGCCAGCCTATCCTTCAATCTGATTTGACAGGCATAGTATTTCCCTGTCTTCATCAGACTACCTATTTTGTCCAATGAATGATCAAGAATTTCTGTCCAATAAGCCAGTCAAAAGTCTAATTCACTATTCTCAGGGTTAAACCTCACCATGTTTCCCCAGACCAGACTCAGGTACTTACTTAACAGCCAACTGTCAACCAGCAACAGATATTTAGCATTTTCAAATGTAACCCTTACATGACCCCACATGCACATACATCTAAACCAAAAACCTGTTCTACTAAACATATTTTAAAAAGTGATTTTTTCACAGCATAATATTTATATTGCATTTTGATGGTCAGCAAAATTGCCTAAAGACTCAGTTATATGGGCAGTATAAGTTGTGTAATAAATAAAAACTTTTTTAAAAGGATTAAATTGTAAACTTCTAATTTATGAACCAAAAAGCCAGCATCTCTCCTAGCACTATGTTGTTTCTGTCTGCCAATACATTTTTAAAATAGATTTTCAGTTGCCTTGGTTATAGCACAACTGGGAATGATTACTATCAGAGTGTGTTGCTTTTGTACAGTCTTACTATAGTAGAGCATGGGAATATAGCCGGTATATTCTTCTGCTCTCCAGCTGAGGCTGTTTTACTATCTTGAGTTTTTAAGATTGATGACAATTCTGTTATAGCAGTATTGTACATTTTCCAGTGATACCTAGCTCCCAAATACATATGTGTACACACACAAATGGTCTTATAGACTACTTTTTATAAATAAGTGGACTCAGGCACATCATTCAGAAATGGAAGGTGGGGACAGAAATTGTCCCCTATATTTTGGAGAGGACTAACCCAAACCCTTATCCTGCTCTGGGGAAAAAATAATTTTGTCATTTTGTTACTGGATAATACATTAGCACATTAAACAATGGGTTTACCAGGATATTGTTTTATATACATTATATGTCTCAATGTCCTTGTAACATCATAGCAAGCTGGAAATGTTTTGAGATTCCAGCTACGGATACTCCTGGTCAAATTCAAGGTAAAGGAAGTTTGGACAGAGCAATTGACGTTGAGTTTGGCAAATCTGGTAAGTGCTGCTGGGTTTTTCCAAGGGTTTCCAGAGCTTTAGAGGATGTCTGCAGGCTTTTTCAATGGTGTTCTCAATAGACATGATTTCACTTAAATGTAGAGCCCCAGAATGTAACCCCTATGTAAATGGAGAGTTGCCTGTACATCATTCTTGCATTGTATTAAATATCACATAAGGACCAATGATTGTATAATGTTGTCATAATGCATTTGAGACCAATTATTTTAATCTGAAAAGGGGAATTATGAAGGGCTTGGCTTCCTCAGTTTGGTATTTTGTGTCACTAGCTTTTAAACAGAAAACTCCAAACATAGTAAGTAGGCATCAACAACTTCTAGAACTGGTTGGGCAGGGACATGGCCATTGATCATAACTCAGATTCCCAGCCCTGCCATTCTGTTTTCAGGTAGAACATGAAGCTTGCAAATTGGGACAAAGAACTGTAAATATATAAAGGGCATTTTAATGGACACACTCTAAAAACCAGTTCTAGAGTCATGTGGCTGACCTCCAGTTATAGCTTCTCTGATGGAGACAAAGGGGCCTATCATGATTTGTAAGAGCCAGGAGAAAGATCCAGCCTCTAGGAATTTCAGATCTAGTGTCTGAAATAACTAAATAAAGAGAAGGGCTTCACAAGTGAATGCTATTGCAGCAAAATTAGTTGCACAGCTGAGGCTGTAAATGCAACTATGAGTTTAGGCCTCAAAGCAGCAAACTGAAATATAAACTTCTCCAAATAATCCAAAAAGATGGTACACATTCAAGTGAGCTGGTTTGCATAATATGATCAAATAAAACTACCAGGTGTTAAATGTAAACAACATAACAAAAAAAGAAAAAGATAGACAGAGACAGGTGATTGTAACTTGGAAAGCAATAGCTTGGAGCTATATTAGACAAAAAGGAAGAAAACCCATTTCTAGTTTATAATAAATATTCCAGAATATTTATGCAGAAATGTCAGACAAAACCTATTCTAAACGAGAACTGAAACCCACAATAAAAATGTTCTACTTTATCAAAAATATGTGCCTAGCTATCATCCTTACATCAAATTCAAATGTGAGGTGATGTCCTGAATCCCTGGCCTACCTGGCAGCAATTCAGTATGTCAAGTCCAAAGTCCTGGGTTCAA
Organism: Podarcis gaigeae; assembly: GCF_964106915.1. NCBI lineage: Eukaryota > Metazoa > Chordata > Lepidosauria > Squamata > Lacertidae > Podarcis > Podarcis gaigeae. The sequence continues at coordinate 42,544,575 of NC_139677.1, read as the reverse complement.
GCAAAGTCCAAAAGTCAGGAAACACAGTCTAGATGTCAATCCAAGTAGTCAAGTCTGAAGTCCAGCAGTCAGGATACAGTCCAGAGTCAAACCCAAAGCACAGTCCTGTAGACATCCAGGAGCATCCAAGCCAAGGCCCATCAACGTGGGCTGCTGAACAGACACAGCCCCTCAGCTTTGCTTCCCTTTTGTACTTTGCATGCTGATTGCAGCATCTGGGCTTGATGAGGCAGGTGACCCGCACCTGTTCCAAGCCTACTGCAGCTGAGGAATCATACACTTCCTCCCAGAGCTAGCAAGCTAAACTTGGCCAGCTAGTGAGCTATAGGCCCTTGCCTACCTCAGCCTCCTAGAGTGCCACTCCCACTCAGAGCCCACCGTGTTCAGGGAGAAAGGGGTTCCTCTGCTGGTTCTTGTGCACTGACCCCCATCCCCTCTGTCACCCTGTGAATACTTCTTTCCTCACCCCCTGCTTGCCCCAGTGTGTCGCCATCCCAGCTAGACCCCTTGCTGGGATCCTCTTCCTTCTCCCCGTCGTCCTGCCAGTTCATGGCTGCTGAAGCTAAAGGGTGGGGGGGAAAGATGCAAACCAGTTTTGGTACCAGGAAAAAGAAGTTAGCATTTTTTGGTCCTTTATTCAGTTGTGGATATCTGCTACCACACCCTCAGGCTCAACACTGTTTAGGCAGACCCTGTATCAACGGCATGATTTACTTTCTGATATTGTACAACATTTCACTATGTATTGAAAGTGCTCCCAAATTAAAATTATACCTCATATGAAAAATTTACACATCAGAAAGAAGGCTAACCACACTGGTATAGATGCACAAGGAATTAACCCACAGAGAACTTGTATTCCTTCAAAAACTCAAGAAAACATCCACTTTGTGCTCTTCCTTGGGCTTCCATTACAGTGGTACCTTGGTTCTCAAACTCAATCCGTTCTGGAAGTCCGTCTAAAACCAAAGCATTCCAAAACCAAGGTGCGCTTTCCCATATAAAGTAATGCAAAACAGATTAATCCATTCTAGACTTTTAAAAACAACCCCTAAAACAGCAATTTAACACGAATTTTACTATCTAACGAAGACCATTGATCCATAAAATGAAAGCAATAATCAGTGTACTGTACTATAAAATAAATAAGACAGTATTGTAGATGATAAGTTTTATTTTTTTAAAAAAAAAATTCTTAGCTACACTGATGATAGTCATTGCTTGTGTCAGATGGGGGGCTTTTACCCATTTCTGCAGTCACTCAATCAATCCATCAGTAGCTGAACTGGGTTCCACACAGTCACAAAAACAAATTAACTAAAAAAGCCTCAAAAACAAAAACACGAAATAAATAGCAAAAACAAAAGCGCCAAACCTAATCCATTCCAGAAGTCCGTTTGACTTCTGAAATGTTAAAAAACCAAGGCACAGCGTCTGGTGCAGGTGTCCTGGAAACAATAGCCAACAGCCACATCGGACGTTCAGCTTCTGAAACACATTTGAAAACCGCAACTTACTTCTGGGTTTTCGGCGTTTGAGAACCAAGGTACCACTGTATTCTACCTTGTAACCCATGTCCAATGTAACTAACACGCACACATCATTTGCAGGTAATCTGTCTTAGGAATAGCATTTCTCAGCAGAATACACTGTGCATTGAGAACGAGTTTCCTTAATGCCTGTCATCCTCTACAGCAGACAGAAGCATCACTGACACAAGATAGAAACAAAATTCTTACTCTGATTTACTAAATTTCATCTTGTTAAGAATACTAAAACTCTCCAGTTGACAGATACTGAAAATAAATTATTGTACCACATCTTGAAAAAAGTCCACTGTGACTGTAGCAGAGGCTACATCTAACACAGTTATGGCTGACAGATTAGAAAGTTGCTTTTATATTGTTATACTGCGACAGGGTTTCACAGGGAACATTTTGAGCTTCGTGACAGTGGAGGTGGTTTAGCTGACACTTTGCTTTGGACTCCAGATGAGGCCTTTTTATGGTCAAATCTCAGGCTGCGAATTGTGCTGTTTATAGCTGCAACACATGCTTTCCAGTCATATCCAGTTTCCTTCAGCTCAAAAGATGGGTAAGTCTCTTGCAGAAAGTCTAATAAAAAAAAGCAAGTTACAAATTATTGTTTATTCAAGTTTTATATTGCTTAGTAAGTATTGAGTTATACACTGTTCAGATTAGGCAAATTAAAGGCATCCTACTTTGAAGAGAGAATGCTACAGTACCCGTAACTGCTTCTGACAAGCAACTACTAAATCAGGAATCCTACAAATGAGCAGTAAATGCCTTTTGGAAAAGCCTCATCAACATGATTGCTCCTCTGGTGCTGTGGAGCCCTGGTATCCTAGGGAGCAGCGTGTGATGAAACAGGATGGAAGACGGTGGCACAGATTAGGGTGCATAATCGGACCTATCGTGTGGCAATAAGGGCAGAAAAGAAGTCCTATTTCACAGCCTCTAGTAATCATCCAGCAGAGCTCTTACAGACCATCTGGAATCTGGTCTCATGTGCTGGTGGGGACAGGCATTTGGAGGCCTCCTTTGACCATTTGGTCCATTATTTTGAGGATAAAGTCACTTGACAATGCAGCAATTTTGATGCTGCCATTATTGTAACAATTCCACCTTGATCACTGAAATCTCTTGATGGGGCACTTCTGGTGGGTTGGCCTGGGATTTGGTTGGCCTATGCTGTAAAGACCAAACCTTGAAAGTGGCAAGCCCTGCTGTGGAATGCCCAACAAGTAGAGGTTTGGCAGGAAGCTTCCCTGCCTCCTTTTAGACATATTCTGAAAGAGGTCTTGTTTAGACAGAGCTCCACAATCTGAATTTCTTTTTCACCAACCAGTATCTCCTGATGTTTTATTAATGTTTTAAATCTTATGGATACATTTGCTGATTTTATTATATTTTGTATACCACCCTGATATATCTTGTTAAAGAGCAGTTTATAAATATTTGAATAAATATTTCACAGCCTGACAGCTCAGTCCTATATAATGTTTGTTCGGAACCAAATTGCACTGAGTTCCATGGGGGTTACTCTCCCGTTAAATTGCCTTTAGGGATTGCAGTCTGCATCTCTCCTATTGGAACCATTACTGACCTCTAAGAGCATTTATTTTGTTGCAGTCCAGTGGATGTGTGCCACGGTCCAGGTTGCCATACACATTGCTTTTTATCAGGATATTCTCTGTGAACAGATGACGTATCAGGTAGCGTGCTGAAAGTTCTGGCCGAGTTTTTCCCTTGGCTGCAAAAATAACTGAAAAGGGCAACTGGACATTCCTTGATGGGTTTCCAAGGTGTGCTAGAGAGGAGGTATTTTTATTATTATTATGAAAAAGATTTCAAACCCTGTTCTTTAAGCAGAATGGCTCAAGAATGGTTGACAAATGTCAGCCCTAAGATTGTCAGCCTGAATGCAGGGACCATCTAAAAAGCTTAGAAATCTAACTATCCTGTTTTGTTCTAAGTGGAATGATTTCATGTTGGTTTTCAAAACTGATTAAAAATGAAGAGTTCTGTGTCTACAATGAGCAGATTCATCATAATTCTATATTTCTGAAATGCCTAAAGTAGATAACTAAAAAAAAACCATGTCTGCATGCTCAGTCTAAAAAATGAAGGAAGATTTATCAGTCAGACTGCTAAAAGTCTAATTTAACTTGTGAGCTACCCAGCTAGGTATAACCCACCAGCCACTACTATGCTCTGCAAGCTGCTGGATGACCACACCCCCATTCTTTCCCTCTTAGACAGACAAGGGGGGAAATGCAGGTTTTTAAATGCCTGGAGGACTGGTTTACAGTGTTTGCATACTGCATATGGCTTGCACAGTTCTGACATGGAAAATGAAGGTTCAGCAGCTTACCCATTGGCTCTAAAGAAGGCGGTTCACTGGAAGAAGGTGTGTTTTTATTATTATCCCCTGTTGAATTTTGAAGCTGGTTTGATATTGAACTGGTTTGAGAATTGATGTCACTCTCTTCCTCAATATCAATTAAATCTACACACATGGATGTGTCTGGAGCTTCAGGAGCTTTCTCTTTTCCCTCAGTGATCTAGGAAGCAATGTAGCAGGGAGGAATATTTCCATAACTAATGTAAAAATGCAGTAATAAACTTCTACAAATATCATAAGGAAGAAACTTAAATGAATTAAAGCAAGAACAATATTGTCTATTACTTTATTTCATAGTATTTTCAATTGAGTAAGCTATGTTATTTTTGCTCTTGGCAATAGCAGTTGAAGGAGTCCACTGACACAGTAGCAAAAGAGGTAGGCATTCTTCTGTAAATTCTCTATTCAATTTGAAACATTCGGAGCAATGGCCGTGAATCACTACTTCAGTAACTAGATATCTATAAATATTTTGTATCAATGAGCCTGAAACATCCTTAATACTTTCTGGGTTTCAGCGTTTATTATTAACTTCTGATTTCAAACTTAAAATAATTGCTTTCAGAGAAATGCAGTCTGAGCTAGGATGTGTTTATAGAGGCATCAACACAAAGAAAGAACTTACTGGACTTGTTTTGCTTTCATAACGTAAGCAGCGGATCATTGCATTCACATTTGTAATACAGGTTTTCCAGTCTTTCCCATGCTCACTTAGATCATAACTTGGGAAATAAGCAGCAAGAAATTCTGCATTCAAAAACACAATTATTATTTTTTAAAGCACACTTATGTTACTATGAAACACCGTGCTTCTGTTTTAAACAAACCATTGTATAATAATAATAATAATAATAATAATAATAATAATAATAATAATAATAATACCCCGTCCATCTGGCTGGGCTTCCCCAAGCCACTTTGGGTGGCTTCCAACAAAATACTAAAATACAGTAATCCGTCAAACATTAAAACCTTCCCTAAACAGGGCTGCCTTCAGATGTCTTCTAAAAGTCTGGTAGTAGTTGCCCTCTTTGACATCTGGTGGGAGGGAGTTCCACAGGGTGGGTGCCACTACCAAGAAGGCCCTCTGCCTGATTCCCTGTAACTTGGCTTCTCGCAGTGAAGAAACTGCCAGAAGGCCCTCAGCGCTGGATCTCAGTGTCCGGGTAGAACGATGGGGGTTGAGATGCTCCTTCAGGTATACTGGAACGAGGCCGTTTAGGGCTTTAAAGGTCCGCACCAACATTTGAATTGTGCTCGGAAACATACTGGGAGCCAATGTAGGTCTTTCAAGACTGGTGTTATGTGGTCTCGGTTGCCGCTCCCAGTCACCAGTCTAGCTGCCGCATTCTGGATTAGTTGTAGTTTCCGGGTCACCTTCAAAGGTAGCTCTACGTAGAGCGCATTGGAGTAGTCCAAGAGAAAGATAACCAGAGCATGCACCACTCTGGCGAGACAGTCTGCGGGCAGATAGGGACTCAGCCTGCGTACTAGGTGGAGCTGGTAAACAGCTGCCCTGGACACAGAATTGACCTGCGCCTCCATGGACAGCTGCGAATCCAAAATGACTCCCAGGCTGCACACCTAGACCTTCAGGGGCACAGTTACCCCATTTAGGACCAGGAAGTCCTCCACACCAGCCCGCCTCCTGTCCCCCAAAAACAGTACTTCTGTCTTGTCAGGATTTAACCTCAATCTGTTAGCTGCCATCCATCCTCCAACTGCTTCCAGACACTCACACAGGACCTTCACCACCTTCACTGGTTCTGATTTGAAAGAGAGGTAGAGCTGGGTATCATCCGCATATTGATGAACACCCAGTCCAAACCCCCTGATGATCTCTCCCAGCGGCTGCATGTAGATGTTGAAAAGCATGAGGGAGAAGACAGAACCCTGAGGCACCCCACAAGTGAGAGCCCATGAGAGTATCCATTTTGAGAGCTTGTGTAAATTGTGTAAATTGAAAAATTGAAGTACTGATTACCTGATTATAACCAGACAAAGGCGACTAGGTAGTAAAATATGTTAAGAATATTTCAGAAAGCAAAGAAAACCATATTTCATCTGAACTGAATTAAGTGCATGTATACCATGAGGCAAATTTGTTTGCTCCAGTCGCAATAGGAACTGCCATTTTTGTGTGTGAATGTATGAAAACATGCAGTTTTTTAAATACTTGCAAGTATAATCATAAAGGCAACATTAGGGAAAGAATGTCTACAGAGGAGGAAAAGTGCCCAATGAAGGTGGTGTTTAAACCTTCTCCTATTCACTGATTCTCCCCCTTTCCATGTCTCCTAGCCATATTTCTTTCTGTTGTTCTAGGCAGCTGGGGGGAAAAGGAGAAAACCACTTGAGAGAGAAGGAATTGGGGATGAGAACTGGCAGGGAAATGATTAAGCACTTTTCTTCTTGACTACTTCCTACCTACTGTTCTACTCTATCTAAATATTGGGAGAAAACATAAAACTGGAAATCCTGTCTGAGTCTTATTATGTAGTTCTGGCCTAAGGAACTGCCAAGGGTTGAAAATCTAACCCCTTCTCTTAAACCAGTGTGACATCAGACGGTGGTGAGCGTCCTGGAGGGGCGCCGCTCACAGCGATGTCACCCCCCTCAGGGGTGACACCCAGGGCGGACTGCCCCCACCTTGCTCCGCTACTGCGTGACATACCTCTGATTGCGGCGACCTTGTTTGGGTCTAGTGTCCTGCGTCCTCGAGCCCTTGTACCCATAACACTGCATAGCAATGTTTCTTTTGGGAACAAAACCCGGACCAAGTAGCGTGCAGCATACTTTGGCACGGTCTTTTGCCACGCTTTCATCAAATAGTTGCCAAGGACCTTCACATTCCGCTTTGGATCACCAATGAACTCTAGATAAAGGAAAATATTAGAAGAGTATTAAAACAAAACTGCACCCACTGCAAGTCCTCCAAAGTGCCATTCTGGGCTTCTAACAGACATGGTCCACGTGTTTGGAAGCCCCCCCCCCCCCCCCCGGTTCAGTAAAGACACAATTTTTCTAATCTCTTAACCATGATTAAGAGACTGGGAATGGGCCACAGACTCCTTACCCCTTCTCTTGCAGCACATGAACTTCCCCATCCCTGCTCTTTTCACAAATAACAGTATTATTTCTAGCCAGATAGTAATGCTAACCATCCTTGCAAAGTCTGGTCGCAGACTTCAATGAGCTGTAGGGAAAGTCTCCTAAATATTCAATCAAAAGAATAACACTCAATAAAAAAAGAAAAGGAAAAGGATGCAACAAAGAAGCACCTTTTAAAACAGTGCCAGGCTGAGTGATGGACAGGGAAATGGTTGGAGGATAGAGGCTGCTATGAAAATACAACCTGCCATTATGCCCTTGTGACACCTCCACCAAAGGGCAGGTACAATAGGGATGCCTTTTGCCTTTATGGAGCAGGATGTGAGAAAGCAGAACGTTGGTGCTATGAGAAACAGTGGGTGGCTACCTTTTCAGTTTAATGGAAGAATCCCTGTGCATGCAAAAGAGTGGAATTAAAGAAGGAATTAAGAGCTAAACACATTATTCTTATGAAAACTGTAACTCACCAAAATTATGACTCATAGAAGAAGAAGAGGGTACCTCATTACTAATATCTGTACCACCGGTTGAAGTTCTGTAAGTTACCAACGTTTTTTTCCTCTCCAAACTGGTTTCAGGTAATATCACTGGTGAGGGTACAGCTGAAGAGTCTACCTGAGCTGGACCATCAGTAGTTGAAAGACTAGCTTGTGAAGGAAGGTCACACATCTTATTAGCTGTAACTGGTGCACTCAATAAACGACTAGAGGCAACTGCTGAACTGGCAGAAACAGAAGATGACGAGGGTGGCTCATTACGAATACTTCTACTTCCAGGTGAAGTTTTGTTAGTCACTGTCCTATTGTTTCTCTCCAAATTAACTGCTGGTGGTGTAGATGCTACTGATGACACCACTGGTGAGGCTACTGCCAAAGATGCCACAGTAACAGAGCTTTCGTTGGCTAAGGTTGCTAGATTGGTTTGTGAAGGAATATTAGGCATGTCACTAGCCATGTTGAATGGGGGACACAGTGAACGGGTGGAAACAATTGTAGGAAGTGGTGGACTCTGCCTGTGCACAGGGGGCTGTGATTCAGGTTGAAGGGTGTGTGGAACTGGCTTAACTGCAGATCTGGTCAAAATAGGAGCTCTTTGTAGCTTAACCTTCATGGGTTGGCTCTGACATCCATGCCCAGGGGGTAAGATCTGACTTGGCTTTCTTTCTGTTGCCTTCTGGATTCTGATTTTTCCAGGTAAGAGATTTCTAGGACTTCTGTACGTAAACCTAAGTGGCCTCTGAAAAGGAGAGAAAAACATTGAGCAAACACTCCATTTTGCCACACTGCTTGGCATTAGCCCCATTTGAAAAAGTGGAGATTATCAGGTGAACACATACTGGAGGCAGGAGCACTCAAATGCTGTGCTTTGAACGGAACTGAATTTATATGTTCAGATTTGTTTTGCATCATGTTTTGTTAGCCATCTTAATCATAGTCTACAGTGGTACCTCGGGTTAAGTACTTTATTCATTCCGGAGGTCCGTACTTAACCTGAAACTGTTCTTAACCTGAAGCACCACTTTAGCTAATGGGGCCTCCTGCTGCTGCCGTGCCGCCGGAGCACGATTTCTGTTCTCATTCTGAAGCAAAGTTCTTAACCTGAAGCACTATTTCTGGGTTAGCGGAGTCTGTAACCTGAAGCGTTTGTAACCTGAAGCATATGTAACCCGAGGTACCACTGTATTTGTAGCTCAAGCTATATAAAGTTATTTCAGCAACTTTGAAAAAAGTTATACAATATAGGCTAGCCTTTTGTATGCAAACATTAGGTTTATGTTTTTGTGCAATGTTTTCTTATTACTATATACACAATCTTGCATTGTAATAGAAACCAAACTTGGGCCCTGTTAGATGTACTGTGCTATCCCAAGCTGTACACAGTTATGTGCCTCTGGTACAGGGTTAGGGATGCACAGGATGTTAGGATATTTCCGTTCCACCTTAAAAAGGACAGGCTGTTGTGAGTCACAGCCTGCGTACTTCCGGCTCACAGGAAGTTTCTGTTTTTGTATATAGTTTTTGTTTCTCTCTGTTGCCTTGACACAAAGGCAGGCAGTCATGTTCTTCCTTTGTTCTGACCAACGCTGAATAAAGCTGTAAATATGCTGCTCTCCTGAGTGCATCTTTCGTTGTGCAAACTCTGCGAAAAGGGTGTGCATGAGTCCTGGGATGTGGACAGCTATTTCTGAGGCTCGTGTCGCTAATTGACTGAAACTGTATCTACGGGAGATTGATGGATCGTCCTGAGACGACATGGAGTCATGATAGCCTTTGTCTCCCTGGCAGTATCCCAACACAGGGATGGGGGACCTGTGCCCTAGAGATACTGTTAGACTACAGCTCCAATCACCCCTGACCATTGGCTATGCTGGCCCATCCCTGCTCTAGTGCATGGCCAGATTAGAAGCTTAATGCCATTTTTAAATCACCATGAAACACAATAAGAAAAACACCATTAAAGACAATTAGAAAATTAACAAAACATCAACAAAAACTAATTGCAACTACAGCAATTTAATACTCACTGGTTTTAAAAGTAAAGGCTTTAACCGGGTGTGTTGCATTTCTGAGACCTTGCGATGAAGGCTCTCAAACTTCTCATCCAGTTTCAGAATGGCATCATACATGGCCTGCAAACATACGTTTATTTATGTCAGATTGGAAGAGAGATTCAAAGCCAGCTGGAACTCAAGGGAGAAGACCAGGAAACTGGTGCCTAAACAGACCTTGTTTTGGAGGAACTTATAAAAGGAAGGTTCAAGAACCAGAAGTTGCTGGACTTAAACTCCTGTCTATCCCAGCCAATGGTGAGGGTGTAATGACATTTAGAGGGCCACACATTCCCTATCCATGACAAATGGCTTCTCAAACAAACAATGAAGGACGGCACAGTACCTGACAATAATTAAGGACTTCCATAAGTGTTTTCTGCTGATCTCCTGCACATGAAGCTTCAGATACAACACTCCCCTAGTGTAAAGACAATGAAAATGTAACCCTAGTCACAGGAATAATTGGAAACAAAAATGATAAAATAAAGCTCTCAAATTTAAAAGAAAGCAGTATTTTAATTTGCGCAGTTCCTCCTACAAAGAGGCTATAAATTATTTTTGGAAGTATACATACACATTCATCATCAGGGTCGTATTCATAAATAACATCTCCATCTTCATATTCAGGCTCTTTGGCTCTCATCTAATAAAAATATTGAAATAAAGAATATAAATAACATAAATTATAACTGATATGGCACTTATAATCATTTGTTGTTATTGTTCCGTGGGCTGACTAAGAAAAATTATTTTAATCCATACTAAGTTTTGTTAAGAAAAGCAGAACGCTGGTGCCACGCTGTGGATAAGAAAGTCATTACATGGAAACGATCAACGTGCTCCACAGATACTAATAGTTCATAGAAAGACAGCAAGCAGGGCTTATAGAAACAGTTTGAATTGTTATATTTTTGTGTCAGTTATTTGATAAAAGTTTATACAGTCATACCTCGGGTTACAGACGCTTCAGGTTGCATTTTTTCGGGTTACAGACCGCTGAAACCCGGAAGTACCGGAACGGGTTACTTCTGGGGTTTGGAGGTCGTGCATGTGCATAAGCACCAAATCGCAATCCGCGCGTGCGCAGACGTGCCACTGCAGGTTGCGAATGTGCATCCCGCACGGATCACGTTCGCAACCCGAGCGTCCACTGTATTTTAACGCTGGGATAAGCTGATTTCAGTCTTTTGCAGTCTACTTAAAAAACAACCCCTAAAACCCTAGAATCTCTGTGACCCGAATTAAGTTCTTAATCTGAGGTACCACTGTACAAGTAATTTATTGGAATATACTTACCCCCGTTAGAGAGGATGCAAGTCGGCGCCTTTTACGTAAATAAACTAATTCCATTTGTTCTGGATTGCGACTGAGCCTTGGCGCACTTGTTGAAAGATTTTCCTGTGATCCAGCTTGCTCCTCTAGATCCAATAAATCTTCATTACCTTCTAAAAATGTAAGTTAGGCAGTGTCTTAATAATGCCTTAGATACCACTCAAGAAAGATTTAATTTAGTTTTATACCTCACTATCCCAATTAATTAGTCTTCTCATAGAATGCTACATTAAAAAAGTATTTCCAGAAAATTTGATTCACTGTGGTTAAGATTTCAAATCTGGCACTGGAAGGGTAGAAATCTGGAGGTCACAAGTTTTGGCTTGGCTACAGTACCAAGGCCAGACAAAAATTATGCTTCCCTAGATAACATCGCTGAACCCCCTATATGAAAAGTCATAATCATCTTTCAAAATGAAATGAAACATAATTACCATATGTAAGATGAGTTACATAGCGACCATCACACTTCCCTTGAGTTTCAGGTCCATTTTCTGTATCTTCCATTTCTGAATCATCAATTATTACAGTGTTGTCATCATCTTCAGTGTGCACTGCAATATAGCCTAAAACATGTACACAGCAGGGGAGATGAATTAGATGCTATTAAATACTCTAGTTTACACTTCTCTGTATAAGCCCAACAGCCCAATGTATCGACAATAAAAGCCTTTTATTGAACCATATAGTAGATTTTATGTCTACTTTACTTTATAATTTAACATAACATAAATAAAGCAGCCTTCTCTCCCCCCCATTCAAGTTAATGGAGGAATTCGGTTGACTTGTACTACAATCACAAACCTCCACTTTCCACATGGAAAGTGAAGGTCTAGAGAAAATGGCTTTCAAATTAAGCACAGCTGCACATTGATAAGTACAGCTCCTCCCAAGCAGTTATGACCATCCAGTCACTGAGAATAAAACTTCATTCTCACAGATTAATTCTCATTCACCTGAGGTTAAAGAGTAAAGATGAGGTGGGGCAGGGGGGAAGTGTAGTGAACCTGTTTTGCAGGTTTGAAGAGACTCGCAGTTATAATGGCAAGAATAGTGTGCAGCTGATTCATATGGAAACGCACATTAAGAACAATGCAATAAGTTCATCTTTAAAGTAGCCTGAAATATCACAAAATAAAGCGGCAGAAGTTAGGAGCATGCATTGTGTGCATCACACAAAACCAAGAATCAGCACTGTACTGTACTTGGTGGAGGGAATGCTGGATTGTGGATTGGACCCAGGTCTTGCATCACTCATTTACTTCCTTATTACAGTGGTGCCCCGCAAGACGAACGCCTCGCAAGACGAAAAACCCGCTAGACGAAAGGGTTTTCCGTTTTGGAGGCGCTTCGCAAAACGAATTTCCCTATGGGCTTGCTTCGCAAGAAGAAAGCCCATAGGGAAATCTCCGGGGACCTCTTTTAAATGCTAGCGTGGGGAGCAAAGCCTTCCCCCCCCCTCCGGCCTTCAGAAGAGGTCCAGGAAGGCCGGCGGGGGCCGAAAGGCTTTGCTCCCCACCGCCAGCATTTTAAAAGCAGTCCGGGATAGCAGGGAAGCGCTTCCCGCTATCCCGGATGGCTTTTGAAGGCAGGCGGGGGGGAGCAAAGACTTTTGCCCCCCGCCCGCCTTCAGAAGAGGTCCTGGACCTCTTCTGAAGGCGGGCGGGGGGCAAAAGTCTTTGTCCCCCCTGCCTGCCTTCCCGGGGGCTTTTAAATTGCCCCGGGACAGCTGTCCCGGGGCGATTTAAAAGCCCCCGGACGGCTTTTGAAGGCAGGCGGGGGGGAGCAAAGACATTTTTGCTCCCCCATGCCTGCCTTCCCGGGAGAGCGGAGAAACGCAGCGCTGCGTTTCTCCGCTCTCCCGGGAAGGCAGGCAGGGGGGACAAAGACTTTTGCCCCCCCCCCGGCCTTCAGAAGAGGTCCAGGACCTCTTCTGAAGGCGGGCAGGGGGCAAAAGTCTTTGTCCCCCCTGCCTGCCTTCCCAGGGGCTTTTAAATCGCCCCGGGACAGCGGAGAATTCCTCCGCTGTCCCGGGGCGATTTTAAAATGCTGGCGGGCGGCAGCACTGCCGCCCGCCAGCATTTTAAGATTGCCCCGGACAGCGAGGCACCACTGTAATTGTTTGGGGTACATTTCACTTTCCCTTTGTCTCCCTTTTTATTTTAGGAGGGAGGCTTCGGGCAAAAAAACAAAAACAAGACTTTCCAGTGGTCATATTGGAAAGGATGATGTGTTCATTTGACTTTTAGATTATGCAAAGCACATGCATATGCTTGCCCAATTATGCTCCTAATTGTCTCCTGAGTAGATTCCCCCCACTCTCACCAATCTATTGAGCAAAGCACAGAATCCTAGTTTGACCTGGATACATTAAATAGGAGTTAATTAAATGTCTTATTGGATGCTAAGACTTACCGTACCCTATCATTAGGTATGAAGCACTTAAATTTTACAAGAATAAGTGTATCTCTTTTAAGGACACAAAACCCAAGGATCAATGACAGCCAAAGAAAAAGACATCAGAACAAAGATGACAGCTGTACCATTCAATATGGCTCCATTCAATGCTTTTGCGGGGGGAAACCCCCTTTTTTAAAGGGAAAAATGTGTGTACTAAACACACACCCACACCCCGACACTTTATTTTTTATGCTACAAAGCAGGTCCATGCAGCTGCCTTGTTTCTGGTGTTAGAATGACAATACATGGCCTAATACTTCCTCATTTTTTAAAATGTGATCACAGTAACCACTATGTTTTAACTTTTGTGTTCAACATGGGTGTGAGACAATTTCTTGGTATGAACTCTCACCACTGGCTCTTTGGGATACTGTCTGGATGTCCTCATTTTATCTTATTTAAATAATTGTTTGAAATAACAGTTTGGAAATGAAAGAAAAAAAATTAAGCACCTTTGGATGGAATAATTTCACCTTTCCATTCTTGTTTTCAAAGACACCTTACAAAGTTATAGGAAAATTAAGCACACCACAAAGGTATAATTTCTACATCTCTCAGGAAGCTCTGCTGTTCTGAGCACAGGGCTGGTTTTAGGTTTGATGAGGCCCTAAGCTACTGAAGGTAACGGGCCCTTTATATGTCCAGCTGTCCTTTGTCAACAACAAATTGTCGCTTTTTTGTGTTGAATATATGCTATATGGTAATTTATGGACCTAATTGGTATCTAAAGCCATTTGCACATAACAGTTTGGAGCCTACACAACACAAAACACTGTTGCTGTGTGTAGGTTTTATTTTGTTTTTTATCTTATATTTTGGATATGTACATCCAGATTTTCCCCCCTTAAAATTTTTTTGGGGCCCCCAAGAGAGTGGGGCCCTAAGGTATAGCTCGTTTAGCTTATACGTAAATCCGGCACTGTCTGCGCAGTCAGAACGGCCTTTTACTCTCAGCTTTAAAGTTTTGATGGACGACTGCGCTGCCTTTGTACACACAACTGAGCGATGCTCATTTCTGAGGAAACCCGCGTAAGACTGCTCAGGGTGGCTGCAGTCTTGTGCCCCATCGAGCACAGGGGGGAACAGACCCGCGTCTCCCCGCCCCCTCCGCACGAGAACGGCTTCCTCGAGCCACCTGCCGTGCAAACGGCTTCCCGGTGTTCTTCAACGGCAACGCACGCGCAGTAGCGAGGCAAGCATTTTCGTACATGCTCAGTTCCTTCGCGTAGCACAGCTACAGAAGGTGAGCGCCCGCGTCCTCCCCACACTCCGCGCTCACCAAGATAAGGAGCTTTCATTATCTCCTCAGTTCAATAAGGTTTTATTCGCCCGCCAAAGAAATCTCCTCAAGCCTGGCCTCGTTTCCCCCGCCCGTTAATCTCAAGCAGTCTTGGTTACTCCCCCCCCCCCCCGCACAAGCGCCGACGTAACGCTGAGAGACAAGCGCGCTGCGCAATAGCAGCGCCGCTGAGCACGAAGCGGGCCAATAAGAGATCAACACGGAGGTGGCACCTCGCGAACGGCTCGGCTGCTTGAGCAACGGCCGTTTGCGCGTCCAAGCCGTTGGAAACGTTCCTTGTTTGCGCATGCGGGCAGGCGGCGGGTGGGCTCCCGGCTCCCTGTCCGTTTCTAGCTTCTTACCTTTGGCAGACATGGTGCCGAAAGAGAGGAGGAGGGAGGGGAGCCGCGGACGGTCACGACGCGGCGAGGCCCAGCGACGGAACAGACCCGGAGTCGGACGCGGAAGCGGCTGCAGCGACGTGAGGCACAAAACAGTTTCGGTTACCCTTGCGGCTGCGCAGTAGGGACTTGGGCGCGCCTGGCAAACGGGCGGCCGAGGGAGGGCGCGCTGAGGTGGTGGCTTCGCCTGTCCCTTACAGCGTTTGCGGGAAACGGCCTTGAGAGAGCGCCCTTCCCTCCGTCGCCTCTCCCACCCCACGAGATTTCAGGATGTGGTGACGGCATGCGCACTTTCAACAGGCTCTGTTTTCTGCGGCACATGCAGCCGTCGCTGGCAGCGCCACTGTTCCCTCGCTGCTCACTTGGTTCGGTTGTGACAGATGACAGATGTGTTCGGGATGGCAGAGGGATTCAAGGAATGAAAGAAACCAGTACCTTGGTCTTGTGGATGTGCTCGCAAAGTTGCTTGCCTATAAACAAATACTTATAGAGCATGAAGTGTTCTCTCACTGTTTTCAGATGTTGTAGTAGACATTATCTTAGGAGAGACTTCCCTGAGTTAGGAAATGTGCCTCTTTTAAGCTTGTGCTATTTAGCATTTAGCAACAACAGAAGATTGAAATGTGCTGTTTCTGCAAAAAAGTATTTTTGATCACAATTTTTTTTGGTTTTGATTCCTGACAAGGCAGACATAAAAGGGAAACTATGGGAACCGATGTGTGATTAGTGGGGCTTTCTTTCAGATATTATTTGTAGCAGTGAAAGCCCTAAAATCTAGATTTCAAACTTTTTGACCGTAGCTAGCCTTAACAGCACACAAGCCACTGCATGTTTAGTAAGCAATAACTTGAACAAAGACTTGAATCCTGAAGTCATTTGCTAGAGAGCAAGGCCTGTTGAAGACAGTGAGGCTTCTGAGTGACTAAACATGCATATGATTGCATATACCCTGGAAGTGGACCATTTATACTTGGAATGGTACAAAAGGACAAAATAAAATCTGAGTAAAATAGCTTTTAAGAAATTGGTTTTGGTGTTTTAGTTTGATTTTTTTGTTTTGTTTGATATCACAAGTGCTCAGGGTTGAGTATAGCAATAGTAAATTCAGAATAATAAAGGTGACGCTGTGTGCAAGTGGTATGAAGCTGGGGCTCTGCTATTGGTTGATGAACACTTGTGTAACTTTACCCTCTGCTTAATTTTCTTGTTTCTAGCATGTATCTGTTAGAAATGCTTTGTGGCCGAGTTGGGATTTTAACTTGCATCTAATGGTCCTAATCCAAAACTCCTACATTATAATACTGAGCAAAGATGAAATCTGAACAATGCATAATGAATTTGTGGAATCTGGTGCCACAATAGATTATGATGACCTATAGCAAGAGTAGCCAATGTGGTTCCCCCCAGAAGTTTTTGGACTACAATACCCACCAGCCCCAGCCAGCATAACCAATGGGGAGGGATGATGGGAGTTGTAGTCTAACATCTGGAGGACACCACATTGGCTATCCCTGGCCTATAGTTTAGGTGGCTTTAAAAGGGGATTAGACAAATCCGTGGAGGAGTCTGCTGCAATCATGTTCTCATGTGCTTGGCGGTAAGTCCCACTGAACTCAATGGATGGAGCTTCCTTCTGAGCAGACATACAGAGGATTGTACTATATGACTTACCGTTGGCGATAGATCAGGAGAGCTGTAGTCTACTTCCAGATTTAGAAGAGGCATACATTTGAAGCACAATCTGGTAAGGAGCAACTGTAAGGAACGACTGTTGCTTTCATGCCCCTGTTTGTGAGCTTCCCAGAGACATTTGGTTGGCTGTGGTAGGAAAGGGGATGTTGGATCAGGCAGACCTTTGGGCTGACCCAGCAGTGCAGCTCTTGCATTGACTGCAGTGAAGCGAAGAGAATGGAGCAGTTTAATTGCAGTCACGTTTATTTGCCATTTCTATACACACTTCCTAGATAATCAAACTTTTCTGACACATTTTAGAGAGGGGGTTCACAATGAAACTGTCACTGTTTTTACTAAAAATAAATACAAGACTTAAAGTGTTGCACAGCTCTAAAATATACAAAGGCTTGGATTTAATGTAAACTTTGAAAACATTTTACAAAAGAAACCATCTTTGCAACAATTTAAAAAGTTCATATTTACAAATATTACAAAAATACAAAATGGATGCAAGTCCATAAACCATTGTCTCTTCTGCCAGCATGAACTGGTGATAGTACCAAAATAGTTACACTGTAACCTTCTTAATTGTTTTTTTTTTTTTTACTTTTAAGTCATAACCTACAGTATTTCTCTAAATCTGCCACAATTGCAGCAAATGCACTCTATCAGTGACCTTTGGCAAATGCAAACATATGCTTTATTTGCTTCAGCTAATCCATATTCTCTATGCTGCCACAATATTAAAATAGGAAAGAAAAAATGTTATTGAAAGAAAAGATCAAACAAACAGCTGCATAACTTCAAAAACCATTCTTGTAACATCAGTGCAAACAACATAATTGAAAGTTGGAATGATGGCTCACAAATTACTTATGTGTTTATACCCTGTTTCAAGATGGGATGTGTTTTGAGGGCTCTGAAGACACTACTTGTGAGCACAATCCTACGCATGTTTACTTGGAAGTAAGTCCCACTGCATTCAATGGGGCATGCTCTCAGGAAACTGTGCATAAGATTGTTGATTTAGGTTGTTTTTATCTCCAAATTTTGTCACCCTGGTCCAGAGATCTATGCACTCATACACAGGCAAGGAGCTATTGCTGGTTATTCCCATTAACGTCAATGAAAGGGCATCACTGTGTGCATAAAGTTATGCCCCATCCTCAGTTCTAACGGGAGCAACACTTGTGGGCAGCAGAGCTCCATTTGCCAACCATCTATTGCTGAATCAGGGGTTGTTTGCCAATATATATATTTTAAAGTGGATTTACAATCCATATTCATTTGGGCTTTTAATCTGATAAATAGAAAATAGAAACACTTTGTCATAGATTTTTGAGTAAACAAAATAAGTTTTTTATATGATAGTTTTGTGAGCATTACATAAGAAGGTGTTTCACTGCCTTCTAATTCAAGTTGCATGTATTTTTTTTAAATATATCTCTCTATATTTATATAGCTCTCTGTGGTATCAATACGAAATCATTAAATGCCTTGGAGTGTTATCCACAATGGAGGCGTTCGCCAGCCTCAGTGCACTGTGGATGGCACCTGCAAGACTGACATCTTGGAGAAACCAATTCAGCTGTTTTCTATAACAGTTTTGCTATAAAACACATTAGCATTTTTTAAACAAATGAATTTGGCACTTGGATCCTAAACATGTGGTGGTGATATTTCTGCCTGTGACACTGAAGCAATGCCATTGGTGATGCTCCATTGTTAGCACCAAGAGTTAAGACTCAGTTGTCTTAGCATCAGGAGTTTGTAAGGGTACTCTGGCAGTAATTGAAAAGTGGCCTCAAATGGCACTTCTGCCTCCCATATCAAATTTATTATATTGTTCTTTTCTTTTTTTAAAACTACATGAATCTTGTCAACCCACTAATGCTTTCTACTTCACTTGCTATTTGACCACTTTTTAGAGCTTCCTTAGTAGCTCTATTAGACTGCAATCCTGAATACATTTCCTGGGAGTAAGTCTCATTTAACTTTATGGGACTTACTTCTGATACAACATGCATAGGATTGCACCATTAGACTTGCTTGTAATACTAACTAACACCTCTCTATTACACATCCCTACCAAACATTTAGGTTAGGTTTTGCTTATAGCAGTCCAGATCCTAAATGTCTGCCCCAGCGTATCTACCTACTCCACCTCCATAACATCTCTGCAGTGTGCCAGAATGTTGTCACATTTAGTGACAACATACTGGCTCAGAAGTGCAGATGGCCCATCCTAAATCTTTATTTGCCAGCATGGCAAATTTTAGAATAGGGCCAGTGATTTCCTGTTCTCACTAGTCTTTTTACACACATGCTTACCATTCATCTTTTGCCACACTGGAGGACTATAAGAAAACCTAAAAAAAGAAAACCTTGTATATTTTTCACGAGCCCCCGATGAAGATGAACTTCAACAATTTGTAATTTTGAATGTTATTATTTGCTCAATCATTTCAACTACAAACAATATATTTAAGCTTATCCTTATGAACAAACTAAAAAATAATCCTCCCTTTGCTTTCCACTCCTAAATTCCTAGTAAAACTTATTTCTGCTTGAAGCCAACTTACTTGTAGACTTACTAGTGACTATCAACTTAATTCTGCCATTTGATTCAATATGTACTGCACAACACATTCCTCCTTAAAACTGCCCTCAGCACTAAACCTTCCTGCATTTGTATTCCACAGTTAATATCAATGGACTGCATTTTAGAAAACTGGGCCTGAATGTCTATTTGATTTTGGAGTCTATTGCAATGGGGAAACTGATGTATCTATGGAAAATATTCTATTCTAAAAATAGTGACATTGTTTTGTGCATATGAGCGTGTGTTTTTTAAAACCCCTGTTGTACTTGATCTCATATCAATTTGTTTTTGCTCCTAGTTTTTCGACAAGAAAATTCAAGTAACTTCAAGTAATCCAGCTTTTGTTTCCCTGCCTTCATTTATTCAAAGTATTTGCTTGGATTCCTTTTCCACCCCACCCACTATATATTCCCACCCTGTTAAGCATTTCTGGTAAAGCCAGGACCAAAAGAAACTGAGCTGTATGTGGCTGGCGTAATAGACCAAAGAGCTTCCCCATTCCAAGTTTAGTAAGCTATATAAAGTATGCATACATACACCTATTCCTCAGCTATTTTTTTCACAGTGTCATTTTCTAAATATTTAGGTAGCATGAATGTTGTCCGCACAAAGCTTCACTGAAAAGTTGTTACACAATTTTATTGATGAATCAAGAGCATTTGTTGCATGCTTAATAGTTATTTACTTTATGAACATGAAACTAATCTTGTTTCAAGATTTACGTTACCAGGTTATGACTAGGTCACCCAACAGCCTAGTAGTAGTAGTAATATGAAAACATTTCTTTATACTTGCCCCCTCTTTACAGTCATTGTTCAAATTAAGTGTCAAACATCAGAGTAAAGTCTGACAGCTCATATTTTGCATTTAGAAGAGGGGGAGGTGTTTATTTTCCTATTTAAAGTGTGCTTTTTACCCGAACAATTGTTGTTCTTCTTGTTGTTATGGTTATGGAGGCACTAGAAACTTAAATCCGTTTAACTGATGTGGCTTCCCCCAAGAAATCCTGGAGTTGTAGTTGTGTAATGGGGCTATGAGTCTCTATGGCATGTGTGGGCAACCTTTGGACTGCTAAGTCCCTGCCCCCCCCCCCCCATGCTTCTGAATTTTGCTGTTTACATGCAAAGGAAGACACACTGAGGGAATCATCTTTGTGAGCCTTCCTTGCTATATAAATTGCACTCCCCATAGGTTGCCAAATACGATGGGGAGGAAGATGTCTGGGAAGAGACAATAGGATTAACTTGATTTAAGAGACTGATATTATTCTCATTTTACCAACTGCAGTCTGACTAACTACACTTATCTAGATTCTTGGCAGGGGGTTGGGAGAAGCCTCAACTGCAAATCTGGTTTATAAACAGTTTGTGTATTTGTAGTGCCTGCCAATAAGCCTCTTGCCACAAGCTGCTCTTCGAAATTAGCTTGTTTGGAACAGCACTTTTGGAAAGAAAATTGATCAGATAATATCAAATTAATCTTATAATAATATTTTATTCAGATTTTCCCAAATTAAAGGGTTAAATTTGTGGTAGAGGCTTTCATTATTCATTTACAAGTGGTAGATATGTAAATTATGTTTGATATTAAAATTGTATTCACAGAATACAGTCAGTACCTTTTTTAATCCTTTTTTGTCTTTCAACAAGGTTATCGTTTGCCACCAACCAATTTTCTCTCTGATAATTCTATTTACACATGTTTATCAAAAATATGGATATGTACATCTGTTTTGTTCATTTCTTCTAAATTTTGTTTCTGTTCATTTTAATGTAAAAAAATACCAATTCCTCAAGCAATTTAATGTTTTTTCCCTAGGGAAGCACAACAGTGAAGGTAATGTTTTTGATCCTAAATGACATCTTTGGAGGGGCAGAGGGAATTCTGAAAATTGGATAATGTAAATCTACATTGACAATGAGAAACATGAAGACAAATGAAATGAAAGTTAACCATTTAGTAAATTTCTACTTATAGAAAAATGTGAAGTAATAAATAGCTACAGATCATCTTCTCCTCTCCCAGTCTCTTAAGCAACCCTTAGCATTTTCAAGCATCAATATTGCCCTGCATGGTATTTGACTGCTATAGAATTAGCCTTTTATAGTCAGGTGAGCCAAGTGATTGCAGAGTCCTCCCATTTAACAGTCAGAAGTGTGCTCTGGCCCAGGTGTAGCCTATGTGGAACTCTGAGAAGATCGATCATCATGAGGACTCCCGTCGGAATTCTCAGTCTCTCCTTCGGAAATGGCTTGCATCGGGGTGTTGTACAGTCTGCAGCGGACACTGTAGCGGCTACTGCTGGCTGCCGGTGGTGCCCGTGACCGCCCCACTCTAGAAGATGCTGATGTTGGAAAGCTTTTTGAGGAAATCCCTTCTGCATTCATTCTTGGAGTGGAAGGAGAGAGAGGAGCTAATGCCTCGGCACTTGATGAGGCTTGGGGAGACTCATCAGCATTTTGAAGAGCATCCCCAATTAGTTCTCCAGGAGATTTGGGTGAAATAGGGCTCTTTAGTATCTCTGTGGCTGACATCCTGTAGCTAGAATCAGACCGGCTGCCCTTTTTCAGGAGCAACAGTTTGAATTCTTCATTAGATGTGTTGGACTTTTTGGCATTCCTGTAAATAAGCCCAGGAGATCGCTGGCTGCTTGCTGGGCTTGCTGCACCAGTTGTAGGGGGAACATTAGTTGAAGCCGCAGGTGATGTGTTGCTGGCACTAGAAGACACGCTGCTAGTACTAGATGAAGCTCTCAATCTGTTCCTTGCAGAAACCTCTCCAGAGTCCTTTCTTCCAAGAACTTTCCTTTTTGAGCTGTAATGGGGAGGGAAGAAGCCATCATATTCACAGCTTTGATACCTGTCTCATACTGTTTTTGCTGAGCAAGATCACAAGATATTTGCAATTATATAGACAGTAAACAGCTTCCTCTATAAAACTGAACTATATTAATATATTTACCAGTGTATTTACAGGAGAAACAAATATAAGTGAGCAATGCCTAACAGGCTCAGAAATCACAAGGGTGATGACTAGGATTCCAAGGGTCAGGCTTCACACAGCTCCCTGTCCTCCATTCAGTAGAGAGGGGGATCAGCTTCTGACCAACATAGGAATCTGAAAATAATTTCTGTCCCGCCTCAAAAACAAGTAGGGGGCGGGGAGACCTAGCAGTGCTATTGCAGATCTCATACATATATGCAGTGTTTTTTTCCTAAAAGAATGTTTAGGTATACTCTTATTTTCCTACTCCTATTGAAATGCTGCCCCTCAATGAAGCCAAACTTAGATTCACAAATTGTTTAGGGGTGTGTGTACCCCTGCGTCCCCCCCAGAAGAAAGCACTGCATATATGTGCATATGTCCATGCATTTACACAGCCCTCATGTAGTCTTCAGAGCAGGTTCTTAACAGCAGCTGGAAGAGGTTTATTGCAAATCCGCTATGTCTGCACCAAGTTTGGAAAGTCAGCCTCTCCCATTCCTGTTTCCTCTCTTGACTGCTACTTGGACCTGTTGATCCAATTTTTCTTCACCCTGTCCTCAGTTTAACTCCCAGTAACAAGGTTGTTGCTCATGAATGACAACTAGAAAAACATAAATGAGGCATATCATGAAGACCATTACAAACATTCCTGTGCAGGGGATTGAAGAATCCACATTTCAAAGCTAGTAGTTTATCACCGCTGCTCTGAATAGTTGATTGATTTACTTTAGGTCTATTCCTATTGCCATGAAAATAGCACATTTGCTTTTTTTAATAACCCTAAAATGAGCTTACCGGTGAATAACTGCAAATAGATCCTCTGTTGTTCGAGGCTTATTTGGAGACACAAAAGCTTCTTCTGCTTCAGCTTGAGAATCTTCACTTAAGGGTGAGAATATGGAATCATCACTTGGGGAAGATTCTTCAAAACAAAAAGAGAAGACCTACTGAGACTTAATCAAACACTCCCACACGTTACAATAGAGCTGGTTAATGTAATCTACTTGCTCAATTAATGGAGCTGGTAGTATAATGACAGGCACTAGACAATCTAGTCTAAATATTAGATGATCTGTCAAAATAATGCTTAGTTATAAAGGGTTACTGCTCTTTTCACAGCTGAACTGCAATAAAAAGAAATGCAAATTCATTCCTACACATATATATATATTTCTGGAAAGCATGGTAGGTTTTCTCTCTCTCTGCTGAAAAGTATTGGCAAAGCCCCATTAAAATAAATGGAGCTGTCAGCTGGCTGATCTCTGTGAACTGCCACCACAGAAAGCCATCTCACTCAAACAGAACAAAAATAGTTACGAACGTACCTTTTAAGACATCATCATCTGGGGTCCTTTGTGACTCAGCTGCTCTGCTGTCACTCTCATCAGAGGCACTTTTGGTTGGAATACCTGACACAATTTCGTTTTCCTGCTCAGATGATTTTTCACTGAGTGAATCTACAGTTGAGATCTCCGATTCATAGCTGATATTCCCAGGCACTTTGTCATCATGTTGACTTGGATCAAGCCGATGCTTTAGCTGATGACTAATGTCTGTTCCCCCACCTGCGGGGCCAGACTGGGACATAGTTTCATGTATAGGTTCGTATTCCAACTTTTGTTCACGGTATGCAGGTAATTCTTGCTGAAGCTGCACAAGGTCAAGACGCCTCTCCTGCTCTGATCCATATGTGGTTCTTTTCCCAATAGAATTGCTTGAAAGGTCATCTGAGCCTTGTGGAAATGGTTCAGCAGAACTGCCACAGGCTTTACTTAGCGTACTCTCTAGTAAAAAATCATGAACCCGATGCATTTGATCTGTTACATATTTAGCTGTTGGAGCACCCACATTTCCTGAGGTCACCATCTGTTTGCAGGTATTCTTTTCACTGAAAGACAAACTGTTAGCCATGTGAAGTTGTTCTGGGGTTATCTGTACTGGAGATACATCAACATAGGACACAATGGCCTCTTCCATGGAGTATTGTTGTGATATTTGCTTCTTGCTTACATGTGGCTTCATTTTACCAGAAATGGCAGTAACCAATAAAGTATTTCCTTGAACATGGAGCTCTGTATGATCTTTTTGTTTCACTTCTTCAGGCTTATTAATGGATCGAAGATGTACAGACTTCAGAACTGAAGGTGTGATTGCAAGGGCTTGTGGAGGATTGGAGTTCAGTGCTTCTTCTACCATACTCGGTTTATTGTAATTAAAAGCATGTAGTTGGTGTCTGTGAGCATATGGTTTATTCAAGACATTATGAAGAGCACTTAGGTCAAGATGAGTAGGAGGTATAACTGGAAGTTCTAGATCTTTGTTTAGAGATACGTTGCCATCTTTAGAAGAAGGCTGTTGTAATGAGGACTTCCTTTCTGGTACTTTTGGCTTTCTTTTACTCCCCCCTGGGGATAAGGGCCCAGAAAAGAAAGCTGTAGGAAAAGATGATGTTGGTGTTTCAGACTGACTTGAGTAACCACTTGAAGGAGAAGCTAAGCCAGCCAACTTTTCTGGGGAAGCCAATTTGAACTCGTTCTCAACAGAAGGGAGGGAGGGAGTGGTGGCTCTTGATCCAGACTGTGACGTTTGTGATTCAGAACTTTCTGGCGACTTTATGCATTCTATGACTGTAGTACCCGTAGCAGTGCTAGAATTGGATAAAGACCTATAAGGGTCATTCGATTTCAAGTCATTTAAAAGCCAGAGATCTGCATAGTGAGATTGTTCAGCACCTTCGTCTTTAAAGGATGGGATGTCCATGGTGTCAAATGGAGGGTCTTTTAATCCGCTCTCTTCCTGATTATCCCAGGTGAGTTCCTGCTTGCTTGGCAGACTAGTGTTTTCTGCTCTCGAAGGTGTGTTTGAAAACTCGAGGGGCAGCTTCATTTCCCTGGAAGTGTGAGGCATGTGCTGCTGCCCACTGCTTATCTTTGGTTCTTTCTTCTCAGGAAGATCTATGCTGCTGTCAGATTTCCTTAAAGATGAACTGCGTTTTGGTGGGGCTGGCTTTGCCTTTGGTTTCTTTAGAGAGATGCTCTGCTTTCCTTGCCTCCTATGGTTTACGTAATCCTGCCAGGCGCAGTTAGTGAGATTGGAAGCAACGCTTGCATTCTGGCCACTCTCGAAGCCCACAGCTGCATAGTTACAAATATAACTTTTAGTTCCCTTGAGACCACAGTCAAAGTGCATGGAGGTATAATAGCCTTCAGTGTCAACTGAAAAGTGTGAGCTACTGTCTGCTTTGTCAGATGGTGTCTTCTCTATAAAACTATCGTATGTGGCCATGCTTGTAAAACTTGGACATCCCAGACTGTCTGTCTTGGGGCGTTCAGGGCTGAAATCCTGGCGGCAGGATGCATCATGGTGGTGATGCAAGAAATTCCATTCACTGTCACTCGTGTTGCTGTTATTAGGGTCATCGAGTAGATCCGCTACAGTGGAAGTGAAAGAACTTGTCCTGTGTCCTCTAACCTTATCTAGCTGATCACTGTAGTGTTCGGTTATGAAGACACTAGAATCTTCATTGGCATTAGGGGCAATGTTCAGGGATAATTCTGAATCACAGTGTGAAGAACCAGTCAGTGGGGGAGAGGCAGCAGGAGGAATTGTTTCGGATGTTTGGGAAGGACATGTTGAGCTGCTTCCACTCCAGTTCCCACTGGATGACTGGTGATCATCTTTCTGGTCCATGTGACTGCTAAGAAGAACCCCAGCTGTGGAGATGGAGTGAATGGGACTTCCAAAGGTATCAGAGTTTGATGAAATATCACAGCTTCCAGAATCTGCCATCCTTGACAACCTTGACCTCCCCCTCTCATTTGAATTACAGTCTGGACTATGAAGATGCTGAGAACAAGTTAAACCTATGGGATGGTGTTCTTGTGAACACTGGGTATTGATGACATCTTTACTCTTTGTGGAAATCCTTTCTTGGCTTGCTAGAAAGTGTTCTGCATCGTATGCTGACATTTTGGCACCAGAGATGTGGTCCCCTTCATTGGCTCTAGCACCTTCACGAGGAAGACTCCTAGATCTGATGCGGTTGCTTACTGATGTTGTAAACATGGGATCACCATTGTCTGTCAGCACCAGTATGTTGCCAGCTGAGTGCGACAGGGAGGCTACTATGCTCTGACCCCTCTGAGCTCGAATTCTTCTCCGGGATGGGGCAGCAATAAGGATTTCTTCTGTCTGGCACTCAGAGTCTCTGGTACCTGACCTCCTGTTGACGTTATTAGAGAAGTCTGGATTTGCATGCACAATCACATTCCGCTCTCTTGCTACGGGTGATTCGTCAGAATCTAGGACACACACAAAACTCTGTGAGGCACTATTTCAGTTGGCTGACAAGCTATGTCCCTTACATTGGCCTGAAAAATGCATCACATAGGGTTGTTCTCCTCCCTGCCCAAACCTTTCAACAACAGTAACTAACATGAAGAAAAAGGATTTGCTATGGGCCAAATGAGATGGTTCAAGCAGATGTGCTTAAACATTATATCCCTTGTTCAACAGGGAAAGCTGTTTCGGGAGGGGGGGTCTATTAGAACAAGCAATTTGCATCAGGAGTGAGTGCCAAACTCATCACTCCAAGTCACCCCCCTCCTTGGTGGCTTTTCCTTTGAGAAGTACAAAATGCAAGGGGATAAGCAAACCACCCTTATCTAAATTCTGAATATTTATTATATTATGATAGCTTGAATCTTCAGTTCATTGTCTGTCATTGTACAACAGATGTGAGCTGTGTACACACCATACATTTAAAGGACATTTAAAACTCACAGATCCCTCCAAAGAAAGGAACTACAATGCCTAGCACCCTTAACAAGCTACAGTTCCTGGGATTCTTTGGGGAAATTCATGTGCTTTAAATGTATGGTGTGTATGCAGCCAGTAGAAAAAGTCTATGATTCTTAGGTCCAGTGGACTAGACCCTGATTACCACTGACTTAACATTTGTATAGAAAAGAGCCAAGTCAGCACATCTCATGTATGTTATCATTACATTTTTTTAAAAAAAGGTCAAGGAGACAAACATGAAAAGACTGAAAAATATTTGGGAAAGTTTTCAAACGTTGAGAGCTATCTGGCATAAACAACTGGTCTTCTGTATAAAATCAGTGACAGTTCATCATCACTTTGCATCATATCATTTGTCACTGCTTTACCTTATGGGTCCCTTGGCTACAAGAATAAACTTTCACTGAATCTAGTTACTTTTTATGTACACACTATGGGTATCGAAACAAACAAAAATAAAAGAATACAACAAAAATTAAGTAACTCATTACACTTAAACAATAAGGGCTGGACACGTATATCTATATTACTCAGTAAGGCCTACTGTGCATCAAGACTGAAGGCTGTAATAAGTAATATAGTTTGGCTGGCAGTATTTAATAATAATAAAAAAGACAAAACAAAAAATAGCAATACCCAAACGCATTAGATTTGAAACTCCACCATCATTGAAGTTGAAGTGTTCCTTGGAAAGCAGTTTGGAAGGCAGGCTATTGCTGCAATTAAGGCAGTTAAGAATGCTATCTAGCGAAGAGTTTTATTGATACTACACCTATTTCTTGTTGGACTCTTCTGGGGATGCCAGAGATGGTTTTCCTCCTTCTCAATTTCCGTCTCCGCTGTAGTACGGATTGTGAGTGAACAAGAGAGCAGCGTATACTAGCCTCTCTGTCAAAACCAACTCCTGCAACCCATAAATAGGTCTCATTAGCTTTTGGAAATAGTAAACAAATTGTTACGACTGGAAGACAGTGGAGGTCATGTGAGCACTTTGGATTGTGCCTGCAAATAAATATAAGGCAGACCTTGTACAACTCTCATGGAAAAAAATCACCGTGTACCACAGCGTTGCTTCTATGATCCCTGTTCCCTCTGAGCAGCCTGCGTTGCCAAAAGTTACAAAAGGTAGGGGAGGGGAATGAAAGGGATGCAGGGAAAGTTAGGCACTCTCATTAGCAAGGAACATTTACTGTAATGGTTTGTCCATTTATTATGGATATACAGGCACTGACATCTATGAAATGAATAGTAGCATTCTAGATGATGATCAGAAATTGGGCAGCTGTACTTTTTTATTTTAATGCTTACATTGCAATGAAATTGTTGGAAAGCCAAGGGGCAGTTGAGTCCAGCCTATCTTATTTTACCTCATGTTTCAGAATAATGATGGCTCAAGAGCAGGATGCAACTAGGTTTTCCCTATATCAATCCTCAGAGAACATTGTTGATGCTGAGACATATCTAAATGTTCACACTGATTTCATGGTTCACTAATAGTAAATTAGATTGGTAATGAGTAATTACCACCAGTGTTTAATTGAGCTGAATTCCTAAACTAATGCTGATACTGTCATTACAGAGCAGCCACATCACTTACGTGTCATTACATCACATATCTGTTTTTACCTTGTAAGGTTGTCCTGTCTGACTTCCTGTTCGCTGTATAGATTCCTACATGTCCCTTTCTCCCAACACCCTTACGTTGTCAACATATGAAGAACAGGGTGAATGCTTCCAGATGCAAGACATCGTCATTGCAAAGGGCATTTGCAAAGTGTGAACTAAAAGTAAGATTCTAAAAAGGAGCAGTCTTCTTATTACAGGCTTTCTTCTTCATCACTTCTAATGCAAATGATATCTAGTATATATTGCTCCATGGTACATAGTATTTCCCTAATTAATCTGGGAAGAGATTAGCAACAAGAACAGTGTCCACCACCTAGAAGCTAGGTAAGTCAGACTATTTGTCCCTCCAACCCAATACTATCTGCTTTGACTGGCAGGGAGCTTTCTTGTTACCTGCTTCTTAACTGGACACAGATAATATGTAAAAAACTGAAAAAAAGCATTACTGGAGGAGATTCAAATTATTTTTTAAAAAATGTGTTATGAGTCTAAATAATTTGTTTTTCACTTGTTACTGGAGACTAAATTTTAGAAACAAATCTGAAAACCCTGTCAGCTATTCATCTGGCTAAAAATGCATTTACAAATCAAACACTGTGTTTCCATTTAGTAATAATAAACCATCCGATGTTACAGTAGATTTCCTTTCATCAAAGAGTTATAACTTGGCAAGGATCCCTTCAGAACAAATGTGTCGGGGCAATAGCTAAGCATGAAGGTTCTCATGGTGTAATTTGAAAGGCAACAATATGAACTAAAAGTAGAGAGGAAGGGAATAAAAACCAAAAATCTTGATTCGAAAACCTGTACTTTCAATGCTGTATAATTATATCAACCATAATTATACACAGACATACACATACAGAGTACATTACATACAAATGTAAAACACGAAAAAGTAACTTTCTTGTAAAAGTTCTTCTTGAAATCTACTACAGGAGACCCCAGACAAAAATCCTATATTCCAACTATCACCAACACCACTGCAATAAGTGAACAGAAATCTTTAATATTGAACAAAAGCACTACGACACCCTACTGCCTTTCATTATTTTAGAACAAGTGTTAATGCATTGGGAGGGGGAAGAAGAAAAATAATGGTTCTGAACTTTTCAAGATATTCCGGCAATTCTGTTATTTGGAAACTTTTAGTGATATCTACAACAACTGAACAGAATAATCTCTAATAGCTTGGACACTGGAAACAGATTTTATTACAAGTTTTTAAATTGGTGTCATTGTGAACCTATTTCTATCACAGAAAAAAGCCACAGCATTTCTTGGAGCTTTCAAAAGTGGAATTTGTGCCCTAATCCTAAACACATTGGCCGGCATCCAAATAGCAGCAAAACTATCTTTGTCAACTCAAGGTGGTTTTAGATTTACTAATCTCAAATTACCGGTAATCTCAAACCTACTCACTATGCCATGTGACAAACTGATTTGAAATGGTGGAGGGGCAGGGGACAAAGTTAGCTAAATTTCAAGAGCAGTTTGTTATATGACGCTGCAGTCAGCTATTCAAATAAAAGTTAAAAATTCAACTAGGCAAGACCAAAATCCAACCAAAAGTGAGATGGCATGGTAGTGGTTTGTGTGTAATTCCTTTTTGCAAGCCATTTCTCCATTCAGAATCAGCCCCTCAAAACTACTTCCTGATCTAGTAAGAAATAAAATACAGAGTACAGGCGTACCTTGGATCCTGAACGCCTTGCAAGTCGAACGTTTTGGCTCCCGAACACCGCAAACCCGGAAGTGACTGTTCCGGTTTGTGAACTATTTTTGGAATATTCCAACGGGGCTTCCTGCAGCCAATCAGAAGCTGCACTTTGGTTTCCGAATGTTTTGGAAGTGGAATGGACTTCTGGAACGGATTCCATTCGACTTCCAAGGTACAACTATACCCTTCTGTTCTGCCCCCTTTTGTAATGTCTGGTTTGGTCCTTAGTTGCTTTATCCTTATACTGTCCTTTATTTTTGTCCATTCCACATGGCAGAAAAAATGAGTGTCTTAAATGAGCCTAGTATCCAAATAATTTGTGGGGGGGCTTGGCTGGGGCAGGGAGCAAAATTTGCCCATCCTTGAAGCAGTGTAAAAATTTGCAGCATGAGTTTAACCACATTTCTGCTTGATGATATGTGCAATTAAAAAAAAAAAGAATCCACAAAGAATGCTCCAAGAGAATGGCAGCTAAGAATATTCGCATCCACCACCTGTTATCACCATGACATCAGATGAAGTGTTTTCCCTGGCCTACGTGGTTTGATTTCAAACCATGCAGGCAAAGGAAATTGGATGTGCAGCAACCACTGGTCTGCAAACCCCACTTCCTTTGCCAGCATGGTTTGATTTCAAATTACTGTGGCAATGGGATCCTTTCCTTTTATGCATCCTTTGCATGTGCAATTTGAAATAAAACCGTATGGGCAAAGGAACCATTTCCCTGTAGGGTTTGCTGTCAATGAGGCATGCTGTCAGTACCGATCACCTGATTGGTGCTGATAGCAAATATTGTTTGAGACAGGATAAAATCAGGAGTGCACTTTAAGGCTCCCAATTGTTTCTGTGCAGCTACGCCGTTACTTGTCTCACACTTTACATCACATATGATGTTACACATATGTGTGACACACATATGTGTGACAGCTGACTGTAGTTTGGGCAGAACGTCCACACACACACATATTTGATCCCCCTTTCCTACAGAAATTTCAAAACACAAATTCAGATAAATGGATACCCCGCCCCCTGATAATTCCACAAGCCCAGTGTAATAAATTTTATCACAATAGAGCACAAGTATATTTTGTTCTGGTTATTCAAAGATAAATGTGCATATATTACTTGGAAAAGTAATATAATTAACTCTTCTAAGCACTTCTGCTTTTGATAGACAAGTTTTTTAGGGGAAGACTGCATGGATATTTCTATTTAGTGTAATGCTCTCACCATGGAATGAGATAATGAACCAACAAGAGAACTGGTGAGTTCAGACATAGTGCTTGGTAAACCATGGTTTTGCCATTTTGAGAAAAAACCAGCATGAGTCTCAGACTTCTTAGCTGCTTTTCCCTCCTCTTCCTTAGTTGGAAAGAAATCAGAAGCTTCTGCTTTAGAACTAACCACAGTTCCCTGATATTGCAAAACTTAGAGGACAGTGGTTTATTTTAACTATGGTTAGTTAAAACCAACTATTGTTAGCCAAAACCATCCTTCCTGGTTTGTAAACTAACTACCATTCTTGGAGGTTGGATATAATGGAGAACCAAAGTTGTTTCTCAAATAAAAGCAGAAGTTTTCAATTTTCTTGCATATGAAAGAAAGGGGAGAGGAAGCATGTTAGCCCAAGGCTCATCTAATAACAGGAATGTAAGACAGAAAAATATCTCAGGGCTTTCAGAGACAGTTCTTCTGTAGGGCAACTATGGCATCTTACTTCAGATATAACAGCACCAGTGTTGATGGATACTCATGAGATTACCAATATAGCTTGTTTGGGCTGCAATCCTATGCACACGTACCTGGAAGAAAGCCCCATTAAACAAAGTAGAACTGACTTTTGAGTAGACATGCATAGGATTTGACAGTTGAAGCTATAAAACTTTGTTACGTTCTTGCCTTGGAAACCTTACATTTGCTGATCATAAGCTCCTGTGTTTAGAGATATGCTCACCGTAATAAAATTAATGACTTGAACCACCTTTTTGTCAACAAAAAAAGAAGTACAAGAGATCTGTACCAGTGACATTGATGGGGATAATGCAAGAGGAAATCACTTGGGCATCTTGTTTCATTTTCTCCTCTGGAGTTGGGAGAGGTAGTGCTTTGCTCCAATTGGTTTGCTTATCCAGTGTAGAAGGGATATTATGTATTGGATTTTTCGGCCTCTGCCCTAACATGACATCTGTATCTTCTTCCTCCGGAGGGTGGGACTGTAAATGAATACAATCAAAATCAGTATCTACTCTTTTTACGAGATAAAGTTACTTTTAAAAAATATCAGAAAAAATAGATTTGGAAGTAGGTTTCAGGAAAGCAGTAATGAAGAGCACGTTGCATTTTCAACACAGGAAGTCAAACTACCTCACATACTGGAAACATTTAGGAGCTGTAGTTTAAAATGAATTTTCAGAAGATGGAAACAGCTTCCAGTCAATGCTTAGCTTCTGTAAAGATGTATCCTGCTACATACGATCCATATGTACATGCCAATTTAGCAACTTTTTAGTAAGTTTTAAGTCCCATTATTGTATTTAGTTTGATAAACATATACTTGAATAAACATATCAAATCAGTTCCATGTAGACTTTCTGTCTATCAGTGTATAACTGATATAACAACCCTGGCTAATCTTGAATAAAATTACTTGAAGGCAAGTTAATGGAATTCAGCATTATCCAAAGTATTGTTTGTACAGAAATTCAGTGGAACTTATTCCCAATCAGATGGGTTTAGAATTGCAGTTTAAGAGCCTGATCCTATCCTTAACTTCAAAGTAAGTCTCACGAATATTAATGAAACTGACTTCTAAGGAAACATGGGTAGGATCAGGACATATGTTTTATATCACACAATAGCAACTGTATACTAAAAGAAAAATTAAAAAGCAAAAGTTGAGCCACCACCTTCAAGTCTTAAGAATAACATTCAGAAGATCATGCAAAGTAATTCAGAATGTGCTACCCAAGCTACAAGGCACAAAAGATAAATAGGCACAAAGAGAGATTAGTTAACCAACTCCAAGAATAACTTTTTGAAAAGAAAGCAGGACTCTCATGCTTTGTAGTTTTACCAAGTGAGAGTAAAAGATCAGAAGCAGTTTGTTGAAATCTATGCTTATTGAGAAAACAGCAATTACTTCAGCAACAGGGCAGAAATACTACCTTAAGAGCTTTATAAAGTTCTCACTCTTCCATTTAACTGGTTACTGTTATTTGTACACAGCCCTGGAGGAATTTACTTCGAAGCATTTTCTCTTCTGTTCTAAACATTTTCACCTCCTGTTTCCATTTGTTTCCATTTCCTACTTTGCTAAGATGGATTTTCTGTCCTTGGCTCTCATTTACTCTGAAAAACTTTTAATTCTTTTAGCTGTGAGTTAAAGGGCCAAAATTTGCTTTTATCTAGAGTGCTTAATATTGTACTATTTTCTAATGGATAAACCTTAAAACAACTATAGTTCTCTTCATAAATAAATATCTTAACAAGGCTGAAGGCCCTGAATAGGCTCGCAGGCATTCCTAACTTCCTACATGTACACTGAAGACCACGCTTCACATCTATTTATATAAAATACAAGCAAGTCACTTGCTTACCTTGTTGAATCATCTGCAAAATAACCCACAAAAAAAAAAAATAACAAAAGGAACCAGTCTTCCCCCAAAATATTTTTGTCCATCCCTGGGTTAGGAAAACATTGCAGCTTTCTTTATCTGTTCTGCTTTTGTGCTGTTCCCAGCAGACATGAATAGCTCATATAAACTACTAGCACAAAAGACTTTGTTTCCTAGGTAACCTCTGAAAAAAGTTGATGCGTGCAAAAAAAAGAGAAGGCGGTTGGGTGTGGGGGGGAGACCCACATAGCCTGTACTTTGTTGCTGATTCCTTCCCCTGCATAACAATAGCTTTCTGGACAAAGAAAGTGAAGTGACCTGACCACAGACTCCCTGACTGTCTGCCAATGCTACTCTTTAGCAAACAATAGCAATGATAACAGTCTATAGAACAAATTCATGCTTTGCTCTGCTATGGTTTGGATGTCTTCTTGTGGTTATCCAAAATCTCTGTCTAATTCTTTTCAGCACCCTACAAAAAACCCATCAGAGACAAATTTGGTTGGGGCCTTTAAAACTAATTAGTGAAGGGAAACCCTCTTATGAGCTGGTAAAACCTATTAAACTTACACCAAGGGGTGGGGGTGGGGGAGAAAAGTTGGTGTTCCTTGTTGATAAGAGCATAACATAAAGACAACAATGTTAGTCAGCCAAAAAAAGCAAGCGAGAGAAAGGATTAGGGATGGAAAGGGACAGAATGAGTGAGAGGCTGTTATGTTAGTCTTTTTTTCTGATACCTTTCGACTCCATGGGGTCATGTGGCAACACTCGGTGGGGGAGGGCGAGCGGGTGCTGTAAAACTATAAACATGAAATGTGGGGGAAAGTGGTTAAAAAAAATTAAAAACACATAGCTGAGAATGTTTCTGTGGTGTGGGCCAAACTCTTATCAAGGCCAGACAGTATTGAATTTAAAATGTATCATCACTGCAAGCTGTTGTCATTCAGCAAAATTCTACTCATAACGTGTTGTCAATCGGAATTTGCTCCCTGGTTTTTCATCTGCTTAACTTCTATACATGGTGGTTGGTTAGGGAGGGAAGTTAAGTGGCAGTAATCACGTGTGCAGATTATTATTATTTTTGCCACACCAGCATTTTGATAGCTAATAATGCAGCCCTTGAAGCAACATATGAGGCTCTACCCATTGGCCACAAGGCCCTTTGGTGTTTTCTTGTGGTTTTATGACACACCAACATAGAATTTTAAAGATTTCCCCCCTCTCAAAAGTACTTCTCAAACCTTTGAAATATGTGTGGGGAGTCTTAAGATTTTTTGTTTCCCCCCCCATCATCTGTGTTGTTTATTTATGGATTTTATTCAGGTAGGATTTTATTCTGTTGAAACAGAAACATTTCAAAAACGGCAAAAGAAATTAGTACACTTTTGGTAGTAGAAATGTAAAAAGCTTTAAATGCATAACCTTAGGGCTAGCTGGGGAGTTTTGGAAAACTAGTGATGCCACAAATGCTGCTACTCACCTGGCTTAGAATACAAATTTTAATGCCACATCATAAAATGCACCCAGATTACTACAAAGTGAAGTGCTTCTCTAGCTCAGATCTCAAGCTGAGGTGCTGTACCCTTCCTGATACCATGAACGGCAGCATTGCCAGGATCTAGGAGTGTGGCACTTCCAGGATACTTTCCTTATTATGGATGTCAGACACCCTGGACATGAATTATTTCAGAACACTTGCACCTGAGATACTGTAATCATGATTAGCAGGTGTCCTAGATGCCAGGCAGTGAGACCTCATAGTCGCTACCAGTCAGGCAACTGGGATGGGAAGGGGCAGCTGCATGGGAGAAAGGAGTTTGTGGAGGATTGTGAAGGCTCATAGGCAACTGAGGAGGGAGTTTGACTCCTAATGATGCCAA
Organism: Podarcis gaigeae; assembly: GCF_964106915.1. Classification (NCBI taxonomy): domain Eukaryota; kingdom Metazoa; phylum Chordata; class Lepidosauria; order Squamata; family Lacertidae; genus Podarcis; species Podarcis gaigeae. Next base: position 42,508,616 of record NC_139677.1, on the reverse strand, counting down.
GACTATGTATGGCAGGGTCCAACCTTCACAACTGAATGTGGAATTAAACATTTCTGAGCACAATTCAAAATGCTGGTGTTGACCTTTAAGCCCTAAACAGTCTTGGCCCAGTATACCTAAAGGAGTGTCTTCACCCCATTGTTCAGCCTGGACACTGAGGTCCTCCTCCAAGGGTCTTCTGGTGATTCCCTCACTGCAGGAAGTGACGTTACAGAGAACCAGGCAGAAGGCCTTCTTGGTAGTGGCACCCTCCCTGTGGAATGCCCTCCCTTCAGATATCAAGGAGATAAAGAACTACATAACTTTTAGAAGACATCTGAAGGCGACTGGGAAGTTTTTAATGTTTGATGTTTTACTATGTTTTATATATGCTGTAAGCCGCCCAGAGTGGCTAGGGAAACCCAGCCAGATGGGGAGGGGAAAATTATTATTATTATTATTATTAATAATAATAAAATTAAGTTTCTAATTTGGGGAAGCTGGGGGAAATACCTCAGCTCTATCTAAATCTGAGGGGAGTTCACTTACCGCTATGGAAAACAGATTTCTGAATATGAATTGCTTTCAGCTCAAGAGGCTGTCAGAAAGGTTTATGACAACAAAGTCTACGTAGATCCAGATCTACAGCATGGGATACATTATGTTTTGCCCAAACAAAAGACTTCTCCAGTAGGCTTCTCCTGTTTACAAGATGTAGGCTAGCTTTCAATTTTTTAACTACCTGCCTATTCAGATGATAACAGTATGATAACATAAGAAAGGGGGGGAAATCTAAATAATCTGCTGGGGAAATTGCTTTCCACTTCCATCAATTCTGAGACTCACATTTAGCATTTGATGGACTGATGGGATTTTGAGTCTGGTTGATAGTGTCCCTACAAATAATGAGTATTTGAACTTCCAGAGCCATTTTCCCAGAGTACCGTATTTACTGATGTACTGACATTGCCAGTCACACCAAATGTATCTACAGCCTGGTCAAGGAGCCTCTGGATAATCTGATGTATATTAAAGTAATTTATTTGACAATCTGGACTTGTTCAGGAACCTGTTGTTGCCAAAAAAATCTAAAAATAATATGCCTCCTTTTCAGTGTTTATGGGAACATTTTCATTTATTATTAGTTTCTATCAAGAAACATTTTTAAAGTCCATGTTGCCATTGGATGCCCTATTGAACAGAACATTTCTACTCAGTTAAGCTTCAGTTTAATAAACCATCTGATGTGGCAAACTGCAGCTTGTGGAAGCCCTGCAGACCATGGCTAGAAACCATTGTTTCCAATTTTGGTCCCCAAATTTGGTTTGCAAAGCTTGTGGAAACCATGGGTTGCTAATTTCCTGTGTATACAGAGCTCCTTTGCAGCCATTTCCCCTTTCCCTTTGTGTGACCAGAAGAACAATCCAGCATTCAGCATGTAACCATGGACTACCAATTAAGCCAGGGCATAAGGGCAACTTTAAAACATGACTTCATATCCTGACTTGTTTTGAAGCCATCAACCCACAGGAAACTGTGGCTATGTGCTGAATTGCGGCTTGTTCAACAACTACAAATGCGTTGAATGCTGCTCGTGTACATCCTAAACCAAGATTTTTGGCTTACAGTTGCATGCAAGCAGAATAATAATAATAAATAATAATAATGTAATTTATTACCTGTACCCTGCCCACCTGACTCGGTTGCCTTAGCCACTCTGGGTGACTTCCAGAAGAAAAGAACACAAGATAATATCAACATGGCCTATGTGTGAAAAAGGAGTACAGTCGTACCTTGGATCCCCAATACCTTGTGACTCAAATGTTTTGGCTCCCGAACTCCGCAAACCCAGAAGTGAGTGTTCCAGTTTGCAAATGTTCTTGGGAAGCCGAACATCCGCCACGGCTTCCAATTGACTGCAGGAAACTCCTGCAGTCAATCGGAAGCCGCACCTTGGTTGTCGAACGTTTTTGGAAGTCGAACGGACTTCGAGAACAGATTCCGTTCGACAACCAAGGTATATTGATTTTTCAATTAAAGTAACAGAACAGCACATTTTCAACATTTAGCCCAGAAGATCATCTGTGTACTTTGGCATAGTTTGTTAGTGTCTGTCTGTGTGTTTGTGCGCACATGTGCATATATAGATGCAATGTTATGTACATTTACTGGGATCTGCTCATGCAGAATTAGTGTAAATGAAATGGCACACTTTGAAAATGTGCAATAAAGTAAGAGGCAGGATATGACTTTGCCCCCATAGGTGGATTTAGGGGAGTGTGACTGGTTCATCCACACTGGGCACCAAGTCAAGTGGGCGCCACAATGATGAACAACGGAAGGTGAGAGGCGGGCAGGAGGTGGGGGAGAGCTCAGCACCGTGCCCTCCATTTTAATGGGCTAATATGGCTCCTCAGTTCTGAACTCTTAGAGCTGTACCTTTCCACATGAGTAATAATGAATGCTAAGCATTGCTCTCCCAGTGGAGTGACTGCGTATCGGCTGGACATAGGCCTGCTTTTAATTTTACAGCTAAGACCAAGGCAAAGAATACTGTGAACATTTTAAAAATGCCTGGGATGGTTAAAGAAACATAATGAGGGGACTGGGAAAATTAGATGATAATAAACATGATTAGTTATTGTAACCACCTGATAATTAGTCTTGACTTTTAAGGGATATCTCTGTGCCTTCAGTAGCAGTATGATAAGAGGTTTAGCAGATGCTGTTTCTCCTGCCACTGTCTGGCAAATCTCTCTCAGCCACATGATGATTAAAGGCAAAGATGTTCTATGTGGATTAGAAGCTGGCAGCCCTTGCCACAATAACCAAGAGTATTGGGGAAGAGGAATAACTTACTTTTAGCAAGGGATGGTTCTTTGTCTCTTTGTTCTTCTGGGTGTAGGTCACAGGGAGGGAGGGAAATGGGGGAGCCACCACAGAGATTTGGCCCAGGACCTTTTGTTCCCTGTTATCACTCCAGTTTCGTTGCTCTGTTTAGCAAAAACAGTAAATAAGAAAATTGTTCAGACTGATGTGTATTTTAAAATAATCTGCCATGAAAAGCCTAAACTTTGGTCAGGATGCAGTTCATGGGAAGTGTGCACATTGCTATGATCTCGAGGATATTCATAGGAGGAAGCAAGCTTTGTTACTGGACCAGTTCTCACGTGATGAGGATCCCCATCCTTAAAAGCACTAATAAGAGAAATCCTTATTTGGCAAAAATGGGCAGTGCAACATGCATATCTTTGTCCACATCCTCACACACCCTTCTCTATCCTACATTTAGGCAAGGAAGAGGCAGTCTCAAAGTTCAGTCTCTTTAGCAAACAATAGCAATGATGACTGGTGACACCCCCATTTATACTCCTTCTACGTACGTCCGACAGTGTATATGTGTGGTGCTGGGAAATAAATAAATAAATTATTTCATACCTGGAAATGGCGGGAGAGAGCAGCAGAGTCCTCATGGCTCATGTGGAGATCCTCTTCAGAGCCCAAAGAGGACATCAGTGTGGGTGGAGGAAGCCTCAAAGAGACCGGAGGCACAGCAGGGCTTTGTTTATGCTGCTGAGCCTCCCCACCTAACAGCTGATGTGCGGGTAGCGCAGCAGTAGAAGCTGCTTTCCTGCACCACCTCTAGCCTCCTACCAGCCCCTAGTTGTGGAGATTTTTGGAGACAGCATTTTTGGTATGGATTGAAGAGACAGCAGCAGAGAGGGCATTTAAAAGATTATTAGAGGGTGCTCCCCACTTAATGCGATTTCACTTATGCATGTGGGACCCTGGAATGTAACCCCACGTAAGTGGGGAATCACCTGTATTCTAGGAGAAATCACTCAAGGAAGGGTGAAAAGCAGGGCTAGTGAGAGGTATGGCTGGGGAGCAGATACGTCTTTCAATGTCCAGGGCCAGACAGAGAGACCAGAAGGGCTGTATTTGACCTCCAGGCCTGGGGTTCCCTATCCTTGCCATAAGGTGGTAGAGTGAACACCCAGCAGGAACTGAGAAGCCTGATTTCAAGCTCAGCCTCTAAGCTGCTACACTATACCAGCTCTCAACATACAATGAAAAAACTATTAGCAGTTTTTTGAAAGATGGCAAAATGAAGTGATATTATGCTTCTCCTGCACATCTCCTCCTCCTACTGGACTCCAAGAAAGAACTAATTTGCACCCCTGGTAGAACATTTAAAACACATACACAGACAGATGAAGACAAATCTTCTTAGTTTTTGAATATAAATTCTGCAACCACCAAGTCACTTGCTAAGAACAAAGTGCAGGTGAGTTAAGGCAAATGGCTCCAAATGATGGATGTGGTAGTTTAGTGGATATCAAATGATTTAAGCAGGAAGTTGTCAAGAGCAAATTAACTACTTAGTCTCTCTAGAGTGTTATTCAACTAAGATATACCCAGAGTAGACTGAACAAAATAAATCAAGTTACTTACCATATTGGTTCAAATATTAGCTACCCCTGAATATAGGCCACACCCCTAAAATGAGGTATCTTAAATCACAGCTTAAATCACAATGATAGGCTACATAAAAGTTTTATACAAGTCAGATTTGGGTGTGGAAAGTGCAACCTATATTTAGACCTATATAGTAAGTCCTTTGATTTTAATAGGCCTATTCACCCATTATGATCATTCTGCTGTTTCACTCTTTCCTCAACTTGTTTCTTGGCCACAAGGTGGCAGAAGATGATTATATTTAGCCAAAGCAGTTGTGATGTAGACACACAAATGTGTGTATTCTAATTTTAACACTACTATGATTGTATTTTCCCTTTATTTTATTTTTTATATTTCTATGCTGCTTTTTATTCAAATAAATCCCAAAGCGGCTTACAAACAAAAGATAAAAATAACATAATGGAACATCACAAATGCAGCATAAATTGTGTAGAATACTTAACAAATCACCAGTAAAACAATCACAAATTAAACAATTACCATCTATGCAACACTATTTAACAAAACAACTAAAAAAATACGCTAAACATCACAGTTACACCAAAAATTATATTATAGGATTCACAAAGTACCACAGCAGCCATATCTATAAAATAATATTAACAGCAATAAAACAAACAAATATAGCAACATCCAATTTAAAACCAGACCAGACCTTGCTTATTTTTGCAAATGTGCTAGCTGGTGTTTCACTTCAATTTACAGCTTCCACAGCATTTTGTAAAAAATAAAGAATTCCAGAGACAAACACAGTCATGTGTACTTTTGACTTCTGTCAGAATTATGACTCAGCAAGCAAAAGAGAGTTAATCAAAGGGAAGAAGAGTCAGTTAAGGTAAGAGCCTAAAGCACATGCTGTTCCTGGAGATAGGATGGAGTCTAGTGAAGTAATTGTTTGAGGGGAATTGCTTATACTTGCCTAACAGAGCTGTCATTCCAAAACCTGCTCTGGGGTTTCCTCCACCCCTCTGGAGCAGATTTTTTTGGGGGTGGGTATGTGGGAAGTCCTTAATTCTTAAGGAAATTAGCCCTGAGTGCTCACTGGAAGGACTGATCGTGAAGCTGAGGCTCCAATACTTTGGCCACCTCATGAGAAGAGAAAACTGCCTGGAAAAGACCCTGATGTTGGGAAAGAAGGAGGGCACAAGGAGAAGGGACGACAGAGGACGAAATGGTTGGACAGTGTTCTCGAAGCTACAAACATGAGTCTGGCTAAACTGCGGGAGGCAGTGGAAGACAGAAGTGCCTGGCGTGCTCTGGTCCATGGGGTCACAAACAACTAAACAACAACAATGTGGGAAGTGCACGGGCGCAGGGAGAAGGGGGGAGAGGAAGTTGTATTGCATAAATAGAAGTGATTCTGCTTGGACAATGACTTTGTTGGACACCACCTTACATCTTCTGTGAGTTACTGGAACGCAAAGCTGTTTCATTGACTACACAGAAATGATTTACCTTTCCTCAAGGCTCGCAGGTTCTGCTTTGCATGGCGATGCAGCTCTGCTACACAAGCTGGTCGGGTGGAAGGAAGGAAAATGTTTCTTTGCTGATGCCAAGGGGCGCGATAGTAGACACTCAGTTTACTCTCTGCATCCAGGTTTGAGACAGCTACAGAACCAAAGAGAAAAGGACACTTAACTCACTCATAATGGAGCAGTCAAGTCTTTTCAAATGCATCAAATCTGCTCAGAAATCAATGCATTATAATTTTAAAAGATGCATTATAATTTGAAACAGGGAAGGTGATTTTCTGGTCGTAATTCAAATCCACAAGTTTAAGAAATGCCAGGGTTCATGAATCTACTAGATTTTAGAATCATTTTGAAGAGTACCCACTGCCTGTATGTATGAATGAAAAAACAAATGAATGAGGAGATGGATGTGAATAAACTCACTGAAACATTTTGAGAACAGCATGAATAAAATGGATATAAAATTAGACACAGAATAGCTTTACCCTCAGATATACTGGCTTATTTTTATTTATCTAGGTCAGTCAGAAGAATAATGAATTCTGACATTTACCACTAATCTTTAAAATTTTAGAAAGCCACCAGAAAATATAAGACCATTATTATATTAGCTGATCAATGATCAGATTTTATTCTCATTCCCATGATACACTAATAAAAGATGACAGTAATCATCACTGGTTTGCAAACCAAGCAAGTTTCCTAACACACATTTCTGACATTTACCAGTAAATCTCTGAGTAAATTTGCATACGTTATTGATATAGGACATTTATGAAGACACACGGGTGTAAATGACAAAAATAAGTTTTGTGACATGGAAGTCTCTGACATTCACTGGTATAATTTGAGTCTACTAAGCACCTTCAGCAAATGACCCTATTTCACTTAAATACTAAATAATTAAATAATTAAACTTAAATACAAGTAATTTCGTTGTCCCCGAGAGGGGGCAATGACAATAAAGATATTATTATTATTATTATTATTATTATTATTATTATTATTATTATTATTTTATTATTATTATTATTATTTATTATTATTATTATTATTATTAATATATATTTTAAATACAGAAAAGGTTGTAGCACTATAACAACAGCTTATGTTGCCTTGAAATATATAATGCACCAACTTTGAAGTAGCTTTTCTCTCTCTTTTCTTGTACCTTCAAATCCCCCATCTTTGACCACAGTTAAAACCATCACTCTGTATTTCATAATCAAACACTTTCAGGTTCCTGATTACAAGATGCAGGTACTGGCAGAGTCTGGCAAAGGAAGGCAAGGAGCATAGTATGGCACAAAGAGGCAATGATGTTGGTGTGAGGAAGAAACTAGTTGTAAAGAGATCCTGCATGCTGGAGTCTGCAAATGGGAGTTGCAGGATTGGGTGTTGAAAGTAGCTAACGTGCCCTTGCTGTCAACAGTGGCTCATGTAGGTGACCCTGCCATTCTATTAACTGTATAACTGAAGGAATGTAAGAAACAATACCTTAGTGTAGCAGCACCTCTGGAACTCAATGCGTATTGACATCAGACTGCTGCCTTCTAAAAACACTTGTTTAAACAAGCCTATCCAGGCATGCAGAAGGTTGATGTATGCATTAATCTGCTTTTGGTTTATTGCTGATTCTATCTTTTGAGTGTAATTATTGATAATTTAATTTATTCTCTTTGTAAATTGCTTTGAGGTCCCCGTCCCCCCCGTCAAGTGGTATAGAAATTTTATTAAATAAATAAAGAAATTTTAAGAATCTGCATCTTTTGTATTTTAACCTTGAATTCCTTGGATGAAAAGTGGGATATAAATATTTTATACTGTACTGTCATCCTTCTTTCCTACACTTAAAATGCATCAGCTTCTGTCACTGATTGATAGTTATCTACGTACAGGTAGTGCTTTTTTCAGCTGGAGCCCATTGGAGCTCAGTTCTGGCACCTCTTAAATGGGTGCCATTGCCATTGTAAGAGAACAAGGAAGAAGTTCATGGTGAGCTTTGGCACCTCTTTTTCTAGAAAAATAGCACTGGGTAGAGGGCAAACAGCCAATGTACGTGAACAGCTTTGTCACATGAAGACAGGCACCCCATGGACTGGTTTACAGCTGCCCACATACAGTGGCTATGCCATGTACCCTGGCCCACATTCTCTGGTTACATGGCAATTGATGATTACATGCAATTCCCAAGCATGAAGAAAAGCAGATTTTCTAGTTTTTCACTCTTGATCATAAACATCCATCATTCATAGCCTCTGCTCTCCAGCTTTCTTCTTCTTCTTCTTTTTTAATACTGTAGCTAAGCTGTGTATGGATGCTTGAAGGTAGTATGGCTTAGTTCACTCAGGCGTGTTTGTTCTAATAATAACAACACAAAGGCCAGCAAGAAAGATTTCTGCTCTATTTATTTTGATAGATCCAAGGGGTTACCCCCCACGGCTCTGTCTGCTTTCCTAGACTCTCACATTTCCCTTTTCCTTCTTTTACAATTTCTCAACCCTTAATTACCAAGTGGAGAATACGTTTTAAAAGAATTCTAGCCAGCGTCCCAAGTGAGGAGATTTTAATGTATATAAATAATAAAATAATCTGTGTGTGTGTGTATGATTTAAAAGTCAGGGACTTTTTTTCCAGCAGATTGAGTGCGGTAAGGGATGGAAAGGACAGATATGTAAAATGTCAAGTTGCCTCATTGTAATTGGGAAGTCTTAAATGCGTCCTTGAAAGGGTTAAGTCCCAGTGCAGTGCAGACATAGGCCCAGTGCAGATGGAATTGAAACCGTGGTTTTCTGATTCGTGAACAAGTTGTGGCTCCATCCTCATATCTCCTTTTTCTCATGCCATAGGATATTGGAAGCTTTTATTTCCTTATTTTAAACCTATCACACTTTCCCATTACAGTGGAACCTTGGTTCTCAAATGGTTTAGTTGATGAACAAATCAGCTCCTGAACGCCAAAAACCCAGAAGTATGTGTTCCGGTTTTTGAACATTTTTTGGAAGCCAAAAGTATGATTGGCTATTGTTTCCAGGGCACCTGCACCAGTTGGAAGCCATGCCTTGGTTTTCAAACATTTTGGGAGTTGAACAGACTTCCGGAACGGATTAAGTTCGAGAACCAAGGTATCACTGTACATCCTAACTCAGGGGACTGTGGCTTGATTACACTCTAGTTTAGGGTAACAAATCTGTGCCCTGTATTGTTGGACTATGACTTCCATCACTTCCAGCCAGCAAGATCAATAATGAGGGATGATAGGGGTTATTGTCCCAACAGCATGTGGAGGGCCAAAGGTTAGTCATCTACGCATTCGAATAGGGTTAAAGAAAATCACAGGAGGGGTTTTATTTAGGAAAAAGTGAAAAAACAGGAAAGCATATAAATCACGGCAATGCTTGTAAACTCCTAGCCATGGTTAAGAAATCAGAAAGACAATATCTGTTCTGATTCTTAGATTATAAAAGAAAGAATCTAAGAGTAGTTATGCAAGTACACAAGTTTTTCGTAGACAAGAGTACTCCACAAAATTTGGCTCAGATCAATCACTCCCCCATACAAAAAAATGTGTGAGAAAACTGGGGATACCGTAATTCAAAGCAAAAGACTCCCCACTTGTTCACAACAGGATAACACAGTGCCAAGGTATCTAAAAGCCTACAGACGTAATCTGTGGGTCAGGCAGGTTTTTTTCTTCAGTGCCACTTTCCTGCTCTTATGAAGAGTCAACCAGTTGCAATATTCTTTCTAATTAACATATTAATTCATTAAAAGCAGCAAATTCCCTGGTCTGCTCCATTCAGATCTACTAAGCTACTGAACTAGGAATTGTACAGATTATAATTCATAAGCAACCAATGTCCTAACTTTCTCCATACTGCAGTGTTGATGCACCTCCCAATCCTGCGCCAATACTTTAAGAAATGCAGGAGAAAGGGTCTCATTTTTAAAAGCGTGCCCTCCAATTCTGGAAAGGGGCATGTGCATTCTTTAAATAAAAATATATGGAATCAATAGAACATTATGGGAAGGAAACAGGTATTCTTTTACCTCACTGATACAATTTGAAACCCCTTTTAAAACAGTCCCCAAACTGCATCCTGTTGCAAGAGAAAGGCAAAGGGGAAGGGCAAAGCACTTGTTTTGCACACAAAAGGTATCAGCTTCAGTCCCCCTTGGCAGCTCCAGGTAAGGCTGGGAAAGATCCTTCTCTGAAACTGCAGAAAGCTCCTGTCAAGTCTGTAGACAATTCTCCGAAGGGGCTCTGCTCTGACTCTCTCTATGGCAGCTTCCTGTGTTTCCCAAGTCAACAGTATTTCCATGTCTGTACAAGCCCTAAGCTGAACCTGAGGGAGGACCAATTCTTCCACATCTAGCTGCATGATGAGTCAACAGGAGCACTGTTTGTTTCTAGCATTGACTGCCACAGAATATTGTAAGAAAAACAGAAAATTAATTTCAAGACAGAACCAGTTCATCTCAGATACAAGATAAGCTGGGAACACATCCAACTACATCAAGCATATTAGTGCATAAATGTTTCATGGAGGCAAGTGCCAAGACTGATGTGCATTTTATTTATAGCCCAGAATGCCTTCAATGATATTCCCCCCTCGCAAGAGCTTGTGTCTTTTGCTGCCATATTTGGGAAGTTAAAGTCTATAATGCTGGCAAAGCATACACATTGTTGCTTGTCATGCATGACCATGCTAAACAAAGCAGTCACTTCTCATTCTGCAGAAGCCACTCTTAAAGCTCTTGAGCCAAGGCAGCATGGAATATCCACTGCGATCCACTGCGACAGTTCTCTTTCTCAAGCTCTGGGAGGAAGACCTTTCATTGCCTACAGACAGCCACCCAATCTTAAACAACTCCTAACCCACAATAATACTACAACCAGACCTAACACGGACACTGGCACCAGAGCCTGCAATAAACCCAGATGCCAACTTTGCTGCCACATACGCCCAGACAACACCATTACTGGCCCCAACAACATCACACGTACCATCTCGGGACTATTTAATTGCTCATTGTCTAACATTGTGTATGCCATCAAATGCCAACAGTGTTCTTCAGCTCTCTATATTGGACAAACAGGCCAGACCTTACGCCAAAGAATAAACGGACATAAATCGGACATCAGGAATCACAAGACAGAGAAACCAGTAGGAGAACACTTCAATCTCCCAGGACATTCTATACAAGATCTCAAAGTAGCTGTTTGACTACAAAGGAATTTCAGAAATAGACTGGAAAGAGAAGCTGCTGAATTGCAAATTATCACCAACTTATCACCAAACTTAAAACCATGAAGAGACCTGGTCTGAACAAAGACCTTGGATTCTTATCTCATTATACATGACAAAGCCATTTTTCACCTTCTCACCCCTTGCTTTTTCCTGTAAGACCTATTGCAGTCGTTAAGAGTCGTCAACAGGCTCATCACAGCTATCTGCCAATCACCCATTCCCACCACCCTTCTGAGTAATACCCCTCCCCACCTTCTCACTATATAGAAGGGTCTGGAAACTTCTGTTTCAGTGTATCTGAAGAAGTGTGCATGCACACGAAAGCTCATACCAAGAACTAACTTAGTTGGTCTTTAAGGTGCTACTGGAAGGAATTTTTTTTGTTAGTACTTTTCATGAAGAACATCTGCGAGAAGGGCTGGGAATGTTTCCTGTTTGAAACCTTCCAGAGCCACTACCTGTCAGTGCTGACAACAATGTGCTAGAGAGACCAACTGTATGATTTAGGATGAAGCAGCTTCCTCCCCTTCTTACTTTTATCCTGCACAATTCCCCCTCCATTCTCTTTTTAATCATCATATCTAAATCCGTATCTGTGGTCTGATGTAGTTTACATAGTAGCCTGATATGTAAGCCAAATCACAATTTGCAATCCTGCTTCCGACTAGATTTTAAAACAATGGCTCGGCACTAACTAGAGTCAGCAAAAATAACCAGCTCTAATTGTCGGTATTTAAAAAACTGAACTGGATGGAGAAAGGAACAGGGAGGATGGGAAGGTTACGGGAGGAGTGTGCAAACTCACAGGGCGCTTGCATTCCCTAAACCATGGTTTGGTGCTCATCAGTTACATCTGCACTGGGCAGGCATAGCTGGCATTAATCAGGAGTTATAAGACAGCTTCAAATTCTGGTTTCACATTTCATTGTAAAGCCAGTCATGATCAGCGGGTGTCAAGACTGCAGTGGATTATGGTAAACCACTTTTGAGGGTGGTTATTATTATTATTATTATTATTATTATTATTGGGACGCGGGTGGCGCTGTGGGTAAAAGCCTCAGTGCCTAGGACTTGCTGATCAAAAGGTCGGCGGTTCGAATCCCCGCGGCGGGGTGCGCTCCCGTCTTTCGGTCCCAGCGCCTGCCAACCTAACAGGTCAAAAGCACCCCCGGGTGCAAGTAGATAAATAGGGACTGCTTACTGGTGGGAAGGTAAATGGCGTTCCGTGTGCTGTGCTGGCTCGCCAGATGCAGCTTTGTCACGCTGGCCACATGACCCGGAAGTGTCTGCGGACAGCGCTGGCTGCCGGCCTATAGAGTGAGATGGGCGCACAACCCTAGAGTCGGACACGACTGGCCCGTACGGCAGGGGTACCTTTACCTTTACCTTTATTATTATTATAACCAACCAAGCGGTATATAATTTTTTTGAAATAATTTAAAATAAATGATATTGAAAGGGGAAGTGGGGTAGGAAATCATGCACAAGGGAAGAGGGAGGGTACAGAGTAAGTGGCAATTCTAGATCTTGTGGGGGGGGTTCTAAAAAAAGAGAAGTTTTTATTAAAGATTTTATTGGGTTAAATTCTAATATCTTGTTAAGAGACCAGGAAATGTGTTAAGTCAGCACTGGGCCTGTTTCTGTTCCCCCATCTGTAATATAAGACTGGCCTCCCAGGACTGAAAGAGGATAATGTATATATATATTAAGCATTTAGAACATTTAGAACTGTACAAACAAACATATACTTGTATATTATTAGTAATTATCATTTTTAGCAGTATTATATAGAATTTGTCATAGGGAACTATTAGTAATAAGCTGTGGTGGCTGATATCCTTTGTAAGATGCAAGGCAAGAGGTCCCACAGGAACCATAGCCAATGAAAGGCAGAGCCAATGACTTCTGTTTTTCCACCCATCTTTCTTCCTGCTGAGTTCTGTAAGGTCAACCCTGAGGCTAAAATGGAGGAAGAAGGCAGCCAAGGCCTGGACTGGTTGTAAGTAAGAAGGCAAGCAGATGAGGGTTTGCTGAGGGCAGGCTGGGGTTGGTGGCACAGTGCCCCAGTTGCCCTTGTGGACCAGCCTCCCCTGGTAATAAATGCACACACATAGCAGCTGCTAGACATGCCAAAATAACTTTCCAGAAGCTTCCGAAGGTCTTCTGGAACTCGTTCATGTCTCACCTCGACGTGCCCATTCCAAGGGCGCTCCAAGCCAGAGCTCACTGAGTCCTGCAGCAGAGGAAGCACGCTGGAACGGAAAGCAGCTGTTCACATCAGTTGAGCTTATGGGCCATTTTATGTGGCATCTGGAAACGCTTGCTGAAAGGGTGTTTTATTTATGTTAATGGCTCTGGGAATGGCCATCTTTGATAACTAAAGGTCAACAAAACCACATGCTTCAATTATCCTGTCAAGAAGCAGGATGCTGTAGCGGGCCTGTTTTTCAACAGGCCTCAACACCCTTGTGGGGGTTCAAAATGAGTTACGATTCCATTCACCTAGGCTGCTCAGCTCTTCTGAAAAGTTGGCCACCGCCGATATATTGGAAGCTGCCATATGTGCAGCCACTTCTTTCTCTTTCCTAGGTGACTAATTAGGGTCTGTTTTTTTTTTCCAAAAACTTGACCAAATACGCAGATACTGCACAAATACCTGCCTACTCAACCTCTTCAATCTGCAGAACGTGCAGTTTTGCAAGTGCCATATAATGGTGTTCCACATCTGTGAGGAGTCAAAAAAATTATTTAGCATGGCAGCTCTTATGCTTTGGAGCTCCCTGCTTATTAACATTAAGCAGGCACCCTCACTATACTGTAATATGGATATTCCAATATGCCTATCCAGACATATAGCTTTATTACGTATAATTGGGTTTTGCCATTTTGTTGCTTTTATCTGTATATTGCTGATCGTTATTTTATGTAAATCACTGAAATGGGTTGTGTTGTTTTTTTTTATTAAGCCATTTAGATTTTTTTCTGAATAAAAATAAATAAATTTTAAAGCCACCCAAGCGCGAACATTTGCATATACGCCTTTTTTAAATTTAAAAAAAACCTCCATAGTATGAAGGCTACCAGGGATTAAAACCAGGTTGAGTTTATACACCACGTTATTCACATATCCTTTGTCATCGTTTGGTAAACTGAACTGTGAGAAATTGCTATATTTTTGTTTTAAAAACATGTTAAGCATTATTGCTGAATTTTGTTTTTTAAATGTTTCATTTATACCCTATCTTTCCTTGAGGGAGCTCAAGACAGTGTGCTTGGTTCCTCTCCCATTCTGACAACAGCCCTGTGAAGTAGGCTAGGCAAAGAGTGTCTGCCTCTGGGATTTGAACCTAGATCTTCTCAGTTTTAGTCTGACACTCTAACAAACCATACTAGCATTATTAAAGATACATGTAAAAAAAAGAAAAGCAAAACAAATAATCAACAAAAACAAGACACAAAGGGTTGTACTCATCACTGAGTAGGACTAGTGTAGGAGTGGGAGCAGGCCCATTGAAAGGAATGGACATGACTAACCTAGGTTACTTTCAATGGGTTTATGCAGAATATAACAGTTGGATACCACCCAAACATCTCAGGTGGGTAGTCTCAGGCATGTAGCTTCATGCAAACAGAGGCAGATGTCAGTAGAGAAATCTCACCAACTTGCAACTGATTGATAAACATTCATCTCGGTCATTACCCACGGCCCTCCTTGTTACTCAAACTTGACCTATTACAATAAATACATATGCATCTGTATTGCTTCAGTATATTTTCTTTTTCTTTGGGGCAGGGACGGGGGCAGGGGAGGAAACAAGTATAATAAAAGAACTTCCAAGTCGTGATCTGCTTAACCTGATATGAGCTTATGAAAAACAGCTCCAATGCTGTTGCTATCCTACCTCGCAACTGAGAGAAGATGGAGGCCTCCACTTGTGCAAAATCACTATCAACAGAAATATGGAGATCATGCATCCTACCCCCATGGGACATATTTCAGTAATATTACCTGAACTGAAGAGAGTAGAGACCATCCGTTCACAGCAAACAAAGAAGCCCATACACAAAGAAGCCAGAAAAATGTGACTGAGGCCTGTGATAGTCCGGAGGATGTGGGGATGGTAGCAGGGAGGAAGAATCACAGGGAAGGATTTCAGACCTCACTTGGGCAGTTCGGAGAAAGCTGAGAGGTCAGGTTTACTGATGTGCAGGGACCATTGTCATTTCATCAAGGGTTCAACATACAGTTGCAAAACAGAAGAGATATTCTCGCAGGAACATTGGCAGTGGGTAGATCTTACATAGGAGGAGGAAGGTGAAAAAGACACAGACAGAATGGGAAAGTAAGGAAAATACTTCCACATATGCTCTCCAAATGAACAGATTTCAGATATCTCAATAGCATCCTTGGGAGTGTGGCTTTTTGGGCCAAATTCTACAACAGAGCCTTCTGTTTCAAAATATGTGACTAAAGGTTTGGGGAATAGTCCAGTATTGTCAACTCTACCTGACGATGGCTTTCCAAGGTCTCAAGTGGCAGTCTTCCACATCACCTGCTACCTGCAGAATCTGCTACCTTTGTCACTAAATATGGCTGGGATTGAGCCTAAGACCTTCTGAATGCAAAGGAGGTGCTCTCTAGCCCTATGATCCCTATGATGAGGGATCCTGATGTGGAGGGTACCCTGCTCCAAAGTGTCATTCCTACCACTTCACTCAGGCATACCTGAATGTAATATCCATGCATTGCAAATAGCTTGCCATGAGCCCAAGCTGTTCCAAAGGCTTTGTGTACAAAAGAACACCTGTCCCCGAGATGTATGTAGGCTTCATTCCTAGAAAGTTCCACCATAACCCAATTCCTTTTCTCTGTTTTCTCCACGTCCCCCGCCTCCTCCTTTACTTAGTGACCTAGATTGCTTCGAAGAGGAAAGGGTTCAAGCTGGGGGAGTGGAGCACCGAAGCACTTTGCCTGTGCTGAGTAGCAAAGAAAGGCAGTGAGAGGCTGACGAGAGATGGGAGGGTGTTTCCCTAAATGGATTTGCCCTCCAAGTGAGGAGTAGGGGGAAAAATGGATTGTCTACTTGTATGTGCATTGCATCCATGTGCAATAGATACACACACACACACACACACACACACACACATGTGCCTTCTTGTGCCGGTGGGAATCTCCCATCTGAAAAACACACTGTATTCTGCAAAGAACAAATCCCTCTGCAACTCATCCGCTCTAATGCGCTGTGACAGAATACACTGAGAAGTACCGCAACATGCTTATCTATTAATATATGTTTGAAACAATCAATAATGCATGTGCTGCAATACTCGCTCTCTGCGCTTGGTCCTGATACATGCAGAAGCAAATCTGTCTGGAGAAGCAACTTAGTAAGCAAAATGGAGAAGGGGGGAAAAAACCACCACACCAGTATAGGAAAGCTCTGGCATAATTCCCAAGACGGTTGAAGGGTTCCTGGTTTGTATGCATAAAACTGCAGAATTTCATTTTCCCTCGCAAAGGCCCAGCGCAAATGAACCCCAGAGCACATGTGTGTGTGTGTGTGTGTGTGTGTGTGTATACACACTCCCACCCTCTTGATATTCTTCAAGCGATTGGAATGATCCCTTCCCATCATCCCTTCCTTCCTTGAGAAATTTGAAGCTGTCATTTTAAGTGGCAGGTTTTTGCTTTGTTATGTAACAGAGAGGCAAGAAACCCACATAAACTCCAGGAAGAGACTTTGATCATGCAGAGGAATTGAAAGCAACTTCTTTCAGGTCCTGGCTTACTAGTGACAACCAGCAAGAGATCAAATACAAATGTTGGCACAAACAAGGAACAAGGGAACAAAACAGGCCTTTCCCAAAGCAAAGGCTGTAAAAGAATTTCAGCAAGGTCACCACGGTGTCAGAGCTCTCTTCAGTTTTATTGGACTACCAGTGGATAACAAGGTAACTGCCTACAGAGAAAGCCTTCTATTGTTGCTCTACTTCTGTGGCTAAGCAGACTAGCTGGGAATTAGTTGACTTACAAAATATGATGCTTGCCTCCTACACCAATGAACCTTTCTTCTAAAGCAGCAGAGAAATGGAAGCGCACACACCAACGAAATAAGGAAAGAAACATGCAATTCACACACTCCAACTGTTTCTTCTGCAGAATGTTTTCCCTCACAGCCAAAGCTAGGTAAGGGGAAGGAATTCATTCTGCTTGCATTGTAAACTTGCACTGATTTGCAAATTCCCAACTCAACGTGCGAACTTGAGACACAGCTATCCTTTGAAATTCAAACTCCTCCAAAATTTGACGATGCAATTCTCTAACCAAAATAGTGCACATAAATGCATGTTATAGTGAAAAGAACTTAGAAAGCTACCCTGTATTGAAGAAAATAGCTTGTGAATGTTCATTTATTAGGTAAAATTACATAACAAAAACATATCGGGAGAAATGCATGTGAAAAGGAGTTCGCTGGAATTAAGGGTGGAAAAATGAGAAACTGGCAGAAACCAAAACTTATAGATTTGTCCATCCATCCCTAGCCACAACCAGTCCAAAATACAAGAATGCTCTAGCATACATTCAGTGCTGTGAGCATTCACTGAAGATACAGTAAGATGATAAAAGTTTTGGATGCTATGGATGACTGCGCCATATATTTGCAAACTTACTGCCTGCATCTAAATCTGAACTCTGGTGCGTTATAAGTTGTAATGTTTAATACATAACTAAGAGTATAATGCCTTCTGTTAGACTCTACAGTAGTCAGTTGGTCTTCTACCATGTGTTTCTAGGGTTCAGTCATATTACATTTTCAGAAGTGTCCCATATTATTTTTGTTCAGGAATCTTCATGTGAAGAGACAGTCACAAGATTTGGCAACAATACAGCATGGCAAAAAATGTTTTTTGTTTTGTTTTGTTTTTCCCTTTGAGAAATCCTTGCAATATATAAATTACAAAAGTTACTTAATTACCTAAAGGCAACCAGGCAGAGGACCAGGCAGAAGGCCTCCCTTCAGATGTCAAGGAGATAAAGAACTACATAACTTTTAGAAGACATCAGAAGGCAGCCCTGTATTGAGAAGTTTTTAATGTTTGATAATTTACTATGTTTTATATATGCAGTAAGCTGCCCTGAGTGGCTGGGGAAACCCAGCCAGTTGGGCAAGATATTATTATTATTATTATTATTATTATTATTATTATTATTATTATTATTATTAGCATTTGAAATTCAGCTACTCCAGAGCTTCACCAAGCAATCTCTATTCCTGAACTTTGTATTGAAGGCACTGCCACCACATGGCAATCTGTGTTCAGCACTTATCACACTTCTTCACATCTCTGTTAAGTCTGCCAACAAGGAGGGCAATTATGGTTGGCTGAGATTCATAATGAGGATGTTGTTCATTAAGTATTAGAGGGAGACCACCCAGTCATTTTTAACAACTATGGAGCCATTAAGTGGTATATATTTATTAGAGCAGTAGAGCCCAAAGCACAGCACATTACAAAAGTTGCCATACTCTGTTGCAAAAAGACAATGAAATGATTAGTGAACTTGTATCACAGACTTGTAGCCAAAAAAGGATTTGGCTAGCACTGACCCAGTCTGTAGGCCACACATTAGCCACTCCAGATCTAAATTATGGTACTTGGTTGAAGTTCCTTATTACTGGGAACCCTGATAAGGAAGGGCTCCCAGTTGCAGGAAGGTTTCTCGCTGTGCTCTTCCAAACACACTTAGAAATCCACTTTATACATTCCTAGTCGACTCAGGAAGCTTGGGAGCAGAGTAAATTGTGGACATTTGCCTCCCCTCCCCAAAACTCTATTTTGAATGTCTCTTTCCGGAATGAGGAACTGAGATTTTAAAATTAAGTTTTAATTGGTGGGAATGAGAATCAGAAATAGGAGTAAGAACCAAATTGATCCATCTGAAAGGCATCCTTTCCCCTTCACCCTGAATTGGGTGAGGGGACAGGTCCTTTGTCACCCTTCCTCTGTCTCCCCATGTCTCTTTATTTCAACATTCATGGCCTGATTCTTTGGATGTTGACTTAGCAGTGCATCCCACTGTCTTCAACAGGACTTGCTCCCAACTGGAGAAGTACATAGGACTGAAACCTTAATCATGCAACCCAAAATTGGATAGTTTCTAAAATGTTCTCACTCTTCAGGCATTTCTTTGTGATGGATTTTCAATTTTCATTAACAGACTTGATAACCACAGACCATAAATTAATTTGTTTGAGCTCTCTCCACTTAGCAAAGATTTGCATTCCATACTTCCTGTGTTGGGTATGGGGAACCCCTTTCTGCCCAATAGTTACTTTCCCTTCTGGACAACCTTGTGAGGTGGGACATGCCAGTGGCGGGTGGGATCAGAGGCAAAAATGGACAGAGCAATTCACACCAATTTTACCTCTGTGCACTGAGCTAATTTTTACAGAGACACCCCTCTTTAGTCTCCTTGCAGGCAAGCACAAGGCATTATGGGAGTTCAAGGGCACAATGCAATCAGGCAGAAACACTCAGGGAGGGTGTAAAGCAGGACAGGTGATGGGCGTGGCCTGAGGAGAAGGGGTGTGGCCTAAGGAAAGTTCCAAGGGCCACATCTGCGCCTGAGATCCCCCATCCCCACTTTATGGCATATGCATCTGATAGTGAAGGATAGGTAACAAATTTAATCATGATAAGATGTGCTGTGGTCAGGGCCAATGATTCCATTTTGCTGTTTGAGGCAAATCAGGAAGTGCTGGCCGCTGCTGCCTGTGGTGATGGCAGAGAAGCGATGCCGGCACTGGCACTGATTTCAGGGGAGATCTTGCCAGAAATCAGAGCAGAGGTGGCCAGGCACAGCCTCACCCCACCAAACAGCTGTGGTAGCCTATGGTATCTGGCCACAAGCAGGAAAATACAAAGAAGGAATAAATTCATTTGTCCTTTGCTCCTCCTTATTCTTCTGTGTGTTTCCAGAATTTAAACATTGTGCCACACCCTGGAAACCAGAAGCATGAAATCTCTCTCTCTCACACACGTTTATTTCTGCAGCCTCAATAATACAGGCACAATTTATAATGCCAAACCCTTGAATGCTCACAATATATCAAATGGCAGGACGTATCTTTGCTTTCCATGTTGCGCATGTCACCTTTTCATTCATAAAAGACAAGTCGTATCTTTAATCACTCTGCCAGAATAACAGCACTCGATTGCTCGCGTTATCAAACACTATTGGAAAAGCCTAGATAAGGAAGGCTGGGCAACCCCAGCCTATTAGTATTCCACACACAGCCACCTCCTCGTAAACGAGAGTCATTGGTATCCCAGCAACCCTTAACTTTTCATTCTCCCTGGATTGCCGGATCTTTATCAAAATATAATTACATCCCTCATTTGGAAGATAAATTTTGATAGCCTGTGCCATGCCCAAATAAATAAAATCTGCGAGTGCTAAGATTCCACGGTCACAAACACCTGCATGCATCAAGGCACTTAGGGGGCCTCTTACCTTGTGGAAAGATTTGTTTGGTCTGCAGCATCTCCCACCTTCGCATCGATAGCTGAGGTTAAATGTTCAAATGTGGCAACAAGCTGCAAGTCGGCCCGGTCTAGCATCCAGTTCCCAACTGCAGCAAGCCAGAGGACTCTGGGATGCCTAAGGGCAGGAAGGAAGCAGGCCTTCTCCCACTTTCCACCCCACTACCATCCCAAGGTATACTGCTTTTGAACCTGGAGGATCCATTTACCTATCAGGGTAAAATCCCATGATAGAGCCGACATCCATTCATTTGATAAAACTCAGGAAATGCCTCCATTTGGAAACACAGAGTCACAGAGTTGGAAGGAACTGGGAAGGACATCAAATACAACTCCCAGCAATGCAGGAATCTTTTGCCCAATGTGGGGCTCAAACTCATGACCCACAGATTAAGTCTTATGTTCTATCTACTGAGCTAACCCCCGATAATTCAAAATAAATAGTAGTACAGTCATACCTTGAGTTAAATATGCTCCAGGTTGAGTGTTTTCAAGGTTACACTCCAAGGCGACCTGGAAGTAATAGAATGTGTTACTTCTGGGTTTCGCTGCTCACGCATGTGCAGACGCTCAAAATGACGTCATGCGCATGCACGGAAGTGGCGAATCGCAATCCGCGCATGCGCAGATGCGGGCTGCATTCACTTCAGGTTGCGAACGGGGCTCCAGAACGGATCCCGTTCGTATCCGGAGGTACCACTGTAGTATGCAGTTTTACATTTACTGGAGGCAATCAGTGCTATTCTTCTAGAAATAGAGGTCCCAGAACTCACCATGAACACCTCCCTCATTCTCTTAGAATGGCAATGGTTGCCCACCTGAGAGGTGCCGGAACCGAGTTCTGGCGAGTTCCAATTAAAGCCCTGGGAGCAAGTGATTTTGCACTTGACAGGCATGTGAGAGACACTGCAAAGTGTAACAGAACTTTAAATTTTTATTTTGTGACCTGTTGCGTGACTCAGAATAAAAGAGGCTAGTTCTTGAATTGCACCAGAAAGTACTGCAGTACAGGCAGCAACTGTCTGAGGTGTGTCCTATAAGTGCATGACGGTGCACGCATTGTGCTGAACACGGAAGCGACCCACAAACATAACAGAAAGGGGCGGGATGTGCAGGCGACAGAATGGGGCTTTTGCAGGCTTTTTCAATGATGTTTCAAATACCGGTTTATGCAATTTCACTTAAACGTGTCGTGCCTTGGAATGTAACTCCCGGGTAAATTGGGAGTTGCCTGTACTTTATGGGGAAGAAACATAGGGAAGATGCTGGAGTCACACCATTGGTCAATCTAGCTCAGAAATGCCTACACTGACCAGCAGCGGCACTGCAGGGTTTCAGACAGGGGACATTTCCAGCCACGTTTGGAGATTCTGGGGGTTGGACTTGGGACCTTCTGCATGCAAAGCAAATGCTCCATTGCTGTCCTAATGCCTTTTCCCACCTACTCATACCAGCAGTGGCAGGCAAGGTGGGTAGCGCTGCTCACCTGGCTTCCCAACACTGCTCATCACTGCTGGTTGCCTAGAGGGAAAGGGGTAAGGCCCTCAGTCACTGGAATCACCTCCATGCTGCGAAGTAGGTAAGCAAGGTGCCCCACCCCGATCTACCAACTGCTATCGTTTGCCTCTAACAAAAAAAACCCTTACCAGTTAGGTGACAATGATACTTCAGTATCTCCATAACTAATTAGGTTCCTAAAATACGTGCAAGACATTCCACCTTCCTAGGCGATGGTGCTTATGCTGGGATTCAGCTTTAGCTACCACAGACATTTACAATGCAAAAGCTGAGGTAGAAAAGGAGGAGGGAGGGAGGGAGGGAGGGAGGGAGGGACAAATGCATCCTGACAACTGGGACATTTGGAGGTTGGCGTTTTCCCTGGGGCCGGCACTCTGGAAAACATGGCAGTCCTGGCTGAAATAGGACCATTGGAGGGCAAGTTGTGGAACTGTAAATGTGAAGATAGCAGTCAATCCTGCCCTTCTTATGCCATTAGGAAAGTGACGCTAATTTAAGATTAGGAATGTTTAAGAGGCATTGCCAGTGGACAGGTAAAATAATAACTAGCAAACTATATTGTGTGAAGCGCACTAGGATGATTCAGAGAAGAGATTGAGTTTAATCTCTGGTTAGTTTAAGCATGCCTTTCCCTGCTAGCTGTGACTGGCAGTGTTTGGCTCACATTCCAAAATGGACTAACAACATACCTGCTGGATCAGGCCAAAGGTCCACCTTGCCCAGCATCCTGTTGTCCCCGTGGCCAACCAGTTGCCCACGGGAAGCTCATAGGCAGGACCTGAATCACTTGTGATTCCCAGCAACTGAAATTCAGGAGCATGCACCTTTTGATATTGTAGGTAAAAGGTAAAGGTAAAGGTACCCCTGCCCGTACATAGGGTGTCCGACTCTGGGGTTGTGCGCCCATCTCACTTAAGAGGCCGGGGGCCAGCGCTGTCCGCAGACACTTCCGGGTCACGTGGCCAGCGTGACGAAGCTGCTCTGGCGAGCCAGCACCAACGCAGCACACGGAAACGCCATTTACCTTCCCGCTATAAAGCGGTACCTATTTATCTACTTGCACTTAGGGGTGCTTTCGAACTGCTAGGTGGGCAGGAGCTGGGACCGAAAGACAGGAGCGCACCCCGCCGCGGGGGTTCGAACCGCCGACCATGCGATCGGCAAGCCCTAGGCGCTGAGGTTTTACCCACAGCGCCACCCTGATATTGTAGGTAAAAGATATGAAAAAAACATCCATTGCTCATCAATGCTGTGCTACCTTGCTGTGTGTTGTTGAACCATAGGGCCATCACTCAGGGGTAGAGCCTTATCCCAGGTTCAATCCTTGGCATATCCAGGTAGGATTACAAACACCCCCTGGCCAGTGTTTCTTAAAATTAGATCCACAGCTGTGGTTGGATTACAATGCTCCTCATCCCTAGCTAGCAGGACAAGTGGTCAGAGATGATGGGAGTTGTAGTCCAACAACAGCTGGAGAGGCATTGAGCTAAATGGACCACTGGTCTGACTCAATGTAAGGCAGCTTATGTTTCTATAAAATCACACATACACCATGGATAGCTGTATGTGTGATGGGGGGGCAGGCGGGCAACAAGTATAAACACAAAATACAAACTTTGACATGGTAACGAGCATGCAAATCTATCCTAAGTTCCATGTTCTGTCCCAATATCAGATCTCATGGAGAAGGCAGCTCAGAGGTTGCAGGACCATGGATAGCTCCAAGTGAGCAACTTGACCCCATCAAGGTTGAGAGCAAAACTGAGCCTTTTTAAGCATGTGCCCCCAGATTACCCCACCTGACTTCCCAAAATATGCTCCTATGCTATGTCCCACAAGCTGGGCCAAGGTTTGCAGCCACTGAATTCAAGTAATGCTGCATTATTCCCAATTCACAGAAAAAATAAAAATTAATAGTCTGTTTTTTCCCTTTTCAGTTTTACATTATTAGAAGAACCATTCGTCTGACTAGGTTTCAGCCAATTCCATCTGTGGGAATTGTGTCATCATTGCTAACAGACAGATATTTTTGTAAGCAGCCATTCAGCATATTTCATTGTAGCCCAATAAGGCTAAGCACTGACATCAGGGGCAAAAAAGGCGGCCAGTGTCACGGAGCAGGAGTAAATATTTCAGGTGCTACTAAAGTATGAGATCATATTCTCCGCTATTAATACAGGGTGGGATTCAGTGAATCAGTCCATCAACTTGCTTAATGGGCCTTTCCCACATCCCAGCACTGCTGGACTGTGAGGTGCAGTGGGAAGCATTGGGTTCCTCAGCCTCTGTTGTCTCCTGGTCTCCCATAGCAGACTCAGAGCCCAGCACCTAGTTTGGCTCCTTAGCTAGAGACTCTGCAGCCTCCGACTCCAAGTCTTGATTGCTGCTGGACTCTGGGTCACAACACTAAGGTTTCAATACCAAGCCATCTTTCCCTGGGTTAGCAGTTCTCGTGACATGAAGTAACATTCAGGCAACTTTTTGTTGGGTCTAAATGTGCAGAATCAGGTTCACCCCAGCAAAAACAACGATAATTAATTTGTCAGATGGAACTCAGTGGGATTCATGACCATTATAGACATTACACTGAATGTGTTGGACTGAGGTGGTTCCCCCCCCCCCCCAATGCTTGGCCATATTAAAAAACATCAACAAATGTCCCAACATGCAATGAGCTGGCACCTAAGTTAAACATTTCTCCCTGACAAGCTATTTCCCATCTCACAAATTTGAGGGGTTTCTATTTTACAGGGCAGGGGGGAGCAGTGCAAAACATATCCCCCCCGAAGTGGTTCAGTCCTCAGGCGACTTCAACCGATCATGTGTAATGTATAGCTCATCCAAGCAAACTTGTTCAAGAGCTAGTGGTAAGCCTTCTATGGGTGTCCTCAGAAACCTCCCTGAATATCACTACAATAACAATCCATGTTTCTTCTGCAAGGCTGTTAATCACACAGGCAACTATGGTTTTTCTAGGTATAGAAAATATGCAGTGTCTTTTAACCAATTTCTAAATATGTATTGCTCCTGCACTGCCCATTCGCAAAGACCTGAACCTGGAATGACTTCTTCCTTTGCAGATACTCAGCTGGGGTTACTCTGAGCAGCCAATGAGCACATCCTAGTACTTGGTTTCCTATTTCTTTTCCAACCTTAAGCTTTTATACTTTTCTGAGTTTCTCACCAATATGTTCCACAGAGCATCCTCAGTTACTGCTGCAACACCAATCACAGGAGGTTAGATAGACAGATAGATGATAGATAGATGATATAGATACAGTGGTACCTCGGGTTAAGAACTTAATTCGTTCTGGAGGTCCGTTCTTAACCTGAAACTGTTCGTAACCTGAAGCACCACTTTAGCTAATGGGGCCTTCTGCTGCTGCCGTTCCGCTGGAGCACGATTTCTGTTCTCATCCTGAAGCAAAGTTCTTAACCCGAGGTACTCTTTCTGGATTAGCAGAGTCTGTAACCTGAAGCATCTGTAACCTGAAGTACCACTGTATAGGAATAGATATAGATATTATTCAATATAAACCCCACTCTGCATACAATCCTTTCCATCAACAGGATCATGAAGGAGCAGATCTACAATACTGGTATCATGAATGTCAAGTAGCAAGAACTCTGTATCATCAATGCTAAAAATAACTGAAATAGAAAGAACAGGGAGGGCTGGGAAACACTGCTACCTGAAACCCAGTCAGTGTCAACAATACTGAGCTAGAGGAACCAATGGGCTCATCTGGTGTAAGAAATACCCAATGCCCAAGGGATATTTTCCCCCTGCAGGCGACTGTGCAGTGTCATATTTGTGAGAGAACATTGCCTAGTGTTTCCTGTACTCTTCCATCACAGCCAGATTAATTATTCCATATGCCACGTCCACAATGCTTGTCAACCTAATTTATGAATGTAATAATACAGATCATTTATAAACTAGAGGTATGAAGATCACAAGGAAGTCAAAGTCTATTTAACTATAGATAGCATTTGGTGGGGGATGGGGAATTGCATTATAGAGGTAGAACCACTGAGGTTGCCCCTTCATTCATTCCCACACGGGATTCTGCCCTCTGCCATTCAGTCACTATGCAACCACACTTGCCCCTTCTTATTGCTTTCATTATAATCAGCAAATGGCAACACAGGTGCCTCTGTAGAAGAGGAACCTGAAAGCTAAGCTGTGAACCGACCATTTAAAATAAAAATAAAAATACTGTTCTATCTTCCAAGGGCAACTGAGGATATGAGAAGGGAACGATTAGGGGGCATCCACTCCCTGTCGTCCAATGCACCACACTGCAGAAAGAAGAGTTTGCTGTGATACAAGCCTCTAACATTATCATAATCACTGCAAAGCCAGCCTTTTTACTGAGCATGTTTACTGGTGGCAATGAATTTCACAACCCTCTCCAATATTTTGCATCCTGGATAAGTGGTGAGGATTTGTCAATCACGATCACCATTTCTTATTGTGCTCATAATTTTTCCTCTGTGCCTTTTGCATTCCTGTGAAGGAAAACACACACACACACCTCAAAAGCCCTTCCTAACTTCTTAGTAGCTGCTGCCATCATAAAGGACTGGCATTTTCTGTATCATATATATCAGCAACACAACACAAATCCAAATGGGTTCTATGAGTCAGCTCTGTGCCTTTGCAGAGTAAGAAGCAAACAGATCTAGCCCTCAGCAGCAGGAGGAGAGAGGATTCAAGCACTAGTTTTGCAAATCATAATTGGGCTTACAGGGCAGACATTATTAGCAGCTCTTGTGTCAGACCAAATAATGTAAAATAAAAATAAACCATGAAAAAGGGAGAATCGGCCAAAGTAGCAGAAGTATTGCAAAGACCAGCACCACTTAACTGCCCACCATCTTGGCTCAATCATTCCACCATGTATGACACCCCCCTCCCTTACAATGACCTTAGCAGAAACTACTGCATGAACATTGCATTTTATTTTTAGGTGCAAGCACTCAGAAAATCCCAGGTGTGTGGCTGAATGGCCAAAGGGCAGCCTCACCTTCAATACCCTTTTATGGAAGGGCTGGGGAGAGAAGCAGGCTCTGGGGAAAGGGGCCAGCATGGATAGTAGTACTCATTTAGGTTATTAGAGTAGTTCTATTAAGGACACACACACACACACACACACACACACACACACACACACACTACATTTCCTTTCTTATTTGTGAATCCCCCCTTTTTTTAAAAAAGTCAGATTTAGTGCCCTTCCTTTGAGCTTTTAATACCCAAATAATTTCCCTTCCACCTGCAATTTGAAAAGTACAGCCTTGTTCCCATGCCAGGGATTTCTCGGTGCCTGACAGCTTCTGCATTTCCATACCTTGCTGGTAAGCATAAATGCTGCATACTAAACTCTTACAGCCAGTGGCAGTGATTCTTACAGAAAGGAGCAACACATTACTACGACTGCTAAGATAAAACTTACAAGACAATGCAAGACAATTTTTTTTAAGAAGCCACAAGCAAACAAAGTCACATTGCAATTATAAAATAAAATAAAATAAAATATTTGATTTAACCAGAATAAAAGGATTAGAAGGAGTGGATTAACATAGGAAATAAAATGTATTACCATTGGGGAAACTCCTGTTCATTTAGATTCTCCAGCCAATGCATAGAGTCACCCAGAGATTGCAGCTTTTCCTTTTAACTTCATTCCCCAACTGTGTAAGGAATTGGTTAAAAATGACGTCACTGCTGATCTACTCACTCCCTTTCCTAGTCCTCACCCCCATTCACTTGCCAAAAGAGCTGAAGCTGCTACACTTATCATCCCGAGTTGGCCAATGAAACACGACTATCCAAGTTCCTGGTTCTGCATGGGGCCATGTCAGTGCAGTACTGCAAGTGCATCTCTCTTAAGTCTCCTGCAGCATCATTTTGCTAAAATGCACCGTCAAGAGGCCCCAGAAACTTCCAGAGATCTCTGAAGAAATCCTATTTGTCCCAATCTCAGGATGCATAAAACACAGATTATGCCACATCAAATTCATCATTAAACAGCAGTGAGAGAAAATCACCATGCCTGGATTCTGCCCGTGTGTGTTTATTTAACACACTTTTATTTCCTCTCTCTGTGTGTTGTAGCTTTCTTGTATCAGAACTGCAACATATCTTCTTTTTTATCCTCCTCCCCTCTGGATATTACATCACCGATACATGATTCCAACTCTTACTATGGAACTGGGAAAAATAATAATTCTGAATGGGAGCTACCTGCGGTGAGCTCATCTATTGAATTCAAGTGATGCCAAAGTCTGAATCCTGGCAGTTTTACACAAAGACTCTGGCCTGACATAGCACTGCTTGGATTTTTATAACCTTGCATTTGCTGAAAAGCGAAATGTCTCATTGTTATGCTATTGAAACCAGATTAGTTTGCTT
The DNA here is from genome assembly GCF_964106915.1 of Podarcis gaigeae. Lineage (NCBI taxonomy): Eukaryota > Metazoa > Chordata > Lepidosauria > Squamata > Lacertidae > Podarcis > Podarcis gaigeae. The sequence continues at coordinate 42,479,949 of NC_139677.1, read as the reverse complement.
GCCACCACAAGCTGTGCAAAGAAGCACTGGCTGCAAGCAATGCATGACTCCATCCAGAACATTCCTCTGGAGAATGCATAGGGTATTCAGCATTCTGGGGTTGCATTTAGCATTCCCTGCCTATCTTATCTGCCGAGAAGATGTTGCAGTAAAATCCTCTGACCGGCAAAGCTACAGGAGAGAGAGGGAAAAGCCGGCTTGCGAGCACACTGCAGAAATACTTGGAAGCATCTCTCTTCCCCCCGCCCTGCTGCTCTCCTAAGCCTTCATTCTCTAAAGCATCACTAAAGGGGACTTTCAGAGAGAGAGAGGGGGGGGGGGAGGGAGAGAGAGAGAGAGAGAGAGAGAGAACCCCGATTCCATTCCTGACACTCACTGCAGAGAAGCTGACTGCATGGCACCCTCTCTACAGTCACAAAACCATCAGCAAAGCAGGCCGGCTATAATGCAAGGCCTGCTGCATAGCTAGCTGGGCTGCTGGTTGCTATGGGCACCCAATTCCACGCCCCTCCACCTCCCCAATCCATACCTGTGCATCTTCTCCTTGGGTACCGCTGCAGCTTGCCTTGGGATTTGCCCATCCACGATGTGGCCAGGCACTACCCATCCCTGATAAGTCTCAATGGCCTAATGGAGGGCAGGTGCTTGATACTGCATCCTCTCTCCCTCCCTCCCTCCCTCCCAGCAGCAGCAGCACAGTCAGAGTCAGTCAGAAGCAGCAGCAGCAGCAGCAGCTGTATCACTGGCAGCAAAGGGGAATCACTATATGTGTATGGGTAGCCTCAGCCTATGCAGATCTCTCTGATATATATATATATAGAGAGAGAGAGCGCGCGCCCTATTCCTTTATAGCACAACTTACTGACATGGATTTGTTATGTGTACATTACTACCAGAAAACATGCATCACATTGGGTACATGTTGGGAAATTTATTTTGGGAGTTCAGATTACTGGACCCATCAGGGGCCATTTATTTATTTATTTATTCATTCATTTATTTATTTAGTACACAGTGCTCTACCCAAAGATCACAGGGCGGTTCACAACAATGAATCTAATGGAAATGCTGGAAGAAATCCTCATGCCTTTAGCATGCCAGCCTACGTGCTGGCATTCCATTCTAACTTGAAGGCCTGTTCTCTGCAAAGTGAGACAGAGTTGTTCCACTCTAAATCTGGGTGAGGGGTGGAGAGGAACCCGTCTGGCTGCTTTGGCATGCTGCTCAGGGTTATCTTTTTCTCTCTTTTCTACATTAAGGGCTATTGAGCCTTCAAAGCAGGCATTTCACAACTCTTTCGTCACTTGGGGACCTGTGAAGGAACCTGTGAAGTGCAAAAACTGTATGATAAGCTTAAATAAAAACCCAGCTACCATCTCTTTCTGAATATTCTCCCCATATTCTGTCATGGTGAGGCATTTGGGATGAACACATTTGGGCTGAGAGGGGAAAGGAAGCACACAGAGTCCCTACCCCTCCATATGCCTGAGGGCATTGGCTTTACTTGAAGCCAGCTTGCATGGAACATAGGCTTAGAACCCTCATCTTGATCTGTAACCCCAATAAGACAGGGTTCCCAATCACAGAGATTGTTCAAAACACTTTTGGGTATTCCCTTCAGACCCTCGCTCTCAATGGAGGAAGGTCTGAAATGGAGCCAACATGCCTTGGGATGTTGGGGGCAGGGCTTTGTGTGTGTGTGTGTGTGTGTGTGTGTGTGTGTGTGTGTTCCTACCCCCTTCCCACATTTAATCACATGCATTCAGGGGAACACCTTAATAGGCTCAGAAGGTGGTCATGAATGGTCTAATTGCTGGGTGGAAACTATAAGGCACAAAAGGACTGAAAATTACATTTCCTTGAAGGGGAGGGAAGGTCAATTTGGCTGAGGGGGAAAAAACCCTCACAGAACTTCCCAGAACATACGAGAAGCCATCTACAGTCCACTGGTAGTCAAAAACTGCTGAGTGACCACATGGAATCTGTTCACTTAGGCCAATATTGGTTACCTATGCGGATATGTGGACATGTCAGAAAATTTCTGCCAGGTCAGAATTTGTTGCACACACCCCTTAATTCATCTCATTGAGCAAGTTCCTGGAACGGAATGTAGATTTTTACCGGGGGGGGGGGGGCTGGTTTGTTCACTGCACTTAAGGTAATCAAAAAGCTTGCTATCTCTCCCTTGCCTTGTTTTAACATTCTAACGCTTCTTAGAACAGCTTTGAAAGTGCAGCACCTCTGCTGTCCTAGGTAAACCACTTTTTTCAAAAACAGTTCAGGAAGTGACTGTACATCATTTCCTGTATACCTGCACGTGCAACAGACAGAGTCCCCCACCCCCTATCTGAACACCATGGGTGCAGGCATCTTTTTGTACGTACAATGATCCTTCATACATACAGTTTTGGTTTGTGTGTGTGTGTGACTGTTTCTCTGCACAGATTTTTAAAGAATTTCCCCAAAAGTATCCTTAAAAAATATGCATAGAAATGGGCCACAATATAAGCTTTTAAGATGTCCACAAATGGAAACAGGATGAGATGAGCTAGGCTACATTTGTCCACCCCTACAGATTATGTTCCACACGCTACCCTTGACCTCTACTATGGGGCAACGTATTTTCTTCAGAAGAATTTATTTTATTCTGGTCAACACCCCCTGAAGACACCCTCCTTGTGATACTCATAACCCCCTGAGTTTATTGGTCCAATTGGTCACTGCCTTCTGCACACTTCAACATAGTAAGTACAACGCGAGCAAAGTGTGAAAGGAGAAGACAATGACAGTGAAGAGGAAGGCAACAATATTGTTTCCTCGTGGCACTGCCAAGGTAGTGCAATCATTATGGAGTCTGTTTTTTATTTAGGGCATTCCTGTGTAGGAGGCAACACACTCAGGAAAAAGGAGCTACCATCTCACAGACACACACAGTGACATAATTACTGCAGCCCTAAAACCTTTACACTGCTTCCTTGTAAAACATCGATTGATTTTTAACATCCTTTCTTTAGCTTTTATGGCTCTTAAGAGACTAGCCCAACATCCCTGTGAAACATCTTTCACCCTAAGCCTTTAGTCAATGTTTTGAAAAGATTGGTCTCATCCTTGTCTTGCCATTCTAACTTCAACCTTGAAAGAGGGGGAAGAAAGTGTTCATTCATCACCAGTCCATCAGTACCATATATTTAAGGCACATTTATGGAAGAAACCTGGGAACTGTAGGTTACCTCTCACAAAGCTACAGTTCCCAGCACCATCAATAAACTAGGTTTATTTTGGCACAGAATAATCACACAATGATATCAGCCACACAATATGAGACTCCTCTGCTACCACCAAGATTGGCTCATGCTGTATTTAACTCTAGGGTGTTTCTACTGCAGTTTTCAACTGCAGTAGAAACTGCCCGAGGGCACAAACGAGTGAATATCTCCAACTTTAATGTGGATTGTGTCACTGGGAGAGGACATAAAGGTCTTGCACTTTTTGATTAGGTAATTCTAGTGTGCTGGTGACCTTGGAGAGGGTTTGCTGTCAGTATCTATAGTGGCTTCCCTTTCACTGCGTAACTCTGCATCTGAACCTTCAGGAGTTCAGCATGCAGATTAGCTGGGGGTTAAAGGGTGCCTAGCTGCACACTCACTCTCAGAGAAGAAGTAAAATATGAACTGTGAGTGATGCAAAAAGCAAAGGGTTTCAGAAATGAAATTACAAGGGTAAGAAAACACACAGAAAATGCATATGAACAAAATGTGATGGATGGTAAATGGAAAGGGGATAACAAGCAGACCAAGGAAGTTAAAAAACAGAAACAAGAGGAAAGTTCATTTGAACATTTCAAAGAGAACAATTCAAAGAGTTGGTGCTGAACTTTAAAGCCCTAAATAGCCTCGCACCTGTATACCTGAAGGAGCATCTCCACCCCCATCATTCAGCCCGGACACTGAGGTTCTCCTCCAAGGGTCTTCTGGTGGTTCTCTCACTGCAAGAAGTGAAGTTATGGGGAACCAGGCAGAGGGCCTTCTCAGTAGTGGCACCCGCCCTGTGGAACGCCCTCCCATCCAATGTCAAGGAAATAAATAGCTATATCATTTTCAGAAGACATCTGAAGGCAGCCTTATATAGGGAAGTTTTAAATGTTTGATGTCTTATTATGCTTTTTTGTATCTGTCGGAAGCAGGGTGGATGGGGCAACCCAGTCAGATGGGCAGGGGACTACAACTACTACTACTACTAAGGAAAAGCAGGTATGCTGCTCACATAGGATCAAAGGTACAACCAGCTGCTTAATGCCCTCCTCACCCATTACTTTCTGCCTGTGCTGGTCCTGGGGGGAAGGTTACCGTTGACGTAGTCGAAGTTCGGTCCTGGGTCACTAGCCTGGAAACAGTTCACAAGGAGCAGGCGAGGTCCGAAGCAGGAAGCCGGGCGGGGACAGGAACACTGGAGGGTCAGGTCTGGGTCCGGGCAGGAGCAGGAGCAGGTACTCAACGACATTGCTCCCACAACCTGGGACCGGGCTGACTGGCCTTTATCTTCACTGAGGCCAGGGGCAGTCCCGGCCCCCAGGAGACACGCCTCTCCTGGCCTTAAGGCGAGCACTCCTCCTGGGAGAAACCAGTTCCCTCCGCCTCTCTGCCCTAAGCCTCTGCAGCTCAGGAGAGGCTGGGGAGTTACTGGACCCAGGGGGAGACTCACCTGCCTCTGGCAGGGCCGGGAGAGGCGCACCTGTAGGCCCTGTGTCCTTAATCACCTCTGGAGCTAGAGTGGAATCACCTGGTGCCTGCTCCTGAGGATCCGGCACAGGTGCTTCAGATCCAAGGCCCTGCCCCAGTTCAGCCGGCCCTGGAGGCGGGGACTTATGTGCAGACTGGGATTCCTCCGGTTCAGCCTCTGAATCGGATTCCCAGGCCATCACACTGCCTCTGTCAGCTGCATAGCCAGTGGAGGCTAGTCCGTTAGGGCAAATGAGGCATTGCTCCACCAACCTCAGTGTTGATTCTTGTGAACCCACCTGGCTTCTTATTCACAACCAGTCCAAAGGGTGGCTCTGACAATTGGCTTCCTCCTCCTTAGTCTCAGTGTTGCCCTCATAGAACTCAGCAGGGTTGGCTAATCATTCATTGGCTCTACCGCCACCTACCGTTGGCCTCCTCACCTTCTGCCCTACCAGACGCAATGGGCAACAGCCACCATTGGGTCCAGCCTGTGACATCTACCAACTCTCCTGCTTTCATTTGCATTCCTGTTATAGACCGAAAAGTATCACAATTGCTCCTGCATTGTATGTTGAAGATCCCAGGATCAATCCAGCTGGGACAACCATCAGGGTCTTTGAGCAAATAAGAGAATTACACAGATGTACAGTGGTACCTCAGGTTAAGTACTTAATTTGTTCTGGAGGTCCGTTCTTAACTTGAAACTGCTCTTAACCTGAAGCACCACTTTAGTTAATGGGGTCTCCCGCTGCCGCCGCCCCGCTGCCGGAGCACGATTTCTGTTCTCATCCTGAAGCAAAGTTCTTAACCCGAGGTACTATTTCTGGGTTAGCGGAGTCTGTAACCTGAAGCATATGTAACCTGAAGCGCATGTAACCCGAGGTACCACTGTAACTGGCTCCTTGATTTAAAAATAAAAATAATAAATTATACAGTGTCAAAATTGTATGTGATTATGTTTCTGTTTCTGTTTCTATTTATGTATTAGTCAAAGCTGTCAATAAAAAGGAAGCATAAAAAAAAAATCATCATGTCACATTGGAGCTTTTAAACTTCTCTCTACTTTAATCAGGAATCCCTGACCTGTGTGCTATGAGAGGTATTGAAATAAGCCTTGCAAAAATAAGCCTCTGTCTATCCAGCATCTGCCAGTGATTCATCCATCAGTTTATGCCCCTCAGGTTGGTAAGACAGCATTGATCCTTCTGTCTGCCCATATATGGGCAGTGACATCATCTCAAGGGAGAGATTAAGGATTCCACAGGGATTCCACAAGGAAATCCCAGAAGTACCACTCTTGCCCAGAAAGCACAGCCCTACCCATCTCTGAGCTCTGATTGACATTTTAGGGAAAGCAGTGGGAGGGGCCTGAGGACGCAGTCTTAACTAGATTATTTGGTAGTTGCAGAGATGTTGCATGTATATTTTTTTAGTATATGATTTGAATGTGCCTTCCCATGTTAACCCTGTGCCCCAGATACATTTTTTTTTTAAAAAATGCTGCTCTAGAAAGACTCATTGGTGATATAAATGCAGGCCTGGAGTTTGTAGATTTTGAAGGTTTCCCCAAAGAATTTTCAAAGAACAAGTATAAGGCAGAAACTCGGTTAATACTGGCTTAATTATATATCCAGAATTCTGAAAACAACACAGCTGTGAAAAGAAACAACCTTCTTGTTTCTTTTTGTTAAATAGCTGGTTGTTTATTTCAGGCCATACCCACTACTACAGTATACAATTTGCTAATTACCTCTCTCATTACAAAGACAGTCTCTGTTTATAGTGAAGTTGTTCTGGTTGGTATAAATCCCCCCCCCCATCCTAAATTCCTTTGGGCTCTTTATAATCTGTTCACTAGTTTGAAGGGGCTCCCCCTCTGTGTGTTAGATTCAAATAATCTCCTATTCATAGACTTCTAAAAATAGATGGACTTTATTTACATTTTAAAATGGTGCTTATATTTTATACAGCACATTCATTCCCTGAATGTTCATGTACACTCTCACAGTACTTCAGGTGTGGGGAACCTATGGTCCTCCAGGTGTGGCTGGACTCCCATCATCCACAGCCACCACGGCCAATAGTCATAGTCTTTCATCCCCCTACCGCTGCAAGACTACCTTACGCCCCTGGCTAGACTCTGAGATCATGGGAGGAGATGCTCTTCTCACAGGGCCACAGTCCTCAGGGAGATGGTGCATGGCCACTTGCAAGAGGATGTTCTCTGCTGTGGCATCCTGACTCTAAAATTCCCTCCCCTCTCATATGCGAGCAGCTCCAGCACTGATGAAGTTTCAACACCTGTTAAAATCATGGTGGTTCCTCCAAGTATATGACTAGAGTGGCATCCCTCGCCTGGCTGATGTAGTTACGTTCTTAGCATACTGCACATTCTTACTTTTAAGCAGTTTTTAAATGAACTATTGCTTTTTTTGTACATTAATGTTCCAGCAAAGAGAACAACAAAGAGCTGTTATTAAACCACTATACAGTGGTACCTCAGGTTAAGTACTTAAGTCGTTCTGGAGGTCCGTTCTTAACATGAAACTGTTCTTCACCTGAAGCACTACTTTAGCTAATGGGGCCTCCTGCTGCTGCCGCGCCGCCGGAGCACGATTTCTGTTCTCATCCTGAAGCAAAGTTCTTAACCCGAGGTAATATTTCTGGGTTAGCGGAGTCTGTAACCTGAAGTGTATGTAACCTGAAGCGTATGTAACCTGAGTTACCACTGTATATAAAAGAACTCTTAACAGTGATTCTGTAAAGCAGTGGAGCTGTGAGGGTCTGGCTCAGAAACAATGGTTTGCTTAAGGCCAATGACCACCTATGAGCCAACTCACCAGAGTGGTATGCCCCAGCAAGATCGTCCGGCAAGAAGGATGCACAGCAGCCCACATCTGGCCCCTTGAGCTCTCACTTGTGCCTCAGGTCTTTTCTCAGTGGGAGAAATGTGGGGGTTGTCTCTTATTTGTACAGACCAGTTAAGAAACTGCAAATGAAAATCTGTTTTGTACAGGCTTCCAGAACCTGGTGCACGACAGACATCACTGGACTCCCATCATCCTGGACCACTGACTATGCTTGGGTATATGGAAACTGCAGCCTAAAAACTTCTGGAGGGCAAGATGTCTACCTGTTTGACTTTCTGTCCTATGCCCTAGCCACAGGGAAGGTGTCACAGCGGAGGGGAAGAGCACATGCTCTGCATGTGCAAGTTCTGAAATTCAGTCTCTGGCATAGCCAGGTGAAGAAGGGGAAGATTCCTGTAGGAGACCCTGGAGAGATGCTACTTGTCAACGTCTACAGAACTGAGCCTTATAGACCAATGATCTGACTCGGTATAATAGGGCTGCCTTTGCTCGTAATGAAGGACAGTCCTGCCCCCCCTCTGCATAAACCTTCTGCATTTGCCAGTGATGGAAAGAGGATGGGATGGATAGGGTGGTTGGCAGCAAGCACAGACAGAAGCTGGCTAGTAAGCCAAAGACCCCTGATGAGGGACACCCCACTTCGCAGCCCATTTATGCTGCATCAGCTGCATGCATCCCTGAAGGCTCCCACGTCACATGACTTTTTTGGTAGACATAACGCAGCTTGCACGAATGGATTTATGGAATGAAAATGTAGGAACAGAAGCATCATGTAAGAGTGCACATGAATGGGCGACACATTCAAGAAACTCCCTAATGGTCGACTCACAAACTGCAAAAATCCAGACCTTGTCTACTGGTCTTTGGGGGCGTAGGAATCAAATATGAATCAAAAGCACCAACATTACATGAATACATAAGCTGATAAATGTTATGTTAATGGGAGTTCTTTCCCCGTGCTTCCCTATGTATGATATGTTAGCTTCAGGTTTGTGGTCAGGTCTGGTGCTGAACTAACTACCGTAACACCATCAAATAAATATGACTGATTCTGAGTGATGAGTGTCAGCAGCTATATATCTAAAATAGGAGACTAACAACACCTTATAATTAAAAAAAGAAGAAGTACTGATCGCCCACTTCTGTTCTCTTTTGGATCCTTCTGTATCTTGGATGTGATAGCATGGATATTTCTTGTTAACTGAATACAGCACATCCAGGTCTTACCAAAAGTATGGGGGTAGAAATGTGGAAATGTATTTATTATATTTATTTTTATGGAACTATTGCTCCAACTTATCACTCTGACAACAGTGCTCAAGGTGGTTTGCAATATTTTAAATTTATAAGGACAGCAGAGGAGGATCACAAAGCGAATGCAGGAGGGAGACTAAAAGAGAAATCAATCAGAAGGCAAAGCAAATATTTGCCTAAGCAGAAGCCCTCACCTAGAATCATAGAATTGCAGAGTGGGAAGGGGCCATTAGAGTCATCTACTCCAACCCCCTGCAATGCAAGAAGCCTCATAGTTGAAGACTGAGTTTCTGAAGCAGGATTTCCACAATTTGGGTGCCACCACAGAGAAGGCTCTTTCTCTTATTGGCACAACCAGCACTGAAGCTAGTGCTGAGACAACACACAACAGCCTCTGCAGCTTAACCCTGGCATCACAAAGACTTCATTCATTCATTCATTCATTCATTCATTCATCTTATATCCCTCTCCCTTCCTCCCAAAGGAGTCCAAACAACAAGAGATAAAACAATAAACCCATCTTAAAAAGACATCTTTATAACAATTCCAATACAAATGCAGACACATTTTTGCAAGCAAACTCAACCTCCTCAACCAGTTTCTACCCAAAGTATTCTCCACCACACATTTCTAATATTATCTCAAAAAAACCCTGCAAGTCGCATGTTCTAGACTGCTATATTCTGAGCTGCTAAAATAAACAGCAGCTGCAGTGCTCTCAGTTTAACACATTCCTTAAAATAGTGTAAGACACACACACAGAGGGCACTTCCAGACTGTCACTATTTTTTGGCTGGGATTCAGTCACATACTAGGAAATCCAGGCTGCACAATTATAATAGAACTTTGGGGGAAGCAGGTTTGTTGCTCAAGGTCTCCTGATCTGAGTTTTTGCCATCAAGAAAGTGACAGGAAAATGCATTGGAATGTGTGGAATAATCCTTGCTTTGAGTCAATATCATCTAACCTCCCCACAAACAAATCAGAATGAATGCTCATTCAGGAGCAAATGCCTCTGTGCAAATTAATCAGGATGCTCAACTAACAGGTCACCTGGAAGCACCCAAAAATACAGAGTAGACCTAAGAATAATCTGTTCTATTCCAGTCCCCTCAGCAAAAAATTACTAAGCTGAGCACAGTAATTTCATATACAAAAACAGACTTTTATCATGCCCTCTTCCTCTTCCCCCTTTAAAGAAATGTCAGACTTATTAGCAACTGAATGCTGTGCATACTGCTTACTGTAGAAAAGTGTAGATCTTGTGTCTACATTTAAACACATTCCAAGTGTCCCCATTAGGTCTCCAAGACTGGCTTGTTTTCTGAGAAAGCTTGAGTGAGCTTTCTAAGGGGTCAGCAGAGTTCTAATGTTTGCACTCTCTCATATCAATTTGTGGTCCTTTGATTAAAGAGCTGGATCACATTTTTGACTGGAAGAGCAGTCCTTTCCACTTTTTGAGTATGGCCAGAAAACCAGGACTGAAAGATACAATCGATTTTTCCAAAGCAGACAAAAAGGGCAGGTAGGCTGGTGAGTTAGAAAAAAACCCAGCAGTTGTCCTTCTTTGTCAGGATGAACTATTTTGCATTGTTTCCAATTGTTCCTAATTAACAGTATTAACCGACTGCTGTTTTTGGATACCATCACTCCACCTTTTATGCAGAACTTGCTTTTCAGCCACTAGATGGCAATAGATAGGCAGTTTGCGTCTCTGAAAGCAGTAAATGTCGATGATGTGACAGAGAGCAATTGATTCACATAGAATATATACATACATGAAGATATTGCTCCAAGTCAGCACTTTACTGCTCACTGATTTTTTTTAATAAAAAACACACACACTATCAGTGCCATCTCTCAAATGTTCAACACATTATTTCCTTTTGTTTGACTTTTCTGCCCCTCCACCCCAAAGGTTTGAATAAGTAAGGATGTTATTATCACATGCACATGCTTATCCACTAAATAAAAATCAAATCAGGAAAGCTCTTATCTGGAGGCAGCCATTCCAGTACTGGGAGAGCAGAGAAGCAGAGCTTACTCCATTAGCTCTGCTGCTGCGAGAGGCCAGCTCCATCAGGCCTCTTCTCCCTCATCTGGGAGCGGCCATTTCATCAGCTATGCCAGCTGGTCAATGTAGGAATAACTGCCTAGAAATCTGAGTTCTGAGTTTTTATTTTCCTCTTGCCTCTTGGTCCCTCTCTCCTTGAGTGTTGGTATTTTCACAGTGCTATTTTTTCATGGAACTCACCATGAACACCTCCCTTGTTCTCTTATAATGGGAATGGCACTCACCTGAGAGGTGCCGGAACCAAGTTCCGGTAAGTTCCGGCTGAAAAAAAGAAAGCCCTGTATTCTGATCTACTTATTTATTAGAATGTAAGCCTACAGGTAGGGAGTGTCTTAGTTTTGATTTCATGTATGCCACAGTGGGAGCCTTTTTCGCTGAACAGCGGCATACAAATGCTCTAAATAAAAAAATAAAAAATAAAATAATAATAAATGGCATTCTAAAAAATGTTGTAGATTTCATATCAGGAAAGAAGAATGCTCTCTCCTGATCTTCTGCAGCTAATGGGAAATCCAACTCCATCCTTTCAATTAACCCAGAGTGGATCTACACACAGGAAAAACCCACCATAAATAAGTCATAAATTAAATTGTTATAACAAATTGGGGGGGGGGGGTAGAACCTAATGTAAAATCGCATAGAAAGGTTTTGTGCTCTACAGCACCATCTGGTGTTGCATGCTTATAACATATTTAAAATTCTGTTTGCTGAGTCCCCAGTGTGGTGTAGAACCTAAGAACATGCCTGGGGGGGGGGGGGAGAACGAGAAACCAGCTATATAGTTTGGATTGTCAATAAGATTGCAGAATTCAGTAACAATATTTTGTTGCTTTTGGCTGCTCTGCAGGCAGGAGAATTTTGAGAGCTTCTCCTTCTCCCACCACAGGTCTTCTACTCTTTTATTCCATGCACACAAATTTTCCTTTCCTTAAGATCTGATGACTTTAATTCCCAATTTATTCTCACAAATCTCAGACTATTCAGTCAAAAAGGAAAGCGCAGACCAGAGGTGTTGGTTGTGCATCAAATAGCCACCCAAGTAAATAAGAGCTAGAATGCAACATGCAAATCAGGAAAGGGATTCAGGTCTCTGCCTCTCTCATAAGATCCTTAGCTTGTTCAACTATTTCCTGCTTTCAGGCAGGAAATGCAGGACTGAGGGCAAAACATACAGCAGGAACAAAAACAAATGAAACACCCCTCCAGCTCATTTCTGTATTAAAAGGCTTTTAACATGAAAGCCCATTTCAGCTGAGTTTATCCAGGTGTAGGTTCCCAGGCGTATTCTTAGTTCAGAATTAATTACCCACCTCTAAATTACCAGAGAGGCTATCAGGGGGGTGGCAATCGGAGTTAATAGCTAGAGGCCATCCTCAGCTAGTTTTAGACAGAGGGCAGGGTGCTTGCAAGAAGGGTAATTTTCTGTGTGCTGAAAATGTAAATCACAATTTCCTGTTGGCCAGCCATGGATTCCATCAAGCAAGGAGAAAGGGATGTGCTGGAAACTGACCAAGCAACAAGCCAAACTTAAATAACCACAACAACCAAAAACCATCATTAATCAAAACCCACTGGGACTTGTTTCAGAAAGGAAAACATTTGTTTCGATGTCTATGATTTCCCACCAGCAAAAACAATAACAAGAGATTTTCAGCACTCAGCTTTTATTTCCCCAACACTCTTTAGGATGGATCCAAATGTTTCATGCCTCAATGGGAGTCTTCCTCTAGCGCAGCAGTGAGGAACCTTTTTCTGAGAAAAGGTCATTGATTGAGGGTTAAAGTCAGTCAGGGCTGCAGCTGATCATGGGCAGAAACAGATCAGGTGGTGGGTGGAGCCACAGCCAAAAGTAGGTGGAGTTTTCAGCATCACATGACTGAATAGCCCTTCCTCTCTTGTCTATGCCACCCCATGCCTTCTCTACCTCTTCTCACCACATACAACAATCGAGGTGGTTGGTTGCCAGATGGGTGGTCAGGACATAGAGTGTGGACTGGCAGCATCCAGAGAGCCACAGAAAAGGATTCAGCCTGTGTGACAACTCTGGCCAAAGGGGAGACTAACCTGTCCTTCTCCTGGGCCCTAGGTAGCCTAGCCTTTGCCTTGCGCTATCCTCAATAGCAAGGTGGCTGGCTCAGAAAATGGTAGCAGAGAACCCATGTTCATACCTAACGTATTCAGCTAGGGACAGGGATAGGAGTAGCCCCATACTGAAGTGATCAGCTATCTCCAGAAGTGACTCTATGCTGCATTCCAAAGAGGATGTATCTGTGTTCTGTGATAAGTGACTTCCATGCCACAACTGTGAGCTCTGGAGTCCGATCCAATGAGAAGCATAGCACTGGTCAGCACAGAACACAGAATGCATTTTCTCAGGATTTTAATAACAGGTTATCTCACCTGTGAACAATCCCCTCCCCTGCTCTATGTCTGAAAAAGGAAAGCGAATATAGACAACACAGAGAAACCCTATTGACTTCCAATCCTTTTCCAAGGCCATCCCATCCCAATTTTGAAACGGAAATGGAAATGGAAGTGGCAAAACATTGTGACTGTCACACATGTTCTGTACAGAAGGCACAGCAACAGAAGTTTAATTGGGAATGGGTGGGAATCTCTTATGAGTATTCTCCTCCTTTGTAGAAGAACACTGTATGCAAACCACACATGAAATTATTGGGGGATTATAAAGGTTCTTTTTGCTTTCTGCAATTGTGTCAGAAAATGACTACTGTTTACCACCTGGTGCTATGAGGTCCTGTTTAGTGGGCCACCTATGGAAAAGTCCAGTTACAACACTGTAAAGCCAGAATAGTTCTTTTTAAGAAGCAAGAAAAAAAGTCATAGTCCAATTAAGGAAATAATAAACAATTAAGGAAATAATAAACATTCATTTGGTTTCTTGCTCTTGAAAGCAGAGCTTATGAATCAGAGTCTAGGACACTGAGCTGGCATCAAGAGTTGTTGAATGCTATTATTCAGATGATTCACCAGAACTTACAAAAGCATGCAGCTTGGCTGTCAAGGGGATCAACACCTGAGATCTGAGGTACCAACTCTTCTCATCTAAGGTGTCATCAAAGCTCAGAGCACATATGTGAAAAGATAACCTATAACCAAGGCAGATGGGGTTTGGCCTGATACTACTTTTGACTGTATTCCCCCCCCCCCCCATACGATGGGTTCAGAAAAGGTCAACCTGACACGAGTTGTAACCCCACTCTAAAAATCCCTTATGGCTGTACACATTCAGCTCCAAGGTACCAGGCACACTGTTTTCATCAAAGGCTGCTAAACCAGGTCAGTTTCAGGTCAGCAAGAGTGCGCCCTGGTAGTGCAGGCAGCACTGTCCATGGAAAAACACTCTAAGCTTAAAATGGCATAAATTTAAGGTTGAGCATAATGGTTTGTATGTGACTATGACTGCAATCCTATACACACTGACCTGGGAGTAAATTCCCACTGAATTTGACTTACTTCTGCTGAGACAGGCTTTGGATTGCACAGTAGATTGAATTTATTGTATTAAAAAAAAATCTCAAATCAATGAGACTATCAACATGTTTTAAAATTGAACATTTTCTGAATTAGACACAGCAGATTATATCTCAAGGCACAGGGGTTGTCTTGTATTTCCATAACCATGGAAGCAATTCCTGTGTTAATAAACAGGGGTGAGCTCAGAGGGTTGATTCATGCCATGGCTTAATTCCAAAGCTCACCACGCATTCGCCATTACATCTGAACCACAACTATGGTTTGCCCTCCAAACCATGATTGTAAACCATGGATCAACCCTGGTTTGAATGGCAAGCAGGTTCAGATGTAATGGCCATCTATAGCCCTAATCATGTGTTCAATTTTGGGCTTAAATAGGCAGGCATGCTAAACTCTGCCACCATACTCATTGGCACCTGCAGGTTGAAGGGCACCTTCAGCAGTGAGGAAGTCTCCTGTGCTTGTGGAGCCTCTCGTGTTTTGGAACCCTGGGAAATCAGGTTTCCAAACCAGAGGCTTCACTGCTTATCCTAACCTTCCTGCTGCAGGTGGGAACACGCAGAAGGTAACAGGGATAGGGCTGGGGCTGGTTCGCTTGTTCCCTCTTTGGAATGCCACAATAGGTCTTATAGCTTGCATCCATTGTGACCAGAATATTGTAATGCAAACCATTTTTCTTTTTAAAACCTCTAGCTATAGGGCTTGGTAGGTACAGCTCCTCTCCTTGTTGAGGCTAAGGACAAATTTTTACTTGTTGAATATTTCCCTTTGACAAAGTCATTAAAGAGGCAGGAAAACGTTCCAAGGCCACACATTAGGAATTCCGCTCAAGGGGTCTGAGAAGGACAGAAACAAGCAAATAAATTTTTGAACCTGCTGTACAGCCATACAACACAGGTTGCATTTTTAAAAGGTGACTCATTTAGCAATATCTGGGGAATGGCTTTCTTGAGGTGAAGTGGAAGGGGGAGCCATTTCTTTTTAGTAGCGTTATCTCAAGCAATAATATAAATGCCACTCCTAATATCACCTTGATTTTCCCCCCAAGTATCTATTAGTAAATCTAAATATCTATTAAATTTGTTTCACAGGGATGTTATTTTTAAAGTAGTAGATGAGTTCACAATTGAGCTGTTTTATATAAACATTTGTGAAATCCTTCAAATTAATTGAAGCAACTAGCCACTCTGTAAAATAATTTCAAAGGTGATGTGGGGCAGAGAATATTTTCAGTGGTACCCACCTTTTGGGACTCTCTGTCCAAGGAGAGTCACTAAGACACCTTCGTGCTTTACCTTCACCCAAAAGTGAAGACTTTGTGGTTGTTGTTTTAATCAGCAGAGCCTTTTCTAATTATTAATGCTGTTGTGGTTCTTTTGCCATATATTAAATGGATTTTATCTTTTAATGGAATGTTTTGTTAACTTTCTCATAGTGCTTTTTGAAATGCTCCGATTCTTTAAATTAAAAGTGACCAATGCTCAATAGATAAATGCATAATTATCATTTTTGTTCAAGAGTTTTGAATAGATTGCTGCATTAGTCAATCAATCAATCAATCAATCAATCAATCACTAATGACTTTCAGTTAAAACCAAGCTTGCCTTGAATGTACAAGTCAGCTACAAAGAAGCAATAGAGGTCCTCAGAATGTCTATATCATCTATCTATATCTATCTATCTATCATCTATCATCTATCTATCTATCTATCTATCTATCTATCTATCTATCTATCTATATCTATCTATCTATCTATCTATCATCTATCTATCTATCTCTATCATCTATCTATCTATCTATCTATCTATCTATCTATCTATCTATCTATCTATCTATCATCTATCATCTATAAAATAGGAGCATCTATTAAGTGAAAGTCACAACAGAAAGTTATATTTATTGCTGACTGGCTGAGAATATACAGCAACTTGCAAAAAGCAAAGTCGAAAAATGTGTTAAACTTTTTAACCACATTTATGCCTGTTGCTGATATATAAGTTACACTTTCTTTGTGTAACCCAAGGAGGTTCACCTGGTACTCACCTTTTTGGCATTGGGTGACCACCTTTTTATTCTTCCAGGTATTATAATGTTACAACACCCTCATGCTTTTGGTCCTGCTGTATAAATGTTTTGCTGCTGGTGATTTTTGTTTGTTTGTTTTATATTGAGGTTAATTTTATTCTGCTTTAATCTTTATGGTTTTTTATTTATTTATTGCTAACGTCTGCTCTCAAGCAGCAAATACATTTTGTAAACAAACAAACTGCTAGAATACACATTCCCACATCTTTACTTAGCAAATGAGTTTTGCATGGAGGAATTGGGGGGGGGGGGAGAGAGAGAAGAGAGAGAGAGAGAAAGAGAGAGAGAGAGAGAGAGAGAGAGAGAGAGAGAGCGTGCTTTATTATCTCCCGGTTACACAGAAACCCTGTCTACAAGGAAAAAGAGTATATTTATATATATAAATATATATATATACCTGCATTCTTCAGCAGACAGCAGCCCAGGGCCATTTTTGATCACTTTGTTGTGCTTCTTAAGAAAATCTCCCAATGCCCAACAGGCTTTGCCTCTCCTGCATACTGTTTTCTGGATCTCAGAGTCCCAGTGATATGTGCAAACTGACCTGCAGAAGTGAGGGGGAGACCAGAGGGTCGAGGGAAAATCCCTCCAGGAAACACGCATGGCACAGATTTTTTATGAACATCTGCACGCCCTCCAGCTTCCCCTTCTAGACAAGCACATGGTTCAGCCCAAGTACTGGGTCTTTCTAATCTCTTCACCGTCCGGCATAAATGGTAAATCAGAAGAGTGAACAGTAATCCTACTGCTCTCACTCTCTGTCGCATGGAGGTGCAGGGGGAGGGGAGGTTTAACTCTTTTGTGGCCTGAAAGAATCTCTGGAATCTCTCTCTGTGTGTGTGTGTGTGTGTGTGTGTGTGTGTTTTTAAAGATGTTGCTTAAATGACAGGCCTGGAAAGAATTACCCAGGTTCCCAAGAAGCACGAGAAAAGATAATTTACCTGAGAGAAGGAGACTAAAAGAAAAATTCAGAAGCTTCTGTCACTGTTTGTTTGAAAAGATTTATGCTCCACCTTTCCATAATAGATTTCTGCCATTAGTAAAAGCAAATAAAAAAGGGGGGGGGGGACATAAAATAGCATATTTCGAACAATTTGAAACAGCAGAGAATAAAATCACACCCTTCATGTGCACAAGTGCTTCTGACCCCTATGATTCACCCATGAGCAACAGTGGCCTGTTCCACGGAAACTGTGGGGCAATTACAATGCAAAACTTCTGTAATGTTCTGCGTGGGTTAAAATATGCAAACATATATTTTTTTTTCTGGAAGCAATTAACATGCACATCAGTGCTAAGTTTCTCCTTTTTCTGGAAGTATATTTTATGTCATGCAAAATATTGCTTAAAACTCAATAGTTATCATGAAAGGAAACATGGGGGGAAATGTGGTTTGAAAGACAGAGAGAAAATGGGGAAAGTACTGGCTCTTCCCACTTTGGGCCTTGGCCCCGCCCAACCGTGGCATGGAGCCAGGCTTCAAACCAATTGCCCCTGAGGGAATGAATGCAGCCCTGGGGTCAAGATTTCTCACTCCTGACCTAAATTTTCTTCCATCTCATTTCCTTTATTTCAAGATAGTGTTTCACACACAAACAAAAGCAACGTAACTGATCTTTATGATTCATCTCTCACCTCTGCTGTCAAGTAACTGGATTATGACATGCAGAAACAGTGTCGAGGGGCGAAGGCAGCAAATCAGACATGATTATTAAGTAAACAGAGAAACAGTGAAATAGGTACTATAGTAAGAAAAGCGCAATGAGGATCTGAATTCTCCTTTGTAAACGATAAGCACATGCAAAAAAAAAATGTTGTCTAAGCAAAAGCTGAGAGGTGCAACTTGGATTCATAACAGGAACTGAAGCATAGCAGAGGTTCTCTGATGCATTAAGACAGCCCAAGTCAACAGAAAGTCTGGCTGTAACAGAGGCAGCGGGCTTGGAGAACATGACCTAGATAAGATACTTCAGCCATCCAAACAAGAGGAACACAGCCATGCACAGTTTCCTAAAAGGCTTGTAATTGTAGCCCCCTCAGACTGCTCTTTCCCTTCCTCCTGTTTTTCTTACAAAGCTAAGTCAATGCAAGAGATGAAATCAAGGGAAACAAAGGCAGGGGGAGAGATTGCGTGCCTTCCAAAAGACTTTATTTAAACATCTATGAAAATCTAGAGTGGCTGCTTCCTAGTTGGAAGGCCTTGTTCAGTCGCCACAGGAAATTTTTACGCCCCCTTCCAAGCCCCCCACTTATTTTGGTGGTGGCAAATATATATATATATATATATATATATATATATATATATATAAAATAAAAGTAGTCACACATTGAAGTTGGTGGAGACCACCTCCTCCCCAATCATCAGATCGATTATTATATTGGTGAAGAGATGCTGATCATCTCTGCTGGATCACCAGGTAAAATAGTTTAGCTATCCCAGATGTAGAACGTACATCTAGATACATACAAGATACACACACGAAGTCCTCCTGCCCTGAATGTTATTTAGGCCTGGCTTCAGGATCTTTCTAGCCACTTCTCCATTTTTATTTTAAAAAAGAAGGCTCCCTCCCCCCAACAAAAGCCATGCTGAAGGAAGGAAAAGGTGCTTGACATTTTGTTTTCTTTAGGAAGTCATAATAATTTTTAAAAGGTTGAAATATCAACAAGTCTGCTTTCCCCTCAAAGTGACCTCAAATACCAAAGGAAACATACTTGCTCTCGGTGCCTGAACAAACCGCAGTGAATTAATTCCGTGTTGTTAATGGCAAGGATGCAATTGCTCTGCAGACAACCCATTCAGATGTGGGGGAAATAACTTGAGGAGTTGGACAACTCAGCGAGCTGGGGCCTGTCACTTTGATGGTCTCCCTCAATCTGCCGCACATTTGCACACATCTCAAAATTAACCAGCAGTTTGGATAGGATTGCATAAACAGACCTCCAGACTACTGGAGGAGGGAGAACCTCTTATTTCTTTTCAAATGCCAGAAGAGGCCAGTTTATGGAACTGTGTTTTTTTCACACTTTTCAGTATGTTTGCCAATCTGGAAGAGTCACAAGCGAATAAGCAATGAAAAATGAAAATGTGCAAAGTCACTCTCTCTCACCTCTCACAGGGATGAAGAAAAGAGGAGGAGAACCACGCCTGCCGCCCTGGAGCAACTTAAGAGGGCAGGTGCGATAAAAATGTAATAAGAATTATAGCAACGAATTATGGCATTTTGTTTCAAGCTTACACTTCTGTACCTGCAGGTTAAAACAGTCCGACCCAAAAATATTGTGGAGTCTATGAAGCAGATCCACCATATCAACTAGAGGTCAGACTCCTGACAGGATACAAGTCAGTTTTAATAGCCTTCTCTGCTTGCAAGTAGCCCTGAGTTTTGATGCATTATAGGAAGTGATAAGAGACACACGTGAAGCCATTATCATACTATACTTTCCCCTCTGTCCAACCCAACTATTATTACCCATGTCATAAATGTAAAATTTGAAGTGATAACTAGAGTAGCTGTAGGAGAGGATTTTCTCCAATGTTTGTATCAAGAGACATCTTGACTTTATACATACAGTCATACCTTGGTTGACAAACATCTTGCGAGTCAAATGTTTTGGCTCCCAAACGCCACAAACCTGGAAGTGAATGTTCTGGTTTGCGAACATTTTTTGGAACCTAAACGTCCATCGCTGCTTCCACTGCTTCTGATTGGCTGCAGGAGCTTCCTGCAGCCAATCAGAAGCCATGCCTTGGTTTCCAAACATTTTGCAAGTCAAACGGACTTCCAGAACAGATTCCGTTTGACTTCCGAGGTATGACTGTACATTCCAACAGTATGATGGATCACGTTTTAAGCTAATCTCTTGAGACCACTCTAATTAGCTCCTTCTGTAGATGAGAGATGCTTCCATTTCTCCTGATCATCATTCCAAAACAAATCTCCTGTACTTTTAATTATTCTTCACCTCTATCACTGGACAAGGAAGGCTATAGTGGAGATAAAGCTGTTGCTCAATAAATACTGGGATTTCAAATGGACTTTTCCTCCAGTTCACTTAGTTCTGAATTACACATGTATGTGCATCACTTGATACAGGACATCACTTGTCTCACCTTCTCTGTCCTTCACACTCATGGTCAGCAGTGTAGTGCTTCATTCATTTATATTGAATACATTTTTCTACTACAATGGTATAACGGCTAAATTGCATGAAAGTGTCTCAGTACAATGAGTTTGCCATTCACCAAATACAGGGTAAACAACACAGGCTGCTTGCAAAAGGAAAAGCAAGTACACTTTGCCCCCTTCCTTGTTAGTGTGTTATTGCAAAAAGTTTGCAAAGACCCTCCTTGCAATTTCCTTCTCCCCTCTTTATAAACATGTACTTTACGTATCAGAGAGCATTGCAATTGCCAACGGTCTGTGAAATCGATACAGTTATTTATTCCGCTGCATACGCTGTGTGTGGGTGTACGTGTACAAGACAAAGTTGTTGACTTACGGAATCGGGTTGAGTTTGTAATCCATGCAGAGAGCTCTGCTCTCCCTGGAGAAATCAGGATGTGAAGAAGCAAAGCTTTCTTCATTTTTGTTGATTCCTAAGTAGGCCAAATCACTTTGGAAGATAGCCAGGAGTTAATTTAATATTCATCTCTGACCTGTTTTATTCCTTCAAGGTTTCAGTATGAAGTTGGCTGAAAGCCTTTTTCTCTGTTTGCCTGAAAATGTATCACCATTAATGCTATCCCCCAAAGCACGGTCTGCAGTGCACACATAAATAATGAATTCAGAACTACTGCTGCTTTCTTGTTCCATCAGCATATTACTGCAGGACCTTGATAGTCGCTACTCAGGTAATAGTCGTGTGCATATGTTAACATAAAAGTTTGGGGCCTGCTCTTAATTTCACTTCTCCCCTCATTCCAGTTTATATGGCAGGTTGCAGGAGAATCTCTTCGGTTTCCTCAAGATGGTTCCTCAATCATATTTGTCGCACAGCACAGCAGATGAGCGTAGCTGGCGGTACCATAACCCTTCTGGTAGCCACAGATGCAAGTAGTGACTGGACATTCTCAGTTCTTAAGCAGAGCAGAGTTGGGTTTGCACTTATCAGTCAGAAAGAGCATTTGCAAAATGTAAAAAGGCGCTATTGCAATGTGGAAATGGAAAAAAGGTGACCATAATTTTGCACCCAAGATAAAGCACTTTTGGCAGGCCTTGTATCAAACAAATGGAATCCTTTGTAAAATCCTTGCTACTGTAATTGAATCATTTGTAATGTGCAATGCAGAAAGAATGCACATGCATTTGGACATTGATGTGCACAATCTTTCCTCCAATCTTCCTCGGTGGGAAGGAATTTTACACATAAAACATTTGCACATGCCCATAGATGTGTTGACCGCCTGTACGGCATTTAATGGGTCATAGGCATGGGCTGGCTATTGTAATACTGATTCCTCGTTTAATGTGGGTGTCATAGTCATATTATAATCATTTGTCATTTTAAAATAGCTTCATTACCTACAAAATTATCTTGGAAAGTTCTCAGAGCTTCTAAGGGCATCCGATCACTATTTCGCTGCCCATCACATTCACACCACAACTTATGGATAGTGAGTCTCAAAGATTGCTTTGCAATTTTTATAAGGTATATTACTATGGGTTGTTATGAGAAACAGGTATCAGCTATCATCTTATCACGTAACATTTGCAGTTCTAAACCAATGTGTTACTATGGCCACAACTCATTATTTTTAGTTTCAAAGCAGTGATCTCTTGGGAGTTCTTATGACAAGGGTGTACATGGACTACAGCACTGCTGCACATTTGTAATCAATCTCCAGAAGACAATTATAGCACTAGTTGTAGATGAACATGCTTTAGTGCAGGGATTCTCAAACTTTTGATCCCCAAGATCCACTTCAGGGGGCTGAAAATTAATGAGGCCCACCAGTTACCTCATGGCAACCAGTCACAAAACAATGGTGGATGGAGGCAGAGTCATAATCAGCTGGCAATTCTCTTGCCTGCTCTTGCCACACTGAACTTGTATTCCATTCTCTGCCCCTGCCAATTTATTTGATCCTTTCTTCCCTGTTCTTTTTACATTCACTTCTTCTATAACATATTTCTTCTCTCATCCCCTTTTTTCTATTCCCAGTATATTGTTCTAAAGTGAAATATTTAGTGTATTTCTCTTTATAAGTTCCTCCAACACCTCTTCTCACACCTTCCCCTCAGAGGAAGCAGAGTTCTTCTTTCTCACCCCCTCCTGACCACCTTTCCTTAGCAGTTGGGGAGCTGCTGGTGTTACCATTGGGCCAAACAAAAGGCTACAACAAGTGAGGAGGCACGGAATAGGCCTTGGTGCTGAGGCCCACCAGAAGGTGAAGTGAAGCTCACTGCTAGTTCCATCCCACTGTTTGAGAGATGCTGCTTTAGCGAGATTCTTACTCTATACTCGCTCCATCAATAAAAAGGGACAAACATTTACAGGATTTGCATAGGAGGAGGAAGAAAGACTTGTGGATTAGCAAATGTGAAAACTCAGTTGTGGTTCCAAGGGCAGACCTTCCAAGTGTCCCTGTTTTCCAGGGACAGTCTTGGATTTACAGAAGCCTTCCCTGTTTCCAATTTGATCCCAGAATGTCCCGCTTTTCCTTAGGACGTCCCTATTTTCATTGGAGAAATGCTGGAGGGTATGCAATGGCAGACTCAAATGTTGAGCAAGCTGACTTCCACTTGTATAACACGCTAGTACAGGTGGAAATCTGTTCTGCTTGTGCATGGCTGGTGTTGTGGTGTGTGTGTGTGTGTGTGTGTGTGTTTGTGTCTAGATAGACAGACACACACACACACAAAACAAACAACAACAATGCAGCCACATTTTTATTGAAACTCTTGTGATTGTCTATTCCTGCCAGAGCATCACGGAGCTGACTCAAAGCAGCTCAACACAGCTGGTCTGATCCATCAGCTGTAGACAAGCTGTTCCAGTGTGTGAAGCAAACTGCTGCTTGTCTGCCAATAAAATACTGTTTGGTTCATTCTTACACGAGTGCTTGGATTTACAGCCCAGCCTGTCGAGCCTGAAGCGGAACAGCCGCTGCACCAAGAGGGGTGTAAAACTTTATTCCATCCATTCAACATGGCCTTAGCATCTGATCTTCAGGAAGCAGGACAACACAGCCTTCAACATTTAAAAAAAGAGACATGGATGTAACAGATTTGTCTAAGCCCCATTTTATTTTTCTCTGATTGAAAGGGAATTCCCACTTGACTTGCAGCCAAATCTTCTTGGCCTGAGGCCATCTTCAGGCCATGTAAGCCAGAACAGACCTAGAATCTACTCTTGAAAGGGTGTTAGTGCTTGAATAAATGGCATCCTTCCCAATGAAGTCAGCACTGTTCCACCAGTATGTGAGAGCAGTCTGACACCTATTTTCTTGGTGGGATGTGTTAGATCTTTGACCTGTTTGTAAATCTCAAGGATATGGCTACTTGGTGCCCCAGTTCCACAGAGTCACCACAAGTCCCCAGCTCCACAGAGGTGTTGCTGCTTTAATAAAAAATATCATTTCCAAAGACTTCATATAACACAATGTATAACAAAAAAATAAACCCAAGGAAAAGTCAAGGAAGAGCATACAAACATAATGTAGTACACTAATTTCTATGCAGAGAATGCTGTTTATAAACTGCTTATAGGGCTTTTTGTTTTGTTTTGTTCTAGTAAGTGTGTGTAAATCCTCCTAAATAAAATAGATGTCATCATGGTTCTATCTATTTTTCTTCAGGATAGGGTGGCCCAATGCAAAAATAAAATGAAATAAAATAATTCTACACCTTTAACAGAAGAGTATATTTCGGCAGGTGGAGCAACTCCCTTCTATCCTGTCTTGGAATTCCTCCTCTACGGAGTAGTCAGTATTACGTACCCAGTGAGCACCCTCAGCCCTGGTCAGCTCATTTTGGGGAGAGGTGTTTCCCTCCATGTTTAAGTTTGCTTCTCTTCATTTTGGGTCTGGATGCAAAGGTCACCCTTGTACCTAACCCTAGCGACAGTAAAATATTTTATTTTTCTCCCATCTATGTTTATGGCTAGCTCCCACTTCTGCCTTTGGGAATGCTTAAAAATAGGTAGTTAGAAAGATAAAAGCCAGAGTGGAGTTGTGTGTGTGATCCAGAAGCAAGAAGCAGCAGGTTGGGTAGCTGGGAGAGACAGAGCCATGCCTGATTCCTGTTTGGATCCAAGGCTGTGGCTATGAGAGAAGCAAGTCCCTCTTGGAGTGTGAATGCTGTGAGCCCCTCCATGTCAGGCTCACGTTCTATATAAGCATAAATAACCATATATCATAAAGACACCACAGTATTTATTGTCCCTCATTATGAGGAAAGCAAACCCTGGGTTAAGGGCCTGGCACGCTCAGCGTTTGGGGTGGCATGCAACAGTACCATCACAGAAAGTCAAAGTATTTGACAGGTACAACACAGCTACAATATTTGTGCTTCAGTAGCATCTAAAATGGCTTTAATTAGGAACAAGAAGGAAAGAAGGAAGAAGAATCCGAGAACAGTGGGACCGAAAGTTCATCAAGGACTGGACCAAATTTGTAAATTATTTGAAAGACAATTGTATTCCATCAAATACATTGACAGGATTGCAAGAAGTTTTGTAAGGAAAGGTACAAAAACCACTGCAGATAAGAATAAGAATGTATGATATTTTAATGTTTTTGATTTTAAAACAATGGTTAAATAGTGAAAATGCAGAAATTTGAAATGAAAGATAGGAAATCATAAGGAAGGGTTGAAGGAAGTCAGGGCCCTAAAAAGCCAAAATGTGTAATATGAGGAGACATTGCAATGGAAAGTATTATTGTAAAACTAATAAAAATAATACAGAAAAAAGAAAGAAGGAAAGAAAATAGTCACAGTTATGTTAAAACAGCAACTGCTTAACCTCTCCTGAGGTGAAGAGGTCAAATGATAAGGCTCTGGATGAGGACTCAAAGGAGCGGAAAACAGAGTCCATAGAAATTAACTCCAAATCTCCTTATGCCGATTAATTTACATTAATTTGAAAGTAGCTTTTTCACATAGTTTTGTGGGGCATAATGCAAGACAGTAGACATACAATCTTTTTTGGGGGGCGGGTTTACAAATTATTTGTATTATGTAGTTACCCAATGATTTTACGGTTGTTGTTTTTCTGAAAAGCCGTCAGTGAGGGAGGCACAGTCATGGATTTATCTACCACCTCCTGACCAGGCCTCAGGAAAAGATTGTGCTGATTGGAAAACTAAGTCAAGTGAATTAACCCATGTTGGATTTGGCATAAGCTAGAAAATCCTTCAAATATGATTACAAGCCTCCCCCCGCCCCTTATTTTAAATCCATGTTAGGTTTCCCAATACAGTCACGGAAGATTTGTTTTGCTTCAGACATTAAATTGGCTGTAGGTTAACATCCCTCGCAAAAGGCTCCTCTCTCATATCCAGAAACAACTTTTTTTTTTTTTTAAAAAAAGACACTTCGTTCAAATGCTGTGGTGGCCTTGACAGAAACAGCGGAAATTCTTTTGCAATCTTGGGGAAGGACTAAAGCTCAGTGTCAGGGCACAGGCATGATAATACAGAATATTCCAGCTTCACTCCTCAGCACCTCCAGTTACGTCTGGGAAGGTCTCCTGCCTAACACCCTGGAAAATTACTGCCATTCAGTGTTGACAATAAAGAGCTGGGTGGAACAATGGTTTGACTCTTCCTACGTTCCTCTCCTTAAACTCAAGGTACAAGGTTGTGTGGTGCCAAGGTTCCCATCGGCTAATTACTGCTCCCATTATCTCGTCTCTTTGGCTGGACTCCATCCAAACCAAACACCGCCGTGTGACTCTGCTCAGTGTCATGTGACTCCAAGCTTTAAGGGTCCAGCAAAATAATACAGGAAGCAGGGGTGCCAAAGAGTTCAGTCAGAAACAGAAATGGGAGCGGAAATTGCCACAATTTGCATGTCTGCCCGAGGTCAGGAACACAAATCACGCAATCACAAATCACGCAATCACAAATCACAGCGGTATTTTTCATTGTGTCCTTAGTCTGCATGCACAGCATAAATAATTGTTATTTTCTGCATGGCTTTTGATGTTTCTCTTCCACTGAGATGCACTGAAGTTAATTACATAATGAAATGAATGATTCGTTACACTACATTTTGGCTATAGTGAATAGTGAGGTGAATGACATAGATTTTAGCAGAAGCCGAAGAGTAGTGGAATGGAAACAGCGCTGATTGCAAGGAAGGGACAGAAATCGCTAGCTGCTTACATCCCTAGCAGGAAGTAACTAGTCAACTAACGCAGATAAAAAGGTTCGGCAATAATCAGGTGACATATTTTCCTACTCTGATCTTTCTTAGGTGTGTTCCTCCTTAGTAGCACATTAACCCAGCCCTGATTTTCACATGAAATTTTGTACTCAGTTCAAAATATCAGCACCTCAGAGGCAAAGCTAGATGTGATACTCTCCATGCCTTATCCAGATTGGGATCATAGTTGGAAGTGACAGAGCTTTAGCTCTTTGCCCATTGCCCTGCTGTAGTCTTGATCCAGATCATGCTCTAGCCACTCAATTTTGTTGCCTTTTTTCTCCACTGTTGGTCTTTCAATCAGATCTGTGTGCATGCAAATGTACTTGCACACATACAGTGTGTTTGGGGCAGTCCTTGGTTTAGCTGCTTGGTTCTGGAACCATTACATGTTATTTGAGTGTCACTGGCAGACAAGGAGTCCAATTGCATTAATATCTCATGTCAGGTTCTGCATTTCTGGGTTCTGGTTCTTCACAATAGAGCCGGAGCATTCTATAATCCATGATGTCAATGCAACAAGCAAACAAAACAATGCTGCAAGTGTAAGAAGAGGGTACAATTGTCAGATTTATTTCTGGGAGGGGATCCTGTGCTCTTTAAAAGCTTCATGACTGGAGGAAATTCATCACGTCAAGCTTTTACGTGACTGCTGTGCAAAGTTTGCCTTGCAACCTAAGTACCAGCACATGGTTACGATTCAAACTAATCTACAGCTGCGTATCTGTACAGATATATTGTGAAGTACATGACTTAAGAGAAAGTATGGAAAATTTGTGCCATAAGTACTACCGTTACATGTCCATTTAAAATATGCTCTTTTTTCTATATACCATAGTGCTAAAGTTAGCAAGTCAATGTTCTGCTCACATGGCAAGGGGTGCTGGCCTATTAAGAAAACTAAATGATAAAACAAACGTCTGGCAATGCTTCAGATCAAATACCAAAAACCTTGAACTGCCACTATTCATTGGAGACTCAAAGCTCTGAACATGGAGGCCTACCCATATTTTTTACATTATGAAGCAGATGGAAGCTGTAATCCTCTCTACAGCACAATGGTGCTCCCCCACCCCCGCCCCACCAACAGTAGCAGATGACAGGCTCATTTCCACAAAATGTTTTCTGCTTCTGTCCAACAGACAAACAATCTTCAGATAGAAAGGAAATGAACTGAGCAGCCTACAGATGCAGCGTAGAGGAAAGAAGCAACCAAATTATTACAAAACCTAGAACTCCTACACTGGTCTGATGATTGGCATCTAGAGGCAGTTTGGTGTTAACCAAGGTGCTAATCATGCTGTTGCAGAAAAACCTGGGTTTTACAAACTTCGTTGCGCACAGATCTTGAAACTGCCTAGGCAAAGTCAAAGTTGGTGTTGTATCCATCTCTGCATCTTTGTCCACTAGACCAAGTTCAAATATAGACAATTTATTAAGACAAAAACCCATCCTTCCCCAACTTGGTGCTCTCAGCTGTTTTGGTCTACAAGCTCACTTGACCAAAGGTCAAGATGGTGGGGGCTTAAAACATCTGCAGTGCATCAGGTTAGTGAAGGCTGGTGAAGCAAAAACATTCTAAACATGGTGGATGTGATTCAAGCATCTCTTCTCTGTGCTGAAAACAAATGCCTTGGAATGCAGCAAATGTCTATTCAAATAATTTCCAATGCAGCTGGAATGTTAATATTCCATCTGAATATTACCCTGCTAGATGAAGCTTACTTTAGAGTCTGATTCACAACACTAGCTGTTGCATAGTGACTGACTACTCATCTCCAAGAAGGCCCTATGCCAGTGCAGATGTCTATGTTGAGACATAGGGTAGGTCTTTCACATCAGCGTGAGACTACAGAGCAGCCACAAGCAAATCTGAGAAGATTACTGTTATGCAGACCCAACCTTGTCTATCCACAGCTCTGTAGGATAGACAGGCAGCAAAGCTTTGGAATACGGGAGGCTGGAAACCACAGGAGGAGAGAGAGCTCATGTTCTGCTCCCTTGTTTCCCATAGGCATCACTACAGCGTTTTGGCCACATGAATTGGCCTCTACAATGAGAGGCACTCCAATACTGCATTGCTGATGAGGGCTTGCTTTAAAATGCAAACAACAAGCTTTGGAGAGGTAGTTTTTCTTGAGGCCAGGTATGCAGAGAATGTATTAAATCTTCCCTACCCCCAACCGTCCTCCACCTTTGCAAGGCTGTGCAGGCTTCCTTCCTCACAGCTACTTACATCATTTTAAAATGCCATTAGTTTCATTAATGCAATTGACTTCATGGCTCTAGTTTGGTCTTAGGTTTTTGTTTATTTCTTCCTTCCTTTCAGTACTCCAAATATTCTCTAAATCTTACCCTTTATTAATTTCTAACTGTCCCTAACTCTAGCAGTTATGGGTGCCCTTGCACCTCCAAACTCCGTTACCCAGATCTGTAACAAATTGTATTCATTTTCGCTCTATTTCTTCTATCGACTTCTGAGAAAGCAGCAACTCTGTTTATTCCGTAATGTGTTGACAGCCGTTTTAAGGCTACTTTAGAATCTGGAGCAGACCTTTAAAAATAACCATCAGACATAGAGACATTAAAAATGTATAGCAGAGAGAGAGAGAGAGCATGAGAGCAACATTTGCTTTTAGTTTTCTTGTTCAAACTACATATTAGACAGCAAGGGAAGAGTTTTCGGCGAGCTAGCAGATTTAAATATCTCCAGAAATTAAATAAATAACTAATCAAAGTCTAATTTAGGGGACAGGGGAAGAAACAATTTCTCACACTTTAATTTTGGAAGGTGAACATTAGCATCTGCTATAGGCTACAATATACATTTCACTACAGTCCATACCTCGGGTTACAGGCGCTTCAGGTTGTGTGTTTTCTGGTTGCGCACTGCACCAAACCCAGAAGTACCGGAATGGGTTACTTCCGGGTTTTGGCGGTTGTGCATGCGCAGAAGCACCGAATCACGACCCGTGCATGCGCAGATGCGGTGTTGTGGGTTGTGAATGTGCCCCCTGCATGGATCACCTTTGCAACCTGAGCATCCACTATATACTTTATGCACATTAAATGTTAACCCTTCATGTCAGAAAGGGCATTGGTATCCCCATGCTACTTTAAACATTGGAAGGTAGAAATCCTAATTGGACCCCATTGTGTGATTCAGGATATTTTTGTGAACCAAAGCATTTGACCTATGCTATGTCATGCTGAAGAGAGGCCCCCTCTATTGGGCAAACGCATCCACCTTCAATTCCAACAAAGAGCAGATAGCTTTATATGTGAAATATAAAAAGCTTCTATGGAAACAGCGTGTTTCAAACTCTGTTGGCCTTATTATTATTATTATTATTATTATTATTATTATTATTACCTCAAACATGCTGTATTTTCTATCATCAATCACCTTTTCAGGGAACTTCTCTTGTACTTCGAGCTTAACACTAAGCAAAAGTGTCAAGAAGAAGGGATGTGTCCTATTAAAGTTCCTACAAAACTAAATAGGCTATGTGGTATATAGTCATGAAAACTTCCCTGCAGGAAAGGCCCACTCTTGTCTCTTGTTTTGCTAACCACACATCTCTCTCTCTCTCTCTCTCTCTCTCTCTCTCTCTCTCTCTCTCACACACACATACACACCCACCCACCCACCCACACCCATACCACAACACGATTGCTTCTTTTTAAAACTGAAAAACCCTTAATGAGGACTCGACTCTCTGATCATACCAGCTGCCTTTTCCACCCTTGTTCAGCTCTACAATATCCTTTAATGCCATGATCAGAACTGTATACAGTATTCCAAGAGTGGTTTCACCATAGATTTACAGTTGCAAGTTTTATTTTTCCATCCCTTTCCAGATAATCTGTAGCACGGAAATTGCCCTTTCCAACATTCCAGAGATGCATTGTAGCATTTAGAAAGATTTTCACACGGGAGAGTATTCAAAGATAAGATTCCCCTCAAGTATCTCTGAGCTGGTAGGATCCCGATAGGACTGTCCTGTGGGCTTTGCTGAATGTGTGTATCACACCTCAGACAGACAAACTTCGTCTGCTCTCTGCAAGCACAAGCCAGAATAAATGAGTCACAATTAAATCCCATTCAGATCAATGGTTCAATATTAGGTGCTTGATGAAGGACTGATATGGTATGCAGTATCCCTTAAATCTCTCTTTGCACTTGACTGGGGCTGCTATGAATTTCACCCTTCAAGTGAGGATAGAGGTGGCAATCGTGTTTATGCAATTAAGTTCCATGCCTATGAATCACAGAAGCATCATCCAATGGCTAAGGAAACTCTTTGTCGTGCACACAATTTTGTTATATTAATCTAGAACCATGTAATCTTCCCCAAAGAACAAGATTAAAATAGTTTATGAAATGCAGAATGTATCATCACTTTTGAAGTTTATTTTATCTAGCAAGTTTGGGGTTGTTGTTGTTGTAGTTGTCCTTGACTGAACTGCGTAATCTTCTCCTTTTGGCTTTACTTTGTACATCTTCAGTTCTATCAAGATTTACTAAAAGCTTAGAAAGCCAGACACCGCCATAACATGTTGGGAAAGTTGTCAAAACAAATAAAGGCAAACAAGAAAGCAACATGCTTCAGAAGAGACTTATTTAGGGTGAGAACAGATTTACAAAGAAGTGCAGCAGGAAGCTACAAAATCTCCCCTGCTTCTCAAATATAGCTCAGACAAACAACAGATGTCCTTGCACTATATTCAGGGTTGGATCCAGACATAGTCAGGCTTAGAGCACACCCACGGAAATCAAAAGGACTAACAATTCTCCTTCATTTCAATGGGTCCACTCTAAGAATCCAAACCACTACCTCCCCCCCAAAATCACAGAGTTTGAGTCCCTATCATAAAATGGCTAATAAATGGCAGAAAGATTATTCTCACCTTATACTCCAACAATCCAACACCTTACACTCCAACAAGCCAACAATTCCATTTCCGTGACATCATTTCCTGCTCCACCCACATATCAGAACATGGCTTCCTGGTACTACAGAAGAGCCATTAACAGGACAATCCTATGCATGTTTACTCAGAAGTAAAATCCCACTGTGTGTAATAAAGTGTCCACAGGAATGTGGTCTTAGCTGTAGTATTTAATTCCCCCACTGTTATATTGGCTCTTCAATCATCCAAACTTATATTGACTTTTCTACCTCATTTTGTGAAATAAGCACAGCAATCCAAGTCTATATTTCAAATATCAACGCAGCTAATAACTTGGGAATTCTGAATAGCTTCTCACATATAGACATGCATGGAATACAGGGGATCATTACAGGGGGTAGCTTGGGTACAGATAAGGACTTCAAAAAATGATAGTTTTCAAAAGGCATTGCAATGGAGCAGGTGCTTCCAGCTGTATAACAGAAAAGTAATTGTAAGATTGGTTTTGGCCTACAGGCTCTTTTTATGGCTATGTCCATAAAATCTTTCTAGTAGTCTGTACTTAACTGTATGAACACACAATGGGGTCTTTCATTAACTGTTCTCTCTATGGAAAGTCAGGTCAATGGAGTAAATGATACCTTAATGTTTCTCTTTCAAAGTCAGAATGACTCGAAAAGCAGACTACTTATGATGCCTCTGAGCAGCCTCCTAGGACTCTATTCCTTTGGTCCATACTAAACTTCTGATTTACAAAATGATAAATATTCAGCCAACTGGAAAAAGACAGGGGGAAGCACAGATTGGTTAAACTCTCCTAGGAAACAATAGAACCAAATGCAATTTTTGTTTCAAAGCCATAACATGAAGTATTGTAAACCGCTTTACAATAAAAATCTCCATCTTTGCATGCAACTTTCCTATTAAAATAAGTAGAATGTGCCTGTATGGGTAAGACACTCTGTGGTGGCAAGCTTTAAGATGACTATACAGTGGTACCTCGAGTTACATACACTTCAGGTTACATACGCTTCAGGTTACAGACTCCGCTAACCCAGAAATAGTGCTTCAGGTTAAGAACTTTGCTTCAGGATGAGAACAGAAATCGTGCTCCGGCGGCACGGCAGCAGCAGGAGGCCCCATTAGCTAAAGTGGTGTTTCAGGTTAAGAACAGTTTCAGGTTAAGTACGGACCTCTGGAACGAATTAAGTACTTAACCCGAGGTACCACTGTATTAGGCATTTTCCCTAACTGAAACAGTAACTGGTAGGATTGTCACCTGGTTAAGAAAATCATGTTGGTCTAATAAACTGAGTGAACATTGTAGCTCCAATAAGTAGGCAACGGAACAAGTTCCTTGAGAAGATGTGAAGTTGTCTTCTTTGCTTGGTTATGAAGGCCAACAAACTCAAGTTAAAGCTGGTCCGGTTTTAAAGCCTCACACCAGCAAACATTAAGCGATGTCACACATGATGATCTCTGGAAGCAAAAGTGATGGTTACACTTCTCAACCCCAGGGGAAGAGGGTGGGCGATAGAGACTGTCCCATGAATATGACCTATTTGCTTTAAAAGAAAGTTAAACTCTGACCTACTTTTTGAAAACATCCTCACTCTTAACAGCTCTTGCTTTGCTCATTTTCTTTTCTTGCTTCCCTTTCTTTCCCCCACGAGCCTTCTCCAAGGATTTATCACAACAGTTCGAACAGATCTGACCACGGTGTCATCTTAATAGACTCCAGCAATGCGGGGATATTGCAGATTGTGACAACATAAAACAATCCCACCCCCCAGTGCAAAAATAAAACAAAAACCAGACAAGAAATGCCTGCACTCTTTGAAAACAAACTAATAAATAAATAAAAGCATTTGCGCATCTTCTCTGGTGTGACATGGCAATATGGCGCTGAATACTTATATAAAAACACCAATAAACATTTCAGGAATTCTATATTAAATCAAATGTAGCTAGTCTCCAGTCAGTTTATTTTGGGCTTCTTTTTTTTCATTCCCCATAACTGGAAGGCTTGAGGCCAAATTTTAACTGAATGTAGCATAACCACAGACAGTAGAGGTTGGCAAAGCATCTTATGCGTCACTGCAGCTTACTGGGAAGAAGAGGAGCAAGGTGGCTGCAAAGGTGGAAACACTGGAAACTGCTCCTTTGCCAACCTTGTCACTGCTTCACCTGCTCCTAGCAGTGCCTCCAGCAGCTGGAGATCAGATAAGGCCCCCTGACTGCCACTAGCCCCAGGGCTGGTTTTACTCAGATTTATGGCCCTTATCCACCAGGAGCTGTGCAGTCAGTATTGTAGGCCCAACCCTTCCTTCCAGTTGAGGTCAGACAGGTCCCCTTCCCTGTTGAACTTCTGGCACCTGCCCAAAACCTTTTTAAAAAAAATTCAGCGAGCATTTTGACAGAAATCTCATTTTAATCATTTTTTTTTTAAAAATCTGCGTTTTATTACTCGAATACCCTTATGGGGCAATTAGTTAAGTGGTGTGTGTGTGTGTGTGTGTGTGTGTGTGTGTGTAATAAATAAATGGATAGATAGATAGATGATAGATAAGTGAAGTAGGTAGGGGTGTAATTTCTCCCTCAGGTCATTTTATTGATCTGTTTCTTTTACCTGCCTCCACGGGCTATTTCCTTGGGAGATGGGGAGGGAAGTTCCCCATTTAGTTTTCTTTAAAAAGAAAAGAAAAGAAGTAACACTTTTTTGGTCATGGATCTCCTGGCAGAATCTCCTTGTGGTTTCGCCCTAAGACAAGTACCTTAACGATATGCATGACTTGCATAAATTAATTTGAACTGACATAGTTAATATCTTCTTTCCCCGCTTCATGCTACACACACTGTTACCTGTAGGAAACTCTAACATTCCCCAAGATGGGAGCAATGAAGATTTTAGACCTTATAACTTATATCTTGATTACCTCAGGACACTCATGAAACAACCAGCTGTGAAACAGCTGCCTTTGATCTCTTGAGTTAGCCTTGTAGCTCAGAGACAGCTGCTTCTAACCGCAACCTTCAGCTGTACCTGGTCTATTAGCTCCACGTTTATGGGATGTGACCTTTAACTTGTGACCTTTGCTCATGTTTCAAGTTTGAAATTGGCTTCCTGCTTGCTGATTAAAGGTTAGCTGTTAATGGGAAGGCATTGGAGACCCTATTTATTATTGTGCTAATTTGCGTGTAATTTCTCGGTTTAGAACGATTCTGTTCATGTACACATACGTAGAGATTTATATAGTGTGTGTGGCTTTGTTAAATGTTAAAGGTGCAAACATTAAAGCAGTTTCCCCGAAACCCTTTTGGATGCCTGCTGCATCTTTCAACATAGGATGGAATTCCATATCGCACTATTACAAATGTTCTGTCTGCACAAGTATATCATCTTGCCAGATGGAACAATCACCCTCCCCCCATATAATGTTCTGGGTGTGTGTGTCTTCCAACACCCCCCAAGTGAATTGTGGGGGGTACATGGGGAAGGAATGAGGAACTACATCAAATCCCTGGTACAGGTAGGAGAAGGGAGAAGGAGAAGGAGAAGGAGAAGGAGATTACCAACTATATTTGTGACTTTCTCTAAAATCTAAAGCATCGGGGTATCTGATCTCCTTAAAGTCATTGGGAGAATGATCACACACATATCTCCTCTACCCTCACAAGCCCCGCAATAGTCCAGTCAACACTTTGATTGTTGTAAATCATGGACTGGGAACCTGTGACCCTCAAAATGTTGTATTCCAGTTCCCATCATCTCTGGCCACGGACCATGCTGACTGAGGCTGCGTTCACACTCCTATTTACTGTACATTCACAGTGTTTCCAGTGCTGGGCTTTTAATCAGTATTCACACAATGTTATCCCCAAACCACGTGTCTCCTATAGCTTGTTACAAGCTATATTACCGTTCAAGGCATTGTTTCTCAAACTAGCTTAACACAGATTGGAGTCCTTAAGCAGTTCCTAATTCATCTCTAGCCAAGATATGAACATCTGCATAAAGACATCCTGCCCTGTTAATGCCCCCAAGGTAAGCACACCTTGAGGCTTATGGAGTCCAACAACATGGGGGGGGGTTCAGGTCCTCCACCCCCATTGTAAACACAGAAAACTATGCATACTAACACGCCAATCCCATATTTGCTAGTATTCCAACAAATAATAGGCTGAACAGGTAGATCAATCCTGGACTCAAAATTACTGCCATGTGGCTCTTCTCCAACATTTAAATAAGACCACAATCCAGTAGTGAATTAAGTGTCTTTAAACTCTTGGATTTCAACTGACTTCAGCATGCCTTGCTAACTCAATGTGGGACTGAAAGTGCAGTGTTTAAAGTCAATAAATTCATAGCTCTGGAATTTAACCTCCCACTCCCATCACTTACTGGTACATTTAAAACAGGTTCTTTCTCCTAAGCTTTCAGACAGAAAGGAAATTCTGAAAACTGAACTCCCAGTCTTGTTTGACATGATCAATTAAGTAAAGATGTCTAATTTGCAAGGAGAGCCAATGTAGTTGTCAGGACTCCAACTCCTATCATCTCTGACCACAAGCCATACCAGTTGGTGCTGATGGGACTTGCAGTCCAAAACATTGACGGCCCTGACTTATGGGGACAGACTAGGCTACAACCAATGACTTTATTATTCAAAATGCACTTGTGATGTTTCGTCCAAGACACTGGTGCAAATTCAGTGATTGCCATCTTTTGGTTTTGTCCTGTTTAAGCAGCTATGTATAGTACACAACATAAATTTGCAGGGCGTTTCATGCGTTCAGAGGCTCAGAAATGAGATAGCTCAGTCTATACTAGGGTCCTAGCATGCATACATGCACCCCAAGCACTGAGAAACCTATGCTGGTAGGCCTCCTGCTTTTAAGCCATAGGGAGGTGCAGAGGCATCACACATGCTCCCAGCTCAGGCCTGGCAGAGGCCTTAAATGAGGGACTCCACCGAATCTTGTTTGCCACACTCGGCAGGCAGACCCAAGTTCCATATGTGCGATACGTCAGTAAGAAAAGCTAGCCTGAAATGCATTTTGCACAGTTGAGGAGCGAGAGTGGGCTTTATTTTTATTTTTGTAATTGTAGCAGTAGTCGAATGCTGGTAAGCAACAGGGGCAAGATACGTCTGAAGACACTGCAGTACAGAAGCAAGAGCAAAATAACACACACACACACACACACACACACACACACACTTCTAAGTCATCTGGCTCTTATTCCTCTGGAGATACTAACTTCATTGTGTGCTGTAACAGACAGAGCAGTTAATCCCCCTCCATCCGATTATGCCTGCCTTCTTCTCAGTGACCGAGTTAGCTTTCAGTTTCTAGCTGCCCAATGACAGAGGTGACACTTTAACTCTGTAATCTTTAATGCAATGCTTAGCCACAGAGCAAACAAGGCAAACAATAGCGACCTCTGATTAAGAAAATCCTTCCAGCCATTTCCTAGCCATGCCTATTTTTGCCATTATTATTTTTAAACCAAGCAAACAAACAAATACAACATGTTTCCATTCCACCCTGTTCTGAAAACCCATGAGCCTCTTTGTCTCAATACAGAACTGGACAGCTCCCCTTCCTAAATCAGGAGACGTGGGGACACATGAACGAGAACCGTTCCTTGAAATCAGCCCTCACCCAAACCTGGTCTGCTTCCGATGCTTTGGGATAAAACGCCCCACCAACATGAGCCTGTGTTCAGACAACACAGTAAACCAAATTTTGGCTTAGCTTGCTGCAGTACAGCAGTAAAACAGAGAGCAAAACAGCTGTGAGCTCTTCTCTGGGAGCTTGCACTTTTACCTGTTTGTGCTAAACCATGGTTTGGTCTAGCATTGTGTGCAAACAAAGTCATGGGCAGAGCTCCTTGACAGTGACTTCAATAGAATATGAACGGCCTAATTATGTGCATGGTGGTACCCTTAACAGAGCTGTGCAGTTCCACATAAAAAGAGAACTACTTCAAGCTTTTGTTTTGCTAACACCTTCAGATTTTATTTTATTTTTTCTCACTGGGTACTCGTGGTTGGAATATTCCTGCTCAATGGCTTTTAATGACTGGTCCCTAGCTGCTGACGTCATTTATCATGCCCTGAAGAAAAAGTCTGCAACTGAATGTAGCCAGCAAAGAAGGTGGAAATCAGAGGACTTGCAGTTGACCAGGCAGTTCCAAGGATATGCTGTGCTTTGGGAAGGAAAGCTTTCTGATACTTTAAAAGCTGGCATTATCTGTTTTGGTGCTTGCTCAACTTGTGGATTTTTAAATTACTGAGTAGAAATTTAATAAGTAAATAATAATTAACAAATAAATGAAGAGATGCTATAAAAATGTTAAAAGAAACTGCTCCTGTAAATAGTTCCGCCTCTCCATCTCAGAATTTCTTAGTTCTTGGGTAAGTGGAGACCTACATAACACAGTGAAACACTCGAGCAGCAAGGGGCAAGAAGACGAATCATGTAAAGTTTTCCCTTTGCCCCTTATTAAAATCCCAGAAACCCTGTCAAATATGGCAACCTCACTCTGTATTCTAACTCATACAAAGCCATACCTGCAGCCCACCAGACACATCTTTCCAAAAGAGATGACTTTCTAGGCTCCCTCCTTCCTTCTCTCTCCTGGTGATTTCTGCTGCCATTAGCAGAAGGCTGCTACTGCTGCCGCTGCCTGGAATTAAGGCGGCAGATTAGAAATGTTAAAAATATGCAATTTTTCTCTCTTGCTCTGTCTTTGGGAACCTGTTTTTCAGGCAATGCATGTGTACTGAAAACAAACATAAAAGGAAGATACATCTCCTGTGCAGCAGTGAAAGTGTGAGTGTGTAAAGGAGTGGGGACCTCTCAGAATTCCTTGAAGCGCTATTGCTCTCTGAGACCTTCCTTACACCTCACACTCATCCACAGACCTTCTGCATGCAGGCAGATAGGAAAGAAAAACCTGGCTTCTCCTTATCTTTTTTTTTGGGGGGGGGGGGTGGATCCCTTAGCCTTTCTTCCTTCAAGTGAGAAATCTACCTCAAACAAGAAATCCCCCAAGGGGGATCGGACAAATTGATAGGAGGATAAGGCAACCTGTAGCCACTACTGGCTTTAAATACTGGCAGCTATGAAACATCATGAACAAGGAACCTTTGCATCTGCCCCTGCATGAACCTCGCATGGCTTGACCATAAATCCACAGCCCAGATTAGTTTGGAGGGACACAGAGACAAACAGAAACCTCTTGGATGCAATTCTGCGGATACAAAAGTGACACATATACGATCCCGCCAGCACCCATCCCGTATCAGCCCCCTCAAACTGTGGTTCACAGTATATAGCTTTTTGCCTCTCACTTTATTCACACTGCCTGAAGGAGAGGAAAAATACACTTAAATACTACTGTGCTTAGCCTTTAACACACACACACACACACAT
The DNA here is from genome assembly GCF_964106915.1 of Podarcis gaigeae. Taxonomy (NCBI): domain Eukaryota; kingdom Metazoa; phylum Chordata; class Lepidosauria; order Squamata; family Lacertidae; genus Podarcis; species Podarcis gaigeae. Next base: position 42,440,722 of record NC_139677.1, on the reverse strand, counting down.
ACACAGCACTAAAGGAAGCAGGTTTTCCCAACAGTTTGAAAAAGATTCTGAACCTAACTTAGTCATGTTCATTAATTTCAAGGGATCCACTCTACACCAAACAAAACTTAGTTGAATACCACCCACTAATTCTAAAGTGCAAAGAATTATATTACCGGGGAGATTTTGACCATTTATGCAGGTTTTTGTAGTTGTAAGTTGAATCTGAGTACTGCCAATTAGGTTTTTTGGAGTAGGCTTTCACTATTCAGTTATGGACATGGGCTTAATTTGTCCCTTATAAAAAAACAAACCAGGGCCTATGAATTCATGATAAGTAGGGACATAATCCATTGGAGTAATAAAGACAAGAGTGCCTTTGAACATATGCAGAATGAAATCCCCCCTCCCCCTCTATCCATGCCAGGGATAGGATCTGCAGGAAAGCGTAATTCATTCAAACGGCTTTAATTTTTAGAAACACATATATCTTTCGCTAAACTCCTGTTCGTGTGAAAGTCCTTACAAGAGCTGGATATCACTAGATAACTGAACATCAACAAGGTGTGAATGGACCACCGCAGATACAAACCTCAGAGAATGCACAACCACCTAAAACTCAATGGTTTTCAATGGAGTTGACACACCTGTTCAGATGCCAATAATCAAGTGCACAGAAATGCAGTTTTGTATATGAATGTGTTAAGCAGACCTAAGACGTTGATAATCATCTCATAAGCATCTTTTCTTCTCCATTATAATCATACACAAAACCCCCAGAGGTTTATGGCATGGACCTATTATTGCATGGACCAAGCAGGAGGAAAACTCCAAATGTGGTAGCAGGAAATTGGCTCTGCAGCTAACATGGCATGCCTAACCATGTCTGCTCAAAAGCAAATCCCATTAAATTCTATGGGACTTTCTCCCAGATGAGTGGAGGGCAGTCTAATAGGATCAACATCACATTGTATCCTCCTCGGTGATGCTACTTCCTGCTCTATCCAGTTGGTGTCCCAGAGATTCCCAGAGGCACCTACACCTATAAATTAGCATATGCAAATATTATGCAGATTTGTGTGCCCTGAGTCCTGGAAGGAAATGCTAGAGTTGCATCACAAGTGGCTTTTCCGCAAAATGCTCCTTTCAAACATTTCCCGACCTTACCACCCAAGGGCAGGCGGCAGGATTTGGATCAAAGCCTTGCTGTTGGGTGGAATATACACACATGTTAAAAACGCTGTGAAAATGCTTTTAAAAAAAAGTTTTGAAAAATACATTGAATTTTGCATAGCTCACTGTCACCATCTAGTGTCACATTTGTATACTGTACTTTACAACACATTTACAAATTTCTATTTACACATGTGTAGCTGAGTGCATGGTCTCAACAGACACTAGGGCAGCCTTTCTCAACCTGTGGGTCCCCAGATGTTGTTGAACTACAACTCCCATCACCCCAAGCTAGCAAGGCCAGAGCTCAGGGATGATGGGAGCTGTAGTCCAACAACATCTGGGGAACCCACAGGTTGAGAACCACTGCACTAGGGGATCAAACAGAGTCATTACTGTAAAGAGCATCTCTAGTCTAAGGTCAATGCTTCCGACCTTTCAGATGACTGGAACTAATGTGTTGAGAGAGTTGCCGGCAGCAGGGCCATCAAGTCTGAGAGGGAGAAGAATTATTATTATTCTTTTCAGAAGGCAGCTTGGACTGACAAAACCAGATGTTCCTTCTTTCACCAGATTTTCGTCCTCCATACTTTTGTAGGACCAAAAGCTTTGTGGCTTCACTGAACTGCACAAACTGGAACTCAAAAGGCACAATGAGCTTTTGTTGGAGATGGGTACCAAAGGGGGAAAAATGTCCATGGCATCAGAAATTTGCTATCATTTGATGAAATTGCATTTCGTATGTTGTTATTTTCCAAGTAAACAGGCAGACAGGGGTGACTGCATCACTGGAGGAATACTGCAGTTGGTCAATTATGTGGTTAATATATAGCCACAACGTTCGTGTGCAAGATGAAATTCAGCTAGAGGCTGAACATGGCTGCCCTCAGGCTGTTTACTCAGCTCCAGAAAACATTAACCACAATAACAATGGCAATGCATTTTTGAATGTATCTTGAAATGACTTTGTAGCCTGTTCTCAAACTAGTGGTCTGTGTTCTCCTCCATTTCAGTGTAAGAGAGAAACTTCAAAGAACTTTGCTTACAAATACAGACTCATTCATCACAATAGAAAGGAAAGACTATGCTTATTATATTAGTTTAGTATGTGCATTCATTTGTAGAATGCACACAAAACGTATTTAGTGGTCTGCTGAGACCACCATTAATTTTCAAGTTGTCTACTACTTTGAGCATCAGTTTGTGATACATATTTTTAAAGTCCTCATGAAAAAGCCGTAGCCTTTTAAGTGTGAACCTCTCACAATATACATGTGTTTGTATGCAGTTTTGCCCAATATATATATTTTTGGACAACAATGTAATTCATTTTTTCAATATAATATTCATTAACGTATGCATTTTAAGGCACACTTTACTACAGCGCATACATTTTTTAAGCACATTACTTGGCTGGATAACTGGAAACAAAAGCTGACTGTGTTTTGGTTTGCATATCGTTTCGCAGAATGCAAGTTTTGGTAAGTTTGCCTTTAAATGTGAACTGAACAAAAATTTCTTCCCCATCCCTAAGTACCACAGGCCTAGTAATTAAGAACATGTGCTATATTCTGGAAGCTCCCCATCCACATCTCAGCTCAGTCTGTATCAGGAAAGCTTCTAACTCCCACCTAGCAAAAGGGGCTTAATCAATTGACATATCTTACAAGGCACCGAGTGACAGATTCACCACTGCATCTGAAGACCTGCCAGCTTCTGCTTGTTAGGGCAGAAGGCGGCCTCCTTCCACTTTTTACTTTATTTTTACTGTGCTAGCAGTTCTAGGCTGATGCCACTAAAGGACCTGAGTACAAAGCCACTATGGCAATGATGGCCAAACTTGGCCCTCCAGCTGTTTGGGGAGTACAATTCCCATCATCCCTGACCACTGTCCTGTTAGCTAGGGATGATGGGAGTTGTAGTCCCAAATCAGCTGGAGGGCCAAGTTTGGCCATCACTGCACTATGGGGATCTGCAAAGCTTTGGATCTGCATGGACTGATGGGAGTTATAGTGAGAAGAACATAAAAAGAGCCTGTTGGATCAGGCCAATGGTCCATCTGGTCCAACATTCTGTTCTCACAGCGTCCAACCAGATGCCCAGAGGGAAGACTGCATTAGAGCAGCCAGACCATCCTCAGACTTGGCCAGGAGCATGGCTAGGTGTGAAATGAGGTGGGAAGGTGAAATGGAGCTTCATGAGAAGCTGCTCCACACCTTCCTCCTCTCCACTTATTCAGCGTGTGGGATTATGACCACAGCCACTAGCATCACAGTGAAAGGTGCACCAGCCTCCCCAAAATACACAGCTTAGCATTGGCTTGATGCTAGGAAACTAATGGTATTTATACCCTTGTTATTTGCACAGAAACCACTGGCTGTACTGTACAGGAGCCCAATGCACATGGCTTCAGCTCTATTTGAAAGGCAACCCTGTGCTCTTGGGAGGGCATATCAAGGCCCCAGTGGCAGTTATAGCCTTGTGATGCTTGCTTGCATGGGGTGTATTTTGCAGAAATAATGTGTGAATACACTAACACAATATTCTGCAGAAGCATTTATAATTGCAACCAGGATATTCAGAACTCAAGTGGCAAAGCCACTTAGCTCTGACAGGTGGCACCAGAGAGCTAGCACGCTGCTGCTGCCTTTTGAATACAGCTTGACCAGTTAACATTGCAAAGGAAAAATGCAACAAGGAGAGTGTGCAGAGTTGAAAGTCCACTACAAACCTTGGAGGCTGGTGAATTTTTATTTTTACCTTAAATCTCATTATGGCAGAAGAATTGCACGCCATGTTATTTTTAAGGATATACGTCATCAAAGAAGTTCACCAAAGCTACCATAAGGCATTTAACCAAAACAATGCCAACCTGTTTAAGAGGTGTATACTATTTCTTCCTTGATAATGAAGCCATCCTCTAGCAACAGCCATTAAAACGGATATGGGACTAGGCAGGAAATTTGATGTGCTCCACTGGCAACATTGTCCACAGTCAAGCTTGCCTTTATAAGAGTCTGGTTGTTGTTTTATTGCTTAACTATTACTATTTGTCATGTTGTGGACAGAGGAACTGACACATTGTTTATCTTTATCATGTTGGCTGACTTTATGGATTTTTTATTTTCTTAGTGTTTTACGCTTTAGCCCAGGAATAAAGCTGAGAATGAGTGTTTGTGCATAAGAGCCTATTCATGGTGTTTTCAATCCATGATTTAATAATCAGTGTTTAAACCAAGTAAGGATGGGGAAAGGTTTCAGCTTCCCTCACACTTAGTGAAAGCAAATTTCATTTGTCTCCAAACACACAGGGTACATATGGATGTCATGCTAAACCACACATTAATGTGATGTGAACGAGCCTCGCTTCATACTGGGATCATGTGCTCCCGTCTTTCCTTTCCCTGTCCAGCCTGGAGGTGCTAGGAACCTTTAGTTTTTCCTTAATTGCAGTTTGTTGTGTCATCTGGTGCGACAAACCGTGGTTAGCCCTAACTGTGGCTCATTTCAAACTAGCCAACTTCAAATGGTGGGCTATGAAGCTGGCATGAGAGAGTCCTGTTGCACTCACTAGTTGACCACTGTGAGAACAGGAAGCTGGACTAGATGAATCTTGCATTCTGGTTCAGCAGGGTTCTTCTTATGTTAATTCCTGGTTCAGATGATATGGAGAACTGCAGCTCAGACACTAAAGCTGCAGAATTCCTTCTCTTAGCCATGCAGAAATAGGAGAGAAGAGTGTGTGGGATTGGGTGCATGCCAGGCTCGTTCACATTGCACTAAACAATGGTTCGGGGTAGCAATCCAATGCAGTCATAGAGAAGTGTATCCTTTGGCTTCAGCAGACACATGGGAGATTTAAGCTAACCTCTGCTGCATACACAAGCCAGCAGAGTCCCGGTCCATCAGCCACAAGCCCATAAAGATAGACCAGGAGGGACCAAGGTAAAATTTGGATCTCCTATAGCAGCGGCCTATGCTGCTGCTTTTCTTGGGAAAGTCCACCTCCCAGTGTGATTGACTACACACCAGCCTTGCTTGGGTTTAACTCTTGATAAGTTCTTTATACTTCATTCTTTATACTGACAGATGGCCAAGATGACTGTCAGAACATCATTATTCCCCTGAGATATCTTCAGAATTCCATGTCATCACAGAGTCTTTCTTGCACTCCCACAAGTGACATCTGATCCTAATCCTTTTCAGTAAAAACTGTTATTTTTAGTAGCATTAGAAAAGATGGAAACAGAAACAGAGACACGGAGGCCCATGAGAAACATTGTAAGAATTCTTTCACCATATCTGCTTGTCTTTTTGATGGTGTTTTCTCCCTCCCTAGACTTGGCTGAGCCTATCTGTGTCTTTTTGAATGGCTTAGTTAAGAATATATTAGGGTAAGGCTTTGTTTTCAAGTGCACCTTTTCATCAGAGAAAAAGTAATTATTTCTAAGATCAAAAGCCTCTCTATGTCCTTTTAAAAAACTTTTAGAGAGCCTGGATTTGGTACTTGATCGCAATAAAATATTTCTCTTTAACTCTTGTGAAGCCAGGGAACAAATTTAGGACTCTAGGAATAATCTTACCTCCTTTGGATAAAAATTTCTGCCCTATAACTTTTTAACTTCTAAGTTTTATCATTTGACTTGACGTTTACTAAAGGGAAGAGATAACTCAATTCAAACTGCAATTCTTTGATTTATGTGTATTCACCTGGATTTCATTGGAATGTGATATTTTCTAAATGTCCACTCCCCCTCAGGTTGCTACTAGATTGACAAAGCAAAGCCTAAACTTCCAGTCCACTTTTCCTAATTACATACTAACCATGATGTAGAAGCTTTGCTCAGTAGCCTATTGACACCAGCCAATAGGAGCATCTTGCACCTGAACACCACCTGGTCTGAACAAGGATGCAAAATGGGCACAAGAGCATGCAGTAGATTGGCAGTTATTAAAATAATGTGTTCTATGTATTGCTTTCTTTTCAGCATGTAAGAATTAAGCACATTTTCAAAAGCAGTCTATCTGAGCACTATGCACATAGGGTTCACAGAATCACAGAACTCTAGAATTAGAAAGGACAACGAGGATCCTCTAGCAGTCCAACCACCTGCAAAGCAGGAATCTTTCACCCAAAGTGGGGCTCAGACCCACAACCCTGAGATTTGCATTTAACCCTGAATACAACCCTTGAATATGACAGCCAGTCTTACATCAGTCCTGTACTGGTCCCTGGGGGGTCATGAACAGGAAGTAATTACAGGATGGGTCCAGATAATTCACAACAACAACCGCTTGATATTCTTTTGAAGCTTAACCCAGATTCTTCAGCGACAGAATATAGTTGCAGCAAGGCTAATTCTAAAGAGGTCAACTGGAAAGTATTTTCAAACAAATGTGGACAATGTTTCACACTGGTTTCTAGGCAAGGCACTTTAGACCAGACTATGCTAAATCAACCAATCACACAGTCAATCAGTAAAGTATTGTTGGAATGTTTCAATTTTTGACCCAACTATATATTTGAGATATTTGGGCAAATGTAAAGATGTGCATATTTATTTATTTACAGTATCTATATGCTGCTTTTCAGGCAGATCTCGCAAAGTAGTTTGCATAGGATTATTAGAATAATAAGCATTGGCTTGTTTGTTTTTAAAGGTATAGCAAAATGGAAAAGACATCCAGTTTGCTCAGAAAAAGCTGTTACTTTTTTAAAAACAGAAACCTTTGCACAAGTACCCTCTAAACCACCATCCACAGACCCTCAGAGGCTCATACAGTGCCCTTTGTGAAAGCTGAAAGCCGCAAGCTAGCAGCTCTACAAGAAATAAGCTGATCTGCACCTTGGTGACAGAGCAAGCGACACCATCACAAAAATAGATTTCAGTTTTAACCTACCATCTGCTTATTCTATATCACAAGCGAATGTATTTTAAAAATGATTGTTTTACAATGTGCATATCTGTCTCATTCCGTTGCGCTCCTTGGATATCAAATATGCGGCATATTTCAGATATGCTATGCTGCTTGACATTTCTTTCCATACAGCAGCCCAACATGCTGCAAGTTGCACTGCCTGCGTTCACATTTGCTTAGTAACTTGGGGCCGATTCACATATTCATGTGCAAATAGCCTCCTCATATGTGTTGTATTTTTAGACACACAGAAGCAATCTTCCTCAGCAACACCAAATCTGGGCCAGAGCCCTTAATTCATGAAAACACAACACAGTTGTAAGAAAAGCTTTGCCCTGACTTCTGGTTCCACCTCTCTTCTGAATATGAATGAATCATGTCATCCATAAATTGGACTCAAATGGCGCTTCTGTTAGGAGCTCAGCCTACACTCGAGTAGGACCCTGGCAGAGACACATGCCAACTGGCATGTTCTCTCCCTCCTGGTCAATCATTCGGGAGCTTCAAAAGCTTTCTTCAGCCCAAACATCACAGCGACCGATGCCAACTGACACCAGCACACTTAGAGATCTGCAGAGTCTGTGCATCATGCATAACAGAACTCAGCAACTCAGCATTTTGGCTAATCTACTTTATTTTCATATAAGCACACATGGAGCACTGCAACATGGCTCCCTCTCTCTCTAGCATCAGACAGCAAAGAGAAAAATAACAAAGGACAATAGTCCCACTTCACGGAACACAGTAACACAAACATCCTGTTTCCGTCACTTCCCATTCTGTGGAGTCAAAACATATACCGTCATGTGAAAGACAACAATCCCATGACTGCAATCATGGAGTAGGAATTCTAACAGCTTCTCCCATCTTGTGCACTTTTCTCATAATCAATGGCATGTGGTTGTTCATATTTATACTCTATGTAACTGACAAGCCTGATTTGCAGCCCCGGTTGGGGAGTGGTGTAACCATCCTCTTCCCAGGACTGCTACAAATGATTAGTTGTTAGTGGTGGTTTCTTTTCTTGGAGGAGGGACAGACACACACACACCTTTTCTCCATGCAGGTGGTACACACCCTTCATGTCAACACCTAACAAACCACTTGCATAAGAAAAGGCAGAGAAATCACATTGGAATGCTCTTCATGCAATTAAGTGCAAACCCTAGTCGTCAGAGGGGAGGAATGACCCCACTTCTTCAAGCATGGAAGAAAAGTGCCTTGGCTAGGGAATAAACTGGGGCACCGAATACCACACTCCAAGAAACCAACCTACTCTAAAACAAAGCAGGAAGAAGAGTCATTCATTGAAATACAGCTGGTGACCATTTCACGCATGTTCAACTGATGCGTAACTGCTGACACGCAGGTCATTTTGGACCTGGAAAAGGGCTGAATGGAGGTGGAACGGGGGTGAGGCATAATGGGGCATAATGGGGCAGAGTGGGTTTATGTGTACTCTGCTGACATGTGCAGGGGCCAGGAGCGCAACCCCCTGCACAAATTGGGGGTTGCCTGTATAATTTCTATCCCAATCTTTAGCCAAAACAAGAGCGCCAAGACATAACACAAAAGGGAAAGGAGTCAGAGAGGAGGAGGAAGCAGTCAAACTCATGTTCAAGTTCTTGGGTACAGACATGTTTTTAGCTCCGTGTACACAGTAATTTGTAGTTTTAGCTTAAGTCAACCACCCCAGGCTCTTCCCGAAGAAGGAAGACAGATAAATAAATAAATAAATAAATAAATAAATACTTGCAGGAGAGAATGCATCAAGCTCTAAACAGGTGACGAGGCGCATAACAAAAGCAAACAAAATACATATTTATACAACTGCAGCAGAAAAGCCCTAAACATATTAAACCATAAAACCTCACATTAACTCTTGGACTCTGCATATCCCCAAGGCATTGATTCCAGTGCTAGGGAAGCATATACTTATTTTAAGAATTTTTTCTCATCCCTCTTTCCCTTGAACTCAAACATTCACATTGGACAGGATCCCAGAGCAATTCACACAAGAACTGCTCGGGGGCCCCTTCTGGTGGAAGATCCCTCCACCCCCGGAAAGCTCCCAGAAGCCAGGACCCCCCCAGAGTAGCAGAAAGGGCTACAGTCAGAAGGATGTTTCACCCACTCCCCACCCTTGGTGCCATGTGGAAACACTTTCTGATCATGCTTGACAGGGTTGGACCTTACATGGCACTGATCATTTTTCATGCACAATTAGCCACGGTGCACCAATTCCTTCCCACAACCATTACTTCTTGGTTTGTCCCCCCCAAGTACTGGATGAAATTAAACCTGCAAACTTGCAGAAGTGGAAACTCTCATCTAGCTAGGGCTGACAGAAGCTGCTGCCCAAAATTTCTGAGGGCACCAACTTTAGCAAAGGCTGGTTTATATAATCTGCGGCATTAATACCCTGGCATCGCCCATGTACACAAAACAACAATTTAAGGGAATTCCAAACATCAATCCTGGTTTACTAGAAATGGACTTGTTTGTTACAGCTCTTTAGATATCTGAAGATGGCTTTCATACCTCCTCTTTACTAGGCTAAACATGCCCAGTTCCTTCATTAGGTTTGTTGCTGCTGATGTGTAAGAACTTGGTGGTAAATATACATGTCAGCAAGGCCTACGTGAAGGATTTCAAAAGAATGGAAAGATCTAGCACACATGAAAACAAGTCAAAATAATGCTAACCCTCTCAGTCTTACAACCATAATTCTGTAATATGAGAATTATAAATCAGCACTTTTAAAACTTACCTCTCTCTTGAATTTTGTATGGCTACTTTTTATGTGGGATTCGTTAAAAATCTTAAGTACGCACAATATGGCTGCTAAAATAATCAAGAGAGAGTCACAAGACATATCCTTCTATGCATGATAGGGCCAGGGGCTGTGATGACATACATACTGCGGGAAAGTGTTGACCCAAACTCTGCCTTGTGAGACATTTCCCAGTACAGTGGTACCTCGGGTTAAGAACTTAATTCATTCTGGAGGTCTGTTCTTAACCTGACATTGTTCTTAACCTGAGGTAACACTTTAGCTAATGGGGCCTCCCACTGCTGCTGCGCCGCCACCACACGATTTCTGTTCTCATCCTGAAGCAAAGTTCTTAACCAGAGGTACTATTTCTGGGTTAGCAGAGTCTGTAACCTGAAGCGTCTGTAACCCGAGGTACCACTGTATACTTGAGATGTAGATTAATCTTGCACAGCAGTGTACAAGCATCATCCGTGCCATATTGTTTTTCTGTTTTCTTCTAATCGCATATGCATTAAGATCTGTGTGGAACTCAAGAGCCTTTTTCATTTTTATGCATCCCTTCCAAAAGCAACAATAACCCAAGGTAACAAAAATACTGTCTACCTCTTTGCCTGCCTTTTCTCTAACAATGTTTAGGGTTATCACAACAATAAGTCCTGAATCAATGCTTCTGTTATAGTGCTCTCATAACAAATAAAAAAACCCCACGGAGGACCATAAGCAGCATCAAATGTCACAAACTTTGATCTTAATAAAGTGGATGTTATTCCTCTGAACTCTCAAAGTAGATCTGTACCATCTTGGCTCAAGCATTCTAGAACTCATCTCATGGCGCAGAGTGAACTCTTATCGCCCTTTGTGGAAGCTTAAGGAAATGCACTTTTGGCTCGTTCTGTACGTTACACTGGGGATGGAAAATGGGCTAAATTATGGATGAAGAGTAGAGGCTGACTCTGCTACAAAGGGAATGGGAGATTCGCAGCTAGCACAGATCACAGGCCAGCCTTCTCAGGGATTCGTCCACCAGAAGAGAATTGGATCGACATCAAGGGAATGTTGTATCATTTTGTCCCTTGCCAGGAAATGTTAAATGACCACTGGCACAAAGGCTTGTGGTTCCTGGAAAGGAAACAGTTTAATTTGTTGGTGCATCCTTACATATTATCATACATTATGCTAGAACTTCTGTTAACATAATACTTTGCATTTATTCCACGTTTTCCCTTAAGGAGCAGAAAGCATATTTCCCAGGGTTACTCATAATAACAGACTACATTGGGTCATGTAAAACTGACTCTAGAATCCAAGTTTCCAAATTTTCTGGATCTAAGCGTTTGTGGTAAACATTTTCGCTCCCACAATTGCCATGAAACTACAGATCTGACCCACAGAACAAATGCCAGGCATCTTTTGTACCATCAGGGAAAAATATGTGATGCTATTAAGAGCATGGGGAGGTTAACTTTTCTGTTGGCCCACACTCCACCCATACGTCACAGCCTCATGTGCAAAGTTTCACATACAAGGGCAAATTCACTCAGATACAAGCATGTACAGAGAGGTGCCCTAATTCCAACCACCCCATCTTACTGGGCCATCATCCTAAAATGTTCTGAGTACAATAGTTGTCCAGCTTTTCATCCTGGCTTGACTACCTGCTTTCTGATTTTTTCTTCAACTGCCAAGAAAGCATCCACTTGATTCTGAGCTGCAGGGAGCTATGGGGTAACTTCCTATATTACTGCATCCTATCTGGATACCCGGTTTTTCTGGGCTCTGTCTGTGGGCTCTATTTCCAAACCATTACTTAGCATGACATGCATGCAGCCCTGCTTTTAGGACAGAACATAAGAAGAGACTGCTGGATCAGGATAATACCTGTCTACTTCCTGTTCGCATAGTGGCCAAGCAGATGACACTGTGGGAAACCCCTCCCGGTTTCAAGCAACTGCTGTTCAGAAGCAAACCACTTCCGACCATGAAGGCAGAGCATGGTTAGTATGAACACCCACCCAGTTATAGCACCAAAGGCCTCTTTGACATATTACAACACAAGTGACTTCAGCACAGCCACTGCACAGCCTGAGCTGATCAGGAAATGACTGTCTGTCTCTGCCATTTAGGTCACTACACAAGATGTAATGTGGAGCGGAAATCCTTCAGTTGGAAGCCTTCCTCTCTCAGGCTTTATTATGGGATTCTCTTATTACTGTGCATGAAATAAAATTGGTTTCATTTCCAAATGTCTCAAAATTTAGGTCATCTGAAGCATACTTAACATTATGATGAGACAAGTAATTAATCTTTGGCACTTTGAAAAGGACGGCTGGACCTGCCAGGCAGCAGGATGAAGTGACCTCCTTCAGGCGGCCCTCTGGGGGACAGGATGAACCCATTTGTTTGCTTAGGCGTCGGCGGGTTATTAGTTTTAGTTTGTTATTGCCGGAGGTTGTTGCCTGCTCTGTGTTTTAGGGACCTGGATTTTAATTATATTCTGCCTTGCCTGCTTTTGTCATTAAGTGCCTTTCTTGCTGTGACTGTTTGATTTGGATGAGCTTTACTTCTATTGTATCCTGCCCTGAGATTGGTTATGATAACTGTTATGTAGTGAAGTTTCACCCTGGGCCAGCAGGGGGATACTGTATATAGTTTTCACTCAGGTCTGTAGATAGTTTTCACTCAGGTCCACGTCAGTTATTTTAGGCGGGAACTCTGGGCTGTTGTTGCTACAATGTTGACAGCCAGCTGCCTATAAAAGCAGGCCGGCTGAGCTGTTTGCAGTCAGTTCTATTCCAGCTTACAAAATAAAGAGCTACTTGGAGAAATCGCTGTGCCGTCTGCTATGTCAACCCACAACCTAACAATAACCTGTTACAATGTTCTAAATAAACAATAAGGTGTCTGAATGGTACTGACCATAGTATTTGGGCCTCACTTCAGGCGGTAGAATGCCTTGGGCCTGTACATTCTGCATCAGGCAACACCTCAATGGAATGAAGGTAACAAAAGAATGATGAGGTTGGAGGAAACCAGACAACAACGATCACCATAAACGTCTAATCACATACCTAGAAATGACCACAATACCCATCCCCTTACCAAAAACTATCAGCTTCACAGTGGTTAAACACAGGTCAATAAAGCCTTTCTAGAACCCTGCCTGGAATCAGGCTTGTAACAGGTGACCTTAAGGATGGCAGCCATGAATTTACCCACCTCCTTGCTTAGACAAAGGGAGCAACGGCACACAAAATGGCATCCTGGCCAGGAAAGTCTCCTTGCCTCTAGAAAGGCTTATTCTGGATCAGAGTTCTGAGCAGTGAACAATGCATTTGCTCTTCCTCACCCTAGACTGTACAGAAGCTTTGTCAGACACGCCCTCTGAACATCTAAGAACGAGTCTGTTCTAAAAGTATGCTCCTTGGCAGATTCCTTTCCTCCTTAAAAATAAGGAGAGGGGTGGGGTGGAGGAATCAAGCAGAATTTTATGTGAGCAGCTCTCCGTGTGAGGCTTTTGTGGTTAAGATATAACATTGCTAAAGAAATCCTCTATCCAAAATTTAATAGGATTTCAGCCACATCAAAGTGTTTCATTTTTAACAGTTTTAATCCCTTTCAGCCTCTGGCTGTCTCCCAACAAAAGTCAAGTCAATTAGTTAAGAAGTCATTAGAAAAGCTCTCACATGTTCCCCCCCCCAAACACAACATTGCATCTCTAAGTCCAGTTTCTTTTCAGAACTTGTCATATAGGCCCAAACTACCTCAGACTCCCATTCTGCCCACCCACCACACTGGGCTGGAGCGCTAAAGCATTTGCAAAACAAAAACAAAGAAAAAACAGGCACCAGGCTAGGCTCCAGAGATCTCACTACAAAAAGAAGTGCCAAAAGCCTCAGTCATGTTTATTTTTAGATTGGCAATGCATACAGCTGAATTATAGAGAAGCGTAGAAAAAAGCAGCTGCACTGCTGGGCTAGTGTTGGCTGCCTAAGAATAATAACAACAATCATATAGATTAATAATCCCATAGAATCATATAAATAAATACACCAGACATCTTCTATGGTCTTTCTTGAATTTACAAGTTATTTACAACCATTATGGAACACACAAAAACAGGTCATTCTTCTTTCACAATCCCCTGCTTCAGGAGCACAATACATACAAAGGGGAGGAAGAAGACATACAACACAGAACCCATGTAACCTTCTGAGCTAGGGTGCTGAATAGTGAACACAGAGCGTGCCTGGGATAAGGGTTCAAGAACCACACAGGGAAGGAAAGACAGTTCTGCCAAGGAACTGAGATCAATATCACAGAAACACAGTGACAGTGGCAGTTGCAGCCTCCAGTGGCTCCCTCTACTAGGCATGGGGTTGAGTTCCTCTAGGGGGGAACTCAAGGCCCCAACTTTTGCGTCAGGGATGGAAGAATCTGACAATTTCAGGTTCTTTCTTTCTCATGTTTCCTCTCTTTAGTACAGTTCTCCACATTTCCACATAAGTTTGTGGGTTTTTTTTTAAGTCCTTGTGAAAATTCATCAATATTTTTGTGCAAATTTATCTTAATATACACATTTTTGAAAAGCAATTTCTCTTATACAATGCATTTTGGCATGCTAGTATCACTAACATACGCATTTTTATGTCTGCTTCCCCCGTGCATTTTTGTATTGGAGAGCTGCATTGCAAAATTGGGAAGGATGGCTGTGTTTCAGTTTGTACACTGGTACCTCGGGTTAAGTACCGTATTTTTCGCTCTATAACACGCACCTGACCATAACACGCACATAGTTTTTAGGATAGGAAAATCCTTAGGCATGCCACCCGTAGGCATTCCCTCCATAACACGCACATACATTTCTCCTTACTTTTTAGGAGGAAAAAAGTGAGTGTTATGGTGCAAAAAATACGGTACTTAATTCATTCTGGAGGTCCATTCTTAACCTGAAACTGTTCTTAACCTGAAGCACCACTTTAGCTAATAGGGCCTCCTGCTGAGACCACACCACCGGAGCACAATTTCTGTTCTCATCCTGAAACAAAGTTCTTAACTCGAGGTACTATTTCTGGGTTAGCGGAGTCTGTACCCAGCGTATGTAACCTGAAGCGTATGTAACCCAAGGTACCACTGTATATAATTTAGGAAAGAGTGAATTAGGCAGGTTTGCCTGTAATTGCCAACTGAATCACATTTCTCCCTCATCCCTGGTCAGGAATTAAGAGAGGAGGCTCCTGCAGCTCAAAGGCGCTCTGCAAGCTGCATAGAGCGGTTTCCTGTCTTCTCTCCACTTCCAGCCTAATCGTGGAGACCCCAGGAGCCCATCGAATGCAGGAAGAACCTTAGCCAAGCACAACAGCTCACATTTTCCCTGCAGGGATCCCAGGCAGCAATCTTCCATGGAAGTCTTTTTCTGCTGACCTCAAACTGGGCGAAGGGCCTACCCCTCCCAATGCTCGTTCAGTGGTAATATTTCGGCCGCAGGTACCATTCCCAAACCCATGTCCAGCCTTGATCACTTATGCTGTTGAAAGCCCAGCTGGTAACGAAAAGGCTTCCTCTCCACAAGATAATTTTCTAACCTGCAATCTCCAATAAGTGTGTGCTGCGTTGTGTTGACCAAAGCTCAAGAGAGTTTAATAACATGTCGGCTGAAACTTTCCCACTGCAAGATTGGACGGTGCGGTGAAAGGAGGGAGAAAGTTTCCGACCCCTCACTGTGCTTATTGCACTTGGCACGAAGAGCGAGCGCTTCCTGAGCTCTGCCCCTGTGCGCTTCACGCATCACGAAATATCATGGAGATGCAGCCAAAGACACTGCTATTAATGTCAGTTCTCTTGAAAGCCTGACACTGTATGTGATGAAATATTGCTGCTTGGCAACAGAAAAGGGCTGATAATCACTGAGTGGTGCGAGATTCCAGGCGCTTACCCAGGGTTTGGATTCCTCGGAATGAGGGACAGTGGAGACTGTGGTGTCTTTATGATTTACAGCTTATTTTCGCAAATAGACAACCTGAGCCCATGATTATAATTAACTACTATAATTATAATTATAGTAAAGGTAAAGGTACCCCTGCCCGTATGGACCAGACGTGTCCGACTCTAGGGTTGCGTGCTCACCTCGCTCTAGAGGCTGTGAGCCGGCGCCGTCCGAAGACACTTCCGGGTCACGTGGCCAGCATGACAAAGCTGCAGCTGCGAGCCAGCACCAGAGCAGCTCACAGAAAAGCCATTTACCTTCCCACTATTAAGCGGTACCTATTTATCTACTTGCACTTAAGGGTGCTTTCGAACTGCTAGGTGGGCAGGAGCTGGGACCGAATGACGGGAGCTCACCCCGCCACGGGGATTCGAACTGCCAACCATACGATCAGCAAGTACTAGGCACTGAGGTTTTACCCACAGCGCCACCCGCGTCCCTATAATTATAGTAGTTAACTATAATTAACTACATTAATTGAATACCTTGACTTAATACCTTGAACTACTGAGAAGTTCAAGGGTTCTTTCATGGTTCTATTTCACCCTCCCCTATTTTATTTCCCAAGAACCCTGCAAGGTAGGTTAGCCTGAGAACATGTGACGGGAGCCAGTGTGGTGTAGTGGTTAAGAGTGGTAGACTCGTAATCTGGTGAACTGGGTTCGATTCCCCTCTCCTCCACATGCAGCTGCGGGTTACCTTGGGCTAGTCACACTTCTCTGAAATTTCTCAGCCCCACTCACCTCACAAAGTCTTTGCTGTGGGGGAGGAAGGGAAAGGAGAATGTTAGCCGCTTTGAGACTCCTTCGGGGAGTGATAAAGCAGGATATCAAATCCAAACTGTTCTTCTTCTTCTTCTGAGTTACCCAGTGACTGTATGTTCTCTCACATGCTCTGAACTCCTCTGGGAATTTTGAGTTGTCACATCCCTCACAGTTATCTCTGGTGAGTGGAATTCACAGTGACCCACAAGCAATTCCACGTGCAGCCGAAACATCTTGGAAGAATAACATGTGCAGGAGGACTGTTTCCAAGCACAATTCAAAGTGTTGATGCTGACCTTTGTACTTGTATACTTGAAGGAGCGTCTTCACCCCCATCATTCAGCCCAGACACTGAGGTCCAGCTCCGAAGGACTTCTGCCAGTTCCTTCCCTGAGAGAAGTGAAGTTACAGGGAACCAGACAGAGGGCCTTCTCAGTAGTGGCACCCGCTCTGTGGGACGCCCTCCCATCAGATGTCAAGGACATAAATAACTATTTGACTTTCAAAGACATCTGAAGATTTAAATGCATAATGTACAGGGAAGATTTTAATGTTTGATATTTGATGTGCTAGAAGCTGCCCAGGGTGGCTGGAGTGACCCAGCCAGACAGGTGAGACATAAATAATATCACCATCATCAATCTTTATTACGGTCCAGAGATCCAACAAATCATTACAAAACAATACACAATTCATACAGCCTACCTCCAGGTTAAACAAGCATTTTGTTTAGAATATAAGGCTCATTTGATCTTGCAACCACTGATAAAAACTTTGCCACTGCTAATGTTCTAACATTTGTTCTAACAATAAAATTATTGTTATTGTTACTGTTATTATTACTCTTTTTTGTGAACCACCCTGAGACCTCCAGGTATAGGGCAGTACAGTCGTGCCTTGGATCTCGAATGCCTTGGCTCCCAAAGAAATCCACTCCCGAACGATCAAAACCCAGAAGTGAGTGTTCCGGTTTTTTAACGTTCTTTTGGAAGCCGAATGTCCGACTTCCTGAACGGATTCCATTCGACTTCCAAGGTACGACTGTATATAAATTCAATAAATAATAATAAATAATAATTACTTGGAATTACTGTTATTATTACTTGCCAGGAAGCTAACCTAGCGACTCTGCCCCACCCAGCAAGCTGATCATTAGTGAAAAGCCCACTGAGTTTCCAGTTCAGAAACTGTTCTTTTACCCCCTGTTTTCTTCCTCACATGACTTAGTTCCCTCCTTATCAACTTGCAGTAGGTGACCTGGCTTATGCGGCATGCTAAATCTGGAAGAAACCTGCCACAGAGAACTAAAGTTTTACTGATACCGTTTGCCCAATATTCAAAATATATTAGCAACATTATAAAATTAGGATGCCCGGCTCTCTTGCCATATTTAAAGTTCAAATTCGGTTGGGAGTCAGGAAGGCTTATCAGTCTGCAAATTCAGTCATTCTATAATCCATCTGCATGTCACAAATAATGTTCTCTTTCCTCTCCCTTATCCAGTCTCCTGGCTGGTTAATTGTTGGATTATCTAGAGCTCAGAAAGTCTCATTGCCTGGGGGAGGGGCTGTATTCTCTGGCACTTTCCTCCTTCCTGCTGGATTTTCAATTAGAATATTAAAAAGTATCAAAAAGGTGGGCACACTAACAGCATCTAAGATGCCAAAGGACCTATTGCAGAGAAAAGCAGATACCAGGCTTGCTTGTAGGGTCTAATCTCTCTCCGCCTGTCTTTATAACCAGTATGCTAAATTCCACTCACTGCAACAAGGTGCAAAACAGTGAGGTAGGAAGAAAAAACATTTTTAAATTGTTCTAACCCACCCTGGGACCTCATGGTGAATATGAATGTCAATAAATAATAAAGGACCTACTGCAACAGGAACCGTATGTTGGGATGACCTATATATGCATTATAAAGCTGCTCCTTTACTACAGGTGAGTAGAATTACACAAACACCTGGTGAAATGCAGCCACTGAATATGCCTATTATACAGGTGAGGAAAACTGAGGCTGTGAGAGTAGTGGGGCAGCAACTGCAGAGGTTTCTCATCCCACTGCTAATTTGGCTTGCTATTAGGACACTTTTGGGACTCAGACACCCTCAAAGATCTACTGTAAATCTCCCAGTGACCTACCATAAGATCCCTATTTACTTTCTTGGATTATTGCAGTGGAGGTTTGGAAGCCATACCTGCTAAACCTGCATTGGATGTTGTCTTTTTAAAAATAAATAAATGAGAAAGGTCTTTAGTATTTACCTGTTTTGAAAACTGCGTAACAATTAATGACTGTGCGTCAGCTGGGACAGCAAAGGGAATCCTTACATGGCAAACTCCACCTTGGAGTTTTAAAATCTAATCTATTTATTTATTAAATTTCTATGCTGCTCTTCATCTGAATATCACAGGGTGGTTTACAATATAAAAATACGTACCATAGTAACAAACGAAACAGCCCCCCCCCCCCAAGTTTAAAAGGCCACAGATTGTTTAATTAGTCAAAGACTTGGTTGAAGAGGAACATTTTCACCTGGTGCCCAAAGATGCACCAGGAGAGCATTCCACAAATGGGGAGCCACTGCAGAAACGGCCCGTTCTCATGCTGCCGCCCTCTGGACCTCTTGTGGAGAAGGCACCTGAAGAAGGACCTTCAATGATTATTGCAGGGTCCAGGTCAGTGCATATGAGGAGAAGCGGTCCTGGAGGTATTATGGTCCCGAGCCAAAACCAACACTTAGAATTGGGTCCTGAAATTGGTTGGCAGCCAGTGCTTTGAACTAAAGGATGGAGAGATGAAATACAAGCTTGCAAGCCTTGGCTGATGTTCTTTATCTGTAGCCAAGTAATGGGCTAGAAGTTATCATTTTATGTTATTTCATTTTATGCCTCTGAAACGTTTTGATTAATATTCAGGGCTGTGTCCCGTTTTTGTGAAAGTGACTGCTTTGGTTGCTTGGTTTCACATTTTAAGAGGAGTCAGCTATGTCAAGGGGAACCAGCTGATACTTAGGCCTTTGAAAGGCTTTGCTCTCATGGTGCTTGTTTTTGTTTTAGGCTTAAAGAGAGGGTGGTATCATGATTTTGACTCAAGGTCTCCCTGCCCTTCTCTCATAACAAAAGAATAAAACAAGATGGCAGCAATTTTTATTGTTTGGTTGTGTTTTTATATTTAGTACACAATCCCATGTATATTTATTTACTGAGAAGTAAAATCCATTTAAGTTAAGCATCCTGTTCTCACAGTGACCAACCTGGGTGACTATGGTTCAAGCAGGATATGAGAGCAACAGTGCTCTCCTCACCTGTCATTCCCAACAACTGGTATTCAGAGGCAGGATCTGGTAGTTCCTATAGCTATAATGACTGGTAATCATTAATAAACGTCTACTGCATGAATTTATCTAATTTTTAAAGGCTGGTCATCCCCACATTCCATAGATTAATCACCAATTCCTCAACAAAGGTTATGTAGGACTACATAGGACGGTGGTCTTAGATTCTGAAGATGCTTGGATTGTGTAAGGTAAAGGTAAAGGGACCCCTGACCATTAGGTCCAGTCGTGACCGACTCTGGGGTTGTGGCGCTCATCTCGCTTTATTGGCCGAGGGAGCCGGCGTACAGCTTCTGGGTCATGTGGCCAGCATGACTAAGCCACTTCTGGCGAACCAGAGCAGCGCACGGAAACGCCGTTTACCTTCCCACCGGAGCGATACCTATTTATCTACTTGCACTTTGACATGCTTTCGAACTGCTAGGTTGGCAGGAGCAGGGACCGAGCAACGGGAGCTCACCCCATCACGGGGATTCGAACTGCCGACCTTTTGATCGGCAAGTCCTAGGCTCTGTGGTTTAACCCACAGCGCCACCCGCGTCCCTCTTGTGTAAGGTACAAGCATGGATAAGGGACAAATTCTGTTCTGTTCACAATATCCTAGTCCTAAACGAATCTGCACACTAAAACACAGCCATCCTTTGAAATCCTCTGAATGTTGTCATACACTTCTCTAACTAAAGATTCATACGGAAAGAGAACCACCTCTGGAATCAAAAGCTTGGATTGATATTTTTGAACAAACATCAAAAAAAGTAGAAGTAAGTGCCCCATCCAAGCTTCCCCACAACTTGCACTTTTGAACTTATGGGATGATCAAACAGTACTTTTCTGATCTAAGGAATTTCTTACCAGCTTCTTTGGCTCAGAAATGGAAGACGCTGCAGGACTCAACATTCTCATTGTGGTAGAAGACTACATGGATTCTGGCTATTACACAGAAAAGAACTCACAAATTATGTGTTTCCAAAGGTAAGGAAGAGATGGAATATTTCCGCACTGTTTGGTGGGATTTCATTTTTGGATAAACAAAAATATATTATCTCACCAAATCACAAAATCTGGCTTTTACGATGTGTTTTGCTACTTTTATTTTTCTACATTATCTGATCTCTATTTGGAAAATGCAACCTCTGTACTGCTGCTATGTTTTGTAACTTTTAATACATTTGTTTGTTTAATTTGAGAGTTTGATTTTATGTTGATAACATTTTTAAAAACTTATTATTTTGTAAAAGAGCACTTAGTGGAGAAACACATATACAAAACTGCAATGTATTGAGAGAAAATGATTGGAAAAACTGCCACCCTGGTGCTTCGTGGAAGAAGGGTGGGATATAAATATAATAAATAAATCAAATATTAGGCAGTATATTGTTAATGATGTTAATGATAATTGCATACAGAATTAGGTACAAAAATGTGTCTTTTGGGGAAAATGAGCATGAACATGTGTATAATCCTAAAATGAACATAAGCTTTGGGGAAAAAATGAGAAACTGATAGAAACCAAAATGGACAGATTCATCTATTCCTAATGACAAGGGTAGTTGTCTTGCAGGTAAAAGGGCAATAAGGTAAGAACAACCTTCTTCCAAGGCTATGGGTGGTAATTTCTGAATCCTCTCCTTTCCCCACGTGCCCCCCACATCCCCAAAAT
Source organism: Podarcis gaigeae (assembly GCF_964106915.1). Taxonomy (NCBI): domain Eukaryota; kingdom Metazoa; phylum Chordata; class Lepidosauria; order Squamata; family Lacertidae; genus Podarcis; species Podarcis gaigeae. The sequence continues at coordinate 42,419,133 of NC_139677.1, read as the reverse complement.
ATGCTCCAGAGGGCTGGGGAAACAGCAGAGAAGATGTAGGAGGTGTGGGGAAAGGAGAGGGCAGGGAACTCACATTGCATGGCTAAAAGGCATCGCACTCACTTAACTGTCTATCTAGATACCGTGCTGCATTTCTGCCTTGTGGGAACCCTCTCAGTGCCCCAACAACAGAGAAGAAGAGACAGTTCCTGAAAAAATTAGCTCAAGGATACTATTGTTCCTGATCTTCTCAAAAAAAGGCAAGACACAGTGCGTGTGGGAGGCGGATTCTCCCCCCCCCAATCTACTTCCTGTCTATTCTATTAATCAAAATTTCTGTTCCTCAAACACAGCAACTGTAACCATTCTGCCAGGAATTATACATCAGTGGGAAACAGCGCACAAGGCTTCAGCCTCTTATGCACAGCTTTCCACAGGCCAGGTCTTGAGCTGAATCAACTTGACAGCTGAGAGGAATGGGAAGATTCCAGCAGTCACCTTTCAGCTTGCCGGCCTGGCTTGTCATATGACAACAAAGTCTGGAGAAAACAGACATTGGCACCTGGGGGAAGGTGGAAGGGAGAGGGTACGTATGCATATATTTTTGATGAGGGGTAGTAGATAAATTCAGATGTATCTCGAAAAATTCTTATCCTAGAAGCCAGGACCCTTCTAAAGATCGTACTCTCCATCCCTTTTAATCGCAATATTAAAGTAGGGAATATCTATTCTATTCCTTATTGTATGATCAAGCGCCCCTGCCCCCGTTTTTATCACTTAAAAAAGTAAATTAATGTATTTATTTATTTATTTATTTATTTATTTATTTATTTAAATAAATAAATAAATAAATAAATAAATAAATAAAATGCTTTTCAACAATATAAAACAAGCAGAATGAGCCATGAAAGTTTAAGCCAGTTAGGTATCTGCCCAAATTCTGAAAAATTATATCAACAGGAGAAATCGAAAAGAGGGAAGAGGTGCTGGGTGCTGCTTTTTTCCTTGAATGAAAGCCCCATAAAGTGGCGGTTTGAATAGTTGTTAATCATCATAAATAATGGTTGCATCAACCAGCCCTTAGTCTGCATGTATTACCATCATCTAACATTTCAAGTTATGGTTTACTATGAGATGTCAATCAAAACACAAGAAAGTGTTTGTGCAAATCCTTACTCCAATAAGTGGTTTTTTGAAGTCTGCAAAAATTATTTTTGTTGTAGTCAGGATGAGAGCCTCTCTTTTCTCCAAATAGATAACCACCAGCGAAACATCTGAGGTTTAGCTTGGGAATGCCCTATCGGCAGTGTAAAATGCCCCTGCTTTTTTCCAAGCCAATGTTTTTAACACTAAATGAAATCAGCCCAGACTTAAGCCACAAGAATGCATTTGTAGTCATCATGTTGCGTTTAACTCCGCTTAAGGACTATTATCTGCTGCTTTTCCCGTTGATGGAAGGCTCTTCAAAAGAAAAAGTATTTGGAGAGTGTCCAATAATTAAGATGTGTACTAGGGAACATAATAATAGGGTAAAAGGAATCCCATAACTTGTCAGCTCAGTAGACATATAAACAAACTTCAAAAAGCAGTCTGGCAGGGTGGAGGTGGGGGAGCATGCTGTCTGCATAGACATTATGAAGATCTTGGATGTTTGAGTGCACCATTATTTTGGAGGTTTAAATCAAAGGCTTTTTCTGGGCCTCTCTCTCAGTCCCAAATTTGTAGATTTGCAGAAACCACTTCATTAAATAGTTTTGCACTCTCTCTCATGCTCACATTTTAAGACAAAACATATAGCAGCTTTTAAATAATTTGAAATCTTCTGGATTTAACTATCTCTGCTAGATAACCAGATTCTATCTTGTGTGACCTAATATACACAAATACTGTTGCGTAACTCCAACCCGCCCAATTTATTCCTCCAAACTACCCACACCCTTTGCCATGTGTGATCAACAGAACTGGCAAACCTGGGCTGGAAGAGTGACCCATAGAGATCAAGCAAACGCTTCTATAGGCTTGGCTTACAGGAAACCTCTACACATTTCATCTCCAAGAGGTTGTAAAGGCTGCCTGCCACAAACACTATAGCTGCTTCACATAGCAATCATGTTGGCCATAACGTTGGTGTTGCCTTAAAGGGCAAAATGTAATGTGCATCTACTCTTTACATATGGATCCAGCGGAACATGGAGTAAAGGCCAACATGTGGGGCTATTGCACAACTGGTGGTCCAAGCACTAATAAAGTTCAATTAGTGTAATGCATTAATGGTCATCAGCCATCATATAACCTCTGTGCTGAGAGATGTGTGTTGGCTGCCAATCTGCTACTGAGCCAAGTTCAAGGTTTTTCTGTTGGTATGTAAAGCATACCAGGCAGCAGTGTATTGCAAAGACCACCTTACTCCTTACAGTACCCCTGCCCTGCCCTTAAAGTCTGCAATGGAGACATGGTTGACGGCACCCAACTGTATCAGATTTATCTACTCACAATAGTGCTTTTAACATGGTGGCCCCTTAAATTACAGAAGCTGAGAAGCTGGACTGGAACCATCAGTGAGGCCTTTGAGGTACCCACTGAAAATCCTGCTATTGCAGGAAACTTTCTCGTGAGGTGACACCTTATAATTAGATATCCAGTTGGCATTTTTATACCATTTGTTCTGATCTCTCTTTTTTTGTTCTTCTTTTAAACACAGCACAGATATTATTTATGATCTGCAGTAAACAAGTAGAGTAGCTGCATAAAGAGTGAAGAGACTCTCAATCAATCTGGATTGCTCACACTAGTCAGCAGCTTCGACCCTGCACAGTAAGTAGGTCTCCAGGCAGCGCTCTAATTTTTGCTGCCATTGTGTACAGGAGCAGTGTTTAAATCCTTATTATATCACCTTGCTCTAGCCTTCGCCTTACATTTTAGATCAAGTGGGACTCCTCTTCTTGTAGGAACAGAGCGTAGTTCTAAACAACATGGCCTCCTGACTTTCCAGCCTCTCTAAATAAATAAATAAATAAATAAATAAATAAAGTCAGTTTGCTTAATGCCAGATGCAGGCAGCCCAGCTCCTCTTGCAGCTTGGATGTGAGTTTGTATAGCCTGAAGGGACTTGCAGCCCTGCCTTGCTCCCGTCAGAAGTCAGCAACATTTCTCAGCCTGCATCCCTAAGGAAATGGAGAGACCTCTTTCCTTAATGTGATGAAGGCAACAAGGAGCCTTGCTATCTGGTGTGGTCCATCAAGAAACAAGAGAAACGGGGAGGAAAGTAAGCTAATGACAACAACAAAGAATATAAAAAGACATACAATCTCCAGAGCAAAGGCCATAAACCCAGGAGTAGCCATCATGGTGCCCTACAGACATTGCGGCCTACAGCTCTCTTCACTCCCTGACAATTAGCCATGCTGGCTGCGGATGGTGAGGGTTGGAATGTAGCAACATGGGGAAGGGCCACAGGTTCCCCATCCTATATATATTCTACAGGGAAGCTTGACTAGGTGCAAGAGGGAAGGCTTCCAAATATTACTCTGAATAACAACACCAAACAAGATTTGCCTTCAGCAACAACAACAACAATGGACAGGTGAGCATCTTTGACTCAGCCACTGGGATGAGGGATTCCAGTGAAGACTTGGTACATGATGGCACATAGGCAAGCTTGACATCTGGCATTTCTCTGTAGAGCCACTTTTTGAGGGTGGGGGTGGGGGGGCAGGCAATCATGGAAGCAAGAATAACAGGAAAGCATTTTTGCAAAAATAATTTACAGGCCTCTGCTCCGTTACCTCTAGGTGAATTAGCAATAAGCACTACAGTTATGTGACAGCTTCTGCCATAGCGGCCACACAATTGCATGATTATCTGGGTCAAACATGCTTTTGTTTAAACACATCAAAACCTTCACCAGTCCATTCCACACTATAAACTTTGTTAATTCAACTGCTATGTATCCACCTGTGGAAGGCTATACATGGTGTATTCTTTATACTGTGCATGGAAGTTCCTTATGCATTCACATGCCTGTCTTTTCAAAGGATGAGGAACCCAATTTTGGGGTGTGAAGAACTTCTCAGCTATTGCAACTTAAAAAAGAGACCAGTCTTTATTTATAAAATGGCATCAGCTATGTTATCCCACCCACACATACACACAAGGCAGCCAAAATATCTGAAACAAATTGTGTAAACTTGACATTTTATACGGATTGTAAATCTTTCCCAATAATTTTGCTCAAGCAAACTGTTATGCCATTGGAAATCTAGTCCAAACTGGAGCTGTGCCATAAGGTATACAAACAAGGTTTCCTTCTTTTCCTATTTCTTTTCATCCTACAGATCCCTCATGTCTGTTGTCATGGTTCATGTATAATAAGAACCAAATGCTGGCAGATATTTGTTATAAAACTGAGCAAGGTCAACTGGGCTGGTGTTTGTTGATACGCCATTCCATTCCATTCCATGCGCGCACACACACACACACACACACACACACACACACATAGATCACTAGTCTGACTTTTTACAGGTGTAAGAAAGGTATCTGGATCTCATTTAAAACCAGCTAGACACATGGAGTACGGCACATTCCGCATTCACAATCCAGAAAGCCTTTCTTGTTCACCAACAAAAAATCACCACAAATACCTCTCTTTGACTTGCTGTATTTTATATTAGCCACACCCAGAAGCAGGACATCAATGAAGAATAGTCCTATTCCTACACTTCCTGAGCCCCACAAAAGCCTGGTTGTAGTTAAGAACAGCTTGTATTCTACAGTAGTCTGATCACTTTGACTGAGCTTACTGCTTCCTATGGGATGAATGGCCCATTATTCCTGGGTGGGAGTGACACTGTGACCAAGTGCAGGAGTAGCATTGAGAGAAAGCCACTCTGGCCAACTGCACTGAGTAGCAATGGGGGAGGAACCATTATTGGTTATTGCACCGAATGAGCTTTTAATTGCACACACTTATGCAATATAAAAGGTATATAGCCTAGGTGGAGAGGGTAAACAGTACACTAAATCTTCACATGATTTAAAGATAAGTACACCTGCTGTTTCCAGTGCAAAAAGTTGGAAGGGGTTAGGCTCATTGTAAAGTAGAAAACAACTACACTGAGCTGCATGCACGCTGAACTTTGCAGCCAAAGAGCACAAGCTGACTGGATAACTGTGGAGGTCAGGAGCCTATGGGAGGAGCCATGAAATAATGGATTGTTTTTGTCACTCATAATCCACAGCACTTAGTCTGATTCCTGTTGTATTTGGCAATCAGGATGTAACGATAACATGGAGGAATGAAGAAATGTTTCCTGTGTGGGCTCTGGAATTCTTTATTTTTATGGTGACGACATTATGGGGTGGGGGTGCAAGGGAAAGGGTGTGGATAAGAGGAAAGAGTTAATCTTTCATGTCATCACTCTTTTAATTCAAAGCATACTCATGCTCAATGTTGCTATACCGCACAGGCTGGTCGTGACAATCCACCACCACCTGAATAAATAAACGGCAGGGTAGTTCGTACCATAGATTTAAGGGGAAGGGAGAATAAAGATAACAGAAAAGTTTCAAAGCATATGGCACATAAAGGAACACCTTTTAAGACACTGGATTTCTAGGTAAAGCCGTAATTCTAAGAATGCTGAGTTGCAAGCATGCTTCTATACTTAATTCTCCTCAGGATTAGGATTTGGTTGTCAGACCCATCATTGCAACTCTTTCATGGCAACGCTACCTTTGAATTGCTGGTGCCTCCCCTGGAGGTGATTATAGGTGGGTCTACGACATTCTGCAGACAGCTGTTCTTTGGGTGGTGCTATGAGGGCTTGAAAATCCCTGCTTCAATCATCTAGCATAAAGTCAACACACATAGAGCTCTACCTGTGCTAAAAGTGTGGCCCCCAACTCCTTCCTTGCTTTTACAGGGTCATTCATTCACCTGTGAAGATTAGGCTTTTTGGGTGGCTAGGAATTGTGCTCGCAGGCTTCTCATAGGCATCTGGTTGGCCATTCTGTGAACAGGATGCTGAACTGCTATTCTGCTATCCTAATTGCTATGCAACTGAATTGGGGGGGGGGGCATTTCGTTTTGTAATATAAAAAAGTATTAAAAATACAGCATGATCACTATAGGACTTTCATGCAGTGGTGTATCCTTCTGCAGAAAGAAGATACAGTCAACTGGCACAATTCATCTGAAATCAGATACAGACGCTTCAGGTTACAGACTCTGCTAACCCAGAAATAGTACCTCAGGTTAAGAACTTTGCTTCAGGATGAGAACAGAAATTGCACAGTGGCGGCACAGCGGCAGGTGGAGGCCCTATTAGCTAAAGTGGTGCTTCAGGTTAAGAACAGTTTCAGGTTAAGAACGGACCTGCAGAACGAATTAAGTTCTTAACCTGAGGTACCAACGTATAAGGTTGGAAGGGAGCCCAAGAGTCACCCTGTCCAACCCCATGCAATGCAGGAATCACAACTAAAGAATACCTGCCAGATGGTCATCCAGCCTCTGCTTTAAAAACTCCAATTAAGGAGAGTCCGCCACCTTCTGATGTAGTACATTCATTCCACTGTTGAACAGCTCTTACCATCAGAAAGTTTGTCCAAATGTTTAGTTGGAATCTCATTTCTTCTCCTTTGAAGCCATTAGATCAGGGCTTACCCTCTGGAGCAGCAGAACTTGCTCCATATCTTCCATGTGGCAGACCTTCTGATATTTGAAGATTATTATCCTATCACCTTCTCTTCTTCAGGCTAAACATACCCAACTCCCTCAATGACCACCAGAGGCGGATTTAGGGGTGTGTGACCAGTTTGCACTTACTGGGCGCCAAGCCGAGAGAGCGCCACGGGGGACGCTGCAACAATAACGAGCAATGGAAGGCAAGAGGCTGAGGGGGAGGTGCTGCGCAGGAAGCCAATGAACTTGAGAAGCCCAAAGTCCACCACTGATGACCACCACCATCCTATTTGCATTGCTAATTGCTCACAAAAGCAACTTGGAGGTTTGTGACCAGATTGTTCTAGAACAACCATTATGAGCCCAATTAAACATAATAGTGCCAGTGACATTCAGTGTAACACTTAAAGAAAGCTGAACAGACCCAGATGCAGTTACATGGCTTTTCAGAGCACCAACCCAAAGTTTGCAAATTCCAAAACAACACCTTAATCTCTTTGCAAAATTTTTAATGTAAGCCCCATCCCAATCTCCAAAAGTCTTAAGACCACATATCTACTTCTTTTCCCAATGATGTCACAATATCTAGGTCTGCAAAATTCCTCTTCCTTCGCCACCCAGGTTCCTATCTACTTATTTCCTGCACTCATCCCTAAACCACTCCCCACAACCACCAAATGTGGCAAGGGAGAGAAGATATTCACACAAACATGCTTGATCCTTTATTATAAGGTGAGGACTACCAGCTTGACTGGGTGTTCCCAACCACCAGACAACAGCTTTGGTGCCTCTGAATGATTGCTTGGACATGTCCCATCCAAAGTGCACTAGCCTCACAGATTGAGAACTAGTAGCATTTTCTTTTCTAAGACAAAGAAAACAACCGGCAACAAGAGATAAAAATAGATTGGCTGTTAATAGTTTCCATTGGAAATATTTTACCCGAGTTGAGCAACTGAAAGAATTAAGCGTTCATGTGGAATCTCTCGGCAGCAGCTGCAGTGTGTGAAAATAGGGGAGATGGCATAAATGGCTTAATAGCATGGGTCTAAAAAAAGACCCCTATATTTCAATGTCCAATGGAAGGAAGGCTTTACAGTGTTTTGACATCCATGATAATTTGTCTCACATTATTTTATTTTAGCAAAATTTATATTCTGTCTGATTATAAGAACATATCAAAGCAGTTTACAAATAAAAGGAAACATTAAAATCACCAATAAAAGACAGTTAACAAGTGATACCTAAAAACATTTCAATACTAATTAAAATCTACAAGAAGCTAAAAACAGATTAAAATGCATGTAACTTCTGCATGTCTGGATAGGCTTGCCTAAGCAAAATTGTTTTCAGGTTTCATGTAAAAAGATGGATGAAAACGGCTTCCTCACAAAAGGAACCTATTGTTAACAGAGTTCTCTGAGAGTAAATCACCAGTGCTACCTATTAGGAACATTTTTTTAAATGTTCAAAAATAAGAACTATGAAAATTAAATCACCATCTCTTTAGTTGTTAAGGGGGCTTTCTTTGAGACACAATGCAATTTTCCTGGATCAAAATGGATATTCAACATATGGAGCCATTTGGAAAAAAGGGGCACTTGCTATGATTTCCACATCTTGTAAGTATTCCGTTCTCTCAGGGTCAGTCCATGCTTGCTGTGGGCATAAGAAGAAATGGATATAGAGATGGCAACAGTAAATGCACACAACAGAGCAGCCTGCCATTTGGATTCCCAAGAGTTCCAGATGCCAAAGACAACCGTATCACTCTGGAATTCTTCAAATACTTCTTCCAGAGAAGTATAAAGCAAGAAGACTGTGTGTATTTTGACCACAACTAATAATTATATGTGGCTATCTGTATCAGTGCCAAGCTGTGGTCCCATGTATCTAGCATCCAAAATGGCAACTGACAGATTGATGGCTTCCAATGAAGAAGTCCCAGCAAAAGGGACTGGCCTGTATTCCTTTCAATCATTTACCATGCAATTTGAACTTCACCATTCATTATCTTTCCCCACCCCCACACCTATACAGGAACAGCACAGCTACTGATTTAGAAACCTGGCATCCAGATGTATATTCCAATCCTAGAGGCCCTGTGAAGTTCCAAGATTGTTGAGTGAATGGGTCCCAGGGGGAGAAAATGCCTCACAGCTAAGATATATAATTTGCCATGCATCCATTAAAAAAGTGAAACGTGCTCCTTTTAACCTCTGAAAATGTGATCTATAGGAAAATAATGTCTCACACAGCGCTGGCCCAAGACATTTTGTTGTCTGAGGCTAAGTACAAGAGGGCCCCCGCTTCCCATTCCATGCCCAGAAGCCAACTGAACGGGCATTTGAATTTCATTTCAACGCCAGTGATGTCAGAGCACCATTTGAGGCACCAGGCCACATTCAGTGCCACAGGAAAGGCAGGAGAAAGAATGGCTGGGGTGCTCCAGAAGAATAGCTGCAGGCTATTGTTGCTGTCCCCCAGACACCTTCCACTTGAAGTGATTGCTTCCCTCTGTCAAATGATAGGGCCAGCTCTGCTTTCACAAAAGTGTCAGTTGCAACAATAGTCTACATTTCAGACCAGAATAAAGAATCCCATTAAATCTGGGAAATACGTATTTCTAAGAGGTGAAACCTTGGTGAAAATCAACTCTACTAAGCCAGAAGCTGTAACCCAAGTGGTATGCCATGGGGCTATCACAAACGCCTGGCTTTAAAGGGATACTAATGGACAGAAGTGGAGTTAAGGAGACTCTGCTGCTTGCCTGCTCACCCAGGAGGCCTTGCCACTCACCAGAGGGAATAAGGCAAGGGCACATCTGGAATGTCACAATATAACCAAATAAGCACCATTGTTAGGCTACTTTTACTATGTAGTCCAGTAAAAGAGAAAGGGGAAAAAACTGTTCCTTCTAAATATTGACAATGCGTCTTTAGTCTTGTCCATCCAGTAGACTCATAACTCCTGGCCGGAACTCCTTTGGAGGCTGAAAGAGCTCTTGACAGGATCACACCTAGGTGCCCGCTCTGGCACTGAGGAACTCAGAGAGCTTACTGGAATTCTGGGAAGCTGAAAACAATGAAACCATAGAGAGAGAGGGTAGGTGGCACAAATCCTAGATCTTCATGCCTACCATGTGGTGGTGGTGGTGAAAAGAATTACTTCTCTGCCATCAATGCATTCTCTAGTAGACATCCAGCTGAACATTTCCATGTGGTGAAAGGGACTGTGAGATCTGCCCGGTTTGAGGAGTTGAAAGCTCGCTGTAGTGGATCCATGGCTGTGCAATGATCTCCCTACAGAAGGGTGCTTTGCCTCTGCAATGTATTCATTTAAGTGACAGCTGAAGACAGGCCAATGGGTGACGTCTACTTCAAGTATGACACTGCTACTATACTAGTTGTGGGTATTTTATGTGAATCGATTCCAATGGATTGGCTTTTGTTGTATTTTATTTTGCTGTACATCTCCTTGTCACTGTTGGGAACGGCAGTATCCAAAAACCTAAATAAATAATTAAATACTCTCCTCAGTCACTCAATACTGTAGAAATGCATGGCAAATCCCCCTGCGGCCTAATCAGGAACGAGCTCGAATAAATGGAATATATTTGGAAGACATCCATTAGCTGTTGAAAAATAACCTAGTTTTAAATCTAACTGATTCTGAATCACCCTCAAGCTACAATGCCATACACTAGACCCCAAATACGAAAAAAGAGCTACATAATAACAGTACATACACACAGAAGCAAACACACACACACACACACACACATACACTCAAACTGTTTCTCACGCCATGGTGTGGTTTTGCCTCCAAACCATTGAGCTGAAGACCAGGTAGCAGCAGCAGTTAGAGTGGCAGGCAGGAACGTACATCTGTCTGCATGCCATAACTCACAGGAGCCTTCTTGTTCCTGTACAGAGAGTGATCTCTCTCACACACAGAGAGAGAGACACACACAAAAACAAACATGCTGGTTGTAGCCAGGAAGTTTTCCCCTTGGCCTTGCACCAATGGTCAATTCCATTCTCTTTCCCCATAACAATGTGCTAGTAGCAGCTTTACTTTTGTTTCTCTGGCTGATCCCTCCATCTGCTCAGTGACTGCATCAATTCACCAGCCATTTTCCTGTCTCCTGCTGCTCTGCACCCCAGCAGCCGGCCAATCATTGTCTCTAATAAATCAGTCAATCCCCCTAAACAAAACCCTCCAAAGCTGGGCAAATCCTTCTGACAGCAGCCACACAACTGAAAGGAGCTGAACTTGGGCTTTTTTCTCTCTTTCTCTCGTTCCTTTTTTTTTTTAAATTCAATGGTACAGGCTTTGCTGACCTCTACTCAAAAAAAGGGGGGAAATCACATAAAGAAAAAGAACCCACAGACCTGGCATTCTACGTCTGTCCTCCCACTTTTCTCACTTGCAGTGGTTTTTCATTCACAAGAAAATGTACTAGACGCCTGATTAAGGTGTACTTACTTGATAGAAGATTTGACAGCGTGGTGGGAAGGGGGGGGTCCTCAGTCTGCCGCAGAAGTGAGGCTGCTTAGACATTAAACATTCTGTCTACCTACTTTTAGGGATATTACCATAGCGACAGTGACAGAACTATTCTCAAGTGCAGATGGGACCACATTTACTAAAAATGCATGGTGCACCTTGCCAGACTTTTAGAGTCTATTACTGTAATTGTCTGCAGGTTTCTGCATTTTTACAAAATAGCGCAGTATTATTCTTTTTAACGACTTACTCACCAGGCAAGGCTGTGGCTGCTGTGCAATGTTGTTCTAAATACTCATTTTTTGAGTGCCAGAAAGAAGTTGTAGGTTTAGATTAGGAACCTCACATGGATCCCAATGTAATCAGAAAAGGGAGAAAGAGCCTCGCCCAAGTAACCCCAAAGACAGCAACCAATGCTAGGATGATGCAGACTTCCGTAGGTGACAGGTTTTAATTAATGCAATTTTTAATAAAAAAAATATTAGTATACCACTGTCATCATAAAAATATATCACTGTGGAGAGCAGTTAGTATCAGTACCTGTTGGTCTGAGTCACTCTGCCACCTGATCTGGGTAAAGGTAAAGGGACCCCTGACCATTAGGTCCAGTCATGGCCAACTCTGGGGTTGCGGCGCTCATCTCGCTTTATTGGCCGAGGGAGCCGGCATACAGCTTCCGGGTCATGTGGCCAGCATGACTAAGCCGCTTCTGGCGAACCAGAGCAGCGCACGGAAACGCCGTTTACCTTCCCGTCAGAGCGGTACCTATTTATCTACTTGCACTTTGACGTGCTTTCGAACTGCTAGGTGGGCAGGAGCAGGGACCAAACAACGGGAGCTCACCCCGTCGTGGGGATTCGAACCGCTGACCTTCTGATCAGCCAGTCCTAGGCTCTGTGGTTTAATCCACAGCGCCACCCGTGTCCCATGATCTGTGTAGGTGGCAGCAAAATCACAGGCTTCTGAGCAGTTCTGATCCCTTGCCCACCTCATTTTTAGGGGTGCAGTGAAAACAGCAGCACAGGTGGAAGGAGAATGGCGCAAAAATAAGTGCAAGAGAGGAGCATCTGACAGTAGCCAGCTCAAACCAGCATCATATGGACATGGCAGAGTGAGTGAGCGAGATCGTATGCCTGTCTATGCTTCTTGTGGCTGTCATGGCTCAAGAGCATCATTTTATTACAGGGAGCAAGGGATCTGTAGTTTCCCCTTCTCCACAATGGAATCAGGAGGCAGGGAAAACTATACATTCAATTCTTCCTGGCAAGAAATGCATGGGAGTATCACTTCTAGTTAAGAAGCCAGCAAAGGCACCTATCTGGTTCTTCTCTGCTTGATTGGGGGGGGGGGGGAGGGAAGAGCTGGCAGGGAGTACTGCATAGCAGGTATGGGGAGGGGACAAGACACCCCATTTAATGCTATACTATTACTAAGGATGGGTTGATTTCAGTTCTCTGTTTTTCATTTCCCCAAATTTAAATTCAGTTCTTCACATTTTTACTCCAGTTCATGGTTTTTTTTAAAAGTCATCATGAAAATCCTCCAGCACTTCAATGCAATTTTCTCCTAATATACACATTTTTGTATAAAGTTTTGACTCATATGCACATTTTTTTGCAAAGCAGCTCTCCTATTATAATGCATTTTCTATTATTTTCACTAATACACACACCTATATGCAGACTTTTCTGTTTTAAGTTTGCATATTGTTTCAGAAACTGAGAATAAGGGCAGTTCACCTTAAAATGTGAACGGAATCCAATTTTCCCACACCTCTGTTGCTCCCAGTTTAGACTGCAATGGTGGAATGCAGCTGTAGTATTCAGAGGTTCGGGGTGCAAATCTACCTGAATATTTCATGGCAGGCACACGCTCCTTCTTGGAGAACATTTCCTATGCAACTTGCATACCTTTAACACAGAGACCATTCTCCGTGAGTAGATTTGAGGAAAGTAGGAATATTGAAAAACAAACAAGTAAGAAAATACTACTGCGAAATCCGCTGTATGTTTACTCCAATTTCAAGCTGCGATAACAGAGAACAGATGCTGGTCTTGATTTTAACACATGGTTGCCTTACCAGTTCAGTTAATTGTTATTCATTAATTGCACAGGAAGCTATTTTGTTCTGGCCAAGAATCTGTCTTGAGCAATTACTGTTAATTATGCTACATTGCAACAAAATTTGGAGTTTTCTGATACTACAATGGCTGGTAACCTTAACCCATACACTGCTTAGAGATGGCGGTGATTAAGTGGAATAAAAATTCTTGTTGATATAATTTAAAGATGGTGGGAAGTTTTGGTGAAATCACTTTAAGAAGACAATCCTGCATTTTAGTCTACTATCTCAAACATACCTTTACAATGAGAAATAAGCAATATGTGAAAATCTAATATATTTTAAAGCATACACTGAAAAATTGTGAATGTGACCATTATTTGAGAATGGTCTGCATGCATCATACAGGTAGTAGTCAGAGAGCTCTGACTGGATACAGGTCCCTGCTAAGTGTACACTTCATGGCACACCTGAGTAAAATGTGAAATAGCCTTGGCTGACATAAAAAGGAATGATACTTCCAAAGAAATTTGACGGAACTGAGGTGGCCAAGGCAGAAGACATTGCAACCACAAATGTTTCTTGTAGGAAGTGCGTAGCTGGTGTGTGTCAGGTAAGAGGTAATTAATTGTCCTAAGGTAGGGCACTGAATGTCTTATGCTTATACCTGCAGACTTCAATTTTTCTTTGGAAATCAAAGAAAGGTATTCTGAAGCTTGTCTAGAAAGAATGTAAAGCAAAGGTTCAACCATGTCACTCTAGTTCAGGCAACCTCGGCCCTCCAGATGTTTTTGGCCTACAACTCCCATGATCCCTAGCTAGCAGGACCAGTGGTCAGGGATGATGGGAATTGTAGTCTCAAAACATCTGGAGGGCCGAGGTTGAGGAAGCCTGCTCTAGTTATTGTACCTTGATGAACCACTCCTGTCTGGGTGCAGTGGTGGACTTGAGACTTTCAGATTTCAGTGGCAACCTGTGTGATGTCAAAATTTGTCATCCCCGCCTCTAGCCTTCCATTCTACATAATTGTTGCGGTGCCTCTTGGGGCACGCTCTCGGCTTGATGCCCAGTGCAGGGGAACTGGCCACTCCCTTAAATCCACCTCTTCTGGGTGACTTATATCACACCCAAGCAAGTCTGCTTAACCTATTTTACATGGCCAAAGCTACTGTAACCTGCTGTGAGCAACCAGTGCTTGATTTCCTGTCAAAACACACAACTTGGTCATCTTGTATCCACATCTTTGCAACCTTGGTGATAAAAAGAGACTCCTTAGTGGGACTCACAATTATCCTAGCAAGCCACAGGGAACTCAATTCATGGGCAAGGAAACAGAGATGGGGGGAGGGGGGAAATGCATGTTGCCATGGTTCAAATATATTACAGCCAATGATGCAGTCAGCTCCATGCTACATTACAACCATACTGAGGCCCTATCACAAGTACATCCCTTATCAGAAGGGGACTCTGAAATTACAAAGGAAGCAACTGTTTCAGCGGTGGCTCTGGGATGCTCTTCCCTCAAGAGGCAATTCTGGCTCCTGCTTTACAAGCATCCAAATACCAGTTTAAGCCATTTTCATTTATCTAGGCATTTTTTTTAAAAAAAGAAAGGTGTAATGGAACATAGAAGGCTGCCTTCTATCCGAGGACTGTTCCATCTATCCTACACCGAGGGTAGACATTGTGGTGCTCTCCTGATGTTGGACAACTCCCACCATCTTTCTCCAATGGCTGATAGGAGTTTATTATTTACTTATTTCATACAATTTACACACTGCTTGGTTGTATAAAAAACCTCAGAATGCTTGGGAGATTGAGTCCAGCAGCATCTGAAGGGCACCATGTTGGCTACCCCTGCTCTACACTGCCCAATGCAAGTTCTCCGCCAGTCAGGGGACATTTTCAGCCCTACTTGGGAGGTGCCAGGGATTGAATCGTGGACTGTCTGCACGCAAAGCCACTGAGCGGCAGTCCTTCCCCAAGGAATGCAACCAGCAATGCTATTTTTTCTAGAAAACAAGGTGCCGGAACTCACCACAAACATCTCTCTCATTCTCTTAGAATGGCAATGGCGCTCACCTGAGAGGTGCCAGAACTTAGTTCCGGTGAGATCTGGCTGAAAAAAAGCCCTAGCAACCAGTGTTGTTTTATGCTTTCACTACTCTCTATGTTTTATGCTGTCAATGTTTTTATTGTATTGAGCTCTAGGTAAGCTGTACACTGCCCTGGATCTGATATGGTCAAGAAATAAACCACAGCTATCTTCCTTTTTCACTACAGCTACCAAAACCTTCTGAGTTTACTTTAGTAAGTATCAACAGGAACAGGAACCATTTCTGCCTTCTTCCTGGTGTTTTTTTTAAAATAATACACTGGGAAATCTATTTTCTCAGCCTTACAAAAAAGAGTGCAACCCCCTTTTCAATGTTCACAAATGTTCATTGAACAATGCAAAAAAATAGAATCCTCTTTGTTTCCAGTGACTACCCCCAGACTTCTGAATTAACTCAGAGCAGCTTTAACAAGAGGGAAGCCAAATTGTCTGTGGGCGAAGAATCACTTGGAACATTTCCTCAATTAAAAATACTCTGCTAAACTTTTCTTAGCTCCTACTGACTATGCCAGAATGATAGCTTCCCACAGAATTTTTACATTCAAAATAGAACTTCCAAGACTTACCCTGTTTGGCTGGAATAATTTTTGCAAGAAAAGTCATTACAGTGGTACCTCGGGTTAAGAACTTAATTCGTTCTGGAGGTCCGTTCTTAACCTGAAACTGTTCTTAACCTGAGGTACCACTTTAGCTTAACCTGAGGTACCACTGTATATCCTTAGCAACTTACAGACTCCATATGCAATGATAAATAGGTGTTGATTTTTATTTTTTTAAGTTGTCCAATGTGCTTTATTTCCAGGTCTTAGGCCTGTCAGATTCTGTGAGCAAGGCCTGGCTGAACTCAAGTTCTGGCAACTAAATTTTCTAAGGGACTGAAATTCACTTGCAAATAGACAGTTAAGTGGCAATGGATGACAAGGCATGGGAGAACAGTGGTTGAGAGGGAGGAAAGCAAAGAGGTTTGTTGTACATAGTTACTGAGAGATAAGATGGAACAGGAGAAATCCTGACTCCTTCCAGAAAGCAAAGGAACAACTAATGTTTGAAATACTTTCTCTCTCTTGTGACCTTTTCCAGGCTGATGGAGATTATCACTCTGCTTACATTTCTAAAATTATTCCATTGTTAGCATTAAATCCCAGGCAGAAATATTTTAACTGTCAAACTCTGTGTGTGGGGCTCTTGCTCTCCAATTACACAAGTGATTGCTTCTAGTAATACAGTGGAACCCTGGTTGTCGAACGTAATCCATTCCAGAAGACCGTTTGACATCCAAAACGTTCGACAACCGAGGCGCAATTGGCAGTCGGCAAATTCCTTTTAAAAAATGGAGAAACGCACCTCAGAAGCCATTCAACTTCCGAAGCACATTCGAAAATGCATTCACTTCCAGGTTGTCGGCATTCGGGTTCCAAATTGTTCGGATTCTGAAGCATTCAACAACCGAGGTTCCACTGTACATGGAGCTGAAGTAAACCATTGATCATGAAGAACCCATCATCTAGCTTTCAGGAGAGTGGATAGTCTCCATGGCTTTTGAGATTTTTCTCTGTACCACTCCCCTTGCATTTCTCTCTCTCATGCATATCTTGTTGCCTGAACTCCCCTACATTTGCTGCGGAGCTCCTTCCCTCCTCTCTCCACACCCTTTCAAGCTTCGGCGGTTCCCTGTTTCTTTTCATCATTAGCTGGGCTTCAGTTTGCTCTTCCCACTGGAGTCGCAGCTGCTGTCTATTGTTACCTTCCCGCCAGGAGATTGTTTGCCTTGTCTGTGGCTTGAGCCTTTTAGGACGCTATATACTTCAGCAAGCCTGTGCTCAATGCCAGAGATCTTGGCACACGCTACGTCATGACAAATGCCCAGCAAAGTCTCTTTTCCTTTTTTCAGGGTTGAGCTACATGTTATAGGAAACCCAAAATGGCTGCTTTGAGTCAAACTCCTGTTTCACATCATGGGCAGTGACTGGTAAGGAGAGAAATGCATATACTTACACTGAATGTAAGTAAATTAACAGAGTGACCTTGTGAATTGACTGTACCTACTCCTTTAACTGCAGCCTAGCTTCCCATGTTCTCCTGTCTGTCTCCCTTTCCCAACAGAATGGGAGAAATCTTGCTGCAGACCTGTGTAAAGAGCCTTGACAGGGAGCTGTACAACCCTGCTTGATAAACCTTTCGCATTAGCAATACCTACACAGAGCCTGAACCAGTGACCTGGTTCATATGCCATAGTTAGGCAAAGTATGTGTTACTGGGACTGTGCAAATGTGCTGGCTCACACCCACTTTGCACCTTCCTTTAGGACAGGATGACCGCTAAACCAAGGTTTGGCTTAGCATGTTGCCCAAATGTGGAATCCTGGTTAAAATCTCTTCTTCTTAACCATGGCTTATAACAATGAGACAAAACTTGGCTACAGGTCTTGGTTAAGGACAAGAAACCTTAACCACAGTCCCAGGTTTGGATCTCAAGCTATTTCCAAACTATTTAGCTGCTGTACTGCACTGCGCTAAAAAGCATCAAGGAACAGCAAAACAGATACAATCTCCTCCATGGGAGCCAGTTTGTTGACACTGATGCATGGTTTGGCTTCACATTACATGTGAACACAGCCGCTGACACCTTTGGGTCGCAGGTAAAGCTGCGCCATACAGAGAAAGAACTGGGAATGGCGTTGCCTGTTCTGCTGTCCGTCTCGTATTCCTTCATTTACAGATCTTAAAAAGTAACAGCGAGTGTACTTAATCATAGGGGAAATGTCTTGGCAACATCAAACCTTAGCATGGGCTACTTGATTTAGGAGCTATGGGCAATTACGGAAGCAGACTTCTGAAGCCAACTTGCTGAAACTTCATAGGAATTCTTCTATGTGATTCCATTCCCTGAAGCAGAAGGGGGAATCAGCTGTACAGCCTTCTTTCTAAACAGTAATGGAAATGTCATCCAGGGATATAAAGCTACACCTCAGAATCAAATTAGCTTGTTCATTATTTGGCAAGCTATTTGGCCAAGAAGATTGGGAAGATACTGCTAATCTCTCCCCATCTCCCCATTCTGTTCTTGAAAGAAGGTTGAATCATCCTCAAACTAGGAAACAACTTAGGAATAATTGTTGCAACCTCCTCCCCCCACCCAAAAAAGAAACACAGCTGTTTCTTAAAACTGTCAAAGGCCTGTGTTTCCACGGAAAACAAATATATATATCTATAAATTAAATAAGAAAGGAGATGAATCCATTTGTGCAAACAGAAATGTTCTGAACAGATATTTTTAAAACTCATAAAAATCAGCAGTCCGTATCCCCTGAAAAACAACTGGTTAGTTGTCCTTTTATGGCAGTGCTTGCAATGAAGGAGCCGACCCTTCACAGCCAAATACGGATCATGGCTTAGCAAAACGAGGCACCCGCTCTCGCCTGGATCCGAGCCACCGATTCCCTGCTTCTTCACAACTTGCTCTTTTCTGCTAGGAAAGCAGTTTGCGTGTAATAAAATCCAATCATTTCACACCGCCAGCCTCCTATGCCTTCGGTCAACAGTGCATCCTGGTGAAAGTACTGCCTGGTCCTAATTAAATAACCACACTTGCAAGGAGAATGATCACACACACATACACATACCCACACATGAAAGAAAGAAAGAAAAAATGGAGCAGTGTTTCAGCTTACATAGCACCCTGCTTGACAAGCAGCCCAAAGTAGCTGACAGTACGCAGAGCACCAAGCTGTGCGCGAGTAATTCTGATGCACTCGGAAAATAAATAAATAAAGCAGCACCACAATCGCCCTGGAAAAGAAGCCAGACGTTTCCCTCCTCCCTACAGGGAGCACATTCAAGAAGCCTGTGGTTGTGACCTACTGCCAATGGTATCTTCTGAAAGGTATTTCATAAGGAGGCATTTAGAAAGCGATTAGAAACACATATGGATAGCGGTGCTGCCAAAAAATACTAATTGGAGTGCAATTTCAAGAACCACACCCCATGCCAGATCAAGGTTTCTTTTTAACAGTCTGGGCCAGAGACCTGCACCTCTAGAAGGAAACCAGACAAGCTGCAGGAGGTTTTGGGGTATCATTCATGCAGAAGCAAGGGAGAACTGGCAGGGGGTGGTGATTCTTAACCCCACTCCCTCCCACTCACTGATTCCCCTGCAATTGCCCTCAACCATTTTTGTTTTGTTTTGTTTTGGATGGGTTGAGATGCCTAAAGAAGTTTCTCTGCACAGAAAATGGCTTAGCAGATTAGGGATTTGGAGAAGAGAATCAGCAGTGATATGAAGATTTAAGCATCCCCTCTCCTACCCTGACAGGTCTTTAACCAGTATAGCTGATCAATTTAGTTCCTGATCATGTAACACCAGCTCAGAAGCACCTTATTTGGACTCCATCCCAAAGACTCAGGGTGGTTTCAAAAAGAAGCAGCTCAGAATTAATAAATATAGCGAGGAAAAATGAAGCATCTCAGAATCTCAATGTGCAAACATTATATTTGCACAGCTGTACATTCATCGACAAATGTGGGGAATCTTGGTTATTATTTTTCCTTTCTGGAAGAGATGCTGCCAGGCTGAACCCAGTACGTGTTGACCCAAATTTAGGACAGCACATGGCAGAAGGCAGTAGGTTTTGCTCCACCAGCATACAGGACAACTGTGCCTTCTGAGATGCTACATTACTACATGTGCTCCTTCCACTGTTTGCTAGACCCAAAGGAATTACAAGGCAAAGGAAAGAGGTGAAAGTCAGGGTGAAGCAACGCCCCATTACCCCATCACAACCGACACAGCTGCCCAGGGATTTTTAGGACAATCTCATTGAGAAGTCCAGCAGTCTACCTTCTGCCAGGATAACACTGTTAAGGCAAGGCCTTTCCAAGTGACAGCAAAGTCACCTACCTAATCCTGAGTCTCTGTAGTTCTCCAAAGACAGGCCTCAATTCACTCCATCTTACACACAGTATATTTAGGCAATAATGGAAACTTGAATGCCAGGGAGATGTGTAGGCATGGATGAAATAGGACTATAGACATCAGGGATGCCCAAACTGGAGACTATGGTGAAAGTACAGGTACAGCAGTTCTGGAATCCGAGGGTGGTGATTGGGGTCTAAAATACAGAAGAGTAGCTTTGCAAAATATGCAAGCTGCTCCCTGCTCAGTGTTGATTTTTCTGCCTTTGGAACACTTTTGTTCTAAACCTAGTATCACTGTGAGACAATGGGCTAAACAAAGTATGAAATAGTTTTCTCCCATCCACCTGGCCCCAGAGCAGTGAGTGAATCTGGGCATGGATTTTCAATCAGGTGGTAAACAAACCAGAGGGGATTCCAGCTCTTGTTAGTAGGCTATTTGTCCAGATCTCCCAAAGGAGCTTCACTAAACATATCTCTTTGCCTGCAGGTACCTCTAATAGGTTGCAAACTCTTGGCCAAATAACCCTTCATAGGTGGAAGTATTTGTTGACTCATGATGCAGCTGAGCTCAGAGGACCTTTTATTTCACATCACCCTCCATGATCAAATGTGAAGTAGCACACCACTGTGTTGGCAAGTCTAGTGGTTATAATAACATGAGATATTCTATATCCCCCACTGTTTCCTTATTCAACAAAGTTCTGTACTACATAATAACAGGAAGTGTGAAATAGACAGTGCCTCTACAACCTAAGTGTATGCGTATTTACAGTGCCCAGTCATTGAACTCCAATGGGTATTTATTTATTTCCTGGTATGCCTTACTCTCACACCAAGGCACTTTCCTACACACTTTGCAATGGCAGATGTGGATGGTTTTCTGCCTGGATAGAAGATACACAAGGGAACAATTCTGCTCTGGCTGAAACAGATGTAAACACCTATCAACTACAGCCCACGGCATCAGCCTGATCCGCATCATAGGAAATGAGAGCAAACCCTCTTCTGCCTGCTCCCACTCCCACTGTTCCTAAGGAAAACAAAATTACAACAAAGCACTGCTAAATGCAGACAGCTGATATGGTCAAAGACACAAAATCACAGGGGACAGGGGAATAATTAAGATAACTGACCTAAAAGAGACTTAAAAGGAGGAAGCACTTCTAAGAAAGTGATTCTGGAGATTCATTATGGCTATAGGGACAATAGATGTTTGCTTTTACAATCCAGGTACGGGAGTGGCCAAGAAGAGATTAAAAGGTGAGATAGTAGTCAAAAGAAAAGCAGAACAAACATCCTGGGAAAGCTTTTAATGAGAGCCATTTCAAATCAGTTTCTATAGTTCTTTTCAGGTTGGTTAGAGGAGGAAGTGTCGGAAGGCGTGGATGTTATTCCACATTCAGTGCTCCATTCATACAAAATAAGGTAATTAGAAGGGAAGCCTGAGAGATAAGATCAGTGAGGGGAAAGTGCTGATTGGGCCCACAAAAAAATGCACACACCCGAAGAAAAACATGCTGGCTTAGTGCTTATTAAGGATATTTTTAGCCAGCCAGACCTCCATCACAATAGTGCCTAGGCAAGGTTCAATGCACATCAGAGGACACAAGTGGCATAAAACCAGCTGAAAAACAATCAACAGAATAAATCAACATAAACAATTAGAGCAGTTTAACATACAACATTAGAACTAAAAAGGTTACTGAAAAACCACAAGGCTGGCTACACTTGATCAATAAATAAAGACTCTAATATCCTACATGTGGTTGGGTAAACAGATATGTCTTTAATTGGCACCAAAATGATATAAGTTGCAATCTACTAATCTTAAGAACGGAAGTCCGCAACCAGGACCTGAGTGCAAGAGAACTCTCTGCATTTATATCTCCAGGCAACTCGTACTCAAAGGCATATGGCCTCGGATAGTGGAGGCATAACATAGTCACCATGACTTATCCTCCATGAATTTGTTGAATCCCCCTTTAAAGTCACCCAAGGTCACACCCACCCCATGGCTTTCCTCCAAAGAATCATGGGAACTGCAGTTTGGTAAGGGTGGTGGGAATTGTGAGGTGTGAACTACAATCCCCTTGATTCTTTGGAAGAGCCCATGTACTTTAGATACATGGTGTTGAACGTGAGCTAAGTGGATGGACATTGCTGCATCTAGTGGGAGCAAATCCCATAGTTCAACGATGTGCTGTGTGAATAAGTTCTTTCTTTTGTCTGTCCTAAATCTTCCAACATCCAGATTCATTGGATGGTTAGACATTCTGTTATTATGAGTGTGGCCTACGTATCTACTTTCTCTATACATTTAAAGTGCTTGCACTGTACGTAGATTAGAATTCGGCAAGCTGCTAGTCAGTCAAAGGCATGTGTTGGGGTGCAATAGGAGCAGCCACAAAATAAGTGCAAGGGCAGCAGAACACACACACACACACCTGAAAAGGCCCACACACAGTGTTAAAAGAATTTTATGACAAAGATGGGGGGGACAGGAGAATGAAGGCGACTGCCCAACTCACTTGTGGAAAGTGCTTTTAATAACTGCCTGCACATATTACCAGTTCAGCATCTATCCACTTACTGCAGCGTATGCAAGTTGGACAAGTTAGTGGTCTCTCTTGATTAGATGAACAATCCTGCAGGGCTGTTAAAAGCATATGAACTTCAAAGAAGCCTCAGATCCAAGGCTCCTGAGTCAGAGTGCCTAGCATTAGAGGAGAACATAGATATCGAGTAGCAGTACTAGAAACCTGATGGTGCAGTGATCATTGACAAGATGTACAGTTATCTCTTGCTATTGAATCTACAGGAAGGGCAGAGCAGGTAGCATGGTATCCCAAGGAGAAAATGTTAATGGGTGAATTAATTATCCTCCCATTGGCTCGAATGACTTGTCATTTATATCACAAAAGAGTAACCAGATACAGAAGAGGACAGTATTAGCGGGTGGTGGGGTGAGGCTGCCCCACTCACCTGAGCTCCAATCAGTTGCGCCACTGCTGTTTTCCAGGAGAGAAGGGGAATGACGAGGCAGCAACAAGGTCAGCATGGTGCAAATGCATCAGCAGAGTAAATCTGGCATTCCTACTGGTGCATTTGTTCTGCACCAACATCCTTACCATCTCGCCCTCTCGGCCTCCTGGTAAGCAGCAGCAAAGGTCAGGTGAGCTGTGGTACCCTAACTGATGTCTGTTACTAAGGACAGGGCTCTTGCAAAGTCAGCAGTGCATAGCAGAGGGAATTGCAGAAGGTGCAGCTTGTCATTCAAGCTACATCTCTCTTCCACATTCAGCTATTAACATCACAGAAGCCCTAACTTTATTTGCATCAAGCCACCCTATTACAAAGAGTAAAAAATTACAGGTACAAAAAAAAAGTCTTAGAATGCATACAATGCAAGACTATATGGGTATGTCTACTCAGAAGTAAGACCCAGTGAATTTAGTGAGACTTAGTCCTGGGTAAGGCTGAAATCCTTACTCTATGTTTCTAGGAATAACTCCCGTTGATTTCAAAGGAATTTATTGTTGAGTAAACATGGTTTCAAAGGCAGGTGGCACTGTGGGTTAAACCACAGAGCCTAGAACTTGCCAATCAGAAGGTCGGTGGTTCGAATCCCCGCGACTGGGTGGGCTCCCATTGCTCGGTCCCAGCTCCTGCCCACCTAGCAGTTCGAAAGCACGTCAAAGTGCAAGGAGATAAATAGGTACCGCTCCGGCGGGAAGGTAAATGGCGTTTCCGTGCGCTGCTCTGGTTCGCCAGAAGCGGCTTAGTCATGCTGGCCACATGACCTGGAAGCTGTACGTCGGCTCCCTCAGCCAATAAAGCGAGATGAGCGCCGCAACCCCAGAGTCGGCCATGACTGGACCTAACCTTTAAACATGGTTAGGACTGTGCTGTAACTGAATTGGGACTCACTTCTGAGTAAACATTTAAAGGATTGTGTT
The DNA here is from genome assembly GCF_964106915.1 of Podarcis gaigeae. Classification (NCBI taxonomy): domain Eukaryota; kingdom Metazoa; phylum Chordata; class Lepidosauria; order Squamata; family Lacertidae; genus Podarcis; species Podarcis gaigeae. Next base: position 42,394,916 of record NC_139677.1, on the reverse strand, counting down.
GTCAGGTAGAAATTCTTAATGGAAGGATGTAGCTAGGGATACAAGTGTTGCCAAGCCACTTGGGAAGAATGACCCCCAAATACAGTCAAGATTCAGCATGCATATGAATAGGAAACTGCCTAGAAAGTCTAATGCAGTCACATTTAATTTCAGAAGAGGAAATTTCTCCAAAGATGGGGATTACTTAAAAGGAAGTTGAAGAGTGCAAGTCATTATGTTATTATTGATTGGGTGCCCCCCCCCACTAATCTCACAGCTCAAGGCAATGTGCAAAAGGATCGCACAATATATTTGGACTGTATAGGTCCAAATATATTTGTGTTATCATGCCACCTGAGTAACATAGCACAAGGAGGAACCACCTCTCCTTCAGCAAAGGCTATATTTTTAGATCTCTTCCCATGGGTTTCTACTTTTAATTGCAGTCTGCAGGGGTGGAAAGTGAACTCATTGTCTGTCTAGATGTGAAAAATCAAAAGCAACTTCATTTCATCAGTCTATATGATATTATGCATGCAGCATGAATAGAAGAGTAGAACCCCAGATCCCTCAGAGACATCTTGTGTCATTTTCAAGATGACAGCATTGATTCTTCACTCACCTGACAATCTGTTTTTCATTATATGAACTCAAGCCCACACAAAAAGTGGGGAGAATGTATTGATGGCATTCCCATTATTAAGTGTGTAACATTAAAGGCCCTTCTCCCACTAGCGATTTTACCGTCAGCCCTAAACCACATTCACGTTAGAAGTTCAACAGCAGCTGATGTTATTGCAGTTTTTATTTGGGTTTTAATTACCAATATATATGTATACAAACTGTAAACTACAAACAGTTTCCTTTCTTTCCTCTCCAAACCCCAAACACCAGACCCCACAGTAAAAAAAGAGAAAGAAGCAAAAAGATATTGCCAGACCAACAGCAACTGGTATTTATTAAACAGAACTCCTACATAAAACAGAAGGGAGTGTGTCAGATTATTGGCTTCACGCTGAGACAGCTTCACACAAGGTTGCCAGATCAAAAATATAAAATTAAGAGACACTGCAGAGTGGATATGTTTTGCTTTGATTGCATATTGAGATCTGAAAGACATTTCTCCCAAGGCGAGAATGCTTAGCCACCTGGAAAAAAATGTCTTACGGATGAACCACATGACAAAGCACGCTTGTTTGAAACAGACCAAAGTCATTCTACTAGTCCACATGAAATACCTTGATAATGATATGTCCCCTAAGATCCCATGGTAAAGAGATCTAAATAAATAAATAAATAAATAAATAAATAAATAAATAAAGTCACATTACCATTTCCAATTCCTGGTAAAAAAAAAGGTAAAACTAAAAGTACCCCTGCCCGTACGGACCAGTCTTGACAGACTCTGGGGTTGTGCGCCCATCTCACTCAAGAGGCCAGGGGCCAGCGCTGTCCGGAGACACTTCTGGGTCACGTGGCCAGCGTGACATCGCTGCTCTGGCGAGCCAGAGCTGCACACGGAAACGCCGTTTACCTTCCCGCCAGTAAGCGGTCCCTATTTATCTACTTGCACCCGGAGGTGCTTTCGAACTGCTAGGTTGGCAGGCGCTGGGACCGAGCAACGGGAGCGCACCCCGCCGCAGGGATTCGAACCACCGACCTTTCCATCGGCAAGCCCTAGGCGCTGAGGCTTTAACCCACAGCGCCACCTGCGTCCCGAGTCCAATCCCTGACATTAGTTTTAAAAAATACAGTTTGGGAGACCACAAGAGTCCTAGATTTGCTGTCCATCCATGAACACATAACTGTCCATCCATGAACACATAAAGAAACAAATACTCAGTCTGAGTAAATGTATTACACTATGCAAATACGGCAATATTTATCTCTGCACATATTACTGTAAAAAATTCATTCTAATTTGATAAAAGATGCATGCCTTCCTCCATCTGAAAACAACAGGTTTGTGCAGTATCTTCTTCATGCATCATTTTGGCACCCAACCCATTCATAACTGTTTACAAAAATATGAAATGTGTGATATGTTGCATTGAAATAAGCAAAATAAACAAAGACAACAAATTCAGAAGTGCATTATGACTGCTTTCTGAAAAGTCAGTTCAATTAATAGAAGGCACTTGTCTGGAATGAATATGTGTTTGTATGCATATATACATAGAGATGCATGCGCACATACACCTGTGCCTTACAGAAAAAGGCAGGAGATACCATGTTTTACACATCATATACCCTGCACTACCTGATACTAGGGCTTGTGATTTATTTAAGCAATGAAATCCAGTTCAGGTTTTCCAGATGACCACAATACTGTAAAGTTCAGAGGAGCTGTAGCCAGTGCTGGTATTCAGTTTGTTCTGTAACAACTCCAGAGATGGCTGTAGCACAGTCTCAACTCATTTCTAGCTCATATTATCTGGACAATCATCTCATATGCACTTTAAAAATAAAAATAAAACTGTAGTTCTGCCATCAGTGGAACAAGATTAATGCACAGAATTGCTGTTGGGAATGTATATGTTGCAATTAATAAGAGCTGCATGAAGAAAAATACATAACCCCAGGCAACTGTGCGCATTCAAATCAAGGCAAGGAAACGTACGGAAGCTGACAGCACAGCATCTTTCATATATTGTCTGGTAGATACATGCATCACCTCCAAGAGATATTGGGAATATATGAACAACTTGACAATGGAAAGGCCATTGAGCAATGGGTGCCTAGTCAATATGAATGGTTTCCACTTGAGGTCTAGGTATATTGATTGGGCAGTGTGTGAAATCCCTTGTTTGAATTCATGTTCTTTAACAACAGTTGGGGAATATGCAGATTGATCAACCATCTGGGTAAAAATCTTTGCTGATACTGCCAATCTGTCCATATTTTCTATGCCTTCACATGAATATGCACATTCTCTAGCCAAGTCCAATCAACCCCTCTCTATATATACAATCTAGGGATGCTTTGACTATTAGCAGTAGTTTTAAGTGCAACGGTGCATGGGAGAATCACACTGCTGGTAGTAAAAGAGATCCAGTCATGTCCACACTCTGAAGCTGAGGTCCCTTCAGAGAAAGAGCAGGGGACACACAAATGCACAGCAAACTCCATTTCTGGGAGTGACCCAAGAAAACCTAACCTCTCTGCATTAACTTCAGACCCTGACATTCCATCTGCAGGATCAGACGTCTCCGCCACTGTTGCCTGGGCTCCTGGGTAGATCTTGGACACAACCCACCAGTTGTCAACCCACAGGTCCACAGGAGACAGTGAACTAGGCAGATGCAACAGGGCTGTTGGCAAAGTGCCAAGCTAGCTACATAAGGCTAACTTTCTTATGAGACTACTTAGAATGAGGGTGAAGCCTATACAGGCATCTGTCTGGACCAGAGCCAGTCTGAAAGCCAAGAAAGAGTGGAGTCTCCAGTTTCAACACAAGTAGAGATCTGGTTTGTACCCAGCCCACTGCCAGGTTCATATTTCTGAGCCTCTCAGAATTGGGAAATGGACAATACAATAATTTGTATTAGACAGTGACCCCAGAAGTGTGCCCAGTTATCAGTTGCATGCCACCAGAGACAGCTCACTGTACAATTCTACCTATTTATAGTATATAGTGAAGAAGTGAAATGCAACTGATGTACCTATGCACATTGTACTTGATCTTTACACAGTCCATAGTTATAAAATTCTCGTCCACATGAGGCAGGGATGCTCACCAACTTGGATGGCTCTTAAAAGAGGATTGGACAAATTTGTGGAGGATAAGGCTATTAATGGCTTCTGATTACTATGTTCTATCCTCCACTTCTGGAGGCAGTTTGCCTCTGGGTGCCAATCAGAGGTGTAAGGGGGCAGCCTTTGGGGCCATGGCCCTGGGTGCAAATTTGTGAGGGGGCACAAAGGAGCATACCTCAGACCCAGCCACAGCAGCTCTACCACCAGCTCAGGCCTGACCCAGTGGCAAAGAGCTGAAGGAGAGTGAGCAGCAGCTTTCCTGGACTGTGGTGCACAGGAGGGCGCAGACCCATGGGGGCACAGACTGTGAGCCCTCCCCAGGCAGCGCGGGCTCTACCACTGATGCCAGTTGCTGCGAAGCACCAGAAGGCAATGTGCTGTTGTGTTCAGGTCCCATAGGCATCTGGTTCGCCATTGTGAGAACAGGTGCTGGACTAAATGGGCCACTGCCTCTTCTGATGTTCTTACATAAGCTCCCAGGGACAGGACTCCTCTCTTCTTTTTCATCTATGCTGCAAAGAGGCTCTGTGTATGACAACAAACTACAGTGTCCCAGATTTATTTTTTTAAACTCCCTACTGATAAATTCCCTACAGAAAACCAGAAGCTGGATGAAGAACACAATCTATTTTAGCATCAATTTTTCATTTTACGTATGCATATGTTCTTTCCCCCACCCCAACGGGAGGTTATGAAAGTCTCCTGGGTAAAATGACCCCCTTTTCTGATTGTGAATTCTGTTTACAACAGGGTGCCCCCTACAAGAATGATCGTTAATGATGTACTTTGAGCTCTTTTCTGCAGGGTTTATACCCAATATACAAATCCTCCTGAAGAAGACTCCGTAGCACGGCTGAACAATAGATAATCAAACACAAACATGCAATCAGATCTTGTAGCGGCACTACATTACACCTGGGCATGTATAGCGGAGCTGATTCTTTAATTCAATTCACCAAGCATTTAACACTGAACAAAATCCACATTCTGAAAGCAGAATTTTCATCAGCATGAACTGTATTTACTATTCACTCTACCCACTGGTGGAAATCCAGGGACAGAATAGCACTCATTAGGTGTTTGTGGCAAATGAATGAGGGTTTAAAGAGGGCACTTGCAAGTCCAGCCCCCCAGATCCTCAAGGTCTCTTCCTGTTTTAAGAGGAAGGATGCTAAGCATGTGTGGGTTTAAAATTCTTCTTATGGTCGGGAATCTAGATAATACATGTTCTTGATCATATGGAGAATTCTACTTGCCTGAATATGGCTTACATCTAACTGAAATGTTCACAGCCCGCATTCATTTCTTTGGGCCGAATATCACCATATACACACTTTCATGTGATCATCCACATGGAAGGAGGCAGGGGTAGTTGACAACTTTGGGGGCAGGGAAATTCATTGAGTTTCAGCAGGGGGACTTATCTAAATGAATTAGCCACGTTTGTTTTTCTTCTTTTCAATCAATCAGCATCATCAATACTTTTAGCGGTCCAGCCACTTTCAACGGCATCATTTAGGGGGGGGGATACAGCTGCCCTCAATTTGCTATTAGTTTAAACAAAGCAAAGCAAAGATTTAGCCACATAATAAAGATATGACACATACATCCCTCAAATTTGTAAAATTCATTCACTGTTGGAGATATAATCCAATATTTGCAGGAGTAGGAATGGGTGCTTTTACCACAACTTCTGAAATTCACAGTACTTGGAGACAGCTTCAGATCCTTTCTTTGTTTTGCATGGTGGCTCTTGGAGATGTTCATGTGCATGGACCACTACACGCCACACATCAACTGCAGCGTGACTTTACAAAGATGTGGGAAACCCATTTATCCAACAGCCTTTAGGACAAAGGCGTGAACTATCCCACTGGGAACTTATCCACAGCAGGTTCTGTACTGGAACTAATGAGAACCCATAGTGTCTTGGGCCCAATGTGTTCTTTTCAGGAGAATTAACTGACAAAAAAGTCCATTGTACATAGCTAAAGTGTTCCATGTTGACCAGAGCTAGATGTTTCAGAGGAAGTGTTAATAAATGGCAACAAACAGTACCCTCTGTTGTTCTGTGCTAGTTTCTCATACAGTTACAAAGGTGAAAAAAAACGAAATCCCCTCTTCTCTCCCGGCCAAACTCTTTCTCACTTCTGGATCCTGGAGCTTTGTGGGAACCAGCCAACCCTCTTAATCCATCCTACTTAGCATCCACAATCCGATTCTCACCTGCTGGAGACCCTGGTAGGGAGGGACGCCACTACCAATTTCCTCATTTTTCTACTCTTAAATTCAGTTTTCCATATTTCCACATCCATTTATGATGTTTAACTTCTCATGAAAATTCACTAGCATTTTAGCTGAATTTCTCCCACTGTACATGTTTGTGTGTGTGTAACTTCACCTAATGTACTCATATTAGTGAAGCAATTTTCCGTAACATACGGGTTATTTGTATGTTATATTCACTGCACATGTTTTTCTAGTCACACTTTACCTCATCATATGCATTTTTTGGTACACGTGAGCAATGCATTGCAAAATTCAGATTGGTGCCATGTTTTAGTGTATTGTTTTGGAAAGTGAGGATTTCATAGGTTCACCTTTAAATACGAACTGGATCAAATCCCCACCCTAGCTCCAAGCCCTAGACCCTGGATCCTGCTTACACTTGTCCCTCCTCCTCCCCTAAAATGTAAGGGGTGGAAATGTAAGAAAAAAGAAAAATGAAGATTTGTTTATGTGCATTCACCCTTCAGGTCTACATGGGAGGATCCTTCAGATATTTGGTGCCCAAGTGGTTTAGGAGTTCCTATTGTTGATTTAAGCACCTTGAATTGATCCCAAGCTCACAGAACATTCCTAGTAGATGAGAGACTGCTGTCATATTGTTGTTAGCACTAACATATATCTAGAAGCCACAGTCTTACTCCGTGTCTTACTCTGAGCAAAGAGGTTAAATAACATGATGTGGTAAATTTAAGGTCACCCACAATTTCCTCAGGAGATTGCTACTTGTGGTAAATATTAAGCCTTTTGCTGCTGTCAGCTATCTAAGCTAATGGAGCCTAAGGAAAGGAAGTCAGCCTTTCTCTCTCTCACTCTCTCTGCAGCTTAAAGCAAAGCACTGAAAATTGTGCTTGCATTAATTCCTGTTTCATGGTCTCAGGAAGATAAAAGGCTGCAGAAGAATGCAAGAGGGGGAAAGAATCTTTTCCACATGCAGACATAGATGTTCCCTGCTTGCTTCCCTCCCTCAGCACCTTAAAATGAAAACCACTTGGCTTTGATTTTCACCAGTAATCAAATGAGTCACATTTAGCCATAAATTAACATGATTAATACTGAAAAGCAAGCAGCTATTTTAAATTTGCCCACTGGCAGTCACACACATTGGCATGCGCCTGCGCACAAGCGCGCGCACACACACACACACACACACAGTTATTCCAGGGCCTTTTATATAGTTTTGCACACACAGAGACACAAATTCCAAAAACAACCTCTCCCCCCCTCCTTGACATCAAAGATTTTAACAAGAGGCAGCTTGAGCCAAAAGTGTGAGTTATTCCCTATTGTAATTCCCTCATTCGTTTTGTGAGCTGGGGTGAAATACTAAGGAACAGGATTTATGGCAAACTTGGACAAATGTTATTACTCTCAGTTGCTGCATGGCTCACAAAAGAGACACACCTGCTTTTCTCTGTGTTCCATGGCTGGTGCCCTTTTTGTATGGAGAGGCAGAGGGCAAAGTGGGGGGGGAAATGGGCAAGGCCCGATATGCATATTTTCATACACCCTCAACTCACACACAAACACCTAAAAACAAATACCTAGACACAAAATGACACTAACAAACACTCACAGAAGTTGAAGGTGGTGGGAAAGGAGAAGGGCTAGGGACTGAGAGGTGGGGGGGAGGGACCTTACTCTCCTCTCCCAACAGCCACTGGCCTTGCTCTATTGGATAGAAAGAGTATTTATGTGCTGTGAAAAAGGAATACATCTTTCCATAGTGCAGCACAAGAGCCAAAGGATCTGCTCAAATCCTTTAGGAAGCTCCAGGTTCAGGTGTTTATTCCTCCTGAGAGGTGGTGGTGAGGAGCTTTGGAAAGGGTGTGTAGAAGGCTCACTCAGGATCTATCCTTGGAAATAATTTTGATGAAGAAAGGAAGTTCCACGGAGCCCACCAGATCTCTATGGTTTAAACAAACTCGGTGGGGCCATTTGTCCTATAAGAGCATTTCTGCAGCAAAAGCAACTGCTCACCCTTCTGACTTTTTTGTTGGTGGTTTACAGGACTCCATCTTTGCCATAAATACTGGAGGGAGAGTGGAATCCAAATGAGAAGATCCCTCTCCAAGGACTAGTCCTTGGTGAATAAAGTTAAAAGAAGACCTGCAGGCTGCAATGGGTGCAGCCAACCTAAGGAAGTTCATGGAAGGGAAGTATCCCATTCCCTACTCTGCAGGTGCCCCATTTCACATTATTCAGAAGGGATTCCAACCACACAGAGAGGCTTTCTGAGTGAGGGGGGAAAGAATGATGGGGAAACTTTTCTTATCTGAACTTCCTTGAGTTAACTGACATTAGGATGCAAGCCAGAATTATCAGAGGCAAATGTGTCCCGCAGTCAAAAACTTCAATGGTTTTTTTGTGGTAAAATTTCCTGTGGCAGAAAATGGCTCAAGAATATAAAGTCCCAGGATTTGGCTGGTAGATCCAGGCAAACCGATGCTGTATTTCTCAAACACCAGACTTCTTCCTAGCAACGTTAAGGACTGCAAAACATCTGTAAAAACCTGACATCAGCTTCCTGATGCTTAAAAAAACCTCCGAGGTTATCAAGGCAATTAAAGAACACACAGATTTCAGGTGCAATCCTAGTACACCCACTTATCTAGGAGTAAATCCAATTGAGCCGAATGGGGCTTACTTCTGAGTAGACATGTACAGGCTTGCACTGTTAACTGCTTGCTCTGACCATAAAACAGTTCCATCAGCTTTCACAAGGACAAGCCCAGGCAAATACTGTCCACAAACACAGATCTTTCCTAATTCTTAGGCTGCTCTATTGTCTTTCACCCCACCCTGTGATTTTCTTAGTTTGCCAGTGATTGGCCAAGGTATACTTTCAATCTGAACTTCTGTAACTAGGAATTTTGGTCACCGATCCTTTGCCTTTTGATATAGGATATTGACTTTAAGAAGTCCAGTGCAAGAAGTAGAGTTGGCAAATATTTTATTTTTGGTGTGGCAGAGTCCTGATCTTTCAAGCCAGAGCGTGGGGTTCTGAGCACTTGTTGTGTTCTCTGAAGCTATTGTTGCATACATACACACATAGCCAGAGAAGAAATAAAGAAATGAGGTAGGGAGAGCCCACTAAAGAGAATCAGTTCATTAAACAATAAATGCAAAGAGGTAGAGCAAAAAAATGCAATTAATATATTGTTCGAACAAAAAAATTTGCAGAAATGCAGAGATTTTAAGCACACTCAACAAAATGGAGAACAGCAACAAAGGGTTAAGAAACATCAAAAAGATGTTACAGAAAACAGCAGAGTAACAAAATAAAGGTTCTCTTTAAAATTTACAGTTACACCAATGGAAGACATTGTAAACATCCACAAGTCTGAAAGTTTGTAACAATACAATTTTTGAGATTCCATGCTGGTTCTAAAATGACCTTGGCTTATAATTTGTAGTTTAGACACTCAGGCTCTGTGTAATGTTTGGTTTGTAAAAAGATACACAAGACCATTCCTATTTATTGCCAGCTCAAACTCTCTAAATATTGTTGTAGACCATGGAACGCTAGGAAAAATGCCCCTTCCCCAGGGGAACACTCAATAGTAGCTTTCATTTTCCCTGCAGTGGCTGTTGCAGCCTGGTTAGGAAGGAATACAGAACTGAAAGCCCCACCCACAGCGCCTTCCCAACAGGGACCTGTCAGAAAAGCAACAACCCAATCGGCCTCTTGCTCATAACCTTATCCATCACTAGCATCCGTGACAAATGTCAACCACATGCCAGATGGCAGTGGTTGCTGGGCCTTCTGTGTTGAACCAACACAATGGCTTGGGGTGAAAATAAGGAGAGAGTGAGCGAGCACCGAATTCAAGTTAAAAGGTTATGCTAAAAGCAAGCAAGCTCTGGTCTGTCAGTTCTAGTTAACGAAAACAGGACTTAAGATAAGAATGCATGGCCAAAGGACCATCCTAAAAATAAAAACTTGTGCTGTAGGACCTATAAACGAAAACTCCCGAGGTCACTGGCAGGCTACATCAGCAAAACAAGAGCTGGCATTCTGCAGATTTAAAATATATATATACCCCACAATTCTTCATATTCACTGTCAAATACTTATGTAGTCTTCTCACAGACATGAAGAAGACATTATATCCAGTTCTGGGACTGTCACTGACATCACCTTCTCAGACGACCCAATGAACGTGCTGCTTTGCCACCTTTTCTACAGAGAAAAGCAAGAGAGTGAGCAAGCTGCCATTGTGCATTCGCACACACTCACCACAGACTTGTCCGCACAATCCTGAAAAGCGCACCACATTCTCCTCTCCCCCACGCCCCACCTTGATACCACACACACAAACACAAATCCCTCACACTAGTACGATATCCAGTCCCCACAGGGTATGATATATGGAATGTCTTGCTGAGAACCGAGTGTCAATTCACTTCCTCAACCTCGGGAAGTGGGAATATGAATCTGACAAGGCTTCACTTTTTTTTGTTTTTAACATTCAGGAAGGGCAGGCACAGCAAGGAGGGAACACATAACCTTAAAAAAAATGTCAGCATACAAGAAGGGAAGGAAGATTCATGAAATGGCAGCCGCTGGCTTGCTGAAAGGGTAGGGAGGGGCAGAAGCCATGTTTGGGGCATTTTTAAAAACAAAGGTGGTGAGGAATGTAAAGGTCTCTTCCATTCCGCTGCTTTCTGGGATGTCCATCTCTTCCTGGATGTTGCTCCTAAAAAGCTTTAATCCAGCACCACTGAAAAACAGCAGAAGCCTATTGTTGATGACAGAAGGAGTGTGGGAACAAATGCAGTCCTCAAGGCCTCATTGCCCAGCCCTCAGGACTCTCTCCCATCCATGTTCCTCACCAACCCTGCTCTATGCCTCCTTAAATGTCGTTGGCTGGCAGGAATGTCTTATTTTACTGTCAAAGTGCCTTTCACTTGCCTGGATGGAGAGATGTGTGCTAATAACCCTCAGCTTTTCCTGGCTGCAATGAGGTCTCCTGCATAGAGAGCCACCTCCATTGCATTATCCATTTTTGCCTCAGTCCCCACCCACCACTAGTATGTTCACTCATGAGGGAATGTGGCCCATGGGCTGAAACAGATTCCCCAACCCTGCTGCAAGTTGTTCACCTGTTTCTCTGATCTTGGGGCACACAATGGAAGGATGCAGGTTGGGTTAGATGACATGTAGACAGTACTGAGCTAGTTTTAATAGTTGGCTAAGTATAAAAGGAATAGGGTCTTAGGACCACTTTCCTGTTTTTCACACATGCTTCTCTGCCTGTCTCACATGAAGGAATATTTTGTGTGCACTGTTTGTCAGGACTTCAACCATTTTATAACAGAGATTTGAAGGAAAATGCAAAGAGGATTAAGAGTAAAGGCAATCTCTAGGATGGGTTTGCACATGAAAAGCAAAGAAAATGTGTTTTTTTATTTAAAAATGGAAAAATAAAAGCTATATGGAAATAGTTTTGACTAAGCTGGAATGCAAGATGTAAGTTATTGCAGAGTGAGGTTGTTGAGTAGGCAGAATACAGGTGAGGAGGTCAAAATTGTGCAGCAAAGGCAATTTATTTCACTCTTTGCAGAAAAGAGAGGAATTTATTCTATGTTAACAATAACCACATGCAGCATAGATATCACACACACACTGTTTTTGAACACAGTTATAAAGTGATAACACCTGGAACAAAAAATAGAAAAGGGGAAACCCAAACACATGAAGAAAATAGGCAACAAAAAACATTACCCAAGAATTCAGAGAAATATGGATTCATATCCCTCCTTTCTTTAAAGTGAGGATTTAATTGACCAAAAGAAGTCACAGGCATTAAAAGAATGAGTCTCAGCTTGTCAGAAACTACTGTATTTTTCGTCCTATAGGACGCACCGTCCCATAAGGTGCACCTAGCTCCCGCGCCTTGCGGAGAGCTGTGCAAAGCCTGGGCGCACTGAGCTCAGTGCGCCCAGCCTTCGGCATGCAGGCAACTCCCCGCAAGCCGCGGGAGCCCAGCGCTGGGCTCCCACGGCTTGCGGAGATCTGCGCGAAGCCTGGAGAGTGAGAGGGGTCGGTGCGCACCGACCCCTCTCGCTCTCCAGGCTTCAGCGAAAGCCTGCATTCGCCCCATAGGATGCACACACACATTTCCCCTTCATTTTTGGATGGGAAAAAGTGCGTCCTATGGGGCGAAAAATACGGTAAATATAAAGAGTTCAGAGATGGCTATTCCCATTTAACAGAGACACACCAATATTCAGAGGGGTAGTTCTGTTTCTCTTTCAAATACTTCCTGATATTTTAGACATACAGTCATACCTGATGTTATGGCCGCTTCAGGTTACGTGTTTTCGGGTTGCGGACTGCAGGAAACCCGGAAGTACCGGAACGGGTTACTTCTGGGTTTCGCCATTTGCACATGCGCAGAAGCGCCAAATCGCGCCTGCACCTGCGCAAACACGGCACTTCAGCATGTGAACGCTGCGGGTTGCAGACGTGCCTCCATCACGGATTACGTCTGCAACCTGAGATTCCACTATAATTAGAAGAAGCTCCATTCTAGCTCTTTTCATTTCAAATATAAAATACTCTGGAGCCAACTTGGGTTTAACACCATCTGGCACCCCAGATGACAATCAAACTGTCACCCCACGTCTGCATCTTTAAGGTCTGAGAAGGATAACTTTCTGCTTTTGTTGCCAAAACCTATATAAACACACATGGCTTCTCCGTTTTTTGAGGCTAGCACTGATTTGCTGACACACTTATGTTGCCACCAAGAAATCTCCCAATCTTTAGAGCACTTTTAAAAGCTTCCTTTAAGCAAAAGAAGAAGTAATGGCCTTGCAATGTCATCAGATTTCAAGAAGAAAAAGGAGAAATGGATGGATGAATAAACAGGTGAACTGTAAAAAGTTTGGTATTGTATGCATAATTCATGTGGCACTTAAAAAAAATTAGCGGCAGACAACTTGCCTGAAGGTGGAAGTAGGTCTGGCAGCTAAGCATACATTCTGTTCTCTGGTAAGCATCTCTTTCATTTTAGTTGCAAAGCCAGAAGGAAACCAGGAGTCCTCACCCTATTACTTGAGCCCTTATTCTGATATCTGTTATCATATAATGCCTTTCTTTGTCCTAAGTTGTATCTGAGTGCAGGAGAAACAGAAGACCACACTCCCTTACAGAACATTAGACATTCCCTCCACGCCACCCTCCAGCATCTTTTAAAATTTGTAACTTGCACCTTCATTATTATTATTTACCAAAAAAGGCAACTCTTAAAACACAAAAGATTGCATCTAATGTTAGTCATACTCAGAGAAGACCCTTTGGAATTAATGGATATGACTAATTTAGGCACATTTACGGTATACACTCTACTCAGAGAGTAATTCCATCAGCTACAACTAGCACATGAACTTCAAGACATTCTGAAAACACTATTATTTCAAAGATAAGGTGGCAAGGAGAGCACTGGTCCCTGTCTCTTTGATGAGTCAAGTAAACAAACAATTTTTCTCCTTCAGCTCTTCTTGTGCCCTAGGATTCTGTTACCAGCCCCTATACTCAGCTTGGCCATTCAAGACCTACAGGTGTAAAAATGATACTCTTGCTTTACTTTAAATGATCAGTCAAAGGGCACTTGATGTAAGCTGATGTTTGACAAATATTCTGCTGCTATTATGCTTGTGTTTTCATGGTTGCGACTGCAATTTAACTTGTTTTATCCTGCATTATTATTATTATTTTGCATTGTAAGCCACCCTGACTGTGCTTGTCACAGGAAGGCAGGATTAGATGTCCCTAAACAAAACAAGATGCATACTTGAGAGAACCATTTCTATATGATTGACTTACATGTCCCGCTAGGTTTTTTGAGTACTAACTCCAAAATATGCTCCAGTATTCTGAACTATAGGTTTTGCACACATACGTCTATCTTTACTATCAACACACATCTCGCCAACAGAATCACACATTTTATCAAGCAAAACAGTATTGCCCAGCTTATTAGTTAATGAGAACCTAACACCAGGCACACATTCAGAAGACGCCATCAGTAAACTGTATGGCAATGTACCAGCTTAAAAGATGCTATTCGAAGATATGGTAAGATTGGTAGACCCAGATTATGACAGTGATGGGAAAGGGAGGAGGGGTATTACCCACAACCCACAGTCCTTCTGTAGCAGAGGACTCAGGCTACTTCCGTGCAGGGGAGAACCCACAGAACTTCATTCAGAGTGCTTTCGGCTTGCAAAAATCACAGATTACAAAATAAAGCAGGCTCTTTTAACCAGCCAGCCAGGTCTTCCAGATTGGTGGAGCCCACCAAACTTCAGGTCTGGTCAGCTTACATAAGGCTTCAGTTGGCTCTAGTTCTCTGTAGAAGCAACATCTTGGGTTTAGCAGGGCCTCTTGGAGCTGTCCAATGTCCTGTAGCCTTTCTGCTTGATCTACTCATTGCTTGCTTCCCTTATGAGTCTCATGTGCTCATTGAACGGGAGGTGATAGTACTTAATGCTCTCCCATGGTGGCACTCTGTCAATGAAACTCTCTCCCTAGTGTAGCTTGCTTGGCATCTACCTTGATATAATTCTGAGGCCAGGCAAAGTCCTTTTCATTTTTCCAGGCCTTTTAATATGTCCCTGCTTTAAACCTATTTGACCCAAGCTATGTTTTTTCTTAACATGGAGTTTATATATTATTATTTCTGTTACTATTTCTGGGTTTTTGTTTTTTTGTTTTGCTTTAAATGGACCTGATAACATGCAGCTCAAAGCTGACCAGCAATGGCCAGGTAACTGTCCATATTGTCCACGTTTGGAAGCCCCCACGGTCTGAAACACTGCGGCCAATGCACAGGTTCACCATCTCAGTGAGAACTAGGCCAAAGATGTATCAGATCATGTGTTGTGCTGCCCTTTCCCTAGAGGCTGGCATCTGCCAAAATGCATGTGAGTGCTTGGGGACGGAAGGACGCAGAAAGGCACTAACTAGCAATCAGGGATTCGCATTAAGGGCTGAGTCAGCTTACAGAACAATGAAAAGGCAGTTTTAGTTTATAGTATAATGAAAGGAGGGAGAGGCGCACACAGTTAATTCAGCATGCCATCTGGTGCAGCACTGTGCTTCAAAGCAATATTACTATACCATCCTCTGTTAAAGCAGACCAATCACCAGCAGAGACTGATACTCTCAATAGCTGGACTCAGACACTGAATAAAACAGAGCCTGTCTGTAATCCATATGGATTTGTATCTCACACACATTACAAGAAAGCTTTTGGAGAGGGTCTGTTTACCCTTGCCTTTCCTGCTTACTCCTAAAAGAAGAAGTTTGCTTTCTAATATATGAACAATTTGTCACAAATTAAAAAACGTGTCCTTATTGAATGCTAAATATAACAAAGTTACAATCACACATTTATAGCCTGTCTCAAGTCTTCATATACACTATAGTAATAATCCTTACAACAGCCCTATAGAGTAGGTCTCCTGTTATAGGAGGAGACGAAACCTGCAGTTTTAAAGCTAGTCTTGGATTTTGGATTTTCTAGTCTGTGTTTTCTGTTCTTCCCAGGCTTAACATACATAGATACGATGGTTGTCACACCATCATAAGAGGCTTTGTCTCTCTATAATCAGCACACACATAGTGTAGTGTGAAAACAGGATCGCTCCAAAAAGGATACAGCTTTAAGAAGTAAGAACCACAAACCCTTGATTTTAAATCCTCTCTCTATGTGAGTTAGAAACACACTCTTTTCTTTTTCTTTTTTAAAAAAGTTGCCAATGAAGAAAATACAACTGCATTTCGCTTTCCATGCTAGGAGCAGGGTTTGGTTGCATTTCTATTTCTGTCTCCTTTGTTCCCTAGAAGGAAGAACATTAACTGGTCTGACAAGTTCTATTAAAACAAGGAAAGGCTATAAACAATGCAGAAGACCATGTATTTTTTACTGGAAAAAGAAACAGGCAGCAGGAAGAGGCAGACAGACTGGCCTAAGCTGCCGGCCAAATCAATTATTTGTCTGTAAGAGACATTTATCTCCACATTTATGTCCTGAATAAAACGAATGCCTTGTTGGCCTGGTAATCTGGCAAGGAGGTACAGCTACTCTGTTTGAAATCCACGGCCAACTCAAAAACTCAGTAAGGGCCAAACTCAACGTGATGGTGACCATGACCTTTATAAATCAGAATCTGCCCCTGATCGTGAATACAGCTGGGGAAGGCCTCTGTTTTAATAGGAGGAAGAGAGGATTGATCAATAATTCTCCCCCACAATCTGAGAGGACCCACCACCAACAGCAACTGGGCTCCAGTACCATATTCAGTACTGAATTCAGCTGGGAGAAACTACATCTTGTGACAAACTACAGGGAAGAAAGCCATAGAGGGGGAGAGCTCAGCATCCTCTCCCCATTTTATAGGTGACTGTGGTAGGCCTGCAATTAAAGAGGCATGTCTGCCATTGTCATGTCTCCCTTGGTTCTGTCTTACTTTTTCTTATTTACTCTTCCAGGAAACATACAGGCTTTAGCTCTATCCAGTCATTCAATTCCATGAATATTTGTGGGATGGGGTGGCATTGCACCAGAGTGGCAAATAAGCATGGGGACTCTGCTCAGTGAGTGCACATAGGTTAGGGACCAAGCCTGCTGCTATTGGGCTGAACTTGGCATTCCTTTAATGATTCTGAATGAACAGACAGGGCTTTTAGATCAGCATGTCAAGCAGTGCCTTTAGAAATATGGCACCACTCACTTTCCATATGAGGCTATCAACAGTCAGCAAAATACAAATTCTATGTTAGCCAACTTCTGCACCCCCAAAGCCCAAATTCTGAAACCAGTGTAAATTAAGCAAATTACATTGCAATTCTGTGTGCATTTCCTAAGAAGTAAATTCCATTGTATTCAATAAACCTTACATACATGGAATTTTAGCCTTCTGCAAATGGATAATTCTAGTTCTGTTAGTCAGTGAGGAACTGTAGGATGTGGATTCTGAACTCCATGATCAGAGGAAACATCCAAGTCTTTGCCTTTTTAGGTTTAACCGTGCACAGCCCATGTACTTTCAAGTAAGGATGCTAGAAGACTGATCTCTACACATTTACCTGGTCTATACCTCTCAATGATGGAAAATGGGGCAGTCAGACTTATTATAGGTGAACACATGGGAGAGTACATCCCTACTTTTAAGCCTGTTCTCATGACAATAAGGACTAGAAATACGCTTTTTGAAATATGAAAGCTGAGATTCTCAAGATGCTGAATGCTGCATCTATGTCAGGGACTGGCTGGATAACGAAAAGTGGAGGAAGTCTCCAGCCGAGGAACCCCCTAGGGGAGCAACAGGGGAAGAAGGCTCAGACCCAGGGGAGTGGTGGTGAAACACGGAAGATGGAACAGAGGAGGGAGGAAGCTGGCAGGTGGAAGACCCAGGAGGCTTAAGTGAGCAAGAAGAGTCAGAGGCAGAGAGCCCTCCAAGGATAGGACTGGATGCAGAGGAACACACTCTGAGTTCAGGATCTGAAGGAGAGGACAGGGAGGGGCCAGACACTGCAACACCTTCACAGCAGCTACCCAGACCCTCTGCATGGAGCTCCCCTCCCCCTTTGACTCCTGTTTGGAAGACATCCAGAAGAGGAGAGTTAGGAGGAAGAGGAGGTGCCCAGAGCCTAGTGCCTGAGTGATCTCTCTTATATACTAATTTCCTGAATAAAACAGCTGACTTTACTTCAAGTCTCTGAGTCTCCCTTCTGACCTGTTGATGAACCTGTTCCCCTGACAGCCCCCTGACAATTTGGTGCTTAATTCTTTACCTTTTGTCAGAAAATAAAATATGCTTTATTTATTTTTTTTAAAAAAGAAAGTGCACAACTTAGCATATTTTTTGGATGGGTGGGGGAATTCATTACCTATCCAGTTCTTGCCTTGTTCAAACAGGAGGCATTTGAAATCATTGCATTCATCAGAATAATCTCCTTCCTACTGATTTGCTAGAAGCCTAAGCAGAGAAGTTCCTGAGATAAAATATCTTACCAATAAACATGTGGAATAAGTTACTGAGAAATGCATCTGAGAGAGGAAGCATAAAATGTATTAAATCACAAGGATTTGTTTCAGGAGAGGAAGGAGATTGAAGGGGATTGGGGGAAAACAAAAAAACGGAGACTAATATAAATTTTATACAAAGGAAACTTCCTACCCCACGGTTTGTTTGTGTTTTTTAATGCTTAGAGCTGGCCACGTATTTTTATGAACTCTTAACACAGGATGTATTTCTCTGCTGATTAAAATCATAATGATAAAATGAGATGTGGGCTAAGTCTGCCACTCTGTCTGCCACATGGCATTGTCTTGGTGGTCAGTGCACCCGCAGGTAAGGTTACCAGATCCGGAACTGGATGATGCATCTACTTTTTAACAACCACAGCACAGAAGATGCTATAGGCACGAATGTCAATTCATGCCTATTTCCCCAGCTTCCTCTTAAAGCAGGGGGGAAACTGCCATCATCTGCTCTAAGCAAAGATACAAGTGCAATGTAGTGGACCCCACACAAAACCAACTGAGCTAGAAACTGCAGCTTCTCATAATGTTCTGGTCCCTCCCCTAAGAAGCTGACACAGTCACCACGTTCAAGGTCTCTTCAGCTGGAAATGACTCAAACCATTATGTAGCAGGATTAGCTCAGCATGATCAGAAAGGGCCAAGGAGCAAATTTGTTGCAAATCCCTCTCTGACATGGTCCTGGTAAGTGAGCCAGTCTAGATGCTGGGCTCTCCTTCAATGGAGATACTTAACCAAGAAGCTAGTTAGCCATACGTCAGGAGTGCTGCAGTTTTAACCTGCATTGTTGATCCTGTAATGAGCAAACAGCTTCACGAGATCAGCTTTCTTCAGCTCTAGGGTCCCATATCAAGCTGAACAAGAAGCCCCATCATACTTGGTCACTAGTCACACAGGCAGAGAACAGCAATACCTGAGGACCCAAAGCTGTGGAAGGCTGGACTAGATGGTCGTCAAGATCCCTTACAGCTCTATAATTTTATGGCTATTCTAATTTCAAAAGAACACAGCTAAAACATTTTGAGATGCCCGCCCCACCAATGCCTCACACAGAAAACTGGGACTTTATTATTTGCATTAAGAGAAATGCATGCAAAAACAGTTGAGTCATATTACCCCTGCTAGTAACAAACAGAATCTACCATCTGTCAAGGGATATATTTCCAGATGAAAGTGCTTTATTGGAAGCAAAATTAGTATGCAGGAAGATACAAATGAAAGTATTAGCATCTCTTTCAAAACAGAGCTACATCAACAGGTAGGAGCATTTCAGATATGCTGATTTCAATGGGCACATGCTGATAACCTGCTTAAACTGTAGCATTTGAAGGACAGACGCATTGACTTTCATGTATTCATGTATACAACAGCAACCTGTGGCATGCAGCTGCAACTGAGCTCTGCTCCCTGGAACATGTTTCCACAACAAACATGATGTTAAAAAGTAGTGCACACAGTTCAAACTCTACCATGTAATAATATCAGCATGTTTATGAGGTATTCTTCCCATAAATACAACCTCTTACCTTGCACATCTGAAATACAAAACAGGGATTTCTAGATATCCCCAAGAAACCAATTAATTCCAGTTGGCAAAGTGTGTGTGTGTGTGTGTGTGTGTGAAAACTAATTGCATTAATCATATATACGTTAAAGAGCTGGTTCACACTTCATACTAATGTTTTCCCCCTTTGCCTCATTTTATTCCCTGACTACAAGAGATAAGGAGACATATTTAATGAAGAATGTGGATGGTGGCAAGTCCAATGGCTAGAGAGAGATCTCGTAGTGGGTGACTACAGGCAACACGTTCTCTCTCAGCTTCAGTTCTTTAACATAATGACTTTTTATAAATCAGTTAAAAGCCCCAACTTGACGGATCTTAACAACAGCACAATTCCTTTCAGGTGAGATTAGATTAATCATCTAGATTAATACTAATGCTGAATTAAATAAAAATTAAATACAGACAGGTGGAGGTACAGACAGGTGGAGGTGCAGGAATGGGGGGCTGGGAGGAAGGGTAAGTTTCATTTACAGATATCCAGTTGGAGTATGAATTGAATTTGAAATGATTGAATGTATGTGCTGTTGTTGTTTTTAACCCCCGCCCCCGTGTGTGTGTGTGTGTGTTGAGCATGGGGTGTTAGGGGATGGGTAGTACCTCTGGTGGGGGGCACAGACTTCCCTTGCATGTGAAGACCGGCTCTGGCAGACTGATTAGAAAAGACCAACAGTAGATCCAACCATCAAGAAGGCAGTTTCTGCATGTGTTGTAGAGGGATGCGAGGGGCAGATGGGGCTTGTTAACCTAGGAAGGTAGCCCATTCAGGAGAAGGAAAACTCTGATCCTAAACTTCCACTGCCTTGCTGGAAGAAGAAAAGGCCAAGTAGTAAACCCTATACAAATCCAGAATGGAGTCCCTAAGATGGTTGGGTGGCGCCTTGTACACCTCCTTCCAGCAACTCCTGCAGCCAAGCTGGTGCCAAACGCATTGCTCTGCTTTCTTTTGGACCACATCAGCAAGACCGAGAGGCAAGTCTGGTTGTCTGGACACCTTCATATACATTGCCCAGGATTGGGCTTGGGGAGGTCACTTGGGTGCTGCTCATGCAGCTGTTTGACTTCACCCCTGGAGGTGCACTCCATTGTCTCTTGAGGCAAAGGAATGCCAACAAATGTGTGTGTTTATATAAGTACCTCTTTTATGTATGCTATCATGTTGTAACTTACTTCAGGATACTTCGTGGGAAGTTGCTTCATAAATGCAATAAATGCATACAATAAAATAATAATATGTGCAAGCGGAAGTCTGCCACGCAAGTGGTACACCACAATCGGATATCACCCCCCCATAACTGGGGCACAGAAGGCATGGCACAGAAGCACTAACACATTAGTCTATCTGAAGATACCTCGAGCACTGCACCCACCACCTCTGCTTATAGCACACCGTGTGAAAGGGAAAGGAGGAGCTTAACTATGGGGACATCTGTTAATGGGCAGTTGTCCTTCACAGTGGGACTGAACTCATTTGATGACTTGAGCTGGGGAGAGACAAGAAGACACTCTGTGGTCTTATAAACAGGACAAGAAAGCATTTATAAACACAAGAAAGTATTTCTTCATGCAAGGCAAGTTAAAGAATCTACTGCCAGAAGATGTGGTCATTGCTTCAGGCTTCGATGGATTTCAAAGAGGATTAGACAAATTCATGGGAGCGCAAATCTATCAATGGCTATGAGCCATGAAAGGAAAAAAGGAACCTTCATGTTCAGGAGAAAGTTGTTAAAAGGGGTGAAAATAGCAAGGGTGTGCCATTGCCGTCATATCCTACTTGTGGATTTCCAAAGGCATCACTCACTTGACCTAATCCAGCTAGTTTTTTCTTCTGCGGCAGCTTCATAGCTCAGTGCTAGAGCATCTGCTCTGCCTGCAGAAAGTCCCAGATTTAATCCCTGGCATCTCCAGATAGGGTTAGGATGGACTCCTGCCTCAAACCCTGGAGAGTTTCTACCAGTCAGTGCAGACAATACTCAGCTAGGTGGACAATAATCTACCTCAGTGTTAGACAGCTTCCTTTGTAGTCCCAAGCAATGTTGGGCCGGCCCTTGAGAACATATTGATTACAAACTCTGTTTACATCCTCGGGGAAACTGACCCACTTTTATTCTTAGTAACTGGAAAGAAATGTGTTTCAAAAAATAAATGAATATTATAACCACAGGCATGTTTAAACATATTAATGCACAAGGGAGGGATTTGTCAGAAAAGGCACTTGAATTTTCAAAGGGAAATATTAGAAAGAAATGTAGGGAAAGAAAGTTATTTCCTCCCTCTGTTCCCGCAGTTTTCAAACTTGCACAGAAGTCCACCCCTGAACCAGGAGCGGAGCTGAAAGAATGTGCTTGTGTGGAATTTAGAAGGTGTTGATAAGGAGGTATTTGTTGACAATGCCTTGACAGCATTTATAGGGTGAGAATGAATAATGATTGTCCATTTGGTGAGAAGTCGATTTCAGGGCTCCAATGTAATTTGTCACCAGGGCTATTTTAAAGATTGGGAGGAGAAATGTGGCATGCAATGTATAATATTATATATATCCAAAGAAATCCAAAGAACATTGCAGTTTGAAATATTTCTTTTCACATATGGCAGTTTCTATGCCTTTCTTCTCCCTTGTCAACCACAAATAATATTTAGAAACAGCCACCCTTTTAATTTTCTCTAGCTCTAGAGGTAATGTATAGGAGACCGCTGGTCAGTTAACCTGTTTGCAACCATGGTCAGACAAGTAAATCAGCCTAATTTTATGGAGCAAGTTCAAGCTGAACACACACTCCCATTTACTCTGCATCCAGTGTCGCTCCCACTGCTGGTTTGGGAAGCAGTGTACACAGAACTTTTGCCACAATCTATATTAATCCTATTGCTTCTTAATACTGCATTTTGAGGCACTTTTCCCTACACCAATCCAAACAGAGGAAAATATCAAACTAGCTGCATTTGAAGATGAAATGTATACACAGCCTTAGTTTAGGGGCTAACTCGTGATACATTTGGAACAAGGTAGCTCTACTGAGTGTACGTAATCTGGCCAGTCAATTAAAAGAGATGAAATATATAAGCTTCTGCAGCTGAATAAGCAAATCAACTTGCTTTTCTTCCTCATTTTCAGATATTTACAGCACATATAAGAGCACAACAGGATACAGAAATGTCAAACCCCGGGGCAAAGGTGCATTCTAAAAATTCTGTTCCAAAATATCTATGATGTCTTTCCATAATGAAAACCCATATAAAAGACAAGCTACCTAGCTCTGCACTGATTGTTATTCTGGAAAGTTGTCACAGTTATGTCATATCTAGAAGAAGGGGGAAGTGCCTTCACCTGCTAAATGTGCTGTTCAGCTGCTTGGAAAATATTATAAAAGAGTTACCAGTAAATCTACAATGGCTTATGACTCCTCTAAGAGCAACGAATCTTTCTAGAACATTTCATTGGCCCCAGTGAAAATGGTTCCAAAGGTGTTAGGGTCTAGCTCTACGACTAAGCCTTTTATATGTGAATTCGTGAAAGTGCAATGACTGGGTGATTTATATTAACAGGGTGTCACTTTGAATATCACAGTAAACTCAAGGTGTAGTTTAAAGGCGACCACTGAAACTTAGCATGTGTGGTTAATGCCTGGATAGGTGACCAACATTCACACTGCCTCTTCAGTTCTATGGTAGAAGAAAGGTGGATTAGAAATGTTTTTTTAAAAAAAAAACCTCAACCCAAAAAAACTCATAGTTAATGGTCTACAGAACATGGAGATGGGTTTCTGCTTTGCTTCTCCCCTTGCAGATAAAAGTAACAAACCATCGTCTCTGGCTTAGTGTTTCATCCAAGCCAAAAATCACATTTTGATTTGTTCCAAAGCCAACCTTGGCAAAAACAAACCTCTGAGTAAACTGGAGTAGGCAGAAGAAACTTAAACCGCTCTTCCAGCCTAGCACTTTGATCAGGATGCAAATTGTGTTTTCACCCTGAACCCTCATAATCAGATCGATCATCTGGGAAGGGGGCAATGCACTGATAAGCTGAGGGGACTGCATGCCTGGGTGTGCATACATGTGAGCATACAGGGAGGCTCCACCTATAGCCAGCAAATTTGACTAAGGCAAATGCAACTTACTGTGACTTACTGTGACATGCGAACCGCACTGTTATTATAGGACCATTTCCTTTGTTTACCGTGATTTAAAGTTATGCTGAGTCTCTGTGTGTGTTGTATCTATTTGTAGCTCTTGCTTTGGTGCTGCTAAAGAAAGATTAAAAGCAAAGACAAAAACCCACCGAAATAAACCAGATGGGCAAACTGGGGTCCACAATGAAGCAAAGCCTTGTTATTATGGATGCGCTGGGGCGATGACTGAAATCAGCAAACTCCCTGAGTGGAATGCAGAAATCTCCACTAGAGGGCTCAGAACCTTCATAATATAACTCTACTACAGTCTACTAAAATGACATGCCATTTCTCCCAAGCCTTCATGTCCACAAGGGATAGCCAAACTGGAGTCCTCTATGTGTTGCTGCATTCTAACCTCCTCCAGCCCCAGCCAGGCAAGGACACCAATTGCAGTGGTACCTCAGGTTACAGATGCTTCAGGTTACAGATGCTTCAGGTTACAGACTCCGCAAACCCAGAAACAGTACCTTGGGTTAAGAACTTTGCTTCAGGATGAGAACAGAAATCATGCGGCGGCAGCGGGAGGCCCCATTAGCTAAAGTGGTACCTCAGCTTAAGAACAGTTTCAGGTTAACAACGGACTTCCAGAACGAATTAAGTTCTTAACCCAAGGTACCACTGTACAAGCAGAGGAGTTGCAGCAGGATATACCTCCCATCATAGGAGTGACTGTTGTGAGAACACACATGGAAAAACCCCGAGAGACACCCAGGTAACTCTTGATTATGGGGCAATACAAACACTACAAAGGAAGCAAATAAACAGGTACCGGTAAGTCTTCTGCTTCCTACTCACTGAAACTTTGACAGCAAAAGAGGAAAGATTATGACCTGCGCTCTTCATTTGGTAACAACATTTTCAATGCCCAGGATCTCTGCAGTGTGTACAGCAGCATCAGTACAGTTCTATGCTTCTGGGGAAAATATTTCAAAAGGTTTCAAACTGGTTTAAACCTCTGGATTTGCTTGGAGTGCAGGGGCAAGGAAGGCAAAGGTGGTGTGGAAAAGAAAGGTGGTTTTCTCGAAGCTAGCAATGCGAAATGCCATGCCACAGAGCCCTTTAGGAGCTGAATTGGCGGCATCCAAGTGTTAATTCCTCTCCACTGCAACTGGAAGAGCCAGTGGCATGTGAGCAGATTCCAGGTTTTACCTTAGCTGCTCCAGTGGAGCAGCTGCACTCCAGGGAGCTTCTTGCCTGCATGTCCTCCAGCTGTCACTTTGCAGTATGTCATTCCAGTCATCTATCTGAAAGAAGGCCAGCCAAACAAGGAAGCCTCACTACAACCCGCCCAATAATGTGTCCTGATGACTGGAAATCCCGGTCAAATGAAGTTCTGTTCCATCCTAACTTCTTGCAACGAAAACTCACAAGGATAACTAACTCCAGAAGCTGCTAACCTCACCTGACCTTCTATTCGCTGCATCCATTTGCCAGCAATTTCAAACGACTTTTTGTATCAGATGGTTTTTCTATCATTGTCTACAGATTTGTTACCATTTACACATTACAGTATTTGATTCATGACTTGTTGATTCAGATTACATGGTTTTATTTTTTACTTCTGCTTTTAAGACTATTTCTTTGCGCTATAGCTAGGGATGGGGGATAAATACGATACAGTTCACATTTAAAAGCAAATCTATCAAGTTCACATTTTCCAAAATAATATGAGAACTGAATGAAACACAAGAACCCTTTGAAATTTCCACTAATCCAAATTTTGCCATACAGTTCTCCATATGCATGAAAACTGCATATACTAGGGAGAAAGCGTGCATAAAAAACCAATTCATTCGTTAAATTAACGTACAAAAATGCACTGTGTTGGGAGAAATTGCTTGTGAAAATGTGCACATAAGTCAAAACTGCATACAAAACTGTATTAGGAGAAATTCACACAAAAATGCTGAATAATTTTCATAAGGTTGTTTTTTTTTTAAAAAATCCCACAAATTAAGCAATTGCTGCAAAAATGTGAACAGAATTTAACACTGGAAAAATGAGAAACTAAGAGAACTGAAATGGACAGATCCTTCCACGCCTAGCTGTAAGTAGCTAAGAAACCTGTCTCCAATATAACCAAACATAATTTATGGATAAACACCCACAAATGAGCTACCCCTGTAGACTAGTAATTTTTAATGCAACTGAGACATCTTGAGAGCTAACTGAAAAATTACTTGGAGGGTGGGGAGAAAAGTCTCTCTGCAAAATTCTGCTTTCAAGTGTGAGTAGAAACTTGTTTCAGGGTGGAAACGGACATCACATCAGAGGCAGCCAAAAGGAGAAACACCAGAGCCAGGCCCCCATAATGCTTGGCTTGTTGGACATCTTGCGTGACACTGTGATAAGCAACAGCCTGTGGGGTGGGACAGAGCCACAGACCTGCCCTTCCTGACGCCAATGTTGCTAAAGCATCCCAGCTAGGGGCTGGGGAGGGGCAGGGCAGGGCTGTGCAGACACACTGGCGAGAATGCCAGATATGCTCCAGCACTGCATTCATGTAGCCTCAACCTCCCTGCCCTGAACCAACACCATCCAGGTGAGCTGCAGCAATGCCAGAATTGGGAGGGTGGTTCTGCCCTACTGCATGGGACATGGGACATGTGGGTCTTTCCCCAACTTCCACATTTCTGGTTGCTGCTGAATTGTGTGCACTACAGCACACAACTGCATCTTGCCGACACACAAGGAATTAATTGCCATTGGGAGAAAACGGGAACTGGAAGGTAGAGTTGGCATCACATCCAGTTCTGTACTCAGTGTTTTTGATAACTGTTTGTCCTGCAAGCAGTGCCCATTTAAAACAACCTTCAGTGGTCTCAGAGCACCACGGCTTTGTCTAAACCAAAATATTTTATGTTATTTACAAAAGAATCAGGTGAACTCGCTGAGCAAGGAGATATAAGGAAATATCCCAAGTCATGTCAATCCTAATCAAAATGGCTATGTGTTCACTTTCAAGAGGCACAAAAATTAATTAAAAGGACAATCACTTTTCACACAGTTTTACGGTCCACCTTTTAGAACATAAGTTACCACGCTGTTGCATTAGTGTATCTTTCTTGGCAAAGAAGCCATGTGAAAATACAGAACGTGATGCTCATGTGCTCTGGTGAATAATGTTGCTTTTGTGCAAATGCACCCCCTCCAAATTGTTTCTAAAAGGACAAATGAGGGCACACACTGGGCAGAATGACCCACACAGAGACACAAAACAAGGGAAACCTGGGGAAGCAGGGAGAAACAAAAGATGGACAGGTTTGGGTGCCTTTGGCAAGATGGTGCAATCTCATGGTTTTTTGAGAAGTGAAACAGGATCACCCCAAAACAAGGGCCTGTGGAGGGGAGGGGGATAGCAAAAATACATTTCCTCTCCCCCTCCTAAAGTCCCCACAAGGGAGAGGCTGGAACACTTTCTACAAGGCACCTGGTTCAGGCTGGTTAGAGCCATGAAGAAGAGTTGCTCCTGGGATAAGGATACAGTACCGGTTTCACTTCCTCGTAGCTCAGAAATAATAACTTTAATTATTACTGTAAAAATGGGAAGGAAGAAGCCTAGACCAAAAATAATGAGCAATCTTCTAATTCCACATAGGAATCTTTTAATTTTCTTGAATTAGGCACTTTGAGGTTTTCAAAACAGAATGATGTAATGACTCTTGACTCTAATAAGTTCTCACAAGAAAATTAACAGCCTTATGGCACATGTAGCATTTATAGCACAGCTTACGTTCTAAATCTTGGAGTCTAATTTAAAGATCTGTTGAAAAGTGAGTAGTTTGATAGTTTTCCTTTGTGCTTCCACCTTTCTGTCTGAAACTCCCATAAAAGATGCATAATAAAAGTACAGCTTTCCATTCCAAGACACAAATGTTTCCATGGGTGCAGCGCTCATTCCTTAACAATGTTGAAGTGTACTAAAGAGGGCCAAAGTTGACTGTTCCCTTTTCAAATACCAATGTCCGTTGGTCACAAAATCATTTCAATGGCTCATTTAGTCAATGCCACAAAGAATTATAAGCACGCTTTCAGAACCAAAGGTCTGAAGGAGACACAGACACTGGCCAGGGAAACCGCAACCTTGCTAATTGGGTATGTAGGCAGTCAAGTCAGGCCTGTAATGCTGTCATTCTAACAAACTCAGGCTAGTTATAGCATGGAGAAGTGATAATTTCAACTGCTTTCTCCTCCACAGTCTGCTGAAGCAACAACATTAAACTGGTCTCGGACTACCTGTCTTCCTCTCATGCGCCCAGATTGAGAGAAAACCTCCTTGTTTGTTAAACTGCAAGTTTCCCATAACATCTGAACCAGGAAATTATAGCTTAAGTACTGCCTTCAAGCCATAAGTAGAAATCACAGCTGTAAATAAGTTTTAAACTAACCAAGTAACCTCTTTTCAGACTGGGTCCATAAGAGGCAGGGGTGGTCATTATTCACTAGGGCTTCAACAAACCAGTGTTTGTTGGAGTATGAGCACCATGTCTGAATGAGGCCTGAGATCAGCTTGGTCTTCACCTAAGTAGCATGTTGCTTTCAGTAAGAACCCAAGAGGATTTTTGAACCATGCAGGCCTCTGTTGGTTCCTCATGTTGTTTGGCCCATGTAGATCTGGTAATTCCAGTTCCTCTCTCCAGTCATCCATATTCGCAGTGCCAAAATGCAATAGAGAGGCAGCTAGCTGCTAGCTCCTTGGACAAACTACCATGACGTGGAAATAATTGTATGCCTTGGTCTAGCTTTCGGAGGCCAAGTTTAAGACCCCCTTGCACAGCCACTTAGGATTAAATTTAAAAATTACTTTAAAAATCTTCTTGACCAAAGTTATTGGTAACACATACATATTCAGTATTAGGAATCCCAATTTATAGCTCTGCACAACACATACTTCCTTACTTTCAGAGCAGCTTTGTTGCAATGATTAACATAATATTCTGTTAGAACAGTTTGTTCTTTGGGATTTCTTTACATTCTCATAGAACAAGTAACTATAAATTATACTTTGAATAATGATAATGACAATAATAATGAACAGTAACCAGCAACCTTAATTTTTTTTGCAGGGCCGTATAAACTTTAACTGTTTTCTACAATGCTCCCGTATGATTCAAGTCAAGTAATATTAATATAATCATGTTACTAAGAAGTTAACCTAGTTTTCAAATCCACTTTAGCCACATTGTAATCTACATGGGCCAGCTGTAGCCTGAAGGATCGAAAACCAGATAAATAAGCAGAACTCAACATTTTTTAATCTTACGATTTGGGAAAGGGGGAAGCAGCAGCTGTGGGTCTTCATGATTTTTTAATGTTTCATTTTGCAACTTTGCCAAACTGTTTTCTAATTAAAGAAAAGGGTTTTCACACTGTCATTGATTCATACAAAACCTGTCAGATCAGTTCTTGGATGGAGAGAGATGAGGGGAGGCCAGTCAACATAGGGAATATCATATTCTCCAGTGACACCAATACAGCACCATGCTTGGGGTGCGTGTGCACTCGTGTATGTAAAACTATCTTATTATTGTATTTTACACAAAGAAGATGTTTTGTGAAAGACAATTCAAGTTTTATATATTCAAGAGATTACACTCATTGTTCATTCTCAACTGGGAAAAACCTAAAAGTGAAATCATGCATTTATATTCAACCCCATCCCAATTTACCTCCTGCCTTTGTATGCCATGCAAAATGGCATATCCATCACATTACCAGACCATTCCGCAATAGAACAATTGAAAAACAATAAAGCAGCGCAGAATATGGCAGTCTTGATTGGTGCCACTTTACTATCTCAGGGTTACCAATATGGTGCCCTCCAGATGGTGTCAGACTAAAACTCCCAACAGTCCTGACCTCTGGTCATGCTGGCTGGGCTGGTGGGAGCTATAGAGTTGTTGGAACAGCTGGAGGATGTTGGCGTACCCCTATCCCAGCTTCTCTTCCCCTCAATCCTCTCTCATCCCCATCCCCTTTTCCAAAGAAAACACACAGCTGCTTTGAATCCTTCTTGTGGTTTCAGAAGAAGCTGGCAACTTGTCTAGCACATGGCTGAGTAAAAGGGAACATAAATAAGCTAAATCTGAAACAATATGAGATTTCTGTCACGAAGGCAGCATGAAATGAGAGGGAAACGGCAAGAGTAGAAATTGGGAGGGTGACACACTTCAACGGAAACTTTGTTTACTATACTTCTTGGGAAATGGAACCGCAAGACAGAAAGCACTCTTAAGTTTCAGGCTAGAAATGACTAGCTTTCTGTCTAAATGGAATACCTCCTCTCTGAAGGCCAGACATTATAGATTTCTATGTGGCTAAAGTGGATTTTAAAACCAGGCTATCTTCTAAATGGCATAGTTATATTAACACTATTTCACTTGCAACGGAGGAGTCCTGTGGAGAAACCAATTAATGTTTATTTAGCACTGTAAAGACTGAACCTATGGATGTTTACTCAGAGATAAGTCCCACTTATGCACTTATCACACATATGCAGAGGACGGGAGCACCAAGGTGCTTGTTATCATTTTATTATTATTGTCATCAAACGTAATTCTAAGCTGTGTAGTATGCAAGACCGAAGGTTCAAAGACTGTAATTTTGTAGGCTTTGGTCTGTTTCATGTTATACATTAGAGGTGGGGAATCTCCAGCCCAAATGTGACTCTCAAAGCCTTTCTACCCGGCCCTCTCTCCAGAACAAACTCCCTCCCCAGCCATACCTCCTACTGGCCCTGTTTCATACGCTAAAATGTGACCGTGAACTGTGATCATGCCTCTTCCTTTTCTGGATGGAAGACAGAGAGGGGTGCGTGTACAAAGGCAAACTTTACATTGTTTGATCTCCCCACTTCTGCCTCTGGCCCCATCCAGCAGTAGCTTGTGGCTCCTGAAAGGTTGCCCATAAAGGAAAGCGGACCTCCGACTCAAAGTCATTCCCCATTCTTGTCATATATGCATTTATATTACACCCGTCTTCAAAACAGCACAGAAGAATAGCACTGCAGCCTCATAGCTACCCCATGAAACAGTCAAGGCTGAGAATGTGATCTTACCAAGCTACAAAGTGCGATTTGTAGCTGAACCTGGGGTGGAAGGCAATGTTGTGCTATTACAAATATTCCATCTGTGCAAGCATATCAGCTTGCCAGACAGGGCCATCTTTAGCATATGTGCCGCCGGGGTGCAAATATCTGCCCAGCGCCCCTTTGGGGGGAGGGCTTTTTTGGGGAGGGGGGAAGCTGAAGTTGTTTAGGGGGCAAACTCAACCTGTAACAACGACGCAGCAAAAAAAACTGTTTTTGTTCGACACTACGGAGTAACAGAGCAACGGATGAGGGGGCGGGGACTTCAGCCCCATTGCTTTTCACTGCCGCCAATCGAGAGGGACCAGTGTGCATTTGGCGCCCCCCCCCCAGAGTGCGGCGCCCAGGTGCACCACACCCCTTGCACCCCCAGGTAAAGAGAGCCCTGATGCCAGATGGAATGATCTCCCCATACCCACTGTTCTGGGCATTTTTCTGACCCCAATAGCTAATTTTTTTGGGGGGGGTACAGGGGGAAGAGAGGGGAGAAAGCCCAGTTATACCGGGCTTCTGTTGACAGTGTCTGTTAGGTGAATCCCATCCAGTATTTAAGTCAGTACAACACATCTATCATATGCCCTTATTTGAGTGCTGCAGCAATCAGGGAGAACACATTATTTATATTTCACTTATACATCTTAAAATACAAACGATAGGCTTAAATAACTTTTATTTAAAAAAAAGCCTGACACATTTCAAAACAAATGAAGCTACCACCAAGCCTATCTTGGGCATTGTTAGAAAAAATCTACTACCAGCAGCTCATAATGTTGAAAAGCCAGCCTGTGGAAAGTCAGTGAGAATACCAAACCTATAACTAAATTGGTAATTCCTTAGAGAGTTTGGAAGAAATACGTTCCATTTTCATCTTGGTTATTCTTTCATTCTGTTTTTATTAGATGTGCCACTCTGTGTTGATGTCTCTAGAATTTGTTGATATCTCCACGCCTGAGAACTTAATTCTCGAGACATTTAGGTCATCCTAGATCAGGCTTCTGGCCAGTGATGCCAATGGAAAGCGGTTGATATAGACATAGCATAGGCAAAAGGAGAATTAGGTCAAATGTACTCAACCCTTAGGTGGTTTGCTTATGGAGACAGCGGGGAGAAGTGTGTGTATGTGCCTGTGTGCTGCAGAGATTAAGACAGATTTGCGAAGTCTCTGTGACATCTGGAGGAACTCTTTCTATTACAGCCCATTAATCATAAAGCAGTTTTGAGGACTTCTCCCTCTAATGAATAATGCATCCCTGTGATGATGGAGGGTAATCCATTTAGCCAACATGGTGACTGGAGCCTCAAGACACAGAGTCTTACAATGTGTCAACAAGCCAGCCCCAGATTTACAATGTGAGGATGATTTCCTGGTGACTAAAAATGAGGAAGGACAAAGTACAGACAAAATCCTGGGATGACAGAGCTCATCCCAGCTTGATGAGTGCATTTGCCCAGGTTGCCACTATCAGAACACTGCTTAAAGTGAAATGTACTGAATGCCACACAAATAGGTATGAAAGTGAGCCCAACTCCAGTTTGTTTCATTGGCCACATTGCAACTATTACAGCTGAGCCAGCTGCTCTGTCAGAGCTTCCTGTTTCACACATAGAAACATGTGTATTTAAATCCCAGAGGGGGCTCCATGATGTAAATAAAAGCTTTGTGAAGGGGCAATTTTCAAAGAAAATAGGAGAGGGATGCTTAAGCCCCCCTCATCTCCCCTAATGCGGGGAGGGGGGCAAGGGAAGAGAAGGACTCCATGCTTGCAGAATTTGAAATTCCAATATGATCTGAGCTGATTTGCATGTCCTGGACTAATCTGGAGGTCACAGTTTGCTTATTTTTCTGACTTTTGCACTTCCCGAATCTTCTGATTTAGTTCTTGGCTCAAAAATGCATCAACATACATTTTAAAAATGCATGCATACTCTGAAAAACAATGTTTTTGAGATAACATTTTGAGGGAAAATATTTTAAGGTTACACATTTGAACATGTTTCTAGCAGTGAATTCTTAGGCAATTTTTTTTAGTGTTTTTATTTAATTGCTGATCAATGTGGAAACAGGACCAATTTATGAGTGGACACAGGCAAAAGGGACACGAACTAGAAAGAGACAGATTCTTTCAGACCACACATTTTAGCCGTGATTCCACAGTGTTAGCCATGTTAACACATTGCAGCAAAACCAACAAGGATCTTGAGGTACCTAAAAGAGCAATAGATTAGTGTAGTCATAATGTGGGTTTTTTTCTTTGACTTTAAGCTAAAAGATTAGTCATTCCCAGTTCTTGCTGAATAACTACAGTGACCCAAACTATGCAGGATTAGCAGTTGAAGCAACTGAGTCAGTTACAGTGGTATCTCAGCTTACAGACACTTCAGGTTACAGACGCTTCAGGTTACAGACTCCACTAACCCAGAAATATTACCTCAGGTTAAGAACTTTGCTTCAGGATGAGAACAGAAATCAGGCGGTGTGGCAGCAATGGGAGGCCCCATTAGCTAAAGTGGTGCTTCAGGTTAAGAACAGACCTCCAGAACGAATTAAGTTCTTAACCACTGTACTGGCACAAAGGTTGGAACCCCAGGATATTTTAATTTCACAATCTGAGCTCTGCAGTTCAGTGACAACTTCCAGGAAGTAATGGAATGCTTCTGTGACTATGGGCACCTAATCATTCAGAGGCAGTGCAACCAGTACTGTGTAATCCCTCCAATTTCCCCATGTCTCCCATTCCTTGTACGTTATCTACGCAGCTTTGTGTATTAAGACTGCTGGGTTGTAAATAATCAAGCAAGTTAGTTATAGGGGAAACACCAAGGTAACACCAATCTGGGGCATTCCAAATGTTTTGGACCACAACACTTATGAGCCCCAACAAGCATGACCAATAACTAAGGCTGATGGGAGTTTTAATCTAACACCACATTGAATAAAACTGGCAGAGATGCTAAAAATACTTGACAAAATTAGTTGATAGCTACCACACCTTGTCCCTGGAGCAGCATTTCACACTAGTTTTTCAAATACTGCACTATGTACCATAATAGAGCACCATTTTCAAAGCAAGTCCAAGTTCAAGGAGTTGGCACCGGGGCAAGGGATAGAGCTATGAGGAGGAAACAGCAGTAACATGTTTTGGCTTTCACAGCAGAGATGGCAGATAGTCGAGCTTTTTCCCACATGGATAATTTCTTAATTATCTGTATGGATTTTCTGTCTATATTTGTTACTGCCACAGCTACAGCTCATTAGTAGCCATTTAGCTACAGACTGACTTGCAATTATGGGATATTTTGGCAATCTTAAGAAAATTACTTTCATTTGATTTTGGTTTATGTTAAAAAGCATTGAACTATGAATGATTTTGAATTATTTACAAATTATAAAATGTCAAGAGTTCATTTGAATGGATGTGAATAGAGGGCTGATTTGAAGAACCATTTGGGAGGCCCATTTCTCAACCTGCAGAGACTTATTTATCTGCAGAGGCTAATAACATCTCTTGGGACAAGTGTTTTTCAAACTGTTTTCTGAACTGTGTAATAAATTAGGTGAATCTCAAGCCAACCAGATCAGGAGACAAAACCTTGTTGCATATAAATATGCACATTATAGAGAGACATATGGCCAGGAACACAGGGATAATTTCCTTTCTGTGTTTACCACAGATTTGAAAGTTTTGATATACAGTATACATGCATGAAGTATATTACAGATAATCTTCAGTCTAATTTCTCAGCCACGCCTAACACTCGTCATCTCAATCATTGAGCCAGAAAAACTACTGGCCCAGATAAAAATACGCCTGCTTCTGAAACCTGTCTGTAAAAAAGGAAAAGAAACCTCACTAAACATCTTGGCTTAAAAAACAAACAAACCATTTCCTTTAATTTTATTATGTTGGCATGCCAGTATGAAGTATGCACACACTCTATTAGTCCTTCTGGACAGAATATAGAACATAGGAACATGTTACACCTTTCTAAAACACTCTTGAATGTTCTTCTCATTCCCAGCAAACTTTATGTCCTTTAATTCACCCTAGTAATTTCCCAGATGGAGTGACCTTTATCTTTTACCTTCTTTATAACACTCAAGAAATGAAATAGCTCCCCCAGCCTGTGCCAATAATTATACGTAACCAGCTATGGCTTAGATTGTGTAGCCTTTGTATGCAAAACCCAAATACGTTTGCCAAATTAAAAGTGCTATGAACAAACTTGAAGGAACTGAATCACATTACCGTACCTTAGCCTTTTTCAACTGAGTCATCATGAGGTAATGCTGACCTTGGACTCCAAAGGTATCTTGGAACATGAGTGGCTACTCACTCAGTGGAAAAAACAAACCTGTTTTGTGCATGGTAAAGAGATCCATCAAGCAAGGAGGTTGTTCCCCATTCTTCCCAGACACCATTCCCTTATTACTATTCCAATGTTTAATTGAACTATCAAATGAATTAATTTTTTATATATTAAAATGGTTTCCCTAATTTATCAGCCAACTGATTCCCCTCCCCCCCAAAAAAGTTCAGGAGTTACTTCACTTCAGAACTTACCTGAGGGAATGGACTGCTTTATCACCTCATAATTCACCTGAGGTAATAGCCTATTTTATCAACTCAGAACACAGAGGAGGAATGGCCTGCACATGGAAAAGTTGGCATGCTGGAAGACGTACTGTATAAGTTCAGTCTTCTCCCTGATATTCATTAACCTGTTATTGATTTGTTCGTTTTATTTATATCCCTCCTTTCTCCCAGTACAAGGGGCCAAGGCGGCTCACAGCATGAATTAAAACCAATACAGCTAAAACACACAGAATCAATATAAAAATTTCTTTAAAGCAGTTAAATAAGTAACTCTATTAAAGACAACACTGAAAACACTGGAAATTGGGGGTGGGGGTGGGGGTGGGATAAAAATATGGCGTTAGCCTTCTACATGCAAAGAGCTTTTGAGATGAGGGGTGCCTTCACATAACCCCATGTACACTGTTAAGGTTGCACAAGCCTCCCAGAGGGCTATTCTTCCTGCACTAGCTTCTTAAGTGTGCATGCACACGAAAGCTCATACCAAGAACTGACTTAGTTGATCTTTAAGGTGTTACTGGAAGGAATTTTTTTTGTTTTGACTATGACAGACCAACACGGCTACCTATCTGTAGCTTCTTGAAGTTGGCTTTCTCCATGACTTCCCACCAAATGTGTCTTCCTAAAAGCCCACAGCAAATACCAACAGGCAAATGTGAGCTGGTAGGACTCCCGCTGGCAGCAGGACCCATTTTTTTTTTTTTTACAGGTTGCTTTCTCTTCTTCTTTTCTCTCAGCTAGTAAACAGACAATGGCAGTGCTTGTTTCTTCGCATGCAGCTCTGGCTCAAATCCAGACCCACGCTGGCAGGATCAATGGAGGGCTAGCATTGTACCATTCTGTTACACACACCACTCGACTTGTCATCCTTTTGGGGGGCAGCGACTCGGATGTAACCTCATTTCAGGCTGGCAGCTGGTGGGACAGGCTGGGCAGAAAAACTCACTTAGAGCCACCACATCGTAAACCCAGACATAGGCCAAAGACAAGAAGCTGTTAATAAATAAACCCAAACAAAACTGCCACATAATGAACTGAATGCTGCCTGTTGAAGATGGCTTGTTTGGCTTCTTTCTGGGTGCACATGTTGGCACGTTGCTAATTAGTGATGCCAGAGAACACCAAATTACGAGTGTGCTGGCCATTTCCTGACCTTCACCTCCCATCCTCTCCAAGCGCACCTCTTGAAGATGTATATAGTGCCTGTTCTCACACTAACTGCACTGAATAACAAAGCAAATCCATTTGCTTCCCTCACAATGGCTACTGCAACCAACACATCGATGGCGTGTCCATCTGCTTACATCCATCTGCACGCCGCTGTGCCTGACACCCCAAGCGTCTGAAGCTTTTGAATAGCTACCGTTTCTCTTCTGCAAGGTGTTTTTTTGTATTCCCCCAGTCTAACAGAAAGGGTTTCTTTCTCTCCACTCCTTCCCCATCTATGAGACCTGTGAGAACTTGAGAAGAATGTCCACTGATAAACCAGCCACAGCCTCCCTTTCCCCCCTCCCCCTGCAGAAAGAAAGAACACTCATATGTTTGTATGGGGTTATCAAGTCCGGAGACCTCCCTTCAGCTACAAGGCCCAGCCTCCTAGCTCACGGCAAGCTCTGAAGGGCACTTGCTTCCTTTGTTCCATCTGCCTACCCCACCCTTGTAGTTGCTGCAATGTTGGGGATCCTAGTGTCCCCACCCCCTGCTTTTCCCTGTGGGTGCTTCTGCACAATGAAGAACTCCAGTGCTCTCTCTGTGCAGCTGCTTTCCCAAGCAACAGCGTACTTAAAACTGACCTAATTTCTGCCAGTTTTACCGCTGCCTGGAGGGTTCCAAGCAGCACCAGTGAAAACAAGCAATGAGAACAGTGATCAGTTTTCACTCAATTCAGCACTACACACACACACACACATATATATCTCTAAACTTTCACTTCACATTTGACGGCTTTTTAAAAAACCAGCAAGATAAATTAATCTCTGCCTTTTGAATGCAGGTTGGGGTGGGGTTTTTTTTGGCATTCTGAAGGAACGACTTATGATTCTCATATTATTCCAAACCTTGATGACTTATTTTATGTTTTCTTTTATACTTGGCACAAGACTTCTAGGTGCCCAAAGTTCCCATCAAGTATGATTACTTATGCATGGGAGCAACATGCCATCATCCATCCTCAACTGGTTGGGTGATTGAGCCACTCAACCCTTCCTCCAATACCCACATATATACTGCAGGTGTCTGCAACCTCCTGCAATGGGGCTCGAACCTACAGACTTTGAGATTAAGAAGAAGAAGAAGAAGAAGAGTTTGGATTTGATATCCCGCTTTATCACTACCCGAAGGAGTCTCAAAGTGGCTCACATTCTCCTTTCCCTTCCTCCCCCACAAACACTCTGTGAGGTGAGTGGGGCTGAGAGACTTCAGAGAAGTGTGACTAGCCCCAGGTCACACAGCAAGCTGCATGTGGAGGAGCAGGGAAGCGAACCCGGTTCCCCAGATTATGAGTCTACCGCTCTTAACCACTACACCACACTACACTGGCTCTCATGCTCTGTCGACTGAGCTATCCTGAGTTCCTGTATTCAATCGTACAGTGGAATACATAAAGACTTCCATAGAATCTGGAGCTCCTGACTGTTTAGCATTCCAGATTCTTTGGAAGTCTTCACGAGGATAAATGTATATGCAAAGGCCCCCTGCCTAAGGATGCCATCCGAAGGAGGATTGTGAGAAGTGGGTGAAGTCAGTAACAGAGCTACACAGCACATCCCCACTCCTCTTCATAGTGACAAGGCTGCTAATCACATCCGCAGAGGCCACCTCAGCAGTATAACTGTATACTTGTCTCCTCCTCATGTCCCTCCATACAGCCCAAACAGAGATCTCTGCCTTTTGTGATATAAAACTTTGGTTGAACTTTGGACAGAGGATAAAGCAAATTGAATTTTGCAGTGTGTGCAACATGGTATTTGAATGTGCCTTTGCATTTGCCAATCTAATCAATTCCACTCACCAAAGTGTTTGTATTAACCTGCCAGTACCAAGCTAAAAGTAAACGAGAGCCAGAATTTGTGCAGGCACACAATGGATCTATAGTCTCAATAGCTGCCACAGATGAGGGAATATTGGGAGGCGACAAATTTATCAATCTGAGCCTTGTCAACCATTATTTTTTTGCCAGAAGCAACCAACATCAAAAAATAGAATCCGTACAAGGGCATATGCACATTTTAAATGATCAAATGCACGAATATATTAAAAATCCTATCCACGTCCTTATGAATACTTGGCAGCTAATCATACTATACCTGCTATTGCCCAGCCCAAAGAGTAACAACTTTCTCTTCTTACCGAAATGTGAATCATTTAAAAGGTGGCATGATTCTGATCAGGGGGTGCTCCAGCCCTCTCCTGCATTAACCCTTCAGTGCCCTGCAGTGCAGCCATTTACACAACTGGGATGACGCATACATTTTCCCTCCTGCTCTTCACTCACTTCCTTTAAAAAGTTACAGTTCCTTATTGTTGGAGAACTGCAATACAGGTGCAACATTTCAATACAGGTACAACATTTCAAATATACAAGTCTGAAATAACTGCAGTTCCTATTTTCATACTGGTTATCATTTTGTCCTTAATAGGATACCATACATCTTGAAATGGGTGTCATCTGTTCCAGTGAAAAAACATACTAAAAAGTTTGCCAACCAGAATAGACAGATGTTGATGACAGCAGATGGTTCAGTTTCCTCTTGCCAGTCCCATTCTTTGTTCCTTAGGACGCAGCTCCCTTAGACCTGCAGATGCATCAAATAAAAGGCATCCACAATAAATAGTGAAGGCCTATTTTTCCTTTTAAGTGGGTGCTCTCCTCCATAAAAGTTTGAGGGGTGAATTGAAATATCTGTAATTTGATCCACCATTGTTAATTTTGAACCAGATACACTGATACAAAGTAGAACCACATTAAAATGTTTTACAGACCTTCCAAAGGGCAAGTATCCATTGTAGCATGAATTGAAAGGTTTCCATCATCTACCCTCCCCAGTATAAAGTGTTTAAATGAAGTGTTTCCCACAAATCTTTTGAGTTTTAAAAAAACCAAACAAATCTGTTCCAAACTCAAAACCCAAGTAAAATTGGATTCTACAGCTAGAATAAATTGTGCAGTTCTTCAGGTCCATCCATATCTAGGCTTACTTATAACTTATTTTGCTTCTTCTAGTCCTGGCAACCAAAGCCCTATTTCTTTATCCATCATAATCTCTGCTACTGAGACAAGGCGATGGCCCAAGAGACAGGGAGTTAGAAATGGAGAACTATGGTTCCACAGCCAGTTTGATTCCAGACCCCAGACAGTGTTAGAGCTGCTGGTTCGGAGTTCAGTGGCTAAAGTGTAAGAACATGACCAGAAATCCTGCAGTTGAGGCAGAAAGAAAAAGTTGCTGCAGCACTAGCCTGTAGTAACTGCCAAGGCTTTGTAGTTTAGTCTAGAACAGGGTTTCTCAAACTTGGGTCTCCACCCGCTGTTGGACTACAACCTCCATCATGCCTAGCTAGGAGGACCAGTGGTCAGTGATGATGGGAATTGTAGTTCAAAAACAGCTGGAGACCCAAGTTTGGGAAACTCTGGTCTTGAGTCTAAATACTGAAGCCTGATTCTCAGAGGAGATCAAGGCCAAGTTTGTTTTTTAGTCCAAAGGCAAAGATACCTCCTGAGCTCCAGATGAGAGCTCTGGTGCTGGTGAGTCTATTCATGAAGAGTCAAGCAATGGATTCATATTCTTTGAGTTACTGTCACTTGAGGACTCAACCCCCTAACTCATGGAAATCCTACTGAGATCCTCTCTTTGGAAATATTGCTAGCCATTTCTTAAATGTTTTATATAATATTATCACAGTAGTAAGACCTTGAAACATTCTTTTTAAAAAACTTTGATTATTATGACAATGAATTCTGCAGCAAATGTCAGCCACCAAAGCCAATAATGACTTTTGTGCCTTTTAAAAAGTTTTCAGCAGCAAGATAATAGCTAAAACAATAATAAAAAGATAGCTAAAATAAACAGGAACAATCAAAGTCAAATGTAAACCCACCAGCTCACTAATCATTTGGTAGATTTGATTCACAAAATTCTTCAACTCAGAGACCACAAAATGGAAAGGTTTGGCAGAAACTAAGGGGGGGGGGAGGATAAAATATTATGCATATTTTCAATCAAAAGGTGCAGTAAGAACCAGAAATATAACATGGGGAGGGAAAACATTTATAGTGCTGGGGGACCTCTGCATTATCAGATGGGGAATTCATGTGTAATACACCCATCCCTGGGCACTAGGTATTTATTAACAATGGATGAAAAATGTTCTGCCTCCAGCTGAATTCACATGAACAAAAGCAAACAAAGGGCGAGATGCTTTAACGCACCAGTACACTTGAGCCAGGGATTCTGGCAGCAAAGCCCAGGACACTTTTACCCCCTGTGCCACTGGGACAATTCTCAGGCTGAGAGAACGACTGCCCTGACGTCTGCGGTGCTGCAGACCCACCCATGTAATGCCCACAGAAGGCAGCTCATCACCTTAACTAGATCAGGTGAGTTGAGGAACCAATAGGGTCTGGCTGAGGGGTTTTTTTAACTGCAGCTCTGTGCTTGGTTTTTTAGTCTGATCAATTTGTCTGTCCTGAGCCCCATGGAGACATCTTGGCAGGGCTGGTCCAAGCGGGAGGAGGAATAGGAAGAAAGGGGAGGGGCCTTGTGGCCTAGTGATCTAGATGCTGAGGAAGGGGCGAGCAGGTTGTCAGGGGAGAGGCCTACTTCTCTGACAGTGCATCCCCTGCCTGCCACTGTAGAGCAGCAACCTGACTTGCCACTGCCACCTGTCAGTGAAGTGTTTCCTGCTCCTGGGAAAGGCCCTGAGTATAGAATGGACAGTAAGCTGGTTGTGTAAGCCCACCCACATCACCCAAGAAGCAGCCACAGCTAGCAGACCCAGCAGACTACCTACCTGTAGGAGTGCTCACTTGCTTGCTTGCCTGATCCCAAGGCTTAGGGAAATGACTGCACGAATGGATGTGCCCGCCCCACTCTTCCAAAGGTCAACCTGGGGGGCATGCCAGGTATTGGACCATGTCTTAGCCTAGCCATGTACCTTAGAGCTCTGCTATGACTTCTGAACTAACCTGATATATATTTGGACACTGTAGTGAAATCTGGAATAAAGCCTTGTATGATTACCAAGTCTGAGTAATGAGTCCACAAGTGGTAGCCAAGATGCTGCCCTTGGGAGAAGCTCCTAAACAAATCACTTCATCTCCCTGTTCCAGAACATGACCACCAGGGCCATCTCAGACCATATCATCTGCCTCTCGTCTTGCTGGGTTGTAACAGGCACTTCTTGAGGGTTGACCTGTTATGCTTTATGTAAGAGAAGGCATTCCCCATTTTCTCCCAGGTAAGAATATCATATTGGGCAAAGTTACTTGGACTTCCTTGAGAGGATGCAACAATTCTTTCTGCCTGAAGCAGATGTGGAGAGGGCCCTACACCAGTCATGCTCAAATGAGGAAATCGCTCAGCTACAGGAATATTTATTATAGGAGCGTCTAGGCTTCTTTAATGGGAAAAGCAGGCACTGCTGGTGTGAACACAACCAGTGTGAAGGGATCCTAAAACATCAACTTCTGTGTAGCACACAGACACATGCATGCACACAGACAAGCCCTGTTATGAATATGTCTATTTCATTTTTTGTTCTTTGGCACCAGTACAGCAACAATTATCCAGACAAACCTTCTCATATGTCTGAATAATTTTGTTCTGAAATACAACGCTTATAGGGCCTTATCGCTGGCAGCAAGAAAGGTGATGACTTGCTAGAATCCACATTAGTATTTAGTCTCTTCCAGCTGCTGCAAGCATGCTGAAGCTGGTGAGTGATGTGTCCTTAAGTCTTCCAAGAGAGAAGACAGTCTCATGAGAGAGAAGCGCATCTCATGGATTAACCTAAGTGGAACTGCTCACTCTAGATACTTCAGACAATAGCGTATTGGAATTTTTTTATTAGCATTATTAAACAAGCTCTTTCCAGTCTACATTATGGCAGAAGCTTAAGCTGGAATATTCTGAAGAGTGCAAAAATAAAGAATTTAGCAGATCCATATTCATATAGATGGTTTTGTTCCCAACAATTGCACTTCAGATTCTTCCCAATAGAACGCTTCTAGTATGTATTTCAAATAAATAAATAAGGCCACTCGAGAGGAAGATGAATTTAAATATTTTTGGAATGACAGATTATATATTATTATATTAGATCAACTGAACCATTTAATCTAAAAGAGGGAAGGCTGAGTAGATGTCGCCAGATAAGATTAGACTACTGACTTCACACAGTGCTGATTGTCAAAGCTATATATTTGATCAGACAAATTGGTTTGTAATATATCATCCTTCTTAAAAATGAAAAGCCATAACCAACAAAAGGGAGGGAGGGAGGTATGAATGTTGAGGGTGGGGAGAGCCATGGTAGCAATTATGAAATTAAGACTACTTGAGTCAGAATACCTTACCAGCCAATCAGTAACAATGTCGTATTTGGCCTCTTTCAGAATGCCTCACCAATTTTCAGTGTTTGCTTTAGCATTTAACTTTCTCTAGTAGTGCAGTTCTGGTACTTGGAACAAACTTCAGAAACCATTTTAAAGAGCAAAGTCCAGATGTTACGGATACAGTACCTGGTGTTTCTGCTTATGCAAAGCACTTGTGCGAGACGCAAACTGCCATTCGAACTGTGTGTCAGAATAGGATGGGAGGGGAAGGAGAAAAAGTATGACAACACTGGATATGGCTCTCTTGTCATATTTCCCACTTCCCCAAAAATCTGTAACAAAATTTTGGGAGCAGAGGAGAAGGCAGTACAATACAATTGTGTTTGTTTAGTCCCACCTCTGCCCACAGTATTCATTCTGAGGCAATGAACCTCTTCTAATTAATATAAATACCTTGTTCTTCAGGACTGGTGACAATGGATAAGCAATAGGCAATTGCATGGGATGAGACTCCAACTTCTTGTTGAAGAAGAGACCCATCCTACACACACACACACCATTTCTATTCATAGCTGCCTGGGTCAGCAAGGCACAGCTCAATCGCTGTGTGCATGTTTAGAATACAACCCTGGGCAAATTGATTCATGATCAATTTGATTCATCAAATTGATTCATGATTCCTTTGCCTGCTCCCACCCAAAGGTAGCCCCTGGAATAATCCCATAGCACTGATAATAATGGCAACTCCAACTGTAAAGGTTAAGTAGCCAATAATTTGTTACATAAGTCAATGATTCAGTAGTTCCCAGAGGGAGAACAATGATGAGATAACGAAGACACAGAATTCCTCATCTGCTTTCAGTCCCTTGCGGTCCATGTCGAACTATTTCCTCTTTACTATTGTTTGCAAGAGAGATTAATAGGGGTTCCGCCTCCCCCTGATTTTACATGGGGATGTTGCCTATTTTTGGTCTCCAGTGCACCTGTCATGCATATGAGCAAATCACAGGTTGGAGTGGGATGTGGGATTGCTGTCCCTGCCTAAGCCAATGGAGGTTTTCCTATTCAATGCAATGAAAGTTGAATCATATCCTCAAAGAAAAGGAACTGAGCAAACACCACCGTAATCTGAGCTAAACTGGCTCAGAGCCCAAGGTCAAATACACTGTCAAAACTGAGAAACAGCTAATCCTAACATGAACAGGAAGCATCCTGATAAGATTTGTGATAAGGAACTCTTTTATGGCTCTAAGAACTTTTCTGCACCTCCCAAG
Organism: Podarcis gaigeae; assembly: GCF_964106915.1. NCBI lineage: Eukaryota > Metazoa > Chordata > Lepidosauria > Squamata > Lacertidae > Podarcis > Podarcis gaigeae. The sequence goes on along the minus strand of NC_139677.1, from coordinate 42,350,595 downwards.
CCTCTTCCACAGGTTGTAAAGAAATATCACAATGCAGGGCTATTGTAAGGCTGGATTTGAAGGCAAACCTCTACTTAGAAACGATACCAGGCTGCTGTCTAGACCCTCAGCTGTGATGCTTGCCCCACTTGTGAGGTCAATGTGATCTCTCTGGGAAACCTAAAAAGATATACAACCATTCTGGTGATAAGAAACTAGTTTGTAAGGTGCAGAATACAGCTGATGGTGATAGGCAGCTGACAGCATGTGGCAAATTTGCGAAAACATCTGCACCAACTGCCCATACATTACCAGGTTACGTTCAAGGTTCTTGCATCAATATACAAAGCCCTGAGCAACTTGGGTCCAGAAAAGAATTGCCTGAGCCATTATTTCCCAGCTTGACCACTGAGAGCATCCAGAAAAGTACAGTTAGTTATTCTCCTTGTTGCAGAATCCTTTAACTGGACAGAATTCAGGCATTTAATGCAGCTGGTTCTGTGCTATGGATTACTCTTCCAGCAGAGATTCAGAATATATTCTTGCTATTAACCTTTGGGTGTCTCTTGAAGACTTTATGTTGAGAGGCCTGCTATGTTAACTCATTGCCAGTTGGGAACTATATTCAGTAGATGATTGACACACTCTGCTGCAATTCATTCCAGATTCTGTACATACCAGTTGTTGAAACCATCCTATCAAACGCAAATACAGTGGTACACTTCAGGTTACATACGCTTCAGGTTACAGACTCCGCTAACCCAGAAATATTACCTCAGGTTAAGAACTTTGCTTCAGGATGAGAACAGAAATCGTGCTCCGGTGGCATGGCGGCAGCAGGAGGCCCCATTAGTTAAAGTGGTGCTTCAGGTTAAGAACTGTTTCAGGTTAAGAACAGACCTCCAGAACGAATTAAGTTCTTAACCTGAGGTACCACTGCACTACATGGGAAGTCAAGGATTTTTGTCCTTGCTTTTTATTTATCTATCTCCTGCTTTGCTTCCATTGAGCCCAAAGAACTATAGGTAACATCCCCAAGTAGCTTCCCATCCAAGCATTGACCAGACCCAGACCTGCCTGGATAGCTCAACTGGTTAAAGCATGGTGCTGATAATGCCAAGGTTGCAGGTTCAATCCCCATGTGGGACAGCTGCTTTCAAAGTTGGAAGGGATCCTGAGGATTATCTCATCCTAGAAAATCCTCAGGGTTCTTTCCAGCTCTGAAATTCTATGGTTCTATGGTTCTTTGAAGCTTTTTCTACATGGCTGCATGAGTTGGCAACATGAGCAAATGGTGCTACTGCCTTTCCTCATGAGAGAATAGTGCAGGCTTGTTATAGCTATCTTTGCAGAGAGTGATGAGAAAAAGCAGAGCCCGCATGCATAAACAGCACCGGGATTTGCATAGTGTACGGTTCCCAAGTCAATGACAGCACAATGTGCTGGGGATGTGGCTGACTGAGAAATGTTTCATCTGTGTGCAATCCCTGCTAATTGCATAACCACAATACTTTATTATGTAGCTGTAATAGCAATAAATGGGATAGGATGTGGTTTCATAATACGCTACTGGAACAAACTGTTTAAAATAGTGTCAGGTTCATCTTGTAAATGATTTCCTGCATGCTATTTGGATAAGTTTTCTAAGTTTGCTATGTCATGAAGTTAAAACCTAATAAGTAATATATTAATGATCATTTGGGGTGGGGGTGGGGAGACAGGTTTACATGTTTTTGGTGGAGTAAGTAATATAAACGGTTTCAATGTCTGCATTAATGCCAATGAACTTTGTCCCTCACTTCAGCCAAGAAACTATTTTTTCCTATAAAATCTTCAGCAGCCCAAACCCAGCTATGATTCCAAGAGGATCATCTAACCAAGGAAAAGGTACGGCTTCCATTAAATCCCTGCTTGATTTAGTGACAATTCTTCTTGGAAACAAGAGGGGACTTTCCTACGATCCAGTGAGTCATGGGGAAATGAAGAGAACAGGGATTGCAAGATTCTGGAATCCTTCTCAAAACCACAGAGTAGTTTTTCCAGGAAATGTTTACAGACTGGAAAAGAGGAAGTTTTTTTATTTTTATTGCCTTTCTCCTTTATTAAATGGCACGCTTAATAAGGGCTCCAGAGATTCATTGCTCAGGTTCGGCAATCAAACTCAATATTCATCCTCCATTCTCTACTTTCTTTCCTTTCCTTCTTTTTTCATTTGATCAACATTTGGTTAACATTTCTCATACCCAGGGGAAAACAAAACCCCTGCAAAGCAAAGATTGCTCCATTGGGCGCAGTGCAGGGGGTGGGGTATTACTTCTTATAAGAACCAACCAAGGAATGGCATAGCTGGCACGGGGAGCCCTCTGGAACTGCACATTTAGGAGCCAGCTATCTCTCTGGGTCCACCACAGACTCTCACTCCTGGCATCACAGATTGGTGTATATGAGGCTTCTGTGGATTGCTAATCCAAGTATAAAGATATGTCTTATAACATAGACCCTTTGACCCTTGCCTGGTCAACAGAGCAGCACTCTCCAGCTTGGTTGCTATGTTGAACCTTCCCACCTTGGACTCCTGCTTCTCTGCACAGGAGTTCCAGTTCTCCTTGGATTTATTCTTTCTTCTTGTTCTGTCTCTCCCTTTGTTCTAACTCCCTTTGTTCCGTTGCCTCTGCCCCACCCTGTTTCACCAAAACTCTTGTTTGTCTTCTTGACTGTCACCAGTGTTGTGGCTTCCGATTCTGACTGTGCTCTCTCTAAGCTATTCTCTCTTACCTCTACCCAATCTTTGTCCCTGAAACTGATGCAAAGTAGCTCCATCCAACATAAAAGGACAATAGTACTATTGCTCCTACCACATTCTACAGATGGGGAGAATCTCAGCCCAGATTACCAAACGGTTTCCTCCTTCTTGGAAAGACTATATATTTAGAGGCATCTCCTTAATGAAGAGTGGGTACTTTGCCACCTGACAGAGCCATTAAAATTATCTCCAGTATCCAAACTGGTTCCAGTAATGCACTCCTGATCAGATGCCAATCTTACAAGTAGAATCACGGGGGGTGGAGATTGGAGAGGAACAGAATCCTTGGCCATGCATACCAATCATCATCCTATTCCTTTAAATTAAATATAGCAATGCTGTTGTCAACACAAGTCGGACAGATAATTACTACTACTATTATTATTTATTGGTTTTCATACCTACCTTTCACCATGAGGTCCCAGGATGGGCTAAAACAAAATAAAAACACAGTACAGTGGTACCTCTGGTTACGTACTTAATTCGTTTCCAGAGGTCCGTTCTTAACCTGAAACTGTTCTTAACCTGAAGCACCACTTTAGCTAATGGGGCCTCCAGCTGCTGCTGCACTGCCGCCGTGCGATTTCTGTTCTCATCCTGAAGCAAAGTTCTTAACCCGAGGTACTATTTCTGGGTTAGCGGAGTCTGTAACCTGAAGCATCTGTAACCTGAAGCATCTGTAACCTGAAGCATATGTAACCCAAGGTACCACTGTAGTAAAATCAGTTAAAACAACGGAAAATCAGAAGAGTAGGGTGGGCTTCATCCGATACCACCTCACTGCTCAATATCCAAGATCTCCCTCAAAGGTCTAGAGGACCCTCTGGAGCTGACATGGTGTAGGCTGGGTGTGAAGAGGAAAGGAAGGGGATGTCCTGTTGTATGAAGAAGACACCAATTGCTTAGCATAGCTACATCTCATACATTTCAGGTGTCAAAAGCTAGGGTAGCTTATAGCAAA